>NC_136856.1:19100014-21684020 GCF_951799975.1 Gobius niger | reverse complement strand
GGCTTTACGCTGAGCAACATTTTCACGATTTACAGAGACAAGCACTCAGATTGAGACATCAGAGCCACAGACGCTCTAGGGATGCAATTTTAAGCGGTGGTGGCACATATTTTTAAAGAGCGCCTCGTAATTGGATTTTGAAGCATCTCAGAAGCAGATTAGCAACAGCTCAGCGACAGATCCGTGTTCTTGTCCATTCACTGTCCTCTTCAGGTTGGCTTAATTTCAGGGCGTTGAAGTGATTCCTGACCTTGTTGACTGAGTGCACTAAGCCCTACAGACCTTTATGACCAGTGAGAGCCCGAGGTGAATGGTCTTTTCGCCTTTCAATCGTCTCATATTTGAACTTTCCCACGGGCATTCACTGCTTCCTCGCAGAGCTAACACGACCACGTCAACGGTAGAAGCATGAGCGCATTTTGTTGGTCCTCTTTTGTCACTGCATCGAAAAAGTGTGTATGTCAATGCATGTGCGAGGCAAGGCCGATTTAATAAACCCTGGTTGTTTAAGCAACCAAAGACTCTCATCCGCAAGAAAATGGACATTTCCAGAGTGTTGCCGTTGGAAACTGCTCTGGGAAAACTTGACTGTTTACAAGCTGGCCTAAAAAAGCACTAGGGATAGAGATAATTACAAGCTAAGGTATTGACTGTGCAGATCCTTAGCCTATAGCGGTATTCTTAATATACAACACCAGTCGGTAGATCATAAGAAACATCAAGTTTAAAAAGTATATAATTACTTACTATGTAATTACTTAAATATATTTAATTAAGTAGAAAACAGAAGAAGAGCAAAGAACCAAAGTTACATATCTAAAAAAAAAAAACACTTAAGGGCTAAATGACCGGCTGGCATTTGAAAACTGCTGATAATAGAATTAGAAAAGAGGATGGTTTCTCTGCACTTGCTGTAATTTACTCATAATGAATGTTTGCGTTTTTCTTCACCATTGGGTGCTTCATACATTGGGCACAGGGACAAAAGCCTAAACTTTCCCCAGATCTGAGGTATCGGTGAACCCCCTTTAAGAGGAAATAAATGATATCCCAACATTTACACCAGTTGCCACCATCACCACAACCTGATGATGTTGATTCTAATCAAACTATCTGGCACTATGCAAACACACAGGACCATCATCATCCAGTGTGGTTTGGCACTGGAACGGTCTGTTTGGAGTAAGGCTCTTTTCTCAGAGGCATTTAATACTGGGGCCAAATGGAGCTCTGAACAATCCACTGATGAGACAATTGAGCCTAAATGAGAACGAGAGGTCCCAGATTGCTTTACGCTCTGTCTCTGTGTCTCAGACTCTATCCCACCCTTAAATCACCCCCCCTCACCTGAAGCACCGCCCACCACTATCTGCCCTAAACCCGGTGGGGTGATAAAATAGGTGGTGTCTGTTGCCGTGTTCCCCAGTTCTGCCCCAGCTGCCACAGATATCAGATATAGAGCGACAATGGCTATCTTGAGCTTCAGTGAAGAGCCTGTACATTTATGCAACAGACTACAGAAAAACACAATGAGCACTCTGACTTCTACAGATGTTCAAGAGTATCATGTGTTTTATATAGTTTTTAACTAAAACTGTTCGCCTATCTAGTTGTCTGTAGATACTTCTATGTCCATACTGAAATCTGAACAGAGAAACTGTTCAAAAACAAGTTTGGACTTTAAAATGTGGTTCATAAAACACTGTGATGTCTATAGGAGTCCATGAACATATTTTGTGTGTGGAAGGAGATGAAAAACTTGCTTGACCATGTGCATAATAAGTCAACTGAACACTTTTGTTAACACTTTTACTCCATGTTAGGGTATTTAACAACTAATGAAACTGAAAATTGCTGTTGAAGCAATAAAATATTATTTCAAGGAGTCTCCATCGAAACTCGCTTCACAATGGTCAAAAGTTTCAGACCCCTCCTGTGGACAGTGGTTACCTTACATACTTACATCACCTCTTCACCTCACCAGTGCTACTGTTCCTTTCAGCTTCTTGACAAGTCCGTTTTCTTCTGCAACATGCCTCACTCCTCACGCTGATGCTCTCTGACCCTCTCCGTCCGTCTCACATACCAGCTTCTCCGTCGGGCCTCTACGCTTCAGCCAGAGTCCTGCTCGGCGCCAGGACCCTGACTACAAAGGGCAGCCAAACCAAAATCACAAATCTCCACTGAGCTGGACTGCTCTGACCCATCTCCCACGAGCAACAAGTAACGCAACAGCACAAAAGAAGATTTTGATACAAACCGTTCAGTTCAAAAAGGGTGCCAAGCTGAAAGCAATGATTTCTTTGTGAAGGAGAGGGGGAGAGCATTCAGTTCAGTTACTTCCAAAAAATCAAAAATCAAATACCGACTGTGGAATTCTGCGCTAACAACTGCCTACCATTTCTACCCCAATAATGGTAAAGTTTGCATACCCTTTGAGCTGTTCTTTTTATGATATATCTGCCACTATATTTTCTGAATATGCTTTGAATGAAGTTTTGAAGGGGAAAGCCAGAGAAGTCAGCAGCTCAGCAGGTGGAAATACAATTCAGTGCCTACAGCTAACAAGTTTTACACCGACTGCCTTGCTGTTTTCTTTTTCTGGTGAGAGAAAATACTCTGGTTGATTCAAAAGTAAAAACACAGCTTCTTTTTTTTTTTTTTACATTTTGGTTAAGAATTTGTCTAGGATGTTGATGAAAAAAACAACAACACACACATAAATAAATGATGATGAAATGAAAGGACCAATAACTGAAACACAACGGGGGAGGACGGGGCGGAAATTGGAAAATATACAGAGGATTTGGACTCCAAACAAAAAATATATGAGAAAAGGCATAGGATGTATTAAGGTGTAGGATCGTATGGCTCTAAAACTGTAAGGACGTCAGAAACAATGAAGAAAATGCAAGCCAAGTGTGTGTGGCGGAGGGTTAAGGCATGAGGCAAAGTCACCTTGCAGCTCTATCCAGTGCACTGAGCAACTGTCTGTCTTCCCTTATGAATTATGACAGTCGCTGGTTTGGCCCGCACCACACACACACACACACACACACGCACACACACACTCACGACACACCTCTCATGTCTCCCCGTGGCACACCCTCCTCCAGAAAGCGCTCATAAAATATGCAGCTGTTCCTCCGCTCTTTAGAGTGCTTTCCAGCCGCGCACGTGTGACTCTCACATCTCTACGGTCACGTCGCGATAATGCTAGTTTTCTGTCTTACTTTCGTCTCCATCTGTCTCCCCAGGTCACGCCCTTCGTTTTCATTCTGAGACAGTGCCCCCCCCCCCCCCCCCCAACACTTCCCCCCTTTTAGAAATGCAATTCATTTCAATTCAGGCTCGCCCGCCACCGTCGTGACACCTGACCCGCTTTTCATTCAGTCGCGCTATCTTTCAAACTCAATTCATCCCCCGATCCCCGAGCGTGTGACTGTTTTTGTGTCCTATCAGCAGAAAGGTAAAACATTCAAAGGGCTACCGACCAGACCGCTCGCCCGACCGTTGCTTTTATTTGCGGCACATAAGCGCTTCAACCAGAATTTATTCATAGCGCGCTCTCTTTGCAGGTGCTTTTTTTTTTTTTCTTCTTGCGCGCGCTTTTATAGGTGGAATTGCGCATCTATTTCAGCGCCATTTAAGAGTCTGTGCGAGGAAGGGCGGGACACCTATTGGCACTTTCTGGGGTTGCATTATCTGATCGCTCGTGGTATGGATTGTATTGAGCCAGCATACAACATACAAGTGGATTCAGAAATCTATAATGGTAATAGCCTCTCACCAGCCTCAAGTCACGCTACGGGAAGAAAAAGTAACATTAAATAAAATTGAAGAGCGATAGAAAGAAATTACATCAGCAGGTAGAGAATGTGCTTAAAGGAACAGGCCACCGTTTTTCCATACTGAGATATGTTCTTACCTGAGCATAGACCAAAGATGTTGTTAGCATGTAGCCTCTCCCAGCATATTCCTATAGCTCCAAACTGGGGTGTAGTGAGAGGCGACCAAGCTCTTCCACGTTCAACTCGGAGTCGTGCATTAGACGGTTTTAATGCACGACGTGGAGTCAAGAACAAGTCAAGGCGTTCCTCCATGCATTAAAACTGTCTAATACACTGCTCCGAGTTGTTTAACCCGCTTATACCGTCGTCCCATACACTGAAACCTTTCATTTTGACCTGTTTTAAGTCATGAACAAGAAGTATTTTACTTTTTAAGCTGTTTTACCTGAAGCTAGTTCCAGCTCAATTGCTTGTCGTTTCTATGGAAACAGCTGCACTGGCGTAATTTTGTGTAACTAGACTTGGATCGTGTAACTTTTCACGTAACTGTATTTAAATACGGAAAACTTGGAAAAGCTTCTAACTTCACCAAAGTTTGGAGCTATAGGAATATGCTGGGAGAGGCTAAATGCAAACAACATCTTTGGTCTATATGCATGACTGAGCACACACACAAAGACCAGACAAATACGCATCAACTCGTCTAAGCTCAGGTAAGAACATATCTCAGCATGGAAAAACGGCGTCCTGTTCCTTTAATTAAGGTAACAGCACATTTAGATCTCAATATGTGTTATTTCTGCTTCATTTTCTCTACAGATAAATTAGCTATTACCTCAAGGTTAAGAAAAAAGTTTTCACCTTAGGGATTACTTTTATTCACATCTCACATGTCCAGTTGTGAATAACCCAGAAAATAATAATTATAAAATTATAAAATTCTGCACCTTTCTCAAGATTGTATGTATTCCTTCAACATGTGACTTAATGCTTGGATTCAAGGAGCATTTCTCTCTGTAGTAAATGTTTTATTACTATATGCACTAAGTCTGAATATTCAAATCATGCAAATATATTATAGCTTTTTTTTCTCTCTCTCTTTTCCAGATCTGGCACAATGATTAATGTATAGCACGAGCTCCAAGTACTTATGAAAAAATGAAACTGATTACATCTATTTATACCCCCAAATGATGAAGCACTTATCATTTATTTTTATTAATTTTCACTGTCAAGGGGCGGGAACTGGATGGAATAAAATACGGTTGAGAGATCACTGAGTGAAAATTGCGTGTAATTCACCTCTCTGAAAACTACTCTTTGAATAATTATCTACTAATCAGCTTCGTTTTCTGCGGTCCTTGTGAAGTCATTAGCGGCCCACCTAGCACACGCCGATCTGCATGGACGTGTGCCCCGGCCCGCTTCGAAGCAGTTATGATTCCGCGATCGTGTTTGGCCGCATTTATTAGACCACTTGTCTGTGTTTTGTGAGTGTGTCCTTTCCACAGCTCATTTGGATGCGAGGCGGCGGGCCCATCGAGCCGGAGCTGTCCAAGCTAGCTTTGCAGTCATTAGCGTGCTCGTTAGTCCAGTTATGTTAAATCTAAATTACCATTCATCATCACATGGGGATCCATCATTTAACATGATGTGGCCTGGCAGACCAGCACACTGACTGGATTAACTCATTCACAGACACGCCGAGAGGTAGCGGACGAATCCCAAATCGGCTGTTAGCGTTTTGGTAAGTGTTTTAATATAGATTATGTGTTATTGATTGAGACGCTGGAGGGCATTAGCCATGATTGGTGTGCCCTTGTGATTTGCCAAATTTGTTCCCAGTCACCTAATGCGATAGAACAAAAGACAAGGAGGACAAAATCCAAAATTAGTGAGGAGAAGATTTGAGAATAGAGAGTAATATGAAGGGCATGAGATCATTGTGTAACAAAACAGAGCAACAGGTTTGTTTCGGTTCATTTTCTTAGTTGGGCTATAATACAAAGTTAAGAAATTGTCAGACGCTTTATGCTGTTGCAGCAGTGACCAGGGAAATCATACTGTCCTTAAACTCGGTTTGGGAAGTCAATAAGAGGGCCGAAGAAACTATGGGGACTTAATAAATGAAAACATGTCAATCATGTTAAAATGATTTAAGTCCTATAGGTAAGACGAAGTATAGACAATGACTGTCGGCCTCATTTGCACATTTTATGACAGAACTAGAAGGTGCATGTTTCTAATTGATGGGAATCAAACCCAGGACCTTATGGGGAGAGACTGCTGACCACACTTGGTTAAAGCAAACCATAGAAATACAACAGGAATGGAGGAGATGTTCATTTGAGATGTTCAAGATCTAACTGAGCCTTCACACTTTACAGCAGCATAGCCTCCATCTGCTGATACACTATGTAGACTCACAAGCATGAACACAAAGACTAACTGTCAAAGGAACTTTGTACAAAAAATAGAAAGTAATAAGTGATGGTTGAGCTTAACAGCACAGGTTTGATGGTAGATTACCTGTATCTTTAAAAAGTGTGTTTTAGAAGTAAAACTCAGGATGGAAGAGTGGTAACTATGAAACTCAGGCATTGGCTCTATACCTTCCAGTGCTAATACACGCTAGATAATGAATAATGTGCAGACTTTAACTAAGATTAACACATCAACTTTGCTCCAAACACAAAGTTCAAACCGTTTATTTTATTTTTGTTGGTTTTATTTCTCAAAATTGCACAGAATCACTTTAGACACTCCTGAATTTGACAAAAAAAAGAAAAGAAATATTGATCAGTTTGTCCTGCATTAAAATTACACCGACTGTTCCTGCCAGACAATATAAAAATAGCTGCATAAAACTTTGTAGAAATATTGCCTTTCATACCAACTTGAAAACTACATCTAAACGCCCCTGAGAACAAATGTATATACAATATTAATCAGAACTGCCACGCTCTCTCACAAACCACCTCATTTCTCCCCTTGTTACCAATGTTCCCTGTTTGATTTGGGCGTCTTAATTCCTGTTGTTGGTGACAAATTGTGCTTATAAGGCTTTGTGAAGTCGGAGCTCGTGGCTTAAATGAGAACTAATCTTTTTGTTTAGTGTTCCAATGAGCACTAGAAAGTTCCCCCTCACACTTCAATCGCTCCCTCCATTAGCACCATTACTTGTTTAGGATTATTGTGCGGCCTTAATTGACTCTGATGGGCGTTTAATGATGAATATGATAAGGCCAATCTCGGCAGTCTGTTTGCATTTTACAGGAGGAACTACACACTGGTTTGCGTATCTGTGGCCTTGATTAAATGAAGCTGTTTTGCCTCTTGTGTGTGGTTGCATTCTTGTCATTTCACCGTGTTATGAAGAAGTTGCATTTGATCACAGCGGTCGGTGCGGTGATCTGGGTTCTTGGAAAAAGCATCACAGAAGACTTGACATTGACTGAATTCATTTTCGTTTGATCTCCAGTGCATTACTTACACATTTCAATCAAAAAAGCACATATGCAATACACTACCATTTCTACATGAATAGGGCGTATTGTCAGGCCATCTCACGCTGACCTTTTGAGGGTCCCTGCCCCCATTTTGAAAGAGCCCTTGTGTCCGTGTGAGTCTATCTGACAGCCGTGGCGGTCTGGAAACAACAGAGGTTCAAATTGAGTCAGTCAGGGAGACATTTGTCCCATCAATAATTAATGCCTCCCTGCTCTCCCCACTCTGATCTTTCCAAGCCATTCTTTATCACCGCACCTTTTTTTCTCCCCACAACCCACCAACATCACATCGCCTGCTCTTTTATCTCCTTGCACCTTTATCTTTGCATGTCTTTCTTGTGAATTTGATCTTCCTTGCCTTATCCTCAGAGTCTTTTGTGTCTCCTTAGTTCTAGCGGTGGATAAATAAATCACATCGAGGAAATCTGCGGTTCTTACTCTCAGTTTGCCCCCCCCCCCCCCCCAAAAAAAAAAAAACCTTTCACCCACCATGTCTCCCATGTATCCGTCCTCTCCTGACCAAAAGGGATGTGCTGACAGTTAAGTGCAAGGCATTCCTGGTCTAAATAAATCATAGTAAAGGGCGGTGCACTGTTACAATATGCTACTCTAATCGTGGTACACATGAAAAGAAGCGTGACTATCAGGGGACGAACACTAGGGGAGCGGTATCAAAGCCAAGAGAACGGCCTTTTAAGTTGTCTGGCATCTTAAAAGACACCAAGCTCGAACTGGTGCAAGAATTAAAAATAACGGGCGCTGAATATAAGGGAGAATTGAAGTAGTGCGGTTTTTTTTTCTTCCATGTAATGAAATTATATAGAAGAACATGAAAATGCCACACAGCTGAGGTAACATCAAGGTAGTTTCAGGCCAATATACTTCAATTGTATCTCTCCTTAATGTAAGGTATGTTCAGATTTGATTAAGTTGCTGTTATCTTAAGGCCCGAGTGCCATCAGGGTTGTTCTTTGTTGTGCTGTATATTTATCTCTTTATTATATCAGTGAAATCACTTATACATAAAATACAAAACGTATTGTTGGTTCTTGATGATTGCCGTCTGTTCTAACATTATGTGACTATAACACAATTCACTGAGAAAAATGCTGTCACGTCTTGTCATGTTCAAGCATGCAAGCAAAATACAATAATGTAATTAACGATATCAAATAAATAAGTGAAAATGAACCCAGTGTCTCCGTATTCAGAGGTTGCCTCTTCACCGACACCGCTCCCACCAATTGCATTAACCAGATAAAGCCAAGCCGAGCACCAAACAGCGGCTAATTAAAAATGACTAGATTCATTAATGTGGAGATTCATTAGCGGCACACACCCTGCACTGCACTTCTTTCAATTAGCACGATGCGCTTTACACACACACACACACACACACCATTTCCCACATGGATGCAAATTGGGATGCCACAGACAACATCTTACAGCCTGGACATTAGCATACATGGTCTATTACATTTGTGAATATAGGAATTGAAGAATGCTAAATAATAATGTATAAATAATCATTTTGAGATCAGTGGCAATTTTCATTTTACGCATTATAGTTAATGTCGTGTCAATGTTAATATGCGCATCACTCTGAGTATAAATTAATACAAGGTACAATATCAATTGTATTTTGCTTGTATATTTTGCTTGTTCGACAGTTCCAGATAATTTGGCTAAAGTGGCGACTTAAAGCACTTGCAGCTTAACTTCCAAGGTCATATAAAGATGAAGCTCCTCTCTTCACATATGGCCCCGCAGCTACCTGCTGCTGCAGTCATGTGACCACCGCTCACTGTATTGTCCCGTTTGGTAACACAGTCACGAAATCCAGCTCAGAAATGAACAGATGGGGCTGCTCTCCTAATGTGAGTGTGTGTAAGATGCTCCAAATGAAGATGAGTCCAGCGGCACACATACACACCTGCTTTATTAAAACGTCACCTCCACTAGATATACTGTGTGCTGTCACTGTCTGTGTGAATGAGCATGGCTCCATATTTACAGTGAATTGTAAATCGGGCCGAGCACTCAGCTGTCAGACTCTTATGAATTGCTAATATGTTGTATCTTGCACCGCTGATCCATTGCTATCTGCCCCCTATCACTTCTATTGTGCGCTGAGTGAAAGCATGGCAGGGGAATAGAAAAGCCAAGTTTGCCAAAATGAATTGGAAGGTGAAAAGAAGGACGGACTGAATGTAAATGTTCATTTGAAGTATAACTAATATAAATTCAGGCGCATGCAATAATGCCTTTCACCCTGCGGTATCCCGAATCACGTATTGTATGGCGATAAAGGCTGTTGTAGAATTGGATATTCTTTGTAGTTGTTCACAGCCCTGTGCTGAAGCATTTCCTGCAGGATTCTCAGCTCTTTAATCATTCATGTGGTCACATAAAACAGGGCTACACTGCACCAGCCATGTGCCAGTGGGATTCCCATTTACATACTCTACTACTATTTCAGGAGATTCAATATATGCAGTTATCATCACTTTTTTTTTTTACAACTAAATTACTTTGACTAAATGTTTCTAAGACTATAGTTGCAAATATATTCATTTATTTTAGTCATAAGACAGTTTCACCCACAGCAAACATCTTGCAATTTATTCTTGATTTGATTTGCACAAGAGCGACTCCCACTCATCCTGGACATCTCTCCACATTATGAGAGAGTAGTATAACCAATAAGCTTGCAGAGAAAGCCAGTAAAGCAACATGGAGCGACTTAAACTGTTATACAGTCATCCTTAAAGCAGCATTAGAGATTTTGAGGATACCCTTTTCATACTTATGGACGGCATCACTCACATCTCTTCGCAACATAAAGTGAAAAATGACTGCAGCTTTTTGCAGCCTGATAATAGATGCTCAGTGTAGTTTTGTCAGGTGCTGCAAACTGCGAGTGTTTCTGTGCAACAGGAAGTGTCCCCCGCGGACACATTAATCCACATGTGCCAGACGCTGCGCCGGCAGCATACACAACAAGTGGAGAGAGCAGCGCGGCGGCAACAGGACTGTGAGACAAATGAGAACAGAGCGAGACTGGAGAACAGAGCTGTGTCCTCGTGCACATCTGGAGCACGCACCATCACAGCATCCTGCAGCTCTCAGCAGGTGGCACTCACGCTTAGCCAGTACATTTAATGTCAAAGACAACACACGCGCTGGTCAATGAATCGCCACGCTACTTCATACGACCGCTATAATGACCTCCATCACATTTGAACTCACTGAAACTAAATGATGTGAGAATTACCTTATTAATATGCAGTTATGAACTTTCTCAAATTGCATTCAGAAGAAGAAAGGTGGTGCAGAAAGATGAAAATTATAAATGAAAAATAAAGATTCACACAGGAAGGAGAGATAAGAATAAAACCAAAGTAAGGACGAGAGAGGAGGAGAAACCCAGGACAGCCCCAGTTCTGAGTCAAGACGCAACAAGAGATATGAGCCAGAGAGGGAGAGAAGAGAAGAGCTTTGTTACTTACAGAATCTCCAGATCGCGCAGCGCTCGGAAAGCTCCATCTTCAATGCAGCTGATGTGGTTGCTGTCCAGTTGCCTGCAGCGCACACACAGACACACAAACGAGAGAAGAGAGAGATAGTCAGGTCCGCGGAGGCGCTCAGGGGAGGGACTAACACTGTAAGACTGCGCTGTGAATGAGAGAGGCAGCCGGGCTGAGCAGGTACGGGACTCTTAACTCCCACCAACACACTGGGGGAACCTTTAGCTCCAGAGGCTACATGGCTAAGGCTGATCTCACCTGAGTGGTGCCCGAGGACAGGACAGGGAAAGGGCAGGGGGAGAGCTGAGCTGAAGTGGTCCTGCCTCAGCCTATCACCTCGCTCCCCTGCCGCATGCCCAGCCAGCACTGGCCAGCTCACAGCACGGCACACAGCAGCAGCCCACCCCGCTTGTCTCTTCTGTAAATATTAATTGCATTTTCTCCTCCTCTCCTCCCCCTTCCCATGTCCTCTGGTTTTATTCTTTTTCCCCCTCTCTCTGTAGTGAAAGAGGGAGTAATTTCATTACATTAGGCCAGCCAATCCATTAAGGGCCTTTTACCGGCTCTGTCACTGAAACAATTTCATTAAAAGGAAAGCCTCTGTAAATCAAGCCTCCAGTCACGACGCTCTTCCCGTCCCCTTCCTTCCTCTCCTTCCTCCCTCTTTCCTCGTTCCCTCGCTGGGTCCCACACGCACCCGCACCCCTGTCCCATCCATCCTGGGCTTTTACTTTAATTTGCTCTACCCATCCCATCCCCTATCCACTGATGAACCCAACAACCCCAAACCTCAAGTCCCCCTGTGCCACTCTTCATCTCGTCCCGGCGGACAAGACTGCACATGGAGCCACACAAAGGGCAGAAGTTAACCCAGTTGAAATGCGGCGAGTGGTATTTCGCCTGCTAGACACGGAGACAGGTGGAGCGCACACACCGTCATAAAGGTCCTATGTGAGGCTGCTGCATGTCTAGTTAGTGTCTCCTCACAGACAGTGGTTAAGAAAAGCACATTACTCCAAAAAAACACTCTCATACGTCTTCCCTCTAGCCTCATCCTTTCTTCCTTGTCTTTCGTTCCTCCTCCCTTTGTCTCAGCTCATCTGTCGGACTCATTTTTCACGCCGCGAGCATCTGCCCATTCATAATCCATTTCTTCCTCCACAGTGTTGTTCCCTTGTCTAGGATTCGCCTTCACCTTTGGACTCTGCTCACCCCATCCATCCATAGCAGATGCACTTCCACTTTGATATTGTGTTTGTAAAAAAAAAGTTTTCAAGGGCAGTTGTGAACGTACAAGTCATGCAGGTTCAAGGTTATCGTTTTTTTTAATACTGTAATAGGAAGGAACTGCAGGCTTTTAATGCAAAATACATTTTTGATTTCTTTTCAAAGGACTGTTTGAGGGAATAAGGAAAAAAGGATTTGAATTTCCATTGAGAAAATAACTTCATTTACCCGTCTTTGGCAAACTCACCTGTGTGTGCTGAAGGAGGAACAATTCAAAGACAGGATTAAGATTTGGATTCAGACAACAACATGTTCAGTTATGGCTTCCCTGACAAGCAACAACTATTTTTTTATTAGAAATGTACCAGAATACAACAGTTTACGAGCATTTTCTGCCTGTTATTGAGCAGCTGCATGTGCATACTGGTTGGCATACATTCATTTTAGTTAGTAAATACTAATTCTATTCCTAGAGGCCATTTCCAGTTGGAAACATCATTATTTTGTTCTCTTAAAGGCCAGTGCACTGATGAGATGTTTGGATCTGCTTTGATGCAATGTGATTATATATTTGAGATGAGGGCAGTGTAACTTGTTTACGGGCGGCCCATGCTGCACTTGATTAATTGAGCATGACTTGTAAAAATGGACCAGTGATCATTAATGTAAATTGTAACTATGGTAAAGTCTGACAAAGCTGTTGTTCAAAGTGAAAGCATCTAAAGAGATGACCCAAAAACTGAGGTCTATGCAGTGTCTGTCTTTACGTTACTGAATTCACCATTCTCTCCGTTTGGACCTCGGCCTCATTAACCAAAGTCAATACAAATAAAAAATCATTGCATTATGATTACAACTGAGAGTAAAGTTTACGCTGCTTTTCAATACTTAAGACTAACTAAGTCATGCAAAAGCTTCAACAGCAGTTATATTTTACATTATAGTGTACACACTCATGTGTAACATCTCAAACAGTTGAGTGAACTGGTGTCTAATAAACAGCGTTATCTCCTTGGAGCCTGGTCCAGCTGAACTGATGAGGACTGACAGCTGCTGAATTGTGTTAAACTAAAGTCCTGACTTTATGGGGTTTTCTCAGATAGTTTTCCTATAAGCTACCCTCAGAAAGCCAACATTTGTCATTTAGCTACATTGGGAGTAAGTGGTGAATTGGTATTGGCGATCATGTTCTTCATCTTGAGCCTCCTCCACAGTAAGTGATTCTATCAGGTGAGCTGTGATTGGCTCCTGGGACAGGTCTGTTCACCAACAAACTGATTAGCAGTGACATGATTGGGATCATCACTGTGTCTGTGTATATACTGTTCTGCCGGAGCAGTCTCAGTCCTGGGAGAGTTTGGGAGTTGGTATAAAAGAGGGGCACCCAAATGAGATCTTCTTTATAATTAGAGAGTCAGTTGAATCCTGTCTATCAGAGAGTCTGTTGGCAGAGTGAGTCAATGCTTCTCTGCGCTGCCATCTGGAGCAGCACACTCAGACTGTTTGTGGCTGTGCACCAGTCCATTAGTGCAACCACTACTGACTGAGGAATTAATGAAGGGACAAGACAAACGCACTGGCTCTGTTTTATCCACTCGATTTCAATAAATTATTCTTTATTTGCTGAAAATGAGTTCAAACAGCTTAAATATTCAGAAGAAATGATCAGACCAGTTTGTCTGAGAGGCCTTGTAGTATAAAGGCTGAATACATAATGACGAATAAATGGAGCTGGGCCGGTATATTTTATGTTATTACAATTTTGCATTGAGCATCAGAGTTCAACTTATTCTTTATAAATATGCATATTGGAGCACAAAATATTCACAAATTAAAAACACATTAAAACAATTTCAAAAATATATAGTCTGTCTGAAAATCAAGCAGGATTGCTTGTGCTATACGAGGCTGTTATTAGATTCAGACATATTGGGACAAGCTGTGCAAATGTGATTTACTTCAACACTAAGCGCTTGTTTGTATCTTAGTAAACAATGAATACATCATTATTATATCAGTATCTGTACCAGTGCAACACGGATACTGCCCTTGTGTGTTTCTGCTGAATATAGGCACAAAAGTGTCTATAAGGCCTTTACGTGTATGTTTTCCTCAGTAGCTATATAGGATGTGGGGCCATGTTGTCTGAGGGCAAAGGAGTAAAAATAATTCTCGGATTTACTTAATCCTGTGCCATCATGAAAATGTCTGGACAGAGCTTGGTGGAAAAATAATAGCATTCAAGCTCAGATGTATTTGAAGACTTCTCCAAAATAATGTGCATTTTTAATCTATGTTTTCCAACACGCCTCTAAACATGATGCATACCTGTCTCTCACTGCTCAGCGCCGGAGTTGTGCTAAGCATAAAACACGGGTGGAGACGGACAAGGCACAGCTCTGTGGCTGGGACGACACAATGTTCTCACCTCTCTCTAAGGCGCTGAGGCCATAACTCAAACAAACGGCCCCGACTGCACTGCATTGTGGGTAGGGGAGCGTGAAGCACGGAGGCGTTTTATGAGGAAGAGGATAGAGGAGACAATGGCGGTAAGGAGGACGGTGAAGAGGTAAAAGCCATGGGGTGGATTTCAATTCATTCCCAGAAAACACACTTCACGCACACTTGCAACACTGGCACAAATCACACATTGCATTTGCTCAACACACACGTTGCACAAACATATAAAGCTACAATGGGGACGTCGGGCATGGATGGATACAGCAGGGGGAAAATTAACTTTACCACAATAAAAAAGTGCAGGAGAGTCGGACTAAGGTCTAGGTTGAATAGGAGGATGCATTGAAAAATAAGGTGAATCTGCTTGTGCCTTATCTGGTGCACTCATTCTATCTCGGGCTGAACATATGGTACAGTATGTTGCAAATTGTAAATTATTAAAGCACATTTTGATTAGTGTACCCAAAATGGGCTATCCAAGCTGTCATTCGCAAAAAAAACGCAATGCAGGTTTACCGGAGAAGGCAAAATGATTGATGTTCAGTACTGGGGTTGTCAAACAGACACCAAACACAAAGTAGATCAATTGCATTATTGGCATCGTTGGAGTACCAATACATTTAAAAATGTGATGAAATTATCATTAAAAATACTTAATCTATGGTTATTTACAGCCTTTGTCCCACTGGTGTCCCCCAATAAGCAATCACAATATCTCTGCAGCCCAGTTTGACACCAATATAAAAAGTGGCAAAACACAATTTTGTTTCATAAGATTGGAATATTTCTTCATTACTGTGTTTATAAAATGACACTTTTCTCAGTGGCAAACATGAGGTGTCTGCATGCAGAGGTGTGCTGTTGGAAGAGCAGCTGTTATTAGCATAATGCCTGTTTGTCCAAACCTGACATGAGCAGACAAGACATGAGCAGATTACATTATACAGCAGACAAGATTAGCTTCAATATGATAAGCATGCGGAATTTGACAAAGATAAAAGCAGGAAACTATGATAACTTTGATCCTTGAATTGCCATACTACATTTGGCTCCGTCTTGTGTAACTGACTGACAGGCCAGTTTGGAGAAGCCGACAGGAGCAGCGGTCAGCAAAATGTATAGTGGGGGCTCTGAGGTGCACACAAACAGACATGCAGGGATGTATGGCTGAACTGTCGGCTTAGGTTAGCAGAGCGAGCTGGTAATTGTATATGCCAGCTTCTTGGCAGATTGAGCAAAGCATTCAATCTGATAGTGATCCATGTGCAAGTAGGTGTGTAGGCTTGTATGTGTGTGTATGAGGACGGCTGCCACAAAGCACTGAGGGTATAGAAAGCCAGGCCCTATGTACTGTCTACATGTTGGATTTATATTCTTCGTAAGAGGCCATTCACTTACACTGCACATGAGAAATTGGTCTGGATTCCATATGGTGATCAAATGGCACCGGCGTGACAGCCAACCAAATAATGGTTAAAGCAGTACAAAGTAACTTGCTTTCCGTAATAAATCCTCTTCGTAGTCCCTCTTGGGGTAATACAAGTGTTAATGGGCTGATTGCTGGGTCTTTCATCTCGCCCTGGTGTCTCTAGCTCTAGAAAACCACAATTTCAACTTCGCTGCCTACGGGTCGGAGGCCCCAATACACACTAATAGAATCACAAAGCTAACGGGCAAAGCTAACTGTGGGCTAGCACCACTTAAACAGTATTTACTGCCAAGCTTGAGTGAAAAAAATTATCTCCATTGTGTAATTGGATGCACAATATCCCTCTCTCCCTTTGTCTTTTCTGTCACTGACAAGTATTTACTCTCGCGGACAATTAATGAGTAAAAAAACGTAACATGCTACGACACCTGCAGTGGCGCTGACGGCCTCTAGGGGCATGAGTTACTTAGTACTGCTTTAAGCACTGTATTGAAATGAATCTATACATGAGTTCAAAGCGATGAAATACATGGACCAGTGCCCTCGCAATCAAGACTCGACAAAAACAAATCCATCCCTTGACTGGAGAAACTTCTTCAAAATGATGCCCATAGCGGCAAAAAGTTACGTGGCTGATATCCATTCTTAAGTGGATCTTCATGGTTCTTTAAATCATATACGGTAGCAATCAAAAAAGTGTTGGATGTAATAATATGAACCCGGTACTCATTTGAAATAACTTCTATATAGATATTGCTATGTAACATTAGGAGAAAAAGTGACAATTTGAAGATGAAACAGGAGAGATTTGTTATGCACTTCTGCCATCAGCATTACGGTACTTACGAACTTCTGCAGCTGAAATGGTTCTATGCGCCAAATGTGAAATTACAGTATGCTCAAGTTTAGCAGCACGTACCACTTCCAACCTTCTAAAACGTAAGAAGATATAGATTTTCAAAACAAAGCTTTTTCATCAGATCCAGAAACTGAAGCAAAACGCTGGATTAAAAATCAAAAGAAGAGTTCACAAAGTTCACTGGGAAGTCATGTAGCTTAACAGTTCATACTCCCTTAAAAGCGACTACACTCACGACATGTCTACAAACTTCTCTTTTGAATTTGTATAACGTCAATAAGTGTTCTTGATACTGGTGCATGGAGGAGAGGACAGAGGAGAAGTAGAGAGGAGATTTTGGATGGAGCAGGGAGTGAGGAGAGTGAGGCGGGTGAGACAGGCACTGAGACATATGAGAAAATCAATGCTGTGTCCACTTGGGACAGAATGTCATGAAGGCTTTTTTTCGCCGGCCGCTATAATGGAGGGTGAGCTTTTTACTGCATGAGTCACCTTGTCTAATGGAGGAAAGGATGGAGCGAGAGAGGGCCAACCTGGGAGAAGGGGAAGTGAATGAGGAGGAAATCTTCGGGCCATGTTGGGTGCAGGAGAATGGAAGTGCAGAGAGTGGGTTCAACGATACAGCTCCAGAACGTACAGGGGGTTCGAAATTTTAGGACAATATCTTTTAAGTTACATTTTCAGTGTGTCATAATTGCTGGACAATTGTTGGGTTATTGGAGATGATTATTATTAGTTATTCACAATGGGCAATGTTGGTACACCAGAGAGAAAAGGGACTATACCTAATTTTGAACTTTCAACTGTCAAAATGTGACGAAATGGGTATTTTTGCAGTCACGGCCTTCCTTCAGAGTCAATATGTGATGAAAAAGGTAAAAAAAAAACTTCTCGTCACATGTTGAATATTTGGGTTGAACATACACAACATAAACAAATCACAATATAGCGAAAACTTCATGCATCAGATTGAATTTTTCCACAAATGATCATACTTTTACAACATTTTTATGGGGAGAAAAAGACATTCTACCCTACAAAACAGAAAAAAATGTCAGGTATAGCTCCTTTATGGTAAGGCTTTTGTACGAGAAATAAAATGGTTCATATCTTTCCATCTCAATCTGATGCTTTTTTTTTTATTTGAGTGTGATCCTCTACACAACCACCACATAATACATACCTTTTGCATTACATAAATTCAAAAGCATTTGACATAATAAAAACTACATTGATTTTTGTTGTCCTAGCCATGAAATATTTTACTTTATTTATAAAACTGAATGAAGGCCTTATGGAGAACTTTCCCAATTACATTGTTTTTTTCTACAGAAATGTAATTCTATGAAGATGAAGTGGTACCGAAAGACAATGTCGGAGCAAAGAAAAAGTCTAAAAATACAATAAGGTAATGCAACGTGCAATTATGAGGAGAAAAGAATAGGAAACATCACAGGAACAAGAGAACTGCTGACACCAGAGAAAGCAAAGGCGCAGAGGAGAAGGAAGAGGTGCTTTTAAACACTAATGGTCCTAAGGAGAAATGAATGATTTTATATGCTTGAGTCACTCCTAATTTCAGCCCCTCCTCTCAGCCAAATGTAAGACGTCTCACTTTGTAGGTCAAAGCAATCTAGCAGAAAACATTTTAACTGAAGACAGACAATTTTACCGTCAGCTTTGATTGATAAGACTTTGGCAGGAAGTGGGGAGCATTAAAGAGAGGTGTTTAAAAGTGAAGGGCAGGTTGTTAATGGAATACAGTACATCGAAACGGCAAGGAAAGTTTGTAAACTTTCTTTGACGTTTGGAACTTGAAATAACTTACACGAGAAAAACACATACTCATACAATTTACAAATAAAATATGTTGTAAAATGTATCATGGGCTGAAATATAGACTCACTGTGGTTCAAGTATTATGAATGGTCAAGTGACAAACAGTGACAAAACAAGTACATTAGCAGTTCTAGTCTAAAGACCGTTTCCATTTATCTTCCTGTTGTCCAATAAAAAGCTTTTTAGCAGCACTTAGGGAGCATGCAGTGCTCTTAAGATTTGCAGAAAGTAGAATCAATTTCAAACTATTTAACAATTTTGTTAAATTGGAAACAGAAAGTCTTGCCCCTCCCTTGAAGTTTTGACCGTTCTGCAAGATTACAACTAAATATTTGTTGTTGCTGTTGCTGTCGTTGTTGTGGTTGTTGCAAAAGACATCAAATGGGATGGGTTAAATTCAGAGGACAAATTTCCTACGGGGAAAATAAAGTTTACAAACAAACAAACAAGGAAGGAGCAGCGACTCTATTCCGAGTTCCTCCCGGGTAACTGAGCTCCTCACCGGATCTCAAAGGGTGCGCCCAGCCACCCTGCGAAGGAAACTCATTTCGGCCGCTTGTATTCGCGATCTTGTCCTTTCGGTCATTACCCAAATCTCATGACCATAGGTAAGAGTGGGAACATAGATCGATCGGTAAATCGAGAGCTTTGCCCCCCGACTCAGCTCCCTCTTCACCACGACAGACCGATACAGCGACCGCATCACTGCTGACGCCGCACCGATCCATCTGACGATCTCACGCTCCATCCGTCCCTCACTCGTGAACAAGACCCCGAGATACTTGAACTCCTCCACTCCTCCAGATCCACAAAACACATGTGGACTGGTTGGTCGAACTCCCACGAACCCTCGAGCACCCGATGAAGGGTGTAGAGCTGGTCCAGTGTGCCACGACCAGGACGAAAACCGCATTGTTCCTCCTGGATCCAAGGTTCGACTAGGGGACAACGAATGGAAATACGCCCAAGGCTACAATCCGGTGTTAACATGCACTGTCCCAACCAAATAAACCAATAAACTAAAATAAACTAATTTACAGTTGGTTCAGAGAGTTGTTTGCTCACTTTAAATATCTATATTTTCTTATGTAGCTGCCCTGTACTAAAATCATTCACATTTACTTTCTGTTGCTAAAAGGCCTTCACTAACATTTCACCCTTCAACAGATTTCAAAATGTCATTCAGACTCAATACAACAAGTGCAGATTAATTTGAACATTTTCAGTCATCCGGCTTCAACATAAACATAGAGATGAGGGATGTGAATACTGTCAGTCGCCTGTCTGTGATGAACACGTAAAACATCAAAAGTGGCAATTAGGTAGTGCATAGAATTTAGTATGTGTTGTGTTGGACAGAGTGAGCTAGACACACACAGGCTGACCTGAGCACATGGTTTGAACCTCATCCTGAGGCACTACTTCTGCTGCAGTCCTTATAACCCCCTTTCAGCTCCATTTAACCTAGGGGTGATAATCTTCTTTACTGGCCATACTGAGAAAACCAACCAGACAACCCGGCATGACTGATAGACTCCGGCAGCTCGCCTTCTTTTTTACAGACATGCGTGCAACAACCTTCTTCGAAAACCCGCAATATTGCTGAATTTTACTGTCTTTGGTCCACTCGCATTGACTCGTTTGGCTTGGTGCGTGTTGCTGATTCCCAGGAGTCTGCCAGGATTCCTCTCTGCAGCATCAGGAGGGATTGATCGTGTGGTATCGATGAGGGGCATTGATCAGGCAGCCCATCGATCACATTATTGGTGATTAGGACGTCATGAATAAATGACAGGGAGCTATTGAGCGCCTGACGCCAGGACAAAACCTCTCAGGACAGAGTGAGAGCGAGAGGAAAGAGGCAAGAAGGGAGCTTCTGTTGTTAGACATAAATAGAACAATGTGTGTTTAAGACATGACTGCGGGCTTGTATAACTGTTTTACTACAACTACCTGATTGCAGGAGGTTCAGCACCATTAATTTATCATATATTGTACACCGACCCACCAGTTGAGAATCACAGTTTTACTGTAGGACCAAGTGTGATATTCTGCCAGGGCATTTTGTGAATACTGACACTATTTCTTGCATTTTTAGAGTACTGTAAAAGGAATTTGATCTCTTATTTGCATAATAATGTTTCTCAAAATCATTTTGAGGGCCAGAGGTTCTGTGCTGGAGGGCCAGATTTGGCCCGCAGGCCTGACGTTGCCTACCCCTGTAATATAATATAAACTGTATAATGAACAAAGTCGTGGTCAAACAACATTAATTGGCTCTACACATTTACTTGAATAAAAGTTTTAGAAGTCATTTGTTGCTGATAAAGGATTGGTGAAGTGACAAAACCCAATGTTCTTCTCAATAAGTCCACAACCTTTGCAACTACAGTAGATGTCCTTTCCATACACACACATGAGTTCACAATTGACGTGGAAAAGCACTATGGTATTTTCCGGACTATTCACCTTATTCCGCCCCGCTCACTTTTGCCACTTTTTGCTTTGTCTCGGCGCTTCCGTTGTACAGACATTTCCGGTCGAGCGCAAAGCCCATTCATTTAAACGGAGAACGAGGGAAAATATTCTCCGCTCAAATGTGATGTTTAGTAGATTGATTTGTGTAAAATGTCCAATGTTCATTTGCACCAACATTTCAACACTGCACAGTTTCTCAGCGCGGCCGAAAAACGGTTTTGTTTTCGCGTAGTGACTGATTTTATGTGGACTTCTCCAGTCCCATGTTAACAGATAGGAGAAAAGGCACAATTCATGGCGGCGCCCACGCGAACTTCCGGAATAAGGTGAATAAGTCGCTCCGGAGTATAAGTCGCACCAGCCTTGGCAACTACCTGGGCATGGAGGCGTAACTGCACCGGAGACAAGCCTCTCCCGGCATCAGGTTGTTCAAGCACCCACTCGTTCCTCTAACTGTGGCCATCAAGCTTTTATCCCACGATTGGCTTTTTATGTTCTGTCCATTGCAGTCCGAGTAACCACCGCTTTTCGCCTTCTCGCTAACTCTACACTTTATTTCTGTCGCTCAATTACCATTCTTTTTGATTTTCAGTGGTAGCAGATACTGGTACACTTGCCTAGAGCGCCCTGTCAGTACGAACATAATAAACATGTGAAATTATACATTTTGATATATAAGTCGCACCCAAGTATACGTCGCACCCCCAGCCGAACTATGAAAAAAAAGTGCGACTTATAGTCCAGAAAATACAATATTTACAATGAGTAATTATGTTTCGAGATCAGAGAGCTGCCTGAAATTACCTCGAACGATCAGCTCTTGGTTCTAGTTGCAAAGTCCTGTTCCCTTGAGTATTATGTGAATAAGGAGTAAAAGAGAACAGGAAAGACGTGAGATAAGTCTGGATAGAGGGTAGGTATCAGTACTTACAGGTTCTTGACATTGGTGATCCCTCGGAAGGCCTTTCTGGGAACAGCCTGGATCTGGTTCTCGCTTAGGTCTCTGCACAGACAAATGGACACACACACACACACATTACTGATGGTATTCCAAGGAGCTGAAAGATGTAGGAGAGTCAAACGGGAAACGGAAAGAAAACATTTGATCTATGGCGCACAGCAGTTCGCACACGGTAAACACAGACACACACACACACACACGCACAAACACACGCAATTACCCGACAAAGGCAGTGAATAAAAGGAGATGGAGAGAGGCAGAGGATGGAGTGACATTTATGATCAGGGAGACAATTTGAACTGAAGAGCTTCAAAGACACCAAGATCTGTCAGGAATATAGCTGGCACGAGTCCGTGCAGCCGCTGCGGCGCATGTGTGCGGAGATACGATGAAGAGAAGGCCACTGGCACCGAAAGAAAGCATCAGATATACCAGGCTCGCTGAAGGTAAAGTAGTTCATTTAGATTCAGAAACCGGCTAACATTTTTTTTACATTCTGAACAGTGACCTATAGAAATGAGGAAAAGGGGCTCTGCAAAAAAATCTCTGCCTTAAATACATGCAGATTGAATGCGGAAGAGAATTTTCTATTCAGTCCAGTTCATTTATATTTATGAAAAACAAATGTATGACAGATATCATCTTAAAGTGCATGCAAGCATAAAAGCATTTGGAGGTAATGTGAAAGCATTGGACATGGGCCAATGCGGGATACGCTGTGAATCACTGATGTCATGAACAAAGAATGTAATATATTTGTATTGCAGATACAACTTCTTCCTGGGGCATCGATACTCGTGGTGGTGGCGGGGAAGAGGAAGATGCAAAGAGGATGAGGGGGCTGGTTGTCCTGCTGAGTTGAGGACATGCACACACAGTACTAATATTCAGGCAGTGTTTCTTTATAGATAGAGAAGTTAACTTCTTACCCACTGCCTTCACCGAGTGCATTTTCTCCAGTCTAAAGGTTACATCCTATAGGCCAGTGTAATGCTTCATTTGAAAGCTAAGATCTGCAGACTAATCTAAATGGATCTTATTTCCTTGCATTGTTGCCGTGTTGTCTTTGGTTTTTTGCCATTATTTTTCATTGCTTTTTTGTTTTTGTTTTTTTGGTAGCTTTTTCGTTGCCTTTTCATCCTCGTTTTGATTTTGTTGCTATTTTGACGCTTTTTTACAAGAAGCTTTTAGATTTGGGTGGAGCCAAACTGGAGAAAATGTGCTCAGTTCAGGTGGGGGTTAAGAGGTTAACACAACAACTCCATCCATTCCCTACGGTTCATGAGCCAAACAATTTCTGACACTATACAAGAGCCCAGCCTTAACTCTATTAGTGTTGTTTGTGAGGCATCAGGCCTGGCAGGCACACGGGGTTCAGCAAGCACAACATAATTACAAAGAGAGGAGGACATGTATGAAATATCAGAGCAGCTAATCATGACGTAGTGCTGCCAGTCAGGCCCGAAGTGAACGCACTCCCCACTGCGGGGTAAATGTATACGGCTAATCAACAGCAGCGCTAGCTACGTCCAAACACTAATCACAATGCATTAAAGCTGGAGCCAGCGGAGGAAATGTACTTTTAACCACGGACTGCTTGAACTTGAGCAGAACAGAAGCACGTGGAAAATACTTTTAATTTTGACTTCCTTCCACTTATTTTATTACTGCAGTCCTTATAGTGAAGGCATATGGTACTACGTCAGTGCCCATAGATGCAAACTCCTGTCATCAAGAACCTTTAGGGAATAGGTGAAAAAAATGTAACCCTTCATTTTGAATAAGTTGAAACAAAATGAAAAAAGCATATCACAACATCTAATGCTATGTGCTATGCTGATACCAGTAATAATATAATATATAGTCTTATAAGTAATTGTTAATTTGTCAACCAGTGACTCAGGGAAGCCTCCCGTTTCCAGATCTTGTGTCAGGATTTAGGGTTAAAACACCACACTGGGTCGTGGAATCAAATCCAGGGCCTAATTGCAGTGCGGTGAGTGTGCCTTGACTCTCCTGAAATGATCAACTCCACATAAGTATCTCTATATGGTGATGTCATCTGGTCCTGCCTCTTCCTAACACGAGGGAGCGTTCCCCCTGCATTGTTCCACGCAGTTATTATGCTGAATGTTAATTGCCGAGTCGTGTTTGGAAAACAAACAGCACACAGTCTCATTTTCTCGGACTAACAAGGTTTCATCATTTTGGACGTGTCTCATTCAGCGCTGTGTTTTCTGGCTGTTTCCCTTTGTTTGACGAGAGATGAGAGCCTTTCTCCAACTCGTCTCAGCGGGCCCTGATGGGAAAAGTATGTGCCTGGCATTGTCTATGTTTAAAGACAAAAAATAGAAATGACATGAGTTCTTCTGTGCAGTTTCGCATTTTGCTCGTGGTAACGCTGGAGAACAAAAGGGCAAACGTTCAACAGATGAGGATGGTATTGATATTCAATGCAAAAATACTAAGAACTTTTCACTTATTTTCGCTTAATCTTTTTTTTTTTTGTCAAGAAAAAACATAAAAGTTATCGAGCATTGCTTTGGATTTGGACCTTGTCACTACAAAAGTCTATAATCAAAACTAATTGGCTTCCTCACAGAATGTGTGAATAAAAATGTAATTTCAATTATTTTAGCCTGACAGACTAAACTGTTGGTTTACTCGAACTGTCAAAAATAATGGTCTCCATAGATTTTCAATGTAGAATGTTTTTTTTACAATCTTGTAAAAATGAAAACAAACAACTGGACATGTTTTTGGCAGTTTTTGGTGACCGCCACATCCACTAGTTTTAAGTGTGGGCGTTGGTGAAGAAATCTTGTATGTAACACTATTTGTTACTGAATATTGTCACTGGTACTGTAAATCCACAAATCAGGGCAGGAAGTGACAATAAAGAGACAAGTTGAGGATTTTTTTTTAAACCATTTTATTAAGACATCGTAGCTGCTTAAAGGTTTATTTCAGGATTTTTGTCATAGGGCCTCATTTCCTTGTTATCTAGAGTTTTGTTGATTTCTGGATATATATATAGATACATATTTTAATTGATGCAGTCCATATATTTGAAGAGTTTAGTGGTGCTAGGCTAGTGCTAGGCTAGCACATGTCTATGGTAACAGCTAGCCTGCTTTAAAAACAGTCTGACCCAAGAACAGTGCACCTGAGGCAAATCACTTTTAACACCAGACTACCGATATCGAAAGAGTAATTTTTAAAATATAATTTACCTTGCATCACAGGAATTACTGCATTTTGCATATATCGATTTTTTTTAAAGATATTTTTTATTTAAATGTGCACCTTACTTTACTAACCCTAATCTTTATTGAAGGGACAATGTACAGAGACATTAAGCTCAAAGAGACAGAGATGTAATGCAGCAGATAGCTAGTTTTTAAATAGCTAGTTTCCATCCGCAGTCCCTGGTTACATCAAAATAAAGAACACTATCAGTCAATCACATAGTCACATAACATTTTACCAATCACACTACATTTCATTCTGCATAAGTTCAATAGCCTTTCCTATTTACAGTATTTAAAATACAGAAAAATAACTCAGTACTGCCCCCAGTGGTTCACAATGAATAAGCAAAAGCTACATTTTGTCAAGAATAATGAAGGACCTAAAACCAGCCCCTGTCTGTCCTGGCAGGTTTGGCCTCTCAGCAGCCACTTTTTCAATTCCCCAGTAAAAGTACTATAACTTGTTTGATTTTTGTATTCATTTGGGAGATTCTTTGATGGCTTTATATGAAATATACATATTGGAGCTTTGTTATACAGTGTTTATGTGTACATTTTATAGTGAGTTCAATAAAACTACTCGTATTTGGCTTTGACTAAACATTTCATTTCACAGCTCTCACAAAATATCGGGATATACTGTATGTCGTATGTCGATATTCAAGCTAAATATATCGGGATGTGACTTTTGGTCAATATTGCCCAGCCCTATTTTTAGGGACTATTTTCTAGCAGATCACTCCGCCACTGCGTAGCTTACAACCACGAAGCTGATGCTGCTCAAATACAAGTTGTTTTAAATGTAAAATCTCTAGAAATCCACAATACTCTGGATAACTAGGAAATGAGGTCCTATGTCAAAAACCCTGAAATATCCCTTTAACATCATCAGAAAATACTGTACAGACATTTTATAAGCATCTAAAACTCTCACAGAGAATATTGAATTGAGCGATTGCCAGTAGGAGACTGGCCTGCCATCTCGTAAAGGACACTGGCTTGTGAACCGTAACAACAGGTAGACATAATATCTAATTGTTTAGTGAAATGGCTTGCACACCAATGCACAGCACAATCCTCCATTCTTCCACATTTCGATGATTAGATTCAGCCTTCTTGGTGGCTCTCTATTGCCACAACATTGCAGGCAGCAGGCAATTAATCTTCTCAAAATTCTATTAAAGCGACGGAAGGCTGTGTGAATAATACATCAGCTCTATTAGGATGACAAATTCTGTTAAATTCTTGCGATTGTGAAAACCCTGTCTGGGAATGGAAACGCTTTCGACAAACAGAGAAGCGATAAGAAAAACTGAGAGAGACAACAAGAATCCGAGGTCAAAGTCCGAACAGCAGCAGCAGCGGATGAAACTGTTGTTATGTCATGGCTCCTATAAGTGCTGTATAATTGATTAAATCTTAACCAAATCTTTTCCAGACCGTGCTATTTCAACACACGCTGACCCCCCACTCACGCTTCCAGCTATCCCCATCGGAGGCCTCTGTTCCCTGGGCGCAGAGCCTCTCGGTGGCCCCTGAGAGTCTGGAGGGGTTGGTGATGACAGTAAGGTTATCCTCTGGGGCATGTGTGTGTATGAGTGGGTGGGGGTGTATTTTTGAGGTAATACCAGGTTAGTGTGGAAGCTCCCAGCTATCACCTACTCCATATTGGGTTCCATTATTCATGCGCGCAGAATAATACCAGAAGAAGGGTCAGTCTGCACGGATATTATTGTTAACCCTTTCACAAAAGCCGTACTACACAATGAAGCATTCTTGAGAGAAGACAGTGATGCATAGGTACACCTTACCAGGCCTTGTTAATCAATCATCATCTTATTATATCCCTTTTTTATTAAACTTCACCACAGCGAACCAGCTGAATGGTGTTTTTGGCACATTTACACCAAATGCCACATAACTGTCAATGTGTGGGGGAAAAATGACCTTCTAGTTCAGTGCTTTTTACTCCAAGTATCACTTAACCTATAAACTATAAACTAGCTAGTCTAAACTTGGTCTTTAACAGGACTAAACTAAAACCATGTATACGATTGGACTAGACTATGACCAACCTCAAAGAACACAAAACCTTAACCTTATAAATTAAACACAAGAAGAGCTTGAGTCTCACATTTGAACTAACAGTGAGTGGCTCGAGTATTTAATATTCCGGTTTTATCATTGATCGTATAAACGCAGTTTCTCGATTATAAAAACCCCAAAATAGCAGTTTCCCGGTTTTGAGAAACACAGATTTTCTGTCTGTGATTTTCTGACAGTCACCGGGATATAACGGCATGTATAAGCTATTTTCCGGTTTTAAGGAACCCATTTCTTGCGCATGCGCTGTTCATTGTAAAAAAAACATGGCGGCCGCGAATCCGAAGAGCTCCTGTTCCTGGAGTCAAGAGGAGACTGAGTTCTTTATTTTAACCATGAATGACCTAAAAGTAGTAAATATTTAAGATGGAAAGGAACATTGTAATATGGATTTATGCTAAACTGTTGGCGACCGTTTCAAGACGGCTGGTTTTCAACCACAACACAGAGCCAGATAAAGTTTTTCCTCCTCAAACTATCAGTGAACTCCATCAGCTCCACTGTCTCCCTCCAGCCCCGGCTTCGAACTTTCTCCCAGAGCTCCCTGGTCTGCTTCTGTGATAAAGATGGCCCCAGGACTGGTAAAGGTAAAAAATTATCCACAATCTGCTGTCGCTGTCATCTGCCATAGTTCAGGATGTATTGGTTGAGCCCAAAGTGGGCATCCAAAAGAACAAGCCCCGCAATAAGCCACATATTTATGCTTTTAATACTTTCACAGTATTATGCTCAAAAATATAATGTATGCGAGTGTGCGGACAGAGCTTAAATACGAAAAGCCAGCTTTCTTTATTTGATCATGTAAACAAGGGATTTGAGGTTCCCGATTTCTCAGTGTCATATAAACACCATATCCCGAAACCATATAACCGGAATATGGCTAATAACCGGGAATCTCGAGCCCTTGTAAATACACATAGTGTTTGTAACAATATTCTATACAGATCATAATGTCATTATGTTTTAAAATAATTGGAAAATACGTACTTGAAGAGCACATCAAACTATATTTTCCACATATTGTACATAGACAGGACATGTATCAGAGTCTGCATGTCTAGGTGAGCGAGTGTTTTTCATTTAAGAGAAGAATGACCAATGACCCTCGGTTGGACTCCAGGATAAAGGAAGAAAGACAGACACCAGCAGAGGGGAAAAGGAGAGAAATTAGACTGCAAAATGTAAACGTTTCAAAAGCATGTGATCTACTTGCTACGCACTGTATTTTATAACGCCGATGTGATGTCCTTGTGATTGTCCCAACATAAAATCATCTTTTTTAATGCCGAGGCTGCAGTTTGCTTTCCAAAGTGTATATTGTACTTGACCTGTTCCTGATTAACTGTTCATGTTACTTCTGGACAACAACAAACACATGCCTGTACATTTTATGAAAAAAAAACTTCTCACTTTTTGTTTGCCTGCTCATCTTCTTGTATTGTATTTTCTCCTTTGACCATTTCTCACGGGGGCTGTAACTGCATTTGATATTGTTCCATAAAGGGAGTAATAAATATCGACTGCTGGCAGGCTCATATCACTCCTGTTTTAAAGGCTACACTCGAATGTGGGATAAGTCAAGCAACTGAATGCAATGACACATGTCCTACTATATGTGTTGGCTGCGTCATTACATATACTCTGCTATGTACAAACAATGAGGATCAATACTGTACTGACTACAACAATGCACTACATATTTTAGTAATAACATGCACCCACACATTGATAACGCTCTAAATGTTGGACCTGTATCACACAATGCCGCCTGTACACGTCGGATTCCAGCCCTCTTCTTGCTGTGTCTGTATTTCTGTGTTTTCTCTTCTGATTCCGTGCCCTTGCTCCGTCTTATAACCCCTTTGCACCATCCTCTCTCCTCCCACCCCCCTCTCCTCTCAGCCTGATTTAATTAAGAGGGCGCTTTATGAATAAAAATCTTGCCCCTCACTATTGATCTCGGTGAACGGGACACTGGCTGTCAGACTCTAGCCAGCCTGGGACTGGACATCTACGCACCTCACATTCCCTATGAGATCTCTTAAAGTGGGGCGAAGGTGGGGTCACGCTGTGTTCGCCGTTGCGGACTGACTGTATGTGGGTTTTCAGGCAAGGTCATATTATATACTGTACTCATAGTCATTAAGGTTAATGATATTCCGGGTAGTGGGTTGATTGTGGCCCCGAAACCCACCCAAGCTGTGAAAATAACACAGAAAAGCCCCACCCGGGAATCAAACACTAGAACCGTGTACAGATGTCCATACTGTAATCAAACTAAGCGCTCTCGAATGCCCTCCTGGGTCCTCGCGCATCCCCGTTCTGCACACACACATACGTCTTCATACACCCCCTGCATCAGCATTATAAATGGACATTGTCTGCACTTTTTCTTTCTGTGCCTCTGCCGCTGCTCTTCCCCCTTTCTCCCCATCCTTCTGTGCGCGCCTGTAAGTATCTATTATGTTTTGTCGATACTGTAATTAAATTGGACAGCTTAATGCAATTCTCTGTGATCCATAGGCCTTTATGGATATAAAAGCTTTTCTGGCTCCCCGCCCGAAAGACGTCCAGCAAATTTAGATGAGTTACTATCAGAGAAAGAAAAAAATCAGTCAGAGAGGTTAGGGCAGGGATGGTCATTTGTTATTGGCTAATTTAGTTTAATGTCCCCAACGCCATTTTGTTTCTCTTATTTGAATGGGGGTCTAAGCGGTATCACTACTGTTCTGTTAGTTCTTCCTTTTGCTCCCGGTCTTTCTTTGGCTAAGCGATATCACAGGCGCTAAGGGACGTTTATGGAGCTAATAAAACTTCAACAGAGGATCAAGAGGAGGCATTATGCCGGACACACAGAGAAGAGATAGATAGAGGCGGAGGAAGCCGGATTAACCGCCGCACGACAAAAGACACAGCCGGGCTTTAGCGGGATAGATGGAGGGGCCGGAGAGTTGATAAAATGGGCCGACAGCTAAAGTAGTTTAGTGAACCGTTTGGGGACCCGCAGTTAGCAACAATCTTGTTTGCTGATGTCACATGACAAAAGAATGAATCTGTCATAGAAGCCCTGTTACAAGGTGCTTTGGAAAAATAAAAATCCCAAATTGTTTGTACTCTTTGAGGCTTTGTATTTGGTTCTATTCTATGATGATGAGCATCTTTGTAAAATGATCATTTCAGATGATTTAACAAAGCACACGGATTGCCAAAAAAGGTTCATCAATGGTAAAGCAAATAGAATTAAACATGCTGGTTGCAACTGGCTTAGTCTCAGATGTTTTATTGAGATCACTCAAACTGAAAGCTTCTGAAGGTCTAGCAAGGATAGAGAAAAATTACAAATGTATGAAGGAAAGCAGCGCTAACTAATGGCAGGTTCATCCAACCACTTTCCAGCAAGTCAGACTACTTAAGGAGCAAACTTTACTGTGAAAGGGACCAACTCTGCAATCACTGAGGTACTCATTCTGAACAGCAGCCTTCTTAAAAAGCCAGTCTGTAAAAATTGTGCTTTTGAAATTTGATATTTTTTTTTTTTTTAAACAAATAGCCATATAAACCCAGCAAGAGCAAATAAGCATCTATTATAACACAAATACAAAAGTGCTAAATGCCATTACTTCAGTGACTTTCAGCTTTGGGTGTAAAACTCCTTCACATACAGTATCATACACCAATATGATACTGTATTGAATATATGCTTTCAATTTTTAATTCATTAAATTTTTTATCTAATAACTCTTTTACTTATACAGGTGCTCGTCATATAATTAGAATATCATGAAAAGTTCATTTATTTCTGTAATTCAACCTTAACTTTGAAACCAATATATGATAGACTCATTACATGCAAAGTGACATATGTCTTTCTTTGTTATAATTTTGATGATTATGGCTTACAAGCTGAGCCATAATCATCAAAATGATAACAAATAAAGGCTTGACATATGTCACTTTGCATGTAATGAGTCTATCATATACTAGTTTCAAAGTTTAGGTTGAATTACAGAAATAAATACACTTTTTCATGATATTCTAATTATATTACGAGCACTTGAAATCATTCTTTTCTCTTCTCTTATGTTCTCGCTGTAATATGTAAATATCTTATATACAGGATATTTATATGTCACATTGTATTGCCTTTGTTTGTTCTCCTTCTATTCTATTCTATTCTATTCTATTCTATTCTATTCTATTCTATTCTATTCTATTCTATTCTATTCTATTCTTTTCTTTTTTTTAAGTATCATACACCAAAACACAAAGTCATTTTGATGTGAAGGATAAGCTTTTTTCATGACTTTTCCTGGTGTCTTCTCATTGAAATTGACCACATAGACACAAACAAGTGGATTCACTAACTGACAGATTTATATAGAGCCGTGTCGCCTTCCTTTAAGAACAATGAACCACTCTTGAATTCCTTGTGAAGCAAGTGCTTCTTAAACAAAAATGGATCTGAGACATTTCACGCTACAAAGGATTCAGACTCTCAATTTAAGAATGCGAAAGCTCCTTGACTAAAAGGATTTGTTCTTTAGAATCCCCTAAATTGGTGTGCTGCCGAGTGATCGGTCTTAAGTATTGTTATTCCACTTCCCAAAATGAAGTGTTCGAATCAATAAAGATTTTGTATGAAGGCAAAAGACAAGCCGGGAAGTCATTTGGAGCAGTGCATTACAGAATAAAAGCAGAATAAAAGATAACCAGGATAATCGCATGTGCTAAATGCCTGAGCAACCTATTAAAGTACGCAAGGTGCTTTGTAGCAGCTGGATATGAGAGAGGGAAAGAGGAGGAACAATGAGCGTGAACCTGGCAACCCACGTTTGACTAGAACTCAACAGCAACAGCAACAGCACGGACCCACAGTTCTGAGAAATGGACTTGATAAGGAGAAAAACAAGCACGTGCTTTTAGAAATGTGTACATGTGATGTGGGTAGATATTAGGGCTGTACAATATCAGTCAGAATGGTGTTCGTCTTGAATGTCATTGTGATATATTACAAAATCATTCCATTGAATTTAAAATCAAAATCGTAAGAAAATATGATCAAATGTTGTCAAAATAAGGTTAAACAACGTAAAAATTATGTCTTTGATCTTGGCTGTGTTTGCAAAAATAAATAGATGTAAGATTTTGCGATTTGTTGTCTTTTCGCAATATGTGTATACACTGTGGTACCTAATGTGTAATATATTGTGGAACCCAAAGCCTAAGTTAAGTTTGTCTTTCCACAGGATGCATGCATTGAATATATTGCAGTAATTGTAGTTTTTGGTAACAGGTAAAGTGTGGCAAAGTGTGCACCAAGTGGTAAAGGCTGCTGCACATGAGGCAGAACAGTTCTTTCATCAGCTCTGACAATTTGCTGAATCTCTCCTTTCCACCCTGAAATGTCCTGTCAAATAGACACAGGTGAAAAATCCCTTAAAAATGTTATAATGAGTCATACAGAGCTGAACAATTGAATACACTTATTTTACACAGAACTGTATTTGTATCTCCAAGGAGGAAAATGAAGCAGGAACAGCAAATTATACAGCTTACTTTCTTCTTTACGTGTTAGCCATCTGCATTTAAGGTAGATGATCCTGCTAAATGAATCTAGTCTTAGCTTGCAGCGAATGGTTTCTGGATCGTCACTGATTCGCCAAATGGGGAAAGAGTGAAAGGACAAAGAACACCGCCATAGCTGGAGCCAGGCCAAAGTTGCTTTATAAGAGTGAGCAGGCACATGGGGGTGTGGTGGGGAGAGGGCGCGAAGTAAGTTGCCGACTGTGCAGTTTTTGTTTTATTATCATCTGGGGAGCACATCGACACCCATAAATAACATGCCACAAATTAGCAGATTGGATAGAAGAGGGGACCGGTTGATATATGCGCGCTTGCCAACCCCCCCCCCCCCCCCCCCCCCCCCCCTCCCACCTCACTGTGCGTCTTTAAGGTGTATCTGTTGGAGTTCGTCTCAGCGGAACTCGCAGCGGGTCAGCGTCGCCATAGTTACCGAGTGGCCATTTTGCCGTGGGGCCAATTAACTGCGGAGCGGTTGGAAACACAACAGAGCAATGCAGGTGTCTCCACTGGCCTCGGCTTTGCAACAGTGCGGCTAAAAGGGAAGAAAGATGATGTCTGTAGTTGTGAGCGCAGACAGCAACAAACAAGACATGCACAGGGAGTTTGCAGGGGAGCAGGGCGCCTTTGTAGCGTGTGTGGGTAAATAACAGGGTGGCCCCGGACACAAGTTAGAGCCATCACCTACGGGATTACGCGAAACCTGTGACATCATGTTACAAAAACAGGACATGCTGCACAGCTCTACAGACTTTTTCCTTATGTTCAGACTCAAGAATGCAGGAAATGTGATATAAAAATTGCCTGCCACAAAATCCCTACTGATTGAGAAAATACCCTCTATTGATTGAGGGTATGTTCTGTAAATGTTAAAGCATTATAATTACAATCCAATGATGCTTTTGAGTGTTAGCCATTGAATGCTTTTGTAATTGAGTGAAATACAAGAACAGATTCTTATGTTTTAGCACAATAGTGAGTAAAGTGAGTGTGAAGTAGGCATTCCACAGAAAGGTAAGGGGTGAATTACGTCAACATGTATTCATCATGCGCAAGGAAAGTGAACCCTTTTGTGCAGATGTCAGAATTGACGCAGCAATAAAATTGGCATTTAGTTCAGCCACACTTCTTATGTTTTAGCGGGTGAAGTGGATATGAAGTAGATATGAAGTAGGCGTACCACAGAAAGGTTAGGAGTAGCATATACAGTTGTGCTCAAGAGTTTACATACCCTAGCAGTATTTTTTTTTTAGTTAGTTGTGGTGAAAAAACAGTATTTGCTCTTTTTATATCATAATGAGAAAAGAAAGTACCAAAATGACCCTGATCCAAAGTTTACATACCCCTGTTCTGTGTATTGCCCCCTTTAACATCAATGACAGCTTGGAGTTATTTGTGGTGGTTGTGGAGAAGGATCTGTGTATAATCTAATGGTAAAGCGGCCCATTCCTCTTCTGTGGAGATGACAGAGCTTACAACACTGTAGTGAATTGATATACAATAAGGCCTAAAATTAGAAATTAAATTCTATATTTCTTTAAGATATTGTCACTTAAAAGCTATAGCATGGTCCTTTCAGTTCAATGTTAAATATTATGTCTGTTAAGCCAGACTGTTTTTGTTGTGAAATTCACTTTAAACAGCCTTCTATTTCCTCAAGAACATTCCTCTATGCTCTGTTCAAAACCCGCCTTCAAAAATGCAGACGTGAAGCGAGTGGGTCGTTCGCATGTGGTTTCATGTGTCCGAAAGAAGTTGGTGAACTAAAGTGATAGTGATGGCTAACAGAGCTGACTGTCATCCTGCCTCTGCGCAGCGCCGGGCTAATTCCTCTGACACAGTGTGTTCTACAATAGCTACTGGCTGCTGTCTCTTTAGCCGCGGGCACTGTCTACCCCACTCAGTGCATGTGTGTGTGTAAGGGAGAATGATAGCCAAGCTGCAGACCGAGGAAATATAAAAAAGCATTTGTGCGCATGGTTGCCATGTCGTCTCCAGGCACTAATCAGTTTAGCGCGGCCATGATCTGGTTAGTGGCAGTGAGTGGCTAATGTCATAGCTAGCAGGAAGGCAGATTGTGTGTTTGTAAACGTGTGGCTGCATTTGAATGTTAGCATAAACTCGTTAGCGGTGCAAAGGTCCTCCCCCCAAATCACTTGCGTTATTGGATAAGTGGGATTGCACCTGCAGCTATGGCACAGTTTGCTCGCTTTCTATTCAGCGCGTGTAGTGGAAGGGTGTGTCGGAACAGCAGCGCGCCCATTAAGGCCGAGAGATTAGAGTGAGTGGATCCAGATTCAGGGGCTATTGTGGGTCTCCCGCAGGCCTTTCGCTGGGCTCCGAGGGGAACGGAGCAGACAGGTGCAGGAAATGGATTTGCGGCTAATTTGTGTGGTCAAATGTGGGTTAAAAAGCAAATTGGGCTTAACAGCTGGACACAGTGGGGGATAACAAAGAGCCCTCCTCTGACATTAAGGATTATACTAAATGAAGATGCCAATTAAATGAAACGTGTTTGTTTACTTGGATAGTATTGTATATATTTTTTAATGGAAATGTCCTGTGCACTTAATATTTACAAGCAGCACAGATATAGAAAAAAAAAAAGAAGGCGTTTACATTTAGGGGACATTCAAAAACAGGAAAACCATTGAAGCAAGTGTTTAGCTTAGGAGCACAGCATTAGAATAAACACGGTATCACTTCTTCTTCTTCTTCTTCCTGCTGCTGTTAATTCTAAACATACCAAATGCTTCTGTTACAAGAGTAAGTTGATGTGCATTGTCAAAATTTAAAAAAAATCCGTATTTTTTGTAAAGTTCTGTATCCATAGTGTCGTTCCATTGTACAACTCTCCTCCATTACTCTATAAGATTTTTTAGGTCTGCCTTGAATTCCCCCATTATCTCGCGGTGTTATTTTATGTGGTACGGTCGGTCTTGCATGCAGATGAATTGTAAATGTGCTCCAAGCTGTCACGCCGTGATTAAAATGGACACGGCGATCAGCAGTTTTGTCACACGGACCAAAGTACGTCTAACTCAGCGGCTGCCGTCGTGAACGATAAGACGCTGACATTACAGGAATGATGAGCACTCATGACTCGCTCACACGCATGCATCAATATACACCAGCGCATTTTTCTTTTTCTCTGTCGTCTGCTTAGAGGCCTTACATGTCTGTACAGCTGAAGGACACATTATGAGGGGAAGCCTTTGAAACTTGGGGGAAAAGTCATTGAAAGCGCTAGGCCAAGCTATTATATAAGAACTGTCCTCTGATCTAAGCTGCTGTTTTCACACAAAGCCATACAGCGCTTCTACAGTCAATAAAAATACAAATGGATGGTTCGTGAATGCATGCATAAACTGATGATGGCTCAGTTGGTTCACCATACTTTTATTCATAAATGGGTGATGCAATTTGGTTGATTAGCTATATATGCATACAAAAAACAAAATGGAGGCTAATTATTTGACCAGTGAGTGTACTTCCCGCGACAGCAATACCTGCTGCAATGCTACGTGTGCCTCCCTGACAGAAAATGGAATACCCGGGCTTTTTACATCAATTTCATCTGCGCGTCCCTTGAGTCACCATCATTCTCACTGAATTCTGCTCCAAAAAAGCGCCTTGTCTAACAGCGTGTAGCGGTGCCTCAAACATTGTGATATGAAAATCATTCATGCCCGGGGGAATATATGGCAGACGAATAAAGAATGGATGTGGACAGAGCGGAATTGAACCAAATGTACCCCTCCCATCTAATCACAGCACATCGCAAATCACAGGCCGCCACTAATTCAGAGGTGTCCAGGCACATGCCGTATGGTTAGTGCGTGTGTGTGAGGGCGCTGTGTGCACGCCTATTACTGTGTGTGAGGGAAGGAGTGAAAGATGATTTAGGAGTAATGAGAGCCGGTAAAATCATAGTGCCCAGTGGCATTATGGGACTAAATCTAATCTGCTAATGGAGAGGAGGGGTGGGGGGGCGTGAGCGGGATGGGGGAAGGAAGGGGGGAGGAAGAAGAGGGCACAGGAGGTAGAGGACAAGGAAGGAAGCGGAAGGCAAACGTAAGACAAGCTTAAGATTCAAATTGGGATAATTATGTATGAAGTAGTTGCTTAATGTATTAACTAAAAGTATGCATTCTTAAGTTTTGGATGTGAAAACGAGATCAATTGGTGGCAGCAGGAGTGGCAATCTAATCACTACATTTCACTCAGTTAAATACTAAAACTTTTTGCTTCGTTAGATTTTTTTTTTATCACCGTGGCATTTTCTGTGTCTAGCTGGTCATTGGAAGCATGTTTTTCTTTCAATATCATCCAAAATGTTACGCAATGTACCTTTAATTATTTATTCAAATAAAATTGTGGTTCTTAGTGTGCAGGACGCATTAAAACTTTACAAAAAGAGGGAGTATTAATAGAATATAAAAGGATGTGACAAAGCAGTAATTCAAATGACACAGCCAAAAAGTAGGAGTAGCGGTGCACACGCAGCTCTCTCTGCCCAGACGCTTTTGCGACTGTGAGCATTCAATGGGAAGCCCGCTGGAGTCAACCACACTGGAACACACTGAGTTAGGATCTACATTTTCTAGCAGTTGTTGCAGCCAGCCCGCGAGTGACTTTTATTGCGTTTATTTCTGATATCTAGTCTAATTGCTAGTCAGGAATATTGTCCAGTGTATATGTCCAGAATGTGCACCTTCAACCTTATGCAAGTGCACACACAAGAATGTTATGAACTAATTACTTTACTGTTTGGGATTTGCTAAGAGGAGCCGTTTGTGTGATTTAATTTGCTTCTAAGGCAATTCCTCAGACTGGAATTGCCGCATAGATCTCATGGTTAAAGCCTAAATAATAATAATAATGCATTGGTTTTATATAGGGCTTTTTGGACACTCAAAGACGCTTTACATTGCACTATTCATTCACTCCATACTCGGTGGTGGTAAGCTACTCTTGTAGCCACAGCTGCCCTGGGGTAGACTGACGGAAGCGAGGCAACCAGTCTGCGCCATCGGCCCCTCCGACCACCACCACTCACTCACTCACTCACTCACTCACTCACGCATTACATTACTAGGCTTCCTGGTGTTCCTAAACGGTCTCCCATCCAAGTACCGACCAGGCCCCTGCTTAGCTTCCAAGGTCTGACGGGATTGGGCATAGCATTGGCGGTATGGTAAATATACATTAAAAATTATTGTACCGTGAGCCGTAGTTTAAGTTGTGTAAGTCTGAAAGGAGGGGTAGGGCCTTATAAGTTATAACTAACTTCTTCCTACCCCCTTTGAGCAGCACTAATACCTCTTATGTTGTGAACAATTCTGTATGTTATATGTATACTATACCTGTATGCATCTGTTGCTCAAATAAACTAAACTAAAAACAAAACAAACAAAAAAACTAACTGTAATGCTCTTTGAAAACAACACTAAAATGAATACTGAAATGTGCATATCAATAGCATCGTGCGTTTAAACCAGCGCATTCTCGTTATCTGTTTTCACGTCACATCTTGTCAGGCCCAAAATAATAATAATATTGACTGCTAAACAAATGCAAAGCAGAAAGGCGCACCTAATGCGGCGAGAAAGTGGTCAAGGACACAGTGTGTATGGGAGGTGAGTTTAGAGAAATAACCTGGGGTGGAGGCACAGAGAGGGCAGCACCCGGGAGAGCACAATCAGCACATATTGCTATCACATGTTCCACGCTAAGCTCTCCCACACATACACAGGCTGTATACATGACGTATGTCCGCCACACACACGGACCGAGCCACAGCACGTTTGGGTACACACACACACACACACACACACACACACACACACACACACACACACACACACACACACACACACACACACACACACACACACACACACACACACACACACACACACACACTCGAGCAGAAGGCAGCCATTCAGGGGTAATTGGGCCAGACTGTTAATGTTTTCCAGAATAAAACTACATCAGTCTTTACAAGGCCAGGCTAATTTCACAACTTCATGTCTTTACCTCAGCAACATGGGTGATGACCACATTAGATGCTCCCAAACAAGATGCGTCAGAAAATAAGCTCAAGTATATTGATTCCTCAACCTTTGGTCAAATATATTTAATAATTCGTACTGATTGAAAGCTTGCCAGTTGAAATAGACGTTTTAGGTCGGGGGTTTCAGGTGAAGTCCCTCTGTGTGGCAGTGGTTTGTCTTTACTTGGTTTATGATCATGATGGAGCTAAGGTGGGTTACATTGTGGACAGTGTAGATGGAATATCTAAAGCGGAAAAAAAAAAAAACACTCCTCAACAAACTTAAAGAAGAGCTAAGTAACTTGTTTACATTAATAAATCCTTTCCATAGTCCCTCTGATGATCTCCATTGTGTAATTCAGTTGTGGCACAATGTACAATATCCCTTTCTCCCTTGGTCCTTTCTGTCAGAGTAGTATTTATTCTCACGGACAATTAATGAGTTAAAAAAAACGCAACATGCTACTACAGCTGCAGTGACGCTTATGGCCTCTAGGGGCATGAGTTACTTAGTTCTGCTTTAAGCCTAGTGAAACAAAACAATCAATGTTTGTAGACACACTATCCGTGTTCATGAATGATACAATGTGAATGAAATGACTGGCAGCATCCACGTGTGGTTCAACAGAAACCCAAGAAAGAATTGTTTAGTTTAGTTATCAACCCTTCTGATTGTATTTTCTAAATGGAATACTGATTTAATTTAGCCCAGGCATGGGTCAAAACGTCCAATCATAACATGGGTTCACCTTGTTCTGTTTGGGTGGCCTCCCCAGGCATCAAGGAAACATATTGGCAGCCTGTCATATTGTATGAAATGGTCCTGTATCATATGATATTATTTTAAATCATTTTTATGACTCACATGCCTCTGATCATTATTGTTTATATGGCAGAAAAATCAACCTCAGGTCACAGCCGTATAAACTCTATGCTTTGAGTCCAAAAAGTGCACCGAAAAACCTCAGCAATCCACTATGAGCTGCACAAACAGAGCGAGGCCGCATGGCAACTGCATTATCTTGATAGTAAACAGGACCCCAGCAAATTACTGTATCTTAGAAACAGCATCAACACAACATCGAGCCAAGGGTCCAAAACATACTGCGCTCACTAACTGCTATTGGCACATTACCGAAACTTGTAGGAGGAATATGCATATACACCGAAGACTGGTGCCCAAAACGTTTCAAGCCACATCCGTTCGAGTGCGCAAATGACTCCGAGCCTCTCCATAAATCAAACAATTGTCGGAGTAGCATTATTTTGGCCCAGATCTGAAACAGCAGCACAAACTGACAACAAAAACCCATACGCAACGTTAGACCGTGGCCGACACAATTACGGTAAATTATAGCGAGAGTCTGCAGCAGCTCATATGCGCTGTGAAGTAATGTACGGTTTAAATAAGTGAAATCATATCCACGTTTAGACATTCAGGTCAGAGGCACGGAGTGGTAATCAAAGAGCCATTACGGATCCCAACACTATGGATGAGGGAACGCAGATGAGGAGGGAGAACGACACCAGGTCTATTAAAACGTATACAGAGTTTTTTGTGTTAGACTGATTGTAATCTGAAAAATGGAAAGACAAGTAGAGAATTTGCACCTGCATTGTCCCTGCTAAATGAGGCAGTAGATGGTAAAGATGAAAGACTGATCTGTCTCAAGTGAAAGTACTGACACTCAATCTACGACATCTGCGACTATCACTGCTGTGGACTGGAGATAATAATAGTCAACAATACTAACCATATCTGCAGTTCATGTGCATCTTGACTGATCACCACAAACAAAAGGTCAACTATTTATTTTGTCCACTAAAACTCCTCTTTCTCCATTTGCATTTGGACGTTTTCTCTTAGATATATCATGCTCTGTGGCGGCGGGCTAAGCGAATTCAGATAGATGACGGCATAATTTCCCAGTTCTCCAGTAAATGTCCTCCAAATTTGTCACTGCTGGACATGAATCAAAGTGGCACTTGGGTCATTAGGCAGACTGATGAGAGGCTGGCAGTGCAACAGCTACCACACATACAAAGAGCCAACCAACGGACACCTCTAGCATTTTCCCACCAGCGCACCTGTTGTGCGTACCTTTGCTCTCCTTCCTTCTCGCCGTCTGTCAGCACAGAGCGGTGTGCTTAAGCTTAAGTATTTTAGCCTGAGTAGACAGATTAAGAAGTCAAACCCCTATTTTTAGTTTCAGGATAGTTCAGTATAGTCAGTGAAATGTTGAACAGGGACTGAATGTTGAATTTGATTGAAAAGAGGAGAAAAAAAAAATTCAAATCATTTCATCAGGAGCTTGGATGCTGTTGTTTTCTGACTCTTTTGCTTATTTGAGGCCATACTGCCTTTGCTCTGCCTGATCTCATCAGACCTCAGAAACTAAGCAGGAAGGGCCGGGTTGGTACTTGGATGGGAGACCGCTGGTTAACGCCAGGAAGCCTGGGTGAATGTTGTGTGTGATTGAGTGAGTGATTGGTAGTGTTGGAGGGGCCAATGGCACAGCCTGGCAGCTTCGCTTCCATCAGTCGACCTCAGAGCAGCTGTGGCTACATATGTAGCTTACCACCACAAGTATGGTGTGAATGAATAATGCAAATTAACTACTATAATAAAGTATATTTGTTGACAGACTTTACATCGTACTCAACACAACACAAACACCTCTTGCATTTCCCTCCAGCGCGTCTGCTGTTTGCACCCACGCCCTGCGTCCTTCACGCTGTAATAAAAAAACATACTTAGGGCATACACAGACAGACAGCTGTGTATGCCCTAAGTATGTTTTTTTTTATTCTTTCACAAACCAAACAGCTCAGATCTGTGAACTATTACAGTGTGCTCACACCATGACATGCAGAGGCTAATAGGTTCCCAGCGGGGATACATGTGCGACATTGTGCGTGTCGTTCAGAGTGTGAAAACTGTAAAAGGGACCTTTAATGTAAAACGGTGTTTTGTGTTTGTTGTGTGGATGAACAGTAGGTTCAGGAAGTATTCCCCTCTATCCTACCTGTTGTTATAATGTTTGATGCTCTACTGACACTGTTTTTTTCCCCTAAAAATTCTACACTCTGGCTTTTATAAAGACGGATTTTTACATCAGTGAAAAGGAAAAGGAATAGAATATCACCCGCCTAAACTTTAAATATTTTATTATTCAGAGCAATGTAATGAGTCTGCATTTGTTGTTTGAGTCTAAATACTTAGTACTTAGACTCCAAGAACCAGGTACACGGTGAAATAGATTTTTACCGATAGAAAATAAATATGCATGATTTTAGTATCAGACTGCTAAATTTATATAATTAAGAGGGCAGGACATTTTCTGAAGCCACAAACGTACAATGTACTTATAGTTATTCAGTGTTTGCTGTATAGCCTATAGTGTTTGTCCACAGCAGTCCTCGAGAGGCTCTGATGCGTGTTTGTCATTTCCTCCATGAAGAGATTAGGGCCAGAAGAAGAGCAGCATTATCAGAAAGCTGGAAATGAGATCTCGGTAGGGGACCACCTTTCCTCTGTCTGCCCCTTTCATCCCATCCTCTCCTCCCTCGTCTCCTCTGTCCTTTTCACCTCATCCTCCTCTTCACTCCGGTTTAATCTCTGCTTTTGCCACACAATGCCTCCTTGAGACCATTCACTGTAGAGACATCATATTTCTTGTCACCTGTCTGTCCACTTAAACATCCATCCCTGGATTCAGGAGTACGCAACCACAGACAACTGTTTCTCACTTTTCAACACTTCGCCTCATCAGGCACTCACTCATTAATCCTGCCCATCTTGTCCTGAATATCCCATTGCAATCAATAAATGATGTATGGACAGCAGAGTTTTATCTGACGAGTGCTCTTTTAAGAAATTAAATTCAAGTATTGATTAGATGTAAGGGTCAGTTCACTAATAGGTTTTGAGGTATGAGCAATTAGATAACAGTATACAGCATACATCAAATTTTCTTAAACTGGATGTATCATGCATAATTTAAACATTATTTTGGATACTACCTTATTTACATTTTATGTTTTCACATTTGAAACAATGTCTATATAAGGATAAAACCGTTACGCTTAGAAACAGGGGGCAGCGCAGGATTTCACCCGGACCTCCTTCTTTAGGGGCAGTGGGAAAGATACAATAAAAAACAAACATTCAGCTTCAGCTCGCTGCGTGTTTAGGAACCCCGATCTGCCATGATGACACTTTGAGCGCAGGATTGCTCAGAAAGATTGTAACTTTATAAAAGTGCAGGACTGTGTTGTGTTTCATCTATGATGGAATATAATCCAGGAAGTACAGATTTGCATGTTTCAGCACAATTAGCAGCAACAGTAGAAGGAAAACAACAAGTTAAGCAAACTAAAGTAAACATAATTACTCAATACTGCATGAATGAAGTGAAATACTACTCCAGGTATGTTTTTGACGTTAAAACATGGTTAAAAGGGAAAGAAACATCTCCTTAAAGCAGAACTATGTAACTCATGCCCCAAGACGCCATTAGCGCCACTGCAGGTGTCATAGCATGTTGCGTTTTTTTTTTACGCTGACAGAAAAGACAAAGGGACAGAGGGACATTGAGCTACAACCCAATGACACAATGGAGATATTTTTTTCCCCCACAGTTAGGTTTACCCGTTAGTCTGTTTGCTTCTTCTTCGTGAGTCCATTAGTGTGTAACCTGTTACATTTTTACCACTATGTAGATGTAATCAATGTGATCGAGAAGAGAAAACAAATACACATGATGTACCGCAATGTTGTGTCATATTGTGTTTCCCATTTATTTTCCTCGTCTCCTGACTTTCCCCTTATTCACAATAACAACAAAACAAACCCTGTGCCATGTCTGCAGATAAGCGTCACAGTGTCATCTGCTTCTTATGACACAATATTAGGTGTGTGTATTAAAAGTCTCTGACATGACACTAAGGTGGTGGATGCAGGCTATTTGTGGACTATACTGCAATGTGTGCAAATACATACATTAACAACAAAAAAAGATCAGAAATAAGCTGTATATTGTTCTGGAAAATAGCTGTATATTTTGCAGAACTGTTAAAAAACCCTAATGTGATCCCTTGTGGCTTACCTTTGCACCAAAATTTAAAAGAGGATGAATAAAAAAGCAGCCACCAATCTGTCACTGTGCATATGCTCATAGGTCAGAACTCTATTGGGTATTTCCAGGAAGTGGTAGCCAGACTAAGTTTATTATCGCTTTTCCCCAATCGAATCAGCGAGAGTGAACCGTGCAGAACAGGACACCGTTTCCTGTCAACTCGCACATAAACACATTCTGTTATCTGCAGCCCTGCATCTACCGAGTGTGACTGTTGCACCAAGGAGAGGAAATCCCTGTGCTACCCACACCTTGTAGCGCTGAGTCTGAGCCAGCCTATGCGTCAGTGCGTGGGGGAGCGCGTATGTTTGTTTGTCCAGCCCGTCGATACCATCTGTCCTCTCACCCAAACAGAAGAGAAGGGAAATAAACGGTCACTCATACTGACAGCTACCGGACACAACTAACACCCTCCAGCCACATTATAACGCATGACAATAGTTCATGTGTTTCCCTAACGTAAAATATTACAACCTCTCCACATCTTCACTGAGAGTTACTGCACACTTGTTTACTCTCTTTCCTGAGTCATATTTGGGTTTGCAGGTTACTGAGTTTTAAGGATTGTTTCAATTGTATTATTGAGTTACTGTGACCACCAGGCAATTTCTCTAGTTGATCAATAAACCTTGGTTTAAGTCTAAGTTTACCTTAACACTGTAATCGATGCATTTGACCTGATTCATTGATTAGCTGAAAGATGTTTGTAGCACAGTTAAGTCTCCACAGCTTCCACAGCCGCTGGACAGTGAGAGGCAGAGGCCGTTTTTGCTTACATTTTTTGTGATAACTAGGGATGCACTGATACCATCAGGTATCGGGCCGATACCACATGTTTGTACTCATATTCGTAGGGGGTCCCGATACCAGAAACCGATGCCACTTGACGTGCGGCCAGCGCTCCTCTCAGCTGAAGAGAGAGTCGTAGTGTTTACAAGATACAGGCTAACGTTGCTAAACTAGCCGCTAACTCACGGCTAACGGTTTTGACGATTATTTCGCCGTTTTATCCCCAGGGGCTAATTCATCTGAAAAACGAACCCAGCGACTAAAAAGTACTCCAGAAAATCCAACTGAAAGAGATACATCATGTCCATATTCAGCGAAAATGAGCTGCAGCAAAACAATCAAAATGCTGTTGGCTACTCGCCAAGTTGCTATAAACACACAAGAAAATCTACACGGAGCTGCTAAAGGCGAAAAGAGACCATTTAACTGCAGTAATAAGTAACCATCTCAATACTATTATTAAATAAAAATCCATAAATGAATAAAGCACAAGTATTAGGTCCTCAGAGGAGCTTTTGGACATGAGCTGTGCCGTCATGATGGACAGCGCAATAAAAATTTAAAAATTAACTTGAATGAAAATAAATAAAGAAATAAAATTTCATCTGTGCAATTTTATTTAACTGAAAAGAGTAGCCTACTTTACTTAATTAAATGTAAATGAGTAAATGAATTAATTACTAACCAATCTGCAGGGAAAAGGTAAGTATGTTGAAGAAAATGCCTTGTACTCGTATCGGTATTCGGTATCGGCAAGTAGTAAAAAGTGGTATCGGTGCATCCCTAGTGATAACATTATGGCTTTATTACTTGAAAACTTTGTGAATCAACAGCAAACTGTGATTTAACCTCTTAACCCCCACATGAACCGAGCACATTTCCTCCAATTCGGCTTTACCCAAATCTACAAGCAAAAAAAAAAGTGGCAAAAGAGTGACAAAACCTCGACTGATGAAAACGCAACAAAAAAGCCACATGAGATGACCAAAAGAACAAAGAAAACAGGACTAAAACGCTTTAAAAATGAGATAAAAAGCAGCGACAACGTGACAAAAAAGCTACGATGAGTTTTGTAGGTCATAGCTTTCAAATGAGGCTGGCCTGTAGGGTTTGAACGTTTAGATTAGGGTAAAGCTGAACTCGGTTAAGGCAGGTTAAGAAGTGCAGCCAAAAAAACACACAAATCAAGTCAGTCAAAATGAATAGATGCACTAACTATCAGTTTTAATGGACATAAATTACAAAAACTAGCCAATGGCACAATAGCTCCAAGTATCTCTGTCTTGCTTTGTTATTAACAGAAATCTGAATTCATAATGTGTTAGGTTTTTCGCAAAATAATCTTTTGACTCCAATCAATAGAAATGTGCAGCTGGCATTTTGATGCTAAATACCATAGCCTGTTATTATGTCCAGCGCAGCCTGACCTGAGTTCAACAATGTAATTATGACTATTATTTCCATTATAATTGTGTTGTGCCTGGTCTCTCTATTTTGCAATCATTTCATATGTCTCTGCGAATGTGTTGACTTTTTTCTTTACACTTGTTTTTTTATGTTGAAACTTTAAGCTTTAAAAATTACACGTTATTTTGCCAAATGCAACACACTCCTCCACACAAAAACCCATAGAGGTCGACGGGAGAAATTCAGTTTGCGGGGGTGGCTGGTGCTGTTTGACCTGCGAGAAAAACTGCAGCAGTGGAGTGGAGGATGCACACACAAGAGCTTCCATATATCAGGCTGTGTAAATGTTAATTGGAGCTAAATGGCAGGTTGGAATAGGTTAAGTGAATGCTGGATTTGTGTACATTATGTGGGCGGTTCAAAAAGGCCTCCCTCTGAACCTATAACTCCCGAAATATCATCTGTGTCAAATGGCTAACCGCAGGATTGTTTACCTGGAGACAGATGAAGCAATTTGGGCCAAAGAGTGAGGTAATCTCATTCGGTAAAGAGAAGGTTGCTTACTGGTTGGAAGAAGTACTTGAAAATTATACTCTGGTAAAAAAGAAAAAGGAAAAAAAGAGAGAGATTTCATTAAGATGACAGATATTTCTTATTCTTATTACCCATAGTTAATCCTCCAGCCTTGCCCTGACCTAACTAGCTAAAGATTTCCAGGCGCTGCACCCCTGTCAGACACTGCTCCTCATAGGTTCGACCTGAGGCACAAAATAATGGGTCAAGTGCAGAGGACAAACTCAGAACCTAGTTATAAAAGCCAAAGAAGTTAAAGCAGAACTAAGTAACTCATGTCCCTAGTGGCCAAAAGCACCACTGCAGGTGTCTTAGCATGTTCCCTTTTTTTTTCTCATTAATTGTCCATGAGAGTAAATACTACACTGATAGAAAAGACAAAGGGAGAGAGGGATATTGCACATTGTGCCACAACTCAATGACACAATGGAGATAATTTTTTGGCTGTAAACACTGCTAAAGTAGCGCAAGCCCGCAGTTAGCTTTGCTCGTTAAGCTGTTAGCGTCTTCTTTGTGATTCTATTAGTGTGTATTGCGCCTCCGACCCGGAGGCAGGGAGCGTTGCAAGGGTGGTTTTCTTGCCAAAGACACCAGGGGGAGATGAAAGACCCCCCAATCATCCCATTAACACTTATATTACCCTCAGAGGGACTACGGAAAGGATTTATTAAGGTAAACAAGTTACTTCTTTCTTCTTTAAGGTACATGAACAGTATCTACTTAAGAAAACCTCTGATGCTAAAACAGCAGTTGATCTCACACTGAGAACCGTCAGAATATCAAGTATACATACATTCAGTTACATACAATGTACTTACTTTAAACAGGAATGAACACTATTATAACCTACTACAAAACACTACAACTGCAGATCACAATGTCTGCATCTCCTTTACCACAGTTAATTCCATTACTAGCTCATCAAAAAAGCAGTTTTGCAAATTCCGATATCCCCCCCGTATGAGCGCTGCAGTGAAACCTAAATGCTAATCACTGTCGAGGGAGGCCAGTTCCAACTATGCCACCATTATGGCAAGTGGAAAATTAATTTCGCTGCACTAAAGATCTACAGTGGTGTTTTCGTAACAGTGCTGCCCTCGCTGGATCCTCTGGGGCTGATTAAACACTCAGAGTCACTTACGCAGAGGTGGAGGGGGGGGTCGAGGTGGGTGAGCTGAACAGCAAGGCTTCAGAGAGACACAGGCTAAGGGCTACAATGACAAACTACTACACCGCACTACAAGGTCCCACTGCGCCCCGTGACACCAGCTATAGCGACGGGTGCAGTAATCCGGCTCGACTTTAAACACCAACGGCCCGAACGACATGAGGGGCCAGACCACCAGCTGAATACACGTATGACCCCCGACGGTAACCATGACGACATGAGGGACGCTTGATTTATATGTCGGGAGCAAATCCAAACAAACTCAGACGGAGCAGAAGCCAAAGGGAGCCCCTCGGTGGAGGAAAGCCGCCAAGGCGCATAGCGGGGGGGAGGAAAACACAATCCGGGGGGTACAGGGAGGCGATGAGGACGAATATCGGGAGAGTAATGAGGACGTAAGGATGAAAAGGAACTGGAAGGTAATCGTGTGTGTTTATGGAAAATGAATGGACGACCTCCGCGTGTCCCGTGCGGCTGACACACGCTTGCCCCGCGTCGGCTGAGTGTATGATTAAGTGTAAGGCTATATGATCCATTTACATCACAGCCAGGTGCATTGTCCCTGGATATCAGCAGAGGTCACCCCGCTGCTTCAATGAACATGGGTGTCCTGCTTTTAGACACACTTACAGTACAGATGCAAAAGGAAATGTATATTCCACACACATAGGCCTAGGCAGGAAAATATCGTGATAAACGTTATTATTGTGGACCACTTGATGCCACTGAAACCAATAATGGAAATCTTAAAGTGCATAGTAACTTTTCCTTTATGACACATGAGTTGCAATTAGGCTTGTCATGATTTTGGAGTTCGATATATATTGAGGCAGGAAAATATCACGATAAACTAAAGACACTAAAGATACCAGATATTTTCAACTTTAAAGCATGAAAATGACAGTAAACCTGTGTTCTAAAAGTGCTTAATCCCACCTTAAAACACCACATAAGCTGCAAAAACATAAAACATAATCTAGCACAATTTACTTCAGTTAAAAATTATACTTTTACAAAGAAAAAAATGCTATTGAATGTACAGACGATAAATATTGAGCCCAAAAATGTACATCTGTTATTTATCAAACGATAAGTCGATATAGTAATTATTGTGACAACCCTGAACACACAGCAGGAAAATTGAAACTAGAAGGACTCACTGAGCTCGTAATGATAACGTTTTTCTCATACCAGTTATGTGTCAAAGTTGTCAATAGTGGCAATAGTTTGAGTCAAGCTTTAAGACAAACTGTCGCTGCCTACCTGGATAAAACCATTACCCACCCCAGTGTAATGTGGCTGGGTGCAACAGGAAGGGCATTGGACGTAAAATCTGCCAAATCTCAGTATAAAACCCCTTGACAAAAAGGAAGGGCACGAAGAACAAAATTTTTATAAAACCTGTGGTCGGTACAATATGTACAGGTACAATGGCAAAGTCTGCATAACATGTTGACAATGGTTTGACCTCGAGGGGAAACAAAAAGACTTTCTTGATGCGTCAGTGAAAACTCCTATCACAGTAATACATTAAGAAATATCAACCCAACATTCGCTGCGCTACATGGTTTAAGGCTTTGATACAGCCATCACATATTAATTCTTAACCTTTTCATGCCTCCGGAGGCCATTTTCATTTTTCTGCAACGTGCATGAATCAAGCCTCTCTGAAGCTTTAACTATCCCCCATGGAACTGTAAACATGTCCACTTGAGAGCTAAGAGCTTCACTGCTACTGAGGGCAAGCCGCTGGTTCATCCCAGCAATATGTTGAGAACGGATCACTTCATATTCAGTCATATTCTGTCCAATGTTCTTGTGAAGTCTATTTGCTCTGCCAGGTGGCCCGAACTGTTGTACTCGTAGTAATTATAACATACGTCAGGGCCAAGTAAAGCAGATGTGTTTCCTTAAAGTGATTATGCACACAACTTGGTTCAAGCGTCACTTATTCGCCCTTTTGACTTCTAACAGTTGGACACGAATGTTCTCCTGGCACTCCTCGATATACAACATTGATTTAGTTTTGAAATTTGGCCCTCCTTCCTCTTACCGAACTTTTTATAGTCTCTGATATAATTAGACTTCCCTTTGGTCGCGGTTCAAATTCAAAATTATTGGTGAAAACCCCCATCTATGCCAGCTCTCTTGGCCACTCTCACTACAACAACCCAAGTTTAGAGAAAAGTGGAAAAATATCGCCGGCCGTATAAATTCTCCTATATTGAGTTTTGTAAACGTTCATTACACTTAAGCCATAATTTTACAAGTAACAGCCTTTGCCAAACTATGAGCCAGTAACAGCAATCAAAGCAGGATCGCGGTCAGAGTGATCTTGTAAATTCACAGAATGGTCGGGTTTTGACATCTTATATGTGTGGACATGCGGGGATAAATGGCTACCCGTGCTCAGTGTGAGTTTAGGACACAGTTACAGAAACAAACTCATTCAAATGGCACATTACTCACATAACACACACACAGGCCCCGCTGCTTCGCGATCCAAAATCTACACATGTGGACGACAGCCGTGGACAAATGCGGAGTCCGTGTTTCATCGACGAGTTAGCTTGTCTCTCCCCCGGGGCTTTTCTCGCACCATTGGTCTATCACCTGTAGTTTGGACTTCGATAAACATGTTATTAAAAGTTCACGATTCTTGTGTCGCAGTTTCATATTTCCATTCGTTCCTGAACGTGGAAATGTGCACAGAATCTTGATGTTAAAACACAAATACAGTGGTTATACCGTATCCGTAATGTTCTTCGAGATGAAAGTCAAGGTAAAGTCAGACTAGGTTCGGAGGAAGAGTGTGTACAAAAGATTCTGGGCCAAAAGATTCCTGCAGTTATTGATAGAAACCTAAACTTTGGAAAGACAATTGTAAGCTCAGAGATAATTATCAGTAACGCTCCACAGAATCTTTTCTTCGAAGCACAAATGAACAAAGCGCTGAAAACAAAAGACTAACGGGAAAGCACAGAGGGCCCAGAAAGCGGGTCAGATCCTCACATCAGGCTGGTAAAGTCTTTTTGTCTCCTACTGTTCCCCTTTGACCACAGCAGAGCGGGCCCCGGAGCTTCGCTAAACTCATCACGCAGTGCGCCCGCTCCGCGGCACCAGAACAGACAAGACAAAGCCCCCAGTTCCACAAGTGTCAATGATTCCTGCACTTCCCGTCTTAACTCCCATTTATAACACTCGGAGAAAAATACGATGTTCTGCCCCGGAGCCATCTCAACACCAGGCCCTGCATGTTTATTGAACTTTGCCAATAAAGTGATCGAGCCTTTAAAAATATTATCTTTGCTGCAACAGTTGATCCCACTTGGGCAGACTCGAGGGTGAGCTTCCTCGCTGTCACTCACCCTCAAAGTCCTTTTTTTTCTTCTTCTTAAAACCCCCAAAAACCATGAAATCTCCTCTTTCTTGATCCAATCTTTCCTTTAGGACCCTGAAAATATCCTACACCTCGAAGCTTTCCAGAAATCTGGTTTGAGTTTGGGGCAACACAGAGTCTAACGGCAGGCGTGACTCTGAGGCAGCTGACGCTTATAAATAAATAACATGAAAGTATGCAACAAATCCACAATCTCTCCACATCTTTATGATTTTTTAATGTGGCTGCTTTTCCTGCCCTTTTTTTGTTTTTTTTTACAACTTGTGTTTTCTCTATTGCGTTCCATTGTATTATGTGTTTTACAAGAACACGGCCACATGCAGTTGTTTTTCCCAGCTATTTATTTTCAGATGGAAATGACTGGTAATTTGGAAAATGAGCTTTTAATAAGGCGTGGATTGAAAGAATTCAGCGTGTTATTTGAGGTGCTTTTCTATTTCAAATGTAAATATCCAGCACAGAAATGCACCCTTACATAAAGTGTCTGCTGTGAGTCTGTGATTTGTGCTCGAACAGATCACCTGAAGTCAACTCCGTCCAGAGCAGCGGATAAAAGGCTTTTTGAGAGATGATATAAAGACTCAACAGCGGGATGTCTGAACGTAGATTACCCCATGCTGCCTGGCCTGACACCTTTATGGGTCACATATGGTGATACAAGAATACCAACCCCGAATCTTCTGTATAGAACCGTATCCTTTTGTATCTATAGAATGACTATGAACCACCATTTTAGTGTCATATAGTGTGAATAGCAGATTTCTCTAATGAAGTTAGCAGAATGTGATATTTTAGGTGCACTGAAAAATTGCTGGAAGACTGATCGGAGCAAATTTGTAAGAACAAAGAAAAGCTGTGTGTTTAGTAGATATTGGTTATTGTTGAAAGTCATTGAATTTTTAAGTATCACATTCATTCATTCATCTTTTTATTTGAACAGTTATTCAGCATTATGGCACAAACAGATCTATATTGAATGAACTTACTATGGCGTGATGGGAAACTGCGTCTCAGACCAAATGGCACAGACGTGTGGGGTTCCCCAGGGGTCGATTCTCGGGGCCCTCAATTTGTTCCTGTTTAATTTTGTGTGACTATACTTGGATCGTTTAAAGGCTCATCTAACCATATTTAAATACGGAAAGAGCTTGGTAGCAACTTACATCACCTCAGTTTGGAGCTACACCTATGCTGGGAGAGTTTATATGCTAACGCTGTCTATGTTCTGTTTACGTGACTGAGGGTAAGCGCAAAGACCAGACAGATACACATCAACCTGTCTAAGCGAAGGTAAGAACCTATTGCAGTATTTAAAAACGGGGCCAATTCCTTTAATATCCTCAACCCTGACTATGTTTAAGTCCAGGCTGAAAGGATACCTATTTACTGCTGCCTATGGCAATTTTAACAAATTTGAATATATACATGTAGACAAATTTTGTTGATTTGTTTAATTGCTTTTTATTGTATTTATTGTGTTTGATGTTGCTGTGAGGCACATTGAGTTGTTGTGTACATGAAGTTTGCCATACAAATAAACTTGCCTTGCCGATATATGTTAAAGCTAAAAAAGCCTTACATGGTGATATTCTTTGACAGCTGAAAGTAATATCACAGGCTCCCCGCTGCTTTCAAATGCAGATGAACCATACAATTCCACCGACACAACTTTTCCCTTCACCACGGACCATTTATGCTGCGCCTCTACATATGGCTCTCAATGACACCTATGTGCTCCCAGCTGCAGAACAATCTAAGGCTGCTCTTTTCATATTGGGACCCACACGGAGCTTGTATAGAGCCACGTACATCATAGCCCAGTAGCTTGGCATGTCTTCATCTGGAAGTCATAAGCCCGTGTATGTATATATATGTGTGAAAATGGTGGTTGGTGACGGAGCGAGTGTGTCTTTTTGTTTCTGTATGACAGGACCGGGCTACAAGTCTTTCATCTCCCAGCGAGGGGCTAACAACTTGGGCAGGGAGATGACATGCACAGCGCTTTCTTCAGCTAACATTAGTCTTCTCCGGGGCTCCCATCCATCTTACTACCTTTTCATGTTGCCCTCTCTACTTCCACTTCAAACCTTCTCGTCTCACTTTCTCTTCCTCTCCTGGGCGTATTTCTGCTTCACCAGCTTCCGCCTTTGATCTGAGTTGTTAATCCACGAGTGGTGGAGAAGTTGGTGCGCGAGATTGTGGCTCCCCCCCTTAGTTTGCTGCGGTCGCCAAAATCGCAGCTAGCCAATAGGTCCAAGATGTCCGCTCCCGATCAAGAACATTTCTCAGGGCACTGCTGAAAATTCTTTGGACAGACGCGGCTGATCTCACCCAGACCACCATGTGCGTGAGTTTATCTATCCACGCAGATAAAGAGGACATGTGGCGCTTTGCAGAACCCCCAGGAAGGTCGGGCGGGGATACAGCAGTAGTGTTGTTGTGCTTGTGGCCTATAGCTTTGATAATGTTGGTCAACTGCGATGACACTAAAGACACAAGTTATGTTGATTCAAGTCTGTACGGGCAGTAATTCAAAAGAGCTGTGAGGAGAGAGGGTTAGGGTCTTTCTCCCAGCACCTCAGAGTGAACATGTCCTCCCTTATTGCAGGTTTTTAAAGTGTGCATGGAAGTAAAAAGGTGCCTTTGTATTTGAGCTTAACTTTACGATAAGGAAGAGAAGCATCTAGGGTCCACCCACCTATGTCACCAAACTCTAAAGATGAATCAAATATGAACAGTTTGCGTCTTTGTAAAGAATGTGGGGCAACTGTCCACAAAAATGACGAACAGTAAAGCCTAAAATATCCCAAAATGTTTTGATTATACAGAAATCTCAAACCAAACTCTCTCACTATTGTCTATAATAGTCCCAAACAGTTAGATGAAATTACTGGCCCAGCTAAAGTAAATCTCCTCCTCATATGTTCTGTGTTGGGTGAGTGGTAACATATGTCCAATACATAAAATGTTCTGTATAGAGATTGTTTTTATTGGCTGCAGACTGGATAACTGGGTAATACGGAGCCCTAGGTGTTCCATATTTTTCACATGCACACCGAGATGCAAGTCGGGTTCTGCTCTTTTGTCCTGTTACAGCTCGGCTATTTGACCCACTGGGCAGCAGCTGCTGTTTTCAAATAGCCATGTAAAATTCAACTTTCATGAAGCATTGCAGGAGGCGCTCAATGTTATTTTATTTATTTACAAGAGGCACTGATTGCGATGAAACATGGCCTGAGGAGATTAAAGGTCAGCAGCCATTAATATGTCATTTTAAATAATTTAAGCGCATTAGTAATAATTGCCAGCTACCAAATCAAGATATGTAAAAAGTATTGTCCATTGCTTTTGCATTGATCCACACATTGTCATCTCCTTATCAGTCCAATCTTCTGTGGCTTATGGACAACAGGATCCACATGAAAGAGTCAGATCTTTACTTATGAAAACATATTCCATCGTAATGAATGCACAGCATTGTAACATCAAATTCGATTGTGACGTGATGATGAGAGTTTGTCAAACAATGATCTAAGCACTGTGATTGTGCCGCAACAGCTCATCTGATATCCAGATGTGGTCAAAAAAGATCTGGATTCTTATCATTTCATAAAACTGAGTTTAGAAAACGTGTAAAGGAGGGGGATGCTTTCAACTTGCATTAAAGCCATCCATGCCGCACTGTTTCCAGATATGCTGTGGTTGTTTTTAGTACAAATCATGTTCATTTGCAGGGCTTCTGCTCAATGTCTTCATTACACCTCAATGTAATTTTGATTACATGACACGAAAAACACGCTTGCACGCGCAAACATTTACTTTGCAGATAGAACTGCACAGTATCTTATGATCCTAAGTCTTTCCAGTTTGCCAAATCGTTGCCACAAATGTCTTTTTCATGTCTGAATGCTAAACACACAAGCGTGATATGTTGCCGATGCCACGCTGAGACAACACATTCCACCTTTAATATCTTTCATCTTTAAATGGGAGAGGTGTTGTGCTGCTGATATATGCACACATTATTGCAACCAGACCGCGGCACGCAAAGCACACAGAAATATGGCTTTCAGTATTCCCAGGTGTGATTTTAGTCTAAAACAAGATCGAGGTTTGTCCTGAAGCGTTCTGTCGCAAAATGGTACATCATGTCTGTGTCTGTGAAGTAAAAATGAAGTGTTGTTTCTACTAAAGCGTGAAATCTCAAACTATTCGTTGCTGAAAGTTGTCCTAAAGATTGATGAGAAAGGAATCCTGACTTGTTTGAAGACTATGGCACCATCTCCAAGCACGGACAAACAACAAAACACCAGCACTGTCTCAGAATTTCAACAAATAATCAACTTTCACATCATGGCCCTTACACGTCGGCAACCTTATGGTACCCTACAACCTTATACCTGCTATCTCTGCATACATATCCACACTTGATATCTCATCTCTAGAGTCAGGGCATTCAAATCCCTCAAATATACATGCTTTTGAATAAAAACAGTGTGAATCCCGTAAACATAAAACTCTCCAGACCCCCGTTCTGAGTGTGAGGACACTTCTTATCCCTCCCGTGGCACTCTGTACACGTCTTGGAGAACAAACAGAGAGTTAGCAGCTGCTGATGTTGGTGACGAGTGCTTGTTGGACGCCATCTTTTCTTCCCGGAGCTCAGGGCCTGTCTCTGTTTTGTGTCCAGTCCCGCGCCGCTGCTATGGAGACATATTTGAGGAAGAAATCTGTGACACACATATGGCCATCTTATCTCTTCGAGCCAATGCCCCATAGACTTAAGTGTCGATCAGTCAGCAGGTGTCCCCGCCACGCTATCGGGCCGAGCCTTACCGGTCCCCCACTGTCCGCTTTCTCAGATACATCCATCTTCCTCAGCTGTCAGTCTGCTGTCAAGGGGCTTTAAAAGCATTTAGAGCAGGTACATACCATTTAAGCATACATGCAGACTAGTCTAAATAATGCTCGAGATCTACTTTCCCTACGCTTATTTGTGCCACATTTTAGTATCTTTTTATTTTGTCGTGGTTTTTAGGTATGAGGTACATTATGAGCTAAAGACAATAGAGACCTATAATTTCTTCTGAAACACTGAAGAGGTACAAAGATCCACCCCCTTTTCATGTTGCCCTCTCTACTTCCACTTCAAACCTTCTCGTCTGTGCCCCCCATGCAGCACAGCGTAGGCATCACAAGAAACAAAAAAGAGACCAACGAGGAGGTATCCGGGCAAGACTCGCAGCTAAGCCACACAAGCCTTCTGTCCCTACTATTGTTCTGGCAAATGGACAACAACAATGGATTTTATTCGTCTGCTATGCTCCTCCCAGAAGATGGTGAAAGACTGTTGTGGAGCGGAGGGAGCTGCGCAGGGAGGCGGTGGTGCAACTGACCAGTGTGGGACATCACGCTCTGAAACCGGGACAAACCCAGGAGGCAGTACACTGTTTCAGAGGAGCACTGAAGGCAGTAGTCCGGTTTCACCAACCTCCAAAACCATGCTGGTCAGGTTGGCCCACAATGGCGGCCCGCTCAGGAGGACTAGTAAGAGGACTAAGGCAAAACTAGAGGATGTCGGTTTCAAGTAATGGTTTAGGCACCACATCATTATCACTTAGGACAATGTATCTTTTAAATGAATTATCAGTATTGAATGTGCCATTTCTCACAAAAAAAAACAAAAAAACAATTCAACCAATGTTTTGGTTTCCCTTTAGGTGTTAATCACAGTTAAACATGTATTTGACTTTCAACATAAACCAAATTACACATGTCTTTTTATAAATCAAACACATCCCTCTAATGATCTAATATCACTGTGTCTTGTAAACTGTGAATGATGGAAAGCGGATACTATTACATTTCATTCAGTAAAAGGCAGTGGCAAAGTGCTTTGTTTTATTGAATAGTCTCTCCTCCAGCGCAATGGCCCCATGATCCGACTGCACTTACAAATCTAAAGCCACTATAAAACAACATACATGCACTGAAAGCCATAAAAGTATATAGGGACAATGCTAGTATGCTATAGCTCAGCACTTATGTGGAGTGACTGAAGTCGTGCCATACAAGGCAGCTGCTCGCAACGCCGATAATGACTGCATGGTACACAAGCATCAAATGGGAAGCAAAAAGTAACCAGGCAGCCATTTTCCATCGCCATTCCCGCTTCCAAATGGGCTCTCTTGGTCTCGTTTTCCTAACCAGGTGTTGAAAAGGAACATAAAACATTTCGGTGCCTCCATGCCACTGCTTTTAAGTGGAGGCGGTGTGTGTGCGCGTGGTGTTTATGACCCAAAGATCGCGCATGTTTTGATCTTTCTGTGTGATTCCGCCGCTTTTCCGACCACCTACATCACAACTTACATCTTGCAGTGCATCTGAATTGGGGAACCCCTGCCAGGACAAATAATGGTTGCCCCAGTTTCTGAGGTATTGTGCCAGTCTCTTCTTGTAACACATTGGCCACAAAACAGTGTGATATCCTTCCATCAGCACTTTCCATTAACAAAGCCTGTAGTTTTTATCAATCATATTTTTGGTTTATCACGACTCTCCTGCATGATTACTATTAATCTGCATTAATGACTTGTTTATTTATTATCTATGTATACATATGGTTCTGTACAGTAGGCACAGAGAAGTGTGTATCATCCAGTTCCAGAGAATAGAAAGGAAGCTAAAAGGCCTCAGAGCTCAGACGCAAGCACGAATCATAACTTTTAACAATTGACATACTGGACCATTTTCTCATTACAAACAAAAGAATGAAGTAAGTAAGCAAGTGCTTTATTTGGCATTGTACAACCGCACAACAAAACAATGTTCAGGTGTTAGTCCCGAGTGTGGCACTATGGGTCAACCTGACCAGCATGTTTTGGAGGTAGAGGAAACCGTAGCACCCAGAGGAAACCTGGCTGCCTTCAGTGCTCCACTGATCCTGCGAAATGGTGCAGCGCATGTGTGGCTTAGCTGTGAGTCTTGCCCGGATACCTCCTCCTTTTTCCCTTCCTTGTTTCCTGTAGCGCCTCTTGTGACACCTCCACTGTGCTGCAGGTGTGGGGGGCTCTTAATGCCTCTTCAGTGTTTCAGAAGAAGAAATGTGTAGGTCTCAAATGTCTTTAGCTCATACACTGTTTATGTACTCCGCCGGACCTCCCAAAATATGGCAAAGACGTACAAAAGCAGCCAGTAAAACAATGTGGAACACAGAAACCACAAATGCAGTTCGCAGAAAAAGGCAACGCAGCTGTACCTATAGAAAGGGGGGTTGTTGCTTGTTTACATGTCGCCATACCAACCAATGAAAACACAAAAAAACTTGATGATTCCAGTCTTAACCAAATCATTTGAAGAGGTTGTCCCCGAAATTTGCCTTGCGGATGAATAAAGTTGCAATGCATTCCATTTATATGGGGAAGAATCAATCACTAAAGATCCCTCATAAGCCCCTCAATCTTTATTTTATTACCAAACATATTTTTAGCGTCAGGCGAGCAGACTGTTTGGGTGAGAAGAGAGGGAATTTATGAGCGAAACATGCAATTAAGCGTGGATTACATTTCATTTCATCGCAAAGAATTATACTGCACTTCCCAGAATTGTATGCAACAACTCTTGGCGGCCATATTTCTGTCATTATGCTGACTTAGTTGAAACTTTTAATGCTTTTGACCTTGTCTCGTGATCCGCAAAAGCTTTCTTGAACAGGCCCTGTCAGCCCGACCCAGTTAAGACGTCGTTAATCACGCTTTTTAATGCCACTTCTTGCTTTAATATATCCGTCCAAAAATAATGAATCGGCGGCCCAGTCACACAAATTTCGCCTGCCTCCAGAAGCAGCTGGTTGGAAGACGTTTCCCCACTCGTAGAAGTTCTGTGGGCAACCTTAGCCGCGCACACACACCCACAACAGACTAATTTACTAGTGTCATATCCACGCCGGACCGTCCAGCACACAGCACTTCTGCAGTGGTCCCCCGGGTGATCCATCAATGTGTGTGCGCCTCCAGTGTGCGTGCGTCTATGTGGGTGAGTGTGTGACAGTGTTAAATTACTGCTATGGCACATTGAGCCCTGGCCATTACTCTAGCAGGTGACACCCATTAAAAGAGGTGGTGACACTGACATAGAGAGCGGGAGGGAAAACTGGGAGGCAGAGATGGGAACGATGGAGACCAGGAGGCAAGAGGGTTTAAGAGGAAAACTAAAGGCTGAATGAAAATTACTGTGAAAGCATGCAAAAATTAGGAGTTATCAGAAAACCTTTGCAATAGCCTAAGACTGCTGCTGGTGAAGGCTGCAGAACAAAGTATTTCCAATTTATTCACACGCGGCTTTGTAAACAGGATATTTTTTTCTTTTATGGGTTTAGTGGTAGAAGTAGCTTTGTACTCTTTTTGCAACACTGTAGCTTTTTTATTTTGCAAATATAGTTATACAGCACCAGTCTTTCCTAGATAATTTTACATTTCCTCAGTGTTGCATGAATAAAGCATATCCTATTTAACACAAAGGTGATTCACAAGATAGGCGGCAACAGTTTGCGCGGGGCAGGATGCATAAAAACAGAGCAAACCACCCACCGCTCTGGAGACAGAGCCAAGGATGGTAACGTACACACATGCTCCAGCCAAGTATGGGACCTGGCTGACCTCCAGAACCCCTTATCAGCCCCGCCATCTGAAACTAAAATACTTCTCCACGCAGCACAGACACACGCACGGCGCAGCTAAAGTGTGACTAATGCTCGGAGAGCGTCAGAATACAAAGCATACACAGTGGCGTATGCCGGGACAGTGAGCAGACAGAAGGGAAGGATTCACTCGGCCTCACCAGCTCCGGTGCATGTAACCTTCGCTTCACTCGTTAGTGTAAATTTCCCAAGGCTCATTACCATGAGAGCCCATCCAAACGAGGAGAGGACACGAGTGGCTGAGCGCGCCCACTTCCAGATCGGCTCAGAAGGTCTCAAAGAGGCGCAGCCAAGGCCCCGGGACCAGTCAACCTTCACATAGTTATGTATGTCAGCATAGAGGTGACATGACAGTGATGGAATGGAAGCAGTTGGAATAGGAGATAATGACAAGAAATGTGCATTTGCAGGTTTTTAATTAAGATTAATGTGTAGCTCAACAAAAAGCTACAAAAGTGGACAAATACATGACTTACTACACTTTTTGACTATGACTACGTTACAAGTATGTTTCATTATTCACAAGCAGTTTTTGCAGGGTTTACTCCATCAACTAGACAGGTTTAGATTTGATTTGATTTGATTTTGATTTTCAGTTTCAAAAGTCATCCAACTATCATCACCAGCTTTGGTGTTTAGTTTAGTTTAGTTTTAGTGTAGTTTAACAGTTTACATTCATTTTTCATTTCAAAATTCATTACAATACAGTTTTGAGAATGGTATCAACCAGGCTTTTATATCTTGGCCTGGATAGAGACATGAACCTGCATAAATATTATAATTTTGCGTATATACAAAGAACCGCTATGATCTTGTAGAAGATAGATATTATATTACCCATCATCATCCTTGCTTTTTATTCCTTTCATGAAAATGCATATTCGTACAAGCCACATACAGTTCATACTTTCAGTGTTTCTTTACATTTCCATGATCAGAAAGGAGCAGATGGAAGAATAATATTCTTATATTTATCTGCCCCCTTTTTGAACACTCCCTCCACCATCACCCGAACTCCAACATATTTTATAATATTCGTTTAAGCATTTTTTTTTTTTCAATGACATTCCCAAACAAAATCAAAATTCCGTTTGATATAAATACAAGTTGTTTCCTTTTGTAACTTGAATGCCAAAATATTTGTGCAACTTTTTAAATCTACCTTTAGATTTTCCATGCTTATACACCAGCAACAAAGAAGCAAATCTGTTTCAAATCTGCTCGTGCTCTTGGATGTTTCAAGTCATACGGCTTTTTTACTCATGACCTTATTACAACTGAGTTTATCATCTGCAAGTTTTATTCACCTTAAAGAAGTGGGGGCACATTGCAGTATCTATCATTTCAATACTAATGTTTATTGACTGTAGCCAATGTTTGCCCAAACTGGTTTGAAAAAGATGAACGACTAAATAAGTGAATTTGTTGATGATGTGAATTTAATGTTGTGAAATGCAAATGCAGTTTTATCTGAAATCTTTAGCAGATCAAGATTCCAGGATATATATTGCCCAGAAGTCAAAGACCCCTGTTGAAAGCAGACGTGAGCGCATGCGTGGGGGAATGAGAGCATAACCAGAGAGAGTGTCAGGTTGAAGAACGTGATTTACTTTGGAACAAAAGACTAATTAAAAGCAATCATCACCAGGCTAATCCCCTGACCTAATTATCCGCCTGTGTACCTGTCTCCGTCCCACGCCCCCGCAGTCACCTACACAAGCTACTCCAGCCCAGATTACATCACAAGAAAGTCGCTGTGGGCTTGCGCGTGGCCTCAGCCCACACGTGTCTGTCTGCGCCTGTCCGCCCTTGTGTTAATGCGCTGCTATTTTGCGGGGCACGAGGCACTTTGATCTGGCCTGGCACCACACCATTGCTCAACCACTTTATGATGTGCGAGGTTCAGAACGCAGTCAGACTTGTTTGGGACTGACCTCAAGCGCTACGATAAAAGACAAAAGGGGAACGCAGGGAAAATAAATAGCAACATTCTGTCTTTAATGAGCAACGCCTTTAATCATCTTCACAACTCTAAGCTGCCGTCCAAAGTGTCAACAGCGGTGAGTGTAAAACGCCAAACATGTTCCAATCAAACGTCTAATTGATGCATAATAACTTCTCTGCATCTGCTTCTCTTCCCCAACCAAACTTTGCGTGTTTTTTTCACTCTCCTCATACCACGCCAGCGCATTTTTCCATGGATTAGGGCACACGGCGAATGCTAATGCAACGAAAATTAATAGAATGTGAGGACATGGGCCAAGAACCATTTCAATTTGGAGCGGGTCCATAAACCAGAGTGAATCAGTAAACTTCTATTAAATATTGGGAAATGATTTTAGGGGTCACTGCAAGGACTTTGTAGTCATGGCGACGACATTTTATCGGGTCAAGCTTGACGTTTTTTGGTTTGATAATCCTAAAAGAGAAGAGAATGCAGGCCAATTTACGTTTCATGGCATTACTTTATGAGGCTGTACGCTACAGTTTTGGGCAATACGTGCTTCTCTTACATATCGCAGTGCAATTTAAGTGCCTGCTTTCAATAACACATGAAAGAGACCATGTATTTGATCCCGGAGCTACTGTTATAAGTGATTTTAAAGCGGCTTTATTGAAGAAGGCATGTATGCTCGCTGTTTACGATTATCCTAGCTATTGAAGGAGTTAATGTGGAAAAAAAATCAAAATAAACTTTATATGTGGATTATTGATGAAAGGGCAGGGAGGGAAATCCCGGGATGAAGGGATGAAGGTGCGACAAAAAAGTGGCAAAATTGAGATGGAAAAGAATGTGAAAAAAGCCATGACAACACGGCAACAAAGCAAGGAGAAAAGATCTTAGCTTTCAAATGAGGCATTACACTGACCTATCATTAGGTACATTTGGGAATAAGGAGCAAACAGGTTGAAACATGTTTAACCTCTTAACCCCGAGCGCATTTTCTCCAGTTCGGCTTCACCCAAATCTAGACTAAAAGGTTCTTAGAATGAAACAAGCATCAAAATAGCGACGAAAGCAAGGTTAAAAAACGCAACAAAAAAGCATAAAAAATGACCAGAAAACGCCACAAAAGAGCAATATAAAGCGACAAAAAAGCCACACGATAGAAATCAACAAACGCGCAACAAAAAAGGAACAAAAACACAACAAAAAAGTGACCAAAATAAGGGAACAAAAAAGTGGCAAAATTGAGATTGAAAAAGAATGTGAAAAAAGTTATGACAAGACGGCAGCAAAGCAAGGTAAAAAGATAAATTTAGATCAGTTTTCTAGGTCTTTGCTTTCAAATTATGTGTTACACTGACCTATAGGTCGTCTGAACCTAGCACATTTTGCCCACTTCAGCCTTACCCAAATCTAAAGGTTACTCGACTTGAGAGCAACAAGGTTATGTGTTGTGCCTCATTTGAAAGCTTTTGTCACGTTTTTATGTCAGTTTTTTGTCATGCTTTTATCACGTTTATGGAGCTTTTTTGTTGCTTTCTTGTTGCATTTTCATCCTCATTTTCGTTATTTTGCTGCTTTTTTTTTTTTTTTCAAGCTTTTTGATTTGAGTAAAGCCAAACTGGAGAAAATGCACCATGTGCTCGGTTCAGGTGGGGGTCATACTGCCTTATGTGTAACTGAGCCAATTCAAATCCACTTTTAACCGAATACTCCGACTGTGGAAATGAAAACGATTATAGTTGTGGCTTAGGTTACATCCTCTAATATCTCTATCTACATTCATGTACTGTATTAACGGGATGAACATTTGGGGCCGCGATCAAAGCGAGCCGTTCAAGTAATTACAAACAAACCTCGTTACCTTAAACAAGAGAAGCCGCCTTTTTGCAGATAGAGCTGTGCCAAGAGAGATCAGCAGCCTGTGAAATCTTGTCCCTCTGCCAAACGGACCGACGTCACCTTGATCTAATCATTTTTATTTAATGCCCAAGCCCTTATAGAGATCACTGGAAATCCCCCGCGCCTCTTTCTCTGTCTCTTTATACCCGCCTTTTATCTTTTTATGTCATTTCGCTCGTTCTGCAACTCATTTCCTTATGCCGTAATTTAGCCGCCCTAAGCTATCGGTCCATCTATACTTTTGTTCCTACGGACACAATATGGACGTTTTAGCCAGTTCATTTATTTAGTTAGTTTGAAAGAGATGTCAAACACAAATATTTGATCTTTTCTATCATTTTTGCACACAAACTGGAGGCACAAAATACCTTTCTAGCGTCACATCTTGTGGATCTTTTATTAGGGTTAAAGGAAGGCAAAATGACCCACATAAAAACTTAGGATGTGGAGGGCAGAGGGCGTTCTACATTCACAGCTCCTAATAAAAAAATGATGGACTTTACTGCACTATATACCAAAAAAAAAAAAAGGCGTTGCTCGGCTCAATCGCCTCGCTGTGTGAACTTTGCAAGGATACCTCTTGAATCAGAAGGACGTCAGGCGGGATCTTGTGAAATGTTTCCACGACACTGCGCATGTTTGTAGAGAGAGACGACGGTTTCGAAAGTGCAGGCAAAATCCCAGGAATCCCGTACAAAGAGGGAGACGCACATACGTAGGCCGTTTCCTTTAACTCCCGGGATCTGTGGTATTCACTACACGACGGAACTGCGTTTCAGATTTACATGCTAGGGCTTATGTGGGCTTTCAGCTACTTTACTGTAATGCGGAGGGAAAGGGAAGACAAACAGCAGAGCCGACACAATACGAGGCCGGGCCACATGAACCGGGCAGCGGCATCTGTTCACCGTTTTGACCCCCCTCCCCCCCGGTCCCAAAAAAAAAGTGAGTGACGGAGGAGACCTGACATGTCCGCGCACAACAGCTGCCTATAACCTCAGCGCTGTGAGGTAAAGCGAAGCTCCGCGCTCCCCCTCTCATTTGCCTCGGACTGTCCACCTGTACACCCCCCCCCCCCCCCCCCCCCCCCCTCCTTCCCTCCTCCCCCCCCCCCTCCTGCACGACACATCAAAGGCCGCTGGAAACACTACGACACAGCGCACCCTGCTGGACACAGGCAGGTAGCGCAACCACAGGCTCCAGCTTTGATGGGGGGAGAAAAAAAAGTTCCACTATTATGTGATGCCAGGACATGATGTTTGAAGGGGGAAAAAAAACAATAAAAATGATGATGTCAGGGTTTTAAACGGTCATGGGATTAAGTGTACCTAGACATGAGGAGATTTGCACATGCACATAAGAAGGTGGGGCTGTCCTTTGAAAGTGTGTAGTGAAATAAAACAGTGTAAACATCATGGTGCAGGTTAAAAGGCCAACATACAGTAGTTTTATTTGTGCACAATCCTTGTTAATTACATGATTATTATATTAACCTCTTAACCCCCACCTGAACCGAGCACATGTTCTCTAGTTTGGCTTTGCCCAAATCTAAAAGCTTCTTGAAAAAAAAAATAGGGCCAAAAACGAGGATGAAAATGCAACACAAAAGCCCCCCATAAAAGAGCAACAAAAAATGTGACAAAAACGCAAAAAAAATAGTGACAAAAAAAGGAATGAAATTAAAGGGCAACAAAAAGTGGCAAAATTTCACCAAAAAACCCCACAAAAAGAGCAAAGAATGAGAAGCAAAAGCTCAACAAAAAAAGTGGCAAAAATGTGATTTAAAATGCAGTGAAGAAGCCACACAAAAGCAAGAAAAGAGCAACATAAAAGTGACAAAATGAGAAGAACAACACAAGGAACAAGATCAGTTTAGATCAGTATGTAGCATCATGTTAGCATTCTCCATTATTTATGTATTTATGGGCTGTTGTTCCCATGTTTTTGTATCTTTATTGGGTAGAAAACTATATCAATAATTCTAATAATTGTTTTTCCCCCTTAACTGTTTTCAAACATGACCATATATGGGCGATTCCAGAGATGTCGTCTGTATCTATAACAATGGGGGGGTCGCCAGATCATGTAGATAAAATATACATACTTTTTTAGCGTATATTATAATATTTTATTGTCGCATGTGTGTGCTGTTTTACCAGAGTGCCATTATATGTTCAAAATTCGATTAATTTTATTTTAGCCATTGGTTTTTTCTTTGTTTTTCAAGAATTATGTAGGCGAATGTTCCGATTGTGCGTGCGTGGATCGGGAAGTTTGGGCATCTCTGCTGAGACTGCTGAGACTGCTGCCCCCGCGACCCGGCCCCGGATAAAGCAGAAGAAAACGGATGGATGGATGTTCCGATTTCTCACGGTGTGACCCGGGCGGGGGGGTCACGAACCCCTTTAACTGTTATAAAGGGGGTCGCGGCTCCAAAAGGTTGAGAACCACTGATGTAAACAATACTATAAGTTCTATACATTTACATTTAGTTATTTACATAAGTCAGTGTGAAATAGCACAAAACATTTTCAACTTCATTTCACTGTCGAATAACCGGTAAACCATTAGGGGTTGAATAAAAGAGTGGAGAGGTGGGTTAAGGAGCAGACAGGGACCAGCGCTTGTGTATCATGGCACTTCTCCAGATGTGCCACGCTCCAAACACAGCTGTAGAAAAGACTATGTGCAGCAAAGGGAACTATGTATGTGTGTGTATGTGTGTGTGTGCGTGTGTGTGCAGCAGGGACACACACGCGGGGACCTTGACAAGTAGGATGGCTGTATTTATATAACCGTCTGTTTCCTATCTTGCCTGACTGCCCCGCTGGATGTTTTCTCTCGTGGTGACCCCCTGGCTCCCTGAAGACACCTCTATGCGCACATGTCATCCCCTGCTAGGAAACCCCCAACACACACCACCTCAAACACTCATCCAAGGTGACACGGCTATTTCGCATAAGAGAAGGTTTTAAATCTGGCCTTAAAATGCACGGCTGCTGTCATTACATGGGCCATATCTATTTGTCATTTGGACGCATGGAGGAAAATATGAGAATAGTGTGAAGTCTGAGGCGGTAGATCAACTTGAAATATGAAGAACGTTGAGGATTATGACCTATAGGCGCGGCAAAGGGGTATGTCGCAGCCAGGCCCATACGCAGCGTCATGAGTGGCGAAAGAAAAAGAAACTATATACAATGCTGATGATTATTGAGCCTCGATCCTAAAATATCGACACCACAACTTGACATGTAGCCACCCTTCCCCACACGTTTGCACCTGGGGTTTGTCAGGGCGAGCGGGGCTGATTGTGCGCCGTGGGCGAGGTGGGACCTGGAGAAGGTGGGACGGCTGCTTAACAGTTCCAACAGCCATTAAACTGTCCCCATAGCAACTTATCACATCGCCGTGCGGGCCCAGAACACACACGAGGAGCCTAATGGTGCCCTGCATTTCATCAAGATAAAACTTCCGAGGTCTATTTCTGTGCAGCCGGCGGGGCCCTAAACTATCACTATTACTTTCATTGTGGGTCTAAATAGCGACAACCGAAAGCATGTCATGATTAAAATGGCGGGGAGCAGTCAGTCAAAGCCCGCACCGTGCATGCGCCACTGGTTACATTATTTGACAACACTTTTATTTGTACTATCCACGCTGGGAAGAGTGTTGACAACAAGCACAACAGGAATGCCATGATGGTGACGCGTGAAATCCACACTCAATAAAATACTCTTTTCCCACAGCGGCTGTGCCCGAACAACCAGTGAGACCATCAAAGCAAAATGTGACCGTATCAACGTGGGGAAAAGCTTGAAGCCAAATAAATGTTTCCTCAATCTATGGCCTATTTCACTCATTTGGCATTTTTTATTATCGCAATATCGTACTTTTATGTGGAAAGGGCCGTGGCTGTTAACGTCAGTCCGTTCCACTTGCTTTCAGCCAGGGATTTCCCACTACTTATTAAAATGTGAGTGTGGGTTGATAAGCTTAAACAAGCTACTGATTAAGATGGTTGGAAAAGTCCTATAAAGCGCAACTAAAGCAGCTACAGTTTTTCCAAGTAAATTTAGAATTAAGCCAATCCATGAGAAAATTACTTTGGGAACTTCCCTAAGAAACTGCTGGGCTCTTTTTTTACACCTTTCTGATTTCACACATATCAAGCAACTAAAGAATTGTCAGTATGATATGTGATTTATCGCAATTTCCCATTTTCCCGGGAGGAGTGAAAATGAGTATATTTGAATAAAAGCCACTGCGCTTCTATAAGGTGGATTTTTATTCTATTCTGTTATTATTCCCTGTAGCACAGTGAACACCCGAAGACCTATCTCCAGATCCTGATTAAGTTTATTGCCATGAGTACCGAGCAGTAGAAATGAAGCCTCGGCGTTAATTCAACCTGGGAGACCAATTTCCACCTCCGCCCATCAGCGTAGAGCCGCACTTCCCTGGCAGCCAATCATCTACCTCGGTCCTGCTTTTAAGCTTCTAGCAATCATGGTTTGTTCGTTTCCCAGCTGTGCTGTGACCCGCCTCCACCCCATCTCCGCCTCTTCCATCCACGGCTTCTACCTGCTGCAACTTCACGGGTCTTTCACACCACCACCAGTGTCCAGACTCCGGGGAAGACATCCCTAACACCAACCTGTCCAACCATACTGACTTCAGTTCTAACATCAATGTCTACCGCCGGAGTCTGATCGCCAAAAGAACGAATATTCTGTTAATAAATCTTCCTAATTGCTGCTTTGTCTGTCTGAGTCTATCCAGGTTGAATTTAGCCTATAGTGCTTCTTTTGGGTAGATTGGAGAACCAGGAAGGAACACGGAAGAAAAAACAAACAAACAAACACAAGGAGCAGCCCTCACAGTCCAGGAACTGAACCCGGTACATTGCTAATCTGTGGCAAGAGCGCAAAGCACTGAGTCGATGTCTTAAAAGAGCCGTTTAGACTTGAGAACGCGCTACAGACCCCAACAGATAAGAGGTGAACAGTTAAGAGTTTATAGATAAAGTTTGGTGCTCAAGAGAGAGAGAGGATATCATAAACCAGTGGATCTTCCCAATACCACCAGGCCTAGATCAGCGTGGGCTTGAGAGTTGGTTGCAGCCTGAATGGGAAATGGCAGCAAGAAGAAGGGGAGAGATTATATGACAGGAGAGAGAGGTGAGACGAGGTAGAAGCGAGTTGGAAAATCCAGACACTAAAGCTTTGCGAGAATCAACAATGGCACACAACGTTTGCAGAGTTGACAGTGTTGCTTTTTGCTTCCTAATTTCCACACAAAAAATATACTCCAAACGTTAAAGCGACTGGTCCACACGCTACATTAGTGCCTATGCAAGTTCAGGCCAATAAATCAGTGCCGCTATCTCTTTGTGTCTGTGCGTCGCAATAGCGCTCCCATCTGTTTGTCATTTTGACGCTGACGGAACCGCGGGCCAGGTTAATCGCCACGGCAACAGGTTAATTACACCAATTAACAATGACGAGCCATAGTTGGACCAGGCACATAGAGAGAGAGAGAGGGAGAGAGAGAGAGAGAGAATGCCATGGATGGGACAGGATGAAAGGCAGGAGGCTCCTATTAGAACCAATGGTGATAAATGAATGGGGCGCCTGTGTCGTGTCTGACAGGAACAGGAAGTGGACAGGAAGGAGGAGGCGGGGCTTTGAGGACGACCCACAGCGGGATGTTCTCACGGGGGTAATCCTGAGGTGGGACCCCCCTCCTTTTACACCGTGGCTCGTGGTCGGACGGGGCAAACGGCCAACTCACACACACGCACACACGCACGCACACACTTCAGTACAAATGATATTCCAGACTTTCCACTCTTCCCCATCGGACCTTGACAAACACATGATGTACTATGTGTCTGGGTCAGTGTGCGAGAGTCTTGTCCCCAGTGAAGGACAATCAATCTGCATCAGCGAAAGCAACGTGATAGATTTATTTCATATTCCGTCTTTAACCGATTCCAACGCGCTGATTTACTGGGTTCCAAAACTGTATAGAACGTTAACGGGCAAAAAGGACTTCCTGAAATCGTACAGAAACAGATTTGCACGCCACGCTAGGATGAATCAGGACAAAACCATTTTTGAGCACCATTTATTCTCATACTAAACACTGTTGCGACTAGGGGTGGGAACCTCTGGGTACCTCACAATTCGATACAATACATGGCTTGCGATAACCATAAGCTCACGATACGCCGATACTGTTATAATTAATATATTGCATAAAAAAAAACTATGATACATTACGATAAAAAAAAACTACTTTTAACCTTTATTTTAACATATTACATATTGTTCATTTACATCTCCCTCTATAAATGATCCTGACACACTGACGATGGGTCTATAGAGACTCAGAGGCATCACTTCATTAATAAACTAGAAACCACAGTCCTATTTCAAAAGGAATAAATCAATGCCAAATTAATCTTATTTATAATTATAAAGAAATTAAAAGTAAGATATTTGTGTGACAACTTAAGTGATCAACTGCCCTCTATTGGCAGCACTACTGAATTCTTGATAATTGTTGGCCTCTATTGACTGTGAAAACAGTGGAGCACTGCTGCCTCCTAATATGCATGATGTAACTCATTAATATGCATGAAGTCATCAAAAGCATCAATATCAGAATAAAAAGGTATTGTATCGTCCCGCAAAATATCGCGATATATCGGAATATTGATGTATTGTCACCTTCCTAGTTGCAACTGTGTCACGTTTTCAATTGATTTTTTTTTCCCTCAAAATGACTTTGTGTTGGGTAAACTGTAAAAATAAAAATGATTGAAAATAGATGTCTTCCCCCAATTTCCTTTGAAGTGCCATTCTTGCTTTATTTTTTAAAGTAAATCCATTTCAGGGGTAGATTTATTTCACACAAATATAGATGTTAAAAGGCTAATTCCAAAGGCTTTCATCATTGCGCACACTATAAAACCTGTAGGCCAAGCGTAACAAACAAGTATGGAAAATATCGCTTCAGTTCATTTTGAAATAGCCACAGCATTATACTCTAAACACGCCCATAAATCACTGCCCATGTTATTGACCGGCCGTCTAACAGTCTCCATCTTTAACCCTAAATGGCAGCTTGTTAATCACTTCCTCCCCTCTGCCCACATTACTTTCTTCCCGATACTTCAAAGGGCTCTGCGACTTCCCCTATCCCCTACATAGTCGGACACTAACCAGCCAGAAAAGGCCCGCTCACTTTAGCACCAAACAAACCGCCCGCCTCATTACGTGCACTAATTGTTAACTTTCCACTGGTCTTTGGGAAATCCCTCATCGTTTTCATTGTTTGAAAACTGGACACAGAAGTGCATTTCCAAATTTTTACAACTTGTTATCTGAGTTTATAGGTCCGATAATCATTACAGTATTCACAACTAAATAAACGGTTGGATCAGCATCAATTCGTTTGATATTTTAATGACCATTCTTTGTATAATAGTTGGGTGTTTGTGAACAATTTATTTATTGTAATGAAGCGCTTACAATACCACTGCGTTATTTGTTTAACATAGTCATAAAATCTGGAAGCTTTATGGATCCAACTCCATCCAATTACGGTTTATTTCCATTTATGTTCAAAGTGAATCAAAGTGAATCGGTGCAGTAAAAATACTATGACTTCAAATACCGCTGCCAAAGAATATCAACAAATTGCAGTTCTTTAAAATATTACACTGCACCTATTCAGGCTCAGTTTGAAGTATTTTATTACTATATATGTCTATGTCTGAAGAGAAGTCTAGAATATCTCAAAACATTATGTTAGTTCCAATAAAAAACACAATAAGCAGTTGATATATGGGTGCCATTAAAAGATAGTGACATGTAATGCTAATGTATCGGCCATGGCTCATTGAAAACAGCAGTTGCCCTTAATTATGTCGCACATGAATTGTCACAGTACATAACCATAGTTATATATTACTTCACTTTTCTAAGCTATGATGATGGTGTGAATTTTATTTACATTTTAACTCTAACGGTCAATGCCAAGTCAGCATCTTTCTCCCAATAGGAAATCTGCATCTCAGCAGCGCTTGTCCTTATAGGGAAATGGGTCCATAAGAGTGGCACAGCTGGGATTCTCAGTGCTCCCGACAGACAACATAAATATAACCACGCACCATTTATCTACGACGCTCAGATCTATGCACCCGCCCCGTACAGTCCATTACATTAAGTGAAGCTGTTCCATCGCATTAACCCCCCCACTACCCCCCTCCCCAACAAAAACCCATTTACTTATTACTCAAGTCTGTGTCAGTGTGTGCGTCTGTGTGTGCGTGTGTGTGTGTGTGTGTGTGCACAAAAATCAATAATTTCCTACTATTAACGTGAGCTATTTATCTTCTCATCAATTATTGAATTAAGTTCATGCTTAAAACTGTTGCAAAACAACATCATTAAACAAAGGGAGGCCAAGTGCACAGAGAGAAGAGTAATTATGGCAAATGCAGCATGTGGGATGGACAAAAGGCCATCAGTTAAATATAGTGCTCTGGTATAGACAGGCCCAGTAACGAATAGAAGCACAGGAAAGTAAAAAGACACGGGGTTGTATGTAGTGTAGAGGAGTGTTGTCCATAGGGAGTAATTACTCCTGACAGTAGGACTAATGGTCTGTCTGCAGCGCAGACATACACTGGAACCCACTGTGGCAGCACTGAAGACCGTTTGCTGTATGTCATCAATCTTATTACTATCACGCTGTCTTTGTCTTGTCTTTATTTACCTGCTCTGTGTAATCATAGCAAAAGCAGTCATAAAGGTTTAAAACACTTTTGTGGGAAAATGAAGTCCCTTTACATAAATCCCAAGAAGCGATACTTTGTGTGTGCTGTGCAGAAGAAACCCTTTGTAGACCTGTCTTTAACTTTATATCTCAGAATCAAGTAGTCCCTTTATAGAGGGCAATACAGAGAGCATTGACTTTGTAATAATGCTACAATCCAAATTCAGCAGGTCACAAACCAGACAGTAAAATGTTTGTACCTTAACAGTTAATTGCCTGTATCTGAACACTAAGTTATCAAAAAACTACTAAACCTGTACAGCTCAGAGGCGTGAAAAAAAAAATGCAGTTCCTAATTCCACTGTGTCTTGGCTGTGTGCTCCGCTGGTTGTGAACTCTGACCGCTTCACAACCATCCATAACGCATATGAAGCACCTGTGAGTCGCAAACGGAAGCTGGGATTTGATTGGCCGAAACAACATGCACTACAAAAAAATATTATACTATAAACTATATGTTATCAGACTAACAAATAATAATAATAAAAAGTAATAAATGTACACAATTCAACAATTCACATTTAGAAAAGCACAGATGATGTGATCAGTATCGGCAGATCACCTCTACCTTTAGGACAACTTCTATTTCCTACTTTGTGTCTTCACCACCTTTCATTAGTTTTTCTGTTAAAACATATTACACAAGAGCACATCATGAACTATGTTGTTTCATCTGTCAGTAGATCACAGGATTAATGATCCGGCCACCAAGCACTCAAGAGACTGTGTTTGACATTGAGATTTAGTGTCTCCTGTCTATGGTTGTGCTATTCCAGGTGCAATTATGGCCCACACATATAAAACCTAATGCATCTCACTTTCTCAACATGAATTAGTGCTGTTTCCATGAGGAGCTTTCTCATCACATAATCTGGAGCGCGCCATGTCAGTCAAATATCCACTACATGTGTGTTTATGCCATCTATTACATGCCTCCCGTGTTATCTCTGCAGGGCTTTAGCATGTTGTTGCAGCGGCCCAGTGTCCCAGAGCCATAAATCACAGCCATCATTCCAGCTGCACAGATCCGTGTGTGTTTTTCAATGAGGTCCAACACCTGAGACTAATCTGCATCGATGCGCACGAGGCCGGGCCGGCTGCGGTGACGTGTTAATATTTTTACACCTTCTATACACATACGCACGCTCCTATGAGGCTGCAGCGGCGTGTGTACTGAGAAATCAGATTAAAAGGATAAAAAAAGAAAGTGATGAGAGATATGTCAAAAGAGATCATGCTGAAGAAGAAGAAACACGAGAGAATATGAGGTAAGACAAGGGATAAAAGGATGGAGGAGACACACTGAAGTCATCAAGGACACAGACGGTCCATGGGAAATATAGGGGTTGTGCACATGTCGGGGGTTAGGGACATGGGAGGAATACATTGAAGTTTTATAAAACAACTTCAAAAAACCCAACACTGCAATAGAAAGCACTGTAACGGTCTAGTGGAAAAAAACTCACATGCGCAACTTCTTCAAAAGGATTTTGTTCAGCAAAAATATGCAACTGTGTATGCTTGCCTTCACTGTTACCACACATTCAAATTCTGGGGATTTTTGGGAGATGTCAACATAGACGAGGGCTGGGTGATATTGTGTGATATTTTTTAAGTGAGAGCTGTGAAATGAAATGTTAAATCAAAGTCAAAGCCAAATACGAGTAGTTTTATTGAAAACTATGAAATGTAAACATAAACACTGTATGACAAAGCTCCGTAAGGTGCACATTTAAATAAATACATTTTTTAAATAAAAACAGCCTAGAAAATAAAATGGGGCAGCATTCATATATTAAGAGATAACAAAATGAAGTGCTTAGTTTAAAGGGACTATACAGAGTTTAAAAATGTTAAAATTATGTATTTTCCTCTCATACATGTTCCAGCAATGTCCTAATGTGTAGAATGAGCTCAGACCTGTTCACCACAACTGCCTCTAAAGTGTCACTCAAAAAGGTGTTAAGTGCCGTCATGAACAAGCTTAATATAGAAGCTGCAGTTACACATAAGACCTGAGGTGGCAGCAGTGAGTACAAAAATGACAAACTTTCATCTAGCCCCTTTAGGAATAAGAAAGTCCCTATAGTTTGGCAAATCTAGTGAGTTTAGTAAATGAGAACAACATTTGTTATAAAATGTTACGTTTGTGGGACCACGGTATAAGCGGATTAAACAACGAGGAGCCGTGCATTAGACGGTTATAATGTTCTTGACTCGTGCATTATAACTGTCTAATCCTTACATATATTGAGATAATGAAATTCAAAAATTTCAGCAGAACATTCCTTGGTCAACTTGACTTTTTAACCGTTCTAATATTATTCGTACAACATTCCCAACAGTCCAAATCAAATTTGAAAAGGAGGATGCACGTTTCGTGTTGTGCATAAAAAAGGTCAAATACCTCAATAAAATGTCAGAGAACTATTTGATTAGGGAGCCCACTGACAATAGGCAGAGTACGTTGCATCGGATCTTGATACATCTGCAACACGTCTCACACATTCCTGCCAATGAACTGTATCAAATTTATACCGGACAAAAAGCAGAGGTGGTGGTGAGTGAAGAACGCACAGAATAATGAGGACCTGCTTTTGGATTAGCCCCCATCACACACCACTGTGGTCTCAACATACTACACGCACCTCTCTGGCTCTCGTCTGTGATACCAAACTCCATTCTCTCTTCTGCGTCTGTTCCTATCACTCTCCCCGTCTCTGTCAACATGTGCTAGCCATTGTGCTATTTCTGCTCAAAGCAAAAACAAAACGCGAACCCAGCACTTAACCGCAGCTACTTTAATATGAAGCAGAATAATATTAGAAGTTGGCAATAAAAAGGCGGGCTAGGATGGATCGAGCGTGTTGGCATATGGATGACAGACTTGCTCATAGAAGCTATAGATTATAAGGCATTCATAATCTGAGTGTCATTATCTCCCATTTTCCTGTCAGAGTGTCAGAAGGGGTTTGGTTGTTTACATCTTTCACTGACGGCTACTGACATTTTACTGCAAATGTTTTAGGCCTGTTTACTCAGTCCACCACAGAGCAATTATCCAAGAACGAACGAGGAGACGTCTCTGACTATAGAGATCCAACAGGCAGATTTAGGACCACAAGTATAAGAACACTTTGGGTAATTAGTGTGAGTTAACATTGTTATATATAATCCTGATGTCAAGTAAACAAAAGAAATCATATTACAAAGCTTTAAAGGAATGGGCCACCGTTTTTCCATACTGAGATATGTTCTTACCTGAGCATAGACGACTTTACCCGTGCGCTCAGTCACACAAGAAGACCAAAGATGTTGTTAGCATTCAGCCTCTCCTCTATGAGGCCAAGGGGGGGTGAAGTTAGAAGCGACCAAGCTCTTCCATGTTTTAAATACAGTTACGTGAGTAGTTACACGATCCAAGTCTGCTGACACAAAATTAAACATGTCGATTCTCTAAGCGGATCAAAAGTGGTGCTATATTGTAAGGCGTAATAACACCTTAGGAGAACTTAAACTCAGGTAGGAACATAATCTCAGTATGGAAAAACGTGGCCTGTTCCTTTAAAGCTTTGTAATCCTCCTTGAAATATGGCAAATAAATAATCCTCATCCAATTTTGCAGAATACATGAGTTTATTGCTCATCAAACCACATATCGATGTGACTCATAGCCATTCTTTCCCTATGGCAGATTAAGACACAGCCACATCATGGCAACAGATTTTCAGACCTCTATATCTCAACAATTCCACTAATACTTTATTTTATCTCTGCAGGCGCTCTTGGACTCACAGAAGCTCACAAATCTGTCTAAGCTTTTATATAATGCAGGCCTTGTGATAGGTAAAAACTTTCACTTCACAAAACTAGAAGTAAACTTGTGCAATATTAACAACATTCAGTAGTTTCGAAGTCTCTGGCGTTCAGGTCAAGACCGACTACTAGAAGCAACTTCCAAAAGGATTTCTACACAAATCTGATAAAGGTCTTTGTGAAACAACTTATTTGAATCAAATCATAGTTATAGACGCATTTTCTCTGTATTCATCGAATTATTGAGAGAGTAACACACACGTTTTCATTCTTTGTATCCAGGATGTGCTCCACCTACGTCCCATAGTTACTGAAGTAGCCCTTTGCTGTTTTTATTCCGCAAATGTAGCGTTGAGGGAAAGGTCAGAGATCCCTACATGAGTTTATCTGACACAAATCCAGCCACCAGTCCTGTCTTGCCATGAAGCATGAGAATCCCTGTGATACATTTCCAATTGCACTGCAGATTCTGACAATGATAGTCTCCTGTGTGAATTGAGATATCCCTAGCGTGAGATGAAAAGAGCTTTGAATGGCTACATGAATTGATAAAACGGAAAGAGACGTGACTAATTTGACAAATGAACACAATCCAGTGGGTACATCTGTGTAGTGTATCACATGGGAGTGTATGCTAAAGGCAAAAGATGATCGAGGGAAAATGAACTCCAATGAATCAAGGAAGGCATGACAGGAACCAGAAAGAGCCTCTGAGGAGCTGAACGGACCAGCCCATGAATCGTCTAAGGAGAAATAAAATGAAGAAAGCTGCGTGTTTTTATCAATATTTTGATGTATGGCAGGAAGAGCAGATATCTCCGAGGAGCGTGGGGCAGAGGGATAGACGCGACGACTCCAGCTGTTGTCTATGGTACATGAAACAAGAACCCGATGGCCAATCATAACGCGGCGCTCGCACACACTCAAGACTATACCTCCAGCGCACAAATATTTACATTGTTACTGTCGCTCGCTCGTTCTTGCGCTTTGTAACGCCCGCCGCCTTTCTCGGGGCGACCAATTACCTCAACACAATCTCTCTCATCTCCTCGCCGCATCGGAGCGTCGAGCATTAACTCCCCTCTCTTCTGCCGTGGACATCACAGCTCGGCCTCTGCTCTGCATTAGTTCTGCCCGTTTTGAAGCCATCAGCGTGCATGATCACTACCAGACACGACCTGGAGATGAAAAAAATTCTCACAAAGACAAAAAAAAAGCTTTTGTCAGAAGACTTGCAGAGAGCACTCGCACACATTGTAGGAGGGTTGTATGTATGAAAGTATTGTGATCAGTGGCATTTGAAAATATCACCCAGGGATCACAATTGAGGCGTTATTGATTGCGCAACATGACGGCTGGGTTAAGTATTTTCTATTACACAGAGTAAAGGCCAGCGTGCCAGAGAATAGGGGAATACTTGGTCCAAACTAAGTTCAAAAGGTTCAAATGTCAAATCCAACATCACACTATGTTACAAAAGAGCAAACTTTATGTGGCCTTCAGATTAGCTCAGCTGCATGGAGAGCTTCATGGAACAGGTTCATATTCAAACACTGTGAAACCATCAGTGTTTAGCATGAAAAGCAAATTAATAGTCCAATTTTATGGCTGCATTTAAAGGTGTAGGCCTGCATGATGTCATACGTCAGTCTAACACATTGACTACCTGCGCCTCAACTTTATTACCACAGAACGAATATTAAATCACTTTTGTATGTGTCAGTGTTGTGTGCGTAAAAGCGCCATAGATGTAACACCTGCCGCCTCAGCCACATAAAAGTACCCTCGCTGTGGTTCTGTGGCTATTAGCTCGGTATTACAAACCCTGGCATATGAAACCCCCTCTCTATAAAAACAAATGAAACAATGACGTGCTAAAATAACAAACCAGTAAAATGATGGCCGACACGAGCCCAGCCTTAAGCAACCTTTGTGTTATTGACTACACGTTTTACTGGGGATTTTACAAGAGACATTTGCAGGGAATTTTCTTGCCCATTGGATGAGAAAATCATTTTAATCAGTTGTGGTTTATGAAGTCAGTCAGGATTTTATAACTATCTGCTTAGTTCATTTAATTTCAAATTATGTCATACGCGGTATGCAAGTAAATGAACTCTTATGTCATATTACACAAGTAGAAGCAGAGGTCCATGAGAAACCCATCTCCATATCCTCAGCAAGGACCTCGTCAGTGTTACCTTCCTGGAGGATGAGCCAACTGTGGATGTTTTGGGCTGATGGGAAAGTGCGCTTAGGATCCAACCAGACATAGGAACAATACAACAACTACGAATACTAATACATTCAAGTCAGGGCTTCTGGAAGTAAGACATTGGTATTACTTTGCAAATTAGATTCACAAAGCGTTACATTATGAATTCTCCACTCTAGGCATTTGGAAACAACCAATTCTTTTATCAATGCTGACAGTGCATGAAATACAGGTTAATCTTGCCTGGATGTTCCGGCTGCCCCTCGACTATCAGTGCTCGGGCCTCTTGCACCGATCATTGAACTGAGCTTGTCATTCAAACGTAGCGTGAAGCGGCTAAATTTGGTCCGCATTGGTTTTTAACTGCCTCCACAAAACAGATGGGTGTTGAGTTACATATACAGCTCAATCAGTCTGTTATAGACGGAGGAATTGGTCTGAAGACAGATGGGATGGAGGGGGAGGAGATAAACAGGCAAGGTGGTCCTGTGAGCTCACAGAAAGGAAGAAGAGGTATGTGACCTATTGTGTCATTACTGGGCCACCACACATTTTTATGGAACAGCACAATGTAGGTTACTCATCGCAAAAAAAGTAAACTCTAATGCCCTCTGTAGCAATGCCATTTTTACCTCAATGTAGCTCAATTATAGTCCCATACATTACACATTACTTATTTTTACTAATACTATCCAAACAAATTAACTTAATCATGATGGAAACAGCACTAATTATGTTTAGAGCTTTATTGTTTCTGCAACTTTTACACTTACAATCAAAAGTTGGTGGCTTGAATCCCTGCTCTCTGGTGCAGACTGCGTTGTATCCTTAAGCAAGACACTTCACTCACTTTGCCTGGCACCCTCACATCCGTTAGTCTACCCAGGGCAGCTGTGGCTACAATAGTCGTTTACCACAAGGACAAAGAATCAACAATGACAACACTACACAGTACACAGTAGCACTTAGAGAAGCTTGTCAAACAATGAAGAAATCCTACAAAACAATTGATCCTGGAGCATTGTAGAGACCACCTTGATCGAAAGTAAATGCACCATGCTGACCAGTCATACAGCCGCTGGGCCATTACCAGGTCGGTTACGCACAAATATCAACTTTTTTTTTTCGCATAAAGAGTGTACTAAATAGTACTCAAATCAAGTAAAATTTTTGGTTATTTTGGTAACTTTCTTTCTTGTTTATCTTGTCACAATAAAGGTTTTACTGATATTGTGTCATCCTTCAATAAAGCCCTTTCAGTGCTAGCAAAACCTGTAACAAGGGCGGTTATAAGAAACACAAAAAGACACTGTGAAATGTATCTGTTGTTTACAAGCAAACTCCGCGGGGCATAGTTAATGGTTGTTTTGTGATCCTGACTTCACTGCTGAAATATTGCCGGACTAATCAAGAAGGCAAGGAGCAATCGCGCACAAAAGAGAGATGGCCATTTTGAGCCGTCCTGCATTCTGAGTATCTAATGGTGGAGGTCACTTGTTTAATTAATGAGAAGTGGGGCGGGAGTGGGGGAATGGCGGCGGAGTGGTCAGCAGTGTTAGATGAGATTGGTACTGATGTCCACATCCATAAAGACAACAAATGTGCTTCAGACGTGACCGGGCGCGGGACATCTGGAGCACAGCTGTCTATACTCTGAGGGCTTCATGTGTCATCAGGACTCCTTCATCCAGAGCTACACTTCCACACGGGCACACGTAGAAGGTCTATGCTGCGACAGGAACATTTAAATGACACCCAAGGTTACTTTGGTTGAAGAAATGCACTCAAAATATACCACGGCTAAGCAATGAAAGACTAAATGCCAAAGAAACCACCCTAAGATATTAAGGCTTCCGTGAATGACCTTTTGCTGCTAATCACAAGGCAGCATTCGAGTTGGTTTGGTCTCATTTCAAAAGGACACATTGGCTGATTGATTCACTCTATATTACAGCTACAATACCATTAAGCAAAATAAAAACTATGCCAGTTAATTGGAAAGGTGAAATAGTCAAGACACGATTGTATAGGGACGTGCTGTTTGTTTCCAAGTTCTGAAAAGATAAAAAGTCAAAAAATTGAATTGCATGCCACAATGGAGATGCCAAAAATCAAAAAGAGTTGTTAATATTTCTTCGTAAAAGTAATTCACAGACGATGCCAACACAAAAGCACTGGCCATGACTCTTTCACTACCTTTTTGCTTCAATAACTCGCGTCTACCTCTGCACCTTCAAGGATCCATAGTATAGGACATTAAAATCCAATGGTCCATCTTATATGCAGTGGTCAGTCTGCTTGAAGCCAATACCACGGACCATAAAAAAACCCTTGCAAAAAACAAAACAAAAAAAACGTCCCTACAAACACACGCACTTGACTTTATCCCCTAAACTGCACGTCATAACATAATTTGTATTAGCCTGAGCATTAGGGAATAAAGAGGCACACTGAACAAGCTTGATAGCATCTGGTAATAAGACTCGAGAGAGATTACAAACATGACAGAGAACAAGCGAACGTATTAAAAGTGAGATCAGGGGCAGTGAGTGACAGAACAGGGAGAGTGGGGGGGTGTAGTGTTTCAAGGCGATTAACACTGGGCTGCCGTGTTTTTAATAGGCCTGTCCTTTGGGTATTTTTAGTCAAACATTAGTGAAATGACACTAATGACAGAGTATGGAGAGAGGTGGACTGAGAAAACCTAATCATCGTCTTATTGCTGGAGGGCAGGGCTGCTGAAAGACACACTGAGCTAGAATTATATTAGTATTACTTTGCAGTTTAGGGAATTATTGACAGTGGATAACCCTAACCCTTTATAGGGCACTCGTTGAAATACTTTGAAATATAGAATTTCAATTGTAGAGTGCTATTGGGGGACATAACACAAGTTTTTTTCTGCTGTAACATTTTTCTAAATGTTTCAAGAAAAGAAAATCATTGTGAGCGATGCTACCACATTTGGTTCATTGCCCTAAACTGGTAAAAAAAAAAAAAAAAAAGGTTTATATATAAAATATAGAGCTTTTGTTATGTGATTGTGCTTTACGTCAGTCACCTCCAGTATTGTTTGCCAAAAGATTTTACTAAAAATAAAAATTGGCAACATGAAAACACAGTCCTAGGGTTTATTGGTTCTTTTGTCAAGAAAATAGTGTAAGTATACACTGTAAATTCCGATTGAGGTGGGGACATTAAATAAAGTGTTGTAATTACTAGGAGACCTGAAATTTTCAGCTTTTACCCTCTATTCCATGTAAGAAGTACATTTTCAAGAGAAATTTGTGATTAATTGCTTTTCCGTTTTACAGCAACCAGTTTCTGCTCCAAAAACAGGGTTTTGCCAGTAATTACTAACTTTACATGATGCCAGTAATGATTATTTGTCGTCCTGTTGTGCTCACGCTCAATCTAAAGTATCCATTATAAGATTCTGTCCCACTTACTAGGATTCGCCAGTTTTGAATAATATAGGCTTAACATTGGCTTGACTTGCTTTTCTCTTTATCCAGTACATGGTTTTAGTAACTCTCACTAACCCCCCCCAGTGTCCTCTACTGCCTCCCTGTAACGGGAACTTGACTGTCTAGTAATTGCAACTGACAAAACTAAGCTGTAGCCTGCGCTGCCCGTGATTGGTTCAGGTCATATGTCACATGTACAGAATGAGCCAATCAGGTTGCTCTGAAGTGTTTTGAATTCAAAAGAGAAGTGTTGACCAGCCTCAGTGTATCATCAGCAGAAACAGCAGAAAACAGGACCTTTCCTGTTTTATTTCTCATTAATCCACATAAGGTGAGTGTGTCTTTGCATGTATTTGTGTTTGCTCTGAGAGTTTGATGTATTGTTACTATTTTCAGTATTTTTTTATATTTGAAAAATGCAATAACGCTCTTGCTCTACCTTAAAACACATTTGTTATTTAATTTGGTGACCGCACAGTGGCCTGTCTAATATTAGTGATACAAATTAAAGTAGTAAAGCTCCAGACCTGTCATTTAAAGACAGAAAATAGATACTTAAGGGTAATTTACTGTGTGTTCTCGTGCAAAAGTGCAGTAGCAGCACAGTCATGTTTGTATTTTTATCTCATGCAGCATTTACATATTAGCTTTGGCCATATTACTGTAATACTCATTACTTCGAATGTTAAATCAAATGCAGCCTGTCCACAAAATGGTATTTTTCAGTTTGCACTCACCATTTAACAACTCACTGCATTAAATTAATGTATATCTAAGACCACTGGTTATGATTAAAGTTTTTATTTTTTCCCCAGACAATGACAAATGTAAAGATTTAGAGACTGACTCTGCATCAAGGCCAAAGGTAAGACTGCACTGATCAGTGTTTTAAACAGCATGTAATTTAATAAAATAATCTTTGAAATGGTTTGTGTGTCCAGTGTCAGACTGAGGAGTCCAGCTGTGGAAAGACCTGATGAGACGGAGCTGAACACACTGAGGTGAGACGGGACTCAAATGTTTGTGTCAAAAACAAAAAACCCTGTGGTTTGGACTTTCATCAGTCCTAATTTTTTCCTTTTATCCTTATTTTGATCAAACTCTGAGGACGTTCATAGTCTTTTTACTGTGATTACTTACTGTATTTCTTTGTTTTACAGAAATCTGAACTGCTGTAAAAACTTTGAGACCATCTCAGCATCCAGGCAGTTGGTAAGACAGCACTAATCATTATATTTGGACAAATTGGCCAGAAGTTGGATGTGAAATAACACTTATGAATGCTTTGTGTGTGTCCAGTGTCAGACTGAAGAGCAGCTGTTGAAGGATCTGCTGAGACGGAGCTGAACACACAGAGGTGAGACAGAGTCAGAGCTGAGATGTTTGGATGAGACAAAGCAAAATTTTTCCTGTAGGTTTTGGTCTTGCCATAGGGACTTGTATCTAAAGTATTTTTGTTCTTTTTATGTCTTACAGAAATCTGACCACGCTGATGAAGACTTGACGATTTACAAAGATCCCCTTCCTTCTGCTGTGAGTCTGCAGAACCTGCTGAGTCTATGTGGAACCTTCTGAGACACTTCAGCTCCTCGTCTTCATCGGCTCAGTACAGACTAATCCACCTGTTTGGACTGATGTGAACTATAACTGCAGAAATAGAGATGTTCTATCATTAACTGCACCTAAAAATGTAAGTGTTTTACACTGTGTTAATGTTAAATAAATTGACTTTATAACTACACTTTGTTTTGCTTTATTACAACATTTATAACTTGTACTAAATTTGTAAAACTTCATTAATGGGAATAACCAATAAACCATAAAGGGAACAGGAATATTCCATTAACCAGTACTAAGCATAATAGTACAGGTTAAGGTCATATTTAAGTAACAAAAGTAATCACTACTCGGAATTACCAGTTGCCAGTACTAACATGTCTAGTAATCAGAACTTGTATCATTAGTAATGAACACTGTGAAAGCCCTCTTAATCATACTAGCGTTACTAGTAATCATGGCTTAACATTGGGAGTAATAATTATGCATCGGGTTTACAACTTATCCCAAGTAAGTGCAATGAGTTGGAATTTACAGTGTAGGTGCAACGGGCATGTCCAAATATGGACAAAACTAATTAACTTTAAGTGAACAGGGCATATGATCAAATATGGAGCCTGCTTTTTTCATGCTGTATAATTTCACTTATTTCACTCTGTCCTCCAAAAACAACACATATATTATCACTTAGCACCTACAAAATGTGTGAGTTTCATCAACTTACCTAGTTTGCAAGTTACGTAAAGAAAAGTACCATGAATTTAATCAGACTTGGGTCTTTTTCAGACTTTAGAGAAAACAAGAAGTGTGGAGCACGACAGGTCTCTCCTGATTGGGCAAATGCCACAGTAGTGGGATAGATACAGACGGCATCTCTGGAATCGCCCATATGGTCATGTTTGAAAACAGCTAAGGGGAAAACTATTTTGAGAAAAATTTAAACTTTCTCTAATTATTCAAAAACGACTGCTGAAATGCTGAATTATGAATATAGTTTTCTACTAAATACAGATAAAACAACATAGACAGGAGCAAAGTTTCATCAGCCCATAAATACACAAAAAACGGAGAATGCTAACATGATGCTACATGTTAGCATCGTGCTAATGCTAACGCTAGCTAGCGCGTGCTATGACTGCCGTTTTTCCGCTTCTACTGAACAATCTGCTGTGAGAAAATATCCATATGGACAAATGGCTAAAAAGAGTGGAAAAACTGTGTTTCCCAAAAGATTCTATTTTCCCCCTTACCGAGGCCGAGCCCCCTTCTATGGCGCGATGCATCTATCTGTGATGTAGGGTGATCTCTTCTGATTGGCTGAGTGAGGACTACATGCTTCTTTACATTACTGATGTGCTGCAGGGAGGCCATATGTAAAGTGTGCGGAAACTACCAAAAACTAGTCACTTGCCCTAAAGGATTAAAAGTGAATGCTTGCCACTGTGTCTGTCACACCATTGTCCTCTGTGTAACCCGTCTACTGCCCATAGTTGCTGGAATAAGATAAACCACCTGATGACTACTTAATTATCTGAATCTGTCTGTCTATAATGTTTTGATATTTGATCAAAAACATTGTTAACTTTGAATCATAAGCTTGTGTGGGTGTCTCCTTGGTGCACCCACTTGCTATGGATTTGTTCACCAGCAATAATTTAGCATTTCAATGATATTTTTAAGCAATTATTTTTGTTATCCCAATATCTAAGAAAGTGTTGCAGCAGAGAACGTTCAGGTGAAAAGTCAATTCATAATTAGTACAAACATCTGTTCAAGTTTAGTCACAGCAAAAGACCATGAACGTTTAAACAACACAATATTTAAGAATAATTTCCTCTAAAATGATTTATAAACAAAGGGGGAAAAGTTAAGAATCAAATCACATCAAGCGCCTGTCACATAACATCCAGATTTATAAAAAACCCCTGGTCACAGCTGCAGCACAATCTCTGTCCACCATAACTGGTCCAAACAGCTCTAGCAGCCTCGTAAAGTCACACAGCAGTGTCCTGTTTGATGTCTGCAGTTCGGAGGAGCAGACGGGAGCGTGACTTTTATACACTGGTTTTAACAGGCCAGCGCCGGTAAACAACAACCATGTGAAGCCTGTACGGGACCGTAAACAGTGTGACACACCTACTGAAGCAGATACAGATAACATTTGATAAGGCCAGGGGGAGATAAAGCTAATGGGGGTTTTTATGATTTGTTTTTTCTGTTTATTTACTGTTTTTGCTATATAATTCCTTTTAATACAGCCACTATCTTTACTCCTTGTTAAATGTACAATGTAGTGTAAATCTGGATACGACCTGAACAAAGAAAAGAAGAGTGAAAAGCCCATTGAACTACTGTATATACTCGAACCATGTGCCGATAGATTGCGGATAAGGGCAGCTTTTTTAGTTTTATTTTGTGCTTTTTATTGTTTTTGTTTACCTTGCAAGTCATAATTTACAATAACTGGCATTTTTACATGTACAAACTGTCTTTACTTATGAACACTGGGTTTTCCCCGATCTCCTACGCACCTGCCTGTAGCAATTGATGTGCAAAGTTTTTCTTCTACTTTTGAGACTATAGACAAAGAGTAAGGCAGGCTGCTGTAGTCGGTTGAATAAATATGAACCAGTGGGGCAGCAGTGTGTTTGTGAGTGTCAGCCGGCGGGGAGCACTCGGCCTCTTTAACAAGGACAAACAGGCTGTTTTCATTACGCCACTCCACAATTAAATTGGTTCAGTGCGGAGAGAGACATAGTATCACATTCTTGGCCTGGTAATTTCAAAAACACATTGTTTATAATGGTGGCAGAACCATATGCGGGGAATATACACAGCATGCTGAATGCAAAAATAAAAACGCCATTCCGTTTGTGATGACAGAAGTGTGTAATTGGTGCATGTGTTTGCCAGAATAAATCCTCCACAAGAATGAGCCGGCAGCACATTTACAAACAGTTTAGAGTTGTTATTGATGGATGTGTTTCTTCTTCTGCTACTCAGCGCTCTGAATTATTAAAAGAACCAAACAAATATTATACATGCCCGGGCAGAAGAACTTAGAGCGCTTTATCAACTTGTAAATAGGGAACATCATTCAAGCCTCTGATGGAATACCACAAGTATTTTTAGGCACTGCATTTATGGCTTTTAATCATCTATTTTATCACAACAACTATCATCTTATTCACTGTTGTGCATGTATCACATTGACTATGGCTATCTCATGCTCGTTTAATAGATTTAGGCACTGTCATTGTTGCAATTCGGTGCCCGCATAGTGAAATGGAAAGAAATGATAATGTAGAGAAGCTAGATTTGAATTATTCTTGAGTGATTTTGTTCAGGAATTGTAATTTAAGGTCTTTTATTCATGTCTGTGTAAGCGCTCAGTTACCCAGGTATCTTAGAGTTTAGTTAAAGTTTACAAAAGGTACTCATCTGGTCTGTAACATTTGATATACTATGGTTTATTCACACAGCCAGGTTTACTCAGAAGCACAGTGTCGTTTTAGTTTGAAAGCAACTTGCTTTACATAAACTTGAATTGGAATAGCGGTCTACGGTGACAGAATATGATTATAGCCTGTCTTGTTGTATCAGCCCAATCTGATTTAGTGACACATTATCAGCGTGATGTGGTGACTGGGCCTTGACAAACACACACACACACACACACACACACACACACACACACACACACACACACACACACACACACACACACACACACACACACACAAACACACACACCCTTAGATCAAAGTGAAGACAGCTGCTTGTGATCCTAACCTTCATGCAGTTGGACGCGACCCTGCAGCTCACCAGCGCGCAGACACACATGCACACTTCTGCCGGGCCGCTGCAGGCTGCAACTAAACCGAGCCCTGTGTGTGTTTGTGTGGCTGAACCCTCCGGTACCTTTTCACCTCCAGGTCACAGGTCAACGAAGCAATCAAAGCCAGCTTCCCTCTGCTCTCCGCCCCAACACGTCCTGTCTGTCTGTCTGTAGGACTGCGCCCCACAGCTATCCATTTCTCAAAGTGCAGTGTGTTTGACTGTTTTGGCTTGTGTACGTGTGTGTGTGTTCCTGCCCCGAGCCCTAGTTGCCCCATAGTCCGCAGGAATCCCTCATCAAAGAGTCGCAGAAGGTTCGAGGTGTCTGGGTCGTCAAAACCTCAAGGCCACTTCTGAAGCCACCATCGGAGTTTGGGAAGTTAGGCCAAGACTCCTGGCTCCATGCATTGTGGAAAAGATGCCCAAGGATCTAAACAGTCTACAAATACGTAAACCACAAGTGCTCTGAGATGACATGTAAGCAATTTAGAATGGATGACCAATCCCAGCATCTCTGCACCACCTACTTGTCTCCGCATCTGTACAAATTTACTTTGATACATGTGCTAATAAGTAGATTATTAGTAACATATTATTATTAAGTGAAGCCATAGAATCATTTGGTTAGATGTGAAATTGGCTTTTAAAGCAGTACTAAGTAACTTGTGCCCCAAGAGGCCATAAGCGCCACTGCAGGTGTCGTAGCATGTTGCGTTTTCTTACTCATTAATTGTCCGTGAGAGTAAATACTACGCTGACAGAAAACACAGAGGGAGAGAGGGATATAGTACATCCAATTACACAATGGAGAGAATTTTTTTCACTCAAACTTGGCTGTAAATACTGTTTAAGTGGTGATTTTTCGTGATTCCATTATGTATTGGTGCCACCGCCTCGGTACCACTTACCCCCAGAGGGACTACAAAAAGGATTTAATACGGTAAACAAGTTACTTAATACTGCTTTTAAGTTGTTTTTCAGTTGTTTCTATGTTTTATTAAGTGTGCAGAATGTCGCGTTAACAACAAATGCTTTCAAGCCAGATGGAAGTCGCTTACTTTTTCAGCTAAAGCGATAATTCAAAGGTGTTGTACTCAAAGTTTTAACCATTAGCAACAACTGTTAGCAGTTTAGTTGTAAAATGTAGAGCCAGGATAGCTGGGATGAATTTGGCAAGGTGAAAATGAGCGTGAACCATGTTAAACTAAACTAGCTTTCTCTGTCCCAGTTTGTTGATTTAAGAATACAGATACACGACACAGGTTGCATTTAAAAAACCTTTAGTTGCCGTCAAAGGAGTCATTGCCACACCCTAAATCCATGTCCTGCCGTGTCCTCGGTTCATTTAGATGGCAAAATTTGACATAATGAGATGAAATGTGTGTCTGCATTTGTTATGGATGTGCCCGGGCCGGACCATATCTAATGATGGATTACGACACAGAGCAGTTGAAAGGGAAGGGGTGAGTCCAAGAGGAGCAGTTTTACTCAAATGGATGTATTAAAGTGTGGCCTGCTGAACCCCACTGACGATCAAGTCTGAGCGGAGCCAAAGAGCATGTGCTACTGAGGTAAGGGTCAAGCCGTTCTCCCAGAATTACAGAAAAGCAACAGGGCAATGTGTCTCCAACAAAACGGAGAGCTACACCATGAGGTCACTGGACACTAAACAGTAAAAACCTGAATTGTAAAATGTTACTACACCAACGGACAGGTGGTTTATGAGTGTGTCCAAACATGCCTGAGGTACACAGTTTTCTTTAGGTGGATTTATTTATATATTTTTTTCAACAATATCTTTAGTATGAGCCTCCATTTATTGATAAGGCAGGGGTAGTTCGAATCCTGTCTTCTAATGTCTCTCCCTGTTCTAATTCCCAAGTCATGTATCTTATCCTACCAATTAACTTTATCAGAGTGTATAAAACCAAACTTTTTACAACAGCCGAGGGGCATATTGTTATTTACATTTTCTCTCCAGGCGACCTCTGAACTGCAACAAAAGGCACTCAGTTACTAAAATACATGCATGCTTACTTACAGAGCATTCCCAAAATAGTGCTCTGTGAGTGTGTCTGTTTGAGTATGTCAGTGGTGCTTACTCCTATGCGGTGTGCGTCTCTGAGTGTGTGTTACACCCTAAAGCCAACGTTTGCATTGGAGAGGCCATTCTCTACCTATAGGCCCATATGGTTTTCATTTCACCATACACATTCATGAGGCATTTCTGCATTTTACTACCAGAAAAAAAGAAGCTATGTGTGTGTGCAAAGAAAGGGAGAAGGAGCGAAGGGAGATTAAAAAAAAAAAGACCAACTGTATTCCCCATAGAGATGTCAGATCAAGGAGCTGGCTTGTTTCAGCAGCAGCCAGCTTAGAGCGACTAATATCAGAGACCACACAGCCTTTGGCCAAATGTACAGCACTTTATCCAACAGATTTGGAAAAAAAAGTATTCCTTACATGAACATACTGTATAGGGGGGTTGCGCTTTCTCATTGATAAGACCTCAGGAAGAGTAGCTGAAGTGTTAAGCCATAAGCATGGGCGCTAAGGCAAAAAATGTGTGTAATATTTCTTGGCGAATATACAGTGGGAGGAAAAAGTAAGTACACTGTTTAGAAATTCTCCCATTTCTGCCTAAATTGGTCATAAAATGTGATCTCTTTTAAAATCATGAGAATGAGTAAACAGTGTCTGCTTAAACTAATACCACAATAAACATTTACATTTTATCATATTTTTATTGGCCATAACATGTAAACATTCATAGGACAGCGTGGAATAAGTGAGTACACCGCCTGAATCTCACTGAACTGCAGCAGTTTTGTAAACAGGAATGGTCCAAGATTCATCCTGATAGTTGTGAGCGTCTAATCTGCAACTACAGAGAAGCAGTTATTGCTGCAAAAGAAGGGTCAGCCAGCTATGTAATAGAAGGGATCACTTAGTTAGTCCACACTGTTGTGAATGTCTCAGGTCTTTCTGCAAAATATCGGCTCAACTTGTGAATTCATTTTTCCATTGATGATATCATGTTGTACGGGACCTGAGGCAACAAAACAGCCCCACACCATGATTCTCCTACACCGTACTTCACAGTGAGGACAGGGTTTTGATGTTGATGTGCTGTTCTTTTCCTTCACACATGACATTGTGTGTTCCTCCCAAACTGCTCAACTTTGGTTTGCGCAATAGCACTTGGATGCTCCACAGCACTACTCGAAAAAAATACTGAGCACTGATTAACCTAAAGTTAATTCTTCTTTTAATAAAGATGAGACCACATTTTATGACCTATTTATTTACAATTGACCAATGTAAGAAATTCGGTGTACTCACTTTTTCCTCCCACTGTGGGTCACACCATTTTCTCACAATTCCTGCACTATTAGAGGTGTATTCTTGCTTTTCCTTTCCATTTTTCACTCACAAGCTCATGTTTGGAGTGCAGAAATCATAAAGCAATCATATAGCAACCCAACTGTGAAGAATCCTTTATCAATCAATTACAAAGCACGCCACTGCATGTGACAGAAAAGCATTGTGAAACACAATACGACGACCTCTCCAAAGTGGCAAAGAGTCACAAGATCAGATCACGATTCATTTCAATGTCATATCATCTACCCAAACTCAGCGATGCACACAAACAGGCCTAAAACAGACCGCACAAAACGTTTTGGCAGATAGCAAGCCCCGAGGACGGAGGAGAAGAAAACTCAAACCAGGCCGAGAGATGGAGGGGTATTGTGACCAAAAACATAAGAAAAAGGAAATCTAACAGCTGACAAGTGACCGTACAGTGGGAAAACGTGTGCGTCGTGAAAGCGCGGTAAAGAAGGGATGGTGATATGTGTGTGCGCTGTCTCAGTTTTATATCCTAACAGGCAACAAATCAGCCAGCAGCCACATCGGTAAGCTCTCATACGTGTGTGTATACATGTGTGTATGGGCCACCACAGGTCCGAGCGAGAATGAGCAGCAGCTGGTGTGGAGTGAGAGTGAGAGTGAGGGACGGAGCGACTGGAGAGAGATAAAGAGAGGAGAGTGTGGCACATATCATGACAAGATATAGAAAAGTGTGAGAAAAACAAGAAAAGAGAGGGGAATGTAGAAAGCGAGATAAATCTAGCCAAGGACAGCAAGAATAATGCATCATTGCAAAATCACAATCAAAAACACATGTCTAATTAATGATGATTTACCTAAATATAATTTCCACTGCAGAGAAATAAACACCCCCGTCGGATCTTACACTTCTACAAACACGTCGGTTTGGCAGCTCATGTTTCAGTCTTCTCTCCTCTTCTAATGCAGGACAGGACACACAGTTTTACACAAGACATTCCTGTATCCACTCAGAATCAGCCACCGTGCCTGTATCACATTCAAACTCTTTATATAGCTGTGCATGGGAAAAGTGCACTGGTTACAACGATGTGTTTACTGGGCTGATTATAAACAGGGGCATTGAGCAACCACTGTCTTTGTTTGCTCTAATACTTTGCACATTTACTCAAGCATTGGGATGAGTGAGCGCAGTGAAAGCCTTTTTTAGATAACTTTCCCCCGCGCAGCCCATCTCAATTCTTTTTAATTAAGGCACAATGAAACGAAATGTTGATAATGAAGCGCTTTTATTACTTCTCCGTCTCTGTCCATGTTTCTTTAGTGTTTAAGGCATCGGATCAGGGTTATTATCAAGCGGAAATTGTTCTGGGCTAGAATGAAAGTGCTAATCTTTTAAATCTCCCAGTCTTTACTCGAAGCATTAGACGTTAGCGGCAGGCTGAGTGTGTGATGACAAGTGACGGGAGTAATTACAGCTGCAGTGTTAATCTACCACCATATTGATATTACATTCAAAGCGCGGCTGATGGCTCTATATTACAGATTCATATTCAAGATCAGCAATAAGAGCTGGAGTTTGGTTCACATGTGGATGCTTCTGGGACAGGGCTACCTAAACCCAAACCTGTCCAATACCAAATTGTGTCTATTGGGCTTTGCAGACTGTAAACCTCCTAATAATCACATTTGTGTTATCTTTTTGTTGCCTTCGTGCGTAGTATTAAGCAGCATAAGTCACATAATGCACAGATTTAGTTTAATCTGCATAATGAGCCATGTGCTATAGCTTTTGGCATTTTTTTGTACACGCTTTGTTAATGTGTATCGAGACTGGTACTCGGCATCAGCAACTTCTCTGAACCCAAGTATCGGATCGAATCGGATGGGAAAAATTGATCGGAATAACAGTCATTTAATATCAGACTTTGAGCCCACGCAATGATCAGAATCATGTCTCAAAAGCATAGTTTATAATTCTGTCTATTCATAAAAAGGACAAACACATTTCAAAATGTCAAATCTTCTGTTTGAGTGACCCTGCATTTTAGTAGCGTGGCGAGACCAGAATGATGTCCCTCTGTATTTTTTTATACAGAGGGGGATCCACACCCTCGTTTGAGGAAAACTCAAACGAGCCCTTGCAATCAGATTTCAGGTCACGTGAAGTCCCCTCAATAACAATCTCCGGGCAACGCTCAGGAGAGAGAGCTTTTTTTCCAATCGTCGGTAAATGACCAAAAATACATCGACAGTAGGTGAGTTTTGTGATTCATGATCCTGTGTGATTAACGCAGAACCACTAATAACACTGCATCAACGGCAGACACCCGCCCTTCGCTGATTGGTTAACTCCACTTCCTGTTTGCTTGCGTATGTAATGCAGTTGATGCCACGATCACCAGACTCAATCGCTAATACAGTGATTTTTTTTATTTTTATCCATCCATACACCTTCATCATCCTTTCAGCGCTCAAATGGCCCTCACCACAATACACATCTTCCCTTGAAAGCAGCTTAAAAGCTAGCAGCTGTTGTTCAGTTGAAATCCAATTCGATATGATAACAACAGCATGTAAAACTAAAAGTTTAACAAGGCATAAATGTGTTTTGAGCTTATTCAGAGTAGAAAAATTTGCAAAATAATAATCTTATTAGTACTAGGCAATTTGCATATTCATGAGCAGTGAGCACAAACAGCACATCTTGTCACAGTAATAGAGTTAACAAGAATAGAACAATTGTGACATCATGTAAATTAGCGCAGTGAGACGAAAGACGCTGGGGGCAGCAAATAATGTAACATCTCTGGCGAAACTGATTAAGCCCATTATAGTGCAATTACAAAGAGTCAGCGATTGGACCTTTTGGATGTCCGGTCACTGTGTACTGTATGGGGTGAGTGTGTGGTGACTGCATGCCTGCATGTCTAAGATAAAACAATACGACCAGGTGCAAGCCGTCCAGACAGCCTGGAAACAAGAGGAAGACAGAAAAAAAGGCAGAATAACACTGACAAATGAGACGTACAGAGGAGTGAAAGAAAGAACAAAAAGGGACATGAGGCTAAACAGCTACATGACGGGGGTTAAAGTTTTCCAGTCAGGCCAGATCTCCCCGAGCGGCGTCTGCTCCGGTCGTTATGGAAATATACCTGTCATTCATGTGTGTGTGTGTGTGTGTGTGTGTGTGTGTGTGCATGTGTGCGTGCGTGGGCGTGGGCGTGTGAGGTGCATTGGTTTGTGTGTTTTGTATTTGTGCTGCAGCATGTGAAGAATCCCTCACCCCAAAAAGTGACCCACACCTTTATCAGCCGCTCCCACCTGCTATCCTGTCCTCCCTGTGCCTTAAACCAGGCGAATCATTACATGGGTCAAAGGTCAGATTAAAAAGACAGGGCAGGGGCAATTTGCATATCGCTTGTTTTAATTAAGATCGAAATGGTTGACATGGCTTCATAAACAAACAGTGCGGGCCTTATCAGTAATATGAGAGAGCAGACAGGATGAGGTCAGGACCTGATTACTTAGAACAACAGTTGAACATGTCTCACTATCAGAATAATGGAGATCGTGTACACAGGAAGCGGCTGTCATCTTCTAGGTCACAGAGGAGGATAAACAAGGACAGAGAGCAGATAAAGAATTGTTTTACCGGGACATGCTACAAATTAATATGCAGACAGGTCATCACCCTGTAGAACAGCGATGGACTAATTGAGGGTGGCCTTCCTCCTTAGCATTCAGAAGCTAACTGAAGCCCGTTTATGCATGCACTTTCGCGGGGTTTTTGAAGCCATAGGACAGAAATAGACAATAGCAAAAGGAGTTGTGTTAAGACAAGCCTAATGCCTATGTTTAATAATGACATAAAGAGGGCCAAATCAATGTTAATGGTAAGTCCATTACAGCAAGAAATCTCCAGAGCCTGCCCCCATTTCCTATTAGGCTTCCCACAGCTAATAGCGAAAAACGTCCATGTTTTTCACAATCTATGGTTAGCGGACACAACAACAATGAATAAGAAGGATGGGCTCAGTAATAATAATACCTAATAGCTATGAATCATCGTGTGGTTGGACACGTTTCATCCTGGTTTCCCTTCTTTGTTTGAGTGTCTTTTATCCCGAAAATGTACAACACCGATAATTGCTTACACGTGGTACATTAATAGAGATGAAGAACAATCTTTTACCAGAGAGTCAATGTCCATGCAATTACTTGACCATTTTTAAGAAGCCGATTATCAAAAACACCTGTCAAATAGGTTTCTAAGATTTATCTCAAACAACTCCCCTTCTATTTATTATTGATGCAGCTGCAGGTGAGGGACATTACTCTTCACTTGACATCTGCATTTGGCCCGGACCTTCCCATTCACACATTGTGTTACTGTTACAATCGCATGTTTATGGAAAGTGAGGGCTGCCGTTGAGCTCCATGCAGCGCCACGCTACGCAGAGCCATTTGTCATTCGCTGACAAGCCCCGCAACAGAAATACACTGGGGCCAACGTCAACAGTGTCTCGCCGAGGGGGACGAGCGAAAGTGAAATCTTATGAGAAAGAAAAAAAAATCTCACGGAGAGGAAGGGAGACTTGATGAGGGAAAATATTTGAGAGGGGAAGTCTCGAGTCGGAGATAAGACATAAAGGCAGAAGAGTAGTTAGAGGGAGAGAAGAGGCAACCGAAAAATGGCGGGCGGTGATAAGGATATGTGATTAAAGGGGGGGGGGGACAAGAGCGAGGAGAGAATTTTATCTGGGTGAGAGAGTCCCAAAATCCTGCCGCTGACGGACGTTTCCTCTGCCCTTAAATACCTTCATCTGAATGGCCTTTGTACCTCTTCTGCTTCTTTGTGTGGCGGTAATCCAAGGAGGCTTTGTGCTGCCGTAGCCAGGTTAAGTCTTTCAGTCCTGCACTCAATCCACTTGTTGAACACAATAATATTATAAGTGTCTGCTTTAAATCCGCAGCTCGAATGCTTTGTCTTTAAGTGCTTTCTTATTTTTGTTAAGTGTATGAAAACCCAATGCCAATCAGAGTATAAAAAATGGGGGAAGAATTGCCCTGGAGATATATCGAGGGTGAATAAGACACTGAACCACCATAGCCCACTTCTTCAGTCATAGAAATGCAGCAAGAGAAGGGGCATTCAGTTTAAACCAGTTGATTCACAATTGCAATCGGTTTGCTGTGGCGACCACTGACAAAAAGCAAGCAGCCTGTAAGAAAATCTATTCATCCTTTGGCGAGAGGAGGACAAGATCTCCTGCTGGCTACCTACAAGCTGTATTTTTTAAGTATGGCGTATCATACAGTAACGAGACGGCTGTTTTTGTTCATGCATGCCCTCTTAAGTGTCAAAACCTTAGAAGTGCGCTGTTAAAACGACAAAGCGCTCATGTGTCACGAAGCCACTCTGCGGACCATACTAAACCCAATATGGCTTGACAGTGTAAGATTACCAGTCTCAACTACAGTCGGATGGGAGTAAGTCCAATTGCAGGTTTTCCGAGCAGAAGGCAGAGTAGACCTGACAGGAGATTGCTCGGCTTGTCTCAGCGTATGGCTCGACTTTGACAAGTGGGAAGTCAGAGTCCCAGTTTTTTTTAAGGACAATTGCACAAGGTCCACACAGGCCGCTCAGCTGGAAAAGACAAACACGGCATCCTCCATAATAACTTCACCTCCCACTGACGGGGAACTCTATTGGTATTCACTGGGAGAATGGAGCACACTGTTTCTGAATATATTTGAGGAAAACTGAAAGAAAACACAGTGCTGACACCACAGAGCTGGTAAAATGTGAACATGCAGTGTTTAACAAATAATGTGGGGGGGAATGTGCAAACAACAATTCTAAACAACTTAAAAATAAAAACTTTATTTACCAAAATAACTAAGCTAAGTTAGCAGAGGAGTTGTAGACTTGAAAAATATTGGATGGACAATTGTTCACCATGGTAATGTAGTTTTCCTATGCCTTTCAGTCATGGGACGTTTGCTATTATGGTGGCCATTTTGTATACCGAAGTAGAATTATGCATTATTTCAACAAGTAACAATATCTCTACTCAGGATATAAATGAAAGACAACTTACTGACAGTAGCATTTTTATGTACTCGTTATCATTGCTCATAAAGGAAAGAGAGCGCACGTTTATGTGAAGAAACCAGTGAGTCAGTGTAAAAGCTGTTCAAGACGTTAGCATGCTACCGGTTAGCATTTAGCTTCAACAGCTCAGCTCTGACCTCTCCAAGAGAAAGCCCTGAACCACACTCCAAACATCTAGCCTTGGCTACAACATGTGACAGAGGTCAAAGCTGAGCTGTTACTGTAGTATTACCTCAGTGTTCATAGATGTGAGCCACACATGTGTTTATCGTGTTGAAGCCGGTAGTTGTCGTGCTGAAACCAGTTGCTAACCGGTAGCATTGAGCAGCTTAAACACTGACTCACTGGTTTCTTCACATAAACGTGTGCTCTCTGGGGCCGTGTTTTTAACGGTTTTCTTCTTGAGCAATGAAAAGGACAAAGGTCAAGGTCTTTCCATATTCAGTGCAGAAATACAGACACACAAAAAATAAAAACTGCAGCATAATCAAAATGTCTAGCTCAGCTTGGATTAAAAGCCAGTGCAAAGAGATGCGTTTCCAACAATGACAAAGGTTTTCTGTTTCCTCTTTGATGTGTTCATTTAATAATGCATTGCATTGGTTTTATATAGCTATTCGTTCGCTCCATACTCGGTGGTGGTAAGCTACTATTGTAGCCACAGCTGCCCTGGGGTAGACTGACAGACGCGAGGCAACCAGTCTGCGCCATCAGCCCCTCCGACCACCACCACTCACTCACTCACGCACTACATTCGCTAGGCTTCCTGATGTTACCAAACAGTCTCCCATCCAAGTCCTGCCAGGCCCTTCCCTGCTTAGCTTCCAAGGTCTGACGGGATTGGGCATAGTAAAGGCGGTATGGTCATATTTAGTCTAGAAGTGAAGCAGATCTTCCTGCTGCAGCTTGAAGGACAGAGCTGCCCCATTTGCTGGTTAAATCACATAAATGTGCGCTCTCCAGGGCCGTGTTTTAACTGTTTTCTTCTTGAGCAATGACTACGAGTAAATCAAAATGCCACTGTCAATCAGTTGTCTTTCATTTTCATCCTGAGTAGAGATATTGTTACATGTTGTAGTACTGCATAATTCTACTTCGGTAGTCAAAATGGCGGCCGAAACAATCCATGATGTCATTGGAAACGCATAGTCTAGCTACAGTATGTCTTTCAATGTAGCAAAACCGCTGTGACTCATAACTGCAACAAAGCTACTGTCTAAAAGTTATTACATAATCCTACTAAAGCTACTTCTGCTGCTGCTGTCCTTCATGCCACATAGATGACTGTCCCTGTCGTCCGGGGAGAGATACAAGTACTTTAAAAAGACGGATCGCCCAGTTGACCCGATGCGTCAGGCCCACTGCTGTTCCAACGGCCCAATCAGCAATCATAAATTAGACCGGGCAGGCTGTTATTAGAGAGCTCAGACATCCGCCCGGCAGCGGTATCTCCACAGTGATTGGCGGGACTGCCCAGGGCACTGTGGTAACAACGGGTCATCGCTGTAACACAGAGTTATGCGGCAGTCAGGGCGGACAGGGGCCAAAGTTCACAGTCCACCCGTTAGTGCAGAGTCCGGAGAGTGTCACGACCCACCATTCCTATTACCACAGGCTGATTTATTATATGGTTAATTACAGAGCGCACCGGTGCCAATCGATTAAGCACCGCCTCGTGGAGGTGTGGGACTCTAATGAGGAAGCACAGCAGACAAGAACTAGGGCTGTTTCCTATAATGAAACATGGCACGGGAAGTCGTTTAATACAAAGTTTGTTAATGTGAAAGAAAAACTGTAATTAATGTTGAGGGGAAGCACTGGGCCGTTTTGAAGAGTCACAAGAAGAAAAAAAAAATGAATGAACTTCAAAGGCAAGAAAAGTGATGAAAAGCATTTGTGTTTTTAATAATCATACAACGCTTATAATTTAAAAAGTGTTTGAGAGTGTGGACACCATCACGCAATGTTCTAAATAGCATAGTCCTTTACTTGGAGAAAAACTGAGATGTTCTACTAGACTAATTTGTTTACCTTTAATACATTCTTCTTGCTATAATGCGTTTGAATTACTTAGTGTGCAACTCGTGCTCTAACAAATCTAACAAACATTTTCTCTCTTATGAAACAGTCCAATTCTTCCACTTCACTTATGAATGATGATCTGAGATATTTGGTGTACAGTTTTTGTCCATTATTTTTGTGTTACCAACAACCACCTGAAAAACGCTCAGCAATTGCCTCAAAACCCCTCATTACTCTTTCTCTGAGGTAATGCAGACGATGTTTTGCACAGTATAGACCTTGTTGAGTAGACTGACAATGTGACTGGCAGCAAGACTGACCTACATGTAATCATCATGTTTTGGGCGGATGGGTTTCCCTCAGACTGAAGGGAAAAAACACCAAATCCTATATGGCTCATGAACTGCCTGAAACCTGCCCCACATTTCCATCACCCTCCCCTCCCGCCCTCCTGCTTTGGTCTTCACTACCGAACATGTTCCCTTCATCCTCATCCAGCGCGGTCCCAGTGCGAGGATTTGTGCAGCGTTTAACTGAAATCTGCGTATACGAATTGGCTGTCGATCCCTAAATCATCTTCCAAATACCCTGGACTTGACAGGACGGCATCTGAAGGCAACAAATCATTCTAATTCAATTGGGACCGAGGTTTGCAGGAAGCGTACTAAACAAAAAACTCACACCTATCACAGACAACCACATGGATGTAACGAGTGCCGAAGCCAGATTCATAGCTTTCGAGGTATTGTTTAATTCATAACAGTGAGTTGACTATTTGTGCCAGGATCTTTTACAAACAGCAGTGATTCATACATTGCAATCGAATATGTTAAAAGGCAAGGGAGCTTAGGCTCAAGAGAAAGGATAAACAAATGAAAGGCCCCAGGTCATTCGATTTACTCACTTCCATGTTTCACCTTTTGCATAGAAATGAAAGGTTAAAGAAGTTAACTTTACAAATGAATTCACAATGATAGCACTGAGAAAGATTTGGAAATATTGAATATAATAGTAGAGTGCAATGGTGGAACAATCAACAACTGAAAGTTAAGTCTGTGCATTTATTTGTTTATCTGTTTTTCTAAAATGTGTTGAGAAAATAGTGCTTTTTATTTCATTTCTATAATGTATAATGTAGATGAAGACAGTGTTGTTCAAGTAAATGTGTCTTGGTGTCACAGTAAAAAGATATAATTGTAATTATAATAATAATGCCTTACACATGTATTGCGCTTTACAAGCCTGCATTACCACATTTTTCTTACTCATTGATGCTACACTCGGTGGTCGTAAGCTACTGTTCTAGCCACAGCTGCCCTGGGGTAGACTGACAGAAGCGAAGCAACCAGTCTGTGCCATCGGCCCTTCCTTCAGTGAAGATTTCAGACGTAATGTGCATCCAGAATATGCTTAATGGATTACAAATGAGTCATTACGATCCAATTAGACCTAAATGTTTGTTGGGTCTAGACTTCTTGAAGGCAAATATACTTTCTTGTATTGAAACAATACTTCTCCATTTTATTTTTTTGTACATCAAAATCCACCAGCTACAAACCCCACACACTTCACATTCATGCTCTGTCTCCTATAGGACATAAACCTAATTCACGACTGCCTTTTTCCTTCGACCTGACAGCTTTACATCCCAGTCTTTCTGAGACCACGGAGTATGACAAAACCAAACATAAAGCTACACATTCACACAACAGCAACTCGGATTCTCTCACACAAACATGCAGCGTGAATGCAAAGGCACAGAGGGATTACCTTCAGCCTGTACGTATTAGAATGGGAATGTCCATGATGCTTGATGACACCTATACGCTGCACATAGTCCATAAATTTGACACTCACACCTTCGCATATACTGTCGGTTCACGATGCTTTGGAATTTTATGCCCAATATAGCATCAAGGTCATGGGAGATTCACTGTTTTTAAAAGAAATGACAAATACTAACAAAATTAGGCTATATTTTAAGTTAAGTTATGACGTCACATGACAACACAGGTGGACAGGATGAGGCATGAGGCGTACAATGGATCCAATAGCCAAGTGAGTTGAGAGGGTCTCGTTTCCTGGAACGCTGAAGAGGAAGATGCTGGCTTGACTTTGTGTTTGGAGCGAAGTGGGCTGATGAGTCAGAGGAACTTTCACCAGCATCGCATTTCAACACTGCGCTGAAGTCAAGCACTGAATGAAATGAGTTGGAAGTGTTTTCACTAGAATATGAATAAACCCCCTAATATGTAAACTTTTGTCTTGTTCATTTGGAAGACCATGAAGTGATGAAGGGATAAAACTGAAAGAAAGAAAGAAAGAAAGAAAGAAAGAAAGAAAGAAAGAAAGAAAGAAAGAAAGAATTTTAATTGAACTTGAAGAATATAAATCCTACATCCATGTGATTGAAATATAGAAATATAATAACAGTTTCTCCAAAAGTAGTGTAGACGCCATTTGGGCTGGTGCATTTTCATCATGATTTTTATTTTTTGTTTCATATCCGTTAGCTCCTGTTTATTACCTGTTGCAAACTGTGCAGTCTCCATGACTTCTGAGTTTGCCTGTGTGGATCTGTGAGACTTTGATAGAAATGAATGCCACATAACAAATGCTAACATTTGACAGCTAGCAGATAGCTCTAAGAAGCTATTGCAGTGGGTGGTAAGCTATAGCACAAAGGCCGTGTCACATCCTAAGATCAGTATGACACTGATTTGTCCCTCAAGTTGAATCTTCTAGTTGGGGAGTGAAGCCTAAAATGTCAAAGTATTGTACACAAATGCACTGAAGAGGTGATTTGTCCCTTAGGTCTGTGTAGTGACAACCGCACTGACAACCGTTGAGTGTTCCTTCTTTCTTTGTCTTTGTGGATGTTCATAATTTCTCTGTAGCTTCCTTTGAAATTCCTACTGACATTTCGAATTCTCATATCTGTCGCAGTTTCATGTAGATAAACAGGAACTACCGTCGGATGGGTGTAAGTCCAATGTTTGGTTGTAGAGGATGAGTGGCATTGCAGTGATTCCTCTTAAGTCGACTGCTGTCCAAGGGCGAGCACATGTTTGCGTTCACACTCGGAGACGTGAGGCCGACAGCGAGAGCTACTTCACACTAATAATGGCTTTAGTTAATCTGCAGCAAGGGAAGTGAAAAGGACTCAGACTTGTTTTATGTGTAAAGGCATCATTCCTGGTCTTATTTGCATGTCCAAGTCAGTCAAAGTTGCAGCATCTTTAAAGAAAGAAATAAGTACCTTAATAAATCCTTTTTTCGTAGATCCTCTGGGGGTAATGGGATGATTGGGGGTCTTTCATCTCCCCCTGGTGTCTCTGTCCAGAAAACCACCCTTGCAACTTCCTTGCCTCCGGGTCGGAGGCCCAATACATAGATATATAGAATATATAGATATATAGAATCACAAAGAAGAAGCTAACTGTGGGTTAGCGCCACTTAAACAGTATTTACAGTCAAGTCTGAGTGAAAAAAATGATCTCAAAAATGATCTGGATGTACAATATCCCTCTCTCCCTTTGTCTTTTCTGTCAGTGTGGTATTTACTCTCACAGACAATTAATGAGTAAAAAAAAACACAAAATGCTACGACACCTGCAGTGGCGCTTTATGGCCTCCAGGGGCATGAGTTACTTAGTTCTGCTTTAATGTTGCTCATCAGACCAGTTCCAAATGGTTTTACTAAATGCATGAGCAATTATAACACACTGTTTAACCACATCACATGAGAGAGAAAAGAGAATGTGTTTTTTTTTTACATGAATTGCATCAAGTAGAGGCTAATAGGCTAAAGGTGGCACAAAAAAGCTTTTTACAAACAGAGATCCCAGGGGGCTCCTGAGCTGCTTATTTGTACACAGACTCCCCCAGTTTTCCCACCCAGGAGATATACTTCCAGGGCCCGAGTGCTGAGTGCAGCCTGTCGACTGTTCGCCTAGGAAAAGCAAGGGGCTATGTTCAGTAGGTGATGCACTGCTCTTCACAACCAAACAAGTAAAACCGTTTTATATCCAACCTTACTGTAACAACCTTTGTGACCATAACGCCAGAAGAAACAGTCTGCCGAAGCAACCTCAGCGCAGTGACTTAGAGCTGTAGCTGACCAGGATTTCATTATGAAAGCTACTAAAACATTTGCTTTAAAAACAAACCCTTCATTTGTCGGTAGTTCTCCACAAACCCCTCCTTTGTTCCATCCCCCAGACAAAGCAGAGAGGAATGCGTCTGCAGTGCGAGTGCATGCACGTGGACACACACCTGCAGGGCGCCTGAGGTCATAGGTCACACACACACACACACACACACACATATATACCCACACAAACAGAGGGTCATGCGTGACTGGGCAGCAGCTACCTGTTGGCCTCACTGCTGTCTGTCTACCTGCACCCCTCCACATACCTCATATAGTTCTCCATTTCCTGCATAGCGTGACGACTGGCATTGACGTAGGTTTGTTCTTCAGCCACATCTTTACACAAGCTAGTTTCTACAATTCTTTTATTCCCCCCTCCGTAATTTGTTGGTTTGCGTGTGGCTGTGAGTGGTTGATTGTCCGGCCTGTATTGAAAACGCAGCAATCCTTTGGGTGGGGGGGGAGCGCATTTTCCGCAATCGCTACTATGGCAGACGGCCCCGATTCACTTCAACTGATTCACTCCACTGTCACGTTAAGCTGTTCACAAAGGGTTATGCTCCATATAACAATAGGGATGTACGTGGGGTTTTGTGAGTACCAGAAGTATGTTGGGGTATCAGGTAGCAGCTTGTCCTCAACAATCTCCAACATTCACTATTGAGCTGCTGGAAAATGGGAGGAAATGTGTAGTGCAGCTTTTGGCTTTGTATATCTGCTTAATATGAGTAAAGGATTTAATGTATTTGGAACCATGTTTGGAACCCTTGCAATTCAGGTTCCGTTATAGCGGGAAAGAAATCTAATCAAAAACGAGACTTCCTAATAAGTATCCAACCTCCTCCCTGCTTGTGGTCCGGCCTGAGCCCATCCGGTGAGAAAGTCATTAACGGCAGCAGTTTGTCCTGGGATTAGGGGCTAAGCCGGTAAATAGTGGAGACCAGACAATATGGCCGCTCGATGGAAGGACAGGGGAAAGGCACAAGAAGAGGAGACAGTATTAGAGACAGAAAGTAAGTGCTCATTAAAAGCTGGGGAACTCAAACAGAGCCGGTGGCAGCTTGCAGTCCTTCTGACCAAAGCCAAACACGGGAATAGAGGGGCAAAAAGAAAAAAAGGAGAGTGACACAGAATGGGGGTACTTATTTTTCCCAGTGGTTTAGCAGGCGTGTTGTTGTCAGTCTTAGAGAGACTTAGACAAGGCAGGTTTTCAGTGAGAGCAGCTGCTGCCTCACACATGCTTTGGCCAGTTTACCTTCAGTAGTCTATCATGCTAGAATTGTCTATCAATGTAATCAATATTGATGAAATACATGGTCAAAATTGACAGTGAGCTTCAACTTGGAAAAGATATATAAGAGGTATAGGCTTGATAACCTGATTGTATGTTTGTTTTTGTGGGCTTCCCCAGTGTACTCGTGATATTCGCCCAGATCTGGAGGAGGCAACTTGGGTGTGATAAACTGAACTCGATGGATAGGAGCATGAATAGGGCTTGTAAAATGAAGCCTGTCTTTGCCTCTGTTTTGAAAATAATGAGAGGAAGTCTGCAGATTTGTTAAAGTGATAATGCTCATAATTATAATCTCATTTACAAATAATGTTGTATGTGACTGCATTGTCATTGAAATGGTGTTCACAGAAAGATGAAATAAGGAAAACATCCACTGCAGGCAAATACACTAAAATACACAAAATGTTGGTTTAGAATCAGGGATCCTTCATTGTGCCATAGAAAAATGTGTCCTCACATGTCAGAAACAGTGGGCAACTGCTGTACAGTTCACAAGAGATCCATTTCCAGAGAATAAGCTCTGGTCACTGATCTGGGGATAATTGTGTGCGTATTATACGTACAAACAGCACAAAAACAAAACAACTTCTACATCCAATACAGTGAAGCTTACAATCCTCAACTCTCTGTTACCATGATCACTTATACATGATCATTTCGCTCAAATGCCCCACTGAGCTTGTTTTAAAGGAACTGGCCTGACTTCAAACGTATCCTCTATCCAGTTCGCCATTAGCCACACAGAAACCCAATCTCTCGTATGAGCTATGAAAACATAGATGCATAATTAGTCTTGCCCTCCAAATCTACGGCTTGTCCCCGGCAGTGTGTGTGTAATTTCAGTTTAGCGGACAGCGGCGGGAGGAAGCTGTGGGCGAGCGGCTTCTCTCTGTACTCTCTATGTGGTTTGGGCCTGATCATGGGTGAACAGAAGGGCAGCATACAACTCCTTGTAGCGAGTTTGCATTTCCTTCTTGCTTTCACTTCGCATGAGCGTGGGAGGTTCAAAAATGCGACAACAAGCCAGCAGTGCAGGACAGGCCTATGTATTCATATGGATTTCCCAACCCGCCTATTTACAGTCAAAGGAAAACTATGATTAGAGAGAAAGTTAGCAAACGGCAGAAAGCCTTCTCCAGCTGGGCCAGCGGTGGTGGTGGGGTAGCTGCCAGGACACACACCGACTGCAAACTGTGTCATTTAACTTGTTTTGTGCTGTGCTCATAAACTATAGCTTACAAACCCCATGACAACATAAGGACAGACACACAACAGGAAATTCAATTATACCAAAGCTAAGATGGGCAGAGTTTGTGATGGGCAAACTCAAAGGGGGTCTTAGACAATGGTTTAAGGCCTTTAGAGCAAATAGCTCTGTTAAAGTGGGCATATCATGCATAATTGAGACTTAAAAACATTATTTTGAATATTCCAGCACTGATATCTTTCGTTTTAAAAATTTAAATAATACTGTATCTATGTAAAAATAAGACAGCGACAAAAAGTCTGTTTTAGCATGAGAAGTCTCCTTTAAGATACACTTCCTTTGACCAACCCTAGGGCTCCCTGTTGGAAAGTGGAAGTGACCGCTGGGTGGCTTCCAGGGACCTTCAGATGTTGAACTAGGCTTGGTCAGGAGTGCCTAGTTGTAGGACTAGATAATCATGTTTTTGTGTCTTAGAGGAAACCAGGGCACCTGGTGGAGAGTCACCAAGACACAGGAATTTGACAAAGGACAGCTCCACTCTGAGCACCAGTTAACATAACTCTTTCAAAAAAAGAAAACAGGAATCATAATGATTTTGCTGTTGTTCTTTTGAATTGTGAGTTAAGTAATTACTTAAAGAGTCATCACTGTAACAGCTATCAACAAAGACTTAAAAGGAGGTCTGGTTGACAGATTGTTTATGTGGCTTTGTTTCTAAGCTCTGATCCATCTAAAATCCTTTTCCATGAACTCTCAAACAACTTAACATCACAAAAGATGTAAGATAACAATGTGGTCTTCATAGGAAAATGACTAGTGGATCTATTCAACTATGTCCATTGATAAATCAGTCTTATAGGTGGGAGGTGCATATTGGTAGTTACAGCTCATTGGAGGATTAAATGGAGATTATTAAATGGTCCTTGAAAAAAGTCTTATTTATTTGTTTTAAAATAAAATAAAATGTAAAAACAGATTGATCAATGAGAAAAATATAAAGTACATATGCTCCTTTTTCCTTCCTCACTTCCTTACTTGTTACTTACTTATGATATTTACTATCTGGCTTGCTCACTGCCTGTAGTGACATGCAAATAGCCAGGTATTTAAAATGAGCATAACAGGCCTGTTCTGTGAAAAGGACTAAGAACCTCCCGCTGTTTTGCTAATGTACTGATCAACCACAGGGAAAAGCGCTCACGTCTGCTCTACACTTTTGAAACGACTTTACAAAATGATTAATTAACCTCCAGTGGCGGGATCAAAACGGATCTAGAGCCAGTGCACTCAGCTTTTATTGAATTAGAGACACATGGGTAGAGTCATGTTGTCGACAAACTTTAACGCATCTGTAGAGCGATGCATATGCACACGTACGCAGCGACCACAAGCACCGCGAGGAGAGGCAGCACCGCGAGGAGAGGGGTCAGGTGATGAAAGAGCAGGGGAGAATTGATGATATTTTTGCACCCGAAAGTCTTCTGCGTTCATCTAACAGGTTTTACAGCTGTTGGGACCGTGGAGGTTGCACATTTTGGAATAGCATTCAAAAGTAAAGCCAGAGCGGGGAAAGCATTTGACCTACACTTGACAGAGGGTTTGTGGAAGACTAACATTGTTTAAATCCTTTGATAAAATGTGGTGAGTGCTTTTAAACTCCTGCTTTCTGTACATATGTTAGAAGAGCTATCTGTGTGGATCTACTTCTAAAACATTAATTACTATATCCAGGCTTTCAAACATAAATTATACGCTAAATGTGGACAGTCTTGTTGGATGTAGTTAGTCTTTAACAATGTTTCTGAACCTTTAAGAAGTTAAAGGACTAGATGCAAGTTGGGCATTTTACACTCACTACTGCCACCTCAGGTCTTAAGCGTAACTGCAGCTTCTATATTAAGCTCATGCATGACGGCACTTAGGACCCAAATTAACACCTTTTTGAGTGACAGTGCAGGATTTTCGAGGCCGTTGTGGTGAATAGGTCTGTGCTCATTCTACATATTAGGACATGGCTGGAACATGTGGGGGGAGGAAAACACTTAATTTTAACATTTTTAAACATCGTACAGTCCCTTTAATTAAATGAATAAAATAATACAGTTTTAGAGCTCTAGATTAGCAAGAGTTTCCCATGCAAAAGTCTGATTCTGGGCACGTGTACAAACAGAATTAAAAATAGAGGAAAGTGAAGAAAGTGTGACATTTGGCACTGAAACAGCAGCAACAACAACATCAACCAAATGATCTTTATGAATGAACATGTCACTCCACAGCAGCGCTCTGCTGACCTTAAAGAAAATGCATCAGCTCCATAGAGGCAAGGCCTGTCCAAGAAGAGACGATGGAGGAGCTCAGGGCCGTAGAGAACGTTCATGTTTTTAAGAGCAGGCTCAAGACCCACCTTTTTAGCTTAGCTTTTAACTGATATTTATTTTTGCTAGGCCTATTTATTATTATTTATCAGCACCTTATAATTAATTAAATTGACATTTAATAGTTATTAATATTTATTCTGTATTTATGTATTTTACCTCTCGGTCTTATTTTTTATTATCCTATTATTCAATTTTACTTACGTACTTTTATTTATTTTAACAATTTTTATGCTCTCCCAGTTTCCTCTGGAGGAGCCCTCTGCCTCGGGAGCGGTGATTGGCTGTGGCTGCTGGGGGGCTGTCTTGTGGGTGTCTGGATGGAGGTGTGGTGTTGTCCGGGCACCCTGTGTTGGTCCCTGCGGCTGCAGCCGAGGTGCCGCTCCCGATGCAGACGGCTCCTTGGATGGTGTTCCCTTACCTGGTTTATCTGCACCCAGCCTTATCTCAGCCTTTTGTCCATAATCTCCACTGTTTTACCTTGAGTGTGTATTGTGTGCTTGTGTGGTGTGTCTCTGGGGAGGTGGGTGGGGGGAGTGTGAATGCTACAATGTTTTTTTTCTTTTTTTTTTTTTTTTGGAAGGAAGTGGGTGTGAGAGAATGTTTTTAAATCTGTAAAGCACTTTGTGTTACATGACATGTATGAAAAGCGCTATACAAATAAAATTGATTTGATTTGATTTGATTTGATTTGATTTGATTTGATGGCAAGAGATTTTAAGCATTTTATTTGCCCAAATACCTTTTTATACCATACCATTTAAGTGACTTCTCCATATGAAGCAATTCACAAAAGACAAAATAGGTCTGTCATTGGCCAATTTGTCATTACAATACAAATAATATTATAGATCATTTTGTGAATAATTGTGATTAACAGCAGTTAATTACTGAAGTTAATGGGGATTAAAATTCTGTTGATATGCAGTTAGTTAGTTAATCTTTTTTTTTAAGTCAAGTCCGGGCCCTAGTTTTAAGATAAAATGTCTACAGTATTCATCCATTGGTAGTGTTTTATATTAGAAAAAAGTAGTCACTAAGTATTTTTTTTTTACCTGTTTTCCGACTGTGGTTTGTGCTAAAGTCTTGTAATTCAAGGGGAAGTGAATCAGGAATGAGGACAAAGAATAATAGGAAACAGAAAGATCTAAGCGTGTAGTGGCCAAAGCTGTGCCCTTTAGAGTTAATACTGGGGGCTCAGAGAGAGTTAGGAGCCGCAGAACTTATGGGAAGACACATTCTAGCAAGAACAAAACTGTAAGGGTTACTCAATGCAGATTTCAAGTAAAACAAACTGCACATATTTCCCTTGATTACAACACAATACGATAGCGCTAAACAAATATGTTGCCTTGACACATGTCACTGACATGAAGACTCGTGGGGCACAAAGCCACACAAATCTATGTTTAAGTAATAAAGTTTGGGCAATAGCATGTGTGTAAAGTCAGAGAGGAGAGCGAGATGGCAAAAGGACAAAACAACAGACTAAAGTATACTCTCCAGTGGGCCGCTCCAGCGCATAGGTTAATGCTTTTATTGCAGGGCTGAGAGTGGAAAAAGTAAAGATGACTCTTTATTGAAAACAAATGTCAGCAGAAATGAGTTCCTGCCCGTCCGCAGAGACAGCAGCAGTGAGGAGACAGCATAATCTGAAGAGACAGACAGGTGAGGAGATGCAGAGAAGTGAATTCAATCTGAAAGATCTGCACTAATGTCTCCATATTAAAATGCTTTAAATTAAACTATCTGAGCTGCCACTTTTCTGGAATGTAGAACAAACTTGAATTTCCTCAAAGTTATGAGAAAGCTTCAACTTTATAGTGAAATCATTTGTTTATTTGTTTAATTCAATATGAAGCAGACAGATTTGCAAAATGAGTCAAGGTCGCGAATTTTACTATTACCACCAATGTTCCGATATGTTTGCCTTGTGAAATGTGGAAATTATGGCGTATATTTCTTGTAAACTACACCTATAAATTACACATTCTTTGCACCGATAAATAATTGCTTTTCGAAAGTGTCAAAAAGTTACCAAGTCCTAAGATGGACAGTTTTCTCCTTCACAAATCACAAGGCCTGCCGGATCCCAAAGCACAGAGCTGCCAGGTCAGTCAATATACACATTTGTTCGTCAGCAAAAAGGCAAAATGGCGGAACAGGCGTCTGAGCACACAGCCGCTCATCCCTGGCACATGTGGATGCCTTTCTCACCGAAGGCCCACACCAACAACAAGCGGCTCAAGGAACCGAGCATCATGGGAGTCGTACGTTACCTCCCTGGCGTCTGCTCTGCTCCCTGGCCGTGACCTTTGACCCCAGCATGCATGACGAATTGTGAGGAACACCTAAGCCTGTGGAGCTCGGTCAGGTCCAGTCAAGGGATGAAAGAGGTATGCAGGCGGATTCAAAATTGGAAAAGACCAGGAAGTAAGACCTCTGGGACGTTGTGTAAAATGCAGTATATTGTGTGACACAGCCCATTCCCAAATATAGTTACAGGGTCCATTACTGATGACTGGCACAGACCCTTCAACTAATTACAGTCACTCTATTCAATAGGTTTGTCTATTCTCTAGTATAATAAAATGTAATACATATGAAGTAAGTTATCTATAGCTCGTTTGAAATGTCCGTGTATACTAGGGAAGCACCAATCTGATACTGGTATCAGATATCGGAGCCGGTACTGAAAAATATATGATATCATGCATCAGCTACGACTATCCGATACAAACGGCTACAAAACCGATACCAACACAGCTTTTACCACCTAAATCTGCATATAAAGCTAAGCTAAGAACCAGGAGAATTCAATCGCTGGATTTTAACAGCCGCAAACGCATTTTTGATCGCCGTGCAAAAAAACTAAAACTCACAAAAACTAATCAAGGGTGAGACAGGAACTAACATAGAAATATCTAAAGTAGCTTAATAAAATGAAATAACTGATCTGAACATATTTGTAATGATTAGATCACTTCATGCGAGTTGTTCAGGCTAATATAACCTAAAGCCTGTCATCTACCCAAGGACAGTGTAGAAAAGTCCAGTGATCCTTGTTAAATGTTTTCCCAAGAGTTTATCAATAGATATAGTTAATAATTGATCCGTAGTATCATGACAATACTATATGACTTTATTGCTCTCAAAATGGAGAAAAGAGTCAATTATTTTTTTCACTCAGAGAAAGCCGCTTATGAGAAAGTGATATCAGTAAATATCGGATATCGGCAGATACTCAAAACCCAGTATCGGCATCAGTAGCAAAAACGCTGTATCAGTACATCTCTAGTGTATCTATAGAAAGCTTTGCAGTTGTTGCACCTCTGAAGCCCACTCGGGGAGTCTAACCTCTGGTATGATGAAAATGGAAGAAAATCCATAAATAAATGCTACCCACTTGTAAAGTTCAAATGTACATTGCCCCCCAAAATAATCTAGAAGTGGTTCAAACTTTTTGACTTTCTGTGACTGCCAACCTAACAGCCTTTCAACCATTATTTGTATGTTGTGTATTTTATAACTTTAGAAACACACTATTCCCAGCCTTCTTTAAATGCTGGGTACACTTGAACAGCGCTGCCTTGACCTTTCCCACTGCGCACTAAGAGAGAATGAAAACTGACAGAAACACCTCACGCAGAAATAAACCAAGACTCTGAATCGCACTCTCTTTGCTCAAAAGGTCAAAGTCGAGCGCCGGGAAATAACACAAACCTCCAAACGGAAGTTTTAAGTGAGAAGCAATGACAGGACACCCACTACGCCCCCATTCACAGATGACCCAAAGATTAAAAACAACGTCACCCAAAAGCACTGACACAATCCAGGAATATCGCTTCGACCAAAGGGAAAGTATTTATTTATTCAACGTCGTAAAGTAAAAGGAAACTCATGAGAAGTGAAGGGGCAAGTGCCGTTTTACAGCGTACAATTAGTGGTGCAATCGGATTCTTTAATAATACACAACTGCAGCTATGGAAGAAACATAAAGGAGGTGTTTAGGGTGAAATAAAACTGTTTTCTTTCCATTTTAATAAACTATGGCCCCTCCTGTTCACCCTTTTGACTCATGCATGGAAGCCAATGCACAGCTCAAATCCTTTCGCTAAAAATACGACACAGCTGTAGTGTTGGTCTTATCAGCAATGCAGATGAGGCAAACTGCAGGAGTCAGGTGAGCAGCCTGGCCTCGTGGTGCAAACATGACAGTTTCTCTGTAAATGTGAAGAAAACAGGGAGATTGTTGTTAACTTTCTGAGAGCGCACATCCAACTTGAACCTCTGACAATCGATACTGCTGTGGAAAAGGTGACCAGCACCAGGCTCCTGGATGTGGTCTTTAAGTATTCGTTCTCAGTTTTTGGCTGTTTTTTGTTGATATTATACTAATGAATTTAGATGCAAGACGTGCTGTGTTCGGGTATTAAACTTACTTCAGTGCAGTTTCCTTCATGTGACTTTAATTACAGCTCTTCCTTCACGGAGAGCATCTGCACAGAGTTGTTTCCCTGGAATACTGTTAATTTTCAGCTAAAAACAGTGGTTCAGGGAGTGTGTATGTCTGCTGTTGTGAATCTGCAGGAGCTCCGGGCTGCAGTCGGGGCGAGGCGGAGCTGCCAAGAGAAAGGCAGCGAGCTGGAGCCGTAGATTTAATGCTATTTTGTGTTTATTATCTTAATTATTAGCCTAAAAATGATATCAGTGATGACGTCAAAAGGTAAATCATCGCTAATTATCAGTGACCGATATCATCATGCAATGACTAATTACTAATAATTAAGTCTCATGGTTCAGCATCTCTGATATGTTATTATTGCCATATTAACCATCTCTAGCTCTGACAATCACAGAGAGGCGTCTTCTGCCTGTGCTGGTAGAGTCAGGACTAAACACGGTGAGGCTTCAATCCCTCAAACCTGGAACAAACTTCCAGAAGATGTGAGACAGGCCTCAATGCCGGCGATGTTCAAATCACAGAATACAATCATTCATCTTTCCGAGGCTTCTCCTTTTGATTGCCACGGTAACCCTAAATGTTCCAGTCAAATGGAGAGTGATTACGGGATGCATTTAGAGCTGTCACAATGAGTGGCTTGAAGAGAGTAGTCTACTCCTTAAAAGAGACCGCTTTAAAAATGATTTTATTTTTATTGCGCTGTTGAATATTTTCTGCTCAAACTACTTTCTACTACTTATTTGCCCGTACGACTTTAATTGAAGTGGCCATTTATCAAAGAATGTCAAGCAACTGTCACTTGCCCAGTGAACCACATTGAAAACAGGAGTGTCCAGTGTTTTCATTGCAGCCAAATGTTAATCTTCAGCTGAAACAAGGAGGATACGACTTGAGACTAACTTTGTGTAGAATACGGCTGCTCAGGTTAATCTTTCACCATCATACAATCTGACTCACTTCTACTTATTTGGAATTTCATGACAAAGCAGTATCATTTAAGCCCATACTGTTAAACTGTTTAAATGTATCTATCAATTGCTTCCTTATCACCAAAATATCCTCCTAAAGGCAACAGAAAGCCAAAGCATGCCCGCAGAGTAAACAAAGACAGCGCACTAAGGAAGTCTGCCTTTGCAAGCGCTGCTCACTGACCCATTGAGAAGGGCAGGAAACTCCCTCGCTGCTGCATTCAGGTGCTTGTGTGTGTGAATGGCAGGTTAGATATTGGAATGTAAACCAATGTGCATGTTATCCATACTCTACCTCCTTCCCCTGGCTTCCGATTTTGTGCATATAGTGTGTGTGTGCGCGTGTCCTATAGTGCAGCTTTCACTCAGCAGATTTCATTTATGCACCTCCTCAAGGACTCTTTCATCTGCCCGTTTCCGGAAGAAGGTAGATGGTCTGTTTGCCAGGGGAACGCAGGGAAAACGCAGGCTCAAGCCACCATTATTGCATCTGGGTCCCGAATTAGGCCTGTGATTAATAGACTGCTTGTATGAGTGCGTGTAGTGGAAGTTGGAGATTACAGCAAAGAGGACTAAAGTAGGGATACGGGGGAAAATGTCTCCTTTATTACCCATTAAGTATTTCAAAGCTCAAAGTGAAGTGTTTAGTGCTAAGTATCTCTTTGTATAAATCAAGGGATACTTTTAAGGCATTTGCGACTGCACTTATCTGCACACTTCAAACAGAGAGAATGATTTACAGTGCAGCTTAAGGCAAGGGCAACTGAAAACTATTCAGCAAATGCAATACAGCTTTTATACTTGGATACATCCATTCCAAATTTTTAGGGTTGGGTCGAGATACAAATCCCACGAGACAAGACAGGAGGTTGGATTCACAAGAACGATACGAGATTTTGACATAATGTACATTGTTCTTTTGTTTCCATTTTATGGAGCCATTATTTTTCCATTGTTTTCTATGGTGTTGTACTGTTTGTAACAAAGTAAGCGAAAGAAAAGGGGTGGGAATGTATTATTATTGATTGACTGCGGAATTCTTCCGCAGTCAATTATTGGTTTTCATGTTCTTTATTATTATTCCTCTTCCATCTTTTTCCCGATTTTCTCCAGCTTTCAGCACCTTCATGCTTTGTGCAATTTATGCAAGTTATGCATCAAAACCTTCCGCATGTTGAGGAGAAGGGTGCTATTACTTTTGGGACTTCTGCAACTTACGGTTTTTCCGCAATCGGCCAAAATGTTGGCGATTTTTCCCATTGACTTATAATGGCGCTGCCGCAAATCCATGCTTTTGTGCACTTTTTTCTGCATTTTATGCAATTTCTGCACTTTGTGCATGTTCAGCTTCTGCAACTTGTGGGTTTTGAGAAAAAATTGGCCTTCTGCAGTTTTCCAGTTTTTTTTATACGAGAGTTTGAAATTTTTGCATTGGTGTGTATGGGGGAATCCAGCCAATCGGGAGACTCCAGGCCTTTCAGCCATTTGTGCAGCTTCTGCCAATCAAGCACTGAGGCCATTTCAACAGTTTGACCAGTTTATGGAATATAAAAGTTTATGCAACATTAATAATTTATGCAAAGTAACCACTTTATGGGATTTAACCAGTTTATGCAACTTAAGAGTTTATGCCATTTAGGACTTTTGAATTTTAAAGAGTTTATGCAATTTACATAATTTATGCAAAGTTTATACCATTTATTCAAATTAGATCATGCAAATTAAGCAATTTATGCAATTTGATCAGTTTATGCAATTTCTGCATTCGCTTCCCGCAATTCCGCAGTCAATCGCAATGGCGCAGCCATTGCATTTCTAGTTTAATTTGTTATTAGATAAGATTTTATCATTATCAGCGTCACTGAAAATTCCTATTATTCCTGTTCTTTGTTAGTGCTATTTTTTATTCCTTAGAAATAAAAACACTCATACAGCTGCTAGGTCACTACAAGGTCAAATACGCACAAATATCTTTCTTTTCCACATACAAAAGCTGCAAAAAAATATTTTCTGTATTTTTTTCCTCTGCAATTTTTCTCTGAAAAAGCACAACAAAGCAATAGAGCAGGCCACATGAGTGAACACTGTGCACTGAACGTTTTTTCAGCGCATAGTGGGCATAATTTTATTGCATTATTTATGCATATTTCAAAGAATAAAAAAGTACTGTCTGGTATGGTATGGTCTCATATTCATTAACACTGACCCTGCCCTGATCAAATACATACAATTGAAATAATTGGTGATGGATTTAATCAATTCAGTTAAACTGTTATTAATTGACCATACGTACATTTCCTCAGCTCTTCACAGTGATTTCCTGTCAACAACTTCTTCACTGACCAGTCATTGTCTGCACTGATGACTAATTCATAGTGCTGGGGAGAATACTTTGATATAGTTTATTGTTACAGAGCACTGAATGTTATATGTTTTATGCTGCACGTCTGTACTGAGAAAAATTCCTAGTTTGCGAAACTGTTCTCAAACAATGGCAATAAAAAATATTTTGATTCTGATACTGATACTTACTCCACTAAGTATTGTATTCTGAATACTTAGATTACTTCTAAAATTATTTATATGTGAAAAAAAAAAAAGTTATATGTGGAAAAAAAATAGTTGTGCATGTGTACCAATTATGAAACACCAACAGGGCAGGTTAGAACCAGAAGCTGGTATATTGTAAGTCAAAATTAAATAACCAACAGATAATCATCCATTGCATTGATGCAGAGCACCTTTCAAACACCCAATGACAATGTACAATGGACAACAGGTAGAACAAAATAAAACAACAATGGTGAGAGACGGTGAGTGCATGACTAGGTGGTGTAGGACTGTCTGAACAGGTGTTTTTTGAGTCTGGATTTGAAGAGTGGCAAGGAGTCTATGGTACGGAGGTCAGGAGGGAGAGAGTTCCAGAGCTGGGGAACAGAGCGGCTAAATGGAGAGTGGAGGAGGAGTGGAGTGTGTGGGCAGGAGTGGCAATGTGGAGGAGGGGTCAGGTTATGAAGTGCTTTCAGTATTTTGAAGTTGATTTCTTGTTTTATGGGAGTTGTTGTAAGACGGGGGAGATGTGGTGAGCGGTAGGGGTCTGTGGGATGATTTGTGCCACAGTGTTTTGAAGGAGCTGCAGTTTCTGGAGGGATTTGTTGGGGAGGCCGAACAGAGTTTCAGTAATCAATCCGGGAGGTGACAAGACTGTGGACGAGGGTGGTGGTGGTGGAGTGAAGGGGTGAAAAAGGGGTGTGGAAGTATGCAGACCGAGTGATGCTATCTATCTATACTATCGAGGATGACACCAAGATCCGTAACCTGAGGAGAGGGAGGGACAGTTGAGTTATTAATGGAAATTGAGAAACTAGATCAGATTTGGAGAGGGTGGAGGAGGTGCGTACAAGAAGGACGTTTGTTTTGGAGATGTTTTGAAGTTTGAAAAAGTTGGAAGAGAGCCAAGAAAAAAACTTGTAGATAGAGGGTAAGGGAGGTTGGAGGGAGGGACAAAGAAGGTTTGATGGAGAGGTAGAGCAGGGAGCAGGGTGTCATCCACGTAGCAGTGGAAATTAATGTTGTGTTTGCGAAAGATGTGACCAAGTGGGAGAATGTAGATGACCAAGAGGAGGGGCCCCAGGACAGAGCCCTGGGGCAGACCAGCAGGGACAGGGAAAGTGTTAGACTTGTGAGATTTCAGTTGAAGGAATTGTGTGCGACCAGAAAGATAGGAAGTGAACCAAGCGAGGGGGTTGTAGGTTATGCCGATAGAAGAGAGTCTGTCAAGGAGAGCGGAGTGAGAAATGGTGTCAAAAGCTGCTGTGGTCAAGGAGGAAAAGGATGGAAAGTAAACCGGTGTCAGAAGCCATGAGGAGGTTGTTGGTGATTTTGCGAAGTGCTGTGTCAGTGCTGTGAAGGGGACGAAAACCGGATTGAAACTGCTCGTAAATCTTGTTAGTGATGAGATGGTTATGGAGTTGAGCGGCGACAGATTTTTTTGGTATTTTGGACAATACGGGAAGGTTTGAAATGGGACATAGGGTGTTGAAGTTGGTGGGGTCCAAACCAGGTTTTTTCAGGATGGGTGTGACTGTGGCGGTTTTGAATGAGAGAGGGACAATAATGGCTTTAATGCTGTTAAGTAAATGAATCACTTCTGTCAGTTGTTTGTTTTTATATTTGTTTCTCCAAGTTTAATGGAAAGCACTTCCATCCAAACCAATGGAGGTTCCCTTTTTATAAGCCTGCTTTTAGAATTGGTGGAAAACCCTTGAGTTTCCGTATTTAAACAGCACTCACTGTGTATATAATTGTTGTTAATAGGCGCTCAGTACAAGTGAGTACTACTTAGCGGTGAGCGTTACACTGTTTACAGCGGAGAGTTCATTAAAGAGGGAAAGTACTGGAAATATTTTGCTAAGTGTCACTGATTTTATTATGCATCTCTATTTGTACTACACATGGGAACGGGGTGACCCAACTCAAACAGGGATAGAGAAAAAAAAAAGTCTGCTTCTTTCTTTGGGGGGGGATACGTTCATTTTGAGCGGGACATAACTCATGCCAAGAGTATTCTTTAAGGTGATCTATCGGCTCCACAGCACATGTTTCTGTGAGTGGGACTGGACATTTTTCTGGTGCGATGTCAGGACGACACCGTTTAGCCGCTGACCCGGGGAATGGCGGGGATGTCGCCCCTGGCAACAATATTTGAGCAAAGGGGAAACAGGAGTGGACATAAAAAGCTTTGATTTATGCTGCAGTGGACTATGGACAGACTTCTTCGACTCCCTCGGCTATTTTTTATAGTTTAGCACGTGCATGTCGCTTTCACCCTGCTTGGTTCATAACAATTGTCAGAGGCTTATGATGAAAATCTCCCACTGTAAATGAAAAGACTGCCAGGTACCAACAAAATTAGACATTTTGCAGAAAAGCTAAACACAAAAAAAGTTACTGCATTTGCTGTGTGCTTTGTTTTGCCCATTGATCACAAATATCATAGAGTCCCTGTAACTGGGAAAGAGTGCGTTACAGATTATAATCCTACTACGTTTGAAATTAGCTCCTTTGCACTAAAGCTGATCAACTGTACTCATATCACTCTGCTCAGAAATGAACACACAGTTTTGCACTGAATAATCCACAGCCAAGTTCAATAAATCTGCAGATCTTAAGCATAGCATCGTGTGCCAACTTCAGGAGACGCCTTTGTTATCTTTGTCACCAGATGTCCCAAGGAAGAAGTGTACCTTCCAATTATGAAGCAAAAAAGAATGCTGGGCCCCAAAATCTAAATTGCAGAAGCAGCCCAGAAAAAATGAAAAAAAATAAAAAAAAATGAAGTTGATAGTTGCTTAGAAAAATACTTGAAAATACTGGGTCCAGCAGATGTTTTTTGGCCCTGCTGCAGCCTGTAATTATCCGCACTGATATGTTTTAGATGACACACAATTTACACAGCGACTTGTCTGCCACTCCAGACTTGGCCGTGATTTCAAAGAGTCTGGGTGCCGGGGCCCCTCAGTGTGTGTGTGTGTGTGTGTGTTCAAAGTCTTATTCCCGTTACTTCAGACCTAATCCATATATGAGTGTGGTGGGTCCGACGCGTTCCAGGAAGCACCGCGTATCTCCGTGTGTTAACGAGACGGCGCTAATTAAAGTCAGAGAGGAGCCGGGTTTGCCATGCATGATATTACGACATGTCATCGCATAAAATATTATACAAGCTGGAACACACACACAGGCAGACAACGCCAGCCAAAGAGCACAAGAAATGATACACAAACTCTAATCTCTGGCATCTCCCTGTGGTCTGTTGAAAGCAACAAAACTGTGTTCCAGCCGTCTCCTCTCCTTCCCACGATGTTTTGTGACAGGGAGGTTGTGACGCCAACAGTGCAACTTTCCCAATCTTATCATTTTGACAATTGACATGTATATTTTATGAATATTGATATTCTAAACTCAGTGTTTCTCATGCATGACTGTAAAGTTTTTTTGTTTGGGGCGTCTTGCTTCATCACTAGAAGATCTCAGTTTAATTTCGAGACCTCATGGGGTCTTTCCATATGGAGCTTTCATGTTTTCCCCACGTTTGTTGCTGCTCCAGTTATCCTTATGAATCCAAAATTGCACAATAGGGTAACTCTCCAGCTAGATCAGGGGTGCCCAAACCTTTTGTCTCTGAGGGCCAAAAGGAAAAAGTGCCTGTGGGTCGCGGCCAAACACGGTGATGTCAAGCGTGAAACACATGTAACTACAAATAATAAGTTACTTTATTTTATTTTTCGACAGCCTATACATTTGCATTTGATTCTATCTATATACATAACATGCTATATTAAAACAAATGTTAACTATGGCAAAAGCCTAGTTTTAGTCTTAACAAAATCAATTATTGTAGCAATATAGTGCAAAATGTAAACAACAACACCTGTAGTAACTACAGTGACTGTACCTCATTCATTTGTTAACTCAAAGATAATGCAACATTAGATCATTTTGAAAGTGTTAGTTCAGCAGAAAATCTTTTATAAGCCAATTTTTAACATGAGCCTTTGTTGAGGTCAATAACGTTTGCAATAAAAGTTGGAAAACTGTGAAAGTTGATGCTGCAACGCTCTGTGATAAACCAAGACACCACAGCAGTGTTTTGTTAACTTTGCGAAAGGAGTGAAACAGCGCCCCCAATTTGACGCTGGTGGCCAAAAAGTGTACTGCATCTATATCTACCATTGAGAATGAATGGAAGAGTGTTAGTACAGCGCAAAAGTAGGTCACACTCTGGCGGGACAACAGAATTGTTTCGGTGGGCCAAACTTGGCCCGCGGGCCCCACTTTGGGCACCCCTGAGCTAGATAGTCCTGACTATCCTGGCTCAAGATCTGGAGATGGTTCCTCAGGCTTTCCCCAGGAGCTTGGAAGCTGAGTCAGATGCAGAGGACATTCACTTAAAGTTCTTACCTGAAATATTCTGACTGTTACCCAACATTATCTTATCTTTAAAATATATATGGGTGGATTCCTGAGGAGTGTGTGTTTGTGCAATAGTGCAGTGCATGTGAGCATGTGCATGTGCTCATCGTAATAGCACTACAAAGACTAAAGTGTAATGGAAGCCACATGTCAGAGTGACTCAGACGCGACTCATTCACAGCAAAAATGGAAGAAATGCCAAATATGTCGCTAACAAACAAAACAGAACAAAATCTAAAGGATTCTTTTTTTCTACTTTGTTATGTTTTGTTTCCATCATGTATAATATCTACCCAAGTGGCTACACATTTACGTATCTCTTATACCTCTTTGAGTACCGATACAGGCAGAGTTGAAGCCTTCAGATGATTGGAGGATTTGCCATTCTTCTTCTGTAGCCAATGATGCACTAACAATCTGATCTGAGGTATGTTTCAAACTAACCACTACATTCACCAATATAGAACAACAAAATATCCTAACCGTGAGACACAGAAGCATCATTGAGCATCTTATTGTGAATGGCCTCATGACGACCCTCTGCATCCATCCCATTGAAACAAACAGAAATGCTGCGGGCTCCTAAACTGTACTGCCGATTTTAGATTTTGCTCTAAAGTAAAGAGCAAACCCTAATCCTTATTTAACATCTGAGCCCTAAAGATAGCAGGTGACATCTCCAAAGCGAGGCTAATTATTGCTTGCAATGGACAAATCTGGTGCGAATCTGCCTCTTAATCCTCTACCCAAAAGCGCATGTCTTCCAGAGGGCCATTAGACACAGAGGGCCAGAAGAGACGGGTGACATCAGCCTGGGGTGACCACATGAAAGGACCGCAGGCTGTGGGTGGTGTGGACCTCAGTAGCAGCAGCACCACTTGACGCCCGTGCGTGTTTGTTTTGTTCACCCTCTCATCCCTGCTAACTGTTGCTGGCATTTATTTGCACTTGCCCCCTTGAGTGCTTGATCTCTCTGGCTCGTCTTGTCTCTGGCTTGTAAGTCATTTCTTCCAGATGCAAGAGGATACGTCCTTTCCCAGACATTTACAACACCTCGCTAACTGGATTATTTGTTCTGCTCTGTGTGTTCCTCGATTATACACGCTCTCTTTTACTCCCATTCTGCTGTATCTATCGATCTAAAGCAATTATTGAGGCTCCTAAGCAATTCGACAATTCTTTTTTTTTTCCCTTTTTTTTTATGAACTTGGTTGAGGTCTAGAGTTTTTATGTGTGTTTGATATGGCATTTTGGTACAATAAGGCACATTTCTAAAGCGGCTAAATTTGTCTCAGACTTTTGCAGAGTAATGTATGACTTTTAAATTGAAGCCATACTTGGACTTTTGCATGCAAGTTAACCATTTTCTGTCCATCCTTTTGTTCTCGTTCCTGGCTTTGTCCGATGTGTCTCATTTTTTCTGCCGCGACAGTTTATTTCTCCTGTGCCAGTGTTGGTAACAGCAGACCATGTTTATTGATGTTCAGCAGTGGAGACAAACTTTTCCACACATCAAACGCCCCTCTGCCATCATCATCGTCGTCTCCCACTGGCACCGATTATTTGTCTTTCTCTCTCACACAGATTCAGATTCCTTTTGTTGCTGAGGCCAAATACCTCCAGCACTGTCCAGTTATTGTAACCAGACTAAATAGATACAGCCCAAGCACGTGGGAGATGAGATTTATGCAAAACCAACTGCGAGGATTTAATGAAGGGTTCAATTACTGTTTATTTCAGGCTTAACAAACACAGAACTACTGTTTAGACTGGCAGCGGGCGATCTGTTACGTGGTGAAAACAAGTACAGTTGACCTGAAGATCGGGCTGCTTTACTGTTTTAGCTTACAAAAGGTAACATCGTGACTGCAGTGTAAAGCAGAAACGGAAAGGAAGTCACCCACACCAGAGAACATATTTCATAAAGGAGGATCACACATTGACTCTGGACATACAGTAATTAGTGGTAAAACTGGTTTGTTTTGATAAAAACCTTCAAAAATATAAAAAGAACTGTTGAATGAAAACAGGCTTTTGTTGTTTAATACTGTTTAATACCCCAGTGACCCTTTTTTTGGCTACATTATGAAGTCACAATCATACCACATGGTGTTGCATTTCCATAATGACACTAATTACGCAGTGATACTATCATTAGAGTTAACACACCCTGACATGTTTGTTTATAGCAACTCCACTGAAAAACACAGCTTTTAGGAAAAACTTTAGGAATTTGACACCATGTCCCAAGTTACAGCTACAGCTGAGAACATGAGCATTGAAACACAATCTCAAACTCTACCATGAGCTAAAAGAACAAGTGATGTTAACACGTGAGCTCATGCTATTGTTTTAAACAGAAGTGATCTCTATGAAGTAAAGCTGGGAATTAGCACAAGGCCACTGTACCTTTAGTGTCTGCCTGAGGCGCTAACCCTCCATCGACATGCTCAGGCACACACGGGGTCAGAGGTCAGACCGCGAGCGTGAGGCTGCACTCGTAAAAGTGACCAGTGTTTAGGACAAGTTTACAGAGAACAATGTGAGTGTAGCCGCACAGGCCCAGCCTGTCAGCACTGTGTAGGCTTTGCTTGTCCCAGAGCCAACTTTCATGCAGTTCACTTCCACTACATACTGAGCGCCTTTCATTCTACTTCTGCTGAATTTTACTGTTGATGATGCCAATGTGTATACATGCGAGGAGGGAAATGGTATCAAACAAATATAACGTCAAACTGAGCTTGATTACTTTGTTGCCTTTAGGGTTCTCTTGTTGATTGCACTTACTGACAATGTGCTATTCAGCTGAAAGAACTTGTTCAGCCACAGACTGAAACTGCAACGCTGCTCCACAGAAAACCATTCCTGGCTCTCGCCAACAAACTCCTTTGTTATATTTCTAATTTGTTCTTTCTTGGTCAGGATATTGCAATAACAATGAAGTAAATGGCAAAATACCGGAACAAAGACAGGGATGATGGAGCAGCAGCTCTAGAGCAAGCTCTTTTATGGTGAGAGAAGAGGAAAATACACTGACCACCTGAGAGCATCATTAGAAGAACAAGTGTGCTAACTTTCACACAATATGCTTCGTCTTCACTGTTTACATCTGTGTCTTTGAAGTGTAAATTTGAGAGCGAAATGAGAGGCTGATAAAAATGAAAGGGTATGTGCATTTTAATATGGGTCTATGTCTTTGTTTAGAGCAAAATATGCACTTTCCTGCCACGTTGTTTAGCCGGTTGCGAGCTAATACCATGTTTCCCTCACACACGCATAGCCGTCATAAACATATATAAAACATATACAACAATGCACTGAGTCCCAGGCGTGTGAAGAAATCAAAGTAAAACATGATCGAGCCTCATGTTTGTGCGTCCATATTTGAACAACAAACAAAACTGCCATGGCTTTTTAGGATCTTTAATTATCTTTCTCAGGACCAAAAATAAACCTTCTCTATTTGCTTCCATGCAAATGATCTTTACATTCAAAATTACCCCCTTTCCCCGCTGCACATGTCTTTATTTGGGTGGGCACGGGTTCTGGGCATAAACAGATGTTGAACTGAGGAGATCCTTGGCCTGATATGACATCGCTTTGCCTGCATATAACAAATACAAAGCCTTTATTACTTCTGCCATCTAACAGGTGGAACCTTGTTGTTATGTAACAACCAGTCTGGAAGAAGGGAAGAGTGAACTTCTGTGCGAGTATAAAAATATCTACCCAGGTTTTAAAGTGGCTTTGTGGTGCTCTGTATTTAAAGACCCATTCATGTGGCTCTTCCTCGCTCCCTGACAGCTCCTGCATTTCCCTATCTCTACTCAGTTTCTTAAACCGACTTTCTCTAAGACGGCTGCTTTCATTGGTTGTCCGTGTAGCTGCACAGAGAAAAACATTAACCATAGCTGCTACATTGAGGTACAGCTCCTAGTTTCTTTCATCTTTACACAGGCCACAATCTATGCCACAGTGTGTGATGTCGCATATGTTATCATAACCACAGTTTCAACGCTACATGTTCTTGTTTCAAATGCAAAAGGGGAAATCCCAAGATGACTAAGTTAAGTTTAGAGACTGCCGATTTTACATTTAAATGTCCGTAGATATCCTAAATAGGCACAATGTGAATCACAGTTTAATATACAGTTATTTTGACTAGATGGAAGTTGTCATTTTCATACTCGCTACTGCCACCTCAGGTCTTACGCGTAACTGCAGGTTCTATATTAAAGGAACAGGCCACCGTTTTTACATACTGAAATATGTGCTTACCTGAGCTTAGACGAGTTGATACATACCTGTCTGGTCTTTGTGCCCTCAGTCATGCAAAATGACCAAAGATGTTGTTTCCCGATGTTCTCCTACAGCTCCAAACGGGGATGAAGTTGGAAGCTACCAAGCTCTTCCACGGGCACGCACAAAGACCAGACAGATACATATCAACTCGTCTAAGCTCAGGTAATAACATATCTCGGTATTGAAAAAACTGTGGCCTATTCCTTTAAATTCGTGCATGATGGACCCAAAGTAACAAGTGTTTGAGTGACAGTGCAGTTTTAGCAGCAATTGTGGTGAATACTGTAGGTCTGGGTTCATTCTACACTCCTGGAACAAGTAGGGGATAGAAGATTCATCATTTTAACATTTTTAAACTTCGTCTAGTCCCTATAAACAACCATCTTTGAAATCTATATATATCAGGGTTAATTATAAATCCTATATCAAAATAATTTGGAAATTACCCCTAATGATTTCCTGTGAAAGAGTTAGATCCAGGTGGTTGTGACCAAACTCCGCTCTGCACTGCGGTCACCCACATCCAAATCCAGAGGAAGTAGACAAAGTAAACTATCCTTGGGGTTGTTAAAACATTAATCAAACTTCACATTATTCCACAAAAGCAAAAGCTAGAACATTTAAAGCTAAGTGAGTATCATTTCTCTGCCCGTGTTCAGTACAGAAATGAGATTTCAAAAAAGGGTTTCATTTTCTGCTGTGTATTGCACACATTTGAACAAAACCTGGAGCTAAAAAGATGACAACATTGTGGCTTGAGCTTATGACCCATAGCAGGCACTGGGGTAGACAAATATTAATCACTGCCAGTGTTTTTAATAGCAGCACACTTCGCATGATTTGAACTGACTGGTTGGAACAAACCAAAACTCTTCTTTGTTGAGTAAATGCCAATGTACATGACAGGATAACTTCAGGTTGCTTCAATTCCTCTTCCCAACCTTGTGTGGCGTGTTGACATGCCTGAGTTTCATGTTTGTTCATTAACATGCACTGCCCTGACCAAATAAATAAATAAACAAGTGTGCAGCATGCTACTCATTGCAGTAGAATGTGCCAAAATGCTCCATGTTCTTTTTATTAGCATGGAGTTGTTTGCTGTCTAAAGTTTCAGCTCCAATGTGGTCATGATTTGAGCAAGTTACAGTGTTACATTTAAGAGATTGCCTTGGTTATTTTTGGAGTTTGCATGACATAAAAGCTTCCAACGTGTTGAGTGAGGTCCTGACATTTTACACTGTAGACACTTAATGGCAAACAGACATGACCTTCATATCAGAGAAAGGATTCATTTTGTAAAATCTAATCCAATATTACAAATCTGGATTCGCAACCAAGACAAGTCTAAAGTACATCACAGTCAAAAACATTAAAACCTGAACTATTAAGACATATGTTAATGTTAGTAAGAATTCAAGAATTTAAAATCTACACAAAGCACTTCAGTAAATTACCTATTGCACTACCAGTTTGACATGTACTGTGAGAACTCTTTGTGAGACGCTGAAGACAGATCACGACAGCACCGGTTCATGTTTGTTTGTGAGATCGCTGAGGTGAATAACAAGTCTCCATTGCCGATGACCACAGACAGAGCCAGTATTGACTGTGTACGCCTCTGATTGCACCGATGCAATAACAAGAGTTTGGCTTCATTTGTAACAATCAAACTCCACTTAAACAAAATGAATCACTGGGGTACACACATGCACTCACACATGCTCCCACACGTGTGAGCCGTGTGCCTGACGTTAGCCAGCTTCAGCCAGGTCGCCGTAGCCATAATAACACTCAACAAATACTGCAGCAGCTATGCAGACCTCCCACTGCGCGCAATATTACCAAGGCCCACTATCCAACAGCATTTGGGTTTTTTATTGTTTATTACAAATTTAATACAATATTTTGGCCTTTAGAGCGTTAACCTCTTCACCCCCTCCTGAACCGAGCACATTTTCTACAACTTGGCATTACCCAAGTCCAAAAGCGTATTGGAATAAAGAGTCAAAATAGTGACAAACGAGCGACGAAAATGTGGGACGAAAAGGCAACAAGAAAGTGACAGCAATGAAAAGTGACAAAACTGTGGGGGGAAAAAACGCAACCAAAAGTGACAAAAATGTGGGACGGAAACGCAACAAAAAAATAAAAAAGAGCAGCAAAAAAGTGACAAAAAATCGTCAAGAAGCGATGAAAAAGAGGCAAAAATGTGATGACAAAAAATGTTTAAAAAGTGAGGACAACGCGAGGAAAATGATCAAAATTAGATGAGTTTTGTAGGTCTTCCTTCTTAAAAGAGGCGCTAGAAAATTTCACTAGGTTAAGGCGGGGGTTAAGAGGTTAAACAAGAGCCCATAGTTTAACATTGAGGTGGAGCAACTGAAAATTTCATGGCGGACTGGGGAACTGCGGGTGTTTTTCTCTTAGTTCATTGTCTCCTCTGTCACCATATATGCACTAATGTCCAATTATTTTCTCTGAAAGGCATCCAAAAGTGGTGACAATATTCAAAAACATGAGTGTTTATTTTCATTTTGGAGATTTCTTACAAAAACTGTATTTCTCCCATAGAGTTGTATTGGCCCTTGCCTTCCACCTGACATTATGACTTCATCACATTCTAAACCGTGAACGCCACCTATTCAATAAAATATAATCAAACATATTACAATGGAAGTGCAAAAGTTCAGCAGCATTTGTTGATATCCAATCACCAAAATGTGTTATTTCAGTCTAATTGTTGTCTGTTTGTATGTGTATTGTTTTGCGGGGGGTTCTAAACCAGACGGAAATAGCCACAATACATTTCCAACTAAATCAACAAAAAAATAATTGCCAGTGAATGTTCAATAATAATTTAAAAAATCAGTAATACAACTACAGGCCTCTCATGCTGAGCTCGAGCTTTAATTTACATCCAGCGTAGGCGCACTTGACATGGGGCAGTAAAACAGATCAGAAACAAAACTTCCTCCAACTCAAAAAAGGAGATTGAAGACACCCCCAGGTCCCACCATTAGAGCAGTTACAGTGTATATCTGGTTACAGCCGCTACCATTCTTCACGACATACATTAAAGCCATTAGGTTTAGACACCGCAGAGTATGACAAATTACAGGAAGTAAACCTCCCAACAACGGCCATATATACACATGTAACTAAATAGGACCATAACTTAAAATTTGATTACACTTTTTTTTTTTCCATAATCATGCGTAGGTGTGACATGAAACAGAACTTTTTACACTAGAAATGCTTTTTTTTTTTTTAAAACACCCTGACATTGAACTGCAAGGCTAAAAGTTGAAGGCCACAGCTTGCGCGCCCATCTTTTCTATCACAAACACATGATCATAATTATGAGAGGCATTACGTTAGCCTCAGCGGTCGAAACCTTGTCAGTGATGGAGTGTAATGTGTATTCTGTTCCATTGTGTTTTTACTACTGAAACCCACTCGTCAACACTGTCACACACTTAGGACAAATGGCATTCATAACTATAACTCAAATCACTACAAAGACGTCCATAATGTATTAACTTAAGTTTTATCGGTGGCATTTTTACCTGCCCCTTCTCAGCTTTAACCTTCTATTCCCCACTGGTCCACATACATTCTCTCTCTCCTCTGCAGCTTCCTCCTTTCATTCATTTTTTTCCCCCCAAGAAGCCATGGTCTGTTTTTGATTAGTGCTGTATGTAAACCTAAAATTAAACAAACAAGTATTTCTGTATTTGCGTTCACCTACATACACATAGATGCCATTAACTTAAAGTAAACAAAGTAAATATGGGTCAAATTGGCTTCTCTTGACTGGGCATGAATGAACTGTAGACAAATCCAAGCCCATTATGCTCAATCAGTCTGTCTCCGTAAAGTCCTGGGTACACAACACACTAAACACACACTGCTATTAGGGCTGAAAATAAACAGGTCAAGGGAACTGTTCTTGAACGCACCACGGCCACTTCTCCTTCACCTTCATTTGCACGACTAAATCACTACCACATGCAGCCTCTGCGCTATTTCACTGCAAACATATAAAAATACTTTATACAGTATAAAAAACCCACGGGCCCCCAGCCTCCCACGAACTTTTCATGGGTTGCAAGTAACCCAACTGCGAGAAAGTGCACGAAGTAGCAGGGAAAGGTGTTGAATTGCTCACTGCTAAACCTCTGTTAGCATTCCCAAGCTCTATATCAGCGTTCACAAAGTTGGGCTGCCTCGTTGTACTCAAAATTTTAGATTTTTTTTACAATAAGTTAGAGATCCTTTCATGCATCATTAAAGCAATACTAAGTAACTCATGCCCCTAGAGGCCATAAAGCGCCACTGCAGGGGTCGTAGCATTTTGCGGGGTTTTTTTTTACTCATTAATTGTCCGTGAGAGTAAACACTACGCTGACAGAAAAGACTATGGAGAGAGGGATATTGCAATTACACAATGGACTTTTTTTTTTTTTCACTCAAACCGCAGTTAGCTTTGCCCGTTAGCCTCTTAGCTTCTTCTTCGTGATTCCATTATTGGCGCCTCCGGGTCGGAGCAGGAAAAGCTGCGTGTGGTTTTCTGGCCAGAGACACCAGGGGGAGATGAAACCCCCCAAATGTCCCATCAACACTTGTATCACCCCCAGAAGGACTACGAAAAGGATTTATTTTACGGTAAACAAGTTAGCGGTTAAGTTAGCGGTTTATTTGGTTGGACAACACCTAGTTTAGGCACATTTTAGACAAGGTGTAGTCCTTATTTAATCTTGACCTAGGCCAAATATTTAATGAGATGGTACTGTGAGAAGTTAGAGAACCCCTATATACAGTATAACGTCTTTTGTATTCTTTCCCCCAAATTATCCACGTGACTTTTTTTCCTGTAATGGATAAACCGATTAAATCAATCAATCTGTGTATGTGCATGTACAACTAAAAAGCATCCTAAATATAGTAATTAGCATACAATTGCAATAAATACATTCCAAAATGCTAATAACCACCTATACTCATGGACATTTCTAACGCAATTTCCCATGTGGATCAATAAAGTCTAAGCATTTTATTTATTTACAGTCAACTGCCACACAGCGTCAGTGCAATCGTAAAAATGAATCTCACAATAGCAGCAAAACATTTTTCACATTTTTGTATCATCATGTTTTGTCCTTCGCGTGGTTTATTACTTCCTTCCTCTTTTTCCCATTTTCTTTATCTCTCCCTCTCTTTTCTCCTCATCCACTCCAGGGCTTCGGTTTTTTCGGGTATCTCCACACTGTGTATTTATCTAAATATGTCCCGGGACCAAACGGCTCTGCAGTCTGGCCTGTGGGAAATACACACTTGCACAAGCCGCGGAGAGCTGCCTTATTTTAGAGGCTCACCAGTCTGGTCCCCGAGTTTGTCTTTCCTTAAGCTTCAGTTCAAATAGAAACCAACATGAGCTCTGTGGTGCAGCTCCATCAAGGGATCCAGTAAGCACTTATTCATTCAGCTGATATAGCTATGTAAAGTCATCCATCTTCTTTTTGCTTCAAGAAATGTATCAAATAAAAAAATCCAGTACAATCCCTGATAAAATACTTACCACCATAGACCTTTTTTGAGGAAAACCACGACAAAACTGAACTTTAATGCTCTGGCTAAAAAGGATGATAAACACCACAGTTCTCACTGACATAAATAAAGGTAATAAATAACTACTGCTATGTTGTAGCCCTCAAGACACCGCTTGGAGTAACGGTTAACGGATTGCACATTCGAACCGTTTAATTATTAGAAAGGGTGTGCGGTTTGGCACACACTGACTCACACGCAGGGAGTCACATATTCAAAGACTGTGGCGGTAAATCAGCAGGAGATGTGGCGTGAGAGAGAGATATGCGCTCGCTTCTGAGTCTGTTTGTATGTCGCACATTTATTTGCTCCCAGCTAGAACCCAATGGCGTGAAAGGCAAACAAAAAGCCTGGAGCCTAGAGACAAGAAAACAATCTTACCATTCCTGACGAGCAACGCAAACAAGAAAGCTGTTCGCTCTATTGTGTAGCAAAAAATGTCTCCAATACACAGCGACGGTGATTGGATAATGCAGTAATGATTGGATACACGTGAGGCCGACTGTTATGGACCGCTTCTACGAATGATCAATGAAGACCTCACCTGCTGCAGCCAATCAGCGGCCAGAAAGAACGCTCCCTCTTCCTGAAACACTAACCATGACATTCCAGCAGGTAAACTATGGCGGTCGCCTCTAAATGGACAATTAGGTAAGATTAAAGGCCAACTCCTCGTCTTTCTCCATTAACTAAATTAGGAGGAAAATACATCTCGAATGACCCTTGCTCCCCACAGCCATCACGATGCCCAAATTCATTCATTTCTTCATTTCTTGTAAGCAGCCAAGTCACCAGTGATGTCAACGCTATTACTTTTAGTGGTACCTGTGTATTCAGAGGTTAAGTGGCTTGTTTATTGGTAGTTGTGAAAAGTAACTAGATGCCTTTACAAGAGTACTTGTGCATTTTGTATACTACCATCTTTGAGAGTAGACAAGATTTTCACATCTAAATTGGTCAACACAAAGCCCATGTTATCACTTTCCCTGTTTACCAAGCTGTTTCACCCTCTCATGCTTTTCATGTTTACTTGTGTGCATTTTTGAAGCATGTTACTGTGGCAAAATAGATATTTTTAGCCTTCAAACTCGAGAGAAATCCCTCACCTGCGCCCCTGTAGACACAAACTTGCTTGTCTTTCCATTAAGCTTACAAAACCCTTTTAGGCTGGAGTTAATGGGCAGAACGTCCCTGCTGAGACCCATTTATGGGATGTGGCGAGGGCAGCGAGGGAGCACGGCAGCAGAGTTAAGAATAGGATGCAGATGAAAGTGGCTAAAAGTGGCAAGTCATCATTCTTTTTATTTTTCCAAAACACAGACCAATAAAACACAGTCTCTGTCTGTCCCGACTGGTAAAATGACAAAATAGGATGAGTTGAAATAGTAAGGGTTTTGTGGACAGCTTTTATTGATCATTAATGCTCTGTTAAGAGTGGTATTGTCTGCATATCTATATATCGTGAACAATATTGGTTTGTTTTTGTTTGTTTTGTATTTTTACTTTAACATGGTGCCACACTTTTCATTGTCTTTTCATTGATGCTCACTCACATACGTAACATGATGTAAATTGATATGTAGACAACTAAGTACCTTAAGATCTAATGTTTAGTTTCAACCCTGGGTGAATGGCCGGCCAAGGTACCTTTGCGGGTGGGGCGGGGGGAGGGGGGTTTAAATCTTTTGATGGGCCAACTCTGCTGAACTCTCCTCTTCACTTCCTCTACAGCTCTAAATGTGAACATGAACATTAACTAATATTTGTTTTTTGCATCAAGAGCAAAGCAATTTCGATTGTATATAATTGCCTTAAAGCAGAACTAAGTAACTCATGTCCCTTGAGGCCATAAGCGGCGCTGCAGGTGTTGTAGCATGTTGCAGTTTTTTTACTCATTAATCGTCCATGAGAGTAAATACTACGCTGACAGAAAAGATAAAGGGAGAGAGGGATATTGTACATCTAATTACACAATGGAGATCATTTTTTTCACTCAGACTTCACTGTAAATACTGTTTAAGTGACGCTAGCCCGCAGTTAGCTTTGCCCGTTAGCCTGTTAGCTTCTTCTTCGTGATTCCATGAGTGTGTATTGGTGACTCCTACCCGGTGGCAGCAAAGTTGCAATTGTGGTTTTCTGGCCAGAAACACCAGGGGGAGATAAAAGATCCCCAATCATTCGATCAACACTTGTATTACCTCCAGAGGGACTACAGAAAATATGTATTAAGGTAAACAAGTAACTTAGTTCTTTAAAAGTGGTGGATGGAGTTGTGGATGTGTGCACTCTCAAACCAAATGAAAATTACCAGTTGCAGTCATTGAGAGACAAAGACTTTGCCTATTAGGAATAAAAGTGAGAGAATAATCAGTAAATGCATCAGCCCTATGACTAGGTGTACTAATATTCAAAATCTCTGATCATTCATGATGATTACGTTGCCTTTCCCTTTTGTCCAGAGCAGAAAGTGCTTTTTGGCTGCTCACATCTGTTAGACATCTAGCAGAACAATCATTTATCCAGTGTTGCAGTGTTTTAATTCAGTGCATTCATAAAAGTTGTAGCCAGTCAGAATCCTCCTCCTCCATTATGTAATATTCATCAGCAGAGGCCCAAGCAGTGCTCCGGCGGTTAGCAGGAAATATCTCCCCGCTCTGATGTTGCTCTCATTTGTCATGTTCATCGCACGGCAAACCAATCAGCTGTAACCTGAGAGCCTATAATGGGAGGAAGATGCTGCTTCACGACGATCTGGCAGTAAAGCAAATATGGCGGATACATGCGCGAAACAGATACTTGAGCATCCAATGGGCATAAATCACACAGAACTTCTTACGTTGCCATTTCTAGACATGCCACTTAGCAAAGCAAACCTCCCGATGGACCGGGGTGTTCAGCGAAGCGAGAAGCCACCAGTTAGCTTCCAAGTGAGCGGGATTAAGAATGACGCTTTTAAAAGTCACAAATCAAGTGAATTCGGTGTATGTTTGTAAGAGGTAGACGACCGCAAACCCCCAAAGCCACAGACTCCACTGCTCCATCCATCCCTCTCACCTCCGCTATCTGTGTTTGACCAGCCCCCCTGCAGAGCAACTAAACCTCAATGACCCACAGAAGTCCTGTCCTTCTGCCCATCCATCCACCCTTACGACCTCCCCAAAAACTGTTCATCTTTGTCAGACGTTTCGAACTTCTCAGTTAGAAGTCAGAACCACCGGATCTGCAACTGTGGCAGGTCTAAAGTTGGACTGAACTAGGGCTTAGCAAAGGCTAAACCAGAACCTACCCAAAAGGCAACAATAGCGCGAATAAAATTGTCTCCAAACTTAACATAGACGAGAACTAAAGAGAAACCAGAACACTACACCCATAATTCTCAGTGAGTACTTTAAAGTCCTTAAACAACACGCTTGCATTTGACCCAGGCCGGCGTTCAGCTGTTTGTGTATTACTTGATTCCAAAATTGATGAATCCTCAGAAGAGCACTTTGTTTGCTTTGTGATCACAGCGAGATCCAAGTATCTGGTGAAAAACTATTACCCAGTCCGATGCCTCTTGCCCTCACCTCCCACTATTGCTGGGTCTAAATCAGCCCAATCTGTGCCTGGTTTTCCCCCCAGAACGTGGTCCAGCGTCTCCCCTCTCCAAACCTCAGACCGCAGCGCTTTAATAGGAGGGTTAAGAGGTAATTCCTATCGCACTACCATCATTTAATACCTAACCGAGGTTGACAGAAGAGAAGGTTACGAACCCGAAACCAGAAAAGCCACCAGCAAAACCCCCTGTCTCCTCCGTCTTCCCCTCCTGCTGCGATTATGGCCCATCGAGACTACCCTCTGCCTTGTCCGCGCGTTTCCTTCATTTGCAGGGAAAGGCAAGCCACGCATTGGGTAGAAGCGCAAAAACGATGGAGAAACCATAAAAAAAAAGAAAAGTGGAACAAAAAAACAAGGAAAGCAGCAGGAAACTCCAGACACTGTAATTTAGTTTGTGCTGATGGCAAACGGAGGATATAAAGAACATGAGATTTATAATGTTACGTTTGGAACAAGTTGAGCCTTTCCATTCTCAAAAGGAGTTGTCAGTTGGGAGCCGCACCAGAACCGGTGATAAATAAAAAAACTATCAAGAGCAATTAGAGGTTTGAGAGGACAGTAAGCTGAGTGCTAGTAAGCCATGTTTTCATTGTGGTATTGCACGAACGACTTGGGAAGGCATGGTTTGGTGTGGTTAACCCTTAAAGTGAGAACGCACGGAGGTGAGATAGAAGGTTGCTGTGGAAATGGCGTCACTTTACAAAGGATTCAAAGGTAAGATTTCCAAACTTGCACGTCTGAAATTGAAAAAAAAAAAACTTTTCTAAACAACAATCATCTGACAACAGCAACTCCTTGACTTCTTGCTTTGTTTGCCAGATTACTCACTGCCATAGAGTCTTCCCCAAGGACACAACTGCCAATCATGTTGCGGAAAACGAACAGCGCTACCATCAAAGCCACTGGTTCACAGAATCTCCCAGCTCTGTATTTGAAAATGTTTAATAGAAAAGAAACATCTGAGATTGACCTTCTAAGACCGTTGCTACATTCAAAGCAACTTCCCCTTTTAATAACATAAGAACCAGTAACACTGCAAAAGCAAACCTTGAGATAAAAAAAAACAACAACAAAAAAAAACAATTGTTTTTTGATTCAATGTAATTCCTCCGTGTGTTGCAGCTTTCACCCCAGAGGCTTTGACTGTGTGTGAGATCCTGGGAGCCGCACTAAACGTACAAGCAATTTGCTCATAGCCATAACAGTCGCGTTAGCCATCGTCAGTAATACATCTCACATTACCGCAAATATATGAAACACTCAGTCTATCCAGATATGACCCTTGAGCCGCCACTCTGCACCCCACTGTGGAGGAGATTTCATCTTACTGTGGCTTTTCACAATGAGAAAGTGGCACCAGAATTGCGGGCTGATTTATGCTCATGGGTCACTTTTATGACTCCAGCAGTCTGAAAAAAAGCACTGACACAGGATTTCTCTGATAGAATGAATGTTGTGACTAATGCTACGCAATTGCCGTGAAATAGTGAAAATAGGCCCCAGCGAGCTGTATGCATCTTGAAATGATATCACTCACGTCTACTAGAATTTCATATTCTTAAATGCACAAAGTTACTCTGGTTTCATGGAACTTATGAGACCCTACTTTTGGGATCTTACAACGGGCATCAATTCTGTTTCAACACAGGAAATACAACAGGCTCTTTCTACACAAATAATCAATAATCTGTTAATTTATTTAGTGCTTTGTCCAGCTTGATTGGGCCATCTATTCAATTTAATAGTACAAACATTCCTTCACATATATGGAGAGATTGGCAGCAAGGTGGGTAAAGAGTCTTGACCAAGCGCCCTGGTGAGAACAGGGTTGGGTTGCCAGTCTCTCGGGTTTATGGGTAAATGCTCCACCCGCCAATGCTGTTTCAAAAAAAAAAAAAAAAAACAGAAGAAAAAAACACATTTTGTAAATCTGAATATATAACGAAAAATCTTTCCCTTTAAATAGTCCTCGCTTTATATATGAGTGCTTGAACAGGGAGCGTGGACCAATGTGTGGACATGGCCTTAACCTCTATGCTAACTTTAGTATGACCTCCATTTTTGTCCTCACACTGACACTTTGGGGCCACAGCAATAAAACGAGAACACACTCTCAGCTCCACATTGTGCTGTTCTTAAAGGCGGACCAAAGCAAACAGCCATTAAGTCCAGAAGGTGTGTCACCCTTGAACCCAACCCGACAAAGACTCTCCGAGGATCCCAAAACACAAAAGCTGCAATCGAAAATCTGGAGTGTGGAGAGAGAAATGGCCGCGGGGAGAGTAAGCAGACAGGGTGTATGGTCATGTGGGGCCAAATAAGAGCGGGAGAAGACGTGTGGGAATGTCAAATGAAAACGACCCATCAATTGGACGGCTACATCAATCTGACCTCCGCATACACCCGGTAAACTATGGGAAATCTCCATGCTCCTGCATAAAAATTCCACAGCGGTCCAAGTAAAACACTCACTCCAGGCACACGTTTGCCATTGAAAATCACACACTTTATATAGCAGCGTAGAGCACCATGGCTGTGTTTTGCCATAAGCTCAGGTAACGCACATCAAAAGAGGAGGAAGAGAAAGACAACAGGCAATAGGAGGGAGGTGGAGAGCCAGAGGAAGTATGGCATAAGGTACTCACAGGCGGCCCAGTTTGGGGTTGGACTGGAAGAGCAGCTCTGGAAGGAACTGGAGACGGTTTCGGTTCAGGCGACTGTAGAGACAGGGTCAGGACAAAACATTACAATGGATACATATACGGATGTATGGGAGATATAAGCATCGCAGTCTTAAAACTGAGACCAGATGCCTCTCTCTCCTTTGACTATGCTCAATGTTTTGAAATGATTAAACCAGGATCTAGACTCTAGATTCTAGAGCATACATTAAAAACGTATTCATGGAAACAACGTCCATAGAGTTGCCAAAGAGATATAAAAACAGAAAATAATACACTAAATATTTTTATGTGGAGTCTGCATCTAAAAATCTCCACCGGTTTAGAATATGCAATATGCCAGTATATGAAGCATTCTTAGCAGTTTTGACAACACATTCCTAAGCTCTATTTAGGTTTTGAATGTGTCCGTACTTACTCTATTCTTATTTAGACGATGATATTGTCTATATGGGTTTGGTTTTCCTTTGCATTTGCATTGTTGCTGCATTTCTCTGGTCAAAATGCAGCACTCGGGGGACTAAGCCCCTGATCTTGAGCGATAAAACTGGTCAGATTTACCTGGCAGATTACAATTTTCAGGGGAGAGGGTCATGGCAAATGCTGGCTTGCCCCCATCTGCTTCAAATCGACTTTTTTATGGGTAGAACATGTTAGCAAAAATAAACAATACTGGCCTTAGATTCAAAACACATCCATGTGGACATGCCAAAGTGATAATCAGGATCTGAGATGGCAAATATGACTCCTCTGAGTTTCCGTGGCAACTCACAGAGCATCAAAGTTTAGCAGGTTGTCGGGTCAAAAGCGAAACTCATGGGAAAGGCTGTGTTCATGACCCGCAGGTTATCACGCTGCGTTTGCCCAAGCAATGTGTCAGTGAAGGGGGCACCGCGTTGTAAGCACTAAAAAGCAAGTTATCACCGCGCTGCTCTGACCCCCGCGTAAAGAGAGTTGGAGGTTTAAGGTTTCTGTCCTCCCTGAACCGCCAGATGTGCTGATGCAGGGGAACGTACGACTCAGGGCAATGCAGTGAGCTTGGTCAGTAACTTAGGCTGTGCAAAGTAAATACAAAAATGATTGCAATTTGTCAGCATGGGGGGAAGAATGACAGTGTTGAATGCTATTATTGTAATAATTTATTTGTGGGTAGACGGACTAGAGAGTAAAAAATACTATAAAAGTAAAAATAACTATCTTACTTTTTTGTCCTTAGTTTATGCTTATTCAATGTTCCTTCTTCAGAGAATCAAAAGAGGTAAGGGGGAGAGTTCAGCTACACATGCACATAAAAGATAGATGAGAACAGGTGTGTAGGAGTATTCTTCATCAAACTTTGAAAGCTGACACACATGTCTCGAAAGGGAACAAATGAAGCTAAGGAGGGCGAAAGGTCATGAAGAAAGATCTGTTCTGGAGAAGACACAGACAGCCACCTTTTCACCTCGCGGATAATGATAATCAGAACTGGACTATCACTCTAGAGGAAATTATTGACCCCTTAGACTGAAACATCGCTGTGTCTGGGGCAAAGACAGCCTAATATTAGAGGGAATGAGACGAATTCTTAGTGTGTCTTAAAATAATAAATTAGATGGTGTTTTTGGAAAGCGCTTGCTCTAATAGGCCAAATCATGTTTTTAAACGTTGGAAATAGGATCTTCACAATGAGCTGGTGTGCAGAAATCACTCAGACATCTGGCCCTAAGAAATACCTGTTTATAACTCATGTTTTGACATCAGCGTTCATCTCCTCTTCAATGGACAGACGACGACTTAAACGAGGTGCTTTTCACATAGCGGCTCTGTAAATCACGCCAACTCAGCGCCGGAGCCTATCACCCGTGACCTATGCCCCCCGACAGGCAACGACATCTGAGGCTCTGTCAGCTAAGTATTTTAAAAAGCGTTTCACTATCACAGAGTTAAAAAAACCAAACCTAAAGAGACTCCATGAGCCCCATTATCAGACTGGTAAGCGTTTGCATTAGCAGTAGTTCACTCACTCCTTTTGACCTATGAACTGAGCAAACACGTAAGCAAGGAAAGGGAATTTAACATAAAAGTGGGTCATCACCCGTCAGGTTCTGCAATCTCATGTTAGATCTCTACTGAGGTACAACATACACGAACTGGTGCCCTGGAGGGACAACTTTCACTGGACTAAAGAAGATTACAAGGCAGACAGAGAAGATGCTGCATCATCAGCTTTAAGTCCCTTCCCCAATCATTTTAAAGTGACTTGTGAAATCGGGGTTTTACATATAGGTATGTGCTCAGGTAATCTCAAGTCATGGAGGAGGCTTGTTGATGCACTTGAATAGAGAATAGTTTTCCTTTAAACACATATTGCAAAAGAAAGAAAGCGCTATATTTCTTTAGTTTGCCTACTTTGACAACTGAACATGTTTTTTTAAATTCAACATAGACTCAGCACTGCAGTATTTACCTTTAGCTCACAGTTTATGAAGTCATTTGCATTGAAAATAAGTAATGAAAAGTTAAACATGTCAATTCTATGTTTAGCACAGAGAGGCTGCATGCTCGCCCCTGCAAGAAGTGGCAAACAGGAGGCAGTAAACAAGCAGGTGTGTGTGTTAGTGTGTTAGTGTATTAGTGTGCATATGTGCATGTGGGAAGTGTTGTGTGCGTGCTCACACCTCCATCTGCAGACTGGAGGCTGAGTGTGAGCTCACACAGCACATAGGCACAAAGAGGAGGGAGGGACCTATCACATTCTGAGGACTGCTGTGAAGTGCAGAGCATCGAGCTAAACTCTGGGCGAGTATGCCTTTTCTACAGGAAATGAATCACTGTGTTGAGCCTTTTACAAACAGTGGATACAGTTTATTTGTGGCTCCTGTAGACTGCTATTCTCTTGCTATGTTGTGCACACGTGTGTGGTACTTTGCTTGTGAACAAACAAGGAGCACCTGCGTCTGCTCCAAGTGGAGCAGGGGGGAGTAAGAAGAGAGGGAGATGGTGCTTTAATAGTGCACAAGACTAACTGAAATAATTAGCAAAGTTCTACACAGTTAGGACGATATAAACTTGGATATTTTCACCAAACATCCCTGATCCGGTTTTACAAGGCGCTCAGTCCCCTCAAGGGAAAGAGACGCGCTTCACTAGCTGTGGCACGAACCATCGCTCTTTCTGGGCAAACAGAACGGCACTAGGGCCAAGGTAACATCTCCTCCAGGTGAAAACAGTGGGTGCGACTGTGTAGAAACAAGCCGTCTGAATGTGTATGTTTGTAAAAGCCTTTAGTTCGCTTCCTCAACAATGTCATTCCAATATTTCACTTTTCAAGTTTTGTCTTAAAGTGTTCTGGATTCCTCGAGGTCCACCGGGAATGTATTATCATCATTACCAAGAAAATATCCAATAGCAACAACAATGCAAGAGAAAATGCTTGGCAATTTCCTTACCTTTGGATAGAACCTGGAATACTTTTCATGTACTTGGTGTTTCCTGTTCATTTAACAAATATATTCCTCCCAGTACTGGCCTCTGCGCACGTTGTGTCTTGGAAAAGTCCCCTTATTATAATTTTTTTTTTTCTTCAAAACTCATCCGATTTGATTTTTCCCCCTTCACAGGGTATTGTGGCATTGTTTTCTTTTTTGGCTGCCCTCCCTGTTTCTCCGGGTTTTACACTGATACAAGAAGTTGCTTGGCTTGTGACTCATTGCAAGATTGATTGCTGTAATAGATAAACCCAAAACTCACTTTCTATCATTGGTTCTTGAGTCTATTTTCAGTGGGTCATGGGTCTGTGCCAAAAAAAAGCTGATCTTGACAGTTTTTGGTCAACCTTTACGTTCAATGCTTGAATCAATGAGCTCTGTGGGGAAAGGTTGATTCCGAAACTACAGCAAAGTCAAACCACTGATTCATATGTTGGTGGGGAAAAGTAAGCCATTTCAATGTATACTTACAGTCTCTCTAGAAGTCTGAGATCTTGGAAGGCTCCTCTTTCGATGACACTTATTTGGTTGTCCTCCAGGTGACTAATCCAAAACAGAAAAGAGAGAAAAGTTCACAATATTAACATTAAATAATAACAAATACTTAAAAGAATGTGTCAGTAAAGGTGAATTGAGAGGATACGCCAAATATTGAATCAAAATTTGACAAATCGATTTTTCCGGCTGTTGAACTGATCCAGCGTGCTGCCTGCCAAAAGGATATAGACATATTTCAAACATTGAGGGAGACAGTTTCCTAAAGGATGGATTCATAAACAAGCCGAGTGTACAGGGAGATGTTTCTGGCGTGGAGCACCGGGTTGCAGAATTTCATGAATGTCACTAGATACACATCCAAAACAAACAGCTGACGGCCCATCCCGCTTCAGACAGCGCAGAGACTATCGACTCTTTTCTATACAGGTCTCGTAACAGAGTTTGCAATGTAATTCTTATTGTACTTGTATATTATGTGTCTTGTCATGTTTTGGGGAGATTCTAAGGTTTTCCAGATGGAACAGGAGACAGAAGAAGAGCTAATGTTTTGGCAAATGCCCGTGTTTATGTTATGCTGTCTGAGGATGTTAGGAGTGACATATTAGGAGCGGAGGAGAAAAGAAACAAGATACTTTAACTTAAAACAATATTAGCTAAACCTGACTTTTGGGTATTCAGTCAGTACTATAGTGAGTGTTGTGAGTATAACCTCTGTGTTCAAAAAGTGAAATTCTCATTAAAGCAGTACTAAGTAACTTGTTTACCTTAATAAATACTTTCCATAGTCCCTCTGGGGTTAATACAAATGTTAATGGGATGATTGAGGGGCCTTTCATCTCCCCCAGGTGTCTCTGGCCAGAAAACCACACTTGCAACTTTCTCAATACACACTAATGGAATCACGAAGAAGAAGCTAACAGGCTAACCGGCAAAGCTACCTGTGGGCTAGCACCACTTAAGCATAGATTTACAGCCAAGTTTGAGTGACAAAAATGATCTCCATTGTGAAATTGGGTTGTAGCACAATGTACAATATCCCTCTCTTCCTTTATCTTTTCTGTCAGCGTAGTATTTACTCTCATGGACAATTAATGAGTTAAAAAAAACGCAACATGCTACGACACCTGCAGTGGTGCTTCTGGCCTCTAGCAGCATGTTACATAGTTCTGCTTTAATACCGTCATTAGGTTTATGGGGTGGAAATAAATAAATCATTAAGAGTTTGAAGGCGTATCAACACCAGATATGTGGTAACTGACCATGAACACACCATTTTAATTACAGTTCTCAAGCTTTTGCCGAATTATTAATTTGTGAGTTGATTAGTCATGTGCATTTGCATTGAAACTACTTCAGAAATGCTACAGGGTTAGACCATTTTTTTCAACCTAGCTTTTGTTGAATACAAGGTTGCAACATCTCACCCATGAGTAAACTCCCCTAACATAAACATATGCAAGTAGCATTCATTTTCCAAGCTTTCATACACATATCAGCCATCAAATGTCAAAAATTACATCCAAATTGTGTTTACGCTACTCACACTCATCTTACAACAAAACATTTTTCAAATGCCAGACAGGGCACTGTCGAGACTTTGACTAACTATCAAAGTTTATATGACCAAACGAGGGATCAAGAGTGTGCTGATTTATTGAAAGAGAAGCCTAAAGATGTGGAGCCAAACACATGGTGAATGCAGTCAACGCTGGCATGTAGTTCAGATGAGGTATTGGTTTTATATCAGCCATTAGTCATAGACAAAGAAGTTGATTTCTTGCACGGGGCGTGTTGTAGCTAATAGTTCCCTCAACATTTAAAAAAAAGTAATTTTTAAAAGACACAATGATGTCACACTGCCTTAGAGCAAACTTTGAGCACTCAGGATTAAGTTGTAGTTAGAAAACACTTCGGATTGCATTAACTTTACGGCTGTTGACATGAAGTAAGAGAAAACATATTCATAGCCAAAGGGACTATATCAAAAACAGTTTTCAGACTTTTCTAAATTAGTTTGGGATTACACTATTTCAACATAGCCTGGAAGACGGCTTGCACTACATTGCATGTGACACAATATGATTCAGATTTCAAATCACTTAATGTTGCAATCACAACATAAAACTGAATGTTTAGTATATATCTTTTTAGTAAATTATGATAGTCCCTCTGGGGGTAATACAAGTGTTGATGGGATGATTGGGGGGTTTTCCTCTCCTCCTGGTGTCTCTGGCCAGAAAATTACCCTTGCAACTTTCCCTGCTCTGACCCAGAGGCGCAATGCACACTAATGCATTGAGTTGCCTTGTGTACGAAATGTGCGGTATAAATAAAGTTGCCTTGCCTTGCCTAATGGTATCATGAAGAAGAAGCTAACAGGCTAACAGGCAAAGCTAACTGCGGGCTAGCGCCACTTAAACAGTTTTTACAGCCAAGTTTTACAAAAATATTTCTCCATTGTGTAACTGGATGTACAATATCCCTCTGTTCCTTTGTCTTTTCTGTCAGCGTAATATTTACTAAAATGGACAATTAATGAGTAAAAAATCGCAAAATGCTACAACACCTGCAGTGTCGCTTCTGGCCTCTAGGGGCATGAGTTACTTAGTTCTGCTTTAAGACCATTGTTTTAAATGAAAGAGTGAAACAAAATATTCAAAGCTAAATATTATGACATCTTATAAATATTTAAACCGATTCAAAGTGTGCTTCCAAAGGGCAGATTAGCATTTTTGTACATCCAAACCAACAATGGTGACAAGCAAGGTTTTATTTATTTTTTTTTATGTGAAGGGCTTTCCCGTGGGATGTGCCTTTTTCAACATTTCTTGTACATAAATGTGTCTTCTACTTTCCCAGACGAGCCACTTTGTTTCCCAAGCCAGTTTTAGTGTGGAGATTTAGCGCAAGGAAATGTCACAGTAGTTTATCACCAACCACATGAAACACCAGGAATGTTGTGCTTGGTTATTTTAGTGCAGGAAGAAGTATTTTAAATGCTCAAGTAAGCTGGGGTTTCAAAATGTTATTTGTTGAAAGGAAATATCATCAATAATATAGGTTCATTTCATTAACCACTACAAGAATTTAACAAGCTTCTACTACACATTTTATTGAAATTATGAAAGAGAGTTGTACACAAGTAAATGTAGAGATTGCTCACAAATGTATATCACAGGTATAAGTAATCTTCTTTAATGTTTTACTTTGTCTTTGTGAAACATGGGCTAAAATACTTATAAATTCAAACTAGCCGTGCCTTCCATCCACGTGCTGGCTTGGTGTATTTTTATCTGCCGGTCTGGTTAGAGCGGAGTGAGGAGCAGCGTACAGCCAACAGTGATTATAGTTATTACAGTTTTATGCACACACAGCAGAGTGCGCACAGGAGAGCCCTCAGAGTCAGCGCGGACATCTGAAAAACTACAAGCCCCAAGTCAATCTGACGGAGCCGCTCCGATCTGACAAGCCAGACCTCTGTAACATCAGGAGGTGCGGGAGGTGAACGCTGCGCTAATGTGGCAGAATCCTAACCCCGACCCTGGCAGCCATCTTGTTTAGTCTGCAATCAACAAGTCACTTTCTGAAAACGCTTTCTGTCTCGTTATAAGCCAATGGTCAATCTTGTAGCGCGGTATTGGCGCTTAAACCTAAAATAATCTCAAACGGCATGACAGTTTGAATTTAAGTTGTGAGATGTTGGATCAATATTTGGGTTTTGGGGGAACAAAAGATAAAATTATACTAGCTTGATCAAGGCCTCTTTCAAACATGGTGAACAAAAGTTATTGAAGCATATCAAGAAATAATAATGTCATCCTGCTGTCTGAGTTTTATTACAGTATATGACAAAAAAAACAGTGCAATGTTGTCTCTGACTAAACCGTCTTATAGTCAGACTGTGGCGCTGAAAAACACACTGTTGCCGTGATGATAAACAACTTGTAAAAGATGCACAATAATGAATGCAAGTGAAGAACCAGGGACATGCAGACAGGTCTGTGAGCGCTTTAAACAAGATTGAGAACGGTTCTCAAACAGTGACAAACAGTAAATATTTAGAACTCCATCTTAATGGTTATGAATAAGTAAATAACTTCCCTGTAGTTTCCTGGGGGTGGCTAATGGCATTGAGATTACTGCATTTTTGACCTTGTAAATGTGCAGTAATTTGGAAAGCTGACTCCCTGGATAGACCGCTTTAATTTGGGCTACTCTGGGCTGACTTCATTATCAAGATAGGAAACTTCACTTTATAGCCACATTTAGCCTATAGCTATTATGTACAGGCCTATTAGGCTAATGTAGTATTTGCTTAATGGCGCCAGCATGGAGCATTTTCGTGACATTGGGGGAGGATAAGCGCTTTCTTGTAAAAAATGAATTTAGGTTACAATCAAGGAAAAATTAGTCATAATGAGGTTTGCTTGTACCTTGACAGAGGAATTCCCATTGCAGTGTGGTCGTCTTAACTGGGCCCTAAACCTGATGAGTCACTGAGGGGAGAGGTGGTGAAAGTGGATAGGAATGTTTACCCAAGTAATGCTATTAGATTAATAATAGGAAAAGACCGGCCTCGCGCTTCAAAGAGACCAATGTGGGACTGATTTTGGGCACATAAAAACATCACACTACACTTCCTCCAGAGCTGTAAAGACACAAGATTCAATTTATGCCCGTGCAAAACATGGTCGAAGGCTGTTATAATCTTTTGGGGTTCGGGATTTTTGGAACATAAATCTAATGACGGTATTACAAACAGTAAATCACGGGTCTTATCTCACAGAACCGTGTCTAATAATAACCAAGTGGGACGGAGTAATTGAGGTACAAAAAAGCAGAAAGACGACCCAAGAAGTAAGAAAGAACAGACTTCTGACAGAGATGGAGAGAGACTCACAGAATCCGGAGGTTTTTGAGGCCAGAGAAGTCCACCTTGGTGATTCTTGTGATGTTGTTCCGGTTTAAATCCCTGTAAAAAGGAAAAAACAGTGTCAAATTTTGCTTACTTTTAACTGGAAAGACCATGACGTTCCTTCATTAAGTGGAGAAAAGAAATTAAGCGTTAAAGCAACCTTCAACTAACGTCCATGCAAGCATTCATTCATACCCGTTAAACCAAATGTGAAAGGGCTTCATGCAATGGTTTCCTTGTCTAAATTGTTATGTTTGCCTTATTGAGCTTCCAGGTTAATTTGCCCGTTTTGTCTGCCACCAGAGAATTAAACTCGACGTGAACCAGACTAATTATTTGTGGAGAGAAAATAAGTAATTGGTGAGGCTTCAGGCTATATAATCTATTTCAAATTGTTTTCTCAGGCAAATTGCTTAATCAAGTATAAAAAAAATGTCCCGATAGTGTACAATAACCCACAGATCAACAAAACAACAACAAGAAACATTGAAAAAGCCTCGATACTCTCATTGTGATGCACAGCTGAGAAAAAAAGGGCAAAACTTGTTTCTCTTTCCATCGTTTTAAAAGCTTATCGTGTTTCCTGGCCGTCACTCAATCTGTTTTAACTGCACACACACTGTATACATAATGCAATATGAACTTGTGGTCTGGGACTTTCTTCTATCCACTTCCACGATCCACTGTTTATTGAAACGCCGTCGCATTGGAGGAATTAGGGCAAGACAAACAACACGCACAATTTTCTCATTAATTTAACACACACAGAGGACCAAAGTGCCCCGAACTCCCATCCACATAAACAGTCAGTATCCACCAAGAGACCGTCGGCGAGTGTGTTTTTCATAACGCACCTAAACATTTATAAATCTGATTTAAAACCATATTAGGTTTCAAAAGGCTTCTCCAATCTGCCATGGCAAGGAGCGCTAATAAGAGCCATACCAGGTCCAAGACAGGGAGGACGGGCCAGACTTCCCCAAAGCTTAAGTCCGGATTCTGAGTCCTTAAAAATGTTCCACTGGAGCAAGTAGCGTCTGAGACTGATTCAACAGGTCAAATAATGTGACATTTTAGACCATTCCCAGCCGCTACATACAACTGCATGAGATAGGACAGGAATGTTGAGTTATAACTAACAGTAAATATGCTCTTCACATGGGGTCAGAGCGAAAGAGGCGTTCAATTTGTAGATGGTAGATAAGAGAAAAGGGAGAACACGTTCACTGGTTAACTATGAAGAATATGTGAAGAGATAAGATGAGTGTATTTTGTATCTACAAAGAAATTTGCAGATTCACATTGAAGTAATTCTATATACATTTAAATTGTGATTCTTTTTGCTTGTGAAATGATGAAATGTGTCACTTAGCCCAACCAAATGAAAGCATTTAAGGTGCATGTGACTTATGTAGAAGGATAACATCACTTTCTATTTCAGTGGAGCAGCAATTTTAATGAAGAAATGTTGGGCAATTCAAATAAGAAATGTTTTCTTATTTGAATTGTTTTAATCTGCTGACAGGAAGTGATAGATTAAGGTAAAGTTCCATAGATACAGACGGCATCGCGTCATAGAAGGAGGCGTGGCTTCGCCAAGGGGGAAAATAGAATCTTTTGGGAAACACAATTATCCACTCTTTTTAGCCATTTTCCAGTGGAATATGAACTTATTTATCACACATAAATAAAGTCAAGTGTAAATCGGGCCCATATGGATATTTTATCACAGCAGATTGTTCAGTGGAAGTGAAAAAAAGGCAGTTGTAGCTAGTGCTAGCTAGCTGTTAGCATTAGCACAATGCTAACATGACGCATTGTGTTAGCATTCGCCGCTATTTATGTATTTATGGGCTCTGAACCACCGCTCCTTTCCATGTCTTTGCATCTTTATTTAGTAGGCAACTATATTCATAATTCAGCGTTTGTTAAAGTAGTTTTTGAATAATTTGAAAAAGTTTATATTATTATCCAAATTGTTTTCCCCCTTAACTGTTTTTAAACATGACCATATATGGCTGATTCCAGAGATGCCATCTGTATTTATAGCAGTTTGACTCACTCATTTCCCATTGACTTAACATGGTCGGCAGAGCAACAGTTTAATATTGTTTGCCTTCATCTATGTCACTTCTCGTCAGTGTCCAACAAGGAAGTGAAACTATAAACATCACAAAAAATGGCCAAACTAAAGAAAGCTGGGTACAGCAAAATCTTATATATAATTGTGTTAACTATGTATTAGCAAAAAATGTGTCTAATGTGTCATATGTGCTTTAAGGTTTACTTAATTGTCCTCTACTTTTGACCCTTCCTTCACGGCCTTTGGGTAACCAGTATCGGTGAGCTGAAAAAGTGCAGGATCCGAGGACCCATCTCCACATCTTGAGCTGGGCTTATAGCTGGAGGATTAGTCTATTGTGCATATCATTGATTGATGTGGGAAACCGGAGCACACAGAGAAAACCCACACGGGGAGAACATAAAAACTGCACACAGAATCAAACCCAGGACCTTCTTGCTGTGATGAAAGAGCACTAACAACTCATCCACCATGCTCCCTTGTTTCTGTATTAGGATGGATTTGCCAACACCTTACTATTGTAAGACATGGCAAGTAACTAGAGTGGAGTTTGTGGTTCTGAAGTGGTCCAATTACCTTTTTCAGTCCAAAAAAATTATTAAAATAATTTTGTCTGAATGTAACGTCATATCACGTCATTGATATCTAGGCTTTAGATTTTCTCGTTCTGTCACCATTTGTCCTAAAACCTCAACTCCAAAAACAGTGTTATCCAAAACTGAACATGTATTATATTACAAATGTCCACAATCTCACATATTCCACTCCAGCTTGTCTTTTGCATGTCATCCTCTTTTCTCGTCTGTCACCTCTCCACAGCCTTCCAAGTAATCAGGCGTTGATGTCCTGAAATCCGATACAGAGCAATAAAAATACTTTCGACCAACATGCGCATGAAACCTCTTCCTCAACAAGTCACGAATTTGGAGAAAAAAATGACAAAAGACCAAACCAGATAAACGTTTAATCCTTCGTTTTAAGAGGTTTAGATTGGACAGTGGACCACTTCAATAAAAGCTACAACACACCTTCACTCATTCCTTTACCAACACTACCACAAAGTCAACATTTGAATGCAAAGGTTTTTCTTTTTACTGCCTCTGAACTCTTGCTTCCAGTCATAATAAGCATCTGTGCATGAAGACTGCACTGGTATTTTGGTAGTTTTTACACTGACATGCTGACACGTGGTTACACATGATGCAACTGGACCGTTTCCAGACATGTATCCTGTAAGAATGTCAGTCATGTGGGCACTTTACTGACAGTTTCTGCATGTTTTAGACACAGGGTCAGGTGAAAGTCTGCTGCTCATTCCACTGTCATTCTCCACGTACCGCAAAAACGCCACAACTGAACGAGTGGCAATTTGAGCAAGAGAAATAAGCACACAATCACAATGACAGCAACTGTTTAAGCCATTTGTATTGTTGGAAAACTTAATAAACATAACATTAAAATGCCCCGTCTCAATATGTTTCTTGACAGAAATGTGCAGAGTGAATTGATTTATTCTATTTTTTTCCCCATAATCCTGCTGCCCTGTAATGCAGCTCTATGCAGCATCGTCCCCATTCTCCAATTCGTTTCATAGTCCCTCTGGGGGTAATACAAGTGTTGATGGGATGATTGGGGGGGTCTTTCATATCCCCCCAGTGACTCTGGCCAGAAACCGCAATTGCAACTTCCCTGCCACCGAGTCGGAGTCACCAATACACACTAATGGAATCAACAAGAAGAAGCTAACAGGCCAACGGGCAAAGCTAACTGCGGGCTAGCGCCACTTTAGCAGTATTTACAGCCATGTTTGAGTGAAAAAAAATATCTCCGTTGTGTAATTGAGTTGTGGCACAATATAAATATCCCTCTCTCCCTTTGCCTTTTCTGTCAGCGTAGTATTTACTCTCACAGACAATTCATGAGTAAAAGAAACGCAACATGCTACGACACCTGCAGTGGCGCTTATGGCCTCTAGGGGCATGAGTTACTTAGTACGTTAAGGACATTATGAGGTTAATAAATTATGGGTCTCCAACTTTCAAACATGGGTCCAGATTTGAACTTTTGGTCGAAATTTTATAATCATTTCATAAAATCGATGGACGATTATGGTAAGGCAAGTGTTACATATACAGGGTCTGAATTGGAAGCTAAAAATGGTGGCATTTTAGTTGGGTTTTCCTGAGCTAAAAGTCCATAGATTGTATTTAAATAGAAAACATGAATAATAATGCTGTGATATGGTCCTTTAAGCCATGTCGCTAACCCCTAATTAAGTACATTGACAATTTGTGAGAACTCCTTTTACATGAACCTGTCGCTCTACAGTTATGAATACTGGCCCCATTGGCTCCACCACATGGAGCGTGACTTATCCCGTTAAAGTAAAATCTCATGCTTTTGTTGTTTCTGTTTAACCTTGCTTATCCTCATCTTGTTCCCACCCTCCTCCCCTTTTAATCTCCCTGTTTTCCATCGCCCCTCACCAATCTCTGCCATCTTATCTGTCACACACTTGACTAAACACTTTTTCTATGCCTTTCCGAACGTTTTCCCTCTTGTCTTTTATTGCAATCTCACACACACGGCTACATTTTTTTCAAACACTTTTTTTTTTTTTACTCTAATCTCTCCATCTTTATCTCCATCTTTCTCTTGTTCTGAGTGGAAACTTATCGCCATGGAAACATAGCCTCAAACAAACATTTCGGGCCAGGTGGAGGTCATGGCATCGCCCAAATCTCACAACTCCGAGTGGGGAAAGCCCGGGTAGTTACGAGTGAAAATTGTGGAATAAAATATAATGAATAAATGGTTCGTAAAGTGCACTGCGTGACGGGGATATCCCTCATTATTGTGTGGTGTGGTCGCGAAAGCCAAGGCGCTGCTGGAAAGTAAAAGAATCGGAACAACTTCAGCTGGGATAACCAATCTGCACTTGAGAAAATATACACACATTCATTAAGTCAATATAAGTGGCTAAGAAAGGAGTTGTGGGGTGATGGAGGGCAACTTTAACAGGAAGCAATGTTGGCAGGGGCGTGTAAACAGTGTCACAGTGAGAGGAGAGAGGCCAGACTTAACACTCTGAAATAGGAATGAAGTGTTTATCTTTAAAGCACATTAGCTCAAAACAATTATAAAAATCACTCGACTCAAAGAAGTGCCGAAATCAAGTCAAATGACGCTTCTTTGGTTAGATATCTTTGGCACAGATTGATAAACTACAGGGAGAAAACAAAGAGCACTTCTGTAGACTTCAAAAGTTTGCAGATAAGGGTTAAAACATGCCTTAGTCAGCAGCCCCCTCATGTACACCTGGCCCGTATAGAAACCCACTGTCCACTCCACCCAGCAGTAAAGAAGAACCCCTTAACTTTAACAGAGCAGCTGGCCATCAGACCACTAACAAGGCTTAAACTCTTATTGTTTCCATCACAGACGGAGGTGAGGTGCGCTTGGGGCCAGCGCACGGGGGCAGGGACGCCCAACAGCAGGAGCTAAGTGAATTAATATAGCATAAAACTTGCCCTCGCACATGAAACTACTGCCTCAGCTCACCCGAGAACAGAGACTAGTGAACCTTGCAGTCTGGCTTCCATATAGGACACAATTAGCTAGAGACTGTTGAGTTCAGGTTATGATTCACTTTTATAGTCACTCAGAGTGGCTTGAAAAGTACACAAAATGCATGTATATCACTTTTTAAATTATAGACAACATACTAGGGCTGTCACGATGATTACTATATCGACTTAACATATCGTTTATCGCAATGCTTTCCTGCCTCAACATATCGAACTTCGAATTTGTTATTGTGACAGGCCTACTACATACTTTTTCTTGATTTGGACTCAGAGCAACCATCTGTGGTGCAATTCCTCAAAATCTATACTCAAACTCTAAAGTAGAGCAAATAAACACACTTACAACCAATTCTGCCTCAAGGCCACTTCCATTGCCACCAAGAAAACGTTTAACTTAGAACTTGTATTTGCAATGTCGATGTTAACCACGCAACAATAATAAAACAAACACAATTTCCTATCATTTTAGTGTTGTTTTAGAGCATACTGTAGTTAAATAGATTGTAGCCTGTCCTACTCTCTCATATTAGTCTAACTGGTGCACGTAGTATCCCCTTTACTAACTGTGATATTTCCCCATCTTTCTTCTTCTCCTATCAGTGCTAGTCCCCTTATCTCGGCCTCTCCCTTCATCCTTCTCCAGGCCTTTCATCCTTTGTTGTTTTCACCCAATGCTTCACTTCTAAATGCATTGGCATCCTGTCTTTATCTGCTGTTATTTTCCACAAAGCCCATGTACGGTCGGTCCACTTTCCCCCGCGTTCCCCGCTCCTCTCCCCAGACTCCGGCTCTTGTGTGCTAGATAGGTATGCTCCATTTGGCTCTGTAAATCTCCCAGTTACGCAAAGAATCCTAATTGCCTTCTTCCTTTTCCTTCCCGTGCTACAAGTCGTCTGTCACCAGAAGCAGAGGCCAGGCAGCAACGAGCCCATTTAGCCGGGGTCCTCCGTGCGTGCGGGTGAAATGCTGTTTGGCCGTTTCGTTTAGCCAGACTGACTTATGGTGATGGGACTTCAAACAAAATTGCTCTTAAGGCAGTGTTTCTGACTGTAATGCCACTGGATCACCCAGGACCAGTAGCTCAAATCTAGTTAGGCCAGTAGAGTGATTCTTGTTTCTGTTCTGTACAAAGAAGTTTCCTGTCAGTTCCAGTTTGAATTCAAGACGATGGAACGAACAGACCAGATTGAATGCAACTGGACAAAACATGTGTGGTGCAGTAGTAGTAGCAGTAGTAGGATTGATACTGCTGCAGTTGCTGAAGAATAGTAGTGGAAGTAATATAGTATTAGCAAAAGCATTGTTTTTAGCAATCTAAAAAACAACTGGATATTATACAGGGTAATACAGAGGGATTTTTTAAGCCACACTGGACAGTATTTCACCCAGTAAATAAAATTAAATGCAAGATGGCAAAAAGATCCGCACAGCTCGTATGCTCCCAATCAGTTTTTTATTGCTTGCATCAGAAAAGTGACGTTTTGGGCGTCCGGTCAGCCCTTCATCAGGCATGTCTGAAACATATAAGCTGTGCAGATCTTTTTGCCTCCTCGTGTTACTGTTTTTTGGATACTGCAGATTTCTGTGATGTACATGTGTGCTTAACTTTAACATTTAAATTAAATGCAAGCATTATTTTATGACAGGTGTTTTGCCGCCAAAAGAAGAAGTCTTTACTGTGAGACACTCTCCTAAGGCCGGACTCCTACCTTTACAAGAGACGGGACATCACCATCTCATCTCCATGGAAATGATGCTACTTTGCTTTGACTGGTAGCCAAGCATGAGGCTTAAAGAGACTGAGATCTTTAACAAATGCTTTATTTCGATAAACCACGGCAAAAACACATTTGGTATCGCTGACATGTTTATTGTTTTATATTTACTACCTTTAACCCGGGAAGTTCCACAGAGAGGCTTTAATGTGTTATGCCACTAAATCAGTTCTTGACTTTGAAAACAGCACATTGCAAAGAATAAATGACAAGACAGCTCAATTTTTGAAGTACCTGGATTAAGTTCTTGAGTGCTTTTATATCCTTTCAGTGTTACAGATACAAGTCCAACTCTAGAATACCCCTTGATCACAATAAGACTTGTTGAAATGGGAGAATTAGGCCCGCAGTTTTAGCTGAGCAATCAAATCAAATAATAGCTGATGGATAAATTGTAAAAGACAGACTGTCTATTTTCTAAATCCTCAACTAATTCTAACAAGCCAAGCACAACAAACTAACACTGCATTACTGTCCCAGAAGTGATGAAGGCAGGCATTCAGAAGAGACCACATTCTGTCCCGGTCACCCCTCCATGTATTGTCTAGGCGAGTCTACAAGTTTTGGAAAGTTTGTGCAGTTGTGTGGAACACTGGCTTCTTGTGTAACCAGTTGCTGCTGTGGTGGATCTGTGTCACATTGACGGTAATAGGCAGTGAAATCTCAGTTATTACCAAACTGCTCACAAGGATACTCAGCAATCATCACAACATGATCGAGAGATTACATTCTATATACAATCATGAGCAGTGAGTGTGATGATGTCAAAGCATGGAAAAATATTCTGTGAACAAATGTATCAGGGGCTTTCAAGGATTAGATAAAACTGACAAGCTCGCATAAAGATAATTATTCACATTTTTATTGCTGGTTTTGCATAGCCTGGCAAGTCCAGAATGATACCCCTTCTTTATATAGGGATATCAGTCTGGGCAGCCGCTCCTCCCAAACGACTCTGTGCAATCAGATTCGTTTATTTGCAGTCACACAAGCAGTGTCACTTTTGGAACGCAGAAGTCCCCATAATAACACCCTACGTATGCAGAGAGGGCAATCAGTAGATGACTTTTGTGATCCATAACCTTGCTTGAATATTAAAGCAGAACAGCCTCGCAATAACAACACACGCACGCCCTTCATTGACTGGTTTACTACGCTTCATGTTTGCTTACGTATGTTATAGAAATGTAGTTGATGCCGACTTTCCAGGCACGGTTTTGCGGTTTTGGTTATTTGCTCCTAATATGAAGTTAAATTTCCTTCCAGTGCTTCAGTTTCTCCAAATAACCCGAAACATGCACATCCTAATCTTTTAGACATGGGCCAATTTCCATCCGTCTTCCATGCGCACTCTCAAACACACTCTATCATCCTGGCCTATTGTACATGTTTCTAGTGGTATGCGAAACCGGAGCACCCAGAGGAAACCTACACAGACATAGGGAGAAAATGCAAACTCCACACAGACAGGCCCTGTTCAGGTGAGAATCGAACCCGGGTCCTTTTAGTTGTGAAGCATGAGCGCTAACCGCGGCGCTACCGTGCCGCCCATTAGTTCTAGGTTCTTGACCCTGAACCTAGCTGGAGATAAGTAGCAACAGGTTGCTCCCTGTGGTACTGAAGCATGGATCAAGGGAGGAAAAGAGTGAGTCTGGTCACATATTTAGCAAAAAGTTCATATTCAAAAATTAGGATATCATTGTTCAGTAAAGAGAAAGTTAAAAATGATCAGAGGTTAGACCACAGCATTGAATTTTGTTCCATGTTTTTTATTCTTACTTGATATGGTGTTTCATTCGTGAAAACTTGATTTGTGGACTGGACCTAAATGTGCATCGTAAGCCTGCGCACATTTGTTCACCGAAAACCACACTTGGCAATAAAATTAGCACAACTTAAACAAACATTTTCTAAGACCACTGAGGAGAAGAAGACAAAGGACCTCTGTGAGTCACATTGAAGGACTCAGTTGCACATCGTTTCTCGTGTGGGATGCGCATGCTTCTCAGAAATGCTGTTACACTCACTGTTTGACATAATCATTTTTCTTTGGACCTTTCCTTTTAGGGGTCTTGATAGTTAATCAGTGGCCTCCTCGCAGCCCTATCCCCTGCATCATCTCACACATCAACTTAATATCTTTTTTCACAGCATCTATGTTCATCATCACTGCCTGCTGGCAGCTCTAATGTCAATAATCTCTATCACTCTACTGGGAATATGTTTCTAAATGGCCTCCTCTTGATCAAACAAACCCACCCATTGCTGATCCATATAAAGGCTTAAATGTACAAACAAAGTCAACTAAAACTAATTGTCAGGAAATAAAGAGGAAACGTATTTGATTTGTGAAAGGAATCAACATGCTCTAATAACAAACGTCATACAAATACTTCCGCTCGTGCAAACTGAATGAAGACACACATACTGTGTCCATAAAGGGAAGTCCTATCGGGTGCACCTTAAATCATCAAGTCCCATTACTCATCCAGGAATCCCCTGTATAGATTGTCACAATCTGGGTCCAGTCAGATCTGTAATACATCATTTTGACCAAGTTTAAATAAAGACAACTGACTTAAAAATAGTTGCAGCAATTACAGTTGACCGGCACTGCTCTTCTCTCTGGCTTTAGTTTATTGGTCTGCTGTTCTTTTGTCTTCGTTAACTACTGGTCTACAGAAAGTGAATAGACAGGAGGGGACTGAGAAGATAATTTGGCAGCCCACTTCACAAAGAGCTCTGCTTCCTCAAATAAAACTTAACTGAGACGGGAAGAAAGGGGGTTGCTCGCAAAAAGAATAACATAAAGCTAAATATAAAAGACTTATGAATGCAAATGTCATATTTCAGCTTGTGTCATCCAAATAATGTAGAGTAGCATCTATTGTGTTGAACTCTGTTTCTATCCCAATTGTGATGGGCATGATTGGCAGACAGATTAACCAGTCAGAGAAACACATCTGTATCAAAACAAACATAGCGGTTTAGCTGATGAAAGGGAAAAACTGTTATTGATCAGAGGTGAGAGTCAGAAGTTATTCATTTGATTCTGAGTGATGCAGGGATACTTGAGTGGAATTGCAAACATTTGTGCTACAAATAAACGGCTTTGATTGCATCGGCACTAAATTTATGGGAGCACTAGACTTTACTATGAGCCGGGTCCCAGATGCTTGTTCTCTAGCAGAAAGTAGGAGTATTAAATGGCTTGCCAAACTAACAACTGTAGTCCATAGATTCGCCAGGTAGTTAGGGCTGAAGCAGAGGCAGAAACTATTGACCATTAAACCTCTTAACCCTCACCTGAACGGAACACATTTTTTCCAGTTTGGCTTTTACTCACATCTAAAAAGCTTCTTGGAAAAAAACTCACAATAGGAAAAGTGGCAAAAGCGCAACAAAAAGTGACCAAAAAAACAAAACAAAAAAAGTGACAAAAAATAAGACAAAAACACAACAAAAACAAAAAGGTTATAATCTGTTTTCTTTCAAAAGAGGCATTACACTGTTGACTCTCCAAGCGTTTTAGATTTGGGTGAAGCTGAACAGGAGAAAATGTAGCCTGGTGAGACCAGAATGATTCTCCTCTGTATTTGTTTATACATCGGGGAATCTGTCTGGACCCCCCGCCCCTGGTGGCTGTATCCACAAAATCAAATCGTTCCCGTGCTATCAGATTCGTCCCCTCAACACCAATCTACGAAGGGCGCACGAGAGAGAGAGAGAAAGAGCGTGTCTCCAATCGACGGTAAATCACTCAAAACACAGTCGATGAGTTTTGTGATTCATAATCCTGCACGAATACTTGAAACACCTTCACTGATTGGTTTAATCCTGTTTCCTGTTTGCTTGCATATGAACCGCTGTGGGAAATGGAATCGACGGCGACTAGACTCACTCACTGGTACAGCGATGAGTCTGGATATTTCCAGGTTAGAGAAAATGCGCTCGGTTAAGGCGGCGGGTAAGAGGTTAAAATGTATTTAATACATTTCGATTAATTCGATTTCGACCAACCATTAACACACAGTAACATTTAAGGAAAGATACAGATCAACTTGTCTTTGACTGCGTATCAGACCCATTTCTAAAAACATATATGGACTCACACATGCAGAGTCCGCAGTCACAAATAAAGTCTGCAGAATGGATGTGTTGCTTTGGTGACAGTGGCCTAACAAAACAGTGGCAGAGCTTGTTAAGATCAAACAGTTACTGCCACCGCTCGTAGCCACACACACGTTTTCACACACACTCACGCTCTCGCTCACTGTGCAGCCGCTCTGAGAACTTCTGCTAAAGCACAAAGTCACCGGAGGTCGTTCGTGACTTGAGCTACTTTCAGACTTGCCCCCCCCCCCCTCCCTCCATGCCAATTACAAATGGCAAGCCACTATTAATTCAATATGTAACTAATTTATGCTTGCGATGATTTTTGGAGGACCAAATTCACTCTGAGATGCATAAGTTGAAACATAAATTGTTCTTTATAAGAGACATCAGCAGAGACAGGACAGTGGTGGGAGTCATGGGACGAATTACCATAAATATGATCAAAGTGAACTTAAAAAGGTTAGCTGTATATCTCTGCTTTTGTCATTTTTGTGGACTACACTAAATTTGTTCATTATTAAATTGTTATGCTTAAAATTACTTTGGAGTAGTCCTTTAAGTGATCTACCAAACTTCTGGTGCCCACTGATTCAATACCCATGTTGTTACTGTTGTAAAATTTCCTTATAATTGTAGCACTTTTCGGAACCAAGATTTATACAGTTTGAGGTAAACTACAAAAGGAAATCTGACGATGTAATAAAGCTTCATTTTCTTGGGGATATTTTTAAGGTTTGGGTGAAGTTTAGAATTACAGTATTCTGGCTTTTGGTTTTGGCATGGACTGGCCACAGTTGGGGCTATGGGGCTGGGGCTCATTACCAAAACAGCTCAATGTTTATGTGTGCTTTTGCCGTTCATTTCTAGCCTATGAGCACTTCCTTGTGCTCAAACACACGCACATGGCATTGTGTGTTTAAAATGTAGCATCCAGATTTGCTATCGTTTCCCATAAGGGCAGTGCCTATAGTGAGTGCCAGCTGGCTGCTGTTTTGGCAGCCTCTATGTCATTATACCAAAAGGTCAAGCGCTCGCACACTGGAGAATTTGCGCAACAGAACATCACCCACTGACCTAGAATTGGAGCCTAAACTTTGGTTACCCTCAGCAGAGCCAGTTGGCGTCCCATAACTAAATTAAACATCTTTGGACGAACACACCAAAGCTACCGCGAGATGATAATATTAAGAGACGGCATGAAAAGAGCAAGCTCATTGTGGTTTTTCCTCTTAGTTTAGACTTGTCTGCTTTAGCAATAACTCCTCGCATGTATTACATCACCATCAGAACCACGATAAAGCGACGGATGATGGCTCATATCCAACTGTAAGCAATGGCTTTTCTCAAAGTATACATGCAAGAACACCACGCAAACAAAACTAATTAGCTCCATGGTTTCTATGAAGCCTGGCACAATACCAGTACAGTGTGGTCAGTGCTGCTTTGTGGTAATAATGAGAAAGGTTGAAGAGCGTTTATGACTTATCAAAGTGTGCTTGGCTATGGGCGCCATGTTGTTGACAAGTCTATATGACTTCATACATATGTGTGTATAAAGCAACATGGGCAAAAATTATATACCACACAACAGCTTACTATCCGTAGACCTTGCTAAACTGACTTTCCAGAGTTAAACAAACATTTAGTACTGTCAGAGGAGTTTGCTTATTTGACAAGTAGCAGTAAGTCTACATCTGTAGTGTCTCTGATCTTTATATTTAAAGAACAATTTAATTGGCTGGCTTCTAGCACTGTAATATATAATCCTGAGGCAAAATACACGCTGGACAATTCATTTGTACTTTTCACAATATCGGTTAAAGCAGTACTAAGTAACTCATTCCCCTAGAGGCCATGAGCGCCACTACAGGTGTCGTAGCATGTCACGTTTTTTTTTACTCATTAATTGTCCGTGAGAGTAAATACTACACTGACAAAACAGACAAAGGGAGAGAGGGATATTGTACATCTAATTGCACAATGTAGATTTTTTTTTTCACTCAGACTTGGCTGTAAATACTGTTAAAGTGGTGCTAGCCCACAGTTAGCTTTGCCCGTTAGCCTGTTAGCTTCTTCTTCGTGATCGTCCCGAGACAGTAGGGGGAGATGAAAGACCCCCCAATCATACCATTAACACTTGTATCACCCCCAGAAAGACTACAAAAAATATGTATTAAGGTAAACAAGTTACTTAGTACTGCTTTAACATAAAGAGGACATGCTGACACGGCTCAAAAAGAATGCAGCCTCGTGAATAAACCCACAACCTCCTAACCGCATAGATTCAGCAAACTTCACATACAAAACAGATTCTTCTTAAATATGTCACTCATCAAAGTAATCATTTCACCCTTTCGTCTCACCATGGAATGCGGTTTCATAGCCGAGGGTGTGGAGGTTCTCGTGTCCACTGACCAATCAACACCCAGCTTTGATAAGATCCCCAGGCTGTGTCCACTTTAAAAACACACGTAAGGCAGTGCTGTTTGCCGCAGGCAAATCGGGAGGAAACGTTATTTATTATCAGCTATATTCCGAGCAAATGTTGGAAAAACGAGGAAAGGATATGAAATTCAAGGTGGAGTCAAAATTTTAAGAGAGAGAAATGGTATTCAAGTGTATAATTAAGCCAAGAGAGTGGTGGGGAAAACAAAAAGGTGTTGGCAGTAAAAAACCTGCCAAACCATTTCAAAGCGCCGGCAGGGAGCGAGCAGAGAGCAGCCTGTAAAACTGAGGGCTAGTTTGTGTAAAGTTGGCTCAAGTCAGACTCCCCACTTCCAGACTCATTCAAATGTCCAATATGTAATCATATAGCACATAAATCATGTTGGACAGAACAGGCAAAGTGAAGTGGGAAACGCAAAGGTTTTACTTTAGGAAGACGTTATGGAGATAGGATATTTTGTCAATTACTATGGCAGTTCCGCACTTCTAAGAAACATTTCTCTTTGCCTAGTTTCTGTAATTCGATATATTTTTGTCCACTGATGCTTGTTCATCGACCTTTGCTCACCACTGTATTGCAACCTGATGAGCAGAGCAGGCTTTCAGGTAAACCCTCAAACAGAAACACATGTAAAGGGGACTTAATAAGGCGCACGCTTTAATGTCCTGATTACCACTAATTCTTGTCCTCCGGCGCTGGATTTCCCAACACTTCGCAGTGGTTGGGACAACAGTTTGGAATCTGGCGCTCCGAAAATCAACACCCCAGAGTGAGCGGAGGGCAGGTGTGGAAAGAACCAAGAAACAGTCTCCCCTCCGCTCAAATTAGATGCAAATGAAGTCTCAAGTGGCTTCCCAAGCAGGACATTACTGAAGGAATTGGCCTGAGGTAATCTTTTTTTCGCGGGACTACGAGGGTGTGATTCTGAATGCTCTGTATACGGTTGTGAATAAAAAATCCATGGGGCAGTTGTGACAGGTGGAGTATAACAGTTATATGTGGTGAAAAAAGGGAGTGAAAGCCATACATTGTGCCGAACTCAGGGATCTAGGGGCCAATTCAAAGGCCACACTGCCTGCTTTCCGCGCTGCACGCTGCCAACAGGATCCCACACTTATTGATTTCCTTCCTCCAAGACTGACTCCATGTTTTCTAATAATACGGGCCATTGTGCCACTATTCTCAACTTCGACTTTATTAAAATGTAATGTTGGGCATTAGTAAAACAAAGTATTTTTTTTTCTTTTCCCTTTTATTGGTTACATGTGTGCCTCGGTAATGATCAAGGGCCAAATTCTTTAGGAAGCCTTTCAGACCCACCAGATTTGTCCTGCCTACAGCAAGTGAAATGAACATTAATACAGCCCAGCGCCAAACCTGACCTACAACCCTCATGCCTATACAGTAGTGTGCAAATGTGGCCCTGAATTTGAAATTCACTTTGAACACAGAATAATTCAGAAGATCTCACTCTTTCTTTGACATTTGTTGCAACATTTTCGGCCGTACAACCTTTCAGTATATATTGCTTTGGAAAGATGACTTCTTCTTCCCAGCTTCTGCACAGAATTATCTAAAATGTTGTTGTTTACAAAGAATGCAGTAAATAACTGCATGAGAATAATCATTCAAATGTCCATTTCGATTTGATTGTGATAAAAACCGTAGGCCCCTCTTGGATGGGCAACATCATCCATCCTCCACAAATCACAATTCCAAACATGACTCGGCAACAATGTTACAAATTCATAGTTAACAAGTTTCCCTTTTGGCCCTGTTTTCTAAATGCTTTCCTGGAAGAAAAAAAAATCAATACACAAATCAATACAGCACTTTTACACAAAGATCCATTATAATGTTCACACCATTTTTATGCAGTTATAAATTAAAAAAACGGCCAAACTTCGAATTCCTGCAGTGGGCAAACAACACACACATCGCTCTTTTCTCCTTGACAAAAAGTTAGTGCTGTAACCTTTCGCGCTGAAATATCATCCATTTTAATGTTTCCAACTCCGACTCCCTAAAATATGTCCGCAAGAGAGGAGGGAGAGAGCGAGCCGTGGCCAAATTCGCAGCTGAAACACTGACCTGGATAAATCAGAGCAACATAAACACATCGCTTTAGTGAGGGCAGCAGGAGGAGCAGGAGGAGGGGAGGGGGGTGATACTGCTACCCCCAAATATTCCACCCATGGGACATCCAGCCTGAGGTATTGAACCCCCTTATCCTGACTTACACCAGGTATTTATTTTGCTTGGGTGTAAAAAAAAAAAGAATGTCCTGCGGGGATTGGCTAAGGTAAAGCTAACAGGTCCTGGGAGGTCACACAATCCTTCTGGGACAGAGAAGTGATCCGGGCCTCGCTTATAGTTCACACTCCAAACACAAACAGCGCCATGCAAAAAAGGTGTACAAGAGCCCAGTCAGTCAATCAGTTCCCCTCCCCACTCACCCACACACAGAGATGCCCCGGCCGGCCCCCACTCCCACTGATTATGTTTGTTGTCTCAGTGTTAGGTCTGTTGTTGGTCCCCCGCTGGCGTTCTCCTGAGTCGTGCCCCATTATCATGCATAATCACTTCCATACCTTAACGCCATAGAGAGCGTTTTTAAAGACGAGAGTAGCTGTAACGGCTGATTGCTGAGTGATGGGGGGCCAGAGGTGGCAGTATAGTCAGGAGTCCGTCATTGCCTCGAGGAGGAATATATGATTTCAACGGTTCAAGCAGGTTGGGAAGGCTTCGGAAAGCGCTCGACTTTTTTTTTTTTTTTTCCAATTAGTGAGACATGTTGTTGGCTTTGCAGAACTGCACAAGTCGTGGACGCAGTGGGTGAGAGGTGAAGTAGCATCTGAGGGAGCATCTTCTCATCTTTCAGTCTGACCCCTGTTAAAAAAGCACCTTTCGCTTCAGGACGGCTTCAGAACTTTAGATTTACCGCATTTATTCATTGAGTACTCGCAGCATGTTGAAACTCTAAAAGCGACATTTTTTTGGGGAAAGCAGCACTGATTCAATCCCAGCAAACTGATTCACACAGTTTGTTCAGTCATGACAACAGCATTACAACTGCAGCAGCATGTTACAGCCTAATGCAACTTCTCTCATTACAAACACTGATAGAGGCAAAGGGTGGCTGATAACAAACAGCCATTTTACCCTGAAGCTTCTGATAATGACAACAATAATAAAAGATTCTAATCATGTCAAACAGATGGAAACAAAAACATTGAATACCGTCAACTTACAGTCTCTCGGCGTTCCTGGGTATCCCTTTGGGCACCGTCTTCAAGCCCAGCCCCTGGCAGTCCACATGTGAGCCGGAGCAGCTGCACTTGTGTGGGCATCCATCCACGGCTACGGCGCACAGCAGCAGCAGCAGCAGCGCGGCAAAAAGAGCCCGAAGCCAGCAGAGCGATGTCCGCGTCTCCTGTCCGCTCCTTAGCATCGTATCCACGTACCCAGTTATTTCCAAACGCAAGTCTGATGAAGCGCAGGAGGTAAATAGGCGTTTGAAGTTCGCAGATTGAAGAGGCTCCGCTCTGGAGGAAGTTTGACAAACACTTTAACTGTCAGTAAAAATTATCTTTTAAAACACCACCGTGCCATTGGAAAAACATGGGTATGAATAGGTAACAAAAGTGTGCGTCAGTGGAGTCGACGCGTAAAAGTCTCTCCCCAAATGCCCCCAGTCACAAACTCTCCGCGTCCTGCGAAAAGTTATCAGCGTGTCTCGTGGAGTTTCCAAGGTGAAAAATGTTCAGCCGGGGTGAAAACTCTCCTTCAAAGGAACATCCCTCCTCTGGCAGTGAATACAAGGGGGGAGAAAAAAGAGAAAGTGATTAACAACAGCGAAGAAAGTTTGATAGGAGCGCGTACGCACACTGGTAGCCTACGTACTGGAAGTAGCGCTTGGAGTTAGGTCCCCCTCCAAAAAACTCCACTCACTCACTTCTATCTCTCTGATGTCACCAGAGCGCAGAGGCAGCACCGAACTTTCACTCGTCCTTATCTTTGTGCGCGATGTAAACTTTCCCACACAAATCCGAAGTTTAGCCTGCATTTTGTACCAGTATTTCCCAGCAATCTTCTCTGGTTTGCATGGCTCATATATCATACTAATGATCTGTCTGGTGATGCTGGTTATGGTTCATGTCTTTTTTCAGTCATTCCTTTAATGCGTTATTGTCCTTGGGGAACGAGCTGATGAATGGCTGAGACAAATTAACCAGAATATTTAGTATTCGACAAAAGTTACATTTGAGGAAACCCAGTCATTCACCAAGTGACCAAAAGAAAATGACCGATGGACTGATAGGTACCACAAAGAAAAAAAGGAACAATCAATTAAGATGAAACATTAATTTTAAACTTACACGTGCTTTTCGGTGATTCTTCCATCAATACTTCTTCAGTGCGGATTATTCTAGACCTACTGCCCTTTGCTGTCATAGTAATGCTGCCCTCTATTGGTCATGACACACTTTGCTTTCTCAAACATGAGGCAGTGCATAATCCGTCACTGCATTTTCCACTTTTTTGAGCACCCTTTGATTCTGTTCGAAATGATTAATTTTTATTCATTAAATTACGATGCATTTTTAACCACATGACTTAAAGTGCACATGATAGGTTTTAATGCTTTTGAAACTATGACTTATTTATCAGTTGCAAGTTCATCAGTTGCATAATTATCATTTTATTTCAGTGAAGCAGCATTTTTTATGAAGAAATGTTGGCAGAAAAGTTGTTTTTATTAGAATTTTTAAAGGAATAGGCCACCGCTTTTCCATACTGAGATATGCTCCTATCTTAGCTTAGACGAGTTGATACGTACCTGACCGCTCAGTCACGATGTTGTTAGCATTTAGCCTCTCCTATGGGGCCTAAGGGGGGTGAAGTTAGAAGCGACCAAGCTCTTCCACGTGAGTAGTTACATGATCCAATGTATAGTTACACAAAATGAAAAATGATTTTCTAAGGGGATACTTGGATCATGTAAACGCTCACGTAACCATATTTAAATAGGGAAAACGTGGTAGAGCTTGGTCGCTTCTAACTTCACCCCATTAGAGGAGGAGAGGAGGAGAGGCTAAATGCTAACAACATCGTCGGCCTTTTTGCATGACTGAGCGCACGTGTAAAGACCAGACAGTTACCAATCAACTCGTCTAAGCTCAGGTAAGAACATATCTTATTATGCAAAAACGGTGGCCCTTTAAGTTGCTGACAGGAAGTGACGTAGATAAAGGTAAAGTTCTACAACAGTTTGACTCTTTTCCCATTGACTTCACATGGTCGGCACGGCAACAGTTTAAGATCGTTTACCTTCTTCTATGTCACTTCCTGTTGGTGTCCAATAAGAAAATGAAACTATAAACATCATAAGCATGGCCAAACTAAAGAAAGGTGCAATCTTTAGCAAAATCGTAAATATAATTGTGTTAAGTATGTTTTAGCAAAACTTGTACTAATGTGTCATATGCACTTTAATACTCACTCTGGCATGTCATTATTATTGTGCTATATTCTAGAAGCTGTGCTCCAGCCAAAACATAGTATTGTTTTAGCTGAACTAAAGCTCCTCATGTGATGAAATAGAGAAAGCTGCAGTGACACCCATTAACCTGCTCCATCAGATCAGTAGCAGCAGCAGTCACGTCTTCCCCTCCTGTCTCCTCCCCGCGGGCTCCTCAGGGGAGATCCCCTGGTGTCCCGCGGCATGGTGGGAGATTAAATCTGTCTGCAGTTTCCTGGGTCCAGCCTGAGGTCGGCTCCCTGTAGGCATCGCACTGTGGGAGGCACTGTGGAACATGCCTTTTATGAAACATCATGGCAATTCAGACTTTATGTGGTAAACTATTAGTAAACACTATGCGTGTCGCATTTGTTCTTCAAGTGACAGAAAAGTCATTTTATTTTTTTAAGCTACATGCATTGAAAGCAAGAAAGACGCTTTGGAGAAAATTATTTTTCAGTGACAGATGTTTGGTGCTGTTGACCGTGTCTTGGTTCTTGAATGTTAATATAATTACGTAGCCAGATGAAATGTCACAGTCTGAATTACACTATTGTTACAAATGTTTGAATCCCAACAGAACGTGGCGGGAGAATGTGAATAACAGGAAAAGCCATTACACACAAAGTCGAACTGGAAACTCCTTTCGGATTATGGGCTTAAAACGCCGAAAATGAAGCACAGCAGGTCTGCTCTGGATCAGGGTGAGTTTCTCTGCTGTCCGTCTCATCACTCCCACTACAACTCCCTCAAATACAAGTTAATCTGATGGATACGAAAGACATAAGAATAAGTTATTGATTGATTGGTCAAATATGATGTGGTACTTGATGTGAAAAGAATGTGTTATGTTTGAGTTTGCTATATTTTAAAGCAGTAATATGCAACTTGTTGACCTTAATAAATTCTTTCCGTAGTCCCTCTGGGGGCAATACAAGTGTTAATGGGATGATTGGCGGGTCTTTCATATCCCCTGGTGTCTCTGGCCAGAAAACCACAATTGCAACTTCCCTGTGTAGCATCCACCAATACACACTAATGGAATCACGAAGCAAAAGCTAATAGATACAGACAGCATCTCTGGAATCGTCCATATATGGTCATGTTTGAAAACAGTTAAGGGGGAAAACAATTTTGAAAAAATGTAAACTTTCTCTAATTATTAAAAAAAACTTCTTCTAACAAATGCTGAATTATGAATATAGTTTTCTACTAAATAAAGGTACACAGACATGGAGAGGAGTAAAGTGGCTCAACAGCCCATAAATACCCATAAATACATGAATAACGGAGAATGCAAACACAATGCTACATGTTAGCATCGTGCTAATGCTAACGGTTAGCTAGCGCTAGCTATGACTGCTGTTTTTTTCACTTCTACAGAACAATCTGCTGTGAGAAAATATCCATATGGGCCCGATTTACACTTGACTTTATTTGTATGTGATAAATACGTTCATGTTCCACCAGAAAATGGCTAAAAAGAGTGAAATACTGTGTTTCCCAAAAGATTGTTTTCCCCCTCGGCAAGGCCACGCCCCCTTCTATGATGAGATGTCTGTATCTATTCACCTTATTCCGGAGGCTCGCGTGGGCGCTGCCATGAATTGTGCCCGCCCATTTTCTCTTATCTGTTAACATGGGACTGGAGAAGTCCACATAAAATCAGTCACTACACGAAAACAAAGCCGTTTTTCGGCCGCACAGAGAAACGGTGCAGTGTTGACTTGTTGGTGCAAATGAACATTGGCCATTTTACACAAATCAATCTGCTAAACATCAGATTTCAGCGGAGAATATTTTCCCTCGTTCTCCGTTTAAATGAACGGGTTTCGCGCTCGACCGGAAGTGTCTGTACAACGGACGTGCCGAGACAACGCAAAAAGTGGCAAAAATGGGCGGGGCGGAATAAGGTGAATAGGCTAAAGGGCAAAGCTAACTGCAGGCCCGCGCCACTTGAATAGTATTTACAGCCAAGTTTGAGTGAAAAAAAAATCTCCATTGTGTAATCGATGTACAATATCCCTCTCTCCCTTTGTCTTTTCTGTCAGTGTAGTATTTATTCTCCCGGACAATTAATGCGTAAAAAAACGCAACATGCTACAACACCTGCAGTGGCACTTATGGCCTCTAGGGGCATGAGTTACTTAGTTCTGCTTTAAGTGCAAGCTTCCTTTCAGTTACTTTGGAATTCATTATACCCGAATCAAGAAAGGAAACAACACATATACATACTTTGCAGGCTTGCCAAAACAAATAGCACACAATATAAAAAAAAAAAATGTTTTAAATGAATTAGCCCCTTGAAACTAAATTAAAGCTTTTCAGAGAGAAAACAAAAAGAGATTTTTGATTCATCTTTGTCCACCTTCCATTTCCTCCCCTCTCTCTGCATCTCACGTTTATAGACACATTCAGAATAATTGGTGGAACATTTCTCACTGGGCCTCTTGTATTTATTTAACCGCTGTGATATCTGATGGCACACGGTGGGTTCACACAGGAGCGTCCGCGTGCTAAGTCTTTGTGTGGGCAGGACTGAGGGTGTAATTGTGCATTTGGAGCATAGCAGTGATGAAGTACATCCCTTTACATGCATGTAAGTGTGTGCGGTTTCATGGATCCTTTAGCCAGACAGATCCTTGGCTTAGATCTACTGTGGCCCCTGCAAAGCTATTATCTCCATAGACTGTGTACACATTACAGTTAGAGAAAGAGTGTAGGGCTGGAAAAAGCCAAAAGCCAACTCTTAATGGGAGCTATCATAACAGTGAATGTCGCTTCGAGTGTTTATGCACAGCCGTAGTTGTGATACATGCGTCCACATGTGAAGAGGTTTGGACTGAGAAGGGGAATTCCTCCACACACCCAGATCCAACAACACTCAGCCAGTGTTCAATACAAAAGCATAAATAGCCTCAAAAACATCTATTTCCTTCAAAGATCCTTCAAAGTGGTATTCAGGGTCATCTGTAATTTTAGAATTTGATTATTTTAAGTAAAGATAATTGCATTTAAGCTTTAGCATTGAAGTTAGGTGTTAAAACCCATGATTTAGTCTAGTTTAGGTTTATTTTAGATACAGTTTAGTCCTGATTGGATCTTAATGACTAGGAGACTGCATGGGCAGTAGCTCAGAGACTCTGGAACAACCATTCCTTAAATGTTAAAGCCTTGGTTGTTGTTGAAAACCTAATTGTTTGCCCTGGCCTTCAAAACAAGCTGAACAGGTCTCTATTCTTTTATTGTACATTTTTTTTATTAGTCTCTGATTTTTTTACTGGCTTTGACTTTGACTTGCACAAAATTCCAGGGTTTGAAACACAACGTAAATTGTCCAGGAAGAGATCTCAAAGCAAATGTTCACGATGCTCCTAGGAGGACTCAGCCAAACTTATTCCTGAAATGGCTGCCATCAGAGTTTTTACAGATTACTCAAAAATACGTCAATGTGCCAAGACTTCAGATATATTTTTAATGAGGGAATGACATAATAACATGATGCAAAGCTTGAAAAAGTCGATTTTGCATAATACCCCCCTTTAAATAATAAACACTGGCAGTGTCTTCAGTTTTGCAGGAAAATTTGAAACAAAGTGGTGCGCCTAAATTATGTCCTGCTGCACCTATGAAAATACTTGGGTGCACCGATGCAACCAACATAAAATGTTAGTCTGGAGCCCTGGCACTAGTCCTTGTTGTACAGTAGTTGTTTTCATGTGCTATAGTATAATAGTATAGTTGGTGCTTGGAAGGTCATACATTTTATTAGATTGTTGCTGTGACAGAACTGAGAACCATTGAGCTACATTTTTCTTCTTTCTGTCATGTATTTCTGCATTTGTATGGTACATACAGTTTGCACATCTCCTGTCACTCAGCAGAATTTGATGGGGACATTTTTCACACAAGTAAACACATCATATTAATGCTGCATGTATATCTCCAGTCCACAGCCTCAACAGTGTGCCGTACACAGTCCAGTCCACTCATGCCGCAGTATTTTGACAAATGGTCACTTAAACCGTGCCACATGTTCCTCCAGCCTTGTTTCATGTGGACTTTTTTTTTCTTTCTTTCTGACTTTCATAGAACGTTTGATTGATGGTCTAATTTACTACAATATCACACAGACACACATGTGCACATAAACACAGAGAGCTGGAGATTTTCACCAGCCAAATGCACATGTGCAAAGACAGGTCCAGTGTGGCACCACAAGTGTATAGATTGTTTTCTTCCATATTTATATTTATGCAACAGTGTTAGTGGCATATGTATAACTCAACTGAATGAGCTAAAACTCATTCATACATTTGTTTTGTTTGGAAAAAGTCTGTAATAGGCCAACAGCAAAATGATCAATCATGAATCCAACTTTTGAGATTAGAAAATAGGCTCACTCTATTCACTGAAGTATAGCTTAGTCTTTGTAATTATGTGATATAACAGGGGTGTTATGAGGCTGTCTTTTCAAATGAACAATGGCAGTCCTTCAAGTTTGACATCTCGGCTTATTATATTCTATTATTTCATTATTTTCTGCTAACCAATATAGGACCTATTGCTGACTGCAGATTCTCAGATGTTTTTACCTTTTCACTGTATATCAACGTACATGTTCCTTTCACAAACTTTAATAACTTCAGCATGTCCGCTCCTATGACAGAAGAAGTCAGAGGATATCTGAAACTTTGATTATCACAAACCATAATTACCTTCACATGGCGAGCTACCACTTCTGTACACTCCAGCTCAAGTGGCCCTTGCACATCTCCCTTTTGTTGATCTAATTTAACACTCAGACACTTTGGGAGATCTGGAAACACTTTGGACAGCCAGAGGCATAAAACTATTTGTGCTCACTGTAGGTCTTGGTCTCATATATGGAGCATACCATCTATAACGCTGGGCACTGAGTGAGTTTCATTGTAGCAGTGGAATAAGAGCTCATTAAAGTGTGCAGTAAGCCGTCGACTGATTGGGCAAGAGCACATCTGCAAGGCTGACCCCGGGTTGGAGCGCTCCAAGCTGTTTACTCAGAGAAACAACAGCCTATATATCTGAGGACAGTAAAAGAGCAGTTCTTGGAATGTGCTGAGGGGAGATGGATACATTTGTGGTCAAGTGACCTCTGTAGTTCAATTTGAATATAGTGAAGTAAATGTTTGGGTAATTGCATTAATTGTTTCAGTCCTATAAGCAGAAGCAGACTCTTTACCTCTTTACCTCTTTACCTCTTTACCTCTCACATATCACTCCACCCACAAGTGTTCTGTGTTAGTGGCTGATTTACAAAGACATACAGTGCAGGACAGAAGCTAAAATACATGATATACAATGGCTATTACGGAAGATTTTAGATAGCAATGGTTAATTTAAATTACTTAAAATGTGAATGGGAAAATGAGAGAACTATAAAGACACTGCACACGGGCACCGTTTGACCCCGGTTTCAGCCAGTCCTGCCACATAAACAGTTTTTTCTCCCCCTCCAAGACCCAATAACAACAAGACCCAATAACTCTGTATCAGACTCATGAATGTGACAATGTGGTCTGTCCACGCTCTTATCTGCTGAAAATACTTAATGCACCTGCACATCTGTGAATACGCTCACTCTGTTGTTCTGTGTTAAACTGTCATATTTTTTTTAGTTTTAATAATAATAATAATAATAATAATAATAATAATAAGAAGAAGAAGAAGAAGAAGAAGAAGAAGAAGAAGAAGTAGAAGAAGAAGAAGAAGAAGAAGAAGAAGAAGAAGAAGAAGAAGAAGAAGAAGAAGAAGAAGAAGAAGAAGAAGAAGAAGAAGAAGAAGAAGAAGATTTGTATAGCGCCTTTTTTCACAGACATGGTCACAAAGCCCTCTGACCACCATCATTCATTCACACCCACACATCATTCATCCTGGGCTATTGTACATGTTTTTAGTGGTAGGGGAAACCGGAAACCGATACTCACTACTGCTACCTCCGGTCTTACGTGTAACTGCACCTTTAAGCTCATGCATGACGGCAGTTCGGACTCGAATAGACACCTTTTTGAGTGCAGGATTTTAGAGGCAGTTGTGGTGAACAGGTCTGAGCTCATTCTACACAATAGGACATGGCTGGAACAAATCCTTAATTTTAACATTTTTAAACTCCGTATAGTCCTTTTAAGTTATGTGTTTTATGTTTCATGTTACACAATTAAACCAGAGAAAAAAAATCATAGTTCGTGAACCTTTTCACCAACAATGGCAATGAAAAATACTTCACCTATGAATGGAGTGATAGGAGGTACTGGACAAAAAGGTAATTGCGCAGTCGCAATAGCAGCCAAAAACTGTGTGATAATGGCAAGTGCAATAATTGCAAGTGAAATGTCATTTACTTATGTGAATTTAAACACATCTAAGCTTAAACAGTGAATGTAATGATGCTGTTCTACATTGTTTTAACAGACGTGACAGACTTGCTTCTCTGTGCTGCTTCGTCGAGGGAGATAAAACAGACACAGACAGGCCGTAGTCCAGACATATAAAGATTCCTCCAAATGGCCGGGACCCAAGGCAAATATTTCCCCTCACACTGACAGTGGTATAATGTAATCACTGGACAAACTAACAGACACATTTGGTCTGGATAAGTGAACAATCATTGGTGGACAGGAAAGGAAACAGGCTGAGTAAACAGGGGCACGTCTCTCAGTGATTCTGAAGAAGACTCCACTGTCTGAACAGTGCTCTGTTACACAACACTTTAAACTCAGACTGACACAAGCTCTGAATGTTCTCTGAAGAAAAGCTGCTACACACGTGGAAGCTTGGATACTGAAGAGAGGCAGGTGACACTTCCTGTTTCTGACACGGCTCAGGAAGTGTCATTTAACCAAGTCATGTGTGATTGGTGCATTATTTATTTATATGATTCTTTGTTTAATTTGTTCATTTGGTTACTTCAACATTTATTAACAACAGCAAAGTCTGCACAAATGGTTTTGGTAAAAAGAAACAAAGTAAACAGCAAAGACAAGTGAATATGTAGATTATTTGACATAATATAAATACAGTCCCAATCAAAGGACCAGTTGAAAAATTGAAAGAAAATAAATAATAAATAAATAAATAAAATAGAATCCCATGCATGGTTGGATCTGATTGAGGGACCTAAGTAGAACTTCAAGATGCAAGAAGAAAAAAATGGGAATGAAAAACCTTTTTTTGAAAACAACAGTTAAACTGAAATATGTTCTGCAGCTCGGACCACATGCCTTTAAAAGGCCAAATCTGTGCAAAAATGTGAATTCAGTGTAATTTTCTGTCAGGTATTGACACTGTTATCACTTCCTGATGGCAAAGGCAAAATGTGCCTATTTCAGTGAAATTGTTGTTATCAATAAAATGTTTGATATTTAAAAGAAATGTCTCAGTCCCATTTGTTCAACTGGTCTTAAACCTTTACTATGGGCTATAATTAGAAAGAAGAGAAGAAGAGCTTTATTTATAGAGCGCCTTTCACAGACATAGTTGCAAAGCGCTTTACATTAGACAATTGCACATTAACTCCATACTCGGCTTGGTATGTAGCTTTACATTCCCTTGGGGGAGACTGACAGAAGTGCTGCACACATCTGCGCTAACAGTCCCTCTGACCACCACCATGTATTTACACATCAATCATACTGGCCTATTGTGCATGTTTTTAGTGGTGGAGAAACTGGAGTACCCGGCGAAGCCTAAGCAGACACAGGGAGAACATGCAAACTCCACACAGAAAGGCCTCGTCCAGGTGGGAATCAAACCTAGGACCTGTTTCTATGTTTCCATACGTCTCTGCGCTGTCCTTCCATCTTGTCTGCAGAGGCTTCTCCAATAGCACCAAACAGCAATGCATTCCTGTCAATGTCCATGTCTTAAGAGAAAGACATCAAACTTAACCACAGTATATTAAAAAAGACAAAATGTGTGGCAAAATACCCCACTTGTTTGGATTTTGCTGTGTGTGAAAATACATGGTGTGCGCACGGCATTCCTCTCTGCCACCTCCAGCTCCGTCAGGCTCCGCATGAGAAGCCAATCAAAACAGACATAAATTTCAACCGGATATAAAGGGCTAAACCAAAGCACCAGGCTGTGTGTCAATGTTTGGACAAATATATTTATACCTTCAATTAAATCACGAGTAAGGGCTGTTTTTTCTATGGGTATTAAGTGTGACCAATCTTCCATTTCTGACACCGGATCGGGTTTGTTGACTTTCAGTGTTGCAAAACCAATTCTGGACGGTTCAAATTCCAAAGAAAAATCCCATCTAAATATTGTTTTATTGTTTTGTGCTTTTATTGGGCTGACTCTTGGAAATGGCATTGAAGTCCTGATGAAAAAAGGGCATTGCTTTTCACGTTTGACACAGATGTGAAGTGACTGGGGTCTGTTTAAGTGCCAGCGTGGATCACTGGCTAATTTACTGCATGTTACCTGATCCGACTGGGGAATAGGTGTGTGTGCATGAGTGTGTGTGGAGGAGCCACGGTAATGCTATTACTCTATCAGCGACTCATTTCCACCCACAGATCTCTGACTGTGATGCTATCGGCTCCGTTTATGAAGATATGATTACAAACATGCATCGCTCCGGCTTCAGGGAGATGTCCATGTGTGGGGGATAAAGTGCATGCTTTCATTCCTGGGAACTGTGTTTAGAACTCTGGACAAAGGTACTATTTATTTCTATGATAAAAACTAAAATAATACAATAAAGTGTTAATGTCTATTAGACTTCAATTTAGGATGTCAATTTTAAATCCAACATTGAAGATACTCAAATGCAGGCTGCTGATATTGCTTAAACCTAAAAGGGGCTAGATTCAAGCTTTATTTTATACTCACTACTGCCACCTCAGGTCATACCTGTAACTGCACATTCTACATCAAGCTTGTGCATGACGCCAATTCGGACCCGAAGTAGCAATGTTTTGAGTGACAGTGCAGGATTTTAGAGGCAGTTGTGGTGAACAGGTCTGAGCTCATTCTACACCTTAGGACATGGCTGGAACATGTAGGGGGAGGAAAATACATAATTTTAACATTTTTAAACTCCGTCTAGTCCCTTTATCAAGTACGACCGGAGGCAACATTTGGCTTTCCAAGTGCCATCAGTACTTTCATCTCCCCCTGGTGTCTCTGTCCAGAAAACCGCAATTGCAACTTCACTGCCTACGGGTCAGAGGCCCCAACACACAAATGGAATCACGAAGAAAAGGCTAACAGGCTAATGCGCAAAGCTAACTAATAATGCATTGGTTTTATAAAGCGCTTTTCTGGACACTCAAAGACACTTTACATTGCACTATTCATTCACTCCATACTCGGTGGTGGTAAGCTACTATTGTAGCCACAGCTGCCCTGGGGTAGACTGACGGAAGCGAGGCAATCAGTCTGCGCCATCGGCCCTTCCGACCATCACCAACCACTCTGTAACGGGTTGTCTCCCTTACTGCCACTTTAAGTTGGGTGTGATCTTCTTTTGTGGGTGTTTCTTTATTTGCAGTGGGCCAATGGCCATGTCTTAAGTTAAGTGGGCAGTTAGTAGGGGCGGGACCTTAATCATAAAAACACCTGTGCACCTTTTTTTCTCCCTCATTGTTTTGTTGGGTCTTGTCCACCAGGTCAGTAGCCTCACTCATGCTTGTTTATAAATTAAGATGTATTAGTTGAATGTTTTATTTCTTAACATTGTCCCTCATTGTTTTGTTGGGTCTTGTCCACCAGGGGTCCAGGCCAGTCTAAGGGCAAGTCGGCTGCTCCGCTGGGACGGCGTGTGGTTGCTGGGGTCATAGCACCTTACCAGCACAGAGACCAGGAGCCATGTTGCGGAGTATGCCGACCGTTCAGCCTGGACCCCTGGAAAAGAGACCTTCACTAAGCCTATCCAAGTTCCTTCCAACCATGTCCCCACCGAGCTCCTCCTCCTAAGGGCATCAGCTGAACACCATCTGCCTAACCTGCTCCTCGATTTTAAGTGATTTTATGAAATAAACGAACCTAAAACTTTCTCCTGGTCTTGGTCTCCTTGTACCCTGGTGATCGACCCAGAGGGGGTGTTACAACTCACTCACTCGCTATTCGTTAGGCTTCCTGGTGTTCCCAAACGGTCTCCCATCCAACTACCGACCAGGCCCTTCCCTGGTCTGACGGGATTGGGCATAGCAAAAGCGGTATGGCTAGTAGCTAACTAGTAACTAGGGCTACTTAAACAGTATTTATAACCAAGTTTGAGTTAAAAAAAAAAAAAATCTCCATTGTGTAATTGGATGTACAATATCCCTCTCTCCCTTTGTCTTTTCTGTCAGCGTAGTATTTACTCTCATGGACAATTCATGAGTAAAAAATTGCAACATGCTACGACACCTGCAGTGGTGCTTATGGCCTCTAGGGGCATGAGTTACTTAGTTCTGCTTTAAACCCGGTCGTAAATAAGACTTGCCCCCCAAGTTTTGTTTATTCAGTCTAAGACCACAAAATGAGTTTCATAAAAGCTTCAAATTGTTCAACCTCTGACCCCTCACTTTAACCGAGCGCCTTTTCTCCTTTTCAGCTTTACCCAAATCTAAATCACAGTAACACCTCATTGGAAAGTTCAGGCCTACAAAACTGATCGTGACTATTCGGGCGCGTTGTCACCGCTTTTTTGTCACATTTTTGTCATGTCTACTACGTCTCTATTTGTATTTTTTTGTGTGTGTGTGTTTGTTTTTTGTTGCTTTCCTCATTGCTTTTATTTTTATTGTATTATTATTGCTTGATTATTGTGTTTCTGTGACTCTTTAGTGACTGTTTCATCACTTTTTTGTTGTATTTTTATTTTCGTTTATGTCGCTGTTTATAGATTTGGATAATGCCGAACTGGAGAAAATGTGCTCGGTTCACGTGGGGGTTAAGAGGTTAAAAAGAACGGTGAACCTCAAAAGACATGGTTATAATGTGTAATATGTGACCTTTACCATTTGGCTTTATTCAAAAATCTCAGAATAAATTTTGTTGGGACAAAAAATGTGCTCATGATTTCCTCACAGAAGGTGTTTTACTCTAAACCTTTGCAAGAGAGCAAAAGGATTTAACAAGTAATGTCAAAACAAAGCTGTTTATCTACAACATACACCTCATGACATATAGAGGATCTGGAAGAAAAAAACACAGAAAAGACATTTTTGTGTCCACTCATAACCCGCTCAACTGTTGTGTTTTCAGCCACAGAAACCCCACAGGCCTGAAGCACTGTTGCCCCCTTGCTCTCCCCCCACTGTTCACTGGGCACTGCACAAGACTTCACCTTACAGGCAGGTCCCAGGGAGGGTCTTACTCTCTGAGCTGTGGTTAGGATCGGGTGCACACAGCTGCTGTTTCATACGAGTCAGAGAGAGAGTGAACAGCTAAACAAAGAAACGTTATTGCGAAAATATGATTAACATAACATGCATTAAATTGCTAGTTTTCAGTGAAGCATAATTAGCCAGTTATGAATGGTAAAAAAGGAACAGAAGAAGAAAACAAAACAAAATCCAGTCTAAATAACCGTACATCGAAATGGAAGAAGAAATGATGATACAACAAATAGCTAATATTGTGGAAATACAAAACTATCTTTATATAGCTCAATAAGAAGCATTGTCTTTCCTGCAGCTGCTCTTTACATATAAATTGGAGAAAAACATAAATATCATCCAATTCGTGTGCAGAAGTTAGTCGTTGGACAAACTGCCATGTCATAAAGAGATAAAGAAGCCATAGAGGGTTTGCCTTTTTCGTTTTGTAGTTCTCCATACTGAAAGCAGTTGCTCATGAATGGTCCAATGCTCTGCCTGTGAGCCAGACTAAGAGTCGGTGAGCGGAAAATCAAAGCTGAAATGATGTTGTGTACCCTGCTTTAATAGGATTTGGGCTGTTCTCATACGAGCGGTGCACGTGTAATGTTCTCTCCCAGCATGAAGCCCGTGACATAGGGTTTGCATTTATTTGGCCTTCTGAAATTAAGCCTCATCGAAATTGTTGCCTGAAAAAATGGGAGCCTGACTGCGCCATAATGAAATAAATCTTTGCTGGTTGTATAATTTCCACTGTGTGTTTTGTTAAACCCCATGAGCCCGAGACACTGAAGTCATAACATCAAAGGTACCACCTGCTGCAGCCAGGCCGCCGCGCTCACCGGGAGCCGGCCTCCTCACACTGGGCTCCACGCAGCCGCCTTATCTACCATCCGCCATCTCTCTTCCTGCGGTTTGGATGTGATGAAGCTCGGGACTTCAAAGTGTGTATGTTTGCTGCACTTACTGTATGTGCGTGTGCGAGTGTAATGAGAAGCACCTGCCCCTGATCACGCGCCAAATATATGTATGTGAAGCAATGAGGGCACAGGATTTGATGAAGTCAATGATAGATGAAGGGATATTAAGGGAAGTACAAAGTTGTTTCGTATGCCGCTGATACAAAACTATCCATTCTTTTAACATTAACTTGAGTCCTTATATGATTTAAAATTGACTGTATCCACCGGAGGAGTAGATGACGAACAGCTGTGACACATTATCTGCATTTAAATATAGTGTATTTTAACATCAGTTTGCCATAAAGCCGCCCAAAACGTGCATTCAATCATTTCACAATCAGGATGTGCAGGTATTGTGAGAGCTGGAAAGGAGCTGGGGCAGCAGCTTATAGTTTATTTTCATCTTATCTTATTTTCCTCTTGATGATATCTGTCTTTCGAATTTTTTTTTTCTGTTTGCATATAGCACCTTGAGTCGTCTCTGTGTCTGTATATGCTATTTCCCCTTTATAATGCAGAGCAGTTATTGAGGAAAACCATTGATTCAGTGTAAATAATACAATATCCCAAAGTGGCTTAGTTTACAGCCTCAGCTGTGATTGGTCAAAGCTCAACTCAGCAGTGTTCAGAGCTGCAATAAAGGTCTGGCAAAGCAACAGTAAAGATGGCCCTGTGGCCCAGGAGGGGTTCTCTAAGGACACTGTATCAGGAGAAGAACTGCGCTGAATGGATGAGCTGAAACAACTAAGGAAAGACTGGAAACCTGGATCAAGTAAAGTGGGATAACAGGCTTGGAAATAATCAGACAGTGTAGATCAGATAATGTGAGAAGGATGAAGCCGAGGGGGGAGTGTGTGTTGTGTATTCACTGGGGGTTCGTGACAGAGGGATGAAGGGCTGTGTCTAGGATGAGGAGGATCGAGCAATTGAAAAGGTAAATATCAGAGGCATGAGGCTTGCGCTTTGACCGTCCTCCACGGAGCTCTTGGGCTTTCACTGCAGTGTTTGCATTATTTGCTTTTGAAAGTGGCAGAAGACAATTTCATAGCATACAAAGAAATGTAAAAAAAGAAAACATCAAATCAAAGACCTGTGCAGTTGTTGAAGACTTGAACCTACATAAAGTAATTAATAGCATATTAGTGTTGCTAACAGTGACTATGTTTACATGCAGACCAAAAACGCATAAAAATGCATAACCAGGAAAATACAGCACGATGGCCAAACTGATGGAACAAAGACGAAGATCTAAATATATAATAATAATACTAAAGGCAGTTTAAAGAAACAAAGTTTTCCAATAAATTATCCCAAATATGTTTGTAAAGAAATACAGTGTATGAGCGGCGCAGGCTGCTGCACATATGGCAGAACATTGCTGCATCCTTACAGTTGAGGGTTTGAGTTCCAGCTCTGATTATTTACGGGATTGTCTCTCCCTTCTCTTCACCACGTTAAGTAAGGGACAATGTATAGGGAAAATAAGTACCTTCAGGGCGAAACAAGACCGGTTCACCCTGTCGGTTCTTAGTTTCCCGATAATGACCAGCGTTCTTTACATTATCCCGCTTACGGCCATTTGCCAACTGAACACACACAACATAAACTTCGTACACTTTTATGAAGGCCGAAAGGTTTATTTAATGATTTAATGACACGTAAACCTAACCAGTGTTTAATCCTCATTGCAATGAAGCACTTCTCACTGTAAATGGCAAATGGACTCAAAATTATACAGCACTTTCGTACCTTTATCATGCCCAAAGCGCTTGACGGTAAGGAACTATTCACCCTGGAGTCAAGTAGGGTGAAGTATCCTGCCCAAGGACACAACGACAGACATTTGCGGGAGCTGGGATTCAAACCCACGACCTTCCGATCATGAGACGACCCGCTCTACCAACTGTGCCAAAATTAAATTATGTAACTGTAATCCAAACACCCCTCCTGGAACCACCACCATAACGTGGTGGAGGGGTTTGAGCACCTGGGAGGGTCTCCCATGGCAAACAGGTCCTAGGTGGCACAATGTGATTTGGGCAGCTACAACAGCTGCTCCCACGGCCCGGCAACGGGAAAGTGGAACAAAATGGATGGATGGACATAATCAACAAACATCAACTGAAAGCTTTGACACGGCTGAAAACAAATACTTACATTCAAAATGTGATTTACATAATTTCCAACACCGTCCTGTCCATCCTGTGAATCAGTCAGAACAAGTGCTGTGATAAAATTAAAGTCACACTGCGGACCACTCCAGGTTATATTTTGCAACACCACAAGAACCACTAAACTTAAGGTCACATACTCTAGTATTTTATTGGGTCGCTTTCAACTAAGGATAGAGAAAAGGAGATTTCAGGAGTTTAATATATTTGCATTATCTTGTTAATTGGATTAATCAAAGGCTAAAACAAAAGGGTAAAAGTATGTAAGAGTATGTTGTGCTGATTTACATTTTGGTTGCGTACAATACATTGATTCAAGCTGCACAAATCTCACCAATTATCATTTAGAAGAACATACAGTTGCACATCTGCCCCGCGGGTCTCGGGAGGTTTGGGACACAGTTGTATCTTTTGTTTCTCACACAATCCAAGTCTGCATTTGTTGGCCACATTTGAAGGAGCCTTTTGATTTGTGACAAGCGATTCCCAAGTCCCAAGCGAGCGCGGAGTCTTCAAAGGACCTGCTCTTGAGACACGGCTATAAAAGTGGAGTGTTCACCAACCCACTTCCTGCTGCTCCACAAAGGCCAGGGAGCCGTGTTCACACTAAAATAAAATCAAAGAATTTCCAGAGGTTTGGTCCGATATGTAATCGAATTCCCAACATGCACAATTGAAGTTTCTGATCATTTAAATGGAAAACTTTCCAATTAAAAAATCAGCTTGTGTCAAAATAAATCTACTGCATCTTATTTTGATCAACTGCAAACAAACAAAAAACAGCCTTGTGTCGCAATGTGGTAAACTCCGCTCTGCACACTAATGCTACATTCAGGCAGTGGCCCTGTTGCTCTTGCAAAATGGGGGGAGAAAAGTGGAAAATGTCATGTGATTTCGTCGTGTCGTGTACATTTCAGTTGCTACTGTGGAGGTGAAATTGTAATTTCCTCCTTAAAAAGTGACTTCAACACCTCTGGTGAACTGCCTCTCCTTGGGCATGCTCTACAGTGAGAGCTGGTATGAGTGACAGAGTTTTCAGCCAATCAAAAGTGGACATACAATGACAGTGCGTCCCTTTAAATTCATCAATAGCCGCTGGCTGCTCTGCTTTGAGACAGCGACACTAGGGGCCGCCATTCGTCCGCTATTGCTGTAGTACCTCCATACAGCCACTAGTCCCCCATTAGAAAGCATTGCACTTTAAAACCTGGTTTCTAATTTTCCTAAACTTTCTACTGCTAGATATTGCCTCTGTGATAACGTTGGGTTAGTTACAATTAAAGAAACCAGCTGGTTTTCGTTAGCCTGGCCTTAGCCATCTGTAAACTCCGGTCAATTATAAATGCCCTGCATGTACGTCCGGGCTTGATCTCAGCGGCCGCGTTACATCGGTTGAGGTTCTACCTACCATTCAGTGAGCGGGGGAGGCAAAGGCGGCGGATACGAAAGTAATGGATCCCGGCTGGCTCGGCTCCCACATATTCAGAAATTAAAATTGAAGCCTTGGAATGTGCAAGGAATGTCCCCAAGAGTTATATTGGCTCACTTAACTCACTCGGCCGCATTACATACGTCACGACCAAACGCTAGCGAAAATCAGATCCAGTCGTTTCAAAGGACTTCACCCCTCCCACCTGATAACGGAGCTCAATTGAGAAAGTCCAGACTCTTATACGAAATGAAGTAAGTACGAGGGTATGGTAAAACCAGGCAGAAAATTTTAGAAATCTCGTATACTGATGAGGGCCGGACTTTGATTGACAGGCCGAGCTAATGGCGCTGCTGTGGTTATGTTCGAACTACACGTCACGTGAGTCTACAGTGAAGATCCCGCCCTTAAGCCCTTATTAGGAACATGCTTCGACAGAGCTGGGTAGGAGGAGTCTGTAAATCCGTCCCTCGAACATAGTTGTTATGGCAAATGGGGAGGAGTGAGGAGGAGCTGCCTATTATTATTTACGGTCTATGGTTTTCATACATCAACCTTTTAGATGCCTGTGTTTGTCATGAACAAAAAACATCATTTTTAAATAAAATGTAATCATTCTAAGAATTGTTTTCTAAAATGTTTTCTAAAAAACTCATTTGTATATTTTTATATGGCTACCTTCAGTATGACCAGCCTATCATGGATCATCAGGAAGATTGAATTTGATGCATTTTTTGTCAATTTGAAAGAAAAAATAAATAAATCAGCAGTATCCTTCTAATTAGCAGAATTATTTCTTTTAATTAACATATTTTTTCCCACCCCAAATATTGTCCCTGAATACATATTTCTGACGAATATTTGAGCTTCCCACATACTTCCCACGGTCTCCACGCACCCCCAGCTGCACCCACAGTGGGCCATCATGTATCGAACAGTTTAATCCGACAATTGTGAGTGGCTTGTAAGTTGCAACCTCCAAATGTTTTTTTTTTTAACCTGTTTTTTAGGCCGGGTTATTTTTTGGGGGAAACTCAATCTCTAACAACAAATGGGTAATAATAAAGACAATTTTGACTTTCACCTTTAAAATGAATGCCTTGTTTTCCTATGCCTTGCACAAGGAGAAAAAAGTGTTGTTTTGTGTTGTTTTCATAGCTTTATTCTCTAAATATGTTTAAATGAGGCGATTGGAGCCTGTTGGTCAGCCAACCACAAACACACTCCTGAAACATATGTTTTTCATTCCAATCATTCAGACTCAAAGGGAACTGATCGAAACTGGATACAATTCAGATATATTTTAACATTTTATATGGGAATTGAACAGCCACAGCAAAAGTAAACCCTCAAATACACAGATTTCCCTTAAATACACAGACCGATTTTGGATAATAAACATGTTTTAAAGACATAATTTCTGGGCATCAAGGACTGCACATTCCGATTATTATTATTCTGCAAAGATATAATTTAATAGTGTTTATAGTCAGGGTTTGTACTGTTGTGTAAACCAGGGAAATCTCCTCACAGTCAGAGGCAGGAGGCTATGGGGTCGGGTCTGGGCGCAGGCAGTAAGTGGACGTGTAAGCTCCCTGCATGGGAGGTAGCGGAGTATACCATTTTATTTATTTTTGCAAAATATGTAACAAGTTGGCGGAGTCTTGAACTCGCCATTTACATCAAGTCCAGATTCACATTTAATGTATTTTGATTCAGAGGTATTACGAAAGCAAACATATCGCGGTCTTGGTTTAAAAAACACAGTTATGTGGTCTTTCACTTCAACTTGAAGGCTGTCAGGAGTGGTATGGTTTCTTTCAGTAGTCTGTCAGATTAACACCCTGCTGCAGTCACACACACTCGGATTTGAGCCTTTTTTTTTTTTTTTTTTTACAAGAGGTCGCAGGAAGGAAAGGTTTGTTTTTATAGAGTGGTGTTGATGGGGTAATCTGTACATCTCAGTCCCTCACCAATGATCAGGTAATCCCCATATGCTTCACACTTAACACTGTGCATTCTACCTGGCTTTCAAGAACCCATCATGAAAAGTATCATAATCAATACACTCTTCAATGCACTCCTCAGACATTTGTGAATAAATATGTTCATCAGTCAGTGAGACATTACCTCTAATGCTGGTAATCCCAGAGGCCTGTGCTGGAGGTGACTGATACACCATGCTCGCTGAGCCAGTGTCTTAATTAATGGAAGTGATGACATGGCAGGCATATCCAGGCACTGCTCACTTGTTAGTTTGAAGAAATGGTCAGACAGATGACAGATGAGACAGATGAAAAGTGGGAATTTCTTCCGAAAGTGATTTGAGAGAGGCACATAAGTTGGATTTATTTGACGAAGCAGCAGAAAAGCCCTTTTGAAAGTAGCTTATTAGATTTCACTGTGCTTTGCTTTAAAAGCCAGGAGTTTGGGACAAAATTATATGTTTCTAAGCAGCGTTAGCAAAAAATCTGCCTGCAGTAGCACAAGTAAAAACATTTGTCTCAACTGTAAAGCAGTGGGCTATTCATTCGGAGAAGGAACCCGTGTAATTTACTGCTTTCCCAAACGCAATGTAAACTAAATTACTGGTTGAATACAATGCAGGGCTTGCTTTGATAACAAGCCCACTCGACTACAAGAGCAACAGCCCTTTTGCCCATTACAAGTCACGCTGAACACTGCAGGCTCCAGAACAGTGGTAATTTAAGATAAGATATAACTTTATTAATCCAGAAGGAAATTCATTCAATTCGCCAGGAGGTAAGAAGGAATATAAAAGTCAGATTGAGCGATCATTTCTGTATTCGCTTGTTTAAGATCTGGAACGAATCGGAGCAAGTTTTCTTACTTTGCTTTTGCCCACACTGGCGTCTTTACCCTGGATATTAATGAGGAAATGACGCACATTTATAAAGAAAGAAAAGGAGGGAACGATGAGAACCAACGAGAGCGTCTGAGTGATGAAAGTTTCAGTGGGACTCAGGCTGGTGATTAGTTTCACTTTGTGTCCACTCCGCCAGGACTTTCATCAAAAGCACTCAGAGAGGGGGAATTTAATTGGCGTTCCCTCCATGTTTCCCCAAACACTACAACTCCGCTCTCACCCCATTCCTCTACCCCTTTCCGCGGACCATCCCGGTGAGAAAGGGGGTTTGAAGTCTGCCTGGCCTCCTTTACACACACACCCACTCACACACACGAGCAAACCAACCAAAATGACTTTCAGATGTGAGGTGGGGTAAGGTAGGTGTGTGCGTCCGCGGTGCCACCTCTAACTGTGCATAGCTCCTCATTTGGGCTGTTTGTCTTACTGTCACATGTACCTCGGACCCCACGCTCCACCTGTGTCCAATTACCCAGGGCCCTGTTAGAACAAAGTCCCCATGCAGCCATACAGGGCGCGATGATAACCCAGTACAAAGCATCGCCGGAATTTGATATGATATGCATGTGCCACATCTGGACAAAGTGTTGAGCCCTTTGTTTTACGGCTGGAGCTCAGGGACTCATCACACATCGTCCAAATCCCATGCATTTCCCCCATAAAAAAACAACTATAGTTTCATCTCAGTATTATTTCACCTACCAGTCAGTTAAATCCCACTTTGCTAACCGTGCCATGCAACAGCGCCTCGGAAAACCAGAGTGCCACTTCATTTGGCCTCGCAGACCTCCCACAGGCATGTCTTCTGCGCAGGCTTGACCCCGCAAGAGAAGCAGGTCTATATTTAGGCAGTGCTAAGGAGGAATCAAGAAAGGAAAAAGTAATAATACACATAATGCTGTGCTTCAGAGTCTATAAAAAGAAGACAAAGTAGTTTTTAAGTTTGAAGTGGATTTTAAATCGTACAGGAGAATGAGAAGCTGACGAACATAGAGATTCACAAACAGAAATCTTACGTCAATGGAGACTGGAGAGTAAACAAGCATTCAGTGTTGATTTTGATACTCAAGACAGCTATTGAATGTTTTTTATTTTTTACAAAACCATAAATGTATACATGCCTTTCAGTCATGTGACCTTTGTTGCTAAGGTGGCCATTTTGAATACCGAAGTAGAATCATGCAGTACTACAACACTATCTCTACTCTCTACTTTACCGAAAATGAAAGACAACGGATCAACAGTGGCATTTTCATGTACTCGTAGTCATTGCTAGAGAAGATAACAGTAAAAACACAGCCCCAGAGACGCACGTTTATGTGAAGAAACCAGTGAGTCAGTGTGTAAGATGCTAGCATGCTACCGGTTAAGAGAAAGCCCTGAACCATACTCCAAACATCTAGCCTTGGCTACAACATGTGACAGAGGTCAGAGCTGAGCTGTTACTGTCGTATTTCCTCAGTGTTCATACATGTGAGCCACACCTGTGTGAATCGTGTTGAAGCCATTGACAGTTGGATGACAGTTGCTAACCGGTAGCATGCTAACATCTTGAGCAGCTTAAACACCGACTCAGACTGAGACTCTGTTGACATGACAAGCTGTAAAAATCACAGAGAAAGGTTTTCTGTTTCCTCTTTGATGTGTTAATTTAGTTTGAGGAGTGAAGCAGATCTTCAGAAACTCTTGCTGTAGCTCGACAGACAGAGCTGCTACGTCTGTGTCACATTTGCTGGTTATATCACATAAACGTGCGCTGTGGGGCGGTGTTTTTACTGTTTTCTTCTTGAGAAATGATTACGAGTAAATCAAAATGCCACTGTCAATCAGTTGTCTTTCATTTTCATCCTCAAGAAGGAGCTCTCTCAACTGCAATTAGTGCAAAACTCTGCAGCGAGAATTCTGACCCTGTGTCTTTTAGGATCAAGTTTAAAGTTCTGGTTCTAGCCTTCAGAGCCGTGCATGCTCAGGCTCCTTCTTATATCAGTGCTCTGGTCCAGCCTTACACCCCTACGCGGGCTCTGAGGTCACGTACAGGTTTTCGCACTCGAGGTGACCGATCCTTCCAGGCTGTTGCTCCCAGGCTCTGGAATGATCTTCCACCCTCTTTGCGCTCTATTGACTGTTGATTCTTTCAAAAGCGAACTTAAGACACATTTATTTGTTCAAGCTTTTAATTAGCTACTTTTGGGCTGCTATGATTTCTGTGTTGTTTTGACCCCTTTTTATATTGTATGTAATTTCTGCTTTTACTGTGTTGTGAAGCACTTTGTGGCCTTTGCCTGTGAAAGGTGCTATATAAATAAAGATTACTTACTTACTTACTCAGTAGAGATATTGTTATGTGCTGTAGTACTGCATAATTCTTCTTCGGTATTCAAAATGGCCGCCCGAGCTATGCGCGATGTCATTGGAAACGCATGCTATTTAAAAATATATATAATAATTCCAGCACATTTGTCAAACAAGAAAAATAAGGCTAGGATGAAAATTCAGAAAAATATGAGGAAAAAAGAAAGTGTTGTTGCTTTTTATGTCTCAGTCATATAGAAAAGCTCTAGCATTTTACCGTATGTATATATTGTGCAGCCCCATCTGCACCAAAAACTCACACAATCTAAATTTTTGCTATTTTTTTTATTGGATATTGATTTATTTGGTTTTATTGACAAAACATTGTGTCTGATTGTTTTTGTTTTTTGTGCACTTCTTTGATTGAGGTTTCGACCGTAAACTGGCAGCTGTCACTCACCATACCTCTCAATGGCCCTGTGTCCGTAGTAACCACAGACTTGGCTTTAATCTCCTATCCCAGTTTGTGAACCCTGAAAACAGCATCAAGAGGAAGTGTAGGAGTTGACCTTGTGACCTACAATATCCTGAAAGGTCAATGTGTGCCATGTATCTGACCGCTAACCAATGCTGTCTCCCCATCAAAGCAGAGCCTCTTGTACAGATATTTTATCATCACTCCTGCTTTAGGAAGGGTTATCATAATAAATACTCTTGAATTAATCATACAAAGGAAGCAGAGGACAAAACACTGAACTTGGGCCCTGCGGCGTAGCTCCACCACCACTGGGTTCACCTCAGCCCTTCTTTGCTTTCTCCTGTGGATGATCAAAGCCCCGGCCTTTGGGAGGGGGCCATTGCGCACAGATAAGATGGGGGTGTTTGATTTCGCCCTCAGCCAGAGGTCTGACGGTCATGTTATGGATAGATGACTTTAACAAACTCCCTTCAGATGAGAGCAGCGGGCCGGCCTCCCCCATGGCATCATATGGCCCCTGTTATGCACAAACCGAACGCCCAACTATCCTTATCTAAATCCTGCTTGTTTGTGTTTTTACTTTGAGTTAAGACCTGACATGTAAAGAGCAAACCAGGAGATCATCATTTACTTAAACGTTGGACAAATTTAAACAAAACCACAAAATTGATATGAATTGTCCTTGAACATGACTTATTTCGATGCCTATACTAAATTATTATATAGAACCATAAAACAGATTGATAATTTATATTTCTATGTGTTCATTTTCCTTCTTTTTAATTTCTTCTGCATTTTGTTTGAGGTGAAACAACCAAGAAACATCCTTTAAAGAAGTACTAAGTAACTTGTTTACCTTAATAAATCCTTTTCGTAGTCCCTCTTGGGGTAATACAAGTGTTAATGGGATGATTGGGGGGTCTTTCATATCCTCCTGGTGTCTCAGAAAACCAACTTCCCTACCTCCGGGTCGGAAGCGCAATACACACTAATGGAATCACGAAGAAGAAGCTAAAAGGCTAGCTGGCAACGCTAACTGTGGGCTAGCACCACTTAAACAGTATTTACAGCCAAGTTTGAGTGAAAAAAATTATCCCCCCAATTTTTCCAATATTTTTCCCATTTTTTCTGTGTTTTTTCCCCACATTTTCATTTATAATTTCATTTAATTTTCAGTACCTGCTTTCGATATTTCCTTACTTCGGTATTTTTTCCATACCAGTAGTACCTAAACCTTTTTTTCCTATATCAGATTGGTATCGTTTAACGGTACCCAGACCAAAACATGTTCAAGTACTTGTGGGTAACAGATTTAGATTCAGTCTGTGCTTCTTTTGTAACATATTCCCATTACATTTTACCCCAAATCAAAGTGGTTTGATCTTGATTTATTACGTAAACATATTCAGCTGTTTCAGAACTGCATTACATCACTTTGCAATCACATGCTGATTCAACTTTTAATCAGCATGACACTTGCTGTGATTACCCAGAAGCCCCTGCTCATAAGAACTACATTAATAGCTGCTCCAATTTGCTGTGTGTTGTTATTAGTGGAGCGTTTTAGCTTCTGGGCTTGTGGGTGTGAGGTTTTCTATCAGTAAAAAGACATAATAAGCCGCGTGTGTATATTTCAACTCAGAAATGTAGTCAGTAAACGGTAATAGTCGTAGTAATTTACCTCATGGAAAACAAGAGGACATGCATCACGCAGCCAACATTCTTCATCTTCTACTCTCATAAATGAACTCTGCACCACTTCCTCCGGGCTGCAGCCATGAGCTTGTGGTTCAAATAAAAAGCGAAATGTTGCTACATCATTTGTTTTGTGAATGTTCTTGCACCCCAGGACGAGGTCTGTGTAGTGTTTTTCTGTAATTTACCCAGTTCGCCAGGCTTCTCAGTCAATCCCATGATCCTTTGGGAAACATTAGAACAATGTAAAAGTACCCTGCCATCCTGGTCCGCTTTTCGACAAAGTGGTGTCAGAGCTGCACAGCAATGCCAAAACACATTATAATGGAAAAGGAGAAGTAAATGTAAAGCACAGATACAGATACTACAGTGAATATTGTCAAAAGTGTTTTAGGACACTCGGGAGAACTGGGTTTAAGACACTCTTCCTGTTTTCACTCCTGGATACCCAGCATTAGGAATATAATTGCTATTGGTCCAAACTCTGCATGATTTATGTGTCTCTTGGGATAATAAGCACATTTGGGATAGGTCGGCATTTAAGATTTGTGGCTTGAATAACAGAAATAAATTGAGCAACAGAATCAAAAAGACCAGAACAGCTCCAGAGTGCTCTGCCCCATCTGAAGTGATTATTCACTTAATGTGACAAATTTCACACCAAACAATCTCAAGCTCAGATTTCATAAACCAGTAATAGAACATACTTTAAGCAGGTACTATATTTGTTTATTTCATCCTCAGATTTGTTTGGGACATCTCAGGAGCTCCATCATTACGAGGTTTGTTAACCCACTATAACCCCCACTTGAGCCGCCCACATTTTCTAAAGCTTACGGCTTTACCCAAATTCGAAAGCTTCTTGAAAAAAGGCGTCAAAACAGTTATAAAAGTGAGGTGAAAATTAGTATGAAAACACAACAAAAAAGTGAGAAAACGTGACAAAAGGTAAATGAAATGTGGGGAAAAGATGCGACAAAAGAGCAACAAAAACGTGACAAAAACGTGACAAAAAGCTGAAAAAAAGTGGGGGAAAAAGTGGGGGAAAAAATGTGATGAAAGCACACCAAAAAGTGACAAAATGATTCAGATGTAAATTAGCAGTTTTACTATAATCTGGCACATTTACAATTTTGGTACAACTTGTATGTTCGTTAATGTGTGTTGTCCCAATCAAATAAATAAATAAATGTGTGATGTTAAAAAAGTCATAAAAGTGACGGAAACACTGCAACAACGCAAGGAAAAAGATCAGTTTAGACCCATTTTCTAGCTTAAAATGAGGCGTTACACTGGCCTATAGGTATAGTCGAGAAGTTCTTAGGTTTGGGTAAACCTGAACTGGATGAAATGCGCTTGGTTAAGGTGGGGGTTAAGAGGTTAAGAACTTGTTTTGAATTTCCAGAGTAAATCTGACATGCTCCCAGTGCATGTTGGACTCCAGCAGGGTCGCACTTTGTCATTAGTTTTGTTTATTATTTTTATAGAAAGCATTCACAACTTAATCATTCAGGGAAGATTCACAGCGGCCTAACACAATCGTTCATCATGTATGCATTAGCACAACCAAAACGAATGACCAACTCTATTGTAGGTTTGGGCTGAGCTGATCTCAACCAAGAGCTTCACGATTATGACTTGCTTCAAGCGTAACTAAACCCCTATGAGATATCTCGTGATGCGGTCCATGTTTTGAAAGTCCTCCAACTTCTCACACACTGAGTGCACAGTGAGACCGCGGCCTAGTTTACAACAGCACCAGCACAGCCGGACTCAAACCACAGAGCTGAGGCTCCACACTGAGTTAATGATACTTTCTATTAACATTTACAACCTACACACATGTAATAATGTTTAACTGTATATGGATGTAGGCACTTTTTCCTTTTGGACAGTGTTCAGTGGACTGCTTTTCATCAAAACAATGCATATGTGGAAAAGCAGAATGAAATGATGATAACAGTACAGAAATATTTTAATAGTGATGACAATTACGATCTTGAGTCATGGTCTGGATCTGCAAAATGCAACATATTTGTATAACAATCAGTTCCGTGTTGCATTGAAAACACCTGCTTAGTGATTTCCCTGTCTCTAATCTCTGTGACTAATTTCCTTTTACAGATCTTTAGTAAACAGTTTAGCTGCATTATCATTAGATTAGTCATGTCTGCTTCCTCTCAGATGTTTTTTTTTTTTTTTTTTTAACAAACTGACTAACGGTGTCTATTGCAGTAACACAGATCAGTCCTGTGTACCTTGCCTTATGTCTGTCAGTGATAACAGAGGTCGGAGTGCGACAGATGGAAATTGGACAGTTCCTCATCCAATTCTTCAATGATTAGAAAAGTGGCCAGCAATTTGTTCCCATCAGGAGCTATTGCTGTAAGGGCTCCCTGAACTCTTCAAGGTCTCCTCTTTCCTTGTCCTTCAGCGTCATTCCATTTCAAGTGTATATAGTCCACTTTTTTTCCCTCAGTGTACGTTATCTATCCTACCTTCTCTATGTATTTCCTCCGTCTTGTTGTGTCTCCTCAAGGGTTGAAAGCAGCAATCTCCCACTTCACCTTTTATAAATGTACCTATTGACCAAACATATTTTGTGTTGGTATATCTGGATCAGCAATAACAAAACAGAGGGCATTATAAAGTAATCTGTTTATGTTTCTGTGTGGATTCCCTAACTTTAGATGATTTATTATACTGCTTTATGGCATTCATCTCTAGTTTCAGGCAGCAGGGCCAACGTAAACCGTGTCACAACTCTGAATTCCTGACTGGTCTACAGCTTCCAGGCCAAGCTGGATCAGTGCTGGATAAACACACCAGATAAGCCCAGAACCACCCAGTGCAGAGAGTGGACTAGATCTCACCATAGCCGACCAGTATTTAACTAAATAAATCTTTCAAAGTGTGAGACGATTCTGAAGATACATTCTGTCTCATCTTCTAAATGTTGCACATGACATTCCCCTTAAAACTAACGTCCAGTTCCCTAATACTTAAGGTTGCGTACATGTGTCTCAGTTTTGCAGGTAGGATTTGTGAGATGCTTTGTATTACTACGACATAGATTTATTACTAATTCAGTGCTCTTTTAGCGTTCCTGGTGAGCGCTTCAGTCGCTGGCTCCACTTTGTAACTTTTCCATCTTGTTCACTCTCGCAACAAATGTAAACCTGCTGTTGGTGCAAAATCAGGGCAGTGATTCTCCAACTCTATACTAGTGGAGGTACTTGGACTTTTTAAGATGGTTCTCAGGATCATCTGCTTGACTTTTAGGTTGGGTGTGTTTTTATGGTTAAGACTTGGTGTCAACCTTATTCAGGTCTATATGCCTGGAAGTGATTAGAAGGTCAATTATTTATTATAAGGTTTTACTTGGAAGGTTAAATATTTCACAGCACATATTGATGAATTATTTCAACTGTCAAATATGTTTTATTTGCTTCTGAACACAAGCTGGAAGAAACAGCAGCATTTGATCTGCTTTATACATCATTTAAAAAACAGCCTTGATTTGGGGTATAGTAAAATGTGGGAAACGGAGTATGAATAACTATGGAATATATGAATAGCTGTATGGCAGTAATTCACACTGCATTCAGTGTGTTGGACTCTTACCATGGCTCCAAAAGTAGGTCCTGAAAACAGAGTGTGTGTTATTGCTTGGCCCTTGTTTCATCAGGCTTCGAGGAGGCCATTGTTGGGGTCTGCATGGTCAGACCTTTGTGACTTGGCAAGAAGAGTGCATTTTCAGAACTAGAAACACAAATAGTGGCCTAGATAAGTGCTTTCAAAACTTCCATCAATCCCTGCACTGGGTAGAACAAGAAGTCACTGACACTCGGCTTTGTTATTCAGACCTCTGCAAAGAACTACGGGGTGTTAAGGAAAGATTTTACAGAAATTAGAGAAAAGTGCCACATATGGCAAAAAATAAACATCATGTTTAATGCTCTGTACGAGGTTGTATGTATTTAGTGTAGTGAGTGGCGTATCCTGGCAGCATTGCCGTAACTTGGACAGGGGACGTGGGTTCCGTATGGTTCATTCATGCAAGTATAAAGCAGCTAGCCGGGTGGAGGTGCAAGTAAGCTGCTCATGCCTCAATTGTGTGCTGCTACACTGAACGTTCTGCCAGGCTGTCAAGTAGCCCTTAGTGTAGGACTCTCTGCTGTTTGGAGCTGAAGCCACGACTACTGTTTTAGGATTTCCTTTAATTTTGTTGATGATTTGGGTCTCATTAGTCTGAGCTGATTATTTTGTTGAGTTTGCTCATCAGGTTTTAACTAGAAATTGAAATGCATATTTTTATACTAACTTTGTAATAAATCAGCATAAATGGTTATTTTGTCTCAGTGTCTTTGGTCACAGCACGTCTATAATGTACCTGTGCAGCTAACTATGTCGTGGTATTTGGTGGCTCGGGCATATGTTTCCGCTTAGTTACATTAGAATAACAAAAGCAGTTTAAATGCATTTCAAATAGCCTCTAAAACTCTATAAAATGACCATCAGATCTAAAATCTACACTGAGGTCTGGGCCACTGGGACCAATCTCCATCATGTCCATGCTAAACACAGCAAAGGGGGTTTTAGAGTAGTCGTCCTAAAATTAACTTTCATGCAAATCAAGACACAGTATATTCCATGAGTTAAACGGGGACAGATAACATGTACTTCCACACACAAAGAAAGGTCTCTGTTCTTGACACCATAATTGTCTGCCTTTACGATTTGTAGCCAACATGCAACAAACCACTTCCCATCCACCACAAGGACAGAAGCGCAGAATGGAAATTCCTCAGGGCGCTTTTATTATGATTGCACTTTCTCGGCTTGTTAAATAACTGTCATTGCTGGACAGGAACCCAGTTTGAACATGGTCACCCCCCCTGAGATCACAGTTTAAGCCGCCTCACTCCTAAACGTGTAATGATTTTTGCATTCACTTCCACACAAACCAGTCATGGAGTTGGAACGACGATGCACGTGTGAGACAAAGGATAGATAGTTAAAAAGTAGGACATGTGAGGACAAACCTGACCCTCGAGATTTAGTGATGACTTACATTTATTTACATGTTTACTTTGTGCCACCTGTAATTCCACTTGCATGCTTTCTTCTGCAACTGTTTTAGCCTGCTGGGGGTTACCTGCCACACTTCTCACAAAATCACAGTGTTTGGCAAAATAAAAGCATTACTCATACTTTCCTGAACGACATTTGCACAGCCGGCTCTAGGACTAAAGCTTCCAAGTCCAAAACCGCATGGACAGGCAAGAGCAAGAACAATGGCGTAAAGTCCCATAAAGTGTATTGGTATAAAATAGTGTAAAGGTGCTACTAGTAACTGTGCTGCTGGTAATTAAAACCACATATCACATAAAGCATCTCCTCCTGAGGCATGTTTGTGTGTGTGTGTGTACGTGTGTGTTTGTGCGAGTTTGAAGAAGTTATGAGGTATTTGGAAAAAGTGGTAACGTCAACATATGTTTATACACTATGTTAAGAATTATTATGCAAATTGTATTTCAGTGTCATAAAGTAAATTAAACTCATGTTATTGTGTCGCAGGACTCACTGACATCAATCTCAGATGCCTGTGATGATTAGTTGTCAGGTTAACCCAGTTAAGGGAAAAACTACTGAAAAAGGATGTTCCACATTATTGAGCAGATCATAATTTTCAAGTAATATAGGAAAGATAAAGGATCTCTCTGCTGATGAAAAGCGTGAAGTAGTTGAATGCTTTGGTCTAGGTATGAAAACCTTCGATATTTCATGAAAGATGAATTGTAGTCATGACACTGCTGAGAGATTTGTGGCTGATTCAGAGTACACTCGGGTTTGTGCAGATAAAGGCACAATATGGACGGTTTCCGCCAGACAAACACATCAGATTAAGAGAACAGCAGCTCCAAAACTGCAAGCAGGTATTTAAGTTTACGTTTAATGGTTTTGTATAGCCCAATATCACAACAGAAGTCGCCTCACAGGGCTGCACCAAACATTAAGGCAATAAAAGAGAGCAATAAATATGACAATTTAAAGTTCAGATGAATCCAGGCAAATATAATGTCCAATAAGCGTCGGCGCGGGTGTCCCCCATCCTTAGACTCTCCAGCACGGCAAGGAAAAACTCAAAAACCCGGCAGGAGAAAAGAGAAACCTTGGGGAGAACCACAGAAGGAGAGATCCACTCCCATGGACGGACAGGCTATAGAGACCCAGGGCCGAAGGATCCCTCGTATTTGAAGCTGCTGGTGCCTCTGGAGTCTCCCTCAAGGTGTAGGACCCTCCAGAGGCTGCAGTTGTGCATAAACCTTCTATCCGTCCCCCCTATACTGTTAATTGAATGCTCATGAACAGGAGAGTTTAATTGAAATTGAATTTTTTTTTACCTTTATGTCACATTTGCATAATAATTCTAATAATAAAATACTCAATGTGAAACAATGTGAGGTCAAAAGTATTGTAATGAAAGAGTCTTTTTTTGCCTTAAACCCCCGCCTTAACCTCGTGCATTTTCTCCACTTCAGCTTTACCAAAATCTAAAACTTGACAGCCTGTAGGCCATTGTAGCGCCTCATTTTAAAGCGCTGTCATCACTTTATTGGCATTTCTTTTCATTGCTTTTTCTTGTTGCTCTTTTGTGGCGGTTTTGTTGCTTTTTCAACACACTTTCTGTCACTTTTTTGTCACTTTTTCATCGCTTTTTTGTACCTTTTCTGCTTTTCTTTGGTTGCTTTTTTGTTGCATTTTCATCCTCGTTTTTGTCTCATTTCTGTTATTATTTTGACACATTTTTTCAAGAACCGTTTGGATTTGTGTGAAGCCAAACTGGAGTGGGGGTTAAGGGGTTTATCATTCAGTGCTTTCGTGGTACAGTACGGGTTTGACTATATCTAGATGACAACGGGATGGTATTCTAACCCCAGACTTGGCTCAGGTTAATTTGAGGTCAACTTCAAACCATTAAAAACAGCGAAAAATCAAGGTTCTCTACTTACCCTACAGTTACCACCTCTCTCGGGATCAGGCCTTTAGTCACCTCCTGCAATCGTTCACTTATCACTGAAATGGACCCGCGCGCTCCTCAAGCATTCCTCTGGTTTAAAGGTGACATCACTGGGAGACCGATGCGAGCTGATCTCCGTCAAATGCCACAAAATCGCTCTGTGTATGGTGGTCGTTTCCTCATTTCGTGCTCGGAGAGGTCACAGGAGGCAACATTACACCAATCGCATGGGCTGTCCTCAATCAAGTCCTCGGATTACCGGAGCGCAGCGGTGTCCCGGAGATCTTCAAACGTGGATTTCGTCATGGTGTTTTGTTAAGATTTTAAGCAGTTTTGTTTGCCTTTTCATTGGTTACATTTTTGAGAAAACATTATCACCACAAGAAACTGATGAAACTGAATATAAATGTTAAATGTTTAAGGACAGCTTTTTAAGGAACAGTGCATCTCCAAAGGGCCTTCTTGTCTGTAACTATATAGACCTGATTTTTGGAGAACTTGAGTAAATAGGATTTGGTATGAGGCTGTAGACAGGTCAAATCCTTGTGCAAGTAAGCCCTCGTGGCTGTTAATTTTCTCCAGAGTCACATTTTTCTGTACCGAATTGTGTGAATGCTGACTGAGCTGTCTAAACATTTGTCCAAGAAACTGTTTAATGTAGTGATAGCTCTGCCCACATCTTCAGAGTTTATGTGTGCAGATGTCAACAATATACGTCAAAATTTACGCTTTAAATATAGTGTTTAACCTCTTCCCACCCGCCTTAACCAAGCGCATTGTCCCCAGTTTGGCTTTACTCTAATCTAAAAACTTCTTGACTGAATTTTGACTGCATATTAAACTTTACTCTCTTTAATTTTTGTCTAGTTTTAGTTGACTAAAATTGCAAGTAAATTCAATCAACTAAATCTACATTTTATTTTGTCAACTTTACGAGAAAGAAGAATAAGTAACCTGTTTTCCTTAATAAATCCTTTTTGTAGTCCCTCTGGAGGTAATGCAAGTGGGGATGATTGGGGGGTCGGAGGCGCAATACACACTAATAGAATCACGAAGAAGAAGCTAACATGCTAGCGGGCAAAGCTAACTGCGGGCTAGCACCACTTTAGCATTTACAGCCAAGTTTGAGGGATAAAAACATCTCCATTGTGTAGTTGGGTTGTGGCACAATGTACAACAGGGGTAGGCAACGTCAGGCCCGAGGGCCAAATCCGGCCCTTCAGCACGGAACCTCTGGCCCTCAAGATGATTTTGAGAAACATTATCACAGAAATCAGCGAGTACTTTTAACATTATTAGAGTTAAGCGGGAGGAATTAGGTCATATATTATGTACAACACTGGCATTTGAAGGAAGTGCACTAGAAAAAGTATAATCGTTTTAAGGAAGAAATGACATAAATCTACTTGAATTAAGAGATTAAATCTAAGGATTGAGTAGATTTGGTCTGGTCTTGGATGAGATAAAACCTCTAGTAGTAGTTATTCTCTTAATTCAGATAATTTTGTGTCATTTCAAGTGAAAAACAATTGTCTGATTTGAAGTGGGTTTTATTCTTGTTCCATTGGCTCTAGCATTTGTGTCTTGGATTAGTTCAAACCGACTCAAATTCAACATAGAAGAACTTTTATTCGAGCAATTTTAAGTAATTTATCTTTTTCCAGTGTTGTGCTTTACTTTGGGCTAATAATCATTGGCTTCGGCCCTCGATCTATTTACAATAAAGAAAATTGGCCCTCCAAGAAAACTTGCCTACCCCTGATGTACAATATCCATCTCTCCCTTTGCCTTCTCTGTCAGCGCAATATGAGTAAAGAAAAAACGCAACATGCTACGACACCTGCAGTGGCGCTTATGGCCTCTAGGAGCATGAGTTACTTAGTTCTGCTTTAATAATATTTATTACAATTCTATTAAATCAAAGTTCTCTGCTTTTGTTTCTTCTCCCACATGAACAAAGGTCAGACATGAGGCTCTTTCAAACTGTCATTGGACATTTGAATGAACTTAGACTCTACTTTTAATTTTTAATTTTTATTTAGTCAGATTTTAGTTGACAAATATGCGGCAACCGATCTGGACATTTTAGTCTCATAAACAACTTTGAATTTAGTTTTAGGCTCATTTTAGTCAGCAAAATTATCACTTTGACTCAAATTATGATCGACAAAAATAACACTGGTGAGGAGAGTAAGTTTAGGGAGGCATGAACTCGTGAATGTTTATATAAAATATCCTCATAGTCCAGCAATTTAAGACCAAGCTTAAAACTTATTTCTATATTTGGCTTGTGTTCAAGTCTCTCAGGCACATATTCGTCTGTGTGACCTGGGAGGAGGAGGGGGTTCACTTACACCCCACAGTTGACATATAGCACATTTAAACAGAATCGACAGACAAACAAACGTAGTGTGTGCAGAATCATTTCTCAGCCGTGCACAGTGGAGTGTGCACGTCACAGCTCTTACTCTGCAGACCTGTCCGTCTCTGTGCTGAGTGATACTGTACATACCACGGATGTAGGGAATGTTTCTGCTTTGTATGACTTGTTTAAAGTTAAGCATCACACCCTGCATGTCCTAATAAACAAGTTTCCTTGTTGCTTCCACAAAGACAATTATTCATACACCGCGAATGCATAATCACTCACAAATAAAATGTCATTGTTTGGTGTTTGAGGTACTTTCACTTCCTTTGCTTTCAGCGTTTGAGTGAAACCCTCTGAACCCCCAACTTTCTGTCCTTTGTACTTCTTTTAGGAAACATACTGCAATATATATGGTGTAGGTAGGAAACTGCTTTTGTTTCATCACTCAGAGCTGCTGGGGTAACCTGTCAGGAACAGTGGGTGACCCCAAAGCATCATCCTGGGACCCATCTCCAGATTTGAGCTAGGTTTGGTCTGGAGTCTCCAGCTGAAGGATTTAGCCAATATTGTGCATGTTTTAAATTGATGGGGGAAACAAGTGCGACCTATACCCAAACACTGGAGAAAGTGCAAACTCCACACAGAACCCCACTTAGTCACCATAAGTTAGGGCGCATATTGCATTTCTTATTTACTGCCATATCAGAAAGATAAACTTTGACCCATCTCCCAACATTTAAGAGACCTGAAAATAAAATAGTCCACATATCTCAACAGACTCATGTTTACTGCCTTGTTAATCAGAAACCTTATCAGCACTTTTGGGAGTGGACCACCCAGCCCAGAGGTTTACGTCTTACTGTCAAATTCAAGAAATGTTGGCTTACTGTTGATTTCTGCATCAGATGATAGACCTCCTTTTTGGAGTATTCCAAGCATACTTCCCTTATCATGTGGATTAACGGAAAAGATGAGAATTGGCCATGTAACTTCTTTCCTATCATAAGGAATGTTGCTTCAAGTGAAATGTTTAATGATGCTTGTGTTACTTAGATTTTCCCATTGCTTTGTTTGTGTTTCTTGATTGCAATGAACAAAGAAACTAAATTTCTGAAGATGCATCAATGCATTTATTTTCACATACCTCTGTGTTTAATGGGTGTTGGGGGCAGCTTTGAAAATCCAACCAACATAAACAGATTCTAGGTTCTTATTTTTCCACACTTTTAAACAAAGTTCACATCCTTTCTTCTTGTTTTGCTGATTATCAAGTGCAGAACATTCGATTACACCCAGATGTTAGCACTCCGGGTTCAAGAGCCAGGGTGGATGCACATTAAAAGGATTCGACTCGATTTACTCCTAATTAGAGAAACACAAATAACATAAATCCAAGTGCGTATGTCATCGTTTTTTCTCGGAGCGGACGCTAATCCAAAATCGTGCAGCCCGGGGTGACGTTCTGTCTAATTACTGTGAGTGAGTTTGCAAGCTGAGCTCACACTGTGTCAGGGCTGAGGTAATGATAACAAATGGCTCATGGAGTCAAGTTTGTGTCCATAAAACGTCATCTCGTACCGGGATGAAAGTCAGCACTTTTGATCTTAAACAAAACTCTAGATAGGACATCACCATAGTAATACAGTACATTGGAACGAATGGCAGCCACATTGTGATTCAAACCTAGTGTTATGTAAACCAACAGGAAACACCGTTTGTTTTTGTATCCTTTCTTTTAATCTGCTCATTTCATGACTTTTTTCTAAATACTGAGTTTATGTCTACTGTCAAAAAGAAAACTAAGTTTTACTTTTTAATTAAACAGTAGCACAGACTTTTATTGATTATGATTGGCTATATTTGACATAGATTTTCCTTTTGTAAAGCTGTATATTTACACTTGTTTCATACTATTGAACACTTATTACAGGACTGTATATTTATATAGTATAGTATATATGCATACATTTTTACAATTGTATTGCATTTTATTACATAACATTAAGCAAACCTAATCTATTCTTAAAGGTGCATTATGCAACTTTCTTTATGCGGCTGTATGAATGCGCCTTTACTTCCCACGTGGTCTCTTCAACACTCCTGGATGTTTGGAAGATTTTCAGGCCCTCTCACCAGCAAACCTAAGCCCAGATATCAACCATTTTTTACACATAAAAAGTTACATAGTGCACCTTTAAGTTACAGAAGGAAAAATGGGTGATTGCCATTGCTACTTCCCAAACAGTCATTTAGATTGTCTGACAGCTGTCCTGAAACAAGAAAATAGACAGAACTTGACCAATATTTAGCTCGTTTACTGAATACACAATAAATGGTGCAAAATAGCGCTATAAGATGAACAACAGTCCTTTAAAGGGGCCAGATGCAAGTTCGCCATTTTATACTCGCTACTGCCACCTCAGGTCATACATGCAACTGCAGCTTCTATATTAAGCTCGTGCTTGACGGCACTTCGGACCCGAATAAACACCTTTTTGAGTGACAGTGCAGGATTTTGGAGGCAGTTGTGGTGAACAGCTCATTCTACACATTAGGACATTGTTGGAACATGTAGGGGGAGGAAAATACTTAAATGTAACATTTTTAAACTCTGTATAGTCCCTTTAAAGATTTGCAAAACTAGTAAAAATGTGAGATACTGAGATACTTAGACTTACTGGCGATAGGACAAATCAAAACAATTACTGTATCTCAAATTCTGATGTTTTCTCAATGAAAACAGTGTCCCCATTTTTATATGACTTGCTATCAGAATTAAATTATAAAAATTCATCATTAAAAACAGTGGTATGGTTCACTCAAATATGAAGGATCTGGGTAGGCCTATTACAAACAGAAGCAGCATTGATAGCTGATGTTTTAGAAAAAGAGATTTTAATCTGAAAAGATCTAAATCTGGCTATGGGGGATTGAGAAAATACTTTTGCGCTCTGTGCTGAAGGATTGTTGTTGTCCAATGGTTTGGTCTTATCTGTTCACAATTATTAAAACTGGAACATAACAATGAAATACAGCACTGATAGTGTCAAAGGAACAGGGCGATGACTCACATCTTCCATTATGATTTTTCTTTAATGTTTCACAATGAAATAGACTTTTGATCGTTATTTGGACATAAACCATCTATGTAACACCCCTTGAATTTATTCTCCATGAGTGTGAGCACACAGTCAGTTTGAGTAATGTCACACAAGGAAGTAACCACTGCAAAAAAAACACTTCCATTTCAACACTTGTGGCCGAGATGCACAGATTAAAAGAGATGATTCAAAAGCAAATATTTTATAGATAGTAGCGAGATGGAACATAAATGAAGCACTCGACACCTAAACAACCCTGATCCATTTCATTGTTCAATAAATATGTCATATTATACACCTTTATAGAATAAGTTCTGCCTGAAAAATGCATACTGTATAAATAAACAAGCTTTATCCATCACCCAAGAACAATGTAGACCATTAACAGTGTGCAGAATTATAGTCCTAAACTGGCTCATAAAACAAAGCAAAACATAATAGACGTCTGAGTGCAATATAAAGGAGTTTGAGGGGCAGTAAATCAGCCGATTAGACTCTGGCTGCAGTGGTAAACGGTATAAAAATTAATGGCACTTTGCATGGGGTCTGTGTGTGACTTCACCTACATTCATATACTTTCATGTGAACCTGTAGGAGCCTGTGTAAAACCTAATGGATAGTCAGTCATTGTTATTGTAATAAGGTGGAATTCCTGTGGACCTGGATCACCTCATAAATACAGCCTGTTGGGTCCAACTGATAAGTGTGAGGCCTGTAGTGATTTACTGTAGGACTAGTAACAGCGCACACAGGACTGCACAGTAGGCCAACCTGTTAGAAGTGGATTAGCTCATCTTTATGCCATAATAGTGCTATTCCTTCATGGTATTCATTTATTTATTTAAACAGGGACAGCGCACAATTTAACATTAACCAAAAAGGATAGATGCATTGTACCAGGTTGGAGCAAACATGCTAATTTCCACCTGTAATCCCTATAGGCAGGTTGCCGTTACAGAAAACAGCTGATTCTAAATGTAGATGAGTATGTGACCATTATCAAATCCTGGTTTAGTACATAGAAAATTAATAATTTTTTCAGAAATGGACTATACTTCAGTGTATAGCAACTTAAAATTAAAGCAGTACTAAGTAACTCATGCCCCTAGAGGCCATAAGCGCAACTGCAGGTGTTGTAGTATGTTGCGATCTTTCACTCATTAATTGTCCGTGAGAGTAAATACTACGCTGACAGAAAAAACAAAGGGAGAGAGGGATATTGTACATCCAATTGCACAATGGAGATATTTTTTTCACTCAAACTTGGCTGTAAATACTGTTTAAGAGGTGCTAGCCCACAGTCAGCTTTGCCCGTTAGCCTGTTAGCTACTTCCTCGTGATTGCATTGTAGTATGTATTGTTGACTCCTACCCGGTGCAGGCGAAGTTGCAAGGGTGGTTTTCTTGCTGGAGACACAGGGGGAGATGAAGGACCCCCCCAATCATCCCATCAACACTTTACCCCCAGAGGGACTACGGAAAGGATTTATTAAGGGAAACAAGTTACTTAGTTCTGCTTTAAAAACAAATATATCCAAAATCTTTCTATGTTGTCTTTTTCATGCCCCCTGTGCTTGAGTCTTCTGCTGCGTTTTTTTTCCCCGACATATAATGAACAAGCGGACAAGCCTGACCAGTTCACTTTCATAAACAAAAACATAATGACAACAAACAAAAACATAATGACAACAAACAACAAACATACAGCGTAATAAAGAGTCATGGGAGTGGCCCTAATAGGCAATAAATGTAAAAAGCTCTAAACTACTTCTAAACTCAGACGTGTTTATCCAATTGTTTTGAGGTAGAAACTTAGCAAACAGGTCAAATTGTTTTGGGATGTCTGGTCACACTACAGTCATGACGTATCTGTTCCACTATTTTAGTAGATAGTAATTCTTCAAGCCTGTAGTTTGAAAAATAAAACACACTTCAGTAAAGAGACAGAGGGACTCATGTAACAGTCGTGTAACTCAGTTGTTAAGAGCTTGTTAAATCTCTGTGCTCGGCATTACCTCAGTGTGAGGGCAGGGTATAAATGACCTGCGCTGAAGTGTCAAAATGTAAGGTTCTTGTAAACACATGAATGATGAGTGATGATGCATTACCCAAGTCATCACACACAACACAATGAGTAAACACGAATCGCAACAAGACAATTCATGCAAAGACAGGAGCACAAAACACAGTGCAAGCAGCCTGTTTTATTGCTACAGTATATACAGTATTCAGTGCTCTGTGCTGCGATGTTTTTGTATCACCCCTCACACATTCAATAGCATTTATCAGGTTAATTGACTTGTGCATAACTTCAAATCACATCGCCGCCCAAGAAATGACTTCCTGTTTCGATCCAACACGTCAAAATAAAAGCACACAGCTCGTCTCATTGATTAATTCAGCAGGTACTTGCAACATTACAAGAATAAAATTAAATACACACAATTTAAGCGTTTAGTCTGTTAATAGCTAGGCAGAAAGAAAGTTGAACTAATGAATGAGATGCTTTTATTTTGGCGTGCTGGATTGAAACAGGAAGTCACTCCTTGGGCAGCGTTGTTATGATTTGAAGTCACAATTTGTGTGCTCATTTATTTATTTATTGTCGATCAAAACACAAAAAACAAATTGTACTTTTGGCCGGTTATACAGTCAGTGCTTGCCTTCAGCTGAACTCTACAATGGGATTCAAAAAATATAAAATAAATCTTCTCATTGCTCCCTGCTCTGATGAAATGTATAAATTTGTGAATGACATCATGCTTCCTCATTTCCTGGGACTCGAGCGGATGACCCTAAATCAGTCGGGCCACTGTACGCCGTGCCCCTCAAAGAATGGTCCTGTAACCGTTCTCTGCTTTTACAGCTGCTTCCATTACATTAGACACTTTTATTTTCCCAGTCTGGACTAAATATCTCCCATTAGCCCCAGCACACACAGCCGCCCCCTCGCTCGGTCCGCTCGCCGCAGAAGTGTGTAATATATGGAGGTGTGTGAGCGTGTGTGCTCAAGTGCAGCAGGGGGTCAGCTACTACCTGGCATCCAGATGTGCTCCAGGGGTGATTATAACTGATTGCAACTATTGTTTCTCGAGCAAATATGCGCTTTTGTAAATAAGTCAAAACGTGGAATAAGTAAAACAGATCTGTGCTCATGTGAGAATACTGTCGGCTGTTTGTACGCTAATGTTTGTGCTGCTTTAATATCAAGGCAATAATGCACAACAACAATTACCTCCAAAGCACTTAAATAGGGGAGACCGGGGCTATTTGTCACATTGCTTTTTATAGCCAGTCTAGAGGGCGATAAACTGATATATAATATGTGTATTGGTATTCTGCTTCTTAATGTTTGGGTTATTTCTGTAATGAGAGCTTTCTTTTAGTTCGTGCCTTAAACAAAAGACACTGATCTAAAAGACAGAGATAGAGTTGATTTGAGCCGTTTTAGCGCTAACATGCTAAAGCCGTTTGTTAGCTAGTTTACATTGTTGGTAAAATGGACACTCGGGGCTATTTGTCATAAAAACTGAGGGGTTATTTGTCACATGGGGTGGAAATGGTGGGGCATTTTTTCTTTTGTGTTTAATATGTTTTTATGATCACCTTATTTTAACAGGAGCCTTTATAGAGGTCGTATGTTGTTTGGGTCATTTTAGTGAATTTGTATATTTTACACCTCATAGAGAAATGAAAAAAAATAATAAAAAAAACAACAACAGTTAAATCAAATGAGTGCTACGAACACATCTGTCATTGCAACTGTTTTAAAATATATTTTGACTTTTTGCATTTCAAAAGCAAAAAAGTTACAAACGTTTGTCAAATTTCAATATCAATAGTGACAACCAACGCCTTGTGACAACTTACGGGGCACATGGTCACAGTCGATTTTGTTGTGTTTGACGGTAAATCGCTATTTATCACAATATGATAGAAAAAAGAGAGCGAGTTCTACTTCAGGTCAAGGGATCAAGCTTTCATTTAAAGGGGCTAAATGCAAGTTGGCCATTTTATACTCACTACTGCCACCTCAGGTCATACATGTAACTGCTCCTTCTATATCAAACTCGTGCATGACGGTAATGCGGACTCGAATTAACAACTTTTTTAGTGACAGTGCAGGATTTTAGAGGCAGTTGGGGTGAATAGGTCTGGGCTGATTCTACATCTTATGACATTGCTGGAACATATAGGGGGGGAGGAAAATACATAATTTTAAAAAATGTTTAACTCTGCATAGTCCCGTTAATGCACATCTGACTCTTGTGGGATTTGCTGTTGATGAGCAGTGAACTCTAGAAAAAAAAGTGTGACAAATAGCCACTGTCTCCCTGTTTTTGACTTTATTTGTTTATTTATTCTCAGCCAAGGTGAATGAGTCAAACCAAACTTTTTTTTTGTTTAATTACTCCGCTAGCTTTTCACATGTCCGTTTTCCCTCTCACTCCTGCCGGTGTTTAGCGCGACAGACATGATAACGCAAAAAAAAAAGTCCCTGCAGAAATGATATTTTGAGGAAAGGGAAGTGACTTTAAGGGTTGCCAAATCTCCCTTTCGTGTTCTCTGCTCGCTGCAGCCGTTTTCCATTATCAGTGCCCAAACTAGCTTGTTAAAAAGAGTGAAACTCAAACCACAGTTTTCAAAATTACAGAATTCCTCCATAAATGGCCAACTCTCCCCGCAGCAATATACGCTGGGTTCAGGCTTGAGGTGAGACCGCCATACCATTAACATAGGCACACTGGCACACACATGCACACCATGTTCGGCGTCTAATGTGCATTACAAACAACGGCATAAAACATATCAGAGCGCCATCAAAATGAAATCACCAGACAGCACGCAAGTCCCAAACCTCAGGCACCGATTATTCCATAACCATATTGAAAAGGTAATGGGTGTACATTTGAAAAATATTAAAAATAAAATGTAAATGTGCAAATCCAGCATTTTAAAATACTAAAACACTAAGTATTTCTGTTTAGCTCCACTAAAAACAGTAAAATCAAATAAAAACAATATGTCGATTAAAACTGTGAATAGGAATAAAGCCCAGTGTCGTGGGCTCGGGTCACCCACTTTCCCTCTGTCCTGTGACTCCTGTCCAATAACAAATCCTTTCAAATAAAATAATAATAATAATATAATAACCCATTAAAACAAGACAAAAAATAATAGCCATGAAGGACCACGTGACTGAAGTTAAAGGGCTAGAGTACAAAAGTAGGTCTTATGAATTTACAACTTCCACTGATGGGGCTGGTTTTAAGCGTCATCATGCACCACGAGCAGGACCTTAAAAACCCCCACACACAAACATAATTTAAGTGTGATTACTATTTCAATTTCTGGTTCTCTCTTGTCTTTTACTTTGCTGTACAGCGAGCTTGGGGGTCTTGAAATAAATAAAATGTATTATTGTAGTTTTATGTAACTTTCTGCTTCTGCCCGTTTTAGTCTCTTAAAGGGGCTAGATGCAAGTTAGTCATTTTACGCTCACTACTGCCACCTCAGGTCATATGTATAACTGCACCTTCTATATTAAGCTTGTGCATGACGGCACTTCGGACCCGAATTAACACGTTTTTGAGTGACAGCGCAGGATTTTAGAGGCAGTTGTTGTGAACAGGTCTGAGCTCATTGTACACATAAGGACATGGCTGGAACATGTAGGGGGATGAAAATACTTAGTTTTAACATTTTTAAACTCTGTATAGTCCCTTTAACCACCACCTGAACCGGGCACATTTTCTTCAATTTGGCATTACCAAAATCCAAAAGTTTAAAAAAACAAAGGCAAAATCAAGACAAAAACGAAAGGAAAATGAGGATGAAAACCCGGCCAAAACAAACAAAAAAACTATTAAAAAAAGGGCAAAAATGTGACAAGCCACAAAAACACAACAAAAGGGCGACAAAACAAAAAATATTAAAAAGTTACAAAAATTAGTTGAAAATATTCTAAAAAAAGAGACCCAAAAAAAGCAACAAAAGAGTGACAACAAAGCGACGAAAAAGTGTCAAAAATCCAAAGACAACACAGCAACAGGTCTGTAGGTCTTAGCTTTCAAATGGCCTGGGCTGCAAGCTTTTAGATTTGGGTAATGCCGAATTGGAGACAATACATGTGGTTTAGGTGGGGGGTAAGAGGTTAAACTGCATTGTTGATGGGTTTGAAAATGACTGCGATAAAACATCTTATTTTTGTGACAGCTGGCGTGTAATTTCCCTGGTGTCTCTGTGCATCTCCGTCCACATACCTGCCAACAGACTAAAACACTGGCACTAAAATGAACTGACCCAAGGACCTTCTTTTAGCAGAAAGAAAATGTGTTTGTCCTCCTTGAGTATATTTAAATCCGGAAAAAAAAAAAACCCCAAAAAACCCATCTAATTAAAAAGTATTTGTATAATTTGTGAACTAGCATTATTGATAGCGTTTCTGTGACGACCAGCTCCATTTTGCCTTGGGTTAGTTTTATTCATTCGTACCCGTAGGTAAATTAGAGTGCAGTGCAATAGAAGCATCTCACAACTGCGGTAAAAACGGCACATACACAAGGACACAAAAGACAGAGTGCAGAGTCCGCTTGCCTCAGTGACACTGGAACAAAGCTGTCCCTGTGTTCCTTGGTTCTCTTTTGGAACCACCAGCCTCTGTCCCGATGGCAGGTTCTGGAAGTGGTTCAAGGGGTGCAGAGGGTCCTTCCTGAAGCCGGGGCTGAGTCTCTGCAGCTGGTTGTTGTAGAGTGACTCCAGGCTCACCTGTAACCGGCCAATCAGCTCGCTGGCCCATTTCACAGTCCCATTGAGGGCGTTCTTGTTTTTTTCACACGCATTTCCAAACCATGACAGTAAACAAAAAGCTATTACTAGAAATGTGTGAGGAAAGTTACAGGAAGGAGTTTGCATACATTTTACTCCCTCCCTCTTGCATTGTTTGTAAACCCAAATCAAAATCATGCGCTGAGACTTTAGAAAATATAAAAAAATGTTCAGCCAAATCCTAATACACATACACTGGTTTCTGTCGTTAATAGAGTGGAGATGCATTTGACACAAGACCAAGGAGTAAGAAAGGTATACAAGATCAAACCACAAGCCTTTCACACATAGCACACGGGGCTGCTCAGTTGCAAAAGACTAATTCTATGTTTTGCTTCGGGGGGGAAATTGGTGCAATTTTGGGCATAATTGTTTCGAAACTACTGGCTAATTATGACCTTTTGAAAACAAAGTATACAGATTCGATGTGACATTTCGCTGCGCCTGCAAAATATAAACGCCCTCTTGCACTGGCTGAAGCTCGGTAAAACTTTAATAATGAAAACAACCATGCCCCAACAGAGAGGAGAGCTATTCATGGACCTCCACTCTCCACCGGCCCTCAGTATGTTTAAAGAAAACACAGCTAAACACAGACAGAAGCAAATGAAAACAGGGGGTTCTTACAGTGCCTCGAGGGGCCACCAGGTGTCACCGAGTGGACTGAATATGGATTTTGCAGCAGGACTTTCTCAGCCTTGGCTTCGGCCCCTGTGGGAAATCATTACTGCACGGGGACCGTAATGGGAGGCGTGATGACTGAGTGACCCCTGAAAAATCCCTTTAAAGGAGTTAACAGGTTTCAGAGCCATTCTCGACAAACCTTTTCCAACTGTGTTTCAGCCGCCCCTTTAATCGGATAACTCAACCTGTGATTTAGATCTAGCAGGAAGCGCATTGTCTGACCAAAACAACACGCAAACGTTATGAGTGGGCGTAAATTACAAACAGAAAAGAGATTGAGAAATGTATTGCTCATCAAAACAGTTTTTAACATGTTTATATTAGGTTTTTACATGCTTGAGTCCCATGTGCTTTTATCAACACTGTAACCTTTCACATTTTTGTTATAGCTACAGGTTTGGGTCAAATCACAACTTGCTTATTTTTCATTGCTTGTTACTGTCATGATGGATGTGCAAATAGTGACTGATCGCTTTTGCCCCTTTGTTATACTTTGCTACCCTCTGCTGGCATTAATCCGTCCTGGTCCAGCAGCCTGGTCTTAAAAGGTCTCAATGAAATGTGCAGATTGCGTTTTGTTGCAGCTGAGACTCCAGTCAGAGTCAGGGGAGGCCACAGCCAATACTCTGAGCCCTCACACTTCCACACCAACAGAGCAATTGACAGAATTTAGCACTGGATGCTTTGGATTTAAAGCAGTACTAAGTAACTCTTCCCCCTAGAGGCCATAAGCGCAACTGCAGGTGTAGTAGCAAGTTACAATTTTTTAACTTATTAATTGTCTTGTAGAGTAAATATTACGCTGACAGGAAAGGCGAAGGGAGAGAGGGTTACTGTGCATCCAATTATACAATGGAAATATTTTTTTTCACTCAAACTTGGCTGTAAATACTGTTTAAAGTGACGTTAGCCCGCAGTTAGCTTTGGCCGTTAGCATGTTAGCTTCTTCTTCGTGATTCCATTAGTGTGTATTGCTTTCTCCAGACCGGTGGCAGTCAAGTTGCAAAAATGGTTTTCTGTCCAGAGACACCAGGGGGAGATGAAAGACCCTCCAATCATCCCATAAACACTTGTATTACCCCCACAGGGACTACGGAAAGGATTTATTATGGTAAACACGTTACTTAGTACTGCTTTAATTTGATCAGTCCTTGAAAGAATGTGATGTCATATCGCCAAGCATTATGGGATTAGCTGCAAACTAATGGAGATTTTAAAAGTTAGTTATTGTTCACATTAAAACACTTGGACGCCACAGTGTAATGATTGTATTTACCAGCAGTAATTCAGAAGCTAATGGAGATGTTCCACGGCTTTTTTGTCCACTTTTTATACTGTTTTTAGCTAATGTTTGAAATGTATGCTAACAGCGGCAAAGATGGCGGATCTCCATGGTAATTTTTTTTTCTTTTTCTTAATTGCAAAGTCAATTGACAATGTATCTTAATCAAAAAAGGCAATACAAATGACTGCTGTGCATGAAAATCTAAGCAGCATCAAAAGAATAAATAAATAAATAAATAAAAATAAATAAACATTCGTTACAAAAACATCAGGGCATTAGCTCATATATAGCCTACAGATAATTTTTCACATAGTTTTAAGGCACTTTTACATTCTAGAATTTTAAGAGACTTATACAAGGACATCAGTTCATTTTTAAAAGGAACAACATTGGGATTTACATTCAGGATTCAGGAATCTACACCTATGTAGCCTAAATAAAATTTACTCAGAATTATCAAAATATTACACATATAGTATTCTATTTTTTTTGTCTTTCATAAATACTCCAAATTTGAGACGATTATAATCCAACATTGTTCTTTACCTTCAACCAATTATATAAATCAACCCAAAATTTCTTCACATTACTACATTCATGAAATAAATGTTCTTGAGATTCGATATCAATTTGACAAAATGTACGTATGTTTTCTTGAAATTGGTATCTAATTCTTAAAAATTCTTTACAAGGGTATATATAATTCATGGTTTTAAAGTGCACTTCTTCCATTTTAGGTTGGAAATGATAAATATCTCCATGGCAACTATGGACTTTCCCGAAGTCTATTGTAAAACACACGATAGCACAATAACAACAGAAAGAGAGAGGTTGTATTGATAGATTTCTTACCTTTAAATTCTCAGAGAACAAAGATTTAAGTTGACTGTACGCCTTTTTGCGGGATTAAAATAGCCAGTGGTGCTCTTGCCTCAGTAACAATTAAAAGCTTTTGAATCCACGTGCTCTTGCTTTCACAGGCGTTTGGTTTATCTTGCAGAATTTACCACCAGATGTCGCTGGAAACGAGCTCTGAAAGGTTAATTTGGCCAAGGCCGTAGGCTATATAAGTAGGCTATGTATAAAGTCTGATCTAACCTAAACATATGTGGGGAATTAATTCGATTTTTCCTTTTGTTTTTCCTTTTGTTTTTCTTTGTTCAACCCCCTTTCTTCTTTGTTTTTAGCTTGGCCTGCAGCCCTATACTCAATTAACCTGTGACCTATGACCTATTTTTTAAGATACAACGTTGCATTTGCTCATAGGCTATTATTAGTCTCACGATGACAATCAGAATATTTTTCATAATACATTTTTTCTTTCTTTTTTTTTCTCTCCATCTTCTGCTCAACGTTTGTGTGTTTTGTAATATCGACACACGGTGGCAGTGTTGGCTGACATTCAGTCAATCTGCTGTCCCAAACTGTTCATCCTCACCACAACTGGCTCGGTCCTTTTCACAATTAAATGAACAAACAAATCAATAAGTAAATCAATAAATAAGATGAGGTATTTTAATCGTAAAGGCACAGCTCAAGTACAATAACAATTTCACTGAATTCTCACAAAAAATCACAAAGTCACATTTCAGCTATATTAGGTCATTTTGATTTAAAATAAATAAATATAAGTAAAGAGTAGCCTAATACAAGAGCAACAACAACAAAAAAGAACATGATAAAATCTGCTCCACCGTCCTGCTCTCCGGTTGGCTCGCGGGCTGATTGGCCTGAGCTGTGATTGGTTGAAAGTTTCTCGCTGAGACTGTCCGTAGAGGGAGTTTACTTTCTCGCCTGCGGCTGAAGTTTGGACTGTGCGGACCCGCCGCTGGAGGCAAAGTGGACAACCCCCCCCCCCCCCCCACACCCCCCACCCCCGGGCTCAGCTTACCTCCGTGTCTCCCGTGCCCGAATACTTACCGTAACGCGCGTGCAGACACATCTTTCATTTTTCTCTCCCGAGCGGCTTTTTTCTTGGAGTTGTAAAAGGAGGCTGTCATTCACAAATCTACTACGGCGCTCACGTGTTTGACCTTATCCGTTTTATTTCACTTTATAGGCGACGGCGCGGTTACGCTCGTGCACTGTCGACTTTCTTGCGCTCTTTTCGCGCAGCTTTCTCACTTTTCCACTGTTTGAGCGTGAGACGCGCGTTATGTGACTGTGCCGTGTTCATCATTCAAGTCGAAAGTTAGTTTAGGGAAATAAAGTGAGCGCAGACATTAACGGGATGGTGCATGCGGTCAGCTGCTAAAGGACTACGAGCTGATGTCTATGTCTTGTCCTCATTACTGGACTTTCTAAGGTGAGTTAATCAGTTTTGTTATATTTCAAGTGTACATATTTTATAGATGTGTGAACTTGCTATTATTTGCTCAAATCAGTGTTTTACTATCGCACAAATCATCAATCATTTCACTTCAAGCAGCACCACGTTTATACTATTGGTTATTACAATGTAGGTATTAGGTCAAACTGTTGATTAAGAGAACTTTCTGTGCTGTGATTCATTATGTTCACAACAAAGCATATTTTACAATGGGACATCATCACACTAAGAGCTGCCTTACTGTTAGGGATGTAAGTTCGTCTCATGGCTGTTATCCTGCATGTTTACACTGCAAAAAGTATTTAACTAGATCAGTATAAGCATCTCAATTTGAGCATAATAATCCAAATTTTAGTTGTTTTGACTAGTTAAGAAGTTCTCGGGCATTCGTCCTAGATTATTTCACTTGTTCTGAGGTGTTTCTGACTCGTTTCGATACGTTTCGTCCTTATTTCAGGTCATTTTCTTTGCCAATGGGGAAAGAAAATTGGTCTTATCTCATTGGCAATTTTACTTTCTTATTTCAAGCGAGATTTACCCTTAGAACTGGTCTGAAATGTCCTCAAACAAGCAAAGTAAACTTGGTCCGATCATGGAAAAGTGTCTAAATGAGTGAAAACCGCTCAAAACAAGATACATTTCCTCATTTCAAGTCATTTAAGCCAATGTTTGATATTTACTTTTTGTAGTGTACGCCAGTTTTTTTGTTGTTTCAGTGCAGATGTTCCTGAATATGCATTGTCCCTATCAAATAAATAAATATATTTAAATAAAGCATGTGTTTCTAAATTGCCACATATTTCCGCTTTTAATTCATTTGTTTTGGCGGAGAGGACCTCGAACTTTGCTATTGTTTGTATCTTGTGGATTGCACAGACATTGGATTTTAGACTTATGTCCTTTATAATGTTGAGGGTAACCTGTTAAGTACACAAAGCGAAGACACAAGGACTTGAGGAAATGCATGAGGCAGAAAACCACTGTAAGCAGAGAGACTTTGACAGATGGCGAGAATAAATGTATTAGAATAATAGTGGGTCAAAGTCTCTGGTTGGAGTACAAAGGGATTTACAACAGAGTTCAAGCAGTGATGGATGTGTTTGGGTTTTTGTAAAATTACATTTTTAAGCCGCGATGTGATTTCCAGGGCTTTAAATATTATCTATCCCGGTCCTCTTTGCTGGTTTGGCCTTTTTTGTGGGCACAGATTTTGGTTTCTCTTTGCTGTATGTTAGTTCAGGTTTATTACCCTGTTATTGTTAATATTGTGGAAAAAACGAATTATCTTTTTGCTCATGTCGTAAACACCTTTTTACCTTACTGCTTTTCAGTTTGAAGAGGTCGAGTTTTCTCCCCAGTGTGATCTAAAATGGACTTTCTTTGGGTCTTTCTCCTGGTGTTGGAGATGATGATCATGATGTCCAGCGCTGCCAGAGGTACGTTAGCTTCTCTTCAGGAATATTCACTGCATTGTTTTATGTTGAACTCATTTTATTGAAGCGCCACTTCAAAGTAACTGCTTGGGCTTTTTGTATCTTTACTGTATCAGATTGTCATGTCGTTCTGTTGGCCTTTCTTTTGCTTTGTATAACATGCGTCTTTGCTGACTTGCATTTCCTTATTGAGAGCTAAGTGTTCAGAGCGTAATAGATGTCTGCCCTCTTACATTATCAGACAAGGCTCGGGATGGGTCCTGTACAGTGGAGACAGGGACAGTTCCCCGCCGGCTGCACAACAGACGGTTGCAGAGTTGGCGCCCGTTCCTCAGATCACACCAATGATGAGTTTTCAGTGGGAACAAAGCTGCATTCACTGAAGCGAGGCCAAGGCAGCGCACAGACACGGGGCAGAAAGTAAACACAGGGCCATAGACCGCAAAAGAGATGAGATTAGATTAGCCTATTAGGGATGTTTGCTGTGCAATGCCACAGCACCTCCTCCCCCTTCTTCTGTCAGTGGGACCAAGGCAGTGACGGGCAGCAGGAGGTGGGCCATGTTTGCAAAAGACAATAGTGAGAAAAACAAACAGCGTGTCGTAAAGGTTGTTATAAAGCAGTGGTTCTCACCGAGGAATCTTCAGGTCCTACTTTGAACGTTTCATAATAAGCGGAGACAGAATTCAGGGGACTTTATTTTATTTATAAGTTTATTTGATAGACATAGAACCAGAGGCATTCTTACAAATAAGCGATTATAGTTCATAGGCCATATTACTAACAGCTAATTCGCAGACCTGGTCCATAAAACATAAAATGCTTAAAGGAATAGGCCACCGTTTTTACATACTGAGATATGTTCTTACCTTAGCTTTGACGAGTTCTTTAGGACCTGTCTGGTCTTCACCAGTGCCTTCAGTCACGTAAACACAGCGCAAACGGCGTTAGCATTTAGCCTCCTCTCCACTATAGCTCCAAAACAGGTCAAGATAGAAGCTACCAAGCTCTTCCACGTTTTCCCTATTTAAATATGGTTACGTGAAGTGTTCCACTACAAAGTATAATTACACAAAATTAAACAATGTGGATTTTCTAAGCGGATAAAAGGGGGAACTATATTGTAAGGCGTAATAATACCAGGAGTAGTTCGAAATCCACGCAGTAATCTTCACTTTACTGCGCAGTAATCTTCACTTTACAGTGCGGATGCCAAACTACTCCTGGTATTACTACGCCTTACATTATAGTTCCCCCTTTTATCCGCTTAGAAAATCCACATTGTTTAATTTTGTGTAATTATACTTTGTAGTGTAAAACTTCACGTAACCATATTTAAATAGGGAAAACGTGGAAGAGCTTGGTAGCTTCTATCTTGACCTGTTTTGGAGCTATAGTGGAGAGGAGGCTAAATGCTAACGCCGTCTGTGCTGTGTTTACGTGACTGAAGGCACGGGTGAAGATCAGACAGGTCCTAAAGAACTCGTCAAAGCTAAGGTAAGAACATATCTCAGTATGTAAAAACGGTGGCCTATTCCTTTAATACATTTATATAAATCATTACAAATAATACAAATTACCAAAGGTCTGCAATAAAATATTATAAACTGGAAGTACAATACAATACAGAAAAGTGAGAGAGCGAGAGCATTGTGGATTTAAGCACTGATTATGACACTGAAGAGGAAAAACTATCAAAACTATTTCTGAACAGTCATTTTTGGTCAAGATCCAGATGGCTCCGTGACCCGCTTTTCAGTCCCGGCACACCACTGTGGAAAAGATTGAAATTAGTCTTGGATACAGAAATGTTTTAATCAAGGAAAGTATATTTCTATTCTTCCCAAAGATGAACGAGGTGAATGTATAAAACAACTACTCATGTATTATTCCTGGTGTAGCTAAAATAAAAGCATGATTTTTAGTCCGTGAAAAAAAAACCTTTTGACAATAAGCATTTGAATTATAATGAAAGCAATGCTATTATGATTTGACTTCTCTGCCAGACTTGAGGTTGGAGAAACAGTTGCGTAAGTGCTGATTTGGGAGTTGGACTGATTGAAGCCACAGGAGAAAGTGTGGACAAGGGAAGCAGTGTGAGAGTGAGGCCAAGAGTGCATGAAACGGACAAAACGAACAGATTCTATTATGCACTTAAGCTGTACACCTTGCCCTCTTCATGCAGTAGGATGGGTTCACTCATGCGAAGTACAATAAGACTGATTGGCCTTTTTGAACTTTACTTTTTTTGGGTCGTGCTTTGCTGTACAGTAATAACATGAAAACAGCATGGTAACACTTTGCACCAAGAAAATTTAGAAAATGTTTACCGTGTTTCCTTCTAATTGATCTTTTTTTTTTTTTAAATACTGGGTTAGTGTGATACTGACCAATCATTTCACCTGAAATATTGAAGGTGTGTGTCCTGTTTCCATGTAAACGCTGTGTGATTTTGTGTTGCCAAGCTTGTGCTGTAAAGCAAAATGCACATTGTTTTCTTTGATTTCACTTGAATGAATTTCATTTTTGGCAGACTATACAGAAACAGCTGGAAGTCATCTGACAGTACAGCGCTGCTGGTGGCTCCTGGTTTCATACCATGTCATTGTCATTTTGTGGTTTTGAATGGAGTGAAGTGGCGCGTCGTCTTTGTCCTTTGAGCGCTTGCAGCTTTGCTTGGGGGAAAAAAGGCTAAATTAAACATTGCAGTGGATACAGAAGATTTGATAGCTGAACAATAACATCTTTTATCTGTTTTGGATCAGATTTGATTTATGAACATACTTCTCAAATCATTAGCGCACATGTCGTACATTAATGGTAGTTTCCAAAGAATCACAGCTCGTTAAAATTAATCTGAATCTATTACATTTTAATGATGTAATGATAGGTAATAACAGGCCACAATTATTGTCATTTCACTTAAGTTTGTTCGACAATATTTACATCAAACAATAGACTGAGTAATGGGCTGTTTTCATTGGCTACATCTATTTTCCACTTCACTTGAATTGCTGATGTGGAGACGACGTTATATTCCAGAGAAAATAACGCTAACTGAAGGTAGGATCACCATGGCGACTGTCGAAACAAAGGATAACCAAACGCTTAATGCCATAAGGATATTTGAGGACATTTAAAGGCCTTGCTGAAATTGACTTTGTAGCTGTTTGGACCACGTTGACTCCAATCCCCATAGTCAGAAGCACTTTCTGCACATTTAAGTGACTAATTCTGCACTCAAACCTCTCTCTACTCCTGAGGTGGTGCCCCTATGTGCTGTGCATTTGAAATCCCAGCAGCTTTACCAGGCTTGTTCTGATTCTTTCAGCACCCAAATGATCTCCACTACAAAGGATTTCATTACATACGCTGTCAGCTATAGTCTTGTCCCCGTCTTAATCTGGAGAGGACGAAGCACAGATGTTAATGCTTAGAAATGTGAGTCGAATTACCTGTTTTCTTCATACATATGCATTGTTTTGAGCTATAAAACATACAATACCAATGCAACAGCCCCCCTGGATTGTAACCACGCACAGGTTTGAGCATGATTTAAAAAAAAGAACACAAGAAGTTCCAAAATATCCCCCCCCCAATAATGACCTATTGATTGTGAGCACACATGCAGCCTCCATAAGAACTCCAGTGTAGAGACTTATGCAATCCGCTGTTGAATGAATGTCTGGCTTCTGTGTGTATGTCTGTCTGTGTAGGCAGGAGCATGAGACCGAGCAGCTGATAGATTAGCATTCCCCTCTGTATGGCACTGAGCTCAAACCTGAAGGTCAGAGAAGAGTCAGCATAGCTCCATTAAAAAAAAAAAAAATGTGTTTCTCTGATAAAATGTTTGAACGTTTGCTTGACGATGGAGATTCTCTCTGTTTTCCTCGTCAACCCAAAGCATTCATAGTAGGCCAATTCTCCTGCTGGGTAGTCCTGACCAGGATCCTAAATCATTATCAAGATCACCAGCGGCACTGATGGGAAGGAACGAATCCCTACTTTGCCATTACTGAATACCAGTCAATATTAAACTGGGACTAAATCTTGCCTAATACAGAACCTTCTGATGGCAAAGTGATGGTCGTATTACTGATATTAAACAGTGAAATGTACAAGATCATTTCTGGAGCCCTCAACAGGATGCAGCATGTGACGGGTGAATCATGTGTGTATCAGATGGTACAGAATGAATGGCTAGTTTGCATTCTGCATTCTTTCCCTGTTTGTTAGAATAAGTCGTATTTACTCTTACTCATCTTTGCTGTGTTTTCCGAGGAGCTGATTTAGAAACAATTGTTTATTGAGAGCGAGGACGATGCACACAGGTCTGCATTTGAGGTTCCATGCTACAGTTCTTCCTAAACACTGTAATGCCTTCCAGGTGATCACGGTGTGGACCACCCAACATCAAGACTGAGCCAGAGACACAGTGACAGGGAGATGTTTTACAGAGTTACAATTGATTTCAGTTCAAAAAAATGGACAGACGATGACTCAAGAACCTTCGTCGAGGATAAAATTATTTGAAAAACAGCCTTTGCTTTTCGCTGAAATGGACATTAGAGATGCAATTTAGAACAGAATTAAAAATGGGTCCCTAGCATGTGATCAATCCTGAGTATGTCTGCTTATCCAGTGCATTTGCCCACACACTTGGATCTAAATAAAAGCCGTCTCAACTAAGCACTGATTAACCACGTTATTACAGTCGCAAATCCATAACATTGTGGTTGCTGGTTGTGGTAGAAGAAGCCGGGCTTATTGGGGGGCTGCTCGGGCTTAAAGGAGAGTGAGCGCATCCCAAATGCTTGTAGTATAAACTAGTGCATACCACAGACAGATGCTCAAACACACAGAAGTTTACCTCATTGTGAATAGACAGAGATCCCGCAAACGCTGTGCCTGCTGCTATGTGGTCTGAGTCACAGCGAGGCGTCGTAAATGCCATTTGACATGCTGATAACCATTATACGACCCACGGGGAGGAGGGCCGGACCACTGACCGCTCACCCTAAAAGAACAGGGGTCAGCTTTGGCCATATTTGCTTAAGCACTGGGGCCTTTTCTTACGCCTCTCTCAAAAGTACCAAAAAATACAATAATGAGCTTCCCAAACACCATGTTTAATTGGCCAAAACATGCCCCCTGACTTAGTTTAAAACAAGATCAGTTTTAGTAAAAAAACAAAACAATTACAACTCAAGGAAACGTTGATTTAAAACAAAGTCGAAAAACAAGAATAAAGTAGAGCCCATCCATGCCATACACACACTTAAGACTAGAAAATACAAACAGGTATCATGCACATTGGCAGGTATGCTAGCAGAGGCCCAGTCTATGACCAATCTTTGCTCTGTCACCCAAATGGTTTAGTGTTATTTATGAGGCTGCAGAGGGTTTATATATTCTAATTACCCTCAGTGATCCTTTTGTTCCCAAAATAAAGACATAGAGCAGTGCCTGTGTGCTGCGTGTGTTCTGATTACACAGTGATTAAAAGACAAAGGGAGGCTCCAAATGGAACAAATGACTCTGTTAGTTCCCCCTTGTTAAACTCTATTGTGTCCCAGCCAAATGTTGACTTGCTTGAATTAGTGGCTATACACAAGTAGACCATAAATGTCTTCCATTGGCAAATACAGCTTTATAATCCTGCCTAATTGTTTTGACAGAGTTGGGACAGGTTGTTGTATGTCAGTGTCAGTGTGACAAGTGCGTCCTTTATTTGTGTAGTCACCATAGCATTGTCTGACGAAATGCACTCAGATAAGAATCTCTCTGACAGATGATGCAAGAGTTGGTTTCCCTAGTCCTAACGATACGCTGCTTCTGCACTGGTTTCCAGCTCTGACTTTTACAAGGCTTGTTAATGTTAAAGGCTATTAGGCCACATGTAGATAAAGCCAATGTTTGCTTTGACTTTACTAATGGCGGGATAGTAATGGAGCTGTCTGGATGCTCACCGTCAGGGATGGCAGCGTTTCACACTGATGTGAAGATTTGTGTCACTCAAAGTTGTAATGTACAACTTTGTGAAAGAAATATCTCTACAGATTTCTGAAATGTCACTAGTTAACCAAATCTTGATTCAGTTAACAATAATCACACACACTATAACTCAGTGCTGTGAGAAATGGACTGCCCAGTGTCTGCTTGTAGTGGCCTCCTCAGCCCCTCCAACTCTGCTCCTCTGAGTGCAGTATTGTGAGGGCCACGGCGCCACACTGCCGTATTGTGCTCTCAGTGGGGTTGGGGTATGTTTGGTCAGTGCTACAGCACTGTGGGTCAAAGGGCAGTCAGCAGAGAGGGGAGGGGTCAGGAGGAGGGAGAGAAAGCACATGCCAGCTCTGGAGGAGACTATAACAACACACCAGGAAGCCCCTTCTGCTTTCACTGGTTTATCTGCTGCATTTTCTGCTCAGTGCCTCGCTTTGACCTCTGTCCCAAAGATGGACATGGCAGAGGGCTCAGACAGCACTGATAAGGGTCTCCAGTTGCAAAATTAGGGGTTATAATTGGCACATTATCGCTCATGTAAGCCACAATGAAAAGGGACGTAAGGCTTATCAGTATTTTCTTATCTTAACACATTCAGAGTATTAGATGAACTATCAATGATAAAGCCCTGCCACACAATGCATGTAACTAAGAAACCAATTAAGAGTGACGCATGTCTTAAACTTAACATAGCTACACATTCAAAGTGGTCGGCAGTATTTAGGCAAAAAGGAGTTAAAATAGTTGAACAACAACAGATATTGGTCATGTGCTCTCACTTTCTCAAATTCTATCAATAATGTTGAATGCCAATATGCTTTTGTAGGGGTGCCCAAAGTGCAGCCTGGGGGCCAAATGCGGCCCTCAGACCAGCTTTTGGTGGCCCTCAGGCTTCTTCTTCGTGATGTGGCACGCATCGCCGGAAATTGTACTTTTTTCCTGCGAGTTTAACAATTGCTCAAATTATAATAATTGTGTGAGACAGAGCTGCATTATGGTTCCAAGCCTTAATAAAGGTGCCGAGAACGGTTAAAACCTGTCTTAAATGCATCCAGTTGCTCCACACTATATACACTTTGTTGAGTTGAGTGTTTGATTTGTTTTGTGAATACTAGTCTGTGTGACGAATGGAGATTTGCAGTACATTAATTATTTATAATGACTCTATGAATTGCCTCATCCTTGTGCAGCATTGTGTTTGCAGTATTACGCACCTCAGAGTACTATAATTTCATACTGGATCTTTCTCTACTGCTGAGTGTCCTAATGGCTCTGCTCTGCTCTGCGTGTTGTCTCTGCCTCTGTCTATCTATAATTCCTCTGCCACTTTGTTTGTCTGGGCCCCACTGTCTTTCACAGACCCCTTGGAGCCCCCTGTTCCCCTGCCACAGTCTCCAGCTGTTATTCCTGATGGCGTTACAAATGAGATGTTGAAAGGTGATAGCCGCGACAGGAGACAGCGACCCTTGTTTTCTTTAGGCTCCGGTCTGTCAGATTGGGTTTGGTGAGGGGCTCCCAGGAGCAGCTGTGAGCGTGTGCACACCTTTAAGAACTGTACGTGAACACAAAGAAAACTGCACCCAAAATACCACCATCACATCTGACTGACGTGTTTTATGGACGGTCAGGGACATTCTTTGTCATTGTTTATGGGGCGTACAGGTGATCTTTGACCCCAGGAAGTTGAGGCTATTCAGGGGCAGGATGTTAAGGTGAGTGGCTTTGGGAATAGCTGCTTTAGGCTCCTGTTGTTAATAGGGCTGCACAATATAACGCCAAATGACTGTTATCACAATATTAGCAGACGTAATATTCGTATCACTGTACAATACATCGCAAAATCACTGAAGTCTCCCGGTGGTTAGTCACACAAAAGCCTTAAGTAGAAAGGACATTATAGTCTATGGTATGTACAGTATAGCATGAAATTGAAAGCATAGCGTACACATGAGAGGGACAGACAAATGCCATGGTTCCCCCGGTGCCAGCTGTCGATGTGGAATCCATACTGCAGTGGGAATGTGAGAGGGCTGTGGGAGAGCTGGGGGTGGGCTCCAAAACACTGGGACAGGGGACACACTCCGACTGTTGTGTGGCCATTCGGACATATTTTTAGCCTCGGACGCTTGTTTGTATTGAACGTGCACAACAAACAGAGGCCTTTTTCATTGGGCTTATTACTGTCAGCCTCTGGAAATAGTTTACCATTGGTATATTGGGCAATGAATGAAAGAATGCTAGTATAGAACAGATGGAAGTCGATCACAATTTTGAGTGTTGAGCAATTTGATTTAGACATTTGACCCTTCTTCAGCCACTGCTGCTGACACGGCCCACTATGGCATTATGTTCCATTGAAGCAGTTATTAGTTATGCTTCCCAAATAACACAAATAAGAAAAAAAAAAGAATAAAGTTTTACCATTGTATAGTGAGTATTCCCAAACAGTGCAGCCTGCAGTGGAGTGGAGTAGCTCACAGGCCGCAGCGCTCTTTGCTGGCTTAATAATTTCCCACTACAGGCTTCGTCACACTGGTCAGCTCAGCATACATTATCCGCTGGTAATCCCTCTGTTGTGCTGGCACCATTATCACACCGGGACACAACAGGCCCATTCTTCCACGCGTAATTAACAAAAGTACTTGTGCACTGCTTTCTGGGATTTAACTGCTGCGTCTGAGGTTTTACAAAGGCAGCGGGACTGGGTGGGAAGTGGAGAGGCTGAGTCAAACCAGGACTCGCTCATACAGTTCGGATAGATTATAGGTGGAACTGTGGCTGTGTAACTTTTGTATGGATTTTGCTTAATAAGGCTGTAATGTGTTGCTTAGATTTGAAGAGGTCATGGTCTTTAAAGCAGTTCATGCCCAGCCATGACCCAAATAAATAATATTAAGTTCAGTTTATAATTGAAAAATGCTTTGCGGGTTTTTATGAAAAAGACGCTTCTGATTCAGAGGCTGATTTAAATTTTTATCATTCATTGTGCATTGGAATACATTTGTGTTGTGACTCATGTTTAGTTTTTGGCTCCGACCAAATACATTTTTGATGAAGGCCTGTGACCCGCTGAAAAAGGTCTTGCAGTCTACATTTGGTTCCTGACTCGAGTTGAGAACCACTGCTAAAACAGTTCTCTTCCACATCTTTTGATGTTGGACGCCCAGGGTTACAAATGTGAAAACATTATATATTGATTGGCTAATAAATCATTTTAACTCAAGCAAAACTAGCGATACAAAAAAGAAAGGAATCTCGTTGTTTGTGTTGCAACAATTAGTGATTTTTCATGAGAAATCAAGCATTCCTGATTGAGTATTGATGATGAAATAGCTGTGCTATGCTTTTACACAAATGGTGTTGTTGATTGTAGTGTTAACAGTTGGGATTTCTCTCTCTGTTATTAATGCTGCATAAACATTCATTGAAACCGTGGTCCGATGAAACCCAAACAAGAATAAGACATGACCAAAGCACAGAACGGGGGGACGGGAGATTAGGGCGCTCTGACAGGTACAAGTGACACGCTGAGTGATTTATTTCAGGTGGTATTTTGGAGCGGCCTGTGAGAGTGTGTCCCCTCTCCATCAACACCTCTCTCCCTCTGCTCTTGGCTCACAGCGTGTCATGGCGACCGCTGCTCGGCCCGGGACATGCACTTTTAGTTTATAGGAGGGGTCCAAGGAAAGGATGTTTTCTCATACCGGATGAATCAAAAGTTAAACAATCTTTTTTTCCAGCACTAGATTCAACAGTGTTGTGACAAATCTTTCACTTTGACCTCTTAGTCATATATGTGGTGTATACACAAAACCTAATGTAGGATTAAACTTGTTATGACGGGTATTTGGCGTGTTTCATTGCCTTGTGCTGAATTTTAGTGGATTCAAAAACGCTCTTATTCCTGTCTAAAGCATTGGCACTTTCTTCTAATGTCTTGGACACAAACCAATCAATAGAGATCTTTTGAATCTCAAAGCTCACAGAAACTTATTGCTTAATTTTTTTTCAAGACTGAAAGGGTGAAACGGGTTAATGAATGTCTAGTGAAGTCTTACCTCCAGTATGAATAGTGCCAATTGTCTGCAGTATTAACATCTCCTGTCTCTATGTTGAGTGACAATACCTTTGTTATGTCTTTATGTGGCACTTTACCTTTACTTGTTCAGCCACTCTCATCCCTTTTTGGGGCTTTGGCTGACTTTTGAGATGTCAGTCAACAAGGGGAGACAACCGAAGAAGTTAAAATACGCCCAGTGCTCCATCCCTGGGTTAATCCTCTCTGCATTTTCTGATGAGACACTGACCTGTGCTGAACAAATGGACTTAGTCACGGCTCAGGATTGGCGAGGAATGCAGGAGAGGGGCACGAGTGTGTATTATGTGTTATGTGCATGCTTGGAATGTTCAACTCCCCACCCAACCAAGCAGAAATATCACAGGTGGAGGAGGCAGAGGGCCGGGAAGAAATGTGTGGAGTGGCCAAAAAAGATAATACAGATCATAGGGTATACATTACAATTTTAGGATTACACACTCATAATGTATTTGAATGGTATGTTCTTTCCCTGTTATCTTCATTTGCTGGTTTCAATCATTTGATGCTGTAATTTTTCCGTGAGAGCGATGCATATTTCCATGTTGTGACTGCTCTATAGCCCGTATCAAACCTGGATGTTTTACAGGACAGAATCAGCACATTGGCATTACTTGAGATTGTTCCTCATCATACAGCTGCAGTGGTTCTTGACACTTCATGGCGACGTCATGGCGACGTGAAAACAGGCAGCAACCTCCCTGTCTCTCGGTACAGCTGCAGTAGGGTGCATTTGAGACCTACAAATTTCTTCTTGAAAAACTGAAGAGGCGCCAAGAGCCCCCACACCTGCAGCACAGTGGAGGCGTTACAGGAAACAAAAAGGGACAAACGAGGAGGTATCGGGGCAAGACTCACAGCTAAGCCACACATGCCTTTTATTGTTCTGGCTAATGGATGTTCACTGGAGAATAAAACAGATTAACTGCTAAGAAGATGGTGAAAGACTGTTGTGGAGCGGAGGGAGCTGCGCAGGAGGAATGAGGAGCAGGTGGAGGTGCAGCCGTCCAGTGCAGGACACCACGCTCGGAAACAGGGACAAACCCAAGAGGCGCTGCACCGTTTCAGAAGAAGAGACTGAAGGCAGCCAGCCAGGTTTCCTCCGGGTGCTACGGTTTCGCCAACCTACAAAAACAGCTGGTCAGGTTGATCCACAGTGGTGATGCGGCTCAGTCGCAGTGGCTCAGGACTAACACCTGAACACTATTTAGTTGTACGGTTGTACAATGGCAAATAAAGCGCTTATTTACTTACTTGATGATGACCAATGGACATACTGTGTCCTTGCAATGACCTTTTTTCTGGAATCTTCGTTTAAAATCTTGAAGCTATGAGTGGTAAACATAACCATCAATAGCATTGTAATACTTATTTCTGAACTATAGCCTCTTAACTCTTAACTAGCCTCTTACGCGTTATTTGCTACAAGTAAAATTAATCATATCAGCCGATGTTTATCGGCTAACCCCCAAATATTAGCATTGATCCTAGTGCAATTGAAGATCATTGTCCTCTTACATTTTAATTGTTATATTTTCTCATTGGTTTCAATTTAACCTGGCAATATAAGACAGACTTTTATACTTTTGGGTTTAAAATTACAACTACTAAATACACTTTTGTTTCACTTCTCTTAATACTGCATGATTTTAATAAGCTCATCCTCATATCGAGTGTTCGCAAGGACTGCCCTTTTACTTTATATGTGTTGTGTCAATATGAAAGCCTCTTTTACAGCAAATACTCACCTCTTTATCACTGCAGCAGGTGGGCAGTGGCTGTATGTTACCGCTGCTGTTAATAAGTTACTGGGTCTGCCTCCACAAAGCTGATAAAGGTTAGGTCGAGGACACACAGTGGCAGCTTGATTTAATCTTAAGGTTATGACGCCTTGTAGTTTGTGGTTGTTTTGGTTCGATGTCCATGACTAAATGGACCCTTGCATTTGAAAGCGTCTATCTTGACATTGACCGAATAAGCAAATTGACCCATGATGCCACATATATAACACCTGCCACAGCTGCAGTGTGAAGGGGGTGACTTTTCAGCTTTACAAGCCGTATAGTTGGAGGTCACTGGTGAAGGTTGGGTAAAATAGTCAAGCTGTCTGAGAGTGGAAAAGTCTATTCTTACTTTACGTGCCCCTAAAATAGATCCTCTAAATACTTCCAGTGCAAATCTTGGACTATTGCTGTATAAATGGCGAGGGAAGGGAACCAAGCATGTCGGACTTCTGGGTAATTGGCAGGGGGTCATAGTGTCTGCTGCCTGTCGGTGTCAGCTCTGATTTGGCACTTTGTGTAACCCAGTCTGCTGGGGGCCACAACATGACCGGTAAGAATCTGCACTAACACTTGACTGGTATTGCGCTTGTGGTCTTTGACCCACTTTAAGGACCATGTGGCCCCTTAGCCCACTTTGTCCTGTTCAATGTTTTACACAGACATTTAATATGTTAAAGGAACAGGCCACCTTTTTACCATACTGAGATATGTTCTTACCTGAGCTTAGAGTTGATGCGTACCTGTCTGGGCTCTACGTGTGTGCTCAGTCACGCAAAAAGACCAAAGCTGGGGTTAGCATTTCGCTTCTCCTCCTCTCTTCTATGGGGCCAAACGGGGTGAAGTTAGAAGCGACCAAGCTCTTCCACGTTTTCCCTAACTTCACCCCATTTGGCCCCATAGAGGAGAGGATGACATCTTTGGCCTTTGTGCGTGTCTGAGCTCAGGTAGGAACATATCTTAGTATGAAAAAACGGTGGCCTGTGCCTTTAAAAACAACTCGATTGACATTGATGTGCAGTGGTCTCCAGTCTAGTGTATTTTTGCCATAATACCTCTTTGATAATGACACGGCTATCACATAGGCTGCATGGTGATCAGATTGCAGTTTAGCCCTGGGAATGTTATGTGTTAATTATATGTATTACTGTAATTTATTTGCTCGTAATTAATGCATTTAATTACCCAACGATTGGTGTGCATGCCACTCAGTTGGAAAACAGAAATATCGTGAGGTCTGGCATCTGAGAAATACACATTTAGACCCCTGATAATTCTTGAGGTCTCTTGCACTGTAAATCTTTGACAACTGTAGTTAATGCTTTGTGTGCTTGGTTAATATTGTGCAAAACAAACATAGTGTGACCATAAAGAGGTCGGCCTGCTTTTTTACAGCTGGCTGAAGCAAAGTACTGCATTTCACACATTTTATATTAAAAGCAGTTAATGTTTAGCGTTGTGTAATGTTTTGTTTCCCTAAATGAGGGGCAGATTAATTTTCCGTCCTTTATCCGTCTCTCAGTGATGCTCCTATACTCCTGAGTCTTTCTCACTAGACCCTTCTTTTTCCTTGAGCATTAATCTGTATTTATGTAATGTGCTCAAGGTCTTGCGCTCAGACATCTGCTTCATAATGGGGTTTACATAAAGTCCCATATAAGCTACGGGATTGCCGGGATCCTATGCATGTGGGTGCTGCATGTTCACTGAATATTTCAAACGGGCGCATTAGTTCAACCACCAACTTTCCATGGACTATTTTCTTTTGCCATTTTTGTGGTGACTCTGATTTTTGTTTTCTTTTAATATGCCTTTCTAGTAATAACATGAATATGGCATGGTATTATTCATTCATACCTATCACACTTTTCTCCCAAACTCTGTAAAGATTTGCACCTGCTTCTTTTGGTTCAAACATAACGCTAACCTGTAATCCACTGGTAATTATTTGTAATTCTTAAACAGCTCAAACAATGATTGGTGCCGCTTTTTGTTACATATTACCACAGTCTTTCACAACAACTTGTTTGGCAAGTTTTTAACATCTTTTGCCTTTAATGTCAATTGTAAACTTTGATAGGAAGACAGGTGCAGCTGCCTGAAAAGAAGAAAGGGGAACAATACAACCAGCAATTTAAGTTGTTATAATGAAAGGACCAAAGGAAGAGAGTGATAGACAAAAAGAGAAAGTTAAATCACTGCTACATGGATTCAAAAAGTGTTCACATAGTTTTGTTTTGCTTGGGTGTACAAATATGTCTGAATAGTTGGGAAAAGAGATCAGGTTGCCGTCGGAAACACTCAGCAGATTTTTCGTGGCGCTGCGGTTTTCTCTTTTGTGCTGGAGTGAGACAAGTGCACTCCGTGGAGGGGTGTGTGTGTGTGTGTGTGTGTGCGTGACATGTAGAAACGGTGTTGAAGGCTTAGCCCACTGTTGCCCCGGGCCCAGTGTTAACTGTCAGGACGGAGTAACAAGCTGCAGTTGACCTATTGATGGTCTGGAAGTGGATGGGTTACAATGAGAGAGGAGACAAGTTAATGTGCGCCCGTCACTTCGCCTCTCGGCCCGGGGCAGCGAGAGGCAGTTCAAGTTTGAGTTAGTGAGTGAAGAGGGGGAGAATAGGAGAGAGAGGCTGAAGGTTTGTGTACTTGGACAGTGGGAACGAAAGCCAGACCATGCGAGTTTGACCACGCATTACTTTGAATAATTATTGATGAATATCTTGTATCTCGGAGCTGAACAGGAACGCTTCTCATTTGTCGGTTTCCGGCAGGGGCTTGAAAAGAACAGAAAATATATAAATAAAAAAGGAAGCTGAATAACTACATTGTTACTAAGGGGAGTTTGATACAAAAGTTATACATGGAACTTACCTGTTTTTCTAGGTATGAGAACCCTATGGAATTTCTTACATTTCTGCCTAAATTGGTCGTAAAATGTGGTCTGATCTTTATTAAAATCACAAGAATCAGTAAACAATGTCTGCTTGAACTAATACCACCCAAAGAATTACATGTTATCATTTTTTATTGGCCATAACATGTAAACATTCACAGGATAGCATGGAATAAGTAGGTGAAACCAGGAATCTCACTGAACTGCAAAGAGAAATGGTCCAAGATTCATCCTGATCATTGTGAGCGTCTCATCTGCAACTACAGAAAACGCAGTTATTGTTGCAAAAGAAGGGTCAGCCAAATCCAAGGGTTCACTTACTTATACCATGCTGTCCTGTGGATGTTTACATGTTATGGCCAATAAAAAATATGATAACATGTAATGTTTGGGTGGTATTGGTTTAAGCAGACACTGTTTGTCGATTCTTGTGCTTTAAATCAAGATCAGACCACATGTTATGACCAATTTAGGCGGAAATGTGAGTAATCCCAAAGGGTTCACAGACCTTTTCCTCCCACGGTACTTATTTAAAAATAAATGTAAGTAGTTTTTAACATCTTAGAAGTCCAAGGATTGACAGTGCCACTTACAAATCCAATGCACTATTTATCTCCCCAATTAGCAACATTTATCTTACTGTCAACCTGTCTTCTCTTCAGTCAGACTCGTGAGTAGCATACAGTGTGATGCATGGCCCAGCGTGCGCACACACACCTCCACCTTGTGCAGTAGATCAGCGCTGTGTCCTGCTGTTAAGTGCTCTCCATCAAAAGCATTCCTCCGCTCTCCCCTCTCTCTCTCCAGACTCACTTCCCTGCCAACAACAACCCAGCGTACAACTTCATACTACACCTATCCGACTTGAATACCCCTGCAACTTTAAGGGTATTAACTACCTGAGCTTTTAACTCAGTCCCAAATCATAAGTGCTCGTCTCCGTTGCTGCCCTGCCAGTAATAAATTAACCGATATGTTTAGTGTATTGCTGCTTGTATCGTGCATTTGGGCTTGTTTGGGGAGTAACTGTCAAATATAGAGAATGTATAGTGATTCCTTGCCAGCGTTCTTTGGCTTTCAGTCTGGCTCCTCTAGGTACCAGGGGATGTGCAGATCATAGCTGGAAGCCGCTGTGGGAGTAGTGTGCTTCTGATGCTGGCTGCATTTTCCTGCTATTAAGCTGCAAAACACCAGACGCTACCCGACGCACTCCCTGCTGTGTGGGAACTTATATGGAGTATGCCTGCGTGGGCATGTGCAATGCATCTGCAAAGCTCCCAACAACCTCTGAGGTGCTGTTGCGGAGGGCCTATTAGAACTAAATGGACTTAGCAGATTTCAAATGAACAGCCTACGGTGCAGAAAGTACTCAATATTCATCTATTCTTAACAAACATCCATACTCAGGCTTATAGAGATGCTTTACATTTCTGTGCCATGGAGTTGTAGGCGCAATCATTCCATTTGGCCATTACAAATTGGGTAAAAAGCACAAGAAAGGACATTTATATGATTTTATTGTCAGACTGCAATGTAACAAAATGTATCGTTCAAGTCTGAAAACTTTTTGACACCACTGTAACTAACACGTAGCTGAATCATATGTCGATGCACTCCCACAACAACTACCTTCAAGTTCAAGCACTGACACTCATGAAAGAGAAGAGTATAGTCTTCGCCGGCTTTTGTTTCAGCCCCTGGAGACACATTTGAAAAGACGTTACGAAGGTCATGAGCCTCGGAGCGCGGAGGGAGGACAGAAGGAAACGGTGGAGCAGGGAAGTGTAGGAGAGGTTAACCGTTTGAATAGTTAGAGGTTCAGTCAGAGGTCCCGCTCCAGTGATCCTCATGGGATGACTTTTTGAATAGGGCAAAAAAAAGGGAGTCAGAGCAGTAAATGCAGAAAGAAGGGGGAAAAGTGACGACAGGGAAAGAGAGCGGGTAGGGGGTAGTAGTGGAACTGGGAACACTTAAAGGTAGAGCAGAATGGGGAATGCCAGGAAAGTAGGAGGAATTATTGTGTTAGGGAAAAGAAATTACAGACTGGATGATAAAAACAGGATGTGCTTTTGGAGCAGATTTTCAATGCAGGATGTTTTTTGCATTTGTATAGGTTGTAGATCCAACAGAAGGGAGCTGAGAGGCCCCTGCAATTATAGTCACCTATTACAATAGCGAAATTTGGCCATTTCCAGATGTGGAGCCAGGCTAATGGTCAGAATGACCTGGCTGAAAGATTAACATATTTTGCATGTTATCGGATGATGGAGGGAACGATAGTCATGAATGCAAACTCCACACACAAAAGCCCGTCAGTCTGGGAATTGAACCTGTGACCTGTTTGCTGTGAGGCAAAAGAGCTGAGCCACCGTTCCGCTTAGTTTGTACTTGGCAAGAAATCATTTTCCACAATAGATAGATATAGAAAGATCATCAATACACCTGTCATGAACAACTTTTTAAGTTCGATTTATTAATAATGTATATCAATAAACAGCATTATTTAAGATTTTAAGATTTACTAACTCAAAGGTGGAAATCACAGTAATCTCTTGTCTCTTAATATGTCTGTGAAAGGCGCTATATAAATAAAGATCTTCTTCTTCTTCTTCTTCTTCTCTTGTCAACACATTGAGACACAATTTACTCCAGTAGATTATTCCAGTTCTGCAAAATAGAATAAGAAATCAAAAAATCAATGTCCGTTGCAAGACAGGACCGAGAATGCTGGCATGCAAGTTGAGTCATTTATATGAGTTAGTTACAAGTTTTGTATCTTAGTTAACATAGTTGTTACACTTGAAGTATCCTGATTCAAATTATGTCCAGGACTGTAGGAATACACAATTTTGGGAAAATATCTATTTGCAATTTGATTAGATTTGCGATTCTGTCTTTTGTTTTTCACAATGGATAATATACTTACATACTTAAATATCTGCATTGTAATTGTAACCATTGATATCGCAATTTCAACAATTGTCTTTAATTGTGCAGCCCTTCTGGACACTTTGTGCATAAAAAGAGGCTTTTAATATTTGCTTATGTCAAAAGTGATGATAAAAGCAAGGCAGGTAAAAGAAGAAGTGGTCTGAGGTTTTTAGTGGATGAAGGATGTGTCTTTAAAAGTGGAATGAATATGGCTCGTAAAGAGTGAGACATAGTAGTAAAGACAAAGAAAAAGTGAGCTGTCTGCGTCTGATGAGAAAGCCATACTCTCTCCCTGGGACTTTGGACCAAGAGGAGTGAAGGAGGGAGGAGAGGAGGAGGCTCAGCGAATACCTCTGCGTGACTAATGTCTTTTTCACACATTTCACCTTCTCCCATCCATCATTGTGTCTACCTCCCGCTCCCCTGTTAAAACAAGAACCGCCGGGACAGCACATAGTACAAGGCTACTGTAACGTTTTATATTCTGTAGGACATATTTATACTACACTTAACCTCATTTATACATCTGTCTGGGGAGTTCAGACACTGAAAGTACTATGTTGCATATAATAGTGTAACCATTATAACCAACAATCCAGGGATAATTTAAACATGGCCTCATTGTTTATAACTTGGCTATTTACACATGTTCTTTATCTATCCCAAGTTGGATTTTTGCAAAGATACGATCCCATTCATCCTAATTTCCATTTCTTGAGGACATGACCTGAACCAAGCTTGTTTTTCCACTGCTTTCCATACACTTGCCTTTTGTTTTCTCTCCCGACATTTTGTTCCTTTCATAAAAGGTTAATAATGTTGTTTAACCCGATGTAATGAAAGCTTGGAATTTAACATAAGACTCTTCTCATCTTGTATGATGTTGTAGCTATGTAGTATCATTATGTAGCCTCAGTTTCAATAGGGTCTTCTTGGTTCAACCAGTATCAATTATCCTAAAGAGGAGCAAGCCTTATCGCAATCAAAAGGAAATTTAAATTGCAAAGGCTGCAGTCATTTAGGTAATCTAATGTCCTCTGCAGAGAATATAAGACGGCCTCCCCGGGATCTTTTTCTGTGTAAACCTGCCAACTGTAGTTTAGCTCCTTCAAACATGGTCAACAATGCATGTAACTGCTGTATTAGTTTTGCATTCACTGTTGTTAGAGAATGTTCTCGCTACTGCACAACCTACCAAGGACACCTCTCGTGCGATTTCGGTCTAATGGCTTTTAAAGTGCAATTCATGAAAGAAAAATCAGAATTAGTGTTTAGTTTAGTTTAACCAAAATGGTTCAGTCACTGTATAATGTCATTTTCTTTGTTCATTCTTCTGCTATTTCTTATCTCAGTAAATTCCCTCCCTGGCCCCCCCAACTTCTCACCATCACGGTCCAATTTCCTCCCACCTTTCCCAGTCAATCAGTCAGCTTTTCCTCCTCCTGTTTTTCTAGTGTGAGGTTTCACAGTACAGCGACTACTGAGCGATCCGGGTCACGTCTGATTTTCAGACTTGACGTGACATCTCGGTTGATAATAAGCCACTGTGAACAATATAAAGTTTGTCAAAGTGCAGACATGACCACAGGATGACTTTGCTGAGAAGTCAGTGCTTTGGAACTAACTAACCTCTGTATCAGAGTGAATTGACCCGAGAGGCCAGTATGAATTTAATCTCACAGCTCTGAGAGGATTTGTGGAAGATGCTGCAAAAGCATTATGCATCATCTTTTTTTATTATAATTCACTTTGACCATGAATGTTTTGTAAAGGTTTTGCCGAATAAATACATAGTGTTGATTTATTAATGACAAACAAAGTAATTGCTGTTTAAAAATGAGTTAATTTTCTATGTTTTAGGTCCTCCTAGAGTGGCAGATCGAGTAACCCACCGGCAAAGCATCCGTCTGGGACGTACCATGAAGCTGCCTTGTCCTGTGGAGGGAGATCCCCCTCCGCTCATTATGTGGACCAAAGACGGGCGTAACATCCACAGCGGCTGGACGCGCTTCCGAGTGCTCCAGCAGGGCCTGCGCATCAAAGAGGTGGAGACTGACGACGCTGGGACTTACATCTGTAAAGCCACTAATGGCTTTGGCAGCGTCAACATCAACTACACGCTCATCGTCATAGGTGGGTTCAAATCACACATAGTCACACAAAAAACTCAACATCAAAGGTTTTTTTCAGGTTGTCTCCAGTTGATTACAAGAGATGAAGTATTGATGGCTGGTTTACGGAAAGTGTAGTACCTTTTAATAAAATTACATCCACTGGTTGTAATTAAACTTGTGCCTCCATGTTTAAGCCCTCTGGGTGTCACAACTAGTTTAGTTTTGTATATTTGAAGTAGGAATGAGACGCTAGCCAATGTTTTTGCCCCTTTTGATGTGGTTGGGCCAATTCATCACGTCTTAGTGACAGCACTCTAGTGTGTGACCCTGTGGACACTCACAACCTTGTTCAAATAGAGGTGTGTGTCTTTTTCTGTACTGGGACACTATAACTGCTTTGCTCTTATCCATGTAAATAAAATACCTGGAGAGACGAGTGAGTGTCAGTAAGTGTCTGCTCCCTGAGGACTCCGCACCCTGAGTGTGTGTGTTTGTGTCCATGTGTTTGTGCACATGCACCTTGCCTCTGTGTGTGTCACATTTCAGCCGGTTGAGTGGATGCCAAAAGACAGATTAAGGCTGTGCAGCGTTCCAGGGAATCTGACTAAAGCATCTCTCCCTGCCCACCGTCGGCTCTTCAAAAAGTAGCCAGAGTAAAAGACTTCTGATTTGCTCTGCCAACCACTGTACTTTATCCTATACCTGTGTAATATCATTACTGATCTGTCATTATGTGTCTGCTTATTTTACAACAAGGGACTCTTGTACTTATGAGTACAAATATTATTCAGTCATTATTCATTCACTGTATCATGGTTTGGAAAGTTGCCACAGCTGCTTGTTCACATTCAAGAGGCAGTCCTTTAAAGAGTTTTTATTCATTTGATGAGACAAAAAGGCCAATTGGAAATGAAAAGCACAGTTGTATTCCTCTCCAGTAATCATTATCGGTATGTGATCCCAAACTGTATTGGTGCTGACCCACACTTCAAAGGCGCGCTGGCATCAGGAGGGCAGAGGGGCGGAGGGGGCTACAGCTGCCGCTGAGGTCATCCAAGCAGACAGCTGCTGCACCCCCTTCTCAGGGCCTCTTTCATTCACACACATTTGCATTTACACACATATACGCTGGGAAAACAAAGCACTGGGGAAACCCACAGATGCAGCGGTTTGTCAATGAATTTTAGCTTAATCTCCCTATGGTGTTCCTTGAATAACATCATCAAGGAGTTTTGTATATTTGGTTGAGACAGTGTATGCTAATGAATACACATGGGGGACTCATGCATGTAAACATGCCATGCCAGATTGTAGCCATGGCTATTTTGCATTAGGCAAAATCTGCAAACTCCACAGAGAAAGACCCTATCGGGCCTGGGGATGGACCCTTCTTGCTGTGAGACATGCACACTAACCTTCGGTTTCTCGTGTGCTGACGTAGAGGCCTCACTCAGCCTGACAGTTCACTTTGGAGGGCAGTGTTCTCATGGCTGGAACAATCAGCATACACAACGATGGCTAAAGCATGAAGGGAATGAATGACGGAATGTGTCCAGTTGTCTCTGACATGGAAACACTGCTCCCTATTTACTCTGCAGTAACCCATCATACATCATAGTCTTGTTTACTGCCTCCTCTCTCACATTTGGTGTATCCTCATCGTCCTCTTTCATCTCCTGTGTGGTCCCGTGGTGATTATTCAGTGACCGCTCCATTTCACAGTAATGAGCCCACACCTGCATCTTATTGTCCTCCTTTCTCATTTTCAAATCCAAACGTATCTTTGACACCTTTTTCCTATTAGCGCTCAATCTTAACCTCATTCCTCCTTTCCTCGGCCGCTCGGCTCAGCTTTCCCTACCACGTTTTAATTTGTATCAATATTTTTACAGTTTCCCGGCATTTCCCCTGAAGTAATAGCACTTCATTGCCGCAAAAAAAAAAAAAAAAAAACATCAATGCTGCTGTGGCATACTGTGGAGGGCATTTTGTGAAAGGAGGTTTTTGTTGGCAGTGGGCACATTCAGGGCATTCCTGAAATGTTTCTATTTTTATTGTGTGTTGATTGGCATTCGTTTGTGCCAGTTGTCTTGTGTCTGATCTTGAGCGTGAGAGCCATGGCCAAATTAAGGCATGTTTTCATTCTGGGGTACGGTTTCCTTTAGTTGATTTGACATGGCTTGGAGCAGGTAAGAGGAATGGCATTCGCTACAGAAACTTTGTTTCTAAGTGACCCCTTTTTTGACAACTCAAACAAAAACCCTTAGCCACCACTAGCCATAAGGTTAGGCGTCGCTGACAATAAGAAATATCTTAATATTTTCGAGGACTTCTGTAGTTAGTAATGTGTGTAAAAGTGCTGAAATGTCACTTTTCACCTGTATTTTTGCAGTTTTTTTCTTGATTTATTTCCATTAACAATACAATTCATACATTCAATACATTTCAATGCTACCAAGCTGACCCTTATATTGGCCACGTGGCTATTTGGAAGCTAGGTACTGTACCACAGTCAAGCTACCAGTTTAGACTAGAGGTCAAGCGATATGGGTTTTTCTAAGGTCGATGCCGATATGCCCGGCTGATATTTTTGATCGATATTTTGGGCCGATTTTTCCAAATGTCTGGTCTATAATCCTGTAAAAACATAAATACCGATTTTACTCGGATACATTTTGCACAGTGATCAAAATACAATTGCAGAGGTTTGAACTAACTCAGCGATTAAATTCTCCAGGTTCTGAGCTTCAAAATGACATGCATGGCCATATTGACTGAGGTTTAGTGAAACTTGTATTTAAAGGGACTATACGAAGTTTAAAAATGTTAAGATTATGTATTTTCCTCCTCCTACATGTTCCAGCAATGTCCTAAGGTGTAGATTGAGCCCAGACCTGTTCACCACAACTGCCTCTAAAATCCTGCACCGTCACTCAAAAAGCTGCAACTTCGGGTCCGAAGTGCCGTCATGCACGAGCTTAATATAGAAGCTGCAGTAAGACCTGAGGTGGCATAGTATAAAATGACCAATGCATCCAGTCCCTTTAACAAACTTGTAGCTAATCAGTTTTCATCGCAATGTTTCTCTGTTCCCCTGAGGCCTAAGTCACTTTCAGTCCCAGAGACATCGGCTTTTTTGCCGCTACATCTCACAGCTAATCTAGCACCCAAAAAGCCGATAATAGCCGATATGTCGGCCGGACAATATATCAGTCCACCTCTAGTTTAGACACACTTAAACAAAAGTAAGTCAAGATGAAGACAATTTAAAACGGGTAGATAGGCTTTCGACATTAAACCAATTTCAGCTACTGCCAGACAACTACAACTGGTGAGCACAGATTTACGAGACCGCTGTAAAGCCGGTAGCCAACAGCCCAACACTGTCCTTTGGAAATTAGGTGCCAGCAAAAATCTCCTTCTCCTTCTCCTTTTTTTTTTTTTTTTTTTTCATGTCTCTCTAATATGTTTTTGTCTCTGTTTGATATTCCTACCAGCCTGTATGAGTGAATGACAGAAGATTTATAGTCCAAACCAGATGTGATGACAAAAGGAGCGTGTCTGGAGTGGGGCAGGGAAGCTGTGGAGGAAGGAAGTGGTTTAGTGTTGTGCGCTCATATCAAAGGCTTGCGTGGCTTTGACGGTGTGCATCTGAGGCTAATGTTGTTTTCATCCACTTTTTTTTTTTTTTAAGCAACTGTTGCATTGATTTGTGTTGAATTAAAAGCTCCGTCCTCGTTTCTTGACATCTGTTCATGATTGGAGAACAAAGAGAGAGAGAGAGATCAAACCTGGAGTAGTGTATGTTTAAATAAATGATGTAGCGCATGATTTATGTTGATCAAGATTTGTAGTAAGTGTTGACATAAGAAAATGGAAATGCAAGATGGAGCAGGACAAAGGGAGCTCGCCATTCAAAGTAGCAGCTGTAAGATTCTGAGCTCTGTTCTTTTTTGAGTCTCTGATATTCGTCAATCAAGCATGTAGTAAGTTTTGACTCCAGATCACAAAAAGCCTGTCTTTACGTTCTTTTTTTGTTTTCATTTCTTATTTTTTCTTTTTGCTGTATTGGCCCCCAAAACAAAAACCTTCCCTTTTCATTCCTACGTTTGAACTTAGCATTGAGTTTTCGACTTGTTTGAAAACCAAAACCAGGCACTTATTCCATTTAACTGCAGCGAGCGACCGTGTGTGCAACTGCAGCTGTCTTCCGGGGCCAAAAAACGCGAGCGGCTCCGGTTGCAGACCTACATCATCTCTACGAGCCCTGTGTCTCTGGCTTCTCAAATGTCCCGGTTTTTAATTGAGATATCTGGTGCCTTGGTCTGGAGAGGATGTAGAGGTGGCCAAGGTTCCGCACTTAATTGCTATGACTCATACGAAACGTGGACTGTGCGATTGGCCCCTACAAAATCTCAAATAACTCTTTCTCACACATGTACTCCGAGCGGGCCAGCGCAGTGGTAAATGCCATGCAGTTTTGAGTCTGCTGTGTGTGTGTGTTGCAGATTTAAGCTCTCCTCCGGCTCAGGTTTCACGCAGTATTTTCTCACTAATGGCAGAAAAATGCATAGGGTGAAGCCGGCGCTGCTGCTGCTGCTGCTCCCCGGTTTGGAGGCACCGCTCGGTTGATGTTAAGGTTTGAGGCCTCACAGGGGAGTGTTTTTTGGGGGGTCCAAGTCATAATTTACAGAACATAAAAAAGAGGTTATTTGGAAATGTAGCTCACAAATCATGGGCGGTTTAGGCCCCCTATACCTCCAGTTTGTTGACTTTTGAGCTCTAAGGAGTGATCTTTAGACCAGTGGCTCTCAAACTGTGTTACATGTCAGTCAGTATTGAAAATCAATTCTTTATTTTAGCCCCAAAACAGGTTGTGATATCTCCGTAAATGATCGTTCGCCCTCGTTTAAAGCAGTACTAAATAACTTTTTTACCATAATAAATCCTTTCCGCCGTCCCTCTGGGGGTAATACAAGTGTTAACGGTGTCTCTGGTCAGAAAACCACAATTGCAACTTCGCTGCCACCAGGCCGGAGTCACCAATACACACTAATTGAATCACGAAGAAGAAGCTAACAGGCTAACGGGCAAAGCTAACTGCAGGCTAGTGCCACTTAAACAGTATTTACAGCCAAGTTTGTGTGAAAAAAATATCTCCATTGTGTAATTGGATGTACAATATCCCTCTCCCCCTTTGTCTTTTCTATCAGCGTAGTATTTACTCTCACGGACAATTAATGAGTAAAAAACTGCAACACGCCTCTAGGGGCATGAGTTACTTACTACTTACTTACTAGGTACTGCTTTAATGAGGTCAAGTGCAGGTTCATGGCTGGATAGTCAGATTTGGTAGAAAGTGTTGCAAAATTCTCTTATAGCTTTAATACTGTCAATTAATAGCAAGCTACCAGACTCAAGATGCTTTTTCCCCTTTATGAAACAAATTCAATTGAGGTTTTGGTCGCAACATGTTTTACTCATTACTCCCTCAGTGAGTATTTTGGTTAGCAGAGCAGCGCCAAAGAATATTGTAAACGCCACATCATATTTCCTACTCTCTCACCAAACGCCAAATGTTCACTAACTAGATCTACATACCGACGATTGGGGGCAGTCACTCCAGTCAGAAAACTCAGGGCGCACAACAGGTGCAGGGCATGAAAACGAGATTCGAAAGAAGGCTTGTTCCTGGTTCCTTTTCACTTTATCAGATGTCCTGCTTTGCTTTGGTCGCTTTGGTCCAGACATAACTTTGGCTCCGGAAATCATGGTGGCACTATTGAAAAGGCAGATGTAAACATGCTGGTGTGCGAGATAAGGCCCGAGATACTGTGCATACGGAAGGAGTAAAACCGGAGTCAGATTCCACTCTGTTTTACACCACATCAGTTAGAGTCCGTATATTCCCCACTATATGTCCATATTCACATCAACAAGGTTATAAAGAAACTGCTTGTGAAGGCATACAGAAGACAGATGTGGAGAGAGATGCACACATTGACGAATGGGAGCGCCCTGCCCTCTCTTCAGGGGCCCGAGCCTCCATTTCATGCCTGTCTGTCCCACATCCTCTTGTTCTGCCCCGTTTCACCTTCAGGAAAGGCATAGAAAGGACAGAGTGGTCCAAGGGTATGGGGTGTAGGAAAATGAAACCAGAATGGATCCATCCATTCAACCAGAAGTAGAAGTTTCCTGGTTTAATCTACCAGTATCTTGGCCCTCCTGACAGCTCCTCATTATGTCCTTGTCTGTTATTTTAATAATTAGAGGCTGTGGTTTTGCCTTTGACGATATCTGGATTGAGCAGATTGACCCAAACCGGTACCAGCATCCAACTGTAGACCTATTTAAGCCCACAATATATAAAAACAAACATATCCATTTTACATCCGGTCAGTTTCTTCGTCTATTGCAGCGACACTTCCTCTCTTTCCGACGACTTTTTTCTCGTTCGTTTCCTCCCTCCGCTTGCCTCCATGCTCCATTGACATTTGTGCATGTGTGTGTGTGTGCGCCAGTAAGTCAATATGGCCCACAGCTCGTGAGACCATGCCAAGTCAGGCTCTCCTAGACCTTTAATGGGACTCAAAGACCTTCTGCGGGCTTTGACTGCTCTTTCTCCAGCCCGTGCCATCTGTCCGTCAGCGCGATGGACTCATTCCCGCGACCCGGTCCACCTCAAGTCAAAAGTTGCTTCACTCAATGACATTTTGATAAACCTTTACATTGGCTCCAGGGCGACTGCTACTAATGGGATTCAACATAATACATTTGAGATCATTCACTTTTTGTATCATTTCACATGAATTATGGTTGTGGCTGGAAATTCCCTTAATATCATCTGCCAGCTGTTAACAAAGTCTAAAAAAGGTATTGTTTTTCTCCCTGCATCGCCATGGCAATCGCAGGCCTAATAAGAGGTGTTGCTTTACTTCTCTGTGTGTGTTTTGGCCTCGCGGGCACGTAACGTTTGTAGCATCAGTCAACTCAGTTCCTTTAGTGGAATGAAAGAAAAGCTTCACAGTGATTAGGTTGTAATGAAAGGCTATATTCAATCAATTTTAGGATTTTCAAAAAGCCATGCCTATCGTACCGTAGGCCTGCACAATTAATTGCAATCGAATCGAAATTTGTATTTTGAACGGTTTCTATTTGCAAATAATTTAATTAGTGATGAAAGTAAACAACAAACTATTACAGGTTCTCCATAGGGTCTTGTTATGTATACAGTAGGTTTAAAATCATTAATTGTGAATCTAATCGCGATAGCAAAAATCCCCAAAGTGTACAAAAATACTTTTCTGTTTGTTTACTTCTCAGTGTGTGACCAGCAGCATCAAAGATGGGAGAAATGAGGAGGTGGTGAGGGAGGGAGTAGAAGAGATATGAGGCGCAATGAACCAATGTTTAATCTGGCTCACCACAAGAGAAGGAATTTAGGAAATACAAAGCCCTAAATGGGATTGAAAACAGTTGGGTTGTTAATCTACTGTTCACAATTAGGATGACTAATCATTAGAGCTGCACGCTGGATTTATGTCTCCCTTTGTTTGGAGTTAGATGTTTATTTTCTTTTGATTGTATAGAATAAGTGCGACATTTTGCATACATAGTCATAGTTCTTGGACCTTCTCCAGCACATCCCATTAGAAGACACTTGATGCACAACAAACTGATGCACAAAGACAATCTCACATGAGCAACATGCAGATGTAATGGGCTCATTCTTTCACTTTCTTCCAAGCAAATGCACCCAGGTCGCTGTACTTCAAGATTTGTTGTTCGAAGCCTTGTCATGGGCAAATCTTCCTCTGTAAGATGCTGTGAAATTGGATGGACTATTGGGAGGAGTAGATATACAGTGGGGCAAAAAAGTATTTGGTCGAAATCCAATAGGAAGTCAATGGGGAACTGACCAAATCATTTTGCCCCCAATGTTTAGCCATAGGAACAAAGGAACTAGAACTCTATTTTTGATTATTTAATATTTTTATGGAATATTTTTTCCCTGTTCTGCCGTGTATATTCGTGTCAAAGTAGCAGGGCTTTTGTCTGCCCTTGTTTCCATAAAAGATTAATTAATAAAAAAGAGTGTGGAAGCTGCCAAAGAAAGAGCAAGAAGAAGGTAAATCCTTCCTCTTGCTCTTTCAAATCATAAAATCAAAGAAGTTATAGTAAAAATGGAAGGAAGGGAGTCTGAATGAGCAAACATGAGCATTTGTATGTGATCAGAGCAGTTAGCAGGGGAGCTGTGTACTGCTCAATAGACAGCTTAGTGGCCATTATATGCTGTGTAGGATTAGTGCTGTTCACTATTGTTCTCCTCAGGAGGTAAGAGCGCACACAGGCACGCACACGCCTAGCTTCACACACAATACTAAACATACATCTTTGATCTCTTCACTTTTTTCATCTTTTATCTCATGGGCCAATGTTGTTTTATCACTGTACAGAATGTCTTGATCACATGCACACATGGGCCAGTGCACCCAGGGCTTACTACCAAAAGCCCACAGTGCAGCCCCCAGCCCCGCCCCCTGGCTCAAGTCTGTCAGAGCAGTCATTGACAGGGCTGCTTGTTCACTCAAGGAGCCTTTTCTCATTAGGGCTAGGATTTGTCGCTGGCCCTGCAGGCACCATTGTCCCACTCAGAGCGGGTTATTAGGCTGTCCCGCTGTAGCCAGCCCCCTGCTGAAAGGGCTGGAGAGGAGTGGAGAGTCTGTGAAGGGCAGAGGAGGCCTGGCAATTAGCAAAGACATGTTTGAAGAGAGGACAGAGAGAATAGAAAGGACGAATCAAGGAGAATGAGGGAGCGGACCTGAAGTACAAAAAAGCTTCTTTTGAAGTTTTAGAAACTTTTGTCTGCTCTTCGTTGCTTCACTCTTGCTCTATCATCAAAGCCACAGACTGGTTCTTTAACACGCAATGTCCCTCCTCCCCTTCCTCTGTTCTGCTCTTATTCTCTCATTCGTTACTCTTCACCATAAGAATGCATTTGTGTCAGTGCTGAAAAGCCCTGCATCAGCCTGAAGCTGCTTTGATGTCTTAATGATGACGCGAAGAGGGAATTATGCTCGCAGTCTCTTTGTGTCACTTTGCGGATTCCACCAGTCGCATCTGGCTTTTACAGACGCACCTGACAACAGGCCGGTGGAGTGCAATGGAAAAACCTTTCACAGAAATGTGTTCACCAGCAGCAGACATGGAAGGACTTGTTGCTCTTATCAATAGTTATCATACTTCTACATCCCATCACTGGAGCTGTATCACAATGTGCTTTTGTCATGTCGCAGCAGCGTAGACACAACTGCTGCTCTGGTGCCATATCACAGCTCTGTGACCGATAAGACTTCCTTATCATACGAATGTTTAAACATTTACATAAATAATGAGAGAAACTGGCCTCAATGATCGTGATAAGACAATCTAATGCTGTATGCAGGCCCGCCTTAACCTACCCATAGGCCCCGGGGCTTGAACAGAATTGTAGGCCCCCCCATCAGCGCAAACCCTAACCCTAAATCCCATAAAAAACCCAACCTGCAACTCCTACATGTGTCAAAAATAAATGTTAAATGACATCTTGCATGTGTATCAAAATCTCTATCTTTAATACATTTTTTTTTTTAAAAACTACAACTCAATTAAAACAGACTGTCTCTTGCAAACAGAAAACATGCTTCAAAAATATGGCAGAAATAATAAAAATGAGCATAGCTATACATCTTAAAAAGGTATTTTTCTTGACTTTCTGGCGGAGAAGTCTTTTATTATGTCTGTAAAGTCCAAGTCACGAACGATGTCATTTTCAAGTGACATCAGTGAAAGATGGTTAAGTCTCTCTTGGTGCATCCCTGACCTCAGGCGAGATTTTACCAATGAAAGCTTTGAAAAGGACCGCTCCCCAGCCATCGAACAGGGTCTGAGTTAAAAGGGTCCACAATGTTCGAGTCCTCTTCCACTCCTCCTCCTGCTGCGGGAGGAGTGTCTGCTTCAGCGGCGCCTTTTTCCTTCTCTGCTCCTAACTGGTCCGCGCTCTCCCCCCCCGACTCGTCTGGGCGTAGCGGTGAAATGGCAGCTGCATAGCTACTGGTTGAAGGCTGGGTTGGCTATACGGGGAAGGCAGTGGCACCTCCTCTAGCAGCTCCTCCTCACCGAATCGAGAGCCAACAGTCTCCTCTTCGCTCTCGCTGTCAGCTGCGCGGCCTGCGCCTCGTGTCAGGGGCGCTGCTGCAGCGGCTGCGGGTGCCAGTTCGCCGAGGCTTGTGGAGGTGCCTGCGTCCGCGGCGCTGGTTCCACCTCTGGGTGTTGATTTTAAAAAGCCCGTTAGCTTCGGCATATGGCTCATCAGCTCTTTATCACAACGCTCCTTCTCCTTTTGCGTCTTTCTTTTCTGTGCACCGCTCTCAAACTTTTCCTTCCCTGACATTTCTGTCCCTCGCTACGAGTCGCCATCAAGAAGTGTGGAAGTGAATAGATGCGTTACGTACATAAGTTACGTCTTTCTATGCGCTTGGATTGGTTGTAATTTGTCATAGTATCAATGTGATGCGATGACAAATTCTAGCCAATTGGTCAGTTGACGCTGCAGTATGTGATTGACAGGTAAAACAAACAAATTACAATATCATGGAATTCGATTATATCTGATAGGCCCTCTGGGCCAAGAAGGGCGGGCCTACTCCAGGTACACAGCGTGAAGTGAAGTGATTGACATGGAAATCGACGAATCATCTTTTCTTTTTCCTTTTTTCTTTAATTCTGATAGGCCCTTGACAATAGTAGGCCCCTGGACTCCAGCCCCTGCTAGCCCGTTGGATAAGGCGGGCCTGGCTGTATGTTGTGGTTTATACCTTTGGCTAGACACGCGTTGAGGAAAGCACAGATAAGACTGCTTTTGTTCAGGTGTGATTGTGCATGTGAGCACTTGTAATGTCACATTCCTGCGTATTATATTTCACATAAATGCATGTTCAATATGTTTTGCTCTATTTTTTTTATTTTTTTTGAGGAGAGACTGTGGTGGTTTTTCCCCATGGTTCTTAGACAAACAATGTGATGGTTATGCGGCGCCTGTGCTATCAGCCCAGAGCTTGATCCAAGTGACAGCATGCTGAAAACTGATCTCACACACTCATTCGGGCTAAAACCAGAATATTTCTACATTCCTCCTGCAGCCCTTGCGTGTTAAAATGATATACGCACCGTGTTTGCTTAGTGCTATTACGAGTTTGTCCACACTTCCATTCAAAGCAGACTTTTTGCTGTCTGCCAATGTGTAAATTGTAATAAGCCATGACAAGCCATGTTGACTTTTCTGTCTTGTTCTGCTATTTCAACACAAGGCAAAATAGAAAGTGGCTCCGTTCAGATGATGTGAAAATAATTTGAGCAGAACAGTGAAATGCGTTTTGGCAGATAGTAATAAACGGAGTCATTAGAAACTCATTTAAAACCATAAAGAGCTGTAAATAATGACATAATCCCTCTCATTGACTCAGTTTTGCCGATAGACTTTTATTTGTAAGCATCTAACCCGCATCCTGTTGCATTATGGCCATTTCTTTTCTTCTCTTTTATGGCAAAGCATGCACAAACACATTCGGTGCACCTGTTGAGTTAAAAGTACTGTTATTTATGTAATTATCTACCTGGCCGGAAAAAAAATATCAGCCCCATTAAAGACGATCAGTGTTGGCCAAGCGGGAACAGAGCATTCCAGCGGCGCTGCGTACAAAGCTTTATTTTCTATAATTAGAGCCAAAAAAAAAAAAAAAGACACAATACAACAAGCAGGCATGAAACAAAGGGAGCACCAGGGTGACTCACGGTGAAACTTTGCCCAGCGGCGCATGGTGATGAGCAGGCTGGTTTTTACATTGTTGTAAATAGTTGCTCATCAAAGACAAGCCTGTCAGCGTGTAGCCGTGCAGTGGAAAGCGTGCCAGCGTCTTTGAAGTTGAGCAGCCATAGCCCCAATTAAACACATGGACATGAAGATGCATTAACATAAAAAGAAGTTCAGTGTCGCAAAAGATCAAATTGTTTGTCAGGACCATCGGTAGGTTGCTTCGCGGGTCGCTCCGGGACAAACAGTAGCATCTTTAATTATGTTTCGCTGTCTACAATGGAGAGAGATTGATGTGGTTTTACAACTTTGGGATCTGTCACTTAGTGTCAAATCATCTGTCATCACCCCTGGAAATAATGTTGCAACTTTGTTTGAAAGTGCGGCATCCTTTTCTATAGAAAGATTGCAGGAACATATTGGCTTTAGGTACAGTCATTATGTGTAATGGATTCCATCAGGACTATAAAGCGCTGGAGCATTTTCCCTCATAAGGTGCATCCACTTCTGGCATGCACATAAAGTAAGCTCTTGTATGTTTGTAATTAAAAAGGATGTTGGCTCATTTTTGCAGAGCGCTGTTTTCTTTCATTGTTATTATCAAAGTGCTGTATGTAAGATAGCGGGTAGTTCCTTTATCGTCCAGCTGCAAAGAGTCACAAACTAGTAAACCCGTTATGCACAACAGATAAGTGAGTGTTATAGGACGTCAGATAGGAAGGTTGTTATTGTGGTTGTCATGGATCAAAATTAGTGATGGATCTTTGCTGGGAGTTTTGATTAAAATCCTTTTATAGCGGGATTTTTACGCTTTGAAAAGGCATTGTCAAAAAACAACACGAACAACAGCTGCGGCCTGCTTGCTAAACGGTGTAAAATGAATTTGGTAATGTAAGACGAGCGGAGGGTCAATCCAGGGAGCACCGCGGCGGTACTAATGAGAAGATGTTTAAGCGAAGAATCATTTGATACAGGGAAGAGCGGAGGTGGCTGCGAGGAGGAGAATGATTGAGGGTTCAAAGTGCCGAGGCGATGCCGGCGGTGTGCGTTTCAAAGGCGGCGCGTGGCCGTGGATGTGAGAGATTTGTTAATTCAGCAAAGCAAAAGCGCCGCCTTGATGTTTACTAGGGTTACACACAGAGCAGCTGGAGGAACATACCTATGAATACACACACATGCACAATTACATGACAGAGGCCGCACCGCGCACCGTGGGCAGCAGATCGCTTATAGCGTTCATATGTTCACAGCTTGGCACAGACACATGACCATTGACAACCAGGAAAGTGCAGGCCCAAGCATGGATCGAAGTCTATCAAGTATACAGTCTATATACACTGCAATGTATCCTTCTGCACAGATAGAATATGGGCCATCAAATATGTTGACCTGTGATTCTCAACTGCTGGAGTTTTGAGACTATGAGAAGTCTAACATATACTGACTACAATTTCTTTGGCCCTGTTTTTCTGCATAATATCAAAATACATTACTTTTTTCTCAAAGTTCCATCTGAAAAGCTTTCTCAACGTAGTTATCAACACAGTTTTGTCAACATTGGCTTTTTTGCCTGTAAGTATGAGGATTCTTGGTTTGTTAAATGCTACACAGAAATCATTTTGTCTTTAATCTAACTTGGGGGCTGACAAAGTAACAGATTATAACTCAGGGAAACTCAAGAACATTTAAAAATGGTATGTGTACAGTGCATGTTTTTCCTCTTTTATGACCTCAGAGCCTTTTGATAAGCAGCGGACATGAAGTAATTCCCTAATTCCTCTGACTCACTCATGCCCTTGAGTGGATGGCCCCATGATGATAATCTGTCAGGTGTTGCTCAGGGCTTTGGGGTGCAGCTGCAGGTTTTCCGGGTTGTTTGCGTGGCATCCGCATTGTTTCCATTTAAGGCAAACCTCCGAGTGCGTTCCACACTTGACCCGGCCGCTCCATCGATGAAGTGTGAACACTGATGTAAAACAGGGACTGGGATGAGAGACGCGCCGCCCATTTGAACACGCACTGTCACAGCCGGCTGCACTTGCATGTGCAGAGAGATGTGAGCAAAAGAGGCAACGGCAAAAGGAGGGACGTTATGGAGCTACTTTTCTTTTGAAGACTAAAACAACAGAGTGAACAAAGCCAGATGCGCATGTTTTATAAACATCACTCACAGAAACATGAACCTCAACTGTATGTTTTCAGAACTCATAAACCCCATCAACCAGTGACGTTTATGAGCCAGTGTATGCAAGCGCTCGCCTCATGCCTGAGTGTTATTTCATCGCTATGTTGATATTTTACGCTTTGACAAATACCATGTACTTCACTGGACGAGGAGGATTTTCTCACTGTTGGTTTTCTCCACATTTTTCATATCATAACCAAACCCAGACCTCATTGTTAACCTAAACTTGACCGCACAGCGTAAATGGCCCGTGCCCGCCCGCTGTATCAGTGAATCAGTAAACCAAGACTGAAACGTCGCTGAGCTCTGGAAAACAAGACTTATTAACGCCTCATAAAAGTGTGGCATGCAAATCACATTCTGTGTGTTTGGATAATATCAGATGGAGATGGATTGGAGCTTATATTTGTGCTTTGTTAGCCTTGTGCAACACAGTTTAACTCTCTTTCCCCTCCTTAATTGCTCTCATTCAGAGGGGGGCGCTCAAATGCTGAAAGACAGAATAATACGATACTTTACTTATCGCTTGCGCAAAAATGCCGTCCTTGTACCTCCTCCCATGAGGTCAGGGGCCAGGGTCAGTAAGCTCTCCAATCCAATGCGCCATTAAACTGAAGTTAACATGAACAGACAACCAAGTAGCTCTTAGTAGCTGACATCATTAGTTCTTTATGTCAAACAACAGACCATGAATACGCTTCACCATTACAGGAAGACCCGCCACTGACGTCTTTCTTTTCACTGCTGTATTGTGTGCATCTGGAATTCCATTGGAAAGGAAGCACAGCAAATTCTTTGCTACTTTGGGTACAATGATTTGTACATATTCATTTGGCATAAGTTACGCTTCTTGTCTCGTACTAGTAAAGTATAATTACACAAAATTCAACAATGTGGATTTTCTAAGCGGATAAAAAGCAAAACTATATTGTAAGGCGTAATAAATAACAGGAGTAGTTCGCCATCCGCACAGTAAAGTGAAGATATAACTGTGTGTAATTATACTTTATAGTGTAACACCTCACGTAACCATATGTAAATAGGGAAAATGTGGAAGAGCTTGGTAGCTTCTATCTTGACCTCGTTTGGAGCTATAGTGGAGAGGAGGAGAGGCTAAATGCTAACGCCGTCTGTGCTGTGTTTACGTGACTGAAGGCACGCATGAAGACCAGACAAGTACAAAAGAACTCGTCTAAGCTAAGGTAACAACATATCTCAGTATGTAAAAACGGTGGCCTATTCCTTTAAAGAGGGGTATTATGTTTTTTTCAATCACTTAGCACCAGTCTATAGCACACTACAATGATGACCAAACCTTCTGTTGGTCTGTAAATGCAGCAAATTAGAAAAACTGCCTTGTATAAAATTGCTCTCTCAAAATGGCTGTAGTGAATGTCTTGAAATAGGCCTCTGTCTCTTTAAGAACCTCTGACCCTTTCAGACACGCCCCCTTCACACGCTGTCTGTGGCATCAGTGGGGAGGGGGTTCTGCTGAGGAGCAGTGGTTGGTTACTCGCCTGGTGATGAAAGCTCGGAGGCGTCTCCAGGAGGTGGGGGCGTTCCTAGGAGGACTCAGGCAAACCTATCCCTAAAATGGCTGCCATCAGAGTTTTTACAGATTACTCAAAAATACGTGAATGTGCCAAGGCAACACTTCAGGCATGTTTTTTAATGAGGGAATGACATAATAACAGCTTGAAAAAGTCGATTTTGCATAAAAACCCCCCTTTAATACTTAATGAGCACACCTTAATCTAAAGCGATACCAAAAATGATTGCCACTCTCATTATAGTAGTAAAGAGTATTTCGTAAAAGCAGCAATTTATGGAAAATAATCAAGCAGCTGTGTACTGCCTGCATCTTGTTATGAAGGTCATCAACAAAGAAACTATGCAATTATGTTGGCTAAACTTTCAATGTAATGATAAACTCGGCTTCTCAGTGTGAAATTTTTAAAAGATGCACATGACACATGAAGAATCTGGATGTGAGGCGGTGCGAGCTTTGAGAAAAATCTGGTACTGGAGCTTTAATTGGGTTTTAGCATTCTCAAGATTTAAGCAATGATGCTCATCGGTTTATAGTTTCACATACAAGCAATAATATTCAATGAGGTTTTTTTTTGTAAATCTGTTTTTGAGTCTCGCTTTTAACATATTTACGTTTTACGATCTTCTCCATTTTATCCTTCACCTCATCTTGACTTGATCCAAGTCTCACAAACCACTTAGAGCCTGTCAAAGAGAACACTTTTGGAACACGTTTCTTTGATTAACTAAAGCTTATTTGGCCAAAAACACACTGAACATCTGTTAATGTTGTGGCCGCGTCTTCTGGGCATGTACATATTAAGTGATGATGGATGTGCTTGGATGGGTAGTTTGACGAGGGGATAGAGGCGCAGAAGTGGGCAGCTTTACTGTCAATCCATAAAAATTGCTGCGCTAAAAGGTCTGGAAGTATTTTCAGCCTGCAGTGGTGGCAAATTTTACATCCTGGAACAAAATTTTATAGCCGTGCAGGTTTGGCTACAACAGCGCTCTCTGGCTTAAATTAGTTACCTGGAACCGTTTGACTTTTCAGGATTTTGTCTGGAACAACTGGCAGCTTTTGGGACTTTACTGTTCTCAGTGGCATTAATTTTATTCGCTCTCTCATTCGGACTACTGGCCGACCCTGCTTCTCCCAATCCAAATATATTCTTTGCACATTTGACTCTTACATTGTCCTGGAGTGAAAGACGAGAGCGCCAGATGTGTCAAGCTGTGATTGTGTAGTTTTCATTACTTTTGCCATTACACCTCATTTTAGCCCCACTGCATGTGTTTTACAGCTTCCTGGGCAAAGACTAGATTCTGTGCTTTCTGCAGGTTTGGGAATTCATTGAAGAAAGTGTGAAAGATTGGAAAACTCAGAAAGTCTGTTCCCTTTTTGACGAATGGTAGTTTTGTCATTTGGTCAGCCAAGACTGCAGTTTTCACATCCATCCATCCATCCATCCATTTTCTTCCGCTTTATCCGGGGCCGGGTCGCGGGGGCAGCAGTCTCAGCAGAGATGCCCAAACTTCCCGATCCACACACACCTCCTCCAGCTGTTCTGGGGGGACCCCGAGGCGACACCAGGCCAGCTCGGAGACATAGTCCCACCACCGTGTCCTGGGTCTTCCACGAGGCCTTGTCCCACTAGGACATGCCTGGAACACCTCCCGCGGGAGGCGACCAGGAGGCATCCGGAACAGATGCCCGAGCCACCTCAGCTGGCTCCTTTCGACGTGAAGGAGCAGCGACTCTACTCCGAGCTCCTCCCGGGTAACTGAGCTCCTCACCCGATCTCGGAGGGTGCGCCCAGCCACCCTGCGAAGGAAACTCATTTCGGCCGCTTGTATTCGCGATCTTGTCCTTTCGGTCATTACCCAAATCTCATGACCATAGGTGAGGGTGGGAACGTAGATCGATCGGTAAATCGAGAGCTTTGCCCTCCGACTCAGCTCCCTCTTCACCACGACAGACCGATACAGCGACCGCATCACTGCTGACGCCGCACCGATCCGTCTGTCGATCTCACGCTCCATCCGTCCCTCACTCGTGAACAAGATCCCGAGATACTTGAACTCCTCCACTTGAGGCAAGGACTCCCCACCGACCTGAAGAGGGGAAGCCACCTTTTTCCGGTGGAGAACCATGGCCTCGGATTTGGAGGTGCTGATTCTCATCCCGGCCGCTACACACTCGGCTGCAAACCGCCCCAGAGCGTGCTGGAGGTCCTGGTTCGTTGAAGCCATCAGAACAACATCGTCCGCAAACAGCAGAGATGAGACTCTGAGGCTCCCAAACCGGACACCCTCCGGCCCCTGGCTGCGCCTAGAAATTCTGTCCATAAAAGTAATGAACAGAACCGGTGACAAAGGGCAGCCCTGGCGGAGACCAACACGCACCGGGAACAGGTCTGACTTACTGCCGGCAATGCGAACCAAGCTCCTGCTGCGGTCATACAGGGAACGGACAGCCCTTAACAGAGGGCCCCGGACCCCATACTCCCGGAGCACCCCCCACAGGGCACCACGAGGGACACGGTCGAACGCCTTCTCCAGGTCCACAAAACACATGTGGACTGGTTGGGCGAACTCCCATGAACCCTCAAGCACCCGACGGAGGGTATAGAGTTGGTCCAGTGTGCCACGACCAGGACGAAAACCGCATTGTTCCTCCTGGATCCGAGGTTCAACCATCGGCCGGATCCTCCTCTCCAGCACCCTGGAGTAGACCTTACCGGGGAGGCTAAGGAGGGTGATTCCTCTGTAATTGGAACACACCCTCCGATCCCCCTTCTTGAAGAGAGGGACCACCACCCCGGTCTGCCAATCCAGGGGCACTGTCCCCGACCGCCACGCGATGTTGCAGAGACGTGTCAGCCAAGACAGTCCTACAACATCCAGAGACTTAAGGTACTCAGGGCGAATCTCATCCACCCCCGGAGCCTTGCCACCGAGGAGCTTTCTCACCACCTCGGTGACTTCAGCCCCGGTGATGGGCGAGCCCACCTCCGAGCGCCCAGCCTCTGCTTCCTCATTGGAAGACGTGACGACGGGATTGAGGAGGTCCTCGAAGTACTCCTTCCACCGCCCGACGACATCCCCAGTCGAGGTCAGCAGCCCCCCACCCGCACTGTAAACAGTGTTGGTGAAGCACTGCTTCCCCCTCCTGAGGCGCCGGATGGTTTGCCAGAATCTCTTCGAGGCCGACCGATAGTCTTCCTCCATGGCCTCCCCGAACTCCTCCCAGACACGAGTTTTTGCCTCTGCGACCGCCCGAGCCGCAGCACGCTTGGCCTGCCGGTACCTCTCAGCTGCCTCAGGAGTCCCACAAGCCAACAAGGCCAGGTAGGACTCCTTCTTCAGCTTGACGGCATCCCTTACTTCCGGGCGCCACCACCGGGTTCGGGGATTGCCGCCGCGACAGGCACCAGAGACCTTACGGCCACAACTACGAGCAGCCGCATCGACAATGGAGGAGGAGAACAGAGTCCACTCTGACTCCATGTCCCCCGCCTCCCCCGGAATCTGGGTGAAGCTCTTCCGGAGGTGGGAGTTGAAGACCCCACTGACAGAGGGATCCGCCAGACGTTCCCAGCAGACCCTCACGACACGCTTGGGCCTGCCAGGTCTGACCGGCTTCCTCCCCTGCCAGCGGATCCAGCTCACCACCAGGTGGTGATCGGTTGACAGCTCAGCCCCTCTCTTCACCCGAGTGTCCGAGACACGCGGCCGGAGATCAGATGACACAACTACAAAGTCGATCATCGACCTCCTGCCTAGGGTGTCCTGGTGCCACGTGCACTTATGGACACCCTTGTGCTCGAACATGGTGTTCGTTATGGACAAACCGTGACTAGCACAGAAGTCCAATAACAGAACACCACTCGGGTTCAGATCGGGGAGGCCGTTCCTCCCAATCACTCCCTCCCAGGTCTCACTGTCGTTACCCACGTGGGCGTTGAAGTCCCCCAGCAGAACAGTGGAGTCCCCAGTCGGAGCACTATCTAGTACCCCTCCCAGGGACTCCAAGAAGGCCGGGTACTCTGCACCGATGTTGGGCCCGTAGGCCGAGACAACGGTGAGAGACCTGTCCCCGACCCGAAGGCGTAGGGACGCGACCCTCTCGTCCACCGGGGTGAACTCCAACACGTGACGGCTGAGCTGGGGGGATATGAGCAAACCCACCCCAGCCCGCCGCCTCTCCCCGCGGGCAACTCCAGAAAAATGGAGAGTCCAGCCTCTCTCCAGGAGTTGGGATCCGGAACCCAAGCTGTGCGTGGAGGTGAGCCCGACTATATCTAGTCGGTATCTCTCAACCTCCCGCACAAGCTCAGGCTCCTTCCCCCCCAGCGAGGTGACGTTCCATGTCCCGAACGCCAGAAGCTGCGCATGTGGACCAGGTCGTCGAGGCACCCGGCCTCGACTGCCACCCAGTCCTCTCTGCACCCGACCCCTACGGATCCCTCTGCGGGTGGTGAGTCCACAGGAGGGCGGGCCCACGCCGTCTCTTCGGGCTGTACCCGGCCGGGCCCCGTGGGCAAAGGCCCGGCCACCAGGCGCTCGAGTTCGAGCCCCAACCCCAGGCCTGGCTCCAGGGTGGGGCCCCGGCTGCGCCATGCCGGGCGGCGTCACGGTCCTTGTTCTTTCATTGTCCACATCCAATTCAAAGTAAAGGTAAAGACGAAAAGTTTGTTTGTCCACAAGTTCTAGCGGGCGTGATTGACAGATGTATTAACCAATCAGAGAAACACATGGTTCGATTGTATCAAAGCGTACATGGAAGCTAGCCCTTTTAACCCCCACCTGAACCGAGCACATTTTCTCCTGTTTACCCAAATCCAAAAACTTCTTGAATAAAATGTCAAAAGAGCGACAAAAAGCGATGAAAATGTGGCAACAAGTGATTAAACTTTTTTAAGTGACGACAACGCGGCAACAACGCGAGGAAAGGATCCATTTAAATGAGTTTCGTAGGTCTTAGCTTTTAAATGAGGCGTTACACTGGCCTATAGGCTATGACTTTATGGATTTAGGTAAAGCTGAACTGGAGAAAATGCAGTCGGTTAAGGTGGGGGTTAAGAGGCTAAGACAAGATAACAACAGAATGTTGTCACACAGAGGACTTAGAAACCGTGTGAACTTCTGCAGAGCCAACATTCAACAAAACAGCGTTCAACAGACGTTAAAGCAGCACTAAGTAACTTTTTTACCTTAATAGTCCCTATGGGGGTAAAACAAGTGTTGATGGGATGATTGGGGGTCTTTCATCCCCTGGTGTCTCATGCCAGAAAACCACAATTGCAGCTTCCCTGCGCCGGGTCGGAGGCACAATACACACTAATGGAATCATGAAGAAGAAGCTAACAGGTAAAGCTAACTGCAGCCTAGCGCCGCTTTAGCAGTGTTTACAGCCAAGTTTGAGTGAAAACAATTATCTCATTGTGTAATTGGATGTACAATGTCCCTCTCTCCCTTTGTCTTTTCTGTCAGCGTAGTATTTACCTGGACAATTAATAAGTAAAAACCACAACATGCTACGACACCTGCAGTGGCGCTTATGGCCTCTAGGGGCATGAGTTACTTAGTACTGCTTTAACTTTGCTCTGATGAATGATATCCGGAAATTAGAGAGGAAACGTCTTCCACATTAGACAGACCCGCTGCAGATAATGCGCCTGTGATTGGATCAACACCCAACTTGTGGGAGAACTAATTTACATGAGCAGGGTCTCTGGCGCTACTGCTTTCAAACAGGAAGTAGTGTTTGTCATTTAGTTGTTCATTCATGAGCTGTTGAAAATCTGTCTCTTGATCAATGTAAACTATGGTATTGCAGTCAATGTTCAGCTCATGACACTCTGAAGACTTAATACGAACCAAAACTCAAGATGCCTCTTCCACATAGCTGCGCAACTCTGTCCTCTGGTGAGGTCTAGATGCCGATGATTGACTGACAGCTGCAGAGACAGACCCGGACACGCTGCTGGTCAAGGACAAAGTGGATATAACAGGCCTGACACGTACCAGACCTGCTTTCATACACTAAGGACTAGAAAAACGCAGGCCTGCCTCCTTCCAACTATGACATTACATTAGCTCTTTGTTGGAGTGTGTAAATGTACGTCTATGCACGCTCACAATGGTACAGTCTTTCTCCCCACGCACAAACCTACACAGGTGGCTGTAATTAGCGCTCTGAGCCCATTCATGGCACAGGATCAAACTGCAGTCGCCTCGGCTTCAGGAAACTCTGCTTAAAGTTACACACACATCCACAAATATACAGCTTTTATGCGTGCTCCGAAGCTCCCCGGGCTCCCCTTCTGTTGCTCTTTCCCTCGGCCCGTGATGCTGACATCCAAAATGTTTCTGCTCAAACTGCTTGTGTTTAGTCTGCGACCCAATCAAAGCCCCGTTTGATTTCTCAGGAGGATCTGTGTCGAAAGGGAGGCCAGAGCTGGAGAAAGGTGGGGTGCAGGGATTACAGTGGAGATAAGTCCAACCATCGCCGTCCGATTTCAAAATATATACACCCTGAGTTTTCACTGCGAACGTAAGCACCTCTCAGGTGGACCCAATGGACTGAAGGTTAGGAAAGCAAAAACAAAGCTTGTGATTTGAAGTGGTCAGTTCTGAGTATTTATTGTTTACCAGGCTGAAAGGAATAAAACCTTCAGGACTTGAACATTTTGTGCACGCCATGGTCCAAAAGCCACCCCAAACTCAAGAGATCAAGTTCTTTTAACATTTTTTGCACTACAATATGCTTGCCAAACACCTTCTAAAAAGTATACTTTTATAGCCGTTTAGTGATGTCGTAAAAGGCATTTTAGTTCACCCAAAACACATAGGAGTAAAACAAATAGGTATTAGAAAATAGAAAAGCTGGAGGCAATTGTTAAATGAATGGCTGACGTGTGTTCGTCATTTTTTACAGATCCTGAGCCTAGAGTGGTCCTATGACTAATTACATTTGTAAATTGCATTGTAAAGTTTCACTCGTAAATGTTTGTTGTCTAAATCTCATCCAAAAGCAAGAGAAAAGTAAAGGAAAAACAGACTGTTTGTCAGGTGTTGGTGATGTTTCTGCTATGCTCTAATGACGAGCGGTAATGAGATCAGATGTTCCAGAAATACTCAGGCTCTTACCTGGAAACCAGTCATAGGGCTCATAGTGTGAAATGTATTTATCAGTATTACACATGTAGAACTGTTCATTCGTCATACAAGTGTCTGCTGTGATTCAGACAGTCGGGCATTTATCTGTGGTGTAGAGCTGTCCATGCTGTAGCTGCACTTTATAAATCTCACTGCTTTGTCGCCTCTCCCCTTTAGCATTGCCCCTCGCTCTGACTGTAAGCATCTCTTTCATCTGGGCCCCGCTGCCTCTTGACCTCTGCCGGAGTCCGTCACATCCCGTCTTGTTCCCTCTCCTTCTCCGTCGCGGGCCCTCTCACTGTCTCTCCCTCATGCTGTTAATGGAGGACTGTGTAGCAACACAGCTTATAATGATTTCCATAAGGCTACATGGCCTCGCCACAGGAAAGAGCGTAAATCACAGTGACGTGTGTGTGAAGGTGTGTGTGTTAGGAGAGCACACGTGGACTTCAAACATGCACGCAAAGACTTCACTCACTTTTCAGCACAGAAGATAACATTGTCAGAAGTGTAGAGGGCTTTAATCTGGACCAGGTTTGGAACATTAGATAGACTTTTCCTTTTTCCTCATCAAATAGTGTTTGGTTTCATTTGAGTGTGTTTCAGATGTATTCAGCCAGGTGAATACTCAATTCTGATTGGATAACTGCTGTGCGTTAAAACTTAATAACGCACAGTTAAACCACGTTCTATACAGACAGCTTCTCTGGAATCGCCCATATGGTCATGTTTGACAACAGTCAAGGGGGAAAACAATTTGGAGAAAAATCTAAACTTTCTCTTATTATTCAAAAACTACTTTAACAAACGCTGAAATATGAATAAAGTTTTCTACTAAATAAAAATACGAAGACATGGGGAGGAACAAAGTGGTTCAGCAGCCCATAAGTACATAAATAACGGAGAGTTAGCATCAGGCTAATGCTAACGGTTAGCTAGCGCTAGCTACAGCGGACGTTTTTTCACTTCTACTGCACAATCTGCTGTGGGTAAATATCCATATGGGCCTGATTTACGCTTGACTTTATTTATGTGTGATAAATAAGTTCATATTACAACGGAAAATGCTCTCTAAAGATTGTATTTTGCCCCTTGGCGAAGCCACGCCCCCTTCTATGACGAGATACCTGTGGCAGGCATATCGGGGACAGGAAGAGAATTGGAGGCAGGAAGTGAATCGGGGCTACGGTGTCTAGCGCATGCGCAGGCCTCCCATGTTTACGGCAGCTCTTTGATAGATACTTTATTGATCTCACAGATGGAGAAAGTGTTAAATAGGTTAGTGTTAAATTAGGTAATGTGTAAATTATGTAGGCTATATTTATGTAAAATACATTGAAATAAATAATTGTAATGATGATGATAGAAATGATAATAACGATTATGAAAGATTTGACAAAGCAACAGAACAACAAGTTGTAAATTGTGTATATTTATAGAAAATACAAATGAACAAAATAATGATGATGTTGATGATGATATAAATTAGAATAACAATTATAAACGATCAGATTTGACTAAACAACAACAGAACAATTGACTATTTACAAAATTTACAATCTATGATAATATTTATAGGCCTATATATATATACACACAAGGCAGCCAAATATAAGATTTAAATAGGTTAGGTCCTCATAAAGCCATTCTTTTCAGCGAAAAAACACGAAAGAAAACATGATCGTGGGTAGTTTGCACTCTATATGACTGGAATAAGCGCAAATAAACAATTACCAATTGTACCGATCATAAAAATATTAATACATTTTAAAGCCGGTCGAACTTTGCGCCTGTAAGACACGCATGCGCAGAAGTACTAAATATATTGAGTTAAAACAAACTTCTTTCAAAACAGTACTTTTGATTTTTATTAAAATGATGTTATACAAAGCATTATGTCTGTGTCAAGTTATTTTTTTTAATCGACTCCAACATATTAATCACTGTCTTAACTGTCGTAAACATAAATTGGCCATGCGAAGCTTGCGCATGCGCTAAACCCCTGTGTCCAATTCTCTTCCTGTCCCCGATATGCCTGCCACAATACCGTCTGTATCACTCCACTGCAGCTGTTTCCATAGTAACAGCAAACATTTGAGATGGAACTAGCTTCTGGTACAACCGCTTAAAACATAAAATAACTCCTGCCCAGGACTTAAAAAAAAAGAGAGAAGCAAACAGGCCACAACGAACAGTTTCAGTTTGTGTGACCATGATATAAGCGGTTTAAACAACTCAGAGCTGCACGTTGTGGTGTTCTTGCCTCCACGTTGTGCATTAAAACTGTATTATGCACAGCCCTTCGTTGTTTAATCCTTACATATTTTAGCTTTTTCCAAATAGTTTCAGCGCCTCACTGCCCTTTGCTGGCATTTTGAACAGAAATTTCATTAAAGCACTGACACAACTGCACAAGGCCAGTTTTAGGTATGAGTAATGAATATCACAAGCTCTCAAGTTTTGCACTACTTAGCATAATAACACATTGAATCTATCCGATCTATTGTTGGAAGTAGAGTAAGTCATTGTGAAGCGGAATGATTGTGGCCGCGCAGAGGTTTTCGGAGTTTGAGGAATGCGCAGGATCTTGTGTCTGTGATTGGCAGCACCGTATAATCATCCCATTTATTGCAACAGCATCAACAATGGTCTCTGACATACGGATGTACACTCGTGTGGTTTTATTGTTTCCAGAGAGAAGGAGCACTCTGATGGGCTTATAATGACAGTGGAGGTTGTAGCGGGGGGTCAGAGCGGCGAACGCTTGACCCTCTGCTGAAGGACAAATGGTGTTTATTCTGCTCAATGTTACAGTCCGGGCTCTGGACAAGATGGATTCCAGAGGAGCAGTATTGATGAATGGCCTTTTAAAGCACATCTGTCTCACAAAACTGTCTCCTATTATTTTAACAGCCAAACCACTCATACCATGGCCACTTGGTAAACTCATTTGAGGTGCACTATAACGTTTTCATTGCTTATTGTATGTATAGAACCAGGTTTAGATCAATCTTGGCAGTGAAAAGGAAATCTTAAATAGTGCATTGTGGCAGCTTCTGACTGCGTTATAAAGTTGAGGCATTGCGTTCGAACTTAAGTGTGAGGTTTTTTGGTTTGTGTTGAGCCAAACAGTGGGATTTTGGTGAATTTGAGCCATGCTGCGTTCTGACAGATATGCAAACTCACATCATGGCTGCCCTTTCTTGGTCTTGAAGACACACAGTACAGCCAGACACTACGGAAACACAAACAACTGCAGTTGAATTGATTTCGCAAATTGAATGGGGGATCACAAGCGTCACATTTGTTTAGGTTGTACGATATCTTTTCCAAATGGATCTAGTTTAGATCTCTTCAAAATGTTCTGAAATGTGTGATTATTCTATTAAGTTAGCAGTTTGCACTTCTCTCAAATATTAATGCTCCTAGACAACATTATGGATATATTTTCACTGAATAATATCGATTAGAAAATGAAACATGCCCATAGCTGTGCCCCTCGCTCGCACGCTGAGATTCTGTCCACATATCCCATGTCTTTATATTAAAACCAAGAAGGACATGACCTTTTAGCAAAACAGTCGCCCCCAAACTCTCACACTCACACACACACACACACTGCTTGAACCCAGATTTCTGCATGCTCCTATCAAGTTACTGGTCTTCTGCAGCAGACCCGAAGGTAAATAAAAGAAAGCGTTGTACAAACACACACACAGGCTGCACACAGGAGTGCCCAGGCCCAGTCAATGTGTGAAATGTAGCACGCTGTTGAGCCATTTCCCTCCTGCAGATTAAAAGGGCAGAGCAGGAGTTGGGAGATGATTTATGGTCTGTGTAGTTTTCAGAACGACAGAGCGTGACCGTAGCAAAATCCTGCAAATGTCTCGAATTATATTGACACAAAGCAGAACATCACAATAAAAATTATCTCTATGACGTCTTGACTTGTATTTGGAGGAATTGATGAGAACTGTTTGTAGTGAACTACCTTGTTTAGAAGGCGAATGCGCAACAAGCGTTTTCTTTTTTTTTTTTTTTATCCATGTTGCAATGATGTTCCCTACTCAAAAACAGTGCACCTGGAGGTTTGTTTTGTTTCAGGCATGTTTGTGTAATCATGTAGAGTAATCAGTCTGTCTCCATAAGAGCTCATATTGATGTCATGAAGGGACCCCCCTTGTGGTGTTTTTAAATTCCACTCTTGACAGCCTCACTGGACATGCTCGGATCATTTCAGTCCTCATTGCTTCCACTATAAAGCATGCTTTGCAGATTTTATTTTATTATAACAAGGACAATGCACATTAATCAACGTTTCTGTAAATGTTGACAAAGCTGGGTTTCAACGGTCGTCCCTGGGCAAGATGTAGATCAGCAACCAATTCACAATAAAAACAGCAATCCTTATTAGTCTACTTAAAAATAGTAAAACAATTTGTTAATATGATTTCACACACAACCATATGGCAACACTCAGCACAAAAACTGGAACATAGAGTGTCATCAACAACATGAACACACAGGCAGCACAAAAGCAGCAGGAGAATATACGATACATTAATGGTTGTGTTCGCAAGTTTGATTATCCAGTAACCATGATTTTTAGCATCATTTTTGTATTTCTTAATTTATCAACATTACGACACAACATTACGACATTATGAGAAGGGAGGCCGACTGGCTGAAGGCACTTTTCCTGAGGGGAACTATCAGGCAGATCTAGTTCATGCTCAGATTTACAAAATTACAAACCACATTGGACTTTAAGAAACAGATTTGCATCTTGAAATTTTACCAAATTTCCCCAGTTTAACACTTTATATTTATCCAATATGCTACAGTGGTGATAACGGAAAGGTTTCATGTCCGGGAGTCTCAGAACCGTCTTATAGACAGAATAGATTGGTTTTTGCATTGTCTTACAGCCCTGAGACCAGCTGGTGACACAGTGCGACAGATGTGGCACTATAGTATTGAAAATAATTTAGCAGCTTCTGTGTTCCAGCTTCTGTGTTCTGATATACCGAAAGTTTGCAAGATTTCATTTAACTGGATTGACTTTCATGACATTATTTTAAATGTAAATTGTAAAATGTGTCTTTGAGTAAAATGCATGCAATCTGTTTTTAATATTTAAATGTAGACATGAGTTGTACAGCCATTTAGAAACAAGCTGCATAGTTTTAGAAAGTATTTTAGCTTCTTCCTCCTTGTCCTTCCATGTACATACAGTAGATCACAGTGTCATCTGCGTACATTTGTATCTCACATTCAGTGCACACATTGATGTAAAGGCTAAATAAAAGTGACCCCAGGATTGACCCCTGGGGTACGCCTACATCTAATATATGGTGATAAAGGTTTGATCAAGCGGATTCAATCCCTCTGGTGTGAACAGAAGATAAGTTCAGTGGTGCTGTATAGGCTTGGATTAGAAATCATTATTTTTCCTTTTTTTGTCCTACCTTTAATGTTTAAATGACAAATACCACTTGTAAAGTTTCCAAATTATTATAAAAGGCCTGAGTTATCCATGAGAAAGACCTTTAAAGGTACTAAAAAGTTTGGGGTAAATGTGGTTATTAAAAACAGGAGGCTGTTTACTTCTCTGTGTGTGTTCAGTTCTAAACAAGCATTATCCTTGACTTTGAACCGTCTGAACTCTCAACACTTTTTACTAGACTGAAAGAGCGGCAAAACATGTTTACCGGCATGTACGCACACAAAAAAGATCTTGAAAATAGATCATCCTACTAGATTTGAGGGCACAACCTTTTATTGTTTTGTTGTTTTGGACATGCATCCAACTTTTTGATCATTAGTCAACCCAATAAATGTGTTCTTTATACCGTCTATTCTCATTGATTTGAATGTGAACTGACGTGGCCGGCCTGCTCCCTGGTCCTGGTCCAAACTTTAATTTCACACAAGTCATTTTTCATTTATCTTGATCGGCAAAGCTGGAGTTGTTTAGCCTTTTAATCTTTATGGAAATGTAAACCAGTTTCTGTTGTGGGTGTTAGACAATACGTTACGTAATGCTGCAGGACACCGCGATAACAGCGGCGTCTTGTGATGGAGAGATGAAAGAGCTCCTGCCTTTTATTTCATTCAGTGAGAAAACTGGTTGTAACAACAAATAATTCAAAAGCATGAGAGGGTTTTGAGTTTCAAAAGACAACATCACATCAAATAGTTGCATTGTGAAGATCGTTTTATGAATGAAAAATAAATGCACGGTTTGGAGTGGATACAGGTATTTGTGGGATATACAGTGTATTATGGTACTGCAGTGTGAGGAATTTCCCTTTCATTTTCATAATAATAGTTATAATAAGTTCTCTTCCAGCTCTGTCTTTTTACTCTATCTCTGAACAGCCTCATCTTAACTTATAAGGCCCTTGCCACTGGAATCAGAACCAGAAAACTTTATTAATCCCATGAAGGACAATTCTTTGCAGTGACCCGGCCATACATACACACAGAACAAACATTTACAGTATGTGCCACAACGGTTCACTGGTTCACGAGGTCCAGCAAGACACAAACTGGGATAAATGAGTTTGAATAGTGATTTATTCGAATCACATGCAAGTAAAAACGCCGACCTGAGGACATTAATCTAAAACATGACGATAGGATGTGCCTCTGATCTGAGTCTATGATCTGAATAGCCTTTATAGTGACCCGACTCTTCCAGCACGAGGTCAGATCTCTCTGTCGGACTCTGAGGATTTGGAAACACACAATAACAATTCAAAGCACAGGAGATTTCATTACTACCACAATGTCTTGGGTTTAAGTTGATTCAGGTCCCATGATAGGGAATAAATGTCTCCTACCAAAGATGTCCAGACAAAGATAAGAAGATAATATAAGCCCCTTTACAGTATCGTTACAACTCTAGGACACAATTTGCCTTTCAAATCTTCAAAGTAATATTTTATTTACACTTTCGCCTTTAAGGTTTTCAAAGACATCAAATGGACTGGGCAGTTTGAGTTTTACAACCGAGCTCAGCTCAAACGATCCAGTCCATTTGAAAACGTTTTCTAGGATGTAAAACTTCAGAACGACAAGTTTCTGAAGACGCATCTAATTACCAAATATTCGATTACTTTTAAGTTTGAGAAATATCAAACACATGTCGTGTGTGTACAGTGGAAGCTGACCAGTCCCCGCTGTAAGCAGCTCTGTAGGAGGTCCGTCAGGCTACATTTACTGGCCCGAGTCGGACCTCAGGGAAGTATTCTGCCTGAGAGAGTGCTAAACCCAGACCCCCACTCACTCCACATCATAGTCCCCTCCCCACTGGCCGCTCCGCTTCAAACGCCCGGCCTTTCCTAGAACAGGCCGTCCATGTGGCAGCGGGAGGTGCAACAGGAGTACTGGCACCTCGGGTTACCACTCAGTTAAGTAACTCCAGAGCTCACGCACCCCTACATGCGGCGACACACCCAAAGACGCGTCCATCACACACGGACACACACGCATGCGCACGGCCAGCTATTAATACCAGCCCCGGAGATGCAGGTCATGCTTGTATTTGCATTTCAAATATGCCCTTTATTCCATCTTCCAAATAGTGATGCTGTAAAGATATTTGGCGCGGCATTAAACACCGTAGAGCTGTTCAGGTGGTCTCAGCCTGTTCTCGCACACATACGTACCATCATGCACCTGGGATCATATCCTTTTCTAATTAACCGCCACAGATTTCCTCCAGGTGGTTTGAAGCTGCTCAGTTGAATTTGTCTCTTCCATAAACCCCCATCAGGTTCTGGTTGATGTTTCAGATTCACTCTGTGTAAACTTTTCTACGCATTTCTCCCAGTTGTACAAAGGCAGCCCCCCCCCCCCCCCCCCCCCCTTTTTAGTTGGGGGCCCCACATACGCACTGTATCCATTTTCAACGATTCTTGGCTCGAATATTTAAACAGATGTGTACCTCAGTGGGTAAGACAAACTATGATATGTGAAAACAATAAAGCAAGTTTTTACCCAGTTCCAAAATGTTCCCGAATCTCCATTTCTTGTGTCGTGGCTGAAACGGTTCTGTTTAGATGTGAAGATGATAACTCTTTTTGTTGTCATTTCTTGTTGCTTAATTTAATACATTCTTATTTTGGAAAAGGTGCTCTACAGATACACTTTTTCATTTATAAAACGTTATGTAAGCAGCTCCTTGTGTTCTCACGATTCACTTCATAAAATGGGATACCCTTGAAGCTGAACCGCGGCTTAATATCGAGGCATGTACGACGTATTTTCTTTAGGACACTGATAACCCCCTCCTCTTTGTTTTTCTAGATGACTCCAGTTCGAGAAGTGACGGTGCTGCCAATGGAGGGTCTGAAAGCGTCCCGGAGCTCGCTGGCAAACTCGGTGAGAGCTCTAGACCTGCACAATAATGCGAGCGCCCTTTAGATGAATGGAATAGTTCTAAACATGTCACGGTGCTCAGTAGCAGGTTGCGGAGTGGGACAGTGTGCGCTGTGTGTGGAGGTGTTTGCTCAGATAATTGGCTGTGACACAGAACAGCGCAGTCTATTTGTGTGAGGTGTGATTCGGAGGGACGCATTCCTTCCTTTGCCCCTCGCAGTCTCCCAGGACCCCTCTGTCATGGAACTTTACCGCTCTGCCTTTGCTTGTTGTTATTCTCTTGTCTGTCTTTTACTGCCCCTCCACGCTTCCTCCGCTAGAGCCACATTTCTCTTGTGCCGCTCTGTTTTTATGCGCTTACGCAAACACGCCACACACTGTAGTCCTTATATAGATTTTGTTTCAAACTACACGGTCTTTCACGGCTCAAAGATTACTCTGATAAATGACATGCTGAATGCGTTAACGTTTCTTAATTTGCCAAAGCTGTAACAACAGTTGATTTTTGCCCACAACACTTTGCTCCTGTGTGGACTGTGTCTCATTGCGTGAAATACAAATGTCTCACATTTTCTCTGTCCATTAAATGTGAAACAGCTGCTGATAAGCTGAAAATTGATTTGCAAGCATCAAATCCAGCCAACGGGATTACTCTCCCAGCTCAGGCTATTCCCTTAACCATAAACTGGAGGTCAGCCAAAATTACTTCACATTGCAAATATCTGTTTGGCCGTTGCCGAAGACGTCTCGATTCTGTCTCTCTCGCGCACACAGACTCTTGTAGGCGCAAGTATAGGTCCAGTGTGTGTGAACAAAGGCGCGCTGCCAAAGGGTCAGCAGTATTTTTACACTGTGAAGTGTGGCGTTGAAGTGGCCCCTGAGACCCTGAACAAGCGTGGCCTCTGGGCCGCTCTCACCTCTCGTCGCTCTCCCTGGCCGTGGCCTCGCCGCTCTGTTCTCCAAACTGTTTTCCTTTCTCTGCACCTCTCCATATGCCCTCGCTCTTACTTTTCCTCTTTTATTGTTTTGACTTCAACCGCCTCTGGCTTCGCTTTTAGTGTTTTGCCCTCACTCGTAATCTGTCACTCCTTGGTGTCGTTTAAACTCAATATGAACCTTACTCTCCTGTGTTTCTACTTACTAATTGTGTATCCGAAGGTCATGGTTAAAGTCAATCTGCTTCTGAACACTTTTTGGTTCAGCGTGTTTGCCTGTTGCTCACCATAGACGCTTTCAGTCCTTCACTCCTCTCTAAATCTGCACCTATTCTTCGATCAACATTGCATTCATTTAAGATCACCGTGACCTGAGACTTTTCCCGACAATAATCCATCAGCCACGCTTTTCTCTCCCCTGACCCTCATCCACACTTCTCCCCTCATTATCTGATAGACCACCTCAATCAGCATGGTCACAGTTCAGCTCAAGTCCAGTAGCTGAGTGGACAATGGCGAAACCCAGAAGTGCCTTTGTTTCGTTGTCCTGCCGTGGTCGGGGTCAGCCAGGGGAGAGGGCTACGTTTCGCTGAATAATGCGGTCATGTGGAGATCTCCGGAGCTCTGCGCTAAGACCTGCCACGTAATTCTTCAGACTTGTTTGTTTTCTCGAAACCAGAAAAAATAACCCGTTTTAAAAGTCAGCAGTAGTTAGCGGCAAATTTATCGCCTGGGCTCATGGCTGTCCGCTGCGGTTAGGCTTGTAAAATCAAGCGCTCCTGTGAATGATTTCCTCTCCTCCCTCCCCATTGGACACTTGTGTCTCTTTGATGTGCGTTACTGTCAGTTGCTTGTGTTGTGTTTGAAAAGAAGGGTGTATCAAACTGATGTCATGTATTAATTTGTGAGAGACTATATTGAAGAGCAATGCATTTAATTACAGATTAGAGAGAATTTGCATAACTGAATGAAACGTCTTCTGTGTTGTGTAACCATCTGTTGTTTTATGAGCCTGTGATGTGGATTCAGTTCACCTCAGTGATGTTGGGTGTTTGCTTTTACTATGGGAGCCTTGTTAATAAGTAGATACGTGAGGAAAAATCAAAGACGCCAGGTCATTTAGGAGCTGTTACTGCGAGATGCTGGTTCAGTGGAAAATAATAACGTGTTTATTAGCGCGTTCTCATGGACATGTGGCCGATCCGTCGCGGTAATCTTTTGTGTCAGGAACAAGAGGAAGTGACTCAAAGATTGTGTCTCAAACCGAGCTATTAACTTTATTGCTGCCAATTACGTTGTTTATGCTACGATGCCCTGCGCCATGTGTTTCACCAGCGCGAAGTTTCCCCGGCGCTGATTGGGTCACGGTGATCTCATCCGGCCTGAACCAAAAGTGTAATCATGCTAAAAAGTCAGAGTGTGTTGTGTTGTTGAGCGTGTTTAGAGAAAATAACAAGTGCTTTAGCCGAACCGTACATGCAATGCAGTTGATGGGATTGTAAAGGACTTCAAAGGAATAGATTTCATGCAGTTCCACACCAGCGCAGAACGTCAGTGGAGCAGAAAATGAATTTGATGCATTAACCCTTTGTAGGCCGGTCATTGAAATACTGTGAAATAAATAATTTCAACTTAAGAGTCTTATTGGAGGACATAATACAAGTTTTTTCAACATTTTTCATTATCGTGCAGAAAATCATTGTGAGTAAAGATACAATATGTAGTTAATGTTCCTTTAAGGGGTAAAACAATACAAATGTTTACATATACAATATACAAAAAGTACTTTCAGCTCTTGGGAGGGTGCTACTATTCAGGAGGCGTTGTGTTTTGTGATATTGATGTTTGAATGATCACACACTTCATAGACAAGAGCTTCTGTAATGTGATTGTGCTTTACGTGCAGTGGGCGAGGTCAGTCACCTCCAATATTTGCCTAAAAAGGTTTCGAAAAATAACCTATGGCAACAGAAAAACATAGTCCTAGGGTTTTTTGGTTCTTTTGTCAAGAAAATACTGCAAGTATGAATAACAGGTGCAATGGGCATGTCCAAATATGGACAAAACAAATTAACTTTAGGTGTAAGTGAACAGGGCGTATGATCAAATGTGGTGCCTGCGATTTTCATGCTGTAATTTCAGTCATTTCACTACGTCCTCCAAAATCAACACATATACCATCACAATTATTCACCAATAAAATGTGTGAGTTTCATCAACTTACCATGGTTAGTTTTCAAGTTATGTAAAGAAATGTACGATGAATTTGTAGGGTGATCTCTTCTGATTGGCTGAGTGAGGACGACATGCGTCTTTACATTACTGATGAGAAATGACCAAAAATAGTCACTTGCCCTATAAAGGGTTAGGGTTTGCATCTGTATCTGTATCAGTGGGGAGAAAGTTAAAGCAAAGTATGACTAGTATAATGAATAGTATCAATTAATGCTAACACTTGTGGTTTATTGTGTTTTGAGAAGAGTTGCATGTAAAAATAAGCAAAAATATGTTGAAAATCATTAACCGATAATGCCACACAACAACCTTTTGTATTTTAGGTGTTTGTCACAGTTTGCGTGATTGCCTGGATAATGCTGGACATGCACTGCAGCTTTGCCACAGAGCCACAGCTGTGCAAACTGTCAGTATTGTGCAAAAATGTGACAAAACTACTTTGTGAATCTTGGTTAGATGAAGGATTCTGTTCATGTTGACATTGCTGATTAAATTTGTGATATATTGCGCAGCCCTAGAAGAAATATTTAATCTATTTTGAAAATGCAATATTTGTCCTACCCCGGTTTGGCCTTTCAACCCGCAGTGGTCACAGAGCCGCCGCACTTGGAGCCTGTGTTTGCTCTGTACACTTTTGTTTTCTGAGGAAACATACCAGACTCCCTTCTAAATGAACGAAAAAATATATATACTGATGAAAAACTAACAATTAACAATTTCTTTTTCCACTCAAAGCCAAACGCAATTTGCCTCTCAAAGAAAGGGCCACTGTGTTCGAATGGTTCCCCCTTGTAGAAATAAATAAATAATACAACGTGAAACCCAGCAGGCTTGAAATATTTCTGCAGCCTCCTTCTGTGTCGCAGGCTTTTCAGATAACACGGCTTTGATCGCTCTTTACGTCTAATAAAACTGTCACGGAGGAATTTGTGATGAATTCCTCAATCTTTTCCAATCGGTTCGGCCCAGGCCCCCTCGAAAAGACACAGAACAGAACACTGCTTGTAAATATAAAACTGCCCCGCAAGCCGTTTATCTCCGCCAATAACTTCTTCTGTTCTAGCCTGTTGTCTCATCTGCCAGGAGCTGTAGGCTTCATTCACAGCGAAAGTAATTGGAGGTCTGGTTATTCTGGTTATTCCGGTGATTTCAGCGTTGCAGAATAGTTTTTTTCTTACTATAATATCATGTTTATCTTAGGCATAATATCTTAGCATTTTATCGAAACTCGGCGAGAACTCAAAAAAAAAGTTGTTAAAAAAGTTCACAGAAAGTAGCACCGTCTCTCCTCTAAAACCTGGATGGCTGCCAACTTATTTTTTTTATTTTCAATATGAGTCAGGACTAGGTCGGCACAAAATTAAATGATTGCTAAATTACTGTTACCACAATATTAAGTGACACCTGTAGGTCTTCAATCTGAGATTGACACATTTGTTGCTAACACATTTTGCTAACAAAATCATTGCTACATAATGTGTTAGTCACTATTTTCCTCATACTTTTTTCCTTATTGTGTAAGTCTAATTTTGAAATAATTTGATAAATAAACACATTTCTTTCCCTTTTTTTTATGGAACGTACTGTACTTGCAATGGTTTAGTAACATTGTGCCATAATATTGTTGGGATATTCAACAAAGTAATTTAATCTTGCATTTTTCTTCTCATCTCATGCAAACCCTTGTCAGAAGATCTGACAGTAATCTGAGCAAGGCAAGGCAAGTTAATTTGTAGAGCACAATTCATACACAAGGCAATTCAAAGTGCTTCACAGTTGAATAAATATAAGAAAACAAATACAATCAATAAAAACATCAACATAGAATTAATCAATTACAGTAAGAGGCAAGAGTGTAGATAAAATACTTTCAGTTATATGCATTTTTAAGTCTTGTTTTGACTCGCTCTGTCTTGAGCACTATTTCGCTCTGTCTTGAGCACTATTTTTATGAGCAAAGCTTGACCTTTGCTTAAGACCACTGAATTGATTAAAATGTTGTATGAATGAGATCAGCGACATAAATAATGAACATTGAGTGAATATGCTTGTGTTTATCCACCCACAGTGCGGCCTCGCTTCACGCAGCCAGCAAAGATGAGGAAACGTGTCATCATTCGCCCGGTGGGCAGCTCGGTGCGTCTGAAGTGCACGGCCAGTGGAAACCCGCGGCCCGACATCGTGTGGCTCAAAGACAACAGGCCCCTGGTGGAGGAGGACAGCAGGGCGGCTGCGGGAGCGGAGCCAAAGAAGAAGAAGTGGACCCTGAGTTTGAAGAACCTCACTCCTGAGCACAGCGGGAAGTACACGTGCCAGGTGTCCAATCGAGCAGGGGAGATCAACGCCACCTACAAAGTGGAAGTCATACGTGAGTTATAAACATGCTTTACACTAGTTGATTTCATCCTGTGTCAAATGAAACAGAACGCATTTGGATTTGATGGAGGAAACCCAGGGCCAGATACAGCCTTCAGTATTGTCAGAGATTATACTTGTTACCTTGATAACTAACCTTTTTGAGCTGGCATTAGGGTTCCAAGCCTAAAAAATCGTCGTACATACTTCAAAATAAAATAAATCTTTTTGTCTTGTATCACCATGCACCTTAGGGATTCTGTGTTAATTTTCCTTGGATTTGTCTGTATCATTGTTTCATTATGTCGGGGTATGCCAGAAATACTCCCTCTAAATAAACTTATAAAAAACTATTAAATACAAGTAGATCCAGTACTCCATTTGTTTAGTTTTTCACACCATAAACCAGACATTTAAGAAGACATCCATGCATGCACAAAATGAATGTGTTTGGCTTTTTCCTGCCATGACACACCTCTGGGTCCTTTTATCACTCCCTTGCTTGCATATGAGAGATGTATTAATGGTAGACCTATATCTCCCCTCACTTGAAATCCCTCTTGGTCAAACAATAACATGTAGTGTTCTGTGTGGAGCAAAGAGCAGGGGTTTTTCCATTGTGACTCACAATAAGGTGATTATGCAAAAACCTTTAAGATCATATGACCCAAAACACCATAATTAGCTTTAGCCCATTTTAATGATTTGCTGGCACTGTCTGCTGCCAGATATCAGGCTTTGATTCCATTGTGCAGCAAAAAAAAAGGGCTGGTGTAGTTTGTAACATAATACTAGAACAATATTTTGCACTTTATAACTATTTCCTGTCCTTTACAAAGTGTTATCCGAGTATTAGTTCGTCTTGTCCAACAGTGACGTTTATTGATCGCTGCTTCTGTCAGTGCACCTCAGTGAAGAGTGGGAGGAATTTTGTTTTGAAGGTTTTGTTGCTACGCCAGTTGTGGTTCGAGTCTAAAAAAGGTGCTGTTTCAAAAGGTGTTTGTTCGAGCCAGAATGTGTTCGGTGATGAGTTGTGAGTGGTTTTGAATATATTAGGTTGTATTGGAAGGAAGCTAAAGCTTTCTTGATGCCGGGTGATTTAACGTTTTGCTGTGTAAAGCAGGAGAGATTTGTGAACGTGCTCCCCACATCTGGTCCATATTAAAGTACAGGTGGAGGGGTATTTTTCCCTGAAAGGTGCTCAGACATACAGTTCCGACAGTGAAAAGAATAGTATCTTTGTTCATATGGGCTTATATCTGTACCCGTTTTTCTTTGGAGCTCACAATTGGGTCCACAACTGTTACCACATAAGATTTTTCAGAAACATTCAAAAATAAGTCACTATATGTGTTTTAAATTCTCTATTATAGTTGACCAGGTGGGAGGAGTTTATGGTTGCTAGCTAAATATAATATATGTTTTTAGTATCGTTTTCAGTTCAAATGTAATATATAAGTAGTGTTTAATGTTATTTCTTATTACTTTTTCTAAGTTAACTCAAGGATTGTCAGATATATGTGTGTGTAATAACTAGATAATCGTAGTAATCAGTTATTCCAATGTGCCTTAAGATCACCATACCTTTGTAACATATTGAAGCCACATTATACTTCGAAACTGCCCTTTATGTGTCCGACGTCGCTCCTTTAAGAGAGTGTTGGGTGGAAGAAGAATCCAGATTATCATTTTATACAGTCCTACAATCCTCAATATTGGTCCTTCGAGCCGGATCCTAAATTCATTAACGATATGCAACATTACTTAAGAGGTTGATGAAATAAATAATGATTTGATCTTTTTTTTCGTTTGCAGAACGTACAAACTCTAAGCCCATCCTGACTGGCACCCATCCCGTTAACACTACTGTGGACTATGGGGGCACCACCTCTTTCCAGTGTAAGGTGCGCAGTGATGTCAAACCGGTCATCCAGTGGCTGAAAAGAGTTGAGCCTGGAGATGAGAACAAATTCAACTCCACCATAGAGGTATAAATCGGCACCTGCGCTTTCTTCTCTTCTGATGACCTGACCTTTCTGACCTAAGTATGTTTGTAACACAAGGTCGGAGATCACCGCTTTGTGGTGCTGCCCACGGGGGAGGTGTGGTCCCGCCCCGATGGCTCGTATTTGAACAAGCTGCTCATCACTCGAGCCAAGGAAGATGATGCTGGCATGTACATCTGCCTAGGGGCTAATACAATGGGATACAGCTTCAGGAGTGCCTACCTAACTGTGCTGCCAGGTGAGAGGATTCTATAGAGAAAAAAAACCCCCGCAAAATCACAACTCATATTTGGAAGTATTCTACACAAACTTGTTCAGCAGCCAGAGCAGTACTGATGATATTATAAATGTTTTTTCATGTCCCTCAGATCTGAAGCCGCCCATGACTCCTGTGACGACCGCCACATCCCAGGGACTCCCTTGGCCCGTCATTATTGGGATCCCAGCAGGTGTGGCCTTCATCCTAGGCACCGCCCTCCTGTGGTTCTGCCAATCAAAACGCACCTGCTCCTCCTCCTCTGCCTCCTCTTCCACACTCCCCGCTGCGCAGCGCCTACCTGCCACCAACCGAGACCGAGCATGTCCCGCACTCCCCACTCCAGCGACCAATGGGGATAAAGACTGCGTTTCATACGAGGACTACGTAGCCCATCAGCAGCTGCTCCTGGCACAGGGGAGCACGGCATTAGCTCCCAAGGTCTACCCGAAAATGTACACGGACATACACACGCACACACACTCGCACGTGGACGGGAAAGTGCACCAACACCAGCACATTCACTACCAGTGTTAGCAGCTTGGAGGCTAGCAGCAACCTGTGGCATTTCATTTCAGCTTGTACAGACTCACAACAAACTGCTTAGAGCAAAAGGATAACCACATTACTACAGTGTACGGAGGGAGAAGGGAATACAGGGCCTGCCCTCAATGTGCTGCTGCCACTTTGTTGTCAAATACATGGACCTATTCAAAACCCAGCAATGAAGAATGTAAAAAAGCAAGACAAAGACCATTATTTTTAAGCAACTTTGTAATACAAAAGCGCTTCTCATATATTTTTCCATTTGGCTTCCAAGTAACAGAAAACGACTTGAGGTAACAATTCATTGTGGTGCACGAGGACCGACCACAAGCCCTTGTAAAAGAACTATGCTGTTTTTCTACAAGCCTTCAAATATAGCAACTTGTGTATTTAGCGGATTTTAATTATATAGCACACACTACAGTTTCATCCTGGCTCATTTATAAAGAACAATGCTATATAACACATGTAACGTAATAGCTTAATTTCAGAGTGTACTTCGAACCGAGCCGTTAGAACCGCAAGAAGTAGACAAGCCTCTCTAAATCCACATCCAGGGAGAGACGAGGGCCAACAGCCGCTCTCTCCAGCTGCTGTGCGGACGCTGCGCGGAAAAGACGAGATGTCAGAATAAGTTACTGAGCAGGGGAGAGTCGGCGCTCCCTGAACAGATCCATTTCAGAAGCAGCAATGATATAATTCCAACATAAACCAGATTTTTTTTAATTTACTTTTCATTCATTACCGCCATGTTGAGGGAATCTTCTGAGTGGTAGTTCCTTCTGGAGGTGGCGTATCCGAGCTGACGTGAGAACAAAAGACTCTGGACATTTGAAGAGTGTAAGTTCTCACCTTGCGTCAGCAGGTTAACCTCCAAGGCCCGCAGCGCAAAGGGACCGTCAGCAGTGCAGCGGGGAAAAACGGTGCCTTGGAATACAATTGCTTCCAGATTTTACAGATTGTTGTTGGATCATTCGCGTGTTTCGGCTCATCTATTCAGAGATTTAAGGGAGACTTCATCTTTGACTTTGTAACATAAAGATGGGACGTAAGGCTCTTTGGGGCTGCTCAAAATGTTCGGGGACTGTACCTGTTTTTGCTATATAGGCCATGAAATGTTTATGGTTTCTTATATGAAAGAAGAAAGCCTGCAAGTGTATGGCTCACTTAGTACCGGTACTTGTACCTCTTAAAACTGAAATACTACCAACTCAAAAATGAATAAATAAATGTGCATATCTGACATATTCAAAGCTATATTAAGAAATTTTACGTCATACATATTCCCATGCTATAATTTTGTTAAAATTTTACATTTCAAAGTGCCAAATAAATATATAGAATCAGTGTACAGAAATATGTTTTTTTAATGTAAATAGCATACCTCATTAGCGCTGCATTCATACAGTAGCTTGCTGAGCTTTGCCCTTTTTGTTTTGTTTCCTTTTCTATGCCCCTATGCTGTTTTATAAGCACTCAAAGCTGGTGTCCAAACGTCTGTTACTCTTCATGGCTTAGTTTTGCGCAGTTCCCCAGGTGTCCGTCTGGATTTTCCTGTGTGTGCTCATAGGATAGACCACTATTAAATAACTGTGTAAAACAATACGCCGAGATAAGATTTAGGCCTCAGCTGTTGAGCATTACGGTACACTCCACAATGAAAAAAAAAAGTGTGTCCAGAGACGTCAGCACAACGACTCAGATGTGTAAATGCTGTTGGTGAAGTCATAGGTGAAGGTTAAGAAATGTACATCTGCTACACATGTTGCTGTAGCTCACTATACTGGAACTTCAAACAAGAAAAATGAATGTAAAATGTTGCTTGAATCTTTCATGGTTCAGGTAATGCTAATGTGTTTGACTTTTAAAATATAATTTTACAGAGCATTGCTCAGTTGTCCCAAGATTTGCTGCTAGAGATTGATCTGATTATTTGATCTACTATAAAACACACGTTTGTCATTCAGTCATATACTTTAAAGCAGTACTTTTTAACTTACCTTAATAAATCCTTTCCGTAGTCCCTTTGGGGATACTACAACTGGTGTCTCTGGCCAGAAAACCACAATTGCAATTCGCTGCCTACGGGTCGGAGGCCCCAATACACACTAATGGAATCACAAACAAGAAGCCGACAGGCTAACGGGCAAAGCTGTTTAAGTGGCGCAGTATTTACAGCCAAGTTTGAGTGAAAAAATTATCTCCATTGTGTAACTGGATGTACAATATCCCTCTCTCCCTTTGTCTTTTCAATCAGTGTAGTACTTACACTCTCTGACAATTAATGAGTAAAAAAACTCAACATGCTACGACACCTGCAGTGGCGCTTATGGCCTCTAGGGGCACGAGTTACTTAGTACTGCTTTAATTTTACGATAATACAATCCAAAAGCCTCCCTAATGCCTAAATTTTAAAGCACTCATGAATCAGCTCATACATAAAGAGCTTCCTCAAGGCATGATGTTTTTTCCTCAATTACAGACCAGGCCAACGTACAGAATAATAATAACAATAATGATGATCTGACCGGATTTTGTATCATTTATAATTTCAATGAGTTGGGTTTTTCACAATGAGTAAAAACCTCCACGTGTAGTTTGTTCAGGCACATCCGTGTTGTTGGGGCTTTTTTTTTTTTTTTCAAATATCAATGTTTTTCTTGTACAAACCTTTATCGTTCATTCATTTCATTTGTAAACTTTGTGTTAAAGCTTAAGGACTGCCATTTACAGACTGCATTAGACAGGTTTGTGCACTTCTGCTACCACTTGTATGGACATGGTGTGAAATTAGAGTAGATCATAGTACGAGTGTTTTGGACCACACTGTTAGCCTTAGCATCATTAGCCTGTTTTTACTCTCAAACAAATGTACATTATGTGTCTAATTTATTGTTTCATATAACTGGGCATTATACTGCATGTTCATGTTGTGTTATAGTCAGAATGTAAGCTATGTAGCAAATACCATGTTCATGTCATTGTAAGATACTGTATTTATACATGATAAATATACAAAATTTTATCAGTTTAATCTTTGTATTGACAATCCTGTACAGTCTGTTGTCATTTAGGTTATAATTGTGTCTCCTTTTTGTGTAATCGTGTTACCTGTGCCATTAAAAAAGTTACAACTGTGTTCTTTTATCTGTGTTGTCCTCAATTTTGATAACACTGATCCAAAGGTCCAGCTTCTGGTGTTTAATGTAACCTTGAGTCCGTACACTGGTGTAAGAATGACTGTGAATGGGTGAATGATGTAAGAAAATTACCATTTGTAGTAGTAGTAACTATGTAAAAAGTACTAGTACCAATTTAAGAAGGTTACATTTAAGAAGTTGTCATACCCCCTTTTTACCCCTTGTTATTCTGTTGATGTTTCATACTAAAAATGTTTGAATTGTAATTTGTTATATTAGAAAATCTACACTCTAGCTTGTAAAGAAGCTGTACTGCTTTTCTCCTGGGAAGTGAATGAAATTATAAATGTTCAAGAACAGCACAAGTGTAGTCAAATTCAATAGACCTGCTGTTATAGAGTTTCAAAACTTAGTCACAATGAGATTTTTTTATTTTTACATATTTTTTCCACAGAAACTTGAAATGTCTTTATTGAATGGATTATTGTATTGTTATCAGTATAGTTTTTGGTGAGAAAAGAGAAGCAACACGCTAAATGTTAGAGGTGCAGATGTTGAGAAAAATCCCCCCAAAAAAACTTCAAAAAGGCTGATGTCCAAGATATCAGTATAGTCAGATCAGTTTATTTTTTAAACTTTTGGGTCACATTTTATTGTTGCGGTTTTGTCGCATTATAGTGTAAGTACATGACAACTTCAGGAAGCTTTTTTTGTTGCTCTTTTGCAGATGTTTTATGTCACATTTTCATCTCTTTTTGCTGCTATTTCGATGCTTTTTTCCATGAAGTTTTTACATTTGGATAACAGCAAACTGTAGAAAATGTGCTTGTTCAGGTGGGGGTTAAGAAGTTAAGGCTGCACCACAAATGGCTCAACACTGTTCTGTCCTAATCATCTCAAATTCAAGTCCCAGCTCTGACAATCTGCTGAATGTCTCTCCGCTTTTCACCCCCTTCTTGTCCTATAAAGACTATGGGCCAAACAAATCCATTAATAAAAAAGAAGAAACACTCTGAAGACGTATGAAAACTTTGTGAACCCACTGTTTTTTTTGCATTAGGATGTTTTCAGGTGCGAGTCCTGCTCTAAATAGTTGTAGACCTGCGATCGTACGAGCCAGTGTTTTGTCCGTCAGCGTGATTGTGTGAGGAGTTGACAGATGCACATGAGTTGCGTGCAGATGCAGGGTGTGAAGTCCTGGTATCTATCGCTGACTCATTCAGACGAGGAAGATGATGAAAGAAAACATTGCAGGGGGAAGATGGGACATTGTCATGGGGTAGCGGGAGCAAAAGGTCATGCATTATGTATCTGTTCTCATTTCTGTTGGGGGTAGTAATACCATAATGTAATGCTTTCACTCAGGTGCATTTATAAGTTTGATACAGGGACGTGTATGTACTGAGTTCTACTAGAGTTTCATCCCACCATGCAAAGATACGAAAGAATAATGACCTTAAATTCCCTGTATGCGAGTGAATGTGAAAGTTTTCTTGCTTGTAGAGAATGTATCCCATTAAAGACAGGTAAATGTGCTTCAACTTCAGTAAAAATGAATTCTGGTCAAATGCAAGCTTTAGTACAGTACATAGCAACACAGAATTTTGATAGACAAGAAGGTCAAAGCGATTTCTATCCGAAATTCAGACAGAATTAATCCCAGGCATCTGCCATTTTGAAATGATTGCACAACCTACAGACTTCAATTGCTGTGACCTGAATTACAAAGCAGTGGTTTTCCATGTATCTGGCCAGCATCAAAGCCTATAAACAAATGCAGGAATTTAATTATACTCGGAAAGTAAGCTGTGAAGTTTAGTTTTTGCAAAAATGAGATAAGAAATGGCATAATGTTGGCCTTGTTCTAGACACAAGGTTGTTTTGTGTTTTTTTTTTAGTGCCGTAACTTTCCTGGCGTGGCTTGCGTCCTTGACAGTCATCTCTCATTCTTGTCTTATCTGAAGATTAGCCTTTTCCTGCGTTTTGTGTCCCAAAGAAGTTATCTTGTGTGATTTTGATGGCGTGGGCGGATGAGGCTGTGAGGGACACGTTATGGAGCAAGGATGAAGATACGGAAAAGGAGGAGGAGGATGACACAGAGAGAGCTGCTGACAGAAATGTTGAGCTCACATCATTTGGACAGACAAGGGGAGGCAAAGACGGGGGAGATCAGTCAGTGAACTGAATCCTGTGAGGTCAGAGGGAATGGTCAGGGTGGGAAAGTGGTTCACCTGAGAACAAAAGGCATTTAAGGAATTTTCTACCGTGATGTCAGAATTTACAGTCACTTCACAACTTGATGTCAAAAAGGTTTTCAAAACACATGTTGGTTTTCTTAAAGAGTTACTTCATGATTAGCCATTACAATGATTTGTACATCCTCATAAGAGCATTGAATGTGAGAAGGCCATAGCATAGCGCACTTTTTCAAATTTTGAACATTCTTGCTTTTTTCATTCCACCAAAAAAGGTCACACTATTGCACTGCCTTTAGCTTTGTGCATACATTTGCTGTTACATTGTTGCAAAAAAACTCCAGAAATATCACGAGATATCCATCCTGTGTTGCAATCCTTTTCACCAAGATCTTGTATTGCATCAAACCTCTGTACAAAGCCGGAACATCCTCAGTAGGCTCTGGACTTTGTGATGGCCAATCCATGTGGGATATCTCAGGGGGCATATATCTTATGTCCTCTAAACCATTTACACAATTGTAATGAATCCTGAATCCGATGAATCCTCACATTATCATCATGGAATATGCCCATATCATCAGGGAGTATGCAGTAACTTGTTCATTCAGTATCTTCATGTGGTCTTATAGGGCCACACATTATTGCTGACAGGCCTACCATTTGTTGGATGTCTTTTCCCCCTCTGCCTCTGTTGTAAGTCCTATGCTGGTGTGAATGTATAGAGGAGATTCCTGGGCATGAGTCAACAGCAGCTGTGGTTGGTGTTGATGAGAAGCTGTCCAAAGAGCCTTTCTTTTTTTTTTTTTTACTGGCATTTACCTTTAGACTGTGAAAGCCTGCTCAGGTGAATGGAGTCAGTGACCATGAAGAGCTCACACACACACACACACACGCACGCACGCACACATACACTAATGCACACACCTGGGCAAGAAAACACCAGCCCAAATCACCCTGACGCACTGGGCGAAGGCGCGCACAGCCAATAGATCAACATAGCGATGCATGGAGCTGTGTGCACAGATGCATTATTTGAAAGAAATAGATGTTGGAATCGCACGCATGGAACGAAACACCTGGCTGGCACTGAATCCCGCTTGTGTTTGCATACCTCTCCCTGTCGGCTCATCCTCCGCCTAGCCACAAAAGCCGCTATTAAACCTAAGAAAACACAAAACACAAAACCAGGCTAAACAAGAGCAACAGGAGACTTCCATCCTGTGTCCACCCTCCACTCTCTCTGTATCTTTCTCTCTGTAGCAAATGTTTACCTACTCTTAAAAAAAAAAGAAGAAGAGGGATGTGGATAGACAGGGTGAGAAAAGAAAGAAATTTGGCAGAGGGGAAGGCGCGCCAATTGCTTTTAAGTATGCCACGGAGCCGTGACAAAAGCCCACTAATCTCGGTGTTGTCTTTCGAGGTCTTTCTCTGCCTCCACATCCTGCCAAGTGTGTGCGCGCCAGAGTGAAGAGAGAGGAAGAAAGTTATAGCCAAGCTTTGTCTAATTGTTCAGGAAGGTAGTAAAAAAAAGTTTGTCTGCGTAAAGAGCTGATAAGGAACGTAAGGGGAGTACTTCCACGCACGTCACTCAAGCATGGGACAGATGGAGAAAGGCGGGCACCTTCAAAGCCTCGCACCCAGCCTGCCTTCACATGTGGGATGCTTTTGCGTGTTTGGAGAATACGAGTTCTTGTCACACATGCTCACCTGCTCCCCTTTGACTCACCGCCCGACTCATTCATACACACTGGCCCAGTGAAAGATGGGAAAAGCACAGTGTGTTTGTGGTGACGACCTCCATGGAGTCAGCCGGGGTCCAGAGTCCACACGGTGAAGAATGCACAGAGCAGAGATTAACATGTAAAAGCAGGCAGGGGTAGACAAGAGGGACATCTGCAGGCCAAAGCATTTGAGTGTACATTCCGATTTGTCAAACTGCATTTTTAGTGCTTAGGTCTACTTGATATTGCTTTGTGTATACCTCTTTTTTTTTTTTACATTTTCCCACATCCTAACTGCTTCACTCCAGAACACTTGCAGCAGGTTATATTATATTTCAACTTAACTCTTTTACTTGACTCCAGAAAGTGGGGTTTGCATTTTTTGTTTACTGGTTATCCAACCCCAGCCATAAAGCAGTGGAGCAAACTTACCTTTAATCAATCATGTGCTTTTCTTTTGCCTTCATACAGACATGAATGATAACAAGCTAATAATAAGCTGATAATAGTTTTCCAATTATTATTCAAAGGTGTCCCATCTTTACAGCCTTTAAAAAAAGAGCTCATCAATCACGTGATCATTTGTAGGCCTGAAGAGTGTTAATACAGTGGAGAACTATGATATGGATAAACAATTGCCTGGGTTGGTTAAATAGTGAATAATATATTCTCTTCTATTTTTGAATTTTACATTATTGTTATCTTAATGTGCACTGTCCTCTCGAAATGAAATTACTTTACATGAAAAATGAATAGTTGCATGAAGAATGTAAAGTAATGTGCTGATATGACTGCTGTTTTTTTATTTGCTCTGTATAGGGAACTAGTTTGTCCACTGATTCCTATATCCCTCAACACGCCAACTAATTGTGCTTCCTCACTTTTGCGTCAACATCTCTTTCCAGCAACATGGAAATGTCATTAGGCCAAACCTGCTCAAACTGCAAAGATTTATAGCCCCAGGGGGGGTCACAACTTTAGGTTAATGACTAACACACTGAAAGTAGATTTACAGATATACGGTGGTTTACGACTGCGTAGTAATTGTTATGCTTTATTGTGTGCGCTTCAGTCCTTTTCATTTAAATGTGCAACAGAAACGGTGGGGAAGGTCATGGGTAAAACTCTGTAGAGCTCCACTTAAAGCCCGCAGTGCACCTCAGGAAGACAAATAGCACTGGTGTGAAATCATTTACTTCATGTCGTGTCTTGCCCAAAGGGGATTACACTTACCGCTCCAAAGGTACAAGACTGACAAAGTGTAAAATCTGGATCAGATTAAGGAAGGCACACACACACACACACACGCACACACACACGCACACACACACACACACACACACACGCACACACACACACTCACGCACACACACACGCACACACACGCGCACACACACACACACACACACACACACACACACACACACACACGCACCAAGATGGAGATGAAGAGGGAAAATTAGGGACAAGGGAGGCTACGGACAATCTGTGGGAACATGCTGCTGAATAATTACCACTGACATCAGAATAGTTTTCTTTAGCTCTGTGAAGTGGCAGGCCTCATTTGTACAGCCCGGAGCAACACACAGGCCTGAGTGTGACAGAAAGTGAGAGTGCATGGGGTAAAGTCAATGGGATCGATGGTGCATTGCCAAATGTTAAAATAGATTTTATAATCACACCCAACAAGTAGCCAGTGTGCCTTAGTTTGTTTTCACATTCAACATTAATATACAGTGGGTGACTTAGCTCTCCCTTTGTCAGTGTGTGACACCATGACAGCCTCGCCTGCCCCAGGGAGCCATTTCTCTCTAAGTGGATGCTTCAAAAACAGGAAACAGCTTTAAATCCCACTGGAGCGCAAAGAAGGATCAGGCCTACTAGCTCTGTACAATACCCCTGCCCCTCATCCTCTCTCCCAGTCAGAGACACACACCCAGAACACACACACAGTCACACCTGAGCCCCTTTCAATAGACACAATTCAGCACGCTGACAACAGGGGACAATAGAGGCAAAATGCTGCTTGACAAAAAGAGAATCTACCTGTCTGAACAGATCAGGCCGGCCCCACCACCCGGCTCACCACATCGGCTTTCTTGTCCCGCGATGACTTCAGGTGATATGGGACTCTGATACAGCTGCTCTTTGCCTTTACTTGAAACTGTTGTGCAGAAAATGAAGGTGAAATCCAAAGCTGGCGCAGACTCAAAACCAAAGTGTTGCCCCAAAGCTGTTTACTACAAGTGTGATTAAAGTGAGTTAATATTATTATCTTGTTATGTCTTGGTTAGAAAAGTACCATGATAATTTTGGTGTGCCAGGCCCAGTCGACTTGGAAGGACCCCAAACACTGACAAATATAATCAAATCAATCAAAATATCAAACAGTCATAAGAAAGTGCATAATTTCATGAGCGTTTATTCAAATAGAAGTTTAGTTTGGCCCAAAGCCTCATCTTAAAAAAATACAATGTGGGTATTTTAAGGAGGCAGGTTGATCAGAGATGACATGGAAGGGTGCCTGAAGGTTGATGGTGGTTTGAAGATGGGAGACTTCCATCCCATGGAGTGGCTGAATGAAATTTCTGGGGTTAATGGTGTTGTCTGAAAACGGCTAAAACAACAGCAAATGTTAAGTATAAAAAATATTATTGGTATACAAGTAGCTGATGAAAATGTGCTGTGTGTTTTCTAATCTCACAAACCTGACTGTGGCTGAGCTGGCAGAGTGGTTGGCTAGTAGGTTTTGATTGGTAATTCTGTGAGGTACAGTCCCTAAGCAATAAAACGAGATGCTTATTTACTGAACTTCAATAAAGTATATCAACAAAAGGTGAGGGCCATACCCATCCGTCCATCCTGTGGAGGGCTAGTTAATGTCAGTCTCGGGGCATTGCCAGGCTGCAATAAAAGCAGAATTCACAGAGGTGTTTTTTTCAGTTTGCACGATCATTGTCAATGCAGGAATTACTGAATTTCTGTGGTCAGACTGATAATGTAGGTGGGCAAATGTAGATCTTGCTTGTATATTTGAAAGTGGGTTTGATTGGGTGGGAATAATATCAAATGTAGCTCAGAGCCAGTCCTGGCATAAGCCTGTAATGTATGGGGTAGCAATAAGCACATAACAAAAGAGAAAATAAAAAGCGTAACTTACTTTCCTGAACAGATTTGTTTCATCCATCTCCATACTTTCCACCCTGCCAAGAGAAACTAAATAAATAAAACACAATAAATATGATAATGAACTCAAGCTATTTCATGTTGAATGTTCCCTAGACTTTCAGTAAGACAAGTCAACCACATTTTGTGTGACAAATACAGTACCCTGATTTGCATTCTATGTTTATGATCATAAATGCCACTTCATGTAGGTTTATTCTTTTATATTTACTGTGTGCTTATTTATAGTCACAAAGGCCAACAATATTTGCCATGTAAGAATCAATCATGTGTCACTTGTTCCTAGGGAACCCAATAGGGATTCCTCACTAAACCCAAGCAAAGCCTGGCTTTTCAGGTGTGTGTATAGACAGCTTCAGGGCATGGCAAAGCTATACAGCAGCTAGAGCTAACATAAGACATTGGGCTGAACCCAGGATCAAGCTTGTTTGTACAGTGCAATACCTTCAACACACACTCTCACTGTTATGAGGTCTGAGGTTTGAAGGAGACTAAGAGGAGCCACAAAAAGGAACAAGGAACAGGCCATGATAGAGGTGCAAATCAACATTAATGCAGCTTTGTACTCACAAATTGGCAGTAGAAGAGGAGCGACGTAAAACTGACATGGGAGAGTTAAAAGGGACCTGCAGGACTGCGGGGAATCAGAAGGGTAACAATCACTATATCAAAATAAAAAAGATAATAATTGCCAATTTACAAAAAATGATAGACTACTAGGCTGATGTCCAAGGGGAGTACGAGAACTATGATTCTTTTGAGAAACTGAAGCTTTGAGGGCACTGGAAAAAAAGACACATTTGTATTAAACTGGTGCAGAGTGGATGGTTCTTCTGTATGGCAATTTTGACAAATATTACAATTTTGAAGTAGAAATATACACACGTGTGACAATGTTTGATCAAATTACTTTTTAAAAATGTATCCTAATAATTAATGTGATAAAAGCAGCTAGTCAAAAGAAATGGACTCCCAGCCTAAATAATGAAAGCGTTTCAGCTACTGCAAAACAAAAGTGTGCCAAGAGTGACACCTTGTGTATGATATAAGATTTCACATCCAGGGCAACGTGTGTTTTTATTTTCATAATAAATCATTTTAGTGTTACTTTATTGGTAGTCATTCAATACCTTTGATGTTGAAAAGCGTTCTCCAATTTTTTAATGTGGGCACTTTGGTCATTTAGTTTCCTTTAAATACAAACATATTGTTTATTACTGAAGAATCAGAAATGCGTTTAAATAGTCAATAGTTAAATAATCATAATTAACTTACTTCATCATTTGCTGCATTTCTTGCTTCATTTTAGCAACTGTCTGTTCCAGTTTTTCATTCTAAAATTATAACAACAATTTAATTGAAGACACAAACAGAGGTCAAAAATAATCCTCACCCTTTGCTGGTAATATGCTAGCAGCCTCTTTTGATGTCGTGCTTGGAACATAATAACCTACAAAACAAGAGGAACATAAAATGAAACTTAAAAATAACTTTATTATGGACAAAAATTTTGGCATTAACCTTGCTTATTTCTGTCAAATGCTTGCTTGCAACAGTATTGATGTCAGAAAACAGCGCTTTGACCTCCGAGCTGCTCTGAAAAGATAATGCTTATGTAGTTTATATGTAAAAGAAAGATTTTAGGGAAACTATGCAAATAAACTAAAGGTATACGTGTGATTCTTACTTTGTCAGAGAGAGGGGACACTTTGCACTTTGCACTGCATATTAGGCAAGTACCTTGAGTACCTAAGACACAAGTTTATATAATAATACATGAACAGCACTACTATGGTGTGCAAAGACGAGACAATCACAAGACGTTGGTAACAATATGTCAAGTACAGAATCAGAAAACTTCATTAAAGTGCAATAACTCATGAAGTCCAACAGATGTCCCTATTTGTTAACAAGCTTTCCTCACGTTCCTTCCTGATAATAATAGCCTGTTCTTGAACAATCATAACGTTAGTGTCAGTACCCTTACCTTTCTGATAGCAAACATTGCAGATAAGATGTCCACATGTTGTGACAGCAAGCTTGCGGTCAGCGCCGGGAGAATGGAAACAGGAGTTGCAACAGATCCAGTAAGACATCGGAAGACCTGCAAAAAACAAAACAAGTTCAAAGTTAATCCCATTACTAATAGTAGAGTGTGTAGCATATAAAACGTAAAATTGTTTTCGTTAGTGTTGGTTTCTTTGTCAGATCAACACAACTCATCAGCTGTGTGTAGCTACTTGGCCTACCTTACTAGGTTAAGTAGCAAGATAAAGATTAAGAAATGTATGTAAAATGTGTACAATAATTTGGACGTTTCAGTCAGTTTGTATGTATGTATGTCGATTGATGATAATCTTTAATCATTGTCCGGAATAAGATGCAAGATTATGTCATCACTTACCTTGGCATGTGTACGGTTCATTGCGTATCTTCAACTGTCACGTACAGAAATCAGCCGCTAGCTTGATTGATTAGCATAGCTAGCTAGCTTGCTAGGCTAATCATTGAGGCTAATTGACGATTAGCTAATTTGTGAAACGTGATGCATAATAATTACTTTAAAGCGGGGATGTAACAAATATAATTACAACTAACTAACTAACGACTTCAAAAAAAAAAAAAAAGAAAGAAAGAAAGTAAGTAAGATCATGAATTAAAGTTTAGTAAGAATTAAAATTATGTGAACCGTGGGTAACCTTGTGAGGTAACACCATTTGGGCACCAGTCAGTTTAATTGAGCGCCATTTATAAAGGCCAGGCGGTAATGTATTAGCATCAGTATTTCTTACAATCAGTCATCAAACCTTATGTTCAAACAGTTTTATTATTGCGCTTGCATGTTAGAAGAACACACATTAGACTAGTTTCTTTGCAATGAAGAAGTCTTTGAGTTTTTTCATCTGCCAGAAGCCCACTGACAGCAGGACAGAGGTTTGGATCACTGCCCACCACAAGACTTTGCTGTTTGTGTCCTCACTTATCATGCGAAAAGTTTCTTCTTTTTCCTAAAAGCAAAGATGGCCAGAGAAGGTTTTAATTAATACATCAAACTATTGTTTATGTCACCTATTGATAGGAAAAATTAATTTAGATTACCCGCTGATACTCTTGCTGCCTGGTAATGTACATCATTTGATCTGTCAGGTGTCTGAGGCTGTTCTCTAAAATTTCCATGTTGTCTTTGGTTTTCTCTGTATTTCTTTCAATTGAATGTTCACCCATTTGAATATCCAAGTGTAGCCTCTGAAAATTAAGCAAAAAGTTACAACTTTAGTTTTCAAATGAGCTTTATAAAGTTTTGTTTATCTTCTTTGCATCTGCAAAGCTCACCATCCGCTCTGCAGCAAAAACAGAAAACCGGGTTGAGTTGGTTTGGAAGCAAAGGAAATGCTGACCTGAGGCGTGAGAAGTGAATGTGAATTTCCCAAATTTACTGTACCGTTTGGACAATACAACCTGAAAAATAAAGAGACAATTCTCCATTATACCTAATAATACTTTTTTTTTTTTTGCCAGGAGGCAACCAGTCATTGATTGCACATTTCCACACCAGATGCTCCTCCTGTCCCAACCAGCCACCTTACAGTGACTGAAGAGAGCAACACAAGTGAAGTTTATACTGTACAATAACAGTAAGCATCTTGATATTTCTTGCCACCTTCTGGTTAGACAATGCTTATCAATGGTCCAAGTGTTACAGCATTAAACAACAAATTATAAAGATAAATATTGCATGGCCACTACCTCATAGTTTGGATCTTTGACTGTCACAGTGACACCAAGATGAGGAGAATGACTCATTGCTTTTGCATCCCAAGGCTCCAACAAGAAGATACCTTAAGGTAAGATTTTCATAATATTACTATTACATTGTTATAGTATTGGTGTCCGATTTTGCATCTCACAATTTACTGAAATAAAATGATATCAAACAGGATAACATGTTCTTAGCTGGACCTACCAGCCACAAGCATGTCGTCCGGAATCTCTTCGATTATGCATTTTTCCTCCAGCTCCCCAAGATCAAAATACATGGATGACGCTAATATCAGGTAACACAAAACTAGAAAGCTTGAGCATTGAAAACCCATATTGTAGCAGTATACGTATGGGAAGACAGTGTTTTGAGTGTGAGAATCATGCAGGTGCTGGTATGTGTGACGAGTCACTGGGTCAGTGTTCTCACTGGTTTATCTGAAGGCCAATGGCAAAGCTGCACTAGTTTGAGATCTGATTGTGGACATGGTGAAATTTTACTATTGTAGAATCTACACTTTAGGTGTGTCATTATTGAGATCTTAGCATGTCTAAATAGAAAACCGCTGGTAGTTGATCAATGATCAATGTGTTGAATATATCAGTAATAATTGTGCTGCTCTGTGAGGCTCTGCTGTCGCGATACTGAGCTATACAAAATAGTCCATGGGCCAAACCCCAAAATCTGTCATATCGGTACCGAAAAGGTGGCAAAGGCTATCGTTGATTTTTAAGTAGGTCCATGTCTGAGGTTTATATTTTTGCATGATAGCCTTTTTAGAGTTACAGCTTTATCATAGTTTTCAGCTGTTGAAGTGTACCACCCCCATGTCAAAAAAGTCGCTTTTGGCACTGGTCCATATTTTGGTTGAAGCCATTTCCAGCCCATTAGATACTGATTTACACCATTGTATTTGGCATCATTGTAAAGAAGACATTTTCATGTTTCATTTGAGCCCAAATGTACTACACTGTGACTATTACCATGGTAACCATGGTGGCCTCACTTTGAGCCACGAAGTAAAAGAATGTCTACCTCACATGAGCCTCTCCCATTGAAATGAGCCTATATCTGCCATTCTAAGGTTGGTGAGACATTCTGTCCAGGACAGGCCTTAAGCTGAGAAAGTACTGACATGTTATACATTTCTTGAATCCCCAGTCTAGAGAGTTGCCCAGTATCAAACATTTGTCTCTGCGATGTTCCTTGAAGAAGCAGCGTTAAACATAGTAAAACTGTTTTTATGAAAATGGTGAAAAAATGTCCTCAGGTTTGAGTTTGAGGAGCTATGGTTACCAGGGTAATAGTCACAGTGTAGTACATTTGGGCTCAAATGAAACATGAAAATGTCTTCTTTACAATGATACCAAATACAATGGTGTAAATCAGTATCTAATGGGCTGGAAATGGCCTCAACCAAAATATGGACCAGTGTCAAAAGCGACTTTTTTGACATGGGGGTGGTACACTTCAACAGCTGAAAACTATGATAAAGCTGTAACTCTAAAAAGGCTATCATGCAAAAATATAAACCTCAGACATGGACCTACTTAAAAATCAACGATAGCCTTTGCCACCTTTTCGGTACCGATATGCCAGATGTTGGGGTTTGGCCCATGGACTAATAGTTTCAGTTAAAGCACTGAAGACTGACCGCTACACCTTTGACATTGATTGCAGGATTGTCTCTGTTTGTTTGTGGTTTAAATAAAGTGTTTCAAACTTGAGCGCACATTTCATGATGATGACATCACTCCAGATACAGCTAGCGTTGTCATGTGCTGTTGCCATGGCACTGGTTACTGGTTTTTTGTGGCTTTTTTGTCATTTTCTGTTGCTTTTCAGGCACATTTTTGTTGCGTAGCCCAATTTAAAAATGGGCTAGGTAAAATTACAATCATTGAAAATATTTAAAAAGTAAATAAAATAAGTAAATACACGTGAATAGTATGGACACAATAGTTTCAGTTAAAGAGCACTGAAGACTGACCGCTACACCTTTGATATTGATTGCAGGATTGTCTCTGTTTGTGGTTTAAATAAAGTATTTCAAACTTGAGCGCACATTTCACAATGATGACATCACTCCAGACACTCCAGACTGTGGCTCTCCGACGTGGACTCACTAAAAGTAGCATTCACTTGCGCTTGTGTGCTTTTTTTATTCTTCTATTCATGTTTTGGTCACTTTTTTGCTGTTTTTTTTTGGTCATGTTTTTGTCCCTTTTCCGTCATTTTTTTGTGCCTTTTTTGTTGTGGTTTTGTCACTTATTTGTCACTCTTCAGTCACCCTTTTCTTGTATTATTGTTGCTTCTCTGGCACATTTCTTGTAACCAGACACTGTTTTGATGCGTGTTCTCCTTATTGCTCCAAAAATAAAGGTCTAAAGATGACGTTTTGGCGGAGATTTGGAAACACGCTGCTGAATGATGCAGTTCTGTTGTAAGCTAACGATCACCCCAGATACTGCAAGCATCGCCATCCTGTGTCATTTGTTCACTGACACGGGACAGTAGAAATGGCTATTTTTTGGTCACTCAAAAAGTTGTTAATTCGGGTCCGAAGTACCGTCATGCCCCTTCACATCCATCTCCCATAATAGCTGTGAGAGGAGCATGCATTCTGCTTTAAAGAGGGGATATTCTGCTTTTTTCAGTCCCATAGTACCAGTCTATATCACACTACAATGATGAGCAAACCTTCTGTTGGTCTGTAAATGCAGTAAATTAGAATAACTGCCTTGTATAAAATTGCTCTCTCAAAATGGCTGTAGTGAATGTCTTGAAATAGGCCTCTGTCTCTTTAAGAACCTCTGCCCCTTTCCGACACGCCCCCTCCACACGCTGTCTGTGGCATCAGTGGGGAGGGGGCTCTGCTGAGGAGCAGTGGTTGGTTACTCGGCTGGTGACGAAAGCTCGGAGGCGTCTCCAGGAGGTGGGGGTGTTCCTAGGAGGACTCAGGCAAACCTATCCCTAAAATGGCTGCCATCAGAGTTTTTACAGATTACTCAAAAATACGTGAATGTGCCAAGGCAACACTTCTTTTTTTTTTTTTCTTATTAAATCTTTGTTCATGATTATAAAAAAAAGCAACTACATTTAATGTGGTTGTCTCCTACTGATACTGTTAGCCTTCTGTTGTCGTGGTGACGTATATTATGCTCACTTTGTGTTTAGTGAAGACCTTACTTATATTAGAATGACCTAGAAAGCTCAGTGCATTTGTTCTATGTCATATACGCTGGTGTAAGTGGATTTCATCTGTCTACCAGGTAATAACTGTTATTGGGTTTAAGTGATAGACATTCTTAGACATCCAGGCAGATCAACCTAAGTCCAAGTCCAATCCATTAACTTAGTAAATCCAGTTGTTTTCCATTGATTTGCCCTCATTATTAGGTCTAGACAAACACACATATTTTCATTCATCAGAGCTACTTTGAACCTGTATAACTACATGTCTCAGCTCCTGTGGACACTGTAGTATCGAGGAATGTTGCCAATATGAGTTTGATGGGATGAGATCACTTTATAAAGTGAACTCTCCATGCACCTTTTACATCTGCAATAGTTGTCACTTCTTAATGTGAATGTCAGAAATACAGTATTAAATGTCTCTTTGGTTCCATCTGATATGAATGTACTTTCAATATGGCTCGTGCTACTGTATATTAACAATACTTTTGCAAACATACCATAGTAATGATTTATAAAGGTTTAATTTACACTGGGGTACACAGATAATACAAATTCACTCATTGTCACAAAAATAAAGCTACTTGTAACAATATCCCATTGAATAAAAACACAGAAGTAAGTCTTGCTTGTAAAACGAATGCTGCGGAATAGTTTAAGCAGTGAACAGGTTTGTACATTTTATAGCTGACACTTTATCAGAGCCTATCCATGCCAAATTTGGGGAATGAGCAAAAAGGGTCAGTAAGTGGACAGTTCTGAAATGTCTTTGGACCCAGTAAATTACTTTATAGTTTCAGTGTAAGACATGCTCCTGATCGCATGTCATTACCCTCCTAAATCACATTGTAAGGTGTGGGGAAAGCTGACTAAGAACAAAGCCAATGATGACTAATGATGCACTGTACATAATAAAATATATATAAATAATAATACTAATACAATAAAAATGCACAGAGATTAAAATTGTCTTGAGCCTGGTAATGACAACTGGAGCAACAAGAACACGGACTATAATACGTGTATTAATGTGCCCTTATGTCATGAAAACTAGTGAATGTGGCTGATATTTGGCATTGGAAACTGAAAGAAATATATGAATGGTCGCTTTGTTACTTGCTTTGTAGCGATCTTGCAGGAAATAGTAATAGTGTAACAGTGTTTGGTTCTGTTATTATGTGAATAGTTCAAACAGTGGTTGTGAGTCAAAAAGCTGTACTGAAAGGAAACGAGTTCTTCATTTTTTGTTTTGTTTTCTTTGCTATTGTTCCTTGTTGTTGTTTTGTTTACACTGATTATACTATGAGAAATGAAAAGTTCATCATTTTGAGTTGCGGGTAGGCGCTCATAAGCTTTTGCTTCAGCCTACTCCTTTTGAGCAAAATGTATGCTCAAATAAATAAATAAAATAAAAAATAAATAAATGCAGCAGTGTTAATGACATGTGAATGAAATCAAACATAATTATACAGCCCAAAATCTTACTTTGAAATAAATTGTGCATGGAGGCTGTCAAAGTGCACGTACAAGAATAATACTCTCACGCTGCATTTACATTTTTATTTGTTATTATTATTTACAGACATAAAACCACTTGAATTTTAATGTAGTCTGAATACACAAGACTGTACACAACAGGTAAAATCCTGTCAATAAATACATATTTTGCCTTTTGGTGTAGAAAGACAAAAGGTATAACAGCTCATACACAGTTTAAAATGTTTAATAGGATTTAAACATGGTCGTCATTTGGTTACCAGAGCAACATGTAATTTAGTTATTTCCCTTTTGATTGCCGGACAAAATTACATCACATTGTAAAATCTAATCATCAAAACCAAAATTCTTTATCTAGGCTTCTTCTTCTTCTTTTATTTGGAACAATGTATAATTTTGAGGTCTGTCTTGTGATACAAAATAGCTGTTTTGCATAATAGCTGCTCCCTTCAGAACCATACGCTAGATCTCTATTTCTCTTCTTTTTTTTCTTCTTTTTTTTTTTGTTTATTGGTAAAGAAAGAACTACAAGAGGAGTGACCTTTGTGACCCGGGTTCAGTAGTCTCTTTCACTGTCTGTATTCTTCATTCAAATAGCCAACAGAGCGTTTACTGTTGCTCTGTCTTCGTCTTTTCCGCCCTCTCCTGGCTTTCCGGTCCTTTTTCTTCCTCTTGACTCTCCTCTCCTTCAGTTCCCCCCTTTCCTGGCCTAGTCATAAACAGTTGTCTGGGGAACATTTTCTCTCCTCCTCCAGCAGAGGGCAGGCTACTCCATTGTTGGCTGGATGCATCAGGACGTAGCGAGTGCGGTGCCTTACACCTGGGTCTCCGCACTTGCCTTTACACAGGCCCCAGGGAGACCAAACTGACACCTCGCAGTCCAGAGGAGTATCTGCAAATACAAATATTTTATTAAGCATTATACATGTTGCAGGTCTTTTCCGTCTATTCCTGGTTGTCTTAAGGTTAGTGCTAGATCGTATGCTCGGAAGGGACGGTCTGCTGTGATTTTGTATAGATCTATGAGTTGGTTTGTCTAAAAATACAAATAATCCTAATCCTAACCCTTATCCTAACCTTAAAGTTAACCATTTCCCTGGCCCTAACCTTCATTTGTGTCATGATATCTCACGTTTTCACAGCAGACTGTCCCTCCGGAGCATACGACCTAGCACTAACCTTGTCTTAATTGGCTTGTTTTTTCTTGTATCAGTTATCCATAGCAACAGAGGGTTTGTGTAATCTGCTTTTTTTTTCCCTGTTTTACATAAAAGTTATTTATTTATCACTCCAACTTCCTGGACCTCCTTACTGCAAACAACTGATTGGTATCCCAGGCTGAGTAGAATAACAGAGCGCTGAAGTTGGAGGCTGTATGGGTAACCAAATGTAGAGTCTCGGACCAAAAATATGTAATATGGTAGTTCATGCTCTCAGTCTCTGCAGTAAGCGCTTATATTAAGTTTGTAGTTGTGTATTGTTTAAAATAATAATATGTAAAATTGACAGAGTCAGGAGGGGGAACTTGGAACCTGCTCTGGGACGAAAGTTAGAAAGCGCAACAGATTTTTGGCCCTGTCAGTTGTTTGTTGATGTGTGTTGTCCTGGAAACCATTCTGTATCTGTGATTCTGAAAAGTCTTTTCATCACAAATTCTGGCTCAAGATGATGTCTGTACTTTTAAGGCTGTAATATCAGTAGTATTTGCTCTTTAAACATGCCCTTGTATTGACTTTCTCTTTGACACATTTGTTTTTCCACCTTGGGCCTCTTAAATGTTCATCGTGTGCAAAATTTAACCTTATGTACTTTAACATAATTAGTCCTAGATTAACAGCCTTGTTTATATTTTCAGCTGGTATTTTCTGATGGCCTGTGATTGCCTCATTCAGTAATTGTTGCCAAACCTATTCTACCTTTATTAGGATTGATTACTACGCTCCGTCTTCTCACTTACTTATAAGTTTCTCTTCGATCTCGTTGCCAATGGGAAGTTGGTTGGACTGGGTGGGCTCCACTGGCAGGCTGATGATCTGATTGGTTTTCTTCACCTTCGTCAGTGTGATTTTGGCAATAGGAGGCAGGTGTTTTAGGCGGGGATAGTAAAATGAGTTGGCTGGGTGGCTTGGGAAGGAAGACGTGATCTATTCATCAGAAAAAAACACATAAAAAACACAAGTTAGTTATTCAGAAGGTAACTGTATTGATACCAGGAAAAATCAGACCGGAATAATCTAACCTCTGTGATTTTATCTTGTGGAATGGTTTGAAAATTGGGGGACGAGAAGGTGAAGCCGCTGTCGGTGCCAGCATCAAAGGGGTAGAGTTCCAGCGACACATTGTCTTTCCAGTCGTCACCGTCGCATAGATTAATGCTGTCCACACCAACAAACCAGTCCGGACTCGGAACAATGCGCACGATAAAGGACAGCTGGTAAAAAAAAAACAGTGCACAAGAAGACTTAAATACGGCAATGAAATTCCAGGTTATACTATTCTGTAAATGCTAATTGCTGAAATAAGGACGACTTACATAGGAGTGCCTGGCAACGACCTCAAACTCTGTGCTCATCTGGCCGGTCCCACCCACAACAGCGGGAGCAGAGAGGATCCCATAAACACTTTGGATGCGTTCTCCTGCCTCCTCAACTTCCTTCATGAGTGTCCAAGCCTCTCCCTTCTCACTGAACTCCCTCACTCCGTTACTGGCAAAGTCATTACTTTGCCACATGTGGTAGTCAGAGCTGTGGGTCACCCCTAAGGAGCAGATAAACGAAGGGAAGCAAATGAAACAGGCACGCTATTGTAATTAACAGGAATGTGGTATAAAATGCTTTATTTGGACTTACCAATTAGGTTAGACCACTGTGCGGGGGGGCGGTATACAGGGTATTGCTTAGGGAAAGCTGATTGGCTCCACTTGCCAGTAAATGAGAGGTTATACTGGGCTGTTTCTGAAGCAGTGCATAGGGGTACATCAGTAGGAACAGGCATGGAGAGGGTCCCAGGACCAAGGGTTAGGGTTACCACCATCAGGAAGAAGCGAGAAAGTGCCTCAAAGTAAAATAAAGCATCCATGACTGAGACTTAAGAGGGATGAAGAGTAAGGAGACCTAGATGGAAGAAAAGACATAACAACACTGAGTATTTATCAACAATTTGCAAATATTTCATGCTTGTATTTTAAAACTATTATTATTGCAAAAAATATTGAACATATGCAGTAAAACAGAGCAAAATGTAGAATTATTGTTCCTTTGATTTTTGAGAGCTGTAAATGTGGTGCTAGATAAATTCTTGTCAGTGTACTTTGTAATCTGTTATGCACATTAACATGAATTATTCAAGTTGTATAAATCATTTGTCATGCAGTAGATATAGAGTTACTCACTTGATATTGGAAAAATAGCAGCAGGAGAAGCAGCGGGTGAGGAGGGGGAGGGCAGTGCTCTGTGTGGCTGTCCGCAACAGTGACTGCAAGGTTCCAAAAGCGTTTTGGCCTTTTTATGCTTTCCAGGACGCTCACCTCGCTCCCTCCCTCCATGCTCCACTCCTCCCCTCCTCTTTCTTCCCCTTGGTTTACCCTCGATATCGGTTCATTTGTGGTTTTGCTCCACCTTTCTGCCCTTTGGCAATCGATCTTCCTGTCAATCCCACTTTTTCTAACTGGCCTGTTAACTTAATGCATTCGGCAGCGTCATGTGCACAGTGCACTTCAGGGCTCTAGTTCATCATCAGCATATGTCCATCAGCCTGGTGCATTGTCACTTTTCTTGTCTTTTCATATGTGATGGTGCATAACTAGCACATGTAGCTCATGTATTTGCCATGAAGACTAAGAGCAGCCTGTACCGTGTGTGTGTGAAGCAGCTGTGCGCCCTGCACTGTGTCACATAGAGGCAGTGTGTGTTGTGTGTGGGGGGTGTGGCGTGTTTCTCACTGAAGCTGGAGGTGGCAGTTAACTCTCCACACACTCACGTGCAAACACACAAATATGGCACAGAGCTGAATCAGCCCACATCTAATGATTTCCACATGCTCACGTTTCTCACTAACACAAACTAGCACTATGCACATGCAGACTATTTACCTTCACATTTAGTCTCACAGCTTACAAAACTGCTGTGGTCAGTGACATTTCCAATTGGAAAAATCACTCCTAAAACAGTTAATGCACTGGAGCCAAACAGTGCTTTATTCACGTTGACATTAAGAGGACACTTTAATGTGTTTATTTTACCCAGTTTTTTGCTAATTGCTGGGAAAGATTAACTAGCTATCTTGGCTGTTGCATACTATACACTGTTTTACTCTGAAATATTGTCCTGATTAGTTACTACAAGGTCAAGGGAAGTTGTAGCTGCTTATTTCACTACTTTAATTCGTAACAGAATCTGACACATGCTTCATCCATCATTAAATATCAATTATCTCAAAGGACTTTGTATTTTTTTTAATGCAATATACGATGTGAAGTCTGTGCACGTGTTTTTGTTGGTGGCTGTCCAAGTAATATATGTTTGGAAGGAAAGCCATATAAATACTTAAGGTGGAAAGGAAAATCTTGAAATATAGGTCAGTGAGCGCTGTGTGAGCCAAAAGAGATTACACTAGCACGTGTGTTTCAGCTGTAGCAGAAGCTAGATGGGCTTGACAATTAATTGAATCAAAATTGCCCTTTTACTGGTTGCAATTAGATTAGAAAGGCTTCAATTATATTCATCATCATAAGTGGTTCCAACCTCAACAAACATGCGAGTGATTCCTGTATTAGTTTAGAAGTTGACTGAAGACTTCTGCAACAAATTGGAAAACTGATTTTACAATGCTCTTCAAACAATATTACGTAAGATAATTTTTCGTCGTTGTGTGTTATTCTAAAATAAACAGGATGTTTTAATTATCTGGGCAGAGGAGTCAAACATCTCCCACAGGCAAACAACGCACATACTTTTGTTTGCAAGCCGAACATTTGATTAGGTTACAGAATAGAGGGCCACACGACATAACTGAACTATCTAACAGAACTTTGGAAAACTGAAGACAACTCCAGCGATGAGGTTCTGTGTAAGTTAATGTCTGGAAAACGAAGGCCACTGAGCGGCCAAACACATGTCGACCTAATTGCTGACAGTCTGTAAACAAAACGTCTTGGTTTGTTGATGTTTGGTTTAGGGCCAGAGTTGCCATGGTGACAGGACGTGACGTTGACTGCCTTGGGGTTTTGCTCAGCTAGACTTGTTCCTTCTTGTTGGGTAGCTTGACCTCCTCCTCTTCAAGGTCTTATTTATTTTCTGTCACATAACCCTTTACAATATTGCAAAACTAAATAAATGTTCCTGACTGTGTGACATTGTGATTAACCTCAAAATGGTTTTCTTGCTTGACGTGACCCGAGTTCATAGATTGTGTCACCAGTAATTCTCAATACTACGTTCCATGTGTGACCGTTAACAGACACAGACTTATTGTGAGTGCATGTGCCATCCATCACCATAACCACCACATTTAGACAAGTGGATATTAGATGTCGAGACAAAAGCAGTTTGAATTGGTGAAATATGGATGTGCAGTTCTTGTCATAAGTATTAGGTGACCACAGAGTATTAAAACATGCAGTATAAAGTCACTGTTGGGAAGTCAAAGCTGCTGAGTCGGCTGTTTTTTTTTTCTGCCTCTTGCCGTTCCTTGCAGCTGGCACCTGGACGGACTGTTTCCTTACAGTAGTCAAGTTAACACAAAGCTCCATATGGCAGTCAGGGTTATTGAATGGCCATTTGTTGATACAGATTAACAATAGACGTTCAGTTTTCTTTTTTTGCAAAATTCGGACATTTTATTAGATCTATAAACCGCCATGGCAGACATAGCTTCATACCAGTGGCGGCTCCTCATTGACTAAAGAGAAGCTGAACTTCAACCAAAATTTCACTTAAACTGCCAAATAAAAATATGTTGAAATATTGTAGGTATTTATACTGTATGATATATAGGGCTGGACGATATGGCATTTTTGTATTTAGATTCGATTTTTTTCATGAATCAGCTCATTTTCACTTTATTCTATAAAAACATGAGCTGATTCATGAGACACAGCTTTTATTCAAACCTCAGCTTAAACAAAAACAAATGCTTTCCTCCTTTCAGCAGTTAGTGCTCGTGCTTCACAGCTAGAAGGTCCCGGGTTTGATTCCCACCTGGACGGGCCTTTCTGTGTGGAGTTTGCATGTTCTCCCTCTGTCTGCGTAGGTTTCCCTCGGGTACTCCGGTTTCCCCTACCACTAAAAACATGTACAATAGGCCAAGATGAATGACAGTGTGTTTGAGAGTGCAAATGGGGGATGACGGATGGAAATTAGCCCAAGGCTACAATCCGGTGTGGCGTGTTTACATGCATGAGACCCATGTATGTTCATTAACATGCACTGTCTCGACCAAATAAACCAATAAATAAATAAAAATAAAATAAATTTAACGCAAACAAATCTCCCATTGTCTCATACAAACTCCAAAACTAGGTTCTGTTTCTGCTAAAGAAATGGCTGTAAGCCTGACGATTATTGAGATTATTATTATTGAGAGAGATTTCAATTTCGATGGATTTCTCCGCCCTAACAGTATATGCTCTAGACTAGAGTGTCTTCATTTTTGTGAGAAAGTCATTTGTCAATCAGGTGTTTCAGAGTGGTCTCCCCTGTAGTCTCCCTGTCCCCTCAGAACTGTCTGAAGCTCTACTTTTGGAAAACAGCCAACTATGAAGCTCGGCTTCAAAGCAGGGGGTGGTGTTGTAACACCCACCAGCTGAATGGTGATTGGCTGTCTCCGCAAAAAGGGGAACAAAAACTTTGACTGACAACTCCTGTCTGCTCCTGCTCTGTGTCTGTGAGAGTAGCATTAGCTGCTATCACTGTAAAGCTACAAGAGGAAAACTGAAGCTGTTGAAACCAACATAACAGGGATGGACTTTATTTCTGTCATGGACATCATGTTTTGTGGAAGCTTTCAAAAGAAAGCACTTTTGTGGAATAAAATGATGGAAAAATATTTTCTGGCGCTAGCCCCAACGTGGCAGCCCTCAAGTTGCCTGCTCTGGTAATGTTTATTTTTTTGATTCCCATAACCCCATAACCTTGCCAGCTACTCTTCCTGGGTGTCAAAAATGTGATCAATCTTGTTAAATACTGCGAGATCAAATCAGTGAATGTGATCGGCACTTAACCAGATTGATTGTGCTTGACCCATCATTAGTGACATTTATTCTTAAACGTAATCATTCATTGGTATGGTATCGGAGTCACGAGGCCTTGCAGCTCCAAAAAATTGCTGAATGTCTCTCCCCAATCTTCACCCATTTCACTCTGAACTGTCCTATCTTCTTAGTAAAGGCGGTGTCTGTTTTTTTTTAATGTATTGATCTTTTGTTTTAGAGATCAGCTTTTCTGTAGCCAGCTGTTGCAAAACATCGTAAAGTGTTGGGAGTGATTTTTGCGTGTGGGTGCCTGTAGTTTCATGTCTTTATGATCCTCTCTTTAAATTACCTTCTCTTGTGTCTGTATTTCAATATCATACCCCCTGCTGTCTGTCTTGCTCTTTTATCCTCTGTTTCTGTTAAACCGTCTTATTGTCCATTTTCTTTCTCACTTTCTGGCCCACTAAAGTGAAATCCCATAATGTTTTTCTCATCATGCTGTCCTCCCACCCAGTGTTGAGGTGGTGAACCCCCGGCCGGAGGTATAAAGCACATGATTTACGGGGCCCATATGCAACAAAAAGGCAAAACCAATCAAATCCATTTTCCAGCACAGTAGCCTTGGCTCTGTCGTACGTTTCACTAACACAGTGAGCTCTAGTTTTGAAAAAGGGTCAAGAGTTTAGATGTGTTTTGATAAGTCATTTTGACAAGAAAACCGTGTCAAGCGCTCTGTTGAACTGTAGCTACTGGAGCTCCAAATTAGGGAGGAAGTAGAGGTCAGTCAGTGGTGTGAAGCCCCAAGGCTGTGCTGCTGACACATCGTAATTGCTATTTTAAAAACACCACAATATACAGTATGTTTCTGACCTACTTTTTAATCAAATATGTGATATTATCAAATATAAGGAAACCTGAGAGCGCTGCATAGTTAGTCACATTTTAGTTCTTAACTCATGTGTAAAGATTTGTGTGAAGTCAAGTCGCTCTCTCAGAAACACCTGGCTTTGTGCTCCCATGTGTGGGCTGGAATGTGTCCATTGTAAACACAGACTTTTGATTTTGACCATGAATATTCTGCGCTGAAGTGCTTCAATGCAATCTTTGATAACAGTTCCTCTGATATTTTAAAGATGTCTGTAACCTTTTGAACAACAAAGCTGATACAGCAAGGAGGCCAGGTGGGTCATTCTGTCAAATTGGTGGCTTTTCAGCTTAAAAAAGAAAGAAAAGAAAAAACGTTACATCTCAGTCTCTTTTTTTATTTTTTGAATGGATTTCCCCTATTTCACCTCCTCAGAATGGTAACAGGACTGACAGTAACAGGTGTAATGGACCTAGAGCTTTATTTTGGAGGCTTTCATCTGGTACGGTAACATCATTTCCTGTTTGGTATCATGGCGAGTGTGATATTGTCGGATATTGTTTGTATCGTAAAACCCTTAATCACTGTTGTTTGTACAATTTTAGCTTCTATGGTGGAAATGGAAGGTACAAAATAGACTTAGATGGAAAGGAAAACCACCTGTATGCTCATCTTTCCACTGGGCTGCTGTAACAGGACAAAATTTGACCAGTTTGCCAATTGCAAGCTAATAATAATAATAATGGCTTACACTTGTATTGCGCTTTACAACACTTTTACTACACTGTCGTCATTATACATTCACGCCATACTCATTGGTGGAAAGCTTCTGTTGTAACCACAGCTGCCCTGGGGTAGACTGACGGAAGTGAGGCAACCAATCTGTGCCATCAACCCCTCTGACCACCAACCACGGGATTGGGCGTAGCAAAGGCTGTGTGGTCAAGCTAGCTAATGCTAACTCGCTCAGAAGTACATGCTGGACCCATTGACACTACATTTCCTGAAGATATAAACATACTTGGATTCACACATTAAAAAATGGTAACAGGAATTACGTGGCAAAAGGCACCAATTTGGTGTAATGACCCTGTTGCACTGTCTTCATGAGATATTGTATTATACAGCATAACTGGTACAGACGCACGGGGGTGAATCTATGAGAATATGCCACTTAATATGGCAATGAATTTAATATGTGACCAAATTTGTGGTAGTTTTTTCACTGGGTTTCTGGTTCCAAGCAAGAGTTACCAAATAAATATATTTTAAGGATTTTCTGGCCAATAGACTTTATCTGCTTACTGTAAAAGGGGGTGAAGAGCAGGGAGAGACAATTGTTGGAGTCATTACTCGAACCCACGACGTTGCACTGCCAAATGTCTAGCAGCCTTAGGTCAACACCTCTTCTTCATCGTTTCAAATACTATTTATAATTTATTTACTGTCCTATTGGGAAGAGGCCACACTGAAGGTCCACACTGGAGGGACCTGGTCTCTGATCTGTCCTGGTGTTGCCTTGGGGTCCCCCCTGAACAGCTGGAGGAATTGTATGTAGATTGGGAAGTCTGGGCATCTCTGCTCAGAGTGCTGCCTCCGCGACCCGGCCCCAGATAAAGCGGAAGAAAATGGATGGATAGATGGATTTTATTTAATAACAAAATGCTGTTGTCCTTACATGAGGTCAGGTCAGTGTTGATATACCAAACCCCTGTGGTACTTTGGAAACACGTCCCTCCATTTGGGGCAAGCTATATCACACCAACCCGAGCTGACATGGCCCAAGGCGGGCAGACCAGTGGAAAAGTAGCTATACGTGTTGTGATGACCCAGCCACAGCATGAGGAGTGGAAGTGGAAAACAGATTATGAAGTTCTGAAGTGAAATTCCCCGTAGAATATCCCTTGCTTCTGAAATCAGAGGAAATGTAGTTCATCACAGGTTTGTATGGGCGGCCAATGTCTGCCTGTCAATGTTTTCCTGGAAGGGATGTTCTACTATGATGTCTGCATGACATTAGAGTCTGTCCAGAACACTGTCAGTGACTAGGTGGCATTCATACTCCTTGCTTTTGTCATTCCTTTATTGGAGCAATTTTCCATCCAACACAATGATGTCATTAAGCAGATGTTAAACAGGTGATGAAAGGAATAAGATTAACTTCTCTCATTTCTCAGCTTGTGATTGTTGGACCTTTAGTGACAGTGAAATCCAAATCCAGCAGTCAGATGAATTACTTATAATTTAATTGACCAGGAAAGGAACAATATTAAATTATGATTGTGTTGAAAAGAAGCTGCATTCATAAATACAGTTTCCCTGGTGAGGATGAAGTGAGCGCACAGCCTCTGAAGTATCAGGCAAATAAAAATGTCCTGGAAAATAGATTTGCTGCAATATTGCATAATATGAACGACCGCCTATTCAAACAGATATTATGTTACAATAGGTATACACACCAAAGTCAACATTTGGTCGCTTTCTGCAACACTCTTTGTGATTGTCTCAAATGTTTCCTTTTGAGGGAAATAGTTGAGTAATAATTATGCGTTGGCAGGAAATTTGTCAGGTGGGTAAATTGTTTATTTGCATTTCTGGTAATGTTAGACACATACTCTGCTCTACTTTTTCAGTGTCTGTAGTTTGTCAGCTACACATATACAGCACATCACTTCTCTCTGTTATTATAGTTCTTGAAAAAAAAAAAAAATCTCCCACTATTGACTATTTAACTAATGCCGAAAAAGGAGCTGTGAAATGAAAGGGATTATTTTTAAAGCGATTACCATCACGGCATAATCCGGTCCTTCCTATAGCTCTTCCTCTGACGTGCTGATGGTCCCCCTCTGTTTTCATAGGTGCAACCAGTTGAATGGGTTTCTTATCCCCTGTTTCTCAAGTTACGCACAAAATGATGACGGACGTAAACCTGCTTATCCTAAAGTCTGACAGTAATGTGAGTCTGAGGCAATGTGAACAAAAGATGGCTTACCGTGTGTCGTGCCCTCCTGTTTTGTTTTATTTTATTAGATCATGATGAAGTTTTTCAGTTGTTACCTTCATTTCAATGGTTTACCCAAAGAAATTATTTGTGCACTTTTGCTGTACCTTAAGATTCTTTTTATTGGATGTGTTTTCCGGGTCATGATAGAAGTCGGTTGCCATGATTCCAAATGGTTGTTCGAAAAGGGAGACTGTTCATCATCACAGAGAGAATATGAGGTCATGAGATCTCAATCTTTGCTAAATCCACAAAACTTGATCTTAATTTGTTCTGTGATAGTACTTGTGGTCTATGCAGATGGTAAATCCTTCTAGGAAATTGTGAGATCAGGTTAAATTGTTTCTGTGAATGCAGCTGAGGAAATTGTTGCATAAGTTGTGCGCTTAGTATTAACGCATCCAATGATTTAACAGTGTGACCAATAGCCAATGAATAACATAACACATAACACATAACATTATTGATATTTTTGTTACATCATGCAAGTAAATAAATAATATACCGGTAAATAGAGTTACTGTACGTTCTGCATGGATATTTAACAGCCCACATGATAATATTTGTCATGGTTCAGGTGAACTGAAATCATGGACATATTTTCCCAGTTTGCGTAATAGATAGAGACAAAACTACCTCCATAATTTGAAGGGTTTGCAAAATTGAGAAATAGAACGATTCCCATAGTAAAAGGCCTGGCCTGCCAGACACTCCTCCTTTCTGTTCAGAAGAAGAACCGTCATCGTTTCACGATTTTACCCACATCGGTCCAATCACGCACCAAGAGACGGGAGCCGACACCTGTCACCACCACTCACTCTACAAAAACATTAAAGATGGCATCGCGGTGACCGATACACTGTTTTCTTCTGCTCTTTGGTCTGTTTTAAATCATTTGGAAAATATAAAATCCCTAAAACTGGAGCAGGAAACAGCATTTGAAGCGTTCCTTGTAAAAAAGGACGTTTTTGGAAAGGCTTCCTGTTGCTGTGACATATCTAGCGTTGCTCTCATTGGTTGATGCCGTATGTCAATCACGCCCACCGGGAAATCGTTGAGCTCATGCTTGCTCCCAGACTATATGTCTTTGAAATATCTATGAAAAAGCATGTAGTTTGTGTTCAACGCATCGTCTCAATTAACGGTACTCTCATTTCTTTTTTTTTAGTAAACTTTATTAAATGTTTTAGCGCATACAGATAAAAAAAATACAGTAACATTTTCAGCTTTTCAAGGTAAACATTATTCACCTTATTCCGGACGTTCGCGTGGGCGCCGCCATGAATTGTGCCCGCCCCTTTTCTCCTATCTGTTAACATGGGACTGGGAAAGTCCAGATAAAATCAGTCACTACACGAAAACAAAGCCGTTTTTCGGCCGCACAGAGAAACGGTGCAGTGTCGACATGTTGGTGCAAATGAACATTGGACATTTTACACAAATCAATCGACTAAACATCAGATTTGAGCAGAGAATATTTTCCCTCGTTCTCTGTATAAATGAACGGGTCTCGCTATCGACCGGAAGTGTCTGTACAACGGAAGTGCCGAGACAACGCAAAAAGTGGCAAAAGTGGGCGGGGCGGAATAAGGTGAATAATCACAATAATAAAATGTCCCAGGGTAAGTGAAGTTGAGTGTCTCAGTGATTTTCTTCGTATGAGTTCTGTAATGATTTGTTTGATTGTTGTGTCGATGAAGATTTGTTGAATGGTTGATTTTGTCCATGCCCTTCATATTTTGAATGTAGTGATTGAAATGGCGAGTTGAAAGAGTTCAGCTGTTTTCAGTGGGAAGTTGCCTTGAAGTAGTAATTAATGGTACAATTGAGTCCATATTTCCTGTGTCCAATGGTGCAGTGAATCGTTTAGCTGTTTTAAAACAGTCTCTCCAGCATCAATATTCTTAAACATAATTACACACAGCATATTTGACATTTCATTGTACTACATTTTTTTGCAGTCAACCCACACCAATCTGCTCTCATTTCTTACCACTCCATCTACACAGCCTTAGCTTACAACTAAACAATAACATAAGTATAGCGTTTTGAACAGGGATTTGAATAGGCCTATAGTTAAAACTGGATGAATTGAAAAATAAACTCAAACCAAGCACTGTTTAGTCAGATACTGAGAGGAAAATGTACCAAAGCAGATACAACTGCGGCTGCGGTTATACGAGAAAAAAGGGATTCATTTTCTTAATGTCCAGAGCTCTTAAGTTTTGATATATGTTTCGTATTAGACAATCGCAGGGAAAAAGGCAAAACTGCAGCACAAGTGAGGATACTGCTCCTTCATATAGTCATTATTTATCTTTTGACCGGCTACAAGGGTCATAAGTTAAAGGCAGCAAGGCACATTTTAATTATTTCACTGCCACACAAGTATTAAAGTCAGAAACATTTGATTTGTCTTGAGTTTAAGTCTGTCACCAAACACAAACGGCACCTGTGATACAATCATAATCTTTATATTTTGATTACCTGCACTACAACACGAGCCATTGATACGATACAGAATAGGCGTATCATGATGTATCAAACAAACAATATATTGTCCCAATCCAAGTATTTGAAATTGCATAATGGTGCTTTTTTAATATTATTTTTTCACCTGTTTTGGTCGCATCGGGTTTCCATTGTTTCACAGCATTCCTGACTGTCAGTCTGACGTTATGATCTTTAAACAGCATTTGCATCTAAACAAGAGATAAAGTCAAAGTATTTAGTTGTAATAAAGGACTATAACTTACATTATGCTACTATTATTTAGAATAATGAAAATGTACCTGTTGCTGGTGGGAGTTTGTGCATCTGACATTTGTTACAGTACATTACAGGTACGTTGTTTGCCAGCTCGCAGCTATGCATACAAAAATCAATCAGAAAATAGCAATTGAAGCATAAATTTAGACTTTAATTTGTTCTGGTTCAAAGCAGATCTACATTGACTGACCAAAAACATAAGTTGCCATATGAATTTCACTAATCGGTCAGGTCTGTAGTTTCAGTAAGTAGTAGTAGTTTATTCGGTCAGTTCATTCATTCCTTTAAACGTAAAAACATTTCCAATTCTTTGTGAACAACACGACCGAAAGGGTTTAGGCTGAAGTGAAAACTTATAACGCCTAACCCAGTTTACAAACTTCCACGAGAGAAAAACAAAAACAAAACACAAACATTAATAATGAACAATATCAAGTGTTAAACAGAAGAGAGATAAACAAGTATCTGAAGTTAATAACATAAATTTCAATATTCCAACAAATATGTATACATACATTTGTTTTAAGTTAAATTAGTTGAAACTAAATCATGTTATCATTATTATTATTATTATTTTTTTTTTTCTTTTTATTTTTTTTTCTTTTTTTTTTTTTTTTCTTACTTTATTCATCCTAAGCTTATATATTCTTGAATTTTAGTAGCTTTAAACAACTTTTTGAAAGTTTTGACTGTTTGGGACAGTTTTAACTGATCTTCCAGGTCGTTCCACAGATTAACTCCTCTTACAGAAATACAGCGACTCTTTTTATTCTTTTTCGCTTTTGCTTTTTTGAAAATAGCAGTTCCTCGGAGGTTATACTGACTTTTTCTGTGTTCAAAAAGCTCCTGGATGGGAGGAGGGAGAAGATTGTTAAATGCTTTGTGCACTATTACTAATGTATTTAGATCAACAAGATCATGGATTTTCAGTAGGCTTAGCTCTACAAAGATAGGGTTCGTTGGTGCATAGAAATCTGCTTTAGTGATAATTCTTATTGCCTTTTTTTGGAGTAGGAAAATAGGATGAGTATTGGATTTATAATTGTTTCCCCATATTTCCAGGCCATAATTTAGGTAAGGAAGTATGAGGGAGTTATAGAGTAATAGAAGAGATTTTTTATCGAGTACAGTTTTCAATTTGCCAATTACAGCAATGGTTTTTGCTAGTTTTGTTTTTAATATACTTATATGCGATTTCCATTCAAGTTTACCATCAATGGTCACTCCTAAAAATTTATTTGCATGAACTCGTTCAATTTCTGTATCATTTATTTTTAGAGTTGTATGATCACTAATTTTTCTACTCCCACAGATAATGTATTTTATTTTACTGAGATTCATTGAGAGTTTGTTTAGATCAAACCATTGTTTTAAGACTGTGAGCTCGTCTTCTACTGTAGAAAGGAGCTGTTTCAGGTCCTTTCCAGAGCAGTACAGGCTGGTATCATCCGCATATAATACACATTTTACGTTTTGCAAAGCATCACAAACATCATTGATATACATTAAAAACAATTTCGGACCCAAAATAGAGCCTTGTGGGACCCCATGTGTAATTAGTTTTTTTTCAGAGTTGACATTGTGTATATGTACATATTGGTATCTGTTGCTGAGATAACTTTCCAGCCAGGCATAAGCAGGTCCCCTGACACCAAACCTTTCAATCTTTTTTAGAAGCCTTGTATGGTCTATGGTGTCAAAGGCCTTGCTCAGATCGATAAAAACACCCACTGCATATTCACTGTTATCTATTGCTGTGGCCACGTCTTCCACAAGAGCCATGATTGCCGTTGTAGTCGATCGGTTCGATCGAAAACCGTATTGATTGTCACTTAATAAACTGTATTTGTCAATAAAAGTGTCGAGCCTAATTACAAATAACTTTTCTAAAATCTTGGAGACACTATGTGCTCAAAGAATAAAATCAACTGACGACCTGAACATCCCGAATGACCAGGTTATTTCATCAATTCTTCTTCCCTGATGGCAGGGGCATATTCCAAGATGCCAGGATTCACTCACATTGTGAAAGAGTGGATCAGGGAATGCAGTTCCGTGAATAGTTACATGAGTTGTTAGTACTTCAACGTCCGCGCAGTAAAGTGAAGATATCACTGCGTGGACGTCGAAGTGCTCCTAAGGTGTTATTATGCCTTACTATATAGTTCCCCTTTCTATCTGCTCAGAAAATCGACGTGTTAAATTTTGTGTAACTATACTTGGATCATGTAACTACTCATGTAACCGTATTTAAAGGGGGGGTATTATGCTTTTTTCAGTGACATAGCACCAGTCTATATCACACTACAATGATGACCAAACCTTCTGTTGGTCTGTAAATGCAGTAAATTAGAATAACTGCCTTGTATAAAATTGCTCTTTCAAAATGGCTGTAGTGAATGTCTTGAAATAGGCGTCTGTCTCTTTAAGAACCTCTGACCCTTTCCGACACGCCCCCTCCACACGCTGTCTGTGGCATCAGTGGGGAGGGGGTTCTGCTGAGGAGCAGTGGTTGGTTACTCGGCTGGTGAGGAAAGCTCGGAGGCGTCTCCAGGAGGTGGGGGCGTTCCTAGGAGGACTCAGGCAAACCTATCCCTAAAATGGCCGCCATCAGAGTTTTTACAGATTACTCAAAAATACGTGAATGTGCCATGGCAACACTTCAGGCATGTTTTTGATGAGGGAGTGACATAATAACATGATGTAAAGCTTGAAAAAGTCCATTTTACATAATACCCCCCCTTTAAATAAGGGAAACGTGGAAGAGCTTGTTCGCTTCTAACTTCACCCCCGTTTGGCCCCACAGAGGAGAGAAGGAGAGGCTAAATGCTACCAACATCTTTGGTCTTTTTGAGTGACTGAGCGCACACGTAAAGCCCAGACAGGTACGCATCAACTCATCTAAGCGCAGGTAAGAACATATCTCAGTATGGGTAAAACAGTGGCTTGTTCCTTTAACTGTGAGGGAAATACAGGACAAGCTTATCAAAGGTTTATTTGTTAAGTCGTTTGTGGGTTGGTGCAATTTGCCATATTAGTTTTAAAGCTAGTCACCATTTTCTTGGTCTTGCACTCACTGGCCTTTGTGTCCTTAGCTGTCTTTCTCATAATCCCCTCTCATTTGACTCCTTGCGGTTTCTCCAGTAGCGTAGGCTCACTCCTACAGTCTGTTTATTTTTTACAGTGTCTTCCAACATTATACGGTTACAACTTAACTTTTCCGCTCAGAGATAATACCATCATGATCTACTTTAGCCGGCCAAGGTTGTGCATTTAGTTTGTATACTTTGTTAAGTCTACAGTAGCAAGAGAAAAGCGCTAAGGCAAATCAAAAAGTATTGTATAACATTTACAAGCGAATGTCTGGTGTCTGTTTAGAGCCAGACATTTTCCTTGGCAGAGAGGGAAAAACCTTGTGAAACTGTATGTAGGTCCATTGAATACCTGCACCCAAAAGGAAACAAACAGTCTGAAGTGTCCCATTTACCGCAGTTTCCCCCGCAGCACGATGCATCACCTTCTCCGTGTTAGGGCTGCCACTGTATTCCACCGTTTATGGGAATAATTATCCCCGCTCAGCCTCCAAATGGATTTAACCCAGTTTGAGGCGAAGGAAAAGCACGAGGGAAGGCAGAAAATGTCAGGAGCAGAAACCAGAAGGAGGAATGAGGCGAAGTTGGAGGAAAGGTGAGAGGAGCCGCAAGGAAGTGTGAAAATCCACCCATTTCCTTCATGTCAATCATCAGCAGCTTCATCGAGAGTCGTGGTTCCCAAAATGTTCACACCAAATATCACCTCATAAAATATTTGAAGAACCACCAGCTTTGTTTCAACATCAGATCAGGACTAAATCAGGTCCAGAAAGGGGTCAAACCACAATGAAATAAATCATGCCTAAAGACGGCCATGTTAAAGCAAGAAAATGGCTAACTTAAATGGTTTACTAAAGTAAAAATGAAGCGTTCTCATTGAAATGAATCGCCAAGAAGCCCAACTGCCACCAGTGGTACACGCACCACAGTCTGAGAACCACTGATCCAGATCTGAACCTCAACCCTCATAAATAAGACCTTCGGTATGCAGATGATGCCACTGCATGCCAGCCAGAACAATAGACTGTAAAAAGTAAGAGACAGCGTCTGCTCACTCCAGCCCGTTAATGAATAACATTAATAACTACGTTCGACAAGGAAATCCATTCTGGACTTACAGGCTCCTCCTACCCTGCTCCGACAGAGCAAGTTCCTAAAAAGGGCATAAGGGCAGGATCTTCACGGTAGACTCGGCCCTCGCGGGGGGTGTTGTTTGGTCGTAGCTGCGCCCTCGCTGTGAGTTCTGATGCTAACGGCCTGTCAGTTAAAGTCAGGCCCTCATTAATGTACGAGAATTCTAAAATGTTTCTTACGAAAACCCGCCTGGTCTCATTAATTGTACCTAACCCAGCGTTATCACAGGAGCAATATCTAGCTGTAGAAAGTTTAACATAATTAGGAACCAGGCTTTACAGTTGTTTAAAATGTGCGTAAAGAGCAATGCTCTCTAGTGGGAAACTAGCTTATTCTGCAGCCACTAGATGGAGGTATTGCAGCAATAGCGACCCCCAGCGTCTAGTCTTTCAACATAAAATATTATTAAGGCTTTTCACATAACTCGTATTCATTCAAAGTGAGGACTTCGTAGGGCATTACAGTGTAAACAGAATTAATTGAAAAAAGACATTAAAATTGGGGGTGGTTTTGGTCCATTTGCATTTATGTATGTAAAATTTTGTATGATGTTGTTGATTTGTAAAGGCAGTTTGTGTTTAGTGGATACACAACCGTAGATAATGTCTGTTGCATCCATTGGTTTCGAGTCCTTGAGTTTTGTATGCAGCCAGCTGTGAATATTGTTCCAGATAGACCTGTGCTACCTGCGGCCAGAACAGGAGCAAAATGTGCATCAACCCTGAGTTATGAAATAAGATCAGATAAGTTAATCCTTTATTGATCTCACAACGGGAGAAATTCACTTGTTACATTCGGCATTCAATAAGATCACTCAGGGTGTGCAAAAGAGACAGGAAATGTGCAGACTGAGCAGTACTAAGTAACTATTCCCCCTAGAGGCCATAAGCGCAACTGCAGGTGTAGTAGCAAGTTACGATTTTTAAACTTATTAATTGTCTTGAAGAGCAAATACTACGCTGACAGGAAAGGCGAAGGGAGAGAGGGTTACTGTGCATCCAATTATACAATGGAAATATTTTTTTTCACTCAAACTTGGTTGTAAATACTGTTTAAAGTGACGTTAGCCCGCAGTTAGCTTTGCCCGTTAGCATGTTAGCTTCTTCTTCGTGATTACATTAGTGTGTATTGCTTTCTCCGGACCGGTGGCAGTCAAGTTGCAGACAGGGTTTTCTGGCCAGAGACACCAGGGGGAGATGAAAGACCCTCCAATCATCCCATAAACACTTGTATTACCCCCACAGGGACTACGAAACGGATTTATTAAGGTAAACACGTTACTTAGTACTGCTTTAAATAGTGCATATAATCGTATGTACAATAAGTAAAAATCTCAAGGGTTGTAATTATAACAATAAAGAAAGAAGAATAAATAAAAAATAGGGTGAAAATTAGAACAAATTATAAAGTAGAATATTGAGGTGCAAGTTTACAGTCCTAGTGCAGGTTGTCAATAAGTGAGGCTTGGTGTTGTGGGACCAGTCCAGTTTATTGTTGAAAACAAAACACTTCAAAATGAAGCTAACAACAACGGTAGCTACCATCAAACATGATCAACTGTGCGAGGAAGCCAATTTAACCACACAAATTATTTGAAAAAGTCTTGTCAAGGTGTTCTTGAAGTACTTTTCCTCATGACACTTACAAGCTCCATATGAAACAGACAAATGTCAAACGTTTCCTTTGCGGGAAAAATTTGCTAAATTTATTTGAATGGAAGAACACCTTATCCGACAGCCAAAGGGTTGACATTTACCATTAAACAAAAAAAAGTGATTTGTTCCTCAGCTGAAAGGGGAAAGCACAAAAGAAGCAAAGAGAAAATTATTTGTATTTGCAGCTAAAATATTTAGATTTAGGTGTTTACCATAGAGCATTAAGCGTATCAGTGTTTTAGAAACTGCGGTCTCTAATGTCATGTCTTTATTTTGCTTTGCTTTATAGTGATGCAATATTATTATGCTGCAGTTCAATGTTTTGCCCAATGCTCAAAAGCTTGTTTGCCTGTTTCTTTACACCATCTGATTCCCATTTGCTTCCTGGGGTTTATATTGAACCAGAGTTTCCAGCTGCTGCTCCTGAGTAGTCCCGAATGGAGGAAACAGAAATGCAGTGAATGAAAATCAAGTCAATGCTTTGTAATGACGTATATAGTGCGTGAGCAAAATTAGATTTGTTTAATGTCATGGTTAAAGGTTCTTTGCACTAATTGGCAACAGGCAATAAACGGTGCTCAGAACAATGGTCCTATTATTAACTTCATCCCATCACCCTGACAGATTTCCTGGATCAGGATGATTTGGTATGTCTTTACACAGTATTCCTGTTAAAGAATAATTTGTGTGTATTAGTTTTATGGATACACAATTACAATTAACTTTACCAACAAATACTGTAGCCTTGTGCAGCTCAGCATGGATATGAAGCTGTACTAGCTCCACCATGTGGAGTTCACTGGGAAAAGCACAGAAAGATGTGAACTCCCAGCATTTAGAGAAAAACAAACATCAAAGGCTCATTCATCACCTTCCACAATTTATTTTTAAAATAATTCATACAAATGCATACAGTCACAAACATATCTTTGTCAGCTCGTCAGTTTTGACCAAAAATAATGATATTTACTGTAGAATTATATAATATGTATACTGTATATTGCTACGCCTACTACTTAACCATAAAGGGGACAAAAGTAGGCAACAGTGGACTGTGTGTTACGACCAGGGAGAGAATTTCGGCTTACGACTTTCTTGACGTATTCAAAGTTTCACTTTTGGCTTTGCAGACATTGGTTTGAATCAGGAATGCTAACAGTTTATAAGAAGCCTCTCTCTGGGCTGAGCAGCATACATTTGACATTTTATTTTGTCCTCCCTCTTTTAGCGAGTAACAGTTACTATATTTTTGTATTGGGATTTAGGGCTCCCAATGATTACATCATTGTCAGTGGCTTCCACTGTTGCCCCGTTTCCATTAATTGTGAAAGACTCAACCCTACTACACTGAATATTCATCCCTGATGGCTACACATACCTCACCAAAAAGACTAGGTAGGCAATAGTGAACTGTTTTTACTACTCAGCTGCTGGGAGAAGTGGAACCAGGAAGCACTGTCATGTTATATAAAAAATAAAAGTGATGCACTCTAGAGTTGAACACACTTTCACACATATTTCACATGTTAAATATGAGCCATTTGTTTTGGTCGTGGAAACATGCACAGTAAATGCATAAAAGGACATTACTTCCAGTGCTGCCAAGCATTTGGTTTAGTGTGTTGTAATAATATCTCATGTTGTACCTCTTCTCCCAGAGCTGTTTAAAGACACAGATACAACCAAGTCACATTGACACAGGCAGGCAGTACATATGTACACATAGACACAGAGGCCACGGGTGGTGGCTAAATGGCATACTCAAGCTGGACTCTTGGTGAAATGTTAAAGGGATATAGAATATTATATCAGAGATATAATACATATATCTATTGTGTGTAAGCATTAGGTTGAACTAATATGTTACTATTATATAATTTTTTTGGTTCTTTTTTTCCATTTTGTCCCAAAGGAAGTGCAGAACACCTTTTTTTTCTCTCAACAATACAGTTTGACCTGTTTGACCTTATTCTAAATAAGGGACGCCCTGGACAAAGATGGAAGATAGTGACCTTTCTTTGTAGTACCACTTGTAATGTCCTGCCAGGCACACCATTTTGCCACCGACGTTAGCCTGTTCTCCCACATCCCAACAGTTTGGGTGAAACATTTACATAAGTCCCAAGAGCAAACTCACATGCCCCTTAACCAAAACAAACAGGCAAACATTAGTCAACTTGTCAAAGTTATTTTTCTAATGTTGCTGGACACAACAAAGGCAAGCAGGTAGAAACAGAAGCACTAAGTGGCATTGTAGGGATATTAAAAAAATAAAATAGAAATAATACCAACTGCGGAAACTGAATTTCCTGAGAAGGTGTGCAAAACTGCCTCTTTTGGGGAGTTGTTTATTCATGTAAAATCAGACATTGTATTCTCAAACCATAGTTGCATGAAGATAATTTACCCCTGTTTTTTGTTAAGACTTGAATACAACTATCTGTATTTCCTTTCAGCAAGTCTAAAACTGTACACTAACCGGTTACATTCATTTCAAAACATACTAGTTTAGCATCAAACATAAACTTAAGGAATGATACGTAAAAGAGACATGGAGCACGCCCTTCTAACTTTGGACACTCAGTCTAAAATGGCAGAATTATATCCAGTGTTTGGATTTCCGTAATGAGGGTATTGTTTGAATCTTCCAGCTGAGTACTGATCTGATCTCTCCCGGTGTCCCTTAGTGCTCTTCTCACTGCTGTTTGGGGTGTAAACTGTCTACTTGCAACAGATTGCAAGTTGATTTTGAACTATCATCTTGGGACTTGACATCTTCTTACCTGACCCTGTTGGATAAAAAGTTGTCACAGAGGAAATTAACTCTTTGCCGCCGTTATCATGCACAGATTTGTTTGGTCACCAGACAACCCGATGAGTGTTTGAAGGTAGCTACAGTTGGTCGTTTGGGTGCTGCTCTCTATCTCCCTCAGGTGGCTTGACAGTGTTTTGTCCTGGAGATGGCGCATGGGGAGGATGTGTAACAGCAGGAGGCAAAGTGTGTGTGATGGGTACTGCACTGGGCACAATGCCTTCCACAGGGGGAGGGAGCCCTCCGGCAGGTAAGCTCACCACTCCAGGGGGGTACCTGCAAGGCCAGGGCAAAACTAGAAAATGTGAGCATTTAGGTAGAATAGCAGGGAGAAACCTAGGGTAATTACATAAATCAATAAATGTAAACTGTGCTGCAGACTAGCAATTTGTAGGCAATGGTCTTGGCCTCTGGAGAGCAGTGTTTGAGGTTCTGACTCATGGTGTAACTCCCACCAATTTTTTTGGTGCAAGTCTACAATACTGCACACAATGCACTTGATTAGAAAGTAGATTAGGATGCTGAAGATCTTACCTGTAAGCTCCGTTGAGTTCAGGGTGGACAGTGGCTGGGTCAACGCCTGTCCAGTGATTATTTTGAGAAAGAAACTCTTTATTCACGCAGTTTTTTAGACTGTCAGGGATACGACCTACAAACAAGAGAGAAACACTGTTTTAATTTAAGAACCTCAACCACGGGGATATTCAAACATGGCAGTGCAACTGTCCTGCTGCTTATACAAAAACATTGGAGTTGTAAGCCAATGGGACAATGCAGGCAGTTACCATAAAGACAAAATAAACGTTCTTAGTGATGAGCGCATTTGTTTAATATACTCACAGCAGAAATATTCTAATTGCGTTTTGCTGTTGTCCCTCCACCAGAGTGCTTTTCTTTTTCTTATTCACATCATTCTTACCAGTGATCGCCCTCCGGATTTCTCTGGCTGCCTCCTCCCTCATCTCTAGCGACGCCTGCTCACTGTACCAGGCAGCATGTGGGGTGCAGATAAGGTTGGGGGCATCCTTAAGTGGGCCCTGGCTGAAACTGACAGAAACCTTTTGTTTCTACCATCATTTTTGTAGCGATTCTTTTTTATCTGTGTTCCAGTGGCTACCTGAAGGGCTCTGACTCATGAACATCCAAAGCAGCTCCACGTATTCGTCCCTCTTTCAGGGCCTGGGCCAGGGCCTTCTCGTCCACCAGGCCCCCTCTCGCCGTGTTCACCAAGAATGCCCCTTGACGCATCTGTCTCACAACAGCCAGTGCATGGTTAGGAGAGAATGGTTGTTTGATTTGAATCTATTCATAGTATTGTGCATCACCTGTTTGATGGTAAAGTCATTGATCAGATGGTGATTGTGCTCATTGAGGCTGCAGTGCAGGGAAACACAGTCTGAATGGAAGAGCAGGTCCTGAGAATGTAGAAATCACAACGTTTTCAACTTGCTTCTAAAAATGGAGCTACAACAGGTAATACTGTCGACATACGTAAGGCCTACACTTGAGCTTTTGTAATTGAGAGAAGAAGCATTGCTGAGTTGTGAGTAGTCTTATCAGAGACACAAATTGAATTTTAAGTGACAGTGTCAGTGGGAAAAATGTGTGCATGTAATACCTGTAGTGTGGTGACCCTCTGTAGACCCAGGGACCTCTCTACACCGTCCGCTAAATAAGGGTCATAGAATATCACATTGAAGCCAAATGCCTTGGCTCGCAGTGCTACCGCCTGTCCCACACGACCTACACACAACACAGTACACACATTCATAATAATTCAGATTCTTTTAGGCTTTTTATTTTGTCGAAACTCGTATATCTAAATATTGCAAAGACAACCGTGGTGTCATTGTTTATTTCACTGGCTGTAACTGATTGAAAGGACATTTCTACTGAGCTAAACAACTAAATAAAGCACTTGCTTGTGTTGAATTGCCCATATTCACTTGACAAACATTCAAATAGCTACACACCGAGACCAATGAGGCCGAGAGTCTCTCCTCTGATCCTGGCTGCGCCTGAGGCCACCTCTCGTATCTGCTCCACACTCTGGGCCCGCGTACCTTCTCGAAGAGCCTAATAAAACAAAAGGGCTTCAGGTGTCAGGGTGACTGCTCAAATAAATGAGACTGCGGTAACTGACAGTTTCCATGACCCATTTGACATGAACAAACCTGATGTAGCCAGGTGGTGCGTCGGTACAAGGTGAGGATGTGACACAGTGTGGAGTCTGCAGTCTCCTCCACTGAAGCTGCTGGCATGTTACACACTGCAATGCCTGCAGTCCACAGCACAGGAGTGTTAGGGTCAGGCTTGGGGAAAGGGTTTTGAAATAATGCTGTGGAGTTTCATGTGTCGCTAATATACCACTAGCATGTTTATATGTAATTCCTAATACTGTGAAAAATAAAGGACTGATGTTGAGCGAATGTTCTCACCCAGTTCTCCGGCAGATTTGATGTCAATATTGTCGTAGCCACTGCCAATGCGAACAATAATGCGTAGAGCTTTAAACTTCTCCAGATCTTCTCTCATCAGAGTTATGGTGTGGTACATAAGGGCTCCTACTGCTTCATTCAACACCTGGACACACATAAGATCCAAGATGAATGGGGCAGAACATATTCTTATATAATGAGCAATAACCAATTTGTTGTATTACCCTCAGTGTATAGTGCCTGTAGACATGTTTCACTGTGTTCGGCTTTCCAAACATGGCACACATAAAGAACTCATTTTGGTTTTGATGTATAACAAGCATGGATATTTGATTATTTTTGTATTTGCTATGCATTCTACTCTAAGGGCTATTCCACAATATGGTGGATCTTATTGGACAGCATTACAAAGAGGACAAGAGTTTGGTGTTTGAGCCAAAGCCATCTGTTTCTCCCACACTGTGGCCTACTGAGCGCGTTCATAGAGATAGCCTGTTGGCAGTCACCCAGAGCAACACGTAACGCTGCTAGACATACAAACCCACTAACAGGCCACTGGGGGTGGTACAGCCTGACCTGCGTCTGGGCTTGTTCATGGACGCTTGTTTTTATACCCTGACTTTTCTTTATATCTCAACAAATATAACACATTATGTCTATGCAGTGAGATGATGCACAAGTGAGGGCGACACAGAGTAATGATCAAGCGTACCTTTTCATGGATCTCCTGTGTTGACTGAGCATCACAGAAGGCCACTGTTGCTACATCTTTGAGGATTGGCATCTCCACTGTGCAGTCACGTCCATCCAGTAGTGCCACCAGGGGGCGCGGGTGCATAGGCCCATTCATGATGGGTGGCCTAATACCTGGAATAAAAAAAAATAATAAAAAAATGGATAAGAGTAAGGACGTTTTCCAAGTATTTGTATTCTTTTAAAATTAAGGTAAGTAGGAAAAGTTGCACAAAACAATGCAAAGTTGTTTTTGAGTTACTATTTTTAGACTGTATTATCCAAGCTAAGTCAGTGATGTGACCTAAAGGGTGTAAATATGGCTTATGCAGGCATTTATGTGCAGAAGAGATAATGGAGTGCATGTGAGCTGTGTGAAATGCCACAGGAAAAATCCCTCTCTGAATGTTTTCAAGTTTGCTTTGTTGGCGTGGAGACTTTTTTGATGTGGCATTTTCAGTATTATTTCTAAATTGCTCATTGTTAATCTTAATCAATTTATTCAATGTGTTTTAGTTCTTAGTTTCTTGAAATTTAGTGCAGCTTATGCCCTGAACGCTGCTCTATCGTCGACCAGAGTGTATATCCGTCCTCTCCCAACAAAACGACTTCCAGCTTTGCTTAAGTGTCACATATCATCAATTGTTTGTGACTTTTGAGATTGTGCGCTGGCGCCTGGAGTCAGAGGGGTCCCTGCCTAATCTGCATCCCATAATAATCCGCTCTGGGCTGAAGCAGTTGCTATGGTGACCGTGGCTAAAAGTGTGGAGGTGAAACATGAAGATTCGGAGCACCAAGATAAAGCCTGTTGAAAGTAGTGTGTAGTGTGTTTTGTAGCCATGTTCATGACTTAAATTAAGTTAAGTTATTAAGTTTGATAGATGCACGATTTAGTGTTGTGCTTGTTGTGTGTCTGTTACTGTGTTACTCTTCGCTATTAACTAGTGAGCGTGACCCATAATGACCGGGCAAGGTCAAAGCCTGTTGATGGTTATTATCTTGAATCTATACCCAGTAATTAAGCACTTCTTAACACAAACGGCATACTTTACAGCTTAAGAGGGCTGCTGACATGGCTAACCAGGCCAAGGTTAGCAGACTGTGGAGTAAGAATCTGGAGTAATTGAGTCTCTTTAATAAAAAATAGAAAACGCTTAGATCGTGCAGTCACATATGGAAAGAGCAGCAAAGGAAGTGCTGAAGGACGGAAGTGGCAATTATCAAATACAGTCGTCACTGCTCTGGACCTTGGCTCCAGTTTAACCCAGAGAGATGTATTTGATGTCGCTGAATGTATTTCCTATGGCTCTCAGGCAAATGCTGACTTAGAATAAAGATGGTTACAGCAGTCATAACATGTTTTTCTTTTACTACTGTTTTTAAAAAAGAACGTGCATAACAATTCAGCTGATTAGTCACTTCATCATTTGACTCGTTGCCATAAACTGTAATCAAGGAAACCAGATTTTTCTACGGATTATTATAGAATTTCAAATACTTGCACTTGGACTGCTAGCTAAGCCATTGTATATGAGATTAATATTTTTGAAATATGGTTTTATTTTATGTACAGAAACGATCACCGATTACATTGGATAGTTGCTATGCTATGGTATAGATATTGAATATTGATCCAAAAGAGGCCCTCTGTCAGTGACTGTATAAGAAAATATCATGAAAGGGGGGAAACATTTATAAATTTCTGCCTACTGATATTGATACAATAGGTACACTGTCCACATTTACACACTAAGCTTGTGTAGCCCAGGTGTGATCATTACATTCTAATTAAAACTTAGCATCACGCAGAGACTGCATCAAATACAAAGCCAGTGCCATTTCTCTCCATTTCAGCGCTGCCTACTTATCCACATTATGGCTTGTAACCTGATCTGACTGTGCACAGCTCTCCAGCACAGTAAGACCAATAAGGTGAAACTTAAATCCTGCTAACAATGCATTTTGCAGCCTGGTAAAACATTCGCTTTCCATAATAGGGTGTGCCTGTAGGCCATTGCACTTACACATCAATACAAAATCAATGGTGCATAACTGAGCAATAGGAATCCCAACGAGAGCACAAAAGTAGCCTTCAAACGGCTTCCATTGCAAATCAGAGGTAATCATGAATAAGATAGTTTTCCATAGGAGCTGCAATATACTGCACTGCACACTCAGCAGCATTATTATTTCATTTTGCTCTTGTTGTGAAATCACATACAAGAAGCTGCTGCATGTTAGTGTGAAAATAACCGTGCAGTATTTTTTCCGGTGAGTAAGAACACTACTTCGAGTCGTTGCTGTATGTGTTGTATGTTTTAATATATCTAACACTTTGGTGGTTAGAGTGAAGGAGGAAATAGCTCTCATTCCAGCTCCATGCATGACCTTGGAAGGACCAGCCCTCAAACTGCTACTGACTACAGCGCTGTGTGATAAAACTCTCTCATTTCACACTGCCTCTGTCACTCCCACTCAGCGACTTGTGCGTGGGAGCTCTCCGTGGCAAATACTTGATCCTCTATCGCTAGTTTTGAATACAGAGGAAAAGGTAGCCATCATCTTTCATAGTTTTCTGTGTCTTGAAATGATTGTCCGCTAAATGAAGGCCCCGTGGGAAAATTTCACCCCTGTTGTAATCAGGCTGAAAATGTGCCATGACAATTTGACTGACAATGGGAGATGGAAGAAAAGCATCTGCTGCTGCTGACTGTTGGGAACGCTGTGTAAGAAGAGCCAGAGTGAGAGCCCCACTGCCGGGCCACATCCAGCTGTCACCCACTTGTACCAGAACAGCTGGAACTGGCTCTTGCAGAACATTTTTGATCTATCACCCAACAAAGACCCAGTGTTGAAGGGCAGTTCTGTCTCTTGAGAGGCGACCAAAAGTGACGTGGGGGATGAGCCGAAACATGCGACGCCATTGTTTTTCATGTAAACATGGTCGGACATAATAAGGGCGCAACCTTTTTCACCTCAAATACACTTACGCTTCATGTTTTTAATAGTAAAACACAATCCAATAATTCCACCAAGAATGTCATGTTCTTACTGGCATTGCTTTGCTTATTGTTGTTTGTCCAGCCAGAATTTGTCATATAATAACACAAATTCATGGGTTTCAAATGAAGAAATAGATAGAAGATAAGGAATAAGATAGTTGCTATAACAATTCAAAACAAATAGTCTCTTGAATGGCCAAAAGTCCTCAAACTGGCGCCACATTACAGTTTAATGTAATAACCCTGTAATGTTATTATTTATGGGTTAAACCATATCAAATCAACCTTGTGTTATTTGTACTTAGAAAGCTTCTAAATGTTTTTTCATTTGTTAATATTGTCTGCAGCTTATTTATATTAATTGTTATTAATTGTCACCACAAAAACAAGATGAAACTTGTTTTTTCACCTAAAAGTGAAAACTCTAGCTGGTTTCACACTCATATTGTATGTTTGGTTGCTGTTCTCACATAAGAGGAAAGGGGCCGGGGGAAGTGAGAGGAGAATGCTAGCGGCACCTGTGATCAGTCACACGCTGCCAGTGGGCGATGCAGCCAGGCATCGAGGCCTAACAGCTGATTTGTAATGTCAGTGACTCTTCTGGCATGCAGAGACATGGCGTGATTCAAAAGGTCTCTAAATCTTTGTAGGATGAATCTCACCCCGCTGTGTCATCTACGTTCACATCTTTAGTTTCATTTTGTGCAACCCAGATCTTACCCCCTTATCTTAATCATTTGATTTATGTTTTAGAGCTAAAAGACAGGGCTAAAAAGCTGGAAAAACATCCATGCATTGTGTGGCAGGCCGCACAGTAGCGCAGGTGCTTCACAGCTGGATTCGATCCTCCGGCCCGTTTCCCCATCACTAAAAACATGTATGCAATATGCCAGAGTGAATGTAGTGTGAGTGTGAGGGGCAGATGGCACCAGTGTTGGGAGTAACGTATTACAGAAGTAATATATTACTTTTTTCAGTAACTAAGGAATATAACATTGTACTTACACAAAATACGGAAATATATTAGTCATTACAATTCAAATAACTCAAGTTACAAAAGCATTTAAATGTAGGAACAAAAAAATGCCAAACTCCGCTGAAATAAAATGCAGCACCAAATCAAGTTGGACACTGGTGCATAAGATCTACTGTTGTGAGTTGTTAATGTTGTCAGAACAAAACATGAGAGAATAGGAAAAGCGAAGGAAAAGAAATCTCTGACTGCACTTTTGCACGGTGGCTTTATTACTATTTTCAGTTTATATTTTGCCAAAAGTAACTCAGAATAGTGTAAATGAGCTACATTTTTGAAACAGTGATATGTAATACAAACATATTACATTTTTAAAGCTGTAATCACTAATATAAAATATATGTCAATGTTTAAGTAACTTGCCCAACACTGGATGGCACAGACTGGTAGCCTCGCTTCCGTCAGTCTTACCTAAGGGGCAGCTGTGGCTACATTAGGAGCTTACCACCACCGAGCATGGCATGAATGAATAATAACTACAGTGTAGCGCTTTGAGAAACTTGGTAATACAGGCTTGTTAAGCGCAAGGCAAGTGTAAGCCATTATTATTTGTATGTTTCTGACAGGTATTACAATTGCGATTAAAGTGTTTTCTTTTTTAAATGCACAATTTGAACACCTTCAGGAACATAAACATTTGGGAGAAAGCTGATAATGCAATAGAAGATGCACTCCAGTATATGTTATGCAGAGATCTAAACTGTAGATTTAGCAGGTTTAATACATAATATTACCCCACAGAGGCAGAATGGTTAGGTTACACACAACCAAATAATGTGGAACTATTGCAGTTTTCCTAGTTACACTGCGATTCTTGGCGTTCTTATCTGTTGAATTTCAATAGACTGCTGTTTGTTTTGTGCACATTCATATGGCCCCTGGCTGCTACAGATTCCCAGGAAAGTAACGCGAGAACACAGAAGACATCCATCTGTGGCACCACCACTGTAAGCTCACACACAATCTGCCCCGCCTACTTTTAAGAGACAGTAGTGCATGTTCCCCCTCTGATGTGTGCAAGCTGACATGATCTAGATCAGTATGCTGTTTAGGGAGCGGAAGACCAACATACTACAACACAACAATGTGTAGTAGCGCACTGTGTAGCAGAAGCACTAAGCTAGACCATATAATAGAATTATGAAGACAGACTTAGCGAGGCTTGCAGCTATAGAGAAGAGTTATTACTTCATATTTGACTGTAACATTTGCTTTGAGCCTATCATTTGTGATTGAAGAACTGTTGAAAATACAGTGTTTGGCATCACTGGAAAGAAAGACTTGTGAAATATATACTCTTAACAGGCTTACTGTATACGCTGGTCAGTGAGTGGATTAACTGTTAATATGCTGGAGCAGGACACACGATCACTTTCAACAGGATTGGGTTCTTTAGAGTTCAGTATATGTGCGTTTAATGGCTTACAGGACTACGAGTCTTTAGCTCATATGCAGATGTTAAGTGGTTTAAACGGTACATGAGAGTGTAAGACCCTAAGGCTAGTAGTGCCTGCCTTATCAGTTTCTTCTACAACAACAGAATGACTGTAGTATGTTTAAAAATGTATGAAGGGATTCTTAATGTTTTACATATGCCCCTTATTTGGCATCTGTCACTGATATGTATGCTTGTAGAAGTCTAATTACTACAAGGGATGCATAATTAATCACAATCAAATCAAGTTTGCAATTTGCAGATCACAAAGAATGACATTTTTTTTCAGTGGTACTTAAAAGGGATATTTCAGGTTGATTTCTGGAGATTATTATTTTTTTAATTCATGCAGTCCTTATATTTGAAGAGTTTAGTGGTGCTAGGCTAGTGCTCGGCTAGTGCATCTCTATGATAACTAGTAGCCTGCATTAAAAACAGTCTGACCCAAGCACAGTGCACCTGAGGCAAATCACTTATAACCATTTTGCATCTAAAAGAACTTTTATTTGAGCAGCATCAGCTTATGGTTGTACGCTACGCAGCGGCGGAGTGATCTGCTAGGTTGCCGTATCTACAGTAGTTTGTTTACCTGCAGCCGACATTACTACACGTGGAATTCAACGTCAGATATAACGTTGCCATATCTGATATGTAGCTTTCTACAAATCAGATATGGCAACGTTTAGAGGACTACCTCATGATTTTGAAGAGATTTTGAATGCAGGCTACTAGTTACCATAGACATGCGCTAGCCTTGCACTAGCCTAGTACCACTAAACTCTTCAAATATAAGGACTGCATGAATTAAACACTCTGGATAACTAGGAAATGAGGCCCTATGTCTAAAATCCTGAAATATCCCTTTAGTGTGCTTAAAACCCACAAACCAGGCTGATTAGACGTTAACAAGCATATTTTTAATGTATGCACTATATTAGTTAAGACGGTTTTTTTTCAGTCTTCACTTAAACATTTAGGTTCTTGAATGTTTAAAGTCTGCTGTATGAACTGAATCTTGATTATTAAAACACAAACCAAACATCAAATCATAATACTTAGAAAATATGCAATAAGATATTGTGCAGCCCTGCAAGATCGCATGTTCCCCAAAGATTGTTGTATTGCATTTTCTCAGTAACTGCAGCCTCTCTTATTTGCTAAACACAACCATTCAAAATGCTCTTAACAATCAATTGCAATTGTATCTTGCAACCCTACTAGTACTGTCTCCGCTAGCAGCCCTGATGAGTTTTGATTGTGGGACAGAATTGAAGTGCCTCTATGCTAAGATGAAGATCAATTGGGGCCTCTTTCTTCACATAGTTCAGAGTCTCACAGTCTGCTGAAACATAAATCAACCTTTCAATCACTGGGACTGACAAAGGCACTCTCCAACTACACTTAACGCTTCAGCGCAGTTCACAAGGAGCTGAAACAGATGCTATCACGAGATCAATAATGCTGCTGATTGAATCCATTATGGCATTGTGGTGTTTGGCATCCTAAAAATGAGCAGCGATGCTACCTCGCTCATAATTTATAGCTTTTATTTCCTGTGACCTTGGACTTGAAGAGTACACTTGCACTTAGTATGATGCTCTTGATATTGTGAAGGAATAAAAGGAAGTTTGAGATCACAGCAAGTTAAATCTTTGTTCGCATCAAAAGACACAAGCCCGCAGCCTGTTGGTGACATCACAGATCAGAATCTCTTCAATCGGAAGAAATGTGTCTTAGAAATGTTCATGCAGGTGACTCCGGGCATCTCCAGGGTGGATGATCATGTATTGCCCACACCCTTCTGCTCCACACCCAAACCTCTACCACCTCTTTGCTTACTCCTTTGCAACCCTACCTTGATCCCATTTCCTTTTTCCAGCCCCTATCTCAAACCACATCCGTCACCTGCCCGTGTGTGTTAGACAGCTGGGTGCACGCATATGCCAGTTTCTGCAAATGGCTTGCCAAGTGCAAATGCTTTTGATGAAAGTACTTACAATGAAAAAGGAAATATGTGTCATGTCCTCGCTAGCCCTGGAAGGAGAGTGAGTTGAAGAGATCTATTTTTGTCCCTACAAATAGAGATATTTGAGTGGATTGAGCTGATTCGCCTTTTCACCTATACACACATGCACACTGATCAGATGTAGAGAAAAGGCTAGCCATTCCTCTGTGATGTGGCAGATGTGAAAGATAATAGACTGGCAGAATTAAGAGGGGAAATAGGAGGAGACGAATAGGGAGAGGAAGGGGGAGGGGAGAGCATGGCAGAATATTGTACACTTAGTTCACAAATATTGGAAGGCGCACACACACGCATGCAGAGGCTCCGCGGCGCGCACACACACCACATAAAAGCACGGTTGTTTACCTAGAGGCATGCCTTTGTTGAGGAGATGTGAGCTTCCCATGGCGTGTTCCCCAGCCGGCCAGAGCACAACACTAACCGCACTATTCTAGCAGCACACATGAACAGGAATCCAGTCAGCATATGGCGGCTATGGCCAGCTACCTCGCTTCCCTCAGTCCTTCTCCCAGCCCCTAGTGACAAGCATACACATGTGCTCCCCCTCTTTTTTCTCTCTCTCCCCCCCTCCCGCCTGCTGCTCGCGCGCCCGCTCTCAAAGTGCCTCACCCCTCCCTTAGTCCTATCTCAGCCTCCCTTCCTTTTTCCTTCTCACTTTATTTTTTTTGTTACAGCTTTCTGTCTTTCTAACTATGTCTTGCAAAAAAAGGACCCACACAGAGAATGCAAGCACCAAAGCAACCGAGCAAGGGCACGAGAGTTTAAAGAGAGAGAATACAGTATAGAAACGCAGAGAGAGTGTGTGAGAGAGAGAGCAGGAATGGGGAGGGGCTAAAGCTGGCCAGAATTCATCTTTTGTTTCCTGAAAGACGACAGGGAGGAGTAAAAAGAAGTTATGCAATCAAAGCGAGGAGAGGAAAAACTAGTTTTAGTTGAAACTATAGGTAAAGTTTAAATGTAAATTATGCCTTTCATTTTCTTTCTCAAACAATGTTGGCCACCCCGGGACTCCGTGGTATTTTTAAAAACATGTTCTGCCATTATAAAAAAGTATTTTCAATATTTCTTCTCTGGTTCTATTCAAGGCCATGTTGTTGGTCAGCAGAGGGCTGGAGATTGCAACTGGAGTAGAAGGGAAGTTTGTGGAGATTACTTTTTATAGGCTCTCATTCATCCAGGAAGTATTCACCATATCTGTCAACTGGACTGAGTTGGTGGGTTGAGTTGAGGACGATTCGCTTCTAGAGAAAGAGAGGACTTTACTTTCGCTTTTCACAGAAATAGTCACAAATCGCTTTACATAGAACAATTTTATATTCACTCCATGCTAAGTGGTGGTAAGTGTAGCCACAGCTGCCCTGGGGTAGACTGACAGAAGCAAGGCTGCCAATCTTCGCCATTGGTCACTCCGACCACCACCAACCACTCACTCTCACATACACACTAATGTACATGTTTTTGGTGTGTAACAACCTGGCTCAGCTTGACTAAAAGTTGCAACAAAAACCAAGATGTAAAAGGTTAAATCATGTTGTAATTTAATACAACTTTATTCAACAAACAAGTTGTTTGTTTACTTTGTTGCTGTTAACAAACAACAACAAAGTAAACAAAGCAGATATTTGAATTATTTACAAAGGTTAACAAAAAATAACATACTGTACAAAAAGTGTAACAGTTTAACAAGTTTAACAAAAACTAACTTGCGTCTCAAAAACCACGTGTGACATAGGCCTACAAAACGAGTGACACACAAAAGTTGCAAACAGTAGAAATGGGCAAATGAAGCGGAGCGTCGATGCACACTTTTAGCCAGGAAGTGGAATGTGAATCGTGGTTCGGAGGAAGGAACACAACTCAACTCAGCTGAGCTGTGTTGAAGCCAAACACTGTCTCATGATGCGGGGCTTTGTTGGGAATTTGGAGAGTTCATGTGTGTGCGTGTCGGTGGTGCTAATTTTAATGCCAAATTATGGTGCATCTCTTCAAATAACAAACTAAACCATTCAAATATAAACCGCGTTCCAAATTATTATGCAAATGACATTTTTCTCTGATTTTCTAAACTGTAATTAATAATAATTTTCAAGTCTTTAACTGGTAGAGGATCATTTAAATGTGGTCAAAATCTACTGTTCCAAATTATTATGCAACTCATCGTTTCAATACATTTTAAAGCTTCTAATTAACTGAAAATGGTCATTTGTTGAATTTGTAGCATTAGGAGGTCATATTTACTGAAATCAAAAGCTATTTCAATCAAAAAAATCTTAACAGGTCAAGTTATATTTTAACATAGGAGCCCTTCTTTGATAGCAGCTTCAAAATTCTTAAATCCATTAAACTTTTTGGAGAGTTTCTGCTTGGATTTCTTTCCAGGATGTCAGAATAGCCTCCCATAGCTGCTGTTTGGATGAAAGCTGCCTCCCACCCTCATAGATGTTTTACTTGTTGTTGCTCCAAAGGTTCTTAATAGGGTTGAGGTCAGGGGCGGAGGGGGTCCACATCATGAGTTTCTCTCCTTTTAATGACCATAGCAGCCTGTGATGCAGAGGTGTTCTTTACAGCATGACATGGTGCGTTGTCATGTATGAAGATGATTTTGTTAGGGAAAGCACGGCTCTTCATTTTGTACCATAGAAGAAAGAAACTCCACATATTTTTCAGAGGTCATTTTCTCACCTTCAGGGAGCCTAAAGGGGCCGACCAGCTCTCTCCCCATGATTCCAGGCCAAAACATGACTCCGCCCCCTCCTTACTGACGTCACAGGCTTGTTGGGACATAGTGGCCATTCACCAACTATCCACTACTCCATCCATCTGACCATCCAGGGTTACACGGCCTCATCAGTGAACAAGACTGTTTGAAAATGAGTCTTCATGTATTTCTGAGCCACCGCAGCCGTTTCTGTTCATGAGTTTCAATGAACAGTTTAGTGGAGGCCCAGATAGAAGGTTTATGCACAACTGCAGCCTCTGGAGGGTCCTACACCTTGATGTTCGGGAGACTCCAGAGGCACCAGAAGCTTCAAATACCTGTATGCTGCTTTGTAGCTGTTCTCTTAAAGGAATAGGCCACCGTTTTTACATACTAAGATATGTTCTTACCTCACTTTAGACGTGTTAATATATCCCCGTCTGGTCTTTGTCCGTGCGCTCTGCCAGGCAAACGGAGCACATACGCAGCCTCTCCCACATGTCATATAGCTCCGAAAAAGCTCACGATAGAAGCTACCAAGCTCTTCCACGTGTTCCCTATTTAAATAAAGTTACGTGAAGTGTTTTCATGCGAAGTATATTTACACAGAAATGTAACGTGTCGATTTTATAAGCAAATAAAAAGGGGGACTATATTGTGAGGCGTAATGATACGAGGAGTAAAACGTCCGCGCAGAAACTCCTAAAGACTTCCCCCCGCTCACTTCCGTCAATAACCTTTAGGAGTTACTGCGCGGACGTTTTACTCCTCGTATCATTACGCCTCACAATATAGTCCCCCTCTTTATTTGCTTATAAAATCGACATGTTACATTTCTGTGTAAATATACTTCGCATGAAAACACTTCACGTAACTTTATTTAAATAGGGAACACGTGGAAGAGCTTGGTAGCTTCTATCGTGAGCTTTTTCGGAGCTATGTGACATGTGGGAGAGGCTGCGTATGTGCTCCGTTTGCGTGACAGAGCGCACGGACAAAGACCAGACGGGGATATATTAACTCGACTAAAGTGAGGTAAGAACATATTTTAGTATGTAAAAACGGTGGCCTATTCCTTTAATGTGATGTATTTGTCTGGCTGAAACCGTCCTTATTGTGCCTTTATCTGCACAAACCCGTGTGTGCTCTGAACCAGCCACAAATCTCTTAACAGTATGATGATTATGCTTAATCTTTCATGAAATATCAAAGGTTTTCATACCTAGACCAAGACATTCAACTACTTCACGCTTTTCATCAGCAGAGACCCTTTTTCTTTCCCATACTGCTTGAAAATGATGATCTGCATAATAAAGTGGAACACCTTTTTTCAGTAGTTTTTCCCTTAACTGGGCATAACCTGACAACTACTCGTCCCAGATCTCTGAGATTGATGTCAGTGATTCAAAGAGCCCCGAGACACAATACCAACTTTTTTTTTTAACCTTTTTGACACTGAAATACAATTTGCATTATAATTTGGAACGCAGTGTATATTGCCCCCCTTCCCGAGTTGATGGAACAAGTGAGTTTCTTCATTGTGAGAATAATGAAGTAAGTGTTTTATTTGTCATTGTACACGCGTGCAACAAAATAGTGTTCAGCTGCTGCGACTGAGCTGCGCCGCCACTGTGGGCCGACCTGACCAGCAGGAGGTCGGGGAAACCGTAGCACCCGAGTGCAGCGTCTCCTGAGTTTGTCCCTGTTTCAGAGCGTGGTGTCCTGCACTGGTCAACTCCTTGCTCTTTCTCCTGCCTAGCTCCCTCCGCTCCACAAAAGTCTTTCACCAACTTCTGGGAAGAGCTTAGCAGTTATGCTGCCTTCATGTGCTCTGGTAAAGATAATCCTTTCCAGTTGTGAAGTGGAAGTTACGAGGGCATTGTGTTCAAGTGCTTTTGTGTTGTAATATGGTGAAACAGGGAAAAAAGATCTATAATACACTATGAACAAGTAAATTATCATGAAGTCATCTACAAACCGCTGAACTACTGCTACTTTGTATCTACTTTTATTTAAAAAAACACACACACATATAAAGATAAAAGACATGAAAAAATATTTTTGCTGCTCTGTTGTGTTGAAAGGTTAAAGGTTATCTCATCTTGGTAACTCGGGCATCAAAATTATCTCCCAGTTTCCCAGTGGAAAATGCCAGGTGTGTTTAATTCTCCAGTGAACAGAATAATAGAAGGCATGTGTGGCTTAGCTGTGAGTCTCGCCCAGGTACCTCCTCGTTTGTCCATTTTTTTGTGTGCTGCAGGTGTGGGGGCTCTTGGTGCCTCTTCAGTGTTTCAGAAGAAGACATTTATAGGTCTCAAATCTCTTTAGCTCAGAAGCTAGATGCAAACAAAAATCTGCCAAACCCCACAAAAGACGGCGTATAAAAGCATCCAGAAAACAATGTAGAACACAGAAACTATAAATGCTATTTCCTGAAAAGGGCAAAAAATGCAGCTGTACCAAGAGCGAGGGAGGTTGTTATCTTAAAGAAAATAACATTAAAAGAAAACTATCAATAATTAAATTAGGTACAATTTCTGCGTTCTGTCAATAAGACCATGTATGTGAAACTGGCAGTAACATGTCAGCTCTCATAGCTCATGTGCAGTGATAAGAGAGCAGTAGATTCTGGGTTTGAATCTGCTCAAGTTGAGGTTTATATACATCTAGTTTAGTTGATGTTAGGAGAAGCGTGTTGTTAATCCATAAGCCATCAGCCTACCACGCATTTAGATTTAATCATAACTGAGTGAAAAGAGCTATGTGGTTTCGTTCATGATAGATAGTTGAAGGTGTCACATTTTATTGTCCACTTGATGGGGCTGTGGAGTGCAATGAACCATCTCCTGAGGCTTTGAAGCAGAAATGGTGGGGAAAGTGAAACACGCGTCTGGGGCTTCAATAACAAACAGTAACAATGAAGAGGCACAGAACAAAAATGGCATACTGGTCACAAAGGCCAGCAGCCCAGAATGGCAGGTGAGCAAAGCTTGTTGTGGCTGCAACAGGTGTCCAAACAATTGGCCAGGGGTTCAAGCGCAAACAACCAGCAATAATTAAGGACCAATCAGCAGCAGGGCCTGAAGGCACGATGTAGCCATGACCACAGAAAAAGGCAGAAAATAGACCCAATATACAAAGGAAGGGCGGCCCAGGGTCATAACAAGTGGTCGGGGAAATTGGCATACCCGGGAAGAACATGCAAACTGCCATACTTGCAGAAGCCGCTTCTGAGCTCCTATAGTCAAAAAAATGTAGACCCAAGCTAGAGAGGTCTTAAAAAAGACTCAGACCCCTCCTCGGAGGAAGGACCAATTGTTTACAATATCACTCATGTAGCAATAGACTTGTGCAACTACTACTAAATGTATTAAGCCTGGCAGGAGCCAGATTGATATTATACCACGAATAACATGAGCACTGATAGCAATCTGGGACTACTCAGGTTTAAATCGAAGAGAGGACAAGCCTTTGGTGCAGCATTTGCTACTCTTTACTCTACTTTTAAAGAATCACAGCTATGTCTCAAAACAACAAAACACTATTCATCGAATATTTAGTTTGTAAAAAATTTGATGACATATGTTTTGGGGGGCAAATGTTACTCTTGTCCTCTTATGATGGCTAGCTTGGACCACCAGTGGGTCGGATTGAAAAAAAAAAAAAGAACAGTGCGACCAGCACAAGATGAATTGTCTCGTTGTTGTGAACTCACAATTATCGTGTGAATTCAGCTTGCCGGCTGTTGAGTTGAGAACCAGTGTTTTATGACCTAACACATTATTACTGCAGTGCCTACCTGTAACACACAGATGATCACATGCTTTGCTAGGGCTCAGTCTGGTTTGTCTTTATGATAGATTATGTTTCAATGCTTTCTCTCCAACTCCATCACCTCAAGTCTGTCACACTAATGTAGTTGTCGCTAAGTTGAGCACTAACCACTCCGATTTATCTCCCACAAAAAACTCAGTCACCTACGACTTACTTCGTCTTCTCTTATCTTTTCACTCTTTCTGGTGGGGTTTGGCCAGGATGAATGGAAGTGCGTTTAGGAACAACAAATGGAAATTGCACTGTGGCGTATTTACATGTATGAGTGCCATGTGGATTGTTTCACATGTCCCAACTAAATAAAAAAATGTGCAAGCAGGCACATGCTGCACAGCATATAACTTAGCAGTGCGCTTCACAAGAGCGTGTTAATCTTATTTATCTATTTATTTGACAGGAACATTGCATAATAAAACTATTATTTATCATTATTATATTTCTTCTAATAATCTACTGCATGTGGAGAAAGGGCAGATGTGTTTTTCCTAAATAATTCAGTATGGAGTAAGGAGGATGATAGACTAGAGGGAGAAATCTACATAAATATATGGCATGCTCATTGCTCCTTGCTATACATGTTTTAACTAAACATAAAGCCTATTTTTTGATTACTTTGTATTACTAATTACGTGTGTTGTGGTATGATTTAAATTGTAGAATTTTTTTTTTTTCACCACGTTATTCTTTTTTCAAAGAAACACATTTTCGACTTATCTTTTACGACCAGCTGCTGCAGTGGCACCATGCCAGCAGAGGGCGCTAATGACCACCACCTAGTTACTGATGGAAGAAAAAACACAAACAACGAGACCAGCAGCAGCAAAACCCAAGATGGCGGTGCAAGAGACAGCAGCTCAACTGTCCATGGCCCTCAAAGTCCAAGAATATCCCACGCTGAAGGTACACCACATTACAATCTGCCCCATTCCGACAATTTTTTGATGTTTGTCTAGGTTTAAAGGGCATTATATGTGAACGGCTCGTCTGCAGTGTGCTAGCTAGAAATCAGGATTCGCGAAGTTGACATCGAGGAGGAGCGATAACTGATCTTAGCTCGTTTTGCGAGGGGATGTTTACAAATCACTCGACCTTCATCAACCACAGCAGACTTGTACATTTTATAATTTGGCAGGATACATTTGGCAGTACCTGCGATCATATGTTTTGAGACGAGAACAATAACACTGGAAAACAGTAGCTCCTTTATGTTTCAGGCTACGCAGTCGCGATTTATCAACCGCACTGTGAACGTTTTAACTAACGTTTAATATGCCTCACGTGCTGTATCATTGTCTACGACAAGTTATCAACAGTTCTAAACGGCTGCACATTTAACAGCATGGTCGCCATTGCGTGTGGACAGTTTGGCGTCAGTGGTTGTCAAAGACTTGATTGTCTTTGTAGCGTTCAATATTTTTGCTGTAGCATTCGGTCTCGCTGTTTTTTACACGTAATCACATACATAGACATTGGTTTTCTGAACATGCTTTGTGGACCGTTTACATTGATGTTGCGCATCAGTGGGTGGGCCCGTAACATTACGATGACAATCAAAGTTGACTTTCGAGTAAACGCCATGTCACCATCATATGCTGCTAACCTTGGGTACAAAATGGCCAGCGAGAAAGCGCATCGTCTATGCTGCGCACACGCTTTGTCCCTCTGTTGCACATAACGTTACTGCGACACCACAACCAGATGTGCCAGGATATATTCCTGTCATTCAGTAAAGAATACTGTGGGGCAGAAAGCCAGCCGTGAGTACCAGAGGTGCCACTGTGTTACTATATTTTAATCTGATATAATACGTGTATGGTAATTTACTGATGGCATGATGGTTTTCTGTATGTGCCGATCTGTGCTGCAGCTATGATAGTAATTGAGGATAGGCACCATTTTTAGAAACACCCCCCATGGTGGTTTTCTCATTCCTGTCATATTCAACGTGTGGCCATGATAATCCCTTCTTGTCACAATTTGATCTTGTGTGACACACAATAAGTATGAAACGTATTTTGGGAATTCAACTGTGCAAAGTGCATAATGCATATATTTGCTGCAGTTACTGCACATCACTCATGCAACGATTGTTTCAACGATCGACTGTTGTGAACTCAGCATCTGTTGGTGGCGTTTAATTATTATTTTTTAGTTTTCAGTTTGCCAGAAACGAATAGTAACATAACATTGTAATGCATCTTTGGTTAGCCCTGTGGACAAATAGTTGCTCTTGCCTCTCAAATTAGTGACTGACTAGAGACAGTTGTTTTTCCTTTTCTTTTTTTCCTATTTATCTTTAAAAAAAAATGCTCCAAACCAGAAAAATGTGCTGTGGTTTGACATTGCAGACAGAGACATTTCCAAAAGCCAAAGTACGGTTTCAGTGGCAATAGAAAAGGCTAGACACAATTTTAGTATGGAAGGTCTGCTTACCCCACAAAAGGAGTTTATTTTTTGGGACACATATTTCTGATAAAAATGCATGGTTAATAAATGATATGATATAAGACATTCTATAATTGTTTGTGCTTTGTTTTCCAGGTGCCCTATGAGACTCTAAACAAACGATTTAGAGCCGCTCAGAAAAACATCGACAGGGAGACCAGTCACGTCACAATGGTCGTTGCAGAGCTGGAGAAGACACTGAGTAGCTTTCCAGTGGTGGATTCTGTGGTATCATTGCTTGATGGTGTAGTGGAGAAACTTAGTGCTCTGAAAAGGAAGGCAAGAAACCACTGGAAACATTTAATACATTCATGCTACCACATTTTCCAAAGAAAAAATATTTTGACTACAGTCTTTTTTCATTCCTAGGCTGCTGAGTCTATTCAGGCAGAGGATGAGAGCGCTAAACTGTGTAAACGACGCATTGAGCATTTGAAGGAGCACAGCAGCGACCAGCCAGCCTCAGTCAATCTGTGGAAGAAAAAGCGCATGGATCGTATGATGGTTGAGCATCTGCTGCGCTGTGGCTACTACAACACTGCCGTAAAACTGGCCAGACAGAGTGACATAGAGGTAGATACAAAATGTGATTCAACAACAAACTGTTTTTGTCATTGGTAGAGAATGGTGCATTGATGGAGCTCTTTGCCCTCTTCTAATACTTGGACTCTGGGTATCTTATTTTACCAGATACTCACCAATACCAGTATAGAGACTCAGCATTTTACTGAAAACTAATGTGTATGATTCAAGTTATTATATAACAACATAAAATGTGCAGACATTATGAGAAATGGTGATGCAAGCTGATGTTTGTAGAGTAGCACAAGGGAAAAGCTCCCTTTTACAGGGAGCTGTGAGTGTGTGTCCTGACTGAATGACTACTCCGAATTGTAGATTGGGCCTAGTACCGCTATCAATATAGGATTGATGATCTCGGATCACTAGTGTGAGTTTGTAAATGCTTAGGTTTTTAATTGTCAATATGCAATTGTCCGTTGCTTATTTGTTTGATTGCATGACTTTTTGTTATTTTTTAGGATCTTGTAAACATTGAGATGTTTCTCACTGCTAAAGAGGTGGAGGAATCCTTGGAAAGACAAGAGACAGCTACGTGTCTTGCATGGTGTCATGACAACAAGTCTCGTCTTCGTAAAATGAAGGTACCTAATTTTCATTGTGTGTTTGCCACGCTGAGCTATTGCACTGTTAGAGGAAACATATTATTTTTTTATGGCATTTTGTGATCATGTATAACACACATACAACATTCTTTAATACTTTACAAGAAGCAATATCAGAATCCAAATATTGACCTAAAACAACTTCAAAATAGAAACAAGTAATTTATTTCTGGTAAAGCCCGCAGAATTGAGTAAGCGCTGGCAAAGCAAGCATAGGGAAGCCATCACCAAAACACAGCGTAAGGCTAAAATGTTAGGGTTACTGCACTAAATGTTAAGGCTAAGCCAAATAAAAAAACTCTCGCACCACCAGTCGCCATGAATGTGAAGCATGAAGAAAACAAATGTTGGTGAATAAAGCACACACTGCCCTGTTTCAGACAAAATGTTTTGTAGTGATGGTGTTGTTTAACATGAGTGTCAGTAAGGCTTAGTGTATTTACATTACGAGAAGTAGTTACTGGAGCTTATAGCCTCTCGATACCCATTACATCACCCAAATGTAACTATTTTGCTGTGGGGAGCTGCAGCGTCTTATATCTTGGGACTGCGCCAGGTTTGATGCAAACTGCATATTTTTCCGCTAGCCGATGTGTCCTTGTTTACGAAGCATTCGACTGTAAAATGCCGTGCACAATTAAGAGTATTTTGTTACAAAGGATGGTCACCACAGACAAACTTGACTTATCTGGCCTTGTGTAATCACTTGGAAGCTTAAATTCGGGGCTTCTCCTTGACATCGAAAGAAACCGTTTCCTTATGGAGACATTTTGAACAGAATCAGAATAGGTTTCATTGCCACACTTACTTTCACAGTGGAGCATTCACTTTTGCACCCGCAGCAAGCCCCTTTTAAGAAAGTATTGTGGAATCATTTGGTATCTGTAGACAGTCACCCCCCGTGACTGTATCGGTATCAAAAACAAAAAAGCAGGATTGCATTTGCATTTCTAGTCCGGATACCATGTTTCCCAATATATCGCAAAGAATATATTAGGTGATGCAATATACGTATCGCAAGAAGCCACAATATATCGCAACATCATTAAAGTCTTCATCTGACTGTTTTTGGCTGAGTTTGCCAAAAAATGGGTCAATCTCAAACATTGCATTGAACTTATAAATGTGTAAACGTTTGTAAACATTTTCTAACTTAGTTCAATTTTAGTCTTGTTTTGATCCTGATACAGTCTTTAAGTCTTCTTGAAAAACTTTGTTGAAAAACTAGTTACTTAAGTGTTTAATTAGAATGGGACATCTCAGCACATGTCCCAGTGCAACTCACGGATCTTCTAGATTATTCTTTGGGATACAGTGCAAGCAGTCAGAGAAGTACAGCATGAACTACAGAGTCCTGCTGTAATGGACTAAAATAGAAGTATATAGAATATATATATATATATATATATATATACTTTTCTTTACTTTTACTTTTACGTTTTCTTTTCATTTGTTTTACTTCATTGTACTCCCATTTACAGAAGTGGAGTTATTCTTTTTGTTTATTTTTTCAGAGTTGTCTCGAATTCAGCCTCAGAATCCAGGAGTTTATTGAACTTATCAGACAAAACAAGCGAATGGATGCAGTCAGGTAATAAATAGACAGATACCACACACAGAATCCTATTTCAAATAAACATGTATTTTTATGTTCTCTTTAGACATGCAAGGAAACATTTCAGCCAAGCAGAAGGAGGGCAGCTGGATGAGGTTCGCCAGGTAATGGGTATGCTTGCATTCCCATCGGATACACATATCTCTCCATATAAGGTAATTTTGTTTCTTCATTTAGCATGTACATTGTTTTCTCGTAGACAAAGATATTTAAACCATCACCTGTTACCATCACTTTAAGTGTTGGATGTTTCACCTCTCATCCAAGAAGCTTTCTTCCGCACCGTTAATGATCATAGTTTTGGATGCAGAATATACACCATAGGAATCTTTGTCGATGTTAAAAAATTCCTGTAAGACTGAGAGCTTGCCCTTACATTTTTATCTAGTGTCTTTATCTCGTGTTGATGGCTATAAAGATTTACTATATAAATGGGACTGCACTTAAAAAACTAAATTCTTATGGGAGAAAATGGAAGTGTATCAGGAGTGATGCTGAAATGAAAACTGGGCTTCAGACTGCTTATATTGGTTCAACATTCTTCGTCTCCACTGGCTGTCTATAACCCTTTACAAACAATACACACAGCTGTAGCTTCCGGTAACGGCTATTCTCTACGCATGCATGTCAAATACATTGGTATTTTGCATATGAACAAAACTAAGGAGTGTCTGCATTTGACCCCTGCTGAGAAATGAAACTACCTCCTCCAGAGGTTTCAGTGGAGCTCGGTGTCAGAGCTATTTGCATTTTAGAGTAAAAATCGTGTGTGTCCGATACCAATGTACCAATGTAAGGTTTTGTAGCGGACAATGACGATTTAATGGCATTTTAGCTATGAAATTAACACTAATACTTTAAAAGGTATTAAGAAGTCTTAATCACAATCTAAGGTCCTCATTTTTGGATGGCATTTCAGCTTTTTGTTCTGGTCATCATCAATAGTTAAAATATTTTAATAAATAGGCGCATTAAAAACAGATATCTACATCAGGTACTTTATTACTTCTTATTAAACCGGCATCTCAAAGGCAGCATAAGGGGCTTGTAGCATTGGCAGCTACTACATCCTGCAGTATAAACCCCTCAAAAACTCATTGGAACTAATCCACAAAATGTAGATTTTAGGCAGGCACTTCTGAGCCACCTGGGGTCCCTCTCAATTTGCATGGTTGTTAAAGGCTTGAGTTGGCCATTGTCTGCCTTCAGACCCGTTCACACCAAGGCGATAATCACCAGTCGAGAGTGGTCGGGCAGGTTTTGGCCAATGTTGGGACACGTGTGATTGGTGTGGACATCCATCGGCCGTAGACGGCAGTCTGCGGAGGTCGGTGAAGCCAGTTTTGGCCAGTTTGTTAAATCAGCGTCTTTTAAGTTATTAAACTCTCTAAAATTGGCTTATGTGCTGCTGTTTGATCAACCTGCCAGAAAAATATACAAACTTCTTTGTGACATTAATAAAAAGGCGACGGGACTCTCTGAGAAAACAATTCACTCGCCAGACACCACCACACAGCATTTTAGCGGGGACCCAGGCATTTTGTTACAATTTACTACTAAAACGTTTGCTACAAATATTATGCGCTCGCACGTTGTCCAGCTATCAAGCTTGGTCTGGAGTTCAGGTTGAAGATGAATGTCTTCAAAACGCTCTCTTTGGTCACTAATGGACTTTTGGGGAATAAAAGGTTTGCTTAGATTTCAAGTTGCCCAGACGTGTTCATGCAGAAGTTCTCAAAAAGAAGTGATTCCCCTCTCAGTATTTAGTCTTTGGATGAGAATTGAAATGTCTAAAACTAAAAGAGAACGTAGTCCAGATCATAGTGACAGTGCTCAGCCTAAATGAGTAGACCCGCTTTAAAGTAACATTTAAAACAAAATCGCATTAAACGCAAAATGAAATTCCTTAACTTTGGTAAGGTTAAGTTTAATATAACATGGAACTAAGTTTAATTTTATAACTTGGTTTACACATTTTGCAGTTTTAATCAAATTAGGGTGATTCAGAAATGAGTACCCACCCTGAATCTCGCTGAACTGCAGCAATTTTGTAAAGAGGAATGGTCCAAGTTTCATCCTGGTCATTGTGAATGTCTAATCTACAACTACAGAAAAGCAGTTATTGCTGCAAAAGAAGGATAAGCCAGCTATTAATACAAGAGTTCACTTACTTATTCCATGCTGTTGTGAATGTCTCAAAATATCTTGATAAACTTGTGATTTCATTTTTCCATTGATGATAGCATGTTATCCAGGCCCTGAGGCAACAAAACAGCCCCACACCACGATGCTCCCTGCATCGTACTTTTTGATGTTGGTGTGCTGTTCCCTTTTTCCTCCACACATGACGTGTCTTCCTCACAAACAATTCAACTTAAGGTTAATCAGTTCCCAGAATATTTTGCCAGTAGTGCTGTGGAGCATCCAAGTGCTCTTTCACAAACCAAAGTTGAATTGCTTGGTGAAGTATGGTGTGGGGCTGTTTTGCTGCCTCAGGGCCTGGACAACAAAATGTGTAAACTAAGTTATAAGATTAACCTCATTTCCATGTTATGTAGATGTTAGATTATACTTAACTTTACCAAAGTTTGGGAATTTTATTTTGTTTAAAATGTTACTTGTTAAAGCAGGTATGCTCATTTATGCTGAGCACAGTACTTGAAAACTTTTGGTAAAACTTGAACAAATTTGCCTTGTGATTACGTTTCTTTGTAGGTATAATCCATTATGTGATTAATATGATGTAGCCGTATGATAACGGTGTTAGGCCAGACATCTTCCACTAGTAGCCCTTTTCTAAACAAACATTCTTTTTAGTGTCTCTCATTTCATAACTGTTTTCACCTCTCAATATTGATAGGATCTTTTGGATCCAGCCCGGTGGAAGATGTTGATCCAGCAGTTCCGCTATGACAACTACAGACTGCACCAACTGGGAAACAACTCTGTTTTTACCATCACTCTTCAGGCTGGTCTCTCTGCCATTAAGACACCGTATCCTTTGTTTTACTGCTGTGCACTACGGTTTCACTTTATAATGGTACGCATTCTGTAAAAAACATATTGTCCATAACTTATTGCTATAGACAGTGCTACAAGGAGGACGGCACCTCAAAGAACCCAGACTGCCCAGTATGCAGCAAATCTTTAAACAAGTTGGCCCAGCCTCTACCTATGGCACACTGTGCCAACTCTAGACTAGTGTGTAAGATCTCTGGAGAAGTTATGAATGAAAACAACCCTCCCATGATGCTGCCTAATGGATATGTCTATGGATACAATGTGAGTACACTGAGTGAATTTCAGTCTCTCTAAAATAAGCACACCATTTACCTGTGTATATTTTTACAGTCTCTTCTGTCAATTCGCCAAGATGACAAAGTGGTGTGCCCCAGAACCAAAGAAGTCTTCAACTTCTCTCAGGCTGAGAAAGTCTACATTATGTGATCATGTGGATGACCGACTGCATATACAGCCATTTGCCTATCACCTGTGACCAGGCCTTCTCAGAGAGCTGCGTGTTGAGCTGTGATCCAATGCCCTTTCTTTCCCATTGACTGCCCCAGGTCATACTCAACGTGGCCATATTCTAATTAGATTTTCCTCAAAGCCATCTTTCACAACAGGGGCTTTCATGTTTGATGTAATTAAGATAACCAGTTTGATCATTTACTCAAATGGACAATCAGATTGTCTAAAAAGAACCTAAAGTAATGGACACTGTAGAAAAGTATATGTTACAATACAAGAAATTTCAAATTACTTTGAATTTTGAATTGTTTTTCATGAGAAGTATAACATTTATGAACACATTAAGACTATTACAATGTCTCAAAACAATGGGGTACCCGGGGCATTTTTTTGTGTGCTGCATGCTATATTTTGGTGGATCTGATTGTTTCCATTTAGAAGCCTAGTCTTTACATTTGATTTAACTTCTTGACTGTAAACAAGAGCCGTGTTCGGGTTCTTTTGGATGTAAATGTCATGATGAGGATTGATAAATGCTTGTAAGTTCAGGACCACACAAATTTGACTGACCAATGTTTGTTGTCTACACAGACATTGGATGTTAGTGCTTCTAATCCCAGTGTTCGTGTTGGGGGTTTTTTAACAAAAAAAATTGTTGCAATATTTAATAAGGGCATTTAAAATATAGTATTTTAATGCAATACTGTCTTCCTTTATTTTGATGATTGGTTATTTAGTTTTCAGGCATTTTCTTTTAATCTAAGATTTGTTGTATATTTTTTTCTTCTATCTCAACTTAAGACTGTAGACAGATTTTTAGAGTTTCAATTTTAAAATAATGAAGCAGATAGTCTGCATGTTTTGCTTAATTATTCTGTCTGACCCCTTTAAAACATGTTTTTGTTGGAACTTGTGCACAGATGGTGGTTGACTGGAAAGAATATGAAGCATTCCGAAGCTGCTTCCTTTAACACTTAAAGATTTGTGGATAGTCTTTGTTTTTTGACCTCGATGGCTTTGTGTCTGCTGCAGACTGTCCTGTGGCTGTGTTTGTTGGTAGAATAGATCAATGAATTGTTTCATGGGCAGATGTCATAAAAATTTCAATTAAATGAGATTATAATGCTTCTTTATTTGCATCTGTGCGGACTTCCAAATTACCGTGACTGTCTTTGTGTGATGACGCTAATGCAAAACAGCCACTCAGCTGATATGAAGCTTTTTGGGTGAACTGTTAATATATGTTGCGTCAGTAGCAACATAATTATTTTATTACGAGATTCTATATGTTGTTGATGTATTGGCTATTTCCATCTCAGAATTATTTAAAATAATGTCTCCATAAATTGATAAACTGGTCATTTATGGAGACAAAACCGACCCAATTTCATGTTTTAAACTGAGGTTGACTTTCATACGCAATTCCCATCACTAAACCATTTGTGTTTCGGGTTCGGTGTGACACTTAAACCATTTTAAAAGCCATATGTCCTGGGATTATATTTTAACCAAGAAATTAAGGCATCAGACCAGTTATAGGAACCAGACTCGTGAAAAATTAGAAGGGACAGACCGGGAACAAAAGCAAATCTGGCGGAAGAGGTGGAGCCCTTTATGTCGTCACTGCCGCGCAGTACTTAAACTGGAGCTGCTGTTCTTCGTCCACCATTTTGAGAGCAACTCAGTTATTACCGTTTGGTGTGGCTCGCATTTCTCCTCAAAGATGACTGATCAGCTTTGTAAACTCTTTGTCGGTGGCCTCAACGTTAACACAGACGACGATGGGCTGCGCAAACATTTTGAGCAGTATGGTACGCTCACCGACTGCGTCGTGGTGGTGAACAAGGAGGCCCAGCGCTCCCGCTGCTTCGGCTTTGTGACCTACGCGAGCCCCGACGAGGCTGACGCAGCCATGTCTGCTAGGCCGCACACCATCGACGGCAACACGGTCGAGTTAAAGCGTGCAGTGGCGAGAGAAGATGCAAACAAGCCCGAAGCCTTGGCTAAAGTTAAGAAAATCTTCGTCGGGGGCCTTAAGGACGACATTGAAGTGGAGGACCTGATCGAGCATTTTTCCACCTTTGGAGAGGTTGAGAAGGCCGAAGTCATTTCCGAGAAAGAGACTGGCAAGAAGAGAGGATTCGGTTTTGTTTACTTCACTGACCACGATGCAGCCGATAAAGCTGTCGTGGTCAAATTTCATACCGTCAAAAACCATAAAGTGGAGGTGAAAAAGGCCCTGACCAAGCAAGAGATGCAGTCTAACCGTGGCCCTATGACGCCAAGAGGCAGGGGCCGCGGAGGCATGAGAGGAAATCAAAATGGCTACGGCGGAAGAGACTTCGGAGGAAACTACGGCTATGGAAATGGCGGCGGTTACGGAGGTGGCTATGGCGGCGGCTACGGAGGACCGTATGGGGGTGGTTATGGCGACCAGAGCAGTGGCTACGGTGGCGGAAACGGCTACAACGACTTCGGCAGCGGTTATGGTCAACAATCCTCTGGCTATGGCCCAATGAAAGGACCTTTCGGGGGGCAGAGAAGCTCGGCTCCGTACAGCAGAGGGGGTGGTGGAGGCGGATACCCCAGGGGGGGCTACGGTGGTGGCTATTAAGTGAGAGACAATGGGAGATCGATCGCCCCCTCCCCTTCATCCCTCCATCTGTCACCCAGGATCTGGATTCCACAAGCCAAAATCAGTAAAGGGGCTTCTGTTGTGAAACCACGGCAGAGCAGGACAGAGCCCCAATGATAACGAGGACCTCAGACCAAACAGGTAGGAAGGTCACTTCCCAAAACCTGATAGACAAAAGCATAAGTTGCCGTTCCAAGTAGGACACAAAAACACATACAGTGATCCCTCTCATTATTATTGTGTATTAACGCTTACAATGGGTAGGCGTCGTTTTATAGTGAATTTTCTCTTGTTTTTTGCATTTCGTTGTAGGGTTGTGTTTGACCAGCTCTTCATTATTTTTTTTAAAATATGCATTTTAAGCAAGTAGTATAGATTTTCTTTCCCAGTGTGGATTTAATGTATCAATATGGGCAAGCATGTTAATTTAATTTAGTTTGTTACACTGCTACTTGTTTGACTACACTGGTTCATGATTATTGACAGGAGTAGGATCGTTTCACTCCCCATTCTGTTCCATTCACATAGTGTAGATTAAAATATTGTTAGTTTTCCATGCAGATATTATTGTATATTGTATACTATGTCTGGAGATCAAAATCTACTGTTTACCTACTTGCTTATGTATGTTCATTTTAAATAAAACATTATACCACTTAGCTTAGTTATTTTACTTATTTAACAAGGCTTCTAAATTGTTTCACAGGTCATACAGTTTTATTGTTATCATCTTGTTGAATTAGTCATAACATGGCATTTCTTTACAGTTTATCCATTACTTCCAGGTGCGTGAAACATGTATGCCAATAATCTACCCACAGCCGATGCATGTAGGCTTGAAAGGGTTTACTTTTTCTAAACTTGTATATTATAATAGTATGTGGACTTGGGTGGGGATGTTATTTACCTTTGATTATTCCCTATATTTAGGTGTTCTAACTCATATTCCAGTAGGATATCCCAGCCAAAATAGCCGTAGCAGTTTGTTTATAGACTACAGGACCCTGTTGATTACCTGGGTTCGATTGTGATAGGAGTCTGAAATATCTCTTTAGGATATCTACATCCAGCAATCTAGGTATGTAAATCAACTATCTTCACTCTGTGTTGTTTTTTGAGATGGTGCACATATTATTGATTTTTATGAAAGTTGTTTTAATTGTACTTTAACTGCGCTTTATATATTTAGCTAATAAAGTAGATGGGTATGTTCACACATTTTATCCTGAACTGAAAATGGGGACCTGAAAAAATCAAAACCTATAGATTTTTGATAGGTGTCCCCACAGAATTCCTGCTGTGCTCATTTCCTCACTCTGCCTCTTTTTGTCTCCCAGGTTGCTATGGTAACCTGGATACAGAGCATCACTCTGCAAATGGCGGAGTGTGTCGTCATGCAACGAAGAAACAGAGGGACTGTGCTGCCTACACCTCAGGTGCAGTCCATTTTACAAGGATTCTGCCCTACAAGCAATATTTTTTTACTACTGCTGTGGATACGATGCTCGAATGCCAGTCTTTAATGTTAATCGGCACACTATCAAAACGAAACCTTTTGGTTAGGTGTTGGGATTTGGAGACGGTACTGGGCAATGTTTTGTGAATTAAATTATTTTTATAGTGTTTGTTCTGTATTATTGACTTCTTCAATGAGTGTTTATAGCTTCTGTTCATTTCAACAGTATATTTCCAAATTTGGATTTATCATTTACATTTTGCCAACAGTATGTATATTGGTGTCATGAATAAATCAACATTTGATGATGAAAGCATATTAAAATACAAGAAACTGTCAAAATTCTAGGAATCCAAAGGCACATGTAATAATAAGGGAGACAATTAATTTGACCATTCAGCACATTGAACTATCGCATCAATTAGTTTTTGTATACATCACATAAGCAACTGCCTCACAGGGCTTACCCAAATATTGCTGATTTGATCAAGCAGAACAATTTGTAAATCAACTATGACCGTGCTGCTCAACTGGTGGAACAAGACCCAAAGATCGCAGAACCATTCTCGGGCAACCTGGCAAAATATCTACTAAAGTATTAACATGGTGGTTCTCAACTGGGATGCTGTCTGCACCCACCATAATACTTGGCAAGCCGCAACCCAAATAAATATTTAATTCCTTTTTATATATCGTGAAAAACACTTCTTTTCCCCACAAATTAATTATGACCGTAATTTTCACCAAGTCAGATTCTTCTGTATTTTTATTGCAGATAATTATTAAAATAAATAATTTGAGGTTTATTCACTAGTTGGGAAATTCTGGTATTTTACAACGTATAGGCTATAATATATTTCTTATTTAGGTCTCAGCAATGGTTGGTCCCGAGGCCATACCAGTTGAGAGCCACTAAACTATGACATTATCAAAAGATTTTGTGGTAGCCGAAAGCACTTCGTAACCCTTATAAAAGTAGCTTTGAAAGGATGTGTTTTGGATTTAAATTTTTTTAAATAAGCCTTCAAATTATTTGAGAACAGACAATACTTAAAAGATGCTTCATTGTTTAAAAAGAATAAAACTATCTCGGCCTGGGTTAAAAAAAAAAAAACTTTGGTTAGAAGGCTATCTTCTGTTTAATTGTCAACACATTTTTAATATGCGTTATGAGAATGTTTCGATTCATATTTTAGGACTAACTTGCGCAGGTACATAAGGAGCTGTCACTTGGCTTTGTTCACAGTAAATTAATTATACAAGTGTTGATTCATTGCAATGGTACAGAGAAAGTTGTGTTTTTTTAAGTGCATAGCACAGGTCTGACTACCTGCTCGAACTTCTTCATGCCCCTGGATTGGGTGTTTTATGATTAAATGAAATGGTCAAAACTACTGTACCAGTGGGCAATAAACTCCCTCTTTCCGTCTCATTGAAGTTTAGAACATTGAAAAGTTCTTTAAACCTTCATTCATAAATTTACTATTATTAGGCATTAGCCCATCAATCTAAAAAAAAAAGATGGCAAGAATGTAGTCAATGTTGCACGTTTTGTGGGGTCATTTAAAAAAGTTTAATATTGGAATTTGCTACTTTAACAAGTCAAATTTCCTTCCTTTTACAGGCTATCGATTTGGTGAAGTTGAAAGAGGAAATCATCGGGTGTTTTGTTGTAGTTTTTCTACAATAAACATTTATAGTAAAATAGCCACGTTGTTTGGAGCTTATATGTTGCCTTTGATCTTTAATTTTACGCACGTGGGGGAAGTTCTACCTCTGAGCTGAAAGAAAGTTTGTCTCGTAACTAACTTGTTTAAATTTGCAGTTAATAGCAGCATGATGTGATTTTAAATTATTATTGTAATGTTCTATTACAATAATTCTGGGCCGACAAAATCGTAAATTGTGAAGTAGGGTCATCAGAAAGGTAAAACCATACCACGCTTCCCTCAAAATGAAACTGTTTCCCATTTCCTTGAAAGCACTACGGCGCAGCCAATCAGCGGCCGAGTGGGGGCGGTGAATCCTTTAAGGAAACCAATCAGCGACCGGTACGTCTTACGAAGGCGAGCGAGTCAAACGGCCCGCCCTAACGTCTTTCATTGAAGAAGAGGGACAATCTCCTGCTCCGCTCTAACAAATTCAGATATGGCGTCTAAACTTTGTAAGCTTTTTGTTGGCGGTCTGAATGTTCAGACAAGCAATGAAGGTCTCCGGGAGTATTTCAAACAGTACGGGAACCTTACGGACTGTGTTGTGGTAATGAACCAGCTTTTAGGCCGTTCCCGGTGCTTCGGCTTTATAACCTACTCTACGCCGGAGGAGGCCGACGGAGCAATGGCGGTGAAGCCACATGTCGTCGATGGAAACACCGTAGAACTGAAGAGGGCAATTGCTCGCGAGGACACCAACAACCCAGATATACACGCTAACGTCAAGAAAATCTTCGTCGGCGGAGTCAAAGACCACATCGAGGCCGACCATCTCACGCAGTACTTCTCACAGTTCGGCGCGGTAGAGAAGGCCGAGATCATCTCTGACAAGCAGTCCGGTAGGAAGCGAGGTTTCGGCTTTGTTTACTTTGAAGACTGTGATTCCGCCACAAAAGCAGCTATCGCCAAGTTCCACGAAATCGAAGGTAATAAAGTGGAGGTAAAGAAGGCCCAGACCAAGCAAGAGCTGGCCACCAAGACAAGAGGCCGGGGAAGAGGAGGGATGCAGAACTATGGCGGCGGCAGAGGCGGCGGTGGCTACGGTAGCTACGGCTATGGTGGTGGATACGGCGATAGCAGCTACGGTTACGGCGGCGGGTACAACGGGGCCGGCTACGATGGGTACGGCGGTTACGGTGAATACGACAACAGCGTGGGAAGCGGATACAGCAACGGAGACTTTGGGGACGGCTATGGACAGCAGGCCTCCGATTACGGTCCCGTCAAGGGGGGCAATTATTCCTACAGGAGTGCGGCGCCGTACAACAGAGGTGGCGGCGGTCCTGTTGGGGGTGGTGGTTACGGAAGGGGCGGTGGGTTTGGTAGTTATTAGCGGCTCCCATCAAAAAATATATTTTGTTTTTGTTTTTTTTGATTGAGGGGGAGGATTCAGAATACAATGAACTGAAATCATACACATTACACATGATCAGGTGGAACGGCAGGGGTCTTTCTGAAAAAAAATGGAGGGGGAGACCGAAACCCCTACAATGAATGAATGACTGTCCTCTGAATCCTGAGCCCCCACCTGGACGCAATTTGTCCAACGATTCCACTCATTATGGACTTTATTACTAAGAATTGTGTATTAAATCCGTTGTGTTTTGAGAGACTTATTTTGACACCATTTGTAAAGCCGTAAAAATTGGTCAGTCACTGCTTCTCAACTCTGCACTGGGTTTGTTGGTCTGCAAACCGGCCTGATCTGTTTAAATGTTGCATCATGAACTCAGGGTTTTAAAGTGAAGTTGGTTGCAGTGTCCGGCAGAGTGGGACATTAACTGTTTAATTGGAAAAAACTTTGTCACTCATGCAATATGTACATTTACTTTGTCCATCTTTGCCGTCCCATTACAGGCTGTTTTGTTTAGATTGTGTTTATACGACATGTTCAGTTCACATTCTGTTTTATTCTGCTTTTATTATTAAAGTTTTTAATGTTTTCAAACTTTAGAATGGGGTTTGTCTTTGAATTGCTTGGTCTTTTTGTTGAAAGTGTAATGAGGCCGATCTGCCACCAGGAGGGGCGATGAACACACTTCAACAAGGCACAAAGGTGTTATTTCCTTTTCTTGTAGCGTTTTCACATCCTACACTTATCACACTTGTAGTTTTGAGCATGCATTGTTTGTAGGAGTGGCCTGTAAAATGGACCGAACCCCCACCCCCCATTGAATGGTTACATTTAATGAATAAAAAAATACGTTTTGTTTTACCAACAGACAATTTTGCCCTTCGAGTCAAAGGCTGGATGTTTATTTGTAGCGCACACGTGGTACACAAAGTAATTCAAAGTGCTTTAAACACAATCTGTCCACTCAGATGAGTCAACCGGTGCTGCCAGATTGAGCACCGGGCAGCCCTCCTGCACTGGTTTCCTCTATGGTTGTCTGCAGTGAGAGCGCCAGGCTGCGATGGATGATGATGGTGGGACGATGGGGTAAGATGTCTTCAGGGCTGTGCATTTTATTCCAAAACAAAAAGACACGCGGATACACGGATATGCATTTGTATAGATGACACTAGTTCAACTTCACGATTTGCTCTATCCTGTGAAGTGGGACCGGCTAATGCTAGCTTCATCCCCGGCTCTTCTCATGCCGTAATGAAGAGTTACGAGAGCTCGAGTTGAATGTACAAGCAACATGTTTTTATTGTGACAGCTGCCTGGTTCGTATATGCTGTTTGTAGTGTAAAAAAAAAGTTTTCCATAAGACAAATCACATCCGCTGCAAAAAGTGCACCCACATTAGCCATCATGATTAGCCATGCTAAAAGCTAGCACGCCAACTCCAAACATGCGCTAAACACTCTTTTCGCCATTGTTGAGCAAATATCACTTTTACGTAACATATATCGATCATATCACTTTTAAGGTTAAGTGAATAAGATGCTTTTCTTTATGTATAATATTGAGACATATGTTCTACACACGGCGCGACTTTAGTTATTAGGAAAAACCTTGTGCTATTGTGTGATATTCCCACAAAGATAGCACCCATATGCGTTCATTTTGTTTATGTTTAGTCAAGAAATTCTCTTAAAACAATTCAGCAGCATTCACTGGGTGGAGATATGAAGCACGAGGAAAAAAGTTTTCAGAAGCAGTCACAGGGACACGGTTGTTACGCTCGTGCAGACAGACATAAGCCCAATATAATAATGTTAGTGTGAAACAATGCCATCACGCTGATTGTAACCTATGCATTTATTTGTGCTTAGTGTGGAGGCCTCACATGCCTTCTCGCGCTCCGCATGCAACACGGATTCAGAGGAGGACATGATCAATGGAGGGCTGAATACTTTTAACCAGACCCATATGAGGAAAGCTTTCCATCTCATGAACGACTTGAGAAGGTTCGTTTGTTCTTCTAATAAAAGTATATTTATTCGGTGTGGGGATTTGGACTGTGTTTTGCATCACAACTTTATAATGTGCATTGCAATATTCTTTAATTAATTGTACAATATCATTGGTATTACTTTTTTTGTCAGTAAAAAGCTGCTGTGTGATGTTCAGCTTGTGGCAGGAAGCACTGAAGTCCCAGCTCATCGGGTGGTCTTGGCGTCCAGTAGCCCCTACTTCTGTGCCATGTTCACAGGTAGTGTACCTGTGTACGTATCTGCACATCATATGTTCAACACTGCACAATGGCCACTACCTTGACTTTGTTTGTGTCTGTAGGTGATATGAGTGAGAGCAAGGCCCATCAGGTGGAGATTAGAGAGGTAGATGGATTGACCCTGAAAAAACTAGTTGACTACATCTACACTGCTGAAATTGAGATTACAGAAGACAATGTTCAGGTATCACAAAATACTCTTTTTTTGACACTCTGTAACAACTGTAGTATTGAGCTGCTTTAAGTTAGAAAGTCAAACGCATCATATAATTAAGAACCTATTACCTTGAAACTTAAAGAAAAAAGCACATGGTCAGCAGTTCTCCCTGCAGATTCAGAACACTTCCTGTGATTATTAGTTCAGGAAATCTGCACAAAGAGAAGCAGGAAGTCCTCCCACTGTACAGGGAGTGAATGTTCGGTTAACCCACAACGAACTTCAGTCTTCACATCAATATTAAGTTTATACTATAACTTAAAGGTGCATCATGGAACTTTTTATGTGGGGAAAAAAACACTTGATATGTGTGCGTAATAAACCTTTTTGTGACCCAATGGGGTAATTAATCAGATGAATAAAAGTTAAGTGTAGAACCACTTAGCATCACTAGGCTGACTGTGTAGTCTCTGTATTATTTGGAGTTTCTGAAATGCCAGTGTTTTCAGGTTTTGTTACCAGCTGCCAGTCTGTTGCAGCTTATGGATGTACGTCAGGTTTGTTGTGAGTTTCTTCAGTCACAGCTACATCCATCAAACTGTCTGGGCATACGAGGATTTGCTGATCTACACACCTGTACACAACTTTTGAACCAGGCCCATGCATATGCTGGTAAGTTTCTCAATACCCTGCCTGTCTTAACTGTACTAGTGCCGTGAAATGCATGTTTTTGCACCAAAGAAAATTCATAGTTTGTGAACCTAACAATGGCAATAAATCCCTTTCTTTTTCTGATTCTCTGATGCTGTACATTTATGTCTTCCAGAGCAGCATTTTTCTGATGTTGTTCAAGGAGAAGAGTTTCTGGGTCTGTCTTTGCAGCAGGTCTGCAGCCTCATCTCCAGTGACAAGCTAACTGTCTCCACTGAGGAAAAGGTTGGACAACTCAACAACATAACTTTCCCTTTTGCCATTCACCAAATATTCTATTTTTGCTAAAGTGACCCTGAAACGTAACCCTGCAAGTTGTGAAATGTGCCTAGAAACTTACAATTATGTTTTTAAAACTACAAATGAGTTTGGACCAGAACTAACATTTTAATTTAGTGGCTTCCCCTTTTATTGTTAGCAATCAAAAAATCAGGTACAGGGCCATTAAAGACCATTCACATCGGTAGCACATCTATAATCAACTAGGCTGTGTCAGTGTATGCTAACAAAGCGAATGGAGGACATAATGATAGTATACCAGCCCAAACTTGGCTACATAAGACTCAACACACCACAAATTTGTTCATAGTGATTTAATTAAAGTCTTTAACCCCTTCTCTCCCTGTGATAAAAAGATACAATACCCAAATTAACAGACACTGCTGCTGTCCAGACACAAAGAGACATCCAGGTGCGAACAGTATTAACATAAACGCATGCATTGCATTATTTATTTCAAGGCTTTTGTTGTCTTCACTGAAACCAGTCTGTCACCTTTTATTGTGGTGATGTCTTGCCACCCCTAGGTGCAACTTGAATGACAAAGTTACTGATTTGATCCACTCAGTTGGTAATGTGCCCTTTCTCACACCAGAGGAGCTGTGGATAGTGACTGTAGAGTTCATAAGATAGAAGTATAATATATTTCTGAGAAATAATCATGTATTTTTGTTTTCTAGGTCTTTGAGGCTATGATATCCTGGATAAAACAGGATGAACCAGCTCGTCTTGAGTATATGTCCAAACTTATGGAACATGTCAGACTTCCACTACTCTCTAGAGATTATCTAGTTCAGGTAAAACTGCTTTTATAGCACACATTTGTTCAAAAGACAAACAATTTATTGTGAAATACATTTTTGTCAGTTACTCCTCAGTCAATATAAAGACAAAGCTTTAAAAACAAAAACAATGGCTCAGTGAGTAAAGAGCTTGCATAACAAATAATCCTCTTTTTTTACCTTCACAATTTTACTCTTTCTATGTCTTATAAGTAAACTGTGTGTGACTTTGTCATTAAGTCTGTAATAAATATGGCGCGTGTGTTTCAGATAGTTGAAGAAGAGGCGTTGATAAAAAACAACAACACGTGTAAAGATTTTCTTATAGAAGCAATGAAATATCATTTGCTGCCTGCAGACCAACGGCATCTCATCAAGACGGACAGGACTAGACCACGAACTCCAGTTAGCATTCCTAAGGTAAACACGCTATACCAGAGCTATGCACAAGTGAAACAATATGATATATTTACAATATTTATCTCATTAGGTAATGATCGTTGTTGGTGGGCAAGCTCCAAAAGCAATCCGAGGTGTTGAGTGCTACGATTTTCAAGAGGACCGCTGGTACCAGGTTGCTGATCTACCATCTAGACGCTGTAGAGCAGGTAAAAATTGGCTTTACAATTTTTATTAAAGATAGAAACTTTCCTACCAGAGTCAATTTTGTTTGTGCATGCAGGTGTAGTTTCTATGGCTGGACGTGTTTATGCGGTTGGGGGCTTCAACAGCTCTCTAAGGGAAAGAACTGTGGATGTCTATGATGGAACCCAGGATCAATGGAGTGCTGTAGCAAGCATGCAGGAGAGACGAAGCACACTGGGGGCTGCGGTTTTGGGAGATTTACTCTATGCAGTGGGAGGCTTCAATGGAAGCATAGGTACAATAGTGATCTGCGTAGAGTCCAAACCAGCTTTCCTTTTCTGTCCAAAACTCAGGTCACCTTACCAATGTTTTGTTTTTGCTCTTTATAGGTCTTTCCACTGTTGAAGCTTACAGCTACAAAACTAACACGTGGTTCTATGTAGCTCCTATGAACACTCGGCGCAGCAGTGTTGGTGTTGGAGTTGTAGATGGTAAGACTTAATTGTGTTTTGGTTTTCCGTTTTGGTTATTGTTGAGTGAATGATCTCCTCTTTGTGTTCAAGGTAAGCTGTATGCTGTAGGAGGCTACGACGGTGCCTCACGCCAGTGTCTTAGCACTGTAGAAGAATATGACCCAGTGACAGACCAATGGTGTTATGTGGCGGACATGAGCACGAGGCGCAGTGGAGCAGGTAGCAATACCTCTAACATCAGAAGACTAATACCTGCTATGAGTTCCGCCTCCTGTCTTCAGCATGTATGTTTTTTCCTCAGGCGTGGGCGTGTTGGGTGGTCAGCTGTATGCAGCAGGAGGACATGATGGTCCTTTGGTCAGGAAGAGTGTGGAGGTGTATGACCCACAGACAAACTCATGGAGACTTGTCTGTGACATGAACATGTGTCGGCGAAATGCAGGTTAGAAAACAATGTCCAGACGCAATCAGAAGAGTTGAATGGCATGAATGTTTACTAGAAAACCGTTGTGACTCCGGCAGGCGTGTGTGCCATTAATGGACACCTCTATGTGATTGGTGGAGATGACGGCTCCTGCAACCTGTCCTCTGTGGAGTTTTACAACCCAGCAACAGACAAGTGGAGTCTCATTCCATCCAATATGAGCAATGGACGAAGCTATGCAGGTTTGTTTGGAGAGACAAATATCTATACAATTTTGTATTTGTTGAGGGTTTTTTTTTACATTATAGCTTATTTGTTTGTGTGTATTGTAGGAGTTGCAGTCATTGACAAGTCTGTATGACCCATGGCATGCTGTTTACTATGTTACCAAGACATAATGAAGTCAGAGGCTCAACAAATGGACAAGAACTCTATGAGCACTACATGATGCCTCCAGCAAGAGACTTGCTCGTTTCCCAATCTGACTGATGTCATCTGATGTCAAATGGGACTAAAGGCATCCTGACTTAACATGAAAACATTGCACTATGTAACAAGCAATAGCCACAGAAAAGCAGGGTCTCAAGGATTTCAGCTTTTAAGCACAAAAGAAGTGTATCTGCAAAGACCTATGACCATATTGTGGGCCAAATGCTGGACAGAGTAAACATTCTGTAATCTTATGTTTATGAAGTTAAAGTTGACAACAATTCGGGACTACTTCTTGCAGTTACAACCATGGTAATATTTACCGTACCTGCCTGGGACAAAATGGTCTTGACAATGTGCCATGTGAGAAAGATCGTGTCATTGATTTTATACAACTACGTAAAGCAGTTTGCGACTATACCAAGCAAGGCAGCTTTGCAAATATGTATTTTAAAGTCTGAAAAGTAGTAGAATGTATAAACCCTGTTACAGAAGTTAAATGATATCAACTATTTTTTCAGTCTTTTAGGAAGTCAGATCTGCTGCTTGCCATAGTTTTGTAATGAATGCACTACTGATGCACTGTACACTAGCACTGACTCATCCCACAGCTATTCCTGACATACAGGTCTATTTCCTGCTGATATAGGTTTTAAACACGCCACCTTTTGATTCTAAATGTAACAACAACCGAGTGCATCATTGCAACAGTCATGTATGAAACCTGTTCAAATGCACTGTAGTTTTTTGTTTTTTCTTTTTCAGAAGTTGTGAGATGACAAAAAAAATATGTATTTATTGTGTCTATAGGCAAAATCCTCAAAGACTTTATTCATCGTAATTTTTATTAAATCATGTAATAAAATGTCTTTAATTTGTGAGTCAAGATTTGTTTATTTGATCGAGTCTTTCTCTCTCTCTAAAACCCAAAAAATCAGGTTCAAAATCGAGGAGTAATCCTGGACTCAGACCTGAACTTAAACAGCCACATGAAAGCATTAACATCAGCAGCTTTTTACCATCTGAAAAACATTGCTAAGATCAGAGGAATAGTGTCAAAACCAGACTTAGAGAGACTTATCCATGCATTTGTCTCCAGCAGGTTAGACGACTGTAACGGCTGCTCACTGGCCTCTATAAACGAGCTGTTAGAGCTGCAGTACATCCAGAACGCTGCTGCTCGAGTCCTGACAAGAACCAGGAAATACAACCATATTAGTCCAGTGCTCCGGTCTCTGCACTGGCTTCCTGTCACTCAGAGAATAGAATTAAAACAGCTCTGCTTGTGTACAAGTCTTTTCATGGTTTAACGCCAAAGTACATCTCTGACATGTTACAGCCGTATGAACCATCTCGGGCCCTGAGAACTTCAGGGAGGGGTCTCCTGGTGGTTCCCAGAGTCAGGACTAAACACGATGAGGCTGTGTTTCAGTTTCATGCAGCTAAAATCTGGAACAGTCTTCACGAGGATGTGGGACAGGCCTCAACTCTAACAATGTTCAAATCCAGGCTGAAAAGAGTTCTATTTGCCCATGCATATGACTGAAAGTATCTTATATGCACTCTTGCCTTTTACTGTAATTGATTAATTTTATGTTGATGTTTTTAGTGATTTTATCTGTTTTCTTGTAATTTTCTTTTCATCTGTGAAGCACTTTGAATTGCCTTGTGTATGAATTGTGCTCTACAAACTGTAAATGTTGTGTCTTACAGTGGGTCTGGATGTTGTGCACTCTTTTACTGTTGTGTATTAACTTATTCATAGTAGGCAATTCAGTTCATTGCCTATTATACAATATATAGCCTACTTTCAAGTACCACCAAGCCTAGATCAAAATGAAATCAGGAGAAAACCAGTTCTTAGTTTAGTTAATTTCCACTATTTCACACATTGCATTTGTTGCTACATCAGAAGCAAGTCTTGCCAAAGGCGTTAAGCAACTGAAAATAGTGCAACTCAGCTACATTTTTGAAACAGTATATACAAAACACATTATATTTTAAGGTTGTAGCTACTGTAGAACATACCATAATTCAAAGTAACCCGAACCCAACCCTGATCAGTTTTAGCTGTTTCTAAACCACCAGAGAAACACTCGACTTCAGTTATTCGATTCTGATTGGCTGGAGGGTGTGTGATAATGTACACCTAGCCCAGTTAAATAACAGTTAAATCACGTTCTATATCAGTCCACTGCAGCTGCTTCCATAGTAACCATAAACAATTGAGTTGGAACTAGTTTCAGGTAAAAGCAGGGGCGAAAATTAGCATAATTGTGCACTTCCACAAATACATACTTTAACCACCTACCACCTGCCTAAACCAAATGCATTCTGTCCTCTTTTGGCTGTGTAACACCTCATTTGAAAGCTAAGACCCACAAAACTCACCTTTTTCCTCACGCTGTTGCTGTGTTGTGTCTCCTTTTGTATATTTCTTTTTCTTTTTTGTCACATTTTTGTTGAGTTTTTGTGACATTTTTGTTGAGTTTTTGTCACATTTTTGTTGAATTTTTGTCACATTTTTGTTGAATTTTTGTCACATTTTTGTTGAGTCTTTGTTACATTTTTTGAGTTTTTGTCACATCTTTGTTGAATTTTTAATTATTTTTTCTATCATTTTTTGTTGTGTTTTTTTTGTCCGTGTTTTTCTCATGTTTTCATCCTCTTTTTCTCTCTATTTTGATGCTTTTCTTTTTAGCTTTTACATTTGGGTAAAGCGCGGTTGAGGCGGGACTGGTGGCCCTCGAGCCAGTGGCCCTTCTGTGCTCTTCCAGAATGGACATATGGCCAGTCCGCCCCTGGGTAAAAGTGATTAAAAAGTGAAATAACTCCTGCCCTTGACTTAAAAAAAATATATAAACAAACAGGCCCCAATGAACAGTTTCAGTTCGCGGGACCATGGTATAAGCGGGATGATGCACTCCGAGGTGTCCATTATCAGAAATAACTGGAAGCAACCTCCGCGTCGTCCAGTTATTTCTGATAATGGACACCTCGTCGTGCATTATCTCTTACATAATTAATACAAATAAAGTCAATTATTCCAGGGGACCCTGATATGAGGGGGCCCGGGACCTCTTCTGCAAGCGGTTGTCATGTATTCTACACTCCGGACACAAGGTGGCGCTGTACACCTCATTATTCACGAGTGAAGTTTTGGGAGGCTGTCGGTGTGTCACAAACTGTTCGCTATGTACTCAAAACCCTACCTCAGATGTTCGTCTGCAAATCAAGACTTACTTAAAACGACCGCATTTGTCGTTTGATTTGGTGGTGTGGATATGGACAGAGTGACTTTTTGACAGCCTTGGACAGTTGGTTCCCGGTTCATCTTGAAGAACAGCAGCTGGCTAATGTTAGCATCCTTGGGCTAACCGCTAACAGCTGGGTTGGCATCCCGGAAGGCCGCCGCTGCACCGGGTGGGGATTTAACTTTCTCTTCGCACGGCTGGATTAGATCAACTTCCAATCTTGAACGCTATGTGTTATTATAAACCGCTATTTGTTTCGTCTTGGTAAGAATGGATTCATCTGTGGGCTTTGGAATAAGCGACGAGGTGTGCCTTGCAATATCCTTTTTATCATAAACCGTGTAGTTATTCCGATCAATTTAGCCTATCTTGGCTAATGTTAGCGAGGAATGTATTATGTTCACAAATATTATCCAGATTGTTCATTTGTGTGTAATATCACACACGTTGTGAAATTTTGTCACAAGTGTTAAGTCGTATTGTGTGTCGCTGTCATGTATTTGTGCAGTATAGTGTAATTAGCTTCTTTCTTTCTTTTTTATGTTGACATTTTGTGCATGGTTTGTTTGTTTGTTTTGCATGACTTTATCGCCGTCTATGCCTCCATGCTTACAAATTATTTAGGACATCCTCACTTTCATTCCCGTAACATGAAAGTAACATGTCACACATTCCCATGCCTGTCATGTTCCTTGATCACCTGCTCCACACAGTGAGAGGGCAGGAGCTGAGGTCTGGTCTGAAGGAACCCAGACTGCTGTCCCTCATTGAGCGCTGTGGGCAGTTTTTGTAAGTATCATTCTTCACATCACATTCACAGATTTCAAACACGCACTTTAGAGATCACTCTACAACAGGTTAATCATTTTAATGTTGTTGTTTTCTTGGTGCTTCATCGTTGTCCAAAGATTGTAGTGTTTAATGCTAGGTATGCCTCAGTTTGTGTGAAAACAAACCTGCATCTACTACCAACTTTCTCTGTGCACATAATCCAGAATTCTCCACTAAACTTTAGCCTGTAATGAGACTCACATGGCTGCACAAGCCCGTGCTTTACTAACCGTGTTAAAACTACTACCCTGAGGAGCTGTCATTGTGAGACTTCACTACATGACAGGTGGTTTTGTTTATTTTTTATTACTTAGGAGTAGTTTTTCTCTATTTTCCTTTGAAAATCTTTATAGTCTAATTGCACACACCACCATTAAAGGTTTGGTTGATGTTTCTCTGTATTGGCTGTTTTTAGTCAGGGTTGTGGACCGCATTGATTGTGCGGTGTTTTCCAAATTTGTAATATAGATTACTTTTGAGCAAGAGCAGTACAGCAAGTACTAGGAACTTTCTGACACATTTGGATCTGGCAGAGCTGAATCATTTTCCTGTTTCCAACTGTTATCGCAACCTGCTGAGCATCCTGCTTTTAGAGCACAGCGCTTGTTAAAAAGCACATCCGTTTTTTGCGTAACACATTTTGTAATGGTATAGCTTTAGTGGTGCCCTCGAATCCACTTATATTAACAGCTCTCATCAACGTACTTCAACTGCACTTTCATGTCGTAATAGTGAGCCTATTTTTAAATCACTACAGACTGCCTGTCGTCTGTAAAACTAATAATGTAACATTAGGCTCTAATAACTTTTTTTTCCCCCTGTGTGGTACTGTTTCTTTCATTAAATACTTGTGCTACTCTCTTTTAGATTGTGTGTGTTGGCCACTCCAGACGCTGTTGCCTCTCGACCTGTAGCCCAGCTTTCAATACCCATCAACGGCAATTTTGAGTTAGTTCGAGGTTGGTTGTTTTTTACTAGATATCACAATTTTCTTAACACATCGAGTGCCATAAACGGAAAAACATTTTTTTAAATTAAAATTAAAAAAATAATAATACTTTTTTAAATTATTATTACGAAAACCGACACTCTAATACACCTTATGTGTGATTTTGGTAGCTCTGTGATGAACAGAAGTGAAATGAATGACGGTCAAAAACTTGTGAAGAGTCACAATCTGGACATTTTATATATTTTACTGCGTTTCTTTTATTTTTATTTTTTATCTGAGGGGGCGTGGTGTTGCGAAGCGAACAACTGTACAGCCGACACTTCCCTCTCGCTCTCTGGAGTGCATTTGACAAAGCAGAGCAGCTTCACATGGACAGATCGAAACATTTGAGATTTTTACGATTTTAACGAGTTTATAAATGGTCAAAATCAATCCAAGGACGGCTGGGAAACATCCGCGTTAAGAATCTGAGAACCAGGCTTTTCTAATGCACACGCGATATAAAAAGCGATCGATAACCCGTGGTGTTCCAAAACGTGTCAACAAGGCAACACGGTTGTCGTTGAAAATTGACTTGAAACCAATATATTTAGGCATTTGCCTCTTCCCATAACTGGATTTCTCAGGAACCGAGGCATGTAGAATTAAACCTACGGAGAGCTGAGATTCTCGTCTTTCAAACGAGCCATAGCATGTGTCCAAAGCTATAACACAGTGGTGCTACAAATATCATGAACGGTCTGGATTGTTGGCACTCACCAGCTAAATCCCCAAAACAGCGCGGCACTCAATGTGTTAATATTGACTGCAAGTTTCAGATGATTTAGTAGTTACAAATGAACTATGGTACTATCATGAACTATATGAAATAACTTGCTATGTTTTTTAGAAGCTGAGGAAGCACTTCTAATTGATCTGTCTGTAAATTGTAAGTAATAATTTGCTATTGTGTTTTTTTAATGGGATGCATGAAGAATGTGGCTAAACAACCACAGAAATACTAGCACTGCTTGAACCAGTATTGTGGCATTAAAACTGGTACAGAGCTTTAACTGATACACAGCCACAAGCTGCTGAGCATGCCTTTTTATTTCTCACAAGTTTTGGGCAAGAATGTGAGCATGTGTTGCCTTTAGCCAAACGTCTACATCTTGACTTAGCAGCAGGCGCTAGTCATGTGTTACCATGGCCCTTTGGAGGAATGCCGCATTGGCGGACTGTAGATCACAATGCTTTGTTTTGAGTGTCTTTCCTTAATGTCTGTGTAACCTATATATGTGTGTGTTTTGTGCCTGCAAGCATCGGTGCGTGTACGAGTGAAGGGAGACAAAAGTCCTGATCTACTTTTAGAGCTTCAGGACGATGAGCGTACCCAAACCTTTCTCATACAAGTGAAGAGTGCGCAGGAGCAAGGTAAGACTGTCTGCACTCCAAAGTAGATCCTTGTTCAATTATTTAATTCCCAGTGTAACTTTGATCTGAAAGTGTGGATTTCACTGTTTACCAATTTTGTTATCTTACCTGTACAGCTTATTTTCTTATCTCGTTGGATGAATCTGTCCTCAGTAGACTTTCACACAGTCTGAATCTTTGGGATAGTGTTTGAAACTGTTTATTTGAATTTAGTTCAGTCTAAAGTTTCAAGGCCAGAGGTGATGGAGCCACTTGCACCAGTAGCCCCCAAAGGTCCAGTGCCAATACCTCCGCAGAGAGGAAGCAAGGTTTCGAATTCAGTCAACTCTGGAGTCGGCCCGCCAAGAAAGAACAGTTCTCTGCCCAACCTCAACCACTCTTCAGCTCAACAGATAAAATCGGGTACTTTTGTATATAATTCTCAACCAACAAAATACCTACTTTCTTTTTTGTTTCAAACTAATTTTTCTTTTTTTAAACCATCAGATCCTGTTTACGCTCTTGCCTCAGACTTTGGTTTTGAAAACAGCTTTAACGATGCGCTTAAGGTTGAAGAAAAGAAAAATCACCAGAATCGTTTGGTAGCCACCAGAGAGCCTCCCCCTGTTCCTCCTCTACCTCCCCGCAAGACCTCCTACGCTCCTACCAACTCTCTCCCTCCTGTCCCTAAGGACAGAGCCGTCCCTCCACAGACCAAAGACCTTTACACAAAAGCCAAACCAGAGTAAGTGGGAATCCTTTTTAATAGGGCCGCACAATTATTCACAATCAAGATCTCAAATTTAATTGTTGCAAATGACTAGTTTCAAATATAACGTGCCATGAAATGTTCTGAAATGCATTTGAATTTCAGTCCAATGTTAATGCTTATGAACTTGTTTAAAATGAGCCCTAAGAATTGAATCTTCTTCCCAAAACATAAATTGCAAATCTAATCTCAGTCAAAAGCAAAATTGCAATTACTTTCACCCCCACATCGTGCAACCCTACAATCAAAGCTCTATAACACGCTCTGTGATTTACAAAAAAAACATAAGTTTATTAAAGTAGTAAAACTTATTTTCCACAACTCTTGGATTCTGTCAGTTTTGACCGTATGGACCGATCGCCATCTTGGGGTGACAGTCCCACCACAAACACCATGAGAAAAGCCATGTTCTCAAGTCTGGCCAGTCAGCGAGAGTACGTCATCAAACACAGGCTGCAAAAGAAGGAGAGCGAATATGTGGACATGAAGCACTTTCGGTGAGCCTATGAGGTCTGCATCTGTTGTTTTTGTGGTTTAATGCATATTACTGATACGTCTTGATTCCCTAGATTCTTCACCGGCACGTGGAATGTGAACGGCCAGTCTCCAGACAGCAGTTTAGAGGCATGGCTGTCCTGCGATCCAGAACCACCCGATGTTTACGCCATTGGGTCAGTCATTTGTTCACTCAAGTTGCTTTCCTCTTAATAGGTAAAGGTATTCACTGTCTGTTTCTAGTTTTCAGGAACTTGACTTGAGCACGGAGGCTTTCTTTTACATGGACTCCTCTAAAGAGCAGCAGTGGCTGGAGGCTGTGGAGAAGAGCTTACATCCCAAAGCAAAGTACAGAAGAGTGAGTAACTAAAGCAACAAATGTACTTTAAGTGTGAAAATCTTTGTTTCAGTTATTACTCCATTGTCTTGTTCTCCAGGTCGAAATGGATAGACTTGTAGGAATGATGATGGTTGTTTATGTCAAAAAGTCACATTTGGATCACATCAAAGAAGTAGCTGCTGAACATGTGGGGACAGGAATTATGGGAAAAATGGTTGGTTTATAAATTATTCTCATCAGTTTTACCAAATACTCTTATGAATCAATCACGGCTTTAATTTGTTTGCAGGGGAATAAAGGAGGTGTTGCGGTGAGGTTTGTTTTCCACAATACAAGCTTCTGCTTTGTGAATTCGCATCTCGCGGCACACGTGGAAGACTTCGAACGACGCAACCAGGACTACAAAGACATATGTGCTCGCATGACCTTCCACTTACTGGAACACCCCCCTCTCGGTATAGTCAAGCACGAGTGAGTCCTCATTCATTCTTATTGTGGGTTCAGGAACTATTCACAACACTTGTTCTATTCCTATGGTATTGTACTGTTTCATACTAAGAATGTTTCTATTATTTCCTTAACAATTACTAATGGCATGACATCATTGGTGTAGGATCCAAATACTTTTTCATTATTCTAGGGTATATGGTGTCATCATTTAACTAGGGCTGGTAATGCATATCTACTGAAACCCACTGTATGTCCATTGTCCACAAAGACATTCCAGCTGTAGTTTCACACTTAAAGTTTGTTTCTTTCGTGTGTAGTGTTGTCGTCTGGCTCGGCGACTTAAACTACCGTCTTTTTAAGTATGATGCATCTGAAGTGAAAGAACTTATTGCTCAAAACCAACTAAAATCACTCCAGGATGTCGACCAGGTGAGGGATTGCATCAGCTGAAGGAATGGTTTGCAAAAGGAGTTGGAAAATGTGCAAATTTCTCTTTGTGGTCATTTGTGTTTCCCAGTTAAACATCCAGAGATCAACAAAGAGAGCCTTCACCGACTTCTTAGAGGGGGAAATTAATTTTTTGCCCACCTACAAGTATGACCCCAAAACGGATCGCTGGGACTCAAGGTAAAAAAAAAGAAGAAAAGTGGAATTTGTTTTATGATTAAGATTTTATGATTTGACATTATTGGGCTCATTCGTGAAACAAAGACTGGCGAGTTCAGCCTCTTCTGTGCTAGCACTACCACAACGCTGTGATTTTTGTCCAAACATGAATAACTTTCAGAATGCATTTCTAAACTCCCAATTCTGCATAGGGAGGAGTTTCTACGAACATTTCACAGTTTTCAGGCGGACAAAGTGGAGCTTTACTGTCACAGCAATACTAACGACAACAACTAGCCTGGTACTTCTCAACAACAAACTGATTTTGAGACTTTAAGCCAAATGGTTAAAATGACACCCAATCATAATCAACAAAGCTTATTTGTTTTTTTGTTTGTTTATTTGTTATTAGGATCCCCATTAGTTGCCACCAGGGTAGCAACTAGATTTTACACAATTACCCCTATGCTTCCTGGGGTCCTACCCAATAAGAAGAAGCATACATAATAAAAAAAATCCAAAGAACAAATACAAAACAATAAAAATAAATAAACATTACAATATAGTGAAAACCTCTTAGCATTAAAGGGATATTTCAGGATTTTTGATATAGGGCTCATTTCCTCGTTTTCCAGAGTGTTGTTGATTTCTGGAGATTTTTTTTATTTTTGTATTCATGCAGTCATTTATATTTGAAGAGTTTAGTGGTGCTAGGCTAGTGCTAGGCTAGTGCTAGGCTAGTGCATGTCTATGGTAACTAGTAGCCTGCATTAAAAACCCTTTTCAAAATTCCTCCAAACATATCTGATTTGTATCAACATTTGTGAATTTTCTTTTTTTTGTCTGCAGACATAGTTTTATATATTTTTATGAAACGCCCATAGAGACACAGCCCCTCCATCTGAAATTATGGCATTATATTCTAGAACGTGAGATGAGCTCAGCAGTACTGTATGTGCGGCCGACGGCTGACTCTGTGCTAATTTCTTTCCACAGCGGGAAGTGTCGTGTCCCAGCCTGGTGTGACCGGATTCTGTGGAGGGGCAACAGTGTCAAGCAGATAAAATACCGGAGTCACATGGAGCTGAAAACAAGCGACCACAAACCTGTCAGTTCCCTCTTCAGCATAGGGGTAAGTGTGTAAAATCCACTATTCCTGTGATATAAAGTGATGTAGAAGAAAGGAAGATAATCGTTTTCATATAAAACAGGTTAAGGTGGTTGATCAGCCGCGTCACAAAAAGGTGTTTGAGGAGATTGTTCGGGAAATGGACAGAATGGAGAACGACTTCCTCCCCTCTGTGTCTCTGAGCAGACGAGAGGTAAAAAAACATCCCCATTTGTTTTGTCTTACCAAGTCTCTTAACGATCCTGGTTGAAAACATTAATGAAGAGAATTCCTAACACTGCCTCCACCCTCACTCCTGCAGTTCACCTTCGAGAATGTGAAGTTCCGACAACTTCAGCGGGAACGTTTTCTAATAACAAACGATGGCCAGGTGCCTTGTCATTTCACTTTCATCCCGAAGCTCAATGACTCGCAGTACTGCAAAAACTGGCTCCGGGCCGAACCCAGTGACGGACTGTTGGAGCCCAGTAAGAATGATTTTTATACGTTTTCATAACATTTGAACTAGGGTGGCACAATATTCTGTCAAATTACTATGTCAATTTCCACGTCCAACAACCAAATCATAGTGCAATATCACTGAGCTCTTGCTATAATATTAATATGAGTTTTAAACATGCTGCCTTTTTGTGTAGGCGAGACGCTGGAGATTTATCTGGAGGTGTATGTGAGTAAAGACTCGGTCACGCTGCTGAACTCCGGAGAAGACTCGATTGAGGACATACTGGTGCTTCATCTGGACCGGGGCAAGGACTACTTCATCACCATCTCTGGCAACTACCTGCCCAGCTGCTTTGGCACGTCTCTGGAGACCCTGTGTCGAATGAAGAAGCCTATCCGAGAGATTCCGATCACTAAACTCATCGACCTGGTGAGAAAAGAAACAAAAAAAGAAAAGAAAGAATAATGAGTTACAAGCAACATATGAGCACGTTTTACTGATCTGTAAAGCAGCCTGTTTGCGTAGAGACATGAGCTAACCTGGCACATGTGAGGGACTTGCTGTGGCTCAAAAAAGAATCTAAAACAGGGCAGCGTATAGTCTTTCCATCTGTATTCATAGCAGGTCTGGACTGTCATGGCTACATGGAAGTTTCAGTGGGAGTGAGGCTCCCAAATTTAGACGAACCTATGCATTTTGACACTTTCATTCTGAAGTCTTTTCTCTTGTTGCTCTTTTATGACCTTATGTTGCTTTGAAATACGCTTAGTAATCTTAGTTTTCCTCTTGTCTAATTTTGTAAATGTGTTTTTGAATGAAGCTCAAGATAATTATCTTTTTTTTGATTTATGGCATCTATCATTTCTTTCTTTCACTTTTCTTCTTTTCTTTGTCTTTCATTTCTTTCCATCGCCCTTTCCTGGCTTGATCATTAATTTCCCACTCTGTTTGTGGTTGTGGGCTGGCTTCTTGCTCAGGGGGAGGACAGCTACATGGACAAGGTAAAACATTTACAAAATGTATACCCTTTAGGCACCAAATGGATTTGTTCACCTGAGGCTTGAAGTCAGTGCTATACTGTTGCAGATTTCTAGGGGTGTCATAGAAATGGAAAGCTGTGTACATGACATGAGCGAAGGCAATCTCACCAGCCAAGTTTATCATTAATCCCTTATTAAGATCAATCACTCATTAAGTTCAATAAAAGCTAGACTAACATTAACTTTTATCTAATACAGCCCATAGAGCGGATCATCAGAAACACCCGATACAACTCAGTTCCTCATGCCTCATGTCTTGCCATAGTACAACTCTAACCCGAGTTTACTGTACTTTCATCTGTCCGACGCTCTCAAAGCAGAGTGTCTCTAGAGTTTGGAGCTTAACTGAACATCCCTGTCTTGTGCCTAATTTTACACTCCTTGATTATGATTGTTGTGCAGTGGGAAGAGACGTTTATGAATGGACCAAAGAACCTGTTGATTTGTTGTGAAAGAAAGAAATGAAGCAAAATAATTGTGTTGTTTACCAGGAAAAGTCCAAGGTGAACTTTCTGATGGTGGACGGGGGAACTGGCGAAGACCGGCCTCTGAATATTCCTAAAGAAGTTTGGATTCTTGTTAATCACCTTTTTACAAAGTCATGTAATCAGGTAAGAACTCATTGGGAAAGTTGACAGTGTCCCACTCACACACATTATAAGAAAGGGACTGCTTTCTCCCATGCTGATACCGAACCATCTTTTCAGTGAATAGATTCTGTCATTTAGTAACACCGAATAACTTTTTAACCTCGTCAGTTTTTCCATCACATTTTTGGCCTTTTATTGTTTGTTTTTGTCATGTTTTTTGTGACTTTTTGTCGTTCTTTTGTGGCTTTTATGTTGCTTTTCCATCACTCTTTAGTCTTGCGTTTTTGTCCTTGTTTTTGTTGCTATTATGACGCTTTCTTCCAAGAAGCTTTTAGCTCAGCTTAGGTGGGGGTTGTGAGGTGAAGACTAATGCGTTATTATAATGACGGTGCTTTATGTTTCCCAGGAGGACCTTTTCCAGACTCCAGGCTTACAAGAAGAGCTGCAGAACATCATCGACTGTTTGGACACAAGCATTCCAGACATTGTCCGTATCCTGATTCATTCAGTCATCTGTCTATTTCTGTTGTGTTACACAATTAAGGCCATCCATTTACTGTATATTTGCCTTCAATGACAGCATAGCAAATGGTTATTCACCTTAACTGCTCTTGTAGCTGGCTGTAACCACTCCGTAGCTGAAGCACTGCTGATTTTCTTAGAGGCTTTGCCCGAGCCAGTGGTTTGTTATGAACTCTTCCAAAGGTGCCTGGAGTGTTCTCATGACAGCAGGCTCTGCAAACAGGTACGGGGGCATTTTAATCATGTCAGAACATTCTTATTATTATTATCTCCTCAACCTTTTTATTAACTAGTTCCATTTCCTCCTTCAGTTGATCTCTCAGCTGCCTCGGGCCCACCGCAACGTGTTCCGTTACTTAATGGCTTTCTTAAAGGAACTCCTCAAGCACTCCCACAACAACAACCTGACAGCCAGCCTATTAGGTACGGAGTGACTCCTCTTGTGTGGGACTCGGTGTTTCATTTCACACCCTGATATTATTCTGTTTTATGTTTTTAGCAACACTTTTCGCCAGTCTCCTTATCCGACCCCCACCAAAACTCGTGGGCAGGCAGACTTCTCACGACCGTCAGAAGGCCATCGATTTTGTCCTGGGCTTCCTCATGGCTGGAGAGGAGGAGTGAAGAAACAAGTTTTATCCGTCCTACTGCTGTGAGATGTGTGAAATTATTTAATTTATGATGCACCACGCAAAGAAAAGGAGATTTTCTTCTGTCACACCCTGCTTTCCCGAAAGAGTAGCGGTACTTTCAACTCTTCTCATCCTCATTAGTGACGTTTTGATCGAATCGCCTTCACCTTCGCCTGCTGGATACGTAGGAAGCACTTGTGGGAGTTTTCAAACAGTTGCCTGTGCACTTTCTGAAGACCGAAACGGACCTGTGCCTCCAGACTGAGAGCTGTTTTGTTTTTGTCAATGCTCATGCCAAAATGTGTTGTAAATAATGAGTTATACGAGTGGGGGAAACACTATATCTAAATGCTCATTCAATGCTTGGGTCAAAGGAAGCTGCTTTCTCAGAACTAGAATGAATATATTGATGAAATCTCTTGGTTGATATCATTTAGAACCGTGATGATTCTTAATTTTGACAATCACAAAACTTCTCCGAGAACTCTGTTGTCCACATTGTACGTCTAATTGTTATTTATGCATACTCTTAAGGGGGTCCACTCCTCGCTTGACGTTTCCCTTTTGCGTGAGATGTTTCGAGTTTTTATCATCGTAAGCAAAAACACTCTTAAAATGTTTGCTGTGGTTGTGGGTCATATACAGTACATCATGAGCCTTTCAAGTCCACTAACACACTATTTCCCCATTGTCCAAGTTGCTCTGTGGTGTTACCATAGCCATGTACATAGTGAGTATATCCGAGTATGTGATTGTATCCTGTTCGTGTTTGTCGATAAGACGCACTCATCATGACAGCGGTACTGTTGATTTACATGCTGGTTTTGTTTCTTGGTTTGTATGTCACCACAATTTCAAATACTAAATGGTCGATAGAAAAATAATGTATTTTGCTAATATCGCCGACATCAGTGCAGCTCTTTATATGTTTAGTCAAAGAAAAGTCGATGGCCTTTGAATTTGGGATTACTGTGTAATAGTTATCCTTTTGTATGTTTTAACGTCATGTTCCTGAATTACTTTTTCTGCTATGGTGCCTCTTTAATCACTACGCAGGAGTGCACAGATTTCTTAAGTTGTCTCCGATTAATAATACTCACATTTCTAAGCGCCTTTCTGGACACTGAAGGATGATTTACTAAACTATAAAATCACAAACGTAACGGATATAACTACAGACAAATTAAAGGCACAATAAATCATGGAAAAAGCCTGTCCTTAACCAAGTCTTGTAAAATTGTTGGGGGTGACAAGTCTTTGTGTTTTATGTGTTAAGGCTTTCAACAATGTCATGATCATTGTAGTTTGTCATTGTATCCGCTGATGTAACTGTGTAGTTGTTTGTTAGCTGAAATTACGGTACTCAAAGACTGCCTTGACTTCAACTTTTGTAACTTTTAATTTATTTACCAGGAATAAATCTGTATGACACTTTATTCTCATGTTTGTTCTCGTGAAACTGTGTATTTGGTATTTGTGACTTCATTGGTTGCACAGGGCTCACTCCTCATGGGCTTGTAAAGTGTTCAGTGGCTGAAGCTCACGCTATATTTGGTCTATTGAATGTACCGTGAGGTTTCCTTCACCACTGTGCTACATTTTTTTATTCCCAGAGATTTTAAAAGACTCGCGTCGGACCTGCTGCTACTGTTTGCCTGTGATAAACTCGACCAGTGTGTGCCCGTTCAAAGCCATGGCCATGCTCCGGGTGTCTTCATACCGGAGGCTGTTTGACGGCGGGAGCTGGGGCCACAATGGAGGGGCCCTCATGCAGTGTGCGGGACAGTACCGTGCCCCTGCCAGGTCAGTGTCCTCCTGATTCTTTATTACAGTCGGGGATTATTCAGGCCTGTCTTTTTGTTCCGACATTAACATGTGAAAGTTCTGCTTTAGTCTTTTCTTTGTCTCATATAAAAGCTGTGCTTTTCGGTAGTGATTGAAATTGAATCACAGACCAAAAAATATCAGCATTTCTCTTATTTTTCCAAAAGATTTCTTAAATTTCCATTTGTTATTAATTTTAGTGCTTCAATTAATGTGTGTGATTATAATTAAACTGCTCCATAAAATAAACAAGAGGTTTGAAGCCATTGTATTAATAGGTGATAATGAGTTGGCCCATCAGTAAATCAATCAATGAGTCAATTGCTAAACCATTTGTTTTCTTCCAGGAGTGCAGCCACTGATCCGTGTGATTGTGACAACTTAGACTTCGAAGCTGCCCGAAGTCTAAATAAAGGGAGTTTGAACAGATTTGCCCAAGATCGCACCATCATTTCAGCTCTGAATGACCGCTTAGTGAAGCTTATTGAGCTGGTATTGAACTAATCATTTTAAATTTAACTAATAGCTTTACAGGCTACTATACCTGTACTTTCTTAACGTCTGCTGCTGCTGCTGTTTGTCGTCTTCAGGCTCATTGTTTTGAGGAGGAAAATGAGTATCTTGAAAGTCAGATTCAGGACCTGGTGGACAGACGAGGAAGTAGAGAAGTTTCCTTGGGCTCCACTGAGCCTGTGCCTGACTCTGGCTTGGATGCGGTGGTGCAGAGGCTGCGCATGGAAAGGGTAGGACACTACTGGAGGTTTCCATGGGTGATGGCATGTCTAAATCAGGCTCTCAGATACTCCTTGAAAATCCACATACACTGTATGTGCCCAGGCATCTAATGCCTGTGTAATGCTTTTCACAGTTTAGAGGGAACTGTGATCCATCACAGAAGCAATAACTCTCTTTACTGTGTCTTCAGGACGAGATTCTCTGTGACTCTGAGGGACTGCAGAAAACACTGGAGCGTCTGAAGGGTGACTGTGAAAAAGTAACACAACAAAGGTTACTTGTCCAACAGGAGCGACAATATGTCTCAGAGGTACTGGGAAAATACCTTTCCTCACATGGCCACACACCATAACTTAATGTATGTGCCTATTCTTTAGTGCTTTTTAAAATAATTTTATAGAATATTCTGTTCACAATTTAGCATTGTTTTTGTTTATTTTTCTTTTAATATGTAAGTTATAAAACTAAATTAAAATATAAGCTGAATGAAAGAAAAATCCACCCACATGCCAGTGACATCCCTCTCTTCACAACTTTCTCTAGTGGTCCTATTCTTAAAGCGGGCGCCTGATTTTCCTGTTCAAACTGACATTTTTAGTTTTGGCCCCAACTGGTTTTTAGCTCTAATGATAAGCATGTTTCACGCCTGTGTACGGCTTTGAGCGGTGGCACAGTGAAACCAGGGGGACCACCCCCGAAATAAGATTCTGCTTTTATCTTCCATCGCTCAGTAAACGTTTAGATGAAGACAATGCCACAAGGTCAGTTTCTTTTGCTGTGTTTACAACACACTCTGAGGTGGTAACACACATTTACTCTACAATAACAAAAAGTCAGGTACCTCAGCTTTAATACATTGCGCAAAAATCCCAAGCCTATAATTGTTTCAGCTGTGACAATAATAGAATTGTATATAGAAAGGAATTATTTCTTTACATAATCCTTCCCGTTTTGATTTTATGCCTCTTATTATTTAACAAAAACACAACCATGAACCAAAGCATTGTAAAAGCAGAAAGAAGAGTAAGGCTTCTAAACCACCTTCTAAAACTACTTGTGATGGTGCCCCTACACCACTAGAGGGCAGAACAGTTATTTTCCACAAAACCCATTCTCACATCTTCACAGTTGCATCTTTTGTGCTTCCCAGTGTAGATGAGCTTCAACTCTATGGCCTCGTTATCCTCTCACACCAACACCATAACTTTTCAATCCCTTCATCTGGCTCTGCTCCTTGTACTCAATCCAAAGCTCCTCTCAGCCACGGCGGGTTCAAGGGAAGTTTTAATATCTGTTTCGCAGATGTAACACCACTTATAATACAGTGCTATAATCTCCTTTCTGGCCGAGAGCGCTGCATCAGTATTGGAAGCAGGTGGAGGGTGACATGACACGGTGGGAAAGAGCGCAGAGCAGCACAGAGCAGATGAGCTGATAGTGCACAGTGCAGCCCGCAGGCTCATTAGTGTCTGTAGTAGACAGGAGTGTGTGGGACTGGTACCATTTACCTCTATTTGTAGTAATCTCAGTGGTATTAAACACAGAAAATCACGTGCTGTTCGTTAATGCGTGTCAGCTTGTTCAGCATCTGCTCTGGTTCTTCTCCTCGGTTAGGTTGATTCTGTGCTCACGGGTGATTTTTAAAACCAAGCTAAACAGAGGCACTTCTAGAATCAGGAGTGGCCTCAGGAAAAGCCATGAGGCGCTTTAAGTGAAATCTCTGAACTCGCATCTAAAATCAATCTCAACTCATTTAATAATTCATTTGAGTTGTGCTAATTGAAATCATAATATTTTCATCTGCCGTCTTTTATATCAATATTTGAAGACTAAATAGTCCTCTCCACAGCATGGGGCTCACACTCCCAATTTTTTTAGTTTTGAGGTTTTGGGCCAAATTGGTCTCTGAACATATAAGCTTTCACCCGGGAAACAGAAAATATGCCTAATCTTCACAATAACATGTTTAAATATTGCGCTGATTCAATGTTTGCCCATAGACTTATATGGGACAATGCAATTTCAAGGGCCTTTTTCTCAAAACACATTTTTCTGACATTGTGGCGACACTATGTCCTCGTCAGTTGGACCTAAAGACTTCACATTTTCCAGCCTTGGACTGAACAATATTTGGAAGATTTTTTCAGAGGGATTTTTTACTATTTAATCCCTAGCCCTATTTATTGAGTTTTGAATGTCAGAAAATAAGGCGAAAATTAAATTTTTCCACATTTTTCCACTAAAAAACAGCTTATTTTAAAACTAAACAAGAAATCCAAAATCCCCTCTGAAAAAGTCTTGGTAACGCATTTATCAATAAAATGAAACCATAAATTTGAATGTAGCTCTATCCATTATTCAGATCTTGTCGCCGAAAAGATGGGAAATTTGGGGCATTTTTAAGCATAAAACACCTTGTTCTTATATGAAAAGATAAAATGACAGAAAACTTGCAATGTATTTTTTCCTCACATTTATGACAGTGATCGACAGCAAAAGTTTCAAATTGATATCTGTAAATATACATATACATTTTTTCCCTATTCGCCTGCAGTGTCTCGCCTTAAAGGCCCTGTAGTGAAATGAATTATGTTTTGTTCTCCTTCAGTATATTGAATATGCAGTGGCTTGTAGTAGATTGTATACATGTAGTTATTATCAATGGTGAGCTTGATTTTTGTTCGCATTACAGTGACCCTGAAACCTGTGAAACGTACCCGCAGGGGTGAGTTCACTTTGGTGGTGGTTTGGAGCCCTTAAACAAGTGTTATGTAAATATTCTAATAAAGTTGTTATTCATGCATGATATTTCTGTAGGCCAACTTCGTTATAGTTTACCTAGATTTCCCTTAGCCTTTAGGCCCTTCTCTATCAATTTAGGGCATCAATGACTTGCCGTGTGAGTAACAAACTCCAAAACTAGGTTCTGTTTCTGTCAAACAAATGACTGTAAACCTGACGATTATTCAGATTGACCAAAGAAGAGATTGTTATTTCTATTAATTGCCCAGTCTTATGAGTGGGTGAGATTTTTCCTCTGTTGAAAAAAATGTAATCTTTATTTTTTTATATATATGATCAATGAAGTTTCATACATTTGCTACTGTATTTCAACATATTGATTTCCCTCAAGTAACAACATTAATGTTAATCATAGACGCTTTATCATCCTCCCAGAGCAGCACTCAAACTTCACAGCCAAGCCCTCTCCGCGTGAGTCCTGACAGACTCCAGACGCACTGTGAAGCTGCATTCAATGTCAATTTATCTGCTCCTTTTAAGAGTAGATGTGCTAAGGACCCCTGCCGGTGAATACAGTGGTGGGCAAGGCTTTTGTGTCTAATTAGCCTTTTGCCAGCCTTCCTCTCCTCTCCTTTTTTCCCTCTGCATTGCGGTGGCAATCCAATAAGTAACCTGTTGGTTCATTTGTAGTTCATTACATCGGTGTAAACTCCTCCTTATTGACTGACCTTCTCTACTCGCTTGTTAATTTCATTCCCATACCACCGTGCAGGACGTGGACGCTGTGACTGCTGTATGTCTCGCGTTGAGGGAGCAAGTGGCTATCTACGAAGAGCAGCTGGCCAACATGGAGGGACAACACGAGACGGTGAGAGGGGGGCACACTTATCTCTGGCCCCACGCTCCAGGAATATTTTATAGCTGTAAAGTTTCTAAATATCAGGTCCGACAGAAGTGTTGGAGATACGCCCGGGCCGGCGGGGACAAACACAGTTGTGACGACCCCGGTCACCTTGCTGAGGGACCGCTGCCAAAACAGCCCCTGTTGACACTAACATATGGAGAGAGGATTAAATCACTATTAGTCTTAAGCCATATTAGTGATTCATGAAGCTCCACTGAGAGCTAAATGCAAATTTAGTTACACACAGACAATGGTATCCTCTCTGCTTCTGTTATATAGGTATGTTATGCTAAAATAGACCTAAAAATTCAGTTTTGTCCATTGAGATCACCAATGCTGAAGCAATTAAAAACACCTATAGTGCTACATTAAGAAATGAATACTTCTATCACAACCTAAAACAGCAGAATTGTACTTCCACTGCTTTTCTTCAAGGCAATTATAGATACAAAGTTGCAGAGTCTGAGAATAACAGTTTTCTCCTTGTTTCTGTTCCAGTGCCCTAAAGCTGTTTGTTTTCTCAACATATTTGTAATTCACTATACTCCAGCTCTATTGTATTACTGTGAATGAGCTCAAGCTAGTTTTATATATGCTGTTTTCTTTCAGCTGCCCCCTTTCTTATTGAGGATTGCCAGTAAGAAACCTGATGCATGGTGCAGTATGACTTTGAGAGGAAAAAGCTAATTAAAAGACCAATCTCTTTTAATTTAAAGGTTATTGTTATAATCAGACATGTATACCATAAGACAAACATACGCAGGAGTTTATATGATTCCTTTGTAGCTTTTAAGAAACAGAAGCTGCAGCATATTGTCCCGAGCGGGAGAGAGAGGGAGAGAGAGAGAGGCAGCCACATCTCCATCATGCTGCGTTTTTCTCTGCAAAGCCAGGCCGCCCAGTGTTTAACACACTCCCTCTGGGACACGCTCAATAACTCACGGTCCGGGAAGTGTGGCTGAATACTAAATGAAAGCAGAAGTTCCTTTTGTTTCATTTACTTGTTATTATCAGCTCTTACAGATAGCAGGTCTGCAGCATCGAGGGAATGCAGCTATTGTTTAGGTGAGGAGACAAAAGATAACACGCAACTGCTTATCGGCTGACAGCTAATTTTCCGTCATTAAATGTAGTTACGCTAAGGTGCAGTCGATTAAAGCCACACTGCGGAACATTTCACAATATGTGTTGCTGCCTCACAAGAGCAACTCTTGTAAAACTATCAGCTAGACACAGATAATGCTTTATAGGAAGTGGGAAGTACAAATAAAACTTTTGGAAGTGGAGCTAATGTATTTAAACCTCCTTTTTGGTTTCTTGTAGTTAAAGCAGCAACATCTCCATGGAGACAAACTGCTGATGTCCTGCTCCCAGCAAAGTTACGAGTCGGGTCTGAGGAGAGGCTCTCTGTAAAGATGCATGGTTTTTGTGATATTTTACTTAAAGGTGCATTTTGCAACTTTTTAAATGGGAAAAAAGTTGATATTTGTGCATATTTGACTTTGTATTGACCCAATGGCTGCATGAGTGGTTAGCATGACGCCTTTACTTTCAATCACGGTTGCCTCTGCACAATGCTTCAGGATCAACTGGTTTGCTGGTTTTCTGGCGAGAAAGTCCGGCAGCAGTGAAAACCTTCCAAGCAATTGACCCTGGAGCGTCCTAGAGACCACTATGATGGAAAGTGAAGGCTTCATGCTGACCACTCATACAGCCATTGGGTCAATACAAGGTCAAATACACACAAATATCAATATCAACTTATTTTTTCCACATAAAAAGATACATATTGCACCTTTAAAAATGTTCAAACTAAGTATTTTCATCCGCGAACATGTTCCAGCCATGTCCTAATGTGTAGAATGAGCCCAGACCTGTTCACCACAACTGCCTCTAAAATCCTGCACCGTCACTCAAAAAGTTGTTCCGTACGAGCTTAATATAGAGACTGCAGTTACGCACAAGACCTGTTGTGGCAGTAGTGAGCATAAAATGACCAACCTTCATCTAGTCTCTTTAATATTGTATTTATTCTATTTTATATAATGCATTTTCTTCAATGTGTGGTGTGTGAGCAGGCTGTGGAGAGTCTGCTGGAGCCCGCAGAGGGGACCACAGGAGCAGTGGCAGCCATTAAATTTGGCACCCCTGACATCGCGCCGGCCTTGGATGTGAAAGAGTACCACTGCCAGCTGGCACAGAGCCTGCAGGTACAGCTCCGTGTAGCATAAAACACATAAACATGTCAGGAAGCCCCAGTGCTTCACAGAGCATCCCCTGCATACAGAGCACACTTAGAACACTGCAAGTCTTATTTCTGCGTTATCTTTGCTTTTTAGCATGGCTATAGTGTCCATACATGTCTGAAGAGAGAGAAAGAGTAGGATCTCAGCACTTTGAAGTTCATGTTGTAAATGGAGAGTATTAGTAGTTGCAGTAATTGGTAAAAGAAATTACAAAAAATCCACATGCCGTATTTTCCAGAGTATAAGTCGCACCAGCCAAAAAATGCATAATGAAGAAGAAAAAAACACATAAGTCGCACCATTGGCAACTACCTGGGCATGGAGGCATAACTGCACCGTTTACAAGACAAAGCTTTTAGCCCGCTATTAGCTTTTTTACCTGCTTTTTGTCCCTCACAAGTTTCTTGCCAACTCCAAACTTTCTTTCTGCTGCTCGATTACCATTTTTAAAATTTTCAATGGTACAGGAGTAGCAGATACTAGTACATAAGCCCAGAGCGCCCTCTAGTGGCTGGAAAAAAAACAAACGTGAAATTATATATTTTGATCTATAAGTCGCACCCCCAGCCAAACTGTGAAACGAAGTGTGACCCATACGAAAATACGGTGTGTTGAACATGTTTATTTTTAGCCACTTTTTAATAAAATATTGAGGGGGGAAAACAAAGAAAATCACTTCGACCATAGAATTCAGACTTTTTCTCCGCCTTTATATTAAACTACAGGTATAGGCTCTTTACATTGTCCTTATGTCACGTGAATGCATCCTTTGTGATACATTCTGCATTTAAGACATATTTTACAAGTTGAAAATTGCCAGTCAATTCCACATCCGCATGGGCATCTCTTCTTTCACAAAATCTACAAGAGGTGCACTTGTTTACTTTCCCTCTTAAAACAACACCAGTTGAAAAACCTGGCCCCTACGCCGTGTCATCCTGTAAGTGCAAATATGGGAGCAGAGGTGGCATATCGGGGTCAAACCTCTGCTCCGGTGGCTCTGACCCCTTCTGTCTGTCCAGGTCAAAGGCCAAGGCTGCAATCAGACTAGTGGCCGCCTTCCCAGGGCCCCGATTGGCGTTTGCTCTCATCTTTCATAGGTTATTAACAAAACCATGGATTCATGTTTTTGATTTCATTCTTTTAAAAGTCCAAGCTATTGAAGCAGCGATTTTCTTGTCATTGTTTTGCCACAAATCCTGTAGCTGTTTAAAGGCTCATTTGGTTTCTCACTACGACATTTTCAGAAAATTTCGAAAAATAGCTGCAGATTTGAATAAAGAGGGATCAGGTTAAGTTTCTTTGGTTGTAACAAGCCTTCCCATTGACTGAGGAAACGGCAGGAAGTAGAATGAAGCAAAATCTCAGGGTTCAACCTTGTAAAGACACTTTCTTCCACTTACATGTCACCTATTTCTCTGTAGTATGAATGTGGAGTCCCGTCCTCCGCTGATGATGGAAAGCTACTGGAAGCTGGAGGAGCTGGTGGGTCAATGGTCAAAAGCTCGCCGCAGATAAAGGATATCGGTGAAATGAAGGCGCTGGTGAGTGCTCTTTCTTCTTTCACTCCCCTTCTCAAAAGGTCAACACACAATTTAAAACAACACGTCTGCTCTTGCGGGCATTTCCCAGCGTTATTTCACATCCGAGGAATAAAATCACCTCTAAACCCTTTATAATGGGGTTCATGTAGGATGAATGAGTCTTCAGCCGTTGTATTTGCCAGTGTAAAATTTCTGTTTTTCCTTAACTTTCTGGATTTCTGTTTTAATGTTATATTGTTTAGTAATTGGTGTAGAATTTTTACAAATTAAGATTAGTATAAAGAGGTTTTTGGAACATGCTGCAACATAATAGCATTACTACTAGCATTACATAATAGCATACTTAGCATAGCAGTGTAAGTTCTGCGCAACATCATGCCCATTGAGCATTTTCTACTGCCGTAATAGCTGCAAAATTAATAAACATCTCAAATGCATAATTTTAAATAGTCGTTACTTTTTGCAGTGTAATATGAATCTGGAACGGCTCCCATTTAGATTGAAGAGCAATCAATCAAGTGTGTTTACATAATAAACTTTATTCTTTTGTTGCATTTCCAGTGTCATCCTATTGTTAATAAGTATTGATAAAAGTGCTTGTTGTTGTGTCAACTAATGTAACATCCCCTTACTCATGGCTAGTTCATGAATAGTTCGCATTCAAACCAATCGGCAACAACTAGATAGATTTATAAACTCACAAATGCTGATTTTAAATACTGATTTTAGATTATTTTAGATCATTGTAGCCATAACCAACTACGATGACCTTTAAAACCCTGAAGCACAAACCAAGGCTAAAAGCTTGAGTTTCAGTGGGCCAATTCTATGTATACTTAATGTACTGGAAATCCTACCACCAGCCGATTTAGATCTTCTCTCAACACTTATTTCACCTCACTACTTACCAGGACAAGAGGGGTCTTTCCACCCGCAAACTGCTCTGTGTCCCGCATCAGCCCCTAAATCACACATTAATGGTTCAAATGAATGGTTTCCCACAGCAGGACGGGGAGCGGATAGAGCTTGAGTGACAGTGTAGAAACAGAATGAGGGATCCCGCTGACCAGGGTGTTTACTTTACGGACACTTTCGACCGGAGATGTGAGAGGCTCAAACCGGATTTACTGCCTTCCCTTGTCCTCGGTTATTAAGTACAGTCCTGCACACTGCCTCCAGCGTTTTTGCACCCTTCACAATCGCACATGCGCTGACTGGAGAAATAAACCCTCATCAAGTCTTATACACGTAAATATACAGAAGGTTGATAACGTTTTCAGACCCCTTTTAATCGCAGGTTCTTTTACTTTTTTATTGCCGTAGCCCTTAGATACATTTTAATTCAGAATATTTGCTTGTGAATTTTCCCATTCAAAGTGCAATGTAATGAAAGTTGTTACTGACCCTTAATACCATAGAAATAAAATAAATAAAGCGTTTCCAGCCCCATCTGCACGTAAAGGTGTTTTTTTTATTTAAAGTTAGTCGTCATGAGTTGGAGCAGTATGTGACGGATCAACTCCCCGGGCAGCACTCAGAGAAAGTAACTAACCTCTTGCTCGTGGTCAGACCGCAGCTGTCACCTGACCACATGTTACAAACAGGAGGGTTTGGTTCTCATTACTGCACATTCGACTATTTAAATAAACCTCAGCGACCACAGCGCAGGCCTCACTTCATCTGCTTCTCTCTCGCTCCTGCTCCAGAGGACAGCTCGGCCCGATCCGCTCTGTTTCCTCGCTCTACCGCCTGATGGATGCCTCGGGACTAGTTTCTCCCTGAGACGCACCGTGGCCAAACAAACAGACTGCAGTAAAATTAGGCCTGACGAGGATGTATATATAAGAAAACAGGCGCTGATGGGAGAGCACTCTTTATTGCCTTTTTGAGAGTGTGTACACAGAGTTTATTGCAATTGCTTGTGTTGTTAACTAACTTGCATACATACAGATAACTATTAAGTGTAGGAAAGATCACCCATTGCATGCAAACGTCTCAGGGCTTGACCACAGTGGGTGTCGCTGGTGTATGAATGAACGTGTGCTTGTATGTGTCAATACAGGGCAATGGATCCAAATCAGTCCATGGCTTAAATCCAGTGTGCCATGTTTACATGCATGTGTCTTACGTGTGTCAGTTAACATGCCCTGTTTTGACAAAGTTAGCAAATTATTATTTTGAAGATTCTGCACTGATATCCACAACAAGGCATTAACCTCAGCCACAAGTGGTTTGAATTTTCTTTTCTCCCTACGTTAAAAACATCTGCCATCTTGTGCTTTATATGAAGTGACGAGAGATGTATAGAGCATTTCCCCCTGAACTAGTCTGTGCTCAGTACTTGGTTCGAATCCTGGTGGAATATGATAAGATTTACAGTGTACTAATAGTTTTTTTTGCGCGAAAGGTTCCAGAGCTACAGAAGGAGCTCGCTGAGTTGCAGAAGTGCAATGAAGACCTGGAGGAGCAGGTTGAAATAAACATGGCATCATACGCCGAGGAGATTGCCGAGCTGGAGGTATGAGATGGGACTGATTGTTGTAATGATAGGATGTTATGGACCACTGCCTTCTACTGATTCTGTCATTTAATCTGCCATTCACCCGGTGCTCTTTGTGTGTGACTGTTGTTCAGTGCACTCGGGATGAGATGAGGCACCAGGAAGCAGAGCTGCAGTTTCAGATGAAGGAGCAGTGTGAGGACTACAAGGAGCTGGTTAGGGAGAAGATGGCCCGAGACATGGAGATCTGTGCCTACAGGTCAGTAGACATCTGTGCTGCATTATAACATCTGATTATTAAGCTTGGGTGGAAAAAGAACAAAGAGTGAAAATTAAGATCAGAGACTACTTCTTGCAGAAGGGTGAGCGAAATTACAAAACATTATTTGCGCAATTTTCTGTGATCCATAGAAGAGGTGGGTGGGGTAAAGAACATGGTGTCGGTTTGAGCAAATACGGACTCTGAAAAAATGAATCATAATATAACTGTTAAGCCTCTAAATTGTGGGATCTTTTTTCAATACATACAACAATATTGTCTACATCTGTATTCACCTTTTTCCGGAGGTTCCCATTGGTGCCATGGATTGTGCCCGCCCCTTCTCACATATTAGTTTACCAAGGACTGTGTTGGCTTGTTGGTGAAAATGAACATTGGACATTTTACACAAATCAATCTGCTGGATGTATATTATATTTCAGCAGCAAACATTTTCCCTCAATCTCTACTTAGTGAACGGACTTCGCGCTCTGTCGAAAGTGTCAAATAAATCATCTTTTTTTTTTTTTCATGTATCAATTGAACCACATTTGTGTTTTCCCCTCCTAAATTCCTTTGTGGTGTCATTATTTACTACAAGCCCTGAAATATGAACACACACTGACGATATGTTGTAGCACGATCAGAACTCTGCGGTTTAATTCACTGTTAGTGAGAGCGTCACTCAGCAGACTGAATAGAACTTTACTCCAATAAAAACACTCCATGATGATGAGTGGGGATCAAATGAGGCCTGTCACCAACCCCAGCTTTGAAGGAAAAATGAAAATCTATAGAAATGTATTTTTAGTGAACTGAGTCCTCCCGTGGCCAGGGTCACATAGTACGTGTCACAGCACATTGTTTAAGGAAATACCACATGTTAAATGTATTGTTTGACTAAGGGTTGACTTCATGACATCATAGATTCTTCATCTGTGAGTAGATAAACCAAACACCGTTGTTACTTTTGCCCCAACAGTGACGAGTGTAAAGACAATTTTGCGCGACTGTTTGTCTAATATCGTCCGTTCCACCTGGACATCCGCCAGCTCAACAGTAAGATATTGCAGCAAACAAAAGGCTGACATCACAGGGTCACGGGAAGCAGCTTCTGAATATGAGCAGTTTCCTGTATTTGACCTTGACGACGACTCGTGCCATGTGCGGTTTCTTAACCATCTGCCATTGTGGTATGTGGTGACGCACGTCAACCTGCTCCACAGTCCTTCAACTATTGTCCAACCAACCCACTGTGTGATCCCCGGAGCCTGCTGCAGTCTGAGCCTCCGTGGCCTCATTAGAATGGACAAACAGGGCCTCACACTGTCTGGACTGAACTGGACCAGAGCCAGCACTAGTCCACTCCAGCCTCCGCCAACACTTACACATTCAACACTGTTTAGATGCACCACCACAGACACAGGCAGACACCTGCTCAACATTTGCCCTTCTCTCTTTATTTACTCCTGGTTTTTTCATCCGTGATTAACAGCATGAATAAGAAATGAAAATGTCCTTCATTTATTTTTACTGAACTGTCTGCACGATATAGCCTTAATGACCCTGGCTGCCATTAGCAGGTGCCTTATGGCCTGTGAAAACATCTCACAGCGGTCTGCTCACGGCTAATGCACGGCTGACATTCGCCTGTTTACACCTAGCAACATGTAGCTGTGCTTGGACGGATGGCTTTTGACTATTTTGGTTTTGACTTCCTTATGTCATGATAATGAATTTATGTTTATGATATGGTACTGGATAAACTTAGCATAAGTGACTGTAAATACTTTAAAATATGTCCATTTGGGAGGGGGTAGGCGTGTACAAGCTCTTTGCCTACTCCTTTTGGGTATCATACCTGTAATTTGTTTTTGTCATATCACCTGCTGAATACTGCTGCTCAAATAACTAATGAATCAATGGATTTTGTCTGTTAGCCTACAAAATTGCAAAATTGATCAGATGGGTGCAATGCACAATGTCCATTTGTTTTAAATGATCAAGTGTGATTCGTGTTGTTGAAGATAAATATGAGCATACAGTTATAACATCAGCCATATTTTTATGACCTCTCTAATATAATGATAAAATCAGAAATGTTAAATGGCAGTTCTAATGCTTTCAGACTATAACACATTATTAAACACTGCCTTATTGGTTACAAACACAAAGCCTGACATATGCAATAAATTAGCTTAACACATTATTTACGACATGTTTGATCCTAAACCTCTGCACTTTGCTTTTGCCTTTTTCTAGGAGTCTGGTGGAGGAAGAAGAGCAGAGACTGTGCTTCTTGTGAGCTGTGCTGGTTTGTACATCAAGGCTTCAATGCTACATCCCAGACATGGATTACAAAATCGTCAAGAGAAAACTGACATGAAACACAACTCCTAACAGCTCTAGGTTAATGCTTTAGTTAATATAGCCACAGTTGTGACAGATTAGCATGCCAAGATACTTAAGCTTGGTCATTGATCACTGATACCGGCAGATGACCCCTAAACTTAGAGAATTTGATGTCTAGGTCTGCTTCAGTGTGGTGCCACGACTGTGTATCCAACTAATGTCTGCTGGTGATATGTTCTTTAAGAGCTTTTATCTACATAGGTCCACTGATACCACTCATAATAAGTTTTGTCCATTTTTTGTTACAGAGGTCACACGCTGCGACATTCTGAACAGATAAAGGCTGAGTTCTTAAGTGTGGTCACAGTGGCTAAGATATGGCTTGCTCCATCAGTCAAAGAGGGCCTGATTACTGCTCTTAACCCTTGGCCTCTCTGGTGTTAACCAACAACTGACAGCTCTCTTTGCAGTAACAGCAAGTTTTCTTTGCACATACAGTCATAAATTCAACTTGCTCCAAGTGTTTGTTTTGTAAATGGTTCATGGAGCTCAATTTCCTGAACAGGCACCTGGTACCCTCTCTCTCTCTCGTAGGTTCCTCCTTTCTCCCTCAATTTGTTTAATTAAATTAAATTATTGGGTGTACATTATGTTGTAATGTTTTGCGCATTTGTGACTTGAGTTTAGATCACGTCTTTTGCTTAGAATGCTCTAGTTTTCTAACCTAAAAGTAATAAAGCTTTACAGATTCATTTAAATGTTTTTTTTTTATGTGTGATTATAAAAATGTTTATACCAAGTACTGCCAACAAATAAAGTGTTACTGAATAGTGTTATGATAAAGCTTGACCATCAGTGGGCAGATTATAATAAAGACTGTGATAATAATGCAAAAGACCAGTGGTACCAGTCCCATAGTTTGAGAACCACTGGGATAAATAATAGCTTTCACTTTTCATGCTCGCCATGTAAAACAGTGTCTTTCTTGATGAGTCTTTTCCCCCATTAATTTTCACAATTTTCACAGGGATTTGATCATCATTGGCCATTACTCATTTCAAAGGCCTTTTGAAATATTGTGCTAATAACAAATCAGATGAGATTAGATACACTCAGTGAACTTGTAGTGATGAGGAGTTGGCCAGGCTAATAAGAGAGCCCAGTGCCGGAGAAAAGGGACTGTGCAGGAGCTCTAATTGTCCCAACGTGGACCATGACCAATGCCGGGGAAAGCCAATGTGTCTGAGGGCAGCGCTGCTCAATAAAGACTGCACAGGAAACAGTCCAAGTGTCCTGCCTTCAAAACATTGTGTTCTCATCCCATTGGACACACACTCTACTGTGGTCAACAACGCAAACCAAAATAGTCAAAAGACATGTGATGGGCATCCGGGGAATACAAATGAAAGGACAAAATGAGACAAGGCATTGAGTACAATTAAACAGTTGGGAATATTGTATAAGTAACAAGAGCAACACATACAACAACATAACGTTTATATCACTTAACAGATTGACTCGCAGTGGGAAAATATTTTTTTTTACTTTAAGAGTACTGGTACAAAATAATATTACTTAAAGGCCACTGCTCAACCTTTTGGACTATACTGTTGCCATCAGTTCAAAACATACTCGTAATGATCAGCTCAGCACAGAATATGCTCTCATTGCAGTGGGTAATCTAACAATGGATCTGGATGAGGATCTAACTTGTAAATCTAAAATTCTGCTGACTGTAGTCAACATCTCCATGGGGAAAAGCTGGAGACGTACCCACGCCCTGTAAAGTTACAGTCATGTCTTTGGAGAGCTGAGCCACTCACAGCAAAAGCACATGCTTGTTTGTATGAGGTATTTTTCAATGACGAAAATGTCTTTCATAGAATAAAGCTTGTATTGTATTCAATTTTGTTTATTGGGTAATATTCCTCGTGGTGGCTTTAAGCATAACTAAAAGGTCCTGTGTGATAAGATATAAAAGTCACTCCAAGCACATGTACTTGAGTAAATGTAATTGACTACTTCCCACCTCTGATCTCATTGTAGTATCTCATGCTCTACCAACCAGCCAACCTATACCTCTGCATTTACCTCTGCATGTTCAAACTTGGTTAGGTTCAAGTCGTATGACTTTCACAGGACTTTGACCATTCAAAATATCGATTATTTGTTAACACTTTATAATAACTACACCTTTTTTAGCATTAATAAATGAGTTAACACTTAAAGCATAAGGCCATAAGCTCCACTGCAGATGTCGCAGCATGATTCTGTTTTTTTTACTCATTAATTGTCCGTGAGAGTAAACACTACGCTGACAGAAAAGACAAAGTGAGAGAAGGATTTTGTAGATAAGATAATTTCACTCAAACTTGGTTGTATATGCTGTTTAAGTGGCGCTAGCCCGTTGTTAGCTTTGCCCATTAGCCAGTTAGCTTCTTCTTCGTGATTTAGTGTGTATTGGTGGCTCCGACCCGGTGCAGGAAAGCTGCGATTGTGGTTTTCTGGCCAGAGACACCAGGGGGAGATGAAAGACCCCCAATCATCCCATCAACACTTGTATTACCCCCAGCTGATGTGTGCAGACTGGTTGCCTCGCTTATCACCGAGTATGGAGTGAATGAATAATGCACCAAATTGTAAAGCGACTTTGAGCGTTTGGAAAAGCGCTCAATAAGACTAATGCACTATTATTATTATTATTATTATTATTATTATTATTAATATTAATATTAACTAATGAATTGTTCATGATGAATTAAGTGTTAATTCATTATTTATTAAGGCTACATAAGGTGTAGTTATTATAAAGTGTGACCAAATAGGGTGTATTGAATTTTGTATTGTCATGGCAACTGTCCTCATATTGCGTTACTTTGGGCTTCAATATAGGCTTTGTGATCAAATGTAATAGGTCAAAACAGTGGAAGATAATAAATAAAGAGATGTGGATGTTCATGTCACATTCATGTCACATGTGGATGTTGTGCCACTCTCCGTAAGTTCATTTAACACAGTGTGTGTCCAAATACTTGTGAACAATAACCCCGGAATTTAACATTTCAAAATGTCCTTTGGTTTATTAGTCCGGAATGTACCACAAATCCTAAAATGCTTTGCGCTTTTGACGACACAATCCGAAACTCTGTTTTGTTTTATGCTCAAACACAGAGCTCTACAATAATGGATCTCATGAAATCAGTATCAGCTGTGTGTTAGCTATATTTAGTTTTATGTACATTTGCTCCATCATTATTGTTCTGCAAACACTTAGTCATTTTCCACAAGGAGCTTTTGGAGCCAGTCATCACAAAAAGACCTAAAATGTAAATAGCCTATTTTAAAATTGCTTTTCTTTCAAGCCAAGGCGATTACCATAGTATTTTAATCGCCTATGATCCCTTTAGAAGCCATTATGTGAATAGCGAACATATGTCTATAAAAGTAAGAACTCACATGTGGATTTGTGGAGCTTGTAATCTCTACAAGAGCAGTGTTAGTGTCTTCGTATAAGAGCCTGTGGTGACAATGGCGTGTTTCTCTGAGCCTGATGGAGAGCGTGGGGGTGACCCGTGTGCCCCGTGTCTCCCTTTGCCCCCATCATCAGCCCCTGACAACTGAGAGAAATGCACATTAACCTCTCTGCGCTGGCCTGTGACATAGAGTGGCCCCGGGCAGGACTCGAGCAGCGCTGCCTCTTCCAGACCTACTATTTGATTTTGAGACTTTCAAAAGATGAGTCATGGACCAGTGATTGGTGAATGGCTTTGGCGCTTTTTTTTTTATCCTTTTCCCCTTTATATTCCCCTCTTCCTTTAGATTGGATAGAGGAGTGGGAAGGGTAAAGTCTACCCAACACCAACCAATAGAGACGTTAGGACTGGTAATTAATGAAAGGTTTGTAAATCCCCCTCTGCATCCTATTTACACATCAATTTAAGGTTAAAGGGACTATACAGAGTTTAAAAAAATAGTATTTTCCTCCCCTACATGTTTCAACAATGTCCTAAGGTGTAGAAGGAGCCTAGACATATTCACCACAACTGCCTCTAAAATCCTGCACTGTCACTCAAAAAAGTGTTAATTCGGGTCCAAAGTGCCGTCAAGCACGAGCTTAATATAGAAGGTGCAGTTACACGTATGACCTGAGGTGGCAGTGGTGAGTATAAAATGACTAACTTGCATCGAGCCCCTTTAACACAGCTTCCAGAGACAAATCATTTTTACAGGTTGGGGACTGGCAGAATTGAAATGATGACATGAATTCATGTCACTGATTGTGTGCAAAATACAGGATAAAACATGTAGGACATATCTTCAAGGCTCTGTACCCATTTTTTGTTGTTATAGAATTAAATTTGTTTTGTGATATTTGTTTAAAAAAAGACCACTTTGCACAAATGTTTTATTTTGATTAAAATAATCGGCTTAGTTGTTGTTTGCATTACTGTGACTCTATAGCTTCTCTTTACTCACAAAAAATGAAAAAGAAGTGACCCCTGTGAAGAACTAGGAATTGTTTAGGAAAATTTGTTTGAAAAGTCAGGAAGGGGTTTGGACCACATCTAAACGTTGGTCAACACATTCCCTTGTTAATTGTGAATTGTAAACAAAACAAATCTGTGCCTCAATCTGGATCACATTAACGAAAGGGCCACTAGGGCTTAGCAAAAGTGTAACTTAAGTTTTTTTATGTAACAATTCAGTACAAATGTTGTACATCTCTGGACTGATCATCTCTGTCTCCACACTGAAGGACCTGTGCTCCAACGTCAGGGTTTATGACTGAAGACATCTCATCCCATTGATGATATCCACACTTAAGTAAAATCAGGTTAGGCCTGAAACAATGCTAACCCTGATCAGCTGTTAGCCCCACATAGGTCCCTCTAAAGTACCCTTATATCCTTCAGGTTCACCCACGCAAATAAACACTGTCTTCTACCGGGACAAAAGTCATTTATTACAGTCTCTTCAAGGCAGCGACGACGTGCCCAACCGGTCCGCTGTTTTGAAAGCAAATAAACAACAGCGCGCGGGGTCGAATCAAGGAACAAAATAAGAACAGTAAAAATATACAAAGGAGAAGGGGCTATTGAGAAAGTATTTCCTTAACAAGAGGGGAGCGCATAATAAATTATGGGGCCCCTATCCCCTGAGACATGAATGGCATGCCTAAGGGTACTATGGTGTGCATCTTTTACTTTTTATAGTATTGAAAATTCCACTGTGGGAGCATCTCATAATACATCTCCCATAGGAAAATATCTCTATCAAACTTTCATCATTTTTATGCTTTATGCCTATAAAAATACTGGTGGTGTGACCGTGCCTTTCCCAGTCCCCCATCCTGTCATCGGCGCAGTTAGGGTCCTCCTCGTATCTCCTCTTGTCCAAGTGTAACTGAGGACCCGCTGACAGGACTAACCCCAAACTTACCCCACACTCCCTCACGCCTGTCCCAAAGCAGGTGGCCAACAATTTCAGCATCACTCATTCACTGTTTTCAGTGAAATTATGAGGGGTACTTTTGATAAAGTGTTGGCCTTGGATGGAATAGTCACATACACTTTTGATCCCTACTGGCCACGGCTATTTTGTCCTTGGGTAACAGAAAAGTTTGGAGGCCATTTCTGTAGCAGGGGCAAGTTCATAAAAAGGTTTCCGTTGGTGCCCCGGGGGTGATCCCAGAGCCAGCTCAAGTCAAGGTTTTTGGCAAGATTTTAAATGAGAATTTAACACCTAATTTATGGCTGTTTGCCCATACAAGTTGTATCTTGTTATTGGCCCTCATGGTATAAATTGGAATGCACCCATCCCATCTCACTATGGTCACAAAATCACATCTCAAACTCATAGGCCATAGACACCAAATATGTACATATAAAGAATGTTGAGTCCGGAAAGTAAGTAATTACCGTATGCATGAAGGACCTCAGGGCTCTATATTGGGTCCCACATTGTTTATAATGTCTCTGATCTATTGAAAAAACTAAAATGAATATTATATGCTGCTGATACCGACCTGTACTGCTCAAAGAAGGACCAGCAACAGCTCCTTGTTACAGAAGAAATCGAGCTTATAGTATTGAAGGAGTGAAAGTAAATAAATTATATTTGGTGAAAAGTGATCATATTACAATCAAAATAAATGGTACAGAAATTGAAAGAGTCTTCGCTAATACGTTTTTGGTGTTACTACTTAACAGACAAAATTAGCAAAAACCATAGCCATAATAGACAAAATAAGAGATGAACTACTGGTAGATAAAAATTCACTTCTCTATAACTCAATCTTCCTTACCTAACTATGGTGTAGAAATATGCTGAAATAATTAAAGACCCATTACTTTTCCTGTTTTCTTACTACAAAAAATCTAAGAACTATCACCAAAGCCGACTACTACGCACTCACAAACCATATGTTTGTAGAGTTATTGAAAACACATGTTCTTGCAGTATTGGTGGTGTTGTAAGGCACATAATAATCTCTCCATCCTTACATCTAGGAGATGTTTGAACACTGAAAAAGTCAGTATAGCCTCAGAGGAAGCTGCATTCTCAAAAAACTCAAGCCAAGAAGCCATAAAAAAGTTGATGGTCTTTGGAACGGCCTGGAAGATTGATTAAAACAGTCAACAATGAAAGATGTATAAAACAAGTAGCATGCAAACCGGGTATTAACTTTAGTCTAAACCCTTTCTGTCATATTGTACATGGAATAATGGAAATGTTTAATTAATTTTTATTTGACCACCAAGTAAACTACTACTACTTACCAAACACATTATCTGCTTAAAAGCAAAAAAAGCTTTCTACTATTCACAACAGACATGCCTTAGAGTCTCATTAGAATGTCCTATTTTATAGATGCATCTTAATGTGGCACAAAATCCGTAACAATCCAAGACTTAATAAAGCACAGCATACTTTAGCTCAGACGTTTTTGCCCAGCACTGTATTCCTTGGCGCGCACTTCAGTAGCGTCTTGTGATGAGAGGGAGATGAAGGTAAAGCTGATTTCACAAGACTCCTCACACCGGCCAAAGTTGACGCAAGTTTCCCCTTTTTGTCCCAAAGAGTTTAATTAACCGACTTCACAGGGGCATGTTGGATGAAAGCGGATAAAAGTCGTGGCTACGGGGGAACACAAGGGAAGGGATTTGTATTCGGTCGGTACAGCTTAAAGCCTATTAAAAGATGTCCGCATCTTCTTCGACATAGTGACTTTATTGTCAGGGTCAGGCTTGCACAGACTGGACCGCTGGCTTTGGCCCCTTGGCTGACGGCCCGAGCGGCTTTTGGCCACCCCTGAATGCGGTTCTCATGTTCAGCTTCACGTTGTCAGGGAATGGGCTGCTCCCTGCACTTAGCATACACATAGGGGACGGATGTGCGGCCTGTAATGCTTTCTTATCAGGTCGAGAAAAATCATATCACGCACGGTCCTCCCAGATGAGCACTTTAGGTGATTGTTCCTGGGCTTTCTGTGGTGAGAGTTCACATTCAGGTTGACAAAGTGAATTCCTACACCACAAATCTTAGCATATAGGCCATAGTGTAAAAGGAAGACACGTCATTTGTAATAGTTTTCAATGTTTATCCATATTTCATTAGTATGGAGCCCTGCAAGTAACATGAGTGAGGGGGGGGAAATGGTCTGATTAAGTCGGACCACAGTGACTAAGTCAGGGGCACTAGACTGTAACGTAGGGCCCAAGTTAGTAAATTGGGGCATATGATAGTCTACTCCAAGATGAAGCATTGGATTTTGACGCAGTACACCAGCTTTTATTTATTTATCCCCCCGATTTTCTGACTTCCATATTACCCCGTTCCTATAATTGGCAGTTATCCAAAATTCATTAAGTCAGTGAAGCCTAAGTCCTCCATGACATTAATGCATGTGTGATGTTGGTAGATTAGCCTTAATAATGTCTCTTTGAAATATAATTGGAAATCTAAGGATAGGCAGGTCAGATTTTAAGTTTTCAGTCCCAAAATCCAGATCCGCAGTAGTCCATAATTTGTGCCGCGAGTGAGGAATCACATGTCACAGTTTATGGGCAGTTGTAGCCTGGAGCCACGACTGGTTCTGGATTCTGGATAAACTACCAAATCATTTTCTCTGTGCGGCGCTCATTCATCTTTCACCCAGACGCACAGACATCTCAGGCCTGCTTCCTCTCAACGCCGACAGGTAAGCAACGCTTTCCATTTCCCAATCCCATGCAGGTTTCTCGTTGGTAGCATAACATATATTAGAAGGCAATCTGGCTGTGTATATGTTGAGGTAAAATGTGTCATAGTTGACAGAACGCATTCAGTGTCATACTTAGGGCAGCCACATATTGAAAACATTCTCCAGTGTAAAGAAGGTTAATTCAATCTCTAGTTCTCTGCTTGATGATTTGAAAGTATCTTTTTATGCAGCTGCCTATCTTACCAGCGGAGTTACCCTTATCATGCCTGTATGGATAGTATCAGAGACTGTAGAAGGGGCGACGGAGGTGCAGTTGGCAGAGCGGGTCGTCTCAAGAGGTCGTGGGTTTGAATCCCAGCTCCCGCAAATACAGTGTGTTCTTGGGCAAGACACTTCACCCTACTCGCTTCCAGTGTCTGCGTACATTGGTGTATGAATGAGAGAGTGAATGGGAGACTGGTTCCTTAATTTAAATCGCTTTGGGCCTGATAAAGGTAGAAAAGCGCTAAGTTGATTGTACATGCTCCTGCATCTTTCCAGATAATGTGTGCCAAAACTGTGTTGGATAACTGAAGATGGTTATAGATATTAGTCAAAAGAAGCTTGAGACATGGTACCTAAACATGTAATAACATTTGCAACAGGACACACACCAAATGTAAATCCTATTAATTGTAACCCAGTATAAAGACAGTAAATCATCGGGAAAGATGGACTGTATTTTCTTAGGAATATAAATATGGCTGCAAAATGCCTTCTCGCCTGTTAGCTACTGTATATCACTACAGTGTTATGTCCATCCCATTACCATGTTGTTACAGAGCTGTAAAGTAAAGTTTAGCGTATAGTGCAAGAGACATGTAAGAAGCAAGAACTTGTTTACACATTCTCAATCAGTATAGTAAACATTTCAGGTGAACTTGTGCTCACTTCTGATGTCGTGAAAAGACACCTCTGTTTTTCTTATCCTATTATGCAGATGCATAAAACATTCTCTACTGATTAAAACTGAAACCCACCCACTGACATTACATGAATTGTTTTGATCCTTTGCCCTTGTAGCATTTCACCCCAGAGGTCCACCCGACGAGCTGTCAAAGCTGCGATGTTTTACAGCTCAGTTTGCAGACAAAACACTTCACCACCAAATCTCCTCACCCACATCTGCGGCCAATTTAAGGGCTGGCATTCCTCTGGCCTGCTTAATATTCGACCGGGGTAAGGATCTGCCAGGACAGGGGTGCGTGGGCTTGCGGGAGGGGGCAACCAAAGGAGAAAGAAAAATGAAGGGTTAACAGGGCTGGAGCTGCAGCAGGGGCAGGTTTAGCAGGCTAATTGGAGGGGTGTAATGATGTTGTTTAGGGGTCTGTGTGCAACAGGGCTGCAGCCGCATAGAAGATTTACTACATGGCCGCTCTTTTTTTCTTCTCTGCAGCACCAAATCACCACCTAAATCTGAGCTCTAGTGACGCAGAGAACCGTCCACTAAACTCAGGGCAGCTCTGGCTACCGGATTTCACCACCAATGCTCACTGATGAAAAGGTTGTCAAGCTTGAGTGCACCTACATGTTCCCATCAAGGTAAACGTATAGGCTATTTAATTTTTTTGTAATTTATAAAATACACATTCAAATACACGTCATTCTTGGGTCGAAAAGGATTTCACATAGAATTGTAATATTCCTGTAGATCAATTTTCATTTATCAAGAGACTGTACACTAATGACTCATTTTCTTCATCCCCAGGAGGTGAATGTTCGTCCAAGAAAGTACTTAGCCAAATTACATGAGTTAAAATGTCTACTTGCTTTTTATCTTTTTAGTTGTTTGAGTGATGAGAAAAAATATCTGGATTGTCATTGTGTGTATAAAAACCTAAAGACAAACTAAAATAATGTGTCTTCTTAGAATGTCTTCTTAAGCAACATACTCGGCACTGTACCTGTGTGCCTGTCTTTTTGTCAGTAACAGTGCATATGTAAAAGCCAGATGAGGTCAGGAATAATCAGTTGATGATCATTCGTTCCAAACCATTCTTTATTCAGTCATACCACAGTGCGTTCATGTGGCTGTGTCCCAGGCATCACTAACATTAGAAACTAAAATCTCATACTCCACGGTGATCTGTTTATGTTTGTTTTATGAGAAGACCTATTTTTAGTGTTGATGTAGGAAACACAATCCTCATATACATGCAATAATACACAGAACCTCCATTCCTGAAAGTCTTCTCTGTGGGAATATTTATTTTCCATTAAGTAGAAGCTATAATTTCTTTCCTTGTTGAAAGTGAAATAGGAGTCTATGTCAAAATAAATTTCATCCGTATTATGCACTCTGTGTCCTCGTTCCCAAACCATCATTCCCTCAAAGGGCTGAGGATGCACTTCACAATCAGGGCTGTTTCAGGATGGGGCAGGTGACATGCGGCTACACCGTGAACATTTGGCAACTGATGGCAACTGTATAAACATATTTGAATGAGTGTCTCTCATTATGCTCACCTGCTCAAACTGAGTGAAGAGGCAGCAAAAGTTCCTGCATTCTCAACACTGACCAGTTCAAAAGTATCAAATGAAAAGGGAAATTTGATCAATGAATTTATACAATACATTTTTGTACAACATTTTTTGAGCTTTTTCCACCTACATTAAGCACTCAAAGCGCTTTATAGCAAGGAACCAGTCACCCATTCACACTCTCATTCATGCGCCAATGTATGAAGACACTGGGGGCAATGTGGGTGAAGTGTCTTTCCCAAGGACACAGCGACAGTGTGCACCTTCAGGAGGCGGGATTCAAACTCCCGACCTTCCAATCATGAGACAACCCGCTCTACCAACTGTGCCACTGTCCCTCCATAGGGCATTTCCACTTATTAGACATTCAAAGCGCTTTACAGCAAGGACCCACTCACAAGGAACCATTCATGCTCTCATTCATACAACACTGTCAGACACTGAAGGCAAGGTGTGTCTTGCCCAAGGACATGAGATTAATATAAATACAGTGCAAAAAGTACAACAGGCTATTAAAATGAGTAAACTATATCCTGCGGAATGTCAAATGAAACTAATGTCAGTTTTTCTTATTTGACCCTGGGACATCTGCCATACACAAGTGTAGAATCATCTGTTAAACATGTTACCCACTCCTTCTCTGCGCCTCCATCGAGCAGCGATTGGCCCCGCGCTGACAGAGAGAATAAACACTTGAGGATGAGTTTGCTCATGCTGCAAGTGAAAGCCCCCACTGGTGACTGAAATGCACGCATTGGCCTCCTTTTAGGACGGACCGAAGATGATTTATGACAACATGATTTATGGCCAAACACCATTTCAAGTGTAACTGGTGCAAGTTGGGAACAAAAAGTCTTTATGCTGCTGCATGAACGCACAATTTGAACTGCATGGGAACCGAATGTTGGCCTACTGTACTGTAATTGCTTTAGTTGACATTGAAAAATCGTCTCTAGATGTGCACCTCATCAAATCAGAGAGTTCATCAGTGTATTTTTTTTTTATATATCTCTTGAAAAACGTTCTAAAATGTCAAACAAAGACAGGGTTCAATCAGAAACGTTCACATCTAAAATGATCCTGAATGATCTGAAAAGCGTAATCTTTGGACACAGTGTCTACTTTGCACAATCGAGCTGCTTTGTTGCTTTGTGTTTGAGTGCGAACATTAATAAATGCAATAAGGGTCTTTCGAATGTCCAGAGTTGCACTGTTTTTCATTTAGCGCTGCTGTTGTTGGCTCATTCAGAGAGAGGTGCGTTGGGGTGTCCAGATTGCTGCATTTTGACTCGTCGCTATTGGCTCACTATGAAAGTCTATGGAGGGCTGCCAGTTCCTGAGGACAGTGCTGCGGACTTCTGGCAAACTGTCCTTGCTTCACAGAATCAAAGGTTCACCACACAAACAAATCAGCGAGACATTCAAAAGTTTGTATACTAAAGTTCACAGCTCTACCATACATTTCCAGTATCAATATTAGTTTTATATATCCTTGTCAGTGGGGATGACAGACAAGCCATTGTTGCGTTGAAAAGTCGAATGAGGCAAATTGAAAACCCGTATGAAGTTGAAGCAAATGGATCCGACAGATTACAAAAGTATTACTACGTGCTTTTGAAAGAACTTCCTATTGTACAACTACTTTCTTATTGTTACACCAAAAAAAAAGAGTTAAGCAAAGTAAAATTTCAAGAGTTGTGGTACATACAGTTTGTTCAGTATAAAGCATGCATATTATCCCTTATTGTCATTGCTCTTAGAAATCAAATGCATACGGACGTTCTCTTATTAACGTCCTGTAGGTATATGAACAATAAAAATAAATGCCTGTGAGCTAACACATTTCTCAACAGGATTTTTAGGAAAACTGAGTGGATGGAATAGGCCTATACAAGTGAAGGAAGGATATTCAGTAGGAAATTAAAAAAGTTTAGGATGCCATTATGTTGTCTGTTGTTTTCACTTGCTGTAATGTAGGAGGGATTACTGTAAACATGAAGGTTATATCTGTTAAGGAAACAGTGCTTTACAAGATAGTCCGCTCTGGATCATGACAGGAAATATGAGCAGGATGTGGATGAGGTCGTGAGCTAGTTCTGAACTTATGATGACAGGACCACATGGTGCTGCTCGCCCAACTCTCACAGAACCTTACCAATAACTTATCTTTAAGCCAAGGCTGAATGCCACTGAATTCTGCTCAGCCCATATGTTTGACATTCACATATCTGTGTGGATAAGACTTGGTTTTATAGTCTCTCTCTCTGGAATGGAAACTGTTGTTAGTCTAACTGGGGTCATGTTTATGCAAGTGAAGTAGCTGTTGAAGACGTGGTCTGTGTGGCTAAACTTGGGTCCCTGTACCTATAAGCTACCTCTTACGTCATCCCTTCTTAGGAACATGTGCCGTGTGTAGTTTGTTCACATAATCAGCACATACGTAGGCTATGTAGTTGGTATATTGTAAAAAACCTTTATTGCAATGGATGGCCCTGCAAGTTTAGGCCTAATATTTACATTGGGTATCTTCTGGATCAACAACTATTTTTTGGGCTTCATCAAGTCAACCAACAGGGACGGCTTATTGGACCCAACAAAACTGACACTCATCACTGTTTATCACTTATGGGTAGGCGCTGGGGCCCCTTATTGTTCCGAAAATCTCTCTGTGGCCCCCAATTAAAATGCTATGCATTTAATAAAATTGCCAACGCAGGCCTAGAGCCGAAACGCGTTGGCAATTTTACCTTATCTAGCCATGTTTAAATAAAGGCTTTTTAATATTTCTACCTTTGGAGTGCCTCAGTTTGTTTGATTTTTTGCTGAAACGGATCCCTGCACTGAAGAGCACCCAAAAGACTAAACTTATACAACTTTTTACATCCGAGTAGCACTCCAGCCTCCCAATTTTTTCAACTATGAACAGTGCATGTAAATGTCTAAATGAGAACTTGGCTATTAGAGTCGTCTTAATGTTTGTCCTTATGCATCCACACAGATGGAAAAAGGCCTAAAGAAAAACAAAAGCAAAAGGTTTTCTTATTTTTCCTGAATTTTGCTTTGTGAGAATCGCGCCCACTGGCCAACTCTTGACACGGGAGTTAAAAACAAAACAGAGCCGACCATACATCCGACTTTTCTTTGATAAGCACTGCAGGTTATGTTTTCTTCCGTGGTTGATCACGTCATGTGGAACATCGGACAATGTTAGAAATACATAAAGAACCTGAAGAACACGTGGCACGGTCAAGGCTGCAGGTAAGAAGGATGGAGATGGAAACTGTGGCCACGGTCTGCAACATTCAGCAGTTTTGAGCAGTTTTGCGCTGCGTTATTGGCCTGGGCAGCAGCAGCAGCAGCAGCAGCTAGCCTAAGCTAACGAGTGTCGTCCAAGCTGATCGCTTACATTAAACTATTGGCTCCCAAAGATAGAAACAGTTGCTTTTCACTTGCATGTTTGCATTTGGACGATTTATGTTATGTACCCTTGTGTACCTTATACACGTAGGCTGTTTATTTCCTGGTTACACATTGTAATGCACTATATCTATAGCCTACAGTCTGTTGTGATCAGTGTAAGTGCTGTATGATCTGTGTGGTTGTTGATAGTTGGTTTACTATTATTACTATTACCATTATTACTATTACTATTATTATTATTATTATTATTATTATTATTATTATTATTACTATTATGAACAACAGTTATATAAGTACCTCTTGCCTGTGATCAAATACTGCACAATTGCCACTCTTGTCACCTTTTAAAATTCCTATTCTTGAAAGGTTTTCTACATGTAGCTTATTATAGTTAAATATTTATAAAGAGGGAGGTCTAAACTGCACAGTTATGTAAAGGAAGAAGTTGCATAGCAAACATTGAAAAGAAATAAAATAAGGAATATTTCCCAGCTGATTTATTTTTGTGAACTCTGTCAGTCTCACAAAAGAGCATGGAATACTAATAACAGCTTATGCTTTGAGTTCTAGCAGAAAATTAATTTATAAAATTAAATTTTCAGTACAATTTAATTTGGTCATAATTTTCTCCTGGCCCCCATACTGTTTGTTGAGAACATTTTGCACCTTGGGCAAATGTTATTGGTGATCACTGCTTTATTATATTTTTTACAGACTGTATGGGAATCTTTCTGGAGGTGACAGTACATCTTCATTCTACTACAGTAAGATGCAACACGACCATAATAGAAAGCTATAATATACACCCAAGTATCTTGTGTTAACCATTGGCGTATCTATTATACTGTACAGGCTTGATGTGTTTCCCCGGGTCTGCCCGCCGCCTGCCGGGTTTGCCCGTCGTCCGCTCTCATCTTCACTGTGTGTCCAGGTGCCTCTGCAGTCAGTGAAGCTGTGTTCATCAGGCGTAATGCTGAGGTATACCTTTACATGGAATGTTAGATTGATTTGTCACCTACGAACCTGCATAGTGGATGCAAGAAAGAGCAATATGTATAATATCTGATGTAGTATGCTCAAAGAAAAGCCATTAGCTTGTTTCTCACATAGAATTGATTTTGCCTCAGCTTCAGTGATATGCTTTTAAGACGAGGTTGGTGTTGCTATATGGACTAAATCAATTCATGTTAACGGGCCCCCAACTCTCTGAAGAAAAAGCATGTGTTGCTGTTGTATAAGCTTGTGTACTATTGACTTTCTGTACACCTCTTAATGTGGTCTCCTATAATGCCGGGGCAACTGTCGGAAAAACGTCTGTCTGCTGTTTTTGAAGCAATTAGTAGCTCTGACCATTCAGACAGCTGGCCAATTAAATGTGCTTGTGGCTGCTGCTGCTCCATGCATGTTGGTTGTGCACAGAGGTGAGTTAGCAGAGGGGGAGATGCCAGGAGCTCTTGGCTGGGCTGCGTGTGTCTTTACTGGCTGTGTGAGCAGATAAGAGTGCGGGCAGAAGAAGAGGTGCTGATTTGAGTTTATTGCATGCTCCCCCGTCTCCAGCCTGTCTTTCTCTGTGCAGCTGCAGGGAGCTGACCTGCATTAAGACATCACGAACTGGCTGACGGCCTAATAGGCACAGCTTTCTAGAGCATCTTCAAAAGCTTGTTAAACTGTGGAGTTTTGGCAGTGATTTGAGGAAATGTGCCATTATGGTTTAAATAGAGTTCAAGTAATCTGTGCGGGCAGAATAGAGATTCCCGGACATCACTCACATTCCCACAAATATAGCTATTCAGTGGCATTTGTAGCACTAGCAAACCACACAAAAGCAAAAACGTGTATGCCTTCTGTCTGTGTTTGTACTTTTAACTGATCAATATTGCATAAAACTGAAGTAGTAAAGAGACATCTGACATCTTGTGTTACTTAACTGCATGATGACTCAGGCCACAGGCCCCGACAGTCAGTCTCTGCTGGTGGCAATTATAGGTCAGTGTGTGTCACATTGTTGTCTTGAACACTGCTTCGCACTATGTGTCTTTACATCTAATGAGCAATCAAGTGTACAATACAACAACAATGTTTCAACTCTTGTTAAAAATGAATGAATGAATGAATAAGTTCATAATAAGTTTGAATAAATAGTTTTATACTATTCTATCTTGCATACACACTGTATGCCCAGCCCTAATGGGCTTATAAGACATCAATAACACCCACAAGGGACCAAGTGTTTTAATGGAAGGCAAATAGCTGGAGTGAAGTTCTGTCACTTGTAAGTGTCTGTCACTAGTAGGTTGTATGAGTAACATTATTGCAGTTATGTATACAACATTGTGCAAAGGCATCCTTTGAGTCAGGCTCTGCTGATCTACAGTATGTTCATGTTTCACGTTACTTTTAGTTTTAAATGTAAATCTTAGTTCACAGGGACCAGTGGCAACATCTCACCCCCATTCTTTTGCAGCAGCCCCCTGCCCCCTGTTTGTGCGCTTTACTTTATGACCACTCCAATGATTCGACCTGCTGCTGTTAATGCAGCTGAGGTGCATTACATTGTTGGTCATGCCCAATGGCCGCTGGCTGCTCTGCTTTATGCCCACGACACTGGAGGCCGCCATTGCTCCGCCATTGCTGTAGTACCTCCATATCGCCGCTAGTGCCCCATTGAAAAGCATTGGAGTTTAGACACGTTAAAAACAACTTTAACGCCTGGTTTCTATTTTTTCAACACTAGACTAGGCTAGATATTCCTCCTAACGCTGGGTTAGTCACAATTTAAGAAACCAGGCTAGTTTTCGTAAGAAGAATTTTAGAAATCTCGTACTTAATGAGGGTCGGACTGTTAGCATTGGAGCAGTGCGAGCTACACGTCACGCAAGGGCCGAGTCTACGGTGAAGATCCCGCCCTTATGCCCTTTTTAGGAACATGCTTCGTCAGAGCTGGGGAGGGGGAGTCTGTAAATCTGCCATGAATTCCCCCACAACCGTGGTCATTATGGTAAACGGGGAGGAGTGAGCAGAAGCTGTCCATTTATATATACAGTCTATGGTCATGCCTTGTACCAGGCTATGAGCTCTGTTTGCTGGTACATTCACTACATAAGAAAATACACATGAGCTCTGTTTAGGTGCTCTTCACAACAACAAACATTGATTGAAGTTCATGGCTTTTATTGTGCCTATTGACGTGACAATAGCATTGTTGTTGTATTTTATTGTACACAAAAGATTCATTCAGAAGAACTGCAAGTGTGTGCTTTATGTGTGACTTAGTTCTAATGTAAAGAATTGTATTAAACGTTTGTATTGTATTAAACAACTATTGGTGTTGATACTGTGTTGCTTTTAATATTCCTTCATCGATGAACCACGTGAAGTGTGTACTGTGTTTTCAGGCAGGTACAAAGTTTTTGTGTTGGGAAACAGGACAATCAGCACCAGAGCCACTTCTGCAGACAAACCTTGAAGTCTTGGAGGAACGTCTGGACTTAAAGCTCCAAAATTGTAACCCTATGGCTTCATTGTGACGCTTCTGGTCTCCTTCTGGTGACCCCACGTCCAATTACACAGCTGACCCAGGCCTGATGATATAACCTTGGGCGTTTTTTGGGGGCTGTGACTGCCCAAAGGTGCAGCTAATGTCTATCATGACATGTCAGGGCTGCACGTTAACCAGACACTTCCTTGAATGGTCCCAGTGGGTTCCTGGGAATGAATCTGGCTCCATGTAACAATGCTCTGGTTCAAACATTTGACTCATTATGCTATATTTTATAAATGCGAGATAAAGTGATATTCGTCATTGACTGGCTGGGGTTTTTCTGAGTCTCATATCTTGATATTTGTAGGAAGCCCGCCTGACGCTGATGCTGTTTGACTCATTGCATGTATTAAGTCTCTGCGTGCTCAGCAGCTGAGATACATTAGAGCGATTCATGCTTAGTATGCACTATAAGCTCTGGGAAGCTGACCTGTCAGTAGCCAAGTGTTTTTACATAGATGTGTGGTGATCTTCAGCACTGTGTACTCTCACTACTATGACATCAAAGCAAGAGGCTATCTTGATGAAAGACACTAGACTCCATGACTTCTTAAAATAAGACTTTTAATATTACTTATTATCATAAAGATATATTTACACACTTTACAGAAATAGAAAATAAAAACACAAAGCTACGCATGAAAGGAAAAATAAAATAAGTACTCCAAGAGCTAAAGCTTATCTTTTATAAATTAGAAACCAAAAGTTCAAATATGTACACAGTATTCAACCATTTCTGATACACTTGTTTTATTTATTTATTTATGTCATTTATTTTGCCCAGTTCAACATCAAAACAGAGACAGGGACTGTACATTTGGCCTGGTGAGTAATATGAGCACACACCATGAACAGAAGAGAGAATTCAGGATTAATACATTGTCTTTCTGCTGGAGACCTAGTAACACTTGCAATGGCGCAGGAGCCAGACTGCATCTGCACAGAGTCAGGGCACACCTGGGCTTGAACACAGTGGCACTGAGATGGAGAACAGGGCGAGGGGCCTGTGCTGTTCTGGATGAACGAATTCTCTCTCTGAGACTTCAGTGATAATGGGATGTAATCGAGTTACCTTCGCTTTGCCCAGCCATTGCAAACGGGCCACTGTATTAAATATTAGCCAGGCAATTCTGCACAAACCACTGTGTTGCTCCATTCAGATGTAGATTAGCTCCGAGATTTACAAATTAAAGCTATGGAATGTGTTGAAATAGTTCAATTTCTTTTCATTTTGTCTGATTAAAGTGACAGGATGACAAAATGTTATTGTATTTGTATATGGAAAGCAAATATCAATTATTAGATAAGAATTTCTGAATGCTACTAGCTTATTCCTGTCTTTACTTGCAACATCCCCAATCCTTGGAAACTCCCAGCCAAAAGCTTTTACACTCAGACAACCAAACACAACTGGCCAATGATCATCATCTTAACAAACTTGGTCTACCAGGAAACTTTCTAACAAGTGCATAGGAGCATTACTCAGGCCTTGTGACGGTCACAGAGGAAGGAAACTGAGAAGGAAACATTGGTAGAATTTTTTTTTCTCCCTGTCTTGCTATAATAAAAAAAAAAGCCAAATGGTTTTGCGCCACATCCACAAGTATAATGTATTGGTTTACCATTTGAGTTTGATTCTGGATGTGCTTGTCCTTCCCCACCACAAGCCCCGTTAACCTGATGCACAGGGGGGGCTGTGGGCTTTAATCAACAAGAAAGAATGCCTGAAAGCTTTCATGTGTCCACGACTTATTGTGCTGCAGACTACTTTTCTATTTTGTTACATCCACAAAAGATACAGCATTCCCACTGTATTTAAAAGTAAGCTTTGGACAACCAGCTAGACAAGAATCAGACAATAATTGTCACAAAACACTGGAAAACCATTCCATACCATGTTTACAGGGTATATTTTCCAGCAGCATAATGGAATTGCAAAAGTGCAGCCTTACACACCCACACAGAGTCTCTAAGCAAAACCACGTCTCCAGAAGCTTTGAATCGTGTGACATTTGGCTTTTGACTTTAGATTGAATTTGTAGTTGAGTGGTGTTGAAGCATTGGTTTGCTTTAGTCTCTGAAAGGGCAGCATGACTGGTACAGATGGTGAGCATACATTCATGAAAACAGTGCTGATACAGACTATAACCTCTGAGAGGGGAATATCGATTTGAACCCTTGTGCTGCCCCAGTCTCCTCCAGCATCCCCGCTCCTGCTTAGAGCTTCCATGCTCAGCTCATATCCTCCTCCAAGCTTTTCCAATAATACATGAGACAACCCGGGCCAAGCTGTCTCAATGCAGCAAGCATTAATGAAATCTACATCTCTGTCTGTGAACGAATGAAAAAATAATGGTGGAACTGAAATTATTCCTCTTCACAGTGCCTTAGGATTTCATACATTTTTAATCAAGGTGAGCTTGGCTGCGTAGATTACCACTATGAGTTTTGATGCTATCTTAATAACTGCTTCTCATGCTGTGACTGAGAAGATTGCACGGAACTCTAATATTTGCATGATATATGGCGAGAGGGAAGAAATGGTGTGAGTCTATCAGTATCAATTTCTTTTCAGGCTAAAATTACTCAGGAACCCTCACCTCTTCACGTGATTTACACATTTGACCCCGATGCAGTTTACTAACTTTAACCGCATTACATAAATCTGAAGAGGTTCACTATCTAACCTGGGGGAAGGGTGTGGTCTTAGTCTAAGCCAATTTAGCAATAAGCTCAAACTAAGTGGCCTGGGCCAGCCTTGGGGAGATCCATCTGAGAAAGATTATCTGGAGGATTTAATGAGCGTAATGATCAAAGCCACGACCACCTGTGCTGCGCACAAGAAAGGCAACTGTACCCAAAGCAACACACGAGAAGGACTGGGACTACAAACAAATCAGTCGAGATATGTGACTATACTGGCCTATGCACAGAGGGAGAAGAAAAACAGTATATGAAAATATGTTTATTAAATAGATGCACAAAATAGACCCCTCTAGTACATGCCTCAATCATAGACCCTGAGAAAAAGAAACTAGATAAACGCATATATAAACAGAAACAGCAATATATTCCATGGTGGAAAGGCATAGCATTAGTCAGTGAAAGATATAAGTCGGGTCACCTGCCTTATGCTGAAGCAGCCAGAGTGTTTGTGTTGTGTTAACTAGGCTTTCCACTCACATTGAGACTGTTTTGGTCAAATTTTTGATATTCCTTGTGTAAGGTTTGTTAATGCAACATCAGTGTATCAAGACGCCAGACAGAGGTAACGCGTTTGTCCCTAACCATTCATTCTTGTGTTCCTGGCAGCATTGTGGAGAGGGTTTATTTGGCACTTTATTAAAAGGCAGGCTGGTCTGTGAGTGGAGCAGACGTCTGCCAGTTAACAGTCGCGTAGAGCAGCTGCGCAGGGCAGCAGTGTGGTGAGAAGGCTGGGGATTGGGGACAGGATTGGGATTTGGGGTCAAAGGATTCTTCCAAGGTGGGATGAGTTACAGTAACCTTGAGCACATCAGTTAACCCCCTAAGGTGATAATGAGTACAGACACACCAAATAGCTTTGGATTAACATATCTCCTAATAAATGACTTATTTGCTCTTAGATTGTTTAGGATGTACTTTGTGCTCTTATCTGAGTCCAGCCTCACTGTTAAATGGACAATAGTCATTAGGAGGTACAAAGCACCATTTCTAATGAGGATAAAGCCATGGAGATATCACTTGCTTGTGAAAACATCAAATATTTTGATTATTTTTCACTGCAGAGTGTCATGAATGAAACAAAACTAACACTGCCGTTCAGCATGATCAGCACTCAATCGCTCGTGCAAAAGCACACGCTAGCACAAGCTACACAGCAATGGAGTCAGCGGCTGAGGTAACCTTGAATCTGAGATTTTGGAACGCCTCACAATGCTTTTCATTTCTAGTCATTTGGACAGGGCTCCCTCTCCACCACATGTCATGCAAAGTGTGTGAGACTATCAGGGAGACTGATGGGATTTGACTATTTGAAGTCAATTAAATAAACACTAGGGAAAAGACAGATAATGGTGAGGGAGCGAGAGAAGGAGAAAAAGAGAGACAGAGGAATAATTTCTGATAGCTCGGGCTCCATGTCCCCCACTCCCCTTCCCCCGATTCGTCCTAGAGTTGAGGGTGAGCGTCTTGTCCTGATCATTTTGTGGACAGTTGCTTGAAGAACCAGCAGGTGCTATGGACATCACTCTTCAGGCTGGGCAAGCGAAGGCCCTTTGTTGCAAGGCCCCCCAAGGAAAAGGAAGAGCATAGAAATCAGAGCCTGGGGGAGGGCGCTCAAAGCGATGCCTGCAACAAAACAAAACAATAAAAGGCTATATAAGTCACTACATTCAGGTGCATTTTTAAACACATGAGTCAGGATAGATTTGGTATGTACATTCCATCATAGTCTCTTTGTGTTTTTGGAGGCATTGCACGCACATGTTAAGAAGCCATTTAATGCATCACGAAGGATTTAAAGTCCTGCTCATCCATTACTGCCCTTCAGGTGCCTTTCTTGTGACACACTCTCTGAACTGATGAGTGAAAATGTTACTCCAGACACAACTTTCAGATTTTCACTCTTTGACACAGCAGTGAGCTGCACGGGAGTAAGAAAACAACAGTGTACCACAAGCCCAGCATTATGATTCGCCTGAGGCAGCTCTCCTTGTTGATGCGAACAGCTTTTATCTTGCATTGTTTCTTGTTGTTTTTATGTCTGTGATCATTTCCTGAGATTTGCGTTGTATAGTTCTGTTGCACGACATAGAGGTTTCTGCAATGATAAGAAGAGACTTGGCATATTTTTATGGTGCTGTAATACCCAGTTAAGTGACGTTTAGTGCGTCTTGTCTACCTCTTTTTTGTTGTTGTTATGTTGGTCCCTGATCTAGCCCAAAAAACGTCATTGTTACTTTTAAGATAAAGAACCAAGATTCTTGTCAATCTATTTTTGACAGTACCTCTTTAAATGTAGACCAGGGTTTTTAAGCCGTCATCTGCACTTTAAAGGAACTGGATGGAATTTAAAAATGTTGTGTATTTTTCACCCCCCACATGCTCCAGCAATGCCCTAATGTGTATTGGTGTGTTGGTATTTGGGGCGAAATACCAACTACAGTTGTGCTCAAAAGATTTTTTTTAATTTTTTATTATTTTTCAAAGAATATGAAAGAGAACAGGAAACGTTTTTGTTGTTGTTTTTCCACTTATAGGTTGTGTGAAACAACTGAGTTTGCTGTTTTTAAACCATAATGAAAAAGAAAGTACCAAAATGCCTCTGATCAAAAGTTTACATACTCTAGTTCTTAATGCTGTGTATTTCCCTCTTTCAAATCAATGACAGCTTGGAGTCTTTAGGTAATTGTGAATGCGGGCCTTTATTTTTTATGATGGTAAAGCACTTCGCACTAATGCTCTTTTCACCATAGGCCTTGTTGACAACAAAAAAGTGCACCATACCTACTCTGAAATATGGAGCTGGTTCGCTGATGCCACTGGCTTCAGCAGAATAAAGTGAAGGTCCCGTTAGTGTCCATCTCAGTCTCCTGACCTCAATATCATTGGGGGGAGAGCTCAAACGGGCAGTTCATGCACGACAGCCCAGGAATTTACAGGAACTGGAGGCTTTTTTGCCAAGAAGAATGGGCCGCTTTACCATCAGAAAATATAGAACCTCATCCACAACTACCACAAAAGACTGTCATTGATGTTAAAGGGGCGATACACAGCATTAAGAACTGGGGGATGTAAACTTTTGATCAGGGTCATTTTTTCATTATGGTTTAAAAAGAATAAAGAGCATAAATGGCTTCACACAACCACTAACTATGAGTGAAAAAATACTTTTTGTGTTATCTGTCATATTCTTTGAAAAATAGTAAAAAAATTAATTGAAAAATTCTGCCAGGGTATGTAAACTATTGAGCGCAACTGTATCTCCATGGTCATGCACGTGTGTAACATAGAGACTGCAGTTACGCGTAAGACCTGAGGTGGCAGTGGCAGTTTCATGTACGAAAGACGGCTTGTTGTTTTTATGTGGTAAATTTAATTTTGTATTAAAATCTGCTTTTGTAATGTGGACTACCTTAGTGATTAATTTTGGTCATTCTACAACGATGAACCGTGAACAACCCTTTAAAGATCATGTTCATGAAACATTGTATTGTGTTCAGAAAAGTGATGGGAACACATTACCTGTCTTACTTGGAAACAGTGTGTTGGTGGGTAAGAGTTTGCTGGACATTTTTCAATTTAGTGGCAACAATAACATCCATGTTTCGCGTTCACGGTAAAAGCGCTCAACATTGATGTAGGCAATGCAAAATACCTTACTGAAATGTTTCACCTGCTCTTTTTTAATAGATTATTGTTTGTAAGGATGTGCTAGTTGTTTTGGACAATACAAAGCAGCTATTGTTTTTATTACACTTTTATGGCAGTCTTGACTCTCACCTTGATCTAGAAGGGCATAGGCCCCTTGTGGGACAGACGGGGTCGTGGACGTCTCCGTTTCCAGCCGGCTGGTCTGTGGCTCTGGCCGCTCCGCGCTGGGTTCTGCTGGACCGGCTTCCTTACTGCGGAGGCCTCCAACTCCCTGCCATGCTCCGTGGAGGCCATGGGACCTGTGGGCAAACAGGCATTGGTTCACTTTCTCAAAAGTCAGAGGTGAAATATTTGATTTGCTAACTCTTGTCATGCTGGAGGAAAAAGATCAGGCACTTACAGACAGATAATTTATGTGGGCCTCTTTTAGCCCACCCAGTGATATGGTTAATCAGTTTAGTACTTTGAAACTGAGCATAGACGCACAGAGGCTCAGTATATAAAACCTAAACATTAGTGTCTCATGTCTCTGTCACTCGGTGGGAGATTACAAACCCCACACAGAGGCAGGAGATAGAGGAGGGGCAGTCTATCCGACTTTTAGCAGTCTGAGGTATGGGCCTGGAGTTCACATGTGTGTTTGAGAGTGATCCCAGATGGTCTCAGTCATTTCTCAATAACTGTGGCCTGATCCCCTTAAGCCCCTCTTTTCAAATGGTTAGGTCCACCTCACGCCTAACCTTTTCACCTATCACAATCTGAACCGCCTCCACTGGCCATGTTTTAGTTGTATTTTTTAGTGGTAAACTTTCATTCAAGCTTTTTTTGTGGAAAACATCCACGATAATCGGATGTCTTTTGTTTCTAATCACCACTATGAGAGTAGATTAAAATCCACACCGTCTGGTCTTCAAAGAAAGAGCCCTTTTTCAAAAGGAATTACAAATGACTGCAGGGTATTTACGGACAACAACTCATTGACCTCACTCAGATGGGGTCACGGCATCCTCGCTTCCTCCCATGACAAAAAGACTGGCACCATTTTTAGAAATCTCTAGATAATGACCTTTCCTCGGTTTACTGAGGCTTGGATGAGTCTGCAGCTTAAGATAAGTCTCCCAGTTGACTAGTGAGGTGAGAAACCCAGGACGTGTACTGCAGACAGCAGATCTCAAGCCGCTTATGAAAGCCATGACGCTGCCCTCTTTAGAGCAGTTAGTGGTGACGGTACACCCGGCTTCATCAATAAAGCACTGTAGATGTAACCCAATACAATATTTCAATATTTAAACTGTTAAGGAAGAGCTCTTTATCAACTTTATCAACACAATGAACTAAATGAAATGGCAGGATTCTGCGCTTGATGTTCTCGATGCATACACCTGAAACCCCAGACTTCTCAGGTTCCATTATCTTATTTGGTTCTGCAAGCATAATACACTTGATATCGATGCATGAACAGTGGACTCATTCATTTTTGCATATTTCCGCAAAAGCCCATCATTGGCCTTAAACACTAATCTGTTTATGATCCGTTTGTTATTGTTCCAGATGCAGAATGAATGAGAGGCGTTCACACATTCAGGCATTCGGCTCATTTCCTCCAAATCCAAGGGGTTAACTGTTAAAGCGCTCGGTGTTGGAGCAGATTTTACAGCTTAGTATTAGACAGACCCTACTTCCCTTTGGCCTCGAAACACCCTCAGCATTAACCACACTGTGCTCCCTGACATTTAGTGGCTGATGGTGAGACTTACTGTAAAATCAGTGCTGCAAAATCCATGGCAGTACATACTGTACATGGACTCTCTACTCCATGCTCAGAGTGTGCTGCCAAATAATAGTACTTCAGCTCACACAACTCATCTGCCAGCACTGCTGCATGGCTCAGCCTGTCACAACCAGGTCCATAATGAGACAATTTAGATGTCTATTGCCATGGCAAACTGTCAGCCACTGCTCAGCACCAGCTTTGAAGGCAGAACCTTCTCCTGACAAATCTCCACACAACCAATCTGGCTACAGGATAGAGAAATGTAATGGAAGCTAAAAATAAGCACAGCACTGGTGATAAGACTGGCAGTATAGATTAACCCTTAGGGCCTGTAGGGAGAGCCTGAACTCATACTAATGGGCAGACAGTTCAACCAGACAGACAGTGTGTATATACAGTATGGTGTTTTTAATAGGTGCTAGTCATAGCAGGTTTGTATTTAATGATATGCTTTTATAAACAGAAGATACCTCACCTCTCGTATGGCCCTGAAACAAGAACCAGTCTTTTGTTTCCCATTTGATCTCTTCCCATGAGGCTTGTGTGTTCATCTGGGTAAACAGTGCAATGCCTGGATAACATGTGTTTCATAATCAAAACCTTATCTCCCTGCCTATGTGATTACCCACAAGCCTTGGATATATCTGCTTTCCATGTATCTTTAATCTGCCAGTTTTTCGCTATTGACGTTTAATAAAGGAGGAATTTAAAGAATGTCTGACCATAGAAGAGTAATTATGATTAAGGTGCTATCTGTGGCGATTCATAGACATTGCTCCTAAAATGATTTCCAGGCTAATGATGCACAACCCTTGCACTTCCTGTGTTCTTTCATAAGGCTGACTCCTGTAGTGAAGTTTATTTCCTGTTTGATCGCCAGCCCTACAAGACAAATTAATTGTAGATGTGACAACATCCCTTTTGATTCAATAAACTAAATATACAGCGGGGTATTTGGCCAACACTTGTCCAGACCAGAAAAGAATTGCTACTGCTTTGATTTTTGGCCAGTCTCATCAGTTGTCTTATTGGCTGGTTGGAGCATTACATGACCCACTATTTGTCACAATGTGAGTAAAGGTCGGCAGCAGCTTATTAATAGCTGTAAAACAAGATGTATGTCTGTACTAGCGAAATCTCCCCAGATGGATGAAGAATGTACTTGCACTTATTGCAATTAATGTAGTTGTAAATTATCTTTTTGGACTCATGACAAAACAGCCAAGGAAAACTCGCTAACTGGGCAGAAGACAAGAATTTTCCTTTGGTTAAATGTAAGACACTCTTCATTATAATAAGAAGAAAGTAAACGTTATTATCACCAATTCATTTATAGCAACACGCACCCTACCTTTTCTAGTATTTGTTGAACAAACTGCTGAATGAATAGTTCTGAAGAATGTATGACCTGGCTATGTTTGGACTACATTAAAGACCCAGTTAATGCCTCTGCCCTCTTTTCACAATAGCACACTTTAATTATGCCCTAGTATTAAAGTAGACCATAAACCCGTTTTAGGTAGTATCTGGCTTTACTAATCTTCATTTTGTAAACTGTTTGTGCCTAAAGGGTGAATATCCAGTTATGGGGAGAGAAGAAGAGAATTGCCCTGGTGTGTGTAGCCATGGTTATTATTACCATGACATTGGAGGAGCAGGCCTGCTGTCTCCATCGTGTGCCGCCCTGCTTCATTCACTAAACAGTGAGCAGCTTCAGCCAATGACACTCTTCCTAGCACAACATAGCCACAGATGTAGCCCACAGCCACAGATTCAGACATGCATACTACAAACCCAAATGCTTTCCATCATCATATTTGGGAAACAGGGTTGCTCAGTCAATGTGTTAATTGTGCCAGAACAAGTCACATTTTCTGTCATAAGAAACCAGCGCATCATATGGGCAGTTGCTAGCTAGCCGTTGTTCAGCCTTCCCCACATGCATATGGACCTGCTGCGCGTGACCTAGCTCTCACAATCGGACACTTAGCGGCAGAAATTCTTCCTATCACATGCCTAACCGGTAAAAGTCTGAGCCTTGGCAGAAACTGGTACCAATTGCATGCCGACTTTCAGACCAAGTTACCATGGCACCCACTGTGAAAAGCACTTGTATTTGAAAGGAAAAGAATGGCATTGTCAGCTTAACTCTGACAGCTTCTCATTTTACAGATTTCCATGCACAAATGTGTGTAACCTTGATCAGACCTCTGACGGTGCACTGAGCCCGCATTGTTTCACTGCACTTGGCCTGTGGGTGATCCACTCCAGTAGTGATAAAGGGGGGTTATGAGGGCTGTGTTATTCAACGGGGCTGTTTGATATGCAGCATTGTTTTGCTTGGATAATGCCAGGCTTGTGGCCAGCCAGAATGCTGCTTATCTCTCATCCAAACTTCACTCAGGACGCAAATAGTTACGGCTTTAGTGGTAATATAAGAGTTGAAGATATGATCATGCAATTAAGTGACGGTTGTTCTATGTGTGTGTATTTGATTTATTGTTTTGAATCTATTTACTTTGAATTGCCTGATATTGATTCAAAAAAGCCTGGTATCGATTCAAAAAACCCTTGAATCGATCCCAAGGTTGTGTTTGACTGAAACAGTGTTTATTTCAATTTACAATGATGTTGGAACTAATCAAGATAGAGACTTCCTTCTTTTTTCTTTTGTGATGTCTTAACTGAATTGAAAATCGATCAGTCAATTATGAAGCGAATTGGGCCCTTGTGAAATGAATAGAATCAAATCGATTTTGGAAATCTGAATTGATCCCTAGCCCTAGTGCCAATCGTGTTACAATAATATAATAAATGAGTCATAAGTTTACTGGTGAGATAGTAGTTTATACAGAAAGTGGGTGATGAGTTCCGAAAACACCAAGACCTTTATTTTTCGTCTAGAACAAGCACTTCTTTATCTGTTGTTCCACTTTTTTAACTGTGAAATGTGTGTGAAATATATTTAAGCCTAGTGCGCCCCTAGCCAGTGCAGATGTTGCCTTGAGAGGGTCAGCTGTTTGTGAAGTGTCCAAACCAATTCAACTTTATGTATTATGCATCTAAAAGCCATACTGTTGCCCTCAGTTCTGTAAGCCACGTCAAGAAATTACTACATAGCAAAGTTAAGGAGGACATGGGCCATTTCGCCTTTGCTCTACCCGATCCCGTCAGACCTCGGAAGCCTGGAGCCTGGCTGGTACTTGGGAACACCTGGAAGCCTGGGCGAATGTAGTGTGTGAGTGAGTGGTTGGTGCTGGTCACTGATGGCGCAGTATATGACCGAATGAATAATGCACGAAATTGTAAAGCGACTTTGAGCATCTGGAAAAGCGCAACAGTTGGAATAAAGACATTTAAGAAGTAGTTTTGTATTTTTTACACGTTGTATTCAAGCAACACGCATCTGATTGAGTCCTGTGTAAAGTGCATTGCAATATTTTGAGTGGTTACTGTCAAAACATTGATGAAAAGGATTCTGCTATCAGACAAGTGTATCTTCTGACAGCTTTGAATAAAGCTTCACGCATCATGTAACTTTTTAAAACTTGATATTGGGGCACGTTTGACCTTTCAGAGACCCAGTGAGTGGTTAGCTTGGCACCTTTACTTTCCAGCACGGTGGCCTCTAGGACGCTCCAGGATCAATTTTTTTTTTTTTTTTAGGGTTTCTGGTCGGTTTTCTGAATCAATCAGCAATCCTAAAAACAATTGACCGTTGGAGGCCACCGAGATGGTAAGTAAAGGCGCTGTGCTTAGCATCCATAGAGCCGCTGGATCACTGAAATGTCAAATACGCACTAATATTACATTGCCACATAAAAAGTTGCATAATGCTCCTTTACAGCTGAGCAGCAGGGTTTTTCATCCACAGCAGTTTGGTAACTATTGCACTACTAGCACTACAGAGTTCACCCAGATCACCTCTGGCTGAGATTGTCTTACTAACCTCAAACAGGCTTCATTCATTTCATTGCGTCAATACAAAAAAGTTCAATAACATCCATTATTAATTTTTAGTTTCCTCAACTTGTGGGTGTCAATGCTATATGTTCATAAGATATAAATCTGAGCTGACGAGGTGTGGGGCCACACACACAGCGCTCACGGCTCTGACAGTTCAAAGAGCCACAGCTTCACTGTGAACTCTAATGAAGCATCAGACTTTCCTCACTGCTTGACTGCCTGTTGTTTTATTCACAATCTCTCTTTTTGACGGGGTGAATTTGTGGTTACAAGGTTATGAGTTGGATGGGTCCTCAGCTCATTGAAATGATTGCTCTTGAATGAGAAAAAGAGCTGTGTTTGTCATTGCTCATTGCCTGTACAGTCGGGGAGGTTACCAACGGATGCCCCGGTCCCTAGAGAGTGGACGTCAAGGGCAAAGGGATCCTCCAACCCTGGTTTCCATGGGCACGCTAATCAGATGTGAAACGCAGCCTCTCCCTATCCGAGTCATCACTCCCCATGCTGTGAACCTGCGTGTCTTCTCCCATTTGAGATGGAGCAAGAAAGTGAGTTAGGAAGAAGGGCGATAGACACGTCACTACTGTGGCTTCACTGCAGCTTTTAAAGCCTGGGGGGACATGACTTCTCCCCGAAGCTCAGACAGGACGCAGCTATTAATGGAAAACAGTAGCAAACATTGCATCAGGCTGTTACTTGTAAACCTAACACACATTCACAACAATGCCCGGCTACGCAAGAGTCTGGTTCTGCTATTTGGTGCCTTCACTTACACGCTCCTATTGACAATTAGACAATAATAACTTCCACTTACAAGATTACTTTGTCCTATTCTTCTTCTGTCTGTCTTAAACAACGTTATTAAAAGGGTTATGGCCTGTATTTACTGTAATTCACAAATCCTTGTTTTTGATGTTGCTACGTAACTCAAAACGTTACAGCCAGTTTTTATGTGCCCTTGTTTTTATGGGACTGGGTAATGACCCTTCGGACACGGCCACATATAACTTTATAATCAGCATTTTATTTTTGTACGAAATTAAAATGAGTCAGAGGCCTGGCATAACATTACCAAGAGCTGCATACATTTCATTGACATAATGCAGGCGACATATATGCTTTTTTTATGAACCTAAACTGTTTACTTTAACTGGCTTATGGATTCTACCACTTATAGCCCTGTTTTCTAAACATCTGTTCATATTCAGGGGCGGCGAGTGCACACATATGTTTACGAGACAGAGACCCAGCAAGGGGCCATGTACTGATCCAGGAAGTCTGCGGGGAGAGTCATGCTATTAGCCAGTGGTCAATAACACAAGCTCAGACCAGCATGTGTAAAACAATCTCCCCAGGCACGTTACATTTGTGATCAAAGTCAGAAAAGCCTGTCTTAACGCTGTACATGGGTTCCTCATAACACAGGTTTAAGTTAGACCACAAAAGTAGAGTAAAAATGATCAACAGCATGAAGACCCCATAACTTTTAATAATAAGTGAGATTTGCAAGCTGTTGTTAAAGGCTTTGAGAATCTCGGCAGATCCCAGTGGGTGCATCACTAAATGAACCACAATCCACTGAATCCCTGAACGGCATCAATCGCTCTCCACGCCGCGCAATCTTCACAGCGCTCAAATCCCGCGTCTGACTTGGAGCAGCCTAACAACAGCCAGCTGTGCCGAGCTTTTAGCTATAAGAAATCTCACTGATCCATGATGGCGCCTATAGAGGTTTTTGACGCTAATGGCATCAATACCGTATATTAAATATATTAATTTAATTTAGCATAATATCCCCACCCACCCCCCTGCTCATGCATTAGCTGTCGCGGAAGGGCCTGCTGCTTTTTAAGACATCTCACAAGCAATAGGCAGAAGACATATATCTTTTGCCCTTTGTACAAATTGAGCATGTAACCAATTAAAGCACCTGCAATACCCACAAGACCACAATGTTTATTCTGTGGCACGGCAGCCTGTCCATAAAAACGTCCGCTCACATTTCGATCAGGAATCTGCCAAGACTACCGCTGTACATGTGCCACTTAATGCTCAAAGGGAGACTCATAAATCACTTTGGTATCGTAGGAAAACAGCACTTTCTCAACAATATCTGGGTCTGATTAAGTTGTAAGGAGCGCCCTGGGCTTTGAGATAGGGTCTGCTGATCTTAGGAGGGCTAGTTAACCTGGGACCCCCTCCCCAAACCTCAAGGATAAAACCAACACAGGCCTTTTGTCTGCATTTTTCATTTCTAAACTGAGCATGAACAAAAATCCATCTAGAATGCGCGAGACAAGTCATTTCCTAGAAGGGGCGATGATCTCAATGAAAAAGTTGCACAATCTAAAAGTGCTCCGATAGCCTTTCTTCCTGACCGCCTCGATTATTTTTCTATACCTTGCCGCGTCTTTACCCCCCCCCTCCGCTCCCCCATTGCTTTGCTTTCTTCCCTTCACTGCATTTTCTCTCAAGGGAGGATCTAAGTGAGCAGATTTATTCATTCAAAGGGTTCTGAATTACATTACACACCAGCCCAGAAGTCGCATATGCCAAAGTCTTCAACAGCCGAGCTCTCTGGGGAGTGTTGGCCCACAGGTTAGCCTTATATCCCTACCAAATGACTGATGGTGGTTCGCAAAGTCTCTTCCTTAACTCCAGCCAACTTCTGTTGTGAGTATGAATCATTTTACAGGATAGTATACAGAAGTGCACTTTTCCTCAGAACCAATCAGTCTTTCTCTATTAACTCTCTGATTTTAGATTCGCTTTTCTTTCTTCATCGATATAAGTCCCATTGAGTTTTTGCATATATCGCTAAAATGAGAAAAAGGCTGATAGCGGCTAAAGATGAATGTTCCCTCTGATTCTTGCTTGACACGATACTTTGCCCAGTGTTATTTTGTTATGCCTAGACATCTGGAAGAGTTTAGCTCCTTTTGTTTTCCTCACTACCACCATAATCATGTCCGCAGGCAAAAGCACCTTCTTCACATTAGTGCCCAAAGACTGGGGTTATTATTAAAGGCTTCCATGTTTTGCCTGGTTTACTTCTGTATATGTTGTTATACTAAATAATCCAGCCGGAGGAGCTCTAATGAGTGTCACTATTTTAACCCAGCGTCAGGTCCTCATGTGTAGACTATACAGTATTTACACTAGTACCAGAGTTGTCAGCCCCAACAGTACATAAAAGTTTAATCAGGCATAATTGCGCTCATAAAAGCTTCTAAGCCAGCCAGTATCTGTGCGATCTGAATCACACTTTCAGCGGCCTCACCTGCTCAGCTCATTGCCAGTGTTGCTACATTAAACCTAGTTTGCACGTGTGCGCAGGGATGTGCACGCGTGTGTGCGCTCCTGGGCCAGCTGCTATTGTTTTCATCTTGTGCGTCCCAGGGTGAAGACTGGCAGAATGTTTCCACCTCCTAGAAAAATGTACCTTTGATATCTCTAAGCGTCTGTGAGAGAAGGGGATCTTCGAATAAGGACTGTTTATACGCTAGACTTAAGTGTTACACAGTGAAGGTGAGCAGTCAGCCTCCAGATGAATTATGAGCACCACATGTCTAAAGCTGAGCCCACTCCAGACCTGTGCTGTTCAAGGTTGGGTAATTGAAGAGTACAACACTGAAAAGGCCACTGATTTATGATATGAATGAATATTTTCTGTGCTGCTGAGGCGAGGTGCCTGTTGCACTGATTTGAGCGGGTAGCATTGGTCCCTAAACAGGACCTGCACTTCCCCACCCTGATCTCTCACACAGTTCTTCAGATCTATAATGACAGGTGCCAGTGCATCTTTCTGCTTTGTGTGCCTATTTCTCAGACACACAGATGCCTGAGAGAGAAAGCCCACTGAACTGGAAAAGCGTTTGTCTCAAGATGAAAGGCTTCACACCCACTGCCTACATGCAGAGCTCCTCCGACACCTTCCCGCGACAGCGCATACTGTAGCAGAGGCTTGTGCTACGCAGACACAATCCAGCTAGCATCCCTCCCCACACCCAGAAACGCTGCAACACACTTGCATCCCTCCTTCTCGATTTCCCTTTCTCTCTGTCAATGAATCCGTGGTACTACAGTAGCAGCCGGAAACACACGCACATAAGCAGCATGACTTTAACAACACTGAGGCAGATAAGCTCCATGAGCTGAGGCACAACAGCCTTGTTTTTCCCGTCTCTGATGTAGCATGGTGGGTTTTCTGGCTTGGAACATGTTTAGCCACACACAGGGCGTGAAAAACGACACTGACCATGATGCTAGATAATTGCTTCCCATTTACTCGTGTGCCGAGAGCCCCAGACAAAAATAGCATGTCACTGTAATGAACGTGCTTGGAAGCATGGGAGCTGTGAGTGCTGTGGCTATGGATCGATAAATAGAGTGGACAGCATCTTAGCAGCATCAACTCTCACACCGGTGCTAGCTGGCTCCACCAGAAACAACAGACTACCAGCATCCGGACTTAGGCCACATTTTGTGATGAGTGCTCTGACCAGTGTCTGTAGAACATAAACACAGGCAGCATTGTGTGGTTCCAGACTGCTGAGTTTGGTGGGTAGGTGATAATCCCGAAAATGCCTCAGACATTTACACAGGTTTAAGTGTTGTTTTTTCACACTACAATGATACCTGCATCACATCTGTGGACTGACCGCCGCTCTCTAAACTTGCCTTACGGCCACATTTTTCATCCCGTCTGACCCGTGAGGCATTTTACATTTTGACAAAACTGGACATGATTTAATTTATTTAAAATGTCTTCATAACAATGATTTATTGACAGCAGATAACAATAATATGTAAACTCTCATCATTCACTAATGCACTGATTCACACCTCCACAGTTTTCTAGGGATAAATGATCCTCATTCATGAATACAATAAACACAGTAGTCATTAGGCTCCTCTTAAAAAGACCACCTGCACTCATAGGTGCTGTGGCACTCCTGCACAATCTTAGTCATGTAATGCCTCTGGTTCAGATGAAACACATCAAGCTATATATTAATCAAATTCACTCCATTTGTCTCTCCACCTTCCTGAACATGTGCCATGCATATCTTAACATTTCATAACAGCCACAACCATCCCCAGATATCCTGCTGTTCTTACTGGCACACCTCTATTATTTCCCCCTAAATTAGAGTGTCACACCATCAAGGTGAGACAGACAGAATAAGGATCTAAAGTAGATGCTACATTGAAGTTTACCAGAAAAGCCAAGGCAGTACATTAACAGACAGTATTGCCACTGCAGTGCAGTACTGTATACAGCCAGGTGCAGATATTTCTGCCTTTTAGAGCCCACACAAGGCTAACCATGCCTAGTAACTGATCAACTACAGCTGCCTGCACAAGCCAAAGCACAAACAGAAGCGAAACAGAAGGCTATAGAAAGATATGAGCGGCTACGAAGCCGTACTCACCAGCACTGGCAGAACACAGCAGAGACACCAAGAGCACAATCACCAGCGTCAGGATCTTCACATTCATTTCTGCACTCCCCTCTGGCTCTGCGCTCGTCACTTCTGATATACTGTAGTGGTGTGTGTGTGGACAAGAGAGAGAGAGAGGGCGAGCAGCTGAGCGAGCAGAGAGAGAGCGAGAGAGAGGGAGACTGTTCGCTCCCAGTGAGTTGGAGAAGTGACTGTCCTGGGAATGTCAGTGGATTTGTCTAAATCCCTATTTGTATCTCGATGTGTGACAGCGCCACTCCAAGACTGAAGCTCTCCCACCGAGGTGCTGTTCCTTTTGACACGGCCAAGTTCACTGAAGCCTTTGAATGAGTTAGACGCCAGTAGCCTGTGAGTCCTGGATAATGAGACTCTCTGGTCATGTGGCTTATGTATCACTGACTCTGGGTCACGGAAAAGACCCCCTCCGTCCCAGCAGCCTCCCCACCCCTTCTCTGTGACCATGCCCAGAGAGAGAGGAAGAGAGAGAGAGAGGATGAGAGAGAGAGAGAAAGAGAGAGAGAGAGAGAGAGAGAGAGAGAGAGAGAGAGAGAGGTGCAGTTTGGTTAAGGGGGAGGAGTCTGCAGATGAAGCTTGGCCATGTAGTTTTGCATTGATTCTGAAAATGATGCTCATGTTGGGCTTCTTGGGCTTCTTGACTAGAATCCCAGTTTCCAAAAGACCAGCTTATGGGGAGAAAAGATGAAAGAAAGGAAAGTGGAAAGTGAGGTCTGTGCCTTCCTGCTTTTGTATCTCCGACAGTTGTATTGAACTCTCTCTTGGACTTTTGACACAGCAGCAATACGAGACCAAAGTCGGGTTTAAATCACTGGGCGCTGTTTGAAGTTCGTGTCCGTGGCACTATAGGCATAACTACAGGAAATCCCTTATCAGTCTGCTCAATTCCACTGCACACAATATTTGTTTCCCTTAGCCCGAAGTAATTTGTTCTATTTTGTTTCACAAACTTTTATTATTCCCCCAAACAAAAGCTGCGGCGGTTTCGCAGACCCATTTTTTTAAGAGTTTATCACACAATAAACAGGAAAGTTGCATTGCACATTCTGAATTGTGTGAAGTTTTCTTATCTCTCTCAGCCATAGAAAAACTTCAAGGCAACACAGCTCTATGTGCTCCAAGCTCAGGATAAATCTTGTTTAAGACTTTTGAGGACTCTTCAGAAATTACCCAAAAGGTTTATAGACATTTCCTATGACGACATCTACACTGCCACCCTGTTCTACTCCCTTACATTTCCTGTTAGCGGTGAACTCACAAACCGGCGTCTCTTTTTACTGAATTGATGTTTTTTGTGCCACTTCATTCTACGTCTATGAAGTCCCTAAAGGCTCTCAGTGACACATGATGGATGGTTTGCCTTTGGTCACAACATCCAGACCCCCTTTTCCACGTCCCAGACCTCCTCACAATCCCCTTTCTATGTGTTGTCTCTAAACAGACACTTTAGTGCTGCAGACCTGGAAAGAGGGGCCCAGTGACCCTGCACTGCCGGGCTATTGTCTGCTATGGGCCTGTGGTCCCGGAGGGCAGCATGTCTGTGCCACCCACTTGAGACCAAACAACCAGAGCACCTTCCATTTTTACATGCTGCACTTGAAGTGAAGCAATCCTCTCACCTCAGGGGTGGCCGAGCCCAGGGGCTAAAGATGCTTATCCAAGTCTGTCCTTTATTTAGCTGAAAGATAATTCGCCCAAGTGCCTTTAAAGACTGTTCAGCATTTTCTTCCTAGAGCACACACATCATTCACCTTCTTCCCCCTGATATAATAAGCGGTTAAAGGGCCATTACCTTCCAATCTAGTGCTTAGGACATCAAATTTGAATACAATTCTGCATCCAAGAATTGTTTCATTGCAGACAACGGCCTGAAAAGTTAATTCACATTCGCGGCTAAGTGGTGCTGAGCCCAGGTGCTGCTCGTGATAATCTGTGGCAGAGAGTTTGGCAGCCATTATAATGTCTTATAGATTAAATTTGTGAGACATTTAGAATTGGCAACATCGTCTCCAACATTTGCACTCTATTAGCTTTAACTGTCTTAGCTTCAAGCAAAGCCTGTAATGAAACTGCAGCAGATGGTGGGAGTGACGCAAGCATAAGCCAGTGAGGACTGTCCTGTACGTCCATGGGCGAGACCAGTCATCGGCCCGTAGACCCCAGGCAGAGCAGCCACAACCCTGCGCTCCTCTGCCCCGACGCACTAAACACAGGCATGTTTACAGGAAGTGTTTGAAGAAGGTATTTGGTCATTTTGGTCAAAATGACGAATTTCCCTGATCCCGGACTAGTGCGTAACAAGAAACAGACATTCCTGAGATAGCTGTCGCACAGATGACAGAACGGGAATCTCTCTGCTTCCTTTGAGCCACCGTCCTTTGTAAATAGTCAGTGCTGAAGCATTTGTCTTCAGGTGGCCTTTTGTTAAATCGGTTCCCTCATCTTGAGTGCACTGTGCCTTATTTGTTCAGTTTGCTAAAAATATGATTCCTGTTTACCATCCGTTTACATATCAGGCTTTCTGAAGCGGTAATGTAAAGAGCGGATGTTTGTTTGTATTGTTGTTTCACTGATTAAATCACAAACGGAATATACAGTTCCGCATCTGCGCACTTATTAAATTGGCAAACACAACAGAGGTTAATGAGTAAATATCTGTCAGAGCATTGGCACGGTGATAGTTGCTAATTAGCTTCTCTGAGATCAGGTTCTGACATCTTCATTGAGATGTTCAAAGCCTTAAGGGATGAGAGAAGAACCGCAGTCGTGTTGAACATGTCTGAGGCTTTCAACCATAGGCAGCTTGTGTCTCATATGATATGTTAGGAATCACACTAGTAACTTGCCTGATTTCAATTGTAACCTTATCTGCTGCTCAGCAAAAACTCCCCAAATCTCAGAATTTTCTGCCTGAATATGAAAAGCAATGACACATCATGCCATATAATATGTAGCCTATAACATTATGTGAATTATATACTGTTTGAAATCACTACTTGCTTTTGCTACTTGTGTCTGCAATATAATACGTAGTTTTAATGTTTCACAAGAATAGGATCAGATGAATTAATGTGTTTATTTTTAGTATGTTATATAGTGCACCTACTGCCTTGATTCCTTTGTAAATCTGGTAGGGTTACAATTTTTATTTGACCATTTCTGATCACCCCTCCTCGAAACGCCTCCTCCGCATGGTGGAGGGGTTTGACCACCTGAATGATGCTGGTGGGGTCTCCCACAATCGCAGATGACGGGTTAGACAAAGAGCGGGTCAGGAGCCCCTCGTGAGAGACCAGGAGGCCGTCCTCCCGTGGACCCACCACCTGCAGGAGGAACCATAAGGGGCTGGTGCAGTGGGATTCGTGCAGCTTGGACGGCTGCATGTCTTGGCAATGGATGAATGTAAGGAAATGGATGCATGGATGAACTCCATTTAGACCTGGGGATTGGGAATGTTCTAGTCCAGAAAACACAGAAGTAATCCCATAAATACATGATAACAGCTTATCTGCTTACTCCCCTGCTTGAAATTCTCAGATTTATCTCTGAAAGTGTCCAAAGTAACCAAACAGAAATAACTGCATATTTGATTATGAGTCTTAAATCACATTAGCTGTGGCTCCTCTTCTAAATGCTCCAGAGGTTATTCACTGGACAGGGCTGTTTCAATAATCACTGAAATGTCTGTAGATGGACTTGATGTCTTAAATTATCTATAAAGATGGTATTTTCAAATTGCACCATTTTCCAAATAATGACTAGTATATTTTTAATATGATCTGTTGTGGTCGTCAGCAGTGCAGGATCAAAGCAAGAAAACACAGTGTGTGCCCTCATCAGCCTGTCAGACTAAGATTCTCTTCAGATAGAGTAAAATAACAAATAAGGGTATTCAGTGGCTCGGTCTCTTTACTGTCTAATCAACAGCTCAGATCTTGTGAAGTGACATCACCCACTGCTCAGCACCAACAGGACTTCTGCTCAGCTCCTCACCTGCGCTCTTTACTCAACCTGTTGATATGTTTCGGACTCCACTACTGAGAGAAGAATCTATGGCAGACTGCCAGCTTCACACACTCCCTTGCACTTAAAAATACCAGCTTCCTGCTTGAAAGACCTATTGGACTATAAAAGTTTACATTCAAGGGGATGATATTTCACCCTTGCTTTATTGTAACAAAATGATCCTAAAAGGCTGTCTTTATTATAATACCGCACTTATCATCCCTTTAATCTGTCCCAACATAGAAATAGAAGAGCAGTTTATAAATGCTTGATGTGGTTCCTATGGATGCTGGGAGTTTGAAGTGGCGGCTGATTTAAGGAGGGCTGAGCATGCCTTGGCCTGGGCCTGCTGACTTACACTGGGACGGAGAAATGTGAATGGACAGATGAGAGATAAGCAGATGTTTTGTGTTGGAGAGGACAGAGGCTGAAAACAGACATGAGGTGTCTTTGAAAGGCTCTTTCAGAGCTCACAAAGCCAGGTCTGTGCTGCGGACTGATGACTCTGAAGATCAACCACTGGTGGAAACCACTGCACTGAACCTTTCACTAAAATCACACATTTCTTTAGCATGGAAACAAGTCAGAGGATGTTCTGATAAAACCGCTGTGCTCCTTTAAAGCCTTACCTCAGCCTCTTTGGTTTGTATCTTGATGTGCACTTTTCTTTCCTCGTTGTTCGACAATACAGCACAGGCATTTGGATTCATACACAATGTTCCCAGAAAGAATAATAATAATACTTCCAATATGTTGAAACCATTTACATCTGCAGCTTATATCCCCCACTGTCATACTATATAAATGATTGAGGGGCATGCATATCACAATAGCTATTGTTGAGATAATCAGCTCATGATGTTATAGACGTTAAAGTCAGGTGAAGGGCTGATGTATTGGCCGTGTACATAAAAGGCAACCAAGACTTTACCGTTGAAACAATTCATTTTATTAACGACTTTTGTCTGAACAGCAATATTTCCATATGGTGTAGAAATAATGACTTATGCGTTGAAGGCCTGTAAAATACTGTGGCATATCATGATTATGTGAATGAGTCAAAAGCAGCAGTACTAACAAAACAGAGTGTTGCATTTGCTTCATGATGCTTTCAGTTATTTGCTTCAAATACGCACAAAAAGTTAGAAATAACTTGTTTTTTATAAAGTGAACTTGTTTCACAGGTCAAAACAGCACACTCCTTTCATTTTGCAGTGCCTACTGTTGGCTAAGCTTTACTGGTGGAAAATATGGAAAATTGCTGTCAAGAGTTTGAAGTCGCAGTTCCTTTGTCTCTTATCTGTCCGTAAAATTCTCCTTTGATGTATTGTCACCTACTCTATTTCATATTCTCTTTGCTCTTTGCGAGAAGAAAACTCCACAACCCAGCGTTTCAACACGTCTTTTTCTGATATGTGCAATCAAAGTAAATTATTCATGGTCGTACTGACTATAAAGTTTAAGCGGCAGATCTGGTAAGTATTTCTCCAGCTGCCGTTGTTTCAGGCAAAAAGAAGCAAAGGGCAACTTCATTAATGACACATTATTTTTATGGCGGGCTTGGAAGTGCAAGGATCCTGAGCACAGTTTGTTGGAGTTTTATGAGAGCCACTGCGTCTCCACCTGCCTGTGCAGGGCTACATAGAGGGCATCTCTCGACATGAGCCCAGAAAGCCATTAAACGCCTTTTATAAGGGCCTCAATGAAGTGCAGATGGAAAGCATCTCTCAATAGAGAACATGGATTTGCACTTAATAATGCTGTTGACAAAAGGTGGAGGCTATTACGTTTATTGACATAGACCACTGAAGGGAATCAGGTTATTGATTATGTTGAAAAATTAAAACAATATTTTTCTGGACAATTTTAACTTTGTTTAATAACTTAAAGTAAAATATAAATGATTACATTTGTCGTCATTTCATAGATGTACCATATTAGGAGGTAAGAAAAACCCAATAAGCTGTATGTTCTTGTGTTTTTCTGCACTTGCACCCTGTTTAACCCATGTTAAATTAGTGTGAAAGAAATATGGCCCAGTCATTGTCATTTGACTATTTTAAATAAGTTAAAATACGACGACAGAGAATAGAGTTTTTAAAGAAGACAAGCTGAAAGGCAATCGCAGCCACTGGAGGATATGGCTTCCTTTGTACTTTTGGGACGTTGGCAGGACTTGATAAATGGATGTCTGAGAAGGAACAGTGTCTCATACAAAACGACTGACCTCTTTCAGTTACATAGCAACAACTTCTGTTTCCTGGGAATTGTGTTTCACTTTTTTTTCATCTTTTGTAGAAACTCTGGCCAGTGGCCAATAAATCTTCACTTATTAACTTTGATTCATGCTGTTCTCCATTCATTTAGGTTAATTGAGTGGTTCCTCTTGTTCTCTTAATAATTATCTGCACCAAGCCACCAAACACATGGAGACTGAACATCTTTTGACTAGTTCACACCAAACCCACAAGTAATGCTGTCACGTCAACATGCAGCCACTCATCTAACTGTGGCAAATTGTTTGTGATGATTCATTATAAACAAATCAACAGTTTGCTGGGAAATACCAAATGGCCCATTTAGTGACACATTGTCTTACTCATAGAAGAAGTTTGTTTTGACCTTTGGCATTATATTGAATTCACTAAAATATGTAAAATGAAATAGACTGTGCTCTGTTTGCATTGTATTATGCTGGTACTAGGGCCTCTGAGTCTGCAACCACTACGATAATTGCTACAGAAAAAGGACAGCACTTCAGAGAGCAAGTTAAAAGTCATGATATTAAAATCCGTCCTCACGTGAATCCCTGCTGACCAGCCTGGTATTTCTGCCATACGCTGGCACTGGCTTCTGCATCATCGGGTTTCAGATTTTTCAGATGTTACAGATGTCTTACACGCCGCACAAGTGTGAGGCGTGATTGAATAATAACCTTCTACAGCGCTTTGAAGAGCTTGTAAGCTTGATAAAGAGCAACAGCACGGATACACAGGAAACAAATGGGTTTTTGAGCTCAGTTATTTTCTGATTCTTACAGTCACATTTTTTTCTTTATCCCTTTTTACCTGTATGTTTGTGATGTGGAACTGCCTTGACTCTAACACGTATTATTACTGTTATCTCTCTTTTTGTGTGTGTTTGTGAGTGTAATTACGTGCTGATATGTTGTTGTTTTTGTTTTGTCTTTCCTTTTTTTTTGGTCTCTGTTTTCTCTGTTTCTCTGTCTCTGCTAGGGTTCTTGAGTTCGAGGGCCTGATCCAGAGTGACTTTAGGGGTTGTGGGTGGAAGTGGTTTGGGCAGTGGTGGTAGTTGCTGTATATCAAATATCAAATCAAGTCTATGTTCTTTTTTCGTGTGTGCACAGAATGGACTGTAACTAACACAATATTAAATAAATGGAAAAAAGGAAAAAAAAAACACATTTGTTACAAATATTTTTCAACAAATATGCTGCACAGCCATTACTGAAGCTATGCATTCCTGCCTTATACACGCAAACTTTACCTTTTTGACTTACAGTAATGATGGGCTCTATATTAGCTGTGATGCCCTAGAGTCCCCGTAAAGGAGTGCATTACTCATATTTTTGAAACATACTGAAAAATACAATCCAGTTCTTCAATGTTGAACCAATTGTAACCTGTTCACACATGTATCGAATCACATACTTGTGTATCTGTGAAACAGTCGGGCTCCAAAGCTTAAGTGAAATGGGGAAAGCCCCCATCCCATATAGGTCTATTTTGGGTCAATGTGCCAAACAAAACACGTGGCCTCCAGCACGTTTCCGACAATCTCGGCGTGAAGAGGTGCTAGAAAATAAATGGCCAATGGTCTGTGTCCAACTCTGCAACACAGCATTTACCCTGTTATCCTTAGGGCCGTAAAGCCCCTATAGGTGATCATTATTCTTATACTGAAGGCAGGAGCTATTATATTTTTGCTGATTCCTTGCCCCTTTGCGAAAGCACACACATTATAACAACATTTCTGCTATATCATAGTGTGAAATAAGCTCTCCTTCCCCGTTTCGTGTGGCTTTGTGTCAGTCTAAAGTGGTTTTCACACCGTCTCCCCTGGCAGCCGCCGCACTTCTCTGTGGGCGCTGGAAGAGCTTGTTTGTTGCACATGAAAGAAGTGGGTCTGAGCGGTTTTCTGCAGATGTTTATTCGCCATGGCAAAGCCTCACAAAGTCCATGTGAGACCGCTTTCTCTGGCACTGTGTAAATTAATTGATTTATTTGGCTGGGGAGAGATTGCACGCATCACAGATTTGCAGCAATCAAATCAGCAATTATGTGGTTTCAAATTTCACGTTGGCTCCCAGCTGCGACAAGCTCACAGACGTCTGGCCTGATTTAACACTGCTTAAAACGCTTTACTCCCTGGCATCATAAATAAACATTATACACAACAGTAATCTGGTGCTGAGACATGCATCCATATGTAATGCCGGTGTATCTCGAGGAGGGTTAGATTAATATGATAACCCCGGGGTATAGATATAGATATGTGTATGTACAAGAGGAGGATTTCATATACCAGCACCGTATTAGATTACACGGAGGAAGCAGGGCGCGAATATTTCATTTCCTGACAACGCTTCACACGTGCTGTGAGGAAACATGGCTGTACATGTGTTTATAGAATATCCAGCTTAAGTTATTGTAGTTATTGCATTTATCGAGTGTATTGTATATAAGATAGAGTTGTTTTGTTTCCATACGCTCTGTCATACAGGAGTTTATCGTTGTCTTATCGTAGTTAAGAGTTGTTCAAGTCGTCATGTTTCAGACTGTTTAGAGAAGTGGACATATTGCCTTTATAGATGGGCTACTTGTAATTTCAGTGTTTGACAAAGTCTTTGTGTTGAAAGGCGAAACGTCCACTACTCCAAGCAATCAGGATACGGACCTAAGAGTCTAAATCAGTGCGATTTATTCTCATGGCGGTTGACCATGCTTTGGTTTGTCGTCTCCTAATGCAGTATTTTTGTAAATCACGTAAACAATTACGATGTATGTGTATGTGAGGGATTGTGAGAGCTAGGAATGACTTGGGGCTGCAGCTAATGAGTTCAGACAGCTTCACCAAACTTGTTTTGATTATTTCAGCAGCCCCCAACAAACTTTAGGTTACGTTTACGCTTTGAACTGCTTACCCTCTGTGCCAGAAGGTAGATCGCTCAGAGAAAGAACATATTTGAAGTTACATGAAACATGAAATACCAATGCTCTAAATATTCTTCCAAACTGCAGAATAAAGCACAATACAACATCCAAAGATCTGTTTATTGAGACTTTTAATGATCAGACTCTGTGAAGAAACACGGCGTAGAGATGATTGAGCTAATTTCAATGTTGCTGATCAAAGTAAAGGCGAGCCTTGTGATGCAGAAACAGGTACACATCACATGACTCAGCCTGGGGGCTCAGTGTGGGGGGTGGCCACACTGAAGTTTGGTGAGGGCCATCTGTGTGCTATTTGGTTGCGTCCCAGCAGTCATGGCTGCCTAATTCAAAAGTGTCAGAGAGTGTCATTAGCTGCAGCCATTTTTAAGCTTCAGATTTCATTAGCCACAGGAAGGGCCACATTAGCCTCCAGATTAATGTCAGGTTTGTGGTTAAAGGTAACACTGCTGCTGAGAGCGGACTGTTTGACCCTCCTATTACACAGTAATTCATTAAACACAATGTATAGATTTAAAGTGTGTAACCCATGGGCATGTGTTCCCAGCAGAATAGTTATATGTTACTGATTATAGACTATGGACAAACACTGAATTAGGTTTGTTTGCTTTATGGGACAGTTTTAGTGTTTTGTGTTGTGTAGTGGGCGATGTGTAGAAGTGACGCCTGCTGAACATACCGGGAAACCACCAGCTCACTATGTGGAGGAAGACAAAGAGAGCTGAGTCATGTTGTAATGAGATGTCCACAAAACCATTAGTCGCTGAAGATGAGCCAAGTCATTGCTCCTATTTTTACTTCGAAACATGGGCCTTCTTCAGCCAGAAAGGATTGGCTTGCCTTGCTGTAATAATACATGTTTGTGTTGTAAGTGAAGACATCTTAAATTTCAAACTTCCACATTCCTCTTTTAATAAGAACAAAACGCTGTCAGCACTCTGGGGTAAAGAAGACATAATGGTGGTACGTGTAGCTGTCTCCGCAGTTTTGCTACATCATCTTGATATCTATCCAAGGCCGGAGGCTGTGAACGTAATCCACTGTGTCCCCCAGAGGGGCAGCGCTCTGTGCTGCTGGGGTCAGTGAACCTCTGTGTTTCATCACTTCCTCATTCATCACAGTGTCAGCCGAGCCCTGCGTCAGGACTCTGTGCTTTACCAGGTGTGAGAGGCGTCTCTTAATCAGGAAATGATTGCAACCAGCCATGATTCATGGTGTGGTCTGGCTGTCATGCTGTAGATGTTGAAGTCCAGAAACAGCGTCTTAAGGTTGAAATGTAACCCGTGTCTTCAGAGAGCTGTACCTGAGCTGATGGAGCTGAGCTCACTCTTCTGATAGACCTCCAGAGGCACCACGATAAATGTTTGAGAGACAGTTTGGACTCTTTCCCTTTCATCTTTTTTACTTCTCGCAAAAAGTGTGGTCTGTTATTTTTCTCTGTCAGCCAAAGGGAGTTTGGACTGTTCCAGTGCAGCATCTCTTTAATGCTGCACTGCTGACTTGGCAACAAGGTTTTTTTTCTTTCTTCTTTTTGGCAATTAACACTTTGTCTATGCCCTCACCCCACTGTCCACCAGGCTCTGAAGTAAGCAGATAATCCTTAAAGTGGCAGGGAGCCATTGCAGGTTAATGCCCTGTATTACTCAAGTGCAGCTTAGTTGATATCTCTGTGACAGAGGATGTTCGCCTGTGGCTGCATCCAAATGAGGCTTTAACAACATTAGCACTTCTGTTTGTTTTTAACTACATTTTAGAGCTCGCTTTGCCATGCTATTTAGTTATAAATCTTTGTTTTAGTTGTAAAAGGATCGTTCAAATGTTTGTGTTTGTTCAAAGTTATTGATCGGTGAGTCAAATGGGACAGAAAAATGTGTTATTCACACACCCATCATGTCAAGTGCATGGTGGTCTCCTGACTCCTGATCACCGGATCCCACTGTATTTCCTTTTAAACCTCTTCCTGTTTGTACCAGTTACATTTACCTAAAGAAGATTATTTAGTTTTAACCACGGTAGCAAAGTGGAATGGTTCTTAAATAAAAGCACATATAGTGTGATTTCTGCTTAGAGTGATTGTGGATTTGTATTGATCTGCAAACAGATGATAGAGTGGGAAAAGACAATGTTGTGAACAGAAAAGACCTTGACCCAGTTTAAATAACAAAGCTGTGCTTTGTGGAATGAACGATGGATGGATTAAAATAGAGGTGAGAAGAAAGAATACACCACAGAGCTACTGCCAGTATTATCTTACTCAGATGCATCGCCAACAAGAAGTGTTCTGGTCACAGCAGTGGAAAATTGTAATAATGACTACACTTAAGTGTGAAGAGCTTATTGAGTTTTCCCTGGAAGCTTCCCCAGTGCATCGTTTGGAGCTGTGCTGTAGGCAGTCACTGTAGAGACTCCAATTACTGACCAAGTCCCACTTGGCTGACTTCTGACGGTGACCAGCAAATTAGAAAGTGAGAGAGACAGTCGAGAAGAACGAGGTGAAAAGGATAACAGAAGATTTGGTGGTAGAGTGATACTGGCCCACAGGAAGCCCAGAGACAAACATCAAGTGGAGTTTAACTTGTGCAGCGCCTGAGCAGAGGCCAGAGAGGCAGGTTTTAGTGCATGAGCTGGACAAGCTCCAAATGCCTTTCTCTGAGGTCATGCTCTGACAACTCTGAGAGACGGGTGTGCAACTTTAGCCAAACTTTCTGATTTCTATCAAAACATATGCAAAATTATTGTACTATTGCAGTCTTTAAGACCAGAGGCAGTTCACAAGCACCTGCGGCATCATGAGCTGTGTTCCTGCTGGACAGCGATTGGCAGAGCTCACGTTTCAATGTGCAGCACGTGGAAATTAGTGGCGCACAAAATTCCTTTATAGCAATTATTTCATTGAAGCACGTAATATTATACAATATGTTTGCACTGTACGTATTAAAACAACACATTTAATGCTATATTGTGGACAGTGTGTTTTTCTCCCACAAGTCACACGTTCACAGAAACAAAACTGCTCAGCTTCTGTTTTGACTTATCTTTGTATTTCCCAAGACACAAGGTAGTTCTCCAGGGTGAATGGATGTGCTGTGGTTGACATTGAAGCAAGATTATTTTGTTCCTAAGCAGACTAGTGTTGAAAAGAAGCAGAGGAAGCAAAGATTGCTGTGCATGTGTGGACTTCCACTGGGGCCTAAAGACAGGGCAAACAGCTGGTTCCTTCATCACTACTTTGCTTTGGGACAGAGCCTTTTGAAGAAATTATGCACAGCGATAGATATGATAATAATAAAATAATAATAAAATACAGTTTTTGATTGTTCAGTTCATGTGTGCTCTTTATTTGGCATGTGTTAAACAACATCAGTCGAACCTTTCCTCAGTAATTGTGTGATATTGTAAGTGTGATCTTGATTTAGAGATACATATTTTTGGAGGATATGTTTGACTGAGCTGTCAGATCTGACCACTCTGTTGTCAGTACTCCCCTTTCCGTGATGAAATTGGCTTCTCATCTATGGCTAACTCTGAAGCTTCACAATCTGCTCACCAGGGTGGGTGTGTCTGTGATGGACTGTGACATATGACCTCTGAAACAGCAGATTAATGGCTGGATGTGGATGGTAATAAGAACTTCCACACTGCATCCATCTGCCTTCCGCCTCTGCAGCTGCAGCTCCAGATGTGGACACACCTGTGAAAAAGAGCATTGATTTCCTGTACCATCGGAGATTTCCAGAATGACTCGCACGTGTCAGTCGCTGTTGATTTGTGTGCATTATTTTTATGGTCAAGGGCACCTACATTTTCAGTGGAGGAGGACCACTTTATTTTACATACTTTGTTTTCAGCTGGGAAGGCACATTCATAACACTGCGGGGACTAAAGTCCAGAGAAAATGAAACATTGCATCTTTTCACAACCATTTCATATGAAAAGGTTCATGTAATAAAAAGAAAGTGAAAGAGGACTCTAAAACAGTATTATAAACGCTTTATCAGATCTTCGGACACAAATGGAAATTGGGGGTCAATCTCTCTCTCTTTTATTCTGATCATTCATAACACCTGAATAAATTCTGTAGTTTAAACCTTCTCTTAAATCTTCTTTTTCATTTTACCACCATCTTTTGATTGTGAGACTTTTACCAATTGTCTTGACCAACTCTACTTGTACTTGTACTGGAAAAGGTACAATGAGGACATGGAGTGGCGCAGCTTTCTTTCCCTTAAAATAGAGGTCAAATGCCGTTGACCGTCTTTGAGCAGCTACATGGGACCAGCCCTTGTGACTGGGCCTTTGTTGTTTCTCCTTCAGAGGTCATTCTGTCTGGGTCATTGTAACTCTTCATAGTCTTCGGCGGAGGTTTGTACTTCATCTTCACTGTTCTCTGCTGCTTCATTCACAACTGTCAGCTTTACATCAGGGTAATGGGGCTTACTTTGGTTTCAGTCTGCCTTAAGACATTGTGGTACTGTGTAATCGTTGTTTTTTTTCCCCTCTCTAATCTTTAAGTATTTCATTTGCAAGTGGTCTTAATCTTTGGACCAGTTGATCCCTCTTAACTAGTTAATTGTGTAATTGTCTAAATCCACACTGCAAACACGGAAACCCCTGTCAGCCTCATGCAGCTCAAGTCCCGCACCAAACACTGAACTGGTTTGGACACCGACCCACTGACTGTAATACAGAAGTACCTGTTTGTCTAATGAGGCACATCATGACAAGTCGGTTTCCCTCAGGTGTATCTCGTAATCTTCTGCTGGCTCTGGAGGGAGAAGTGTCGAAGGAGCATCCCGGGATGTTCAGGGTTAGGGCGCACTGTTATTTCATGCCATTTGGATTCTGGATGCCCGTTGCACAACACATTCAAGGCAGAGTGCATCGACAATGGTAAAAAAATAAATCCCTTTCCCTCAGACTGTCTGTTCGCCTGTCCTGTCTGAAGCATTCACGTACCATACTTTTGGTGGTGAGTTTTGATGGATCATTATTTGAACCTTTTCAGTATCTGTCTAATAAAGAGAGTGGTCACTGTAGTCCCACACGGCTGAGCTACATGATTACAAGCACTAAAGGAAGGCAGTATTATTGAATTAACACTGGTACAACGGTTTGTTTTGTGTCTTCCTTTCATTTAAAAGCTGTCAGCCTTTGCGAGTTTCCCATGAAAACAAGGAGGACGGTCAGCGGCACCAGTGTTTTAAGTGACAAGACCAATGCCGTAACTGGCAGATCATTTTCTGTTTGTCTACGTTACCCAAACAGCACAGGAATGTTATGAGAGCAGCGGGGTCCCATCCCTCAGCCTTTTATGAGAGGACCCCACAAAGGCCCGAATCACTCTTCCTCTCTGTTTCTGCTGTCACCCTCAGGAAAAGTGAGCTCGCCGTAAATCACCCGGGCAGCTCAGTGTTTTGAAGCGGCAGACTGTTCGAAGCCAGCGTCACTTTATAGGCTGATATTTCACTCCATGTTGCCGCTCTTAAACATCGCGTTGCTGTTGTAAGGCTGATGCTTGTAGTCATGAATAGAAGCGGGGATGAATGGTTGATCCACAGAAAAGCGGCCCAGAGTGCAGCTGAGAACCTCTGTCCAACCCTTGTCCAGGCCCTGAACTTCATGGGATTCAGCTTATTCCTTTAGTTTGAAAAGACGAGGCTTTAGTGCATTCTTCAGGACGTGAACCTGAACGTAGCCGTGTTAACTTGCATGTATACGTGTGCGCTCTATACAATGAATCGCTTTGTGTGTGGCCTCATAGAGGAGATTTGAAGAAAAAAAAATAGACTGTGTTAAAACCAATGTGCGCCATGTTCTTTGAGCAGCAATAATAAAACAGGTTATATGATTGTAAAACAATGCCCTAAAGCACTACTTTTTTTCTACAACACGTTCTTTGTATCTTCACAGGACTCTTGCTTGTGACTTCAGAGTATGTTAGTGCAGACTCTCCGTTGTGTATCTACAATCAGTAGGAATGTAATGCTACACTAAAATTACATTTCGATTCTACAAAAAAAACACAGAAAATAAACTTGCAAAATGTAATTTCAAAATGATTTAATGAGACTCAGTTAGAGCTCTTTTATTTATTTTATATCATTTTCTGTAGATTTATCCACAATGCTAGTTTCCTCAATAAATAAACATTTTTATCTTTCAAACTTTATTAATAAAAAGGATTAAACCACACTTTTGCTAAAAAAAAAAACATGTGTGGGAAGCCGTATCCGACGGCCAAAGTTTACTTGGACTACTGGAGGCTCCGGATAGCGACGAGTAAACAACCAGGCAACAAACGGCTAAGGTTTTACTGACATACAGCAGTACATACAGTGGCGAGAAAAAATAAGTACATCGTTTGGAAAATGTCACATTTCTGCCTAAGTTGGTCACTAAATGTGTCTGATCTTCATCAAAATCACAGACATGATTAAACAGTGTCTGCTTAACCTTATACCAACCAGACATTTACATTTTATCAGATTTTTATTGGCCATAACATGTAAACATTCACAGGAGAGCGTGGAATAAGTGAGTACACCGCCTGAATCTCACTGAACTGCAGCAGTTTTGTGAAGAGGAATGATCCAAGATTCTTCCTGATCGTTGTGAACGTCTAATCTACTACTCTAAACTACATAAAAGCAGCTATTTTATACAAGGGATTCACTTACTTATTCCAGGCTGTTATGAATGTCTCAGGTTTTTCTGAAAAAGCCTTGATAAACATGTGAATTCATTTTTACACTGATGATATCACGTTGTCCAGGCCCTGAGGCAACAGAACAGCCCCACATCATGATGCTCCTGCTCCATACTTCACAGTGAGGATAGGGTTTTGATGTTGATGTGCTGTTCCATTCTTCCTCCACACATGACATTGTGTGTTTCTCCCAAACTGCTCAACTTTGGTTTGCGATAGAGCTCTTGGATGCTCCAGAGCACTACTGGAAAAATAACTGTTGGACCCAAAGTTAAACAAACGGTGTACTGACTTTTTCTCGCCACTGTACATACAACAGTTGTTTGCATGTGGATGCCTGCGTGGTACTGAAGAGCTCATAGCGGCTCCCGTACCGCGTAGCTCCAGTAAATCCAAACCTCCACCTAAAAATGGATTTGTATAATCACTGCCACCACTCAAAAGGCAGCGCTGATAAATAATACACCAAAATAAGCCCAAGGAGTCGCCACTCAATAGTGTCCGTGTACTACTAAATAAATGAACCAAAATTATGTAGAAACGGAAAGTGGACCGAACCAAACACGCTTTACCGAAACGGTTCAATGTTCCCTGTGTTAAACTCGTTAATCTCCTAACAATCAGAGAAGTTCTTTACGATGAGCCCCCTAAAATCAACAATCTTCTGAATGTTAAAAATGTTATCATTTCACACAGGAACACACAACTCTTACATGCAGGACTAGAAAAGCAACTTATTGTCTCAACCAGACAACAACGGGACTTTTAAACAACTTTTAGTTGTTTAAGGACTGCTAGAACTGCAATTTTTTTTTGTACTCCTTCCCTTATTAGGAGACGCATTCAGCAGCTGTTTAGAGGCATACTGCAATAGAGTTCAGGAATGTGATGTCATATCGCTAAGCATCATGGGATTAGCAGCAGTTATAAACTAATGGAGATTTTACAAGTTAAAATACTGGAGTTATTGTTCACATTAAAACACCTGGACACCACAGTGAGTTAGATGTACTTCCTATGGTATTTACCAGCAGTAACTCGAGAGTTGCTACCCGGCTTTTTCCTCCACTTTTTACACTATTTTTAGCTAATCTTATTCTATGGAAAATGTACGCTAACAGCTGAAAACATGGCGGATCTCCATGGTAACTGTGGATTATCCCGAACTCTATACATTTGCAATATATGCGCTATTTCTTTGTGTTGTTGTGAAACACTATATACTATATTTAATGATATTTTAGCTTTTGGAGGAGTAAATGTGTTTCTTCTTTTTCTTATTCTCGTAAAACTTTAATTATTATGTAACTTTTTTTTTTTTTTGCTTTCTTAAGATTTTAAACCCTTTTTCAGTATTTTTTTTTTTTAATGTGCAATTAGACACTGAAGCCTAAGTACCTGCATATGCATAAGTCGGCACAAACCTCCAAACAGCTCCCCGTGCACTCCCGTGAGCCGGAGTTGGATTATTTCTCCCCGATGGCCTTTGTTTGAAGACAGAGGTGTTGACTGACAGCCCAGTGCGCCGACCCTCCTGCGGCAGGGTTCAGCGCGGATGCCTGACTAATGAGGTCGACTACAGGGATTATAATCAGGCTGGGAATATTAGTATGCTCCTATGTCAGTCAAGTGGGAAAAGCCCCCCAGTGTTGCAATGTCAAAGAGGGCTTTCAGCTTCCGATTAGTTCATGTTTACCATACAGCAGTACAGAGCCGTGTCGTAGGGTCCCCAGGGCGATTTTAGACGTCTCGGCCCTTGACACTTAATGGAGGGAGGAGTTACGGTGGGAAATCTCACCATGGGTCCAATTCCGCCCGCCCCAACAGACGCAGAGGGCACTTTAACATACAAATTATCTGCTGTCGTGCTTTTGGCAGTGAAAAGTGGTCACTTTAGCCCACGCCTGTCTTTAACCTCATTACGATCATTCAGCTAAAGCTAACACTTCAAGTTACTCTGTGTTGAAACGCATTAACTAGTGCTCCATATGACCTCAGCGGCATTCACCACACACTCCCTATACATAAGATCATTTAAAAGAGCAAAGCAGAGCCGAGAAAAGCGGATGGAGCCACCAGAGTGATGCGACATATGGAACTCATCATCGGGCCGAACTTTAGTTTATACCGACAGTTGTGGCCTGCTGGCACCTACTTCCCGCTGGGCAGGATGGGATTAATCCGGGACAGAGGATCCGTGGAATTGCAGATAAGAGGTGTCAGGGAGAGCGGGGAAGGGATCCTGGATTGTGAGACGCTGGCATCCACAGAAAACAGGTGCTCGGAGGCTCAAGGCTTCAGCTGGCTTTAACACAGCCCAGTTTCTCATGTTCTTGGTAAAGAAAAACAAAAGCTTTTTTCACAGATAAAACATCAACAGCGTCACTTCCACTTCCTCTGTCTGAAGATTGTGCGTTGAGAAACGACAAACTGTGATACTACTGATAAATGTATTCTAAGTTCCTTCAAAAACGTCTGTGTGAGTGGAGGAAAATAACCACATGTCGATGATTAGACACTTTTGATTTATGTGGCATGATTTGGTTTGGACCTCAGCGATGGGTTCTTGGCCAAATTAACAAACTGCACTGAAACTAAATGAAAGGCATAATTGCCAGAGGAAATTGCCGTCTCATCTTAATTTACATGTTTGTGTTGCGGCGTTAGCCTAAAGGAATTAATTAAGAGTGTGTTGTTTTAGGCATCACACATGAGCGAAAAGGTTTTTTTTATTTTTTTTTCCTGACCAAGTTTATTCAAGCTTCATACCTTGGTTCACTGCAGATCTAATCAGGAAGTTAAATGAAACTTTCTCCCTCCAGGTTTCCGTCCAAAATGGCGGAGTAGACGAACAGCAACAAACATCTCAGAATCTCCCTCTAGACTTTATTTTAATACTGACCAAATCCCTTTGACCCGGTTGTTTTCTCCTTTGCTAGACTTCGCTTATCCCAAGTTTTCTTTTTTGGTGAGTGAAAAAATCCATTGTAAAGCGGTAAATATTTTATCAGCCCATTTCAGTGGACCCCTGATGCTCGACTGCGGAGCTATATCAATCTGAGTGAGAATAGCCCCAAGCGTTTTCCCGCTGAACGCATGCCCAGTTGTCGACTTGCTCGCGTTCAAATATTACATTGAAAGGATAATGAGGCCGCTTTTTGAATTTCAAACAGCAGAATAAATGTACGGTTTGATTTTGTGTGACAGAGTTGCTAGCTCTCATGGGTCGACACATCTCCGCGTCGCCCCGGGGGCCAAAGAGGTCGTGACCCTCTGATTCGACACCTCACAGTTACCGACACCTGGGATTTATTAGTGAGCACCTCGCCCGACAACAGCCCTCGTATCTTCACTCCGAACTTGCAACATTCAATCGGTTCCCCCTTTTTTTTCTTTGTCTACCTGCATTTCATCGTGTTCCCTGCTGCTCGTCCATCTTCACCGGTCTTGCAGCGAGAGGTAGGGGGAGTCTCTTTGAGCTTGACTAATGTGGTTGAGATAGCGTGCAGTACGGCAAATGGGGGAGCACCTTGATGCGGTCCATACTTTGTTCTTTTTTTTTTTCTGACTCTGCTCAGAAATGCATTCAAATGGAAGATTGGCTGTCTGACCCGTTTCCAGCACGGTTAGCTGCGGTGAGGACCATCAAGGCATGCTGGGACACCGGGGCCCTTACGGCACAATGACTCATATTAGTCAAGTTTACAAGAAGAGTATCCATGTGGCGCTCAGTCTCAACCCTATGGTAGTACAAGTACAGTGTGAATGCAGCTTATGCCCAGCCATTACAGCTCCAGATTGTGTCGGCAAAATTGCGTAGCACGAGCATTTAGACACTTGGACACCTATTAGATGTATTGACCGGTAGTGACCCGACAGCTAATGGAGTTGTTCCGTGGCTCCTTTGTCTACTTTTTTGTTTACAGCCATGTTAGTCTTGTTTACTTGTTGCTAGTTTCCCCTGACGAGACGGATTTCTTTTGTAATTGTAGGTTTACAAATAACCACGACAATTCACAAATGAACCCACATTCGGGGCCGAAGATCACGAATGTGGATGGAATATCAAAACATTGGGTGAATGTGGTACCTATATAAAAGTGCTCCGATTCTCATTTCCTCTTCCTGGCCCTTTGTGGAAGCTGCTTTGTACGAAGAGCCACAGTTTCCCATTCTAGCAAATATCAATCCACATCAAAGTTTGGCCCACAGCACCCCTATGTGAACCTTGCATAAAGACGACACAAGAGACCTAAACAAAACAACCTGGATCCATACACAGCAGTAATGTTGTCAATTTCAAACTTATTTTCTCTGGTTCTAATCATTGACATAACAATAACCCGTGAACATGCTGTCCAACCATGTATTTCATTGTAATTGATTAGTCATGTTATTATCTGACAGTGACTTGGCTTCTAAACACTGTCCCTGGTGCCATGTTCTTCCGGATGTGCGTCTTGTCATCGCTGTCAACATCTTCTTCATCCCAATGACGCACATACAGTCAGTGGCCTCTCGTTTCCTCACGAAGTATTTCAGCAGAAGATATTTTTGTTTATTTGTTGTTTTGCTGCATTTTATCTGGATAAGAAAACATCCACGGACTGGGAGGGGTGGTTATGCTGCGCTGCGTACGGCCGGAGGTGACACAGCATGCTGGGGTACAGTAATGGAGTCATCCATCAACAAGGCCTATTAAAGCACCTTGACAAGCCAGCTGAGCCAGTGACCATGGTGACCAGCAGAAAGGCTCCCGTTTGCTCTCAAAATGAGCCTGCAAACACACTTCAGGTAAATGCTTCAGTGTTCATTCACTGAGCAAAAACATCATTGTATAAGTTATTGAAAAGGAAAGACGCGCATATCCACAGTGTGGTACGTCAAAGAAGGCAAAATGGAAATAAACTTTACAACAACTGCAATAGCTCTGCAATTTTGTTAATGGTGGTGCAAGAAGTTAAAAAAATTGTGTGGTTCTGCTAGTTAATAAACAAAAAGTTATAAAAAAATATATATAATAATTTTACGCCTCAAAGCAAATGCAATCGTCACACTTCCCAAACACATTGAGGTTAGTTTTTCACCTTTCATTCTAAAGCCTAAAGGTCAGAGTTCTGATCATCAACACTGAACTAGCTTCTTTTTTCTTTTTTATGTATGTTCATTAAAGGGGCTAGATGCAAGTTAGCCATTTTATACTCACTACTGCCACCTCAGGTCATACGTGTAACTGCACCTTCTATATTAAGCTCGTGCATGACGGCACTTCGGACCCGAATTAACACCGTTTTGAGTGACAGTGCAGGATTTTAGAGGCAGTTGTGGTGAACAGGTCTGAGCTCATTCTACACCTTAGGACATTGTTGAAACATGTAGGGGGAGGAAAATACTTCATTTTAACATTTTTTAACTCCGTATAGTCCCTTTAAAGCATTACTAAGTAAACTCATGTCCCTAGAGGCCATAAGCGCCACTGCCGATGTCGTAGCATGTTGCAGTTTTTTACTCATTAATTTTCTGTGAGAGTAAATACTACGCCGACAGAAAAGACAAAGGGAGAGAGGGATATTCTACATCCAATTAAACAATGGAGATATTTTTTTTCACTCAAACCTGGCTGTAAATACTGTGTAAGTGGCGCTAGCCCACAGTTAGCTTTACCCATTAACCTGTTATCTTCTTCTTTGTGATTCTATTAATGTGTATTGGTGACTCCGACCTGGTGGCAGCGAAGTTGCAGTTGTGATTTTCTGGCCAGAGACACCAGAGAGAGATGAAAGACCCCCAATCATCCCATTAACACTTGTATTACCCCCAGAGGGACTACGGAAAGGATTTATGAATGTAAAGTACTGCTTTAACATGCACTGTCCTGACCAAATAAATGAATTCACTCTTTTTCATTTAAAGGATATAGTTCTATGGATATCTGTGCCTAAGCCAAAAGTATCTCACGGACACATAAGGGCAGAGCAGGGGCCACTCACTGCTGTAAACAGTATAAAGACTAAAGCCTGAATCATTTCCCTGGTGTCAAAATGGCTTTTTCCTGTCCTTTCCTTAGGCGCTTCATTGTTTTTTTTGCTGCACTTAAAGCCCTTTGAGAATTCTCTCAAGCCGAGGTAGAGCAATTATGTGCAATTTCAGCTCTCAAACCCATCTCCAGCAATCACCATGGCAATATTTAAAATGTGCTCAGAGATAGTCTGCAGGTGGGAGTGTAACATGCTCCCTAAAGATCGCTCCAAAAGTGTATTCAATTTACAGATCCTGTTTTTAAGGATTTAACAGCTCATTGTCCATTGTGATTTGTCATCTGAACAGAAGCACAATCCTCAATCCCCAAAGCCATCTTACAAACTCCTGTTGCTTTCTTGTTTGATTTCACATTTGACAGTTGAAAAAGTCCCTGGCAGCCCCCGGTGTCAACAGTATCTCTGACCAGTGATCAGAATCCTATTCACAGAGGCGTATCTTCTCCATCTGCAGCGTGTCGACCGGCGTCTTCCCTGAATTCCTTTCTTTGTTTGTGGAGGTAAGGGAATAACATTAACGGGTCGTCCATTGACTTAAACATCCTTGGAAAGTCCGCCTTGGCCTCGCACCTGCCGCCTCAAGAATCTCTTCTCCATCACTGTTGAGGATGTGCGGTTTGGAAAGTATGCGGGTGACAGGGTAGCGCCGCATGTGGCAAGGAAACTGTGAGGAATGTTAACCTGGCCATTGCTGTACATCCACCGGGAGAGCCAAGAATTCAACCATTGTTTGAGATAAACAGAGTCTTAATATCTTCTTCTATTGAGCACCTGCAGAGTCAATATACTTATGCGCTCCATTGTGTTTGCCTTCCTTGTTTTGACTGTGATGCTGAGGCCAAGGCCGTAGCGGTCTGATGGCACTCGTATGATGGATTGCCACCGTATTAGAAGTTATTATGAGGTCTTAACGGAGCAGAAATTCCAAAGGCGGCTACTTCAGTGATACAAAGAAGGAAGTCAAATGTCAAATCAATGAATGCCGCCACTATGTTGCTCCACGTTTAATCACTCAATTCTTCCTGTTTTTGATTCCTTTGGACGTCCTGCCTCACGTTGCGCTTACCTGATCTGATAAAGATGTGGCACCTGTTCAATCTGTAAGTGGGTCCACTGTACTGCCTTATCACTGAAGATCTCAATATCTACAAGAGGATTAGAAACATTTGTCATTCAGTGGAAACGTCATGAGTGATCAAAGATAAGTTACAGATGAGCTCCCTCTCCCATACACTGACGGTGTTTTCAAGCTGGTTGTTGTCTTTATCGATAATCACCATCCGTAAAGTTCTGTTGCACACAGTGGCTTTGGGGCATCCCTTTAAAAATGTTACATGTTTTCAGCACTGGGCAAAAAAATGACCAAAAAGATTAATTGATTCTCGGTATTTACTGTAGTTTAAATGCCTTGTTGATTTTTCCGCCCTGCACTTAAAGTGTAAAGCCTGGAAATATAGTTTTTGCTCCATATGTGAAATGAATATAGAAAAGGAGGCTGGGGTCTTCTTGTTCGTGCACAATAAAAACCCCTTCAATGGGAGCGTACAGTATTTCCCTCTGCTTTGAACATCAGTCTCTGTCACGGCAGACGTCTGCTCCACAAGCCAAAATCATGTTCCTCACAGCGGGCCGTCTCCGAACGCCGCTGACAGCCCGGACATACAATCAGGACGGCTGTGAGTGAGTGGACTGTTGCAGCAGCTCAGCGGGACAGTGTCACGGTTTTCCCTTTCCCCCTGACCCAGCAGTACTTGGGTGCGCGGGGATTGGGAACAGAGGAGCGCTCGCTGCCCTCGGCCAAAATTTATGCAGTCCAGGCGTTTGTTTTGTCAAGGCACTTTTGCTTATTATTGTTTCACTCGTACAGACTGCTGGTTGAGATAATGAATCAACATGCAGCAGACCGGAGTTATGAGTCCACAGGGAGTCACCGGTCACCTGGTTTCAACATTTGGGGGCGTTCTGTGTTTTCATAGTGTGCTCAGTATGCTACAAGCTTATTCAAGATATCAATGAGCAATGGCTGTATATGAAGTAATAATCGTTCAACAACATTGGCTTTGTTGAAGCGACACCAACCTCCCAAATATGTAAAGTCACTTTGGAGTGTGGGAACTCACACAACACGCTGTACCGTCATCTGTGAGATTCCTATAGTGGAGAAATGAAAGGTGATACAATTTACACTAAGATATTTGTAAATACGTCCTGCCAAGCAAGTTATGAGCAAGTCCACATAAAGGAAAGAGGCATTCTTCATTCCTTATAGTTGTGTTTATCTCTGAAATCTGTACAATTGCAGAATAGTGCCAATGCCTTATACAGAGCTTGTGATCTGTGCAGAGAGAAATTATAAATATCCACCCATATGTTGTGTAGCATGTCCTTACAATGCACTCTGATTCGTGTGTGCCAGAACCAAAATGCTTAGCCTGTCTTAGCCTACATCAATTATTCATCTGACAATGCCGCCTGTTCTTCGCACAAAAGGACTAGTCCTGCTTTCTAATCCTTTGAAATGTATCATGAATACAGTTCATTCTCTCATCTTCTTCCCCCATTCACCATTCAATGATACGCTTCACTCGTCAGACTGACAGGAGCTGACAGTTTCTTTAGGGCTAAAATAACACATTTTTTTCACGGTAGTAAAGTCTGGAAATGTGGGCTGGTTTAATTGCGTTCGAATGTATGATAAGGGTACAGTGAAAGGCAATAATAAACAGTGCGGAGCTGAAGCTATAAATAGTGTTTGTCATAAGAGCCGGTGGATGAAGGTGAGCGAGGCTGGATGACATGTGGTCTGAGGTCAGAGTGTGCGTGCAGACTGTTGGATCCGTTTTTCCATTGGTCAGTGCTGACACCCATAAAAGCCCCTGCACCGCACACACAGGGGTCCCAGGGCGTTTGTTTGATTCTCCATCCAAGAATGGTTTTAAGATCAGTGCCTCGAGACGCTATGCGGAGTGAATTTCCAATAAATCGACGCAGCCCACCAGAGCAAAGTAACTGCCACAGCCAAGTGCAAGTGCATTGATTGTATACTTTTATTATCCGGCGCTTGCTCGTGCCAGAAAGTGTTGTATTTCTGTCTATTGCAGTAATGTTCATTTTATTCTATTAACTCTGTTTTCAGGGCGAATGAAAGAGCGGTACTGACGCTCATCACCGTGGTCGTTAGGCATCGTAGGCTTTGAGCGACGTTAGGTTAGGGCAGACTTCATTGTCCCAAAGGGAAATTGGACTTCGGCTTGCCGTGGGGTGGAGTGCTGCACTGCTCAGACATACTATTACAGCAGCAATACTAGGCATTAATAATACTATGTTCCCTCCTAATTTGTAATTTAAAGTGAATGTGGGTTCATACACAGTGGGCATGTGTGTGTTTCGCTGTTTGTAAAGCACAGTAGTGGCGTTCGACAGGACGGCCTGGCTGGATCGCTCTTTTTATGTAATGGGGTCGTAGTGAGCAACGCCGGAGCTTTTTACAAGTGTCAGAGGGGAAGAGGAATTTGTGGGCACAAGGGGAAGGGTCTTAGCCATTGAGAGCTGGCTGCCCTATTATCAGGGGTCAAAGGTCAAGTTAGGCACTGCACTAATCTTTTCACAAGGTTTTTATGAGCTCCTGGCTGTGTGTACACGCAGCACACAGCACTCGTTTAAGTCAGAAGCCGGACAAGAGCTTAGAACAACTCTGCACTTCTTATAGTTACTCAAATTTACTCTGTCACTGGTATATAAAAAAAAAATTCTTTCAAAGACCCAAAGCCTTTGTAAATTTAGCTTGATGAGTCATATTTGATTAAATTCGTCACATTTATTGGTGCAATAGAAAAGCAGATCTTTAGGTAAACTGATATTTTGGATGTTATTTATTATGTTAATTAACCTCTTAACCAAGTGCATTTCCTCCAATTCAGCTTCACCCAAATCTAAAAGCTTCTAGACTGGAGCTTACAGCCTATAGGCATTTGAAAGCTAAGACCTACAAAACTCATCTAAGATTTCTAGTTGTGTTGTCACTTTTTTTTGTACTTGGGCGGCACGGTAGCGCAGAGAAGTTATGCCTCTGGCAGCAAAAACAAAAGAAAATAAGGAGGAAGGACAGCAAGACAGCAGTGAGTGTAGTAAGTTAATGTAGTTGTATGTGTCTAAAGTGCCTTCTTTTAGCAGCCTGGTACCCTTTCTGCGTTACTGACCACCGAGTATGGAGTGAATGTATAGTTGTCTCATGTAAAGCGCTTTTTGATTATGTCTGTGAAAGGCGCTATATAAATAAAGTTCTTCTTCTACTTTTGGCTCTGTTTTGATGCTTTTTTGTCACCTGTTTTGTTACGTTTTTGATGCTGTTTGGAGAAAATGTGCTTCAGGTCGGGGTTAAGAGGTTAACTAAATACATTTTCTTTCTTTCTTTCTGCTGAAGTATCATTGTGGCTTCTATTTTTATGTTGTAAAAGTAGCTCGCAGGGAGTAACAGGTTGGGACCCCTGCATTGAACCAAATGATCCCTGTGATTGTCCCGAACTCGATACCTGCTTGGTGCCTTGGCGGTGGTCCTTGTTGCACAAATCCTTCTGAAGATCTGGTTTGGCAACAACAGCCTCTTCTCAAACAATATAAATGTAATGGGCAGGTGAGATTTGTGTACGTCATGAAAACCCAGCGTAAAGCGAGTGTGGATCTGATAATGACTGTGTTGCATGTCCCGTCAAAATAGCGTGAGACCCGTATCTCTTTGCTACTATTCCTCAGCGCACGCTCCAGTCACAACACACACGCATTAGACATGAAATACTGCGCCGCTTCAGGAGATCCTCGCTCTGATAAACGTGTACTCTTCAATCCTGATAACGCACCAAATATCCGAGCTAAGTCATTATTTGCATGGATTTATAGGCAATAACTGATGTTCCCGGCACTGCAGTCCCCTTAATCCAATCCATAACAATAAAACGAATGAAAAGCTTTGTAATGTGTGTATAAATGTAATGAGACTTGATTCTCTCTGGGTTCTCGATTCATCCTTTACTCATTGCACATGCAGCAGCCATTTGATCCATCATTACTATAAAAAGTATTGATTGTAGCCGCTTACAGCAGAAGTGCGCCTCATTAACCTAGCAGTAAGCAGATGCTTCCAGTAATTTCTAATTAGATTTTTCCTCGTTTGCTTCCAACCTGCTGTCGCTAATTTAGAAATCAAGCGCTTATCCGTGATTAGGGATTTGTGTTGGGAGTTTAATACACCCAGTGCTAATCAAGCTGCTGGACCTCTTTGTTTTTCAAAACCGAATAAAGACATGTGTGAGTGTGTATTTGCTCGACAGTGAAAGATCAGTGAGTGCAGAATAGGGCTGCGAAAATTATTGGGAATATTAAAACGCTTGGTAGAGCTGGACAAAAAATAGCAGTTTGAGAATGTTGTTTTTAAAATCTAGACTTAGTTCACAGTGTGCATTTTTACCAGGTTTATGAACGACTTGAGAGACGAGCGAGAGACGAATGGCAAACTAACACACGAATGACATGCATTTCAGAGCATGATCACCTCAACTGCAAATTCAATTAGATTGTATTAAACTTTGCAGTCATGCCGATAGAGAATTTTACTTTTTTGTTGGAGTAGAGTGCATTATTACTTCATTTAGAGTAAATTGGGAATGGGAACGCACTAACACAGAAGAGTCTAAGGCTTTAACGGTCTGCCCTGCTTTGTTTCGACCTCTGACTGTTGTAAATTCCGGACTATTGAGCGCAGCTGAATACCAGCCGCACTAACTAAATTCAGAAAGAAAAAAGAAAAAGTGCATATATAGGCTGCACTTGTCTATGAGCCGCTGGTGTCTGTCCATGTTGTAGCATGAGTGCGTTACGGGACAGGTTACACGCACAGCGTATGAGCAGCACCACAGACAAGTGTCCCTCCTCTTTGCCGTTTCATTCTCATCTCCTCCTCGCTCGTTTTTCACAAACATCGCGCTGCATCTTCCATACTTTTACGCACTAGATGGACAACTACTTAATTAAACCCACTGTGAGTTAAATCTTCTGAGAGAAAGAGCATCAGGTGATGGTCTCGGTGTAGCACCGGTATTAAAGCGATGGCCTCTCTTGCTTTAGAAACGTGACCTACACCAGCATGTGCACTCCTCCCTCCCCACGCCGCTGTCTGGTAGTGGTCAAAGTAAGAAAAGGGCTGAACTGTGAGACAACTCCTTCATATCATTTGATTTTCTGGTCGGGCTCATGCATAAGATCTAAACTCTACGCAGTTAACATGTGAAAATCTTTAAATTAGCCGCATCGTTGTATAGACCGCATGGTTCTGGGCGTGTGAATAAAGTTGCGGTTTATAGTCTGAAAATTACGGTAAGCTATGTACACGGCTTAACCATGACTCACATAAAGGCATTCTCAGAGCTAGAAACAAGTTGCTACACTACTTCCTCTTTTCATGGTTTGAAAACAGAAATACTCCGGTAGCACAGCTTTTCCTATTGTTTTTGACACACAAAGAAAAGGTTTTCTTTCGATAGCACACAGTTGAGTCTGGACTCTTCCCTCGTGCATTATGAAGCCATAAGCAGCATCTAAAATGTCTTAACTGCTTTGAAACACACTTCCAAATCTGAACCCAAATACGGTGACAGCTCATATGTTGATTTCTCATGCTGCCCAGTACAAAGGCATTCTTCCACGACACTGTAACATCCTCTGATTAAAATAGATAAGATTCTTAAGTGAAATTAGAGGCATGCACGAGCAAACAAGCCCAAACACAATGACAGATGGAGGGACTCGCAGGATTTCCGAAGTGAGGAAACTGCTGTGGATCAATAGGAAACGGTAGCGCGAGGCGATGCGTGACCCGGATCTTTGCAGGCGCCGTACACGGGGCCAGCTGCCTTCCTCTGTGTATTTTCCTGTTTATTGTGCTACCGCCTGCTTGTTTGTCTGTTTTCTTTCGGTCCCTCAAGTCAATACCTTCCTGGACTTGCAGAGGTCGTTAAGAGGCCCAGAATATCAGCCGAAGGGAAGTTTGATGAAGTGCAGTGTGCATTGTGTTTTGTATTCATGCTACTTTTGGCTCTTGTGGAGATATTTGAGCTAATTTAGAATGTGTTTGTGTTTATGGTGTCGGTTCACAAGACAAACTATGTTGAGTTTTGAGTCCAAGTCACTCAAGTCCATAATCTGCAAGCAAAAACACCGCCGTACCTTCTCATCTGCAAACATTAAATCCACATTCGGATGGAGTCCAGTGATCGCTGCCTTGTTGTTGATTTCCTGCTGTGTTGGGTCTCAGCTATTTGCGGAGCTGCTCATCAAATGCATTGAAAGTTGTTGTTTTCCACCCACGCCTTCATTGCCAAATCAAACAATGCCATTCCCAAGGACGTCCTTAAAGTTTACATTCATTTCCTCTCTCCAAAGAGCTGCATTCGTCTCAAACCCCCATTGTTTATGAGATTGTAAAATATGATAAGATGAATGCTTTTGCTAAGTAGAGAAATGTTTTTAGAGTATAAATGCCGATAATATCTACATCATGAAAGCATATGCATAAATCAAAGACATTAGTCGTACAGTTTTCCTATGGTTTAAATAAATATGACTCTGCGGCGTGTGGTTTTTGGACTTGTTCTTTGTGAGCGATATTTATGTTAAAAACGCTTTGTTTCAACAAGATGATTCGACTGAAACAAAAGAGCAAATTGAATAGTTTATGATCTGCCAAACCAAATGTAAGCAAACTGTAGTTCATCTATACCAGACGTCGGTTTGAACATTTGGAAAGAAACATGTTTTAGTCCAGACAGGTACGAATGGGACAGAGAGGTCAGGGTCGTTCCCTAATTTAAAAAAAAAAAAAGGTTCTGCTGGTTATTGATTCTGGGGACAATACATACTAATCAACATGTCTGTAAATGCCAGTCAGCCAAAGGTCTATTTTTCAACCACTGAAGTAAAATGATCTCCAAAGTTAGAGCTAGAATGGTTCTATATAAAAATAAGCAAAAAGCGCCATGGAGAAATTAAGATTCGATCAGGGAACATAAGCCGGAGAGCTGAACAAGCATGGCCCAAGTCAAAGCTCCAGGTTCATTATTAATTTTATAAAGAAAAGCTACATGTGTTCAACCAGACCCTGAGTAGAGCAAGGGAGCAGTATTTTTCAGAAATTATTAATTGCCATGGTAACTGTTCTGTTCGCCCCAGTAAACAGACTCACAAACCCCCCAGTTCTATTGCCCCAAGAATTCATTTCTATAGCTAAGTGCAATGAGTTATATACATATATTTTAAGGTCCGAGCCATTAAAAATGCTATACATTCTTCAATACAAATGGTCACATTGCAACCAGCGGGACACCCAGAGCTGACACACTTTACACCGGTCACTAACAAAATAGTTGACGGTGTTATTTCTGGTCTAAGTTCTAGTGCATGTAGCCTTGATGAACTACCAACTAGAGTTTTAAAGCAGAACTAAGTAACGTGTTTACCTTAATAAATCCTTTTCGTAGTCCCTGTGGGGGTGATACAAGTGTTTATGGGATGATTGGAGGGTCTTTCATCTCCCCCTGGTGTCTCTGGCCAGAAAACCATGTTTGCAACTTGACGGCCACCTGACCGGAGCCACAAATACACACTAATGGAATCACGAAGAAGAAGCTAACATGCTAACGGGCAAAGCTAACTGCAGGCTAACATCACTTTAAACAGTATTTACAGCCAAGTTTGAGTGAAAAAAATTATTTCCGTTGTATAATTGGATGCACAGTTACCCTCTCTCCCTTCGCCTTTCCTGTCAGCGTAGTATTTACTCTCCAAGACAATTAATAAGTTAAAAAATCTTAACTTGCTACGACACCTGCAGTTGCGCTTATGGCCTCTAGGGGCAAGAGTTACTTAGTACTGCTTTAAAGTCTGTGCAGAGGAGATTCTTACCACAACTTACTAATTTAGCTAACACCTCACTCCAGACTGGAGTTTTCCCAAAGGCCCTGAAAAAGCTGTCATTAAGCCACTGCTAAAGAAGAGTGGTCTTGATGCCACAGAAATGAATAGTTATCGCCCTATATCTAATCTGCCTCTCTTGCTGTGTATGACCAGCTGACAGAATTTCTTTTTGAAAATCCTGTTTTCACTGAGACGGCCTTGATCAAGGTGACGAATGACATCAGGCTAAATACAAACGCAGGCAAGGTCACAGTTTTAGTTCTGCTGGACCTGAGCGCTGCATTTGACACAGTGGATCATGGGATCTTACTAAAGAGGTGAAAAACCTGTGTGGGAAACTCGGGAAAGGCTCTTCAGTGGTTTGTGTCCTATCTTCAAGATAGGACATATTGTGTTGAGATTAGTAGCTGTGTCTCAGACAGGAAAGCATTGACCTGTGGGGTTCCCCAGGGGTCGATCCTGGGGCCCCTCTTGTTTAAATTGTACATGCTTCCATTTGGGCAATTAATATCCAGTTACAACAGACAGTTACGCAGACGATACTCAGATCTATGTTTCTCTGACAGCAGGTAAACATGGGCCTGTAGATACACTGTGTCATTAAACAGATTAGTGTGTGGATGCAAAACATCTTCCTCCAGTTAAATAAAGATGAAACTGGGCTCATTGTCTTTGGCCCACAAAAACACAGAGAAGTTGTCATTGGTCATCTTGAAGCTTTTTCACTAGAACCAAGAAATCAGGTTAGAAATGTAGGTGTAATCATGGACTCAGACCTGAATTTTAACATATGTCATTTTAAGTCAATTACATCAGCGGCCTATTACCATCTAAAAACATTGCTAAAATAAAAAAAAACATAGTCTCTAAACTAGACTTGGAGAGATTAATTCATGCCCTTGTCTCCAGTCGGTTAGACTATTCTAACGGCTGCTCACTGGCCTTTCCAAACGAGCTGTTAGACAACTGCAGTATATTCAAAATTCGAGTCCTGACCAGAACCAGGAAATATGACCACATTAGTCCAGTGCTCCAGTCTCTGCACTGGCTTCCTGTCAAATAAATAAATTTGCCTTGCCTTTCCTTGCCAAACACCTCCGCTGTGTTTCCCTGTGGTCCTCTGGTTCCGTATGACGCTCTGTGATCACACACCCCTTTAGTGTGGCCGCCTTCTGTCCCAGCCCTTATCAGACACCATCGAGACATCACAAAGCACATGCCCATACATGCACACTCTTAAACATGCCCCAGTATTCTCACATACCGTACCCTCGCCCCATCACAACAGCGACTGATAACTGGGGATTAGTCAGACGAGGCTACTCTGGTCTGCTAACTGTTAACATGCCATACACTCACTCCAGCCTTTATCAAAATAGTGCAGCACTCATCTACAGTACTGTAAGGCCCAGCACTTGCCTTGATACAAGAGCGGCTATTCCCTCAGAGCTTTGGTATTTGACACTGTGTTTGACAAATTAAGGTCTTTGTGCGGGAGGTCTGTCCTTTCACACCTCAAATACCGATATATTCGCCGCAGAGGGGCTTGTCCTTGAATGATCCACCAGAGACAATCTTTGAAAAGAAAGAATAAAGAGAAGTGAGCCCCGAGTTGAAGTTTGCAGTTTCTTCTGGAGCTTCTGTGGTTATCATATCAAGCCACAGAATGTGTCCTGATCTCATTTCCCAAAATGGCTCCCCCGCATTGTGGCAGCAACAATTGTCAAACAAACCAAAATGAATGTGTTTTCAAACTCATTTGACCACATGGTGCACCGCTGAGCAAGTCACGAGCTGCTCTCATACTTTATCACACACAAGACTTGACTGTTTCTCCCAGATTAAGTACAGCATCTGCCTCATTATCAAGTCATTTTTCTTTTGCTGCCCAACTGATACGCCATATTGATCCTGGCAGGGGATTGACATGGCTTATGATCTTACTGGCTGTACTAACAGTCCTTGCCCCACCGTGATATCAATTCTGCCTCAATTTCTGGCGTGATACGACTGGAACATTATTATTATTGATCGTAAATGAATCATTCTTTGTGTCTGCGCATTTTCAAAGGATTTGCTCAACCTTTCTGCATCTTATTTACACAGTATTCATGAGGGCCTATTGAAGCGACTGATCGCATGTGATGGTCTCGTTAAGGAGCCGAACTCGAGCATGCCTCAAAGTTTTACAAATTGCCTCTCGAGCCTGTGTCGTAGCCCAACAGTCGATTACATTATTGAAGACAGACACGAGGCATTACAGACCGGACCCCTTTGTTCCCCAGAGTCCCATGCAGCAGGGCCTTACTGTAAAACACGATACCTCTTCATTATTCCTGCTGATTGGAGCAGCTCAGTATGTGCTTCAGCGTGAAGGTTCAACAATGCGCTGTAGCTAAGTGAATCATGCGGCGCCTTTTTGTAATGCGTCCGACCTCGCTTTAATGCTCGTATTTCTCACTATCCCATGTCCATTAGCTCCCATACGCAGCAGACAAGCCGCAGACATATGAGTACTGCAGAATCAAAGCGGCAGCTCCGTCCTCTGCAGTGGTTGGACAGACAGTTGCGCTCAGGACTGTGTCACAATGCCATCAATGCTCTTTCAGTCAACGGGACATAATCCATGCTGGGTTTTAAATGTTCCCTTTGCAAATTTTATCTGCGTCTCTTATTCAAAGTTAATTGATCCATCTTGTAATCCCACATATAAACAAATAACACATTTTCCATCTCTATGACTTTTTGTTCAGATTAGGTTTTATTAAACAATGCAAATAAGCAAGAAATTGGGTGAAAAGCAGATGGAGGTATTCAGCAAAGGGAGGCAAACTCACAACTCTTGCAAAGTGACCAGCATATATGTTTCAGCCTTGACCACTAGGGCCGAGGTAGGCAACATCAGGCCCGGGGGCCAAATCAGGCCCTCCACAATGGCACCTCAGGCCCTCAAGATGATTTTGGGAAATACTATTACACGAATCAGAGAGTACTTTAACATTTTGAGAGTTAAAGTACCCTTAAGGGACTACACAGAGTTTAAAAATGTAAAAAAAAATCTGTATTTTCACCCCCCCTACATGTTCCAACAATGTCCTAATGTGTAGAATGAGCTCAGACGTGTTCACCACAACTGCCTCTAAAATCTTGCACTGTCACTCGCGTAAGTTACGCGTAAGACCTGAGGTGGCAGTAGTGAGTATAAAAAGACCTACTTGCATCTAGTTTCTTTAAATGTGAGAAATATGTTCAAACAGAACATCCAATTAGGTCAAATACAGCTGTGCTCAAAAGTTTACATACCCTGGCAGAATTTTTGGCCATTTTTTTAAAGAATAGAAGTCACACAGTTTTTTTTTCACTTGTGTGAAGCCATTTATGGTGAAAAAAATGAGTTTGCTCTTTTTAAATCACCATCAAGTACCAAATGACCCTGATCCAAAGTTCACATACCCCCGTTCTGCGTATTTCCCATCATGTGTATTTCATCAATGACAGAAGGTTCTGTATATAATCTAATGGTAAATTCCTCTTGATCATTAACTTTTAGGGGTCAGGGCAAACTCCGTATTTTCACCATAAATGGCTTCACACAACCACTAACAAAAGAAAAAACAAAAACAATCTGAATTGCAAAAAAGCGACAAACCCAGACACTCCAAACAAATATGAGCAGCACAAGGGAGATTGAACTTAAAAGGCCTTTATTGAGATGGCCAAACCAACATGTTTCGACCACTCAGTCTTCATCAGGGCTTAGTCGGAGGGATCGCCGTGTCGCCACGTCCGAGGCGCTGGTGGGCAACACAAATGTATTAAATAGATAACAATAGTTCTATGGTGGGTCAAAATAATCTCCACAAACAGAGCATGTCTTCTGTAAAAAGACCAGCACTGTAAAAGACCTGTGATTTAAATAAAAATCTCATCACGCCTGAAAAAAATCAACGTGTTGCCCACCAGTCACTATAACATCTGGTGAAAATCGCAGAAATAAACAACAACAACAATCCTCCCTATGAAACAAACAGGTTTAGGTGTGGCCCTAAATGTTAAAGCTACCCCCATCAGTGTGCCACACAATACAGATGAGTCAACACTGCAGGAAAAAAGCCAACAAAAACAGCAAACCATAAGAGAAATACAAAAAATATATCACAAGAAACAGGATAAGTCAAAATCCTCAAGAATCCCAGGATGTGTACATGCTTTCAATTAAGAATCCAGCCTCTCTTTTTAATAACCTTCAATACACAAAGAGTTGGAATTACGTCATTTGCAGCTCTGTTGACAAACAACGCCCCTGTCACAATTGAAATTTGTGTTTTTTTTGTTTTTTTAATTTTTTTATTTGGCTTGGCTCACCAGCTGCACAAATCTGGCCCAACTTTATAGCGTTGCAATCCTGACCTGAGGTTCAAGTTTGATTTTCTTTTTTTCCCCGCCGTTACCGTCCCCATGGGGACAAGGAAGAGGGTCAGAAGTTGTTGTTTGGTGAGAGAGAACAGAAGCAAAACATTTTTATATATAAATAAGTAATGACTTCACCCAACATAACCTACAGTGAGTTATCAGTCAGCGCACAGGGCTGGGGTCGTATCGCGGCGCACTCGCTGTCCTGAGCTGCCTCTGTGTCCGTTCAAAACATCAACAAAGCACTTTACTGAGTGGGATTTTTACAGACACAGTAATTATGAGATGAAGCTATGGCAAAAAGGTATTACTCCAATCTAAAAAGTGAATCTCTGGCTCCTGACTGTGAACATTGCCTGATTTACTCTTGTTATCTGCAGAGCTGCCTGTATCTCGCCGGACAATCTGGTTTCACTTGGATTCTCGGCCCATTTAAGAGCACTCTGTCAACACAATGAGGAGATTGTATTACTCCCAGACAAAGTACCCAAAATTATGTATTGTGTCGTAAAATGTAAGAAGCTTTAGGAACAAACCTCTTCAAGATGCTTAGTTTTATGATGTGGATGAATTCCATAATGTTGAAGGCAGCATGCTCACAATCAGGCACAGAATAGTAGAAATATATTTTCATTTGTAAATACATAGAAATTATTTTCACAGACATGCAAGTCAAACCTTTAATGTGAACGGCTTTTCAACATGAACTTTTTATCAGATCTCATCAAGGAAAAGAGTCGGATCTTTGTATTAAGATTTTGTTGTTAGAGGCTTTTTTCTGTCACCGAACTCCTCACAATGCTTAATTCTTAAAGGAACAGGCCACCATTTTAACAGACTGAGATATGTTCTTACCTGAGCTTAGATGAGTTAATGTGTAACTGTCTGGTCTTTGTGCGTGCGCTCAGTCATGCAAATGTCGTTAGCATTTAGCCTCTCCCAGCAAAGGCATAGCTCCAAACTGAAGTGAAGTTAGAAGCAACCAAGCTGTTCCACGTTTTCCCTATTTAAATACAATTACGTGAGCCTTTACACGATTGAAGTACAGTTGCACAAAATCAAACTCAAAATCTAATTTTCTAAGCAGATAAAAAGGGGCACTATATTGTAAGGCGTAGTAACACCTTAGGAGCACGGACTAAAGTGAGATATTACTGCGCGGACGTCGAAGTGCTCCAGGTGTTATTACGCAAGGAAAGTTTATTTGTAGAGCACAATTCATACACAAGGCAATTCAAAGTGTTTCACAGTTGTATTAAAGGGGCTAGATGCAAGTTAGCCATTTTACACTCACTACTGCCACCTCAGGTCATACGTGTAACTGCAGCTTTTATATAAAGCCTGTGCATGACGGCACTTCGGACCCAAATTAACACCTTTTTAAGAAACAGCGCAGTTATCGTGAACAGGTCTGGGCTCATTCTACACCTCAGGACATGGCTGGAACATGTACGTGGAGGAAAATACTTCATTTTAGCATTTTTAAACTCTAGTCCCTTTAAATGACAAGAAAACAGATAAAATTATAAGAAAACAGATCAAATCAACACAAAACATCAACATAAAAATGAATCCATTACAATAAAAGGCAAAAGTGCAGCTAAAATACTTTAAGTCATATGCATGGGCAAAAAGAACTGTTTTTAGCCTGGATTTGAACATTGTCAGAGTTGAGGCCTGTCTCACATCGTCGTGAAGACTGTTCCAGATTTTAGCTGCATGAAACTGAAACACAGCCTCATCGTGTTCAGTCCTGACTCTGGGAACCACCAGGAGACCCCTCCCTGAAGTTCTCAGGGCCCGAAATGGTTCATACGGCTGTAACATGTCAGAGATGTACTTTGGTGCTAAACCATGAAAAGACTTGAACACAAGCAGAGCTGTTTTAATTCTATTCTCTGAGTGACAAGAAGCCAGTGCAGAGATCGGAGCACTGGACTAATATGGTTGTATTTCCTGGTTCTTGTCGGGACTCGAGCAGCAGCGTTCTGGATGTACTGCAGCTCTAACAGCTCGTTTAGAAAGGCCAGTGAGCAGCCGTTACAGTCGTCTAACCTGCTGGAGACAAATACATGGATAAGTCTCTCTAAGTCTGGTTTTGACACTATTCCTTACAATACACTTCCCCTTTTCATCTGCTTAGAAAATCGACATGTTTAATTTTATGTAGCTATACTTGGATCGTGTAACTTTTCACGTTTCACTGTATTTAAATAGGGAAAACGTGGAACAGCTTGGTAGCTTCACCCCAGTTTGGAGCTATGCCTTTGCTGGGAGAGGCTAAACGCAAAAACCAGACAGCTACGCATCAACTCGTCTAAGCTCAGGTAAGAACATATCTCAGTCTGTAAAAACGGTGGCCTGTTCCTTTAATATGATGTACCTGGCTGACTTTCAAATAAACACAAAGTCTATGTTTTTTAATGTAAGGCTGGGTTACTTTTTCCCTCATATTAGGCAGCATAGATTTCTTATTAAAGTTGTATTTAACAACAAATTAATGCTTTCCACTCTATCCCCATTTATTACGAAATATTGTCCATTTTAATCCTTCAAAGTCCAAACTCCACTCCAAACAATAAGCTGTTACTGCTACAGGATCGGCAAAAAAACAAACAAAAAAGCCACCATGCCGATAATTAAGATTGACCACAGATTCAATAATGATTCGATTAAAACTTGAATAATCGCACGGCACAATATGAGCGGCCTTTTTGCAAAAGAACGATCAAAGACCCTCAATGTGTACAGCATGTGTGTTTGGAAGAAATGTTGCACTACATGGCTGCAATCTCTGCGCAGCGGTAGATGTGTAATCAGTTTCAGCCTGAGCAGCGCCACAGCAAACAAAGACGGCTCAAAGATTGGGAGTGAGTGACCCCGGAGTGGCCAGAGCTGTTTACTTTATCCAGAAAACCGACGCTTGCCATGTGTATACGTGATAGAGGGCACAAGCCGGGCCTCCAGAACCCAACTGCTGCTAATTATCCCTTCGCTTGTTCTTATTTACTGCCTGATCCATTGTCTCTGGTTTCCTCATCGTTATGAATCTCTTACAGTATTGCCCTCAGTGGACCACGTTACAACAGAGCGGAGGTGTCTGGAAGTCTCTTCTGTCTCCACTGTAAGTGATTTATGCCCGCCTGATAAACCCCAAAAGCAGTAAGAGACTTTACAACAATATATTCACCTCCTGTGATCCTTTTGACAACCAATTATAGTAGCGTTTTACTTTACAGCGCAGTAAAAACACGGTAATAAGACGGAAATGGCACACACACTAGTTTTTGTTAATAAATATAATCATACTTCATTCCCCCTTGTCCTTCTGTTATGCTATTCCCAGACTACTGTATTGCCATTTTATTACTGTGCCGCAAACCTAAGTGCTGCCCTAATTTAAATGTAGTTTTATTCATATTCAAGGACAAAGAACCTGACTTGTTTCTATGACGGAAATATTAAATGCACGTTGTTCCCATTTATCCCATCTGTTCATCTGTTATGAAGCTTTTAAGAATATTACATCGACCAAAATCATGACAAAATGTACTGTATTGGTCAGCTAAAAGAACAGTCGGCCGCTTCTTGGAGAGACACAAGAATGCAAGTTATGACTACAACATGTCCCATCAATCCAGAACGGTGCTGGGAACACCCAAGATGCACTCTCTTCATGTTTACAAGGCTATAATCCTTCACGATGTTCAAACCGTGCCGCACACATCATTACAACGCTTTGGTTTGTGAGTTGGCTCAAAGCAAACACTGAATCTCCGCAAATCTATCTAATGATTTTATAATGAAGTGAGTGCAGATGTTGAAGGTGGCTCTGTGAGTGCCCCAGCCTTTCCACTCTGACTCTCTGCTGAACGCTGTTGCCAGGACTACCGTGTATTTGTCCTGGTTCATAACTTTGAGCCTCATGAGAGAGACCGAGCAGCGTGGACGCGGGAGATGCAGCTGATGACAACCACTGGGCATAAACACAGAGCTGGTTGTGAATGAATGAGCTTGTAATGGACACAGGCTGAGAACAGGGTGTTCACTGAGGGCGGTCACTCTGCTGTATGTTGAGCACTACTGACCCCCTGTGGCCGGAACACATTATTATACTTAATTGTATTGGTTAACAACAAACCTTATAAGGATTCGCCTATAGGATACTGCAGCATCAAGGACTATGGATATGAAACAAGAGAAACCCATAAAATAAAGACTTTACATTTAATCAATAACTGCACAGCTGTCAACTGGATGGGCTACTTTTCACTCTGCGTCTTAGATGTAAGCTGTGCTGGCATCAATGTTGAATACTTTCTTATTAGTACTATATTAGTCTTCTTTATAATATATATATATATATATATATATATATATATATATATATATATATATATATATTATATTATTGGCAGAAGACACTTCCACCACTGCCAAGAAGACTAATGCAGCCATTCCCAAAGTCTTATAGGGATACTGCGTATTAATCAACATCTGCAACATTTGCAGTGTATGTGAGATTAAAGCAAAGATGCTAGTTTCGATTGTATGTCCAGAGAATTGACCCCTTATTGATCCAAACATCCCAGCAATAAGAATTCACTCACTATTGAAAACTATTTGTAATGTTTTTACTCCTAAATGTATTTATTTATATGTGTTTTTGGGTGCAGTGCTGAATTTGTTTTGTTCATGTGAGCATAGTTTGCTGATAATTTTCATGCAGGAAGGAAGCCTTAAGCATTACATTTTCAGCAGTGGGAAATCTGGTCTAAACCCATTTCTTGGTGTAATGGTTTCTTTGTCTCAGCACAGCTGTTGCCGTCATTCAATTTCACAAAAAAACAAGGATTGGTCAGAAAACACCTCATTCAGCAACATCAACTTTAACATTCAGTCTAGACTTGTGCATTTATTTTTTATGGACATTTTTGGTCTTGGCATTTTTGCATTGAACAGTATTTTACTGCACTGTGTGGTAAACATTGTCACATCCTACCCCCTAGTGGTCACTGCGAGGCCTGCACTTTATCAGATAACCTTATTACACTTCACTGTTTAAAATGTTTTACAGAAAGGAGGAGATTGTAGGCTGTTGTTTTATTGTTGAATAATAGAGTATTTCTGTGATTATGATCTCTCACTAAGAATATTTTGCTGTCGTGATAGCTCACTCTTAGAGCCAGCCTTTAAGTAACTTAGATCCAACCATATACTTCCCATTTTAGACTCTCCAAGTAATGGCTAATGTTTGTTGATTTGTTTTCATAGTGGAGCGTCTGATACAATTAACAACGCAGCCTTCCTCTGTGTGCACAGTACATGCTTAAAAGAAGTTTACATTACACGGTCTTGTTACATGTAAGATCCCTACAGAGCAAGTAACAAAAGGTCACCATTAATATAAATTATTTATTTCAGAACGTTGTCAATGCCAAACATTACCGGTAGTCACTAGTTTTATGTTATAAAGGCATATCAATGTATTATACCCCGTGATCTGGCTACTTCCCAGTTGTCACTACCATCCGCAGTACAATATTAATCTGTGTGCCTTTTCATTATTTTATGTACAATGTATGATGTAAGCCCTACATAGTGTAGCGTGTTAAAAAGCTCAGGGTGTAGAGTGGGCCAGTTGAAGAGGGCAGTAGCTCCCCATCAACTAACCCCCACTCAGCTGCCCTAACAGCTGATTTTGTAGATGATGTTCCTATGCTGTGTGGTGCATTAAAAGACGAGGTTTTATCTTTTTTTTTTTTTTTTATGAATTCACATTTGTTCCAGATGGCTGAATGTCAAGTGCATGGATTCAGCACCACACATTATGACAATGGGCAATGACAAGAAGCTGCTGAGAACTCTTTTTTAATGTAACCTGTTATTGCCACAGTACAAACTAAATTGCCCCATGAGGGATAAAAAAGTTGAATTAAACATTGTGCATTGAACAAATCCGTCTCTCCACAGGCGCATAGCTTTACCCAATATAGAGCTTCAACAGAACACTGAGATAAACCTGTGCTCTTCCATGAAACATCAGGGACCCAAGGTCACAGAAGTCCAAATTGATATTTACAATTCAATATGATATTCAAACAATTTCCTTATTTAAATACATGCAAACATGTATTTAAATAAGGACACCAGAAGCAATGTCTCCATACCAAATCTGTCCTCGTTCTTCTGCTTGTCTTATGTGCCATCTGCATAGTTTAAAAAGGGAGATGGTTCTAGTTGGTTTTTCTATGGGGGGATTATCCAGCCCCCATAATCTGGAGCAACATATGAATAGAATTGCCCATCAAAATTTACTATGGCTACATCTTGGACTCCAGTCTCTTATCGCACCTTTAAATCTGACCAATTGGAAAGATTTACACAGTTGGGTGCCCATATAAGACCCTGCCTTAGTATATATATGCCTATAAGACTTGGTATCCACCTCCGAAAGCCACTTCCACTTGATTGGTATCTGAAGGCCACTGGGAGGCTTGATAGGAAGCAGTGGCTGAGGAGGAGGAGGAGGAGGAGGAGGAGAGATAGTGGGGCAGAGAAAGAGAGGACAGTCATGCACTTCACTCGCAGACACTGACACGCAACACACCCACAATACTTCTCCCATACGTCGCATCGGAGCACCTGCTAAATCCAGGCTTGCGAGAGTCTGGGCAAAATGCTTCCCTGGCTGCTGGCCTTCTCATTGGCCGCACTAACAGGTAAAAAGTTACTCTTATCACTTTTCCTTTTAAGTCTGTTCGTTGTTTACGGTTAGATTTTCTCGTTTTGCAGCAGAAAGTGCACATTTCTCCTTTATTGTCTTTGCTCCTTGTGCTTCTTAACAGATTGCCTGTAATAACCATGATTTAATTACACATCTTGTCCATCTCCTCATTTGACATGTTGCACTTAACGTGATTAATATCCCTTCTGCCTCCTGCGCACTTACGAGCCAAGTGTCCTCTACAGAATGTGAATGACAGTGTTTTTAAGGATTGGCATTGATTTTTTTTTTTTTTTTTACAAAAGACACGCTTCATATAAAGTCTGTTCATGTTGAATGTGCTTGTGTTGCCAGGACTCTCTGTCGGCTATGGCGGCACCGAGAGGAACTGCTCCGTATCTCCACCTGTAAGTGCTTTTTCATTCCTCAACTTTACACTTTGTTAATGATTATGAGGGAATGTGTGAGAGCGGCGGCTACTAGTTGTGAGAAATCTTGCGGAACGTTCATTGTAATGAATTAGAAAATTGTCCACAAGGAAAAATGACTTCATGACAAATTTGTAAACTTAATTGATCGAAATATTGACAAAGCAATCCCATATCACGTATAAGCACTAAAGTATAATGTGATAAACGTTATTGCTCAGGACACTGCGACACACAGTGACAATATAGGTGCTTATAAACTGTTTAACAAATGATAAGGAAGGTTTCTACCAAATCTTTATGACTATGGTGCAAATGTTTTTATTCAGGTGTGGTTAAATATCCACTCACTAAAAGCCAAAGTGGTTGTTCATGTTGATTCCCTGTGATAACATTTCGGAGCCTTTTTCTCTGAACCTCTGAGTGCTCTGTCCTTACACTGATACTTATGCACATTCAGAGCCCTTTTTACTCATAATAATTGTATTACAATAAATCTAATGAACGCCCTTGCACAGTGATGTATTCCTTGTCTGTCCCTTCAGTACGTCCCCGGTACAGCTGTCAATAGCACTCGTCAGCTGCGGGATCTCCGGAGCAAAATGGTCCCCCTTGGGATTTCTGCATACATTATCCCCGGCACCGACGCTCACCTGGTACGCCCCGCGGACCATCTCCATAACGAATCCATTTGAGATCTCGGCCCCTGTTTGACAAAGTGCTACAGTTTCCTTTTTTCTATTCCAGAGTGAATATATCGCACCACGTGACGCCAGGATGACCTTCATGACCGGCTTTAAAGGCTCCGCAGGTACAGTCCTCTCCTGCCCATTTTTCTCCCTCTGCACCTCCTCCTGATGATGACTCTACTCCCCCACATTGGAAGCTTCTTTCATCCCACAGCTTCAACAGCGCGGCTTTCTGGTCGTTACCTTTGCCGCACTAGGGCTAAAAATTGGATCTCAACCGAACTGAAACATTGAACTTTCGCAATTAGCAAAAGCGCAATGACCGCCTCCAAAGTGTTTTGTTACCGTCGCACCAGCCAAAAAATGCATAATGAAGATGAAAAAACATATAAGTCGCACCAGCCTTGGCAACTACCTGGGTACAGACAAAACCCCATGTTGACAATCCTCTCCCGGCATCACGTTGTTAATGCGCCCATTTGCAAACTCGTTCCTTTAATTGTGGCCATTTCGCTTTTAGCCCGCGATTAGCTTTATTTTCTACATTCCCGTAAGAGTAGCCTCCGCTTTTCGTCGAACCTGAGTATAAGTCGCAGCCAAACTATGCAAAAAAATGACTCATAGTCTGGAAAATACGGTACACATAAAACCTTTAGTTTCTACTACATGGTCCTATAGTCTTCTCCTCGATGTTATTGCTCCTGGATGTATTCAAATGGTGCTTTATGAACTGAATATTGATTCTAACACATAAATTGCATCTTGTCCAGTCTCTCGCTCAAATTTAATGACCGTTTTATTCTATTTCATGCATGGAAGGGAAACTGTTCATTACAGCGTGAAGCAAAGGCAGGCTAAAGGGAAAAGTCCTTCATTTGATAAAGAGCCGTAATTATCTGTTTTGTTGTGTGCTATGAACGCATCCTTTCATGAGCTGTTAATATTTCACTGTTTATGACACCATTGAGCGCACACTAGTGGAATGACAAGACTGAAGTGAACTGGTGTTATGTAAGCACCGCAGATCTTCACCATTTTCTCCTAACCTTTCGCCCCACACACACACACACACACACACACACATTTCAGTTTCTCTGTTCAATCTGCCCAATCACGCTGCAAACCGGGACTTTGACATTTACACGCATTTGTGATTCACTGTCACCACAATCCGCATTGTCTTCTCTCCCCGCAGGCACCGCGGTGGTAACTCCGACCAAAGCCGCGCTCTGGACGGACAGCCGCTACTGGGTTCAGGCTGAGAGAGAGATGGACTGCAACTGGGAGCTGCAGAAAGATGGTGAGGAGATCTTATGACAACATGCGATACATAAATAGAGAATGACAACTCCCCCTTTGATATCTCTGAGATATCACACAGCTCAGGCCCCATGATGTTCATGTTCACGCTGCTGTCAAACAAAGAGTCCACTGTTACAGTTTTCACCAAGCGAAATTACAAGATAAGATTAGATTTAATGCTATTTTGTCAAGTGCTGGCAACAAAATACAGCTGTGAATCTCTGCACAAAACACTGCTGTGCTGGTCCGAAGGTTGAATACTGAGGCTTGCTTAACCCCTTCATCCCCCACCATAACCGAGCACATTCGGCCCTACCCAAGTCTAAAAACTTCTTGAATAAAGTGTCAAAATAGCGACAAAAATTAGATAAAAAAGCGATGAAAACGTAGCAAAAAAGCCGAAATAGAGCAATAGAAAAGTGACGAAAACAAGGATGAAAATGCAACGAAAATGCGATGAAAAAGTGACAAAAATGTGGGACGAAGATGACCCAGAAAAAAACCCAACAAAAAAGAAAGAAAACCCAACAAAAGCGATGGAAAAGAAAAGACAACAACGTGAGTAAAAACCTCTTTTTAGATGAGTTTTGTAGGTTTTAGCTTTCAAATGAGGCATTACACTGGCCTATAGGCTGTGATCTTATGGATTTGTGTAGAACTGAAGTGGAGAAAAAAGGTGTGGGTTAAGAGGTTAAATAAAGACTCAATAGTCTGCAGTCCATAGTCTGCTGCACTTATGGCCTTAGTGTTGTGTGTTTCGAGCTCCAAAACTATTCAATTAATGTGAGCAGAACAGGCTGAAGTAACAAGGACAAATGCTTGGTAAAACTCTAGATTTTTAAGTAAAATACTGCCATACGATAGTACCTTGAAACTTTATCGATTTACCAAGCCGAGATAAATATCTAAGCTCAATAACATCACTACAGCGACTTGTTAGCTCGTCAAGGGCCAGCACCAGCCATAAAACACCTGTCCTCGGAATAGATCATTTTATCACAGCGGAAAATTAGTCTGCCATATGTCTGTCCTTGAGCGCCATGGTCATTATGCAGTCGTGCCATCCATCAAGAAGAAGGAAGAGTCTCAAGTCTTTCTTTGCAACCAACAGGTAAAAGCGGTTCGTGCTATTTCAGAAAACTCTCCACAATCCCACACCTGAGTCATTATGCGTTTTGTCAGCTTTTACCTCCACACTGAACAGCGAGTCCTTTACAGCCTGGTTTTTGAAAGATATCTCGATGTATAGGCTTTTGCATGATTTCAAACCCTGTTGATTGATCTAAAAACAAACACTAATCACGGGCAGGTTTATCTTGTTTGAGTGAAGGTTGCTTTTCTGTCACTATGAACCTTATGTAATGATATAGAATAATCAGTGTGAGCGATTCAAAAACATGCCATACACCAGCATTAAACTTATTGTAGTTGCTGTATGCGCTTTCCCTCAGTGTCTGTGGCGTCGATTGTCCAGTGGCTCATTGCAGAGGTCCCGAATAATGGCAAGATCGGCTTTGACCCTTTCCTCTTCTCTCTCAGTAAGTCGACACATTGCTTCTATCAGTCCAAGCAGATGGAAGATTATCAATAGGCTGCATTCATGAAAACCAATGCAGGATCTTACATTCACCTTACATTGGCTCTCCACTACATAAGGTTTGCTGTTATGTTTATTTTTTGTGGCTGACATCCTGCTACTACGTAAACAGGGACTGCCTTTATTTACTATGCAGATTTTCAATGTAGCGACTGAGTGAATTGAATTATATGTTCAGTAGAACGGTATAATGTTGCATGGATGCATCCTCTACTGTTTACCGAATTGATTTTGCTCATTGTGTGTAATTGCCTGCCGTTCCCTTTGTTAGAAAAGCAAGAGGAGTACGCCATCCATCTCGAATCAAGCAGTCGCACGCTCAAGTCCGTCCCCAACAACCTGGTCGATGAGGTGTGGACGAACAGGCTGCCTGTCCCGCCTGACAGCCTGCTTCGGCTTCCAGACAGAGTCATACGTAGGTCTACAGTACAGTCTGCAGTCGCCCGCTCACCTGTTATAGTGCCGTTTATCCTGTACCGGACACTGTCATAAAGCACCACTTTATGTTTTTACAACTGACTGAAATATGAAAATACAAACTCAAGAAGAGGGAAGATAAGGGCATTATATGGACGTTGTTTATGGTGAAGGAACAAGCAAATAGAGCAAATGGAGCGCATCGAAAACATAAGGGACGACAGAGAAACCAGGCATGGCATTAAGGCCACTCATATGAAGTCAAATATGGACATTACTAATTGTGGCAGCTGATAGTGGGTTAAATACATTCACAAGCTACTGAACAGCTTATCTCTGTTACTGGCGTGGAATATTTGAGCAACCTGTAGCTCTAGTGGGGCATTAAGGGGTTAGTATAACAGAAAGTACTACTGTAAAACACAGGTAGTCACAATGCCTGGCAGGTTATCTGGTTATCCTCATGCCAAAATTGCTTATTATATGCTGGGTGCACTATTGTTATGTGCCTTTTAATGTATGTAATATCAAATCTGCTGACATGTCTAAGAGCTGCTTCAAAGTTAGTATATGAAGCAGGTTTTCATGATTGTCACTGCCTGGCTGGATCAATATAGTCCCAGAAGAGTTGGACAAAAACCGATGTAGTTACTGGATGGAAGTGCACTTACTGTATGAGAAAGCCACTATTTTCCCAGCACCTAATGGAAATGTTGAAGATAAAACCCATGTTTCTGTTAGACTGACACCGGAGTATTGTTCACAGAGCGATCCTGGCAGGAGAAAGTGCAGGACATCCGTAAACAGATGGCTGAGAACCCGTACCAGCCCACCGCTCTTCTGCTGTCTGCGCTGGATGAGACGGCATGTAAGTGGCTCTTTATATGCAAGATGATTTAGAGGAGGAGAGTGCTGGTGCTGTTTATACTGTGCTTTGTCAGGTAAAACATGAATAAATGACTGGGATGTAAATATAATTTCGAAGTATTTTGCAAATGCATTAAGTCCAGTGTGTGCATAGATGAATTGGTGACTCCAGATTTCAAATGAATATTGAAATCTGAGTGCGCACATGTCTTTTTGTATAAACAACAGTCATTCCACAATCCTGACTAACTTCCTTATATAGACCCACTGCTTCTTACTCATAAACAACTACAGCTTATTTAAAGGGACTATACAGAGTTTAAAAATGTTAAAATTATGTATTTTCCACCCCATACATGTTCCAACAATGTCCTAATGTGTAGAATGAGCCCAGACCTGTTCACCACAACTGCCTCTAGAATCCTGCACTGTCACTCAAAACGGTGTTACTTGGGGTCCGAAGTGCCGTCATGCACAAACTTAAAGGAATAGGCCACCGTTTTTACTTAGCTTTGACGAGTTCTTTAGGACCTGTCTGATTTAGCCTCTCCCCCTCTCCTCTATAGCTCCAAAACTGGTCAAGATAGAAGCTACCAAGCTCTTCCACGTTTTCCCTATTTAAATATGGTTACGTGAAGTATAAAAAAGTATAATTACACACAATTAAACAATGTGGATTTTCTAAGCGGATAAAAGGGGGAACTATATTGTAAGGCGTAATAATACCTGGAGTCATTTGGCATCCGCACAGTAAAGTGAAGATTACTGCGCAGTAATCTTCACTTTACTGCACGGATTTCGAACTACTCCTGCGCCTCCTGTGTTTACGTGATTGAAGTCACGGGTGAAAACCAGACAGGTCCTAAAGAACTCATCAAAGCTAAGGTAAGAACATATCTCAGTATGTAAAAACGGTGGCCTATTCCTTCAATATAGAAGCTGCAGTTACACGTATGACCTGAGGTGGCAGTAGTGAGTATAAAATGCATCTAGCCCCTTTAACTAGACTGAAAGTACAGAGGTAAGTCAACTTTATTTGTCGAGCACAATTTGTTCACAACGCAATTCAAAGTGTTAAGTAAAAGGCAAAGAAAATCAATAAAACACAATTTATTGTCATTATATGTAAAATAAGTTTAAAGGAACAGGCCACCATTTTCCATACTGAGATACGTTTTTACCTAAGCTTAGACGAGTTGACGCCTAACTGTCTGGTCTTTGTGTGGGTGCTCAGTCACGCAAAAAGACCAAAGATGTTGTTAGAAACAGGGGTGAAGTTAGAAGTGACCAAACTCTTCCACGTTTCCCTTATTTAAACACGGTTACGACAGTAGTTACACGATCCAAGTTACACGACAGTTACACACAATTAAACATTGTCTATTTTCTAAGCGGATACAAAGGGGTGCTGTGTTGTATCTGTTCTATCCTCACCATGTTTAGTCCTGACTCTGAGACTCTGAGTGACAGGAAGCCAGTGCAGAGACCTGAGCACTGGACTAATATGTCCATATTTTCTAGGTCTTGTCATGTAACGCATCAGTCCTACAGCACGTTTAGAGCAGCCAATGAGCAGCCATTACATTAGTCTAACCTGCTGCAGACAAACACATAGTTTAGTCGATCTAAGTTCGGTTTATCTTGGATTCTGGCAATTTTTTTAGATGTTTAAAAGGTGCTGATCTTATTGATGTATCACAAGGCCACGTCAGATCATAAAATTGTTGAGAAACATTTTAAATACCTCCCAAGGTTGATATTAAGGGAGAAAATTCAATACTGCGGGGGACGTGCAAAGCAGATGTAAACGTTTTGGTGTTCTCGTGCACTTTAACTACTAAGTCACTGCGTGTCTGTTCCTCTTATTTGAATTTATTTCCACATCTTTACCTTGACGTCAGACTCGAATCAAACCCCTGACAGAATATATGCTCTCGAACAAGTCACGTACATGCAAATGCAAATGACATTCAGAATCTTGGCTCTGAAATATAGTACCTATGATGCAAATGATGTGGTCATCTTTCTCCCATAGGGCTGTTCAACATGCGAGGCAATGACATCCCGTACAATCCCTTCTTCTACTCCTACACACTTCTGACCATGAATGACATCTGGTAAGTCTGTTTTGATCGGATCAATCCTCAAATACATTATTCATGTTATCGAGGAAAATAGTGTCACTTCCACCTCTCTCTAAGCCTACAAGTTCCAAGTCTGTGAAATATATCCACAAACTTCACTGTGCACAGACAACACAAGGTGAAAAGGTGATGGAGGCAATCCCATTCCTCTCAAAAACTGAATCTAATGTAACTGAATACCACATTAGTATTTTATGATGCTATATTGTTGTGTGTGCACCATGTTGTATGTACTTTAATACAACTTGTGTGTTTCCACAGGCTGTTTGTGCACCTGGAGAGGGTCCCCGATGACCTGAAGGCGTACCTGAATGCGTCTTGCACCGGGCCGCTCTGCGTGCAGCTCCGGAGCTACGACTCTGTGCTGAGCGAGGTCAGGAAGTATGTGAACAAGCCCCAGGTCAAAGTGTGGATCGGGACAGAGTACACCAACTACGCACTTTACGAGATCATTACGCCAGAGGTACAGTGTTCACACACACAGACAAAACAACAACGTGCCTTTTGAGGACTGAGATTGTAGTAACAGGGTAGAGCATTTCATCTCAGAATAGTTCACACTGATCAGCTTTACCTCAGTTTCTTATACTTTTGCCATGTGTTTCATTACTGCCCCCATGTGACCAAAAGAAGGTACAGCAATAGAGTGATTCAGTTCAGTAGTTTTGACAAAAGTTTCTGCCATTTGATTTAAACTTCAGTGAAACTTCAAGGTAAGGCTGAAAGTGCATATGTGAGGTTTTAATGTTTTTGAAAATATGACTTACTTATAAGGATAACATCAGTTGCAAGTTCATCAGTTGCATAATTATCATTTTATTTCAGTGAAGCAGCATTTTCTATGAAGAAATGCTGGGCAGGAAAGTTATTTTTATTTGAATTTTTTGTTTGCCTTCATCTATGTCACTTCCTGTCGGTGTCCAATAAGGAAGTAAAGTAAGCTGGGCACAATCATTAGCAAAACCTTAAATAGCCATCCATTCATCCATTTTCTTCCACTTTTCCGTTGCCGGGTCGTGGATTGCACCAGCCCCCTATGGCTCCTCCTGCAGGTGGTGGGTCCACAGAATGACGGCCTCATGATTCTAACCGGGCCTGTAGGTCTCTCATAAGGGGGTTCTGAACCGCTCTTTGTCTGAACCGTGACCTAGGACCTGTTTGTCATGGGAAACCCTACCAGGGGCACGAAGCCTCCGACAACAGAGCTCCCAGGATCATTCGGGTGCTCAAAGCCCTCCACCACGTTAAGGTGGCGGCTCCAGGAGGGAAAAACCTTAAATATAATCATGTGAACTATGTCTTTGCAAAAAATGCATCTAATGGTGTCATATGCACTTTAAGATCGTTTTATGACTGCCTTACTAAAATGATGCGGTGCATTTTATTATGGTTTTCAGGAGAAGCTCATGACCACCTCATACTCTCCTGTGTTGATCGCAAAAGCTGTGAAGGATGAGACGGAGCAGCGGATTCTGAAGGAGGCACATGTGAGTCACTTAGAGACCCCAGACAGAAGAAGCTAATGGGGCTCTCAATCATCTGAACTCAACTCAAATGTACTGTAAACATCGCACACAGGATTTACCTGGACATAGGGCTCATTAAAACTTGAGAGCTTGCCTTCAGATGCATTCATTACTCGCTGAAAGACGTCTGACAGTCGTGATGTGCCGGCGGCTGATACAGTCGCTCTGACTCACTCTCTTGTGTTTCCTGTGCGTGTGTTTTGTGTAGGTGAGGGATGCGGTGGCGGTGATCCAGCTGCTGATGTGGCTGGAGAAGGCCGTGCCTGAGGGGAAGGAGACTGAGCTGACTGCAGCTGCCTATGTCAATAAGCGCCGCCAGTGAGTGCAGGAGGGCATCAATACACAGGAAACACTGTATTTGCATACCATTTGTTTGTGTTTATGCTCTCATGTAATTCACCCTCAGAATTTGTTTATGATGAACGCTATAGCAATCTTTAGTTATTTCAGTGGCATGGAGATGAAATGTACTGACTGGGAACACTTTCCTAGATAATTAGAAGAAGTAAATTTTAAAATATCTCTCATGTTTGTTTCACTCTATGATAAATAATCATTTTACACAAAACTAAAAATGAGATGATTTTCTTGTATTTTCAGGGAACAAAAGGACAGCAAAGGCCCAAGCTTTGAGACCATCTCTGCCAGTGGACCAAATGCTGCCCTTGCTCACTACAGGTTTGTGCATTAACAGATCAACACTCATGTCGTTTTGGCAACATTTCCTGCGTCTTAAGTTTAACGGTGGCGCCTCTGATGCAGTCCGACAAACGACACCAGCAGGCGGCTGACAGTGGACGAGATGTACTTGGTGGACTCTGGAGGCCAGTACCTGTGAGTAAAACATGTTTCGATTTCTGCATTTTCAGTCGGATGTGAGTCGTGTTTATTTCTGTTTTCAGGGATGGGACGACTGACATCACACGCACGGTCCACTGGGGAAAACCAACCCCCATGCAAAAGGTGCGTGTTATTAATAATGCACTATACATAAAATACATCATCACTAACTGTCGCCTTTTGTCGTAAACCACAGGAGGCCTACACTCGAGTGCTCATGGGAAATATTGAAATTTCCAGAACCATCTTTCCATCGGGAACTAAAGGTCCTAAAAACTACACACGTATTTTAAAATATGGCTGTTATTCCTCCTGTACATGAAGGTTTTTTATTTACATTTAGGTGTATACATGGAAATGCTTGGCCGCCGGGCATTATGGGAGGTCGGCCTGAACTATGGCCACGGCACAGGACACGGTGTTGGGAACTATTTCGGAGTTCATGAGTGTAAGATTTATCCCTTTTTTTTTAAGTAATATCACATCTCTTTATTTGCTTTATTATTATTGTTTTGTTTCCTCCAGGGCCGGTTGGTTTTCAGAGCAACAACATCGGCTTCACGGCGGGCATGTTCACGTCGATAGAGCCCGGCTACTACAAGGAGAATGACTTTGGGATCAGGATTGAAGACATCGCTTTGACTGTGCCGGCTAAAACAAAGGTGGGATTGACCACAACCTGTGTGGATTTGCATTTTAAAGCAACGCTGTTCAATTTAATGCACGTGCTTGTGCTTGGTTCTCCAGTATGGACACAACTATTTGTCCTTTGAAACGGTGTCCCTGGTGCCGTACGATCGCAAGCTGATCGACACCGCACTTCTCAGCCCACAGCAGGCAAGACTCATTCTGACATTAACCAAGAACATGTTCTCCAGTTTCCCAAACCTAAAAGCTACTTGAACAAAGTGTCAAAACAGTGACAAAAACAAGGATGAAAATATAACAAAAATAGCCACAAAAAAATGATGAAGAGACAAAAGAGCAACAAAAAGGTGCCAGAAAAGCAACAAAAACACGACCAAAAAGTGACGAAAACACAATAAAAAATGTATCAAAAAGCAAGGAAAAAATACAAAAATCCTTATAAACTGTGACAAAAACGCGGCGACTTAGTCTTAGCTTTCAAATGAGCCGATACTCTGGCCTATAGGCTGTAACATACTGAAGATACTGTCTGTAATGTCAGTTGTGACTATGTGTGATTTTGTGACTGTGATGGTGAACCAAAATAAAGTTAAGTCTATCTATCTATCTATCTATCTATCTATCTATCTATCTATCTATCTATCTATCTATCTATCTATCTATCTATCTATCTACAGTATCTATCTATCTATCTATCTATCTATCTATCTATCTACAGTATCTATCTATCTATCTATCTACAGTATCTATCTATCTATCTATCTATCTATCTATCTATCTATCTATCTATCTACAGTATCTATCTATCTATCTATCTATCTACAGTATCTATCTATCTATCTATCTATCTATCTATCTACAGTATCTATCTATCTATCTATCTACAGTATCTATCTATCTATCTATCTACAGTATCTATCTATCTATCTATCTATCTACAGTATCTATCTATCTATCTACAGTATCTATCTATCTATCTATCTACAGTATCTATCTATCTATCTATCTATCTATCTATCTACAGTATCTATCTATCTATCTATCTATCTATCGGAGGTTACGAGGTTTTACTTTATTACATGTGTTCATCGGTTTTAATGTAATCTATATTTTAATAAAAGGATCTTTTGCTTCTATAATGCCACACATTCACATAACATTAGCATTCATAGTTTCGGGAAGTATTTACATCCCTCTTTTACTCCACTGTTACTATGTTGAAGTCGGATTCTGAAAATAGGTTGGCTCTCTTTTTCATTTCTACTTGTAATGCAATATTGAATGGCGGGGATTCGTACATTTTTGCTTCTCTAACCGTGAACAAACCGACTTCCTCCACTGTCAATCAATGTGACGTTACAATAAAACGAGGAAAGTCAAGGCTAATCGTTCTGTCTTATTTGTGTACTTTAATTTTAAAGTCATGATAAATCTGTTAATCCCCACATGAACCGAGCACATTTTCTCCAGTTTTGCATTACCTAAGCTTCTCGAAAAAAGTGTCAAAATAGCGACAAGAAATGAGTTGAGAACAAGGAGGAAAACGCAACAAAAGAGCAACAAAAACGTGACAAAAAAGTTACGAGAAAGTGACAAAAAAAGATGAAAAAGTGACAAAAATGCAACAAAAAAATGACAGAAATGCAACAAAGATGTGACAAAAGTGCAACAAAAATGTGCTAAAAATGTACAAAAAGTGACGAAAAAGTGACCAAATGCAACAAAAAAGTTACAAAAAAGTGAAAAAATGCAACAAAAAAGTGACGAAAAAGCGAAGTGTTGAAATGAAAAAGCGACGAATATACAATAAAAGAGGAACAGAAAAGAAATGAAAAGAAATGTCAAAAAAATGTTGTGACAACACGGCAACAATGCAAGGAAAAAGATCCGTTCCGATCAGTTTTGTAGGGCTGGCCTATAGGCTATACACTTTTAGATTTGGGTAAAGCTGAACTGGAGAAAATGCACTTGGTTAAGGCAGGGGTTAAAGGGGGGGTATTATGCTATATCGACTTTTTCAAGCTTTACATCATGTTATTATGTCATTCCCTCATTAAAAACATGCCTGAAGTGTTGCCTTGGCACATTCACGTATTTTTGTGTAATCTGTAAAAACTCTGATGGCGGCCATTTCAGGGATAGGTTTGCCTGAGTCCTCCTAGGAACGCCCCCACCTCCTGGAGACGCCTCCAAGCTTTCGTCACCAGCCGAGTAACCAACCACTGCTCCTCAGCAGAACCCCCTCCCCACTGATGCCACAGACAGAGTGTGGAGGGGGCGTGTCGGAAAGGCTCTGAGGTTCTTAAAGAGACAGAGGCCTATTTCATGACATTTGCTACAGCCATTTTGAGAGAGCAATTTTATACAAGGCAGTTCTTCTAATTTACTGCATTTCAGAAGGTTTCATCATCATTGTAGTGTGATATAGACTGGTGCTATGTGATTGAAAAAAGCATAATACGCCCTCTTTAAGAGGTTAAAACTACTATCAGTAACCCCCAACACGTGGCCTTCAGAATGGCCTTTTTACTGATAGAAAAGACATGAGCGTATAATAAGTGACTAAAAGAGGTCTAAAAACGTCTGAAAGCTGCTTAAACCTTTGTCTCCAGACCCAGTGGCTGAACAGCTACTATGAGACGATCCGCAGAGTGCTGGGGCCGGAGCTGGAGCGTCAGCAGCTGCTGGCAGAGAAGGACTGGATGATGAAGAACACTGAGCCCATCATAGTTGCAACTGGATCTTCACTTAAAGTCTCCTCTTCCTCACTGCCCCTCCTCGCTTTAGTGCTCACTCTGATCCAAAGCCTCCTGTGAGCGCCCCCTGCCTGTTAGTCTCTGCTGGTAGCAACATGTAGACGCCTGACGTGTTTTCCCTTGAGGGAAGGATGTGTGCAATAGTCATAGGTTTAAAATAATCACTGGAAAGGGTTGATGTTTCTTTGTAATCTTAAGATTTTTTAGATCGGACTTTTAAAGATCTGATATTTTATTAAAGTAACACTTTTTAATTCTTTGTTGTATGCAATTACTTTTTTGACATTTATAGACTTTTCTCCTGAAACTACATAACAAGGCAGCAATGGAGAAAATATTGCTATAGGGCTGCATATTATGAGGGAAAAACTGCGACCTTTGATCATTTCATTTATTTATGAGTTTAATGAACACACATGGGACTCATGCACCTCTCGCTCACTCAAACACACTCTCACTCATCCTGGCCTATTGTACATGTTTTTAGGGGTAGGGGAAACCAGAGCACCCGGAGGAAACCTACACAAACATGGAAGAGCATACAAAAAAGCTATGTTTTACTGTGCAGCCTTAATACTGTAATAAGATAACTTTTAAATGGCATAATGAACAGCTGGTCCTGTTTCCAGTAAGCAGCTGAAGACTATATTGTTGGCACAAGGGCAGGTTTTGCAGACCACAGGGTGGGAGCACCTGCTGTTGACACATGTGAACGGCTCTCCCTCTGCAGCGCACACACACAGCACAGCACAGTAATGCACAAACCGAGGTACGTATTGCTGCCTGTTTTGCAATAGTGGTTGTCGGTCAAGAGGCCGCCTTTCAGTAAAGAGGAACTTGAGAATGAGATCATCGTTTTAGTGAACTGCTCCACTTCTGCATGTGCCTTTTGTGTCATCTCAGCCACCTTTACAGAAAATCATCAACAACAAGCTCTTTTTTCCCCTTTAAAAAGTGTAAAACTCAAACCACACATCGTGCAGAGGAAATCTTTAGTATTCAAATGTATTGGCTATAGTATAGTGCTTTATACATTTCCTGAAGTAATCACAGCTCTCCTGGTGGTAAAGTTTTCTTGTCTGTGGGTTGTGAGGTTACTCTCGTGCAGTCAAAAACCCCTAACTTATTGTTTTTGTGTTTCGAGTAAATTTGAAGTTTGAAGCCAGTTTGATGCCAGCCTCCAGTCGATTGACAGGAAACTAAAATGGGGCATCCTTTCATCATGTGGTTTGCTGCACCACCAAAATAACAAGCTGCTTACACTGTACTTCCCTCTTTGACTCTGCCGCTTATGTTTCCATCCACTGTGTTAAACATGTAGAACAAGGATAGTCTGTTTACTTGCCTGTAACAAAGGGTTTTCACTTGTCTTCAGTTTATACAAATCACAGCTGTCCACATTTTTAAAAAGCTGAAAGGATTTTCCCACAGCTATATTGCATAGGTCAGGGGTAGGCAAGTTTGCGACGTGGAAGGCCGACATCATTGCCAAAACATCCAAGGGCCGAATCTCAACATTGTAGCCTAAAGTAAAGAACTATTTTCTGCAAATGCCAATGTTTTACATCAGTGGTTCCCAAGTGTCAGGGCTTTGGGACCCATTACCCTCAGATGACAGGCCGAGGAACCAAATAAAGCTGGAATTTGTTGTATATTGTATAAAATATTGTAACAAGGCCTTGTATTGTAACAGGTTTTTGTAGATATCCCTTTAAGACTGTTTATCATTATATATGACCAAGCGGTATACTAATACTGACACTATGTATTTTTACTTTAACAGGTATTTGATCTCTTATTTGCACAATAATATTTCTCAAAATCATCTTGGGGGCCAGAGGTTCTGTGCTGGAGGGCCGGATTTGGCCCCCGGGCCTGACGTTGCCTACCCCTGGTATTGGTGGTTGTGTGTGTACACGTGCACTTGGTTGGGGATAGTTTTTAATATTGTTTTCCAATTAAAAATAGTGAATCTAAATTCCTTTTGATTATATGTGTTAATTGTAGAACTTTAGGATGATTTAAGCAATACATTTAACAGCAAATTCTTTCACGAAACAAGAAAACAGATATTATTGGCCTAATTTCTAAAAGAAAATGACACTGTAAACAAAAAGATTGGGATCTCCTAGTTCAGAGAGCAGCATAGTCAGTTACTGTATAAAGAGTAAAGAGAAGATGCACATAACGGGTCCATAATCATGATCATTTGAACTCCATGTGATTTTTTGTATTATCTACTGTATATTGTAACACCATGATAAACATGCAACAAGCTTCCCCTGAGTTTACTTTGGTATCACCAAAAACAAGAGTTACCTCCCTGCTGTCTCTGTGGCCACGTGACTTCCTCTCAGCTTGTGCTCTTCTTTCGGCTGCTCAGACGCCGGCCGCCTTCCTCTGTTTTTCTCTCAGACTGACAGGCAGCAGACCAGGTACCCTGCAGTTTAAGTGTAGTTTGTTTCTTGGTGTCCAGAAAGCTTGGGACCAAAGACGATGCTGCGGAGGAGACCATCCAATGCTTCTGAAAAGGAGCAGGTGCAAAAGAAAAAGGTAAGTTTAGCTCTTTCAAAAGAACAGATAATAACTCAGACTGATAAGGATTTCAAGGCTTGTGTTGGTGGTGCAAACTGTGCAGCTGCTGTTTTGCTGGTTGGGTAAAACAGGATGTGGTTTGTAGTGTAGAGTTTAAATGGCATCACAAAAAGTACCAACTTTTATAATCACATAGCTGCTTATTGCACTCTTCTGTATGCTGTGCTATATTATACAGCTGCAGTGACCTTTTCCTGTGGTCACAGGCTCTCCTCGCACCTCTCATCACATTCTCCTTAATGATGATTGAGTTCATATCGAGGCTCGAAGCGAACATCGGCTCTGACGCACCTTTGACTCAACTGAAATCTCATGTGGTTTTGTGAAGCAGGGATCTGTGACATGAATCACTGACATTTGCCAGAAGAATAGGCTCGTATGGCAGGAGGTTTCATTGTCAGAGCGTGCAGACTCTGCAGAGAAGAGGCTCTGACAAGAGCTGAAGAGGTGCAGCGATTGGATGAAAGCCGTTGGCTGTTTCCTGTGGTTTTCACTTAGAACAGAGAACAGTGAGACTGAGAGCAGCAGTCGCAGTAAATGTAAATGACAACACGGACAAAAGGAGTTTGAGGTTGAGGCTGGTTGACATTACAACATCACTGTCCACAAAGAGTGACTAGAGAAACATTTCCCTGACTTTTCTCTTTGTACAGATATCTGCATTTTGTGCATAACTCACTCTCAACTTTACCAACATGCAAACAGCTTAAACGTGATGGTTGTTTGCCTTAAACAGGAGGTTAAAAAAGATCTAAATTCGGTTATTTGGGCTTTTTTTAGCCTAAATATTACATCAACAAATGAAAACAAATATAATGCAGCCGAAATGTTCTTGGTGATAGTCTGAGAAAGGTCAATACAGAAGGTCCTGGGTTCAAATCCCAGGTCGGATGGGGCCTTTCTGTGTGGAGTTTGCATGTTCTCCTCGTGTCTGTGTTGGTTTCCCCACCACTAAAACATACAGTACAACGTCAAACAGGTTAATCCTCCAGCGCAGTAGTTCTGACCATCTGGAGATGGTCCCCGCCATGAGGCTCCTTAAGGGCTGTCCCAGCTGCGACAATACCTTTCACAGCTTCACTGGGGTATATCAGTTATCATCATCCCTATAGTGCACCTTATGTTAGTTATGAATACCACATTCTGACCCTCATTGATATGATATCAAGAAAGGAAAACTCTTCTGAAAATCACTATCATCTCCCGGAGTAACAATGTTTTTACGTCGTCCTCTGTGTCCACAATAAATCTTGTTCTTGTTTTCAGCTCACCTTACAAAGGTCAAGCAGCTTCAAGGACTTTATGAAGCACAAACCCACATCCCCTGTTGGAGACAAAGAATTCACTTTGGACGAGACGGTGAGATAGATGATACTTTCAGAATATCACATACTTTTGTTTGATCAGTTTGTTTACTTGGACCCAGAGGTATTTAGGGCATTTCTCAGTGGTGCAAAAAAGACGCCATCTAATCCCCCACCTGCCTCTGCGTGTGTCATCATTAAGCAGCGCATAGAGAAGTGTGACTTCCCCTCTGTTGATCTGTCAGTCTCTGGTGGAAGTTGGAGACTCAGTAAGAGGCAGAGCAGAGAAGAGGAAGTGAGGCGCACCGGGCCCAGATGACAAGAGACAGGACGTCCCGAGGCAGCCGAGCAGAAAGCCGCTGTTTCCAAACACTGCAGTTACTCAAGTCCCCACCTGAGAGAGTGATTTACTGTTTACCGGCAGAAACTTATATGTATATGTATATGTAGGTAGGTACTGATTCTGAAGTGAGAGTTGGACAATAATTAAAGGCAGTCAGAAAGAGGATAGAGGCTTTTGAATTGTGGGCGTGGCTTCAACATGTCCTGAAAGAAATCCAAGAGAAAACATCTCTAAAATTGCATGTAATTTTAGTCGACTAAATTTAAGACGAGTTTAGTCAACTCTGCATTTACAATATTCATTATAATCATACTTAATCAAGGTCCTCTGCTTCATGGAGCTGCTCCCACATGAACAAAGCTCAGAGCTGAGCTGTCAGAGGAAGTTTGGATGATTTTAGTCTCTTTTCATTATTTCTTTTCTTATTTTAGTCGTCGAAAATATCTGGATATTTTAGTCATAGTTTTAGTCTCATGAAAAAACGTTTAATTTAGTTTTAGTACAATTTAGCCAAATTACTTTGACTAAAACTCTGACTAAATATTTAAGTCAACAAATTAAATACTGGGTCGGAGTTGACCTGATGGATGAAGACTGATTCTGAAATCTCATTATTATTCGCCTCTTGGCGCTGAGAGAAAATGTTTTTGTTTGTTGCTGGTTGGAATCATATGTTCATTCATAGTGAAAGACAATTATACCTTTTCTCTATTCAACAAGGGTTCATGTATTTTTTATTTTTTTTATTTTTTTCAGTACAGATCTTAAATAACTGGTCATTTGGTCTTGCTGATGTTTGATTACACGAGCTAGAAGAAGCTTCTGCAGATAGAAGTGAGACGTCAACAACTTAATCAGTTCAGTCTACAGTAGCTTGTTTGTTTGTTTGTTTGTTTGTTTGTTTGTTTGTTTGTTTGTTTGTTTGTTTGTATTTGTATTCTTTTTTAGCCTGACAATGTATATAGCCTAATACAGTTACACTGAAGTGATGGCTGAATTTCTTATTGGGCCATAACTGATGGGAAATGTTGCATTTCGTGAGATTTACCTGTGAGTGAAGAAAGAGAGAGAAAGAGAGAAATAAAATGGCACGTGACTTTGTGGGTGCGAGCAATGTGGGCGCAAACGCTCAACACATAAAGTCTGAGAAGTAAAGACTTACCCTCACCTTACCTGACCCAGTACCACCCAGTGCAGTGTTAAACAGATTCTTGATTCTTCTGTCGGTCTTTTGCAGGCGACAGATGGGGAACAGGTCGAAGATGCGGCGAAAAGCGGCATCAAACTGGGAAAGAAATGGCGCAATGTCATCTCCCGCACCATGACCCGCAAAACGTCAAAGATGGTTCAGAAGGCCCTGGCTGAGGAAGGAGTAAGGAGATTTTAATTACGTGCACATCGATGACAAAGAGACACAATTCAAAGCCTAAATCACTGTTCGAACATGTGAGGTTATATCATACCGCTCAAGTAGACAGAGTCCTAAAGAAGAGCTTTGTCGCCATCTAGTGGACAAGTGTGGCAACTGCGTTTTAGATGCAAGGACTTTTCCCTGTAGTGTATAAATGAACGTCACATCAATGTTTGGGTAACGTATTACAAAAGTAACGAGCTACAAAAATATATTGCTTTTATCAGTAACTAAGGAATATAACATATTACTGAAACTCTATCAGATCAGTTCAGTTCAGTTCAGTAAACTGTATTCATCCCACATGGGGCAATTCCTTCAGAGCAGAAACATAAAATATAAAACAGCCACGCAAACCACATACAACCAAGCAAGTAGAGCTCACACATAGATACAGTCTGTCTGAATTACAGGCAGGTGACAACCTCTTCGAGAATATGTTAGTCATTACAATTCAAGGAACTCGAGTTACAAGTGCATTTATTGTATCAACAAAAAAAATGCCCCCAAATAAAATGCAGCACCAAATCAGGTTGGACACTGGTGTATAAGATGTTCAGTTGCGCATAGTTAATGTCGTCAAAACACGAGACAATGTGGATAATGAAGGAAAAGGAAATTGTTGACTTCACTTTCACACAGCTCGGTGGCTTTATTACTATTTTCAGTTTATATTTTGCCAAAACTCAAAGCTACATTTTTAATCAGTAATATGTGATACAAACATATTACATTTTTAAAACTGTAACTACTAATATGGAATATATTACAGTTTTAAAGTAACTTGCCAACACTGCCCCCTCTCACATAATATTGTATATATTTGTGATACTATGACACATGCATTATTTGTACTATACAAGGTTTGGGTGGATTTTTTATTTCATTTTAATAAATACTGTTTTGTCAGGCTGACAACAGTGAGGACCTGTCCCCTGTGTCTCCAGACTTTGTCCCAGATCTGAGTTTGGGACAGAGGACGTCGGTTTGCTCCACAGGATCGGAGGACACCATGCCCAGTCCTACCCGGCAGCTGTCCGGCAGTGAGTCTCACACAGTAAACCATTGTAATATGATGTGGTCAGATTATTGTACAAACTCTAGTCATTACAAGGTCATTGCAATCTTTACATCAAGCACATAAACAATTTTTCTGTCCCGATTCCCTACACTGCACCTACAGAGTGTTTCTATGTGTGCCCTCTCAGACGCCGATAGACAGAGTTTGGACAGCGGCTACAGTCAGAGGGACAGTATGCGGCTGGAGGACAACTCTTATAGCGGGCCCTTCTGTGGCCGCGCTGTAGTACACACTGACTTCACTCCCAGCCCTTATGACATGGAATCACTCAAACTACAGGTGAGTTGTAGAGAAGCCCCAAGTACCGCACTGCTCCTGATTCCACTGGCATTGAACTATTATATTGTAGGTCTTATGCGGTGGACAAATGACTCCACATACAAGGACAGTAAAGCGCACCTAAACTTTATAACTCTCTTACAGAAAGGAGACATTATCCACATCATAGAAAAGCCACCTGTTGGGACGTGGACAGGGAAGTTGAACAACAAAGTGGGGTCCTTTAAGTTCATTTATGTCAACATGCTGCCGGACAACAGCCCCTCATGCCAACGACAACAACGCAGACGCAAAACCCAACCCAAGAGCCTGGAGGAAGTACTGGACAGCATCGGGCTCACTGTGAGAGACAAGTTCATATCTATTACACTGTCAGATGAATGATACTGTGACTGTGGATGCTCTGCTGGTTTCATAGAGAAGGCAAAGCCTGGTATTTCATAACATGATTAATCATCGTAAATTAATGTTAATTACTGTGCTGTATTGTACGACCTAGATGTTATTTGAATAATTAAGCATAAAGCCGTCCTAGTTGAATGTTGGCCATGGCAAAGAATAGATGAATGACTTTAAAATGTATCACATGGAGATGAGGAGCTCGATTTCTTACATTAAAGCTAGACTCAAAGCCATGAAGTAAATTGACTTACTCAGACTTCAATTCCCAAAACAATCTGTTTTTTTTAATAGACATAGATTGGAACAGATAGACCAGCTGAAGATCATGAATCTGCAAAAAAAAAAAAAAAGGGATGTGTCACAATGTTTCCTGTTCTTGTGAAATGGCGTGACCAGAGGACCATTGTTTGCCTGACAGGAGCTGAGCTCTTTGCTGTCGATGCACGGTTTCCAAAGCCTGGAGGACTTCACGGGACTGAAGGAGTCCCACCTCAACGAACTGAACATCACTGACCCAGAGCAGCGCACGAAGATCCTGAATGCCACAGACCTGCTACGAGACTGTAAGTTCACCAAATCACTGTGGTAACCTGATGCATTTTCACAAACACAAGTGATTTAAGACTTAACGCCTCTGTCTGGGATGAACGTATGTGACAAGATGGCTGACATTGATTTTCATTATTCATTTATAACAATTACTTACAGGCAACAAGACAATATTATGCAATTAGGGAACAAACAAATTAGAAATTGCTCAAGATTCAGACATTGGTTTCACGTCTAGGCCAGAGCACCTCCAAAACAGCAGCTTATTTATTTAAGTTTATTTGAATAGGGACAAGTATGTCACATTAACTCATGTTACTACAACATTTTAGCCGAAGATAATTCTCAATGTCCGTCCCCAGTTGGGCCTTTACAAAAAAAAAAGAAACAATACATAGTTAAAAACACATATAATAATACAGCACAACACTATATAAACACAGCAGATCAGACGGTCAGTGGTCACATTTCTGACCTCTGATTAAAAAGTCTTTAAGTTTGTGTTTGAAAAGGACCCAGTTTGACTCTCCCTTCAGGTCAGAGGGTAAACAGTTCCAGGCTTTAGTGCCTTGTACAGAGAAAGCTGATTGTCCAAATGAAGTGTTTCGTTTCGGGATCTGATAGTTCCCGTTCTGAGCTCCTCTAGTCCTTGAACCCACAGCCCTGAGTGGTTCTATACACTCACTCAAGACCTGTGGGGCTGGTTCGAACATTTATGCATGAGCTTCAGCTGGGAAAATGTGATAACATTTTCAAAAGATAAAATGTTTAAATTCCTCAGACTGATACAATGATGTGACCTAATGGGCTTCCTATCTAGGATTTTAACCGCTCTGTTATAAATCATTTGTAGTGGCTTGACAGTAGTGGCTTGACTGTAGTGGCGGTGGCCTGACACCTTGAGCAGATGCAGTAACTAATATGTGAGATGATCATGGCGTGCATGAAAGTGTGAGCAGCATGAAACGGGAGGTAGTCCCTGATCAGCTGTGTGACCTCCAGAGGTCAGTATTTCTCAAATGTAGTCTATGGTTAAGGGAAAAGTGACACATTGAGGAGAGACAGAGACACATGTCAAAAGTAAACAGTCAAGTCCGGCCCCCTCCGGATTGGACCTAAAAGCCAGTCCTAGTTTACAAAATGAGGAGAGTGAGGAAAAAGTAAACGGTCAAGCTCCCTCCCCTCCCCTCCTGACTGGACCTGATGTGAAGTTCGCCTCATTGGTCGTTCTCATTAGTTGCTGGGATCAGCAAAGGGAGGGACTTAAAAAAGAAATTAAAAAAAATGTATTTGACTTATGTTACGTCAAATTTCAGGCCTAGGTGGTCGATTATACGCAATCTATTGAAATGGTGAAACAATTAAACTTACAGACTGTCACTTTAAGGTGTGCAGGAACCGATAACATTGATTTAATGCATTTAACCAGTTTAAAATGTTATTGGCTGATAACACAATAACACACAAGAACAAGCCAATAATATAATATAACGTAAGAAACCATTTGACAATAATGTAAAGAAATGAATGTAATAACTGCAGTCAGTTTTGATGTTTTGAGTTACACATTATCAAAAGTTATTCTGCTTGAGAGGCCAATGACGTACTCATTTATTATATTATTGGCAAATCATAAGGTATTGCGTTATCGGCTCAACAGTGTTACTACATCATTGGCTTATTATTACGAAATTGACTTATTACATAACATTATCAGATCAAACTCCTTCTTGCTAGAGACCTAACCACTCAACCACAAAGTCCTTTTGACATTTTTTAAGTTCTGACAGAAAGATATGAGAAAAAATGGTAAATCCTTGTCAGTCTGGCGTCTTCATAATCATAACTGGCTTACATCTTTATCACAAATTAAAGATAGTTTGACACAGTCTTTGTCTTGATTGGTTGGTTGATTTTTTTTAGTTTTTCTAAATAGCCTAGACATTGTTTTTTTGTCTCCTTTAGCCGATGACGAGTCAGACTCAGAGGAGGATGGAGAAGGATCTGTGAAGAATGCAAAGGATCCCAGAGATTCGGGTTGTTTTGAGAGCTCAGAAAACCTAGACAACGCTCGCGACGAAACCAAGACGAACACAGCAGAGACGACAGAAGATACGTCAAACACAAAAGACCTGCCAAAACCAGAAGAGGTGGAGGAGGTGGATGCTCTAGATGCGCAGATGGAGGAGCTGACTTTAAATGAAGTAAACGAACAGCCAAAGTAGACTATCAACATCTTGAAATATGAAGGAAATGCACTGCTCGACAACAACGGCGACTGATGCATTCGGTGCACGTCGAGTTGAATTGTCTTCATAATGTAAAAGAGCAGAAACTGTTTGGGGAGCATTTTTTCCCCCAAGCTACAGGTCGGAGAATCCTTGGTTAAAGCATTTAATCTGTACTGTATAAATTGCCACAAACCTTGATTCAGACTTTTTCAGGCTTGTTCCACAGGTCATAACTGTTTGACCTTTTGACTTTGAGATTGTTATATTTCGCTTTTGTGATATGCAGCAAACTGGTGTAGGTGCTACTAGGACAAGGAGAGCCGAGTTGCTCGCACTTCGTCACCGAGATGAATGTAAAGTAATTTTGCGTAAGTGTCATACATAATGAAACTCTGCTGTAAATAGCTCATGAAGTCAGGCAGATATTCCTCTCCGTTGGATTTCACCTTTGTGTATTTTTAATAAAGATAATATGACAAATTTGTGATTTTTATTTGGAGGATGGTATTATTACTTGGTTGTCATGGTGAACTGCCATCGCTATGACAACAGCTCCACCTCCTGCTGGGGGGGAAAAAACAGCTTATTTGGCCCCAACATCAACACTGGTTGGGTTGTAAACATTTCTTTCATTGTAGAAGGCGAGACCTCCATATGTGCTCCGGGAATAGACCAGGAGGAAAGTGACAAAAGATGAAAAAGTGTTGCAATTTCTGAGATTACACTTGCAGCCGTGACGCTCGCACGCTGAAAAGAAAACAAACCGCTCTGCGCCACAAACTTTCTATTACAGAGTTTTGATTTGAAGGCCTTTTATTTATTTAACAGACACATTGATCATGTAAAAAGATGTGGATTTAATTGGATGAAGTACACAGAATCACAGTGTTGATACTAAAAGTGAACATGGGAGTCCCATCAATGCAATGTAGTTTCAGAGCGTTCAGATTCGTTTACAAAATGTCATCACTTACACACATTATTCACCAATCCCTTTAAATGTCCTTTAAACCATCCCTTTGACAGCAATCGAATGTATTAGTGTTTTCTATGTACGGACTGGTTTAGCGCCATTTGAAATATTGTATCTGAACCGTTTCATTTAACTGTGTTACATTTCTTCACTTCGCACAAACATAGTGTGATACAATTTACAGTATATTTGAAGAAACATGGATATAAGCTCTACTGGCTAAATCTAAATGCAGAAAAAGTAAACTTGAATAATGGATTTGGCTAAATTTTCAACAAATAACCAAGTTACCATCGACACACAAAAGAGAACACTTATAAAATAAATACATTGTCAGTAAATGCTGCTTTCGAACACCTAACCCCACTCAGTCAACAGCAATCAGCTGTATAAATACTTATTTACATGTAGTATGGCTAAATACTTGGTAAATCAATCATTTCTCATTATGGTTAGACACTGGCAATTTAACTTCGAATTGGATTCCTTCTGAGTTTCTACTTGTTACATTTTACAAAGACTGTCTTGCATACAACACACAGACACGAGTACAAACTCCCTCATCCAGCTAATATCATCACAGACTAAAGAAGTGGCCTCTCTGTCCCTTTTTTTAAAGTGAGTGTTTTTTATCCCTGTGTGTATTTGGTCTCCGATCTTCTCCGCCATAATGATCCCACCACGGACGTCAGTTCTGGAAGCTGGCTCTGCCTTGAGCAAAGCGACAGGTTGAGTTTGATATGAACGATGCGAGTATGAAAGGAGTGAGGGACACGAGGACTCTGTCAGGAAGCTCTGGAGAAGGAAGTGCACATCATAACGAACACTGGCTGTAAATATATCAAAACATGCGCCTATCATTTTAACCACTCATTGGCTGAAGACTACTAGAACTGTATAGACTATGTACAATTTAACAATGGCTATGTTTTTGCTTTGCTTAGTCTAGATCAGTGGTTCCCAGCAGATGTAGCTATAGCCACGAAAAGCAGGCAGGATTTTGGCGTCACTAGGTCAATCTGAAGATGATTACACTCAAAAAGCAGAGTTGTCCATGTGATTGCCCTTTTATAGTACGCGTCTGTGAAGCTTAGGAGCCACTAAACTAAACTGTCTCATAACGTTGGCATTTCCCACTGAACACTGGTATTTGAGTTCTTATTTGTTGGTGGACCTCAGTTGCATTGGATAGTGCAACTGCATTGTTAAGGCACTATGTCAAGTGTCTGTCACCCTCCTTCGAATGTCTCCACTAACTCTGCCTGATCCTTTCCATGAAATTGGCGTATCAAAATGGAAGGACTTTCTAGCTCCGGCTGCGACAGTGCAGAACGGAGCAATAACTTTATAAAGGTAGATATGATTTACTTCATGAGCCTCTATATTGTCGTAGATGCACACACTCGCCCGCTTCTGGACACAATGAGAACAATCACCTTCCTTGTGATTTGCATAGAGCATGTTATATGTGCACAACAGAAAACGCCTATTGTCTTTGCCAATGACTCGATTATACTTCCACGATACATGTTGTTGTTGTTGTTGTTGTTATGCAGTTTTAAATAACGGACAATTGTACGGTCAGAAATCCCAAAGTAGGAAATCTCATCCAGCTTTGTCTTAACTGCGCAGCGTTCGGAGACAGAGGGTGCAGCTCCCACAATGTCCTGCTCCGTTCCCTACGAGGTTAATGTCTGACAAAGACGTCTCTGTAGAAGAAAAATGGCTGCTGCACCAAGTCGTGTGGTCCAGTGATTGAGTGACGTGCACACCAATTGTTCGAGTGTTTTTTTTCCTGAGCGTGCAGGATGTCCAAGGGGGGGCGGGGCAAGGGTAAAGACCCCGCCCTCTCATACAGTTAATGGGGCTTGTCCTTGGCGATGGATGCCTCGGCGTCAGTCTCAGGGGAGGCCAGAGGAGGCAGTTTGGCTGAGGGCGGCTGCTCCTCTTTGGGAGAGCTGCTCTTCTCTGCCGCTGAGTCAGCAATGGACTTGGCTTCGTCAGGCGTGTGTTCATTAGGGATGAGTGGAGCTGTGGTTTTCTGTAGGCAGAGGACAGGACGCTGAAAACAGTGCAAACATGGTATGAGACCCCGAAAGCAGCAAGACGCCTGAGCAAAAACATAGGATCTTAGATGGTGCAATATGTGAATCCAAATCCAGTAGATTTTAAAGAAATACTGAATCTCAAGAACACAAATAACTGTATTTTTACCATCAAGATACAAGAAATTGACCCGTGTGCCCTTTGGAGCACAGGGCTGGTCACCTCTGATCACAGCAGCATTTGCTGTGGCATTGTTTCAATAAGGTTCTGTCCAAAGATCCAGTGTTGCATTAGTTTTGACAAAGATCTTATATTGATGATGGGGCAGTGTGACCACTGTGCAAAGCCTTCTACAGCACATCCCAAAGAATGGGGTTCAGATCTGGACTCTGTTAAGGCCAATCCATGTATGAAAATGATGTCTCATGCTCCCTGAACCACCCTTAAAGGGACTAGATGGGACTAGAGGTAATTTTATACTCACTACTGCCACCTCAGGTCTTACGCATAACTGCAGGTTCTATATTAAGCTTGTGCATGACAGCACTTCGGACCTGAATTAAAGGAACAGGCCACCGTTTTTCCATACTGAGATATGTTCTTACCTGAGCTTAGACAAGTTGATACGCACCTGTTTGTTTTTTGTGCGTGCCCGTGGAAGAGCATAGTCGCTTCTGACTTAACCTCGTTTGGAGCTATAGGAATATACTGGGAGAGGCCAAATGCTAACAACATCTTTGGTCTTTGTGTGTGCACTCAGTCACGCAAAAAGACCAGAAAGGTGCACATCATCTCGTCTAAGCTCAGGTAAGAACATATCTCAGTATGGAAAAACGGTGGCCTGTTCCTTTAACACTTTTTTGAGTGACACAGTGAAAGATTTTAGAGGCAGTTGTGGTGAACAGGTCTGGGCTCATTCTACACATTATGACATTGCTGGAACATGTAGGGGGAGGAAAATACTTTTAAACTCCGTACAGTCCCTTTAATGTGAGCCCGAAGAAACCGGCCATTGTCATCTTAGAATAAACCCGTGCCATCAGGGAAGAAGAAATTCATTGATGGAATAACGTGGTCATTCAGGATGTTCAGGTCGTCTCATCTCATTCTTTGAGTTTTGCTGCTCCAATTTACCGCAGTTATTTCATGACTGAGATATAGAAACTTTGAAAAAGTTGGTAATGCTTTAAATTAAGGAGTGCTTGTTAAGTATTAATAAGGTATCAATAAGCAATGGATAATGTGCTGCTTATTCATAACATTTTCCTGTTTCCTGTTCCATTTTCTAAAAAACAGTAATATGTTAAAAGCTAAATGGCTATTTGAGCTAATTCTAGTGACTTTAAATGAACAATCCTTCGCTGTTAATCAGGGACAGTGCTGTAGCTACTTAGTAACAGTAGTATATGGTTCTGACCGTAGTTTGTGATACAGTGTCGCTGTTAGTGGAGGGAAGAGCTGCCAGAGCTGCCAGATCTTCCTGCATCAAGCCTCTTCTGTCCAGCACACTACAGACAGGCAACAAATAATTAATTCACTGTCAAATGGGAAGGGCACTGCATTGTGTGAAATGAAGTTGTTACCTGGGATATGTGGGTCCACAGAGCACCTCACAGCAGTTTTTGATGATGTTCTTGTGGCTGTATGGATTCTGGATACGGTTCTTCCCCGACCACGAGCCTTTGATCTATGGAAACAATTTCAATAATGTAATTTCTCATTATACTGCACGTTCTATACACCGCACCATCTCTCCAGCCTTCAGACACAGACTCTCATCTTTTCACTCTATTTTTTTTCCATTTTCAGATTAAAATTCAAGATATTTTACCTACACTTCAGGGTTTTAATCATTCATTCATTAGTAATTAGGAACTCTGCTAATTCCAGACCAACCAATTTATTAAAAGTCAAAGAAGCCTGTTCTGAGAAACAGAAAATATCTGATAAATGTGATTACTGTTTCAGTTGGGGTTGCAATTAAACCAGTACATATTAAAACCTTGTAATACACACCAGCCCTTTACACACCAAACCAATAAACTAAACGAAACGAAACGAAACAAAACAAAACAAAACAGAAGAAACTAGTGTCGGTTTACGTCTTGTTAAAGCTTTTTAAAATGTCAGTGGATCATGAACATTTTCTAAGTAGACTTTACTGGAAAACAAATTAGCTTAATTTAAGAACCAGTAGTTAATAGACCGGTGTGACCAGTTTAACCAGGAACAACCAAGCACAAATTGAGTACCAAACCGAAACTAGTATCAAAACTTGTGAAGTAAAGGACATTGCGTAACCTCCGTGTACCGAGTGACCCAGTGGCACAGGAGAGGAGCTGAATAAGAACAGCAGAGAGACTTTCGTTGTTGAAATGTAGGGCAACAGCTCCGAGGTGCATGTGCTCTTGATGCAGGCTGTCTGTGAGCAGCGTACAGAGCATGTGCCACAGGGAGCCCAGCAACAACACTCAAGGACCCTCTTTTTAGACTCTGCTGCAGTTTTCCACTTCACTTTGAGTACGTCCCAGCCTCTCTCCTCTGCCGCTCCCCTCAGCCCCTCTCCCCCCGCCCCTCTCCGTCTCTCCTCCCCTCAGTGCTTTGGCGTTGTGCCCAGCCCTGCAGATATTGATGCATCTATTATTAGTCCGATCGCAGATATTGAAGCTGTGGGTCTGACAGCCACGGCGTCGACTCCTAAAGCAACATCACAGAGTTTGCACATCATGGTGGTTAATTACTGATTCGATGTAAAAAAAATGAGGCCAACCAGCCCACAAGACAGAAAGAGGGGATAATAAATTAATCATTACAACAAAGTATGAGCGCGGAACCTCCAGCATTCATGCAGGGGCTTAGTGCCAGACTCCTACAGTACAAAACCCGAGTGCACATGCTCTTGAAGTATTGTATACAGACGTGCAGACACTGTCCACTCATCCAACACCGTCTGCTTCCCATCAGCCTTCTTTCAACGTGCAGTGACTAAACGATGACTCGATGATAATGCGCTCAAGTAATCAATGCTTTTTTTCCTTGTTTAGCCTCAGAGGGGACGTTTACTACTTATGAGCAGAGTGAGTTTCCACAATAATTATTCTAAGAGTAAAACAAGCCAACGGGGGCACTTTTTACACAGCCAGTCTATTTCAATGACTGCGGCTATTAGCGTTTTAACGGTAGTCGATTAGTTTGACATATGCTCACATTATGTACAATACTTAAGGAGACAAAGGAGGCAGTTTGGGTTCACTATAATACCCTGCTCTAAGCTTTGGACTAAAACAAATGAACATACTACGAGCCAACGGTAAAGACTCCTTGTCCCACCCCGTAAGCGAGTCGTGACTACAGTAATCTGGACGGAGAAGTACTTACGTCTTCATTGGTGGTTTGGTTCAGAGAGATCAGGTAGGTGTGGAAGCCGGTCAGTCCCACAACTGACCACAAGGTGAAGAAACACACCAGCAGCTCGACCACAGTGAGGGGCAGTTAAAGAAAACGGCAGCAGATGTTCAGCGGTTATCAGCGTGTGACGACACTGAGATTAAACATTGACCGAGGGGAAGTGAGGCTGGGGAGATTTTGCTAAACCAACCATGAGGGTTTGCTTAACACTGACAGGGCGTAAAAGCTACTGTTCCCCAACATTTCCCAACACTTAAAAGTACACACACACACTGTAGTCGCTGTTAATATACCAAAGAATAATGGGACTCACTGCTGTACCAAATTTAGCCCGAACAATCAAGCAGCAACAGATGGAGAAAGTCGAATTTGGACGGTTAGCTGAGGCCACACCCCCAATGCTTCCTGAATTTTCAAATATATGAAATTAGATGCCCCTTTTAAATAATAATAATTTGACTCTGCGAAGAGGAAAAACAGTGTATTTTTTGGAGGAATATAGGGCAAAGGAAAGGATATGTTCCAGGTGTGTCCTTCAGCGTGTTCAGAAAACCACTGACCACAGAGCCTGAAAGAGAGGGAAAGGGAAAATTCAGTAATAAAAATCTTCAATTACATACGGTGGAATTTGCATTGTGTTTGCATGATGGTACTCACGCATGGCGACGTGGACAATATTGAAGGTGAAGATGTAGATGGTCAGCAGAGACAGAGACAGCGTGAACATGTAGAAGTATCTGTAGTTCCTTTTGCCCACGCAGTTGCCCACCCAGGGACAGTGGTGATCAAAGCGGTCTGGAACAAAAAAAGAAAACGACATGTTCATCATTCACGCTGATATCATTAGCAGTGTTTTGTGTCTCTGAATCAGTCACTCCAAATATAGCATTTAAAAGGTATTACTTTCTCTCATCTGGACGTGAGCCTGATAACATCCAGACCAGTTCAATAAACAGTGATTTATGGTTTCTCTACAGCACACGCTGCATCATAATCATGTTTGCACTGGAGTAGTTTTGTTTTTGTTGCTGTTGGTTTTGTTTAAAGAGGGGGTATTATGCTTTTTTCAGCCACATAGCACCAGTCTATAGGACACTACAATGATGACGAAACCTTCTGTTGGTCTGTCAATGCAGTAAATTAGAATAACTGCCTTGTATAAAATTGCTCTTTCAAAATGGCGTTAGCAAATGACTTGAAATAGGCCTCTGTCTCTTTAAAAACCTCTGACCCTTTCCGACACGCCCCCTCCACACGCTGTCTGTGGCATCACAACAACACTCCGCTCGTTGTCTCAAGTATTGAAACTACGATCGATGCATTTTAATTTTTATTGTTGGAAAGGACCTACTGTTTATCACTTTGTGAACAATGGCCACACAGGATATTATTTGGAAACAAACCTTCCACACCGGACGCTTGGACGGGGCTCTTGCCTGAAAAATAACTGCTATTTGGAGGCTCTCTCTTTGCATCTGCCATGCCCTATGGATCTCTAACTATACCCCCATGGACGACACCAGGATCTGCAGGAGCCCATACGATTCAAAGACGGACATTATCTGTGCAAGTGGACAATGGTTTTTCGAGGTTACCCGTTAGCTTGTTATAATCGACTACAGCTCATTGTTGATGAAAAGTCTGTAATAAACCACAAATGTGTAAAGCCAGGCTCATTGTGTGATCATCGTAAAGGCTGCTTCGAGTAGTTGCCGGCTTTATTGACGTTATTTGTGCATAATATGCTGCCTGTTTTCAATGAATGTTGTGAAGGTGAAGGTTGTTAGCTTGTCGCGGCTAATAGTGCCTTAGCTCCGAGAGAAACCACTCGGCTACGACTCACTGTAGATGAAATGTGAGCAATAAACTACACAATCAACAAGCCAGGCTCCGTGTGTCATCATCATAAAGGCTGCTTCAAGCAGTTGCCTGTTTTAGTGACGTTTTCAATGCATAATATGCTTGTATTCAGTGAATTTTCCCGTTAGCTTGTCGCGGCTAGCTTGTTAGCTCCGGGAGAAAACCACTCGGCTATGACCCATTGTAGATGAAATGTGAGCAATAAACTTCCAAATCAACAAGCCTGGCTCCGTGTGTGATCATTGTTAAACGGTTCTTTATGTGTGTGGTGGTTTTATTGACTTTATTTGTGCATATTTCTCGTTTTCACGTGATGACTCGAGGTTTAGCTTAGCATTAGCTTTCTCCGGAGGCTCTGTGCATCATCAAGGCCCAGCGCAGAACCAGACACTGAAATAAGTGTTCTTGTCACCGGTTTTAATCCTGGGTGTTTCGGTAACAGAAACACTGATGTGTGTCTTTGTAAAAGTCTGCTGTGGCTCCGGTTCACAACACATGAAGCTAATCATCCATGATGACTCTGTTTACATCTTAGGGCTAGACACTGCGGGAGGGGGTTCTGCTGAGGAGCAGTGGTTGGTTACTCGGCTGGTGACGAAAGGTCGGAGGCGTATCCTGGAGGTCGAGGGCGTTTCCTGAAGGAATCAGGCGTTTTATCCCTAAAATGGCTGCCATCAGAGTTTCTACAGATTACTCGAAAATACGTGAATGTGCCAAGGCAACACTTCAGGCATGGTTTTAATGAGGGAATGACTTAATAACATGATGTAAAGCTTGAAAAAGTCGATTTTGCATAATAGGCCCCCTTTAATTGTTGTATCTGGCACTGAAAAAAAATGTAATTACTGAATCATGGAAATACCACAGGTTAAAGCCTTTTGTCATGCAATGGCTAAGCCTGTCACAGAAATATTTTAATAAAATGCAAACATTATATGACCCAAACTTAAAAAAACATAATTGGTGTGTTGTTGTTTTTTCTTTTTTAATGTATTAAACCTTTAAAAGAAGAACTACGTAACTTGTTTATCTTAATAAATCCTTTTTGTTGTCCCGGTGGGTGTAATACAAGTGTCTCTGGCCAGAGAACCACAATTGCTACTTTCTTGCCGCTGAGTAGGAGGCCCCAATACACACTAAAGGGGTCGTTCCACATAGTGAGCCCCGGCCGCGCACGGCGCGATCTTCGTGCAGGTATCGACTCTACCCCACGCACACTTCTGTTTTACCACACATTTGTTGTTTGCTACGTCCCCACAAAGGAGCACGCTGTACAGATCGTCATTAAAGGTTTGTAAGCTGCCATGAGATCAAATGTGGACAAATGCTGCCTTCTGGTGGGAGTTATGGATTCATTCAGAGGTGTCAAGCTGTATTAAAACCACTAAATACAACTATGTAGGTAAGCTACATGCAAATGTTATTCTAACATCTGCTAAAGCTACGCAAACAGCGGCAAAATCCCCATTTAGAACAGCTGTATGATGTTGTGAAATATTAATATGACCTGCGTGTTAATAGTGAGGGCTGTCCACTCTCTCGTTGCCAATCAGAGGCCAGAGTCTGTTCACGTCACATCAGACACAGGCTAGCGGGCTTTGGCCACAGCCAGAGGTCGGTCCCAAAACCTATACCTGGTCAGACCAGTTTGGCCCTGGCTTCTGTTATGGAAAAGCTCGACAATGTGGGTGAAAGAGCCATTCGGCTGACTCGCGCCTATATATGGAAAAGGAGCTTAATAGAATCACGAAGAAGAAACCAAGAGGCTAACGGGCAAAACTGCGGGCTAGCGCCAGTTAAGCAGTATTTACAGCAAAGTTTGAGTGAAAAAAATGATCTCCATTGTGGATGTAATTGGATGTACAATATCCCTCTGTCCCTTTATCTTTTCTGTCAGCATAGTATTTACTCTCACGGACAATTAATGAGTAAAAAGCAACATGCTATGACACCTGCAGTGGCGCTTATGGCCTCTAGGGGCATGAGTTACTTAGTACTGCTTTAATTAACACTATAATAAATGAAAGGTTTCCTACTATTACAATTTGCAGTACTTCACACTTAATCTAAATAGCTTTCTCTACTTATAAAATAAAGTGAGAAGGGAATTATGTGACGCCAGATTAAAGCATGCCAGCCTACAGCGGATGAACAAAGAGACGTCCGTCTACACAGTGACTGCGCACTTCTTCTTCTTCTCTCTGAGCCGCCACAGTGCGCTCCCATATCACCTGCCAGTCCATAAGCTTCAAACGCCGTCTTTTATCAGGAGCCAAGTTGAACTAGACACGCATTTCAAGGGCCTCGCTTTTCCACAGCTTTTACAAACAATAATTCCCTCTTCAATTAAAGTTGAGACATTAATCACAAAGCTATTTTCTCCTCATGTTTCTATTTATGAGGCAGACATAAATAGTCTTCTTTTTTGTTCCCTCACCGACGCAGTTGTCACAGATGCTGCAATGAGAGGCTCGTGGGGGCCGGAAGATCTTGCAGGTGTAGCAGTACTTGAGTTTGACAATCTGGCTGTTGATCTGCACGTTGCGGATTCGAGGTGGGGCTCGCTGACCGGGAGGGACATTTCCATTGGCCGCTTCTGCAAAGAAAAAAACAAACCCAAAAAATATATGAAGTTCACGCAGACATTGGATTGGAAGGAGAACTTGTGTCACTGACGTCTACAGAAAATGAGGCATTGAGCTGCATAGGTGGACCTTGAAAGCTGTTTACGCTGTTGCCTTACAAGGACAAGGCTAGTGAACTGAATTTACTAACCACAGTCATAGCAATTAACACTTTTCCTGACATTGGACTTTTCCATTATGTTTCTCAGTGGGAGAGACTAATGAACTACAGTCGGCGACTGGAGATTAAAAAACTGCATAGGGTGAACAAGAGGTTAATGGACAAGAGCAAATACAACTCGAAAACACCATCAGATGTTCAATGCTTGTAGTTGCTCGGTATATTTAACAGAATGCTCACAACTCCAGCTTATTGTTTTTGATTGAACACAAAGCTATACCTGCACCTGGGTGTCGAGCAAAGACAAAAGGAAATAATGGAGGTACATAGACTTTAGGAAAAACTGTGAAGTGCAAAGTGCAAACACCATCTTCAATAAAACAATAATATTATCTTACTGACCATTATGACGCTGTACACTCCATTCAATTAAACTCAAAAGTATAGCTTTTTTATGGAATTGGGACAAAACAAGACTTAAATAAATCCTAAACTAGCATCAAAACAAGGCTATTGAACTAAGTCAGGAAAATCAAAGCTTTTGCACATTTTAATCTACTCTGGGTTACATTAGCAAAAAATGTGTAAATCTTAAATAAATCGAAAGACTTTTGTAATTTTGCAATTTGCTTTCTTGTGCTGTAGCCAACATCACGTCACTTAAAGCAGAACTAAGTACTTACAAGTGTTAATGGGATGACTGGGGGGTCTTTCATCTCCCCCTGGTGTCTCTGGCCAGAAAACCACCCTTGCAACTTTCCCTGCCCCGGGTCGGAGGCGCAATACACACTAATGCACACACTAATATCTGCATTGTGTGATTGGGTTGTGGCACACAGTGTACAACATCCCTCTCCCTTTGTCTTTTCTGGCAGCGTAGTATTTACTAAGGCTGGGACAATCCACCTTTGTCACAATCCGATACGTATCACGATACTCAATACGTATTGCGATACAGTTAGTAATTATGAGTAATATGTACTTTAAAATGTGTCCAAAGTTTATAAACCAAATGCCATTTGACTTTTACTGAAGTGTTAAGATTGAAACGTGTATTAACATTATTATATATTAACAAAAGTGCTGTGTAATTGTTACTGGAAACCAAAGGAGTGTGTGATATAAATGCCTCCAAACACAAGTATTGAAAGTATTGCGATACTTGATAAAGCATCGATACTTTGTATTGCGGCACAAAGTATTGCGATCCAAATCCGACCTGATCTTTTGTCCCAGCCCTAGTATTTACTCTCACAGACAATTAATGATTAAAAAAAAAAACTGCCACATGCTACGACACCTGCTGTGGCGCTTAATATTCCATTATATTTGTCAATATATTGTGCACCCCTAATAGTAAAAAAATTAATAAATGAAGGCATTTACATTAACATACGCAAGTTGTAGTTAACGAGATACGAATTGCCCATACAATCTTGCTGGTCGTTAACACTTTGTTTTAATAATTATCCCATTAAAATGTTATTGCAAAGTGATATTTATCTGTTATTGCCTCATGTTGCCTGTGCAGTGATGCAGACATTGCCGTTCTCTAAGAACCCATTCAACACAATCTGAAAGTGAACTGTATTGAATCCAATGCTGGAAGGTGCTCCTAGATTTGCCTCTGGAGAATTAGGCGGTGTAGAATTAATGAATGAGTCATCTTGGAGGGATAATGCCTCTCCCAGGGGTAACGGGGCTCAGCCTGCTGTGGCATTATACTGTATATTCCAGGAGGAAGCTCGTACTCGCATTAACATCCCCCCCGTGGGACCGGCCTCTAACAAGCTACAGCCACAGAGCACCTGCATGTCTTTCCGCAGTCGGTCTCTCACACCTGCCTCCTCGCTCCCCTACAACACGCCCACATCTGCATCATTAGCTGCCACGCCAACACTTCACGCCTACGCTTCATCACGGCTCAGAATGAAGAGATGAAGCTTGTTTAACGGAGCAATTTTTCTCTTCACGCTGCAGCAGGCTACAAGTGACCCATTTTGGGGCTTGAGTGATGGATGCCTGGCTATTTCAGGTTTACAGTTGTCGGGGGAATGTAAAATATGAAACCAAAAAGGGAAGATATGAACACTGCAGCCTGGGAATTGAGAGTTGGAACCTAATGCTCCAAAAGGGTCAAGAGGAACTATGGCGCACAGTAAAACTTGCAGGCTTAGGTTGAACAATATGCAAATCAGGATGCAAATCGCTACACCAAAGGCTCCAGGATAACAACAACAAAAAGTGACAAAAACGGAACATAAAAGTGACAAAAATGAAATGGAAAAAAGACGAAAACGCCACAAAAAAAGCAATGAAAAAAGTGACGAAAAAGCAACAAAAAAACAACAAAAACATGACAAAAAAATGATTAAAGAAAGACGAGAACACAGACAAAACTCTCCCAAAATGTGACAAAAACACGGCAAAACACGACTAAAGAGTGATGAAAAAGCAACAAGAGCAAAAAAAAAACCCAGACAAAAACATAAGAAAAATTCTAAGAAGTTAAACAAATATAAAAAGAGTTGTGGATTCAAAACTGACTGATAACACATTTGAATTCACAGCATGTGCATCATTACAGCACAGTAAAGCCTGTTACAGAGGGTGAGTCAGAGTCGAGATGAGAGAAGCAACTCTCTGAGGACTTCACGCCCCTGATTCTGAGCTCTACTCTTCCTAGTTCCTCGTCTGACTTAAGAAGACAGTGCACTGAACAGAAAGACAGAGATAAATTGGATTGTGAATGCCACACGGGCTAGAGCTAGGGGAATACATTTAATAGCAGAAAGAGCTGGGACAAACATAAAACGGGCTTATGAAAACAATCTGTTTGTTTGAAAGCAAATACCCATTGTTGTCTTATAGGCTGTCGTATGTAGGAACCCAATAAGAGAATCCCCCATTGTCCCCTTTGACTCACTACATATAGCAGCTTCTAAGTCCATACTCTGTACACAGCCAGAAAAGGAAAAAAGTAAAGCTTTGTGGCATTGCAATGGAGTTCTATTGACTTAAATTGAATGGATGCAGATAAGGGAGAGCTGCCCGGGTTACATGATCAACCCAGAGCATATTTGAAGGTGAAAAGATAAATCTACAGTGGTCAAATGTAATACATTTTGCAATACTGTTTCAGTGCTACAAAGAGCTTGGGAATGTGTGGTCAAAAGCAATAAGGTTTCTGGGATTTCTGAGGACGCGTTCCCTAATAATAAACCAATGGAGACTAAAATGTAAAATAGTGGAGTTATCGTTCACATGCTGCACATTATTTGGACACCACAGTGTGTAGTAACTCAGCAGCTTCCAAAGCTCTTTTCTTTTATATATTGTTTAACACAATATTTGACAGTGTCTAGTTCCTTAAAACGGTGCATTTCTATGGCGAAGTTCAAATATAAAGGAATCCATCTCAAAGTATTTATAGAAAACTTGGAACTAAGAACAATGAAAGGATTTGAAATGCACTTTTGTGTTTACATTTTATAACATAATGGAGTCAGTGTACTGGGTTTGCAGAAAAAGCATCTTACCTATCTCCATCTCAATAAACGTGGCTTCATCTGGGAGAGCCCGGGGCAGCACCCCTGGGTCACTGAAGCTCGTCCTCAAGAGCATGGCCATGACGAAGAGGAAAAGGACAGCTGCGAAGACTGGGATGGCAGGGGAGAGGTGGACAGCCAGGTAAGGACATCTGTAATTTACAAAGATGAAACCACCACATTAGTCACATTGCTTAAGTAAATAAGAGAAATCATTTATGCAGTCACCCATTCATACACCTCGATTGTATTGTTTAGGGAGCTGCAGTAGATTTCTGATGTAATAAGAATGAAATTAACCACAGACCCTCACTTTAATTTAATGAAAGTCCAAAAACATCACAGCTATGATTGAGAGCCATGGAAATGGTCTGTGGTTGTTGTACAGGGAGGCAGCTCACGGGCACATGCCTCGCCCAAGTAGATGAGATGGCAGTATTTTACTGTTGAGTATTTTGCAATAGGCTGACAAAGCATAATTTATCCAACTGCATATTTTTTATCTGTTAGATATTGTGTTCCTTTAAGTACATCTCTAAATCAAAAACAATAACCCTAATAAACACCCACCATTTACGCCTATAATAGAAACCAACAGCTTGTATGTAATCTGAATACTGGACACTATAAAGCTTGAGAGTCTTTATTTTCTTCCTACATTTTCCTTTCTATTTTAATGTATTATTGGATGCTGGGTAATCAAGTGCAGAGTTGAAAATACCCTGATTATTATACTGAAGTGTCGTATCAAGTGCGAGGTCATGAACTCTGGTAGTGGTCGGGCACGGAGCTGAATAGAAAGCAGATTGCCATAGTCCCCTGGATGTGAGGGGGAAACATTATCATACCTCTAAGGGCCGGGTCTAAAGCCACTGGGGCTTTCAGCACACGGCCCGCTGCCCGGTGCGATAAAAGCTGCAGTGCACAGAGTTGAGGCAGAAAGCAGCAGCATCCTCTTATTAATAGTTAAAGCCTGGCTCCGTCTGATCTGTTGGGGTCTGATATTCATAATGCATCGCTAATGTTCAACTACAGGATTCCTCCACACCAGGACATCTAGTTCTGTACCGTATGTCAGCCCGAGATCATGCGATTATCAGCTTTCATGTGGCAGATAGATGTTTGCCTTTAACAAGCAGATAGTGAACTCATCACATTTTTAATATTCAATGAAAGAGCTGGGAACTGGGGCATATATGAGACACATGGGATCAAGTCAGAAAGTCAGAATTTGTTGTTTTTCCAAGTTGAACACAAATTGAACAACATTTAATCCTCCCAGTAATGTCATGCTGTCACTAATACGGGCCATTTATGTTTCACGATGAACATGCTAGATGTAACTAGGCCTGTCAGAAAAACACATTTGAAGTTTGATATATTGAGGCAGGATAATATCGTGATAAACGATGTTATTGACTCTAACGATACTAGATACTGTTAACTCTCAGGCATAAAAATGACAGTAAACCTTTGTTCTAAAAGTGCATCAACATATAGACACAGACAGCATCGTGTCATAGACGAGGACGTGGCTTCGCCAACGGGGAAAAAAGAATCTTTTGGGAAAAACAATTTTCCACTCTTTTTTTTGCCATTTTCTGGTGGAATATGAACTTATTTACCACACATAAATAAAGTCAAGTGTAAACCGGGCCTATATGGATATTTTGTCACAGCAGATTGTTCAGAGGAAGTGAAAAAACGGCAGACGTAGCTAGCGCTGGCTAGCCGTTAGCATTAGCACGATGCATTCTCCGTGACTTATGTATTTATGGGCTGTTGAACCACTTTGCTCCACTCCATGTCTTTGTATCTTTATTAAGTAGAAAACTATATTCAGAATTCAGAATTTGTTAAAGTAGTTTTTTAATAATTAGACAAAGTTTAGATTTTTCTCCAAATTGTTTTCCCCCTTTCAAACATGACCATATATGGGAGATTCCAGAGATGCCGTCTGTATCTATCCCATAATTCCACACAAGCCGCAATAACCATGAAATATAATGTAACTCAATTTGCCTAAAAAACGTTTCTTAAAGAAAGAAATAGGGGGAAAATGCCAATAAATGTACAGACGATAAATATCGAGCCCAAAAATATATCGTTCATCTGTTATTTATTGAACGATAAGACGCTATAGTAATCATCGTGACAGCCCTAGATGTAACCCAAGACAGTTTCCATGAGATGTTCGCCAAAGATATGAATAAGCTGCATGGACCCGTTACCGGTATCTGCGTTTAAAGTACTACCAGTGCTGTTTGCTCAAATCTCACTGTACTGGAGTCTTAATCTTACAGCGGCACGTGCTAGCCTGGATTAACAAACTTCTCACAGCTCAACACTAGGCCACTATAGTATATTTCACTCTGGTAAGCAACAACTGTAGCTGCGTCAACATCGGCAACCATTGGATTTTTGCGCTGAAGCGAAACAGGCTTTACATCCCCAGAAGAATGTCATCAGTGTTGCGATACACTGCTTTAACTCGCGCCTGCCGCAAAACAAAGCGCTCCTGTTCCCCCGTCCTGTGCACGCGTCTGACGGCATACCTGTGGGCAACCTGACACACAACACCTGCAGGACCGGTCTGAGCCGTTTTTTTTTTTCTTTTTGTCCCCGCACTTGCCTTACTTGCGCTCTAATGGAAACAACAACCAGCAGAGTTTCAGATCGATCCTGCGTGAATTATGTTTGCACTATTTGTGGTGCGGGGAAGGCAGACGGAGGAGGAAGGCGGCTTGTCGATGCAGCCTAATTCCCATAATGATGACCGGTCGGTATTTGAAGCACACTCTCTATCATCTCTTCCCATCATGGCCCGGCGTCCTTCCTGTGTGTGTGTGTGTGTGAGACCATTTTCCGATGTATAAAAGGAGCAGGGTGGTGTGGCCTGTGTGGTCGTCACTCACAAAGACAATCAGCCGCTGTTGGTCCGTCCGTCAACGCAATCGATCAAAAACCAATACTGACGAATAATCTTATACAGAAGAGTTTTGGAATCAGTTTTGGAATTATTATGATGATGGTCCATGATTGTTACCCAAAAAAAACAACTCTTTAACACAAAATCAATTATTGTTTGATAAAGCGAGGGCCTATTAATTTAATTCACTGAAGAGAGTGTGCATCTCAATGTTCCAAACAACAACAAACACTTCTACTATTACTTGTTTGCACATTACCCTGTTCTTCTTTGATTGCACTTTCCTGACTATTTGCACCCCCTGAGTGAGTGAATATCCCCATTGTGAGATCCATAAGGTCTGATGCTTATCTCTCATCCTCATGCAGCCTTCTGATTCAAAATCTGCCAAAGACAAATCAACAATAAAAGTTTTAGCACATGAATGGCACGTTTATTTTTAAATATTGATGAACACATTTGACAAAGCATATGTAAATGTGGACGGTGTAAAAACAAATCTACCCCGGTGCTATTGCTGTGACAACAACCTTTCGAAAAGTAATGTGATTCCTGTTTAAAATTCATTCCACTCACTTTGAGCATTTATTTGAATTTGAACCAGTGCAATATTATGCCGTCACCACCTCTAATAAAAGAGTTTACAATGGGGCTGCATGTAAAAATAGAATAGCAATATTCCTGACAAAGCGATTGCAATTAGATTTGTAATCTACGTTTTAAAATCAAGATTCAGTTTGCCCTAAACACTTTCACACATTCAGAAGAATTACCTTTAAAAGAAGAAACTACAAGAATCACATACAAGTGTGTAGAGGTCTAAACTACACAGTTATGTTTTTTAGCATAATAAAGATCCCATGGAAAAACAATATTTGGTTGTTGCAAAATATAGAGAACAGCCCAAATATTGGCAGTCTTTGCGATTTGCTTAAAGCCACACCGTGTAAAATTTTACCCAATAAATAAAATTTAAATACAAGCTTTAATTTTATGATGATATTTTCATCATTGAAAAATACCTCATGAATGTACAAACAAACATGAGCCTTTGGTGTGAGCGGCTCAGCTCTCCTGAGACATGACTGAAACTTTACCGGGAGTGGATACTCCGTCGACGAAAGGCAGCAGGATTTGAGATGTAAATAGTTTAGGTTCTCATCCAAATCCGTTATTCGATTACCATAGCATTTTCTGTGTCGAGCTGCTCATTGGAAACATGTATTGTTTCAATGGCAACAGTATATGTTTCCATCAAAATGTTACGCAGTGTGCCTTTAAGCATTCAATTTGCGATTTCGATTTGATTGTACTAAATTACGCAGCCCTTCCAGAAAATTAAGTTTGAACTTTAGTAACTAAAAGCCATCCAGATAACGTCACTGCAAGTATTGCTCATCCTTTTTCTGCTCTCAAAGTGTGATGTGTGCGGGGGAAGTGTGAAACTGATTTAACAGTTTTTTCTTTTTTTTCTTTTTTTTTTTCAAAGTAAGCATTTACCATTATACTGTATTACCGCCTTCCTAATATGGTCATGTGGCTATCCGGGATTACATGACAACAGCATTATGTCAGAGTGACTCATGACTTTTGTCCAGCACTTTGTGACTTTCTTAATACTTCACGTCCGTAAGCTGAAGTCAACCTGCATGAATCATACCATGAATTATGCACGTAAACATTTGCAGCCTCTGTATTCGCCATGTTTCTAGGGCACGGTGGAAAATAAATAAAGCATACACGTTGTGTCTTTCTCCGGCTCAACTTGTGTCAATAATTATCAGAGTCAAGCTGATCTTTTCCTATGTTGTGCATAAACTTGAGTATATCTGTGTAAAACAGTAACATCTGTTTGTGTTGGCCCTATGCCTTGGAAAATGGTGGAAAAGATAAGTATAGAGTTGGTAGCGCTTCACTTTACTGCACAGTAATAACATGGTAATATGGAAATAGCAATAGTATAATAACATGGTAATTATGGACCCATGACTAATCCTTACCTTTGCCCTAACCCAGAAAGACTGTCAATTACAGAAGACATTGTTATTAATAATATGGAAAAAGAGTAAAAAGCATTGTTCCATGTTATCCCTAGATGCCATGTTATTACCATATTACTACGTTATTATAGTGCTGTAAAGTAAAGTGTGACCATAAAGTTTATCGTCCCGTTACACAACTGTAATGAAAATGTGCATTATAAGAGAACATAAACAATCATCCGGTTTAATGACTGTGTTATGCAACATTTAAATACCATACAAGAGATGAAATGTCACCGCAAATGTCCGAAGTCTGTTACTAGGATTAAAGCAAGGATTACACATTACATCACTAAATGTGCACAAGTACAGACAAATTGTGATTCAAATAATGAAAGTGATTGAAAATAGTGCAAATTGAACAAAAGCCTTAGTAACAACAATAAATGTGGGTTAAAAAAATAAATCTTTGAAAATTTGTCTCGCTAACCTCATGCCTTCCCGAGAACAAAGCTCTGCACAGTGCTTGACTGTAAATGGAGCATCTAGCATGAATAGGGCATAAATCACGCTTTTGCTCGTTTAGATGGGACCAGGAGCTGTCTCCTGATTGGCTGCTGGGGAGACAGGGCGGGTGCTGTGGGGAGCAAAGGGGCCAGCAAGTTTCCAGATGCCTAAGAGCAGCTGTTGTGCACCATCACTCCGCCATGCACTTTGTGTCTACATGCTCTGTAAGACTGAATGTTGTTTATTGTCACCAATACCACTTCATACTGACAGGAAGAAACTCTTTCTCTGCGCATATGTTTTCCTGCCCTCACAACCTGTCCTGGGGTGGACGCACAGATGACACACTCCTCTTGTTCCAACATTTCCACATGAACAAACTGTTTTTTTTTTATTGAACAACATGCAACACTACATTTAAACATAGCTGTCTGAAATCATAATCTCACATTTCAGTCGGTTTAAACCATAATGCTACTCTGCTTATGAAAGACTATAACACTGGCTATAGGCAACCACAATTGTTTCCAGTGAATTCCACTTTACTTGCTCCTAATAGGTTTTCTCATTTATGTGGATGGTTGTTTCCGCCGTTTAGCACAAATTAAAGCTCAGTGAGGGCTCCCTGAGCTTTATGCTGATGGCTGGTGATAAAAATAAGATGTCTGCTCTGGGTGCAGCTGGATATGAGCCAGGGCAAGGACTGCCTTGTCTCTTCTGATTATGAAGTTAAGTTAGCAGAAATATACAATGACTGAGAAATTACACCATGCAGTGGGGAAGAGCAGTCAGGGGTATAGGTATTGTAAACAAAGTATCATTAAAAGGGACTATACAGAGTTTAAAAATGCTAAAATTATGTATTTTCCTCCCCCTACAGCCATGTCCTAATGTGTAGAATGAGCCCAGACCTGTCACCACAACTATCTCTACAATCCTGCACTGTCACTCAAAAAGTTGTTACTTTGGGTCCAAATTGCCTTCATGCACGAGCTTAATATAGACGTTACAGTTACATGTATGCCCTGAGGTGGCAGTAGTGAGTATAAAATGGCTAACTTGCATCTAGCCCAGTCTAGTCCATCTCTACCAGTATAAAAAACAAAACAATACACAGTCCTAGTCAGGGGGAGGGTTGGGTCTGACAGTGTTTTGGAGCTGGTAAGAGAGACCTGATTACACTGAGAGGTCATGGTCACAGAGTGTGATGTCACTTATGATGCTCGACGGCAGCTGCCTGAAGGGTTAGTAAACCAGAGCAAAAAAACAAAACATCCCAACTTTTGTAAGCTTTTGGTTAAAAGTGTTAGTCAGCTTTCACCCAGATGAACTTGACTCCCATTCATCATAATTTTCAGGATGAATATGGCAGCTACTGTTGTTTGCCTAAACAAATAGTTTTCTATGTGAAGGACACTTGTCTCATGTTTCAATATTCTAACTTTTACCAAACAAACAATAGAAAATTGTATAAGCGGTCATTCTGTCATAGATAAATGTTAGTCAACTCTTCAAAACAGTGTGACCCAACCCTCCCCTTGGACTAACTCAATCCTTCCCGGTCATGGGGAGGGTTGGATAAAATCATTGCAATAATTTGAATTGTTTTTATTATTCTCTTTCTATTCAATATTGAAGCCTTAGAGGGATCTACTCATTGTTTAGGAGACTGCATGTACATAGCATCCTAATATCAAAATGTTGAAAGCCTTGGCAGTAAAGCTAAGAAATGTCTTATGTGACCCAACCCTACCTGACCCCGCTCACCCCTACCTTTGTTCTGATAGTAGAACACGTGTTTTAACACACAGTAGCTGCCCTTTAATTTACTGTTACAACATTATCAGCCATTAGAGCAAACATGATCCCACAGAATTAAGATGAAAGGTGACTGAACAATAAAGCCCCTGGTTTAGTTTTGTGAAAAGTCATGGCTGAGTTTGACTTTTTACCAAATTCTGACTCTGATTGGATAAATTTTGTCATTGTAATCTTCAACAAAAGCCTTGTGGCAGTATTAAATGTAATCCAACCTTAAGAAAAAGACAGTAATACTATGGATTTTGTTATCTGCCATTTTGATTTGAGCATGAGTTTGGGCCTCGAGAAATTAACAATCATCACATGTAAGCGAAGATCAACTCTGAAAAAGGGCTCCTGGTTGACTGACCTAATCGCAACAATAATGTCATCCCCGTTGGAGATAATTAGGTTCGGCTGTAATATGAACAGAGTATGCTGACAGCCTTGAGCCATTAGCCCGCACAAAGCCTCGCTGGGCCATGGTGCTGAATCGGACCAGCAAATCTCTCTCTGCCTCTCTTGCACCCTCGCTCTCTTTCCCTGCACAGGACAACAGCTACTTCTGTCCCAACTCAATAATAGTGCAGTGCAGAGAGATGGCGAGCCTTGGCCAGGGACATCATTTTTGCTAAGGCCCTTGTGTGTGGTCTATCTGTGTACACAACCACAACAACTGTGTCAGACAAGATGTTGTGTATCATTAGATTCTGTCAATACACTCATGAGAGTAAATGGGCTCAAAAGCAACAATTACAATGACTGAACTCCCTCTTACTGTATTTCTTTACAGTCTGATTTCCTTCTACTTTGGAGCCAATACTAATGGACACATCACAGCCAAGAACACAGCTAACCTTTCTTTTAACTGAATATGGCCGGGCAGCTCAAGTCATCAAATATTTACCACCAGCGCAAGTGATCAATCATAAGCATTTTCTCCAAAGGAAAGATTTGCCAGTAGCTCAACACAAAGCCAGGGATATAATAGTCAGTTCGCAACAAAATGTGGCCAGTGAGTAGGCCACAGGTCACCAGAGAGAGAAGGCACAAGTGAGTGCTGATTCTCAGAGTCACATTACCTTTAAGGACGCCATAAAGCTCCTGCAGAATATTGATAAGAACAGAACTCCTCGATACGGTATCAGGAGTCAATTAGAGAATGGGTGAAAAGCTATTGAGCAGGGTCCAATAGTGTAAGCCATATTTGTTATTGTTATTATTGATAGGTCTTATTATAGAGCTTTGGTTTTGTGAAACAGAGCACACTTAAAAAGGTCGTGTGTAGCTGATTATATTAATAAATAAATTCATAACAGGCATATCTGTTTGGATTCATGTGCAATAGCCAACACCTCACAGGCAATTCAATGACAATCGGGGATGGTTGAAATGGGCCTATAATGTGTAGCTACTTACTCAAAGGCGAAGAAGAGGGAACAGGTCCCAATGATGAGGAACATGGTGAGGTAGAACACTCCTTTCTGCCGGGCCATCATCACCCTGCCGTCGCAGCAGAAGGTGTTCTTGCCCGGGAGCTTCTCCCATTTGCGCACCTTCCTAGTTATCATCACAGCCGACATGATGCTGCCTTCAGAGAGTCCGTATCTGGAGGATGTTGCCGCCGCCTATACCCCAGGATAGCAATGGGGTGGGGGTGCTACGTAAATATAACTGTAATCTGAATATTAAAACGGCGTTCACGTGAAAACAAAGATTCCAGTAAATATGACAAAAAATGTGTGCGCATAACGAAGCATTTCCCTCCTCGCGTAGTAGTGTCGCAGTCACATCATCAATTTATTAGCCAATCCATACCATTCCCAGGCCGTGCTACTGCAGCGTGGCATTTCCTCAGTATTTGCCACTCTTTTCAAAAACACGATTTCAGTCAGTCACCGTCCGGGAAACGCGCAGAATTGGCATAAAAATCACCCGACAGCCCGAGACAGATGTTTCCCACCAGAGGCTTCATGGGGAGGAAGAATGCATCGGAGGAGCGGACCTTGACCGGTTGACATTCATATCTGTAAAACACGGAAAACAAATCTCACAAAAAAATGGCCAGCGATGTAGTCAACACGAATTGATAAAAAGATTGAAAAAAACAACAATTGCAGCACTAAAGCAACGCAAATGGAGAAATTAGACTGGCGCGGGCTAAGCTGCCGCCTAATGTGGCTTTTCCTGCAGATAGCAGATCGAGCTTTTAGTCAATGGGAGCAGAAACACGCCTAGATTGAAATGTCTAATCTTAAAGGGCCAGGACAGGTGGAGCAACAACAGGCAGATGTGGGTCCTACTCTTTCTCAAATGACACACATAGGTGTCCGAAAGGCGCACAAAACAATCCATCGTAAGAATACCTTTAAATGTGATCGGCAAAATTAAAGATTTTAGACTATACACAAAACATGCTCCTAATGACAGAATATGCTATTTCTGAATCACAAATCTGTTGCCTTTAGATCTCCATGGAGACGAGCTGGAGATGTAAAGAGCCGCTCTCAGAAAAGTTTGTTTGTACATTAGTATTTTTCAATGATAAAAACATATATCATAAAATAAATGCTTGTATTTCAATTTAATGTATTGGGTAAAATCCTGCGCAGTGTGGCTTTAAACAGATAGCTCTGCCATAAAGAACGTGAGGTCATATTAGAAAAGGGGGAGAGAAAATAATTGAGTTTTTATTTTATTGTATTATTATTATTTTTAATTCATTTATTTCAGGCAATGGCACAGAAAGTACAGTAGGCCTATACAGTAACCTTTGGAGCCAATACGAATGGCTCCAAAGCATTGCCCAAAGATACAAGATGTCAAATTTGCTATACTTCTGTAGTGACCAGAGTTTGGTGCAGGGGTCAAACTATCGCCCAGTGTTGGTTCTGGTGTACCTTACCTTCTCACAGTTGGTTTGGGCAAATGTTATAACGCATTTGGGCATAGGAATTAGATACAATACAACAAGGCCATTTAAGTAAATTCAATTATAAATAAATAATAGATACATGAATGAACGAATAAATAAAATCAAATGACTAAAAAGAAAAACTCAGCTACCAAAAACCTAACTAACTCATTTGTACATAAAAGCCTTGCTGAATCTTACCTGCTCGCGTCTCAGTTTCAGAAGGCTGTTGTGTTCAATGTTCATAAATATTACATATTTTAATCATACCCATAAACCAGAGTACTGCATGTAACAGTCTGTTGTCGCCATCTGTTGGAAGATAAGTGGCAACAGCTTGTGCGTCGTAAAATGTGCTCCGACTAGAAACACGGGTTAAATAAACCAAACGACCAATATACCTCTATCAATGTTGAAAACTCAAACTCTCTGAAAAGAAAACACACGGATGATATGGAAGGTGTGCCGTATCTTCGTGTATCGCGGTGCTATGCACAGGATTTCAGGTAGCGTTAACCTTTCTCAAAATTGAGACGTAAAAATAGCTAGCTGTGCTAATGTTAGCATTGTTTACATAGCCTGATATGTATGCACTATTCACGTATCACATGTTTTAAAACACTTTGAAACGTCTGTTGTTTCATAGGAAATATTTACAGTCTCGGGATGTTTTGGACACAAGTCTCAGCTTTTTAAAAGGCATAGATGAGACCATCATTCTGCCCATTTTAACTAAGAGAGTGTCAGAGCTTGACATACAACATCTTCAATGCAGAGTGGCATCTGACAGCACCTGTGAAATCATATGGAGTGAGGTAAACTGCATAACAAAAATGTTCAATGCTTACTACACTGACATGGCATCATCTCTTATTGTCGGCGGTTCTTTCATAAGGCTTTTAAAAAGAAGAAAAAACAACAATCTGTTGTTAATAAACTTGAAGTGGCTCTACAGAGGCTGCTTCTGGAATCTACAGGAGAAGATTGGACTGAAGGGCTGAAGAGAGACCTCCCCCGCAGCTTTGAGAGACATGGGGACCTCATATTACTGGCACATGACTGTTTCTCTCAGTGTATATGGAACAAAATCGGTAGAGTAGTGGCATATCTGGCTGCTTTTTATATTTTTGTCAAATGTTCAACACTTTTCTTCCTCTATAGGTGACTCACTATGGATCACCGTAGCCAAAGTACTTGGGGCCAATCGAGTTGCAAAAATGAGTTGTATAAGCAGTAATGGGTTTAGGTCTCCTGTTGTGACAATGCTGCGTGGAGAACACAGCTGGGTGACACATGTTGACAATGGCATCAGGTCAGTTTAGTCTAACCCTGAACATTAGAAGCTTTAATATTCCCCTCACAAAAATAAATAAATGTTCTTATACTTAACTATCGCCAGGTATGATTTTGATGTCACCAAATGCATGTTTTCATCTGGGAATATCACAGAAAAGCTTAGAGTTGCCACATTTGATTGTAGAGGAGAGACTGTTGTGGACTTATATGCAGGTAAAGCACTGAAAGACTTCAACAGTGAGTGACAATGTCAGTGAATATGCATTATGTGTTCCACAGGGATAGGATATTTCACACTGCCCTACTTGGTTCACTCTGGGGCTGCTCATGTTCACGCCTGTGAGTGGAACCCTGATGCCATTGAAGCTTTACATAAAAACCTTCAAATAAATAAAGTTTCTGAGCGCTGCACTATACATCAAGGGGATAACAGACAAGTAAGTCATCCTTCTTATAGTATATTTTTGTTTCCGAACTGATTAATTTCAAAGTCTGATTTTGTTTCCTTAGCTCCAGCTGTATGACATTGCCGACAGAGTAAACCTGGGCCTCATCCCAAGCTCAGAGGATGGCTGGCCAGTTGCCTGTCGACTGCTTAAGAGATCCACTGGCGGCATTTTGCACATTCATTATAATGTTACGTCTACAATGTCAAACAGAGACTGTTCCTTGGAGAATATTCCTGCACACAAAAGAGACAGAGAAACGTGGCAGGTTTGGGCCCTTGACACAGCAAAGCGCTTTACCTCTCTGTTGAAGGACACTACTGGAACAGAGTGGAGAACACATGTCCAACACATAGAGCGTGTGAAGTCTTATGCTCCGCGCGTTCATCATGTTGTATTGGACTTGGAGTGCAGGCCATTAGTAAGGGATAACTCGCACAAAAGTGTATCGCATTAATGTGATAGCTTTAATGTTGAGAGGGAGAACAGGTCAGAATGTCATTGTATACACAGCACTTTTGATCCTTGTTAATAGGCCTGTAAACATAATAATATAGAAATAAAAACTTGTTCAAAGTTTGCCAAAAGGAACTAAGATTCTGGTTTATTTTTTTCAGACTGTAGTATGAGAAATCACAAACGGCCATTTCAAAGACTCCACAATGTTAATATGGAAAATTAGTGGACTCGAAAGGCAGAAAGAAACTGTAAGGCTCAACATAAATATGTGGAATTTCTGTTATTTCTGATTATTTCTGTTATAGTTCTAATTATTTTTCTCAAAAAGCTCAGCTCTTTCGGCCTATGGCTTCCATCTCACATTGTACTATTCTTCATGTCTGGCATCTCCTCTTCTGTGTTGTTAGTCTCATCTATTTATTATCATGAATGAATTGTGCAAACCTTTCTTGCTTTTATTCTTACTTACATATCTTTAATTTTTGGTAAATTGAAATGAAAATTGTATTATTATTAATTATTATTGGTTATATCCAAACGTGAGCAGCCTGTCGGAGGCTAATAAGTCGACACACAGTAAAGTCACGCCTGGCATCATGCACTTATCAGGCATAACCGATTATTCTGGTCAAATTTTGGGAGTGAATTAAATGCCATCATTTTGTGAAATTATATCAGATGAACACACCCAGCATGGCCTCCTCATTCGGCGAGTTGTGACGTAAATTGAATCTAACAGTGACAGTAACAGATTACAGTGACATTTCATTTTTTAGCCCCTCCCCAAATTGGCAAATTTTGGGGGGGAAATATAGGCTCCCTTGTACTCACACTAAAACAAAAGGCAAAAGAGGTGAATTAGTTTAGCTACATTGTTTATTAATGCTTTAGTCAAAAAATGTGCGCAGCTTTTCTGTGGCAAATTGAGCAAAGGAAAGGCACCTGTCATGGAAAATGTGGATAGGATCTAGCGTTGTATGTGGCCGCTGCAAACTTTCCTTATCTTCCGGTGCGTCGGGACTCAGAGCGCACTAAGTCAACACTTTTGGAGACGGGGCTAAGGAGAAAACATGCGGATATGCTTATTGTCACTTCGTAAGTGAAACACGCGCGAGCTTCACAAGGATTTCTTGTACAAAGTAGCCGTGATCGAGCGCTGTGTTACGATATATGTGGTTGTTTTCAACAGGATTTCGCGGCGCCTACGGTGACTGAAGTGGACTCGGACTGAAGAGGAAAAGGCGACTAATGACAACAGGTGCGCCCCGCTTTGCCTCGGTGTGTCAGCTTTAATTACTCTATTGTTCAATGCATTTTAATCGCTCCACGAGTAAAACCGTTACTTGGTGTGGAAAATGTCCCGTCTCGAGTGTAACTGTACCTCCTTTTTAGGCACATTTACATTAGTGCACCACTTCTACAATACTACTACTGGCAACATGTTCAAGACACTTTTGTTTTGAAATGTTATAAAGCTCTAACTCTCCTGGTATAAAGGTTTCGACTTGGAGTAACGTCTTGTTTCCTTGTTACAGAATACCATACAGTAACAGTATACAAATACTAGATGTAATTTCATTTCAGTGACATGAATGTTTACAGCCTCTGTTTTAAGTGATGCCATTTCCTTAGTTATACCGCAGTTAAACAAGTGGACTGTGTGGGTGTTAAACTCCTGCTAGACTAGGTTTCAGGCATTTAAATAATGAGGGAAAAGGCTTTTGCATGCATTTTTGGTTTTCCTAGCATGGGGTTCATTGAACATTCCCTCTTTGAACTAGATGAAGTGAAGCATACACTCTTCTGTGGAACATGACAGATAATCCAGCTTGTCAGTGTTGAACTGAAATAATGTCTGATCGCCTGATCTCCACCCTCTCTCTGTATCCTTGAGGGTGGGAACCATACATGGCAGCCAAGCTTATGTTGTTTTTGTGTCTTGCTCCTGCAACCTTTGACGAGGCATAACCTTGTTTGGGAATTTTCTTCATCCTACCCTGTTTCACATTGCTAGATTTTTTTTTAAATCTGTAAGAACGGGACTACTCAAGACTTAATAAGAAACCTTTGCAAACACTAGTAAATACAGTTTTACAATGAAGGGTTGGAGCGAAGTGTTTCAAATTTGATCTAATGTTTCTCTTGGTTTCATTTCCCACAGCTGGTGCAAATTGGGCCAAGATTTCCGTCATGCCTCAGGCTGACCTCAACCTGGGCTTCTTGTCCGACTCTGAGCGGGAGCTGATCCTGGAGGTGCTGAGGCGAGATGAAGAGCTGAGACGGGCTGAGGATCAACGCATTCGGTACTCGCATGTTACTCTTAAGGGGAGAGCTTTTTTGTCTACCTTTTAAATGTGATTTGTGTAAAACATTCTAGTTATCCAAACAGCAATAGGATTAAAACAGATTATTTTATTTTTTTAGCACTTAAACAACTGATTACTCAAATATGAATATTGAATAGGATTGTACAAAGTTTATGAGTTATTTATTCCTGCAACATTATGTGTTTTGTAGAAAGATGAAGACTGACTTGCTGGATATTAAGAGGAAAGGAGCCAAACGAGGCAGTGGAAAATACAGTCAGCGAGTTTGTGGTCGCTGCCTTGAGCCACTGAGTCGACTCACGGTTTTCTCCAGTCAGTGCAGCACGTGCCATCACGACATCTGCAGCAACTGCAGGACTCCAGTCCTCCCTAAGGGGTCCTGGCTGTGCAGTGTGTGCATCATAGAATCGTAAGAGCCTCATTAGCTATACGGATCCTGGCTTTATTACTGTGTGATGGTCAAATCCAGCCTGTTTGTATACACCACTCAACTTTGATTTACAGGGATCTGAAAAAGAGAACAGGTGATTGGTTTTACGATCAGAGGGCCAATCGTTTCTCAGCAAGTCCCGGACATGACCTTGTGAGAAGCTCCATTAAAAAGAAAACTGCTCCAAGTGAGTACAGGAAGAGGAAGTGGGTATCAACAGTTTGATTAGGAATGTAAACAGCATGCAGCCGACACTACTGTGCCCACAACTGCAGGAATGTGCTCAAGAAATGTACAAAATATGGCTTTGTAGTGTAATTTTCACTGTGACAGTCTTTATTGCTCACCTTAGTGTTTCTTGCCATTTTCCATTTTTATTTTCACACATGAGGCTGACGGTTCTTTATACTCTTATTATCCTCTTATTTAACATAAATATTATGTGTTTTTAGAGACTTAAATTGTGATGTGTTTTAACTCTGGTCTTGTTTGTTGTGTAGTGAAAAAGTACGAGACAACAAGCGAAGTCCTATTAAGAACAGAAGTAACGCTTGAGCCTCCAGCTCCTGTGCCTCGAGCGAGACTCAAGCAGCCCGCTGCTCTCAAAAGGTTAGTCGGTTTTGAATTATTTGTTTTTTTGTTTTGTGTTCATAAAATATACATACATTTCCGTCCTAGTAATACTTCCAGTGAGAAGTCAGACTCAATTGCTTCCAGAGAATCCTTGGAATCACAAGAGGATGCTTGGCCTAAACCAACCCGCAGTGACACGGAGTCTGTAGAAATCACAAGTCTGAATAGCAGTAAAACAGCCACTGAGTCTCGTCCCGTCACTCCTGAACTGACCAGGTACAGCATAGTGTCTGCACACAAAAGTATCAAACAAAAGCTGTATCTTCACTTAACCCCATGATGAATGATTTGTGTTGCTGAAAGGAAAGCGACTGAACCACTGCAGTCCGTTTCAGCTGAAAACAGTGTGTCTAGACTGCAGCTCCCAGTGATGATCGAAGTGACGGATCACAGCACAAAACCTGAAGCTGAATTTGTAAGTTCATTGCACTTAACAAGACCAAACAATATTTCAACCATAATGTTTGTAATGTAGGTTCTTATAAAAACATTAATTAGTATTTTGTTTTAACTGTGCATGTTAAACAGAGGTGTGTCCAGACCTGGTTTAGGCAATGTTTGAAATGAGAATTGAAGACTTAAATTACAGCATGTGTGGCCCTTGGATGAAAGACCAGATTATCTATCTAATCATTAGAAGTTTAAAATAACAACCGATTTTTCTTGCAGGAGAGCAAAGAGCCTAGTGTGGCTGCTGAAGTGGAAGTTGATAGGCTTTTCAAGAAGAGTGTGAAAAGAACACAGAGGTCTTCAGGTATGTGTTAACAGATCATTGTCTATATCTACATTACATCTATGTCGAACAAACTCTACAGTAAACGTGGCATCCTCTTGTTTCTCTCAGAATATACTTCGACTCTGGACCTCCGTGACGAGCCGGATTCTCCTCCAGTCTCATTGGGCAACAGGAGCAAGTCTGTTCCTGGTCTGGACGCTGCAGTATGTCCTTTATGATGATATGATGATATTAACACTTAAATTGATCTTCTAGTGGGTGGTTTCAGTTCACACTTGAGCATTGTCATCAGTCTGTTACATTTGTATCATGATGCAAAAGGAAGAAGAGGAGGAAGATGAAGATATCGACAGTCTGGTTAGTTTCCACAGAAGAAATATGGCTTCAAGTTCCTCCAGCCTGAACAGTTCCAAGGTAAACCAATTACATTTTTACAAAGTGCATTAGTGCACAGCAGATGTTCAGCAATCTCTCAGAGCTATAGTAGGATGTTAAATATGATAAGTGAACAAGTGTTTGCTCATGCTATCTGAATATAGTTTCCAGTTGCAATAAGCTTCACAATGTATGCTTTAAAATCGAGATTCGGTTACGTGTGCAACCTTCAATTAAAGCATTTGAGACATTTGAGAGAAGACTGAAAAATGAACTGCTATACATAAATATATGCATTTCAGAGCATCCTGTAGGGATCTAAATTACAAGGCTAAATAGGCAAAAGACCAGAGCAAATTCAAGCATGGTGTTTCAGCTTCATAGCTTAACAACAGTGACAACAGTTGTCTCTATTGATCTTACAGTGGAAAAATAATTATTACTTCTGTATCCTGAAGTTGTGTGTGCCCAAATGTCTGTGTCAACATTTGCTTTGTTGCTTTTGTGTTCAGGGCACATTGGGCAGCCTGATGAGTATCTACAGTGAGGCGGGGGACTACGACAGCGTGGATGTGAGCGGAGACCTCGTCTTCTCCATCAGATATGACGAACACACGCAGAGCCTCCACGTCTTCATCAAGGAGTGTCACGGCCTGGCTTATGGAGACGCTGCACGACACCAGACCAACCCGTAACTATATCCTGCTTTATTCTGGCTTTTTACATCTCTTTAGGACACAGCATTGCACTTATAACCTTAAAAAATAATGCATATTTTAAGTTAGCCGGCCCCTAAATATCTGCACTTATTCTCTGCTATGAAACTGGTGAATGTGTCTGAACTTTAACAACACAGAGAAGCACCACCTCTTGGAAACAAAACACATGTCCAATTATGTTTTCCATTTGTAAACTATATTACTTATAACTTAACTATATTACTAACTATATTTTTGCATGGCCAAGCATAACATTGACACGTAAAGCTTGTGGCTTGCCTTTTGAAATGTTTTTAAACCTAACCACAGATAGCAGAGGATCTTTCTTTTTCAGACTTTTTGTTTCCTGCACGCCCTCTGTGGTACTAACACGTCTTTGATTAGTGCAGATAAGAGGTTGCTGCAGTTTAAACAGCCTCGATAATCACATCCCAGGGGTGCTTACTCGAGCTGCACAGGAAATTGCAAATCAACAGATATTAGTCAGGAAATGTCAAACAAGCATGCTACTCATTGTGTACCCTCTCATACATATGTCAAATTTGTATCTCCCCTTTAGTTACGTCAAATGCTACCTTCTTCCGGACAAATCCCGTCAGAGCAAAAGAAAAACCAGCATCAAGAGGCACACGGTTAACCCGGTCTACAATGAAACGCTGAAGGTACTAGTGCTACTGTGACACTGCGCTGTGATTATTGACTTTACATTGTTGACTTACCGACACTCCCAGACCAGCGACCTTACGCCACTGCAAACACGGACAACACCTAGAGACCGGCCACACTGATGTTGACACTATACATCGGCAGAAACATTATAAATACCACATTGTTACCCAAGCCGTACTAACCAACATCTCGTCAAAGAAGAGTTCATTTTTTTTGTCTTGTTTCTCCAGTACACTATCAACCGGTCTTTGTTGTTCACCCGCTCTCTGCTGATATCAGTGTGGCATCACGGCCGCTTCAGCCGCAACGCTTTCCTGGGTGAAGTGGAAATCGCTCTAGACTGCAGAGATATGGACTCACCAACAGAAGAAACAGTCATCCTCATGTCAAAGGTTATTGGAGATAATAATAAACTACTCTTTTATTGACAAGAATAAACAAAAAGCTTGTCAGGGATTTAAACAGAAGTACTTTAATCATGATACAATGATGAGTTCACGATAGTACTAAGTAACTCATGCCCCTAGAGGCCATAAGCGCCACTGCAGGTGTTGTAGCATGTTGCGTTTTGTTACTCATTAATTGTCCGTGAGAGTAAATACTGCGCTGACAGAAAAGACAAAGGGAGAGAGGGATATTGTACATCCAATTACACATTGGAGATCAGTTTTTTTAACTCAAACTTTAAAAAAATATATACTTAACTGTACTGCAGTTAGTTTTGCCCGTTAGCCTGTTAGCTTCTTCTTCGTGATGCCATTAGTGTGTATTTGGGCCGCCGACCCGGTTGCAGCAAAGTTGCAATTGTGGTTTTCTAGCCGGAGACACCAGGGGGAGATGAAAGACCCCCCTATCATCCCATTAACACTTGTATTACTCCCAGAGGGACTACGAAAAGGATTTATTGAGGTAAACATGTTACTCAGTACTGCTTTAAGTTCCTCAAAGTGTAGCAAGGTCTAAAAGCTTCTCTGCTCTAGAGCAATAGTGTAATGCCTCATTTGAAAGCTAAGATCTAAACTTTTTTGTTGCGTTGTTACCGCGTTTTTGTCATGTTTTTGTCTTTGTTTTGTGCAACTTTTTTGTCATGTTTTTGTCATTTTTTGTAACTTTTTTGCCACTTTTTGCTGCGTATCTGTCGCTCTTTTGTGTATTTTCACCATCATTTTTGTTGCTATTTTGACACTTTTTCAAAACCGTTTTCCTGTTTGGACAATGCCAAACTGAAGAAAATGTGCTTGGTTCAGGCGGGGATTAAGAAGTTCACATGCTTTAAGAAGATTGGCGAAGAAGTCAATATTTATTTTGCACATTTAAAAGAAGATAAAAATGCTATAGTTATTGTTGCATTTTATTTCTTTGCAGATGCCATTGTCAATGCCAGCCTCGGTTTTCACTCAGTATAAAGGGGAGCTGGTAATTTCACTGAAGTATATCAGTCCAAAAGCGCAAACAACGGAGAAGCTGAAAGGTGAACTTAGAAACAGAGACGTTAAATGAAGGTTGGCTACATGTGTCGTATCGCCCTGTTAATGTGTTTGCTCTTAGGTAAAAAGGTTTTGACTGAAGGGGGAGAGCTGCATGTTCTCATCAAAGAAGCAAAACATTTGGTAGCGATTAAGACGGGAGACTCCTCAGACAGCTTTGTAAAGGGGTGAGCAGTACCCCAACAATACACTTAACTGTTGATGTTTTACTAGCATTGATTTGGAAATGCCCTTTTGCAGGTATTTGTTTCCAACCAAAGGAAAATCAACAAAGAGGAAAACTCAGGTTGTGAGGAAGAACTTGAACCCTCATTTCGATCATACGTTTGTGTACAAAGATGTGGGTTTGGAGCAGCTAAAGGCGATGTGTCTCGAGCTGACCGTGTGGGACAGAGAAGCCATGTCCAGCAATGAGTTTCTGGGAGGAGTACGTCTCAGCTCTGGGAAAGGTAAAAGGCTAAACATTTGCAATCTTTAAATCGTCTCTTTTGTATTATTTGTTGTAAATGACGATTTTGCATTTACCCCCCTCTGCTTTTGCCATCAGGGACTGTACAAATTGGGAAGCAGGAGGCTGAAATGGACTCGGTTGGTGAGGAAGTCAGTCTTTGGCAGAAGATGATGCAATACCCAGACTCGTGGGCAGAGGGCACTCTTCCACTGCGCTCCACTATGGGAAAGGCCAAGGAAAAATGAGAACTCCTGAACAAACAGAAAACAGAGCAATGTGTTTTGGTCTGAGGCAGTTCTTTGGATTCAACACAAAGAAACAAGTTTAGGGAAAGTTCTTTAAGCATATATTTTGGGTAACAAAATGATCCAGATCTTCCAGTGCAGTGTTTCAAATCAGTGTTTTGCATATTCATACTTGAGTGATTTTTAAGACATTGGAGCAGTAGCCTACACGCTACTGCTTTGAGGATGATCTAAACATTTTATCTGTATTTTGTGCCATAAATACAGCCTTTGTTGTCTGGTGTAGAACACTTTCTCAAACCAGCATCTTATTTTAAATCACTTTTACTGGTAAATGGGCCAAAACTTCACAACACTAAATTTTATATCTGCTTCAGCAGCACATTACGAACACAGCAATGCGTTTTAATACTAATTATGTTGAATACAGCACTTGTAAATATACTCAGTCGTCCTGTTTGCACTCAGTGATTTAGTCTTGTCTGGTTACTGTACTTTTATTGTAAAATATATAAAGAATGCACATTTTTAATTGTTTATACCAAAGTGTACTAATATTTTATTGTGCAATAAACATTTATTTAACCTAATTGACAGGCTGGTGATTTACACACTACAGTATAGATCTGATTAATCTGAGCGCCTGCTGTGCTGCAGTCTGCTGCAGTATTAAATAGGAATCACATTTTGAAGACCAGCTTTCCAGAGGCTGGTTAATGGTAACTGTTGTGGCTATAGACAGAAGTCTCTGTGGTGCTCCAGCCTCTCCCTCTCCTCCTCACTCAACACAAAGCCGTCGATGTAGGAAAAGAGCTCATCTGACGACACAGGAGAAATGAAGCGCTCCCGATCCAGTCCTTGCTTATCCAGCAGCACCATACTGAAGTACGATCTGGAGATCCGGAAAACCTGTCTGCAAAAAGAGAACGGTAGACCTATGCTTTATACAAGTACTGTAATACAGTCACAGTAATGAAATATACATATTATAAAAATAATATTGAATATACTGGAGACAATTTAAATAGAACCGCATTTGCTCTCTCTGCTGTCAGGAAGCCCCTTCTAAACCTGCCACAAGCACAAAGTACAAGAAAATACTCTATTTCTGAACCAGAAACACACTTTCCAGGCTTAAAGTGGAAACGGGAAGTAATCTTACATCTTTCTCGATATTATGTCAATACACCCCTATAATTAACTTTGGGAAATGGAAATGAAGTCAACCCCTGATGGTAATAGAATGTGTATGATACATTCGTGCTATAGTGGAAAAGAAGCTATTTTTAGTGAGGCACATTCTTTCCATTTTAAACCAACCTGTAAAGGTTTCATTTGGAGACGTCTGGCTTTAGAAAGAAGTGAGACCATCTTAATGGGACAGTTTTAAACCATGTGTAGTAGGGAATAAGTGAGTCGCTTTCGTACCTTAACCCTTGAATGACGTCAGCTGTGAGTTTGTCTTCTTTGATGCGGCCGGTCTCGTGCGGTGGAGAGCCCAGCAGCTCAATCACTGTGACATGTCGCAGCTCTAAGCCACAGTCAGAAGTCTGATAACAACAGCTCTATTCAGTGTCAGTGTCAGAAAGGCTCTTCACATATCAGTGTGTCCCATCACCTGTATCATCATGTTCTGCAGCTGGTAGTCTTGGTCAGTCGCGTTTGGAGCAGAGACGATGAGCAGCCTCCGCTTTTCATAAAACTCGTCCAGAAGAGCAGATGCTGTGTTTACATCCGATTTAAAGTCTAGCGCTAAAAAGAAACAAAACTAGTCAGGTTTATACACAAAAATGAGAATGGTTTAATATTTGAGCAGTGTACAATCACTTTGCATAATGACAATCCCCTCTATTCACAGCTGTAGACCTGGCACAATAAATGGTGGAGTACAAGCCAGCATACAGTACACATGCTACTCACATGTTTACCGGGTATCTGAGGTTTCTCCCCCTTCCTGTCCCTGTCTAGACCCCATTTAAATGAGCTTAAAATAGGCTGGGTTCATGTTCTAGACAGATGATATGAAAATCTCAAATGGAGGACAGGACCTACTATAACTCATGGCCCATGTCTTTGGAGGAAATCTGAAAAGAGATGACTGCCCTTCGACTCAGTATTAATAAATGGGCTTGTTAGCATTTTAGATCTGACTCAGCTTATTACACAAAATTGATGGAATCTGGTGTCACCTCTGTACTTACATACACACTGAGCAGGCTCGCCCTCCCAGCTGTTGTTAAACTGGCAGATGCGGGTTGAAACTCCTCGACGTTCGTACCCTCCATCACAGTGGTACTCGCAAGCCGCTCCGTAATTATTTCCATCCGACGAGCAGGTGAGGTAACCGTGCAGAGGTGGAGTTAGCTCAGGACATCTTCTTACTACAAGAGTGAAAATACAGAGACAATTATGACTGTGTGAACCCCACATTTTTATAGTTTATTTAATATTGAGGTGGACAAGCCAAAATTCTATGATAAACTTAACGCCTTAACTACTTTGCTGCTAAGGTTTTCACCTGATTTATGGTTAGTATCTCTGCCTTTAGGCCTATCCACATGAAACATACTGGCATATGCTTTAGAGTCTTCTCTGCCAGAAAGTAAAATGGGATTTTGTGTTTGAGTCAAGATTTAAAATATATTGTGGACGCAACCTAACAAAAATGATAGGTTCAATATTTGTGGATATTTCTTTTCAAAAACAATGAATCACCCAAAGAGTTATATATAGTTATATACTGTATATCCACCAGACAATATGGGCTCACATATTACAGTACTGTAAACTATACCTTCAACACGGATTATGAACTTGCAGGCAGCTCTGTTTTTGGCCTGATCAGACACTTTGTATCGGACAACGGTTGGCCCTTCTTTGAATTCGCTGCCTGGCTCCGGACCGACCAGTGTAATCCTGTGTACAAAGCACAATTATTTGCCAAATGTGTAAAGCAAAAGAAGAAGGAAATATAGCTCGTGCGTGACATACTCAAGTGATTTATCTGCAGCATCTGAGGCCAGGGGACGATCCCAGGTCACCGTAGTCGTGAGCTTACCAGGCTGTGCAAACTTTAGTCTTGAAGGAGGGCACTTGATCTTTGGAGGGTCCATGTCTGCAAAAGGAAATATAAACATCCTGTTAGCGAGGTAAAAAACTGCTCCATGTCCAATTAGGTTAAAGCCACATTCCAGGATCAACATCACAATGACATAAGAACCGCTGAACTCTTGATGATCAGCTGGAGAGACACTGTAATCAAACAAAAAGCATTTCAAAGAAAACCTAATGTATTTAAACATAATGTCAACCTATGCCAAAACAAAGGAGCAAGCAACATCTTCTCCATGGACACAAGCTGAGAGAGATAGGGAAGCCCATTCATAGTAAAGTTATTTTTCACCAATAAGAACCGTAACAAAATAAAATTGCCGCTTTGATTTTATTCTGTTTATTGGGAACAGTATGGCTTTAACGAGAAATGCGTGTGTGAGCAAGACTAGACTTAGCTGGAGGTACTGGGATGAATGACAGTTCGGCTAAAGTTTACGACACATAAGGACTTCATTTATGTGAAGCCGATACAGGAAAGACAGTGAACACTGAGGAACGCGTGCGTATTTAGACTATGGGTCACGTTTCTGAAGCATGGAGCACAGCCCTTTCATCGCAGCGCGCTACAGTGGGACCAGGGGACATTCTCTCTTCAATTCACTCTGGGATCAATACAGCACTTTGTCCCGTGGAAGCGTCAAAGGATGTAAATGCAAATAAAAGTTGTGACTGCAGCATTATACATCCAGGGGCTGCAGCGCGATGGAGAGTTGTGGAGAGATGAGCGTGAGCTGAGGGAGAATGTGGAGGGGTGGGAGCAGCAGGCGATCTTGGCGGCGCCGGTGAAAGCCAGAGGTAAAAGCTGCACGCAATACATTAAGCAGCTCGAGGCAGTGCTGCTTCTGTCTTACACATCCCAGATCAAACATAAAAAGTGCGCAGGGTCATTTCAAGGGGGGGTCCGCAGCCCAGCACTGGACAGCCCCAAGGTATAATTTATTTAGTGCTGTTCCTGTGCCCAAGAGGCATCAAACTTGTTTTTTTGATAACCCCACCCCTTGGATACCAGTATTTTCTTTTATTCCAGACTGGTATCATTAGACCCAACCGTAACAATGTACAACAATTGCACATTGTATTGCTCTATATCATAGATGTGTATTTGAACATTTATAAACGTTTGAAATCTATATCTCTGTATCACTTCATCAACCACCTGCACTACGACTGTAAACTTTGCACTGCTTTTTTATATTATTTATACTTTTTACCCATTGTACATAAGATACCTCTATTTACTATTTCATTGTTTGCACATTTCCTGTCTATTTTGCACACCCTGAGTTTCTTGAGAGCCAATGTCCATCCATCCATCCATCCATCCATCTTCTTCCACTTGTCTGTTTCCGGGTCGTGGGGGCAGCTGTTGGAGCTGCCCAAATCACACTGCACCAGCCCCTTATGGCTCCTCCTGCAGGTGGTGGATCCACGGGAGGACGGCCTCACGATTTAACGGGCCTGTTGGTCTCTCATAAGGGGCTTCTGAACCGCTCTTTGTCTGACCCGTCACTTCGGACCTGTTTGCCCTGGGAGACCCTACCAGGGGGACGAAGCCCCCGACAACAGAGCTCCTAAGATCATTTGGGCGCTAAAACCCCTCCACCACGTTAAGGTGGCGGCTCCAGGAGGGGGAGAGCCAATGTAACAAGTGAATTTATCCGTGAGATCAATAAAGGATTATCGTGTCTTATCTCGATATAGAGATATTCAGCCTCTATGTTGTTTCTTTTTAAGAATCAAAAGAAAAATTACCTCAGCATAATATTAACATAGTAAATAATAACTGTAAATAGAGGGGTGTAAATACATACTGAACTGGCATTAAAAAATATCGGTACAATAGCATTCATCTCCATCAAATATGTTCAACTGGACATAATATTGGTATTGGTGCAGTTGGCAAGTACCTGAACAGACCGGCTGAACCCCACTCCATGAGCCGCTCTTTAAACAGGTACGGGAGTGCTCCCCCTCGAAGCGGTAGCCACGGTCACACCTGAAGTCGCACCTCGAGTCCACCAAAAAGCCCTGGGTGCAGGTGTAACTTCCACGATGAACGAGAGGCAACACATGGCAGCGCATCTCTGCAGACAAAAAACATGATGCTTAAAATGCTCAAATTAAGCTTCTTTCAGTATAATAGACAATAAATACAGCATTGCTAGATAATAAAAGGAAAGAAAAGGAATCTATCTGTATGTATTTGAGTTTATGTATGTGATTTTGACATACTGCGACAGAAAGCTGTTCCAGACCAGCGGCGGTTTGCAAGGCACTGAATGGAGCTCCTCCCGATGAGTCTGAACCCACGCTCACACTTCATGCTGCAGCGGGTGCCCAGGGTGCTGCGGTAGGACGGTCCACGAGGGGAGCGGCACGTCACATCCCCGTTGGTCAGGCCCGGGGAGTGACACCAGTGAGGGTCTAGCAACAACACAGGGGTACGACTGTAGATCACTGCTTTTACAGCTTTGCAATGAGCGTGGCGTACCTTTGTAGTCAAGCTGCGGAGTGTGGTCTTCCTCAAAGTCATTTCCTTCATGGAGAGTGGTCCCAGAGCCAGCTGCAACAACACACAGCCAGTCTAACAAACAGTAGCCAAGGAATTATCTACAGTATCTATAGTTTGTGGTGTGATTCATGGCATTTAGCAAAAGTTTAAGATGAATAGCCACATATATGCAAACAACTCTACACAAGCACATCAATAACATTCCTGACATAAGACACCTGGATTTACCATCAGCATGCTGGAGGAGCGGCCCTCGTTTTTGAGGAAGAGCATAATGATAAAACATCAAACTGTGAATGTGAAATGAGATTCCAGGAGAGGCTTGTGCAACAGTTCAGACGTGCCTTGTATCTAATTATGAACATGTTGTCATTTGATCAAGGTGACAAATGATATCCATATGAACACCAATGCAGGTAAGGTCTCAGTTTTAGTTCTGCTGGACCTGAGCGCTGCCTTTGACACAGTGGACCACGGGATCTTACTTCACAGGTTAGAAAACTGGGTGGGAATCTCTGGTACTGCTCTAAACTGGTTTAAGTCCTATCTCGAAGACAGGACGTACTTTGTTGAAATTGGCAACTGTGTCTCAGACAAAATTGCCATGACCTGTGGAGTCCCCCAGGGGTCAATCTTGGGACCCCTCTTATTCAACTTGTACATGCTTCCATTGGGTCAGCTAATAAACAGCAACAATGTGTCGTACCACAACTATGCAGATGACACTCAAATCTACGTGTCACTGACGGCTGGTGAACATGGGCCTGTAGATACTCTCTGTCACTGCATCCAACAGATCAGTTTGTGGATGCAAAACAACTTTCTCCAGCTAAATGCAGGCAAAACTGAGATCATTGTTTTTGGCCCACAGGCACAAAGACAAAGTGTTGTCAGTCACCTCGAGTCTCTCTCTCTAAAACCAAAAAATCAGGTTAGAAATCTAGGAGTAATCATGGACTCAGACCTGAACTTAAACAGCCACATCAAAGCCATAACATCATCAGCTTTTTACCACCTGAAAAACATTGCTAAGATCAGAGGAATAGTGTCAAAACCGGACTTAGAGAGACTTATCCATGCATTTGTCTCCAGCAGGTTAGACGACTGTAACGGCCTGCTCACTGGCCTCTCTAAACGAGCTGTCAGACAGCTACAGTACATCCAGAACGCTGCTCGAGTCCTGACAAGAACCAGGAAATACAACCATATTAGTCCAGTGCTCCGGTCTCTGCACTGGCTTCCTGTCACTCAGAGAATAGACTTTAAAACAGCTCTGCTTGTGTACAAGTCTTTTCATGGTTTAGCACCAAAGTACATCTCTGACATGTTACAGCCGTATGAACCATCTCGGGCCCTGAGAACTTCAGGGAGGGGCCTCCTGGTGGTTCCCAGAGTCAATAATAAACACGGTGAGGCTGCGTTTCAGTTTCATGCAGCTAAAATCTGGAACAGTCTTCATGAGGACGTGAGACAGGCCTCAACTCTGACAATGTTCAAATCCAGGCTGAAAACAGTTCTTTTTACCGATGCATATGACTGAAAGTATTTTATCTGCACTCTCGCCTTTTACTGTAATTGATTAATTTTATGTTGATGTTTTTTATTGATTCTATTTGTTTTCTTGTATTTATGCAACTGTGAAGCACTTTGAATTGCCTCGTGTATGAATTGTGCTCTACAAATAAACTTGCCTTGCCTTGCCTTCTGCACAGTGCATGACCCACCCATGTTATCTCAATAAATCCCTCTCTCTGGTTCGTTTATGCACATACGATCATGTCTTTAATCATCAGACCCTGGATTCCTTTTCAGACTTCTGTTTTCCCCCAGTTTGTGTCAGTGAAGTTGGCATTTCGGGGTCACGTGATCACGCTGGGTCGCTAATTAGACGTGGCTGATTGACGCTCCGCTGCAATGACACCTTTTAATCGCGTTTTGCGTGTTTGTTTACAGCTGTGTCTGTGCTGAGCCAGCATCTCCACATGAGTCACATCTGCATCTACAGAGGGGGACTCACTCAGGGGTCTGGGAAATTCCAGGAAAAAAGTAATAGGAAATGTCGCAACGTTTGCTTCAAGGTTTTTCACATTTAGAAATCTTTAATATGATTTAATATTGGTTGAACGTTTGTAGGAAAGGCCATTTTTTAAAGATTTACTCACCTGTGAAGAGTAACGTGAAAACAGCAAAGTTGAAAAGTCGCATGTTTAACTCATGTAGGGGATAATCCGGGGGGAAAGAGAAGACGAGCACAAAAAAACACCGACGACTTAACTTGGAGAGAGTTCTCCAGATGAATCTATCTGAAGTGTCCGGACGGTCCCACAATGTCCAGCGTGTCTCGCCTCCGTCTTAGAGGCTGGCAGAGGAATAATCCTCCAGTTCAGTCAGCGCAAATTTTGTTCAAAAAATGTCAAGGTCCTGCCCTTTTGTTACGCAAAACATGGCCACTAGAGGGCGCGCAAAGACCGCCCTGTTTGTCTCAATCTGTGCGGATCACTAAGTCTTCACTTCCTAGGACAACTTTTTATTCTATTTTCAAAGCAATGCGATTTCAATTTGTTTTAGTAGCTTCACCAAACACTAACAAACAGAATATTTTAGTCCTGATACATTTCATTTCATTATATGTAGGCTATTGTATTGTATTTTATTTACTTAGTTCTGTGTTTGTTTGCCATGTCTTTTGAGTGATTGTTGTGGATCTTTCTGCAGCGAAATCTCTTGCTTTTTTTTCTTTTCTTCCCTCCTCCCCTTTTTTTTTTTTTTTTTTTTTTTTATTAACTTCTTTTGCGTTACATCTTGAGCAGCAGTTTACAGAAAGTAAAAACATATATTAAAACAGAAAGTAAAGAGTACAGACTTTGGTTCATTTGGCCATGTTTCTTGTTAACTGTATATGTATTCATGTCCCCATGGCCCTCCTCCCCTTCAGGAAAGTGAATGTGTGATGGTGACGACACTTCCCTCTTCCCACGGATTCACCTCAGAAGGTTTTTTTTTGCCTGAGGTTTTCGTGAAGTGAACTTTATTTTTCTGCCTCGTCTCCCCCCCCGTTGTTTCCAGGTCACAATGCCGTCGCCTGCTCGTCGGCTTCAAACAAAGCCTGCGATCACCTGCCTCAAAACTTTCCTCGTCTCCTACAGCCTCATTTTCTGGGTGAGTTTGTTTTACGCGTTATGGGAGACAAGAAGGCAGAGCAACAACAAAGGGCGAAAGCGCCGCGTTACCAAAGGACTGCAAACTTTACTCGGGTCATGAGCGAGACAATGCGTTTTAAATACAGCTCAACACAAAACACAGTCTAGTTATTAGAGATCAAATAACTTCTCCCAAAGTCCTTTTGTGCATGTTGCTCGGGTAAGGTCAGGGCGCTGTTTGGGCTGACGTGTCGTGTCCCCCTCTCTCTCTCTCTCTCTCTCTAAACTATGATACAAACCCCTGTGTGTTTTGGGGTTTGGTCTGTTTCTATGTTTATTTGCTGTTGAAAAACGACGGGACTATGTTTCTCTTTACTGCCATTAGTCTTTGCACCAAACGCACAACTGCAAGCACAAAGTTCAGTTTTTTGCTTTTATCTGGCAATTTATGACTCTCAGCTGCTTGTCCTAATGCCTCCCCTCGGGCTATTGATTTACAAATATGCTGAGATTATTCTACAATAAGATTATTCTAGAATTATCTTGGCGTATGTTTTTCATATCTCAAAAGGACACCTGGAGGAGACCCATAGTGTGGATGGGTCAACTCCAGTCAGCTTTCGGAAGAGTTGCATCATGTCAACAGAGCACAGAGTCATCCAAACATGTGTTGGTGTAGATGGTCATGTTGTTTTTGTGTGCTCCTCCAGTTCACTGGTGTGATCCTGCTGGCTGTCGGCGTGTCGGGGAAAGTGAGCCTGGCATATCTGTCTCTGAAGTCTGAAACGGGCACCAATGCTCCGTATGTGCTCATTGGAACTGGGGCTATTATTGTTATTTTTGGGCTTTTTGGGTGCTTTGCAACATGCCGTGGCAGTCCATGGATGCTAAAACTGGTAGGTAAACCTGATCAATAGAGTAAATAAAAAACATGTATAGGGACCAACTTGACTAACATTTGCTCCAAATGCATTTTCTCAGTATGCCATGTTTTTGACTTTGGTCTTCCTTGCTGAGCTTGTGGCTGGTATATCAGGGTTCATCTTCAGACACGAGGTAAGCCCTGCAGACTAACATCATCATGCATATATAATTGACACATTGCATGTTTGTCTTTTGTATCAGATTAAAGCTACTTTAGGTACGGCCTACACAGATGCAGTGCAGACCTACAACAGCACAGACAGTAGAAGCGCTGCTGTTGACTACATCCAGAAAACGGTACATCCCATGTTTGCATTACACTAATGGTGCTGAGTTTTACAAAGCTAACCAAACAATGGACCATCCGGAGCAGGGGGGCTGTCGGGTTAAACATTAAGGATTTCCATTAAAACCACAGCTCTTGCTAGGCAGTGTAAAAAAAATGTCATTGCCATTAAAAAGATTATTATTGACTGCCCTTTGCTTGCTTGCATGTTGATTCTTTTTTATTACCACCTGTAGCTTGTTTGCTGTGGTGTCAATAACTACACTGACTGGGTTAGCACAAAATACTTTGAGGAGCAAGGCTTCCCCATAAGCTGCTGTAAAGACCCCACCAACTGCCCTGTGGAAACACTGAAAGACCCAGAGAAGGCTCCAGTGCACAAGGAGGTACTAACCAAAACATAAACCAAGATCATCTATTTGTCATCATTTACAGCTGGAGTCACTTTTTTTTTTCTTTTCTTCCAGGGTTGCTTTCTGAAAGTAACCAAATTAATGGAGGCGAACCTGGGAATCATCGCAGGAATCTCTTTTGGAATAGCATTCTTCCAGGTCAGTAATAAAACAGCACAGCCCCACAACATGCTGTTTTACCCTCTGTAATGGGTCGCAAAATTTACTATTGGTACACGCAGTAATTCTCTGATCTTTTTCTCTCAGCTCATTGGGATATTCTTGGCCTGCTGTTTGTCTCGATACATTACCAATAACCAGTATGAGATGGTTTAATACAGGTGAAAATGGATGCAGACCCCTCCACCAAACTGTTCCATTCAATGACCAGAGTATTACCGTCTCCCTTTTTTTTCTTTCTGTTTTTAGACTATTGCTAGGATTCAAAGAAAATCCAGAGATTTTAGCACATTTGTATTTGCCATTTTAGATAAAGGGATTCACCCAGACTATTTGCTCCCAAATGAAAGGGAAGGGGGGGGGGGGGGGGAAGGGCACCATATCTGACCAGAAGGGACAATTAAAACACAGAGGGATATTTTCACAAGTCTTTTCGTTTGTATTGTCTCCCGTTTCATTGTCTTATGTGTCTGCATGATGCTGCCTTATGTTGTGTTTGTAGCTATTGTTGACACTAGGTGAGAGAGTTCTGTCACGTGAAGCAACACTAAGTGAATATTGTGTGTAATCTTTATTTGAGGGCCAGTCCAAGACCAAACTCATGCTAATATCATTTTTTTTTGTAGCTTATAGATCTATCAGTGTTAAAGGTTTTTTTTTTTTTTTAATTAAAGCATGTATAATAATTGAATAAAATAAAGATGTAGTTTATTCCGTTTTTATATATTGCTTTTGGTTTATGTTTGCTGATGTGATCCTTGAGAGAGACATTGATGGAGTCGACTTTGATTCCCAATGTCTGTGTGAATACTCCACTGTACTGTATAATAAAATTAAAGCTCTTCTTGCATTGCATAAAAGAAGCTCGTCTCCGACTTGTCTGCACACGCGTGGTATTATCTTTCTGCACATTCATTTGTAATGTTTCTTTGTACGCTAAAGGTACGGTTATTTGGAGTTGTGGAATCAGAATAGGTTTCACAAACTTAAGATTTTTTTTCTCGGAACAATTGCAACATGAAACAACATGAAGATTCAAATCAGTAAAAATATGAACAACAGGGTGTGTTCACAGATGTGCAGTTGCAGATATGAGTGAGGACATTTCACATAGAGCAGGGGTGTCCAAACTTTTTTCATGGGGGCATGACATATTGAAGCGTACACGGGGTGAAGGGCCATAGATCGGTGGTTAGTGCCATGAAACCTTTGACAAGCAGAGGTTTAAAATGTGCCCCACACCATAATTTATGCTTAAAACCTTCGTGCCAGCTCTTTGTAAAAGGTTCATACTGTCTTCTTAGCCTATTATAGTTTTGTTCTTTTAGTAAGACAGAAGGTTTAGTTTACCTGCTTTAGTTTTGATCACTTCCTGTGATCATCCTCCATGCCAGCTCTGTCTCACAATAAAATGTGAGACAGAGCACATTTTATTGGTTAGTTAGGTTAGAAACAACTAGGTTAGTTGTCTCTAACCTAACAACTAACCTAGTTGTTAGGTTAGAATTGTGTCGAATTTGATACATTTCAAATAAAGACGCCATCTCTGATATTTACTGATTCAGAAAAAAGGCCAAGGGCCGCATTTGGCCCCCGGGCCGCACTTTGGACACCCCTGACATAGAGCAATAGAGCAGTGCAAATGGCTGGAACAGGTTATTACATCTGTGAGTTTGATGTAAGTGGCGCTACTTGTATTTGCAAAAGATGGACGGCTGTGTACAGGGGCGGACTGGCCATGTGTCCATTCTGGAAGAGCACAGAAGGGCCACTGGCTCTAGGGCCACCGGTCCCGCCTTAACCGAGCTTTACCCAAATCTAAAAGCTAAAAAGAAAAGCATCAAAATAGCGACAAAAAAAGAGGATGAAAAGAAAACAAAAAATGTGACAGAAAAGCACCAAAAAAAGTGACAAAAAAATGTGATGAAAAGTCAAGAAAAACACGACAACAAAGCAACGAAAAAAGCAACAAAAAGGCCACAAAAAATATTATCATTATTATTATTATTATTATTATTATTTTTTATTGTTCTTTTTTGTATTGTATCTATTTATTTTATTATTATAATCATTATTATTATTAATAATTTTTCATCTGTCTGTTTGTTGGTTGTAGAGTTGTTTTTCGTTTCAAAGTTATCTGAGATATTTATATGTACATTTGATATATATATATATATATATTTTTTTTTTGGGGTGGCTATGGTAAACATAAGTTTACTCAAGATCCTTGTCCTTGACTATTTGCCCCAGTATGACAATGGAGTGTACATCGATGTGTGTTTTCTGTACTTAATTTCAAAAATAATAAATACATTTTGAAATAAAAACAAAAAGGCCACAAAAGCATGACAAATACACAACAAAAAAATTATAGAAAAAATGTGACAAAAACACAACAAAAAGCCACAAAAAAGTAATGAAGAAACAACAAAAATATGACAAAAAATGCGGCGACTTGACACAAAGCTACTATGACTTTTGTAGGTCTCAGCTTGTTGCTCTCCAGTCTAGAAGCTTTTAGATTTGGGTAAAGCCAAACTGGAGGAAAATGCGCTGTTAAGGCGGGTGGTAAGTGTCACATTTACACTCATTTGGGCCAGGCTGGTCAGAGTCCAGGGCTGTTTTTCAGTCCCAGTCCGCCCCTGGCTGTGTAGAAAGTAGTGGGATCAGGCTTAAGCTTCAGAACTGTTCGAATTGGCCACCAGAGGGCAGTGTAGAACAACAAAAGGAAGGTCAGGAGCACAGTGTGATTAAAAAACTGTTATCTGACTAACGGGAGAGCAGTCGATATTGTCCTTTTATAATGTCTTCTGTGCAATATCTTAATGTAGACTCTCCGTGCAGCGCGGAGAGCAGTATCCTGGTCATTTCAATGGGCCATCTGGAGCGGAAAATGTGTCAAGTGCACCGGGTGCGGGCTGCGCAGACAAGAGACAAGCCCTTTACTCATTTGTGTGATTGGCAGCTGCGATGATTGGCCCGTGCGGATCAGACGCTCTGGGGCCCGCCCACGTGGTCCCGAGGCAGCCAATGAGCTGCGCCCGAACGCAACAATGGGAGGGTGTCCGCCGCCTTTCCCCGCCCACAAACCGGCTGTCCCGTATAAAAGCCGGCCGTGCCTCTCTGTTAGTTGGGGAAAATTGCGGTTTTCCTTCCTGGCGGGTGGTGTGCGGAGTCTGCAATTGACGGGATTTGTGAGAGAATAAACCAGGAAAAGGGTATCAACTTGCTTCGTCGTGGTTCAGGTGAGTCTTCGCTCGTGCGTTTTGAGAACATGAAAGGGCGGTCAGTCTGTTTATTGCTGTCGATGTCATTTTTTATTTATTTTTTACAGCTAGTTTGGATTAGTCGTTTGTTATCCAGCTCCAAATATCGCTAAATGTCTGAAATGTCGGGTAAAACCTGTGGAAGCTGCCCCTGCATCACCGCTTAGTGTTGCGTGGATAATGGAGGCTTGCTCATTGCCCGTGTGTGCATGCGCGATGTGATTACGAAACCACTCGGTGCAAATTCAACACGACGGTTTATATTTATACTTATTTGTACCGTTCATTCCTTGTCGTCAGATCAGCCACCAAAGCAGCTCTGCCTTAACTTCACCTGCCAGCCAAGCCCGACCCAAAGCCTTCAAGATGATGCAAATCAACAGCGACTCTGCCTGCAACAAGCACTCCCTCATCAACGTCATGCACCGCTTCATCGCGGCAGCCAATAACATGGACGAGACCATCATGGTGCCGAGCTTGCTGCGAGACGTGCCCCTGGAGGAGCAGCTGAAAAGCGAAGTGGAGGCAAACAACAACGAAACTCCCTGCCCCAATAAACAACGGGACATGTACGAACACTACCTGCTGCTCAAGTCCATAAAGAACGACATGGAGTGGGGTTTGCTGAAGAGGGAGATGAGCAGCGGCGCCAGCTTCCTGGAAATGGCAGTGAAGCAGGAGGAGCAGCAGCCCGTCACAGGAGAGCTGCCTCTGGAGGACAACGCGGACCTGGAGCATCAGTTTCACTTCCACCTCAGGGGACTGTTCGGAGTCTTGTCCAAGCTCACAGTGCAAGCGGACCACCTCACCAACCGGTACAAAAGGGAGATCGGAGGGGGAAATTTTATGAGATAAAATTAAAGCTTTGTGTGGACTGGTTTTAAATTGCACATTGGGATGTTCAGAGATGAGCGTTCTTCCCAACTGATAACGATGGATTAGGGCAACCACTCTTGACATTTAATCGAGTAGCACTCCAGCCCCCCCCCCCTGCAGCCCCAAGTCAACGCCTTTTAGAAACCGGTGACGCCTGCATGTTTTTGTCCATGAGGCAGTCTGTGCGCGGCAGAGGTTTACTGAGTTAGTCCAGATGAAGCACAGCTCGTTTCACTTCATATTTGACAAATTTCACCAAAACTAATTTGGTCAAGAATAAAAGGATTCTGATAATGGGAGAAAGCTGAATGCTGGTTATTCTGTCCTCCTTTTTTTTTTTTTTTTTTTGCTCTTTAAAGGCTGAGCTGATGGCTGAGTTATTTCCTCTTGGTGTTGCTGTAACATGGCGTGCCTTGACTCTTTTGTATGTCATCCTCATGCTTTGTTCAGTTTCCTCCTATGTGGCTCCAATGTCTGAATTATACGGTATTTTAACTTTGTTTTAACTGTTTTATATTTTAAACAAAATGCAGTAAAACTGAAATAAATAATTGGAAACTTTTAATTGTCTTGCTATTTTGTTTCAATTTGAAAGTCAAAACTAACCGTCAGCCACATGGTCTAACTAAGGGTGACTGATGTGGGACACCTGAGGTAATCTTGGTGTTGAGAGACTTAAGTGCTTTATTCAGGAAGGCTTTGCTAAAGAAGGCAATAAGACCTGCACTAAAGTCATGGAACATGTCTGACTAGATGCTATTTGCGATGCATGCAAATAGTTGTGCTGACATGCAAATCTTTGGCAATGTGTGTTTACTGGGTTAGTTCCAACTGCAGCATAATGTGTACAAACAGTTTTCAAAGGGCAAAAAGTGAGTTGTTACTAATCTCTATGCTGAATTAACTACATAACTAAAGGCTTTATGGAGTGCCACACAATTTGATATTTGCCCCAATGTAGAAAAGTATACTTTTCTTTTTCTGGTATCACGTACAGCAGGCTTCACAGGTTAATTTGCAGCCCCCTCCCTGGTGAGACTAAGGTGTGCCATTTTACATCCCAAGTCCACACATGAATTTCAGTGCTCTGTTAGAGTTTCAACCACCTCTGAAGTCAAATGTGTTCCTTTCACTGAGCGCAGGTCTGCACCTCTTTGCTCTGCAGTTACCGCTGACTCCAGCTCTGATCCTGACACCTTCATTTATATAGATCAGTACTGACTCATTACAGTGGGAGGAAGACGCCAAGTTATCAAATTTGATATTTTTAATAATAGTGCCATAATGCCTCTTCATTGGTTTTTGATCAAACACTTTGTTTGCTTATGTTGTGACACCAAAGGCTTCAGGTTAACACTTCTCACTACTTCATGTGTCCTTGTCATGGTGGCAGCTTCAGTGTTTGTAATGCATGTGTATATGTTGGGCCGGCGGCCTGCCAGATGCCAGAACACCCCTCCCTTAGCAACAGCTTCACCAGCAGCAGCCAATCCAGTTGCAGATTTTTACTCTCAAAGGCACAGCAGTGATTAAGAGATCACAGTGAAGGGCATCCAGGAAGTGAACGAGGGCAGACTCATTTGAACATTAAACAAAGTGGGACTCAGACTGGGTCAATTTTGCATGAAGATTCTGTCTTTAACAATGGATCAGACAAAGTGATGCTATTAAAATGGCAGTGCTGGTCAGCAATGGTGTGTTGTCCCACTTTGATAAAGTGGGTCAAATAGATAGGGGACAGCTGGTCAGTCAATGCACAAAGAAGCTAGACACTGTTCTATACAGTGAGGTGAAAATCCACTAAAGTAATCCCAATAGTGCTTCATTAATCCACAGTACAATACCAAAACAACAGTGTCAATTGTACAAGTACAAGTTCTATTCAAGCTTTACCAGTAACCAATAATTCCTTAATGTATCAGTCAAAGGCAAAGTTACATGTTTATATACCCTGTCGTGGAGATGCTGCATCTCAAGCGGTTTTTCATTAACAAACATTAAATGTATTTTCAACAACAAAAACACAATGGTGAATGTGAAGAATTTTTCTTTCCAATTTCCAAATATTTGAAGTCCTCCAGACACTGGAGCAATAGTGCCTGGTGTGAGAATATTATCGCTCAGAATAACTTTGAGAGTGTATTGCAACATTATCTGGATATCTTGATATTCGTTGTTGCAATGTGTTCACAAAATCATTCTGCACATACTGACTTTCAGGGTCAAACAAATGTACCTTTACTCCAAGTGAAGTCTATCACCCTTTTACTTCTTCACGAATTGGCTGGAGTCCCAATCAAAAGTTTACGACCAGTTGAAAGATGGCAAAAACTCATGGTTGAAACTTAACACAATTCCAAGTAGAACGTCAATAGGCAACCAGAACAAATGGGAGTGAGACAACAAACATTTTTTTATTGAAAATGTCAATGAAACTGGAGTAGGCTGTCCCAAGCACTGAGCCAGAGGATCCTCATCTCCTTGAAAGCCACAGAACTGTCCGTTTGGACTTTGCAAGAGAGCACCAAACATGGGACATTGAAAGGTGGAAGAAAGTTTTATTCTCAGATGAGAAAAAAAACATAAACTTGATAACTTTCCAACATTACTGGCATTACAAACCGATCCAGAGATGTTTTCTAGGTTCCACAGTGGAGGGGGCTTTTTCCATAAGTGGAACCATGGAGGTTCAGGTGGTGCAGGGGCGTCAAACGGCCACTGGCTGTGCAAATATCCTAGAGACCTTCCCTCGTGACTGAGGGCCCTCGTCTGTGTGGGAGCCACTGTGTCTTTCAACAGGATACATGTCATACAATGCCCGCAGGACAAAAGACTTCTTCCTGGAGAATGACACCACTCTTTTGGACTATCCTGCATGTTCCCCTGATCTAAATCCAAATGAGAACCTTTGGGGATGGATGGCAAGGGAAGTTTACAAAATGCGTTACAATGGACAACAGTCCCACACAGTAGATGTCCTGAGGCCTTCACCACTTGGAGAGATGTTCCCACTCCAAAACATTTGCATCAACCATGCCAAAACATGCCAAAACATGCCATGGCTATTTCACTTTAATTGTTGTTTTCAATAAAAGGTGTATTTAATAAAAAATGCCTCACTCCCCTTTCTTTCATTGCATATGCAAGTTCTACTTGTAACCAACCATGCAAGATGTGAGTTTTTGCCATCTTTGAACTGGACTTCAGCTTTTGATCTGGACTGTATTCCTGTCAGTGAACAGAAGAGATCCTTTGGGTGCAGCCGTGTGTGTGGTTGGCAGGACTTTGCCACACCTGCTCTGGCTGCATGTGGCTGTGTGCGTGATCACAGGTTTGGCAAAGGAAAGGCTGAGCAAACTGCATGGGGCAATGCCCTCTTACCACTGCAGGCAGTTGCTAAATGGCTATAAATGATCTTTAAACAGGTCTTTGTAATGACTTTATAGGCCAGGTCAAGCTGAACTCGTGAAGGTGCTGACGTCTGAGGATCTCAATCATTGGCCAAAAAGGCTCATTTGATATCGCCATTTCTAAAGCACCACGCCTTCAGCATGTTTATTCTTTTCCCTGGATCATAGCTGGGCACCTTCCTATGGGAACACCTCAGTTATCCCTCATAAAACACAGCACACATGCACTGTTTACTCTCATATTGCTTCAGTAAAGTCAAGATAACTATGGAGCTATGCACCAGAGCAAACAGAGGAACACACAGAGAGTAAAGGGTTTTATACATTGATATACTACATATTCCTAGTCTGTGTACACTCTGAGCTCTGATCATACTGAGGTTGCTAGGCTAACAGGTCTCATGAGGAAGTCGTTGCAATCTGCACAGACTGACAATATAGTGCCTTGTGCTGCAGCTGTAATGAGAACCTGCCTGCTTCTCATACCATCAGCGTTTCAGTGTCTCCACAACAGCCCAACAGCAACATATTTGTCCAAAGCACCGCTCAGGAGCCTCTCTGGTCACACTTGTAAAACTAGCACCCAGCCACGTGTTACATAAGAAAATGTGGGATGTTTCAAAATGTGGTCTTGCAATATATTCTGTGTTCTCATGCATTTACCTGATAAAAACATACTAATGTTGCTGCCATTTGCACTGGGGATTATGTGATTATATGACTGAGTTAATTGTTGCACATATCGATATAAATTGCCACATATGGTAATTTGGACTGAAAAATTACTTCCACTCCAGTCAGTGCCGCTTGGTAAGTGCATCTTCTCTCCCAGCACTCTATCTCATCAGCTCTTTGTCTCTCGTCAGCATGGAAATGGCAGGGAACACCATGTCCATCCTCAGAGGTTTTACCAATGAACCAACAAACATGGGGCTACCAGTACTCTCTCTCTCCCTCTCTGATTTTATAGGATATTTGTGAAATATGTGTCTTGTCAAATATTTGTGAGAAAGAGTGAACACTATTTATACTAACTACTTTAGATCACTAACAGAAGATATATTTTTTCCAAAGTTGAGAGTTTTCTCACGGCGCTAGATACCAGGAAAAAGTCTCCAAATCACCAGTACTCTTAAGTGCCTCCTCAGTGCACAATATGGGCTCTATAGGAGGAATGCATGCTCCCCCCATGAGGTTATGTAAGAGGCTGGTGGGCGTGTGGATCGGCCGGAGCAGCCTCGCAGCCTGACACGGAGCTTTTCAACAATCCCCTGAGCGTGTCTCACTGCTCCTCTCTTTTTTTCTGCAGATTACAATATTCAGGTCAGTCCTCGCTGGCGCAGCATACAGTATGAGTGGGCATCTGTTAATGAGGTCAGTATGGCAGAAGGGGCCACAAACAAGGGACAGTCAAGCAGCATTTGTAGCCATATGTCAGCGGTCTGCGAACTGTGCTCTTGTCAAATGTTGGGGTGAAAATCTGCTGCCTATATTTTTATACACTGCGTTCCAAATTATTATGCAAATTCTTCAGTTGTGCATAAACCGTCTATCCGGCCTCCCCTAAACTGTTAATTTAATGCTGATGAACAGAAACGGCTGCAACGGGCTCAGAAATACATGAATTTCAAACAGTCTTGTTCACCTGGATGGTCAATTCAACGGAGTAGTGGATGGTTGGTGAATGGCCACAATGTCCCAACAAGGCTGTGACGTCAGCAAGGAGGGGGCGGAGTCATGTTTTGGGCCAGAATCATGGTGAGAGAGCTGGTCGGCCCCTTTAGGCCCTTTTAGGCTCCCTGAAGGTGTGAAAATTACCTATGAAAAATATGTGGATTTTCTGACTGACCACTGTCTTCTATGCTACAAAAAGAAGAGCCGTGCTTTCCCGAACAAAATCATCTTCATGCATGACAAAGCACCATGTCCTGCTGCAAAGAATACCTCTGCATCACTGGCTGCTATGGGCATAAAAGGAGAGAAACTCATGATGTGGACCCCCTCCTTTCCTGACCTCAACCCTGTTGAGAACATTTGGAGCCTCAACAAAAAAAACATCTATGAGGGTGGGAGGCAGTTTTCATCCAAACAGCAGCTCTGGGAGGCTATTCTGACATCCTGCAAAGAAATCCAAGCAGACACTCTACAAAAACTCACAAGTTTAATGGATTTAAGAATTTTGAAGCTGCTATCACACAAGGGCTCCTTTGGTAAAATATAACTTGACCTGTTAATATTTTTTTGATTGAAATAGCTTTTGATTTCAGTAAATATGACCTCCTAATGCTACAAATTCAACAAATGACCATTTTCAGTTAATTACAAGCTTTAAAATGTATTGAAACGATAAGTTGCATAATAATTTGGAACAGTGGATTTTGAGGTTTTTACTATATTTATTTTTGAAAAAAATACTGTTTTCACTGGGAGATTTTTTTCAACCACATTTAAATGATCCTCGACGAGTTAAAGACTTCTCATTTGAGTTGACAATTTAGAAAATCTTAGAAAAATGTCATTTGCATAATAATTTGGAGCACAGTGTATGTTCCTCAGTCTAGGTGACCGTAGATCATCCTCAGCAACTATGGGCTAAAAGAAGGGCTTCTACTTGGACAGCAGTCAAGAAATACAGTTTTCTTTGGTTAGTATGGCCACTCTGCCACTACCTTCATTCTCAGTGACAGGTGGTGCGTTATGGAACATTTTATGAAAAAACAAACAACCTGATATTTGTAATTTTACCTTTATATATAGGTGGTTATGGCGCCTCTGCAACGCTCCAGGAACAGTTGTTTTGAAGGTGTTCTGGTGAGATGGTCCCTCAGCAATGAAAACCTACCAGAAACTGTAAAAACAATTCATCCTGGAGCATTGTGATGGAAAGTATCTGCGCCATGCTAACCACTCATGCCACCGCTGGTAGGTGAAATACACACAAATAAAACTTCTTTTTATACCTCATAAAAAGTTGCATAATGCACCTTTAAATACCACAAAATCAACTGACATCCTGCCAATTCTTATGTAAGAAACTGGAAGCTTCAATGTACATGCTTTTGCAATCACACTCTGTACTCTGTGTCTGCATTCGAACTACACCCATCTGCACTTTACACTGCAAACAGTGATCTTGAAATAAGTGCATTTGTCTTTGATTTGATTTACTTATTTAAAGAAATCTGTCCATGGTGCAAGTTTGCTATGCTCAAATAAAACACATCATAAAAAACATCTACAACAATCTCATTTCAAATTAACTTTGAAAAAGCTGCTGCCCTGAACTGCTGCTGACTACTGTGACCAGAGTATTTTCTTTTTTATGCTGGAGTGACAAATAAGTTCTAAATCTGCACAACAACATCACATGCTTTGTATCTATGAAACATTGACCTGCACAAAAGTTGCAACTCTAAAGAGGAACCTTGCACTTGGTGGAGCAGAGAGACATTTTCCTGGCACCTCCTTTACTTTAATCTGTGATCATTATCAGGAGGCTTTGATACTAGAGTCAGGCACACAGTGATGGGGCAGCGGCGGCTTCGGCGAGGGTCAACGAGTGTGTCCATCTCTGGCACACTGTGTCTAATCTGCATGAGGAGGGCAGGACAATGGCACTGCTGTCCGCTGATGTTTAACTACAGAACAGATCGCATTGTCTACGGAGACACTGGACACCTACAGAGAGAGAGAGCGCCCGGGTCAGATTTCACACAGTTTACAGCTCAACTCAAGTGAAGACTTTTCATTTCTTCATGGCTTTTACTGGCTTTCTGATGCTGAGAAGATCAGCATCAGACAAAACATGAGCAGGAACATGTTGACTTCATATGGACCACACATGATCTTTTATTAGTTGTTTTTGCTAATGAATATGATGTACCTTTTAAGCTTTCATAATAATTAGCACTATTTTCAAGAAGACTCAAGGGCAAGGTATAAGAGGAAGAGGAAGGAACACTGATTTAACGTTAACAGTATGAAAGATTTTCTGTAAATAATTAACAAACATTGCCTATCTGTGACCCCGGATATGAGGAAAACTTGTTCAAATCAAATATTGGTTTTACTGATAACTACTGTAATTTTGATATGTTCCTGAGAACATTTTATGTGATGTAGGCCTAAAGGTTTTTATGTAAACATGTTTTGGTTCTCGAGACAAATATACCAGTGGAAAGCAGGAGCCCCACATATGGGTTGCCAAATTGTATGGCTAAAAGCAGCCAGGAGAGGAATATGCAGGGACTCTCCCCTCCTTCCACCATCCCAGCCCCCAATCAAGTCCAATAGGCCTTCTTGTACACAACTCTGAAGCTCAGGAAGCTCAGTGAAAACCTGATTTCAGTTTTAGTTGTTATACCTTTTGTAAACTACTAAGAGCACATCCTACACATGTGGGATATGTGACGAAGGGAATGGGTCTTTGTGACTCTTACAATGGCCCAATTTGTGATTGATCCTGGTCACAGCTCGGGATGTTCCTGGACTGTTTCTATCAATTTGGTTCAAATAATGAACACTGGAAAGAGTCGACTTCATAGAGTCATGCTCTATCTGTGAATATCTTCATAACTTTAATCCTATGCTTGCAGCCCATGATAACACTGTGTGGAGCCTACGTGCTTGCAGATCGCTCTTATCAGCTTTGATAAGGGCAGTTCATTTTAACATCAGCTGGCGGAATTATGATTTGTTTATGGTCTATAACCCAGAAAATTCAAGTCATTTTTGTTACTGTGTTCTACATGTAGGCTATTAGTAAAACGAACATTTTATTCAGTGTTATTATTGCACTAAAATTGATTTTGCAGATGAAAACAGACAAATTGGAAAATGAACATTTCAAGCTTCCAACTAATTATCTTTTATTTTGTCAAAAGCACGTGCAAAAGAGCTCCTGTGGTCGTTATCTACAGTAATGGACAATATTTCTGATTATGCAACTGGTGAGCGGGGTCATGTTTGTATTTCATGTAAACAACAGTGTTTTGAAGGCTGGAGTTGGAGCGAGGGCAGTCACTTGCAACATCAGACTGGTATTGCCCAGCAGTTACTGTAGCTCCCCCTGGGATATATTTAGATGTGGAAGGGGACTGTTGAGTCAGAGATAGCAGCGCATTAAACATGTTATGGTTCTAACATGGGCCACACTAGCACTTGAGCCAAACATATGTGGAGAAGAAAGACAATCTTAAACACTAGTGTTAGTTTGCATGAGTAAAGCCTCATGAGAGGTACAGGCCAACCTGCACTGTCTGGAGAGCTAAAGCTGACAACACTGACTTAAAAGCACAGAATGTCTTTCGGCACATTGCAAATTGTTCAGCTTTAATGGATCAGTTGTTTTGCTTGGCCTTGAGAGAAAGGGAAGTATCTAGGCTGCGCTTAAAATGCAAGTGAGCAGATCTCCCTCCTTTTTCAAACTTGAACGTTACATAATCTGATCCAACTGCCATTACGGAAGAAAACAGATGTCCTCTCTGAACTCTCACAGCAACAGACTAGAGGCTAATTTCAATGACTTAATAATACAAGAGCTATTCCCAAGACAGCATTGTCCAGGCTAAACCAGGACTCCTCTTCAACACGAATGTTGCTATGGAAAAGCCACTCCCTCTTTTCCATATTGTCCATAAAGGAACAATGGGGAACTCGTCCAGACGGCCGTGCAGTTCGCATGTTAGTCTGTCAGTAGGTCCTGTGAGGACTTGCCCTCAATTTAGCCCAATCCGAGGTGCAGGTCCGTACCAGGGGGCCAATGGGAGGCAAGCACCCACGGAGGCTCGTTGAAAGGGGAGGGTCTATAAAAACTGAATGCAACTTAGTGAATGGTGTAATAACTTTGATTTACTTGACATGCTGAAACTTTGCTCAGACTATTGTGAGAACAGAAGATCTGATACACGCTCACAAATGAACATGGACAGATTTCATTTAGAGATTATACTTTTGGAAGATAACTTTAACTTCCCTTTGAAGGCAATGAACTATAGTAAACCCAGTGCTCTGTAGGGACCCGCTGTGCACTGCCTGGTATGCAGCGTCTCACAACAACACGACTCATTAAAAACTATACAGAAAAGAAAAGGTCAGTTCAGAGGTGGAGTTAATTAGCAAATCTGCGTTCTAGCGGTTTCAATGGAATTTCAAGTTTCTCGGATGATGATTCCTAAACACTCACCAAGAATGCAATTCGTCATTCACAAAATCTTTGCAGGAACATGTCAGAACTATTAGGATCATGCCACCCCCTTGGTGATAAACTCAGTTACTCAACCTGTTTCAGCTGTTCTAACTGTCAACCACCATATAGGACAAAAGGAGGGAACAGGAACAGTCCACAGTGTCACCCATTACATTGCATATTATCAAGGGACAAAACAAACAAAAAAACAAACAAAAACAAACTCTACACCGATTTAAAGAATACGTACAAAAGATAAAATAAAAAATGAATTTCGTTGTCACATTGTTGCTGTGTTTAAACATAAAGTTGTGGTAAATTCAGTTAATTGTCTCCATACAGAAAAATAATAATATCAACGGCTCCTGAACTCTCCGTAACAAGTGTGCGTTATTCTTCAATCATTGCTCATATATTCAAGTAAATGTTCAGAAGGAAACAAACTATGCCTGCCCTAACAAAGTCGGTTTTGTGTATTGCACCCATTGGGATCAGTTAAGTTGCTGCCAGTGAAGAGTGAATGGTACAGCTGCTTCCCTCTGGTGGGAAGACACATAAAATGACATATAAACTGGCAACACTCTTCATAACCCTCTACTTATTCCCATGTAATTTATATGTTGACACCGATCATGTGCTTTGTTATTGTCGGAAAGGTTTTCAAAAAAAGCAGGACTGGCTGTTTAAAATTGATGTTTCGACTCTAATCCAAGAGACTTCCTCAGCGCAAACCTAAACGTTATATTTTCCTTTTCAAAATGCTTGCCCAATAGAAAAGAAAATTCAGCAGTAGTTAAGTGGAGATGTGATTGTACAGCGACATAATATAATAAAAATAATTAAGATGTCAGGAAACAATCAGAACCCACTGTATGACAAGTTAGTCTCGTTCAGTCTCGGCCCGAGCAGTAACGGCAAACAAAATGTTCACGTCTCAAATAACTCCATTGTCTTGAAGATTATGGTCACATTTCACATTGTTGTCCTCACCAGATTAACTTTCTAACCCGCTGCATAGTAAGGCCTGCTGCACACTGCTGGGAACAACGGAAAGGCACTTGTATGGGACAAGAATCCATGTTTCACAGAGGAACAAAAATGCTGAAAGGTTGTGTGTTTTACGTAATGTAACTAACTAATTTATGGCAATTCATGTGATTCATCTTCATTTTTTGGCGTTAAAACAAAAACTAGCACAAAGTTTATTGTCTTCTGTGACATTTTCAAGTACACAGACATTACTGTGGTCAGTGGACATTAAGATTTTAAAGTTGTGGGGCCAATCCTTAAGTTTTCAATATAATTTTTTTGTGTGCTCCTATTTTAAAAAGTTTTATGTGCAATAGCGGTCCTCTAAATGCTTCAAATATACACAACAAAAAAGCAAGGATTCACAACCATGCTTTATTCTTCTTGATTTCTTAAAAAAAACAAAAAAACAAATCAAATAAAACTTTGCACTGCTCAGGTTTTCAGTCTGCTTTTGTCTTGCTTTGCTCAACTAAACAATACTTTCAATAACATCTTTCTCTTCATCTTAAATATCTTTTGTTAGTTTGTGACTTCAAACAAAAACTTCATTGATTGTCAACACAAAATCTTTTTCAGCACCAGTACAATAAAACTGTACTTTCAGCCTTCGTGAAACACTGTTTGAAACAAGGGAGCAAAAGATAAAGGGATTTTAAATAGCAAGTTCGAAAATGAAGCACCAACCATACAAATCAAGTTCTCTGATATGTTTGTCAGGTACACACGAGGTCAAATATATTAATGACTATTAAAATAAACACAACAAACAACGCAAGGACACACCAAGCACTCACTCTCCTCAAAGCCTTAATAAGGGGGTGGGACTGTTGTGACTGCAGTAAGGACATGAGAGGCTCCATCACACGCACACGCGCACGCACACGCACACGCACACGCACACGCACACACAACTAACACACGTAACTAATTTCATAAGGGGGAAACTAATAATCTCCTCTACAAATTGATTTGAGTGTTCATGTCAAGGACTGAAATGAATAAACATAATTGAATAGAAATGAAAAGAGGCAAGTGAGTGGTGAGTCTCAATACTATGTGCCACTGTCTCCTCTCGCAGGTCTCCATGTTTCTCAGGTTGAGAGCGGACCATCTGGGTCAGCAGCCTCGCTGACTCTGCAGCTGGCCTTAAGCGCCTTAGCTTTACGCAAGAGTTCACCAAGATAAAAGCCTTGGATTATCTCCCATCAAAAAATATCGCTTTCCCGCAGGAACAAACAAAAAGTCCAAGGCAGAATCCATTCCTTGCCACAAGAATACATTTATAAAACCAAATGTGTTAACCCTGATGGCAAGATATATACATATTCACCTACATGTACATAATTGTAAAAAAGGTTACCTAATTGTGTACTATTCAAAGAGTTAGGAACCTGAAAGCTGCTTTCCAGTGCCGACCACTCCTATGTGCAGGTCCATTACGTGTTGTGATCACTTAATCACCTTCTGGCAGAGGTCAGAGGTTATAGGCGGAGTGTCAAGTCTTTAGTCTTTATTATTAGCTGGGGTTAAACCCACCATGCTCCATGGACAGAGAAGCTTGGTTTGAACTACTTGCAGGAAATGGACGTGGTTGTCTTGTTTGCTGGTTGGAGGCTACCGGCTGCGTAATCTCCCAGTGTTTGTTGGTTTGTCTTCTTTTGGCTCCTCCTCTTCCTGGTCGTCCCGGAGGATATGGATGGAGGATCCTAACAGTCTCTGGAGCTCTGGTACACAGCGCACCAGCTCCACACGTCCTTCCTCACTCTCCTCATCTTCAGCCTCTTCATGTTTGCCCTTCTGCACTGAAGCCAAGACAGGGCTCACCTGGCTCACAGACACCTGCTTCACGAGCTCGCCGTACGGCAAACTCACCACCTCCAAGTGCGGGTAGCGGGCTCTGAATATTCTTGCCGACATCTTCACTCGTTTTAAGACATCAGCCAGAAGGAACCAGTTGCAGAAGCTGACAAACCAAAGACAGGAAGAAAATTAAATTGTATTTCAAGTGAACAAAGTGATACAAGGTGTTTTTCTGACCCAGTAAACAACACACTAAATAGATGTCGTATATTTATACATCTTCTGGACTGACTCACTGTCTCCAAACTTTCATTTGAGCTAGCCTGAGAACTCACTGTTTGAAATCTCACTGGTTTTGGCAATAGGATCTGGCAACCGAAAGCATGGGGCTCTGTGGGATTCCTGATAGAGGGTGGGATTAAAAGAAAAACGTAAACATAAACAATTGTTTTCATGTGAAGATGTTTACGTCATATCTGGGGGCACAGACCAGTGATTTTTATGAAACATATGGGATTGTGTGCTCCCGAAGTTCAGCCACAGTCCAGCTTCTACTTCAAGGGGACTACAGACTAATATTAACATCTGTAGCAGAGAGTTTAAACAGTGGCTGCAATCGGGCCAGAGTTGTTACGTAAAATGTGCCTTGACTTGTTAAATCATGCGTTTCATCTATTGCCTAAAACCTTAAAGCCCCCAATTAACAGATGTTGAAAATTAGCACATTGGCAATAACACTTTAAAACAATGCCTCTGGTTTGTCCAATGTTGTTGCCATGTCCATATTAAATAAATAAACACTGACACAAGGTTCAATATGAGAGGTATGTCCGATAAATGCATCATGCCTCTACGTGTGTCAGGGAGTAGACTCACCCCTGCGTTAGCGACACCTGAACATGATAACAGGGAAGGAGAGGTTCAGTGGAGAACTCAAACACAAGGCAGTCTTCGTCAGGATCCTTCTCACTCTTCAGGCCTGCGTCCAGTTCCACATCGTGGTTTTGCTCTGACAGCAAGAAGTCCCAGCATGGCTCCTGCTCGGTCTCTGTGAAGAAAACCAGCACACAATTTTACAAAGTCAGCTACAAGCTCCTTTGGCAGACATGAGATGATTGAAGTGCAGAGCTTGGATGCCCTCTTGTGGACACACATACTTTTCAGAATTATTAATATAGTACTGTAATTATGTGCATTTGGAAAATGGTCAGGTTGCAGTTTATGCATTTTCTTGGTTTAAGGCCACCACACAAGTCTTAAGTTAACATACAGATACAATAGTTTACGAAAACACTCCAAAGTTTCTTACCAAACAGAGAGCTGCTGTAGAAATCCCAATGTAAACCAGGGTCATGTTCACTCCGGCCTTGCAGATCAGTAAAATACTCTGCATTCAGATATTACAACAGTTTAGAATCATGCATCATACCACCATTAGTAATAATTAAGTTCTTGCCTGATAGAAAAGCCTTCATGCTTGAGCTTTGTGCCAGTTTCACAGGGGTCTGGCCGGAGTAGGTGGCCAGGGTTGGATCTGCTCCATGATTCAAAAGCAGCCAGACTATTTCCAAGTTATCACTAGCCACAGCATCATGAATAGGGCTGTAGACAGAACAATGAGAGCTTAGCGCAGCAAACTGAGAAAACATTTACCGATAAATAAAAGGAAAGGTGTACAGTTACAAGTTTTTATAATCAAATAATCAATCCATTATTTCCGAATTACATACCAGAATTATTCAGTGTTGCTCTGATCAGGCTATATCTATTTATAGCCTATCTGGTCTGTTACTCGGTTACTGTGAGTTTGTATATCCTATAGCAGTGCTTCTCAGCCAGGGCGGCAGAGATAACAAAAAATGTTGTTTGAGGAAATCTAAATAATACAATATCCATAAAGTTGATTGAAAAAGAAGCTCAGGCTCAGAAAACACATGTATTTGTTTGAAATATATGCTTATTGGCAAATATTCTTATGTTTGATGTATTTGTGGGGGCCATGGTTTAGGACTAGAGGAGCCCACCCTGTATCAGACATGAGCAGGGGGGCTTCAAGGAAGTCCTATTGAAATGCTACTTTTATGCACCCATGTTTCTCAACAAGTGCAGCGTTGGGACACACATTTTACTCATAAAGACAAGCCACAACCCAAATGAAAATATTTAAGGAACTAAATAAAAACATGTTATAGTATGTAATGTCAGAACTCCAGATTATTTCAGCCTTTTACAAACATGCACGTGGCTCAGACTTCGTCTGCCCAGAAATCGATGATCCATGGCATAGATGGTGTCGTGCTAGATCGGGTTGTTTGGTGACAATATCAGCGTTTTATTGCAGCAGTAGTGAAGAATTTAGACAATTTCTTCAGTTAGCCTTGAGTTTGTGCCACCGCATTGTAAAAGCGTCATCCCCGCTCCTCCCACCCTCCGCTCCACTACAGACGCTCATCATTTGTTCAAATGCAAAATTGACATGTGCGTACAACATAGAGCAGAAGAATGGCCATCTATAAAAGGCATCATGACTGAAAATCAAAACCTTTAAAAATGTATCTGCAGTCATTGTTGAACAAGTTCGCGACACACTGAAAAATGTCCCACAATCCACATTTGTGTCTCGACCTACGAGAGAACCACTGACCCAGATAATACTGATTTAAATGTTTGAATTACATTTTTTACCCATTGTTTCTCAGTCCCTGTGTATTTGAGAAGCACTATGACTATCACATGGTTTCAAGCTTTGGACATTCATGAACTACAATTCAAACAGTGAATGTGCTGTTTGCTGTAAATACCGTGTTCCATCCTGAGCACTGCAATTGACGTCAGCTCCATTCTTGAGCAGCATCTGAACGATTTGTACCCAGCCTCTGGAGGAGGCCTCGTGCAGTGCTGTGTAACCTGCGTTGTCTCGTCGGTTCACTTCACGAACGTCTTTTTCCAAACAGTATTGAACCACATCCTGGAAGATGATAGGCGTAAAGTATAGATATCACCTAATATCTAATATCTTATTGCAACTGCATTTCTTAACATTTGAGCAATCCAAAAACTGACAAAAAACCCACCTGATAACCCAAACGAGCAGCACGTTGCAATAAAGTCTCCCCAGCATTTTTGTTTACGATGAGCCGGCGAACTTCAGGAGGAACAGGCCTTTTTGGAGGGGAATCTGAGTCATTGATTTTTCCTGATGACCCGTATGGCGCAGGGAAATTTTTAGGTGAGGTTTGAGGGCTGGTCTTCTTCTTTGCTTCACAGCAGTCATCTTCCAGGGCACGGGAGCCACTTCTCTTTCCCAGACTACGCTTAGATTTGATCTAAAATCCAGATTTAGTAGTTTTCAATACCTCTCTTTAAAAGTAGTGTTAATTTTGCCAACATATTTTAATTCAGCTTTAGTCTTATTAGTCTTTTGACGGAAATGAAATGAAATTTTAGTCAAGATTTAGTAAAAAAAAATCTTCAATTTCATAAGGTTTTAGTCGACTAAAATTGCAAGTAAATTTAGTCGAAATTTAGGACAAATTTAGTCGACTTTGCATTTATTATATTCACGATAATCACATTTAATCAAGGTCCTCTGCTTCATGGAGCTGCTCCACATGAACAAAGCTCAGAGCTGTTCCTTTGGCAGAGAATTTACATGATCTGAGGCTCTTTCAGACTGTCAATAGAAGTTTTTGTTTGGTTTTAGTCTCTCCTTTTCATTTTTATTTAGTCTTATTTTAGTCGACTAAAGTATCTGGAAATTTTAGTCATAGTTTTAGTCCAATTTTAGTCATCAAAAATATCACTTAGAAAAATTAAGACTAAAACATTTTAGTCGACGAAATTAACACTGTTCAAAAGTTAATTAAAAGTGCATTCATGTCATGGGAGTAAGTTTCAATTAACGGTGAGGAGCAGCACTATCATAGAGAACATAACAGAACCAATCCACAAGGGGGCACTACAAACTAAAGACTGGTGGGTCACTGGATTTACCTTTGGCTCATCACTGGGACACAAATGCTTGCTTTTGAACTTCCTCTTCCCTGAAGGTTTGTCTGGGCCTTCAGGAGATCCCTCACTGTCCTGGTAACACACTGATGCTGATCGAGTCAGTGAGGGCCTTTGGGGCAATGCCTCTGGGCTGGACGCAGGAGGGATCAAACTCTGGTTCTTCTGTGAATCTACAGAAAAGTTTAAGTTACATCACATATCTCATGGCTCTTTGGGCAAGACTACTTGGTTGATTGTAATTTAAGTCACTTAATCTGAATAGACACTTCGATGCCTGAACGGTATCTTAAACATTGCGCATCTTACATGCATTACCTTGTTGGTGTTTAGTTGTGACATGAAGATTCAAATGACAGGAATTAGTGACGTACCTGCATCTTGACTTCGCACATCTGATTTATCAAGGTGCTCTCCATCGTCCAGTTTCACTTTGCCAGTGACGTACTCCCCTGTTTGATACTTTTTGTTTTTGCAGCGTTGCCGTTTTCTGTCAACAGGACGGTCTGCGTCTTTCCGCTGAAGGCCCCGCTGCAGTAGTGGAGTGGAGCGGGGCCTCCCTCGAGGGCGGCGAGCTGCTTGTGGTGCAGTTGGAGTAGGTGAGGGTGGTGCAGGTAGTTCTGGTGATGGTGGTGGAGAAGGTGTTGCAAAGCCCCAAAGGTCGAGTCGAGATTCATCTGTCCGTCGTCGTCCTCTCCTGAGTCTCGGAAAAAACGCCTCCTTTGCTTCGTTTTTTTTACTCAATCTGATGGGACTCTTTGATTTTTGAGAAAAGTAGCTGCTGTCTGAAAGTTCAAATAAAAACAAATTTGATTTATTCATATTGTCCAGCAATGTGTGAAAAACACAAAAATACAAAAACCAGGACTGTCTTCTGTCTGCATCCAAATACATACATTGTTAATAATTACTAACGCTCAAGTAAGAACGCAATTTATTTGTTTGCCTGGCCGCCCAGCTTCACTGTCTCAGGTGATACCCTAAACATGCACTGAATTAATTCCTGTAAATAATCTGCAGGAGATAATGTGAGAGCTGGAAACGAGTTGAGACTGCCTCTAGTCTATAAGCAACAACCGCCTCTCCACAGTTGGAAAACAGTAAAAATAAGGAACCTGAGCTTTAAGTAATGCCTAGACCCGGGGGGCAAATGCAGCCCTCAGACCAGGGTCTGCTGGCCTCGTGTCTTTTGATGAATTGACACACATTGCCATAGATGGTACTTTTTACTGCAACTTTAATAATTCTACATAAACTAACATTTTAGTGTAAAAGCTGGCATGAATGTCTGAAACCTAAATAAAGATGTGGTGGTTTTCTGCTAAATGCACCCAGTAGCATTGACCCTCCTCAGCCTGTCTGTCCCTTCCCGCCACTGGCTCTTAACTGGGATGCTGTCAGGACACACCATAATCCCAGGGTTCCATGCCGAAACCCAAATAAGATTTGAATTTCATATATATCATGAAAAACACCATATTTTAACACAGATTAATGATGAATAAAGTTAACTTTAACACTTTTACAGAAGATAAATATTGAAGCAATTGCACTCTGGAATAGGCTCGCGACCCACTTTTGGGTCCTGACCCACCAATTGAAAACCACTGCTCCATGCCAAATATACTTCAAGATGTGGCCCACAGTGAAAAGGTCTGGGAACCCCTGGAGGACCAAGTCCAGATCAGAACTCAAAAAGCTTTACAGATGTTAAACATTGCAACACTGGCTAGTGGCTACATTGTGAAAAAAAGGAAATAAGTCGTATTTTAGAGTTAAACAAGGCAAAATGTATTGTTACTTGATGTTTGCACACATGTGAGATGATGTTTGGTTTTTAAGTAAGAAAACTGTGCTAATGTCCGATGCTGGTAAGCAGATTGAGTAGAAGTTAAAGTTTTAGTTGGGTACCCTGGGATAGAGGGTAAACATAGACAAACTATTTGATTCATAAGGGAAATAGTGTTGCATGTTCTCTAGTCGAGCTGGTACTAAATATCGGATCGGATCGAAATACCAAGTGTCAAACTTCATCAAGTATCGCAATACTTGTGTTTGGAGGCATTTTTATCACACACTCCTTTGTTTTCCAGTAACAGTTACACAACACTTTGCTACATTTTGTGTTAAAGGAACAGGCCACCGTTTTTCCAGCCTGTTTAGCCACATAGAGGAGAGGAGGAGAGGCTAAATGCTAACAACATCTTTGCGAGACTAAGCGCATGCACAAAGACCAGACAAGTCAGCTCGTCTAAGCTCAGGTAAGAACATATCTCAGTATGAAAAACGGTGGCCATTTCCTTCAATGCACTTTTCAATCTTAACACTTCAATAAATGTCAAAAGGCATTGGGTTTATAAACTTTGGTCGGGTACGATAATGTCATAGATGTAGTAAAAACAAAACCAAAATATCCCTGGCCCTAGCATCACTAGCATGTTGATAAATTGTTATGCGAATAGAACGGCGGCACGGTAGCACAGCAGTTAGCGCTCGTGCTTCACAGCTAGAAGGTCTGGGTTAGATTCCCACCAGGGACGGGGCCTTTCTGTGTGGAGTTTGCATGTTCTCCCCGTGTCTGCGTAGGTTTCCTCTACCACAAAAACATGCACAATAGGCCAGGATGAATGTGAGTGTGTTTGAAAGTGCGCATGGGGGACGACGGATGGAAATTAGCCCAAGGCTACAATCCGGTGTGGCTTGTTTACATGCATGAGACCCATGTATGTTCATTAACATGCACTGTCCCAACCAAATAAACCAATAAATAAATAAAAATAAAATACTGGATATCGGCAATTCTGGATCTGTACATACATCACAAACACAACCATTATAAAGGAAATATTTACCTGCTTTTGGGCTTGGCTGTGCCCCCTTTTTGGGCCTGGTCTTGTCCAGTGGTAAGTTGTCTTTATGTTGAGAAAGCTTGTCTGCCAACAGACTTTGTTGCAAAATAGGTCCACTTCGTTTTTTCTGATGCAACATACAGGAAACAAGGAGACAATATTGTATTCAGGGATAATAATAACATTGCAGTCGATGCTTTAAATTGATGTAATATATTTGTTGATTAAGGCCTGATCTCATTTTACAAAACATTCCCTCTGATAGTCTCACTGTCAAAAAAAAAGGATTTTGAGGAGCTGAGGATGTCAGGAGGAACATTTTGAGGAACATTTAGCCAAGATATTACATGATAAATCAGAAAACTACAAAGTGAGGAAAGGAAATCTCAAAAGGAGAAGATAATTCAAGCCATACCTTTTTACGGGGAGATTCTTTAATTGGAGAGGCTTCTGAGTGAACCTGCTGCTTTGTGTTTACAGAGGTCTTCTCTGATGAGACAACTGGTGACTTCACTTTCACTGATTTCTTCGGACTTGGTGTCTTTTGTTTTATGGGTTCAGCTTTTGTAGCGGACGGCAACGTCTCTTTGATGTTTGATTTCTTCTCAAGGTTGTTGTCTCCTGCTGCACAGTGGTCTGTAGCATCTGATGCAACAACACTCACACATTTTCGAGGATCTATATTGTCAGATGATCTACTGTCTCGCTTCAGTATCTCCCCCTCCAACACCTGGGCCAGTTTACTCTCCATCCTGGTCCCATTTGACGATGCTTCATTTTCAAAGACATTAGGTTTGATAGTAGGCTTCAAGCAGCTCTGCTTCATGTGTGGTCTGTGCTCTGCTTGACTGCTCTGTAGATTTCTGGTATCATCCACAGGTTTGATGACATTCACCTTTTCAATTCTCTTCACAACCTCAGCTAAATTAGTTAAGTCCTTTTGGGAGGTAGTAGGCCATTTCTCCACTGGCCATGGTGGGGACTCCAAATTTTGTTTGGACGCGAGACTGTTAGCTTTCCTGGACATGGCAGGTAAGGATGTAGCATTTCCTTCACCTGCAAAAGTTGCTGTATCATGAGACGTTACAATAGATGCAAGATTAGACAGAGGAGACTTAATTCTCTCCCACTTGTCCTCGTCTGATTTGGGCTGGCTAAAACCTGAATTTTTTGATCCATCAGCTGCAAGAAGGTTCTTAATCTTTGGGGATGTCGATGTGATTCCTCTCTGAAGAGTCAAAGGTTGCTGTGGAAAATCTTCAAACTGTTGTCCAGCAGAGTTAGATTGGTCAGATGTAAGCGAACATTTGGAGGAACACTTTATAGGCATTTTTGTGCTGGTGTTTATGACATGCTTAAATGCATGTTGGTTACTCTTCAGAGAAGTTGGCTTCTGTTCCCCTGATAAAAGATGTTCTCCTTGATCAATAATAGAAATAAATTCCTGCTTAGCAAAACTCTGAAATTCATCAGCAAAAGTTCCTTTGCCATCTTTTCCTCGAAGCGTTGACGCTAAAATAGGGCTTGCCACACCAACATATGTCCCAGGGATATTTTTGATAGGGTCTTGTGAAGAACCTTTTGGCCAGAGCGGTTTTGGATCAAGACTATGAGGGTTCCTTAATTGTTTTTGATGAGATCCATTTCTGTGAGTGTTTGGTAAGAGTGGATACTGCACAGATGAACTAAACACTGAGGAGTAAGTCCTTTTTGAAGTAACAAAATCTTTTGAATTTGATTCATCTTTAAAAGACCCTGTTGGGCTCCCTTGAGGCTCGTTAAAGCATTTAGGACGTTTAGATTTTGCGGATAAATCAAGTGGTATATCCCTGGGCTCATTGGAGCTTATTGTTGTCTGGTCATCTGAAGATGCAGGAACTGATGAATTCAACGATGCTATGGTTGTCATCTCTATACTGTTGCTTTTGTCTATATGGTTTAACAGTCTGCCCTGAGAGGCGAGGTTAGCAAGTGCAGAACCACAGCAAATGGCAGCAGTGGGGGACAAAGTGTAATGGGTGGGGGCAATAGATGTCAGTGATGGATGCTGCACAGGTAGAGCAAGAGCTGGTGAGGCTACAACAGAAGCTAAAGACCTGTGCTCTACAGACTTGGAGAACTTGTTTGATAAATGGCTTGATTTATTCTTTGAGGTGCAAGTGTCTATTTTTTTCTCCGAGGTTGATGCCTGACCCACAGTGAAGGGATAAGGATAGGTCCGCATTAAAGGTGTCCCACTGACACCCGAGCTCCGTGGCTGAATTTTTTTCTGAAACTGGCTTGCCGTTGCTTCTCTCAATGCTGCAATCTGACCCAGTGCTGGTGGAAGAGTGATTTTGCAAAGAGACGAATAATTAGGAGAAGGGATGAAGGCAACAGACTGGGAAGGTTTAAATATCGTAGAGCAATGAAACCCAGGGGGTGCACTCTGTACAGATTGCATTTGGGTCTTTGATTTGTGACTGGATGTCATGTTGCTGCGACAGAGGTTAAGTGACTCCTCTCTGTCAACTTTTAAACCACCTGACCACTGAGGGGCAGAGTAAGTGCCTGTGTTGTCGGCCTTAGGTTTAGGGACATCCGACCTTTTGTCTGTCACCATGAGAGCGGAGCATGCCACAGGTGCATTGTTGGGCTGTTGAAGATGAGAAAGCCCTGTACTGTGGTTATAATTAAAAGTGTCCAAGCTAGCTTTTGGTGTCTTAGTATTTCTCGATGTGGTGGTCTTGTTCTGCTGACTGAGGGTAACATCTCCCCTAAATTCAGCAGGTAACGTCTGTGGGGGATTTCCCACCATATCTGTAGTGACTTTATTTGGAGCACTGGTCACTCTGCTCACCGTTCCTCCATCCTCTACATTCATTAGTGTGGAATCCACCTGAAAAATAAACAAAATGAGATGGGGTAGTCAAAGGCCAAGCAATTAGTGAAGGCATAAAATATCAAAGTTTAAAATAAATGTTTACAAATTACCTGCATAAGTACATTTAAGACAGCATGTTTCTGAGTGCTGCAGTGTCAGTTGTGTATTTTCTTGAACTTTTTCATTAGCTGCACAAAAGAAAAAAGGAACACATATTGTAATCTCTAGCATTACCACACTCGTCTTGATTACACAAAGGGCTTTCATAAAATCCTCTAAAAAAGGTATAAGACGTACATAATGCAATAGTAATTGATATAACGATACCAACATAAAGTCTCTAAATTTCACCTATCTTGTCTCACTTAGGGGCCAGATGTTGACAAAAACAACATAAATGAATTGATTTGAAAATAAATAAATAATATTAATAACAACTTATAGTTTTAGAAGCAGTGTAATGGAACTTGTACACAATGTCAAGATAAGATAGATAAGAAACTTTATTGTCTCTCCCCGAAGGCGACAGAAAATTGTATTTGACAGGCTCAAAACATGCACACACACTTCAGAAAGACAGATTCTTTTCATTTAAAGGCACGCTGCATAACATTTTGGATTCCTCTTTTCCCAATACAAACATGAGTTTGACAGAGTAATGTCTATTATTACAGAGGGTAATCAAGGAATGGATGGATGCGGTCCTAACCTATTTAAATATCATATTTGTCTGTCTTTCTTCAACATCTCCATGAAGACGAGCTGAAGATGTCCCGCTGCCAGTGAAGTCACAATCAGGTCTGAGGAGAGGTGAGCCATGTTCATCTTTTAGTTTTTGTTTTGTTTTGTTTTTAACGATAAAAATATCCCTAATAAAATACATGCTTGTGTTTTATTCCATTTATTGGTGGAAATGTTACACAATTTGCCTTTAAAATGTTATATCAATATTAACAAACACTGTGTCACCTACAGGTCAATTTAAGTGGTCTCACAACAACTTCAACTTTACAGCATTTTGCTTTTTGTTTGTGTTGGTCTTAGGCTCACTGGGGTTGTTTGTCTTGTTCACTAAAGTGGCAACATTTATGCAGTATTTTAGTTCTTCATGGTGAAGTCACATTACTGCAATACTGTGCCTCATTCACTAAAAACCTTAACCCTTCCAACCCCTTATTAATCATGACTAAAAAAAAATAAATAAGTGAATTGTTCAAGATAAACTGCCAACGGTAAAATAAGAGACCTGTCACTATCTCTATGGATCGACCAGCATTTTACAAAGATCCAGTGATGCAAACCTCGCTCCAATGCGAGGAGGACCTACTTCAGTACGTTAGATGACATAAGACAAGACTTTATTGGTGTCACAATGGAGAAATCCACTCTAGTTGCTTACAGTTGATGTCTGAGCTGCTCCCGTAAGCGCTCTGCTTCACCACAACATCTGAAAACAACCACTCTGACGGAGGGCAATAATGTACCAGCCCCACAACTACGGACAGCTAAGCCTAAAAACACCCTGGCACCGTCAGACTCATCGCTGTCTGCATAGAAATCACCGAGGACTCGCGTCTGGTTGGGCAGGCGAGAAAAAAAAAAACTGCCACAAAACAAAACAAGTTATAATTCAGCGAGTAGTCAAGTTTCTACACCGCCGTCAGCAGCACCACACCGTCCCGCCGATGGAAGATCCTACTGTGCACTTTGCGCAAGAGGAGTCATTCATGAGAACCACAATGGAGCCATAAACAAAACAAAAAAACTCGTCTAAATGTACTATTATAATCATGATCATTTTTGGTGAAGCATTCAAAAAGAGCCAGAAGCCCAAATTCATCAAACTACAATGTTTTGAGATCAGATGCACGTCGGAGCCGCGATCGCAGCCAGTCTTGGGCTGCGACGTGATGGACCAATCTGTCACATTGCTGATAAGGTCATTCAACAAAACCAATATAAAAAGCACAACGAGCACAACAAGCGAACCCATGACGATCACCACCAGCCTACCATTCATTTAGAAGACCAGCAAGGTTTTTTTCTATGGAAGCTTTCCCAAACGCACTATCAAACGAAGATAGCCGATCATGACTGAAACTGAAGCAGGGTGGTTTGACTTGATACTTGTCTATATAAAAAGTAAAAGGCTGGACCAATTAGAGTGGAGGATAACAGAACTTATTACACGGGTTTCCTTCTCGGGAGAGGTCAGTAGGCTACTGTGAAAAGGGGGCCAAACACAACAGTGAAGTCCAGCAGTGAGCGGCCACTGCTCGGGTGCTGGTCTGAGTAGCTGTCGCTGCTCTACGTGTTGAGGTAGGCTGCTACGGATATCTATCCCCGGTCGACCCATAGCGAGTGCTCTGTGCCTCATTTCGGCCCTTGCTGGACTGACTTAACCACTTCGGCGTTGAAAGACATTCCCCTCCTTTTCACACTCCCTTGCTCCCTAAATACCGAATAAGCCCAAAGCTAGAACGAAATAAAAGATGTCCAGTGACTGAAACAGTTACGAACCGCTTGTCCAGATGGCATGTGAACGACGCACTGCACGACTCGGGATATACGGCCGTATCTGGCCAGCCTTTCGCCGCTGCCGCCCGTGGCTGCTCACTCATCTCGACGCTTTTCGGTTCTCAAAGTCCGGGGGGCGGGAGGCAGGGAGGGAGGGTACAGGAGGAGGGGAGGTGGGGGGTCGTCAAGACGGTCCGTTCCGTATCTCCAGTCTCCAGTCTGAAGAGCGCGAGTGCGAGGGGGGCGCGCAGCGAGCGCATGGGAGATGTAGTGCTTGCCTATCCACGCCCAGGATTAGACGCTGAGGAGGCTGGGAGGGGTGAGGACTGCAGGTACCAGCATGCAACGCGGGCTCCAGCCGCTCAAGGGGAATGGGGGATCGCAACCAGACAGTAACGGTGCGCTAAACTGAAAAGCCTTATCGGGGTAACAAAGTAACAAACTGTGTTTTTGAGAGTATCGGAGAACCCCTGCTGTAAATGAAGCACGTGACAGACACTCCAAACACACTGGACCCCCAGGAGAAACGAGACTCTGAAGCCTTAAAATGAAAATTAACCATATGTAGAATGAGGGTATTTAAACCACTCAGCTGCAAAACAGTAACACGAGGCCTGCAACTGAAATCACGTCAGTTACATCTTCAATAAATCAGATTACAATGAAGACGATACAAAACAATCTCACGGACTTTAATGAATATTGTTCTTTTGCTATCAGGGGAAAGGCGTCAACAAACCTTTGAAGTTTAGAACCAGTGTGTGAAATTAGGCCATACTAAACACAAATGATAATGCTGATCAATCAATAGGCCTAATATTCACCAAGACAACGATAAATAAATCTTTATCAAGGGCAAGAAATGAAGGGCCTATTTCACTATAAGTAGGCAAAGGCTGTGTGCTGTGCATTGACCTGTCACAACTTCGTGCAGTATTGCTCTATAATGAATTAGGCCTAACTGAATACAGGTGAGTCGTTAATCAAATCAAATGTGACATTTATTCAGCCTGATGGCCTAGTTTGTGGCCCTTGTGCACTGAGTGACAAGTGCATGATGTGTCTGACTCCCTTTCTTACACATGGCGAATAGGCCTGTCTTGCTTCCTTCTGAAATCGGCTATACAATTCTAATACTTCAAAACCTGTGTCGGTAGCACGTGTACACTAATGCCAATTCAAGACCACGTTGTACCAAGCCTACCACTGTAGGTTTGATGAAAAGGCAATAACGAGGTGTGCTGCAGGCAGCTCGTCGTATGCTCAGAGTTTGTTTACCTCTGCGCGTGGTCTCCAGCCGGACAGGACTGAGTGCCATCATCCACCGAGAGCAAAGCGAGGTAGACCCACTCCGCGGCCGCCTGTATGTAGTGGAGTGGAAGTGTGCTGACAACGTTGTTCTTCGTCATTCACAACACGTTAATGCTTGCGTGAAACTATGCTAAATTAGCAGTCCAAAAGGGTGGCCGACAAACGAAATGGTTGTGGAGCATTAACATCGGAGACATATCTGAAGTGATCGGCCAGCTGACACATTGCAGAGTGTCAGAGTGTGGTAACCCGGAGAAGTTTAACCCTGCCACTCTGAGCAAACACGGATTGCGTTGGCTCTGCTTGCTTCTGCTGATATAAAATGTAACCGTGAATTTACAAAAAATGTTCTAAAATGTCATAACGAGGGCCATGGGATTCCGCACACCATGGTAGCTGGATAGATGAAGCCACGTTTACTTCCCACTTAGTCCTGGGTTTTGAAGAATGTCGTTCTCAAACTTGGCACAGATGATCATCTAGTAGTCCTTGAGTCGCACTGGAGATTATCAAGACTATTTAGAACACCATGCTTCACGCTGTTCAACTTGGCAGTTCAAAACTGAATTAGGAAGGCGGCAGTGAACAAAGAGGAAACAATCATCTAGTTCCTTTTGACCCAATATGAAATAAATCACAAATAACGACGTGCATTACGACCAGTGAAGTGAAATCTGCCCAAGGTAAAGGTTTCCAGAAAGCTGCCAACTGATGCTGTGAAATGCTGTATTTGAAATTCAAGAGCCCTACTTGATACAGTCGTCTGGACTGCACCTGAATCCACAGCCACCACGCATGGACAGCACACTCGTGTTTGTCATCTGGACACACAAGTTGACTCTCAATGCACTACATGTGACACGATTCCACATCATAATGCCGCGGGATACCAGCGAGACAGCGTCCATACAGCACCAACACGCGAGGCTCCAAATACGGATATGCAGGTCAAAGTTTGTGAGAGTTTTACTTACATTCGGTAGCTTTGTGCAATGCCCCCTTTAATGCCCCCTGCTCGCCCGTAACGCCTTTGTTATTAGTAATCGCATGGTATTGCACCGTCTTACCTTGCGCTGCGAGCTGCTTTATCAGTCACAAAGCATGCACACAGAGCAACATGGTATTGTTGCCTTCATAGGGCCTCCACTCGCGACCGGGGGTGGGATTTTAAAGTAAGATGAATTCACAATGCAATTTTGGCTTGTCCTCGCGATCTTCCCTTATTGCCAGTTTTCGGTCTGCAGCAGCTGGAGAATCGCGCACCCTGGGTCCTAGCGCCGGGAAAGCCCTACAGGTGAATAACACACGGACTGCTGCGCTGCAATGAGCTCACAGTCAAGTTTTCTCAGTCTAACAAAGGTGACAGACTGACAAAGACAGACGTCTCTGTATAACTGTTGAGTTTGAAAGAAATGGCAAATCTATCTATCTATCTATCTATCTATCTATCTATCTATCTATCTATCTATCTATCTATCTATCTATCTATCTATCTATCTATCTATCTATCTATCTATCTATCTATCTATCTATCTATCTATCCATCTATCTATCTCATATAATCTCACATCATCTCATCTCATCTCATCTCATCTCATCTCATCTCATATCATATCATATCATATCATATCATATCATATCATATCATATCATAGCATATCAATCAGGCCTGGGAGCTTGAGAGTTCTGCGCCACATCTGTGCTGCTTTTCTTGTAGCCAGCAGGTGACTGCTCCGAGTGCTCTCAATAATCATTATGGGACTTTATAATCGTCGGGTTTACAGACATTTCTTTGGTAGAAACAGCACCTAATCAGCAACTAATTTTGGAGTTTGGGTGAGACTTGGGCTTTAAATGAAACTGGAGGAAAGCATTTGTTTGTGTAAAAGAGTGAAAGTAAAATAAGTCAAAATATGTTTCATATTTTAAATGTATTAAATTTTAAATCAACGATTTCTGGTGTCTACATTATATATAGCTCACTGAGAAAATGTCAAAAGTGTGCAAAGCAGAAAAACAAAGCAAAGGCAGCTACTTTGAAGAATCTATTTAAACTTTTTTGTTTAAAGCATAACATATTAAACACATTAATACTCAACACATTAAAGCATGTGTTGAGTCTTGAATTAGTCTTGAAATAAAAGAAAATTCAACACATAAAAAAACGTTTCCACACTTATGACGGGTATTGTATATATTGTCAGAGTTAAGCTTGTCACATCTTCATGGAGGTGCTGTTCCTGATTTTAGCTGTGTAAAACTGAAACAGCCTCATCGTGTTGATTACTGACTATATTCACTATATTGACTTGTATTGAGTGTATTAAGTCTACCATATTTTTACCTCATGATTTTGAAAGGAATTTTTAATGAAGTGCTCAAACCATCAAGGAGACAAGCTATGAACCCGGCTAACTGACCTCAACGTAATTTTTCATATAATATCACAGATGTCTACTAGGGAAAATGGCTTATGATGTACATTTAATGTATAGAGTTCAACATCATTAAAGTGCTCCAAAAAAACATTAGAGTTGTATAATATTTCAGAAAAAAGTATGTCGTTTTAGGATGTTTCAACTATGGACTTTGCTATATCTCTTCACAACAAGCACAGCGAAATATCAATCAATCAATCAATCACATTTGACTTGTATAGCGCTTTTAAGTATAAAAACAAGAATCACAAAGCATCAATAGACAACAACAAATAAAAACACAAGTGTTCATAAAAAGTCAGTGGCTACATGTTGAAAGCTTGTCTCAATAGATCTTGGCTTTAATGTTCCATTTATAACAGGAGTAGGCAACGTCAGGCCCAGTACAGAACCTGTATGTTGATCAATCTCGAATTTCGATTAGATTTTATTATTCCATAAGAAAAATAAATACAGGTAGCCGATTTATGAACTTTTATGCAAACCTCAGCTCAAACAAAAACAAATCTTTTCCTCTAATCTCATTCAACACACACAAATCTTCAGTTGTCTCAGAGATGGCTATAAGCCTGTCAATTTTAAACTCCCATGACAATTATTCATGTGGGTCTGAAACCAAACCTATTTACTCTATGCACTACTTTTGAGTAGCTTAAGCTGGGCTTAACTGGGTTTACACTGTGCCATTTTATGGACAATTTTGAACATGCCAAATGAGTCATCAACTCACACTGTGTGATGAAATCTCCCACACTGTATGGAATGATAATGTACATGACTGACCGGCTCACACTGTACAAGTGACATGATCTCAGCAGTGTGTGGCTAAACTGTGGAAACAGGTTAGGACCGTCCTTCTCAAACAGCGCGTTTCCACACCAAACATTCACTTAACAGTTGACAAGGCTAACTTCAGAAACAAATGAAAAGTAGATAAGATGAAATTAGAGCTGCAAATCTTTTGCAGACAGTGATATGTTCAGGAAGACGTTATCAGCGGTTTGTTGCCCTCGCTCACCTCTGTGCACTGGGTCCATTCTGCGTTTTCCTCTGACTGGTGCCGCAGCTGTTTTCTACTGTGACCACAGGACTACAACTTACAACAAATATCAAACAGGTCAGAAAATCCTGCAACCGTGCGTGAGTTGAGCAGCTAATCACCGCTTGTAAGTTAACCCCCGGCCCGCACACTGCATGACAGAGATGCACGGTAAAGCCGAAATCAAGCCTGACTTGAAAAGTGTCATGCAATATATATTGAGTCAATATCACCCAGTTTAACAGGCTTTTCTGAAGCACATGTCTAAGGCAACATTTATATAAAAGTGAACAATTTGGTGATCTGTTCCACTTGTTGTCATGATAATGGCATACATCTTACTGTCTGATACTGTTTTTTTTTAAACATACAACATTAATTAAAAAATGCCTGTGTAAGCTCTACATACAATGGGGAGTAATGGCAGTTGCATTACAGCCTGTTCTTGCGTCTTTGGGCAAGATACTTGCCTCCAGTGTCACTAGTGTATGAGGCCCTGTTTACATGTCAATGGTCTCCAGGAAAACCAAATACTCATACCGTCTGAAGTCTGAAAAACATTTATTTTGCAATCCATGTTCAGAGTTCAGTAGGGCTGTGATGTCATGATCATCTAAACCTGCGAGACAAAGTGTCTGCAATGTTCATGAGCATGGGTGCCCAAAGTGAAGCCTGGGGAGCAAAAATAACTTACTCTAGTGTCTTCAGTACAGCACAAAGTCAGTGGATGCGGTGTGTGTAAACAACAGGCAATGCCTCCCATATCAAATCACTGCGTTGTTTGTAAAAACTTAGAGCTGTGTAAATCCCTTACTTTTATATATCTTATTCTATTTAATTCTTTATTTGACAGGGACAGTACAAGAAACCATTGCCAACTCAGTGGCTGATGTTATGTACATAAGGCGTCTAGCCATAGGCTACTTTGAAGCCTCTGTCCCTGGTTGGGCTTTTCAAAGTATATATAAAAGAATAGAAAGATGAAAAATCAGTAAAAAGCATCAGTCAATACAACAATAAAAAGAAAGAAGAGAGACATATCTGATCACTTCACATCCCAAGTCCATCCATACAGTTCAGTGCTCACACTTTTGTTTGTTCTTTAGCCACAGCTTCAGCTTCTGGGAGAAAAGTCCATTGGGGACTTTAGCTCCAGTTCCATAACTGTGTCCCTTTCACTGAGAACGTAGACTGACCCAGAGCAGTTCTGCACCACTTCACTCTACAGATATTACTGAGTCCAGCTCTGGTGCTCAGAGTAAATAAACCAATGCTCCTTCACTGGTATACTTTTGTTTTTTAAGAAAAAAAGATAAACTGATGAAGTTACCAAATGTCATAATTTTATATTTTTGAATGATAGTGCAGCCATGCAACTTCATTGGTCTATAGTGTTTGCTTATAGACTTATGTTAAAGGCTTTAGCACAGATTGAACAACATGACATATGAGATAAAATCATAGCATGTAGATACAGTATACTAGTGCCGCCTGAGTTGACACACAAGGCCAAATCATACGGAAACAATTTAAAATTGTCTTGATAGACATTTTTCTGACATGGGCATCAAACTTCAGTCTAGAGTCTAAAATAACCCCCAAACACTTAAATTCATCAACCTACTCAATTTTATTTTTATCAATATTGATTCAAGTTAATTTGTTGAATTTCTCTTTAGAGAAAAACAAACGGCAACAATTTTAAGTATAATTGAAAGTCAGACAGTTGTCCCGCAGCCACTGAGATATGCTGACAAGCTGCCTGTTCAACAAGTCTGAGGCCTGTTTAGGGGAATTTGCAGCTACTGAGTGTGTTCTTGTGAGTGTGAATGTGAAAAGAAAAATATAATTTTACTCACACTTTGGACAGGTAGCTTTCACTCTCATGCACTGCTGCTAAACCCGGGAAAGTCAGAGTCTATAACAAACATAAACATAAAAAAACATGATTCTAGGAGACCATAGGACATCGTGAAATACTGAATGTAGAGCACTCGTTAGATCGTTCAGTCAAATTTTATTTCTATTAGCGCTTCATTGGTTCCATAGTGTAGCGGTTATCACGTCTGCTTTACACGCAGAAGGTCCTGGGTTCGAGCCCCAGTGGAACCAAGTCTTATATTTCCCCCCAATAAATAGTTTTTTAATGATCAAAGATGTAAAGACTCTTCTTTGTAATGCAGTGCCAAGCTCAAGTTTCAAACGTTTCAAGGTGCATCACATCACTACCAAATTACCACGTTTTAGACTGTCCAGTTAACCATTAACTGCCTGCCAGACTATCCGCATAGCAAATGAAATGAAATGAAATGAAATGAAATGAAATGAAATGAAATGAAATGAAATGAAAAGAAAAGACCAAAGAAAAGTTACAAAGTATTTTTGTTTAACAGTCATTAACAGTTTGTTAATGAATATGAAGTTATGTAAATAATAATAATGATAATAATAAAAAATACTAATGTTTTATAATTAACTGTAGTATTATTATTTTATCTACTTTCTACGGAGACAATAAACAGTAACACGGGAACTGTTAATACATAGCTCGACCCACCTGTGCAAATTAGATACCAGTAAATTTATTACGACATAATTCAAAATAAATCCCAACGCTAAACGCTTCGCACAAATTAAAATGTATATTAAAATAGTAAACTTACCGCGTTTTGCCAGTGCAGAATAGCCAGAAACCCTGAGTTTGCTCGCTTGGGCTTTCTAACTTCTCCAGTTGCTTGTGTTCTTTTTCAACTTTCGTTAACGTCTGACCGCAGCAACAAGCCTGAGCTAAACTTAACTTACACCACATTATATGCATTATACTACCGAGCACTCGTTTTGGTAATGCTAGCTTAACGCCACTTAGTTTGTTGTCGAAATAAAGTACATTATCAACGTAAAATCGGGTGAAGTAACTGGGGATTTAGCGCAGTCTAGCGCCCAGTGTAGAAAGTGTTTACTGAGTCGGAAATTGGTCTTCGTGTTTCCGGTGCAACATCAATTTGTGTCCAAAAATGGCGACCGTCGCTGCCGCCGCTGCCGCTGCTGCGGCCGCAGCCGCCGCCAGAGACCCCGCGCTAGATCGCTCTCTTCGCTCAGTGTTTGGTTAGTCTCTAGTTATTTTGTATTCATGCGGTTCCAGCAGGATAGGCGTTGCTGAAATTGATAGATAAATAGATGTTTACACGTGTGGCTCACTGTGTGGTCAGTTTGCCGTAGCTCCAGCTTGCGGGAAACAAACAACTGGACTCAAAATATCTGTGAAAAGTTCACTTGAAAGATATGATTTTTTACCTGCCATTTTCTTGCCGATTATGTTACAATTGTGGTGTCTGTTCACCTGGGCGGTTGTGCTGCAGAAGGTTGTGAATGTTTGTTGTATGCTTTGTTTGTCGGTTTCTCTTTTGGGCTACCCTATCGGAGTTACTTTGTTGTGGAGAATATAGGTAGACAATGTAATAAATATTCATTATTACAGATGTTTTATTTTATTATTATAATACAGTACTACAAAACTAAATTACTTTTCGTCTGAGACTCCGACTCTTTTCTCAAAGTTTAGTTTTAGTGTATATATTTTAATGCCAGAGTGTTGAATTCAACACTATCGACATGTATTGTTATTTTTATGATGACAATGCATGTCCAAAGTGTTATATTATAACGCACATCATGTTATAATATAACATGCTGTGTGTTTTTAGTGGGAAACATTCCTTATGAAGCTACAGAGGAACAACTGAAAGATATCTTCTCTGAAGTGGGACTTGTGGTGAGTTTCAGGTAAGTGAATAAACATTTTGATAATAGTGAGGTTTTATTTTTATTATAGTAATATACTGCTTTTGTATTATTGTTTTGTTTATGTTTAAACCGGTAGCTACTTATTGTTTCCTCCAATACCGCAGGTTAGTTTACGACAGAGAAACTGGAAAGCCAAAAGGCTATGGCTTCTGCGAATACCAGGACCAGGAGACTGCTCTCAGTGCCATGCGCAACTTGAATGGGAGAGAATTCAGTGGCCGTGCTCTTCGGGTTGACAATGCAGCAAGTGAAAAAAACAAAGAAGAACTTAAAAGTAAGTACTTATGATTTGTTTTCCAAAATGAAAGCTTCATTTAACACACAACATTCAACCACCTTTTATGTGGACAGGCCTGGGCACGGGCGCTCCCATTATTGAGTCTCCATATGGGGATAGTGTGATGCCAGAGGAGGCCCCGGAATCCATTAGCAGAGCTGTGGCCAGTCTCCCCCCAGAACAAATGTTTGAACTCATGAAACAGATGAAGGTACACTTTTTTTTTTACTTTTTACATTTGCTGCTCATTTGCAGAACTGTCTTTTTTTTCAAATGTTTGTGTCATGACGAATTATGTACTTTTCTATCACAACATTTACTGTAATATCCCTTCTTCCTTTTGTGATGTCTTCAAAACAAATTTCTTTCTTCCCTAGTTATGTGTCCAAAATAGTCCACAGGAGGCAAGAAATATGCTGCTCCAGAACCCTCAGTTGGCCTATGCATTGTTACAGGCCCAAGTTGTTATGCGTATAGTTGATCCAGAAATAGCTTTGGTAAGTAATCATTAATGGACAATGAGTCTTACATTTCATTGACTGTGTCCATTTTACAATTGTTAAAATGAGCTATATTTTGTATTCATATAGAAAATGCTTCATCGACAAACTACAGTCCCGCCCCTAGTACCAAGTGGACAGGGTGGAGGCGCACCATCAGGTAACCCGCTTCCAGCTCAGCCCAATGTTCCAGTCTCACAGCCGCAGACTGTGGTAAGAGCAACAGTCTTAAAAATATGTAATTATAATCACCACTCTGGGAATTGATGATGTTTTACTTTTTGTTGCTTTGATAGCCTGGGATGCATGTTAATGGAGCACCTCAAATGATGCAACCTCCTAATATGGGTGTTGTTCCTGGGCCAATGCCTGGACCTGGACCTGGACCTGGGCCTGGGCCTGGACCTGGACCTGGACCTGGGCCCGGTTCTGCACCAGTTGGACCCCCAGGTACTGTAAGATTTCAGTTTAATTTTAAAGAGCAAATCTCGGTAAATCAATGTTTAAAAAGATCTATTAATGTGTACTGTTCCCTTGTATTTAAACCTGGAAAATGTATATATCTGGAGTTGTGCTTTGTTTAAATCGTGTGGAGTACTCGTGCATACTCAGTCAAGGGGCTCCTCCACGTTGTTACTGTCATAATGTCTTCGTCTGATCTTTTCACGTCTCAGACAAATTGCCTTTTCTTTGTGGTTTGATAACAGCTCTGCGTAATAACAACAATAACAATAAATTAGGTTATTATAATAATGATAATAATAATGAGGATAGACAAAATTTGAAGGTAATCACATTAGGCCTTTTCAACTGAGAGATGGTAGAAAAAGGATTACTGAAACAAACGACAACAAAACTCAACTCCGATCACTTCCTGTGATCTTCCTCAGAAGCATCACCTGGTGGTGAAAGTGACGTGGAATCGGCTGCTTACATGAATTTACCCGCTTTCGCCCCCTACTTATTTGCGCCTTCTGGCCTTCCGGATGGCATCCCAGGTGTGGGATAATGTGTACACTACGTCATCCCGGTTCATAGATGTTGGTACATGTTTCCTGATCTCGATGGCTTCTCTACTGTTACTTTCGGCACGGATGACCCTGGCATTGTCCCAGTTCATGATGTGGTTCTCCCTCTTGCAATGATCCGATATGGGTGATTGTAGATTTTCTTGGACTGTTTTCTCTTTTATGGCTCTTGTTTGTCTATTGGTTGTCTCCTTTTCACATTCCTTCTGGTGTTCTTTCTTGCGTGTGCAGAAGGATCTCCCTGTCTCCCCCACATAGGTTTTATTGCATGATAGGCATGGTATTTCGTATATGACATCGCATTTTCAGTCTTGGTGGAGTCTTTGGGTCTAACCAGTAACAGTCTGAGTTTCATGTGTGGTTTTGTTTGTTGTGTTTCCTTAAGGCCCTCTGTATGCGCTCTGTGATCCCCTTGATATATGGTAAAGTGACTATGGCAGTTTTTGTGTCCTCCTCCCCTTCTTCCCCTGTGTTGTTCCTGTGTTTTGTGCCTGTTTTCTCCCCTTTTCTATAGCCCATCGTGGATATTGACAGTGTGTGAGTGCGTCTTGTATGTGATATATCCTCCTCCTACCTGTCTTGTGTGTCTGTAATGATGTTTGCCTTGTTGTACAGTGTCCTGACTTCTGAGAGTTTCTGAGCAGCTGGGCGTTCCGAAGTCCATAGCATATATTGGTGTGTGGGGGTTTCCTGTGTATTTTGATGTGTATGCTGCCGTCCTCTTGGTGATGTATTTTTTTTCAGTCCAGTAAAGCCATGGAGTTATCGGATTCCTCTTCGTGGGTGAATTTTATGTTTCCGGTGTGGTGGAATGTGTTGAATCGTCCAACCAATAGACAAACAAGAGCAATAAATGAGAAAGCACTGCAAGAAAATCTAAAATCAGCCATATCGGATCATTGCAAGAGGGGGAACCACATCATGAACTGGGACAACTCAAGGGTGATCTGTGCCGAAAGTAACAAGTATCACCGCTGGATTAGAGAAGCCATCAAGATCAGGAAACGTGCACTAACATCTATGAACTGGGATGACGGAGTGTACACCTTATCCCACACCTGGGATGCCATCCTGGAGAAGGCGCCAGTCAGTAGGGGGCGAAAGCTCTCCCTACTGACTGGTAAATCCATGCAAGTCACTTTCACCACAAGGTGACGCTTCTGAGGAAGATCACAGGAAGTGATTTAAACTATTAAAGCAGGTAAACAAATCTTCTGTCTAACTAAAAGACAACAATCGTTAACAGTTTATACGAAGAAGACAGTATGAACCTTTTAAAAAGAAAGCTCAACTCTTCAGTACAAAGACAAAAGTGTAGACAAATTAAACCTAATAAGTAACAAACTAATATTTGTATACATGACGTTAAATCATCTTTTCACTATTAAATAAAATTGAAATACTAGCATTCATTTCATGATAGATCATTTCATCATTGGAAAAATACCTCATAAATATACAAACATGTGTTTTTGCTGGGAGCGGCTCAGCTCTCCTAAGACATGACTGTAATTTTACAGAGAGTGGGTACGTCTCCAGCTCGTCTCCATTGAGATGTTGACTAAAGTCAGTAGAATTTGAGATTTAAGTAGCTTAGGTCCTCATCCAAATCCATTCTTTGATTATTCACTACAGTAATAGCATTTTCTGTGTCGAGCTGGTCAGTAGGAGCATGTTTTGCACTGATGGCAACAGTATAGTCCAAAATGTTACGCAGTGTCCCTTTTAACAATGTAATAATAGCAAGAAATGTCCTTAAGAATACATCTGGAAATCAGTTTGAGTATTTTGGATAAAAATCCATGCTTGTCTGTGCGTTATGTCTTTAGCCTGAGTTTCTCTTGTTCTTCTCATTCAATGCTGACTCAGGAAACATTCAACATTCCCCTACAGGATCATCTGGCCCAGCTGCTATCGAGCGGCCACAAGGTATCACTGTACCCCTCACTTCTCCTGTGAGGTCATAGGACAAAGAAATGACTGCATGTCATTGCAAGCTGATTCTACCCACAAATGTTGTTAGCCATTTTGTCCAGTAGGTGTCCATAACCTCAAACCCACAACATTTTCCTGACAAAGGACATTGCTGTCTAATCTTTTTTGTTTGTTTGTTTGTTTATCTTTAAAGGGTTTGAGTTTTGCATAGTCAAAGCTATGCCTCACATTTATATGAAATATTTTCCTCCTGCTTTCAGGACCAGGTGGTATTCCCCCAAGAGGTCTGCTAGGAGATGGTCCCAATGATCCCAGAGGGGGAACTCTATTGTCTGTTACAGGAGAGGTGATTGACCCCAAGTAAGATACACAACCACTGCCCATACAATGCCATTATTATAACACAAAGCAACGCTCATGAAATGTTCTGTTTGCATGTAGTCGAGGGTACATGGGAGCCCCACCTCCGCACCAAGCGCCTCCAGTGCACATGGGCCAGATGGGTACCGGACCCCCTCCTGATATGAGAGGACCCCCTATGGACATGAGAGGCCCCCCAATGGGGGAACCAAGAAATATGATGGGTGACCCCAGAGGGCCCCCAATGATGGAGCAACGTGGACCACCAATGGAGACAAGAGGTAACAGCAGTGGCGCAGGCGTTTTATCTGAATTAGTTTATTTTTAAGGAAGAACTCTATTTTATGTAAATTGTAATTGTCTTGCGAAAGAGAAGGAAGTGTAATGTATGCCATTTGCCTCTTTCCTGAATGGGATGTTTTCTGTCCTTTTGTTTTACTATTGTCTATGATTCTCTTGTCTCCTTGTTTTTAATGCCAACGTCTTGAGTCATTGTGATAATCTGATACGGTATCTGTCTAAAAGCTACAAAATGATACTTCATGACTTTACATTTTTATTCTTTGGCCAACTTTCTCTAGGTCGTGACCCCAGAGCGATGGATGCTCGTGGGCCTGTTGGCAACCAGAGGGTTCCTATGGCCGGGGGAATGCCGGGTCCTGTTCCCCACAACATGGGGCCTGGTGCTCCACCAGTTGTCAGACCAGTAAGAGCTGCTGCTACTTCAACAGACTTTTATACACTACCAATGACAATCATCATAATGAAACACTGATGTTTCACCTTATGTGTCCTTTAGCCCGGAGGAGGTTTCAGCCCCGGTCAGGGACAAGTTTCTTCTCAAGACCAAGAGAAGGTGAGTGGCTTGGCAGATGAGAAGTCTCCTTGTAACTGGAAATGAGGCTCCAAGTAGTGCACACAGTTGTGTCTTTTGGCAAGAGACGTCACCCACATTGCCTCTGTGGGTGCTGGTGGTGGTCAGAGCGGCTGTTGGTGCAGAATGAAAGCCACATCTGTCTGTCTTTGGGGAAGCTGTGACAACAGATTCAACTTACACCACCAAATAGTCATTTTGTGTCATATCATGTGCAAGCAGAAGCCTTGAAGCACATTTGGATCTGTCTCACATTATGCTCCTGCTGTCACAAGCAAAGTGTATTTCATAATATTCCACTATTTTATCTTGAACAGTGACTTCATTTTGAGGTTGCTGAATCAGTATTACTTTATTTGAAGCTCATTCATTGTTTTAACTCTCATACCTTTTATAACTTATCTCTGCGTGCAAAGTGTTAAACTCTTACTCAATGATCACTTTATTAATTGCTGGTTAAACGGCTCATTCATGACAATTTGATTCTAAAAGAGAATAGTCAAGCAGCCGTCCACATTTCTTAGGTTGTAATGCACTTTTCAAACCACCAGATGCCGCTGTTTAAGACTGTAGAATACTGTATGTGGAGAGTGAATGAATGCTTACTATAGCAACTTAAAATAGACAAACATCCATGTATTTGTTTAAATGTAACACAACATTCAAACAAATAGTAAAAAATGCCTGGATTCCTCTTTCGCTTTTTTTTTTTTTTTTTTTCTTTCCTGGTCATGTTCACAGTTGCTTGGCTCAAACAATGGCTTATGACATTTTACAGTAAGGCTTGAGGAAATGCTCATTGTTTCGAGAATCCAGCCGTTATTACGTAGTCGCTACTACGCTGTCCTTTGTCATATTAATCAATAGTGTCTTTTGTTTGTCATCCTCCTTTGTAGGCGGCTCTCATCATGCAAGTGCTACAGCTTACTCCAGAACAGATCGCCATGCTGCCCCCAGAACAGCGACAGAGCATCCTAATCCTCAAGGAGCAGATTCAGAAGACTGCAAGTGGAGCACCATAATGTAAACACATCACTGTCAATAAAGTTGCATAAGAACACATGCTGGTTGGTTTAAAATGCCTCATGGGTTCCATCTTGTTTTAGAATTACTTTGCCACTGTAATTTTGTTCTTGTCAAGTCTTATGTACGACTATTATTTGTGATGTATTAGATATCTCAACATTTCTTTGACTTCGCTTTTACTGAATTGCTTTGTCAATAAACCGTAAAGGACAACACTTGGAAGTTTTGCATTTATTGAATATAAAAAATAATGGATACAAACACGTTGCGTATTGTGTTGCCTTCCTTAGTCAGATTGTCTGGCATAAATCCAAGCTCTTGAGATACGGAAACATTGCTGAATTTCCAAAAAGTTGTTGATTTCCCTATTGATTAGGGATTACGACCTGAAATATATTCTACATAACCGTACAACTTTGTTAAACAAATCATACAAAATCACTAATGGCATGAATCATTGGTCAGTCATACACTCGTTTGTACAGGCACATCCACACCCATCAACTAATCATGTTCTGGTAACTGCTTTCATATATTTACATGTTAAAACAATCCATCTGCTACTATATATATATTTATATAAAGACAAACCAAGTGCAGTCAAACTGAAAATGGAGTCTCAAAAAATAGGATTATTCCAAATATGCATTCAGTGAAGAAGCAATATATTGACAGTTTTACCTTTGAAACAGCGCGATTGTTTCAGAAATTTTCCTTGTTGAAATAAAACTTTGTCTTACGTGGATCTACATCAGAAAATTTCGCACATTTATTTTCCAAAACCTTGGCTAGGACTAGAGGACCACATAGGAACGTGCCCACCACAGACCTGATGACAGTAGGAAGAGGTGAGTGCATGAGCATGCGAGGGAATATCATTCATTGGCTCGACGGCTACAGTGGGGTGTGAAAGATTAGTATAGCGCCACTTAAACAGTGTTTACAGCCAAGTTTTAGTGAGAAAAGTTAACTCCATAGTGTAATTGGATGTACAATATCCCTCCTCTCCCTTTGTCTTTTCTGTCAGCGTAGTATTTACTCTCACAGACAATTAATGAGAAAAACGCAACATGCCTATGGTCTCTAGGGGCATGAGTTACTTAGTTCTGCTTGAATTCCATCATTTACATTTTCAAAATGATATTAATGTAAAAAAGTCAAGAGCAAAAGTTTGGAAACCCTGCAAAATTATTGCCCCATAGCCCTGAAATATGGCAAGTATCACAGCCTTTCCTAAGCAGCCTTTCAATTCATGAGGGATTTTTGCCCTTTCTTCCTTACACAAGTCTTCCATAACTGAGAAATTTCTGGGCTGCCTGTCACACATTGCAGGCCTTTACAGTCTTCTGACCTAAACATCACTGAAGATCTGTGGATAAACCTCCAAAGAGCAATGTGTGACAGAAATCTCTCAGTTCTGGAAGACTTTTGTGAGGAAGAAAGGGCAAAAATCCCTCAAGTTAGAATTGAAAGATTCTTGGCTGCCTAGAAAAGCCTTTAAAGAGATTTGATACTTGCCATATTTGAGGGCTATAAAGCATTTATTCCGCAGGGTGCCCACACTTTTGCTCTAGCCTTTTTTACATTAATATTATTTTGAAAATGTAAATGATGGAATTAAAACCTTATTTTTTAAGGGAAATGTTATGAGAATGTCTCATCTACAACCTCATGCCTTTGGGAGATCATTACACCTTTACCTTGTTTCATTATTCACATGAATAGACATTTTGATCCAGGATGCCTAAACTTTCACACCCACTGTATAAAGAACAAGCAATAAGTAAAAGTGTAAAAAAAAAAAGGCACATACGTGGGATTTTCTTTGCGAACTTGTTCAAACTCTTTATCCCAGATGGGCCTGCCAATGTTGGTTTTCTGTTTTAGCCCAGTGACCACATCTGTGTCCTTATCAAAATTGACATTAAAGAAATCTGCCTGAGGAAACATGAAGGACATAAAAGAATTAAAACTTCATGTACAAATTCCAGCAGGCTTGGAGAAATGTTTGCCAAGCTACGCACAAGGCTTTGGTCCCATCCAGTAAGGTACAGCTTGTAAGTGAGGAAATGCCCCATGCCTCTCTCCTCCATCTCTCTCTCAAGCACTTGGAGAAGGTCAGCAAACCATTCAAAGGCATACGTTTCCCGACACAGCCAGTAGAAATAGATCTGTTCCGGGAAGTAGATGCAGGCTCGTCAAACAATAATTCCTTCACAAACGAGTCAACAAAGCCACGACACACCCTTTAACATGGGTGTATTGAGAAAGCGCACAGCATAATAAAACAAAGAGCTGGTTGTTTTGACATCCACGAAGTGCAATGGTTTCACTCCATTGTTAAACAGATACTGTGTCATTGAAACCACATGCAGAGCCCTTCTAACCTTTCTGGTGCGTAGCTTTGGGTCGGACGTTTTGAATTTGTACCAGATGGATTTGAGAATGGAGGCAAATGGTGTCACTCCAATACCAGCACCGACCAGCATGGCAACCTCATAGTCGAAGACATCCTCACTGGCTGTGCCAAACGGGCCGTCCACACCAAGTCTAAAGAAGGAAATGGTTTAGTCAAATATCCGATGATCATGAGAAATAGTGAAAAATAAACTGTACAAATATTGTTTCATGCATTTTAACGTGGATGCTGTCTAATCTCATCGTTTGCTGTGCTTTACTTGCATTTATTACTACTTAATTACCGATGCTCCAACGTCAACATCAAGTCTTAACACTATTGAAAGTTAACTGGACTGACTTGGGTCCCTGGGCTCCCTCTGGTAGTTTCTCCATAATGTCGATGAGCTTGTTGGTCCAGTCTCCAGCTGAGCGAATGTGCACACTGAAAAAGTCCTCCTCTGGAGCAGACGTCATGGTGAAAGGATGCCACTCCAGCTGCGAGATGGATGGGCAGTTGATGAAGATGTACTGACCCACATCCATTTTGAACCCAGTCTTGACCAGCTGTAGCTCCAGCACTTTAGAAGGCCTCATAACAATCTGAAAGTGATACAACTAAATTAACAAGGAACTTAAAAGATTTAGGTACAATCTCTTAAACACTGCAACAGCAAGTTACCTTTCTGTATTGGACAGTCTGAGTATAGCGGATAAAACGAAGAATTCTTTCACAAAGATACAAAAACATGGGCGCAATGACCCACATCCAAGTCTAAAGAAGACAACATGGAACATTGGTATAAAGGTGCAGTAAACAACAAAAAAACATATCAAGTGGAACATTTTGACAAACCTGTGGAAACCCTCCTGCAAACTGAGGGATGGGGCACTCAGGTATCTTTCCCCATTGGTCGCTGAGGTCTTTGCAGATGGTAAAATTATGGGGTGGGTCTGTTGTCGTTTGGCTTCGTACAATACGACTGCAGATGGGTCAAATATGTCAAATGGAATAAGCCACAATAAATAAACCTGCGAGAAATGTACTAGAACGGGCGTGAATTCTGTTCTCTCACCCAGCTCCATGGAAAACCAGACCAGCGAAGAAAATGATGAAGAGGTGATGCGTGTACCAGAAGACTTCAAAGTAGCTCCGCCGAATGACCTCCATAGAGGAAGTGATGATCAGAATGAGACACAGGGTGATGATGACCCCAGTGAGACCAGCGATGGTGGTGAACACCAAGTAAGTTGGAATTTGCTGTGGATCCTGCAACACAAGGAGAGAATCAACTCTTTATATTTAATAAACACATCAGGTCATTTATACAATCAAACGATAATGGACAAGAGGCCAATCCGCCTGAAAGCTTTAGCGATTTATGTTTTCCCAAACTAACTTTCAAATCAATAACATAAAGTCCTACATATGTCCTGTCAAATAAATGAATAAACACATAAAATAAATATATTCCCGGATATGAATTAAACATGCTTAATCTCTTAACACCCACCTTAACCGAGTGCATTTTCACCAGTTGGCTTTACCCAAATCGAAAAGGTTATAGGCCAGTGTTTCCTCACATTGTTGCCGTGTTGACACTTTTTTCTTTTTCAATCATCACTTTTTTGTCATATTTTGGTCGCTCTTTTGTTGTGTTTGTCACTTTTTGGCTGCTCTTTTGTCACCTTTTCAGTGTTTTTAAATCACTGTTTTGTCACAATTTTTTAGAGTTCACAAGCACATTTTATTAAACATGACAGACCAGCGTGCCTTTATTTTTACTGTATGTGTCTGGAAGATCGAGGGACAGCATAGGCTCACTATATTAATTACAATCTGTGTTGCACTTTGTAAACATGATGTGTAAGTTTAAAACAATTAAAAACGTGTCTCACCATGTCAGTTTTCCGTATAGGGTTAAGATAAGTCGTCTTATTGCCGTCTTCCAGATTGGACAGAGCAGTGCTGAGTTTGTCATAAACCCCTTGCCTGCTGTTGTTGTACCACTCCACATTCAGTAAATGAGCAATTACATGAACCGCTGGCATGACAAAAACAGAGGGAATGACAGTGTTATTATGATGTTAATATGGCATTAAGTGTAGCTCAGTTCACATATGTGTGTCTGTACGGACGAAGTGATGAGGTTGGGGAAAACCACCACTGGCCAATAACAGCTTAGCCAATATTTATTCATCACTCAAATGTAAGCATGATCCTTGACCTGCCGCTTTTGTATTTTTATCAGAAACCCTCAGCTTACTGTTGTTTGCATTTAACCACTAAAGGAATGAGTGGCAGAAAGGTGCACTGCACTACGCCCTACCCTAATACTAATAAATGTTGTTCAGGTGCTTAGAAATGCACAACAGGCAGCAAAGCTCTCTTACCACTATAACTTGACAATTAATAAAACCTTATGTGTGAGAAGAAAAGCATCTCAAATTCAAAACCTTGTCCTGATGACCACTGACAACTCACCTGTCATCAGTGCAATCGTGTAGGCGACAAGCTTATGGAAACTTAAATTCTTGTCAAGTTGCTTTCTCATTGATCTTCCACAACACTGGGGGAAACAAAATCATATTAAAGGCTAAATTAAAAATAAATAAATACATAAACGTTGTACAGTAAAGTACTAGCAGAAGGGATTACATGGTTGATTCACAGCCTTTCTTGTGGACAGTCAACTTGAAGAAAGGTAGATAAAATGTTCTTACCACAAAAGAACCACGCAGCAGTGAAAGCAAGTTCCTACACACTGGGAGCAAGATGAGCAAGCAGTTAAAGTTGAGGACAGCGGCTGGAGCTCTGGCCCATGCCAAAGCAGACTGTGGAGGAGGCAAGCTTGGCCATTAGGAACAAAATAGGACACTAGCAATACAGCCTTTATGAAATGGTCTTGTGCCGTATGACTCACCCCTAATAGATGTCTGGTATAGAAAAACTGATCTCCCAAATCATAGAAGAGGTAAAACCAAACGAAGAGGAAGATATTGATCCCCATCCAAACAACCTTGAAGGCAGACACAATGCAAAACAAAACAGGATTCGGCGTTAGATGCTACTTTAAAGGTCCGATACATGATTTATTTTATTTCAGTGTTGTGGTCCAAATTCATTACGAACTTTCCCAATACATTTCTATCATCCCAATTCTTCTTCACAACTTTCAGGGTGACTGTCAGAGTGATGCCAAGAAAACCTAGTCTGCAAGCTCACAATATAGAGGCATGGACGTGGTCTTTTTTCACCAACCACTGTATATTCATTAAACTGTAGGATGAAATTTCCCTATTCGCAACAAAAACACCGTAATAAATCATATACAAGCAAGCCTATGGGTAAATTTATTTATAACAGGCTACATGACAGGGTAGACCTGCCATTACAAAATGTCAGAATTTGTTTTGAAATGTAAGATTAGTAGGCTTCTTACTTACCAGTATGAAAGCTGTGAGTCCATTGTTAATGATCCAATTCCCCATGATGTGGACGTCTGAAGCTCAAGGCTCCTTGTTTCTTAACATCTCCAGCACCACCACACTGCTACTTTATAATGTCCAGGGAAAAGCTCCACCCCTCTCAAGTAGCCTACACACAGAGTATACGATGATTATTGACCGCAACATGGAGATAAAGCCAAGATAATGACTTTCTTCATGAAGCCGAAGGACTGCATTCCAGTCTTGGGAAACGTGGCTTGAAAAACAAGACTACAATTGGAATGAGGAAGTTGTGAGGCCGAACCGCGACAGGTGTTGGCATACGCACCCACAATACAAGATTTTATCAATGTTGACAGGTGGCTGTCATCTACTTGTTAGGCAAAGGTGTAGAGTTGCCAACCTTTTTACTCAAGTAAGAGTAACGTTGCAATGAAAGTAGAAGTACAACGTAAATGTGTGTTGTTTCAGGTGTATGTTGTGTGTTTCAGTAAAGACAAATTATGAGAAACAACACAAAATGAAGAATAAGGTACATGAATACAAAGTACATACATTTTTTGTCAATATAAAGCTTTTGCCATTTAAGTCTGAAAGTTTGCAAAGTGAAATTTTTAAGTAAACAACCAAATTCCTCCCCTCTTCTTTAACCAGAAAGCCCTTCTTAGTTTGCAAAAATGAGGAGAACAGGAACAGAATTTTCTAAAGTAAATGATCAGGCTCCTCCCCCTCCCTCCTGATAGGGCCCGACAGGCTGGTTCACAGGAAAAGCTCGTCTCATTGGTCAAAACAGGAGGATGCTAGACTCTAATTTGTTGCTGAAATCCAGGAAAGAGGGACTTTACAAAACAATAATATAAATGATTACTTACTTTACATCAAACTAAAAGACTAGGTGGTCGATTTTGCACATTTTATACATTTTTAAATACATTTAGACTTCCAGACTATAACTTTACACAGTGGAGGTATTACTAGAAAGCACCATATGATAAAACTACTCCAAGAACAGGTACTTGAGTAACTGTAACTGAGTACTAACCGCCTCTGACATTAGGCCATTATTCTTTTTCCATTTCACCCTTTCAACCTTTTGCTCGGAGTAGCCTGTGTGGCAGCTGGACTATAAAAACGGTCAACTAGAACAGTGTAAAAGTGGGTAAACACCAGTATAGTAGAGTGACGCTCGCAAACAACATTTCATTTATTAGTGAATCTTTATTACATTAAACAAGTAAACTGGACAACTAAAAGAATACCGGCTTGACATCAGTGAGTAATAGGTGGACATTGTTTTTTTTTCTTCTCAAATTAGTAATTCAAGTAATTGCCTACAGAAGTAGTTTAGGCACTAAACAAGACATATAAAGCACATAGTGAAAGCAGCCCTGTAATTGTCAGAGGATAATTGATGTTCTTAATTAACTCACATTTATATCATTTTAAGGCTTTTAGGCATATAATACATGATTTCTTTTTAATTCTACAATAACACAATCCCTTTCACAAAGCTATAAGGCATTTGCTCTCAACATTTTTGACCTGTAATGGATGCTCAATGCAGCAGCAGCAGAAAAGAGCAAAGTGCAAAAAGGAGCATCCATGACATAAAAATCCTGAGGTTGTAAACAGGGGATGTCCACACTTGGCACCATTCCCAAACACCTGCTTGATCCTACCTGGCCCTCTGCTGCTCTCTCAAGGCAATCTTTGTGCATGGCCGCATATTTCAACATGCTACATTCTTTGGTGCAGAGGCTTTGCTGGCCTTTATTGTGTGCAACTATTGTCATAAATACATTAAGAAATAGGTGAATATTTCCATAATTAACAGACAGATAAAAATCTGCGCAAGTCAGGGAAACTCTGAAACACCTGCTCAAAGAATGAGCTATTTTGTTAATTTCTTATGTAGTGACTTTCTACAAAATGTTGGACCCCTCATCCATGCAGTTTCAAGCTGCATCCATCGAGTCATCCAGAATGGCGGTCTCCTGTTCCCCCAGCAGAACGGCCGGGTCCAGGGGTTGAGTGTTTTGAGCGTCTAGTGGATCCTCTATGAGCACCATAGTGGCAGCATTGGAGTACGAAGGTTTTCCCTGTCGACTGCTGAGTGAAGTGTCTCGCTTTCGACAACAGACACAGTGCAGACAGTCATGAACATTGTACTTGAAGAGGCGTTTGCACGGGTGAAAGAACTGATAAAACAGGAGCATGAAGAGAATAGCCAGGCCGTAGCAGACCAGCAGTTGGACCACCAGTAGCGGCGCACACACATATTCATAGAAGTCGGACTTGAAGAAGTACCAAAGGGTGATGAGGAGGAAGTTTTCAACAAAGCGACCGGTGTAATAGAGGGCCAAACGGTCCCATCGCTGCCTCTTCTCAATGAGCTCCCGGTGCGTGAGGTCCAGTTGCACAGCAGACCAGCAAAAAATGTTGATGCAGGCGTATAACAACGTAAACATGCACAGCACCACTGTGGTGCCAAGCTTTGAAAAGTTCTTCTCAACGTTGTCAGCCAGAGAACCTTTTCTGGCCCAAAACTCGACCCAAGGCAGAAAAAAGAAAAACAGCAAGTTCAACATTCCCACAAGGATAATCCAGTGAGTGAGGGCTGTGCTGAACAGTACAAGGGCAGTGATTCGAGTGGCTATCTCCAAACCTCTCCAAACAATTATGCAAATATATGCAGCTGGACGCAATCGCAACTTGTAGTCATCATATCTTATCTGAATGGCCAGAATGTTGCATACAACAGCGCCGTATGTGATGGAAATCAGAGTGATGATCATAAGAGCCACTGCGGACACAACATTAATAAAGCATTAGATCATGTAATCTCATATAAACACAAAAATGTAATAATCATATCATTCATCATGGAGCTGATCTTACGTCTCAGTGGAAAGATGTACTTCTCCTGGATGGTGGCGTATAGCTGCAGAGTCAGCTGAGGGGTGGAGCCCAGAAACGCCTGAATAACAGTAGCACGTTTAAAGGCGTTTCTGTGAGCTGCAAGGTTACGCTCTAATTGGCCAATTTCCCATTCCATGGGTATCCCCTGTCCCTTCTTCAGACTGATCCTTCTGGAAATAGTGACATATGGCTCCTCCTTCTTGCCGGCTTTGAAATACATGACCAGGGCCTCAAGACATCTGAGAAGAGAAGGAATAGTGTAACTTAAGTTTGTTTTTAACCAACAGAGGGCAGTAAGGTGCTGTGTATTATTCCTGTTTGATATTTCATTGTGTACTCATTTACCTCAAACCCAAATATAAACTTATCACACACAGAGTCAGAGTTCAATGTTGAGGGAAGGACTGTGTTCTGACATACAAGGCCTCTGACAGCAGCCTAAACTAGACTATCAGCGCACCAGATTCAAACATTTTAAACACTGGGCATAAACACACAACCACATTTTTGAAATAAAGGGATTAATTGCAATGACGAATATAAATAAAATCATCTTTAAGTAAAAATGGGCTAAAGTATTAGCTCCAAAACAACAGACTGACCTTTGTAAATCACAGCTGAATAAACACATGCACTGCTACTCTTGCACCAACAGAGGGCGGCCCATTGAAATGTTTTGCTACAGCATGAATGGATCAACAGAACAAGAGGGTGTGCCTCTTTAGATTTGCAAGGTAAATGGTCTCAATGTTCAGCATGGGTGGGGTTAGCTCAGCCATGCTGTCCAAGCTCTGAAAACAAGCACTGTATTTTGGTACGGGGAAAATAAAAGAATCAGAAGAAACTATGAACTACTTTTGCACTGAAATGTTGAATGAAATCATGAAACCAGGCCATAAAACTACATCACCCTAAGGCTAAGTAACACAAAGAAGCACAACAGGTATCACAGGTTTTCTGTGCTACATCAGTTATGTGATACCCTGCTTTACTATAGCTGAATAAACGCTGTAAGATAGATTCGGATACACCACTGTGTGTGAAGACAACAGACCTGCCCTTCAGTGAGGCGCACCATTTCTCACATCATGCTGCTGGAATGCTATCTTTAGTTCTACTACAAAATGTCTCGCTCAGCACTGTATATTTCTCCATGTTTTAAGGGATCGCTCTCGAGCTTCGCTCCCAAACATTCCACAGTCAGCCGTTATTTAAGGACACTGTTGCTGCTAGGTGAGGAATTTCTATCTAGAGAAAATGCAACATGGTGCCAAGCTCCAGTTTTCAATAAAGCATTTGAACAAACATTTAAACATAAAAGAGATATAGCCCCTGGCAAATGAAGGTCATTTGAGGTGTATGACACAAATTTGTAATCAGACAATAATTTACATAACATAACATTGAGATTTGTCATGAAAACAGGATGAACTCGTAGTACAAGGGTACTGAACCCCTGCCAATTTAGTAGAGCGAGCTGAAGTCACCGAGAGGAAAAGCAGCGATGCTTATGAATGCATTAGCCAAAAGAATCAATACTCTGGCTTCTATATCGGCTTCTCGAAGCTTGTAGAGAGCACACACTAAGCAGACTGATGGTCTATAATAAGATGTACAATGAATCAATCAAAAGAAACTGAGCTAACAATGATAAACTGCTTCAACCAAGATAATCTTTTCCCCCAACATACTGCTCAGGAAATAGCTCCCAGTCTTTTCAGTCTTATCATCCTGTTTGGAACACACAGTGGGATCAGGCTGACCCTGACGTTTTCACTGCTGCTAAATTTGACAGTGTGCAGTTTCGGAGAGAGGCACAGGCCTGCATGCTGCAACTGGTCCACTCAGAAGGACTAATTATGTTCTCATTCTGTGTTTTTACGCTTCAGGAGACGTGTTGCAACAAGACTTGCCCTACAGCAATTGACTTCCCTCTTTCCTCTGGGTTTGCATTGTTATTGTAAACACTGTGTATTTGTGCTTCTCTGGAGTCAACGGCTCAAAAAGTTACATCGTGAGAATATTGCTTTGAATACATAATTTAATGTTAACACGATGTGTGTCGCGATGCAGTAGTTGGCTGGTCAGCAACAAATATCACATCATCGCCAAGCTGCACAGGAAATTACCCATCTAGAGTTTGCGATTACATCAATATAGGAACTGCCTAAAGCAAAACAGGGAACAAGCAGGTATTTTAACATACATGCATGCATAATAATCACAATGTTGAAGCACAACTCAGTCAAACAGGCCCATTATGTTCATTATCTGTGGGACAAAAGACTTTTTAGGAAACAAACGTGTCAAAAGTGCATGAAGCAGAATGGTCAAAAGCCAGATTTATATGGTTCACTAAAGATAACAGACAAATTAGTTAAACTTATACAGACTAGAAAAAGCCTACTTCAACTATGTTAAAATACAAATGCATGCAAAGAGGCTAATATCAGTGTGAACATACACAACATAGAAGCCACTCAAAGCATACTCCCAACTGATCAAATACATTCTTGCTAATAAAATGAAACACACCTTCAAATGGCTCTTGTAAAATGTACTCTATACCCCGGGGTTCACTGTTTGAAAGTCAAAGTCCAAGGCAGCCTTCTTACTATAAAGTGGACATTTGAATTTGATATAAAATGAACTTCAGGCAGTTGTCCTAATGTCTTATGATATGAGTCATGGTTCACTGAAATAGGTCTCTCAAGCAAAGGGAAAGGGATCATGTGGGGCAAGGTGTTTGCATTCATTGTTTTTTTATTTTAATTTAATGAAGATTTCACTAAAATGTATGTGTAGTTCTAGTTAGTGATATTTATAAGTGATACTTAATGCAACATACTAAGACGTAGAACCATAACAATGGGCCATAAGTGACTGCTCCTATCACTGTTTTAGAACATTTAAAATTCTACTTTTTCATTTTTCTTCATACAATTGACATTTCATCAGTGTTAAACTAACCACAGGCAAGTACTTCTACAAATGTGCGCATTAAGAAAATCATCAGTTCTAAAGCTTTAGGGTATCAGTATTTCATTCAGCATTATGGCCAGAGCCTCAATATTCGGTGCCGAGTGTCAAATCAAATAATGAAGCAGACTTGACATTCATTTGTCTCAGTTTATGCTGTTGTCAATGCATGATGAAATGCTACCTGCATACCCTCTACAGATAAACCGGTAACAAGGTCTGTATAGATGGTGAAAATTACCATCATTCTTAGTATTAATATAATTTAGTGGTTTAATAACATTATTTTAGCAACAAACTGAAACAGTCATCTGCTTAAATAGTTGAAGCATCATTATCATTTGGTGCCATTACATGGAGATGACCTCAGACAGTGTGTCACTCTCGGACACTGTGTGTACATATGCACATGAATATCCTTCTCATGACATGAATACTCATGACCAAACACAATGGTATCACCTGTGTGTGGTGAACTACAAATGATAATGTGGGTGTTTTGTATCATGTGTTCTCCTCCTGTTCCCTGCAGAGCACAGTCTCTCCATCTGGAGCGTGAATGTGGAAAGCTGGCTCTGCCAAAGTAGAGACACATTTCGTATTCCACAAAAGAACTTTACAGTAGTAAGGCAGTATTTCTTGAAAGAAGAGAAAATGTAAATGATCTATTCACATCAGTTAGAAGAGAAGTTGTGTGTGATGCCGAAACATAGCAACAGCAGCAAACTGAGTGGACTTTTGCTGCTGTTGAAGGTTCTATTTCTCTTCAGATGTGTGTGATGTCAAACAAAATTGAGTGGGTATCTCTGCTATTTTAATCCTTTGTTGTTCTTTGAAATGTCCCTCAATTTGAGGTTCCATTTGTATTTTAATAGAAGTGGAACCTGCATAACCTCTATGGAAGAAAAACATCTTCTTTATGATGGAGACAATTATTCTGGTCATTCAGACTGCTGCTCTGGAAAAGAGTTGTAGAGTCTGCAGACCTACCTAATGACAGGTCCCAGCAGCAGCAGGTGCAGGAAGAGCACGAGCGGCCGGTCCCGTCCCAGGTCTCTGTGGATGAAGGTAAGGGCCAGCTGTATGAGCACCGCAGGGACCAGCATAAAGGTGATGGTGAAGCCCATCCAGATGCTGTCCTCAGTCTTCTGGTACCTGCTGCACATGACAGCGGCGGTGATGAACTCTGCACAGTAGAGCATCGTGCTGAGGACGACGCTGAAGGGCGGGCGGACCCGGCTGTGACGGACCACCAGCAGTCCATTGTCATCCTCTGGACGGACACACTCCTGTGGGTCAATGTTAGAGATGTCCCGCTCTTGTTCGTGATCTTCCATGGCTGCATGCGTGTAGTTTAACATTGAGACATTTGAGTCTTTTAACGTAGTTACTTTGTTGACAGTTCTAATAATGTCAATTCAGCGAGCCATGTCCACCAACTTTCCATGAAGTCATTCATTTCTGGTTGATGATTCAATGATAGCAACTACCGCCGGTGCCGCAATCGCCAAAGCATGTTTGATCTAAATACGTGGCCTCAACATCTCCCTCCCTGTCTGCGGTGATCGGGGCTGCTGCTTCAATGTGGAGGAAAACTTCCCCACTGTCACACCGTCATATTATTACCGATTCCCCGCCAGCAGAAGTAGCAGCTGCCTCCGCGCGACTGCGGCCACAGCCTGGACTCAAAGTAGCGAGTATCGGCAACACTCACGGTCTTTGTGGGAGACTCAGGGCAGGGCTCTGGGTGCCTGTTTCAGATCGTCCCAGAAAACGAAGCGTTGGCCAAATCAGGTTGTTGAGCCAGTGCGGAGAGAGCAACAGCAGCACCGACTCATGCGTCAAGCGTTCGTGAATAACGAAATGACGGAAATGACGCAGCGGTTTCAAAGTAAGACTACCAGATCTGCCCCAATCTGTTTCCACCAGCCCTACCCTTCTCTACTCTACTTGGTTTGGTCCTACTCTACTTGGCCTGGTTGTGTTTCCACTATTCTGTAGAATCTGATACTGTATCCATGGTTACCAGGGTGTATCCATGGATATGGCTTTGCTTTTGACTGTATCCATTGGAAACAGTACCTGCTTGGCCTGGTTAGTACCAGGACCAAGCAGGTACTAAAAAAAGTACCAGTTAACTGTAAAGTGGGCTGGTGGAAACATTTCAAATGCAGGCAAAGTAGAGCAGGGTAGAGTAGGGTAGGTGGAACCGTGCGTCAAATCAACACACAGTCTTTCAGTTAAATAAAAGAAAGTACTTAGAGTATTCAAGTAATAATAATAGCGCTACACTGTAGACATTATTCATTCATGGTGGTGGCAAGCTACAGTTGTTGCCACAGCTGCCCTAGGGTACCATGTGAGCCACTGTCGCTTCATAGGTTGATACATATAATTTATTCTGACCTGATGCTTGGATCAAATTGTTTCTATTAAGTTTAAGATCTATTCCAGCAGTTCCCAAACTCTTTCAGGTCGCAACCCCCAAAATGTTGATGCGAACAACTGGTACACGGTAAAAATCTTTGCATTTCAAGGGTCAAAACATGCATTAATGCGATTTCATAATTTTGGTCTAAAGTCTAAAGCAATTCCCTAAAAAACTATTTGTTCTAGATCAGCATATTTTAGAATGTGATGATGATGTCACACTGTCAGACTGTCAACAAGTCATTTATCAGAACAATGTACTCTGAATGACTATATTTTATGTCTTATCAACATAATAAATAATAAAAAGTAAAACAAAATCTGTTTTATAACGGCTTGTTTAAAAATAATAAAGTCCACAAAAGATGTCTCAAAAATGTTAAAAATGAAAGAAAAAAAAGAAAGCTTTAGTCTAGTAGTCACGGCATTACAAATTCCTATTCTAGTTCGGACAATTTGCCGACAGTCTGTCCTGACAGTCTCCTCTCTTCACCTAGTTTCACACTGAACCATCAAGTCTAATAAAGCAAATCAGCCAAAAACAGTGCAATGCCTTTTTAAATGTTTACATCTCATACAGATAGAAGGCAGTAAAATCCAAGTCTAAATAAAGGCTTTCCTGTACAATGCTCTTTTGGTCAAAAATGAAATGAAATCACTGGGGACAAGAAAAAAAGAGCTGCATGCTTTCTGCTTCCATTTTTAGTTTAGCTCAACAGCCTGACTTGGCCTTGTTGTAGTGACCTGCAGTGAATGAACCAGCTAAACAAACAGGTGCAACAGCAACCCCCACTTACACACTGAGTCATCCACAACTCCCACTAATGTTCCCAGCCTCTCGCACTGACACTTACAGTCTTAAACTCAACTGTGACCAGTCAGACAAAGCGTTCAGTGCTATGTTGTCAAGTAAATAAACCATAGAGGCTAAACCCAAACAGCCAAACGGGAACGTATTGACCTGAGGCAGACTCACAATACATTTCTCGCAAGGATTAAAGGTGTGTTTACCCATTGCCTTCGTGTTTTACAAAGTCACTAAATGACACAAATCTTACAAGCAACATTAAATCTGAGTGTAAGAGTGCCTCATCAGCAGTTGTGAAACATGTGTGCAATGTGACAGCCAGTGCGTGGGGGGTGTGGTCCTGGGAGCTACCGCTAATACTCTGCTCATTCTGTGCAGTTGTTTATGTCAGTGTCAGCTGACAGTGAGCTGTGGTCAGGATCTGCAGGATGCACTTATTCAGCAGTGTAGAGGAGCGCGCCTCCTCATTGGTCATCAGATAAATGACATAATGAGATAACTGAGACAGCACAAAAACAATGCTTCCGGAGCTCTGCATGTTGCAAGTGAACATCTCTTTGGGTAGAAATAAATTCAAGCTCTAGCCAGTCACTTAGTATTTTTCAATTTATCTTCAGTTATGAATATGTTGAAGGTAATTGTGTGTATGCCATGATGAGATAAATACTACTAATCTAATTTATTAAATGCAGAATACACAGAGCAGGCATCATCAACATGAGGCAGTTACTCCCAATGCCAGGATCACAGACGTTCATAATAGAAGAAAATGTATTTATTATTAGCAAAATTAAATATAAATCGTAACTGACTTTTTACTAAAATATGCAAACTTGGGACAGAATTATTGTTCTATGATTTGGTAAAGGGTGTCTGGAGTCAAAGACAGTATGAGCAATGCCATCTAGTGGTAGTTATTGAGCTGGTAGTATTTAGCTTTTTTTTTTTTTAATAAAGCTTGCAATACAATATCTTTATTGTTATTTTTCTTGCCATTTATTATGCCCTTTAAGTGCTTTATCATTGTCAATATACAAAATGGACTGATGACATACTGGCATTAGTAACCTTATAGGACATTATTGTAGGTATATATATTATATTACATATTACCATATTTTAAGTTAATCATGTAAAATACTATTGAAGCTGGGGTGCCTGATTTTTCCGGTGATTCTTTTTGTGATTTTGTTTTTGTTTTGGCCCAAACTTGTTTCTAGCTCTCACAATCCCTCCTGCTGCACATCCAGATTGTTCAAGCAAATTAATCATATGCATGTTCCACGTACGTGTAAAACTTTTAAATTGCACTAAATTAGATTCTACATTTATATTCTCTCTTATCACTCAGTTAATATTTAGGTCAAGACAATGCAACCAGATCTGTTTTTGTTTTCTGTGTTTACAACAACCTCTTTGCCACCACAGAAAAATACATATATTCTATTTTAGGCAATATTTACCATGCGAACAACAACAACAACAATAACAACAACAACAACAAAAAGTCAGGCACCCCAGCTTTAACACTACACTTACAGAAGAAGTCCCAGTGCGTCACACATGGCAACATGAGACACATTTAAACTGTAAACCCCAGGTTGGTTCATTAGAAGCAAAATTAGTCTGTCCAATAGCATCAACACAGTGTTCATCTGCCTGCGTGATTGGCTGAAAATCCCTCAGCACCTTTCCTAGGTTACTCCTCCTACATGAGGTGACCAAAGGCTTACAGTGAGCCTGATTAGTTTAGTAGCTGATGAGCCCAGTATGTAAGCAGAGACTTGCACCAAAACAAATGCATGGCCATAGACTTGCTTCTGTGAGTATTTTTCTACACTTTGCTGTTACTGTGGTTGTTGTCACTAATGTTTTACAAAATGTTGGTCATTAATGTACTCATGTGATATTGTTAGTTTAACCATAACCCAGTTGAAACACTTTAATATTGAAATTTTACTGATTTATTTTCTATTTTCTATTTCTATCTATTGACTGTTTTTAATTATGTATATTGAATGTATGTGTCTTCATCTCACGGTTTCAATATTAATTATGAAGCGAGTTTGTTACACTGCATATTTAATCAAATGTGTAATTTAGACTAGTCAACAATCATGTCTAGTGCCACACGACACTAATCACAGTGTTGTAGTCCCACTAATCATATTTGTGTCATAATACTGTGTTCATGTATTTCCATTTACATATGGAAGATTTACAGTGCAGTGACCTCAGTCTTTTTCTGCCTAAACAAATGTGGGGCAGTCTGTTCACAAGGCCGCTCTAAAGTGGCTTTAACAGATTAGCCTTGAAACACTACACATGGGCCAAAGATTTTTTTTTTTAGCTCAACTAGATTTGACATGCTTGTTGCTAACTATTATTATGTGCGTTTCTTTTAGATACATTATACAGTATTTATTTCATTCACAATGGAAAGCATAATGTATTTGAAAGCAAGGAGAAAAAAAAAACACCACATTTTTTTTTACTGGACTTGTTCCTGGCTTCAATAGGACTCAACACCCAGTCATCCTCCTTATGGTAAATATTGCCTTGATGTTTACAGACACCACTTTCGGAAAAAATGGTGGCCACTGTGCACACCTCAGGTCAACATGTTCAACCTAATAAGCAACTGCTGTACCTGGGTCTCCAAAATCCAGGAACCAATCAGGTAGGAACAATCTATATTCTGTTATCAGTAGTTTACACTTTATCAAAGTAAGGTATGAACTGAAATTATATTGAAAGTTCTGAGTTGAGAAATGTGCCATGGTTTAAAGTTTTTCTGTTTGACCATTTATCTTTAATGGTGTTTCGTAGGAAATTGACAATTCTTGTGGTGGGTCTAGACAAAGCAGGAAAAACATCCTCTATCAGGGGGATGTTAAGAGGTAATACATAAAATTTAGTGTAAAGACTGCAAAATGTAGGATAGAAATCCATTATATAATTCAATTAGGAGTCTGTGTCATTGTGTCGAAACTACTAATGTACTGCATATGCAGATATGCAGATACTGCGTACTAATGTACTGTATGTAGTATCTGCGTACATTGGTGTATGTATGAGAGTGTGAATGGGTGAGTGGTTCCTTAAAGTACTTTGGATAAAAGTGCTTTCTTAGTTGTGACCATTTACTATTACCAAATGATATGGTCCCACACAGTAGTGACTGTAATGTACCTGTCTGATGTAGAGGCCCTTGGAGGGGATGCAGGACCCACACAAGGCTGTGTGCGGTATGAGCTGAGAGTGGAGAACTACCTGGTCACTCTTCTGGATGTGGGAGGATCCGCAGAGTCCAGGAGTAGGTGGAGGGAACTCTACAGTGAAGCTCATGGAATCATCTTTGTGGTGGACTCCTGTGACAGACAGAGAATGAAGGAGGTCAATCAGGTTTTAGAAGACCTGTTGAAGCATCCCAGAGTGGCTGGAAAACCCTTGCTCGTGTAAGCGCCAACTATGAAATGTACAATAGAGTTCCTGCATGCTCCCCCTGCTCTACACTCTTATTACACCACAAACCGTGTCATATATACACTCTTTGGTGGCAGATACTGTCGATAGTGAAGTTGCCAATAGTTTTTTTTTGTCCTCTAGGTTGGCTAACAAGCAGGACAAAATTAATGCCTTGCTTGGAAGTGAATTAATTGAGATTCTCTCCCTGGAGAAGCTGGTCAACCAAAGTCGCTCTCTGTGCCATATCGTAAGTTTACGTTAAATAGTCAAATTAAAAAAATATACAAACCTCATAATTGCTTATTTTTTTCCAATTGTTTTCCTTTTAAAGGAACCTTGTTCAGCCTTAATGGATCTGCGGCGATGGTCAGACAGGAAGACTCTGAGAGGACTTCGCTGGCTGCTGCGGGCAGTTTGTCTGGACTATCCAGATCTGTGTGCCCGTGTGATCCATGACAGCAGGAGGACACTGGAGCAAATAGACAAGGAGAAAGATGGGAAGATTGACAAGATGCGCAAAAAAAACAAGGCAGACAGGTGAAACATTTTGTTGGTTGTTCCGAAAATACAAATTACATTGTGTATACTGTTGTCTATTCCTACAAGGACAGTAAAATTATTGATTACTATTATTTATTTCAGAATGGAGTCCAGCAGGTCCAGTCTTCGCCAGGTCCATCGCCCAAAGGAGAGAGAGAAAAAGACAAAAGGTGAAGGAAAACTGCAACCCATTCGGAATATGCTGCAAAAGGTAGGCAAATGCTGCACATTGTGTTTACCTTGGTGCAGAGGATTGACATACATTGTTTTATACACAGGAAGCTTCCTTAAAAAAGAAATTAACAAAGAAGAAGAAAAAGAAGCCAAAACCCTCCAAAAATGTTGAAGACAAGGAGATTCTGAGTGAGCAGGAACCAGAAAATGGAGATGGAAATGATGAGCCTACTGACAACAAAGAGACAACCAGAAGTGTCCTGATCTCGCCTAAGAAGAGTAAATTGAATAGAAAAGACAAGAGTCCAGAAGACCCACTGGCTGTGCCTGAGTTACCTACCAACGAGGAGAAGCCACTGAAGGGTAAAGCGATTCAAATCATACAGACCTGTCTTACATAACAAATAAATGTTATTTTTTGTCCAGTCAAAGTAGAAAAAAAGAAAAAGAAGAAAGTTGGCAAAGTGAAAAGAAAAAACAAGATCAACACCGAAGAAATGGCTCATACTTGTTCACAGCCTGTGGACCTATCTTCAACATTTGGTAAAGCATTTTTAAATTCTCAGTTCAGTTCACCTGTAGATATAATGTGATCTGTTTTAAAACATATCTCTCTTTCTTGATAGATCTTTACAGAAAAGCGATATTGGCCCTCAAGGAACGTCAAGAGCAGGGGCAAGGCTAAACAAAACCAGTTACTTGTTTTGTTGAAATCACTGATCCCTGAATATTTGGAGTTACCACTGTGTCATGAAGGGATAACTTAAATGACCTTCTATGAAAGGTTGCACTGTGTGTGATAGGTAGGCTATATGGTGGTTGTAATTGGTTCACCTGTGATTATTAGATTTTACATTAAAGGTGCATAATGCAACCTTTTCTGCGGAAAAGATAAAAGATACTTGTGCATATTTGACCTTGTAGAGACCGAGCGGCTGCATGAGTGGTCAGCATGGCGCCTTTACTTTCCATCACTGTGGTCTCCAGGACGCTCCAGGATCAATTGTTTGAAAGGTTCTCTCTACTGACAAACCCTCTCGCCAAAAAACGTACAAAGCAATTGATCTTGGAGCGTTGTAGAGACCACCGTGATCAAAAATACAGATGCCATGCTCACCACTCATACAGCCAAGGTCAAATACGCGCAAATATCAACCTTTTTTCGCAGAAAAAGTTGCATAATGCACCTTTAAGCAATTTTGTCAACATTTATAAATACAATAATCATAAACATCATACAAAAAATAGCTTGCATCCAACACGTGAAGAATTTCTTACATTTCTCCGATTTTTTAGGTATCGAATAATTTGCCTTTGTTTCACTTTTATTTGTGTAAAACTTTCGAAATAAAATGTTGTGTTTTTTATGTTTTTTCAGCCTATTTATTTGTCTGTTGTGTTATTTGTCAGCAACATTTCAATTTACAACCAAACTGTGCTCGTGCGGTGCCAGTTTCTGTTTGTTGTAAAGCTGCGGGGCCCCCTAGTGGCAGTGAGCGGTATTGGCAGAAGAGGCAGAAGCTAAAGCCCATCCCCCTGGCGCATCTTTGAAACCTTCCGACTCTCGCTCACACACATCAGGGAGGAAGCGGCTGTTCGCACACACAGAACATGGCTTCACCGAGGACAATAACCATTGTGGCCCTGTCTTTTGCGTTGGGGCTATTCTTCGTATTTATGGGGACGATTAAACTAACACCGCGGCTAAGCAAGGACGCATATAGCGAAATGGTGAGTATTGAAACGTGGTAAACGCGTGCATTTTGATGGAAACCCATTGTTCTGTGATGATGCAGACCTCAAAGGCTATCATGCACGAATGGTGTGCAGATTCAGAAGCTGACCTAAATAGTCATAGATAGGTTTCACTTGTGTCGGCCACGGCTTTTTTCGTGTTACGGATTTAAATGTGTATGCTTTACCTCGGATGAAACAATGAGCGTTTTCACACTATGCATGTAGCGTTTCTTCCAGTCCTTGGACATTGTTGAGAAACTGGATCCATCCCATTGGTGCCCCAGCCTCCCCAAAACAAAACAAACACGCAAAACACTGTATGACCGCCAGCAAAAAAAACATTGTGAGTGATTATGCTGATATCATTAGGACAGTGGGAGCCTGTTTTTATATTAACCACATAGAAGACCAGGTTAACCCATGTTTTCCGCTTGGATGTACGCACGCGCACTGATAGCTCGTGTCTGATATTTTATGTAGGCTAGTCCAAGCTTCATCTTTTGCCGTTTCATCTTTGGATCAGCCGAGAGTAATGGCGGCGCATTCGAGCAAATTCTGTGAGATGCACCTGCCGCTGGTGCTGATGCTGAACTAAGCTCTGACCTGTGTGAAGATGAGCCACACTGTGTTTAAAGATTTGTGTTTGTTACAATGATCAGAGGGCCCTAAAGATGATGGGATGATGTCTTTGTAACCTAATCAAGGCCTGGGCCGTTCTCTGGCTGACCCACATTCATGTCACAGTGTACAATCACAATCTTTGTCTTTTTTTCTCTCCAGAAAAGGGCCTATAAGAGCTATGCCAAAGCACTACCAGGTCTGAAGAAAATTGGTATTAGCTCTGTCCTGCTCCGTAAGATCATCGGCTCTTTAGAGGTGGGCTGTGGTGTGGTGCTTACCCTTGTGCCAGGAAAGCCAAAAGATGTAGCTAATTTTTTGCTCCTCCTGGTCATGCTGGCAGTTCTTTTCTTCCATCAACTTGTTGGAGACCCCCTAAAGCGATATGCCCACGCTTTAGTTTTTGGTATTCTCCTCACCTGCCGACTGCTTATTGCCCGCCAAAGTGAAGACCGACCAGAGAGGGAAGACAGCCGTGAAGAACAGTACCTCAATGACCAGGAAAAAAACAAAGTCAAGCAATCTTAAACTGGTCTTCCACTTTGATCCAAGCCACAGAAGAAGGGCACATTTGTGTCTGTGTGGATTGTAGTAATTGATTTTTATAAGGATATGTTCACTTCAGCTGGGAATTGCTCCTGAACACAAAACCTGATGCATAAAATATGAACTAAGTACTCTTTACTGCACTCAATGTGAAAATGTAAATGTTCATACATACATTATACTCTATACATCATCCTCTACATATCTATGGACAATCATAGTTGTGGAAATCATTGCTCATCCTGCTGGATCACTGAATTTCATCCGGGTTCTAACCTATTTCTTTTCAAGTCACACGCGTTGCTGTATCCTTTAATTAAACATTCTATTATAAGTTCTTATAAGTCACGTGGTTTAATAATTAACTGAAATCATAATACTGCTGAAACACCAACAGTCAGTGGCAGAGAAATAAATGTTTTCAATATGCATGAGTTTTAATTCCCATTGTATTCCCTTCTTGGTTCTTTCGACAGAGTAGTTTATAAATTGTAAAAGACAGCCTACCTGGGCCTGCCTCAAGTTTGCTGCTAACTTGTGCAGCAGAATGCAAACCAAATCTACCTTAATGCCTGTCCATGTGTACCTCTTGTTTTTTAGCTGATTGTCTTAAATTAAAATTGTCACCTTAGTGTCACACAATTTTTCTTCCCTTGGCCGTTTTCCCTTTTGCGAAATTACATAGAATTAACACACAATTTTAATATTTCTGAAATAATTCTGTTATAACTAGACTTGCAATAAAGATTTGAAAATGACTCCTCTGTCTTTCTTCTGCATGAATGAGAACAGGTTCTATGGCCATTGTCAGCAAAAAGGTTCATTCACAAACTAGGACTTAACTCAGGTGCAGAGATGAAAAATAAATAAATAATAAGGGCATGCAATAAAATAAACAAAGGAAAAAAATAAAAACAATTGATTTTTTTTTTTTTGTTAAAATGGCTAACAATAGATAACAAGTTAGTTAACAAGTACATTTCTCCATTGTGAGATCAATAAAGGCTATCTTATCTCATATTCTACAACGTTCTACGTATCCACAAAACAACATGATTTGGTAGATTTATAAATGTGCAATAAGCAGCAGATGTGAGTTGAAATACAACAGTGCAAATGGCCATACTGCCTTTGCCCTGCCCCATCCCGTCAGATCTCGGAAGCTAAGCAGGAAGTGCCTGGCTGGTACTTGGATGGGAGAGCGTTTGGAAACACCTGGAAGCCTGGGTGAATGTAGTGTGTGAATCAGTGGTTGGTGGTGGTCGGAAGGGCAGATGGCACAGACTGGTTGCCTCGCTTCTGTCTGACTACCCCAAGGCAGCTGTGGCTACAACAGTAGCTTACCACCACCAAGTATGGCATGATAATGTCGACAGTGTGGCGCTTTAAGAAACTTGGTAATACAGGCTTGTAAATACAAGTGTAATGGCTTACAAGTGTCTGCCACAGGACCCATGAACACCTTGTCATCATTATGGCAAGGTGTACATGGGTCCTGTGGCAGAGGGGAAACATCTGTTCTTGTCTGGATGGACCGTAGCCTTCTGCCTGAGGGGAGAGGGTCAGACAGCATCCTCATAGGATCAGCTGGTATCCAACCTGAACACGTACAGGTCATGGAGAGATGGAAGCCTATGCTGCAGTCTGTGCCTGCCCCTGGAAGAGGAGCCAGTATACTACACGGTGATGGAGGTGAGGATGGACCATGTGGGCGGCACGGTGGCGCAGCGGTGAGTGCTCACGCCTCACAGCTAGAACGTCCCGAGTTTGATTCCCATCTGGCCTTTCTGTGTGGAGTTTGCATGTTCTCCCCGTGTCTGCGTAGGTTCCCTCCAGGTACTCCGGTTTCCCCTACCACTAAAAACATGTACAATAGATTCCCCTCTGGGCCCAGGACTCCCCTGAAAAAGAGATTCTTAATCTCAGTGGGACTATCCTGGTTAAATAAAGGTCAATAATAATAATAAAAAATGTTGGTGCAGTTCTTCACAGTCATCATGGAGTCCACCTGTGAAGAACTTCAGTTGCCCCAGCTGCCGCAGAAAGAACCCCCTCGGGCCTTTTTGAAGAGGGTGCTGATACTTGACAAACCCAGTTTGTTGCGGATGCACCAATACATCAGCTGATCCACGTGCCCACGTCTCCTGTAGGCGGACCAATCACGATCCGAGATGATGAGACCGACAGTGGTGTGTTTAAGATGAACCAACTGCATGCTCATAGTACTGCTTTGGGGATTTTTTCTTCTTTTATGAAAGTGACGGAACTAGTACTAGTAAAGTGGTGTGGGATCACTTGGTCAATTGCCCTAAATGCTACTGAGGAAACACCCATATTTTCTGAATAAAGCCCTTGTAAAATACGGTAAAAGCTTTTAAGCAGAATGTAATTAGAGGGATCGCCGTGTCGTCACGTCCGAGGCACTGGTGGGCAACGCAAATGTATTAAATGGATAATAACAGTTGTATGGTGGGTCAAAGATATCGTTCACAAACCATTAATTGATTCTGTGAAAAGATCGGAACTGTAAAAGATCTGTGATTTAAACAAACAGTTCTTCAAGCTCGGAAAAATCAGCCGTTTGCCCACCTGTCACCAAAACATCCGGTGAAAATCGCGGAAATGGCCTGAACCCCATAGCCCAGACCTCGTAGCCTAATAATTTATATAAACACAGACTTGTCGTTCAGTGAAGCTTTCATGTCCTACAGACACCTTTGAATTATTACATTGAAACCGAATAATATTAAAATTTATTTGCTAGAGATTTGCAAATCCCGGAACACCTTCCGGGTGATGGAAAATGAACTACGACTCCCATAATGCAACCAAGACGAGGTACGCAACTGCGCACGCGCAGAGTAAACGGTCGCGCGGAGGATCTCCAGTTTGAATGGTGGAGTGACTCAAAAGAAACACAACTTAATTTTAGCAATGTAGAAATGGCAGCAAAACCAAACTTATCAGGAGCCTCGGATTCAGATCTTTCGTCCCCAAGTGAGCAGTCTCTGCCGAACCGTAGCATCAACCGCAGTTTGAGACTTGCGGAAAAGGAGAGAAGGAAGAACGAGGCGGAGGACTCTTTCGGCCTGGCCCTGAAGTACTTCTCAGAAGGTACGCAGTAAACATAGTCTCGAATACAGAGTATGTCAAGTCACTAACTCTTCATCTGTTGTTTATTGGTCCTCGCTCAGTATGTGGTCAATGTCTGTAAATAGCTTTTTACAACAACGTTTGCCAGCCCATGTATGTTTACCTTGAAGATGTTTACACTTTCTGGCAATCTCTGGAGTCAAAAACATAATTTGAAAATAGTAACGCGAGTACTGTTAAGGTACAATTTAATGTTAAATTTAATGGCAGATCATGTTTTGGCTGCATTTCAAGCTAATAACAACTGCTGTTCAGCTCAGTAAATGAATGAACTTTACAGTTACGTTTGTAAAATTAGTTGTAAATTATATAATAAGCGTGTCTGTACCTAAACAGCCTCCTTTCATGTTTTCCATCTTAGTTAAAGTTGGGACTCCAGTTCATGGGAATGATGAATTTGAGAGAAACCTGGTGTGTGTGGAGAAGGTGGCCTACAGTAAGGGGCTCCACCCAGAGGCTGTCTCAACGATGCTGGAGTTTGCAATGAGCTGCCGGATGGGTAAGCTTGACTTAATAAAGCAGATCTTCATTGCCACAAAAAATAAGTCAAATATTTGTTATTATGTAATGATTTGTGTGCTTAGGAACATCTCCATGTGCCCGAGTGCTGAAGTGTCTGGTTCCCTCCAGCGTAGTACCACAGGAGGCTGTTGTTCGGGCTGTGGTTTGGCTGGGAATTGGTAAAATACCTGTCGGTACACAGGTAACAATGGCCAGATTACTTCACTAATTATTTTACATTAACATTATTTGGAAGCCTGACAATTATACATGTTGAGATAAAAACACAGTTCTTTTGTTTTCACATTTTTCTGTCTAGATTCTCTTTGTAAAGTGGGTGATCACCATGTTTGACCTGATCGATGCAAAGGACCAGCTCCGTGCTATTTATGGCTTCATTTTTAACTTTGTCATGGAGGAAAATTTGGTATGAGTTTCACTTCTGGTTTCAAATATAAATTGTTTGTGTTGTGTTTGTGGCACACATGCATGGATATTTGGCTGCTGTCTCCTTCTGTTGATCTAAATCAAACGTGTCAGTTGTTGAACTGGCCATTGTACAATTACCTAAACAGTTACCTAAACTTTAGGTAACTATATTCAATCAACTATACATTGTTACTCTTGTATAGAGTTCTAACGAGATCACGTAGAGATAAAAATTGCAGTAACAATATGCGTCAGCAGTTGTACAACACAAGTGAATACGACTGATAATATTCTCATAATAACCTAATCACTGAAATATGATTTTCTTTTAGTGTCCATTTATCTGCCATCTGTTGTATCTACTGACCAGAAAAGAAAGTGGTATGTTGTACTTTATTTGATAAAACTTAATTCTGTTCTTATTGATTTATTACTACTTTATTAAGTCTAATGCATTGTCATTACAGTACGGATTTTCAGAGTTCGAAAACTTCTAGAGCTTCAGTCCAAACTGGTAAACAATTATAAACTACAGTGAGAACCAGATGTTAACATGCGCTACATAAAAAGACAGATACTATGCTTTTTTTTTCTCTCAGTGGCTGACGTGAAACCAGAATTAACTTTCTCCTTTTTAGGTTCATTACAATTCTCTAAATTATTTGTCTTTGCTAAATGCCAGAAGAATGAGAGAGAGATTTTTTGTCACTTTCTACCAAGTCAGTAGTTTACATGCACTAAGATTACTATATATTGGGGAAGCTTAGATGACGATGTCATGTCCTTTACTCCAAAAGAAACGTAAAAAAGCCAAATTGGAGTTTGAAAATGCACACAAGGATAAAGAATAAATAAATTAATCAGTCAATCAATTGTTTGGCCATAATGACCATTGTCACGTTTAGAGGAATACGGCTTTGTAAGCCTGAGAAAACCATCACAACTGTGAAATATGGGGGTAGCAGCATCATGCTGTGGGGCTGTTTTGGGGACTGGTGCACTTCACAAAATAGATGACATCATGAAGAAAGAACTATGTGGAAATATCAGACCAACATCTCAAGACATCAGCCAGGAAGTTAAAGCTTGGGCGCAGATGGGTCTTCCAAATGGACAATTCCCAAAGCATTTGGCCAATACTGATTACAAAGAGGCTTAAGGAGAACAAAGTCAATGTTTTAAGGTGACCATCACAAAGTCCTGATCTCAGTCAGTTGAAAATATGTGCAGAGCTGAAAAGGCTTGTGCGCGCAAATGTGGCTCAGTTACAACAGTTCTGTTTGGACAAATGGACCAAAATGGCTCCCAACTATTTTGAGAAGCTTGTGGAAGGAAATCCAAAACGTTTGACCCCAGTTATACAAGGCAATTCTACCAAATATTAATGAAATGTATGTAAACCTTTGGCTTTGTAAAAAATATTATAAAACCATGTAGAAAATTCTATATCTATTTTTTCTGGTATTTGGCAAATAAAAATAATCAGAAAAATTCTAATTGCCCTTAAAAAAAAGCTTCATGTCAGTGAGAAAAGAGTGCATTTTTGTCTTTTTATGTAATGTATGTAAACATCTGTTTACATCTGTCTCATTTGTTTCAGGGAAGGCAGCCATTTCTTCTTCACTTGCTTTCTCTTTACAAAGTGTTTTGCCCTGAGTTAGTAACACTCTCCATCCCATCGCGAATGAAGGTACAAATAGTGGAATACCTTTTGGAGTACTTTGATTTTAGAATGTTTGAGCATGTGTTATGTGTTATGTTTCAGACTGGATTTAGAAACCACAATTCTCCCTGGAAATCCGCTCTTATTAGTGTCCAGAAGAGAAATGGCTCGCAAGCTGCCCACAACATCAGCTTATCTGTCTCTACATCTAGAAAAAGGGTAATTACACTTTTCACTGGTTAATCCTCGCAGAGGTCCAATCACTAGCGCTATTTATATTACTGTAGTTAGTCCCAAAACTTACTAACTTTTAATGCTTGTGTCGTGAAACATCACATCACAAATGTCTGTTATGTCCTTTACCATTATTGAGTAGTTGTTTTTCTCTCTTCCTAGAAACATGGCCACTTGGACATACCTGTGCTAGCGCCTGCTGTCAATAAACCGACTTTGTCTGAATCCTCTCCTAACAGAAAAGTTGTCCCCTTGGTACAGATACAGTCATTTGCTCACCTGCTGAAAAACATGCACCAAATAGAGGTAACAGAAGAATTACTATGATTGGTTTATCTTTTTAGCGCATATGTATTGGCACAGTTAAGGTGTGATGCTTTCTTCAAACCACATGGTGGTGCTATGCACCTATGTAAGGCTGCTACTGAGCCATCTTTGAGAGTATCATAGTACATTGTAGACTAGTGTATTGTTTAAAAAAAAATAAAAAATGTTTATTTTGATTTTAGAAATATGTCAGTATTTGTTTTATTTATTTTGTATATTTGGTTGTTTTTTCACCAGCTGCCTGCTCAGATGGGATCACTTTTGGGTTCCAGTTTGGCTCTGCTGTATCTAGATTGTGTACAGGATGAGTCTGCCCTCCTTCGCTTAAACTTCTGGCTTGGTTATGCACTTCACGAAGGTAAGGGGGAAGTGAAGAAAGAGCTTAAAAGTACTGCGACTGACCCACAACTTCTATAGAGAAAGTCTATAGACAATGGAGAAAGTGCTCAGACTAAAGCTGACCTTGTGCTGAACCTCTTCACACTGGGCTTAGTTGACATATTCAAGTGTTTAAACAGACTGTGGTGATATCACAGTCTGTAAAGATCGTCTGTGTTTTCTTTCTCTTTGTTTTTATAGAATTCCTTTTCAATGATGGAGGAGCATTTCAGAATTCAGACGAGGCCCAACAGTTTTTAGACAAATTACTGTCCACACAGCACTTTCTTCAGGTGAGTCATATTTCAGTAACAGTGACTTGTGCATTTACACTAGTAATTTAAGTAGCTGTAATTTCATTGACAGGAAGGCTTTTCAAGCACTGAAGCTTTTCTCTACAAGTTTTTGAATGTTTGGGATGGAGCCTTGATGCGACCCCAGATCCTGGGTCTTTTAAGTAACATTCCTGTTGTACCGAGTTCACGTAAGTCCAACTGTATACTTAATTTAAACATGATTGATTAAATGATGATTTCCTCTGCCCTTTTACAGAAATAGGGCGACTTCTGTTTGAGCCTCTCATGCAGCTCTTCTTTACCTCCTCACTATTTTTCAAGGTAAATTGGATGAACCTTTATGATATGACGCTTACATTTCATTGAGACCTGTTTTAATTTGTGTCTTTGTGTGGCTGTCTTGTGAATTCAGTGTGGATTGTTGGATTGTCTGAACAATATGCTTTTAAAATGGCTGACTTGGCACTCGGTTTACGCCTTGGAGGAGGACTTGGACATCAGCCTCAATAGTCATACATCTATGTAAGTTCACAGTTGTTTCTCACTTTTGAGTTAAAGCGTTAGAACACCTATAGAGCAGCACAGAACAGTAATCACAATTAGGCACCTATATCATTTCGCATTGGTTTGTGGATATAATAATAATAACATGGATCACTATGGTCCGCACCTTCTTGTCCTTGGGCAAGACACTTACATTGGTGTGTGAACGAGAGTGTGAATTGGTCCTTGCTGTAAAATACTTTGTATAAAAATGTCATATAAATTGAGACCATTTACTAAGAAGGTGACAGTCCATGTACTATGTTAACCTGTGTTCAGCCCAGTCTACTACACGCTGCAAATGTGTGCTGGAATATTCTCTTTATTTTAAATTGTGAAATGTCATGTTTACAGTCATTCATCATAATTACTTTGTGAAACTAAAATGGGCATTGCTCAACAACCTGGACTTGGACATTTGTTTCAGAAACATGACTTTGTCGGGATTTAAGAACTCTTTGATGGAGCTTGTACAGTTTGTGGGTCGACTGTCCACTGTAGGACTCCAGGTGGAAGGCTGTCATTCTCTGCTCCTCAGCTTTGTTTTAGACTTTTATGAAACGGTAGGTAAAACAGCCATGGTTTAAGTGTAAGTAAACTTATCAATTTGTTTCATTTGTTCCTTGTTTGTAAATCTCACAGGTGTGTGACATGTTTCTCAAATATGGGCTTCCTCTGGTGGTGATGCCTCCGCCTGGTGTTTTTTACCCAGCTCTCTTTGCAACTGATCCAGTGAGCGTTGACAGACTGGCCTACATTATGTACAGGTAGAATATCTCTTTCGATATGTGCTGCACTGTGGCCTTAAATACAACCCCAGCGACACATTTAATGGAATATTCCACACATTCATCTTTAATGGCAGAAGAGAACTGGAATCAAATGGCACGATTGCACTTATATAAAATGTATCATTTATGGTAATGAGAAGCCAAGAAGCACTTCACTTCTCTAAGTATAATTTTTAAGGTTGTGCATTTCACTGTTTTCTGGTCAGGTACAAGATGAACTTGACCTCAGCAAAGCAGCGAGAGAAACAGACAGAGGTGAGTCAGTGTTGTTTCAGAATTATCACAAAACGTTATGCGAAAGTGTAATATTTGGATATGCCCTTTTTTCTTTCTTCTTTTGTAAATTAGCGAGCTTTCCGAATCAACCGACAGACAATTCACGAGTTTAATCATTATGCGGTGGTCATGGTGAACTGCCTGTGGAACTCCAAGATGTTTCAGCCGGGCATGGGCATTGAGCTGAGTGAGAAGCTGCTTCTGAGGAGCAACGTCCCCAACTACACCATGAGCTTTGATCTCATCCACCACCCAGCTTTTCTGAGCTACGCAGTGGACTTTCATCAGCTGGTAAGCATGCTTGCTATTGAGCTTTAACATCCGGGGAACATGCTTTTGAATCAGAACTCTAAATATGGGCTGGATTTAATAGCAAAATTGTAAGTAAAAGGAATGTGAAGCCGAATGCTGTGGTAGCACTGCACTGAATGGTTTCAGTATGGACTACTTAAAACAGTACTAAGTAACTTGTTTACCTTAATAAATCCTTTTCGCAGTCCCTCTGGGGGTAATACAAGTGTTAATGGGATAATTGGGGGGGTCTTTCATCTCTCCCTGGTGTCTCTGGCCAGAAAACCACAATTGCAACTTGGTTGCCAATGGGTCGGAGCCACCAATACACACTAATGGAATCACGAAGATTAAGTCTACAGGCGGGCAAAGCTAACTGCGGGCTAGCACCACTTAAACATTATTTACAGCCAAGTTTGAGTGAAAAAAAAATCCATTGTGTAATTGGATGTACAATATCCATCTCTCCCTCTGTAGTATTTACCCTCAACGCTATCTCAATGGCCGCCTGGGCGCCGCCATGTTTATTTCCAATACCGACTTTGAAGCTAAGCAGAGAAGGGCCTGGTTAGGACTGGGATGGGAGACCGCTCGCGGCCATTGGCCAGAGGCCACCACGTGACCGTCCCACCCGCCGCGGGCATTGGCCACGGGTCCATATGGACCGCGGTGCTGCTGTCCGATGACAACCCGCCGTCACAACAACGCGAGTGCACGAGATCTGACTGCCGTGCGTGTGCGCGCATCTAAACAGGGCGATGTGTTCGCGTGTGTGTGTGTATGTGTGCGCGCGCGCATCCAAACAGGCCGATGTGTCATCATCACTCACCGCTAAACTGGAGCTGTAGACGCTCCGCGCAGGTACAGTGACATCCTCCAAAACACATCTGCGCGTCTTTGTTTAACTTTCTCCTGCAGTGACCGAGGCTGTGGTTCATTATAGATCCAGTGCTGAATGTCCGAGGTGCAGACACATGCGTAAGATCCAATCCTGGCCATATTCCGTCTCCAAAGTTTTGTCTCCGAAAAAAAGTACACGCAGAAACACGAGCTTCAAATGACACGCGCTGCTCCGAGTGCTTCAGCCTCCGTGTGCGGAAAGCGAAACTGAAACTACCACTTATGGTAGTTGCATGGCCTGCACTGTAGCGTTTTTTTTAAAATGTATGTATTTTTTACCTTTGCTGCTGTACCATTTCTTTTCTATTTTTTCTTTACATTCTATAAAGCGGCTTTGACAGCATTGCCAATTGTATTCTAAGGATATAAATACTGTCTAATAAAAAACAACTTTTCCTTTTTTTGATTGCACATACACGTGATGCACCAAACCACGTGTCCTGCACCGTGACCCGAACCGTGAGAGCTGAACCCCTAATATTTATCCATAGGCCTACATGTTCCACTGTCTCTTGAATTCGATTCCCTGAGTTTATCGAACATATTGTCGTTGTAGTATATACGAAAGGAGTACAGGTGCATCAAACACTCCAATTGCAGTTTGTTTGAAATTATTTTTAGCATTCATTATTTTACACATTTGTAGTGGCCATAGTTTTAGGAATGGCTTGGGAACCACTGGTCTACTTACTGCAGGTCTACAGCTATACCGAGTGACGGGTTATAGGGACTATACTGGACATTTCTTTGTAATAACTCATAATCTCTGAATATCAAATGTGGAGACTAGCGAGGGCCGGCCGAAGGCCGGGTCTCAGCTAGTAAGTAAAATATCGTAGCATGCCTGCAGTGGCGCTTATGGCCTCTAGGGGCCATAAGCATAGACATAAGGACTGCTTTGAAAGCTATGTAGCAAACCTGCTAAGCCCTGGAGTTTAGTTATCAAGTGTTTCTTATTCATTTTTGGTGTTTGAAAGATATGAATAGTTTCATAACATGTGTGTAAAATGTTAGTTACACTGAAACACCATCGTCCTTAAAAACTGTGTTATTAATATATCTTTCATACAAAATACATTAATACCGAGAGTATATTATTCATGGAGGCTGCAGGAGATGGTTTCATCATGTTTAATAATACAGGCACATGTCTTTTTTGGTTCGGACTAACTGCAACTGCCAGCTGTGATCGTTTGAGATTTACCCTGGTGGGATGATTATGAATAGTCATGATTTTTTCTTTTTATCAGTTGCAGCCCAGTAAAAAGGAGATGGACCTCGCTTCCATAAAGGTACAGTATAGTGTATATATACAGTGTTTTTTATTACTGTGCTAAAGTTTTGGTTCCTTATGAGCTCACGTGCACTTGTCATACGTCTCTCCTTTGTCTCTACAGCAATCCAGACCATGGACGTGGTACATCGACTTCCTCTGCTCACAGGGTTTTGATGGTCTTAAACATTTCATGAATAGTAACATCAACTGGCCGAGAACAGAGGACAGCCAGGGAGACGGCGTGTCCACACAGCAGCGGTAGACGCATGGCTCAGTGAAGAGACCCCGAGATTTTAGAGACTTGTACTAAACAAATCTTAACCATGCCTTCTATCCTTGCAAAGTCGTCACCTTGGCTGGATTGTGGAGCACTTTTCGCCTCCCGCAATTACTAACGGACCAGTAGAAACTAGCTTAAGGAAAGAGGCCAAACAACCCAGTTCAAACAAGAACTTTTTGAGAACCTTTGCTGTGATGAAAATCTCCTTGACCACTGAGAGGTGACACAAACCTCTTTGTATATGTTGTAAATAAACTTTCATGTGTTAAACATGTTAAAGATACGCCCTGGTAGTGGGTACTTGTACAGTCACACTAAAGAAAGAAAATGTAAATTATAAATAGCCACAGAAAAGGTCCCTTTGTCATTTGCTTTGCTTTTCTTAGCTTCTTCTGTGACCTGTTGTATATAAATCTGTCATTTTACTTTTTTTTAAACCAGCGCAAATAAACAAACTGAACATTTTACTGATGTGGCGTTTGAGTTCTGCATTGTAAAGTTAAAGCCAAAGCACGATGTAGGCTACAGATGCACCCTGAGTGACTATTTCGGATTAAAAAAAAGAAGTAACGAAAATGAGGGATGAACATACAAATTGGGCAGCCCAAGAGGAGATGCCCTGGATGTGTCGCATGACGTGTCACGGTGCCAAATTAGACCCTGACAGTTCTTTGGCGCGCCTTTCCCCTTCAGCACACTTCCCACCTCCTCCTCCTCCTCCTCCCCCTGCTCTGCTCTCCCCTGACGCAGACCAACTTTCCCTCTTCTGGTCCCCCTCTCACTTCTGGTCGCGTTTATCGTGGACACTTTGGCTCGCGGGGCTCCAGATGAGACTGTTGCTGATGTAAACGCTCAGTGATGGGAGCCTCTCAGACGCGGCGCTCGGGTACCTCCGCTCTCCTCACTTTCCCCCCCGCTCTCGTCTCCACCACCGCGCCGCCGCTGCTCGGAAGAAGCTCATTTCTAGCTGCACACACAGAGCACGTCCATCTCAAGCGGGAGTTCTCCACCTTGCCACGCTGAACCGAAAGCTCCGCTGCGGGGATACGAGGTAAGCCCGGGGATAAAATACTTTCTTTTCCGCGGGGGGACGAGACCTCATTACGCATGGCAAATGTAAAAAAGCGCGGCGTGACACAGTGGTTTAAGATTTGTGCATCCATCCATCCATCCATCCATTCCTCTGCAATATTTTAGTTTGGGCACCTCACCCTTTTAAGCTCGACGTGCCGAAGTGCGAAACCAACTTTGTAAAGCCTATTCTTTCTTTTCCCTTTTTGAATGTAGCCTACGTTGGTGGCACACGTGTCCTAACAAAATGATCGGATTCTCCATGTCTGTTATAGTGGATGGCGACATTGCGCGCAGTGAGCCAGTCTGAGAACACGAAATGCCTTAAGTTCCCTCAAGTGGTGATTTTATTTGGGAATAAAATTGAGTTGTGCCTCTGTAGACTCATAAGGGAAACTCTACCTAATGATGTTCCCGATGGGCCTATATGTGCAAGTCCCAAGAGGAGTCACTAAACATTGCCTGGCTGCTGGCAGGGCTTACCTTTATATATAGAGCCATTATTATCTGTGTGCATCTCAAATGACTCCAGTTACGTCGTCTTGACAGTCTGTTTTGTAGGCCCACAGGCTACACAATTCATTCACCGCAGACCTTGTAGTTGATGTTTTTTGTCATCCATAAAGTTAAGTAAAGATGGACATGATTGAAGCATTATTATTAGGGCTGCAGCTGACGATTATTTTGGTAATCGATTAATCGACCGATTATTTTTTACGATTCATCGATTAATCGCTTGTCTGTGAAAGGTGCATGGAAATTGTATTTTTTCAATTTTTTGTATCACATAAAGCTAAAGTGGCGCCGCTTGAGGACATGTTGATGGAGTAAACTTAAAGTAAACATTTGTAGGAGGCTCTTTGTGCTAATTCTGCTTTCTGATTGGACGAGGCAAAGACAGATATTTATGAAATTTATAATGTAGAAAACACTGCAGACCCTAACTTTAAAAACAAATACATCCAAAATACATAACTGTCATGTCATTTTTGCTCTATTTTAGTCTGTGTTCACTAGAAAACGATTAATCGATTACTGAAATAGTTGACAACTATTTTAGTAATTGATTAATTTTCGAATAATCGATTAGTTGTTTCAGCCCTAATTATTATGTTCATTTTCACGCTCCAAAGGGTGCAATCCAATGTCAAACGCTTTTGACATTTGCTGTTTATAAGTGGAATTTTTCAACTCTTTTGAGGAAACCTTTATGACAGGGGTGTCCAAACTTTTTCCCCCGAGGGCCATATATAAGGCATGTATAAGGCATGGAGGGCCACAGATCAGTGGTCAATGCATTCAAACGTTCAACTGCATGTATTTAAGAGAGGTTTAAACCATTCCACACACTTAGAAGCATAATGCCAGCTCAGTCCCACAATAAATGTTCATTTTTGAGGTTTTAATTGCGTGGAATTATTCAAATTGGAGTAAAATGACCATCTCTGGCAATGTGTGGCAATAAAACAAGAAGGCTGTGGGCCACCCAAAATTGGACTTTGGACACCCCTGCTTTATGAACTCAAATGTGAGATCATTTAGTTTTCAGTATATAGGTTATTCATGGTTATATAGGTCAGGTCAGGCCACCCACTTACATGGATTGGTGCCTGTAAAAAAAAAAAAAACAGACACTACAAAACTCCTACACAGACACCACAAAATTTGCAGATACACCTTGCAGAACTATTAGGAAGTGACGTTTTGAGACCATATTATTTTCTCCACTTGATAACTATGAAATTGAAGCATCTTCCGTGATGAGCTTCTGCGTAATGAGAGGTGGGTGTGATCGAAGAAGATCCAGTCTACAATTCGTGTTGCACAATTACTACTTTTTGTCAGCCAAGTGGGCAAGAAAAGGGAAATTACAGACTCTGAGGGGAGAAAAACAACTTGTTAAAACCTTGTCAGTGGTAAGCAACGCTCTTTGTGCAAGGGGTTCAGTGCTCACACCGATCGCTGAACCCAAAGGCTGAAAAAACGACCACCAGTAAACCCGACCCATAAGCTTAAATGCCAAGACCGAGCCAAAATATCTCAAGAGTGATTCAACAAAATGACAGTATCTCCGGATGGACCAGGATTAGGGGGTCTGGCTGGATCAGTGATGGGATAAAGCTCCACTCCAACTCAACAGGATGAGTTAGTAGGACCATTTCGGGTTGGAGATTGATCCAAACTCAATTTCCGACGCCCACTTTTCAAGCGGTTGTACAGGACAAGTGCGCCTTTCAAGAAAGCCTTGATTTCATGCAATCCTCCATCTCATACATAAAACTCCTCCGCTGCATGGTCAGCCAGTCAAGCTTCAAGGTGGAAGAATGGCCTGGAACCTTTCTCAACTGACTAATCGAGAAAGATCTACTTCTATGGCAGATTTACAGTGAAGGAAAACACAAAAAGTTGATCAAAGACAAGTCAAGGAACTGTACAATTCCATGACTGGGAGGCTTAAACGAGTTATCGAAAAGAAGAAAGTGTCAAGGCCGATATCTTGCATTCAGATATGAGGTTTATTCATGTTGTGGATTGGCCAAGACCATGTTGTTGTTCAGAAACATCTTAATGCAAAGAATACCACTAAAAATGCGTTATCATTCTTGGTATTCAATTTGCGTTTGATCTACGTTTTTGATGCATTGGCCTTTTGCACTGAATCTTTTGTAGATTTTTTTGTTTGGTTTTTATAGCTTTTTAGACACTGTTAAGATGTCGTCTTTCTTTTCTCTCCTTTTCTTTGTTCTGGAGAGTGATCTGGAAATGTCATTCTCTGTTAAAGTCTGCCTGCGGTATTCTGTTAACTCTAGCCGTGCGTTAAGAATTAGCAACCTACCAACTGGAGCCAGCGCCGCATGCAAACAAAACAGTGAGGCCCGGTCATGTGCCAAGACTGGATTTAAACACGTGAACTTTGACTGTCGGGAGGGATCGTGGAGGAGTGCACAGTGCAGACCTCATCAGCCCTATGGAGTGGAGTGGCCAGAGAGCAGTCATGATATAATTACAGCCGACCTCAGTGTGACCTTATTGATGGCACCTTGGGCCCTTGATGAAGCTTAGAGAGACTTAGACTGTGATTTATACAGCTTTTTTATTACCCTGGGTGCGCCGTGCCACCATAGTGAGTTCCTTCCACCTGTAGAACATCATTATGTAATGGAAAAGACACCCATCTAGTGCAGCCAAGTCTAAACTAATGAGGATTTTACCATTGTGTTGCATTGTGTTGTGTGCATTATAGTTTAGTTGGAGTGTGTGTTTGTTTTGGGTCATGCCTTCTTTCAAACTGAAAAACAAGTACCAGTTTGCCTTTTGTTTGACCCCAGAGCTCCAGCTATTACGCTTTTTGGGGGAAAACCTATTACAATTATAGCAAGTAACACTTAAAATAAGGTTAATTTCCAACTTCTCTTATTTGCAAACATAAAATCATTTGCTTTTGCTTTTTAAATGAACCTGTTTCATTACTTCTTTTCTTTTTTTTTTCTCTCAAAAAGAGTTCCATGATGAGAAACACAAGAGGGATAAAAACACACACCCTACCTCTGTTCTAAAACAAGTTGAAGTTTAAGGTGATAGAAAATGTATATGTTATATATATATATGTTGTTATTATTTGCATATTGCAGTTTTGCATTTTTAGAATTTCCAGTGTTTCCTCTGAGGGAGCCCTCTGCCCCGGGAGCGGTGGTTGGCTGTGGCTGTGTGGGCAGTGTTGTTGTATGGAAGGGTGAGTGGTTGGGTGGGCGGGAACTGCTTTTAATCTGTAAAGCACTTTGTGTTACAACCTTGTATGAAAAGCGCTTTATAAATAAAGTCTTGATTGATTTGATTAACATCCCACAACTGAGGATTTACTATTTAACTCCTAAAAGTTTCCAACGTTGAGCTAATTGAGCATTTTCCTCACACTATCTGTCCTTTTCACATAGTATTTCCCGGACACTAAATTGCCAGTCTCAGACCAAACACCCCAGGTCCTGCTGGTATAAAAATATCATGCGTCTCCTGTCAAGTGGTCCACACAGACAGACCGCTGTTGTACACCTCCGAGCGTCCTCCTGCCCGCGGCCCTATAGGACAGGTGTGCTCACTCAGCCAGCAGGCACCGGGGCCCATCCGCCCCCCTCGCCTCTCCATCATCTTCTCCATGTGTTTGAGGGATAGGCCGAGGGACAAATGGGGCAAGAATGTGGATAGAAAAGCAATTTGCTAACTCCATAAATTCCGGTACCTCTCCTTGGCCGTGGTGACTGGGGGCTATTATTTAGAATCTGGTAACCGATGCGTGCCTATTAACATTAAATGGGCTGGTGTCTGGCGCTTGTCTCCACGGACAGTTTTATGCTGGTTATTTATGGTGAACTGTGGTGGGCCTTGCTTGAGGAGATTCGCTCGGGGGGAGCACACTCTACGGCTCTGTGTGCTGTACGGCATCTACAATCTGTGGAAATGCTGCAAAATTTTATGGTGGTGTCCATTGTAGGGAACAATAGTGATAAATTAAGGAAAATTTGGTTTTAGCGGTAATAGAAAAATGCATAATTGATCCGAACCATATTAAATCATGTTGTTGCTATGGAATCGAAGAGCTACAATAAAGCTTCTCTTTTTTTTTTAAAACAGAAATCTCTCCAGCCATAAAATGATAAAAGAGACAAAACCTTCCGATCAGTGGTTGTAAATTCAATCCTAGTTGACACATAATCTCATGACTAACTAACTGCTCAGAGGGTTTAGAATGAAGTGGAAACCTTTCCATTCTGCCACTGCCTAAAACCCCAATGGTTTCTCAAAAAAATAAGGATGCTCGTCTAAATAGGGGCATTAGGGGGAACTCTGGAAGTTGGGTAGGTTTGAAAACAATACTGCTGTTAAAACTTCCAACTTGTCTGTCTAAAAGGCTTTGAAGAAGAGCAAAGAGAAGACAAAGTTTTATGCTGAGAGGGTCCGGAATATAGATTTCAAATGAGGCTCATGAATTGCTGTGATGGCAAGTCTTCCATCCTGAATATATGGCCCAACATGCCTTTATATAGTTTTGCTGATCCTTTTAAATGTGAGGCTGGATCTAATTGTCTTAAATGGTCTCTCATATACATCTTTACTGGATGGATCTCTGAGAGGCATGGTCAATAACATTACATCAGCAGCCCCCCTTTGGAGCCATGCTGCCCTTAATTGAAGTTAATGGCTTTTACACTGGCTTTTCCATTCCTCTTACAGCTAATGCCGCCTTGCTTGTTTTCCCTCTTCATAGTCCTGACAAATCAGTGCAGTTCTTTCAGTAAATATTAAAGGGCCAGCTCCAACTTGTGGTTCCTCACCCCCTCACCTCTCCCATCAGGCAGTAGAGGCTATGGTCCACCCGGACCAGTACCTCCTGTCTGTATCCGACTCATGAACACATAATAACCCTTCAGCCATTTGCACACTATGCGGCATGTCCACGCTTAGATCCGCTGCTCATACTTTAAAATGCATCTCTTTTTGTAAATCCAGTCATGCTGTTGTTTTAAATAGTTATTGATTGACTGCGGAATTCTTCCGCAGTCAATTATTGGTTTTCATGTTCTTTATTATTATTCCTCTTCCATCTTTTTCCCGATTTTCTCCAGCTTTCAGCACCTTCATGCTTTGTGCAATTTATGCAAGTTATGCATCAAAATGTTCCGCATGTTGAGGAGAAGGGTGCTATTACTTTTGGGACTCCTGCAACTTACGTTTTTTCCGCAATCGGCCGAAATGTCGGAGATTTTTCCCATTGACTTATAATGGGGCTGCCGCAAATCCATGCTTTTCTGCACTTTTTTCTGCATTTTATGCAATTTCTGCACTTTGTGCATGTTCAGCTTCTGGAACTTGTGGGTTTTGAGAAAAAATTGGCCTTCTGCAGTTTTCCTGTTTTTTTATACGAGAGTTTGAAATGTTTGCATTAGTGTGTATGGGGGAATCCAGCCAATGGGGAGACTCCAGGCCTTTCAGCCATTTATGCAGCTTCTGCCAATCAAGCACTGAGGCCATTTCAACAGTTTGACCAGTTTATGGAATATAAAAAGTTTATGCAATATTAATAATTTATGCAAAGTAACCACTTTATGGGATTTAACCAGTTAATGCATTTTAAAGTGTTTATGCAATTTAAGAGTTTATGCCATTTAGGATTTATGAATTTTAAAGGGTTTATGCAATTTACATAATTTATGCGAATTATCCCATTCATGCATTTTACCACTTTTTGCAGTTTATACAGTTTATGCAACATGACAGTTTATGCATTTTAGCAGTTTATGCAAATTTGATTATGCAATTTGAAGAGTTTATGCAATTTCTGCATTTGCTTCCCGCATTTCCGCAGTCAATCGCAATGGCGCAGCCATTGCATTTCTAGTTGTTAATAATATTTTTATCTCAATCTGCATGCCCTTATAGTTTTAAAGTTTTATAGTGTTCTATTATCTCTACCACATGTCTTATGTTTCATGTCAAGAAAATTCCTAGTTTGTGAACCTGTTCCCTGACAAAGGCTTTAAAATCGAATTCAAATTCTACACCTAACGGCCTGTCAATCAAAGTCCGGCCCTCATTAGTATACGAGATTTCTAAAATGTACCTTATGAAAACCTGCCTGGTCCCTTTAACTGTAACTAACCCAGTGTTATCATAGGAGCAATATCTATTTAAAATAAAAATAAAATAGGCACAAGGCTTTACAGTTGTTTAGAACGTGTGTAAAGTGCAGTGCTACCTAATGGAAAACTAGCTTGTTTTGCCGCCCCTATATGTAAGCACTACACCAATGGCGGCCCCTAGGATCGTGGTCATAAAGCAGTGCAACCAGTGGCCATTGATTCCGACCCACCAGAGAAAAACACTCTTTTAGATATCCCCATCATGAAGGAACAGGCAGTGTGTATTAACTCTCATCTTATTGTTCTTAATTATTATATTATTGTCATTTCGGTTTCCTTCAGGTACTCTTGTTTCCCCTACCTCTAAAAACATGTACAAGAGGCCAGGTTGAATGGAATGGTGTGTTTACACGCATGAGTCCCATGTATGTTCATTAAAATGCACTGTCCTGATCAAATAAACAAATAAATAAAATAAAAATATTTTGCTATGTTGCTGGAATATTGTTGTTTATTACACCGAGCATGTGCAGCACTGGGAACTGGTGTTGATAAAATGTGTCTAGACATAAAGTGGATTAAAGTGGATTGGATTTTGCCTCTTGAGTCAGACCCTGTTAGAGTGACAGTGTTCTGGTCATTTTCCATCACGGACCCATGTGCTAACGGCTAACACTGTCCAATTAAAAGCAACATGTTCTGATGTAGCTTAGACACGCTGTCAGGCCTTGCACCTTGGTCTGGGTCGGGTCACTGCTGTGTCTCCTCAAATTCACACTTTATAATCTTCTAAGGGGCTGGATCTGTGGTGACTCACCCCAGATGCTCTTTTTATATCTACATTTTAAAAAAGTGTGCTTTGAGATGATTGGCATGGGGAGAAGTAATTGGCTGTTAAAGTTGTTAGAAAGCATTTCTGATCAGTCAGTCTGTTGCCCTTTTCTTCTCAGTCTCTTTTTCTGTGATTTACCTTCAGTGAAATCTTTAATGCACTTGTCAATGCACTTGGAAATGAATATTAGTGTCAAGTGATGAGTTGCCAGTAGTTCATTTGCTATTGGCAATACCACTACTTTTTTGTTTCAATCCTCTTGTCGTGTTGCTGAGCTGACAGTTTACCAGCGTACCCACATCCAGATTTTGTTCCCAGACCTAGATCTCTATCTGCTACATGATTATTCTATACTGTGGATGAAGACAGACACATATTCTGACACAGAGAGAGCATTGAAAACCTTGTGGTCTTACTTCAGTAATGATCATGACACAAGTTGTAATAATGTCATATTTAAAATGCAATCTATCCAGCTGGTGGTCTTTCAAAGGTACCAACATTGTACCCTACATTTTTACACACAGCCTTGTGTGTGCAAACAAGATTTATTAAGACTACTTACTTGACAATGTCAAGTCCACTCCTGCTTTTTGTATCTGCAGAACCGTCTGGAAATTTGCTAACAGCCAATCAAATCTCGAAATGTTTTTGTCACAGAGAAGGAGTTCTTTATTGTCACGACAGGAAAACAGAATTAACCATATTTTCAAGAGAGTACCTGCTTTCTGTAGATGTTGATGCTTCATCGTCTTTAGGAGTATTTTCTTTTTGTTGCCATCTATGAAAAGTTCTTTCAGCCCGTTTCAAATGTACATTGATTGAAAAGCCGCTGCGCTTTCGTGTTGAATTTTCCCACGTTTAAAATCTGAACCGAATTACTGAAGACTCCTTGTATCCTTAAAGGGGGGGTATTATGCAAAATCGACTTTTTCAAGCTTTACATCATGTTATGATGTCATTCCCTCATTAAAAACATGCCTGAAGTGTTGCCTTTGCACATTCACGTATTTTCGAGTAGTCTGTAAAAACTCTGATGGCAGCCATTTTAGGGATAAAACGCCTGATTCCTTCAGGGAACGCCTCGAACCTCCAGGATACGCCTCCGACCTTTCGTCATCAGCCGAGTAACCAACCACTGCTCCTCAGCAGAACCCCCTCCCGCAGTGTGTAGCCCTAAGATGTAAACAGCGTCATCATGGAGGATTAGCTTCATGTGTTGTGAACCGGAGCCACAGCAGACTTTTACAAAGACACACATCAGTGTTTCTGTTACCGAAACACCCAGGATTAAAACCGGTGACAAGAACGCTTATTTCAGCGGCTGGTTCTGCGCTGGGAATGTCTTAGGGCCTTGATGATGCACAGAGCCTCCGGAGAAAGCTAATGCTAAGCTAAACCTCGAGTCATCCCGTGAAAACCAGAAATATGCACAAATAAAGTCAATAAAACCACCACACACATAAAGAACCGTTTAACAATGATCACACACGGAGCCTGGCTTGTTGATTTGGAAGTTTATTGCTCACATTTCATCTACAATGGGTCATAGCCGAGTGGTTTTCTCCCGGAGCTAACAAGCTAGCCGCGAGAAGCTAACGGGAAAATTCACTGAATACAAGCAGCATATTATGCACTAAAAACGTCACTAAAACAGGCAACTGCTTGAAGCAGCCTTTATGATGATCACACACTGAGACGGGCTTGTTGATTTTGTAGTTTACTGCTCACATTTCATCTACAGTGAGTCGTAGCCGAGTGGTTTCTCCCGGAGCTAAGGCACTATTAGCCGCGACAAGCTAACAACCTTCACCTTCACAACATTCATTGAAAACAGGCAGCATATTATGCACAAATAACGTCAATAAAGCAGGCAACTACTTGAAGCAGCCTTTACGATGATCACACAATGAGCCTGGCTTTACACATTTGTGGTTTATTACAGACTTTTCATCAACAATGAGCTGTAGTCGATTATAACAAGCTAACGGGGTAAAAACCATTGTGCACCTGCACAGATAATGTCCGTCTTTTGAATCGTATGGGCTCCTGCAGATCCTGGTGTTGTCCATGGGGGTATAGTTAGAGATCCATAGGGCATGGCAGATGCAAAGAGATAGCCTCCAAACAGCAGTTATTTTTCAGGCAAGAGCCCCGTCCAAGCGTCCGGTGTGGAAGGTTCGTCTCCAAATAATATCCTGTGTGGCCATTGTTCCCAAAGTGATAAACAGAATCTCCTTTCCAACAATAAAAATTAAAATGCACCGATCGTAGTTTCAATACTGTTGAGACAACGAGCGCTGTGTTGTTGTGATGCCACAGACAGCGTGTGGAGGGGGTGTGTCGGAAAGGGTCAGAGGTTCTTTAAGAGACAGGGGCCTATTTCAAGTCATTTGCTACCGCCATTTTGAAAGAGCAATTTTATACAAGGCAGTTATTCTAATTTACTGCATTGACAGACCAACAGAAGGTTTCGTCATCATTGTAGTGTGCTATAGACTGGTGCTATGTGGCTGAAAAAAGCATAATACCCCCTCTTTAAGTATTTGAGGCATAAACGACATAGATCGTTCACATTAGTCAACACTCTTCTGGCCGATGCCATTGTAAAATTATTAACTTCCTGATTTACAAAATATGCTGCCTACCACCTGCATCATATCCGTTTTTTCAGATTTTTTAATATGCTTGTCAATCATGCGGGAATTTCAATAAATGAGAAAGAGAAAGAGAAGAGCTTTCCTTGCCCATTGGGTGAAACACAGAAGCCAGATGCACATTTGGGCTAATTCTGAGCTGTTGTGCTTTTGTCAGGAAGTAGCTGTTTGTCTTACCTAAAATGTGACTCTCGACAGCTATGCTGTATGTGCCTAGTAGCAGCACAAATACGGAGGAACTAATGACAGAAAACATACAGTATTTTACTCTCCACAGAAGTCTTTTTATCCCACAAAATGACATAATTTTGAAAGCTTCCATAAAACATGTAGTCCATGACTGAAATAAAGTGTGTTCCTTTAATGTTGGTTTCAATAGCTTCAGTTTTCCTCTTGTAGCTTCACAATGACAGCTGCTAATGCTAATGCTGCCCTCACAGACACAGAGGAGCTTCAGGAGGAGGAGCAAGAGTTGTCAGTCAAAGCTTTTTTCTCCCATTTTTGCGGAGGCCGCCAATCATCATTCAGCTGGTGGGTGTTACAACACCACCCCTGCTTTGAAGCCGAGCTTCACAGCAATCAGCATTAGCCAATCAGTGGCTGCTTTCCAAAAGTAGAGCTTCAGTGGGATTCTTATAGAGCTTTGGGCAGCTCTAAAGGGACAGGGACACTACAGGGAAGACAGATGCTGAATCGCCTGATTAACAACTGACTTTCTTACAGAATTGTTATCATGACATTTAATACCTAAATTCACAAAATATTTTACTTTATTTTTTTTCATTGTGTGAAATTTGTGAAAGTTTATTGCTTCAAACATGGGCCATTACACAATCATAACATACAAATCTATATTTCTCTCTTTGGTTAGGCCTCCCGTGTAGACAGTAAACAGCTGTATTGACTTTCTACTTGCAATGTGTTCCAACTTTGTACACTAAATCACACTGATAAAGAAGCAGCCGTGGGTAAAAATGTGCAACAGCAGTGTAATCATTGTCAGACACTTCACCAAACCTTTTTCATCATGCAGCCTCTTTCGGAGATACTTTGAATGTTAGATTTGTGTGTAGCTTTTATTCGTAACTATTGTGTGCTACTGGGAACAACATAATTTCATTTAGATTATAATTGGTATTCACTCTCAACCCTAGAAAAGGAGCCAGGGACCAAGTCTGTCCAATAAATCACTGCTAATAAATGAAATCACTGATGCACACTGTATGGCTGCTAAAACACACTTGCTTTCTTTTTGCTGTGATCATTTGTTTGCTGGTCAACACATTACAGGTTGGAGATTCATTGATGAAGAATACGCAGTTAACCTAGTGAAGATGTATACGTTTTTATAGAACGCCTCACTAGGAACCAGAGTTCATGACCTCATTACTGTGCACTGTTTAATTGATCATCCAGTTCTTCAAATGATTAGAAAAAGACCATGCAAAAAGTTGGTGGTTCGTTGTCAATTGCAAACAAGTGAGGCTGCTCTTGTGCCTGGGCCAGGAAAACTTTGCACAACTTTGCCAGTGAGTGAATGTGCTTAGTCAGTGATGGTCAAAGTTGGCAGCCATGTTTAAGTCAGTCAGCCCTGTGGCAGCTGAGGCCACTATAGCAGCTCACTACCACTGAGTGTGAGAGGTGAGTGAATAATGATCTACTGCAGCGCTTTGAAAAGCTTGTCAAGTTTGGTAATCATAATATAAATCCATCCAAGCAGAAGTATTATGACCTGGCTAGTACAGAAAGTAACAGTAGTATTAACTGTACATTTGTAATATTTTGATGTAAAAGTACTTTTGCTCAAGTAAAAAAAGAAAAAGTATAACTGCTACAATCTTTGTCTGGGCCTCAGCACCAATAAACTGTGTGTTTTTTTATAAACCAGAAGAAATTTAGCGACTGCATTATTCACTAGCTGGCTCCTCTTGTTGTAGACTAATTGAGCACCTCGGGAAAACTTTCCTTTTACCCTGTGATGAAAGAGAGATACGGCTTCTCTTCAGACAATAAAACATCGTTGCCTCATTTTAACCAGAATATTTTTTGTAGATTTAAGTGTTACGAGGTTTGATCAATACCAGTTTTATTCATTACTCAAGAAAAAAGAAGCATGTTTCATTTTAAGGGCTAATGGCAAACTATCATTCATCAAAGAGAAAAGGTCCACACAACAGGCGACAATTAATCTGGTTTGCTCTCATTTGGCGACGTCCGTGTGCGCTCGCTCTACCGTATTGGTGACACATTGTTTTAGGTTTAATGGGCTGTAGGGTTGTTCCGATGAACGATATCATGGTCCATCGTAATGGATGGCGAACATCACGATGGAGAGCCCCCATTGTGATGCCACGCCCCCTCCTGTCAGAACACGCACTAAACCTAAAAACGTTTCAGGGATAGCATTGCAGACTGAAGGGCTTAATGCTCAATTCCAATAATCATGGGATGTGGCTCGAATGTGTCACACATGCACAGTAGACGGCACCGCACTTTGCTGTTTGAGGAAGTGAACAGAAAAAATGCAGCGGAGTTTCGGAAGCTAATGGAGCAAGTACATCAGTAACCAAATCATTTTAAGAAGGATGAGAGACAATTTTTTGGACTATGGACTTTTGTGGAGCAGAGACAGCAATGTCTTTAACGAGAAAGGTGCTGCTTGGATTTCAGCCGTGGAGAGGGAAAGGTGAGCGGCTTGCTTGCAAGCATGTGCAATAGGTCAATCCTCCAGCCAGGTGTTTCTGACCACCAGTCTGGCTCCACATCATGGAGATGCTGGCAGCTCACTGCTCCTACAGGTCGCCCAGTGACATTATAGAGGTCTGCTCTAAAGGGTTAGTAGTTTTACGAAAAAAGCTACAGTAAGGTTTTACTCTTCAAAGTTCTTCATAATCTATTATAGAAAACGCAATTTCAATGGCCGCCGCCTGGGCGCCGCCATGTTTATTTCCCATACCGACTTTGAAGCTAAGCAGGGAAGTGCCTGGTTAGAACTGGGATGGGAGACCGTTCCTCGGAAGCTAAGCAGGGAAGGGCCTGGTTAGGACTGGGATGGGAGACCGTTTGGGAACACCAGGAAGCCTGGCGACAGTACTGAGTGTGTGCGTGGTTGGTGTTGGGGGCTGTGCGCAGACTGGTTGCCTGTCCATGAATAATGCACCAAATTGTTAGGCGACTTTGAGCGTCTGGAAAAGCGCTCATTAGTACTCTTATTATTATTATTACATCCGCGGCCGGCCCCCACGTGACGGTCCCACCGGCCGCGGGCATTGACCACGGGTCCATATGGACCGCGGTGCTGCTGTCCGAGGACAACCCGCTGTCACAAAAACGCGAGTGCACGAGATCTGACTGCCGTGCGTGTGCGCGCATCCAAACAGGGCGATGTGTGCGTGTGTGTTCGTGCGTGCCCAAAACCTGCTCAAACACGAGCCTCTAATCAAACGCGCTGCTCCGACTGATTTATCCTCCGTGTGAGTAAAAGCGAAAATGAAACTACCACTTAACTAGCGCATGGCCTGCACTGCATAGTTTTTTTTCTTTTTTTTTTACTTTGCTGCTGTACCATTTGTTTTCTATTTTGCTTTCACGTATTGTGAGCCCAGAGGTACATTTTATTCTAAAGCAGCTTTGAAAGCATTGACAATTTTATTGTAAGGTTATAAATACTGTCTAACAACGATCATTAGGCTATTTCAGTTCTAAACCTACTCATTCTTTTTTTTATTGTACACTACCGTGATGCACCAAACCACGGGTCCTGCACCGTGAACCAAACCGTTAGAGCTGAACCCCTAATATTTATCCATAATTATTCCCCTGTCTCTTGAATCCTGTTCCCCGAGTTTAGCGAAAATATTGTCGTTGTAGTTTATAAGAAAGGAGTACGGGTGCATCAAACACTCCAATTGCAGTTTGTTTGAAAAAAATGTTTGCCTTCATTCTTTTACTCATTTGTAGTGGCCATAGTTTTTGGAATGGGTTGGGAACCACTGGTCTACAGCTGAACTGTCTGACGGGTTGGACATTTCTTTGTAATCACTCACAATCTCAGAATATCAAATGTGGAGACTAGCAAGGCCCGGCCGAAGGCAATCTAAAAAGCACATGTGAGTAACAAAATCATAGCCTGATGGTTATTATGCCTGATCTGTGTAAAACGTACATGCGCAGATCTTCAAAGTGGGAATGTATGAATAATGCCGTGCTGTATAAGGGAGACACACAGTTGGCATTGTGCTGAAGACACTTGAATATCATTTAAGCCACCTTGACAAATACATGATTTCAAGGGCAGATTCTATGTTCAGAGCTGCTCTTGACTCAACAGTCGTGCTCAAGTCAGTAAAATGAACTGCTGTTGCCAACACAAAAAACATGCTATATTCCCCTCTATTTTTTCCAACAGCTTTTATGTCGAATGGATCTCAGATTAGCCTGCTTGCCCCCGGCCATATTTGTTTACGTGTTGTCAAAGCGGCGTGCATGATGAAAATTATTATTTGCACCTCAAGTATCTCGACAATCTGTTTTTCCGCTGATAACTGGCCGACTGAGTTCCTATGGAAACTGCAGTGTTAAGAGTTCAAACTCATTGCTATGCAGACCCATCTAACAGTGCGTGAACTGTTAAAAGAGTCCCTGAATGTTTCTCAATGCGAAATCCTTCTCTTTGGCATTGTGCATCAGGTCATTGAACTCAACGCCGACTACAAGCTAGCTGTTGACTTTTGCGAAAGATCCAAGAGTAAACCATGCTTGTAACCACAGCAGCTGAATGTTTGATTGTTTCTTGACCTTTCTGACTCCTTCCAATCAGACTGACCTTTCTATATGCCAGTAGATGGTTGCTCCTTGTCCATGTATTGGTGGGTTGCAGGTTCCTGAATGTGATGATGTCATCGGACCCAACGGGTTTTTTTAAATAAAAAAATATATCATTAATATCAGTCTCTGGGTCCATGATCTCTCTGTACAAGGTCAAAAATTTCCTCAAAAACAAAATAATCTTTCCTCTATATAATAGTATAGGCCTTTAGAATGCTGTGATGTCACCTGCAACCCAGCAATTCAACTCACATGAACCGAGAACTTGACACAAAAATAGCACCCCATCCTTCCCTCATTGTTTCCAGGATAGGTCTTTGGGCTCGGTGCCGCCACAGCTGTCTGTCTCTGCATCAAAATGTGTTGTCTGGAATAGCTGAAGGTGTAGAGGTTTTATTTTTAGAGTCGCCCTCCTGTTGGTGCTCTGTCTTAGTGAGGAGGCAGTGAATCATGTCAAAAGCAATGAATGTGAACTGTCAAAAGGCCCCACAGGAGCAACGCTTCCGTATAATGCTGCTCCATACGTGATGCTGCTTTGATTACTCAACATATGTACACTGGGTGTATTTCAGAACATGCCTCTGCTGTGCAGGTTTTGTTTGGTGTGACATGCTGTTTGTTTGCTTTTGAGCATCAACATTTGCAACACGTTTCTTAACTAAACTTCAACATTACTTGGCCCAGTTCTATTCCTTAGCCCTTCGCCCTAGTAGCCCTATTTTTTTAACGCATTTGCCGCGGCTGGTACAGTTCATCTGTGCTGTTTTTGTGGACTTTACACACTTTGTGGACTTTACAGAGGGACATGTAACATGTCTGTGATGCATTTTATTTCACAATTATGTAGTGCTGGGCGATTATGGAAAAAAATAATCACGATTATTTTCCCCATATTGATCGATCTCGATTTTCGATTAGATTTTTTTTGTTTTTCGTCTTTCCTGGACGAGCATGTAAACAGATGCTGTGGCAAAACTGAAAACTCCAGCTAACTCAGCAGCAAAAACAAACCCCACACTTCTAGTGTCACAATACAACATTCGCTCACAACAACACACAAACATCTGCAAAGGAGTGTAATGTCTGAAGAATGTCAGAAGCAGACAACGCGGGCATGTTTGTTTGACTGCGGGGCCTGAGAAGGCCACGACGTCATGGAGTGAAGCGCTAACAACTTAATATTTACATAAAGAAATACGAGTAAACAGCGCATTTTTTAGTAAAAAAGACGATCAAACTTACAATTCACTTAGAAGTCCAGCTAATCCACCACTGCAGTCTCAAAACAAATCCACATGGTCCGAATAGCGATCGATAGTTTTTCTCTTCGAAGGTATAAACTCCTCATCCCCGTGTGCACGTCCTGGTCCTCTGGCAGCGCCACATGTGTTTTTGTTTTGCACATAGATGAGTTAGCGCAACTTTGTCGCTGATTTTACACGTAAAATCACCGGGTCCTCTCCTCTGGCTGCATGCCGCATGTTGCTTCCTGTTTGTTTGGGCCAAGCATCCCTGGGATTGACCTAACAGGGGCTGCAGCGTTGTGACCTTTATTAAAATCTCGATTCGATTAAAATTCGATTAAATGCTGAGCCCTACAATTATGGTTTTGCCAGTGTTTGTGTGTTATCAAAAGCATATCTGGAGTGGTATTCACTTAATTCCCACAAGTAAGGCCTTTTCTTCTTTGGCAGCAGAACGTATTCTGTTTTCAATCAATCATCAGCACTTTTCAAAATGTGCTTTATGGATTAAAATAACCCCCCCACATATAGTAAATGACAATGGACACATGCACACCCATTTCGCACATCCACACAAAGGCACCCTCACAGATTATAATGACAGACTAAGATAATGCATCTGAGGCTGAGAACAGAAAAATCTATATTTTGGACTTCTATAAGACAGCATTGATAAACCAAATTTGTGAATACCATTTCCAATTTTACATATTTTCTCGAAGAAGTGAAAAAATCCCCAAACTGACCCGACCTGCTCTGTACGGCCGTGGTAGGTTGCCCCTGAATATGCCACGCAATATCCCGCCACTTGTGAAGAGTGATTTAGTCCTTAGTCTCTTCATGTTAAGAGTAAGACCAGATAATTTTTCCTTGGAGTCCACTAACTTTTTCTGATAATTGCCAGGCCACACACTCTATACTGCTGACAATTAGTCCCAAAGCCAACAATTTCCCTCTTTAGCCTTTTGCTTTCAACTCCCGTCTCTTTGTCTGGCGGATTCAAAGAGCTAACTGAGGCTTTGAAGAGTCTATTATTCTTACATCTCAGTGTATATATATGTAAATGAGCTTTGGTCTGCAAATACAAGGCCTGAACTTTAGATTGGCGCGTCGATCAATCACGGCTGTTTAATCTGCTGACTGGGACATGAAGAGGAGGGGATGTGTGGACGGCAGGCTAAAGCAGGTTTTAAAGTTGACCTCAATAGTTCCCGACAGTTTATCTAAACCTGCCATGTTGGCTATTATTATTCCAGAGACCAGTCTTGTTGTTCGACAATGCTCCAGACTTCTTGATTGCATTGGAGGAGTTAAAGCGTCTCGAAAAAACGTATCTGCACGATTCAGACTGACAGCCTTTATCCGTTTGTTCTTTCATGGTCTTTTTTGAAAAACTCCAGAGATTTGGCGAGCCTTGTTTCACTGCAGCGCTTTAATATGGTCCCCCGACGGGATTCAAAGGCACTGGACTGAGTTTTTCATCAGTTCCACTTATGTGAATGCGTGTTTGGGTGCATGTTTCAACTTTAAAAGGGACAAAGAAAAAGACCAAGGGACAAGTGCCAAACCCAATCTAGATACAGCGGTCACTTGAGTCGTCGTTCTAAATAAACTGAATGCTGCATTTTTGGGGGATTTCTAAATAGCACTCGAGCGCTCTTGTACACCTGCAAGCATACTTGATGATCTGTGCTTCACACTATCACTGACCGAATTAGGCGTTTGTTGGGAAATGCTCCAAGTAAAACTGTATCCTCCAGTGGTGTTCCCATGCCGATACTGATTTTTGAATTTGTGGCGATACTACACATTTTTCATGTATTGTATCGGCGAGTACTTGTACCACACGTACATACTATATAGTGTTTTTTTTGTGGCTCTGCAGACGCTGAAACTCATAGTGATGCCAAGTTAAACCATTCTTGTGATTAGGCTAATGCTGTTATAAAATTATTACAAAACATGGCGTTAAGATAAGCGTAATTGACTCTTCAAATCATAACAACGCCGCCCAAGAAGTGACTTCCTGCTTTGGTCCAGCACGCCAAAATAGAAGCACACAGGTCATCTCATTGATTAGTTCAGCAGGTACTTTCAACATTACAAGAATATGATTACATACACACATTTAATGTTTTGTCTGTTAATAGTTAGGCAGAAAGAAAGTTGAACCAATGAACTGCTGAACTAATGAATAAGATGGTGCTTTTATTTTGGCGTGATGGATTGAAACAGGAAGTCACTTCTTGGGCGGCGTTGTTATGATTTGAAGTTATGCACAGAGTTAAGTAGACCATTTTTAAAGCCCATGGAAACGTTGTTGTTACTTGTGTCGGGCCACAGCAGTGTTCAGCGGTAGCCTGAGTGTGTAAACGCAGAATAGACCTAAAGTGTGCCATTTATATTGCTGGCACTTTGAAGAAACGTGTCCAGCGTGTCCAGAGTTATATCCACCGGAAAAAGAATGAAGTTCCGAAACATATGATTTTGGGAGCTTGCTGTGCGGATCCTTTTCCACCTTCTTTCAATTGTTCCACTTTTGGATCCAGCACGCAGCCTCATCTGCCTTTGGATGTGAGTGTTTTTTTTTCTATTCAGCTAATCATAGTAAGCCTAAAGACGACGGTCTAAATAGTATTGGACTGGTACTCTGAGCCCAAGTATCGGATGGGAAAAAATGGTATCAGAATAACACTAGCATCCTCATTATGTTCTCCTTTCTCACGAACAAACGTGCTTAAAAATTACAATGTGAGAAATGTCTTGTATATTTCAAACTCCAGTTGTTCACTTGCCATCTACAATGAACATATGTTCAAGCTTCTGTAGCATATGGTGGAGGGGGCCTTAGAACACTTATGCAAAAAAAGACACTAGCAACCATGACAAGAGCATGTACATATATTTAATCTCTTGTATGAACAAGTGGAAGATGTCATGTCACATAGAATCATCTGTTGGAAGAGCAATTGTTTCAATCTACAAGGTCCATTCAAACATTTAAAAAACATCAACACTATCTTAAATCTAATCCTGTAGCCGACTGGAAGCCAGTGCAGGGAGGCCAACACAGAAGTTACATTATGTGCTCATATTTCCTCATGCCCATGAGCAGACTCGCCTGCAGGCGACGGATGGAGGTTTGATCGAGCCCACGGTACAGAGAGTTACAATAATCTAAGCGCCTAATAAAGCTGTGACTCATTGACACTCTCCAGGTCGGCATTAGGCAATTAGGTCTTGACTTTGCTGAGCAAACGCAGCTGAAAAAAAGCTGCCTTTGACGATTCCTAGCAGACTCAAGGCAATGGTTACTCAGGACCCAGAGCAGTGACATCACATGACTTTCCCAACAATTTCATGTTTAGTATAATTTAGCTTTAGGTTGAGAAATCTTTGTTCTACAATAGTACTGTCTGTTAGTATACGTTGAACTAATATGACCTAATGATTTGAGTTTGACGTTAAAAGCACATTCACTCATGTTTCACGTGTATCACTGAACTCTCCAGTGCTCTGTTCTTATTTGACCTTTACCAGAACAGAACGTTAGTTATAGCTTAATTGCAATAGACTATGAGACCACCGTATAGGTGCATAGTTGTGCACAAAGAGCAGCTTTCACTTAACGTATTCTGTAGTTCAAGTCAAAGTCAACAGTCTAAAAGTACTCTTTATCCTGCGGTGTCGAGTGAGGACAAAAGCACCTAAATCACAAGCTTGTACTGGTTTCCAAAGCCAAACAAAGTGATAAATTGCACATGTTTTCACTCTGGTACAAAGGAGGCGGAGCGGGGCTTGAAAATGGACAATTAAATGATCTACCAGCCCCAAAGGGGAGCTCATAGGCTGCAGATGAAATGAAAAATGTCAGAGGGAATTGTGTTATTTCAGCTTTTTGTTTGGCGGTGAATACAATAGTGAACTGAAATGGCACTGAGATGGATTGGATGAAGAGTGCCTGGAGATACAGTAAATACAGTAAATATTTACTTTATTGTTATGATTATTTTTTCCCTTACCTGTATTTAAATTTAGTAAATGACTCCCTTGTGAGTATCTGAGTGCTATTAGTGCTCATCAAATTTATTTTCAACACTTAGCTATTCTTTGTCTGGCCATCAGGGTCAAGGAAAATGCAGGTAATACTTTTTTTTAGTTTAGTTTTTCATAATCACTCAGAAAGTAAGGTTTGGGTTTAGATTAAAATGTTGTTTTAATAAAAGAAATCTGCAAAGACAATATACACAACAGGGCCAGTATGTAGAAAACAACTATACGTTTGTGTGTCACTGACTATATTGATATTGAAGGATTCAAGGACACTCAAGACTGTGTTGTCAAAACGGGATGAGAAAAGGGATGCATCCCATACACCACACTGTAATCATTATTCATTCACACTATACTTGGTGGTAACCTACTGTTGTAGCCACAGCTGCCCTTGGGGTAGACTGACGGCTGCCAGTCGTCGCCATTGGCCGCTCAAACCACCACCAACCACTCGCACACATTTTTTGCACATTTTTACTGGTGGGGAAACCTACGCAGACACAGGAAGAACATGCAAACTCTGTGCTGTGAAGTACAATTGCTAACCGATATTAGAGTTAATTATTGTTCACACCATTTAGATACTACAATGTGTTAGATGTGTAGCCGGCAGCTAATGTCTATGGACAGTATTTGCTGATTTGCCCTAAAATGGCAGATTTCTGTAACATTCAACTTGTACAGTGTACCTTTCTATCCCAGTCTCTATACAAGAAACTTTGTCCAAGTTGGGGCATTATTTCTTCATTGCAAAATAGGGTCAATGACGGTCTTGATGGATTTCTGCACTCCCTTTCCTTTTTATTTTCCAGTGTTAAAAATCCATCCATTGTCATCCATATACCACCGGTTTTTCAATTACTCTATCATATGAAAGTCAGTGCTTGAAAATCCCATGTTTAATTAGCTCTTGACTGCGTAACTCCAACTGATAAGAACTCAATTAAAATTGAAAAAGTAGTGACTTTATGGCTGTGTAGTTTTGGTAGAATTTAACTCAAAGACAAAATGTGAGTTTTGGACTGCTGCCAAGCCCACACTGGAGGAACAAAAGTGGGATATCTGCAAAAGCCACGGCTGTTTATTATTCCCAGATGAGTGAAGTTTTAATAGCCCCAATAATGGACTCGGTAAAAGCTGTCAAAAACCAATGAGGTAGCGACTATTGATAAATGCAAACAAACAACGGTGGTTAGCTGGTCACCGCGGCAACTGTCAGTGAAAGAAGCAAGGAGGCAGTAAGTCCTTGAAGTCAGAATTACACTGTACGTTTTAATAGTCTCATATTGAGCCAGTTCATAAACAGAATACTGCCTCCCATAGAAAGGCTCAACATTTCAACATCTACTGTACTCGTATTTCTGTCATTTTTTTTGCTGAATGTTTTTTTTGTCCTGATTGATTGGACGAACAAACAAACAGATAATTTGTGGATACCTGATCTTAACCGATCTCAGAAGCTAAGCCTGGTTGGGTCTGGTTAGTACTTGGATGTGTGACCATGAGGAAATTCCAGTAGCCTGACTGAGGGGTCGGAGAGTTCGCTGGTGCAGATGTGAGCAGCTGCGCCTTTCAGAATATATGAAGACAAATGGGTAAATTGATGACAGGATCAGATCATGCTACATCCTACACACCAGTCATTAGACCTGTCCTCCCCTCTGACTTGCACAACCTAACTGCAGCTCGGACCAAATGTCTCCTGAGCCGCTCCTCTCTGCAAGGCGAGGAGACGTCTATCACTCAAGCTGCTCTTCTGTGCAGTCTCGTACAGCACTTGGCCAGTTTGTTTTAGGGCATCCTGTTGGGAGTTGGGACAATAGCGTTCGATTCTGACGTATCAGCCACAAGCACATTTTCCCAAACCATATACAGCCAGTTTCACAAATGTCATACTTTTACCATTTCGTAACAAGAGTTCTGAGACTCCTGAAGCACTCGAGGAGGTTGTAGACGTGTCCTAAGGGGATGTGTTTGCCCTTATCAAAGTCTTATCCTAGCTAGAGAGGGGGGTAGATAGCGCTGCGATGATGGCAAGTTTCCCCCAGAGTGGCCTTTTCAGTTTTACCTCTTGGTCTCTGTGTCCCTTTTCCTCCCCGTTGTGTGTGTCTTATTAGCCCATGGCAAGTCGGGCTAATTAGAGCCGACGTCGCGCCTAAACCGGCACGCACTCCTGTACCTTACGTGAACATGAAGACAGGTGCACAAAGTCTCAAGTAATACTGCCTGAACTTTTATTTTTAGGAGCAATTCAACCGTTACTGTGAAATGTGAACTGTTATGTTAGGTTTTAATTTGCTGCAGGTTATTTAAAAATGTTTTGTACAATAAACTGCCAGGTAATTTACTAGAAAAAACAACAGATATGCACAAAACGGAAAGAAAAATATTCTGTTAAGTAAAACTCAACAGCATGGAATTAGAAAGTGTTAGGAGTTATCAAAAGTGAAATAATGTTTGTGTTAACTGGACTCTATAAATCTTTGTAACTACATTTAATATATTTTTTTTTTTAAGGAACAGGCCACCGTTTTGCCATACTGAGATATGTTCTTACCTGAGCTTTGACGAGTTGATACGTACCTGTCTGGTCTATTGTTAGCATTTAGCTTCTCTTCCTTTAGCTTCTCCTCGTCACACAAAATTAAACATGTCGATTTGCTAAGAGGATAAAAAGGGGTACTATATAGGAGCACTTCGACGTCCGCTCAGTAATATCTTCACTCCTAAAGAATTCTCTGCATGGACGTGGAAGTGCTCCTAAGGTGTTATTGCTCCTCACAATATAGTTCCCCTTTTTATCCGCTTAGAAATTCGACTTTTTTGTGTAACTGCATTTGGATCTTTACGGATACTCACGTAACCGCATTTAAATAGAGAAAATGTGGAAGAGCTTCTAACTTCACCCTCATTTGGGGATATGCTGGGAGAGGCTAAGTGCTAACAACATCTTTGTTTGTTTTTTGCGTGACTGAGCGCACGCACAAAGACAAGACAGTTATGCATCAACTCGTCTAAGCTCAGGTAAGAACATATCTATGGAAAAACGTTGGCCTGTTCCTTTAAAAAATAATTTCTTGTAAACATGTTGGTTTCCATGTTTTATTCATAGAATCCCAGAGTCCCTATTGACGAGCAGGTATACATTTTGCCCCACATTTAAGCAGTATGCCATTAGAAATTGATACCTGGCATTTAGTCCATGAATAGACAATGCCTTGTTTAATAAATAAACAGTACTACTGCAAGTTCATGCCCTGGTAATGTAACTGCCTGTTTTATTTAGTAGATTCACCGTCAGTGGATCCATACGCTTTCAATACGCAGGAGTCACGTGACTATAGCAGCGTGCATTGTATTATGCGCTCCGTAAACGAATGCCTTTAGTGAAAACGCATCGCCCCTGAGGCTTTTGGGGCCTGGGGCAGTCTCCCTTAGCTCAGCCTTATTGGGAGCTAAAGTACTGCTAAAGGCTATACCGCAATGTGTGTGCCAGATAAAAAGTCATTATCGCCCCAGAGGGGAGGTAGAGGGGCTTCTCATGTTGGAGCATTGCTTTCAAGTTCACCCTGGTCTCAGCAGGAGGCAGGAACTGACGGGGCAATCTTTGTCATCATGAACGAAGGAGGAGCCTGTTGGATTTTCCATACATTATAATGTCAGAGTCATGAGATTGGGAAAGGAACTGCTCGGTGTAAAGGCCAGGAAAAGTGGACTCCTGGGTTGGTTTGGCTGTGGGCGAGAGATAAATGTGCCAGTGGTGTTGATGTTTAGGCACGTACATGTATGATGCTTTCTATGCTTTCAATGCTTTTACTATGTCAAACGTGTGTTTCTGGTCTTATGAGGCTGCTGAAGCACTTCATGCAGCTTCTCTAAGAGTGAAATAGTATGTAATAAATTGAGAGCCAAATCTCTGTATTTTTTTTATATTTTAAACATTACATAACCTTTCACAGGACTAATTGTTGGATATTTGGAGTCGAACTACAGTAACCAGGTCAAAAGCCATAAAGACAAGTAGCTGAATGCCATTTCCCTCTGGTTACCACCTCACACAGACAGTCCTTGTGCTGCATTACAGCAGATAGCAGTCAATACTCTCTCTCAACCATCACTAAACAATGGACTCTACATGAGGTCAGAACAAACACCAGCGTGGTGCCACACATCAATTTTACATCAAAAACCTTAGGGGTATTCTGTGAAACAGCGCGCAACCTTTTTCCCATCCCATGAAATTATATTTTAATATTGAACTTTTTACTTGTGTTCAGGGTTTAGAACCATTTTACGACATTGATGCATAATTATTATTTGTTACATAAGTAAGTGTTTGTCTAAAGGCTGATTAGTTACTTTAATGAGACCTGTTGCTGTAACCAAGTATGAACAGAGAGACCAATCTATCTAAGTATAGGCCTGTTTCAGCTGTTTCTGTGCTATATTAGCACCTCCCCCCCAAAAAAAATATTGCATTCTTCTTACAACTGTTTTTACACAGAGTATACAGCTCTTTTTGGTAATGACATATTTGAATAGCAATTTATAATTATTTTTAAAATTATGTGGTGAGCATTTGTGCACTGTTCTGTATTGAACACATTCACACTCACATTTCTTTTCTCCTTTTTTCTCCTGCCATTTTCGTATTCACATGTTTCATATCTCCTGTCATTTACTCAAGAGTTATTGGATCATGCACTTAACCCTCTCCATAGAGAATGTATGTGTCTGGAAAGCACTTCTGCTCTGTCAAGGTGTATTTGTTAAGTGCTACAGAAATAAACATTGATTGATTGATTGATTGATCTATGTTGCACCTGAAGCTAAAAATGTTTGGGTGTAATTTCCCACAAAGTACCAAGTACGACAAGTGAAACTTTGTTTTTTTTACTGTCTGCGCCGGGCGAGAGTGGTGCAATTAGTAGAGCGGGTCGTCTTGCGATTGGAAGGCTGTGGGTTCGAATCCCAGCTCCTGCAAATGCACTGTCTTTGTGTCCTTAGGCAAGACACCCTCCTTTCCTCCGTTGTCTGCGTACACTTCTATATGAATGAGAGAGTGAATGGGTGACTGGTTCCTTACTGTAAAGCGCTTTGGGCCTGATAAAGGTAGAAAAGTCCATTTACCGTTTTACGGCTCATAACATCTATAACAGTTTAACACTGCTCTTTATGGGTTGCTTCAGCGGCATCAAATGCCGGTGGGTCAAATGCAGAGGACAAATAAATAAAGTACTGTGTATTTTAACCGTAGCCTTAAATTGTAAACATCCACTTTCAGATTTGACATTTCTGAAATGACTGTCTTCAAACAGTAGCAGGGCATCAGTTTGCTTCTAATGGACAGAAAATGTTGATGTGCTACTGACTTTTCCCTTTTTTTTTTACTGACTGCTCTTGCAATTTAAGATAAATGATGTGTACGTATTGCAGGGAGCAGAGCGCCCAGTCTCCCTTCAGAAAAGGCACCTATAACAGTGACAGTGGCCATCATGTCTCCATTGATTTTGAGCTATCTTCAAATGTCACACATTAGAGACAAAAACTGAGAAAAGGACACCCACAACTGCCAGCTTTGTGGATCTAGCACAAGGCTGTTAAAAACAAAAGTGGAAATAGTTGAGCAGGGCAGCACTGACGGGAAGAAACTCATGAAGAGATGGCTTTGTGGTTAACAATGACACTGCATCAATTATTTGTAATGATGGCTTGTACTCAGATGGCTAATAGTCTATTTTCAAGTCACCATTATACTACTATCTACTATAGTGGATTCCTGTGTGGAGCGGGATTGAGTCGAACTCGTCCAAGCCAATACGGAGCAATGTTCGCTTATGTCCAAAATGAAAATAGGGATATAAACATTGTGAGGGAAAGTGATTATACTCTTTTACTTGTATCGACACAGAAGAAACCTGGACTGAGTGCACTTAGGATCAGTCCCAAAGTATTGCAAATTGCAAACAGAATGATAGAGAATGAATAATAGGGAAAAATAACATGGAGAATGGGGCTTGGAGCAGTGTTTACTGCGGCGCCAACGCATCTCTTGTCAAGAAGCAGTGTTTCTTCTATTGCATTGATGGTTCTTACTTGGATGAAAATGTAGTGGGAAGAAAAAGTACAGGTTTAGATAACACCAAGAGAGTTTGCCCTGTTCTTCATGGTCCTTTGGTCAGATTTACCTCCAATCCAGGGACCAGAGTCTGTGCAGCTTAAATATACGCACATCCATTTTAATCTACAGTTAGTCTTTCCATTGTCATTTTTATCTGAACCAACCCCATCAATGTTTGCTATCTTCTCTTGTCACTTTGATAGTTAAAGAGAGAAAAAAAAAAGGCCTCCTTTGATGTTGTTGTGAATAAAACATCCCCCTATCTGTAAAAAAGACACTTCATACACAAAATGACAAACTCTTTGCCTGCTTCTTATTTACTTGCTGTGTTGTAAATAGAGATGCACCGTTCCAGCTTTTGTGCTTCCGATAACGATACTAGGGGACCAAGAGACTTTCGCTTTATCAGACTGAAAAAGTGATTAATTCTCTATTTAAAAATGTTTTGTTTTTAACAATTTGATATCAAGATCAATAAAGTCTTAATTTATCTTGTCATGGTGTTGCAGGTCAATCATCAATTGTATCTGTCAATAAACCAGTGGAAAAATATTTAACATGGATCGTTGGATTTTCTGCTCTCTCCTTGGGTTTGTGACTGGCTATATTTAGTTTACATGAATAAAAACGACTTACATAAAGTGATCTGATCATTACAAAATATTTTATTTGGCTACTTTAGTTTCTGGCCAAGCCTTGATTATTGAGTTCGGGAATGTGATGTCATATCGCTAAGCATTGTGGGATTAGCAGCAATTGTTAATTAATGGAGATTTTAAAAGTTAAAATACTGGAGTTATTGTTCACATTAAACTTGGACACCACAGTGTGTTAGATGTATTTACCAGCAGTAACTCAGCAGCTAATGGAGTTGTTCCACAGCTTTTTTCTCCACTTTTTATACTGCATTTAGCTAATGTTAGTCAATGGAAATGTATGCTAACAGCTGCAAAGATGGCGAATCTCCATGGTAACTGTGGATTTTCCCGAACTCTATTTGGCGTTAACATTAGCATGCTCCCGCTAGCTTTAGCATGCTGTTGCAGAGGTTAATACTAACTCAGCGATCGAATTCTCCAGGTTCTGAGCTTCATATGACTTCAGTGGCATACAGCATGTCCATATTCATGTAGATTTCATTGGTGAAAGTTGTGACGTTAAAACGTTGAGAGCCAAAACAGGTATTGGCTCAGTAGTAGTGGATATTTGCACACATCTCTGTTATGGTCATTGCTATGATAACTCTCCGTGTTCCCGTTGGGCCAATACTAAACGCTGCGTATAATTGATCCGTGGTTAGAGAGGGGGAGGACCTCAAGTGCTAATGAAGTTAAATGTTCTAATTAGAGCTGTTTTTTTTTCAACAACTTGGGCTTTTAATTAAAACAATGGGGTCTCGGTATATACCATCCCGGGGGAACAGTGTTCTTGCAACATCCGTCTTGCTCGCTCAGAAGCAGTGAGTTAGCTGTGTGATGAGATAAACATACAATTTTTATAAACCAAGCATGTCGCATATAGCTGTGAATGAGCAATAGGGTTTGTCTGGAAATATGAGGCATAAAAGATTTCTCAAACCATATTAGTCAGTCCTTTGATGTCTGTCGTAGCCTTCTCATGATTTATAATGTTATGTCTTCTCTCTGGCGTTTGTAATGAAATGTCAGTTCATTTTCAGCGTTTTATTATGCACTCGACACTGATTCACTCGGGGATGTGATCAATCGGCATCGCAAGTGGCTTTATATAAAACACACTGAGCTCAAAGAAAGCAAATAAAACACTCATGTAATCTTAATGTAATTAGTGTTTCCAGCTCGAGCCGACAGGGACTGGTTCATTTCAGTTTCTCCTTATTATGTATTAACTACCTAAAACAAGGACAAATGCAATAAGAAATGGCTGTCATGTAAAGAGCTTAATAAAACAATGTAATAATAAACCAAGTTAAGACCCCCTTATTAAACTGAGAGATGCTGCAGATGATAGCTTCTCAAATTGTGCTTCTCACTTTTTATCTGCAGTTCATGTCTTCTTTCAATTTAGAGATAATTGTTGATGTTTTTATCTTTTTAGTTATTGTTTAGAACTAATTTAGAGATATTTTTTTAGAGGTATGTCAGTGTTTCATGAACATTAACTCGAATATTGGTTTGATTTTTTCACTAAAGTCAAAAGGAATCTTGGTATATGTGACTTTAGAAAATCTTCAGCAGATGCACCTTTCAAAAACATGCTTCCTTTATTCTGACTGTATTTGCCCTGAGTGTGTTTCCCGACTGAGACTATAGCAACCACCTGATATGGCGCCATGTTCTTGCAAACATTATTCCGTGCCACATTCTCATAAAGTTGCATTCACGCTTTCTTTCTTATTCTTGGAGGCACTGAGCAACAACCACATAAACATGTCCTGACCTTTGGGAGGGATGAGCTGTCACTGTCACAGTGGAGGCTCATGAGCAATAGGTGGCGGCAAAAACTTTGGCTAGAACGGGACGTTGTTGAGTTAAAAGATACTTTTGTGACTTTTGTTTTGCTTTTGGAAACTTTGAGTTTGTGTTTTCATTGGCCACATCACTACGGTAGTTTGTGTAGAAACTTTTTGAAGGACAGTTGTGATCTAATGTTGGTGTTGATATTACAGACTTAAACACCTCTTTCTTTTAGAAACTACTTTTACCTACTATCGACATGTTTCAGATGATTGTGCCCTATGTTTAACAGAAGGGCCATGCTGCTCTCTCTGTGCGGCTGAAGTTTAATTGCACACAAAATAGAAATCTATTACTCTGTAACAGCTGTGTTGTGATGAGAATGTGGAGAGTTTCATAGATAAAACCTTCTGAAATTATCCATTATTTTTACACATCAAAGTTATGAGAAATATTAAAATTTTTGATTCTAAACCTTTTTCAGTGTCAGACTTTGTCAAAAGGCTTTTGTCCTTTTTACATTGGACAGCTTTGAGAAGTTGTAAAGTCTTGTTCCTGACCGGAGCGCCCTTCACTCCATCATAAAACTGATGAACCTGAACTCTCCTATCAAAGGATTTGCACTGATCTGTTCAGCTGCCTGTGACTCCAGTTCATCTTTCTCAAACGTTTCCTTTTTTTTATTAAACAGTCAAATTCTTGGCCGCGTTCCCACCTTCCCTCCCTCATCTCGAGCTAAAGAATCAAGATGTTCTCTGCGGGCTTGTTGTGGGGAACAGCCTGCGGTGCCAGCTAATTCCATTGATGCTGTTAACGTTGATAACCCAGAATGCCCTGCGTGCTTTAGCTGCGTGTGCTCTGTTTCGCCTTCTATTCTTCTATTCTGTAGCCTATAAGCAAACCACCACTCACACGCACTATGAACAATCTCTTCGAAATACTGTTAAAATGGGGAAATGGTGGTGCCTGCGAGCTGTGAAATGTAAGAGAAGTGCTGACCTTGATGGCCTAATGGCTCCAAATAGCACGTGAATGTCAGCGTGGCCTACACAGGAGGGCAGAGCTGGCCCAGGGGGAGCTGCTAAAGCCAGTGTGATGGACTTGTGAAAAGGAGAGATTAGAGTGGGTGGAGCTGATGGCGTGTGGTGGTGCGGTGCTGTGGTATTTGTCCATTTACACATACTGTGCAAGGAGGTGTCACTAAACAGAAAAAAACACTGGTTCTATAGTGTGGCTCGGTGGTAAAGCGTCTCGCACTAAGCTGAAGGTCAGAGCCGACTTTTTGATTCCATCCCTGCGCCCGTCCCAAAGCATTACTTAAATAAATCAACTGTGTTATATATTAAGTCTGTCTACCCAATGTAAATGTGCTGGAACCAGGCCGGCTAAAGGTTGGCTGTTCGACCTGCACATGAACCTGTGCCGTGTTTTCTGGAAAGACACTTGTTCTGCTTTGCCTTTAACGTCTCAACCCCCAGTCTGGCTTTGCCCAAATCTAAAAGCGTCTTAAAAAACAAACAAACAAACAAACGTCAATATAGTAACAAAAACGAGGATGAAAACGCAGCAAAAAAGTGACAAAAATGAAAAAACAAAAACATGCTGGAAAAGCAACAATAACAAAATGGAAAAGTGTCAAAAACATGATGAAAACACAACAGAAAAGCAATGGAAAAAAGCCACAAAAGAGCAAGAAAAAAGTAACAAAAAAACAACAAAGCAGCAACTAAAGAGCGACAACAACGTGCTGGAAAAGCAACAATAACACAACAAAGAAAGGCAAAAGAGCAACAAAAAAGTGACAAAAACACGACAACATGACACGACAAAAAAAGCGCTATAAAAAGAGACGAAAACAAGACAAAAATGTGACAAAACGGCACCAAACACATTTTAATCCACATCACAATCTCAATTTAGGACGATCTCAAATATCCACGTAGCATTTTTAAATGGTCAGATCTACAATCTCCTGTAGCAGTAACAGCATTTGAAGTATATAAGAGTGAGTAAACTTGTGTGTGTTCATTCAAACTGCAGTGGAAAGCATTAATCTTTTTCCCAAGCTAAACTTTATTTAAAGCGGGGGTATTATGCTTTTTTCAATCACATAGCACCAGTCTATACCCCACTACAATGATGACGAAACCTTCTGTTGGTCTGTACCTGCAGTAAATTAGAATAACTGCCTTGTATAAAATTGCTCTTTCAAAATGGCTGTAGCGAATGTCTTGAAATAGGCCTCTGTCTCTTTAAGAACCTCAGAGCCTTTCTGACACGCCCCCTCCACACGCGGTCTGTGGCATCAGTGGGGAGGGGGTTCTGCTGAGAGGCAGTGGTTGGTTACTCGGCTGGTGACGAAAGGATCGGGGCGTCTCCAGGAGGTGGGGGCGTTCCTAGGAGGACTCAGGTAAACCTATCCCTAAAATGGCCGCCATCAGAGTTTTTACAGATTACTCAAAAATATGTGAATGTGCCAAGGCAACACTTCAGGCATGTTTTTAATGAGGGAATGACATAATAACATGATGTAAAGCTTGAAAAAGTCGATTTTGCATAATAACCCCCCTTTAAAATACCATATGTTGTCTACATTAATCAACCACATTGGTGAAAGCTAATTTTATTGTGAACTTGAGGGTTGATTTTGCCCTGTGTGAGTGACTGTCCCAAAACAGTCCCAAAACAGATAAACAATATAAATGAATGACTGATATTTCCTTGACGAGTCACAGGATCTACATTTATGTCTTCATAAAAAACACCTGTGCCAAGTACTGGACCTGAAAGCCTCACATTCAGTAACAGGAGGAAGTGTGCATGATTAGTCACACAGTCAATTACTGTATGTACCCACCATAGATCTTACTGACATAATCCGCAACGGTACTTCCTGCTACCTGTTGCCATAGCTATAGTATATAGCTATATTTTCTATTTAGGTTTAGTTGAAGATGGACCCTCTCGCTAAAAACCTACAAAACATTTGATCCTGGATTGATGTAGAGGCCACTGTGATCGAAAGTAAAGGTGCCATGCTGACCATCCATACAGCTGCTGGGTCACTACAAGGTCAAATACGCATGATATCAACTTTTTTCCGCATATAAAGTTGCATAATGCACCTTTAATGTGAACGACCAAAGGTAACTTAATACAACTCCAAATGTCATCTTTATTGTGACTGTAATTCATTTTTTTATTCTGTTATTCTTTTCAATAAATTGTGATCTGCATATCACAGAAAAGTTTTGGTTTTTCAAGCTGTGCCCTTTTTTTTACCCCGCTGAAACTTGTGTGCAGCACTAAAAACAGCATTATGCCACCGCCAGAAAATTGCGTAAACATCTAACAAAAACAGGAATAAAATGTTTGTGGCTATAATTTAAAAGGGCCATTAATTCTCACTATTGCAAAAGCAGATGCTTGTAAAACCTGCTGATGGTGTTTGGATATGGGCTCCTGGAACACAAATTCATTACTTCAGGATGTTGCATTTAACAATATGTCGTCAACTGCAAAGGACAATGGTTTAATTTCCAAATTGGGGACATAAAAACATTGGCCTTTTATAGACGCCGGCCATTGTACATTTTATGATTGCCTTTCTAAGTCATCCGCAGTGTAATGTCCAAATTTATACTCAATATAGCTATCAATTTAGATAAGAGCCTTTTTTAAAAATTAGCTTATGCAAACGCTACACTTGACTTGCTGCCTTGTGCTCTAAAGCATTGGTTAATTTGAGTGTGAAAAAAAAGCACTGTAGAACAATATCAAGCACACATTCCATCATTTTCACAAAATCACATTAATTTGTGCCAAATTGGTTCAGCCCAATCAATTTTCCACTTTTCCTTTTCAGAATGATTGATATAAGGCTTGAGGGCTGGCGACTGTGGTCAGTGGAGATCAAATCCATATTTTCAAGCTGGTTCCGACCTCTGGCTTATATGAGATTTATGGTGTTTATACGGCGCTGAGAAGGAAAGTGGTGATAGCTACTGACATTTAAGACTTATTGTCAAACTCCACAGGATCTACTAGGTAACCTTTGTTAATGCAGAACTCCTGCCTGGTAACAAGACAGGGACCTGAAAGTGGAACACAGTGTAAAAGTGTGGCATTTTCCACAAAGTGCTACATAATCATTGAGTGCCACTTAGCATTTCACAATACTTTGGCACTATGTTGTTGACTGTAAATGTAAGACTACTATAATTTATAGGCCGTTCAGTAATGTGAACGCTGCCTTAAAGGAATAGGCCACCGTTTTTACATACTAAGATATGTTCTTAGCTCACTTTAGTCGAGTTAATATATCCCCGTCTGGTCTTTGTCCGCGCGCTCTGTCACGCAAACGAAGCACATACGCAGCCTCTCCCACATGTCATATAGCTCCGAAAAAGCTCACGATAGAAGCTACCAAGCTCTTCCACGTGTTCCCTATTTAAATAAAGTTACGTGAAGTGTTTTCATGCGAAGTATATTTACACAGAAATGTAGCATGTCGATTTTATAAGCAAATAAAAAGGGGGACTATATTGTGAGGCGTAATGATACGAGGAGCACAGCGTCCGCGTAGTAACTCCTAAAGACTTCCCCCGCTCACTTCCGTCAATAACCTTTAGGAGTTACTGCGCGGACGTTTTACTCCTCGTATCATTACGCCTCACAATATAGTCCCCCTTTTTATTTGCTTATAAAATCGACATGCTACATTTCTGTGTAAATATACTTCGCATGAAAACACTTCACGTAACTTTATTTAAATAGGGAACACGTGGAAGAGCTTGGTAGCTTCTATCGTGAGCTTTTTCGGAGCTATGTGACATGTGGGAGAGGCTGCGTATGTGCTCCGTTTGCGTGACAGAGCGCACGGACAAAGACCAGACGGGGATATATTAACACGTCTAAAGTGAGGTAAGAACATATCTTAGTATGTAAAAACGGTGGCCTATTCCTTTAACAAACACTTACCACATACTATTGCCATCACAAAAAAAATATCGTAGAATTGTGCTAAAGTAAACATTAATAGACTTTATGTGATGGCAAATGATGCAAAACCTATACATTTTGGGTGTAAGAATACCTCGTCAAGGTTGCCTGGCCTGCCAAACTACACGCTTTTTCAAAGACACATTTTATACCATTAGCCACTTCGGTTGATTGGGTTTTTCTGCTTAACCCCCTTTTACTTAGAAGTAAGTCTGAATTTGTGCTATACGTCACATAAAAACTTAAAAGATGAGACAAAAACATTACATTTACACTTAAGCTTACAAAATGTGAGACCTAGTTGTCTGAAACTTGGAATCTGCACGTTCTCTCCGTCCAATGCAATCCACTTTATTTATATAGCACATTTTATAAACAAGTGTTTCCAAGTACTGCACATAAGATCGGCAGTATAAAGATAGATAAATATCATAATATCAAGTGACACCAAACTAGTCATTCAAAAAAAGATGAGATCATTTAAAACAAAATCGTTAAAAACATAAATAGGATGCAATAAAAAATAAAATAAATAAGTTTAATAAAACTGAGAACGCTCTATCCCCTCTGGTTTTACGGTTCGTCTTAGGAACCACGAGCCGGAACTGGCCCGCAAGAGTGTAAATTTGGATGAGGTCTGTGAGGTACTGAGGGGCCAGTCCATTCCGTGTCTATGTAGGTTTGATCTGGGCGTTTTCCCTACCTCCAAAAACATCCTGGTCAGGTTAGTCACAGCGGCATAGGAATAACCCCACATCTGATCTCCGCAATTTCCTCCTCGTCTGATTGTTTAATAACAATAAAGTTTTCATTTATTCATTCATTCATTCATTCATTCAAAATACTTGCTTGTGTGGCCGGTGCGCCAGAAAGCCCATGTCAACCCAGTATGTTCAACAGGAAGCATACAGTACCTGAATCTGCCCCTAAAGATGAACTAGTTGTAATACAGATGGTGCAGTCCTACATCTGAGTAGTTAGTTGATTCTTTACACTCACTCTGGATGTAACGAGTCCCCGATGCTCAGTTAGTGCGGGCGGGTGACACTGTGGAGCTGCAGATGATTTCCCCAAGTGCCTTTTAATTGAACCATCCTCGACTGTCTCAGGACATGCCGCGTGCGCCTGCGACTCGGCTCTGTGCTTCGGCGATTTAGACGATGACACCGGGAAGCATTAGGATATTTTCTCCTGATGCGAGATTTTCATAAGAATGGCAGCCAATCCGTAAAAGCCAATGAGGTGAAATGCGTGCTTTGATTTACAGCATTCTCAGACTCGGTAATCCTTTCTCATTTCCACCGGAACAAGGCAATAAAAAGGGCTCTCATTCAGCAGCCACGTCTGTTTATCCATCAATAAAAAGCCTGAGTGGGGCATGGAAATGAAGTGCGTGGTCCATTGACAGGAGTGGAGTGGGCAGAGAAGGAGGGCGACAGGTGCACGGCTGTAGCACCATTGTAGCACGTCCTTGTCATGTTTAATAGACCTAATTCAACACAATACTGCACACTGTTGTAATGGAGCAGAAGGATGGACTCAATATCTTAATGCAAGTATAATGTTTAAAGGATTGTAGGATGCTCTTTAAGTGGTTTTAAAAGGCACAGCGGAACTTGGAATAGGCCAACGTTTTTCCATACTTACCTGAGCTTAGACGAGTTGATGCGTACCTGTCTGGTCTTTACGCTTGCGCTCGGTCACAGAAAAAGACCAAAGATGTTGTTAGCATTAAGCCTCTCCTCCTCTCCGCTATGGTATAAGTTAGAAGCGACCAAGCTCTTCCATGTTTTTAGTTACAAGTATAGTTACACAAAATAAAACAATTAGGCGATTCTCTAAGCGGATAAAAAGGGGTACTATATTGTATGGCGTAATAACACCATAGGAGCACTTCGACGTCTGTGCAGTAATATCTTCACTCCTATTGAATGCTCTTTGTGGATGTCGAAGTGCTCCTAAGGCAGGGGTGTCAAACTCAAATACACAGTGGGCCAAAATGTAAAACTTGAACAAAGTCGCGGGCCTCCATTGAACAAATGAACCTTTTAATATGGACCCAAACAAGATTTGCTTTAACATTGAATATGGAACAAGCAACACTTATTACTATACAATATATAACTTAATAGTCCAGATATGCAAAATCTGAAAAAGCTCGAGTAGTCATTTGGTATAGCCTCGCGGGCCAAATATAATTACATTACGGGCCAAATTTGGCCCGTGGGCCAGAGTTTGACACCTATGTCCTAAGGTATTCTTACACCTCACAATATAGCACCACTTTTAATCCGCTTAGAAAATCGACATGTTTAATTTTGTGTAACTATACTTGGATTGTGTAACTTCTCACATAACCGTATTTAAATAGAGGAAACGTAGACGAGCTCGGTCGCTTCTAACTTTACCCCCGTCCCATAGAGGAGAGGAGGAGAGGCTAAATGCAACATCTTTGGCTCTTGTTATTGTGTTCTATGGGGAAAAGTTGTTGCTTCCCAAAATAAGATATAAGGAAAGATTATTCAGCACCCAAAAGAATGGGAAGTGCTACATTTGGACTGTATATAAACATTGTCTTTGATTGTATGAACTGCAACACAACCCAGTTTCCTCTGGTCCTAAGCATGAATGAGAGAGCTGAAGAACGATGGCACAGCTGGGCGGCAGCGAGGGCAGCGGCAGCCAACAGAGATGACTGGAATGCAAGAGTGCCGGCCTTTTGCGACTTCTAGCACGCAGAGCTTTAGGGTTAAGGGTAAGGCTGGAACTAGTGCCTGGTCAACAACCAAATCCACTGAAGAATGAATAGATACAGTATAGGATCCATATATATTCAAGCGGCATTGTTATATGTGTATCTGCTTGCACTTGCATGTTCCAATGTCTAAACAAAACCCAAACCACAACTATGTCCTCTCTTCATTTTGGTTGCATTTGGGACATTGATGGAAAAGGATGCAGACTTAATGTGGCTTTCTCCCATCTAAAGACACTGTCTGTGTCATTGGGCTTTCAGAGTGGTTTATCAGCCCAGTGCAAAATGCTTGTGTGAAATTCGCTGTGCAGGCTTTACTGAATTGGCAGAGGAAGGAGCCTATTCTTCTGGAGATGTCTGGCTTACGGGTGTGGAATTCTCTATAATTCATTCTCCACTTTCTCTGTAGTTCTTATTTTAATGAAAAGGGCCATTGATGTGGATCTCTGTGGGTTTAAAAGACACAGCAGTGCTATTCACTGCCTACGTCTCTGTGGCTCCTCAATGATACTGGACTTTGAAGTGTGATATTAAAAAGTAAAAGTGCCACCAGACCCTGTTAAGAAATCAGATGTTCTGTACCCTTTAAGTAGGTTTGCTAGCTCAATGCGATGGAGCGCCTGTGGAGTGTGTACGATGCACCATTTGTTCAGTAATAATAATCACCCGCCTCATGTATTTAAATGTACATTATTGTTCTGATATTCTACAGAAAACACTGTGAGTGACAACAATGATGAGCACTGTCTAATGTAAAATTGCCTTCACTACAAAAGAAGCAAGTTAATGTTTGCAATAGCCATGTTGCTCAAGAGGGTGCATTCATGCCTTTAAGTTGAATGAGTTTCTTCTAGTTAATTATACGGGTCCCAGTTGAGTTGTAATCTAAATACGTAGGTTGCAATAAAATGTTGGGTGAATGATGTGGATCTGACACTAGAAACTGTAATAATCATTTAAGAAAATACATTTTCAAACACAACACGATCTCCTCTCCTCTTATAAACTAAGCAAGTAAAAGGAAATGGACATCAATACATGGCAACCAAAGAACTATTAGGCCCTATAGGGGTTTCAGCTTCAACATTAGCCGCAAACACATGCGATGATAATAATATGTTTTACTCGTGCTGTTTTATGAAGGAAGTATTGATTTTCTCGAGTCCTTGGTAATAACCTAGAAACCTTATGACCACAGGACATGAGAGGATTACTTGACCGAGAAGTGAACTATACAATGCACAATATTCTGAAAAGAACAATTCTTTATTTGTGCTGCAATTGTTTAAATGAGCAAAAGTCAAAAGATCAGCCTATCGTAAACTTTGCATACCAGTTTGTAGCCTGGTTAAACATGTCAGGGGTTCATGAATAAAGTTTTCCTGTTGAGTTTGAGATTAATGGATGCCACACTGCATCGTAAGCCCCCACTTTGTTCATATGGCATTTGTTAAGGCGGTGTGAATTATGGCTGTGATCGTAGTTTGTTGGAGCAACAGTGCAAATACTAGTGTTAACATGTAAGAGTACATGTGGTCTGCCAACAGAACCCTATTTCCCCGGTTACACTTGGCCCATGTGCGTCCTGACAGAGATCGTGCCGTGAAAGGTATACTGTGATCAAGATTGTAAAGTCTCCAACACTGCTGATATTTGTCACACTTTGGTTGTAGTTACATATATATATATATTTTTAATCATAGTCCTGGTGTCACTGGAAGACCCATTTTTCCCCCTCAATGAGGAATCGCAGATGGATGCTGATGTGTAGTTTTATGGCATAATTAATGGCTTTTCTGTTCACAGCTTATTTTCGAACTATGATTGCTCATGTTTTTATCTCCCAACAAACTAGTGCAGATCTCATTAGCGCTCGCTGTCAACGGCATTAACATGAAATTACTATGTGATTTGACAATTTCTCCACTCTAATCAGGGTCATTCATTTGGTAAGCTGATGGCACTTCCCTTGTTTAGCATGGAGGCTAAATTACATGCAATGCAGTGATTGACAAGGATAGGTAGTTATTTTGTGGATAACATTGTCCAGACTTCTCCCTCCAGTGGCCTTGAATGCCTGAGGTTTGCATGAGATACAAGTGATAGACAGTCGAACAAAACCTCAACCTACATGGAAATAACACACACTCATCTCCAGTCCAATACTGAACTGTGCATAATAGCGGTATTGTTGTAAAGCTCCAAAGCATCACACTGCTGTACTGCCGCCTTATTTATGGTCTTTATTGCCTCCAATCGATCCACGCACAGCCATTTTCCATCTGAAAATCAATGTCCCAATTGCATTTGTTTTTCTTCCGCTAACCTTGGCTAATCCCATTTCTCAAAATAAAACATCCTAAATATCATTCATCTGAAAATGTCATGTTGGAGAGAGAGTTTAGTGCTTCTGTTTGGGTCCCCATAACTTCGTAGCATTTAGCCAAGCTTCCCCATTGTTCCCATTGAACTATTGGCATTTCAATGACCGAGTGCACTCTGTAAAACGTGACGCGTGTGACAAACATGGTGAGACGAGGCCATCATTTGTGGGAGAAACCGCACAGGAAGTCGTGGTGTAATGGAGGCTAGCACAGTATGAGCAAGGACAAGGTTAGCCAGCATCTGTTAGTGCGCAGCCAGACTCCGGACACATTCAGATGGGGGAGGGGGAGGTGGGGAGACTCCTCGGCTCGGACGCAGCATGACAGGCGTGATTGGATTTGAATAGTAAAACCTTTCTGCATGTGACCTGACCACATAGAGCCAATACTTTCTTCCACCAGTTTGACAATTTGTAGAAAATTTCACGTCGTACCTATTATTTTCCTTTCGTTCTCATCTTTGTGACGGTTCAGTTTAGTTGGAAATAGTTAGAATATGTTCGGAATTTGCTCTGGCAGCTTCATACAAGACAACAATAATAAGTGATAAACAGAAAAGGCTACAGATGAAGGCCAAGGAGAAATGACTGGTTTATTGTATATTTTCAGGAAGGTGCTCTGACTGAATGCAGCTTTTGGATATACGTTCATGGAGACGATGAACTTCTACGCTGCGCAATTAATTTCACTGCGATATTAGTGAGTTATATCTTGGAAACTCAACGTGCCCTTTATCTTGAATCTTTAATTTCTTTAATTTGACAGAGATGTACAGTCAAATTTGGCAATTTGTTTTAGGCAGACGGCAGCATGATTTGTTGTTATTTCTGGAAATTAAAGACACCTAGGATTGATTAAAGAAACAAAAAAAACAATGTGGGGGTGTAAGCGAGCTCCCCTGTGTGCTGCTTGCTGCTTTTTTTTGTTGCCATTTGATCACTGTGTTTAGCATCATCTCCTTGCCCTTGTCAGCTGAGGAGGAGGCTGAATCTGGCCTGAATTAATGTACCATAGCAACAACAGCGACTCTTCCTTCCACATTTGTGCTGACATTTTATTACATGTTGTGGAGGTGGACGATGACGGACTCCACAAACAAACACCTGGAAGAGAGACATGCTTTTCCCACTGTTTTATTCCTTGCAGGACTTGCTTGAGGAGGCCCATATCTAATGAATTCCATTAGACATGCACTAGTCTGCTGTATAGGCCACATTGTGAAAGAGCTACATTTTATTGGCAAGCAATGATGTTTTTGAACAATAAGCGCCTTGCCGACATATTTGCGCCGCATATGTGGGTGATTCAGCGAATGGCCCGGCGTGGAGTGCTGCTGGAGCCCGTGTGAAGTATAAGCGCTGTGCAGATGGTGCGGCTCCTCGGAAACGTCCTTGTTTGCAGCTCACGGTTTATGTTGTAACACTTAAAGATGCAACAATGTGTGCAAAACATGCTATGAAAATAATGATATTTACAGTGCCGACATTGCACCATTTTTAGATTTTCTGTCACACTTTCACTTGTAAAGGGATGTTGCTTGAGACATAAATTGCAAAGGATGACTTTTTGTGAATCATTAGCGAAAGTTTTTGTGGATATTAAAACAGCTCCTCCGATTGCGAAGGGTGTAGCTGCCAGACTGTTTATTCTAATGTGTTCATATGAAAAGATGCACCAACCATCTTTATTTTCTTTTAAATTTATTTTTCCATAATAATGTGGCCCCAATTTGTGGACAGCCTGCACTGGTTGTATTCCCTGTTGCAACATCAACATTTGAATACATAGAGTGAATACTGCTGCTACAGCGGCATCGAATGATGGGTCAAATGCAGAGGACACATTTCCCTTGGAGGGCATGCCTTAACCTTAAGTCCATAGTCCATTCTTTTTCAATCCCTCAAGCTTTATAACCACTTCACAGGTATCTCAACCTGTTTAAGAGACTTTTTCTTCATTTGTTTTTAGGGATAAAGGCCAGCACACTACACGATTCGAACGTCAGTCCAGTCGAGACCCGCCCCCACACTACGCGACCCGACTATGTGCGACTGTCTTCGACTAGCCAGGACTCGGCGCGACTGAGAATTAGAGCAAAATCGGGCATAAAAGTCGTGTAGCGGGTGCTGGCCTTAAGTCATTTATGAAGTCCATGGTAGTCTTCAATAATATAGGCACATGGTGCTATGTAAAAAATAGGATACATTAATGGCATGATTGCGTTGCTACCAGCAACTGAGTTTCGCTTGCTGCTGTTGACAGAAGAAGTTTCCATTTTTACCTGGCTGCAGCAGAGTGATCTGAGCGGGAGGTGTCCACCTGGATCTCCGTTTTATCAAACTCCAAGAAAATCAGCTCAACGCAACACTCTGTTTCACTTGAATCATCAGTTCTTTGTGTACTTGCTCTGTTGTTTGGTTGTGAGCAAATCCCATCTTGCCTGGAGCAGTGCTGGAGAGAGCTGTCTGCTGCTCATGTAAATGAGCTTTAAAACCAGGAGCTGCACTATGGTGACTTAAATGAATAAGCAATTATACTGGTCCTGGAGATAGAAGAGATAAGACAAGACACACACAGAGAATTACATCGACTGCTCTTTTTATTGGAGTAACAAAAAGGTTATCATCGCCTTATAGTGTGTGATCTATTGTATGGATGAGCACGCTGTATTATTCCCCCTTCCATCCCCACAGCTCTCTACACAAACATATAAAGGTGGATTAACCCTGTCTTCTCACTTCGATATTGCTTGGAGATGAAACTGCCTGCTGTAGTCCCTCCACCAGTCTGCGATGACAATCTCACAGAGCCAACAGAAAGCCCATTACTGCTACATGGGGGCAGATAACGACACCAGATAGAGGCCTTAGGAGGACGAGAGCCACCTTCTGTCCTGAGTGTTGACCAAGGCATGGCTCTCAACTGACCTATGAGGCTAATAATACTTTCTGAGAGAAAGCCAGTCCAGCATTGATGATAAAAAGCTGTTCACATTGATTGAAAGCTTCAATGAAATAGAATGGTCACGTTGAGGCACTAGCATTTGATGATGTCAAAATGTCTGGTGGACTGAAGTCACCACACCTAATCGAACTGATAATTTCCGACATCATTTATCGGTTTGGTCCACATACCTCCCAGATTTATTAAATAGCTAATTTCATTTTAGTTCAGAGAAAATGGTTATGTTTTTTTTCCTTCATGTGGTTAGATTATGCTCTTACTGTTGTGATTCGAGGATAATTTCATTTTTGCTGACGTTGAACCTTGGCCAGTTTTTGTTTCATGTGGATAGTCCCAGTAATAACAGAACTATTCATCATAAACCATCTGCATTTTGACAAAAGGTAAATTCTGCCATTGTGACATGTTCACCTCTGTTTTAATTTATAGAGTCTTTAATGAATGCTATCATGTGACATAAACACAACTTTTGAATGATCTAATTGCACAAAGAGTGGATAAAAATGGTAGATATCGTAACAGAGCAAGGGTGCGTATTGAAAAAGACCTCCCAGACGTTCTCACTGATGTTTAATGGAGTCATTTGGAGCCTGGGCTAGAACGGCGCCTGAGGGTAACATCTTCCAAACGTTTATAAGTGCAGCGCGACTTACATAAAAGCAGAAATCCTCACCTGGAGGGTCACAAAGAAGTGTGATGCATAACAAATCCCTGAGTAGTGATCTTTAAGTGAAGGGTAAAAACAGGTGACTCTCTGGTTTCCACTGATGCACACAGCACAATTGGCTCTGGTACTTTGTGGGTAAGTAGATCCAGTGTCAAGGGCCTCGTAAAACCACACAAAATTCAGAGACAAAAATACAGTTGAGGCCCACATAATGTAGATCACAGAATAGGATGTTAGATGGTTAAAGATACAAACTTTGTCATATACATTTTCGATATCTTATAACAAAGCTTTTGACAGAACTTAGGAAGAGCTATCATGGGGTGGATTTACATTACACATGATAATTATAATTCATTAAAAGTGCAATATCTCCTTAACATCCAATAATAAAAAGCATTTCAAAGCTGTACTTCTGCAGGAGCATCTCACTGTCAGGGCAGGCTTCATTACCAGAGAAGATGGCCTGTGAGTAATCTCCACACTTAACCCTCTAGAGACCTCCAGTTGCTGCACAAGTGCGGGCACAACTTCACGACTGACTGCGTTCACGGGCATCATATAAAACCCTCTCACTTGGAAACACAAATCCTTCACAGTTCAGTCAGAGCCGTGAGCTGGTGCCACGACCCGATCAGCAAAGTCCCCATGTCACAATCTTTCATTTACCCCTACGGCCTGTGTCTTTTTCAACCAGCACAAATGTAAAGGACTGTATGGCTTCTTTGAGTGCCCTCTGGTTCTAGTTCTCAAATACACTTTATCTAAATGGAAACAAACAAATAAATACGTTTGCATATAAACACCAACGCTGACAAATAAACAGATACAACGTTTTTTTTTCATAGTTTGGCTGGGGGTGTGACTTATACTCAGGTGCGACTTATAGCGACTTAGTGACCTCCCTCTCTCCTGGTGCAGCTGAATTGTTGGCCTTTTTCAGTGAATTGTTTGCCTTTTTCAGCGAACCACGTTGTTTTTCTGGATACTTTTGTACGTCTTTACCGTGTTTTTGTGGAGGTTTGGTGGATTTGTTTACTTTGAGAGTCCAAATGGTCCTGAAGAAAGCAGCTTTTTGAAGGTAAACAAACTGCTAGCTTATCAGCTAAACCCATTTGAGATCTACAAACATCTTCTTCTGAGACACTGAACAGTGAAGAGGCACCAAGAGCCCCCACACCTGCAGCACGGAGGAGGCGTCACAAGAGGAGCTACAGGAAACAACAAAAGGGACCAACGAGGAGATGGTGATAGACTGTGGAGGGAGCTGTGCAGGAGGAAGAGGAAGGACGTGGTGGAGCTGACCAGTGCAGGACACCACGCTCTGAGACGGGGACAAGCCCAGGAAGTGGTGCACCGTTTCAGATGATCAGAGGAGACAGAGGGCAGCTACAGTTTCTCCATCCTCCAAGGTCATGCGGGTGGAGTGGCTGAAGGACAACGAGATCATCGACCCGGCCGAGGACAGGAACTTCTACATCACCGTGGACACAACCTGATCATCAAGCAGGCGCGTCTGTCCGACACGGCCAACTACACCTGTGTGGCCAAGAACATCGTGGCCAAGCGCAAGAGCTCCACCACCGTGGTCATCGTCTCCGGATTTCCCATCAACCAGTGCTCCTCCTGTGACCAAAGCAGTGAAGATGGCGGCCGCAACACAACGATCTTTCACCAAAGAAAAAAAAAAGAGTGGTGCGCACTGAATGGGTGCTGCTGCCGGATGCTCTCTCATCGAATGCAATTTCTCCATCTGTGAGATCAATAAAGTACCATCTTATCTTATCTTATCTTATATATAAACACACTGACAGCCGCTAGAGGGCGCTCTAGGCTTGTGCACTAGTGTCTGCTACTCCTGTGCCACTGAAGATTTAAAAAAAAAACGGTAATCGAGCACAGAAAGAAAGTTTGGACTGAGTGAGAAACTTGTTAGGCACTGGCGAAAAGCGGAGGTTACTCTTATTGCAATGAATAGAACAAAAAAAGGTAATCATGGGCTAAAAGCTTGATGGCGACAGCGAGAGGAACGAGTTCACAAATGAGAGCTTGAACAACGTGATGCCGGGAGAGGCTTGTAAACGGTGCAGTTACACCTCCATGCCCAGGTGGTTGCCAAGGCTGGTGCGACTTATACTCCAGAGCGACTTATATATGTTTTTTTCTTCTTATTTATGCATTTTATGGCTGGTTTGATTTATACTCCGGAGCGACTTATAGTCTGGATTATACGGTAGCTTGTTTCTCAGCCGCTCAGGAAAAGTATTCATGCTGTTTTTGTTCAGCTTGTAATCTGTTCTTTCTGTTCTCTCTGTTTCTGTTCTTCAGTTTTGTTCCTTCAGTATGTAGTCAACACACAATTTATTCTCTCCAAATTGAACACATGCAGGTACAAACAGTTCAATATGCTCAAGAAAGACAGAGTATTTTTAGACTTGAATTACTGATTACAGTGTGCTGTGGCAACATAATCATCACTGCAATTTGCTTTTTGCCATCGCTTTGATCAGATTGAATAAGGCTGGAGAAAAGTTTGATTACTTAAGTTAGTTGTCCGAGTAACTTTGGTAAGCGATGTTTTAGATTTCAATTAAATTACTGCCCTCATAACAATATGTACAAAAGTATACTGTAGTATGTACAGTTGGTAGTGCAGTACAGCAGTAATTCCTGTAACAATAGTAATCACAATAGTAGCAGCAGTAAAAGTAGCAATATGGTGGTGCATAAGTATATTAATGGCAAGTATTTTGTACTTGCCATTAATATACTGTCAACGCAGACTCCCTGGTCCTCTGGTCTTTTATACTTTTAATCCGTGTCAACTCATTTGTTGTGGCTCTAATCAAGCCCAGCCATAACACTGTTCAACGTAGAGTTCCACCCCCGGCAGAAAAATAAAGTGCTCAAAGTCCTGACTGACGATTCTGGTAATGTAAATGGATTAGCTGTCTCAAAACTCTAGACTTTCCTCGCACTTTCTGCTGATGATCCTGTTCCAGGAAGTCCACCCTTCGCTCTCGCTCTACATTATGCCTCTGTCTTCAAGGGTGAGACCTGACGTGCACCTTTCCACTCTCGCCGCTGGACGTTCAGAGACACTCTTCCTGTCGTTACCTTTTCTTCAAATCTTGCCAGATCTTGTGTATGAATAATGTATGCATTTTTTTTTAAAGAGGGGTGGTAGAAGGACGCTGGTGAGGACGAGCTCATGAACCCTCAGCGAACGTGCCCGCCTCTGCTGTTCTCTCAGATTGGCCACATATTCACCGTGTCAGGAGAGGTGAAGGAAACAGATGAGCACAGATTTAAGTTTGAAGTGTCCTGTCAATTTGATTTATTACAGCACGGTCTGACAGTTTCCATATACAGCACTGCAAATGTTTGGGATGAGGAAAGAATAGCAAATAGTGTCATTTGTTAAACAATGTATGTTGTTTAATTGTTGTTAAAGGTGTCTTGGCTCGTTTGTTGGATTTTTGATGAGAGGAAACCTAAGGGAATGAAGTAGGCATTTTAATGTAAATGTGTGATGTTGTGGAATAGGGCCAACAATACTGTTAAGGTTAAGGTGTACTTAATTGTCCCCATAGGGAAATTTGATCCCTGGTGCTTGGGCAAACTGTCAGAAAAGAGTAGGCAACCATGCAGCGCCCAGCGAGCCATGTCCACACGGCCTAGCTGGAGGATTTGCTTTTTTTTTGGCCGATGTTGGACATTGGAGGATCACACTCTGAGAAAACCCACCCAGACTTGGAGCAAGTCCACAAAGAAAGATTTGAGAACTGATGTCATAGACGTTTCAGGTCTGAGTTTCCCATTGCAAGACAGAGATTTTGCTTTGATTATGCACTTTATTTTACAGTAAACTATACTTGAATACCTCTAGATTTCACCTTCGGAAGGTCTTCTGAGGTAAATAATCTGCCAGATGAGTCTGACCCATGTGAATGATTTGTTGTGTGGACCTCACCATAAAAGGGAGCAGCTGAAAGGAACAACAACAAGATGTTCGAACTCACCTTGAAAACCCGTCTGACTGCTTTCAAAAATATTGCTTGCTTCTCCTTGAAAAGTATCAATCTTCGAAATGTTGTGCTGCATTTAGTAGCTGTACTTTCAGGAACAGCACATTTACACAACACAATACAGAAAACAAAACACAACACAATAAAGTATACAAAACACAATGCAATACAGTACACAGTACAATGTTTAAAAAGGCAAACAATACACATAATCAGTATACATTTCATACCATGTGCCAGCTTTGACTTGACTTCAGCCACTGTTTCAGACCTCTGTAAAAACTGTTCATATCAGTCTGCAGTTCCACAGTCTGGACCCATTAAAGGAGAAATTGTACCGTCCAAAAGATTTTGTACATTGTGGGAGCCCTGACGCTGAACAATGAGAGCGGAAAACAGCGCTGACACAATCATAACTAATTAATCATAACGACAAAGTTATTGTTATTTTCCATTAAAGCAAACTAAGACAAACCAATAGACAATACTAACCTTCTATATGTAACAAAAGAACGAACATCCAAGAGAGTCTGGCTGCAGCCAATAGTGAGATAGCCAATTATTGCTATTGATTACATCTAATAGATGCACTTTACCTCCTGTGCAAATACAAGCAATTGCTGTTGTTGTTTATTTCCATGATTTTAGTATGTTTTGGTGAATGGTAGGCAACAGCTGAGTGATCTTTGTTTTTGGCGATCATAGAACTATTATAAAACATTACATTTCCTACCACAGCCCCGGCCCATGACGACAGCGCGATCGCTCTTGTAGAAAAACATTTCCAAAATGCTATGGGGGAAAAATTATTGCTGCATAATATTCACAAGTTGATTAACATTAGAGTTTATTTATTTCTAAGGGACAGAAATAAACTGACATGTCAATGAACACAAATGGGGCTAATGTGGTATGTAAACGGATTGCAATGTGGACTGATTTCCATTTGTTGTCCTGCTCTCGCACTCGCAAACACACTTGGCCTATTATGTATATGTATAGGACAAACTTGAGCCCTACCTATGCAGGCATGGGGGAATGTGCAACCCCACAAAGAAAGGCCGTATCGGCCCCAGATCAAACCCAGAGATCTAACCAGTGATTACAGCGTGCATTTTGTTCTCTGCTCTTGGAAGCTCCAGAGGAAAGGTTGTAATTCACACAACATTTAAACTGGGGCTGCAGAGATGGTACAAGAGCTGGCACTGATGTTGAGTGATTCTGCTTGCCCTGCACTTGTTGTCCCATATTGTCCCCAAGTGTTAAATGGACTTCATTGCCAGCTTTATTTGTTTAAGCTATTGCTCATCCTCAGTAGCACTGTTGACTTTATGCACTAAGATCACATTAAATGTAATTGTGTAGATTAGCATTTCTTTAATTTTTAAATCTATTTCTAAACCTTTGTTGATGGGCAGCTACAACAATAACAATGATTGCAGCGAACAGTAAATGCATTTCTAATTGTCGCGCTAAAAAGATTACAGCTAAATTGATCTGAAATGTAGAAAAAGTGTCCGGTTAGCAGATTGTTTGCTAAAGACAAATGTTGGGCTGCGCGGGGTGTGTGTGGACTCAGCAAAACCTACTCACAGAGCAATAAGTGACAGTAGCACTATCTCGACACCAAATTGCAGTCAAATGCTTTGAAAGGTCAACTCAGCAGGGGGGGACTTATTGTTTTTGGAGGTAAACACAGACATAGGGCATAATACTGCTTCTTAGTGCTGTTAAAGGCTAAACTAACCTTTTGGAGCTCTTGACCATGTGCTATGTTTTGCTTCATTCATGTGTGTCCATTTCTTTACTCCATACGCTTGCACTGCTTTCACTGTTTGTTTGTCTTTTGCTATAAGGATTTTTTTTACTACAAAGCATTTTTTTTATTTGGCATATTCCGTGCACCCTCATGTATGCTACTATCATATCACTTTAGCGTCCCTTACTTACATGAATATCAATAGAAGCACCAAAAAAAGATGCTAAGATGTCTTGAAGAATTTCGAAAACCTTGCAAAATGTGGGATTGAAGGGTTCCACAGGCTCGGGGCACCAGCTGTTCTGTAGTTTTTGTTTCCTACAGTGGGGAGCGGTGACATAGCTGTGAGGAGACCTTTAGTGACAGGAAGTCTCCACTCGTTGCACAGACCTCTGTCTAATGCAAAGTGCCGGACCGGGAATTCTGCAGTGTTCCGGAAACTGCTCCATTTGGATTCGCTGCCTCGGGATGCAGCGGGGTAGATCACCTCGCTGTCTGTCTCTTCATCTAACCACAATTTCTTATGCGCAGTCACAAATTTTCGGATGCCGTATCATTTGAGCTTATTTTTTGATCAGTTTGTTTACCCGGCGCTGTATTCAGTTTTGTCATTCTTTGTTAAAGGGATATTTCAGGATTTTTGACATAGGGCCTCAGAAGTTTAGTGGTGCTAGGCTAATGCTAGGGTAGGCTATGGTAACTAGTAGCCTGCTTTAAAAACCTCCTCAAAATCATGGGGTCGTCCTCCAAACGTTGCCATATCTGATTTGCAGAAAGCTCCTTTGTGAATTCCACATGTAGTAATGCCGGCTGCAGGTAAACAAACTGCTGTAGATCCAGTAAGCGAGCAGATCACTCCGCTGCTGCGTAGCTTACAACCAGGAAGCTGATGCTGCTCAAATATAAGTTCTTTTAAATGCATAATGGTTATATTAAAAAAATTATTCAGTCCATATACAGACATTTACATCGATAGTCTGGTGTTATAAGTGATTTGTCTCAGGTGCACTGTGCTTGGGTCAGACTGTTTCGAATGCAGGCTACTAGTTACCATAGACATGCACTAGCCTAGCACTAGCCTAGCACCACTAAACTCTTCAAATACTGCATTTGACGGCATGAATAAAAAATAAAAATCAAGAAATCAGAAATTCATCAGAAATCAACAACACTCTGGATAACTAGGGAATGAGGCCCTATGTCAAAAATCCTGAAATATCCCTTTAAAGCTGCCACTGTACAGTACCTTTTACCCATGATTTATCACTCAAAAAGTCTGCTTTGCTACCTTTAATTACCATGTTATTTCTTCTTTGTCTGTTCCATTTTCATTAACGTCTTCACTGCCAACGAGAGTTTAATAGCCACCAGTTTCTTCCAATTACCTCTTTCCTTTTGCAATCTTACGAAGAAAGACAGTATGAGTTCTAGCAAAGTAAATAACACAATCACGGTAATTGTTAGTTGGCAAAGAATGAGGCGGCAAGTGAACATCTTGTCCTCAGTTGAAAAGGGACATAAGTATGTTTGAGCAAGTTCTCAAACAAGCCAGAAACCTGGGTTAGCAACTACAAATGCAGCTCTTGGAGGTTATTACAATAATGTATAAACCCTATAGCACATTTCTGGAGTGTACTGATATCCCTGTTACCTGGCCATGCCAATGTAACGACCGGATTTCAATCTCCAGTATGTTCCAATAACTTCGATTCAATTAAACCCTCTCAGACCATTCCCGTGCTGTCCAATCAAAAGCCATTTCATGCTCGTGAAATACACTTTTATGAATGAGCGCCCTCAGCCTTGTGTGATGACAAAACAATCGTGCGTTTGACCGCTTTCAAAGTGACAGGAGCGGTCAGCAGTGGGGATGATGAATTGCGCCGTTGAAGTGCATTCCAGTGTGCTGTCCTATTTAAATTGACAGGACGCTTTCTAGCTATATGACTAAGTTTTCACGGGCCCACGCTGTGAGAGGAGAAGAAAGCTGGCAGGAGCAATGTGTGAAGACGGCTGCCGGTGATGACTTACCCCTCATCTACCCTGGAGAGAGGAGCAGATCGGCCAGCTTGGTTTCCTTTTTTATAAAAGCCTTGTATCTTCCATTGAAGTGTGTTGTTGGAGGCGTCTGAGTCTCGGGGGTCAGTGGGTGGTCACAGGAGAAGTGATGAGGAAAGGCGGCGTAAATGCTCCCGTTCAGTAATACATCATGTCAGTGTCAGAGCCAGGCGGCTGCGCCACTTAAGGTCTAGTCTGCCTCACTTTGTTTGTCCCACTGTCGAGGCATAGGCGTCTGTCAAGAGGCTGGCATTTGGATGACACTGTTTGTGAAGTGAGTCATTTGCAGAATAAGAATGAGCCTGTATCTTTTAATGTTTATTATGCGCAGTATGCATAGTTTTCAGTTACGAAAGGGCCGGAGGATCAAAGGTCTTTTGTTGCAACAGGAAATAATCAGCCTTTGGGGGTGTTTTGCGGACTAGCTTAACTCAGAGGCACTTTGTCAAGCAAACCTTTTAATTCAGCTGTAAATCGATTAAAGCATTGCCCTATATCCTACAATGATGATAAAGGTCTCATTTTCTTTTTTCAGGCTTTTAAAGCAGTACTAAGTAACTCATGCACCTAGAGGCCATAAGCGCCACTGCAGGTGTTGTAGCATGTCATGTTTTTTTTACGTATGAATTGTCCTTGAGTATACATACTGCGTTAACAGAAAAGACAAAGGGAGAGAGGGATATTGTACATCCAATTACACAATGAAGATAATTTTTTTCACTCAAACTTGGCTGTAAATACTGCTTAAGTGGTGCTAGCCCGCAGTTAGCTTTGCCTGTTAGCCTGTTAGCTTCTTCTTTGTGATTCCATTAGTGTGTATTGCGCGTCCGGGTGCAGGCAAAGATGCAAACATGGTTTTCTGGCCAGAGACACCGGGGGAGAGGAAAGACCCCCCCAATCATCTCATTGACACTTGTACGTATAACCTCCAGAGGGACTATGAAGAGGATTTATAAAAGGTGAACAAGATGCTTAGTACTGCTTTAAAGGGCCTAGACGTAAATTAAAAGTGTTAAAATTCTGTATTTTCCAACCCCTACATGCTCCAGCAATGTCCTAATGTGTAGATTGAGCCCAGGCCTATTCACCACAACTGCCGCTAAAATCATGCACTATCACTCAAAAAGTTGGTATTACGGGCCGAAGTAACTACAGTATCTCCACCGTCATGCACATAGAGGCTGCAGTTACACATAAGACCTGAGGTGGCAGTGGTGAGTAAAAACATGACAACTTCAATCTAGTCCCTTTAAACTTTCCCTCGATATTTTTGCAGAACTTGTAGTACAAATATTACAATACAAACATGCCATTGCAAAACTCTGGTTCTGTAATTTAAAGACAAACATAAAACAATGTATGTGTCTTTAAAATACGCCTTTTAAATTATATTATATTTTAAATGTAATTTTACATAGTGCCTGTAGAAGGTGCACTGATGTCCTGCTGCTTAGGTTAACGAGGAAGTGATTCAATAGGCTCTAAGCACGCAAATGACACGTGACTTCTGAGTGCGATCCCCGGCGGTCGCGATCCTTCCTCTCTCGCTCTTTTCACATTAAGGATTAGTGATGTCTTGCACAAATCAACGAATAGTTCAAGAAAACATCACTGACAGTGAGATACTGATCCGAGGTCCCTCATGTTAAAAACATTGTGTTAGATGTAAATTCTTGACTGCAGGAAACGTCTGTGTTTTTTGAAGTAGGACTTTTTATCTCAGAGCTAACTGCGAGTATCAAAAAACAACAAGAATTAAACAACTAAAAAGTATTTATTTTTAAGACAAGGGGGCAGGCTCGTTCAAAATCGTGTTGCTATTTTCACTTTTAATTAGTGTTAGCTTCAAGACAAAAACACACAGAAGTTCCTCTGGTGATTTTTTTTAGACCAGACGTCATAGGGAAATAGCGGTGACTGAGGATCCACTCGGAAGTCACGTGACACTCGTGCATATAGCCTATGTAAAAAAAGTTGTTAACAATAGAAATCGGCAAACATGCTAATCTACTCAGGGAAGAGAGATTAGAGCAAGTTTGGTGGTGTCTTTAAAACGCTTTTTAATGTGGATGTAACATAACATAAAAATGATCTGATTATGCATGATAAATGTCCTTTATTGTTTTTATTATAACAATGTTAAAACAGGTTCAGAACTTTTACTCAAACCATAACATAGTTCAGGAGAAAATTATCATACAAGCAGTAAAGAAACCCGACAATTGCCAAATGCCACTATCATATCTCTCTAGGTCATTGACTGTAGATGATGAGGGGCATTTTCTTGGTGAGTCTTCCATGGCTATTGTTGAAAAATAATGTGACCACGATTGTGTAAATCGATTGTAAAACTGTGGCGTTTGCTTCTTCCTCTTCTTATGTAATGCCATTACGGAGTTACACAAAGTGGTGCAGTAATCTGTCTCGGCAGTAAAGTCCCAGTGGGTGGTCTTACTTTGGGTTCATCTTATAGACTCACGGATGGTGGGCAGATGATCACTTAGGCAGTTGGACCACTTACATAGCCATTTTCTCGGATAGCACTGGGTTTTCCATACACAGTCCCATGTTGGTTTACACTTTTAGCTCAGTTTTCCTTATGTCCCACTTCAATTCCTCTGAATATGAATAATTTCTAGCTCATGTTTAGCTCTGTGGAAGTTGGGATGCAAAGTGTGTTTTCAATTATTGAGTGTACAGCGTCAAGTTACCCACGTTTTATTGGTCGGTTAAAACCAGAACCATGAGGAGGACAGTAATGATGAATATAGCAAAAACAGTGGTATTGTCTTTTGCGAACGCGGCTCCACAGTGACTGCCTTGCCGAGGTTTGTGGGGCACATCATTAATGAATGACAGAGGCTGGCTGGCCGTTTGGGTTTTCTGCTGTTCTACAGTAAAGAGCTGATGATGGATCTTCTGTAACACAGCTGATGGCTCCATGATAAATACTTCAGAGACTCTAAAACCTTAGTCCTGTCACTTGGCTGAGTGCTGTTTCAGTTCGAGGAACACTGCCTGGAAAAGTTATTTCTTTTTATGGAGTAATGCCTATTTCTGATGTGAGTTTTGATTTTACAGTATGTTCTAGTTGGTTGCAAAGTGCCTTGTTGCGATTGGAGTAGTGTGTAGAGCAAGTAGCAGCAACAGAAGTACATATGGTGTGGCATTAGCAAGCTTTAACTAAATATATTTTTTGGGTGATTCCATTAAATGCACATATGATATGATATAAAATAGATCCATCATAGTAAAATATGAGCAGGGAAAAGTACGTACTAAATATATTAAGTAACACATGCTATGACCTGGGCAGCTGTCACACATAATTACCAAACAACAACCAATATGGGGAGGATTCTTTTTTGCTTTCACTTGTAATGGCTCAATGTAATACCCACTTTTACAAGCAGGTATTTAGCATTCACAACACACCTCCCTGGAGTGTCAATATGAAACTGCTCGTCGGGCCTTGTTTAACGTTATAAAAATAAAACAAGCTTAAATAATAAATGCCAAGGTGCTTAAGAGGCCCCTGCCTGATCAACAAACTTCATATTACCTGGACCAACGGTACACAGCGATATTGCTCGTGGGACCTGTTTATTGAATGATTAATAAAAGACAAAAAGCAAAGTCCTTGGTAACTCGGTGATTCCAGAGTTTTAGTCTGAGGCTGACTGCATTGGACACTTCCTTTGTTTGCTCCTCTATTTGTAGCAACGCAGATGCACTCTTTGCATTTAGAGCAGACGGGAAAGTTTGCGCTGCTTTTGAAAAACTAAATGCTCATTAATGGGCTTTTCATGTGGAATTGCAGATCATCAAATGGTTTCTTCTTTTCATGGTGCTTCTGATGCAAATCTGTAATACTCTTTTTGTTTGCAAAGTAGTTCATCATCGCTGCAGCAAATGATCTCTTTCCATTTCATTTTATTTCCCCCCCTCCCATCTGATATTGCTTATGATTTCCATTTCATTTGTCTGGGCTTGCACAAACCAAATCGGTAAATGGACTTTTTACATTTATGCTTAGCTATAGATGATTAGTTCATTCTTTACTTACTTTTAGCATCTCTGTTACTGCCATGTTGTAGATTAAAATACTGTAAATAGCCTATTATAGCAGAAAATACAAACAAAACAAAAATGTTATCGCTATACCCACGATTTAGAAAAGCTCAGGTTTTTGGTTCCCTCTGCGCTGTGGTGACTCTTCATCCTGTCCTGTCTTGTACGTTGTCAGAATTGGATTTGTCACATACAGCGATGTCCCTGTGACTCTCCTTTAGAGAGATGGGTGTTCGCTGCGGTTTTATTGTGCCATCCCTCAAGTGGATCCATCAGATCTGTGGTTGTGGTTTTCATTTGTGTTTTCCTTCAGCTTGCGTAAGCCAGCTGCCACTATAACGTGGCGTGTTTGTGGTTACCTTTGAAGTGACATGTTGCGCAGTAAAGCCGTGGCTTGCTTTGTGTGTTTGTTTTTGTTTTGGGAGTTAAAGCAGTACTAAGTAGCTTGTTTACAAGTGTTGATGGGATGATTGGCGGGTCTTTCATCTCCCCCTGGCTGCCACTGGGTCGGAGTCACCAATTCACACTAATGGAATCACAAAGAAGAAGCTAACATGCTAACAGGCAAAGCTACATGCGGGCTAGCACCACTTAAACAGTATTTACAGCCAAGTTTGAGTGAAAAAAAATATTTCCATTGTGTATTTGGATGTACAATATTCCTCCCTCCCTTTGTCTTTTCTGTTAGCGTAGTATTTACTCTCACGGACAATTAATGAGTAAAAAAACGCAACATGCTACAACGCTTGCAGTGGCGCTTATAGCCTCTAAGGGCATGAGTTGCTTAGTACTGCTTTAATATCTTATATTGACACCTCTATATTCTGCTTGTATTGATTGTGATTTGGCCCAAAACATATGTATTAAAATAATAGTACATTGACAATAAAAATGTAAATATAAAATGTAAGCTGGGATCAAACGCAAAACTAGTGCTGTTTTGTTGTTTGTTTAGTGGACCGGTTGTTCTCAACTAGTGAGAACATATTTTGATATTACATTCTAGAGGGTCCAACAGTGAAATGTTTTCACTCTACGTTGACATTAATATTTTTGTCACAGAACCACTAGTCTAGAAGAAGCCCATCCATCCATCCATTCCATCCATTTTCTTCCGCTTTATCCGGGGCCGGGTCGCGGGGGCAGCAGTCTCAGCAGAGATGCCCAAACTTCCCGATCCACACACACCTCCTCCAGCTGTTCTGGGGGGACCCCGAGGCGACACCAGGCCAGCTCGGAGACATAGTCCCACCACCGTGTCCTGGGCCTTCCACGAGGCCTTGTCCCACTAGGACATGCCTGGAACACCTCCCGCCCGGCTGGGAGCCTCAGGATCTAGAAGAAGCCACAAATAATAATTTGAATTAGTTCTTATATGGGATGCAGTGGTTGATGAAAAGGGTAAATGTCTTCGGAAAGTTTATTCTTCCCTCCTAAATCTAAAAATACTCCCTTTTCGCTTTTTGTTGAGCTACATCAAAATGCAGCATCTGGAGTCAATTAAAGCAATGCGTTTCTCTGTCATTCACAGTCCGCATGTAAACAAAGAGACAGCAGCAGCAGCACCTCTGACATGGGAGCTCTGCCTCTGCGGCTGTCACCTCTAAATGCGAGACAGAAAGAGGAAGACAATAACACTCATATAAAACTATAATGTGAATTATGAATGCCTCTTTACCACTCCGAAAATAGTGCGGCTCGTTCCTTTACTGCTAGCTGCCTTCTGCCAGCTCGGCATTAAACTTTTATATGTGTTTTGAACTGTTAGGGAGTGCTCTCTTTAGCTGTCAACCTCTGCACTGCACCCCTCCAGATTTACTGGATATGTGACACCCCTTATTTCTTAGCAGCCTTGTTAGCGGGGGCCCGGGCGGTGCGTATCAAAGTGGATTAAACGGGCTCACTGTGCTACCTAATGGTCTTAATGCGTGAGGTGCTTTCGATGGCGCAGGAACAGGACATGGCATTGGTGCCCGTAGGCGAGGATCCACTCGAGGATGCTTTGTGCTGCTGTCAGAGAGAGATAAAGCTCAGCTACATTTACGTCGGTACAATTTTACTTTCGAAAGTTGTTTTATCACACAATACCTTTCACGTCGAGGTATTACTTGGTAGCAACAGTAGCTACTTTTGCTTGAGCTATTTTGGGACTATCTCCAAGTGACATATTTTAACATTGACTTGAATCATACTAGTCTACCGTCTGCAGGACCCTTGGCGAGAGGAGATGCTTTGTGCTGCTGTGTTGTGGCAGAGCGGCAAATGGGTTCTGAAGGAGGAGAGCCGGACACTCATTGGCATTCAGCCCATGTGGCCCAGCCCTTCAGCCCTGCAGCCTCCCAGCCCGGTGTCCTCGAGCTCTGGTATCCAAACCCCAGTGTGCTGCTGTCCGCTGATAATAAACAGGCGCTCAGCTGGGCCACGCTCACAGGGCCACACTAACTTCTATCTGTGCCAGAGCTTGGACATGATCTTTACTTTGTGTTCAGTGTCGTATCTTTCAAACAGCGACCAACATTGGCTTGCACTGAAACTCTGGAAGGCTCCATAGCTGGAAGATGCAATGGTTTAATCCATAAATCATGCACATCATTTGAGCCCTTTTTTCTTTTGTTCCACTGTTGCCCTTGGTTACAGTGGTGATGGTAATAAGAGTGGTTGTTGTATACAGTACTAAGACAATCTTTTTGTGCCAATGCCAAGCTCTTTTTGTGGGATTTTCAACTGCAAGGGCATCTGTGTTAAATATATCTCAACAACACACACACCGCTTTAAGAGAACTTTTTACCTTTTTAGATGAGCAGCGTTTGAGTCTCTGATCAAGTTCTTTTCCAAAATCAATAATTTCGCCTAGCAACATCAATGGACTTTTAAAACTCAAATTCAGATTCAACAATTCCTGTCAGGATATGCCTAAGAACTGAAGCAAAAACTTGAGCAGTTTTTATGCAGCCTCCTCTGAGAAAAATAAAGTTTGAGACAATTCTTTTCTGCCAAGTGCCAACTTAAAACTTTAATATGCCTGAAAGGGAAAGATGTTATTGGAACTGATCAACACAGGCTCTTTCTGTTAATAATCTCTGTTTGAGATTATTTTGGGGGTAATTTACCAAGCATTTAGAAGTCACGCAGCATTCTCTCATTAACACATCAGATGGGCCTTAATACTGTAATGATATAGTGTAGTGATATTTTTATGATATTTTCCAGCTTGCACTCGCTATTTCTTCATAAATGACCCCCAAAGAGTTTAAAGGTAAGGCATGTTGTACAATATATGAGTTTTTTCTGTCTACATGTTTGGTTTGGGTCTTTTAGTCAATTATCCAATAAGAAAGCAGAAAGAGCTCAATGAGTTTTCATTGAACTTTGAAGACTCTCTATCCATGGACGTAGGTTTGCGTGGGGACCATGGGGACATGGCCAAGTTGTCCTCACCAACTTCATTCACATTGTGTGATCTTTCACAAAGACTTGACTCAGATGTGGCACTTTAGGCTTGGGGAGAGGACGATCGCCATCACAACACTTTTTTTTTTGTGATGATTGGTCAAATATTCACGGAGAAATGCATATTTTCGGGTTGCAACGGAGCTTCTGTCTGTTTATGAAGCCTCTCACCACGCGAGACGCATTTACGTGTCCGACGGAAACACGCAATGTTTCTCGTTTATTTAGGTTATGTTTCTACGATCAGAAAATGGTTGCTCTGCTCGTTCCATAACTTATTTTTTTAACAAGTTAAGTGGGAGAGGAGAGGAGAGCGGCTTCTGTGCCATGTTCTCTGAGCGCAGCAGTGAGGGGAGGGGCAACAAAGAAAACAAAGAGTCATATTAATATGCCTATGTGACAATGTTTGACAAGTCTGGAGGCTTTATCTTTGTGAGAAAAAAAAAATATATATATATATATTTTTTTTAATAAAATTGCAACTCCAAACCTACGCCCTTGTCTCCATCTCTTCCAAAATCCCAGTACATATCCCCGATCTTGATGAGATACATGATGCATGCTCTTACATTGTATTTGTCAGATAACCCAAATAAACGTTTTTATTCCAGTGATATACTTGGCTCTTTGTGGTAGTCCCTGCATGGAATGGCTGTATGCTAATAATCCATCGCTTCTATACTTTCTTACAGACACATTTGGACTCTCTATCTTGCAGGTTTCCCTTTATGTGAGGTCATTGCTTCTGCCGTCCACATCCAGGGCCCTCTCCCACTGCTTGACCCCCGCCCACCTCCTCTGCCCCCCCACCCCTCTCCTGGGGCAGGCGTTGGCTCGTTTCCAGGGAGGCTCCGATCCTGCAGCCACTTCAATCACGACTTCACCGCTGGGTAAGCACGCAGACCCCATAATGCTTTTGTGACAGTTTTTAAAATGAGGGCAATAGATTTTAAAGATAACGCTCTCTATATGGGGGGTTTGTTGTTTTACGCTCATTTTACTGGGTCTTTGGGTAGTCATGTGTCTCGTGTAAAGCAGGAGATTTGTCCGGTCGAGCGTGCAGCATAGTCAAATGAAGATGCCGTAGGGTTCGAAAAAGATTATTTTTGAGTTTGAGATGTTTTAGTTTTCGGAATACGCTCTGGCTCAGGTGCTATTTATTGGAGTGTGTCAAACTCCACAACGGCTTTTTTAATGCTCTCCGTCACTCAAGCAGAGAAAGCAAAGTCCAAATTAGTCACACTTCACTAATGTGCACTACTTCTCCAGTTTTGTACTCATGCAAGATTGATGGCCTTCGGCGATTTTCAGAGGTGCAATGATACTATTTCTAAAATTTTGGTGTCTGATGTGCAATAACATGATTAAAGGGATATTTCAGGATTTTTGACATAGTTATCCAGTGTTGCTGATTTCTGGAGATATTTTCTGATATTTGAAGAGTTGCGTGGCGCTAGGCTAGTGCAAGGCTAGCGCATTTCTACAGTATCTACAGCATTTCTAGCCTCCACAGTGCACCTGAGGCAAATCACTTATAACGCCAGACTAACCATATAAATGTCTGTATCGATAGAGTAATTTTAACCCTTTTTTAACCCCATTTGAGCAGCATCAGCTTTGTGGAACTGCATGTTAACTGCATGAATTACAAAAAAATATCTCCAGAAATCAGCAACACTCTAGAGAACTAGGAAATGAGGCTCTATGTCAAAAATCCTGATATATCCCTTTAATGTGGAAGCACGAGACACAGTTATAGGATAATGTGACTCAATATGAAGATTGTACATTACCATGAAACTCTCCGTATTTTCATCCTAATTATGTGAAACAATTCCTTGTTATCCCTACCGTATTTCCATCTTCCTAGAAGCACTGGCAGCAGCGTTATGATGGTAGTTCTGCGGTTGGCAGCTGTTGTTGTCGTCATCGGAGTAATAGTCCGGTTCACTAGCTTTAGATTTCCACTGTTGTGGGATTTTTGCGTAGAGTCCCACAACAAAATACTGTATATAGTTTCTATATATTTTTGGAAACCTTGTGGCATAAGCAATGAGAAAAAGAATGTTCTCATTTGCCCTTGTAAAATTGTCCAGTTATCATTACCTCACCATTTTTAGTTACAATTTTTCTGGTCATTGCTACGGTAACTACATGAAACATATGACAAGGGTTTCATTGACTTTTTTGATTGGAACGATCAAATGGAATTTTCAAATTTCGATTTAATTTACGATTTTTACTCTCCATATAAATGTTTAATTTATTATCATATCAGAGCAAATGGTAACATTGTTTTTTCTGATTTTCTTTTCTGATTGATACTCTCCACAAAAATCCTGACAATCAGTTGCGGTACATATTTTAACTTGTTACTTATTTGTACTTGTATTATGGTGGCTGCTCTTTTTATAGCAGGAATAGAACTTCACAGCGCAGCAACACTAATATCAGCAGTAGCACACCGTTACTGAGCTGAATCGATGTAGCTTGTACAGTGTGAGGCAAAATTCTACCATGACTAATCTTTGAAAAACTTTGCTCCACTGGAAAGCTTCTGAATGACTAAGTGCGACGTACACACATTCATGCTTTTAATTTGGTAAACATTTCAGAAGTTTAGATTCCTCCACCTCTTCCAATGAGTGCGATGTTGTATTTTAGGCATACAATTTTGCACTCACTGCCATATCCACTTTTAGCATTTCTATTCATTTCCACTGTCTGTAGCCTGATTTGACACACCCTGAATCTCCTTTTTCATCTGCTTGCTCTGTCTTCTTCCTACACACAAATCACTCACACGATCTAGCGCCATCTTTTGTTTCCTTTGCCACTCTACCCTCCGGTACATTTCATCACCGCATCCGCCCACTCCTTTGCTCCTCACTGTTAAATAAATGCATCCCGGGCTTTTTTTGTGCGCAAGCTGTCATTTAGGTGTATTTGACCCGCTGGAGCCACTTCAATCACTGTCTGCCCACAAGTAATATCCTCTGCCTGGCCTTATCTCCGACTCCAAATTACTCAGCCGCAGACTATAGCGTCACGTCACAAGAAAGCCCAGCCACATCGAGGCAGCTTAGAGAAGGTCACAGGCGCTCGCTGTACGACACAATCAGACTTATAGAGAGCAGACCCGTGTCCAAATTTGAGAAGTGCCATGGGAAATTAGCCTCAAAGCTATAGCGCCAACTCCGCCAAGTGTTGTGCCATAAGGGAACACTGTGTCTTGCCACAACTGCAGCATATAAACAGATCCAGTGTGAAGTTGCAGTCTGTTAAAAAATGTTATCTCGCTCCAAGACATCTGAGAAGGGTTTACTATACACTGGCAGCCATGGGAGATTGTGCCTCAGTCACTTTTTCAGCGGCTCTTATCTACAGACTGCTATGGAAGACAGTGAGACTAGCTTTTTTATTGTTTTGATAAAAACCTAGCTACTTTTGGAAGTTAAGCCAAAAATAAATTCTGTTGTACAATTGCAAAAGTTATATGGTCTGATATGGTAAACCACCTTTGATGTATAAATATCACCTTTGTTATGGAGACACGCTGACCCAATCTTCTAGTTTGCATTTTACTTTACAGGATAATGCATGATGAGTAAAAGTTTAATCATGGTAATGACATGGAAATGATCGTAAACGACATACCTGTCTTCTTTATTTCAATGGTAATATCATTAGTTGCAACACTATGAGAAAAACATAGTCAGGTGGTATTTTTTTTAGTAATAAAATGGAGGCTCCAAAGGGCATTGACCACCTGTTATTCTTATCGTATTATTGTACCTTGCTATCTCTGTACTATTACCATGCTATTTTGTTAAGTGTGACCCGAGTGATAATCTCACCATATAATCATTGGTAGAATCACAAACGCCACAATGAATGTTGCAAAAAGCTTTTATTCTTTTATACTGATATGTAAATCAGCATTGGTTTTATTGCCATTAAAACGAGGTCATTCGACCTGTCTGTGACCCTGATGTAATTGCCTGTTATTTTGCACAGTCTCTTGGTTAGTTCATGACTTCTGTGTTGTTGTCAACATATTCAAAATCAAAACATGAATTGCTGTCTGCAACATGTGTTCCCCCCAGGGTTGTCTCATCCTCTTAGCGCTGTTTTGTATGCACGGCCATAACGTTTGAATAATGTTACCGCTAATGTAATAATTACATGGTTCATTGGAAGAGCATACAGGCACACATCAAAAGCTAATGACTTCAAAGAGGAGAAACAAACATGAAGATTGCCAATATAACACTTAATATGATAGCAATGCTTGTATATTTGTACATTTTTATTAAACATTCTATAAACTTAATTACAGAAGAGAAGAAGAGGATAAAAGGAAACTTCGGCAACATATATACATTGTATACATTGCATACATTATATACAACACAATAAGACATTGCATAAGGCATCAGCCTTTGTGTGAGTGGTGAAAACACAAGACGGTCTATGGGTCCATCAAGTGTTTTTGTATGTATTGAACAATATGGATCCCAGCACCATAAATAATCAATGTGAGAGCTCTTTCATGTCTAACATCTGCACTTTTTGTGTGCTGTGTTTTTCCGGCATAGGAACGATGAGATTTGTTGTATCCTGTTGTTGCAGACTAGAAACTACGATGAATTGAGTGCTTGTATTTTATTGTACATATACTTGAAATGGCATTGATCATGTACTGTAGCAGCCTCCTGAATTACACAGAAGAATACGAGTCAGCTGTGTCATCCGGTGCGGATATACTGTGACTGACTGTGGATAAGTACTTCACATTACTGCACTTCAGACAATGGCAAGTCCCCCTTTAACATCCAGCCTGTGTCTCTGAGCTCCCTCTAATCTGTGTTCAAGACAGCTTACCCCCTGCCCACCCCCAACGTCCCTAAGAGCTCTCTCAGTGTCGGGAACCCGCTTCAAGTTCCACATCACGTTCATTGGCTTCCACTACCGCACTTTCTAATCCACTGGTCCCAGTTGCTCTGCCTTTTGCGCGGTGGTAGGTTAGATGCTTCTGTGGTGCTGTGAAGGCGTGGCTTTGGCTGGTCGTAAAAGAGCGTTTGCCTTTAAATGTGAGTGGACGAAGAGGACACCAGCAGGAGAGAAATGTTTAATGCAAATAAATGTTATAGTTAATGCTTGATTTCATAAGAAAGAATTTCATATTTTGCATGATATGATGTTAATGCATATTTAAGGTCTCTGTAGCACTTTAAGCTCTACTTGGTTATGGGATGGAAACAGCACGATACCTAAAAATGTAATAATATGGCAATTATTGTAATTTTATGGAAACGGGGCACATGCATAATTTATTCGATGGTAAAGCGACTCATTGTAAACCACTAAAAAGACGGTCTATTACTATAAAACTTTGTTAGGATTTTCTCGGGTAATTGTCAAGTTTATTTAGCAGCTCCCCGACTTGAAAGGAAATGTACGTTCTTTGTGATGTTAAATAACTGGAATTCACTCCAATGAATAGTCTTTTTGCGGAAACTGTTTCATCGACGCAGGTGAAAAACCTGAAAACGCAGAACCAAAGGCAAGTGCAAATATACATGTGCATAAACAATACAGGAAGAGGCCTGCAAAATACATTATCCCATATTTACCCTGCTATGTCTGTCCTTTTTCTATGTTAGGCCATTGTGAATAGATAAGTCTTGTGCAAGTAAGGTTCAGTACCTCCAAAAGTTGAGCAAATGTTTCGATCACCTCCCGGTTTGCATCTCAACCCTGGAACCATCAGCAGGTGTTGTTCAGAGCAGCACAGGGCTCTGCTGCGCTGTGAGGGGTCTGAATGTCACACAGTTCAGGAGGTGCAAAGCCATGGACGGAACAGAAAACAAACGTCTCTCAGAGTTTGGGTCTGCTATGCCACTTTTATATATCCCTTGATTATTATGATGAAAGTAGAATAAATTCATGAACTGCCTCTCGGCCTAAACATGCCTGATCCATCCTACTTCACCAAAATCTTCTGCCCTGCACTCTCTCATCATCTAGTGCTTAGGGATCGGGCTTAGTGACTGCACTTGGAAATATAGTCTTTTGTAGTATTTGTTTTGTTGACGTGGATAGATGCAGCCGCGTGTTTGCGAGTAAATAGCCGGTCATTTGTCTCTTAAAGCCCTATTGCGCTGCACGGTGAGGTTGAGAGGTTGTTTATGTTGCTGCATCTCAATGTTGCCCATTCGAGGAAACGCAAATTTATGCGTGTGGACAGCCCTGGTCGGGGCGTGTGGGTCAGGACCATGATGAAAGGTTGTGGTGGAGAGAGGCGCTGCTTTGCAAATGTGTGCGTTCTGCAGCATGCAAATATACAGACCTATACAGTCTGTGCACTCACGCAACCCGACTCGACTGCGCTATAAAAATTAAATCCACGTCAGCAGGCACCCATTCACATAAGATTAACAGGAGCTGACATTTGCTTGGTTGGAGACAGATGCTCTGCATTCCCCTCTTCTGCAGCTCTCGTCCAAATTGCATTTCATCTGCGTCCGAAGACATTTCCCTCACACGGCCCACATCCACGCAACATGCTCCCACCATTAATTTAATGCTGGATATTATTCTATTATTACTGGCTGATGTGGAGTGCGTGGTTTGGAATCGAATCTTGTTGTACGACAAACTGAAGGAAATTATGTGCCAGTAAATGCTTTCACCTCAGTGGACAATTGACCGTTAGTGTTAGCATCTATACAAGGGATAGTTAGGTCATAAGTAAAAGTGAAGATGATGTGGTCAAACCAAATTGCTTCAGAAATGGGTGACTGTCAGTGCCTTTAAGGGGGGGCATTAAATGTAACCTAAAAACTTGATATAATAATGTTTAACACTTTAAATCCTTTATCTGTTCTTTTTCATGCACTTGGACTTTTTTTTAATTTGCATTGAAAAAAAGTTAAACAAATTACCTATTAATTTTGCTCCTGTCCCGCTGAATCACATGCCACGATGTGAGTTAAATTACATTAGGACTTCAGTTTTGCTTGAATTGATTTGACAGATGATTTCTATTATTTCAGATAATGGCTTTATTATACATCATTGAGTAAAGTGGAAGTGATGGATGTGATTTTTACTCCACAGCTTACAAACACCTGTAATGTGAGGTTGAAATTAAGGAGCTCAGTAGGAGTCGGTTACTTCTACCTCAAAGCTTATATAGATATAAGATGAAATTTCAAGTAGCTTAGATGCACCTGAAAAATGCTGTTGTAGCCGCCATCTTCATTGTATTTTTGCCTTCTATGAATTATACGCGTAATTACAGATCCAGTGAAACGTAAGCCTGATCACACTAATTGCCATCCCCTCTGTGAAAAACAGGAGTTTGTACTTGACTGCAAATTTGCTGGCACATTTATTTCCATGTGCTGCTTGTGCAAGTGACTGAAAATTGCCGCATGTCACTATCATGTTCCCAGCATTAGCACTATCAGGACGTCTGTGATCTTTAGTGTAACGTTTGTAGTGTACTTTGGGATGCCCGTCTGTGGACTGAATAACAGATGTGTTTACTGTCGGCTGTTATTGTGAGTCTTTTAGCTTTCTGTTGACGGTCTCGAAAGGCTGTTATCGCCTCTGGAGCTAATCTCGGAGAGCGTTAATTGCACAGTTCAGGGCCACGGGGTCCTCTGGCTATAGTCCTGGACCAGCGGCTCAGAATTGCCCTTCATTAGAGAAGAGGTAATCCCTGCTTAGACCGGTGGAGGCAGGAATGAGAAGGCAGAGATCAACACAGGCATTCATTTGGCGTTGAAGCGGGAGCGTTTTGCATTGGCCTTGGCATCCAAATAATTAATTTAATCCACATGTTTAAGTGGAAGCGTTCCATAAGTTTTGTTTTATTTGTGAACTTAAAGTAGTCCCAGAGTGCTCATTTATTGACTGACTCTCAACAAAATATATCAAATCAAGTTGTTTTTGTAAAGCCCAATATCACAACAGGAGTTGCCTCACAGGGCTGCACCAAACAATGTAAATAGCATACGCTTTGCATTTTTATTTAGCTGGTACAAATGCATCACACACATATCTGGGATCGCAATGTCTTATCCAGTGTTCCACAAGTGTCCATTGTCCCTCTTTGTTGTCCTGTGGCCACACGTTTGCATTTCCTTTGCCTCATTAATCCAATTACTGTCTTTGCTCAAAGCCTATGATTGGCTGACAACAGAAGAGTGGTATATTACAGGTTAACTTAAGAGACCAGGTTGAATAGATCCACAGCTGCATTAAAGCATCAAGCAGCCTTTGTGTCCATTGAAAGATAAGTTATACAAGGAAGCTGCCACGACCACTGCAACGGCAAGAGAATAGAATAATACATTGCCTGACCAAAAACAAGTCAAAGTCAAAAACAAGAAAGGTCACACACTCCAATAGATTTTATTACAGCAAGCATTGACTGTGGCATTGTTTCAGTAAGCTATAAGATAAGATCTTAAGAAGATAATAACATCTTGTATTGATGATGGGAAAATGTAACCACTGCGCAAAGCCTTCTCCAGCACGTCCCAAAGATTCTCAATAGGGTTAAGATCTGGACTCTGTGGTGGCGAATAGGGCTGGGTACCATTGAACGGTACTTACTTGGTACAGCCCAAAAAGCTCCGGTAGGAGGCGGTATCAAAAACTTTTTCTTTTTTTTTCCGGTGCAGATTTTTGGTGCTTTTTCTCGCCAGACATCAATAAATGATTTTAAAAAGCAACCTGAACTCGAGCAGCTTCAACACAAATGCAGATGTTTTTTTTAAAGCGAAGCAAAGCTATAACTTACTAACACTTTAGTCATTATTAGAGATGGCAGAGTCTGAGCCAGGACTAAACCACTAAACTGATTAAAAACTAGGACTAATCCTAGTAATAAGAAACTAGAGCTCTTAGACAAAGGGAAAAGCAGTGACAAACACGGCAGTGACAACAAGAAACACATCAGCTATTTACCTTTAGCGAAAGCCCCGCAGAGCCTGAAGTTACGTGCTGTTGTTTACTAAGTCCATGCTGCACTAAATGGCTGCACCGGAGGAGGATATCAGAGATTGTTTGTGGATAAAGTCTGCGTTGACTCTGCATTAGCCATTTTTGGTACAGTTATGGTAAATTATTAGTGACAGGGTGAGCGCTCGCACTATGCAACAGAGCTTTGACATGTGGAGCGCTTTCACTTTGACGAACAGCGCAGTGTGTTTCGAAATGTTTATCTGAAAGAAAACGGTGTCCTGATGTGGACCTGGTCTGTCTCTGCAGCTCAGGAGGTAATAATGTCCTTTCTCTCTTTTATCACTGCTTAAGTGGGAAATCGTTCCCTGAACGATTCTTTTTTATACACATTATTTTAATTCAATTCAAATAACACAGGTATCGAAAAGCAGGTATCGTTTAAGTAGTGTTATTGAAAAAAAAAAAAACCCAGCCTAGAGGCGAATCCATATGTGTAAATGATGTTTCATGACCAATGAACCACTGAATCCTGCCATTGTCATCTTGGAATTTACCCGTGCCATCAGGGAAGAAGAAATCCCTTGAGGAATAATGTTCAGGTCGTCAGCTTATCTCATTCTTTGTTTTGCACATTGTGCTGCTGAACCGATGCCTGTCCAACAGTTCCAGTCATATGTCTCATGCAGTCTTTACCTTTTTTTGTGCTTTCAGATTGAATTTAATGGATAGAGTTTGTAAATACATAATCTTTTTCTGTTTTTTTTTTTAAGTTGTCTTCCTCCTGCACATGTCTGCACTCTGCAGATTGTAACCACGCTGGCTGAGTCATAAATTATGTTGTGTTTGGTGGGCAACATCTCACCTTGACTTAACTGGACTGTCTGATTGAATGCCCAGGCCCACGAGTGAAAGATCGCATGTAAATACCTTGCCGCAAAACAGGTAAATGGCCTCTCGCTTCGGTCTGCACATTGTCAGCAGAAATATGTGGCAGTGCAATTTTCTTGTTGCTGTGAAGGATGACGAGACACGTCCCGAGCATCGAACTGGAAATACTGATCACGGCTCGGCGGCGATACGACTCTGAGAAGAGAAGAAGAAATGTTTGCATGTGAGATGACACCAGGAGTTATGTGGCCCTGTGAAATTGAACAAACAAGTTAATAAAATCTCTGGGCTATCCGTTACCCCGCAGTGTGCTGGAGTTGACAAGCGTGCGCTGAAATGTGTGCCGCCGGTTGTTATTTGTGGAGGACAAGTTAGAGCTGCAGGCTTTGGGCTAAAACACATAGCCCCTTCGCTGAAGCCAGAATGTGGGGATTATTTGGACTTATTTATAAATAAATGCAGTCAGTTGCTCTCAGATTGTGAAGGTGGGGCAGTGGGTGGGGTGTGGTCACGGGCTGAGCGGACAGACTGGACGGGCTGTGATTGAGAGGCCTGTCACTGCACCTGCGGACACAGCCTCACGCACTCCTCTGAATAATGTACACAGTGGGACAGAGTGATAGGTGGGGTAATAATAGCGCAGAGAGTGGCATGAGCACACAGCCCAGGGACAACCTATATCTGGCCCATTCAATTGGTGGCTCGGGGGCCAGATTCGGCCCGCTAAACAGTCTTCTGGCCCAATTTCCTTTAATAGGCAGTATTAAGCTTCTTGTGACACACTCGCAAATGCTACGATGGCTACGGCTGCGATAATTATTACAGAGCCTTTAGAGTAGAGTCAGAATTCCAGTTTGACAGCTGTGATGGGGGGAAAAGTACATCGTTATGTTTTTGCATATTAAGTAGCCATGTGCAACAAAATACAATAGACCTGGAAAGGCCTTTAGACGCCAGCAGGGCTGAAAGTACTCTGTCACAGTGGGAGTTATAATACTGTATTAATCTGATGAGATTGTTTGAACTTAAAGCCTTGGTAATCAAATTAAATTATTGTAGTAGAGTTAACTTCATTTATCACTATAGATCTACATTATAAACACAACATTTGCAACAGATATACAGACCGAGGCTAAAATTTGCACAGTGTTAGCATTCTATATTGGCCGTACATGCTGCCACATGGTCAACGAATCCTCAATCACAATGTCCACTTTCGCCTCTAAGCAGACAATCTCCAGATCTGCCGTCCCTGTGATCCTGAGTAACTATTCAGCTTTAGACCCTCTCCATAACTTCCTTCACAACATTAGACAGTGGTTCTCCCAGAACTTCCTTCACCTAACGAAAGGAAAGACTGAGTCCATCTTGTTCTGCCCTGATTCACCCAACAGTTCTCCCAGCTTAGCTCTTTCCTCTGGCTCCAGGTGCTGTTCATGGTGGAGTTTAAGGTCCTGCTGCTCATGTTCAATGGTCTAGCCCCTGCCTACCTCGCTGAACTACCATCAGTTTCCAAACCAGTCAGAGCTCTGCGCTTCTCTGACCACACCTCTTTGGTTGTCCCCAGATCCAATTCCAAAAAGCTTGGAGCCATTTGCCATTTGCTGTACTAGGCCCCATGCTGTAGAACGCACTTACAATGCATCACTGAGTTAAGTGTTTTTAAATCACCGTTGAAAACACATCTGTTCAGACAAGCGTTCAACACACAACCACTGAATCGACTGTTGCTGTTTTATTGTGTTTCCATTGATGTTTTGTTGTGTTTTGACCCTTGATTTTACTCTATGAAGTGTCCTGTGCAGCATTTAGCTGTTGTAAGGGCTATATAAATACAATTAGATTGATTAATTAATTGATGTCAGCAGACTCTTCATTTGCCATGACCTGTGTCATTTCTCTGACCCATATGTTAAACTTAATATGCTTCACTGATAAACTAGTTAAAATGTTGTTACCTTTGGATGTGGGCCTCTGACTAACTGCATATAGAGAAAGAGTAACTGGTGTTGATTTTTTTGTCTTTAATTCAGAAAATAAATATGAATGTGCTGCAGTTAAAGATAATGTAGGAAAAGCACGTATTTGAATTGGGTCAGAACCAGTGCAGTACAGTATGCTTTGGTGACGGCCTGCCCACGCGCACATCTGTTTGATCGTTATTGTTCTATATCCACTTTACCAGCTGTTCTACGTGACATCTATGGACCTGTTTGAGAGAGCACTGACATTATCATTCCACCGAGCTGACATAGTACTAGTGCTATGATTATTTATAAATCTACTATAGTGGCAGGTTGATGATTGCAAAGTCTGTGAGCCGGAAAGCAGACAAAGCAACCATTCAGAGGGTGATGAGCAGCATGCTAGCTCTGACCGCGTAAGATAAATTGAAAAAGGGGGGGAAACAAAGATGCAGAAATGGGTTCAGCGCGGAGAAGCCGATTGTTTCATTAATGTGACTGATTTAGCTCTCAAAATAAGGCCGTCGAGCTGAACGGTGTCACTCAATTGGCTGTAAACCACCATTAATTTGTGAAGGGTGGAGCAGAAGTGGGATTTAGTGTTTAGAGTAGAGGCTGAGGCGCATAGATACAGACGGCATCTCTGGAATCGCCCATATATGGTCATTTTTGAAAACAGTTAAGGGGGAAAACAATTTTGAAAAAATGTTAATTTTCTCTAATTATTCAAAAACTACTGTAACAAATGCTGAATTATGAATATAGTTTTCTACTAAATAATGATACAAAGACATGGGCAGGAGCAAAGTGGTTCAACAGCCCATAAATACATGAATAACGGAGAATGCTAACTTGATGCTACATGTTAGCATCGGGCTAATGCTAACGGTTAGCTGGCACTAGCTACAACTGCCATTTTTTCACTTCTACTGAACAATCTGTTGCGACAAAATATCCATATGGGCCCGATTTACACTTGACTTTATTTATGTTTGATAAATAAGTTGATATTCCACCAGAAAATGGCAAAAAAGAGTGAAAAATTGTGTTTCCCCAAAGATTCTATTTTGCCCCTCGGCGAAGCCACGCCCCCTTCTATGACGAGATGCCGTCTGTATCTATGGAGTGTCCTGACACCAAGCCTGGTTTTGCTCACCAGCTCACAGAGTAACATCATCAGCATTAGTTTTTCCCATCTTTTTCATCAAATTCAAATATGAAGATTTTGGGTCAGTAATTCTAATCATGACTGGGCTGTATTTCCACTAAAGGTCTATGGGAACAATGAATAGGACAGTAGCTAAGAATACATCTTCACACAGCCTCATGTGCAAGGGCTACATGTGTTGAAATGGATGCAGGGTTGGCTGGGTTGTGATAACTACTGCATGACTGAATTTCCTTGAAGATTGTGATCCACATTTCACTTAGAAAGGAAACTCTGCATAGCCAGGCTGAACAAAGCTAAAATGAATCAATATACTGTACATTAGAGCTGATCATTTCCCAAACTGGAAAAGCAAGAATCTGCTCTATAAGTTTATTACGGCTGCTTATAACTATAGTCGCGGTACTCAGCGACCGTTTTATCTCTCTCCGAATCCCTCATCTTCATATGAGCTTTAAAGTGTTTTTCTAAGCTGTTCAATTTCCTCGAAAACTCCATCTCCTTCCTTCAGAGACCGTGCATCCTCCAGTGGGGCTTGCCCTCGTTGATTACCGCTAAGCTCTTTCCTTCTCATCTGCGTTTTTTTTTTCTCTCTATGAACTATCCCTGGGCTCCACCACGCCACATTTCTCCACGTATTCTCCTGCATCTCTGGGTTTTTGAGCGAAGTGGCAAGCGTTTGGTGTCAGGTGGTGACAGTTTGTGTGGGCCTAATGGGGATATACGGGAGATGGGAGATGCATCTTTTCTGTGAGTGTTCCATGGCAACCAGGGGAATGACGTGTAGATTAGTAATAAAGGGGGCCATGTTTTCATGAGTTGTCCGGGTCACCAAGCAGCATTTCACATGTTGCAGTAACATGTTCAAAGGTTCTCTTCTGTGTTCTCTCTTGTGCAGTTTTCTCCCTGGAGAGAGAGTTGCTGTATATTAGCTGCTTTGGGCTTCAACCACAGTAGTTTCACAACATCGGCTCTTGTCAATGTGTCTTTAAAGCTATAGTGTGCTGATTTAATATTCTTTTTGATGATTCCCTACATCTTTGGCGAATAAGTTTGGTGGGATAAGTGGTGGAATCAAATATTACAATCATGCATAGTGCACACTGTACTCCAAAACTGTAAAATGAGCAGCCACCAATTGTCTAGTGGTTCATTAAATCTGCTGCACATATGCCGGAACTCTGTTCTGTTCACAGCGTCTTGGGTGCGAGTTCTGGCTCCGACAATTTAGTGAATGTTAATTTAGCTTCGGGCTAAATCTAGCATATTTACAGTGGGTACCAGTTGGCTGTTCATTAATATACATGTTCCATTCAAAATGAATCAAATAATGAAATAAAACAAATGTCTCTCCGCATGTTTTACTCCCTTCCCCCCTGAGCAGTTTAATAAAGACTTTGGGCCAAAAAATCCTTTAAAGATTAAAAAAAAAAGAAGAAAAGAGTGTCAATGATTTCCACGTACAATGCAATGTGCAGACTACACTTTTAAAGTAATCATCCAGTTCCAAACATTTCATGTAAAACTCCTGCTTCTGTTCTGATGCTTTGCAGTGTCTCAGAGCTGAGGCCACACTACCTGTTTAGGTCTAAATGAAGACTTGGTGAGGAAGCTTGAAGCAAGAATTACATACAAGGGCATGAAATCAGAACTGAACCAGGTCTTGAAAGGTGTAAACCAAGACTAAACCAGATTTAAGCCAAAGTAGAAGGTGCTTCTTGGTGGATCAACCTGTCCTTGAAAGAATAATGTCTTTTCTATTCATTCTGCGTTCCCACAGTAAAATTAAGCTTGTGTCATTCGTCAAGCTTGAAAAAGATTCAATAATCAAGCATAGAAAAAAGGTTACATTTTCACCAAGTACAAAAATATTTTCAATAATGCAAAAGTGTTTGTCATGAAAAATAATGTTGTTCATTATTAAACGGTGCATTGCATTAATAGAAAACAGGCACCACCCATTGACTTGATTAGGATGACTGATTGTTGTGTTTGGATACAAATGTTAATGGAATGCATGTCCTAATATCTTAATTTGGTGTGAGGGCAGAGTGATGGCATTGTTTAGTCAGCGAGGAGCCTGCGGGGGCCTTCAGACTCAGAGATGCTTTATGCGTCTGCTTAGACACTTGATTAAGGGCTGCTCTCCGCTGGGGGGCCTCGTCCGCAGCAGAGCAAAAAGTCAGCTCCATCATCTGCTGGAGCTGTGTGTGGCACCTCAAATATTTATCAGACCGAGATTAACCTGGAATGAAAATGTTAGTCTGTTGAAAATGTAAATAAATCATTGGTGGTTGGGTCGTCTTTAAAGCAGAATCTGGCAGAAACGCGGCGCTGTCGACAGGAACATAGTGCTTAAATTAAAAATATCTAACGGGGGACTGCGCCTGTGGTTTCTCAACTGATTAAAATCAACATCCTGCACTTCCTCTGGATGCACTTCAAAATCTATGACAAATCTTTGGGCCAAGATGAAATCATATGCTATGATTGATCATTTCTGTGGCATTTGGAAATCCTTGATACGTCAGCAAGAAATTATTGTGGTGTTTTGAGATGGAAAATCCGTCAAGGTTTCGAACATTGCATATCTTTTGGTTAATTTAGTGATGTCTCCACATGTTTGTGCAAACCTCTTACTACGTTTGTCATGGCGACGTGTAAACAAGAAGCAACCTCCCTCCTCTTGGTACAGTGGCGTTTTTTTACCCTCTTCTGTGAACTGCGTTTCTGCGTTTGTGTTCCACATCATTTTACAGGATACTTTTGCACATCTTCGCTGTGTGGATTTACTGCGGAGAGTCCGTACTAGCCATGAAGGACTCACTCATGAAGGAGCTACAAATTTCTTCTTCTGAAACACTGAAGAGGCGCCAAGAGCCTCCACACCTGCAGCACAGTGGAGGCGTCACAAGAGGCACAACAGGAGGCGCAACTGGAAACCAACGAGGAGGTATCCGGGCAAGACTCACATCCAAGCCCCGCATGCCTTCTATCCCTACTATTCTTCTGACTAATGTCCGTTCACGGGAGAATTAGACCGATCACATTCGTCTGCTCGCTCTTCCCAGAAGATGGTGAGAGACTGTTGTAGAGAGGAGGGTGCGGAGCAAGCTGTGCAGGAGGAAGAGGAAGGAGGAGGTGGATGAGCTGACCAGTGAGGGACACCACGCTCTGAAATAGAGACAAACCCAGGAGGCGCTGCACCGTGTCAGAGGATCAGAAGAGCACACAAGGCAGTACTATGGTTTCCCCGACTTCCAAAAACAAGCTGCTCAGGTTGGCCCACAATGGCGGCGTGGCTAGTCGCAGCGGCTCATGACTGACTGACTGACTGACTTACTTACTATTTGTGTACATATATTAATTTAATGTGGTTTACCTACTTGCTTACTTACTTACTTACTTACTATTTGCGTACATATATTAATTTAATGTTTTTTGGTGGGACTGAGAGGCAAAAAGGGAGAAACGATATAAGGAGCAGCTCCAAATTTGCACAGACATTTTGGCAAGCAAGCCTTCTCTTTCCATCTGGCTGCAGATCAAACTTGTCATTGTCACCTCAGTGCCATGAATTAGAGCTGCTGTTCAACTCGGTGCATTTGGCAGGATGGACCGGGTCAATGGCGCTCTGCAGGGAGAGTTTAAGCAATAGAAACATCCAAAAAGACCCTGATCCTAATCCAAGCAATTTGACTTGATTTAGATTTTTCCTCGTGAATACGATTTCAAACATTTCACAATTATTATGTACCATTCATTTAAAGCAAACACCAACATATCATAGTATCCAAATTTTATTAAATTAATTTACAGTTACAGTTACAGCTCTTCCTAGCTTTCATTTGGTTTAACACGCTTCAAAGTGGCTCTTTTGAAGTTCCCTGTGAACCATGTGTTCAAGTTATGTTGACAGTTCTCATAATTCATTTCCTCATCAGACATTATCTAAAACCCACTGGAACATAGCTCTGAAGAAACACTGCTTTGTCGTCTGCTCCGAGCCTTAAATGCCAGGACAGTTCCTCCCATCTCAACCTACTCTATTTTAATCAAAGGACGCAGTGTGTTGCACCAAACTAACTTTCTCCTTTCTACTGCCGTCCTCTGCAGACTCTGTTCATGGATCTCCTCCGGGTGAAATTACTAGAATGAATAGCACTTAAATTGAGGGCACCTTGAAGGTTAAAAGGAAGTGCGCGTATGTTAATGTAGGTCTCTGAAGATAAGTTCCAGCTGAATTTTCAAACATCAACCCTTTGTTAGTGCTCCTGAGCTTTATTTAATGAAAACAAATGGTTTTCTCATTGTATGACCTACAACTATCCGACCGCACATTGCCTATAAGAATTGATTCCACTCATGACTAGCTATTTAGGTTAAAGATCAGAGCCAAGTAAAGCATAAATAGGTCTTTCACCCTCTCCCGATCCCTAATGTTTTCTACTAATGCACTTGTGTTCGATGCATGTAAATGATTCGAGAAGCACATTACTAATCTATTCGTTTGTGTTCAGCGCGAGGCAAACAGATCCCAGTGACCCTGTTTACACAATGAATTTTGCGCCTGTCCTAATTGCATGTTATTACAGTTTATGTCCCAGTCACACAAAACATCAATGCTGCGCTTTCTATTTCAGTCGCAACATTCCCTCAATCTCAATATCCCCCGCGAGCTGCTCCTCCCTCCCCGTACATTTCGACAAAGAAAGCACTCGTCTCTGCTCCTTCTCAGACAAACTTTGATTTATGCCACAACTGCAGCTTTCACTGTTAGCTGCAAGGAGTAAAAAAACTGCGGAAAACTCTCTCAGTCGTGTAATGTTTAAAGCAGTGGTTCTAACCTGGGGTACGTGTTCCACAGGTGGCACTTGGGGGTACATTTTAGACTTTATTTATTGGAATGATGTTATTGATGCAGTTGTTTTTTCTGGTTGAGACATGATTTAGTCCAATTTTCCATTTTCTCCAGTTTGGCTTTATCCAAATCTAAAAGCCTCTTGAATAAAGCGTCAAATAGAAATAGCAACACAAACGAGGATGAAAATTGAACGAGTGACAGTAGAAAGCGGCAACAACACAATTAAAAAGATGACGAAAACAAGACATAAAAACTTCCAAAAACAAGACAAAAAATCTCCAAAAACAAGACAAAAAAAAATCTCCAAAAACAAGACAAAAAACCTCCAAAAACAAGACAAAAAACCTCCAAAAACAAGACAAATAACCTCCAAAAACAAGACAAAAAACCTCCAAAAACAAGACAAAAAACCTTCAAAAACAAGACAAAAAACCTCCAAAAACAAGACAAAAAACCCTCCACGAACGAGACCCAAAAAACCTTTCAAAAATCAGTTTTGTAATTTTCAAATGAGACGTTACTCTGGCCTAGATGCTGTACGCTCCAGTCCAGAAGCTTTTAGATTTGGGTAAAGCCAAACTGGAGAAAATTCAGTTATATATAGTATATAATAAAATTGGACGATTAGACGAGTTGTTGGACGAGTTGTTGGTCTCGTGATTTTGTGGGTCGTGGCACAGAAGGTTTGGGTGCAGCTGCCACGTACACAGAGCCATGTTGAATCCTGTCGTCTTGGGTTTGAGTTCCAACTCAATAATTTGCTGGATATCGCGCTCCGCTCTTCACCCCCTTTCACATGAACTGAACTTTCCGGTAAAGCCTACAGGGCAAAAAAATATTTTTTTTAATTCCTGATTTATCCTCTCTCTGTCTCTCACTTTTTGTGAAAAATTTCAGCACTATTCATTGTCACCTTTTTAATGGATGGAAAGCTGTCACCCAGATTCCAGTCTCTAGGAATTTCTATGTCTCCCGCGGCAAATCGCAAGTGACAAGGTTGACAGGCCCGGGAGTGTGGGCAGTTGAGCAGAGAGCCAAATGTCACTGCGCTCCCTGTCAGAAACCCTTTCTCTCCTTTATAATGACATTCGTGGTTCAAACGAGCTTCAATAAAGTGAATTCATTACGGGTCTTTCTGTGCAGCCTCTATGACACTGGATGTTCATCATTAGCAGCATACAGTATCTAACACTCTGCACTGTATATCTGTCAAACATATGTTCAACTTTCATGGAGATGCAGGAGCTCACATGAAAATGCTGTGACATTGAGTCAGTTAGGGATCCTGAGAAAATAATTTTTATTTTATGCAATTTTGCTCAGATTCAGCTGAACAAACACAAGCAACAGCGTAACACAAGTGAAAGCTTTTTGCCCTGAAAATGATGGCGGAGCAGTTGTTGCTTGTTTTCTTTAATTGTGGCACAAAGTGTTCGTACGTGTACGTATTTCAAAGGGTAAAAAACTGTTGAGCTCTAAGTTATGGTGATTTTTAATCAAAACTTGTGCCTCCGCGAATGATTCCAGTCTGTCACAAGATATTTCTGCATAATTTCTCTCTGACACTTCAGGCTTTGTGCAGTTTTCTGATTATTTCACTTCACTCTGCCACCACATTGTGTAACTTATTTAGAGATGGAGACAGAACTTGCAGTATATCGACATGATGTAAGGTCATCATCCAGTAAAGTTGGTTATGTTCTCTCAGAAGCAGTGGTAGCTAGTCAACCGACTTAAAGGAACAGGCCACTGTTTTTCCATACTGAAATATCTTCTTACCTGAGCTTAGACGAGTTGATGCGTACCTGTCTGGTCTTTATGCGTGTGCTCAATCACGAGATCAAAGATGTCGTTTAGCCTCTCCCAGAATATTCCTATGTAGTTACAGAAACTACCAATGAGGAAGATCAAACAGTTTCTTCTTTTGGTGATTTATTATGAGCAGTAGAAAATGATAATTTGTGAATAGCAAATGAATAAAACAATAAACACAGCAAAATCTAGCCAAGTCTGAGGTTTACTTTTCTACTCTCGTGTATATGGTCCAGCCATAAAATCAACAGATAGGAGACGGAACAACAATAAGATTAGCAACAGTCCTAAGGAAATAACAAAACACTAGAGGAGGCAGAGCGGACAGGTCAAATATCTTCACTGGTGTTTTTCCAAAAGTTGCAGACTGGACAATCATGGTCCAGGTCAGTTACACAGGTCAGTTTAGTAAACTTAAGTTCACCAAGATGATTATATTCAAACATAGTCAAGACACAATGACAATTATTCAGCAAGATTATGCAGATAATACATTTTCAATGTCAATGTCAATTTTATTTATAAAGCACATTTAAAAACAACCATAGTCGACCAAAGTGCTGTACAAGAACAGTAACAATATGTACAATAAACACAATAAAAGTTAAACACAGGTAATATATAAAGGCACTAACTGTGTCTGGTCTACATGGAACCGAAGGCCAAAGCAAAAAGATGAGTTTTTAATTTGGTTTTAAACTCCTCTACAGACTGAGCCGAGCGCACATGTAGAGGAAGGCTGTTCCAAAGTTTAGGGGCTGCCACTGAGAAGGCTCGGTCACCTCTGGACACACGCTTGGATTTAGGAACAGACAAAAGGAGCTGGTCAGCAGACCTCAGAGCTCTGGAAGGACAGTAGAGCTGCAGCAGTTCTGACAGATACTTAGGTGCCAGCGAATTTAGGCATTTAAAAACAATCAGCAGAATTTTAAACTTGATTCGAAAGGGAACTGGTAGCCAATGTAAAGAGGACAGAATGGGAGTGATGTGCTCCCATTTTCTTGTGCTGGTCAGCAGGCGGGCTGCGGCATTTTGGACTCCCTGCAGGCGCTGGAGGGATTTAAGGTCCAGCCCTGTGTAAAGGGAGTTACAATAATCCAACCTTGAAGTGATGAAGGCGTGGATCGCCTTCTCTAGATCTTTTGGTGGCAAGTAGGCCTTAATTTTCGCAAGAAGTCTTAGTTGGAAGTAGCTGACTTTTACAACTGATCCAATGTGTTTTTCAAATTTGAAGCAAGTATCAAAAGTCACCCCAAGATTTTTAACAGTGGGGCGGATAAAGGAAACAAGAGGCCCAATAACACTGTCGGTCTTTAGGTTTGACAGGGGATTGCAACTTCCGAATACCGCTATCTCTGTTTTGGTTTTGTTCAAAGACAGGAAATTTGAATTTAGCCAAGACTGGACGTCACTCAGGCAGTTTGTCAAGGTTGTTAAGGAGGTTTTACTGGTGTCGACTGTAATTGGCAAATATATTTGAATATCATCTGCAAAGCAGTGATAGGAAACATTATGCTTTTGGAAAATAGAACCCAGTGGCAACATATATAAGGCAAAGAGGATTAGACCCAAAATGGATCCCTGAAGGACCCCACAGCTAAGGGGGGATACAGTGGACGAGAACTCTCCCAAGTGCACAGAGAACATTCTGCCAGAAAGGTACGAGCGAAACCACTGGAGGGCTGTACCCTTGATGCCTACGCACAACTGAGACAACGAGATAAAAGTATTTCGTGGTCAACACTGTCAAATGCAGCGGTAAGGTCAAGAAGAACAAGAACTGCTGATTTACCACTGTCCACTGCTAAAAGCAGATCATTAAAAACCTTTAAAAGGGCAGTTTCAGTGCTGTGTTGTGGCTTAAAACCGGACTGAAATATCTCCCCAATCCCATTAAAATCAAGATATGACTGAAGTTGAATATAAGCAACTTTCTCCAAGACCTTTGACAAATAGGTGAGTTTAGAAATAGGCCTAAAATTAGACAAAGCATTGGGGTCAAGATAATGTTTTTTGAGTAGCGGCTGAACAACTGCATGTTTGAATACAGCAGGGACCGAACCGGTCATCAATGAAGAATTAATTATTTTCACGATACAAGGTCCAATTACTTCAATAACCTCCTATCACACTATGGACCCAAACAGGGGAAGTTCGAAGTGACCAAGCTCTTCCACGTTTACCCGATTTAAATACGGTTATGTGAGGAGTTACACGATCCAAGTATAGTTACACAAAATTAAACATGTTGATTTTCAGAATTCTTTAAGAGGGAAGACATTGCTGCGTGGACGTCAAAGTACTCCTAAAATATTATTACGCCTTACAATATTGTACCCATTTTGAGCCACTTAGAAAATCGACAGGTTTAATTTTGTGTGTCTAGACTTGGATTGTGTAACTACTCACGTAACCGTATTTAAACAGGGACAACGTGGAAGAGCTTGGTCGCTTCTAACTTCACCCCTTAGAAGAAAGGAGGAGAGGCTAAATGCTAACAACATCATTGGTCTTTTTGCGTGACTCAGCGCACGCACAAAGACCAGACAGGTACGCATCAACTCGTCTAAGCTCCGGTAAGAACATAATCTTTGTATGGAAAAACGGTGGCCTGTTCAGCATCAGAATGATCTTTTTTTTTTTTTTTAGTGCGGAGATACTGTTTTGAAATAAAAATCAATATTTCCCTTGAAGAGACGAGCAAGCCAACTAATGTTTACAAAAATACAACCTCACAATGTTGATGGCATTTGCTAATAGGCTCAAAAGGTTCAACCTAACATCCATTCAATAACCTTTTGCTAATGCTTCCAAAAGCTTGTCTAGTGCATTAACAGGAAAACGAATAGTAAAACAAGTCGCCATGATGAGAACTGTCATTTCCCCAAAATATTAATATTTATGTACAAAACATGTTTGTTAAATAGCAGTTTGGAGCACACCAGCATCCCTCATTAGTGCAAATGGGCAGAGCAAATTTGTTACATCCGATGCCAGGTACTGTGATGAGTGCTCGGGTCAGAGAGGTCAGCAATAGCTACTCTGTAAAAATGCAATTACCATAATGTATGTAAGAGTAGTCCATCACATTTGCCTCTCAAATATTAATGTCCATTATTGTGTTCATTGTAGACACTTTGGCAACTCTAATAGCTCATTATGACTCCCTGCAAACAGAATAGTTCCTCTCCTCTGTTGTTCCTTGTCTTAATTAGGAGGGATTTCACTGGGGCTTTTGGTAAATTGGCTTTTTCTGAACCAGGCGTTCCCGCTGCACACATCGCCGCTCTGTTGGAGACTGTGAGAGATGATAAGGGTGACTTTTAATCTTGCACTGCCTACATGGGGATGTGCAACTCTTTGTGTTAATTTACTTTAATTAAGCATAAATTCCGCAGATGCGCTTGTATGTAAATATGTATTAGACCAGAGAGTCGGGCGTTTATTCTTTAATGATACACGCGAGACCACAATGTGAAGTCCAAATTAACGTGGGGATCAGCGGCGTTGCATATTTTTGAATACATTTCTTCTGCTGTTGTTAATTTGTCACTTTGAGTCACATCCTTGAGAGGCCATTTTACTTTCAAATTGTATTGTATGCAACCTCCAAAGTGACTGCAGTATAAAAGAGCGAAGATGGGCCTTTTAAGCTTCAAGATGTGTTCAGAGTTGGAACTGCAAACCTAAAACAAGAATTCATTTCAAAACAGGTTTGGAGGCGTCTTCACCACAGGGCTAGATATTGCGCAACCTGAGTAAATTGATGCCTCTGCGATTTGCTGATTGTAACCATTCAAGTCGGAGGCTTTTCGTTCTCTGAGCCATGCAGAGTTTCATTTGACTTGTGTGAAAGGCTTACTTTTAACCGTCCAGTAGCTTTTTACAAACTATCGAGCCGAGTTTAGGCATTGGTGACGGTGTTTAAATCCAGCTCTCCACAAATCTACATTTCTCTTTCACGCCCCGGAGTGAAAGTCTTTATGAAGTCTTTGGATGTCCAGAGTTTTGAAAGTGTGTTTTTCTCGGCGAGAGATAAAAAGCAGCATGTGTTGAATGCTGATTAGACACTCGACATTGCTGTAAATATTGCAGTTCGAGTGCATTGTATCACCTGACGACATTAGTAAAACCATGTGCATGTATAAATCTGTGTAAATGCAAGTAGTTTGACGTCACAAATGCTTTATCCTTGTGTTTTGGCCTAAAGCTATGGATTAGGCTGCAGTGTCATGTGTAGATATGTCACAGTGACCTGGTGTAGCACCTCTAGCACAGTCTTTAGGCGTATGACAAATATTACACAACTCTGGCGTTAAATCACTCCATGGCTCCCACTGTTGAATCGAACACGCTGCCCTGTGGCTGGGCTTTCTGAATCTATGAATGTACTATAGCTGTTTCTAACTATTAACAACTTTTATGTGACTGGGAGAAAAGGTTTTGGATGTGAAGCAGCTACAAATGCCTTTTACTTCAAAGGCTTAGATTTTTGGCCGTGGTGAGATCGACCTTTTTCCTTGCTTCCCTTCCTTATTCTGTCAGAGTACCACCATCTAAGAACGTTTTTTAACTGTGGAGAAAAGTGCCTACATTTTTCAGTTGATATTTGTTTGTTGGTCCTCTGCAGCTTCTCCTAAACTTCTATCTCATGCATACTGTGTGATGTATCTATTTCACTGGGAGTACATACAATACAAGCTGATGTGCTTTCACAGATTACTGAAATGTTGAAACATTTATTTTAAGAATCCAGGTTACATGGGAAGACTGCCCACTGAGGCGTTCCCGTCAGCATCAGTCGACCAATTGTATTTGCCTTGATAGTGTTAATATCTGAAAAGCTTTTATGTCAGTACTTCAGTATTCATCTAGTTTATAAAAAGCGTGCAGCGTCTAAACATAAATAAAGTGTGCAAATGGCGTGCATGCTCTTGGGCAAATTACTTTGTCGTTGTAAAGATAATAAAGTGTAAGAGTAATGAAATGTCTGGTTGGAGGGCATATAACAGCGCTGAGACGACAGCAGCAGGGCACAGCACAATACGGTGCTCGATGAAGACTGAAGTTTCCTGCTTTTTGTGTGGAAGATGGTGTTGAGACACGGCGCCATAGTGAGACAATAAAGAAAAGCTTTCCGACCACACTGCTGTAGCCGCTCCATTTATTTTTATAGTATGAATGGTCTTTTGTTTCACACCTGTATTGTTTGGTGTAATGTTGTCCGATGTTGTCCTTGTTGGTTATGCATCTTTTTTGTCTCCCAAAAGTAGTGTTGTCACGATAATGAAATTTCAAACGATTTTGATACTGAAAATAAAACTTGTTTCTCAAAACCGATTTCGGCACCACAGTAAAAAAATTTTTTTTTCATTTTTGCTTTAAGAAACTCTTGTCTGTTTCCTACTACACTGTATTGTCTTCATTACAGAATACTCAACATTATATTAGTTTATTCAGATTTACCATGTTCTTGAGTATTAAAGGTTCTAATTTGATATCTGATCAAATGTTTTTGCACATAGTCAAATGCTTATACTGTATTTGGCGCTTTAACCTACAATATAAAGTATTTACAGACTGGATTTGGCCCTGGCTCATGACCATCAGGGAAACACTGTCTGTTTCTGCCTTCATGAACTGCTGTCACATTTAGGAGAAGAACATTGCATTAATTCAAAGCACAATGTTAAAAATGGCCTCTAAAATTCCTCTAAATATATTCATAAGTTAAGTACAGATAGGTAGCATATAACTATACATTGTTGAGATTTTTTAGGAGAAAAACAGTTTCATAGCCAGTGCTAACCTATACAGGTAAACCAATGGACGCCGCTAAGCTAACATTAGCCACAATCGCAAATTCCACTGTTTCTATGAAAACGCCTGCTCCTTTCAACCTGGTACTGCACCAGTAATCAGATCCTACACTTCGACAATGGATGCATTTAGTTTTAAAATTTTATTCAGGGTTTAAGTGAGTGCTTTTTAGCTCTAATTTAAGTTTTGACCGTAGCGCAGCAGGTTTCTTTCTGGCACAATGGGAGCGTGCAGGAGTGGGAGGGGGGGGGGCTGCTCTGTGCGCTGCGCGAAGGAAACGCAGAAAGTATCGTGCTCAAATTGATATCTAGCTTCGATACCACTTTAAGTATCGATTTAGTGTCGAGGAATCGTTTTTTTTGACGACCCGACCCAAAAGGTACCTGTACAAATTTGGTGACTTTTCTGTTGCCTCTTCCCTTTGAAAATATCCTCTTTTTCTAACATTTTTATTTTCATTTGGGGCTTTACTGTAATCTGTAATACTGTCCTACTTGTGTTTATTGTCGTTTATACCGTTTATTTGGTGTGCGGGGCGTGCTAACACAGTGTGGCTTTATAGAGCTGGAGTGGACTGTGTTGTCGAATTGTTTGAAAACTTCCTTGCCAGGTATGTAAGCGTTTCTTTCTCTTTGGTTGCTTTTCTGTCAGATGAGAGTTGGACTGGACTTTTGTTGTGAGGATTCGTTAACGGTTAGAAACGCTGCCACAGAATAAGTGGAGCATGTATCCGCCTCCAACAATATTGATTCCTGCTTGTCCGTCAAATACCACATTCACCAGAAACAAGTAAGAAAGAAACCCACTACAGGAAGCATAGACAAAATGAATTATCTACCATTTATTCTTAGTTGTACAGTTGAATGTCATCCCAGCAACTTTCCTGGAAGGTACATCTCAGAGCTTGTTGGAGGGCTGGTAGAAACTGGTTGCGAACTTGAAATTCTCGTTTGGTACATCGAGTCTGCAAACCAGCCGCTCCATTGTTGGCATTTCTTTTGGATAGTGCACAATGGGTTTTTTTTTATCACTCGTGTTAAGTGTTGTAGTTGTGGGTGTAAAAGCATTACAAATCACAGTTGGCTTTAGCTGGCAGACAGAAGGATGTAGGCCTATTCACAATTACTGCACACAATTAGATCTATCTCGGTACAATTGGTCCATCTGTCGAGGCTGATGTGTGTTTCAATGCGGAGCCATGGTTTCCTTCAACAAACATTATGCCCCCTTTGGCAGCAGTTCTCTGTGTTTGCTTCTCTCCTTTTGTCGAATATAATGAAAATATTATTGGATACGTTCCACTTATATTCATTATACATTCTTTGATTCTTTCATTAATATGTTCCCGACAATACCCAGTAATAAACAGCCTTAAACCATGTTGGCTATAGAGTTAGTATTGCTTTGGCCGTGACCTCTTTCTAATGGACTCATCCGTGCACAGTAGACTTTACAAACTTAGAGATTCAGTATTTCTAGTCTAAATGTCTGTGGTAACCTTCTTCAGGAAAAGCTCCTCTATTCAAACACTTTCTCCCGACTCATTGAGATCATTCTAATGCTTAAACTGCCCTCTGTACTTTTTTCTAACAACCCACTTCAAATTTGCCAGGCATCGTTTCACTCCCCTCTGCACCAGCGGACGCCATTACCCAGAAAGGAACACTCTTACCCAAAGCAAAACCTGTAATTGACAACAGAACTTCGAGGTGAAAATGATAACCACCGTGTTACCCTGAAAACCCCCGATACAACTTTACTGAAAGACGGTGAATCCTCCTCGTGCTACTTTGTCAAACTTTCTATGACAAGTTTATTACACCGTGATGTGTCCTCGCTTTACTCCGACTTATTTTCCATCTCCAAGGCTCTTATCTGCTCATCTGTTAACATAACCTCTGGCACCTCGCTATGCTTCACATTTCAATGCTGTGTTGCTCGCTGCGACCCTTCTCAACCCTTATTAATTGTGCATACACCGGTCTGAAGCGCTGCTGAAAGGCGGGCATTGTATTGAGCCTTTTCTGCTGGTGAATTTTTTGCGCCGTGGTCAGTTTTCCGTGGGTTGGCTCAGATGGCCTTTTGAGTTGCGGCGGTAGCATTGAAATGTCGGGGGTTTTGTTGGTTCGAGGACTCACAACTTGAAGCCAGTTTGCTCGAACGCGCCGCATCCTCCTCTATCATTTCCGCTCGTCTGTCTTCGGAGGAGTTTACGGTACGTATCATACATTGTCCTGGTCGTGTTCAATAATTGAGATTAAATCCGTTCTCGTATCTACCAGCGGATATCTTTGCTCTTGTCCTGATGGCCCGAGATACCATCAGTGCGTTGACACTTGCGTCTTTGATCCAGTCGTCTTTTATCTTTGACTGCTTTCATTTCAGATCCGCGTACTGTCGAAGAAATGTCCTTTCAGCCTCAACTAAACTGGACTGCGAGAATAAGGAATGGTGCGCGCTGTGTTACGATAATAAGGAAGTTTAATCGTCAGTGTTGGTTTGATATGCAGCTCTGGTCTTAGCAGCAGCATGTGTTGTATGTGTCCCCGTGTGGTACCAGGGAAATCTCTACTGTTCCTTCAGAGAACACGGATGGCTGAACAATGCCACATCTACTTACGGGCTGGATAATGCGTGTTTAAGCCTAGACTCGTGTGTTTGGAGTTGGGAGCTGGTAGACGGGAGCAGCCAACCTTTGTGTAAATAATATACTCATCAACGTGACATTTGCGAGGTTTAGTACATTATCATTCAGTTACATCGAAAACTATGCTTGGCAAATTTTCATCATAAGGAAATGATTCACTTTGACACTGCTATGCGGCTCAGGCGTATAGAAAGCTTTTGCAGGACGACTTTCTATCATTGGCTTGGTTGCTTGGTTTTTCGATGCCGATACCTGAAAGATACTTTTGGCGATTCCTATACTAAAATAGTTGCGATAAAAGAGATTAATAATGCTCTTCCTTTTCCATCCATTTCCTTTCTTTTGCATTTGTATCAGGTGTTTGAGCTGAAACAACCAGGAAACTCGCTTCAACCACAAAAGGGCGGAAAAAAAAGTCTTTCTTATTTTTTTCCCCCATTTATAACATATTTTTTCATGTTTTCCCCCCCAATTTTTTCATATAAACAAAAAAAATCCCCAAATTTTCCTGATTTTTTTTTCTTTTTTCCCCCCAATTTCTTGTTCTTTTTTTCTTCTCTTTTTTTTTTCTTTACATTTTCCCAGGTTTTTCCCCACATTTTCCTCCCAATTTTATTTTTATTTTTTTTCAAAATTGTTTTCACTTGTTTTTTCCCAATTTTACTTAAATACTTCAAACATCCATATAAAGATTTTGTATTTCTTTTCAGGACCTGCTTTCAATACTTTTATTTTTTCGATACCAGTAGTAACTAAACCTTTTTTTTTACGATACCAAACTGGTATCATTTAAAGGGACTGGATGCAAGTTGTCATTTTTATACTCACTACTGCCACTTCAGGTCTTACGTGTAACTACAGGTTCTATATTAAACTCGTACATGACGGCACTTCGGACCCGAAGTAACACCTTTTTGAGTGACAGTGCAGGATTTTAGAGGCAGCTGTGGTGAACAGATCTGGGCTCATTCTACACATTAGGACATGGCTGGAACATGTAGAGGGAGGAAAATACGTTTAACATATTTAAACCCCATATAGTCTCTTTAAGGCTACCCAGCTCTATTCGTTATTTGTGGTAAGAATGTTTTCGATTCTATTTTATAACCTTTCTTCAATCCAAACACCAAAAGAGTAGTTACTGACAAAGCCCATCTATATGTCCTTGAAAAATATGCACATAACCAGGACGATGAGTATATTGTGCGTGTTTTAGTATGAAAGGGGAAACGGGAGAACTTCCAAACTCTTCTTACTGCGAATTGAGCTCAGCCATGGTGAGCTGTCGTTCTGGTCAGGCCGCGGAGCTCTACTCACACCCAAATGCCCAGGCACAAGGAAATTTAGCACACAGTCACACGTGGGATTCTGTTGGTGCGGACGGGAGGAGATGATGAAGTTCACCTGTGCTGAAGGGAACAGTCTGAGGAGAGGAAAGGACGAGATAAGCAGAGAGGAGACAGCAGCAAAGGCGGAGGGATGCTGATGACTCACTGTGGGGGGAACAAAGTCCAATGCAGCTGAAGGTGGTCCAAACTAGAAAGATGCGGTGAGGCGAGCAAGTGTGCAGGAAATAAATGGGCAGGCAGATAAGGCATGAGGAAAGACGTGGATGCGGGAAAAAGTTGAATCGTTTTTTTCCCCCTTTGTAGTTCTGCACTCCCATGTTGTGTCGAAAAGTTTCTCCAGTTCTTCATCAGATTGTTGCAAGGAGGTTTCAAGGTTGCGATGTGCAATTTTCTATACTGCGTGTTCTTGGTACTTTAAGCCGCTGCTTTTGTACATCATAAAGTTCTAAATCGTCAACGAGGAAGGAGAACAGTACACTGTTAGTAATTTGATTGAGCGCTGGACTAAAAGGTTTGGAAAGACAATCGGTACAAATGCAACTTTGAGCTCATATCGATAACATTCATTGAAATATTTGCAATATTTTACTATGGTGTCCAATCTAAAAAGCCAATTATATGAGAAAACTGTAGTTGAACATTGTTTGAAAGCTCCGGATGCAGTGTATGTTCCATGAAACTTTTTTAGTATTCTTCAAACACTCGACAATCCAAGTCAAGCCTGGCTTTTCTCGAAGTATCGCTAACACATACATATTTTAGGCGTCTTTGATCTGTTTATCGACTCAGATGAACACAGACAAACATTTCAACAGAAGGGGAGAGTTGGTTCAACGTGGCTCACTTTCCGCCAAACAACTGTACAAACAGGATTAAAAGATTGAGCAATTTGTGCAAACATTTTTATCGTCATATTGCTTAGGGCTGCGCAATATACATCGCCAAAAACCTCATATCACGATATTAGGTGATGCAATATCCGCATTGCAGTAAACCACAATATATCATCAACAACATTAAAGTCTTCATCTGACTGAGATTTACTCTTTTTTTTGTGTGCAAATTCAGCCAAAAACAAACATTGAACTTCATTGAAGTTCAGTTTTAGTTCAATTTTATTCTTGTTTTGGTCCTGCTGTAGCATATCTCATGTGACTTCAATATCATTCAGCGCTAATATTGCTATACTTTGCTGTTTGATGCTCAGACCATTCTGCCATCACAAATAGAACCGTACTCTCTGCACTGGTCCATTTTTCTCTATTAAACTCTCCAGCTTTCACTTCAAGCAGAACTAAGTAACTCATGCCCCTAGAGGCTATTAGCGCCACTGCAGGTATCGTGGCATGTTGCAGATTTTTACTCATTATTGTCCATGAGAGTAAATACTACGCTAACAGAAAAGACAAAGGGAGAGAGGGATATTTTCACTTAAACTTGGCTGTAAATACTGTTTATGTGGCGCTAGCCCACAATTAGCTTTGCCCGTTAGCCTGTTAGCTTCTTCTTTGTGATTCTATTGTGTGTATTGGTGACTCTGACCCGGTGGCAGCAAAGTAGCAATTGTGGTTTTCTGGCCAGAGACCCCAGGAGGAAATGAAAAACCCCCCAATCATCCCATTAACACTTGTATTAACCCCAGAGGGCCTTCGAAAAGGATTTATTAAGGTAAACAAGTTACTTCTCCCCCAGTGTTCCCCATGTTCAAATCAAATGTGTAATGTGTAATAGCTTGTACCTATGGGTTACATACATGATGGAATAATATATATTTGTAGTTTGGAGGTTCATAATGTAATAAGACATAAGACCTTAACTCTAAGCCTTGACCCTAATGTTTTATTACATTATGTACCTCCAAACTACTAATACACAGATTACATTGTGCTAAATTTAGTTAGGTACAATGTATCAAGGTAGCGTGAAATAGAGTGCAACCTCATTTTATATTTAAAAACAATACAATGTAGATTTATTTACAGTTACAAAAAACATTTGACATGATTTATTTAAAGCTGTCTGTTTTAGATAATTTTTCTTAGATTATGTCCACTCACTGTCAATTATCTGATCAGAATACCCACAGAGCCCATGCTTTGGGCACAAACCAGCAGGCAATAAACCTGGATTACCTTTATTCAAAGATATATGTGAAAGTCTGAATACACCCAAGTCCTAGATGATAACGCGTAATACGTATAAATCAAGAACACGGCAAAGAAAAACAGCCCTAAACTCGGTCGTATGTTTGCCTTAGAGCCATGTGTGGTGAAGTCTTGTAAAATGCCCCAAATGAACAGTTCAGTTCAGAGAGCAGCTTCTGACAGGACGAAAAACACAAGATTCAGACCAAGCCTGGAAACGCTCGCTCTTCCCCCGAACCATCTGTGCTGTTGACTTTGCGTGTGTGTTTTGTCTCTCTCCTCTGGGTCCGTGGGGGGATTGCACCTCTAGCTTACATACCTTTTCACTCCGACTCACAGAAAGACTCAGCCTCATACTGGCTGTGATTTAATGGTATGGAATAACGGGATAAAACCTGTGCTATGTCCGATTTGAGCTCACGTATCTTACAAACAAGGCGTCTTATTTATTATTTACCCCTTGCGTTCATGATTTATTGACTGATTTTTCTGTTTGGCTGATATGGCAGTCTATTTTCTGCTTCAGAATAATCAAGACGGTATTGTGTGAGACTGATATTTGGACACTCGTTTATTTTGAGTGAAGGGCACATCTCTCTCTCTCTCTCTCTCTTAAAGCAGTACTAAGTAACGTGTTTACCTTAATAAATCCTTTTCCTTGTGGGGGTAATACAAGTTTTATGGGATGATTGGAGGGTTTTTCATCTCCCCCTGGTGTCTCTAGCCAGAAAACCATGTTTGCAACTTGACTGCCACCGGACCGGAGCAACCAATACACACTAATAGAATCATGAAGAAGAAGCTAACATGCTAACGGCCAAAGCTAACTGCGGGCTAGCGTCACTTAAACAGTATTTACAGCCAAGTTTGGAAAAAAATATTTCCTTTGTATAATTGGATGTACAATATCCCTCTCTCCCTTTGCCTTTTCTGTCAGCGTAGTATTTACTCTCCAAGACAATTAATACGTTAAAAAATCTCAACTTGCTACGACACCTGCAGTTGCACTTATGGCCTCTAGGGGCAAGAGTTACTTAGTACTGCTTTAAATGTATTTTCTTTTTTTTACAGCTTTACATGGTACATATCATGAGATGTTATTTCAGTTGCTAGCACGCATTGCCACAGTTAGTCATCTGTCTCTCTGGGATAAAAATTCTTGCAAAAGCCCATCTCCCTCATTGATCGAGGCTTTGAAATAAAATCGTGTTATCATTATGTCAAAAATACTAGGGCGCAGTGACAATCTCAATGAAAACATAGGCCTGACAGAAGTGCTCTTTCGACTATTGTCTAAAGCGTGACTTCTTACGCTTTTGACTATTGATGGAGCGCGACTTGTCAAAGCAATTTGTCTTAGTATTTCCAGAAAGAGACAGGAAATGGTGTGGCAGAGAACAAGAAGTGAGGATAACTCTTTGAATTACACAAAGTAAAGTCCATTTCTTTGTCTAAGAGATAGGCTCTCTGTTGCCTGGGTGTGCTCGGTTAATAAAAAAGATGTCTGAATATGAGGTAGAAAAAGTCTGAACAACCTAGTCCTAATAGCTACTTTCTAAAACTTTTCATTAGCAAATAAACTTGTAACAAATGATATTATGACTCAGACTTGACTGTGCTTTCAAAATCTTCGGCACAAATGATATTGATAGTTCTTTCCAATTAAATATTTTACTTTCACAAAAGACAAAACCAACCAGCGAAACGGCCCATAATTAAACAAGCAGACTCTCAGTATTTGTGTGCTCTCTTTGTCTGTACAGCTGCGGGGCGGCCCTCGTGGCCGGGATGCCACTGTGTGCCGTGCCAGTCCACAGTGGACGGTGAGGGCCAGGAGGAGGCGACCGAGAGCAGGAAACTGAGAGGGGGCGGTCCTCACCAATCAGGAGACATGAACCTCTGCTGGAACGAGATCAAACGCAAGTCCCACAACATACGGTAAGTACAAGACTGAGCACCCCGTCAGGACGGTGCACACACTGTGGGATGTAATACGACTGAATCCTGTGTCTCGCTAAAAAAACTGCGCTTTTACTTTTGGCATAACAAATTTACTTGGATTAGTCTGAAAAAATGCTCAATAAACAGTTAAATGTGTGAATTTCCCTATAATACATTCTGAATGCATCGTAATGGCCATAGATACAGACGGCCTCGCGTCATAAAAGGGGGTGTGGCTTTGCTGAGGGGGAAAATGGAATCACAGTTTTTTCCACCTTTTAGCCATTTGAAATATTAACTTAATTATCACACACAAATAAAGTCAAATCGGGTCCATATGGATGTTTTTTCAGCACAGATTGTTCAGTAGAAGGGAAAAAATTGCAGTCGTAGCAAGCGTTAGCATTAGCACGATGCTAATATGTAGCATCATGTTAGCATTCTTCGTTTTTTAGGTATTCATGGGCTGTTGAACCACTTTTGCTCCTCCCCATGTCTTTGTATCTTTATTTAGGAGAAAACTATATTCATAATTCAGCGTTTATTAAAGTAGTTTTTTGAATAATTAGAGAAATTTTAGATTCCAAAGATGACGTCTGTATTGAAGTGTTGTTAATCAAATAAAAGAAGAAAAAGCAATAAATCACAACTCTAATTATAAAGCGCTTTTTATGTAAGTAATGCACGACGCGGAGTAACACTTCTTGACTCCGCGTCGTGCATTATAACCGTCTAATGCACGGCTCCTCGTTGTTTAATCCGCTTATACCATGGTCCCACAAACGTAACATTTATAATACATATTTGTTTCATTTACTAAAGTCACTAAATATGCCAGACCACTGGGACTATTTTATGTGGGTTATTAGCCGGTCACTGAAGGCTGGTCTCAGAGCGAGTCATTCTCCGCAGCTATTACGAGGATCTCAGTCAGACGCAACCAAACAACATCAGCACAGAATCACAACACAACAGGACTAACCCGGCACTTTTCCGTGGAAGTAAACACCGATGTGCGGCACTCGTGGGCAGGAGTTATTTCACTTTTACGCTGTTTAACCTGAAGCTAGCTAGCTAGCTCAACCAGCTCAACTGTTTATGGAAACAGCTGCGGTGGAGTCGCTCACACCTGGGCCCCACGAACTGAAACTTTTATGATTGACTTTACTAATCCAGCCAAATATGTTTAAATGCAGGATCATTTTATGTACGCCTGAAAATCATGAATAGTGCCTTAACCGTTTTCAATAGAAATGGAAAGCTCATATTTTATTAACAGTAGGCTAACCTAGCTGCTCACTCTCCTCTAATTCCCATTTATAAAACATTTTGTTATGGCCAAAAACGTTGAAATTAAACAAAATCCATCTCATGGATGTCACTAATTACGTGTTTATCTGATTCAGCTGTGTCATGCGTTGCTATGGCGATGCCCACAGCGGAGTGATATCACAGTGATTTAACTACCGGACTACGTGTGCGGTTATACGAAAATAATGCACGCTTGTTAGCACCCACCAGCCAATCAGAATCGAGCATTCACCCAGACCATGGTACAAGTTTGCCGTACAAATCAGCAAGGCAAGTTAAGTTAAGTTGGATGACTTCTTTACCATGGCAACAGTGCACATATGACCAATTAATAAACCCTTTAATAGAAGCTGAGGGTGTACCCTGGATGTGCTCTCTTTTAAAGCCAATTATTTATTCTGTCTGTGCCTTTGCTTTCCATTTTAAACACTTCTCTATTGATTTAACAGCATTGTCCATTATTGTGGCACCTTTGAACAATATTTTAGTAATTAATTCTATTCGTTCCACTTTAGTGCTCTTGTCGGGGTAAAACAATTACCGTTCAGTTCAGCCTGTCCTTAGAAGCCTAATTGGAAAAAGTCCATGCTTGGTTTTTCTTCACTTCAGCATGGCGTCCCTGTTCAGACTACTGGCCCCTTTAATTGCTTACTTGACCCTGATGTATTATGGAAGGGGTGAAGTTAAGGAAGGATAGTCGTGAAATTGGTTAAGACATTTCCCCCCGCAGCCTCGTGTAATGAGATCACTATGAATGGCCCGCAGTGGCTGTTTATTGTCTGCTGCTCCCTGACCTCATCAAGGAAGGGGAGAGATAGAGAGAGAGAGGGGATTTGGAAAGGACAGAGGCAGCTGCTATTAAATCATCACAGGAGAGAGGAGAGGAAACAGGTGGGGCGATGGAGGGATGATTGAAAAGAAAGACTCTCCAACCTTGAGGGTAAATGTGGTTCGTCTGGACAAGCGCAGACGAGCGTCTCTATAATGGTCTGTTTGGCATTGACTGACAGCTGGATTAGACGCCGCTCCAGTAAAAGTCATGGTTGGCTCCTTATTTCTCTTAAACTGGTCTCTCCAGAAGACAGGATTATATAAAACAGAGAATTATTTGAGTGCTTTTTAAGCAACCGCACAAGTTAGCACATAGTTAATAGGGCAGGAGGTAAAAGGGTAAAAGTAAGTCATGTACAGTTCTTTTGCAGGTATAGTGACATCTGTTACTCCGAGCAACATGATCAATGGGTTGTAGTAGTAGAAACTGAGAATATTTGATCAAGCTCACATTATACAATACCAAAAATACTGCACTTTTTTGCAGGACCAGAGTACCCACTTCTGTTTTACATTTGATGTGTTTTATGTTTTTGTATTTGTCATTTCTCGAGTGATCACTTGTAATTGGCAATTGGCATTTTTATGGCATATTTTAGGCATCTGTATCTTTTGCCTAAAATGCTGCTGTGGGAGGACAGAAATATTAAAGCTTTAAGCATTTGACAAGACAATAGAGCAAATCACCATGACCTGACAGGTTAAGTGTTTTAGAAGCAGCTCTGTTTTAAAATAAAAATGAGCCCTATACAATGATGAGAAATACACAAAGGAACAACATCCATCCATCCATTTTCTTCCACTTGTCCGTTGCCGGGTTGTGGAGGCAGCTGTTGGAGCTGCCCAAATCACATTCCTGCAGGTGGTGGGTCCACGGAAGGATGGCCTCACAATTCTAACCGGGCCTGTTGATCTCTCATAAGAGGCTTCTGAACCGCTGTCTGACCTGTCACCTAGGACCTGTTTGCCATGGGAGACCCTACAACAAAGCCCCCAGGATCATTCAGACGCTCAGGCCCCTCCATCACATCAGGTGGCGGTTCCAGGAGGGGACAGAGGGACACATTGTATGGAATTTCCTGTCCTATTTTTGCAGTATGCCCATAGCTGATTGGGTTGTATTCAGTCGTCATTCTTTCTATCATTTTATCTAACGGACTTCTGTATTGTAACCATGTCTGCTATGTTCAAATGTTCAAGCTTAATCATTTTCCGTGTCAGCCCCTCAGAGGCTTGACCTTCTCATCAGTGTTAGAAGACCTTTTCTGATTGAATTCACATTGAAATGTACATCAAATGCACCTCTTGGCAACACTTAAATCAGCGGACTTAGAGTTAAATAGGTAAAAGTTTATTATTTTCTCAATCCAACCGTAAGATGTAATACGGCAGAGCCCCCTGGCCTGGATCACAAGAAATGGTTGCATCAAGAGTGAATGTATTCCCATCATGCAAATGTACAAAAACACAGGGATGCAGATTATTTGCTATGACGACATTCAAAAGAACGAGCTAAAAGCAGATATCACAATGCTCAGTGAGTCATATTTTATTTGGCATCTATCACAGTCCAGATTATGTACAGAACCTTTTTGAAATTGCAGTCCAATATAATGAGATTAGGATCTGTTTAACCATGCTCTATTGTTCTGTAAGTTTAACAGCATAATAATTGATTGTGAAAAAGTGAATTACCCGTACTGATCTAACCTCATCATAAACATCTCGCTTTTGTGCCTCCACCATCCTAAATCTCTCTTTTCACTTTATTTTTCTATGAATGGTGTCAGTATTTCCTGGTTTCTGATTATGTACTATGAACAATGCGGAGCCTTGTTGAAGCCTGCAGCATCAGAGTGAGAGCCCATGCTTCATCACAAGGAACACCCGTAGGGCTGACGGTGGGTGGCTACGTGGCATGCTACAAATGTATTAGCTGCATGTCTTAGATAACTGCAGAGCCAGGCGCCCACTCCAGCGTCTGTCTGAGGGAGTTGCTGTTCTCCTCCACTGCTCTGTTTGCAAACTTTCACTCTGTTTTTACCATTCATGTCTTCGATCTGTCTCCTCTGATGGGCTGAATATCAACAAAACCGCCAGGCACTAAGGCTGGGCGGTGTGGCAAGAAAAATAATGAGTTCCAATGAGTTACTAATTAGGGTTACAAAATAATAAACAGGGAATTAACACAGCTGGAGGATGCTCCTTAACAGACAGATATATTAAATTGAAGCATACAGTTATGATAGTTGTTCGCTGAAATATCTGACACCAGTCAACAAAACAATGTAATGTTCAGGCAATTGTAATGTCCAGGCAAACATAATAATCACTGAAGTAATGTCCAAATAGCAACAGCAAATGGAAACATGCCCGTGAGGAAAGACAAACCTCGGGGAGAACCACCAAGCAGAGATCCACTCCCATGGACGGACAGGCAGATAGACCCAGGGCTGATGGGAGTCCCTCTGCAGAAGACAGGGCCAAGATCACGGAAGAAGGTCCAGACCCTATTGGACGGGGTTCCTCGGCTTATCTACTTATTTATCACTAGTATAGCCTTTACCAATGCAGTTCATGAGATCATGTTTCAGAATAAGCAACAAATAAATGCTTTTCATTCTCGCCACAAAAAAGTCTGCTATTTGCTGATTGGTTTATTTCACTGACAATCTGTGCGCGTTAGGCCCGCCCCTTCATACTGCTCCAATTGCTAACCAGGCTAACTTCCCCGTGTGGAATGGACAGGGAATAGTATGGCAGAATGCTTGTGCCACTGAAAAAACAGGCAGCCTACTTATATGATATTGTATTTGTTGACATGAATAATAAAAGTTAACCGAGCTTGTTGAATATTTAACACCGCCCCACTCCCTATTTTTTTTTCTACAAGCCGCACAATTATGTACATTTTACATTAAACAATGACTCTCTCTTTTCCCTTCTCTCCTCCACCTGCGCTGCCTGTATTGGCCTTTGGTGCATCTTTGCCCTACTTTCTCCTCCATGTCCTTGGGCCTGTTACACTTGACTGCCTTCAGGTGTCTGTGATTTTAATTACATGTTGATGAACAGGTCACGAGGTCAACTGCACTGCCAGTGGTGCAATGCTTTGTGCATTTACCTTTGACAACTAGAGACAGGGCAAAATCTATCTATCTCTACGGCTGCTTGAAAATCATTTTATTATTCAATAGTGGTTTAGCGCAAAATGAGAAAGGCAGCATTTTGTTAGATTCTTTTTCACATTGTTACACCATTGGCCTATTCAGGAGACTCTGGGGCAGCGGGCTTTGAGCTGCCCCACATCTCGGTTTCACCTGCCTGACTGAAGGTTAATTGTTTTGAATGCCTGTAGGTGTTGATGTAAATCTATGTGGCATTGTGTTTAGCCCGAGATAAAGGGTAGAGCAGAAGTAGAAAAGGGTTTTACAACATTTCTTCTGCACTTAACTCGCCGTAAATAGGACATATCATGTAAAATCGACTTTTTTGTAATTTCAACTCTGTTATGATATTGTTACCCAATCAGATCCATTCCTTCCATCCATCCATTTAAGGCCTAAAACAGGCCTCTTTATTCAAACTATTCATCACAGTTAACATGCCATTAGCTTAAAGTGGGTTACCGTCCCTGTTACCAGCAGAGGGCAAAACAACAAACGAGATTCAATCATTATTATGTATGTTATAAAACAATAAAATCATGGTAAAAATCATGACATACCATTTCAAATAGTATAGAATTAGTCAATGATGGGAATTGTCTTTAAGTGTAGTTATTTATATCTTCTTTATTTATACAGGTGGTCTCATTTGCAAGAGAGACCTGTGAAAACATACAACATAGACAACATGAACAATCATTCAATTCAAACAGTTACAACAGCATTAGCATAATTCTTAAAACAAAAGCAAAGATACACCTTTACAAGGGATTTAAAGTGTTGAAGGATCACAAGACACAAAACTCTCCTGTACCTCATTTCAAACATATGGTGCAAAGCCACAAAAAGCCTTAGCAGTTGTGGTTAAAGTAGTTTTAGTTGAATCATTTCCTGGAGTAGTAGTGGTAGTACCATTTGCTGTATTGCAGTAATAGGAGTAATATTGTAATCATAACATTAACTTTGTAATAGTCCTTCCTTTTTACACATTTAGCTGTATCGTTACTTTTAGTCACTGCAGTTTCATTCACCTTTTCCACTCCTGTCAGCAGTTAAATTCATATCTCAGTATGTCTTGTCCCTCTGCTTCATAAATTCTTCAAACTCTGGCGACACGAGGCAGATGGTGCTGCTCTGAGCTCAGCCAATTCACTAAAGAACAGTCTCCTACCTGACAGAGGAAAGCAGAGAGTCATAATACAAGCCATGTCAACTCGCCTTATTTAGACATGCATTTGAAGACATGCATCAATTAGTAATCAAGCGCCATTCTGATTTACAACAATGCACAAAGTCTGCAGTCTTCGGCTGGTCATTCAGAATATACAGCAGGTGAAGTGAAGAGCACTGTGAAGGAATATAGGATAGGGCAGGCCATTTATATTTCAGGGAGGGCATTTTCCAGCTTGTTTTATATGACCAAATAAAGTTTTTATGGATGAGGATGAGCTGGTTTACACAAAGTGCTACAGCAGATGGTTAATGGAAACTCACTTTAAGAAAAAGACAAGATAAATGGTTTTATACTTACTTTAATTAAATGTACCTGAAACATGTAATGTTGCACAATAATACATATCTGAGGGACACTGACGCATAGTGTTCCAGGGCTCCAATGTCAGGGCTCCAATGTCCACTTAGGACTTATGCATCTACAAATGTCATGGTTGCAGCTACTATTTTTCCTTGGTTGCACCAGAACCCATAAAAGCCTATAAAGATAATGATAATTAATTAAATTACATTTACAATTATGTAAAATGTATGGTTATGAAAGGTTCATTGATATATTTTTCATTGTCGTATAATATGTCCAACCCAAATATTACTTTGGAGAGTTGGTTTAAATGTCATACATATTCATTTTATTGATCATTGGCATAACAATCAGCTCAATAAAGAGGAACCTCATCTCAATATCTGCTTTTGCATTATATAATTCTCTAATAATACAAAATGTCAAGTTTGTTTTGTTCCACAGAGCATTTGCAGCTCTGAGAGGACAATCATTTAAAGAATGTGAGTGAGAATGAACAGCACAATCTTTAAACTTAAAAATAAGAATAATGTACAGAATGACACGCTTGGTTTACATTTTGTGACCCAATTATTGTGAGGTGGGCATTAGATGTAATTTGCAGCTTACTTAACAACTTGTATAATCCCTAATGTGTGCTAATAAGCCCCCTGCTGTGTTGGCAGTGGCCATTTCCATAATTTTCCTATATGACACTGACAATAGCATCATATGAGAGACTATGATTCATACCAGTGTGTTAATTATAGCACACACACAAGAGGATTAACTCCTGCGTAAGAAGTGCTTCCTAATTTTGATTCTTGACGACACAAAATGTTTTAGAGCGGCTGCAAAAAGAGCAAGTTCTTTGGGATCAAATGTGTAAAGCAGACTGCAATGTGACCAAAAGAAAAACAATACAAGGCACACTGCTACATTACAGCGTGGCTAAAGAACATCAAATGCGCACCAACCCACTTTGGCCTGGCAACATTTATGGAAGCAGGAGTGATATGAGCCAAGAGATATTATTGCGTATATTCGTGAATTGTCTGTACGCTGATGATGTGTGGATAACTCTCTGTGGTTGTCAGTACATGTGGTTGAAGGGTGTTTATGGTGAAATAACCATTGAAGACAGACTACTGTAGATCAGTTGATGGCAGTTGAATAAATGCTTGAGACAATATAATAGTTCACTGCAGTGGCCCCGATAGTGCCGCATGCAGTGTACTGTGACCCCTCAGAGGGAAATCTCCGAACATGGAAAGCGACTTAAGACAGCTTGGTAAACCCGCATGTGTTGTGTACACTTTGCTGCGATCATACCACATGGTTTATTGATATTGAAGAGCTGCCCTTTGAGACCGGCAGTGTGAGCATTCATTTATGCTCCATGCTCCGTCCAGCCCCCAGTGCACTTACCAAATCAGAGAGGTCAGGAGTCTGGGGCCTGCACTCGGCTCTCTCCATCAGCCAAGCGGATACCAGCCTGACGCACAAGAGTGAGGACGACTTTGAAAAGAACTGATTGGGCCGCGTAGTGAATTCAGAGAGTATTCATACTCTACTTTCTATTTCCAGGTTATTTAGAAGTGTCTTCTGTAATTTACCACAGACCTACATTTCTGTGAATGTTCATAAACAGCACTGGAGTCTGCAGCTGCTGTGTACAAGATCTTAAAGGGATATTTCAGGATTTTTGTCATAGGGCCTCATTTCTTCGTTGTCCAGAGTGTTGCTGGTACCTGGAGATATTTTTTTTGTAATTCATGCAGTTCTTTTGTTTGAAGAGTTTCGTGTTGCTAGGCTAATGCAAGGCTAGTGCATTTCTATGGTATCAGCTAGCCTGCATTAAAAACAGTCTTACACACTCCACAGTGCACCTGAGGCAAATCATTTATAACACCAGACTAACCATATAAATGTCTGTGTCGATAGAATAATTTTGGAATATAACTGACCTTGCATCACATGAATGATCTATATTCTAGCAGATCACTCCGCCTCTGTGTAGCTTATACAAACACGAAGCAGATGCTGCTCAAATATAAGGTATTTTAAATGCAAAATGGTCAAAATTATTCTGCTGACATCGTAGAAATGCGCTAGCCTTGCACTAGCCTAGCGCCAGCCTAGCACCACGAAACTCTTCAAACATAAGAACTGCATGAATTACAAAAAAAATATCTCCAGGTACCAGCAACACTCTGGATAACTAGGAAATGAGGCCCTATGTCAAAAATCCTGAAATATCCCTTTAACACTAGAAATACTAGTTTTTCATTATTGGATGGATCAGTATCGGATTTCGCTGCAACGTAAAACGGAGAAAATGTAAAGAGAAACTTTCTGACACAACTGTATATGGCTGCACAATTGATTGCCTCTTGAAATAGGCAAGACAAGGCATGTTTATGTATATTGCACATTTCGTACACAAGGCAACACAATGCACCTTACAAAAGAAGATATGCGAAATTACAATCAGGTTAATGTTAAGGCAAAGCACATACATAGAAACATCAAGACCTGGGAAATACACAGTACACATGGAATTTTTTCTTGGAGACTGGAAGGACGGGGGGTGGGGCTAAGGAAACGTGTTGAGGCAGACGCAGAACAACGTGGGTGTGGTTAGGGAGAGGTATGTGTATGTGGTTGTTTACAATCCTGAAAGTCCGTGTTATGTAAAATATGAGCCAAGGAGCTCAGTCCTTATCTGGTTTAGCTCCATGGCTTGGCCTTGAAGGGAAAGTGTTGACGGCGTGGGAGAGATAAGAGGTCCAGCTGCTTCATACCTCCTCTCTCAGGTGGAAGAGAATTATTCCAGTGATAGTTCATAAAGGTGGTTCCCTTCACAGTTCACCCCTAATCCTGCCAATGTACAGTATAGTCCACCTTCTGTCCGTCTCCCCAGCGAGCTGCCTCGGTTCCTCCTTGAAATATGTTTTGATGATGTGATATGTTTTTGTTGTCTGTGCTCAGCAAAATACATCAAAGTGGAGTGACATGGGTCTGCCATATGTCCGGAAAAGTCATTAATACTTTTTTTTAATTCTCTGAAATGTAGGGCTGTACTACTGAAATTCTAGGTAATTTTCTCGACATATGATCAAAGCCTTATTATGTTCAATGATATAAAAGTAGCATCAGATATCTTGCTTGACATAAAGCTGTTTATCTGGACTTGCAACTAACAACCATTTTATACATCTTTTAATGCCCGTCTTTTTATGACGTCTAACATACTGTTTCAGTATAGAATCTTGGTCCTGCCTTTACCTATGACTCATTGGTCACACAAAGTGTATTGACTCATGCATCGATCTTCTCTCAGACACCGCTCCCTAGAGATGTTTTTCAAATACTGAAACCCTTGCATGTGTATCCTTTTAACCAAACGCTGCTGTGTCAACATGGCCTAATGCGTTTGGTGACAGCTCTCGCGTGGTTGTGGGAGCCGACAGTCAAGGGCAAGAAGGGAACAAGAAGAACTGTACGTGGGATGAAAGCTTGTGGGCGCTCAAATTCAGCGGTATCTTTAAAACAGCAGAAATCACATCCAACATATCCATAAGTAATCAGCGAACTCCACTCGAAGCGTCTCCTTTTAATCTTTGGGACTGATTGGGGAAGATGATTCATACTCGACTGCGCTATTTTCTGGAGAAGCTTTAATTAGCATCCAATCGGGTTTGCGTACCTGAGAGATTATACTTGGCTGAATGCAAAAGTGAAGTAAATTTCATGCACACTTATTTAGAGACAACACTGCTATGACGGCCCCAAAAAGCAAATATTTAGCCTCTTAACAGTCTTCTTTGTAAGCTCTTTCATCCCTTTGTGCTCTCCTGTTGCCAATACATGATTTTTCATATCTTTTGTGTCCCATGCTAAGGACAATATGAGGAAGCGCTCTGCCAGCCGCTCACACTCACACAGTGTCCCATTAGTCCATTGTCATTGATTTTCTGAGGCGTTGCCATCAAGCCTTTTGGCTGATATTGAGCAACCGAAGATAGGGCCACATGCTCAGATGCACAGCAATCAAGAAGTGTTTGTTTTACGCTTTGTCTAGACAGAAACATGTCACATATTGGCAAGGGGCAGCTCAAATACGTACATTTTGTATCTTTTTTTTGCCAGTGTTTAGTTGATTTTTACGAGACTAGATCATTATGAGACAGATGGTATTGACTCGATGAGTAGAACATTTTATTGACTTTATTGAATTGATCATGAAATGGTTTACTCTGCATTCACAGCATTCATGTGAATCTATTTTTCTCAGCGTTTCATGTGTTGCATTTTCAATGTCACTAAATGTTATGAAACATTTTGATCCAGGTCGTCTGACTGCTTTTTCAATTATCTTACCTCCAGTTTGTTACTTGTCAATCAAACCTCTTCCATGTTGTTTATATTTCAATAGTAGTTTGGAATTTCTTTTCTTTTCTTTTCTTTTCTTTTCTTTTCTTTTCTTTTCTTTTCTTTTCTTTTCTTTTCTTTTCTTTTCTTTTCTTTTCTTCTCTTAATTAGCTTAATTGCATTTGCCAAAAAGCAATTGAGCCATGTGTTTAGCTGTAGATTAAATATTTATATTTTTTATTTATTGCAAAACATTCACTGACACATTATCTCTTCTAGTGTTACGAGGCTAAGCTGATGTCGGCACAACCTCCTCTTGCTTTGGCATTTCCATTAGAGAACAGCCAGGGCACTATTTGTCTCAGGCTTGGTGGGTAATGGAAACAGGGCGAGGGCTCTGTGTTTTTGTTGGAGAGTGGGATATTGAAGCTTTGTTGAATGTTTTCTGTGAAAAGTGCAGTCCTTTGACAGATGACCTTACTCTGGCGTATCCAAGGTCTGGTTTGGTCTATTTTGAATCAAAAGCTGATCTGTGAAAAGTCATTTCAAGAGGGACTTCAGACCCAAAAACGATTTGTGCAAAAACACACTAATTTGCAACGTACAAGTAAGAACACACGAGGAACTTCCGCTCGCAAACCTCTTCCAAGACATTATCTTGCAACTGTAATGTAATGAGAATAAGTAATAAAAATCAGCTTCTTGTGAGTGAAGCAGAGGAGGCTGCTGTTTGAAAGTGTGTGAAAGGGGAGAAGCTCGTGATGACCGGCGGGGGAGTCATCATAACACTCTTTTGTTGTTTTTTTTATTTTATTTTATTTTATTTTTTTAACAAAAGTAAAACATCAACTCCAGCAACTATCAGACTTTTGCTAGTTATGAATCTGTTTCCCCAACAGTCTTTTACTAGTTAGTATCAGAGCCCTCACTGGAATAAAAGTAGGATTAGAATATTTATAACACCAAAACATGTAGGATTTTTGATTTGTTTGAATAATATATATAAAATTTAAAAAAATAGCAGCAGCTCACAGCTCTGACTAACAGCAGTAGTAGCGCTCTGTGACTGTCCTTCCGCTTCCCGCTCTTTATGGAGGAGGGGGTCGGGGTGTGGGGCAGAAGGGTGGGGAGAGGAGTCAGTGTTCAACTAGAGGGAATTCCAACACAACCTTCCTTTGTTGCTCTGACTTCAAAGAGATCTGACCAAGCCAATCAGAGCCTGCATTTTCCAGCATTTTCCATAATCAGCTTCTCCCAGCTTCCAAGGTTTTAATCATAGCACGTCCAAGCAGCTCTTGCTGGTACCCACTGTTGTTGTGTCCTTGGGCAAGTCACTTCACCCTCCTTGCCTCCAGTGCCTGCGTACATTGGTTTAAGAATGAGAGAGTGAATGGGTGACTGATTCCCTGCTGTAATAAAGCGCTTTGGGCCTGATGAAGGTAGAAAAGCGCTATATAAGTTGAGACCATTTTGCATGTGAGGTATGTTCTTACCTGAGCTTAGACGAGTTGATGCGTAACTTGTGGTTACTGGTCTTTACGTGTGCGCTCAGTCAGTGAAGTTAGAAGCGAGTAAGCTCTTCCACATTTTCCCTATTTAAATACGGTTACGTGAGCGTTTACACGATCAAGTACAGTCACACAAAATTAAACATGTCGATTTTCTAAGCAGATAAAAAGGGGAACTATAGTGTAATGCGTAATAATAATACCTATCCATAGAGTAAATGCAAACAACATGTTTTTGCGTGACTGAACACACACATGAAGACCAGACGCTAAGCTCAGGTAAGAACATACCTCAGCATTTAAAACGGTTGCCTGTTCCTAAAATTAATAAATTAATAACAAATTTGGGGAGGCTCAGCTTCCCTTGTATTCAATGAGGAGCCACCCCTGGAGTAAAGTTACTTAATAATTTGGCCATTTCAAGATATGACTATTAATGTGGATTCACGCAAACGTTACAAAACTTGCCATACAAATGAACTGCAGTGCTGCAGTACTGCATTATTTCCATAGCTGTACCATGAGAACTAGATGTATAGGCCTAGGAGAAAGCTTTTCCTCAGTGATCCAATTACCGGACATACAGAGCTGAGAGGGCATCAGGGGGCTATGGGACACTATGGTCAAGCTGCAGAGCTCTTGATGTAAAGGCCAGACAAAGAGCCCAATCATTTCTGAAACGTGTTCTTACAAGCAGGTTTTCACCTTTCTATCTTTTCTTTTTCCGGTTTTCCTGCTCTCACACAGTACAGTGCAACGTAAGTTAGAGCGCTCCCTGGTGTAGCACAGCTTCTTTGGACAAAATTCACTCTGATATTGTTATGCAGTTCAAGCATTTATATGGGTGAGATGCAAATATTGTGATTTAAAGTAAGGGTCTGCACAGCAGTGAAAGCTTCCAATTTTTTAATAGTTTCTTGCACCATTAAGTTAGCTGAGATGCAAATATTCCATCTTATCCTGAAGTGTGTGAGGCAGTTTGTTCTGGCTTTTTAAAACTCTCTATTTTGGACAGGAACACCCTGGATTAATAGCCTTTCTAATCTATTTTGGAGCAAATGTGTTTACTGCTGTCACTTCTAAAAAAAAAAACAGGGACATTTCTGGTGATCACAGCCCTCAATTTAAAGTGTCACTTTGGTGCTTGTCTTCTGTTAGGCCTCAATCTCGCCGTCTTGCTTGTCAAAGAGAAGTTTCATAGTGCAATATGTATCTGCATGTTAGTCTCTACCGTGTAATTAAAACACTGTGATACCCTCACTCCACCACACATCCCAGCTGCGACACTAAAATGGATGCCAAAAATCTTTCTAGCAGGTGGTTGTCAAAGAAATGTGTCACATTAATTCAAAGGCAATTACATATTGACACATGTGCCTGCAGCTGTACCTGTGCCATGTCCAATACTGTTGTGATGGACAGTCAACAAGTCTTCTGTCTTAATGTCCATTCAGTAAAGAAATGTGTACAGCTCTGTTTGCGAGGATTTCTCTCAGCAATTTGTTCCAATGTGTCACTATAGAGAAATATTACAGGGTAAACTGTTTTTGTATTTGGGAAAATATCTCTCTTTTTCTGATTATTTTGATTCTTATTGCTTTTTATATTTACAATCAACATGCAGTTCCCGAGGTCTAAACTATGTTATTAGCAGATGTTGAACTCTGAACTCACCAAAATGAGTCACGATATTTGTTTGCAGAAGTTCTGCCAAAATAATTGCTGTCTTTATGGTTGGCTAATTGCTACCAGTCCAATTGTAATACCAATTTGATTGCTAATAATACCCAGTATTGTATACAGAGCTGCACCAATTGCTTTAGCTTTGATACTGTTATTGGGTTGTGTCATATCTTCAGAGCCTGGGATGTTGTCCCATCTGACAGTATTTGCTTCTGTGTTCATGGCAGGGTGCGACTGGAGGCCTTTTCTGACAATAGCGGGAAGCTGCAGCTCTCTCTCCAGGAGATCATTGAATGGCTGACGGCCAAGGACGAGGAGCTGTCGGAGCAGCTACCCATAGGGGGCGATGTGGGGGCAGTACAGCACCAGAGAGAGTTCCACCAGGTACGTGCTTCATTGCTTATGCGGCTCACTTCACACAGTCTCCTCCAGGGAGTAACAATTAGCACTGAATACAGCACACACACACCCCATTTGGCCCCACGCTCATATTGATTAAGGGGTCTACTCCACTCAGCGGAGGCCAAGAGCTATCATTTAATGCATATGTTGTTCTTACTTAAAGGGACACTCAACCCATTATTTGTTTTCCATTCAACTGAATATGCACTAACTGGTTGTTTTTGAGTGTGATTAGATTAGAAGGCTAGGCTTTCTGGATTTATTTTAGGTATAATGTGAAATATCATCAAATCTAGTACAAAGATTGAATGAATTGAATAGAGATGAATAAAATGCTCTGAAAAACACTTTTTACATTTTTGTCGGTTCTTTCTCAATGCTTCATCTATTAGCAGTCACTCTTGTAGGCTGCCTTGAGTCCGTTGCTGATGAGAACCACCTCTGCTGACTGATCCACAAACTTGAAGAAATAGTTTGAGTGCTGTCATGGGTCTGCAGAGTAAACAGGAGGGGGCCCAGTTTGATAGTTCTGGGGGCTTTGCTGCTGACATGTACTGCCTGTGGTCTCCCCGTAAAGTCCAGCAGCCAGTTGCACAGGTCCTGTTGAGCCCCAGCTGGACCAGTCTGTCTGTGAGCTGCTGCGGGATTATGGATTAGGTTTTGATTCAGCATTCAAAGATCATAATTCCAATCTTTTGTATCGAAGTGTGTGCATGCTGTATGGGGTGAAGTGGACGTGGTATCATAAACTGAGCAATTGGATCGAGGCTGATTGGAGCTCTTCATTAGAATAGGAATAAGTGCAACAGGGTGGTAGTAGTTAAAGTGGGAGGGGGTGACCTCTTTGGTACTCGGATGGTGGTGGTTGTTTTTGTAGCATGTTGAGAAAACAGCCTGCTGCAGAGAAGAGATATCTGTGATGATTGAGCTCCAGTGCACAGTGCACAGTCAGTACATGCCCACGGCCCAGATATGTTGTCTGGACCCAATGCTTTGCGTGTGTTGATCCGGTTGAGGGACCTTCTCACCCGGTCTAGGGCCAGTGGAATCACCTGTCTGTACTGTGAAGGTACTCCTGGAGATCATTGAGCATGTTTAAACATTTCAGTCCTTTGTGTGACAACAGTCCTTGAGTCTTTCTGGGGAGTTCTTTCCTCGCACTCAAATCAGGTACATTGTTTATCAAATGACAGCATTTTTAAACCAAAAACAAGAGTGGTTTCTACTAGCATTTTGTGAAACATGGGTTGTATACGGGTATATCGAATCCTGGAGATGGTTTTGTTTCTGTGTTTTTAAATTTATTTATTTAATTGACACATAGGACAAAAACATTCGTACAACACAAGGTCACAAATAACAAAAGGTATAGAATAGGATGTTTGGAGTTTTGTGTGTGAAATATTGGGGTGTTGGAGTGATTGTGTTTGTGGATGTATTATGAAACAAAATAATAAGAGAGAAATATATACATATAAATAGTAATGATCATGGTAATCATGATAATCACAGTGACAGTAACAATAGAAAGATAGAGAATATAACAATAATAAAGGAAACCTTCAGAGCAAAGAGAAAACAAGGAGACAAACAATTATGGAGTCAATCACCATCACGAAACCAACATTAATAGTAATAAGAATAATAGTAAATGGATGAATAGGATGGAAATAGTTTTGATAGAAACAAGCAAACAAACATAAAAAATAAAAAAAAGTTTTCGTAATTTATTGAATTTATTTTATCCTTTTGCCTACTGTTATGGTTGGAAGCACATCGGCAAAAAGTAAGCCCAGCTCTAATCAGACGGTGAAGTGGGCTGGCGAGCTGATTGGGCGGCCACAGGTGAGCTTGGAGTCGCTCTACACCAGCCAGCTGCAGAGACGAAGCGCCAGCATCATGCAGGGTCCTATGCACCCATTAATGGCGTCTTCCAGTATCTGCCAGCGGGACAGAGACTGATGGTTCCAAAATGTAGAATGTAAAATGTAGTTTTATCCCAGCAGCAGTTGTTCTTCATAATGACATGTCGGGCCGTTATTAAGGGCAGCTCGTACTCGGCACTTTGAGATGCCTACCAGCCACTGCAATCTAATTCACCTAAGGGTACTGATAAAGAAACGTGAACCTGAACCTGAAAAATAAATAAATAAATGATTAAAATAAATAATCCCCAAAAAAAAGGGCGAACGACCTACACTATAAATACATTAAAGGCACACTGCATAACATTTTGGGCTATACTGTACCATCAACGCAAAACATGCTCTCAATGACCAGCTCGACACAGAAAATGCTATTTTTGCAGGGGATAATGAAAGAATGGATTTGGATGATGGCCTAACCTGTTTAACTCTCAATTCTGCTGACTTTAGTCGACGTCTCCATGGAAACGAGCTGGAGACGTACCCACTCCCGGTACAGTTACAGGCATGTTTTAGCAGAGATGAGCTGCTCTGTGCAAAAGCACGTATTTGTTTGAGGTATTTTTGAATGGTGAAAATATATATCATAAAATAAACGTTTGTATTTCAGTGTTGTTTTTTGGGTGAAATCCAAATGGCTTTACGTTATACTGCAGTAATCATAGTAATTCAGTAGTAACATCAATAATAATGCTAAAAATGTAATGTATGTATATGATAAATATGAAAACGATTAGGGTCGAGTTTGTGAGGGAAGCAATCAATGCATTATATTGGCCTTTTTATGTACATTTACGTCCAGTGAGCCTGGCCCCTCTGTGTCCTGTTTCCCATGTTTTTGTGTTTGTTGTTTTGATTTTTCCCCTCTTTTTGTTTTTAACAAATGGAACATTGAGGACAGCGATAATATTGTTTACGCTTTGGTACAGATGAATTGTACCCGTTGTTAAAATAAGAATAGTTAACAAACCTGTTCCCCTCAGGTGCAATATTATTCTAATATGAACTCAAAGTTAAAGGCCAATGGGGACATGAGTTGCTGACAGTGTAGTCTGCTTCCCTCCACTGCTGCCTCAGATAATTCTCGTAACGCTTCAGTGATTCAAACTGGCCTTGAAATCCATTCAAGGGCTTGTGGAGTGAAGGACACACCAGCTCATCATATCAGGCATTATTGATCACAGAGAATCCACTTCAGTACATGCCCACGGCCCAGATATGTTGTCTGGACCCAATGCTTTGCGTGTGTTGATCCGGTTGAGGGACCTTCTCACCCGGTCTAGGGCCAGTGGAATCACCTGTCTGTACTGTGAAGGTACTCCTGGAGATCATTGAGCATGTTTAAACATTTCAGTCCTTTGTGTGACAACAGTCCTTGAGTCTTTCTGGGGAGTTCTTTCCTCGCACTCAAATCAGGTACATTGTTTATCAAATGACAGCATTTTTAAACCAAAAACAAGAGTGGTTTCTACTAGCATTTTGTGAAACATGGGTTGTATACGGGTATATCGAATCCTGGAGATGGTTTTGTTTCTGTGTTTTTAAATTTATTTATTTAATTGACACATAGGACAAAAACATTCGTACAACACAAGGTCACAAATAACAAAAGGTATAGAATAGGATGTTTGGAGTTTTGTGTGTGAAATATTGGGGTGTTGGAGTGATTGTGTTTGTGGATGTATTATGAAACAAAATAATAAGAGAGAAATATATACATATAAATAGTAATGATCATGGTAATCATGATAATCACAGTGACAGTAACAATAGAAAGATAGAGAATATAACAATAATAAAGGAAACCTTCAGAGCAAAGAGAAAACAAGGAGACAAACAATTATGGAGTCAATCACCATCACGAAACCAACATTAATAGTAATAAGAATAATAGTAAATGGATGAATAGGATGGAAATAGTTTTGATAGAAACAAGCAAACAAACATAAAAAATAAAAAAAAGTTTTCGTAATTTATTGAATTTATTTTATCCTTTTGCCTACTGTTATGGTTGGAAGCACATCGGCAAAAAGTAAGCCCAGCTCTAATCAGACGGTGAAGTGGGCTGGCGAGCTGATTGGGCGGCCACAGGTGAGCTTGGAGTCGCTCTACACCAGCCAGCTGCAGAGACGAAGCGCCAGCATCATGCAGGGTCCTATGCACCCATTAATGGCGTCTTCCAGTATCTGCCAGCGGGACAGAGACTGATGGTTCCAAAATGTAGAATGTAAAATGTAGTTTTATCCCAGCAGCAGTTGTTCTTCATAATGACATGTCGGGCCGTTATTAAGGGCAGCTCGTACTCGGCACTTTGAGATGCCTACCAGCCACTGCAATCTAATTCACCTAAGGGTACTGATAAAGAAACGTGAACCTGAACCTGAAAAATAAATAAATAAATGATTAAAATAAATAATCCCCAAAAAAAAGGGCGAACGACCTACACTATAAATACATTAAAGGCACACTGCATAACATTTTGGGCTATACTGTACCATCAACGCAAAACATGCTCTCAATGACCAGCTCGACACAGAAAATGCTATTTTTGCAGGGGATAATGAAAGAATGGATTTGGATGATGGCCTAACCTGTTTAACTCTCAATTCTGCTGACTTTAGTCGACGTCTCCATGGAAACGAGCTGGAGACGTACCCACTCCCGGTACAGTTACAGGCATGTTTTAGCAGAGGTGAGCTGCTCAGAGCAAAAGCACGTATTTCTTTGAGGTATTTTTGAATGGTGAAAATATATATCATAAAATAAACGTTTGTATTTCAGTTTTGTTTTTTGGGTGAAATCTTACGCGGTGTGGCTTTAAGTTATACTGCAGTAATCATAGTAATTCAGTAGTAACATCAATAATAATGCTAAAAATGTAATGTATGTGTATGATAAATATGAAAACGATTAGGGTCGAGTTTGTGAGGGAAGCAATCAATGCATTATATTGGCCTTTTTATGTACATTTAGATCCAGTGAGCCTGGCCCCTCTGTGTCCTGTTTCCCATCTTTTTGTGTTTGTTGTTTTGATTTCTCCCCTATTTTTGTTTTTAACAAATGGAACATTGAGGACAGCGATAATATTGTTTACGCTTTGGTACATGTGAATTGTACCCGTTGTTAAAATAAGAATAGTTAACAAACCTGTTCCCCTCAGGTGCAATATTATTCTAATATGAACTCAAAGTTAAAGGCCAATGGGGACATGAGTTGCTGACAGTGTAGTCTGCTTCCCTCCACTGCTGCCTCAGATAATTCTCGTAACGCTTCAGTGATTCAAACTGGCCTTGAAATCCATTCAAGGGCTTGTGGAGTGAAGGACACACCAGCTCATCATATCAGGCATTATTGATCACAGAGAATCCACTTCAGCCACTGTCCACTTTAATAGCAAGCATCTTAGTGGTGTATATCAGGTGGATTATTTTTAACCCAGAATAAAGCATTGCTATGGGCTGGTCATTTTAATCTCATGCATAATTTAAGTGTGCTTTTGTTGAACAACCTTACATCTTTTTGTCTAGAATGCTCATTGCTGCTGAATACTGAAAAGGAAGAGAAAACTAAGCAACAGAGCACCATGTATTGGTATTATATGTTTTTCCGCAGCTTGGTTGTGTATCAGGAAGGGCATCTGGCTCTGCGCACCTGCCAATCACTGCAAACCAGGAAGCTGATGTTTTGTCATGATGTATGGGGTTTATAAAGGATTGGAGCAGATTACACAGCACTGACATAAGAGTTGCTTGTGCACACAGGGAGCAACACCTGCATCAGCCGTCATTTACAGATATGGTTTACTTCACAACGCTAAAGCCACTGGCAGGTGACACTGGCGTTCCCCAGTTTCAAATCAAACATTATTACAGCCGAACTAAACATGTCCGCCATGAGGATTTGAGAAATGATTAGAGTTAATTAAAGATTCATTGTATTTATGTCACTGTTGTCCGTTTGGGGCAAGATAAAATCCAGCGTATGTTCCGTGAGGCAAAATCTGATTTGACGGCAGCTTTCGGCTTATGTGAGATTGGGCACTAATGAGAGAATTACTCAGATCACCAAGGCACGAAATGTACCACTGTGACAGTTCCCATCAAGTCTGGGCTTATTAGTTCTGTTTCCTTTTTGGTAAATGCACAAATCTGAGGACAAACACTGTTGTGGCTTTACCCTTTTAAGAGGCGTTTCTTCCTCTTCTTCTTCTTCTTCTTCTTCTTCTTGTTACTTTTCTGCTTCTTCTTCTTCTTCCTCTTCTTCTGCTTCTTCTTCCTCTTCTTCTTCCTTTTCCTCCTCTTCCTCTTCTACTTCTTCCTCTTCTTCCTCCTCCTCTTCTTCTTCCTCTTCTGCTTCTTCCTCTTCTTCCTCCTCCTCTTCTTCTTCCTCTTCTGCTTCTTCCTCTTCTTCCTCCTCTTCCTCTTCTTCCTCTTCATCCTCTTCTTCCTCCTCTTCTTTTTCTTGTAAAGTTTCTAAGTGAGGCCTTTTTTCACATTCTTGCAAAACCCATTTCTCCAAATATTCAGACATTACCAGGAGTGTCTAGATCCAGTAGATCATCCTAGTTATTTTCCCGCAAGATTACGTTCTAATAATAATAAGTAAAAATAATAATGAGAGTTGTTGTACTTCTGATACTCGTGTGATATGTATTCATTTGGTCGGGCAGTGCATGTTAATGAACAGACATGGGACTCATGCATGTAAACACGCCATAGGCAAATCTGTTGTCCCCCACTCTTTAACACGCTCTTATTCATCCTGGCCTATTGTACATGTTTTGTGTATTAGCGATAGGGGAAACCGGTGCACTTGGAGGAAACCTACGCAGCCACAGGGAGAACATGCAAACTCCACACAGCCAGGGATCAAACCGTGCTATACGTCTTCATTACAATTTTTTCTCTTGTTTGTTGAGTTTGTTGAATCAAGGAAAATGTCTGTGTTGTAATGAAGGTTAAGTCAACACTAAATCAATGATTACATGAATGTTGCTCGAATGAACTTTGCAGAAGTTTCCACTGCACACAACAAGGCTAAATGGCGTTCAAGTGTATTAATCGACTGCATTATTGGTTGGAAGGAAATAGCTTGACATTTCAAAGAAAGCGTCAGTTAGTGTGGCAATTCTCCCTATTAGATCTCAAAGTCCCACCTCCGTGTAGCTGTTATGGCAGTGTTTGATATCTCACGCTGGAGTAACACACAGATGAGTAATTGCTTCATGACCAGCTTTCACTCTCTTCCTCTATCCATTTTTTTCCAGTGTATCCCTAAATAACAACCCCGATCGTCTTCTTCTTCTTCTTCTTCTTCTTCTTCTTCTTCTTCTTCTTCTTCTTCTTCTTCTTCTTCTTCTTCTTCTTCTTCTTCTTCTTCTCCTTCTCCTTCTCCTTCTCCTTCTTCTTCTTCTCCTTCTTCTCCTCCTTCGTCTCCTTCTTCTCCTTCTTCTTCTTCTCCTTCTTCTCCTTCTCCTTCTCCTTCTTCTTCTCCTTCTTCTCCTCCTTCTTCTCCTTCTTCTCCTTCTCCTTCTCCTCCTTCTCCTCCTTCTCCTCCTTCTTCTCCTTCTTCTCCTTCTTCTTCTCCTTCTCCTTCTTCTTCTTCTCCTTCTTCTCCTCCTCATTCTTCTCCTTCTTCTCCTTCTTCTCCTTCTCCTCCTTCTTCTCCTTCTCCTTCTTCTCCTTCTTCTTCTCCTTCTCCTCCTTCTCCTTCTCCTTCTTCTCCTTCTCCTCCTCCTTCTCCTTCTCCTTCTTCCTTTCTTCTTCTTCCTTCTTCTTCTCCTTCTCCTTCTCCTTCTTCCTTTCTTCTTCTTTCTTCTTCCTTCTTCCTTCTTCTTCTTTTTTCTTCTTCTTCTTCCCCTCTCTTCCACTATCATTTTTTTCCAGTGTATCCCTAAAAAACCACCCCAATCTAACACTCCTGTTCCTCATGCTTTACAATTACATGTATGGATGTTGGAAGGACACTTTTGCTTTTCACAGACATGATCACAAAGCGCTTAAAGGGGGGGTATTATGCAAAATGGACTTTTTCAAGCTTTATATCATGTTATTATGTCATTCCCTCATTAAAAACATGCCTGAAGTGTTGCCATGGCACATTCACGTATTTTTGAGTAATCTGTAAAAACTCTGATGGCAGCCATTTTAGGGATAGGTTTGCCTGAGTCCTCCTAGGAACGCCCCCACCTCCTGGAGACGCCTCCGAGCTTTTGTCACCAGCCGAATAACCAACCACTGCTCCTCAGCAGAACCCCCTCCCCACTGATGCCACAGACAGAGTGTGGAGGGGGCGTGTCGGAAAGGGTCAGAGGTTCTTAAAGAGACAGAGGCCTATTTCAAGACATTCGCTACAGCCATTTTGAGAGAGCAATTTTATACAAGGCAGTTATTTTAATTTACTGCATTTACAGACCAACAGAAGGTTTGGTCATCATTGTAGTGTGATATAGACTGGTGCTATGTGATTGAAAAAAGCATAATACCCCCTCTTTAACAATGCAAGGTGGGTGAAGTGTCTGGCCCAAGGATACAATGACAGATTCAACCATTTGGAGCTGGATTCGAACCAGTCAACGTTTTTTGGAGAACATATATACTCCAGTCATTTTTCAGCTTTTGTCATGCTTTTTACTTACTCCCATATACAGTGCTACCCAAAGGCTGTTTAATATTACCTCTCCTCCTTTTCCCGCTGTCCCATTTTTAGCGCGGCTCTATAATCTGAGATGCATCCCTCCCTCCCGAGTGCACGGTTGCTCTAAAACTTCCACCAACAAAGCAGACGGGGAAATTGCATCTTAGTTTTCTATAGAGAATTAGAGCGTTTTAAGAAATGTGAATAATTGATCTTAAGTGGATTTATTCTGATGTCATTTTTGCTGTATGGGGCAGCGGGGGCTCGGTGGTGCAGGCGGTTTCGGAGGATGCATTAAAGGAGGCGACGGAGGGGCTTTCTGTGGAGAGTGGGACCGAGTGAGTGGAAATGGGAGCAGCGTAGGGGATTTAGTGTGACTGTAGAACTCACGTGCAATAAAAACGGAAATGAAAACAAATCCCGCTGGAGAGAGGGGGAAAAAATCTTGAAGAATAAAAAAAAACAGACAATATTTCTTTCTCGATACCAAAACCAACAGGTTGCAAAAACATAAAACCTAATTATATTCAAGTCCTGTTAAGTCAATTATGTCACGTCTCCCCCGCTGACTCTCTCTGTTCCAAGCACAAAATGTATCTTAATCTGATCTGAAGGCCTGGGCTTTTAATGTCCTCTCAACCAAAGCCGCTGCCGTGTGAGTGTGAAATTTAGCCTGGAATTAAAGTTTTAACATGACAGCTGGCTCAGGGAATCCACGGCTCAGCTTGTCTTTTGGGCAGAGAAGCAGCTAGAGAGGGGTAGGAGGAGGGTCAGTGGTTGGAAAGGGGGACGACTGAGGGGTGGCAGGTCTTCTTCTGGACAGCATTCAATGTGACATCACAGCATTTTTAAAGAAGAGCGTGTAGTTTAGTCCTGACGTGGTCTACTATTTATGTGCCTTAACTGACAAAATGCAGATGTTTTAACCTCGTTTATGGCAGATGTCTCTGTAATTTCTTGACCTGAAACAAGAACTAGCTAAGAGTTCAGTGTCTTTTCTTATATTTGAAACATTTTCTCGCTGTTGTTTTGAAAATTCACGGTAATATACACTGTACATGTGGTGTTTAGATTTTGCTTTAAAAAATATTTAAGCAATTTTGTCCCTTGCTCTCCATCTAAAATTCTAACATGCAACGCGGCGTAGCACTGGGCCACTAGGAGGCCATTCTTGCTGTTAGTCTTTCACATGTTTACTCACTGCTCATAGTGCTGGTGCAGTTTGCTGCCTCACCATGGGCCCCATGTGTGACTCTCCTGCTGCGTTTTATTTTATTTTTCTCCCATCCCGCCGTTTAACATGCACCAAAACACTGTTACCGCGGCAACTCACCGACGGGACACACACAACTGTTAATTCCTCTCGTAACGTAGAGTCATGCTGGAGAAATCTGTAATCTCTTTATAGCATAAGCGGATTGACGACAGTGGCTTCAACTAAATATATTGGTTTGAGCTGTGGGGAGATCCTTGGCATTACACCTGTGTGGTGGTCATGCAAGACAAAGACTGCTCTTTTATTAATAACACAAATGTGGTGAGTAAAGAGAGCGACAATGGCTCAAAATGTTTTGAGGAATTATGAGGCTGAGTTGAATTTATTTTACTCTCTTCCTCTATCCATTTTTTTCCAGTGTATCCTTAAATAACAACCCTGTTCCTCATGCTTTACAATTACATGTATGGATGTTGGAAGGACACTTTTGCTTTTCACAGACATGATCACAAAGCGCTTAAAGGGGGGTATTATGCAAAATGGACTTTTCATCATGTTATTATGTCATTCCCTCATTAAAAACATGCCTGAAGTGTTGCCTTGGCACATTCACGTATTTTTGAGTAATCTGTAAAAACTCTGATGGCAGCCATTTTAGGGATAGGTTTGCCTAGACGCCTCCGAGCTTTCGTCACCAGCCGAGTAACCAACCACTGCTCACACAGCCACAGACAGTGTGTGGAGGGGGCGTGTCGGAAAGTTTCAAAGGTTCTTAAAGAGACAGAGGCCTATTTCAAGCCATTCGCTACAGCCATTTTGAGAGAGCAATTTTATACAAGGCAGTTATTTTAATTTACTGCATTTACAGACCAACAGAAGGTTTCGTCAACATTGTAGTGTGCTATAGACTGGTGCTATGTGATTGAAAAAAGCATAATAACAATGCAAGGTGGGTGAAGTGTCTGGCCCGAGCATACACTGACAGATTCAACCATTTGGAGCTGGATTCAAACCAGTCAACGTTTTTTGGAGAACATATACTCCAGTCATTATTCAGCTTTTGTCATGCTTTTTACTTAGTCCCATATACAGTGCTACCCAAAGGCTGTTTAATATATTAATAAGTTAATAATTAATAATTAATACGTTTATACATATTGGGCTGTGACATTTGTGGGCCAAAACACAGGCTCGGGCGTCCTCCTGAGGGGTATGCTACAAAGTTGGATGAGATAGCAGGGGAAGTTTAGCGTTATGGTAGATCTCCATGGAAACATGCCCATAACCTCCAGGGCATAACCAACCCTGGAGCAAGTTTAGTTCCAGCTTCAAGATAAGACGACTCTTTGACCAATCAGGGAGAGAATCATCCGCTTTGTCACCCAAACTCAAGCACCTTGAGCAGATGAGCTATTTATATAAAAGCGCACATGGATTTTTTTAAAGAAGCGACATGGTGTTGGACTTTTTATTACACATGTAGCTGAATAAGACTTATTTTTCATCCATGTAATAGGCTACTTAGTGTGTTGCATTAAAGATTATTAATAAATGTGAACATACTGCTTATGTGCTACTTGATTCAGACTCAGGTCATGTCATGGCGCTGTATAACATATTAGTCATACGTTTAGTGATAGATTTTGATATTCAGATGAACTGTGTCTGTGTCTCCTCCGTGATTGGCCGTTTGAATCCTCCTATTTCAAATGAACGCCCTCACAAACTCTCAGAGAAACCCAGGGTTTACTTAACCGACTGATATCGCGCTTTGTAGTACCACTTATCCAAGAGCTTAATGTCTGCGTTTGTCAGCCCGGGCTAGAGGAACAAATCCAGGTTCAGTTCAACTAGCTTCGTAGTACAGCCCCTCTGGTCGCCTCACTGGGGAGGTGTTCCGGCCGGACACGTCCCATCGGGAGGAGGCCCCGGAAAAAACCCTGGAAGCAGCTGGAGGGGCCTCGTCTCTTAGCTGCTCTGGGAACGCCTCAGGATCTCTCCAGTAAAGTCAGAGGAAATGTGCGCGGATAGCGAAGCCAGTTCATGGAGGCTGCTCACTTCACTTGACCAACTTTGTTACTTTTCTAATTTCTTACCCCCTAGCCACTTGGTGCTTTGAAGAGAAGTCAGTCCCAGGCACACAGGAGTAAATTCTCCCTCGTCTGTTGATTGTGCCCTGATCTCAGTAGCCTCTCCGGTGTGGCCATGTCTGATAGAGCCGTCAGGACCGTCAGACTGGCCACACCTGGGAACAGCAGCTGATAAGAGGTAGTCGGGTAGCGCGTCTGACAAAGGAGGCAGTCAGAAAGCATGTCAGGGAAAAACTAAACTATCGAAAACATTTTAAATGATTGTTTCTGCTTCAGGTCGGAAGAAAACGCCTCATGGTGCATCAATCTAAACTGTATTTATAGAGCGCTTGTCATACAAAGTTGTAGTGCAAAGTCCTTTACTTGACTTGATTAGTGCGGATGTTTTAGAGGATTTTACACTTTGAAAGGGACCATTACACAATACAAACTTCATTGCTTAATAACTTCATAATTATTCTCACACTCGATGATCAGAGATGGAGTAGCGTTTAAAAAAAATGTCACCTGTGCTTTGTTCTATATCTGAAGCGATCTTCCAAGCCCCAGGGACGTTCACACACAGCAGAAAGCCACATATCTGCGTGCCACTGTTATTCTACTCTCTCCATTTACATAGGGAGCGCTATTCTCTGAGGTCTTCTGCTGCTTTCTCTCCAGCTAATTGGCCCGTCTTTGAGAGCGAACCGGCGTGACCATCGCATCCTGACGATTTGTCTTTGTATCGCGCGCTGGGCTCTTAACACAGCCATGTAGTACAAGCCTTTGTGCTTACATCCCCGCTGGCGTTGTACTGTATGTGTTCGCAGAGGTCTATAGGTGGACTGTGTATCCAGTTTCCACCTGGTTCTCTGCCTTCGAACACTTGCATGTGGGTGATCTTGACTTCCTATGTTCCTATCAATTTGACTGTCAATTTGAGAGCGTTGCCATGTCTGAAGCACGTTGGCTGAAGAGACTCAATGGCAGCTCTAGGCTCCATACTGAGTTTTAATTTCAATGAGATCACAGATAGATCAACTGTGACGCTCTGAAATCTGCTCACAAAATAATATTCACGTACTTAGGTTAACTCAGGTTTAATCAGTGTAATTATTAGCACTAATTAGCTGTTTTGACAAGACTAGATGTTGCCCTGCATCAAAACCCAGACCTGCCTCTGGCTGTGAAACGACAGCCGTGGCGACCTCCATTTTTCACAGACTAATATCAGCAGGTATCCCTCTGATTAACGAGCGTGCTCCAGCCATGCCCGTTTGTTCTTATCGCACATTAATCTTTCAATTATCTTTCCAATTGCACTAATGGTTTAGGGTTCAGTGCGACAGAACACGGTAAACTGGTCAGATGTTGTTTTAATTGCACCGCCTGAGATTTTGTATTCACACAACATACATTAATATTAATGTTGCAGACAAATTTTTTCCATGCATTTATCATTTATAAACATTGTTGTTTGGGTAGAGTGTATTGAGCACTGATATACATATTTGACCAGACTTGCAGTATTAATGAAGCAGCTGGTTGCCTTCAGGACACTTGTTGTCACTGCTGTATTGAAGTTTTTCTCGTCTGTGTCCTGCCAGGCCTTCATGGAGGATGTGAAGTCCCGAGGGCCCTTCATCTACTCAGTGCTGGAGTCGGCCCAGGCCTTTCTGGCGCAGCACCCATTCCAGGAGCCTGAGGAGAGTCTGAACGATGGAAAAGGTCTGTAGCCCTCTCAGTGTGAGCCAACCGCTGCTCCAGCCAGAATATCAGAGTCAGTCAGAACTGTTGTGCAGCTGTGAGCCATTGCTCCCACATGAGCTACACGCAGGTGACCTGCTCCTTTAGCAGTTATTACAACCATGTCACACTAGGAGGAGGAAGTGCATGAGTGGCGGCCAATTAAGTGCAGTTCACCCAGTTCAACAGCACCATCTGTTTAGATCAATAATGAAGTGACTCCCACATATCAGAGCTGTGGCTCAGCACTCACTCATCAGGACACTCCAGCAGCACTTTCCTCATGACACTCCACTTCTGCACTGTCTTTTAGTCATTTATTTCCAATGCACAGATATTATTTTCATCTGTCTTGTACAGAGGTGTCCCCGAGGCGGCGCATTCTCAACGTGAGTCGATCTGTATGGAAGCAGGCCAATGTGGCCAGTGACTTATGGGAGAAGCTGACGGCTCGCTGTGTGGACCGCCACAGGTCATACATACTGTACTGCTGTTTATCATTGTCTTTTATTGTAGAAGTTCATCTGTATCAAGTAAAACCATAAAGGATGAGCTTGAACGGATTTGCTCTTTTTAACACATTGAGTGCCAAAAACAGAAAAACTTCTGTTTCGCTCCCATGCGTTGAGTGCCAAAAACGGAAAAACTTAAAGATATTGGTAGCTCTGTGATGAACAGAAGTGAAATAAATGACATCTGGACATTTCATATATATTATTGCGTTTCTTTTTTGTCCGCGGGGGCGTGGTGTTGCTGTAAACCCGACATTTCTCTCACGCTCTCTGGAACGTGTTTGACAAAGCAGAGCTGTACATATAGAAACAGTTGAGATTTGAACGTTTCTCTGAATTTTTAAATGGTCCAAATCCGTCCAAGGACGACTGAGAAACATCCTGGGTAAGTTTTCAATCCAGAGCCAGGCTGTTTAACCGCACACACACGATCGATGCACGCGGTGTTTCAAAACGTATCAATAATGTTGTTGTTGAAAATTGACTTAAAACTAATATATTTAGGAATTTTCATCTTCCCACACGTTAGTGTGACTCCAGTGAGGAGAGAGGAGGAGAGAGTTGGAGAAAGGAGTTAATCAGAAAGGGTAGAGTTTCATAAAACAGTAATTATCTCCGAATCGAGAAGAAAAAAAACAGTGATTTTGATCCAAACTAGCCTCTGTTTAGCTTTGGATTTCTCGGGAACCGGGCACGTAGAATTAAACTGTTTTCACCTACGGAGAGCTTAGATTCTCGTCTTTAAAACAAGCCTCAGCATGTGTCCATAGCTATAACATAGAATATGTTGTGGTGCTACAAATACCATGAAAATGGTCTGGATTGTTGGCACTCAACAGCTAAATCCCGAAAACAACGTGGCACTCAATGTGTTAATCCATCTTTCAGTTATACACAAGCTAAAATAATAATTTATCAAAGGAAATGTGCCCAGCCAAATGTCATCAAATATTCCTTGCAGACACATGGAGCGTACCTTGGAGCGGTTACTACAGATCCAGGCTGCGATGGAGGAACTTGCAGTAGCGTTAGACCAGGCGGAGGGGGTACGGGACGCATGGGAGCCGGTCGGAGACCTCTTCATCGACTCCTTACAGGATCATATAGATGCCACGAAGGTCCCGTTTGCTTTATTCCTCCTCCCGTCTTTCCTGAATGCCTCAAACTGTGACTGCTGACATCCAAAGAGTGACATCCAAATTTACTCATAAATATTTGATAGCAGTTTGTGTGCTTGTTTTTCTAGCTTGAATGTACAGTGCAGTCATTTGTTGATGTGACACACAATGACAGGACACTACAGACACAATGAGAACCGAGGGGAATGACCCTCCAGTGAATAGATGCTGTTGACTGAATGGCAGGTCATTGGCGTAGTCGTTATAGAGTGCCGGCGATGCATATAATTGCATGGCATCTCTCAGTCATTACAAGTGAGGGCACTTCTCTATAATCATGTCAGTGTTTAGACTCCTGTCATCGCCAGCACATGTTCTACAGCTCTGTGGGCCTGGCCTGTCACTTCCTATCCCTATCCCACATGTCCTGATGGACAAATGCTGCTCTCAGTCTGCTAACAAAGCAAGACAATCAGTGTGTGCACGATGGTGGTAATATTTTCAAAGGAATACTGCAGTAAAACTTAGCTATTTATCACTTGTCTACTTATTTACAGATCAATGGCAGCGAAAAATGGTGTCTTCTGTTCTCTAATTATGAATTAGACCTGCACAATATTATATTGTGTCGTTACTGCAATATCAGCAGATGTTTTATTAATTACAAGAAGCAACAATTAATCTAAAAAAAAAAATTCTGTAGAGCACATCGGCTCTGGTCCAAAATTTAAACCTAATCATGAATAAGCTTATAATTGTGTCTTCTATTTTGCCCAAAGTGTGAAAGACTCTGAATCTTATAGCATCTGCTCACACTCTTGTTGCTTCTTGTGGTCATATTCAGTCAATCCTATTGCAGATGAATGTTAAACTAATGTATGGACTAGGGCATCCGTTAAACTGAGGTTTACGGATGCCCTAGTCACCACAAGTCTCACTTGCTTTAAGCAGCAACGTCTGGACAATGACTCTTTAGGAATAGTCATCGAAGCAGAATGATTGAGGTCAGGATTGTGTGCACCGAGTGTTTAATTCGCCTGGTTTTCTGTATTCCCCACTCATAAACCTAAAACTGCAGTCCATTACAATATATTTTATTTCACTTTGGCTCGGGAAGTTAATACATGGTTGCTGCCAAATTACTTCTAAAACAGAACTGACAAGTATAATGGATTACATTTCCATTGATTCTTTTATGTAATACATTTCTTTGGCTCTTGTCCAAAGTAAATGTTCCGCCCCTGTGCTTTTTGTACTTTTCTACATTGAATCTCTCACTTGTTGCTCCTTCCTGTCCTCTTTCCCTCCCGGTGCAGTTGTTCAAGGAGGAGCTGACACAGGTGAAGGAGGGCATGAAGCACGTCAATGACCTGGCACACCAGCTGGCCATTTCAGACGTCCATTTGTCCATGGAGAACGCGCGTGCCCTGGAGCATCTCAACAGCAGGTGGAAAGTACTGCAGGTAAAGTCCACAGCTGTCTCGCTCTCTGTTCGGCAGGAGGGAACGGGGACACGTTTTTTTCTCTATGCCTTTTATTCTTAGAGAGCCACATACTTAAAAATGTTTATGATGTTTTAATACACATTTTTTGAGGTCAATGCTGTGAATCCTTAACTGTTTGTAGGATGCCCTTTCAGTGGTTTTAAAGGGCACTACAACTACTGAACTTGGGCTCCATACATATCCAGTTTCTCATTTGAAAGCTAAGAATCTCCAGAATTCAGGTTGAGCTTTATCTGAAGGCCTTTGCTCTCACTTATTTGGATTTGTTTGGGGACAAGTGCAGGAATTGTGGAAGTAGGAAAAGTCCCTATATGTTAATTTCCAAACTGGTTTAAGCCACAGGAGCATATTGTGTTTTGGATTATTTCTACAGTATGATGCAGCATTTTGTGTAAAAATATGTCTACAGAGGTTAAAACTAACTCAGCGATTGGATTCTCCAGGTTGTTATCTTCAAAATGAGGTACAACATGTCCGCATTCACATATGGGTTGTTGTGAAAGTTGTGTTTTTAAGGCGAGACACTGCAGGTGAATAGGGAAAAAATGTATATTTACAGATATCAATTTGAAACTTTTGCTGTCTATCACTGGCATAAATGTGAGAAAAAAATACATTGCAAGTTTTCTGTCATTTTATCTTTTTTTTATATAAGAACAAGGTGCTTTATGCCTAAAATGCCCCAAATTTCCCATCTTTTCGGCGACGAAATCTGAATAATGGATAGAACTACATTCAAATGTATGGTTTCATTTTATTGATAAATGAGTTGCCAAGACTTTTTCAGAGGGGATTTTGGATTTCTTGTTTAGTTTTAAAATAAGCTGTTTTTTAGTGGAAAAAATTGTAAAAATTTAATTTTCGCCTTATTTTTTGACATTCCAAACTCAATAAATGGGGCTAGGGATTAAATAATAAAAAATCCCTCTGAAAAAATCTTCCAAATATTGTTCAGTCCAAGGCTGGAAAATTTGAAGTCTTTAGGTCTGACTGACGTGGACATAGTGTCGCCACAATGACAGAAAAATGTGTTTTGAGAAAAAGGGCCTTGAAATTGGCCCAAAACCTGAAAACTGAAAAAATTGAGTTTTGCCTGTAGTGTCTCCCCTTAAACTGGTATACCCGATATTGTATTTTTCCTAGTATCGACTCCAATATCTGATTCCAGTATCGGATTGGTGCATCCCTAAATCAATCAATCAATAAATCAATGCATTTTTTTGTATACCCCAATATCAGAGGAGTTGCCTCACAGGACTGTACAAACATTAAAGCAATGAAACAAAAAACAAGACAATGTAAAGTTCAGGCAAGTATCCAGCCAAACATAATGTCCCAAATAAAGGTAATGTTACCAAATCGCAAATCTTTATGCTACCTTTAAAATTACGGTAATTTTACTCTGGTACAGATTAAGTACCTCCTCCACATAATGATAAAATGAAAGTAAAATGTTTGGTTGGCCTATGTAGTTTTTATAGGATTACACTGTGTTCACTCACATAGTGTTTAGGTTCAGAGAGTCGACTCTTAAGTGCATCACATTTGACACAGTGCAGTCTTTCTGGTGGACTGCCATAATCTTCATCCAGACACAAAATAGCAGACACCGTTTTAAGCAGAAAAACTGGATCTAATGATGCATAAGTAATCTAAATAAAGTGGTAATATTGTTCTATGTTCTAATTACTTTCTACATTGGTGTATAGTGATGAATAATTCTCTATCTTTTGAATGGTAAAACAAAAATCCCCATCCATATTACTGTTCATAGACTGTACACAATATTTACATATAAGGTGAAACTTAATCTTTAAAAGTCAGATGCCATGTGTCTAAATATGACTGACCATCACTCGTCCTCTGTGCTGCTGATCTGAACGTGTGGTGTGCAGTGAAGTGAGCGGAAGCGTTATTTTACAGTGTGTAACTCTGGTCTCAGGCATTTCCTCCTTCAGCTTTGGCTCTGTAGCGTCGCCACAAAAGCAGCTACAGCCACTCAACCTCCGCTGCCCCTCAGGAGAACACACTGTCCACATCCACTGTCAGCGATAAACAGCATGACATTGGACAAGCTACAGGGCTTTTTGCTGCCACTGATCTAGATTCTTCAAAACCTGTCTGCCTCGCCTTGAGGGAAAACGTTGCTGCATTGCCAGCTAAGCTACTTCAATGGTCCTTGTCGGGTTTCTTAACAAAGCAACAAACGTTTTCCCCCACTCACTCTTGTCTAAATTTCACCAACTCATGTGAGCATCAGTTTTGTGTGCAATATAAATTCAGTGCAGATGGTACAGCACAGTATAGGTATTTTTGATTGCCTAAGTCATTCGCTATGGCAGGAGCTAACCGTAGGCCTTCACTCCTTCCCCTTTTTCTCCCAAAAGGCTTTCTACATTTCGACATGTGCTGGATTAGTAAGATTGATCGCTTTCTTAGTGTTAAGTCACATTTATGTCCTTTTCTCTATGTACAGATTCAGATTCAGATTCATTTATTGGCCATTTGCAGTTTGAAAAACCACATTGGAAAAAAATTTGCAAAGAGCTCAAAGTGCGATATGTAAAACATGCAAAAAGACACAATATAAAAAAACAGAACAAACAAACAATGCCACATTAAAAGCCTAAGGGCAAAACATTGTACAATAAAAGTCCACATCGATAAATATAATAGAAGTGCCTGTTTAAAGTGCCTTGTTTAAAGTGATCAGTATTCAGAGGAAACTAAATGATGTATGTAATGATGTAAATGATGTTTAATGTAAAAAAACGCAACATGCTACGACACTTGCAGTGGCGTTTCTGGCCTCTAGGGGCATGAGTTATTTACTTCTGGAGCATATTTGGGTGTGGAGCACATTTCTGGTATCTCGGCATTAAAGAAGCCGGAGTTTTCTACAGAGCCCAGTTTGCATCCGCATTAATGTCGGAATATACACTGCTCACAAAAACTTAGGGCACACTCAAAAAACACATCTTAGATGTCAATCAATTCGATTTTTCGGATGAAAATCTTTATTCATAGTGTAGGGCAATGTGTTGAGAACAAAATAACATAAGAATGAGAAATGGAAATCAAATTCTCAGCCCCTGGAGGTCTGGATCCAAAATTATAGTCAAAATCATAGTGACAAATCAGTTCACTGGTTGATCCAAATTCTGTAGAAATTCCTCAAAACGAGTCTGTATCATCCTCAGTAGTGTGTGTGGCCTCCACGTGCCTGAATGCACTCCCTACAACGCCTGGGCATGCTCCTGATGAGACCACGGATGTCCTCCTGAGGGATCTCCTCCCAGACCTGGATTAGAGCATCAGTCAGCTCCTGGACAGTCTGTGGTGCGACGTGGCGTTGATGGATGGACCGAGACATGATGTCCCAGATGTGCTCTATTGGATTTAAGTCTGGGGAACGGGCAGGCCAGTCCATAACATCAATACCTTCATCATGCAGGAACTGCTGACACACTCGTGCCACATGTGGCCTGGCATTATCAGGCATCAGAAGGAACCCAGGGCCCACAGCACCAGCATATGGTCTTACAATAGGTCTGAGGATCTCATCCCGGTCCCCAATGCCAGTCAGGGAACCTCTGGCTCGCACATGGAGGGCTGTGCGGCCCTCCAATGAAATGCCTCCCCAGACCATCACTGACCCACCACCAAACCGGTCATGCTGATGATGTTGCAGCAGCAGAACGTTCTCCAGGGCGTCTCCAGACTCTGTCACGTCTGTCACATGTGCTCAGGGTGAACCTGCTCTCATCCGTGAAGAGCACAGGGCACCATTGGCCAATCTGCCAATCGCTGTGTTCTCGGGCAAATGCCAATCGAGCTGCACGGTGTTGGGCAGTAAGCACCGGCCCAACTTGTGGACGTCGGGCCCTCATACCACCCTCATGGAGTCGGTTTCTGACCGTTTGAGGACCAACATGCACATTTGTGGCCCTCTGGAGGTCATTTTGTAGGGCTCGGGCAGTGCTTCTCCTGTTTCTCCGTGCACAAATGAGCAGATAGCGGTCCTGCTGCTGGGTTGTTGACCTCGGTCGGCCCCCCCAGGTCTCCTGGTGTACTGGCCTGTCTCCTGGTATCTCCTCCATGCTCTGGACACTGCACTGGGAGACACAGCAAACCTTCTTGCCACAGCACGAATGGACGTGCCATTTTGGATGAGCATCACTCCCTGAACAACTTCTGTGGGTCGTAGATGCTCCTCATGATACCTCTAGTGGTGAGAACACTGGACAAATGCAAAAGTGTTCCAAAAATACGGTACAAAGGATGAAGACATGGAAATGGTCTGTGGTCACCACCTGCAAAACCATTCCTCTTTTGGAGTGATCTTGCTAATTGCCTCTCATTTCCACCTGTTGTCTGTTTAATTTCCACAACACCAAGTGAAACTGATTCACAATAAGCGTGGCTTCCTAACTGGACAGTCTGATATCCCAGAATTTTGACTGACTTGGAGTTACATTGTGTTTTTTGAGTGTGCCCTAAGTTTTTGTGAGCAGTGTATTTGTTTTTTATAATTGTTTCGGTCCGCTTTTTGCCAGTAATAGTCCTTCAGCCTATAGTTGTCCCATGAGCCTTGTGGGTTTTATGTTTTCCTATGACTCATCTTTAAAACCGGCCAACAAAAGAACAAAATTACTCTTCCTGCCAAGGTACCCAGTCCTGTAATGTCGGTCTTTGGTTGCGACCTTCAACCATTAATGCCCTCCTCTTTTTCATTACATACAACTGAAATGCTTCTGTTTGAGCCTTGATAATCTTGGGAACAAAAGTTTTTTACTGGAATTTGTAATAACCCAGTTTTGTGTCTTTTATGTTAAATCAAAGCACAGTCCAGAATCCTTTTCGGCATCATAATTAAAATGATAAATGTAAAGGACTTCGTCAGCTCTGTTGGTTTCAGGCTACTCTCACTATTATGAGAACATATTTCTAAATCTGGTTTGGTAATATTTGTCATCCGAGGATAATTCAGTCATTCGTCTTCCTTCTGGCAGCCCTGATGCTGGTACAACAAATAGATTGTGCAACAGCCCTTGTTGGCACATTTACAACGCTCTAAATTAGCACAAATCAATTAAATTACACTTTTATTTGGGGAATTGGCCAATGCGTTCGGTAATTAGTCTTTGATGCGCATTGTGAGGTTCTATTGCCTCTATTTTATCCTAAAATGTCAATCCCAACCTCTCTTTGAGCAGATTTACCTCCCAGTTCTTTGAAGCTATGTTTAGATATTGTTTAGTTTAATGTTTTGTAGAGCCACCTGGCTATTCATCAAAAGCTGCTACTGTCAGTTTACGGATCTACTGCATATGAAGAAAGATGAATTATGAACAGATGTTTAAATTTGCATCGCTTTGTATCACAAAAAATACATTCATATATGTTTGAGAAATATAGCATTTTAGCAACAATTTTACTATTAAAATATCTCAATTATGGTATTTTATGTTTAGTTAGAGTGATATCACCTTTTCAGAATCGTATGATGTCACTTTTTCTGATGGAAACAGTATTTTATGATGCAAGCTACAACCTTAAGTTCTCCACGTCCTCATTTGAACTAAATGCTTGACTTTCTATAATCTTTGTCTCCATTTCCTCATTGCTTCTCTTCAAAGGCTTTCAGAGTCCTGCAAAGCGGGCTGCAGAGGGAAAAGACATCATTTATATTCCACGGTTAAATGATAGAGAGGAAGCAGGTGGTCCGGATTCCATTGTGGGGATTGGTGGCGGAGCGGCACTGGCGGCGCTGCACTTTTTGACTTAACGCTGCGTGTGTCTTTTTAGGGATCCATCGAGGAGCGTCTGAAGCAGCTCCAGGATGCACACCGAGACTTTGGTCCGGGATCGCAGCACTTCCTCTCCAGTAAGAGCGTTCTTCTTCGACTCCCGTTTTGAAGTTAGTGCCCTCGTGCTGCTCCATTCTGTTCCATGCTGTGCCAAGGCGCCCGCGCGGGGTGTGCATTAAAAAGGCCTATAGAAGTCGGCATATGAGAGACTATATGGATTCCGGATGGAGCTTTCATCTTTTTACGTCACTGAAGTTTGAAAAAGTTGGGGCACTGAATATAAACAACATGCCAGATGTGGAAATTGTTAGCAATTTGATAATAATTAATAAATCTTCATGAATTTTAATGACAGCTATGCTGTTTGAGACAAGGGCAACAGAAAAGATTTGACAAGGAAACATCTGGAAATTTGAACTGAAGTAGGATTCCTTTTCATATCATGTTGTATCACGTTTTTGTGATTAAAAACTATTGCAATGTGAGCATGTGAAATATGTTTGAGAATTGCGGAAAAACCTTAAAACAATCTTTGTGGTGCTCCCCACAACAGCTCTTGTCTGAACATGTTTGAGCCTTGTTTTTCTCTTTCTTCTACCTGCTGCTATCCAAAGGCTACACAGGAGGGAGCTGGGGCTCACAAATGTGATTTAGCCTGCCCGCTTTCTACTGATTAGGCAGTGTTTGTGTCCTCAGCGCCCCATTGCATTTTACTGTTGTCATGCTGGCTCCACAGGGCCACAGCGGAGCTTAGACAGTCAAAGTGTAGAGCCAGCTCAGACTAGTGCTCCCTGAAGCAGCGTCTGGCTTTGTGTTTGTTTTTGTCTCCGTGTGCTTGTTTTATTGAGCTCAACACTAATTCATAAACACACAGTCAGCTTTTACTATCACAGACCCCTTCTGTGCGCTGTCCAATTTGTTTCAGCCTGGGCAGCGTCAATACCACCTCCGTCACTCTTTGCAGCCTCGGTTATTGGAGAGTATCTAATATTGACTCGCTTAGTTCACTGAAGTGATCCCTGGGACGTCTGTGGCAGTGTGCACCCACTGCTAAAACATTTTACTGTTGTAGAAAACACTGCTTGTGGCCCTTGCATTATTTTTGAACAGTGGGCTGCTTTCTACAGAATTAGACTTACGTTTTATAATGCAGTATACATTGTGAACTTAAAGAAGAACTAAGTAACTTGTTTACCCTAATTAATCCTTTTTGTAGTCCGTTTGTGGGTAATACAGGTGTTAATGGGATGACTGGGGGGTCTTTCATCTCCCCCTGGTGTCTCTGGTCAGAAAACCAGCCTTGCAACTTTCCCTGCTCGGGGTTGGAGGCGCAATACACACTAATAGGATGAAGAAGAAGCTAACAGGCTAACGGGCAAAGCTAATTGCGGGCTAGCGTCACAGCAGTATTTACAGCCAAGTTTGAGTGAAAAAAACTATCTGCATTGTGTAATTGGGTTGTAACACAATGTACAATATCTCTCCCTCCCCTTGTCTTTTCTGTCAGCGTAGTATTTACTCTCATGGAGTTGAAAAAACACAACATACAACGACACCGGTGGCGCTTATGGCCTCTTCTAAGGGCATGAGTTATTTAGTTCTGAAAGTTGAAGTTGCATATAATCCTATTTTTTTCCAGAAATGTCAGTCAATACATTTATTCTGACAATCACTGAATAGATGAATAAAGAATGTAGCCGACAATGCAGAAAGAAAAAGAAAGATAGTCTTGACCTAATTTGCCTGCAGTTTACTCCCAAGGTGCTACTTGTCACCAAACTTTAGGCATAACTTATCTCATTATTTCACATGTGCTCGAGCCTTTCCGATGCAGTTTGCCTGTATCCCAGTGCAGTCTCCTGCATTGTGTCAGCCCTTGCCAAACAGCCTACGACTGCGAAGGGCCTCACAATAGAGCTGTCCCCTGGCCGTTTCTGCTCCTGTTGTGGCTCTGTTAAGAGGCTCTGTCTGGACACTCTGCCTGGGACTGGATGCACAAAGGCTTTCTCTGCCCAACATGCCCATTGTGAAACTGATTCAGCCTGTGTTGTTTGTGTGTTTGTGCAGGTTCAGTGCAGATACCATGGGAGCGAGCCATCTCCCCCAACAAAGTGCCCTACTACATCAAGTGAGTGTGTGGAAGAACATGTGTCCTTATAGTTAACTTGTGTCAGAAAGTCATACAGTTGCACAAAAGAGGGAGGATTTGACCTAGGGCAAGATCCTAATAAACACTACCAATAAAGATAATTAGCATCTACCAATCATTTAAAAAAACACTTCCTTCCCATTTGTCGACTGTCAGAGGTGCACACATCACACCTGCTTGAGTGAATATATAAAAACATATGGTAAGACAAACCTGTGGCAGCCTTTTGCCTAATGGCCAGTTTTATTTTTGAATAAAAAATGGGTCATCGTGTTTTCCTGGAGACAGGGAGAGCATATGCAGTGGCACTTCTGATTCAGAGAGTATATCAACTAGTTTTTCCACTATGCCTGGAATAAAATGTCAGTCAGTATCTGTTTTTGTGCTGTGTGCCATCTTAATGTAATTGTTAATGGAGCAATATGAATAGTACATGGTCAAAACGATGCCTACAATAATAATAACAGGGTTAGTAAGGTCATTACATGGAAACAGGACACACAAGTAATTTATTTCATGGTGGCAATATGGCTAAACCTAACCCAGTATCGAGACAGTAAACTCCCTGGAAACATGGCTATTGTGTCTTTGTAATTATATTAATACAGTATTAGCCTCCATTTGCATTATTTCCATTCTATTACCATGTTAGTACCGTGTTATAATAAAGTGTGACCGATGAATGAAGTCCTCGCTTTTAGAACAGTATTAACCTGTAATTATTTTTACTCTGCTCCTCTTGAGGTCACGCTCGTCCATCTCCCTGAATCACGTGTAAATGAGTCTTATTAATCATGTTTGAATGGTTCGGTCTCATTAGATTACATTACAAGAGCGCTCACGATGAGGGGTGTAATGATAACCTGACAGCTCATTCGGTTTAAATTGTACCTGTTTGTCTTTGTATCCTTCTTTATCGCCCATATAGCGCATTTATTTCAGTAATGCTTTCCAAAACACTTAATGCAGTAATTGAGCAAACAACTCGAGGAAGCTTTTTGTGCACCGGTGTTTCATGTTTAGCTTTGGCTTTGAAATCTTTGACAGGCAGGATACTCCATGGACTGCCGCAACAGAGAGTTTGAGAAGCCTTTGTACATTTTGACATACAGCAAATTAAAGGGTTCACATCTCTTGTGCACGTGGCTTGCAGTCCTGTCTCGCCAGCATGTCCCAGATGTCTGTTTCTCCATCCCGTCTTCCTCACCTGGTCATTTCATTTGACCGTTTTCACCTCGATGCCGCGTGATGCGTGTTCTCATTTCGGCTTTTTCTTTTGTTTTTCTGTCAACCAGCCACCAAGCTCAAACCACCTGCTGGGACCATCCAAAGATGACAGAACTGTACCAAGCCCTGGGTAAGTGAGGAGACAATTAAAAAGCCCCCGAATCGAACTCGTTTGAGACCCTGCTGTCGCTCCAGTCGCTTTGAAAAATCCCTTCATACCGCACTGTTACTGTCCCTGGATTCGGGGCACCTCGGGGACTACAGCAGCGGCGTCATTAACCTATAGGGCCCCATTCGACGGCGCTCTTGATTGCTTTTCCTTTAGCCTTTAATGAATTGTGATTAATGGATATGATCCGTTGTGGGGTAATCAGATCTGACATCAAACTCGCTCGGGGAGCTGGAGGTGATTCTACCAGTCGACAAGTGTGTGGAACAGCGTGTTACTGTACAGATGGCACTGGTGTGACAGTCTATAATTACTGCCTTGAACAACATGATAAACAGCGTACTGTATTCCTTGATAGCATCAGTGATGCATAGATCAAAGGGCCGGCAGTTCATTCAATCATGATTTAGAATTAAAGTTGTTTTTTTCACTACTGTATGCTGTTATCACTGGTGTATCATACTTCAGTCTTACTATGGCAAGAAGAGGGTGAAAATCAGGGAACAATGTTCATTTAACCAAAGACCAGAGCTGGGGGTACTTTCATGATGGTACAGCCTGTTGCATATGTAACTTTAATTCATTTATTTATTCTTTTTGTCCACAAGCGCTTAATTCGACAATGGTGTGTTTTTCGCGTCCTCGATCGCGTGATAAACAATAAAGTGTATTCCTCAATGGCACAGTGAGCCGTTGTAAGGGATTGCTCTGTTTTCCCTCATCAGTTCATTTGCTCTAATCTCTTTCATCTCTCTCTCCTTCCATTAGCGGATCTGAACAACATCAAGTTCTCGGCATACAGGACAGCCATGAAGCTGCGGCGAGTGCAGAAAGTGCTGAGACGTGCGTACTGGATTTCAATACTGCTCCACTTCCCCCCCAGTGTAATGCCTATAATGTTATCCGAATGGATCCATTATCACATGGCCTCTTTGGGAACCTGAGCTGACCAGTGCAGTCTTTATATAGCCTTCAAAAGAATATCAGTTATTGATAACTTAGTAATCAAAGGCACTACGTAATATCCTCACAAGTGGATAGTACGTATGGTAACATAATAATAAAGCAGGGAAGCTGGACATATTCATTCTACTATAAGGTATATGATTAATCATAAGCATGCAGGCTGCGCATCACCAGAAAACATGTGTAACATTTTTATGGTGATATTGAGGAAACGGCTGCACCATTCCCTGTTATTCCATCCTATTACTGTGCTATTACGTTGTACTCTACTATTACATCGGCAGGCAACCTCTTACCCCCCACCTGAACTGAGAGCATTTTTTCCAGTTCGGTATGACCCAAATCTAAAAGCTTCTCAACTGTAGAGCAACAGTGTAATGCCTCATTTGACCTACAAGACCTACAAAAGTGATCGTAACTTTGTTGTCACATTGTTGCCGCGTTTTTGTCACATTTTTGAGCCGTTTTTGTTACTTTTTCCTTGCTTTTTTGTCATGTTTTCACCTTGATTTTGTCATTTTCATCCTCGTTTTCATCGCTATTTTGACGTTTTTTGTTTTTTTTTACTTTTAGGTTTGGGGTAAAGCCAAACTGGAGGAAATGTAGTATTGTTGCTAAATTAAAGTTCAAAGAAAGAACAACTGGCTCATGGTTCATTAAATGGTCTCATGAATACAGCCCCCAATGTGCTATGACCTTTTTCATTTTCTACAATGTTTCCATACACTCGAGTTGGCCCTTGCGTGTTCTGTGCATTACATCCTATTGCATCTCCTTCCCTTTGTTCTTCAACCTTTTCCCCTGCACCGTACGCAACCCATGAATTCATAATCAGAACTCCTCTCTAACGATCCCCGTTTGCACAGCTACAACTGCACTGACAGATGAGTTAAATAACAAGATCGGCTGTCTGCTCTTCCATTTATACCGTAAAACTACCAATATGGTGCATTCAAAATCCCATTGCGGCTGGCTGTAAAAACATTACTGGCTTCCTGTCTACGTACGCTCCTCTTGTGTATGCTCTTATCTTTCCCTCATGCGGCCCGCTGTAGCTGATAGCACCAGAGTATTTAATTGCTGCGATAAATGCCCTACTCTCTGCTTTATGAATGATTGAGCAGCGCTGTGTAAAAGCCAGTCAAAAATACATTATATGCTTCCTTTCCGATGCCGGAGAATGCTATAGCGTTATCGCCGCTCCCTTATTATCGCGCGATCCAATTATACCTGGGCTTTTAGACGCACTACCAGGGATGGGCCGTCAAATTAGTTTAGAGGAGCTGAAATCCGATTTGTGTCACTGCTCTTGAATCATGCGGTTCGGCCTTAAGTGGGGAAAAGAGTGAATAACCAGCGCAGCCAGCCGTGCTCCCTTTGGTCGGGGTGAGGTGAAAGATTGTGCTCCGTGTCGCTGGGTGTTTGTCTTACTAAGTGGAAAAGCATCTATGAAGCCAGGTGTGCAGTCATACGACTGCACTCTTGGTTAACTAGCTTTAAATAAGACATTTAAAGGCACTTTCTATGTACTGGGAAATTAATCTCCGAGCAATAAAGCAGGCATATTAAGATAACTGCACAATTAAGTTTATAAAGTCTGTAAACCCACAGGCTTCATAAATTGTACCGACTATATTGACTCACAAGCTTTGATGAACATTAGAAGAGGAAGGGCATCTGGAATGAAACTGTGATTATATACGGAACCTATAAATTACAACAACAACACTCAGGAGGCAATAGATGGATGAAAATGAGTTTAATATTATTGGTTAGCCTTCTGAGGCGTATCACTACACAATCAGCAGCTCCACTGGCTTTATTATGCCATGCTAAATTGATAATTCCTCACTTATGAAATACGTGTTGGGCACTGTTGAGGAGAGCTGCGCATGCGCAAACACGGGAGAAAGACCACAAGTTGGTCAAACATCAGTGTAAATGAGCCAGAACTGTAGAAATGTTTGCGGGACCGGCGAATCATAGTCTAAGAGCATCATCATTTATCCATGACATCTCTGTAGTGCAATCATAATCCATTATTAATAAATAGGCTCGTCGCAACGCACTCATTAATGCTAACGCGGCTAGTGCTAACGTCCACAGCAGCTGAGAAATACACGCGCTGAGGATGCGCTGCGCCTGCGACCAGCCCTTCAAAGCAATACAATAGAACTGGGAGGGCTTTTAGACGCCAATATGACTAAAATAGAGATGTGTCTGTCACAGTAAGAATTACTGCATCTGCTGTCGCTGCTGTGGTGTTTAAAGGGTTTGAATATGCTGGGAAATACTTCATGTGTTTGCACATATTTCGGAAGTGAGGAATTGTGTGTTTTTATTTCAACGATATGGTCAAAAGGTTGGCTGCGAATAAAACACACCAATGCTTATAAGGCTCTTCTAGCACTAAGACACTAAGTATAACTAAATTGTTGGATTACCTTACATGTTTCGACGGTCTGGAAAATGACTTTTGTCTTCCTCAGAGGCGTCTTCCGATGCGTGTCTTATCAGCTGTTGTTCTCAGGCGTGGCCACACCGTACATACAAGCCCTGGATCCGGGAGGCAATAATAAGATTCATCAACATAAACAAGGGCCTTTACTCTGGCATGCACATGGGAAAGGCCTGGAAACAACATCTAACAATTTTGTTATGCCTTGCTTTAATAAGCGCTGTTGAAACAAGAAGACATAATGAATGTAATAAAAGGAAAACTTCCTTGTTTATAATATATGAGTATACTAATTTTTTCACTTCGATATTGGCGATATGTTGTAAAATTACAGGACATTTACCTTAACTCTGATAAAAGAAATTGTTATTATTTCCATTATTTGAATCATCATATTTAATATTCCTGGCTCCAGGGACATGACTGCTGCAGTGGAGAGGATGAGGACTGAAAGAAACATTACCTTGAAATGTTTTGTGAGAATTTTATGAGAGCAAGCACATTTTAACAGTTCAGCCTTGCTAACATTTCGATTGCTGCCTAATTATTTTATCTCTCGTTTCTCAGATAACAGGCGGCATTCATGACATTCTGGAATTTGATATTATAATTTCAGACGGAAAGCAGGGGCATAAACAACTCTATGAGTGATTTACTGTTTTAAATCATTATTGTTTCTTGTTAAGTATTGGATACACAAATGCTCCACCTCAATATCAAACTATAATGGTTTATCACGTGAACCCAACCTATTGTCGTAACTGTATTTGCCGTCGCCTAACTTTGCCTCTGCTTGCTCTGCTGCAGTGGACCTGGTTGGCCTGAGCAGTCTGGCAGAGGTGTTTCGGGAGCAGGATCTGCAGCAGCCGGAGCACATCATGGACGTGGTGGAGGTGATCCACGGGCTCACGGCGCTGTACGAGAGGCTGGAGGAGGAGCGCTCCATCATGGTCAACATCCCTCTGTGTGTGGACATGTGCCTCAACTGGCTGCTCAACGTCTACGACAGGTGGGGTCGCCGGGCTACTGCTCCATGAATAATGCAATTAATAACAATCAAATTTTAATGATTGCAATTAGAAAATCACAAAGGCTGCCATTATTACTCCCACAGCTATAAACAAAGCATCAGAAATATGGCCAAACCAAAGAAGTAGCTTAGTCTCAGCTAATATGTTTCCTCTTAAATTCAGGACTCATGCAGATCTAAGGATGTGTGAACGCTTATACCTTGTTTATACATTTGTTTATTACAATATGTCATCATGTTGCTCACATGCAAGTATAAAAGCTTGTTTTTATCAGGTATATAGTGAGAAGGAATAAAGTGTAGCTTGAATGAAATGGGTTTTTGTGAAATAGCCCTCACATCAGAGCATATAAAGTGTAACATAAGCTTTGGGAGGATTATGTTCCCGGCCAAATGACTCCTTCCCTTGTTCTAAATGAGACTGTTAGGTGTAAGGCCATCATCTGTGAGCATTATACTTCACAGCACTGCCCCGACTGCAGTAAGCTCAGTGTTTCTCTCTCTTCACTGCTCCGCTCCTGACACATCCCTCCCACTCCTGCCTGTCTCAGCGCTTCAGCTGCTCGTAGACAAGGATCATTTGTCATTCACACACAATGTTTTAACGTGTGGTTTGCTGAGTTTGAAACGTGTCATCTGGACATAAGTGCATTATTGCCAAGGAGATTATCTTAGAATTTGATATATATATGTGGGCGACAGTGATGCAGTTGGTAGAGCAGGTCGGCACATTATCGGAAAACCTAATGAACATAACTTAAGTCTGGTTTGAGTCACTTTCTTCAGACCTAGAGAGTAAATGTAAATGGAGTTAACAGAATGTTCAGATGAGAAGCTTGGTCTGTCAAGCCACACAAACCTTTTGGATAAAAACCATCACAGAGCACGTCATTACACCTAATTGTAATGGAGCATCAACAAATCAATATTTCTGCTTGAATATCTAGAGAAATCCAACTATAACGTTCCCAAAACCCTTGTCCAGCATCACCTTGTTTCATCTCAAGGGGCATTCCATCAATAAACTTATGAAACTTATGAAATGTCTTGATATAATGGGGAGTTTTACTGTATTAATTCCTTTATTGTATTGTACTGGGCCATGGCTTTGGCAATTGCCTTCAACATGTGTCGATATATTTGTTTTCTTAATAGTCCTTTTTGTTTCAGCGGTTGCCTAGACAATGAATTGTGCAGTTTGACCTTTACAATAATTACAACAACAGCAGCTCTCTGAATTGAACACTTGGCTCCACTTTGTCATCTTCTTTCCTAATTACTGTTTCTTCTCTACGATAAGCTCTGCAGAGTACCACCACACGGAGGAAGCACCAAAAGCCACTTAACAAATGTTCAGGCCGAGTGCCAACTTTTATCCTTCCAGCTACACTGCGGCGCTTGCTTTTGCGAGTCTCCGACAATCTCTCTCTGTCCTGATTGACTGTGTGGTCCCATCCCCCCCGGAGGGAGCACACGGTTCTGGCACTGCGAGCCACAAGAGTAGCCCCACATCCCCTGTTTAATAGCTAGCTGCCTCTTAACCACTGGCTGCTAATGAGAGACAATCACGGACTTTATCCTCTCCATAAATTTCCGTAATTGCTTTTTGTCTCCCAATAAACATGAGCGGGGAATAAGAATGGGGATTATTCGAGTGGCCATTTTGTTTTATTTATGACGGGATCAGCGCAGTTCTATAGTATTGCTTGTGTGTGCATATAGTTTTGTGTGTGTGGAGCGCTATAGCAGGAGCGACGTGTCTCCTGGGAAGACGTGGCGGGGTGCATATTGAAGATGGCATGAGGCGCACTGCAGAAAGTGTGTAAAAGGTGCTGACAGGATGAGGTCTCTGCTCGTTGGGAGGCGGGAGAACTGCTGTACTTTTCGCACATGCTGTAGCTGATCACAGTGCGATGATGCAATAGATCAGGGGTTGACTCGTTCCAAATACATGTCATTTATTTCTCTGGGACTTTTTCTTTTATTGGAAAACAATGCACATTTGAGCTGTAATCAAAATCTCAATGTTTTTAACTTTAAATTGCAATGAATGTGCACTAGGAGTTGTCTGTATTCCACCTCGAGCCCGCAGTTGTTTAAATTGGCTACAGCCCTCACGAGACTGGCTATGAAATGTAATTAAAACACTCACTCAAACAGAAAAAAATGTGGTGGCAGAGTATTTAACACTCAGCCTCAAGGGGGTTGTGGGTTTGATTCTTCTGCCAGATGACAACAATCTTTCCAAATAGATCGTGTATGTTTTTATGATGTTCAAGAGTTTAGTTCACAGTGCAACTAGAATATTTAGAGAGGACTGAAATATGAAGTGCTTGTTTACATTCAAATATAAGAAATAAGTTTATTTGTATGGCACATTTCATGTACATGTTTTACAAAGTTTTATAGCTTATTTTATCTCTGTGTTATATCTTTTTATGTTTAATGTTGCACTTCTCACCGAGAAAAAATCCTAGTTTGTGAATCTGTTTACAAACAATGGCAATAAAAACGATTCTGATTTTGATTCTGATTCTGTCAGCCTGGACTTAAACATAGTCAGGGTTGAGGCCTGTCTCATGTCCTCACGGAGGCTGTTCCACACTTTTGCTGCGTGAAACTGAAACGCAGCCTCACCATGTTTAGTGGTGACTCAAGGAACCACCAGGAGACCCCTCCCCGATGATGCCTCAAGGCCAGAGGTGGTTCATACGGCTCTAGCATTTCAGCAATATACTTTGGAGCCCGACCATGAAGAGACTTGAACACAAGCAGAGCTGTTTTAAAATCTATTCTCTGAGCGTCAGGAAGCCAGTGCAGAGACCAAAGCACTGGACTAATGTGGTCGTACTTCCTGGTCCTGGTCAAGACTCGAGCAGCAGCATTTTGGATATACTGCAGTTGTCTAACAGCTTGTTTAGAGAGTTTAGAGTAGTGATGCTTATTTAAAGTACTTGCAGCCTTTGCTATTTAGATTTGACCGTGTGTGCTATGAAACTGGTGTCTGAGTGAATGACTTTGACATTGAACAGTTGTCTGTCTGTGTGTGTCAGTGCAGGGACTAGCTGAGTGTTGTTCAAAGGGTGCAGGAACCACCTAACGAATCTGTTACAAGAATTAGCAAATCGATCATTTAATTTTAGTCCCATCATTTCACTTTTGGCTTTGCGACCACTTCCCCCCCCCTTTCCCCCCTAGTCTGACTAATGTTCCATCTGAAAACCAATCTGCAATATTTTAGTGGTATCCCCTGCTATGATTTTGACAAACACCTCTGAATTTCTTCTTTCCCAGTCAGTGATTCAATTTTATCCTTGACTGAGCTGATGTTCTCAGATGAATGTGATTCCCCACTTAACGATTCGAACGTTAATTCAATAAGCCTTCCTCTTGTGCCAACTGCTGCTGCTCGCCAGTGCCTATCTGCTCTCCTCATTGTTGGCGTGCAAGCTGTGAAATACTAACATGCACAATAACTCCACTTTTTGCCTTACTTGTAACTTGGCAAATTTACTGCAAAAACTAAATCTGGTAAAATGTTCTATTCTGGTCTATCCTTTCTGCTCAGCACTCCCCAGTAGCCTCTCAATAATGCCATGTTGTCATGCATTATGCAAGTGGCATCGTGGTGCACCTCGTCTCATTGTTGTACGCCTGGGCATGAACGTAACAGCAGTGCACTGCGTCTGATCCCTGCAGTAGCTTTAGTGGCTTTAGATGTGCTCTGGGAGAATCTCACAGTTGCAATGACCAGCACTCTACTCCTCTGACCCATGCAACAGCATGTCCATCTCTAGCTAATCGGTGACAAAGGCTTTCACCAAAAGAAGCTTATGCAGACGCTAATGATGCACATATCCTTGGGCGGACAGCATAATCGAATTCTAATCACAATTGTAATATTGACAATTAGCAAATCACAAAGTTTTTTTTACTGCAGAGTACATAATGGTCCTGAAGAAAACAGCTTTTTAAAAGTAAACAAACAGCTTTATGAGATAAAGACATTTGAAACCTACAGATTTCTTCTTCTGAAACACTGTAGAGGCACCAAGAGCCCCCCACACCTGCAACACAGGAAGGAAGGGACAAAGGAGAAGGTATCCGGGCAAGGCACACAGCTAAGCCACACATGCCCTCTAGTGTTCTGGCTAATGGACGTTCACTGGAGAACAAAACAGACTGCTAAACTCTTCCCAGAAGATGGTGAAAGACTGTTGTGGAGTGGAGGGAGCTGCGCAGGAGGAAGAGGAAGGAGAAGGTGGAACTGACCAGTGCAGGACACCACGCTCTTAAACAGGGACAAACCCAGAAGGCGCTGCACCGCTTCAGAGGATCAGAGGAGACTGAAAGCAGCCAGGTTTTCACCGGGTGCTCTGGTTTCCCCGACCCCCAAAAAACATGCTGGTCAGGTTGGCCCACAGCGCGGCTCAGTCGCAGCGGCTCAGGACTAACACCTGAACACTACTTTGTTGTACGGTGGTACAAGGACAATTAAAGCATTTACTTACTTTACTTTACTTTGCTGATAGCCCGACGCCGCTGAACTATCCATCCAGTGTATAATGACAAATAACTTTATCTTTACCTGTAACCCTCCAGTTAAGACCTCTACAAGTCTAAGTATAGTAGTTCACATTTAATTCCTGGCAGAATTATAGTATCCCTGGATGGGTTACAGTGTGCACTTTGTGTGAGTGCATGGTGATGATGATACTCCAGTCATCAGTGCGGTTGGCCTCTGACGCACAAGCTCATGCTCAAAACTGACTGATTTTAATGGAGTTTTCATCATTAGCAGCAGTTACAATTCAAACACATGTTTTCACATCGCCTTGACAAAGACCCTAAGGTCGAAACGCGTCGGCGTCCGAATAAAAGCATGTTTCACCTCATCCAGTTGTGCCTCGGATACTTCATTCTCCTCATTCGTCTTATTGTGCCCGTTCCTTCCGAAGAGCACCTGGAACTATTATACACGATCGAGATCCAGTGAGCACCTCCGGCCTCCTCCTCATTCAAACACATGTTTATTTAGTCAGATACTAGAGCTATCGCTGTAGAGATATCTGTGTGATGTTGCTGTTCAATGATATGTATTATTTTTACAAAACATGTATGACGACCAATAGATATTAAGTCATGTTAAATACTGGCAGTGACAGTGAGTGAAACCTGTTTTTTAGGACATTTGTAAAGTAGTGTGCCTAAATTATGTCCTGTTCCCCATAAGTCAATGAAAATACTTAGGCGCCACCAACCCATAACATTAGTCTGGACCCGGTTTACTGTTACCTACTTGTATTCCTTGGTCGTCTGATTTTTAGATCTACTCTTTGTCATTCTCTTAATCCTGAAAACAAGAAATAACCAGGACTTTTTACTTAATTAACATACGTCTTTTCTTTCTCCTTTAGCCCCCGTAATGGGAAGATACGTGTCCTGAGCTTTAAGATGGGCCTGGTGAGCCTGTGCAACGCCGATGTTCAGGAAAAGTACAAATGTAAGTGTGATGTTTGTGTCCCTAATGCCTCTGCAAACAATGAAGCACAACAGAGCGTCGGCAGATGCCAGCAGAGCATAAAGACGTCCACTTAGTCTAATGGAGGAAATGACTCGGGAGCCACAACGCAGAAAGCTTTCTTTACATATACACAGTGCACCAGGGGCCTAAAAGGATTGCTTGTCAGAAACTCCATTCATGCACACTATCTGTATGGCTTTTTCTGACTTCACGAGTCATCTAGCACTGATTTCGCTTTAGCCATAAATCATGTCACTATGTTTTATTAGCTGGGCTGAGATAGGGTTTTACTGTTTTTAAAAAAGGTTTATAAGCTGCTTTTTCGTCTTGAGCAAAAGGGTGAGCAAGCTTTGAATCCACAGTAGCTGACGTGAGCAGCTTGTATTTGATAGGGGATCTAGGTTTGCTCATGCCTGCCACACCATCTGTGATAACACATGGATTATCAATTCAATAATGTGTGTGTATTGAGAAAGAACTTTCTCTGGGCTGAGGAAGATGTGTGGTTGTTTTTACATAAAGTCAATTTTAAATAACTCACTTGAGTCTCTGGATGTTGTAGGACTGTCTTGGCTGACACGTCTCTGCAACATCGCGTGGCGATCGGGGACAGTGCCCCTGGATTGGCAGACCGGGGTGGTGGTCCCTCTCTTTAAGAAGGGGGACCGGAGTCGAACCTTGGATCCAGGAGGAACAATGCGGTTTTCGTCCTGGTCGTGGCACACTGGACCAGCTCTATACCCTTCATCGAGTGCTCGAGGGTTTGTGGGAGTTCGCCCAACCAGTCCACATGTGTTTTGTGGATCTGGAGAAAGCGTTTGACCACGTCCCTCGTGGTGCCCTGTGGGGGGTGCTCCGGGAGTATGGGGTCCGGGGCCCTCTGTTAAGGGCTGTCCGTTCCCTGTATGACCGCAGCAGGAGCTTGGTTCGCATTGCCGGCAGTAAGTCAGACCTGTTCCCGGTGCGTGTTGGTCTCCGCCAGGGCTGCCCTTTGTCACCGGTTCTGTTCATTACTTTTATGGACAGAATTTCTAGGCGCAGCCAGGGGCCGGAGGGTGTCCGGTTTGGGAGCCTCAGGATCTCATCTCTGCTGTTTGCAGATGATGTTGTTCTGTTGGCTTCAACAAACCAGGACCTTCAGCACGCTCTGGGGCGGTTTGCAGCCGAGTGTGTAGCGGCCGGGATGAGGATCAGCACCTCCAAATCTGAGGCCATGGTTCTCCACCGGAAAAAGGTGGCTTCCCCTCTACAGGTCGGTGGGTAGTCCTTGCCTCAAGTGGAGGAGTTCAAGTATCTCGGGGTCTTGTTCACGAGTGAGGGACGGATGGAGCGTGAGATCGACAGACGGATCGGTGCGGCGTCAGCAGTGATGCGGTCGCTGTATCGGTCTGTCGTGGTGAAGAGGGAGCTGAGTCGGGCGGCGAAGCTCTCGATTTATCGATCGATCTACGTTCCCACTCTCTCCTATGGTCATGAGATTTGGGTAATGGTAAAGGACAAGATCGCGGCCGAATACAAGCGGCCGAAATGAGTTTCCTTCGCAGGGTGGCTGGGCGCACCCTTCGAGATCGGGTGAGGAGCTCAGTTACCCGAGAGGAGCTCGGAGTAGAGTCGCTGCTCCTTCACGTCGAAAGGAGCCAGCTGAGGTGGCTCGGGCATCTGTTCTGGATGCCTCCTGGTCGCCTCCCGCGGGAGGTGTTCCAGGCATGTCCTAGTGGGACAAGGCCTCGTGGAAGGCCCAGGACACGGTGGTGGGACTATGTCTCCGAGCTGGCCTGGTGTCGCCTCGGGGTCCCCCCAGAACAGCTGGAGGAGGTGTGTGTGGATCGGGAAGTTTGGGCATCTCTGCTGAGACTGCTGCCCCCGCGACCCGGCCCTGGATAAAGCGGAAGAAAATGGATGGATGGCACTTGAGATACAAATCAGTATCAGCGAAACAAAGTATTTATTCTTTATGTCTTATCATTATTAGCTATAAAGAAAAAGTAGCTGTCATTTCACTGTTAAAGGATGGGGGGTGAAGCAAAATCAACTTTGTAGAGCTCTCAACACATGTGGAGTTATGTTTCAATCAAAAAAGTGAAATTGATTCTTCAAAATAGGCACCTTTTACTTTGATCATGCTTTGCATACACCTGAAATATGTTTACTTTACAGGACTTTTGAAAACCAGTTCAGGTGACGAATATTTGAAGCTCATTGAGAAAATGCCAAGAATAAAGGGAAGCAATTTTGAAGAATTTGAAATAAGTAAAACATATTTTGAGTTAATTCATCCTTTTATTTCCCTACATAATTCCATGTGTTAATTTAATTATTTGTTTGTTTGAAGGACAGTGTGCACTTGCATTAAGAAGATGGCTGCACCAGATTAGCACCGCGATAATTTCTATCTGTAGTCCTTAAAGCAGTACTAAGTAGCTCATGCCCCTAGAGGCCATAAGATCCACTGCAGGTGTTGTAGCATGTTGCGTTTTTTTACTCATTAATTGTCCATGAGAGTAAATACTATGCTGACAGAAAAGAAAAGGGGAGAGAGGAACATTGCACATCCAATTACACAATGGAGATAATGTTTTTTCACTCAAACTTGGCTATAAATACAAGTGGCGCTAGCCCGCAGTTAGCTTTGCCCGTTAGCCTGTTAGCTTCTTCATGATTCCATTAGTGTGTATTGGTGACTCCGACCCGTAGGCAGGAAAGCTGCAATAGAGATTTTCTGGCCAGAGACACCAGGGGGAGATGAAAGACAATCATCTCAATTCACACTTGCATCACTCCCAGAGGGACTATGAAAAGGATTTATTAAGGTAAACAAGTTACTTAGCACTGTTTTAACAAGGCACATTTCACATACACAATAAGATAAATAATGCCTTCAGTGAGAACACAATACAAATAGTGTTGAAAATACAGAAAAAACAATGCATAAAATGTGTTTCTAAAGTTCTAAGTTATCATGTAATTGCTGGTAATCTTCATGTATTTACCCAGGGGATCTTAAAAGCAATATAACTTTGTCATGAATTCACAATAACGTCTTGGACAATTCCAGTTTGTTTCTGTATTGAAAGCAAAAATCCCTAATACTTACTGGAGTAAATTACCAGCCTCAGTGCAATTACCCGCTTTTGCTTCCACAACTTTCTGATGAATAACTAAAATGGTTATCTTTATAAACAATCCAAGTAATGAACACACCCAAACTCAGCCATATTTTTTTATTCTTTGCTCAGAATTGTGTTTTTTTTCCCCATCGAAACTGAAACAAGGGAGAGTAAGCTGTTATCACTTTTCATTTATTGTTTATTGCATTTTTGCCAGAATCTGTCCAACATTATGCGTCAGAGCAGACACAACTGAATTAATAATCTCATTTTTAAAACCTCATAAACAGAGCGGTCGACTGAGTCTAAACAGACACATTGTGCTGAATGAATAATGTAATTTCAACTGTTTAAAAGAGTTTGGTGCCATCACAACCGTCCAAGGACTATGTCACCTCAGCGCGGAGCTGTAAACACTGCAGAGCGGCTTCTTCAGATGTAAATGACTTGCATGTCGTGGTTATTGTGGTTCATAAACCCTGGGCCAAAATTCATCTCTCTCAAAGTGTTCAAAGGCAGGTTCTATAATGTTGAAGCAGCAGCTCAGGTTATAGGGACCGTGTAGAGGGACGGATTCAAGGGTTGGCAGTGGAACATGCTATAGCACCCTAAAGGAGGCTGCTGCGCACATGTAGGAGTCACCCTCCCCTTTTCATGCAGCTTTCTGTCCTGTGTAGTATAGCCTTTAATGATAAGCCTCTACAGAGCCACCATCAGCCAGCAATGTTCGCTCAAACTTATTGCTTTTATTGATTGACATGTGTTTTTTGGGGGGCTTGTAGACTTGTTCCGTCAGGTGGCCTGTCCCGCTGGAACCACAGACCAGCGGCACCTCAGCATGCTGCTCCATGAGGCCATCCAGATCCCCCGACAGCTGGGAGAGGTTGCAGCGTTCGGTGGCAGTAATGTGGAGCCCAGTGTGCGCAGCTGCTTCAGAGTGGTGAGGCGCATCGCTACAAGTCATACCATTTTCACAGATTAGTGTGTTTTTGTACATTCTTTTTGTTTTTCCGTGCCGGGAAGGTTTAAGAACAAGGGGAATATCCATCTGCTGCTTTGCTTCTGTTCATTTGGTTACACCCACCAGCAAAAAATACAATGAAACAGTTGTTTCATTTATTTTACAAAAGGTGTTAAAAATACTATTGTTGTGTGAAGCTGACAGCTGTGTGAAGTCCACTGTCCATCACTGACGTTTTCTCAGACTTTCCTCTGCAGAGCTAGTTAAAGCAGAAGCCTTAAAAGAGCAGACATTACTTCAGATGAATATTTTATTGCGTTGCTTTTAATGCATATAAAACACAGTCAGCTGTTGTTGTTACCCACTATAGTTAGTGAAGGGAATTCTGTAAAGTTATGTTAGAATGTATTTATTTTATTTATTGGATTATTTGGTCGGGGCAGTGCATGTTAATTAACATACCTGGATGCATGTAAACAAGCCGCACAATATGTATAGCAATAAATATTTTGACTGAAATGTTTGTGTGGATCACATAAAGGGCAACTTACACAAAGTCAAACAGAGACTGTATATGATCAGGAAGCTTTGGAGAGAGCCCACACATTCTTGAGCGGGTCTATGTCAGTCTGATTGAAAGTGTTCTTGTTTTTGATATCACTGTTTGGTTGGGTATCTCACAGTGGCAAACACAAACAAGCTTAAAAGGATCATAAAAATGTGATGCATAGAGCAGCCAAATCGATTGTCAGTGACTTGGAGCATCCCTTGTTTGATAAGTTTAGTCTGACGCCCTCTGGGCGCTGTTACAGACGCCTTTAGTTGCAAAGAAGGCGTACAAGGGCTCATTTGTGCCTAATGCAATAAACCTATTGAATAAGCACTAGTGGAGTTTGAAGCACATAAAATCATTTATTATTATTTGCTATTTACTGTCCGTCCTGTCTTAATGTGACTTTGTGACTGTGATGGTGAACCAAAGACAAATTTCCACCGAGGTGGACAATAAAGTTAATCTAATCTAAAGTTAGGGCTAATTGGAAAGCATGTTGAGCACCTTTTGGCATTCCACACAGAACACAGGATCATTATGCGATTGTGTCGGTCGGGCCACTACTTCACACAACTTGGCCTCTGCAAAGCCTTTTAATTCCCTAATTTTTGAAGCACATCCTAATTAGCCACACTTTATTCTGGGCCATGCTCACTGTTTCAGCTGCGGCTGATTAAATCAATTCCTGCACCCATTTGCTCCATGTGGGGGCATTTAGTTGGAGATGAAATATCCATGTTGTGAGAATTGGGGCTTGACCCGTTTGCTCGTTTATCACTTGGCTCAGATATGATTGACATTTGCTGGCACTGCACCCTGGCTCTGCACCAGCGTACAGCAGCAAACGTAGGCTCGCAATCACTCTCTTGGCAAAGGTTCAGTGCAGTGAGGATATTAGATCAACGTCAACTTTGCAAACAGTGAATAAGCTAAAACTAGACATACTTTATTTGGTGGATGCTTTAGGATTCCATAAAGTTGTGCAGTTTAGTGGATAAGGAGCACACAGCAGTGTTTTGATAACGGAGTGTTTATCCCACCGTTTTTTATTGATGTTTAAAGCTTCCATCTGCTCAGTGCGGTGCGGGACACAGCAGCGTGAGCAGAATAGTCAGGTCCAGGTGTGTGCTGAGAGCTGTTATTTGACCTCCCGCGTGGAGCAGTCTGTTTCTGAGCTCCTTATCCCCAGAGACCCAGGCCCTCGGAACGCCCTGCCGCGCTGTGATCAGCGCGCACACACACATTTATTATGCTGCTCTGCTTGAGCAGTGGAGGGAGCTCCAGGGAAATCAACCTCTTAATGCATCTCTGATGCAGACTTAATGAGAATTTAGCACATCAAGGATTCTCTGCGCTTGGCAAGTCATTCTTTTATTAGCTTTATTTCCTTTTATCCCACTTTATGGAATTCTCAACAAGGAGTTGCCCAGACAGAGACACTGTATGCCTGCTGTCTCCGCCGTTGTAATTATGCCTTTAAAGATAACACCAGGAGTCACATCTTCCCACTATGTACAATATATATTCTCTTTTATCCATTGTTCCTTTATTTGCCATTTGTTGGCTCTACATTTCTGTAATTACAGCCTTGTCCCTCACATTGTGTTCAGGCCCCAGGCAAAGCCACCATTGAAGTGTCTCACTTCCTGGAGTGGACAAGTCTGGAGCCTCAGTCCATGGTGTGGCTGCCCGTCCTGCATCGTGTGGCAGCGGCTGAATCCACCAAGCACCAGGCCAAGTGCTCCGTCTGCAAACAGTGCCCCATTAAGGGTTTCAGGTGTGATCCTTGCTCCTCACGGCTTTCAGTGACATCACCGATGATTGACTCTGATTGACAAAAAACCCTCAAACTTCAGCCCTCTGTCATAAACTTGTCTTACACACTGACATCATGTGTCATGTTGTTTCTGGACAGGTATCGCAGTCTCAAGCAGTTCAATGTGGACATTTGTCAGACATGTTTTCTGACTGGACGGACCACCAAGGGAAAGAAGTTGCACTACCCCATCATGGAGTACTACACACCAGTAAGCCAAGCACACTGTGACAAGGCTTTATGGAAATGTCAGGATACACTAACAGATGAGATATCTGCTCACTGCAGGCTGCCTATCGTCTCACTGTGTCGGCTGTTATGTGATGTTGACTTAGTGTTTACCATAATCCTGTATCACTGAAAGATTGAGTGTGACTCGACAGTAGCTTTCTTCTTGGTTTGCGCACATTTTCAATATCAAATTTTTTACATGATCACTACATATCGAAAAGACCTCTAAATCTTCCCAAAATGTGCTACTTATGATTTAGACAACTTCCAATTTGTTTAGGCCAAAGACTCGAAAATGAACGATTTTTACTGCAAAATGCTTTGAGTATCAACATTAATTTCTCTCCTTATCTCTTCATCAATTTGAGTTCAAGTTACCACCAATTTTACTTGTTATAACAGTTCAGCCATGACCAAGGAGTGAGGGAGCTCATATCACAGGCCACACCATGTAAAATGTCAGTGAATGTTTAGGCAGCTTCACTGGTCATTTCAGCCCTCAAAAAGCCTCAACACAACACAACAAAGCTTTTCTTGCTAAAACTAACCCAGAATCAGACTCGTTTGATCCTCTGGCTGTTTTTAAAGCATTTTAAAAAAATAAAAGATTTATTATTTAACACTTTTAGTTGACTTTATCCTCTTCTGTTTTCTGTGCATCACTTTGGAGACTTGTGTGTACATTATTAGAAATTATAAAACATCAAATGGAATAAGTAATTCAAAAGCATAAACCATAATACAGGACATTTAAACCCAAAAAACCTTTGTGAACATACCTAAATTGCGTCTTCTTTCTGTCTCCTGTCCCCTGCCGTCCCCCTCCCGTCGACTGCTAAATTGCACGGCAGACAACATCAGGGGAGAAGATGAGAGACTTTGCCAAGACGCTGAAGAATAAGTTTAGGTCAAAGCAGTATTTCACCAAGCACCCGCAGAGAGGCTACCTACCGGTGCAGTCTGTGCTAGAAGCAGAGGCCTCCGAAACGTAAGTCCAACCGAAAACACACATATTATCATGCCTGGCAACCCCTTTTTTCACCAAAATGGGTCAAAAGGACATCTCCTTCGCCGTGATTTCCATAATGATATTCCCCTATCCCTTGTCTGGCTGCAGAATTTCAGTGCACATGAACGAGTTCCACCCAAAGGTAAAAAACAAGTGCAATGAGATCATCCCCGAACAGCGCTCAGGGCCGATGTAGTACCCATAAAGAGACAGCATCATTATACATGCGCACGGCTGTGTCTGCAGGCCTCGACTTATCAATCTGGAACATACAGACCAAAAATATCACCGTATTAAGCAGAAGAGACCCAATGTGGAGGCTGATTGAAAATGGTTGTGTAACATGGCATTTGAAACACCAGATCTGTTCCTAAAAAAACTCACGCGTTTGTGAATTGTACACCAAATATCATGTTTTAAAATAGTGCTTATATGTAATAACAACACGGGATTAATTGATAGTGTTGAAATTCAGATCATATCACAATCGACCAAAAGCACCTCTCGATCTGCCCATTGTTGACATTTCGTTGTGTTTAACTTCTTAACCCCCGCCTTAACCCAGTGCATTTTCTCCAGTTCAGCTTTACCCAAATCAAAGGTCACAAAGGCCAGTGTAATGCCTCATTTGAAGACCTTCAGAACTCATCTAAATGGAGCTTTTTACTCTCGTTGTCGTCACTTTTTTGACATTTTTTTCCATTGCTCATTTGTTGGGTTTTCGTCGCATTTTTTGCAACATTTTCATCGCTTTTTGTCACTTTTTTTGCTGCTTTTTTTTTTGGGGTCCATTTTTTTGTGCCTTTTTCGTCAGCTTTTATATTTGGGTAAAACCAAACTGGAGAAAATGTGCTTGGTTCAAGCCCATCTATGTCAGGCTTAGTCCTGAATTTATCCATCACTATTATCAGCTTTGCTTAGTATAACAGAGTCTCAGAGAGGCCTTATGAATCACAGTACTAAGTAACTTGTTTACCTTAATAAATCCTTTTTGTTGTCCCTCTGGGGGTAATACAAGTGTTAATGGGATGATTGGGGGGTGGTTCATCTCCCCGTGCTGTCTCTGGCCAGAAAACCACAATTGCAGCTTTCCTGCCTACGGGTCAGAGGCGCAGTACACACTAATAGAATCACGAAAAAGAAGCTAACAGGCTAACGGGTAAAGCTAACTGCGGGCTAGCGCCACTTAAACAGTATTTACAGCCAAGTTTGAGTGACAAAAATGATCTCCATTGTGTAATTGGATGTCCAATATCCCTCTCTTTTCATCCTCTTTGTCAGCATAGTATTTACTCTCACCGACATTTAATGAGTAAAAAACACCTGCAGTGGCGCTTATGGCCTGTAAGGGGAGTTACTTAGTACTGCTCTTCCCTTGTGGAAACATTAGCCAGACTTGGATGACCAATTCTACCACAATGTGTTGAGAGTTCATTCCCCTGGCCCCTGGATACTGGCAACGTTGACATTCAGTCATTTGAGACTTTTTAAATTTTAATTTGAGATCATTTTATTTACACTTTAGTATTGCAATTACGTTTTTGTTTTTTTCTGGTTTAGACCTGTTTTGCACTTAATACACACAATTCAGCCAAATACGCACATACGTTTATTTGAAACCTGTTACAGACTCATCTTTGTCCTGAAAAGATACGTAAAAGAAAGGAACACAAAAAATGACTAATTTTTGGAGAAATATTAAACAAAATACTGTTTTCAACAAAAACATAATGATTCAGCTTCAAATCGATCTACCAAAATCAGTATGCAAGCAAAGAGTAGAGACTTTTCTACCGTGGGTGGATTTTGGCAGAAGAAGTTCGGAAGACTACATTACATTTTCCGTGGATAAAATGTCATGCCAAAAGTAGCAAATTGTGCTTTAAATCAGAGCATTTTGGCAACAGCCTGTGTGTACCTAGAAGAGAAACGCTATGAGTAAATAATACATCCTTGCCATGTAAACAAGCTAAATAATCAAGCAGCCTGCTCTATGGAGGACATGACATCAAAGAACACCGCATGAAACCTGTCTACTGTAATTAGGAGCCATAATGAGGCATGTAACTATGTACTGGTCTGACTCACAGTATGGACGAAATAAAGGTTTCAGAAACCTTTAACATCGTGCATCACCTGCCTGTGGTCAGCAACATACCAAGCAACATACTTGAACTCATCAACATCAATAGAAGATGAAAAACATATAGAATCTTTTGATGTGGGATGGACATGAAAGCTGTAGAGCAACACTATTAAACAGTACAAACCACAAAATAAAGCAATGTATTTTGTGATTCGGGTAAAGAACACATAATGCTACAACTTGAAGAAGTGTCTCAGAGAAATGCAACCAGTTGGTGAAGGAATGCACTGGCTCTTGCAGTTTAGAAACCACTACACATCAGTTACCGGCTTGGCCAGCCAGAGTCTTCTCCACATGTTCCAAAGAACCAGGACCGTCAGAGTGACTGTCAGAGTGACTGTCAGAGTGAGAAGATCCAAATAAAACCTGAGAAACTTCTGCAGACTCAACAGGAGATGCACTAAATGCTGTTAAACTTAGAGATGTTATAGTTTGCTCTAAATAACATTTAAAAGGTAAATGTCTTCTGCATTTGAGAAACACGTTCGGTATTGCCTCCTCAGGAAATGTCCTCAATATTTTTACAAAGTTTATTAAAAAAAACATGAAATCTCCTTCCTTTGTCTAACTTGTTGTTGCATATTGTGTCTAAAGTATTTGTCTTCTTCCTCCAGGCCATGCTCGTCACCCAGGCTACCCCATGCCGATACGCACAGCCGCATCGAGCACTACGCCAGCAGGTACGGTACACTCACAACCCTCACAATGTCCAAAGTTTTCTTCCACTCGCAGAACTCCTTTCCCTCTTGGTAATAAGTCTGGCCGCTCTGACCTCCGGCTCCCTCACCACACGCTGATTGAAGTATCGATTCGGCAGCATGTGGTTCTGTGCTTCAGCCAGGCCGGACGCTGCTGTAGTGGGGCGTGAGCCAGTTGGAGGTCAGGGGAGGTTTCGTGGCGTGGCTGGCGGCACTTCGCTTGCTAGGGGTGCACCGATCCGCTTGGTCACCTGGGAGCTGTCCTTGTGGGTTAGTGTCTGCCTGGCAGGTCATAAACAATGGCATGGCGGCCCAAAGTCTGTCCTTCCATTCTTCTCCTAGTCTTATCTCCAATCCCAGTGTTCTGTTGTCTCTCAGCTGCAAATGTATTCTCGACTTCTTTCATGCTTGACTTTCCATTTTATCTCAGAATCTTTTTTCCTAATTTATTCACTGCTTCTCGCACTCACCACAGGCACTCGGGGACAGGCCAAAATTAACCATGAATGAAAATGCGTGCCAAGTGGAAGTCATATTTAATTCAAATTTTTATAAAAAATATTGGTTTTGGCTTGACCTTAAACTTTGAAAGGTCAAATGATGTTCTCCACCAAGGCTACAGTATAAAAACTTCATTTTAAAAGTCACATCACATTACATTATCGAGGTTGTTTTTAGGTTTATGGGTAGTAAATATTTCCCTTTTCACCGGTACTCACCAAATAAAGCTCAAACCTCTGATGTTTCTATTCCCACCCGAATGCTCAGACTATTGCACTACGGCCGTTCTGAGCTGAATAATGATTTTGTACTGTGTATATTTTTGCCCTGACTTGTTTCTTGATTTGACAATTTGCAACATAATTCTAGAGGGCGTCGATTTCATTGTAAGAAAAGTCAGTTTTAGGTTAAGAAATTTATTAATTAAAGGTAATCCTGAAAATTGCCTGATTCTCCCCAAGCCTAGTGATGGAAATCCTAGATTCTTATCGCTGTAGATCCAAATTGCAGCGGTGTATCGTGTCAGCCTTTATCAAAAAAAAGTATTTTGACAGCAGACTTGCTCATGTTTGCTTGATGCTTTCCTTACACCTCGACTTTCCAAGTACAACTCACCAGGAAATGAGACAACTTTTTCATGATGTCAAGATGTTGCAACCGTGGTGTCCTTGGTTATTACAGAACTCTAGCAGAGCAAATATTGAAGTTGCATTATGAAAGTTTTATCCATGACATTGACAAAGAAGAACAAGGCGTCGCAGGGTATGCAGTCGGTCGTGTCTCCAGCCTCATGTGAGCGCTGATCCAAGAAAAGCTAGTGTTATGAAAAAAGGGCCATTTTACTTTTTCCCCAACAGCATGCAGAAGTGACTACAATCATCTCTCACTATTTTTCTGTCTCTCCAGCATTTTACTTGGCAGCTTGTATAAAAGAGGTTTTTATGTGCCCATTTACACTCGTTTTAGGGATGGAAAGTAAAGAAAGTCTACATTTGCTGTACTACTGCTTACTTTTCTATTTAAAAAAACACCATAAAAACAGACCATTGTATAGGAGATTAACAAAGAAAGTACTGGTACAATAATCAGGTTAAGCCTATGACTATAAAGCAGTAATGACGGTTAAACTGATCTCATGGACAGGGCAACGTATAATGATCTAGAGAAAACAAATCTTTGAAACTACAACAAAACAAAACTTCATTATATCAAAATAGTTAAGACCAAAACTTGGTCAACAAAAGATAACCTCTTGTTATAGAGGAGCTGGAAAATAAATTATTATTTTGCAAGCAGTCCTCCTACAAACCAGGTACAAAAGCAGAAAAAACTTTAGCAAGACTGGGCAGGGTTGTGGGCTCAGTCCCTGGCTTTTTCCTCTGTCTGACGAACCTTTAGCCCAAGCAATAAGACAAAATGTTGAATGCTCAACATGTAATTGCCAAAATTGTGTGCAATGTTTTGCTCAAGAGTTGCCTGTTGTATCCATATTCAAAATATTCATTCCTCTGTTGAAGAAATGTTTGCAAATCTTATATGATATAAATATGCACTTTTTTTTCCATTTGTGGCATTGAAAATATAGATTTGGGCATTAAAATGGCATTACATTGAATCTGTCTTGCTGCTACCGACATAAACCCTGCTATCTACTTGATCTCGATTGAAAAGTACAAGTAAGAACACTTACTCTTAGGGCACTTAGGGCCTGAATTACTAAGCCAGGTGCTAAATTGCAAGTAGTGCTTGAATTTAGCATATGCTATTTTATAGCACGTTGCACCTGAATTATCATTAGAAACAACAGTTTCTATTATTAGTTGTGCAAATATGATATATAAATATGTTTGCAGCGTGACCTTTTAGTGTTAATGAAAGACAAAAATGACCCTAGCTTTTCGCACCACTTTAGCATAATAGTAGCTGTATTAGGTTGTGTGATATGGATGGTATTAGTCAGTGGGAGTAGTTGTACTTTTATTGAATTAATCAATCTACTACTTGCCTATTCCTACTCCTTCTATGCACACTGTGTAATTGAAATTTGTATATCTTTTTCTTATACTATGGCATGAGGCTAAAAGCGTCACTGCAGGTGTTGCGGCATGTTACGTTTTTTTACTCATTAATTGTTTGTGAGAGTAAATACTACGTGGACAGAAAAGACAAAGGGAGAGAGGGATATTGGACATCCAATTACACAATGGAGCTAATTTTTTTCATTCAAACTTGGCTGTAAATACTGTTTAAGTGGCGCTAGCCCACAGTTAGCTTTGCCCGTTAGCCTGCTAACTTCTGCTTCGTGATTCCATTAGTGTGTTTTGGGGTCTCCGACCCGGTGCAGGAAAGCTGCAAGTGTGTTCTTTTTGGCCAGAGACACCAGGGGGAGATGAAAGACCCCCCAATCATCCCATCAACACTTGTATTACCCCCAGAGGAAGGATTTATTAAGGTAAATAACAAGTAACAAGTTACTTAGTACTGCTTTAATACAGTACATGATGTTGCCGTCGGATAACAAACATACTTGCATCCTCTTCTCTATACTCACTCTTCACTCCTCCCTCGATCGCCTCCTACGCCTCCCCTGCTCTTAATGCAAATAAGACCCGATCCCTTTCATCTTGGGCCCTGCCTTCACATCGCATGGTGGGTGGATGAGGGGGGACATAATATAAAACCTTTTAGAAGTCTGTTAGGATTCCTACTTTCTGCCCCTCTGTGTACTCTCCCCTCATTTCCTTTCACATTCATTTACATTGGATCTATTCACACAACACATGTACAGCCTTTGCTAGTTTCCCATTACCCGCTGCCCTGTCCCTCATTTACTCTTGTTCCCGGCTTGTGGGGCTTCCTGATGAATTGTGTCGCCGGGTAAATTACGAGCAGTCAGCATTTGTGGCCTCAGTAACAAGACACAGATAAATTCTCAACGTCTTAGAGTTATGGGCTTCCAGAGACACCATTCGTTGGGGCACCTTTCTGATGACATTCAGAGTTACTTCCAAGTAGCAGCCGTGTGGACTTTCATGTTGTCCTTCTGTCATGTATTATATTTAAGTCTACATAAGCAAGCACATAGAGGCCTTCAGATCCCATTTGCATCAGGGGAAGCAGACACAGTTACCATGAAGCTGTGAAGTAGATCACTTTATTGTACAATATATTCTTAGCAGCGTTTTATTGACCTCAATCAATCATGACTGAGCCTTATGGAAGCCATTAATGTGGGTTGCTGTTTGTGGTTTGAGTAGGCGGGCACTGCTGACAAATGACAAGTCAGCCTACATTTGCGTTAATTCAATAGTGTCAAATGTCTTGTGATTGTATATGTTAAGGTATAAAAGTAATAATAAGGTTTATTGCTATGTAATGCTAGTCACATTAAAGCCATAAACATCGTTGCATTCAGTCATCTTCAAATTCCGTTAGCTTGCAGGGGCCGCAGCTATGGGCCTTGGGTTGGGTACATAGCTGGAAAGTTGCTTAATGAAAAGGCTCACACTGAGACTTAACATTTATTCATTAGGAGCATCTCTAAATTGCCATTTTACTGTGTGTTTAACTATGCAATCATTTGCAATATATTCTTAATATCAATCCATGAAATCCAAACTAATAGCTCTGTTATTGTCCAATCACCTCCACAGTTTCATAAATGTAGAAACGCTATCTCTAATGTCAGAACCAAGTGTAACAAAACAAACATACCCCTCCGGGAAAAATGTTTGTTGAAACTGACTGAAACTACTGACATACTTGTATGCACACTGCATTACTTGCATTTCCATCATCTGTGTAGCTCAAGCAGATTGTTTTACAGCCTTCTTCATCACCCACTACACTACAGTGCGTGCACCCAGCTTTTAACACAAGTTTTTGCCAGTGCCATTTCTCTTATTGTGTGAAAGCACTTGCAGAGTTGCCTGTACAGAGCAGCTGTCTTTAGCGCACAGCCACAAGCGCTGTCCTTGGTCCTGAAAGCTCTACAGCTGCCTCTCTCTCTCTCTCTCCTTCTCCTGACACAATGCAGAGTGGATTTGTTGTACATTTCAAAAAGCTTTTTTTTACATACAAGAATCTCCCAATGTCACTTATAAAGTATGTTCCAAATTATTATGCAAATAAATGTTTTCTCAGATTTTCTAAATTGTTAACGCAAATGACAGTCAGCATAATTTTAAAGTCTTTAACTATTAGAGGATCATTTGAATGGGACTGAATAAACCTCCCCATGATAACAGTATATATATGTATTTTTTATTTTTTTTCAAAAATAAACATAATAAACAACTTAAAATCCACTGTTCCAAATGATTACGCTCAGTAGTGTTTCAATACATTTTACTGGTTATAAAGAACTGAAAATGGTAATTTGTTAAATTTGCAGCATTAGGGGCTCATAATTAAGGAAATCAAAAGCTATTTCAATCAAAAACATCTTAACAGGTCAAGTTGCATTTTAAGGTATCACTTTATTTTACACTATCTTGATACATTGTACCTAACTAAATTTAGCACAATGTAATGTGCTCTGTAACAATCTGTAATAACTTGTGCCTATGTAGTACGTACATAATGGAATAACTTGTATTAGTACTTTGTAGGTACATAATGTAATAGGACAGGAGTTAGGGTTAGGATTTAAAGGGAGTGTTGCTGATTTCTGGAGATATTTTTTTTGTAATTCATGCAGTTCTTATATTTGAAGAGTTACATGGTGCTAGGCTTGTGCTAGGCTAGCGCATCTCTATGGTATCAGCTAGCCTGCATTAAAAACAGTCTGACACACTCCACAGAGCACCTGAGGCAAATCACTGATAACGCCTCATACATCACATGAATGATCACATTTTGAGGGACTATTTTCGAGCAGATCACTCCACCGCTGCGTAGCTTATACAACCACAAAGCTGATGCTGCTCAAATATAAGGTATTTTAAATGCAAAATGGTTGAAATTACTCTATCGACACAGACATTTATATGGTTAGTCTGGCGTTATCAGTGATTTGCCTCAGGTGCACTGTGGAGTATGTCAGACTGTTTTTTGAATTACAAAAAAATCTGAATTACTCCAGAAATCAGCAGCACTCCCTTCCCTCCCATATCCCTTAGTTTAGGGTTAGAGTTAGAATTGTGTCTTATTACATGTGTGTACCTACAAACTACAAATACATATTATTTCATTGTGTATCTAACCCATAGGTACAACTTATTACACATTGTTACAAAGCCATAACTAACGTTATGGGAAGAGGCAAATGCCTAAATATTTCCGTTTCAAGTCCATTTTCAACAACAAAATTGACACATTTTGAAACACCGCATGTTATCGATAGCTTTTTATATCGCGTGTGCATTTAAACAGCCTGGGTCTGGGATTGAAATCTTAACCGGGATGTCTCTCAGCCGTCCTTGGACCGATTGTGACCATTTAATCTGATCTGTACATGGGAAGCCGCTCTGCTTTGTCAAACATGCTCCAAAGATCGAGAGAGAAGTGTCGGGTTTACAGCTGTAGCACGTAGCACCACGCCTCCTCGGACTACAAAATAAAGAAAAGAAATGCAATAATATGTATAAAATGTCCAGATCGTGACTTTTCACAAGTTTTTGATTGTCATTTATTTAACTTCTGTTCATCACAGAGCTACCAAAATCATACATAAGATATATTACGGTGTGTCGAGTTTCGGAATAAAAACAAAACACAAGTTTTTCCGTTTTAGGCTGCTGCTTAATAATCTGGAACGTCCTTCTTCAGTAGTTTTTCCCTTAACTGGACTAAGAGTCCCGAGACACAATACCATCCATTTTCAATACCAGTTTTTTTTTTTACCTTTATGACACTGAAACACATTTGCATAATAATTTGGAACGTACTTTAGGGGGTTGAAAATGCCCTGGGATCTCATTTCAAAAGCTCGCTATGCATAAAATGAGGCCAAAACTTTGCGTAGCCGTTCTTCTGCACTAAAGGTGGTATTTAGAGAAAACAATCTGAACGTGAAAGTTTGCGCTCCTCCATGCAAACTATATAGCTGCTGTTTGAAGTACGCACTTTTCAGATAAGGAGAGGGGAGGGAGGGAGGCAGCGAGGGGAAGCCAGTTTGAGGAAGTCATGTTGGCTCACTTTTGAAATAATTCATTTTAATTTAATTTTCTTCAGAAATGACAAAGATAAAAAAGGTGCTCGCTGAAGCCTTTCAAACGGGAAGCAGGAATGATCCCACTGTACCAACTGTGCTTTAATTGACTCATCTCTGAACATAAGTCTGACCAACTGTGTTTAAGTCCAAAGCTCGGGTCACATGCCCTTCAGACACGTTGCCATCTTTACGCACCGGCACCTTGGATGCACTGCCCGCTCCCTCCTCTCCTCACTCACACCACCCGGACAAATGGAGGCGGGCAGAGGGCGTGTCATAATGTCCGCAGCTTTAAGCTCCAAGTGAAATCAGCGAAAGAGAGATTGCAGTCAGGTGTGCGTTCCGGCCTATACACAGGGTTTTATAAATCGGAAAATAACTTTGTCTACAGAATTTTGCGTAATTTTCATACTCACTTTCCAAAGCGTCTCACACACAGTTTTTTAAATGAGACCCATGCACATCACAAGTTACTGTTCTGGGTGAAGGTAGCGGACCGTAGAGGACTTCAAAGCAGCCCCACCCAAGAATGAAAAAACAAAACATACATTTTACACAAACTGTGCACTTTGACTCCTGCTTCATTCGTGTATAGTAACAGTACATTTAAATGTCATGACAGGTTTTCATATTTTAGCACATAGTATATTTCCTTATTTTAGTTTGTTTAGATCAGGGGTCACCAACCTTATTTCAGCTGAGGGCTACTTTAAGAGCATTAAGTTGTTCGAGGGCTACCAGTTAAATACAAATCTTAAAGACTTAAACGTACACTGTTCACTTATAGGATATTGACCCCATATTATATTAAAATAGCTTTATTTTAAACTCATACTGAGTCACAAGAATCGAAATAACTGTAATTTTAAGAATTAGATTCAAGAAAATGAAGTGTTTTACACTTTAGAAAAAGTCCCAAGGGCTACTGGACATGCCCCAAAGGGCCCCTGGGTGCCCGCGGGCACCACGTTGGTGACCCCTGGTTTAGATAATACCTCTGGTAAGTGTTAATCAAACACTCATGAAGTGGCTTCATAAGGTTGAGTATAAAAGGGAGAGAATTGAACTGGGACTCAGTCGTTGCTAAATCTTCAGCTAAAGGGTCACTTTAATTGAATACAGATGTACTTTTGTTCTCCGCTTGTATATGTTTTACTCTTTTTACTATATGGCTTCTGTTTTGATCAAGCAATTGTCTTGTGTGTTGTAACGTCGCCCTGCCCCTGTATTGTCTTGACTCTCTTTGTTTGCATAAATATGCCTGTAATCATGTGGATGTTTATGTTGTGTGCTTACAGATTGGCAGAAATGGAAAGCCAGAATTGCTCCTTCTTCACAGATAGCCTCTCTCCTGATGAAAGTCTGTGAGTATACGGCCACCTACGCATTACTACCCCCTCATTTCCATGAAAGGCTTTCTGTGAGCTTGTTTCAATGCAACAGCCATTCCTCCCGGCACATTTGTTTCCCCTCGTTGATTTACTGTATGTTGTCTTGCACAGTGGGGGCATGGCTGCTCAATCACATAAATAATCAGACATGTTATGTGAGTGCGTCCTGGAGCCAGCGTCCTCTGATTACTATGTGGGAATAGTACAATGAGGGCCAATTGGCATGAGAAGACATTGTTTGTTCTGGTGATAGATCCTGGAAGCTAGTGTTCCTTTTCAAGATCGAAGTCATATACTGTATATGGTTTGCAGGAAAACATAAATAAAACTAATCTGAATCCTTATAAAGGCAAATCAGACAGAAGGTGTTTGGAATTGACCAATGATCCCAGTGTTTAGACTTACATTATGCTGCAATTATGCAGAAATATTGTGAGAAATAAAGTTTTATGGTGCAGTTTCTGGTAATAAGTAAGAAAGAGACGCAGTTAGAGGTCCAGAAGTTAAGGAAAATCTTCAAAATTCAAAAAAGCAGCATCGTACACCGATGTCCAAGGCAGTTTCAGGTAATAACAAATTTTAAAATTTAAACAGCTGCTTGGACCTCAACTTGTACAAATATTTCTAGGTACATGAGTTCTCAGACATGTGTGACAGAGGTGTGCTTATTATTTGGCAAAAGTCTGGCCTGACTGCAGCCTGTGATTGACATTTGACACTATACTTCTGTTTACCCAGAAGCCCCACTGACATGTGTGTTTAAGTGTTCGTCCTGTGTCTTGACTTGCGCCTCTACCATAGCACTTTGTTTCTGCTCATGCATGTCCTAGAGCCGTGTTTCCCAACCACAGGTACAGCGACCACAGAGCTACTACTCAGATCATAAAAGATGAACAGAATACTACTGACTTAAGGAAGATTTTGTGGAATGACTTTGCACATAAATAAATGATCACTAAACTACTGATATGTTAGTTTAGTTACATATGTACTTAAAAAATAAATAGGTCAGGGTTACTGACAATATGACACAAAGCTTATGGGCTACCCGAGACTTAAAAGGTTGGGAACCACTAGAGTGCTATTGTTTGTATGTGCCTCAGTTGAAGTTACTTTCTGCTTGCTGGCCCTATAGCGACTGCTGTGCTTTGCGCTTCCTGCTGCTAGTAGACTTTTAATAAGATCCAGGCAGACTTTGTGGTAATATTAGTGTACCTTAGACACCGTTCAAGTGAACTTGCTCAGACTACAGATGTCCGTGAGGCCTTTGAAGTTTAAAGATGTAACTAGATCTAAGCATTGATATAAAACAATAAATGAATTATGACCAATACAGCGTAACTGGTAGTCTGGTGGATGTAGGGCAGCTTCTTGGATTATTCCACCGTGTGGCTCTGATATTTTAAGCACTGTATTGGATTGTTGTTTTACAGGCAAAAGATAGGAAATAGAATTGGACTGTCGGCTGCAGAGGAGCATGTTTATTTCTGTGTTGCATAAATTCTTCTGACCTTGCAGTTGCAGCAGTAGTCTGTTTTTGCCCGGTGCGTCCTGTCTCCTCTCATTGTGTCACCTCCTCTAACTCCTTACCCTGTGGCTGGTGGCCTGAATGCATTGCTCTCCTCCTCCATCCCCCTGGCCCGCTGTGTGCTGTCGTGGCTGTGCTATAGTGGCTCAGTGTGCTGTCTCCTGTGTGGGGGACTCAGGGATGAAGATCAGTACCTCCTGCGTCACTCCAGCCCCGCCCTGGAGCCGGACTCCCCCTGCCAGCACATGCTCCTGGCCCAGCTCGAGCACCAGGACAAGGAGCAGCTGCAGCGCACCCTGGCCCGCCTGGAGAACGAGAACAGGTGAGTGTTGAGGCGTGGTCCTGATAACTAAAGCAGTCTTTTTTATGTTTGTAGACATGTTTGACCTGATTAATGTCTGTGAGATAAGTGTTGCTAGAGGACATTTAGAGTATATTTTTGCTTTTTATTTGATCATTTTTATTATTCTCTTTTTCTTGATTGCGAGTGTTTGACTTGAGATCACCAGGGAGCTGCTTTTTAATTTAGTTGTGCATTGTACAATGACAATAAAGGTATTCTGATTCTGATATATGTGTTATTTTTGTATTGTCTATGTGGTTGTATTTCCAACATTGCAACGTTCCAAACATAGATTTAATAAATACAGATCAGCGGGTCCCATTCAGCCCTGTTCATTGAAATGATCCTGAGGGATCTGTGAAATTAACACGGCTGGAAAGTCTCCTCCTACGAAGCCTGTTCCTATAAAGGGCAAAAAGGCGGGAAGCCCCTCGCGTGGCGGGCGGACTGGCTACGAGCCTCCTCAGTGCTCCAAAGCCTGTAAATCAGGTTCTCTCTTCCACTTGTTAGTGCTGAAGTAGAAAAATTAAAACTCTTTAGAGCCATGCTTTTAAGCAGTGCTAGGTAAGGTCAAAGTGCTCATAAGAATCCTGTTTACCGAGTGTCTTTTGGAGTTGCCCCTGGCCACCAGGGTGTGGTACTACAGCGATGTCAGCTCTCTGCCATAGGACCATAGAGAAGCACGTTCCTCGCTCTTTGGTTCCAACATTGCTGGTCATTTAATGCAGCAAACCCTCCCACAGTTTGCTGAATGCTTAATGCTTCGTTCCATTTTATTAAAGCCGTAGGAACAAAAAATGATTGTGCAAAATACTACATGAAGCCAGTGATAAGGTACTGTTGTGGCAGTACAGTCATCAATGTACCTCATCAATGAACAACAAGAGGTTCCTTTACTCACCTCTTGTAGTTGCAGTTTATGTAAACATCCAATTTTCCCTTCTGAGTCACAAAATCAGCCAAAACAACGCCACTCCGGTGGAGCTTACACATTTCACGCAAACAAATGAGACATCCAACTTTAGTTTATACGCTCCATCCGTCTTTGTTGTCAGGAGAATGTTCTACCAGGGAATAATGAAAAGCAGTATCTCATTTACCTAAGTGTGCACAAAAAATCAAACAATGATGAAAAATAGACTATGCAGACACACAGATACTGTGTATATATATATATATTTCTTTTTTTTTTTGGTGTCCTTAAAAGCGCTTACTTTCTGTTTTGGGGCAGGCAAGATCCATTATTCACAGGGCTTTTTGCTGATTGGATAAAAGGATGATGGGATATTTGTAAGCACAATTGCACTGGCTCAGAAGGAGATTGATGAGGTTGTTTACTCTGATATATGCCTGAATATTTGAATATATACAACCATTTCACACAGATGTGGCACATACAGTATTTTACCACAATTGTATGTCTGTGAAGGAGCATAGCTCACAGCACTTAGACATTGAGCTTCTACATGTTAGTGATGAGGATGAACAGGAGAAGAAATCAGGGGGAATCAATGATTATTTTAATATTTGTTGACAGGACTGTAACTGACTCAGTGTCAGCTGCTATTAATGTAACGTAAAAACAATCCATTCTTTGTGTAACACAGTATTGAAACAGTCTGCAGTTACACTTGTGTCAGAATTATAAACTTGTTATGCAGTTTGTAGACATCTATTATAGAAAACGCTATCTCTATGGCCGCCGCCTGGGCGCCGCCATGTTTATTTCCCATACCGACTTTGAAGCTAAGCAGGGACGGGCCTGGTTAGAACTGGGATGGGAGACCGTTCCTCCGAAGCTAAGCAGGGAAGGGCCTGGTTAGGACTGGGATGGGAGACCGTTTGGGAACATCAGGAAGCCTGGCGACAGTAGTGAGTTTGTGCGTGGTGCAGGCCCCCACGTTGCGGTCCCGCCGCCCGCGGCCATTGACCACGGGTCCATATGGACCGCGGTGCTGCTGTCCTCGGACAACCCGCCGTCACAACAACGCGAGTGCGCGAGATCTGACTGCCGTGCGTGTGCGCGCATTCAAACAGGGCGATGTGTGTGTGTGCGCGTGTGCGCGCGTTTGTGTGTGCGTCGGTGCGTGTATGTGCACGCGCGTGCATCAAAACAGGGCGGTGTGTGCGTGCGTGTGCGCGCGCGTATGTGTGCGCGCGCGCATCAAAACCGGGCGATGTGTGTCATTTGCTTTCACGTATTGTGAGCCCAGAGGTACATTTTATTCTAAAGCAGCTTGGAAAGCATTGCCAATTTTATTGTAAGGTTATAAATACTGTCTAACAACGATCATTAGGCTATTTCATTTCAAAACCAACTTATTTTTTTTTACATTGTACACTACCGTCACGCACCAAACCACGGGTCCTGCACCGTGAACCGACCCGTTAGAGCTGAACCCCTCATATTTATCCATACTTATTCCACTGTCTCTTGAATTCTATTCCCTTTTAGCGAACATATTGTCGTTGCAGTTTATAAGAAAAGAGTACGGGTGCATCAAACACTCCAATTGCACTTTGTGTGAAATTATTTTTAGCATTAATTATTTTAAACATTTGTATTGGCCATAGTTTTTGGAATGGGTTGGGAACCACTGGTCTACAGCTGAACTGTGTGACGGGTTGGACATTTCTTTGTAATAACTCATAATCTCAGACTATCAAATGTGCAAACTAGCGAGGCCCGGCCGAAGGCCGGGTCTCAGCTAGTAGATATATAAAGCATAAACTTACAGCCAGAGCTTCAGTCACTGGGGTGTATAATAGAACAAAAAACATGAGACAATTCTCTGTTAACGAAGCACATTCATTTTCCCCGTCTGATTTAATTGGTTACCAGAGGCAACCTTTAGCTGATGATTCATAATGTAAAATTAAATCATTTTCATCTTTTTATTAGTGACCTTTTGAGTCATGCTCCGTGCCCTTCAGGTTCTGTAGACCTTGACCTACAGTTGCTCGTACATTATGGCGCCTGTACATAAATGTTGCAATAATGCAGTAACAGTATATGCGTAGTGTTGGTCAGAACTAAAAAGGACTGCATCATGAAGCAGCTGTCATACTGACATATATACACATATCTTTTATTCAATTGCAGATGATAGCACTCATGCTGTGAGATATCATTAAAGTCCCGCTGCTCACTCAGACTCCACTAAACTGATCATTTCAATAAAATAAAATACCAAATCGTTTGGTGAGCACATAAATCTGTTGCTGAAAAATCAGGACTTACAATAAGCCTAAAGCCAGTGACACCCTCCAATAATGTACCATAATGGATTGTTTTTCCTGGTCACAATATACAGTGAATGTCAAATTTGCTTTTGCAATACTAGTAGTGAGTTCGGTCAGCCAAAGTTACAAGTTAAAATTGCTTTTTCTAAAAGTTTTCTGGAAATTGCATTTGTGCAGCAATATGTGTGAGCTCACTGTCTCTCCCTCTCACCACCAGGGTGCTGCAGGGTGAGTACAGACGGCTCAAATGGAAGCATGAGGAGGCTGCATCAGTGCCCATGCTGACCGAGGCAGGGGAGGAGGGCCTGGGCTCACCCACCGGAGGAGCTCAGGACGAGGAGCTGCTGGCTGAGGCCCGAGTCCTGCGTCAACACAAGAGCCGCCTTGAAACACGTATGCAGATCCTGGAGGACCACAACAAACAGCTGGAGTCTCAGCTGCACCGGCTCAGGGAGCTACTGCTACAGGTACAATGCCCTAACATGACTACTCATGTGCACCTGTCTCTGGGCAGACAGTGTGAGGACAGTCTGCGTGGCAGCAGGGATGGAAGAGCGGTGTGTTTGAGTAGTATTTATGTATTTATGAATACATATAAATACAATGGTAATAAGATGCAATTTCTAAATCGAGACTCAAGGCGGGGCTAATGATTGCTGTTTGAACAAGAGGACTTACAGGTACTACGCACTCCAAACCCACACATATTGAAACAAGGCGAGGTTTCTCTCAGATGTCAGAGAAAGGTGTAAAACTATTCCACTCAAAGCACAAGCAAGAATTAGGAAACAATTTTCATTCACATCTTAGCAGCAGAACAGAGTTTTTTTACAGAATTGCGCAGCAGTGGCTCCACCGGAAACATTTCAAGCAACCAAATAGAAGCGACAGCGCGATTTGTCACGTTAGGTTTGTAGGCACCTTTATATGGACCATACTCATCCATGTCTAATCTTCTGTTGCAGCCCAAAGAGGACTCAGAGGCGAACGGGTCTGAGCCCTCCACATTGTCATCGCCCGTGTCGGGTGCCGGTCGCCATGGAGATCCGGCTGGGAGCAGGGAGACCACCGACACGGAAACAGCCGGTCAGACACGCAGCCATGTCCAGGCTTTATTGTGCTGTAGTTCACTCATCTCACACAGAACTGCACGCTGCCCTGGCACATTCAGAGGGCAGTTTCAATATAGTATCTGACAATGAGTCTTTGCCACTCTGCAGAAAACATCTCGAGTGATACAAAAACAACTAGGTAAGGCCGTTCATGAGTTTATGCAATGGGACTTAGCCAGGATACATTAGGGGCATTTTCGTAGGAGCGTTTTGTGGGCGTTTCCACAGCCAGAAGTGACCCACTCCACTAAAGGCGGGTCCAAACTGCTCCAGCCCTGATTTTGATGAACACTTAAATTCTATATTTTTGCTCATATTTAAGTCAGCAACTTACTGCTCAAGTTTTATTCCTACGGTTCCCACAGTTAAAACGCACGTGTGAGACTCGCAAATGCCAAATTCCAAGATCTTGCATTTTCGTAGGAGCGTTTTGTGGGCGTTTCCACAGCCAGAAGTGACCCACTCCACTAAAGGCGGGTCCAAACTGCTCCAGCCCTGATTTTGATGAACACTTAAATTCTATATTTTTGCTCATATTTAAGTCAGCAACTTACTGCTCAAGTTTTATTCCTACGGTTCCCACAGTTGAAACGCACGTGTGAGACTCGCAAATGCCAAATTCCAAGATCTTGCCGCTGCTGCTTCTTAACCTTGGTCTGGCGGTCTAAAATTGAAAGTTAACGGGCAACAGCTGATATTTACTTTTGCTTCTGTATAATTCAGTCAAAAATCAGAGATGCGCAGGTTATATGTAAGTCTATTTTATAGATTAGTTTTGGAAAACATTTACATGTTCATTTATACTGCACATTATTTCATACACAAGGTAACATGATTTTTCCTGTTGCTGTTCAATGTAAAAGGCATGGTATAGAATAATTACACGTGTTTTTTGTAGATGAGCGCTCTATCGCACCTAATGGCCAAGAGGTGTTTTGATACAGGACTAAAGCACAGTTACATATCAGGGTATGATTTTCCTTAACCACTCCCATATTAACCCAAACCACTTTACCCTAAAGTAACTTGAAACACAAACTTGCGGGGGCTGCCCCTCCCTAAATTAACTGGTCTCAAGTGAACTGAACTGGTCCACTCCTATGGAAAGGGGGCTATTGATCAATACACCACACATGCATTTTTTCACTCTAGGAATTTGTTAGATATCAGGCAAAATGTTTTTATGCTTTAAGATGCCGCTGCAGCTGATGGTCATAGTAATTCTTGTGTTCCCGCCTGATGGTAAAGATTGAATAAGAAGGATAGCAGAGTAGTTAGTACTTACCTCCATGGGTTTCTGTTTGACATGTGTTCATATTTGTAACAGCATTCAATCTGGCGGTGTTTGCCATTTTTGGTCACGTGACACATAAAAATCCAAAGGTAGATATTGTCAAACTTTAAATGCAAGATACACCAAGCAATAAATTATGTTTTTAACTGTTATGGTCTAATCTAAATTCATAACCACTTATAGATCGGTACACACTAGGTACAAATAGTAACGAGTGTAAAAACAGAAACAATGTGAATCAATTGATTATGAATTGGACAGAAGTGCTCGTTTTGAAAATATTCCAAATGTATTGTGTTTATTAATAAGTGAATCTTAATGCCATAATTAGCATATGTATTGTAATTTTTCCAGGCTCTTGTAATCTGGCATCATTTTAACATTGGCTGCATTTAGCGACCTTTCTTGCGCATAAATCAAAATCTTCCCACACAGTGATTCTAACCTCCGTGATCTTGCTTTTGACGTCTGCTGCATTTTACCAGGAGAGGAGCCGGAGCACGAACAGGACACAGTGCTGCAGTTGCAGGAGGTCATCGAGCAGCTCAGAAACGTCTTCCCGTCTGAACCGGGTGAGTTTTTATGCCCAACAGACTGCATTCACGTAACACTATTGCATTATACAGAGCCCACTGTTAAATATTGAAGGGGGGAGGGGAGGGGAGGGGGTAGACAGAAGACAGAACAGAAATATATGATAGAATTTGACTTTTAACTGTCAAATTTGGACATTTCCCAGTAATTACGGAGCCTAATCCCACGAAATCAAAGCTCAAAACTGAACACAAAATCAATTTAAATGTCTTCCGTCAACAAAAATGAACCAGGGTTATCTTTTTGTCTGCATGGCTTTAAGGGGAGACACTTAAAGGCAAATCTATTAATTTAATTTTATTCAATTTTGAGATTTTGGGCCATTTTGCGCTCCTAACATACACTTTCTCCTGGAAGCGAAGAAATGGTCTAATCTACATAATAAGTTTTAGGTTTTATTTACTGCACTGATGCAACTTTACTGACTTTACTGACTTTATTGTCATTGGTATTAAGTCACACAAGCATGAGTTGCTGTCAGTTGAAAGATGTAAGTGTAAGTATAAGCTGCGAGTAATATGACCCAGTCCCCAACAACAGGTGCAACATACATGTATGTGGGATTTTCTACCCTCCTTTTTAAAGAACAAATAAGTAACTTGTTTAACTTAATAAATCCTTTTCGTAGTCCCTCTTGGGGTAATACGAGCGTTAATGAGATGACTGGGGGGTCTTTCATCTCCCCTTGGTGTCCAGAAAACCCCCCTTTCAACTTCCCTGCTTCCGAGTCAGAGGTGCAATACAGTACACGTGAATAGAATCACGAAGAAGAAGCTAACAGGCTAACGGGCAAAGCTAACTGCGAGCTAGCGCCACTTAAACAGTAGTGATGGGCTAAACGAGCCGAGGCACCGATACACGTATCAGCGAGCAGCAGGGCGCGCCAGGTGAACGAGAGCAACGCCTGGCTCATGTTGTCTTTTGGGATTCATGTACCACCTGCCGATCCCGCGGGTGCTCTGGGCTGCCCTGATAACAAAATTATTCAACAGATAGCGTGTAAAGCACAAAGAACAAAACGCAAATTCAAATCACAGTAACAAATCACACTATTTTGTAGAGCCTACTGAACTCCACAGAAATGGAACAGATCTCGTGTATGACTTGTACATATGACTTGGTGCAGAATTAGTTGAATTCAAAGTAACATAAGACAAATGAGGTATTAATTAAAGTGATGCTGATCTATCCGACCACATAGGAGGTCTGATAGATGCATAGTCTATTTGGTGTTGTACTGTATGTATCTATGTTGTACTCTATGTAACTATGTTTTTTTCCAAATAAACAAGCAGCTGTGAGCCCAAGACAAATTTCCTGCATATATAACCTAAAATTAGCCCTGCAATAGCATTAACTATAAGTGTATAGATGATCCAGAAAGAAAGTAATAAGGATGACAGAAAAAAAATCTGTAAAGCTGCATAACAAAGTGGAAGGCGTCTTGCTATATGCAGCGAGATCTAGCTGGGCATTCTGTTTCATGAGTTTGCCTCCCAGCTCTAACAATTGTTCAGATGTCCCTTTCCACTCTTCACACCCTGTCACGCTGAACTGCCCCATCTAATAAAGTCGACCATTGAAAAATACATAAAAAAGACTGTTATAACTGTCTTGTTTGTGACAAAACACACTCATTTGCTGTCCCTTAATTTCTCATTGCAGGCACCACCTCTCACATCTGAGTCTGCGTGTCTGAAAACCGAGAGGAGGTTCTGAGGCTCCAGCAGCGATCAGGCCTTATAGTGCCACGGCGGCGTTGCTAACCATAGCTAACTCTCCACTGGAACTCTGCGCACTTTTGGCCTTGACATGGAAATCTGCTAAAGGCTCACACAGATGTCTGTTTGGCCTGATGAGAAACACATGAATAGCCAAAAGAAGCTAACGTAAGCAGAAGCAGTTCAGGGAAACGTCAAAGGGACTGTCAAGACACTGTGCTCCCCAGTATATGTGTAGTCGGCAAGAGGTGCGAAGCTTTAGTATTAACCCACAGCACAAACTGGAACTCCACTGGAGACATTTCAAGATGGACGCTCTCTTGTTTATGTTGTTTTTTAAAGAAAGTGTCATGGTGGTAACTAGATCAGGGCTGCGTTGGGATTGGCTGGTGGTAAAGATGTCAAGGTGTTTGATCCATCCACAACAAGTTTCTTTGCTTTGTGCCCATGACATGGCATCAGTTAAATTCGTGATTTATTCATGACAGCCAAAAGCAGCCGTAAGCGCAGCTCCTCTGCTCGCGCACATTGAAGTCCTCTAATCCCCTCAAACTGCTTGTCGCTCGCCTCCTAAGTGAGCCCCTTACACCAGTTGTGCTCTCACTTTCTTGCTGCTACATCCATTGACTCAACTTCACTAACTCGCTCTTCACGCACTGCACATAACTGGGTGAGCCAGCTTCTTGCATGCCAATGGAAAGTGAAAGTGCAAACACATCCATAGCCCTTCATCACTGGGAGAATAAACAAGCCAGAAGTTGTGCACCACTTTGTGTTTCGTGAGCTAAAAATGAGTGTAGAAATGTCTGCATGCACAGTCCGCTGGCGTATCTGGTGCTGTCCCACTGTGCGCAGAGAAAGTGAAGGAACAAGCTCCAGGCTGTGGAGCTGCCAGGCTCCTTCTCAACGCCAACCCACTTTTAGACTCTACAGGGGGGCTGTATGTCACCATAATACACTCCTACACAGATTTCACCCCTAATAAACTAAATCTCATGAACATGTTATTTCAGCTTCTGTGCTGACTACGGAATCATTTTATTGATTCTGTTTTAAGTAACTTTTTCTGTAGTCTATATAATGCATTAGAATAAGAACACGGCAAAATTTTGGTTTATAAAATTATGAGAATACTCAAATTTTTGAACGTGAAAGTGCAAATAATGTCATAAGCATTCTCTCAATACTTTCCAAAGAATGATGCATCACAAGGAATATAATGAAGTAATTTCATGTCTTTTCTGCCGTGCATTATTGGGGTCCTACTGGGTGCTTGTTTACTGGAACATCGCGCAGTCAACACATGCCTTAAACTAAACTTGAATAGGTTTCTCACACCGACATGTGCAGCTTTTGTTGTTTGTTCTTGGAGGGAGGCAGGCCTCATCTGGAGGACAAAGTACCGGGGGGTGGAGAGGAAGTGCACACAGCATGTGAGCATCCATACATCCAATCCAGCTCACGCTTCTGTCAGTGAACCCAAGATGCTCGAAGCCACTAAAGATCAGAGAAGTGAGAAAAAAGGTGAGGAAAGATTCTGTGTTTGTTGCTCGAGGGGTAGAAGGAGAACTTCTTTGATGTGCCTGCTGCTGCAAAAGTCTCCCACAGCGGACGAGAGGTTGTCTGAAACAGTCGACTTTGGCCGTGCGAGGCTGCTAACAATCATGCCTCATTCTAAACCGAGGAGACAGAGAGGGATTCATCTCGGACCTCCTAGCTTCATTCTGATCTCTGCCCTATGAGTGTGAAACCCAGCGCTGCATGCATTACAGGCTGCCGCTACATACGCGCAAGGCTCGCATCTGACATCGCTCTCCTCTTCAGCATCTCGCTCGGCTGCCTGCACAGTTTTGATACAGTTGCTATGGGAACTGTCCCCAAGGACGCAGTTCCACAGATTTGCGTGTGGGAAAAGGTGATGTGTCGTTCATAATACAAATGCTAATAGCCTTAAGGAAAGTAAGGGAGCGATTTGTTTGCCAAATACAACTCGTCTTCGCTCAATCTTCTCTGAAGCTGAACCTTTCTGTAGTCGTTTTACAAAATCATCGCCATCTGCTCAAGTAACTCGACGTTTTATAACATTTCACCCTACGTTCATGTGTCTTCATGTATGTAAATCTCGATGTATGTGAGGGTGTAAGAATACTGAACATAAAACCACCTGTTTCCTTATGGATAAAGCCCATCCAGGGTCAGCAAGGGCATATTTACATCCCGATCATTGTGAATCTATTATCTGTAAACGGACAGTGTCTATTCAGCTTCAAGCAAGGTAGATGCTGGACAAAGGCCTTTTTTACACTCACAACTACTAGCATATTTTTACTATGGGAAATGCGAAAGCCTAAGAGAGAAAAAAAAAGGTAACACATTGATGTAGATGCTAAATTTCTGTATTACATTATTATGGGGGTCATTTGAAAACGAGTAGCAGATGCAAAGGTGGATCAGCAGCATTTGTGCATTTTTTTTTACTCACGCAGCATTCTCTCATTTACATATCAGATTTATACCACTTTTTTTTTCAGCTTGCACTTGCTATTCAGCACCTGTCTTGTAATGACCCCTATAAGCTTTCATTTCAACCAGTAAAGTTCCCCAAATGTAATAAATATCGCTTGCTGTATGTTATTTTAGTCACTAAACTAAACTTAAGAAGAATTTATTGATTCGGCATAATTAAACACATTTACATTTACATGATCTCTCACCAAGCCTGAACAAAGAGATTTTCACGTTGCCAATGACTGTCATCCGTCTGTAGTGAGGTCCCAATCCCATCCATGCGCCCGTGTGATGTCGGCTCAATGTACAATTTTCAAAAGAGAGGGCATCCGCAGCAGTGCCCCTGTAAAGTACGCTCAGACACGCACAAACACAGAGCGTACTCCCCGTTGTGTGACTGAAGCTGCGTGTTTGAAGAGAGTCCAGTCTCCAGAGAAAACTATAACCAAGGCCTTGTATCGACCAGTGTTACAGCATGCGGTCGCCCCTCATAGGTCTCTCATCAGTATTCCCTTGCATCATAACGTCATGTCACATGAAAGGGCAAACTCTCATATCACTGTTCTTTACTGGGTTGAAATCACCATTAATATACCTCATTAATAACTCAAGAGTGTCATTTTTGTTTTGTTTTTATTTACTTATTGTTGTCCGTGTACAGCACTTAAAGCACTACTTCCTGTCTTGAGTTTTGTATGTATAGAAAAGTTTTATCAAGAAAGGATTTATACTGTAATAAGTGGGTGAATGGCCGCTTTTTACTTTGTGTACAGAAATAAAAAAAACTTTGTATTTGCAATTAGTCTTGCAATGTCTGTCTTCCTTTCCCACATGACTTCAGCTTTCCCTTGGAGATTTGATTAATGAAACTCAGGAGGATGCGAATTGTTTATCCAAGAGTCTCTTCTTTTTCATTCGAGTTTGTACGTAATATAGTCGGGCTTCCCGAGACAGCCCGTCATCCACACCTTTAAAGTAAGGCTGATGTGTAAATAAAGAGAACACAGTGGTTTGCAGTGATTTTTTCTTTTGATCATAGTGAGTTCAGATAATATTCTACCCTTCTATTTATTTCTATTATATCACTTTGCAAAGCGATACTGAAAATGTTCATAAAATGTCGATTGTAACAGACAAATCATGACCCATCAATGTAATTTACCACAGGTAGACTTGAGTGAAAGCTTTTAAGTGTATAGGACTGGTGTTAATGCTTTTGAAAATATGCCTTAATTAGATTAATAACATCTGTTGTAAGTAAATAATTATCATTTTATTTAATGAAATGATTGGGCAGAAAAGTTATTTCTATTTAAATGTTTAAGCTGCTGACAGGAAGTGACATGGGTAAAGTTCAGTATATCAGTTTGTATTATTCCAAAGTATCAGTTTGACTCATTTCAAATTGACATGGTTGGCACGGCAACAGTTTAAAATGCTGTCCTCTATCTATGGCACTTCCTGTCAGTGTCCAATAAGGAAGTGAAACTATAAACATCACAAAAATGGTCAAACTAAAGAAAGCTGGGTACATTTTTTAGCAAAATCTTAAAAAATGCGTCTTATGTGTCATGCACTTTAAAGCCCTATGCCTGATTTATTTTCATTACAACAACAATGAAAAGAGGGAGCGAGTAAATGGAATTGCTAGCTGTCCAAACTCATTCTTAAAATTCTAGTAACATCACAATTTCACTTTCACTTTTTGGATCCAACGTCACAAAAGCAAGCACAACGAGCCTGCAAGTTCATGAAATTGATAGAAATGCTTTGTAAGTATATTCACAGTATCATTTCCACAAATGTGTGAGATGTATCTCGGGGTCTTGTTCACGAGTGAGGGACGGATGGAGCGGGAGATTGACAGACGGACGGACTGTTGTGGTGAAGAGGGAGCTGAGTCGGGGCAAAGCTCTCGATTTACCGATCGATCTACGTTCCCACTCTCACCTATTGTCATGAGATTTGGGTAATGACCGAAAGGACAAGATGACAGATACAAACGGCCGAAATGAGTGTCCTTCGCAGGGTGGCTGGGCGCACCCTTCGAGATCGGGTGAGGAGCTCAGTTACCCGGGAGGAGCTCGGAGTAGAGTCACTGCTCCTTTACATCGAAAGGAGCCAGCTGAGGTGGCTCGGGCATCTGTTCCGGATGCCTCCTGGCCGCCTCCCGCGGGAGGTGCTTCAGGCATGGCCTATTGGGACAAGGCCTCGTGGAAGACCCAGGACACGGTGGTGGGACTATGTCTCCGAGCTGGCCTGGTGTCGCCTCGGGGTCCCCCCAGAACAGCTGGAGGAGGTGTGCGGGATCGGGAAGTCTGGGCATCTCTGCTGAGACTGCTGCCCCCACGACCCGGCCCCGGATAAAGCGGAAGAAAATGAATGGATGGATGTGTGAGATTACAATATACTGAAGGAAGACAACATTTATTTAATTTCATTTATTTAATTCCGTTACAAGAAAAACATATAAGGCCTTATGCGCCATTGAGAGCAATGGAATGGGTCTGCAGTAGTTGTAAACTCAAGTACCAGTGAGATATTTTTCATTCCACATGCTTTTCCTAAACTTTCCAATGGTCTGTTTTAAGGCTACATATATACATAAAAAAAAGAATTATTTTGGGATCAAACTGCTACAAAGTGAAACAGCTAGAATTGAACTACGGCTACGTTATCTTGTTATTGTCTATGAACACTATTCCTCGTTTGTCACATCCTCTGTATCCCCTTCCCCGCTCAGCTCTAATGGAATAACACCGTCTCGGGTCTTATCAGCGGTGTCTTTGTTTTCCTCCGCGGCTCTTCCTGGTTCTGGCGCGGCACTTGATTGACATTTGCCCCTCTCTGTGGCCTTATCGACCCCCGATCTCCTTCTCTCCACACTATCGGCTGCTTCGCTGGTGGGCGTCGGATCACTATCTTTATCTGTGTCTCGATTAGCTGCTTCATCCTGGGCATCCTCCGCAACACTCTCCCTATTATCTAACCCTTGCGCTCTCCCACTCTCATCACATGCGTCCGCGTTCTCCTCTTGAAATGTCTCCATTTCGACATCGCGTTGTGCCATCTGATCTTCTTTTGACTTCTTTTGTTCAAGTTTGACATGTTTCCTTGCCTTGGCAGCGGCTTTGGCCTTGCTCCCATCTGGCCCCCACTTTTCCTGCGTCGCAGCCCAGTAATTTTTGCTCTGGCTGGAATGCATGGTGCGCACGCTCTCTCCCAGCCTTTTCAGCTCCTGGCGGACAAACGGTTTGAACTTGGGGTCCAATTTCTCCACAATGGCAAAGTCTTTCCTCGCCTCGTCCTCGTTGAACAGGGCAGCGTGCGCACGTGCTCGCTGGTAGATGGCCTTAAAGTTACCTGCGGATTTGTGAAAGGCAGCATTATTTGCATGAAAGATCACGGGATGAAAAAAAAAATACCCCGGAGCAACAGTGAGGGCGAGGCATGAATGAACAGAAAGAAGGGGGCGACTATAAGAACAACCGTCTCACATTGGCTTTGACTATAAATAATTCAGACGCAGCAGAAACAAAAGCAGTGAATATATTTCTGACTGTGATGTCCACGGTTGGGTGCCGGGGGAACAAACGAAAGACTCAGCAATGCGGCGCACACTGTTTGGTTGCTATTTCCCCGGCAAACAGAGGGATCAAGGATTGCTGCGGCGTGAAAGCAGGCATTTGCTAAAGGCCGTGCAACAGATCTTGTTATTTCCACAATACAAATGTGACTGCGTAATAAAAATGCGCTCCTGTACTTTATATTAAAGGAACAGGCCACCGGTTTTAGATATGTTCTTACCTGAGCTTAGACGAGTTGATGCGTACCTGCCTGGTTTTTGTGTGTGCCCGCAGTCACACAAAACGACTAAAGATGTTGTTTGCACTCAGCCTCTCCCAATGTATTCCAATAGCTCCAAACATAGGGTGAGTGTGGGAAGTGACCACGCTCTTCCACGGGCACGTACAAAGACCAGACAGGTACGTACCAACTCGTCTAAGCTCAGGCAGACGCGGACTGGGACTGAAAAACAGACCTGGACTCTGGCCAGCCTGGCCCAAATTAGCGTAAATGTGACACTTCCACAAATACATACTGTATGTTAACCTCTTACCCCCCGCCTTAACTGAGAGCATTTTCTCCAGTTCGACTTTGCCCGAATCTAAAAGCTTCTTGACTGGAGAGCAACACTGTAACGCCTCATTTGAAAGCTCAAATCTAGAAAAGTGACGGTAACCTTTTGTCATGTTGTCGCTGCATTTTTGTCATGTTTTTGTTGCTTTTTCGTTGTGTTTTCGAAAACAATTATGAAAATGTGACAAAAAAGTGACGAAAAATGTATGAAAAAGTGGCAAAAATGTCACAAAAATGACAAAAGAAATGACAAAAAAGTGACAAAAAAATGACAAACAATTACAAAAAAATGACAAAAATTAGACGAAAAAGTGACACAAAAAAATGACAAAAAATGACAGAAAAACGACAAAAAAATGACAAAAAGTGACAAAAAAAATGACAAAAAGTGACAAAAATGTGATAAAAATGTGACCAAAAAATGTCAAAAATTAGATGAAAAAATTACAAAAATGTGACAAAAAAGTTACAAAAATGAGTTGAATACCCAACAAAAAAATGATGGAAAAAAAATCTGATGACGTGAGGAAAAATATCCTCTCGGTTCAGGCGGGAGTTAAGAGGTTAAGCTTTTAGATTTGGGTAAAGCTCGGTTACGCCCGGGGGTGAGGGTATGGTAAAGTGAGAGGCCAGACCGGTGGCCCTTCTGTGCTCTTCCAGAATGGACATATGGCCAGTCCGCCCCTGAGCTCAGGTAAGAACATATCTCTGCATGGAAGAACTGTGTGCCCTCAGTCACGCAAAAACACCAAAGATGTTGTTAGCATTCGGCCTCTCCTAGTATATTCCTATAGCTCCAAACGGGGGTGAAGTTGGAAGCGACCACGCTCTTCCACGGGCACAAAGACTAGACAGGTACGTACCAACTCGTCTAAGCTCAGGTAAGAACATATCACAGTATGGAAAAAACGGTGGCCTGTTCTTTTAAACCTGCTGTATTCTTGATCCAATCGTTTGTTTTCTTCCCCCCCCCCACATAACCGGGCATGCTCTCACCTTTGTGCTTCTTGAGTAACTTGTTGTTGAGCTCCACCACTTGCTGGTACTGCTGCAGTTCCAGCAGACACTGGCTGAGGTTGAGCACCAAGGGGAGCCGCACTTTCTCCAGGGAATCCCAGTCGTCTCCCAGTTGGTCGACTTGCTGGGTGCACAGAAAGGACACAAGACAGGGTGAGTAACGAGGAACAGATAAATGAAATATGTTTGTAACGCAAGGTTTGAGTGAAAAGCCGAAGCTAAGTTGATGATATGAATTAGTGTAAGTGGCAAAGGATGAATGAGGTGGTGTGTGATGGCAGGGGCTGTGCTGATGAGGGCTTTGAAAGGTGTGACAGAAGAGGCAGAGAGGTGTAACGGGGAAGAGAAAGTTTAAGAAAGAAATAGCAGAGGCGCAGGCGAGCTGTCACACTCATAACTCTTTGCATAGTGTTTATTTTTAGCTCCACTCTTCACTTCACCAGAATACCTACAACACTGCAGCTGCCTTTGTTTTTTGCAAAAGGACAAATGATTACAGTTTACAGAGAGAAGCAGTGGATTTTTATGGCAAGGTGTTTGTTACTGTGATAAATCCAGCTGGATGCTGCTGTCACAGAGATTATTGTTATATGGCATGCTTAAATTTTGCAGTCTCACATGAAAAATACAATGGAGAAATCATTTTGTCCCAACAATGTGCAGATTTAAATAGGTTTAGAAATAAATGGAAACATAGTGAATAGTTTAATTGATATTAATGCATAATACTCATTCAAATAGGCATCCTGGATTGTTTTGCCCAAGGACACAACAATAGCAATCTCAATAAGGGTACTGGGGATTGAATGTTAATGTTATGGTTAATGCAAGGATTAGCCATATCCTAACAATTCCACATTATTGTGATGGTTAGTAAATGATCCAATTGTTGTTATTGAGTTTGTGCCCCGCCAAGAGCCCAACAATTACGCGAAGTAGAAGAGGAAATTAATTTCACCCACTTTTAATGTACTATTGGTTCTGAACCTTTATTTAGGAAGAGATCAGGTTAGGGTTAAGAGTAAAAAGACAATGTTCAAAATGAAACAGAAACACTCTCACATTGATATAGTTTACAACAAATTTGGAATTGCTTTACTTTCAGTTTCACTTAATCTGCTGGTGAGTGAATGTGTAGGTCCAGGGGTCCTCGGGCCACTGTTTGGGAAGCCCTGTATTATATCAATAAACACTGAATAGAATGGAATTGATCAGATGAATCATTCACACTCAGGTCCTTCTATTCTCACCTGATTTTGTAGGTGGTCCACATATTCAATGCTCTCTTTGAACTTCTCTGCTGCGTCTTGAAACTTGCCCTGCGTTATCAGGAAGTTGCCCTCCTTCTGAAGCAACATGACCAGTCGAAGCATCTGCTGCCAGTCTTTTCCGTCAGTCGAACTCAGCGATAGATGCGCCAGCTCCTCCGTATTAGCAGCTACATCTGTGCAAACATCCTCCTTTTGTGACTCCACAGTTTCCTCCCACTCTTCTCCCTCCTGCTTCTCCAGCTTATTCCAGTACTGCTCCTTCTCCTCCCAGTACTTCTCTTTCATGCGCTCCGACAGGTTGCTCAGCTCTCGGTGCACCAGCGAGCTCAAGGTGACATCCAGTTGTGCCACCATGTTGAAGTCTCTCCTCGCCTCCTTTTCGTTCCACACAGCGGTGTGGGCCTTTGCTCTTTTGTAATAACCTTTCACACAATCTGGCAGACACAGAAAACAGCAGCAAAGTAAGTAAGACATGCATGAAACAATGTCATTATTGTCAAAGCTTGTGAAAAAATAAAGCAAGTTTAGCTGCTGCACCAGATGGCAATCTGTCAGTTGTGGATTTTTTTCCTTTTTGCACTTGTTTGTTAAAGTGGTCCTTAAAGGTGCACTATGTAACTTTTTATGTGAAAAATAAAACAAAACTTGTTATTTGCATGTATTTGACCTTTTAGTGACTCAGTGGCTTTATGGGTGCAGCATGGCACCTTTGGTTTCCCTCACAGTGGCCTCTGCTCCAGAATCAATTGTTTTTGGGTGTCTGGCCTGTTTCTGGTACGAACCCCTAACAACAATTGATCCTGGAGCATCATAGAGGTCACTGTGAGGGAAAACAAAGGTGCCATATATATACAGGTTCAATGCACACAAATATTAAGATTTTTTTTGTCACCTAAAAAGTTGCATAGTGCACCTTTAAGTAATCACAACTTTTATCACAATATTTAATCAAAATTCAATATGAATAAATATGAATGGTGGCAATTATCAAACCCCCAAAACTGCAGTTTATGTCCCTGTGTTATTATAAAAAAAAAAAAAACAGCGGACCCTGTAATGTAGCCCACCACGAGCATGTGCTGAAATGCATAGTTCTGTTTTAGTAGTTCATATTTCAGTCTTCTGTCAAATATCAATGTGCCAGGACCTGTTTAAACAAAATGAGATTTCTACCCAAAGCGGCACAGCCCTTTCTCAAAAATAAAATGTGTAAACAACACTTGAATTTTTCTCTGCAAAGCCTCTTTCTCAGATGAATAGGATCATGAGCTATTGGGTTAACTCAATTTCTCTGTTCCTTGGCATTTAATTTGCCTCCATGCTAAATCTTCAGCCAGCCCAAATTCAAACTGATATCACTGTAGCCTCTGGCAGTGGCACAGACGCTGCAGCAGACTTCAGCAAGAGCAGATTCTGGGTAAAGTGATGGGGAACTGCGGTAATGCAAACAACAGCGGGGAAAGTAATGCAGGTGGATTGGGAATAGGCAACAAACACATACCCTCCCCCTCCCCCCCCGAAAGTGTGTCAATGATGATGATGACAAAGAGGCAGCCAGTGGGGCTTACATATTTCGCTGTTGCCACCTCATGCAAGTATAAATCTGAATTCTCTGGCACAGAGAGGACTAAGGGCTGACTGCAGTGCCCGAGGAGCATAATTCATGAGACTCTGAAGGAGACACTTTGCCGGTATGGGAGCTCCTGTAGGAATATTCGAGTAGCCATGGGTTTGACAGTACAAGTCCATAGCATGCTCTCGAGAAGCCCATGTGATGCGAAACTCAATCCACCCACAGACCTATTGTATATGGCTTCTACACAGAAGACAGCACATGCACAGTACAAGCATCAGGCTTGTGTAATTATGAGTCACTTATTGTCAGTAATGAGACAAGCTATATGAGTGTTGGGATAAACAGATCATTATGTGTGGACCTTGTGATACCTGTTACCTTCACATTCAAGTGCAAAACAGCTACAATCACTTGGATATACATGTTTCATGCTTAAAGTCCTGCCCGACGCAACACCACATTTCTCTAGGTTTGGGACTGACAACAAGAGAACACCAACTTGGTATTGGATTAGTCTTTCCTGTTCTGCTAATTTGTTATAGTTTTTCTCCACATTTTTATAAGGATTGAGTATAGAAGAGCTGGAACACAGGACTTTTTCTACATTCATAGCCTCCATTACTGCTCTACATAAATCTGGAATCTATAGGACCCTTGGGAATGACTGTCAGGATGCTAACAGCTAGCACAAACCCATAAGTGGAGCTCCCACAGCAGTAGTTTTCCCGGCATTGGGGCCAGTTATGGAAATCATCTTGCATTTGCACTGAAGCTATTTTTGTCTGTGCGAGTAGGCTATTTAAACACACACCACAAATCACTATTATTCCCAACCCTGCTTGCCTACTGAATACAGTATTGTTGATGCGATCTATGGTCTGCTCAAGCAAGTTGTTAGACCAATAACCAAGCCGCACAACAGGTCGTAAATCAATAGCTGACCATAGGTTGTGTTATGGGCATTACCTTTGTGTTTCTCCAGCAGTTCAGTGGTGTGCTCTATGACCTCATAATACTCCTCCAGCTCCAACATACACTGGCAGTAGTTCAGCTCCAGAGGGACAATCATGCGTCCCAAGTTTATGTAGTCAATATCGCCGGGCATCTCCTGTTCTCACACAAACACAGTGTAATCATCCTACTGGGCTGCTTTTACAACTCATGGACAGATTGAAAACAGCACAGAATTTACTTTATGATGAAAAAAAAAAAATCTGTCATGCATAAATGTTTCATTTCCATATACAATGGAGTATGTCCATTTTAAGCTGTTTCTAACATCCCAATTCTTCACAGGGGTGAGTTTATGAGCAAAAATCAATACTGTTACAGTAATGTAATGTGTTATAATTAGATTGCACAAAGGTCTTTTTCACAATACACTGAAGGAAAAACTTATTCTATTCCACTAGAAAAACAAAAACAAATGTTAGGGCCTGTTTTCTGATACCTAAAAGAAGTGCAGTGCCTAATCTAAAGAGTATATTAAGAAAGTTGCGTTCATGTGACATCCGAACATCCCTAGAGTTTAATATTGACATTTAGATGGTAAAATTCAGATGTCTTGCCCTGGTTTATGGTGAATCTCATCTCTGCCTTTTGTGAACGCAAGCATAGATTTGCAATAGCTCGTATTGGTTGTATCTTCTTGAAATCCCTCAAAACAACTTTCGACTTTCTCATGCTCTCACTTTGGACTGGACAGTTTTGAGCAGCAGCACCGCCTCCTTGTACTTGCTGGCGGCCCGTCTGAATTCCCTCTGCTTGACAAGTGCATTGCCCTGCATGTGTAGGTTGGGCACAGTCTGCAGCTTCTCATCCTTCTCCATCATCCAGGACTCCCTGTGGTACGACATGGGGTCTCCCACCTGTGAACAGCAGGGGTGGAAGACAACCACAGTGAATGGACAGCACAGGTAATAATAGTCTTTGTTTAATTATAAGTACTGAATTAAGTGCGTTCAGGACCATGTATTAGATGACAACTGCATGTTTTACAAAAGAGGAAACCAAGATTTTGTCACTGGCATTATAAATAAATAAAAAAGACCTTTGATCGTGCCAAACTATTTTCCTTTGGCAGACATGTTCTTTCCCAATAGCTTCTGTTTTTTTTTTTATTTCTCACCTGTAGGAGCTCCATGATGAAAATGAGAGGCTGAGGGGTTCTCATCAGCTCGTCCAGCTCCGGATATCCCGTGGAGTGGTAGTGGAAGAGGTTTCCCATGCCACACATGTGCCGCTGCCCCTCCAGGGGGTCTTTGCCCTGAGCAATCATCCGCATGCCCTTTGATACAATGGGATACAGCCCTATGTGCTGGAGAAGAATCATTGTTATTGTGTATCTTTTGAACCAAAAACAATTATTTTAGATGCACAAGTTACCGCTACTTTCCGAAACCGCTTAAAAAAAAAACCTGAACTTTAACACAGTATAAATACAATATTCACTCCGTGCCACATATAAAAGTGGACACAATCTTACTTGCAAATGAAACATTTTCTGCAGAAGGAAAGGACATTTGCACAAAGGCGCTGTGTGGATGGTAATGTTTCTTCACGAATGCAGTGTGTTTATTATAGCAGGGATGTAGGAGGCTGAGGGGTTTGATTCATGTGCATGATAATGAGGTGCAAAAGCCTCCCTTGCTCTCATGAAGACCTATTAGGCCTCTTTCACTGGCCATAGTTCTGCGTGTGTGACTTGCAAATAACTTACAACTGCGTCACACCAGAACTCAGCCACTTCGCCCAGTCTCATCGAGGTCAGCAGTGTTTCCCACACTTCCAGCTTAAACATCTTCCCAACAAAGATCTCAGCAGGTCGGCCCGCACGTCGGCTGTCATCTATAACGGTGCGTTCGAAGTTGTCCAGGAGAGTTTGGAAGTGGAAAACCAACTAGAAAAATGATGAAAGCGGGATTTAGCATCAGGCAAACAGATCGACTTTACTGGTGTAGTGCCTGGGTTACAAATGACTGAAAGTGATAATTGCTGGTTTAATGCTGTATGACAATAAAAGTATTGAATTCAGTACATTTTACCATGGCCAAATGCTTCTTGTGTATATGTATCTCTCTAAAGTTGTCTGACACAGAAAGGAGTAAACTAGTGACAAGGGCTGATATGTATCATGATAGGGGCCAATACGTATTGCGATACAAGTAATTATGATATGTTTACCTTAAAATGTGTAAAAAGAAAAGTGTCCAAAGTTTATAAACCAAATGCCATTTGACAGCGTTAAGATTAAAAAGTGCATTAACAGAAAATGTAAGTGTACTGGAAAACAAATCCTCCAAACACAAGTATTGAAAGTATTGCGATACTTGATAAACTATCAATACTTACTAAAGTATTGTGATCCAGTCCGAAAGAATAGTTTGTCCCAGCCCAATAGCAACAGATATTCCACGTCTTATTTGTGGATCAAGGCACAGAGGTAATTTCAAGTGGCAATTTATTCCACTGAGCCAATGTGATTATATTACTTTCAGACTGAAGTTTTATTTCATTTACCATTTGGGACTAATTTGTGTGTAACTCCCTGTATACAAACTACCACTAGAGACTCACTCTCACACCAAAAATGCACTCAGCAGGCAAATGGGCTGAAGTGCCCAAGAACACGACGGTATGCAGCAGTGGAAGGAGTTGAACCTATGATCTTTGAATTTGTGGCTCAAACCACTGTCACTGTCAGTTTTGCCATTGATTTTGAAAATGCCCACAATGAAGTTTTGTCTGTTATTCGCTGAAGTAATCATATGTGTGTGAATTGAAATGAGCTCCCCGGGGAGGACACACATTATCATGCAGCCCACATGTAATGCTGGAAACCCACGCTGGCATTGTCATGGAAAATGTTCGTCAGGGAGTCCAGGCTCGGTGCCATGTGGAGGATGTGAACGGGAAGGAGCAAACTCAACAACCGGCGCATCAGAGACACACTGACACTCTGCCAAAAAACATGTTGCAATTTGGTTGACCAAATGTTAGCTCTGTGTGGAATGGCCTAACAAGAATCACTGCCTTCTCTCATGAATAATTGAAGAAGTCTGACTGATGTGGACAATGCCTCACAAAACTAAAAATAGGTCTTTTCTGTTGAGCTATTACAGCACAGAGGAATTAGAGCAGGGCCTGGTTTGGGTAATTTTTTGTTTTTAATTATTACTGACTAACCTTGGTGCCAGGTGGGAAGTGTGGAAGAGGTCCAGTCCCTCCTGCCAGGATCTTTTTCTTCACCCCTGGATGTTTGAGAAGATATGTCTCGTCCATTGTCAGCACTCCAGAACAATGAAGTTCCTATTTTTTGTTCTCTGGTGTTGTGTCCTTGTGGATTTCTAATGAGCCTAGTGGAGAGTGTTGGCTGTTAGCTGCTCTCTGACAGATGGCAGGATTAGCCTGGGTTTGGAGATGGCCGCTTTAATCTGACAAGCTAATCCCCGTCTACCCCTGCCATTGGAGGGCAATTCCTGAAGGATGGAGCCAGAGAGAAGGGATGACCACAAGCCATAGAAACGTGACGGAGAAGAAAGTGCCAGAAGAGTCTTGAGCATTCCTCCTGGAAGGGTAGCAATAAACATGCTGCCTCTTCAATAGATCTGTGCTTCATTCAAGACACAGGGTTGAAAGTTGTCCCTCTGTTCTAAACGGTAAAAGCCTCCAAGAAGATTTCATGTGCAACTTGTGTTAAGAGCATTAAATAAAGCAGGCAGTCACTGTTAACGGAAAACATGTTTTTAATAATAGCTCAAAAACAGAGGGAACAATAACACAAAACTAAGAAATAAACTTGAAGTTTACAATTTTGCACAACACAATTAGAGAAGATTGAAAGTTGTCTGGTCTTTGATTTCTACTGTGTGATATGGCACAAGACTGCCCCCTGTTGGTCACTTCTCTATTAGAGAGTCCAGCTGCTCCTGCAGTGAGGCCAGCTGTTGGAGCAGAAAATAAAAGGTGAGATTAAGTGCCACTGCCCCATGTGTAATTGTGGATGATGATTAATGGATGCCTATTCACATAAATCATGGCATTCAATTGTCAATACAAGCTTAACCATGTGTTAGTTGTGATTTCAAGAAGGAATAATATAAAAGTAGTAATGAGGTAAAAACATTTAACAAAAAGGGCCTTACTTGTTCCATCTCTCGTTCTTCCTGCTGAATGATTTCGTCCAATAAGGCTTGAAACCGGTTCTGTGAGACAACAGGATGTTGTGAGTTGACAAAGAGCCTCATTAGATTGTTATTGTCTTAAATGTTGGTCTGCCTTTACTGCTTGTGCCACAATCTCCCCTCTGACAGAAAGGCCACTTAGAATGCCAGTCAGCGCCAGCTGACCTTTTCCCTGAGCTTGTGATAATAACAACTGAAGCTCCCCTAACACCACACAACAAGAGCCCTCATGGCAACACCAAAAGGCTGCTCATACATCAATAAGTATGGTCCTCAAAAAAGCACGATAAAGAATATGGAAACGTCATTATTTACTGTATATGCTTGATAACAGTTAGTAATATTAGAAAGGATCATGGCAAACATTTTTTTTACTAAAATATATACATTTGTTTTTACAGCGATTGTAGATTTTGGTGCTTTTGAAACAAAATACGTAGCCGCAGTTTGCTTTGTCCTCATTATGAACTGCATATCATTTGGTTTTGCTCCTGCACACCTATTCTCTGAAGGGCTGCTCGTGTGGCTTACTTTGAGGGCCTGGTTTTCCACTTTCATGATGAGCTCCTCCTGCTGTTTCTTTCGAGCGCGTGTCTCCTGAAGCTTGGCCTTGATGCTGTTGATCTGCACCTGATATTCCATTACTGCAGGAAACAGAAAAAGAGTAACATAGATGAAAAAGTGTCACTTGGGTTTAGGATTTGAACATATTCTGGAAACGCAGACAAGATCACCCTTTTCTTGTTCTTGAAACCGTCATTTCTTTTAATTATAGGTAATAGACAAACTTAATTTAAACTGACACTAAGGTACCTGTTAATCCGACTGCCCTTGGCTCCACAGGGGCTTATCAAATCAAGCCAAAGTGCTTGTGCCGAACAACAACCTGTGGCTTGATATTAATCAACCGTCCTCCAAACTTATTGTATCCGTGTATCCTGATCCCCCAGTTGAGTTGAAAATCCTCTTACACTTCACATTTAATGGGCAGAAGGCAGTAGAGCCGAATCCCTGCAGACCCATTTATTTAACTTTACAAGGATGCCAAAAACACACAGACAAGCTCCGGACACAATTTAAAAGGCTCTGCTTGGCTACTGCACTGGAGATGGCCAGGTGATAGCTTCATGTATGTAGATAAACAGGCCCTGAGCTGTCAGAGGAGACAGCTGAGCCACAACACCTGTCTGCCCGGCGAGCTGAAAAGCAGAGGCAATCGCTGTCAGACTGAGAACCTCTGTGGGCGGAGGTGCGTTTTCCGGTTTTTAATATAGCCTACCGTGAGACACAAGTGTGCGTCTGAATACGGACCTGGTTATTTCTACCCACTGTTTTGACAAGAACCTGGGAAGCTTTGATCAGATTTCTTGTCTGGCGGTCAACTCACCAAGTACACATCAGCAAGACAAGTGCTCTTGACCACTGTGACAGCGATTAAAGATAGAAATGAAAACCTGTGGGCATGTTTAATAAGCCTGTACTGGTGGATGGATACACATATTTTTCAGACTATAAGTCGCACCGGAGGATAAGTCGCGCCAGCCTTGGTAACTACCTGGGTATGGAGGCGTAACTGCACCGTTGACAATCCTCTCCCGGCAGCACGCTGTTCAAACACCCATTTGCGAACGCCTTCCTCTAGCTGTGGCTATCTAGCTTTTAGCCCATAATTAGCTTTTTATGTTTTCTTCATTGCAGTAAGAGTAACCTCTGCTTTTTGCCAGTCCTTCACAAGTATGTCGCTCACTCCAAATTTTACCGTTTGTTAATTTAAAAAAAATTCAGTGGTACAGTAAGTAAGTGCTTAATTTGTCAGTGTACAACCGTGCAATAGAATATGATACTGGTACACAAGCCTAGAGTGCCCTCTAGTGGCTGACAGTGTGAAAATAACACAACGTGAACTTATACATTTTGATATACAAGTCGCACCCCCAGCCAAAATATGAAAAAGGGTGCTACTTCTAGTCCAGAAAATACGGCAACTAGTTTTGTTGCAACATGCTAAAAAATGTAAAAGAAACTTCACGGATGTCTCCATTTCAATGCAATCAAAAATTAAGCACTGCTTGAATCTTAATCTTTCAGAATATGACAGTGATGATTGCACTGCTAAATATTCATAAGAGCATTTTGAGAGAAAACAAGCTGCATTTTTACAATACCGTGACCTTCCCCTGAATATTATTGCAATAAAGAACTACTGTAAAATTATCATTCAATGAGATTTGGATACTGTTACATCTCTCTGACTCAGGTGTCCACACGTGTTTTAAAATGCTCCCCAAAAACATCGGAGCTTTTTCATTTTAGTTCTTACACTGAGGCTAAACACACTGTGCCCTGATAATCCTGACTCCAACCATATTCTCACCGATCTGGTTGGCCTGATCAGCCTCATGCTGTGTAGAGTCTGACTCATTCAGTTTGTCCTGAAGTTGTCGGACCAGATCGTCCTCAGTGTCCATGATGTTGAGGTCTTCGTCCTCGTGTCGGTCCCCCTCGTCCTCCTCATCCTCACTGGAGCTGCTGATGTCATTGAAGATCTCCCTCAGTTCATCGCGCTGAGCTGCTCATAGAGGGCACAAGCAAAGGAGCATCATCATCATCATGAACACAAAATCAGGTTTACGTTGATGTATTGAAAATATGCTCTTTTCGGACCTGATATAGCGTTGAAATCTAAATACAGTTTGTCATAGATGTTTTAGTTTTTTTTTTATTAGCACAGTTCACTTAAGAGATGGGCAGTGTCATTACGAGTTCCACTGGCAGAGAGACGCTTAAGGTCAAAGATGAACTAATGCTTGAGTGACCTCCATTTCCTTTCCACACTACTGGGACAGCGGTTATCCGGAGTGACGGGGTGAGTGTGCTAGTTCAAAGTGAAGGTTAACCTAGGCTGCAAAGAGAAGGAGTGACCAAAACACCTCTGAAAAGCTGGTGTCACTGCACACGCTGCCAAGTGCCAACACTGCTATTTTCCAGAAAGAGATACCACAAGTTAAGAACATTTAATTAAGACTTGATCAGGATCACTTTTTAATTATCAGTATAGCATTGGTCAATTGCATTCTGGAATACTGGTGAATAATCAGCTGTAATCTAGTCAGTAAACTAAATATCAGAGGTAGTAGAAAGGTTCCTGCAGGTTGGTGTGATAATATTAAAAGTTACACTATGGATGGAAAACACCTGAGAACTTAATTCCCCATTTAACTTAGAGCGGGCCCCAAAAGTGTCTGGCTTGCATACAAAATAAATACTACTAAAACTACTACTACTACTACTACTGTGTAGCCCTGTGACATCAGTTACAAGTAAGAAAAATATACATGTGATTGATCTTACCGCTGGGTCCATGGCCCATCTTGTGCCCTGAGGTGCCGGGTGAAGAGTCCAGATTGCCCAATGAGCCATGCTGATCTGCATCTTTGGATTCATCTTCAGCTATCACTTCCCATCCTACAAATGTTTGTTAAGTTCCACCATAAAAGTTCCACTTATCCTCCAAAACGTTCTGGTGCACCATACAATTATTCTTTCAGATGAACACTTGACTTAAATGTTAGAACTGTGTTTAGCATCACATGTAAAGTAAGACAGGCTTAGCTATAGAATAAGAGCAGTATTATGAATTCAAACTGTGCGACGACTGCGAAATCTTTTGGGAAATTATATATCTAAGAAGGATACGGACACTGACGGCCTCTGCATCAGTACTCAGTAATCTCTTCACTTCCTTCTCCACATCAGGAGATTCAATGTACTGCAAAAGACAAAGACAGACTGGGTTACATATTTTAGTACAGCTATGTTACAACCCTGTAATAGAGGTTATGCCTGTTATGCACAACATGGCAAAAGCAAACTGAGAGGCTATGTCTGCAAAGTTATTCTTATGGCTCATTTATTGTCTGGAGATGAAAGTAAGTACAGATGTGAACCCCATCTAATAATTGACAATAACATCACTACTGCCTTGAAATAAGAACGCCCTTCTTTCAATTCATGGCCTGTTGGCGACATGCCATGAAGCACATTAGCGATTAAAAAACAGAAGCAGCAAATCTTAATGGCTCAGATTCTCACCTTCTGGAAGATTTTTTTTTAAGACACAATAGATGGCCAGTGCCCACACATAGAATTTGGAGTAGAATGCATTTGCCTGGTGCTGAAATGGACTGGCCTTATTTCTTAATTATGTAAATCTTGATGCTGCAAGATGTTGTAGTGTTGCATAGTATAGTATATGTATACTATACTATCTGATTGCTTGGAACTGTAATCTCTTTAATATTTTAAAAAATATTTGTTTTACATATGCAAATCTTATATTGGTTCTTTTCCTGCTCTCATTCCTACAAACTATTACATTTTATTATAATTTAATAAAGTTTGTCTATGTCTAAATTAACACCGAAATCACATTACAGTAACATGCAAAAATAGACATAAACAACGGAGAATTAAAGGCCTTAAATACCTTCTTTTTAGCCGTTTTCCGAAACCTCCTCTTCCGAGTGTTTTTCATTGGACACGTAACTGAAGAAAAACAAATTGTTACAATTCAAACAGTATACTCACTATCTTGCTGTACTAAAGGCTCTATTAGCTTATGCAGCATTCACTTACTGCCATGGTTCCAAACAAACTTCTTGTCCTTGTCTTTATCCTTCTTCTTGCTTTTGGGGTCTGTTCCTGTTGGCTCCTCTAACGGAGGGTAAAGGTCTCCATCTAATGTACAAACCAGAATCTAATACAGAAGCATTACACAAAGTAAGTTACACAGTATCAACGTTTTGAAAACATGAGAAAGCACTTATGTATTGTTATTAATGTATAGTTTACCTGACAAACATCAGCAGTTTTGTAGAATGTCTTCTTGTCAACAGTTTTAAGTGATTCAATCATACAGGGAAGGTCAACAAGTTTGCAGGCCAATGGGACACGGTCCACTCTCACAATACCATGACGACCGTCAGCTGCAAATCAAATAAACCAATATCAAACATTGATGACGTTGTTGTTTCATTGTGCCAAATGAGTTTCAGCTCATATTCAAAACACTGTATCATCAAAATGTATAAATTTTTGGTTGTCATTCATCGTGCATCTTACGGTGGAGTTCAATAGTAAGTCTGTCCTTCATGTTCATGCTGCTGGACTGGGCTATTCTTCTCACTGTAGAGGCGTATTCCTGTGAAAGGAAGTCACAAAACATAAATATCATCAACCAAACTGAGCATCACAGACTGTACTTGTACTGTAGTTGTCTTACTGTAGGCAGGCGCAAAACGAACTGACTCTCAAGCTCATAAGGTGCATCTTCCTTATTCTTAGAGCCAGCTTTCCCGACTACGACAAAAAAAAAGACAGCAGAAGCGTCATTCAAAGGTTACTCGAGTAAACATTGAAATGATATATAACGTAATTATGATTGTTTGTCAAGCGCCATTAGTGCAACAACATATATCAAAACTATCTAACGTTAAATATGACTGAAAAACATTGGTAGGGTTTGGTTTGCTGCATATTTACAAGCCGTAACGCGCTAGTATTTGTTAGCTACATTTAGCTTTATTGGCTAAACAAAGCTGCACATTAGCCAAGTAGCTACCTTTGATTTTAGACGTCATCTTTGTATATTTTGTAATTCGTGCCGGTGTACAAACGGTAAAATCCTAGGTCTAGCTCGTCGATTAATCTCGTTGTATAAACATATACAAAAGCGTCCAGTTGTGTGAGCAAAAATGTAACCGCAGCAGAGGAGCTAGCGGCGCTGGTGCCCGCCACTGCGCGTTCCCGACACTTCAGCTGTTCACGAGCCAGCGTCAACGGATTTTTTTTTTTTTTTTTTTTTTTTTTTAACAATTTGTAGTCCATCGTTTAGTGCTGGAACCTAAATATCTTTCTTGCATGCAATGTAATAAAATTGCATTTGGATTAATTGTTATTATTATTATTATTATTTTTTTCGTCCGTTTTCAAAGTAAAAGCGTGTGTATAAATATATGTTACATTCTCAATTCTCAATTGTTTGCCTCAATATAATAGTATGATTGTTGTTTCTTTAGTCTGACTTTTTGGCTTGTTTACGGGAGGAGCAGCTTTTTAGTTTGAAAACCCCGAGTTACGCTTTCCAGAAAAAACGCGTTCCACTTCCGGGTTGTTATCGATTGCTCTGTCGTCTATCTGTTGCCTGCTACCGGTTGGTGTTTTATATGAGGCCAAAGTTTGGATTTTGTCCTCGACACCGCTGCTTCTGAGCGGTATACCCGATATGAGCTTTCCTGTGACTGTCGGAGGGGTATGGAGGGCAATAGGGACGCGGTGGCCATTTGTGCTTGTCAGCCTGTCAGTGTGCGCCTGTGTTTGCCGAGCAGCATCACCTCAGGAGGAGGAGGATAGTGCCATGGAGAACATCTTTACCGAAAAAAAGGCAGAGGAGAGCCACAGACAGGACAGCGCAGATCTGCTCATATTTATTCTGCTGCTAACCCTCACCATCCTGACCATCTGGCTCTTCAAACACCGCCGCTTCAGGTTCCTCCATGAAACTGGGCTGGCTATGATTTATGGTAAGGGGCATCAGAAGATCTGTAACTGATGGGTATGTTTGGATATTTGTGAGTAATAGGTTGGACATCGTTTGCTATTATCAACAGTGCCATTTGTTTGTTTGTTTGAATGATATGAGGCTTACAGCACCTTTGGTGTGCCATACTCAGTTCCTTACAGTCCTGCACAAAGAGCAAAGTACTTCAGCATCAGAACAGACCTGTGCAATCCACGAATCTAATCTTACTTTCTACACATTTAAGTTAGAGCATTTCATAAATGAAGAACAATTGTTTGAATTGTTACCTCTTCCACTGTCTCTTATATTTGGTTGTGATGCTAAGTACTGAGTAGGGCTTTCAGGTATCTTTATTTGTAGTGTGATTTTTTTTAAATTTGTTTTCTCTGCAGGGCTACTTGTTGGTGTGGTCTTGCGGTATGGCATTCATATGCCTCGAGATGGTAACAGTGTTCTTTTGAACTGCCACGTTAATGCCAGCCCTGCAACAGTCCTGGTCAATGTCAGCGGAAAGTTCTATGAGTACACTCTAAAAAGGGTCTTGAGCTCCAGTGGCAACAAAGTGGATGATGTGTCAGACAATGAGAACGAAATGCTGCACAAGGTAAGACTCCTATTCATAAAGTAATGTGTTATGGCACAGGATTATATCCCTACACAGTGTTTTGTCTCAGGTAATTCATTCTATTGTTAATCTTGAAAATGTGAAAGTATTTTCTTTAGTTGCAAATCATGACTGAGTGTGGATGTTGTATTTGTCTTAAACAAAGGTGACCTTTGATCCTGAAGTGTTCTTCAATATTCTGCTTCCACCCATTATATTCCACGCTGGTTACAGCCTGAAACGGGTACAGCATTTCTTTTACCAACACCTTCAATATACTCTGTACATTTTATGGATTAAACTAAATGGCTGTTTTGTTTTTTAGAGGCACTTTTTTCGGAATATGGGATCCATCTTGGCCTATGCTTTTCTGGGGACTGTAGTTTCCGGTTTCATAATTGGGTAATACATTTTAGGTTTTTTCCCCTTTATTCTGTGTCACTTGTTCATAGTCTTCATTATGCGTCATACGTTTTGTAAGGCTTATCCCCTTCTTTATTTGATGTTAGTTTGCTGATGTACGGCACTGTGACACTGATGAAGCACGTTGGACAGCTGCATGGAGAGTTCTTCTTTACTGACTGCCTCTTCTTTGGAGCAATTGTCTCAGCCACAGACCCTGGTAGAAATGTGTCCATGTTTACTTTAAATTACTGCACTAAGTAACGATACTGATCACTGAGACACATTGTGCAGTAAGACTTTGTCACCTTGAGTTTATAATGTGTTCTCTCTCTTACAGTAACTGTCCTGGCCATTTTCCATGAGCTGCAGGTGGAGCCAGATCTTTATGCTTTACTTTTTGGGGAGAGTGTCCTCAATGATGCAGTGGCTGTTGTTCTGTCTTCGTGAGTCCTTTTATCAATATGTCTTTAATGGGTAGTGTCGGTTCAGGTTTCCTATCCATACCAATTGTTTCTGTAAAATGAGGTTAGCTCATATATTGCATTACTAATGACATGGATATGCCAGACTGAGACAAGGATAACCCTTTTCTTCCCTACATAACCTTATCCCAATATTGGCAACCTGACAGGCTAATTGAAAAGTGTAATGATTTGTCCTTGACATCATGCGACGTTTCCTGCAGGCGCATATTACACACTGAATCATTTACTGTATTACATTAGTCTTTTGAAATTGTTTGTAAAACTATACACTGTATATAACTGCAGTACTTCATAATAAGTACCTGGGATTGAAACAGCACTGATCTCTTCAACAAACAAGGCTTTGATGCCACTAGAATTTATTAACATACACATTGTTTTTCAGTTCTATAGTAGCCTACCAGCCAATGGGGGATAACAGCCACACCTTTGAGGGCATGGCTCTGCTCAAATCGTTCGGGATGTTTCTTGGCATCTTCAGTGGATCATTTGCTCTGGGTGTGGCGACAGGAATTGTCACTGCTCTCATATCCTTTTAATTTGTTTGGTGATTTTGAAATGGACACTCATAAGCTGCAGTATCATAGATTTTTCATTGTATTGGGAGATATTTGGTCCCTTAACTTCTGTGTTTTACGTCACAAAGTTCACCAAGCTGAGGGATTTCCCGCTGCTGGAGACGGCTCTGTTCTTCCTCATGTCATGGAGTACATTCCTTCTGGCTGAGGCCTGTGGATTTACAGGTGCGAGACTTATTTCACTGCGTTAAGGACAAATTAATGAAACGCATGTATAGACGGTTGTATTTTTTCTTCAGGTGTTGTAGCTGTGTTGTTCTGTGGGATCACACAGGCCCACTACACGTACAACAACCTCTCCCCTGAGTCCCAGGACAGAACCAAACAGGTCAGACAACAGAACACCTCATATACAAAAAAATATTTATGCTTATTACAAGTATACAAACATTAAGAGCCACTGTAAAAATAACACACATTTTGTCTTTTGTGTTGCAGCTTTTCGAATTGCTGGATTTTCTGGCGGAAAACTTTATATTTTCTTACATGGGTCTGACCCTATTCACCTTCCAGAACCATGTCTTCAATCCCATGTTTGTAGTTGGAGCTTTCGTATCCTTTACTCACGGGGGAGCTTAATGTGAAAACAATGTTTGTATCCGTTTAAACAAGCTGCTGTCTTGTGTTGTTTCCTTCACCCTCTACGTCGCTCAGCTGGCTGTGTTTATAGGGAGAGCTGCTAATATCTACCCACTGTCGTTCTTGCTTAATCTGGGAAGACGTCACAAAATCAGATCCAACTTCCAGCACATGATGATGTTTGCAGGTTAGCCTTAATCTTGTTTGCACTTCAAAGGGTTATGTGGTTCTTTGCAGCTGAATGCAGTGACATCGTGCCTGTCTTTATGTGTGATTTCAGGCCTGCGTGGTGCTATGACTTTTGCTCTCGCCATCAGAGACACTGCCACATACGCTCGACAGATGATGTTCTCCACGACTCTTCTGATAGTGTTTTTTACTGTTTGGATTTGTGGCGGAGGCACCACTCAGATGCTGTCTTGCCAGCGCATTCGGTAATTTTTTCATGTGCTTTTGACTATTTATAATAAGTTGGCAATGTAGAAAATTCCGGTGCTCATGGTATAAAGCTCCTACTTGTCTGCATAATATGAGCTTACCTTTTTCTTATGCTTTTTTTTGGGGGCAGAGTGGGTGTCGATTCGGACCAGGATAACTCCGTAAGTGTCATAGCTTGTGTACAATGTAAATATCAGGCACATATCACACACAAATTTACGCTTGTATTATATTCTCTCAGATGAGTGTAGCTGAAGTTCCAGAGAGAAGGAGCACCAAACATGAAAGTGCCTGGCTGTTTCGGATCTGGTATAACTTCGACCACAAGTATCCTTTGTTTACCCCTTCAGATCAGAAATTACATTTGTAATTCACGTCTAGCAGCAGTAGGGGGAGCACTGCATTCATAATAATGTATTAATACATTTGTTTTTGGACAATATATGTGCTTTCTGTACAGTTATCTTTATTATAATAGTATAATATTTTTGTTTGAGTACTTTTAATTACATATACTATGATACTCTTTATTACTCTTTAAACCCCTTGACTTGCCTTCAGTTACCTGAAGCCTATCCTAACTCACAGTGGGCCACCCCTCACAGCCACACTGCCCCCTTGCTGTGGTCCCCTGGCCCGCGTCCTCACCAGCCCGCAGGCCTTTGAGGTCAGACATACACTTTGTACTATATGAGCAAAATTGTGCTATGACAAATAGATGATGTGAAGTATCTATCTTGTTGTGTCATTTATCTGACAGTCCGGTTCTTGTTTTACCAGAGTTATTAAAACGGTGTTTGTGCTTGATATGACATTTGTTCTTTCCATTTTAGAACGAGGAACAACTGAAGGATGATGACTCAGACCTCATCCTGACAGATGATATTAACCTGGCCTATGGGGACATTACTGTCAACACCGATGGTTCAGGGGTGCACACAAGCAGTGGGGCTGGTTTTGCCAGTGGCATGAGCTCAGAGGACCTGGACCGAGAGCTGACGTGTGGAGATAATGAGGTGGTTATGAGGGGCACTTGCCTGGTGTTCCCCATGGACGACTCTGAGCCCACAGTCAAAGACCCACACATGCGCTTTTGACCAACACACTCCGAGCCATCGAGCAGAACCTGACTCACACTGTCAACTTCTTTAACATTTGCACTTTTCATGTTTCACTTTTCCTTCATGATTTGGCAGCAAACCTCTTTCCTCTACCTCATTCTCGTCCTGCTCATTTCCATGAGTCTCCTGAGACATGCACATTCATTGAATATACTTAGGGTTATGGGTTACAGTTTGGTTCTCTTAGGCTGGATCTAGCTGATGTGAGTCACATACTGTAGCATTTCACAGGTTCGGCATGTGTGGGTGCGCAGATGCAAATTCCAGCCACTAGCTGATTTATTTGTGTACAGTATATAATGAGAGTACTATATCTTTGGTATGCATGTGGAGGATGCTCGATGTTTTGCTTCGTACGAGTATTTGGAACCTGAGGCTTTTCTGCTTTCTGACATTGAATGTTGCCTTTGCTGACCCAGTCCATGATTTTTCTGTACATTTTGTCACAATCAAGTGCCTGGGAATTATAGTTTATTTGGCAACTTGTACTCCTGCCAGTTTAGTCATTACGCTATTATATTTCTTAGAATAGAAAAAGAGCACCTCTGTCTATATACAGCAATATACTCAGTGGTGTTTTGCTGTTACTTTATTCTCTTTGCTGTAAATAATAGAATATTCAAATATGATGCAGTGTATCTGGCAATGTGAGTCTCTCCCAATGACCTTTGACTGTGACATGGAGAGGGATCAGACACTATTTTTAAGCTGAAGTTGCTCGCAGCAGAACAAAGGACTGTTGTGTGGTGAGAAAAAAAGTGACAGAAATGATAAAGAGACAGAAATGATAAAGTGCCATTCTGCAATTTTCGGTAAATTAAATGCAGATTAAACATTTCATATCATTTTTCCACCACCATTATATTCCAAGTCTAAAGTCATTTGTAATTTCTAGCCTTGAGCATTTTCTACCATAATCATTGCGGCAGTAGTGTTTGCGTTCAGCCATGAAGGTCCAAAATGCTATTTGTGGTTAATGTAACAAGGATTTGATGCAGTTTTGACCTGCAGTGTAATTATATAGCATTATATAGAGTTTTCTACAGACAGCAGTGAACACTAACCTAAGTGGAACAAAGCTTTGAATGCTGACTGACTCTTACTAAGCATAGTTTTGTATAAAAGGTAAAATGACTATCACTTTCATAAATGCAACTCTTGCTCTGTGATTTTAGATTTACTGTCATGATGGGTAGTTATAAACAACAACTGAAAAGGTACTGCGCCGTTACTGAGAAGGCTCTGATCTTATTTAGACGCTCAGTAGCAGCTGTTGCCGGATGAACAGGAAACGTTGATAGGACGTCTCTATGGTAACGCGTTGTTGGTGCAGACAAGAGCCAGGAAACAAACGTAACACAGTGGCTGTACTGAACACTGTGGTTTGACTGTGGATAAAGAGTTTCATTAGAGGTGTTAGCACATGAGCTGGGCTTGACAAAGATTATCTTCTGCTGTGCAGAAGCTTCCTGTTTTGTATCTTGTGTTTTTTAATCAGGACCATGACACTGCATTTGATTATTTGTATTTTTCACCATTTTATTATATTTTTTGTTTTTTATTTTGCAAAAACAAAGAAAATCAAAATATGAGAAGCACCGAAGCTCAAGATGTTAAAAGCTGGATTTTTTGCACTCTTTTCTGTTTAGCTGTTTATTGTATCTATCTGCTGCTTTTATTTTGTTTTGGAAATATTTGCATATATCCATTCATTATGAGCAGGGCATTCTGAATTAACAGTGGCTCATAATGCCATATGTGACGTGAAGGCACTTGAGTGTATTCTGCTTGCAAGAAGGCTGTAAATGGACAAAATGGGATTTTAAACCTATTCCATCCAATACTGTGTTCATTGTAGAACTTATAAAGAGCTCAGTACAATTATGTGCACTATTTCCAATCGGGCCTAGTTAAATTGTGATTCTGCACATATTCCCAGTCCTGGTACTTGCCTACTTTGTCCTGGTTTACTTTGATTGTTGGATACTCGTCTGAAGTAGCTGACCAAAGAGGCCTGTGTGCTTGGTATATCTGTGTACTGCAGTTATCTCTGTATGTGAGTGCGTCATGAAGTGTCCCCCACCTCTGTGTCAAACGTTTACATCTGTGTACATATATACTCACATGTTTATGTGTGTGCAGCAGCCAATAAACAGAAGCCTGTGCTTTTGATTAAAACCCGTATATGTCTCATCATTTACATGTATTTTGTTCTTGTTGTGGGCTAAATATTTAGAATAGTAACATTGAAGACAAATAAAATCCATAAAACTTTTAAAAGATTTGAACATTGTTTGAACCATAATTCCTACTTTCTTTATCTAAGATCTTCATGACCAGCCCCTGAGGATTTAGTAGAGGCTGCAAGGCTGTTTTACTTGCTTAATACTGGGCTAATACTGACTCATCTTAATGCAATTTCTTTGTGTTTTACCAAAGAAGGAGAGGAGCAAGAGGAGTGTTAACTCTCCACATGGGTCACTCAAACCAGACTAACACTTGGAGTTTCCATCTTGAGCCACTTTTCTTCCCATAAACAAGTCGCCCTTTTGTAATGTCTCAAAAAAAAATGACGTTATTTTCTCATTGGCCTCGAGCGCGGAGAGAAGTATTTTAGATTGCTAACAAAATTCCTGGCTGAGGTCATTGTTTGTGAGGTCTTACAGAGGTTTGGCTTCCCTCTGCGTCTTATAACGCAGCGCAGTCAGCACCGCCTGCACCTCTACAGGGAAAAGGCGCGCGCTGCTGGTGCGGACAGAAGCCTCATCTGCTCCAAGAGGTAAGACCGCTTCTTTTTTTTTACAAACATTTAAGTGTGCTGATGCAGGAGCTTTGAGCATTCACTTCAAAAGGAAAGCCATCATTAACTAATCATATTTTTAAGTGGCTCTAATAACTTTTTGCTAATCTTAATTTAGGCAAGTTGCCAACAGAAGACAGATGAGTGTCATTTGTCATGAATATTTTCTTGTTTAAAGTCTTGGCACTTTGGCTAATCCGGAACATTGAGGGCTGTCTCAGTTAATAGGAAATCCAATTGACTGATTGTTTATTAGTTCAATGTTATACACAAGACTTTTTTTTAAAACCACATTTTAACATGCATTCAATTTCATATACACACAATACTGTACACAAGCTCGAAAAGGAGGTAAATTCCCACACATATAAGTATTTTATTAATGTGGTTGGAGCCAATAGGGAAATGTGCAGCAACCTGATGGCAACAATCGGCACAATGGTCCCAGCCAATGCCAGACGTAGCAGGGGGACAGGGCAAGAAAAGCACAAATCTCCCTCAGGACGTGTCAGCACGCCACGTTTTAGTCAGAACCACCACCATGTAATTCCCCAAATTTGGTCTCGAGAAGTCTGTTATGTTTTTATTTTTTCTCTTTCTTTGTAACATTGTCCCAGTAGCTAATACACATTGGCTTGTAGTATTCAACCAGTTAGGCTATAGGTAGGCCTACAATACTTTTGTTTTACAACCACGTGTGCCAATTACTTTGATTTTCCTTCTGTTTTCCCTTCACGTGGCAACATATCAATTTAATGGTAGAAAGTTACATTGATCTCTGTACAACAACCTCTACATCATTGGCACACAACTGTCCCACCCCACCCAGGACCAGCCACAACCATCCCACTGCTGGTCACCACCCTGCCATCATCCACGGCCACACTACCAGCTCCTTCAGTGGTTGCTTCCTTTCACAAAAACAGTTAATATAACAGAAAAACAGTTGCAAGAAACACACATATGCAAATACACATAATAAATATATATAAATATACAAAAATATGTTACCAGTGATGGTAAGTACTTCAGTTGATCAATATGTTACCAACAATGAATGAATGAATTGGAATGAATTGTTCCACTTTTTAGTAGGGAGGGACACTTTAAAGGGGGACCGTTTTTATATAAAAAAAAAGGACTTTCAACAACTTAAAACTAACAATGAGATCTAAAAGTTTGTTTCCTGGAGCTTCAACTAAAAAGTGTCCCCCTTTACCTGAATTCACCTTCGGTAAATCTCTTGTCTTTCTTCTGCACAGTTTTATTATATGCCTTTCTACGTGAAAGTGGCTGCCCCCTTTACATGTAAATGTATATAAAACTATGCCAATCGTTTGTTTTAACTCAGCGTCTCAAATTTTACTTGAAATTTTCTTCTTTAAAACAGTTAAAGGCATTTGTCAGCGTGTAGTACTGTCTCCTCCCTCATGGACCAGGGCCAAAGCAAACTCATGAGGTCACCAAAGAGACCTGAGATTGCGGCCACTTTTCTTGGTCCACAATGACATCATTACATCACTTTAAAAGCCACATAGCCCTTAATGTGCAATGATAAACTAGGAAGAAGAACTTTGTTTATACAGCGCCTTTCACAGACAGTCACAAAGCACTTTACACGAGACAATTATAAATTCACCCCATACTTGATGGTGTTCAGTTTCCCCTGGGGGAGACTGACAGAAGCGCTGTCTCTAACCACACACGCACACACCCCATTCATCCTGGCCTATTGTACATGTTTTAAGTGGTAGGGGAAACCGGAGTACCCGGAGGAAACCTACGCAGACACAGGGAGAACATGCAAACTCCACACAGAAATCGGCGCTACCGTGCCGATGATTAACTAGTGGTGTGTGATGTATCAGATCACCAAACTGAGAAATGACTGTATTATGAATCAGAGCTTTTAATCCGTTGCCTGCCACCCGAGGGTTAGGGTTAGCAATTATGCATATCCAAATCTCAAAGCAGGAAATGGAGTCAAACAGTGAAAAATGTGAAGTAATAAGCTAGTTGTGTTAGCTGAATATATATATTTTTATGGAGCGCTTACAGCCTATATGCCCGTGTGATACCTCATTTGAAAGCCAAGACCTTCTAGTTTCTATAAATATGTGTGTGATCTGTGTGAGTGACACACAGTCTACATCACATTTAGAGACGCACCGATCCAGCTTTTTTGCTTCTGATATCAATACCGATAATGGGTTTGAGTATCTGCCGATATCTGATACTAACCGATACCAAGAGACTTTCTTGAAAGTGGCATTGTTTGAGTGAATAAGTGAATGTTTCTCTTTTCTTCTGTGTGAGATCAATAAAGACTTTTTCTTGTCATGATGTTACAGATCAATTATCAATTCTATCTATTAATAAACTAAGGAAAAACATTTAATGGGTGCATACCTATGTACCCCGGGTGCGATTTTTCGTAGGTGAGTTGGTACATCAACCATCAATCACAAGTCATGAGGGTGAAACATCATACATACTGTATATCAATCAGCATAACCCTGACCCTGCCCTAGCCACTAACCTTAAGGATAGTGGGCTGGTGTCTAATCTTAATACATCAATGTTCCCCCACTTAATAGAAGTGGGATGTTGAAACATAGGTACCGGGGAACATAGGGCTGACCCCTTTAGCATGCCGTTGCTAGCCATGGCACTTTGTGTGGTTATCAAAAATACGTTTGTGGAGGTTAAAACTAACTCAGTGATTGAAGCTTAGAACCTGGAGAATCCAAAGTGATATGCAGCATGTCCATAGGCCTATTCACTTAGATTTTATTTGCGAAAGTGTTTTAAAGAGGTGAGAGGTTCAGCATCAGTTATTTGTAGCCGATACCTGACCCTAATCATAACCCTAATCCCTGACCCTAACCCTAGCCCCCTGATCAGGGGGGGCAGCAAGTAACCGGTTAAATACAGCTCAATACAGACACATGTTCTAGTGATTGACCCATCTTTGTGTGGTGTGTGAACTCTCAGAAGAAACAACGACCTCTTCAACTCATTATAAAGCTATATTGAAATGTGATAAAACTGAAATCATGGCACGAGTTGTTTCCCATATCACCCAACCTTAACTACTGTTAGGTAAGTCTAACACTAATTCCAATGGCTTTAAAAGTCTTGGGGATGCTGTGTATTAGCATTGTTGATTATAGTGACAGTTCAGTGAAACATTTGACACGGTACATATTTCTCTGGGAGCGTTGGTGCCAGCTGTTCTTCTAAGTGCCGGCACTTCACTAACTCTTCGATGAGGACAGCTTTAACATGTTTTTTATCCTCCTAAATGGAGCGAGGTGCCACACTGGAGAGAGAGGGATAGTGGAGATGAGTGAGTTAAAGAAACACATGCGATTTCAGAGGACCCACAAATGCCTCCTAAATAGGCAATGCTGCTTGATTGTAAGTGTGGAGAGAGAGCGGCTAAAAGTCTGCATTCACTCTCAGTGATTTTAGTTGGCTTTCCATTTGTAAAGGTATTGCTTTGAATAAAACATATTATTGGTTCACATTTTGGGTCTCAAGGTTTGTGTTGCATTGTCTTTTATGTTTCAATAATTTATTAAAGCCATACAGAGAGAGAGATACAGAAAAAAAAAAACAAGGATTTTCTTCATCGGGGTGAAAAATACCAAGAAAAATATGTCTTACTGTGAGCGGGCTCGCCTCTGAACAGATCTGACTCTTAACTTTGCTGGGAGCAGGACATACTTGGCTTGTCTCCATGGAAATGTTGTTGGCACCCAAACATGACTTTAAATATGTCCTTTTCCAAAGGCTTTATTTTGACAAACTATTGCAAAAATAACATTGTTTGTGGCTTTTACATTTGGCATATTTATCGTAGTTTATTTATCATTGTTTATTAACAGTTTAGTTGCTTGAGGTACAGACTGGTAGCCTCACTTCCATCAGTCTACCCCATGGCAGTTGTGGCTACAATAGTAGCTTACCACCACCGAGTATGGTGTGAATGAATAATGACTACAGTGTAGCGCTTTGAGAAACTTGGTAATACAGGCTTGTAAATCCAGTTACACAGTAACGTGATGTCTGGAAAGTTCTGCAGTTTGAGTTTAAGTACAATTCATTGTCCCAATAAGGAAATGCGTCTTCTGCGAGCTGTGGCAACCAACACAATCACTACATTGATTTGGTACTGAGTCATATCAACGTCCGTTTTGTCCTTATTTCGTTTCTTGCACATTGTGTTTTTAAAACTAGACATCTGGCCCGAAGAAAATGAAAGCGTCATGCATGCAAGTTCATCACTCACCAGGCTCAGCTGAATATTTGACTATCGTGAGTTTGTCAGCCAGAAAAGAGCAGCCCATATCCATCTGAGAGTCAGGATGAGATTTGCTAATGATAGGGTTTATCAATGCTGTCTGTTAAAGTTTGAGGTCCTTATTCCAATACTAGAGTTGTTCATTCATCCATGACATTTGTTTTTGCTCCAGTAAATGAGACGGGGGGAGTGCGTTGGCATCACTTGTATCCCCAGATAGGAGTGTAACAATGTTGACCTTTTGTCCACTCACCAGACCTCTCTGTGTCTGCAGTGCAGTCACACCCTCTTCCTGTGCAGGAGCCAACTCTGTCCTCTGAGCTCTGTTCTGTGTGTCCAGAGTGAGCTACCTCTACAGATAGACCTGATCAATCTCTTTTAATACATAATAGAAGTCTGTTTAGGCTGAGCATTTGGACTGGATACAAAATCAATTGTTAAGCTGTTCCTGCACAGGTTAATATGCTCTATTATTTTAGCAGAACAGAGTCACTTCCTGTTTCCATACCGGCAACAGAGGTGATAGGTGATGGCGTATACAAAAGAATTCAAAACAACCCAAGTGCTAGCAGCTATGTATAGCATATTAGAATATTATTAAAATACATATAACTGGCAATACTTCAGATACCATACAATCAGACACTACAGTTTTTATAGTCTTTAAGTAAGCACATAAAGCTTGCAGTGAAACAATGTTACCGCCAGATCGTTAACAACAGGACAGTCCATGTCCTGGAAACATTTACCGGTTCCAGCCTGCCCCGATCATTACTCTCATTAGTGGAGCTTGTGGGTTTGGAATAATTGTGAGACAGGAAACAACCAAACATACGATAGCCTAATACGGAGGACCTTGATGTGTTTTCGAAAGCTTTAAATAAAATTGATAGATCAGTGATTCTCAAACTTTGGTGCATGTACCACTGGTGGTACTTGGACTTTACTTTATGCATGAGCTTTGGTCATCATCACGATTGTGCTTCAGTAATGCATCAGATGTTTTAATGTTTTAGACACTCTTAAATGACTTTATTAATCCCCGTAATCCTCGGGGGCCCATCTCCAGATGTGAAGCCAATGGTCTGAAACACCTGGCCTATTGTACATGTTTTTAGTGGTATTGGAAACTGGAGTACCCGGAAGAAACCTACACAGAGACGGGGAGAATATGCAAACTCCACACAGAAAGGCCATGTCCAGGTGGGAATCGAACCTGGGATCTTCTAGCCGCTAACCGCTGCACCTCCCTGCCGTTTGCTCCCATTTAGACGTTATTTAGTTCAATCCATGTTAGCCCATTTTTAGTCCCCGGTTTGGTCCTGATTTAATCATGACAGGCCTGGTGGTAGTCGGGAGATCACATATTTTACTTGGTTTAGAAAGTTTATGAACCCCCTGTGCTTGATCATTTAAATAATACACTCCCTCTCAACCTTAAGCTTTGACGTAATGCTTATTAAACATCATTTCTGCAAAGATATCTACTCTTGAGTGGTCTACTTGATCCTGTGATAACAGTGTGAAGTTGTAGTCATCTTGTAACAATATTTCTCATGGAGGCTGTGGGAGTATCTGTTATCCTCTGTGGCTCTATCACTCTGGTATTTTTACTCTTGATGTGAGTGCAGTGGAATCCGACAAGGACTTAATGCAACTAATCTGCCCACACGGTCCCCCATCTGACCCACTATTGTCTCATGTAAAACCTAAAAAGGAGCAGACATTCAAGAGGGTCGGGTCTCGGGTCACGGAAGGGTATATAGACCCCACCCGCATCACACCCCTATAGTCTGCAGCTGTGACCCTCTGTGGATGCTACTGTCTATTTTCTACTGAGAAGTTGCCAGACCGAAGAGCAACCATGAGTTTCTACAAACATTCAGGTATTAACAATTATCTGTAGAGTGAATGGTGGATGATTGAGTTAAATCTTCTATTCTCTCATGTGCCAGTCTTTGTGTTGTTGAATTGTATTTTGTAAACCATTATAGATTACTAAGAGCTTCATGTTTTTCTTCAATGTTATTAGCTTGTGTTGGTAAATGCTGTTGAAAATTAGGACATTGAACAAAAGTTACAAAAGTACAAAGAATTTTCCATGGATTTTGAAAAGCCAGTTGTTGGACTGCTTTTATTGACATGGCTTTATGTGATACATATTCAGAGCCGTTTGTCTTAACTTGGCGTCACTCAGCTTCTCATCCCTCTTCCATGGGAGTGACTCACATCCATAACTGGCCCGCTCCTGACCTTTGCGTCTCTCACTTTGACTTCCTGATGGGACTGTGTAGTGGTTAAGTCCTGTCCATAAACTGCAGAAGGACAGCACATACCATGGCTGTCTGAACAGGGGAGACAGCTGTCATAACAAAAGCTTCACGTATTGCCAGCATCTCTCATTGCACCACAATAGCGGCGTGGTCCCAGTAGTCCTCTGCCCATTTGCCATTCGCTCCTGAAGGTCACTGGACTTTATATAGCGCCTGGATCATTCTGTGTGTGTGGATTGATACATGGACTAAGTTGGATTGACTTTGACGGCGTTGTAGCCAAGCCCAGTTCTGATCCCTGAGACACAGCAGATTGGACCAGTGTACACTTCACCAGAATAGCAGCACGAAAATATTTTGGTTGTCCCATTAGGCCACTAAACAAAACAGAAAAATGTTATCTAAATAGCATTATTACTATCAAGTATAATGATGGCAGCAACATATTGAGTATTTTTTGAGTAGGAAAATTCATTTTTTATTAGTGTTGGCAATCAAAGTCAAATAGTAGAATGAACTTTTAATATCAGCACATACCACTTCACCACAAATCACTTGGCCTATTGTTTTAATAAGTTAGGTTATGCAATGTTTGGCAAACCCTCTTGACATCGCTCTCCGGTGTGAACATTTCAAAGAGCAACATCGATAAGATGCAAGAGTCGCCCTCATTCCAGGAAACCACTCAGGCCGCTCCGATGGGAATGCAGGAATGTTGATGAATGAAGCAACAAATGTAGCCCAGATCACTGTGTTTAGGCTGACTCGTAACAAAGTGCGCCCCAGACAAAATACCTAAGACATCAATCTGTATTGGAGATCGTAGAGAGGTCTGTTTGTGTGTGTGTGGGGGGAATAATAGAGGTTCGCAAGGCTATAAATAAGGCCTGAGCTTTTCCAGGGAGGCTTGATAAAAGTCACCCGAGTTGGATCCATGTGTGGGGCAGATTCTCACTCTCGCATACCTCATCTGTGCAGTATGCCGATGGTGATGCTCTGAGCTTGTTGTTTATATTTAAAAAGAGGCGTACATGTCCATTACATAGTTCATACAATCTAAAACTGATCAATATCTATAGTCCAATAGTTCTCAAGTGGAAAGTAGGTAAATAGTGAATATGTACCTACTTTAACTGTGAGTTGGGTTACCTTTGAAATGTAAAGGTAACCCACTGAAACCTTTGTCATTACCCTCTTTTCGGTCTGAACTCAGCAATTGAGAACCACTGATCAAGTCGAGTCTAATCTAATCAGATACCACTATACCTAAAGAGAAAGTTTATGACAAATATCCTCAAATACCCCTTTGTTAGTGATTAATATGGTTTATTGGTATAAACCTCTATAAAACAGCTCCATACATATGACTATCCTACTTTCCTGCTGCAGTGGTTCAGTAGGGGCCCCATTACTCTGAAGCCTACTGTCAATAAGACATTGGGCAAAACACCATCTTGCCTCCAGCTTTGTTAAAAGATGTGTGTGCTTTGGGTACCACTTTCTGATAATCTGATATTTATAAAAAACAATATCTTAACAATAAACTGATTCTTCTAAGGACTTGTTGACAGATTTTGGAGTAATGTCGACATTGTCCCGGAGGTTTATGAAGAGCTATTGTTTTTGTATTTTCAGGTCCAAGACACTACGTGAGCTCCACCATGACAGACCGCTTCGACTGTTACTACTGCCGGGACAACCTGCACGGCAAGAAGTATGTGAAGAAGGATGACAAACATGTGTGCCCCAAGTGTTTTGACAAGCTCTGTGCCAACACCTGCGCAGAGTGCCGACGCCCCATTGGAGCTGACGCCAAGGTGCACACTTACCTCATTTTCTTTTACAACATAACAACATTATTTAGTCAGACAGAAAAAACACTCTGAAAGCTCAGGTGGTAAAATAAAACAAAAAAATCAGTTTTATTTGTGATGACTGGAAATGCTCTGCCCCTGACTCCACAAACTCTGAATCCGACCCAATGGACCTTACACTTCCTGTGTGCTTTCAGGAGCTGCACCACAAAAACCGCCACTGGCACGAGGACTGCTTCCGATGTGCCAAGTGCTACAAGCCCCTGGCCAGCGAGCCCTTCTGCGCCCGGGACGATGGCAAGATCATGTGTGGCAAGTGCAGCTCACGGGAGGATGGCAATCGCTGCCAGGGCTGCTACAAGGTGGTCATGCCAGGTACCATTACCATGTTGGTCTCAGTTATTGCAATTTAATATTACGATGGAGGACAGGAAAGCCTATGGTAGAATTTGCCTTTAAACTACAAACATGCAGATGTGTTATCGTACAGATGACATCTCTGTAATTACTGAACCAATCATCATGACACAAAAGCCCAAGATTGATATGGCAAGTTTATGGATCAACACCTAGCAACAGATGACAAGCTAGCCAGTTTACTGAGATAAGATGCCTATTGATTCACATTGCTCTGACTCCTAAAGATTGTATTCGGTGTATAAAATCACTTCATCAGTTCATACTTTATCAATGTGTTACTTAGGATCTCAGAATGTGGAATACAAGAACAAGGTGTGGCATGAGGAGTGCTTCACCTGCTTTGAATGTAAGCAGCCAATCCGCACTCAGAGCTTCCTGACCAAAGGGGACGACATCTACTGTGCTCCGTGCCATGACAAGAAGTTTGCCAAGAAGTGCTTCCAATGCAAGCAGGTATAACTTCCGAAACATTTGTCGCATTTTAAGCATTTGCACAAAGATAAACGAGGAGGCCTTGCTTTCACAGCCCATCACCTCTGGAGGCATCAGCTATCAGGACCAGCCCTGGCACTCCGAGTGTTTTGTGTGTGCTACCTGCCGCAAGCCCCTGGCAGGAACCCGCTTCACCTCTCACGAAAACCATGCCTACTGCGTCGACTGCTACAAGACCGACGTGGCCAAGAAGTGCCACGGCTGCAAGAACCCCATCACCGGTGAGATCCACATTTACTTTAGCCGTGACAGGTGAATGTTAGATTTTATCCATGGTTCTTGTAATACTGGCTAGACAGCGGCTAAACTGCATATGAAAAACAAGCACACGTTTCACTATATTGGAGCTGTCCTCATTTGAACACTAAGAATCTCCTGAGTTCAGTCCATGAGCTTTAACAACCGGAAGCCTACACTAGCACTAATTCTCCTTTACTCATTGGATGATCACAAAAAAGTAAACATAAACACTTTCATACTTAAAAATAATGGTTGATTCAACAGTTAATCAAGTTCGTACCAATTATTCTGCTTTTTATGACCTAGGCTTTGGCCACGGCACAAACGTGGTCAACTACGAGGGCTACTCCTGGCACGAGTACTGCTTCAACTGCAAGAAGTGCTGCCTCTCTCTGGCCAACAAGCGCTTCGTCATCAGCGGCGACCACGTCTACTGTCCCGACTGCGCCAAAAAGCTGTAAAGCTAAATGACAGCCACATAGATGACACATATACAGTATATATAGAACAGTAATGCTTCGGAATATGCCTCTGTTGCTTTGTTCATTTAGAATCGCCTTTTTTAGACAGTAGGCAGCAGCTTGAAGTTTGACTGAAAGATTCTCGTTTCGCTTGCGATTAGATTTGTGTTTTATGTTTTAAACTCAAGATTCAGTCGACAACAAACATTTCAGAGACGGCTAGGGGCAGTAGCCTACTAAGTAACTTGTTTACCTTAATAAATCCTTTCCGTATTCCCACTGGGGGTAATACAAGGGGTAATGAGATGATTGTCCCTGGCCAGAAAACCACAATTGCTACTTCACTGCCTACGGGTTGGAGGCCCCAATACACACTAATAGAATCACAAAGAAGAAGCTAACAGGCAAAGCTAACTGCAGGCTAGCACCACTTAAACAGTATTTACAGCCAAGTAAAGTTTTTTGAGTGAAAAAAATATCTCCATTGTGTGATGGGATGTACACTATCCCTCCCTCCCTTTTGTCTTTTCTGTCAGTGTAGCATTTACTCTCACTGACAATTAATGAGTAAAAAACCGCAACATGCTACGACACCTGCAGTGGCGCTTTTGGCCTCGAGGGGCACGAGTTACTTTGTACTGCTTAACACTGACAGAAATACTAACTGCTAACTTAATACAGGAATCACTTGCATTTCAGAACGTTGCAGGGGTTCCAAGAGATTGAGAGATTTATTACAGAGCACATTGTATTACATAAAGATAGCTCCTTTTGCGGTTTTGCGGCCTGAAGCATATATACACAGTATGTAAATATAGTATCTTTTGCTGTTTATAAACATAGTCCAACCCAGAATGCAACAAAATAAACCAAAGCTTTTTCTGAGTGTTGCCCCAGAATTCAGTCCTGCAGCAGTTCTGACATAAAGCTATTAAGAATCACTGCCTCTGAACGTCACCAAGCCAGAAAATGTTCAGATGTTTCTCTACAAAAATAAACATATTGCAAAGTAAGGTTTTGTTACGTCTTTATTGTTAACAGCTTGACTTTTCTCAATACGTTTTAGACATATTTACAAGACAAATTCATTTCTTAACTTGGGTGGACTGATTGTCGAGGCCTATTAAGACAACTTTGCTACTTCACTGTATGACAAATTGACAAAAATCTCGGGCTAAGACACAGTTCTGGTTAAACTTTGGGAGAAAGAGCCGGAGTAGGTCCCTGGTAAGCAGTAAACTGGGAATATAATACAGTATGAGTGACTGGAATGGTCAGGAGGTATGGAAAAAAAGGGCAACCGTAATGTCAGGTGAATTATCTTTGTAAACTACTAAAACACATCATATTGAACAATGTACATTCTTTGAGCTCATTTGTCAAGGCTACACTCTTCAGAAAGAGCCGGGAACAAGGCAGAAATCAAGGTCCACGTGTTTTTCACAGGCCCCCAGTTCAACAAGGGATTCTTTTTTACAAGCGGGCATTTATGGCTGTCAAATATAACCTGATAACCCAAACTGAGGACATTTACGTCTCACACCAACTTTCCACATTCTCAACATGGCTTCATCTGCTTAATACTGTCTATACAAACACACACACACAATACAATAACATTTAGATAATATATGTAGACTTGCATTTCCATATATCCTCAGTCAAATAACAGCAAGAGCATTAAAATGGCTGAAATGTACTATATTACTAGCAGCTTTAGAACTGGGCCTGTCTGAGGTGTTGAGGGAGATTCAAAGTACAAAGACAAAGGAGGGACTTAGTATAAGGAAACTCACTCAATCTATACAGTATTTTTGTTATATTTGAAGTTTGTGCTCTATAGTTAAATTAAACCAGCTGGAATTCACTTGTAAAATGCATCGTGATGCTGTAACTCATATACGTCTACACACTTAGTTAAAACCTAAAGGGCCCATTTTTCACTGCTAAAACTTCTGTGCTTGTAGAGCCATCTGGCGGCCAAAAGAGGAATTACAAGAAGACTGGAAAGCTACGAGTCAAGTGCAAATAGTGGGTTTGCAGATGTGATGCACATGAAGAAAACAACCCAAAGAATATAATATTGAACAAGTTTAAATATTGAATAATAAGAAAACGATAAGGCCATTTGTCGGGTTGCTGCAGAAAACAGCTGGTCAAGTAATCCACATTTCACATGTTAAACTGAGAGCTTCACTCAATCCTTCTACAGTTCATATTGCTTCAGTACAGTTAATGTGTATATATCCTGTAATTGTATCATACAATTTTAATAACTAGAATTACACAAAAACAGCAATATTAATAATAAGTTACATTAATGTACCCCCCCCTACAAAGAAAAAGTCTTTATAAAATCATCCAACTTGGACATCGCACAAGAAAATTAGGAGTTCAGAACCAAACAGTGGAATCGGGATGTGACCTGGAGCCAAACTCACTGAACTTTCATTTAAATGGAATTTCCCTGAAGTGTCGCAGAGATACTGGAAAGCTTTCCTTGTGTTGGGTGCACATTTAGCACCTGTGGCAGTCTTTCTTCTTCTCCTTATGCTCCATGTAGCTTCGTCAAGGAGCTAGAGAGAGCCGGCGTCAACGGACAAAGGAAATTTAAATGTAAGCTGGAGCGAGGACTACATGAGGATGTCAGTGTGAAATCTCTGTAAAAGAAAAGAACCAAGCTATTTAACTCTGAAAGTCCCGATGAAAGAGTTAGCTGGTGTTCAGTGGCTGCCGCTCACCTGACAGCGCCTCCATGGGCTGATTGGAGGAATGTATTGTGTTTACAGGTGTCGTTTTGTCTTCATATGTAACCCTGTTCCCGTCTAGGGTCCCGCCACAGTCCAGTAAAACCTGATTACAGTCCTCAGCCTGGATTAAAGGCCGGCTGTTGTGGCCATTGAGGTCAATGAGGCCCTCGAGGCTCCACAGGTTGGATTTTCCGTTGAGTCCTGACGTGACCCTGTCTGCGTCCTGCTCGTTCACAAACTCTGAGCCTTCAACAACGCGGGTCTTGGGCACAACACTAACAGAAGTGAAGAGGGAAGTAATATCAGTGGATAAGAAAAGTAGTCATGTGGAGCATGTAGTCAATCATGTAGTGCAATAGGGCACTCTTTGGATGTACAAAATGCCTAAAAGCTATATTTATTACCATATATCTTATATTATACACAGTGTTTAAGCTCAAACAGGGCTGTGCAAGTAACCACAATTTGAAACCCAAAGTATGTCACTGCACAGATCTGTGTGCTTAAATCAATAAACAAACAGTATAAGTTCCAGAAATTTGCAGATTTTTGTAACTGTCCTACCTCTCAGCTGGAGTCTCCTCTGTGCTTAGAGCATTGTTATTCTCCTTGTCGTCCGTCTCTGGGTTTCCATTCACACTACACACCGATTCTTCAGTTTGAGCTGTAGAATCTCCAGAAGACAAATCACACACTGCCATTTCAGCCTCTAGTGAAGCCATGCTGGCCCCCTCTGAAGAATAAAAGACATGAATAATTACATCAAAACATTTACATAAAAGTCAGTAAGCCAGTTCTATGTGGCTCAGTTATGAACCAAAAGCGTAAATCACAATAATGTAAATACCTACCATTTGATTCACAGTTTTCCTGGTCCTCAAGGTCATCGTCATTCACTTCATCAAACTTATCTTCATCTTTCTGTTGAGACAAAGGAAAACGTTTGACCATTATTGCTTCACCAAACTCCATAGCAACTATTTTAATTAAAGCCCCAGGAAGCAATTTGATATGATTTTATTTCATCAGTACTGTTTTAAACCTTCAAACTTCACACAAAGTTTGTGCAAAGGTGAACAGACCTTTGAGTCGCTCTGATCTCCTTTCCTGGTCCTTTTCATTATTTCGTCAATTCTCTGAAAAAGGCAAATGTGTTAAATGTGTGTGCAGATATGAAGCTGTCACAGGGCATTGTTACAAGACGGTGGTCAGCCTACCTTCTTCCTCTCCATACGTTCCTGCTGGTTCTGCTGCATTTGACGCTCTCTCTCCTCTTGGATCCTCTTTGCTTCCTCCACTGCGCGGGCGTCTGCTTCCTCTTTCTCTTTCTGGAGCTCAGCCTGTCTCTGAGCTTCCTCCGCGGCCTGCCGCACTCGCTCCACTTCGGCCTCACGAGCCTCTTCCTCCTCTCTGACCTTCCGCTCCTCTGCTAACTTCTTCTCTTCCTCAAGCCGCTTCAGACGAGCCTCCTCAGCTAACCGCTTTTCTTCTTCTAATCTGACTCTGGGGCAAGAATATAGAAAGCATGTAAAATTCATACATAAGATGAATCTAAAGAAGACAACACAATCAAAAGATTAGATCTAAACGTACTTCTCCTCCTCCTCCTTCTGAATCCTCAGCTGCTCCTCCTTCTCTTTTTGCTCTCGCATTAATCTGCGGTTCTCTGCCAAGATCTTGGCAGCTTCAGCAGCAGAGTTTGTACCTGTTGCACCTTTTGTAGGGTAGGTAAAAACAAAAAAAAACAAAAAATCAATCAAACAAACAAACCAACCACTTGGTGACTCACTTGAAAGTAAAGAGGGAAAAACACCTGTCACTTAAAAAAATTGCAAATATAGTATGACAGGGGTGCCCATAGCCCAACCAGTAAATCGCGGTCTACTGCTAAACCGCAGACTGATCCCAAGTCAGGTAAAGAGAAAAAGACAGTATTGTGATTGCGAAATCCTAACGCTTCCGCAGGGGCTGCTGCGTCTCTCCCCCCCGTCGCCTCTCACACTCAGCCCCAGGTCTCTAACTTCTACTGAAGCGGGGGCTGCTGCGTCTCTCTCCTCCCGGCCGCAATCCACTCAACCCCGGGCCTGACTTCACAGCGTAGTGCCTGCTCTGTGCTCCATCTGCCCCCTGTCTAAGTCTCATTTCTCTTCTACTGGACCTTGTTTGGCTTTAATCTGACAGATAAACTGCGTGTTCATTTAGATCGCTAGTTTTCCCTTGCGATGTGGTGAGCGTTCGTGAGGTGCTTTCTTTTTGATACGGACGGGCTCATCTCCGCAGAGCAGCTTGTTCTGGGCAGTGTTTTATCAGACTCGTGTGGCTTCAGAGACGCTACTGTGGACCATAGACTGTAAAAAATAATAGACAGCGTCTGCTCACTCCTCCCCATTTATGTTCTACATTCGAAAGGGAATCTATGGCGCATTTGCAGACTCCTCCTACCTGACCTGAGCATGTTCCTAAAAAAAAGCACAAGGGCGGGATCTTCACTGTAGACTCAGCCCTCACAGGGCGTGTAGTTCGGTCGCAACTGCACCTGTGCTGTTAGCTCTGACGCTAACGGCCTGTCAAGCAAAGTCCGGCCCTCATTAGACTTCTAAAATGTACCTTACAAAAACCAGCCCGGTCTCCTTAAACTGTACCGAACTCAGCGTTATCACAGGTGTCTAAAGTGCAATGCTTCTGATTTCTGATGGAAAACTAGCTTGTTCTGCTGCCCCTAGATGGAGGTATAACAGCAATGGAGGGCAATGGCAACACCCAGCGTCTTAGTCACAAAACTCTGCTACAAGCGGCCATTGCTGTGGACATGTGCCTGTTTGCTCCGCCCACTTTTCACAGCTGAACCATGGAGGACAGTAGATACGAACATCTGTTTTACTGATGACACAAAACTGATACTTAAAACAACTCCTATTTGAGTTATTTCCTTCTTATTTTCTTGAAAAGAAAAGTGTGAATTTAATGCATCTGGTTTATTTTTCTGTTTGGTTCATATCAAGCACAGTTATGGCTATGGCCCATCATGCAGATTGGTGTGTATTTGCGCTACAGCAAACGCTGCAAAATGGTGCCTGTGAGAGGAGTTTGTGTGTGTGTGTTTGAGTTAAGTTAACTTGTTGTAAGTGTAGTTACAGCTGGATGTAAAGGATGTGTGCGGGTTTACGATGCTGAAACTGAACTGGCAGATTTCGAGAGGTTGCCTACTTGCAAAGTAGATCTTGGGTCAAAAAAGGTTGGGCATCCCTGTAGTATGACATAGAAACATTTACTACTGTGTAGTTTCGATCCACTTGCAGTGCACTGCTTAACCAGATGGTGGCACATGTCTAAGCTCCAAAATCTGGAAGTGGCTCCAGATTGGAGTTAATTGGACCTTTGAGATTTACTGATAAAATGTAATAGTATTATATAAATATATATATATACTATGTATACATATACATATACATATACATATACATATACATATACATATACATATACATATACATATACATATACACACACATCTGAATCAAAAATGTATATGGTTACATGAAATAATTCTGATTAAATCTGCAGCTACACATTTGTGGAGGGTAAATAGTACATCTGAAGAACTGCTTACCATCTTTGTCTTTGGTTTTGCTGGCATCTGGAGATGGTGCAGCCACAGGCTGGACAGCGCCCAGGTCATTAGACTTGGAGTTCCTTTTCCGGAGAGTGGGAGGTCCTGTAGGAGTGAGCGCTGGTTTCTGGATGGGTGGAGGTTTGGAAGGCTGTGGAGATGGAGGTCGCTGCTTTAATGCACCAGGTGAAGGAGGTCGTGCCTTTGAACTTTGCCTGGACAGAAAAGTTGAGCATTTGTGATCTCAATAACTCAGTCCTGTAGTTTGAATTTCATGAATTTAACTGACTTTGCAGCTGCTGGTGACGGAGTCTTCGTGGGAACTGGACTGGGAGCAGGAGATGGCGAGCGATTTCGTGTAGATGATGGGGAGGCTGGACGCTGAGCTCCAGGAAGAGTCTGCCTGTTTTTCTGTAGTTTGGCAGAGGCAGAAGATATTTTATTAAATGTTTTAATAAAGAATAGGTTGTGTCAAGCGGAGTAATTTGGGAGAGTAAAATTTAGTACTAAGAGTATTGTTTAACTTAAACTGCTAAGTGTAAACGTGAAAGTAGTGAAAAGAATTGAAAAGAATAAATGGTTTATTCTACGGATCCCAAATTAGAGCGACTCATTTCAACATAAGGCTTAGAATAACAGAAGTGTATTATCTACAGTGATGTGGCAGCTGTGTCACAGCACTCATGCTTTACTTGTAATAATCTGTAGAAGACAAGATAGATGATATCAGCCTTTTACATTGGGCCCTTGGGTCAGGGTTGGGTCTACTTTGCATGGCCTGACTGGTCTCTGCAATCAGGCCACTGCGATCCTTTTGTCTCACGCCATCACAATGAGGCCCTTCTCTACTGCACAGGAGGAGTGCTGAACCAGGCACAACAGGCAACTAGTAAGGAGTTCAGTGACTGGCTGTGAAGCAGGGCTCAGGAGCCAAGTCATCCACACAGACACACATTACATTTCCGACAGTAAAAAGGTTCAGGGTGTCATGCTCCTGCCTCCTCCTGACTCAGGAAGAGCAAAACTGTCAAAACATGTTAAGATACGACACAAAAATACTAGTCTAGCTAAAAAACTTTATCACTTTAATCCCAATCACAGGAGTCAAATCAGGACATTTCCTTATAGTCAGCATTCAGCATTACTCATTTGGCATCCAAATGCGCCATGTGCATGCATAAGAAGCTTCTTTGCACTCAACTTCATATCTTCCTTTTTCAGAGACTGATACAAAAAAGGTACTTTCTTCCCCTCTTACAGGCTTATAGAGGTTGTAACTTTCTGGACAAGCACTAACATCTATGCCACAAATACCGTTTTATGACTCTTTCTTATCTTACTGAAAGAGAAAATACGTTTAAAGTTGTGACTAAAAGTTATCAAGAACAAAGAATGAGATTTTTTATTTTTTAAAGTAAAATAATCTGTAGTTACTATACGTATAGGGTCTGAATACTTTTTTCTTTTGCATACCATTTAAAAACTAAATGTTCACTACTAAATGTTATTATTGTTGTAGTAGGTCAAATAATAACCAAAACAAATGATTTTCTGAACCCACAGACAGAGCATTACAAAGAAGATGTGTGTCGATACCAGAGAAGGGTCAACGGCTCCGTCTGCAGAGACTGAAGTGGTCATGCCGCTCTTTTGCCGATCACTGCTGCGGCTCCTCACAGGGCCCCGCGAAGGTTGCAGAGGGCTGGCGGAGGCTGAGCGAGGACACAGGTGACACTCTGGTAAAGGACATGTCATCGCACAGCCGTGGGAACAGCATGGCCATGACGGGCAGCAAAGCAGCAGAGAGCCAAGGAACAGGGAGAAAGCCAAAGGTGGGAAAAGCCAGAGGGGATATGAGGGGATAGGAGTTTATGAAAAATGAAAAGGAGGCAGGAAAGTTCATTTGTTGGGGGTCGGGGATAGGAGCACAAAAAGACAGCAATTTATTAGAGTTTTATTTGGAGGCAGCAGGTTTAAATTGCTCTGATTGGGAGGATTGTTGAGCATAAATCACACAGGTCAAACGACAAAATGAAACAGAGAAACTCAAAACCTTTGGGCACATAACAAGACTGTTGGTTAAGCAGCAGCACATCAAACACGCATTTACAAGCTTTAGTCCACTCCAAACAACCAAAGTTAAATAGCATATTTCCCAAATCCACCCCTGCATATACTTACAAGTTGTCTCAAGCGGCTTTGTTCAAATTAAGTACATAATGAAAACTGCTTATTCTTCAGTCAGTGGCAACAAACCTCCATGTAAAAGATGCATGTAATATTCAATGGTCCTCACTGTATAAATAGGTAAGAGTTCTCCTGTAGCTAAAGGGCAGTGCAGGCAGCAAGAAGAAGAACACCATTATCATGACGCTAAAAGCCTGCTCCGTCACACTGAGAGATTAGCCACGATAATCCTAAACTGAGAACTGTCCCTGCCATGCCTCGCTCAAAAAGTACACTAAGCAGCTGTAATAATCAAAGTAATTAGCTAAAAAGAGGTCATACTGTTTGTAAACTTTACTATATTGTTCCAACAAATTGGAAACAGATAAAGATTAACCAACAGAGAGTATATAAAGAGTCACAAAGTGTAATCCTGAAATTAACAACACCAACACCGACACAAAAGAAGTTCATGCACAGTACCAAGCATAATAGGACCATCAGTGTCTGGAATAAATGTTATACTGACGCAACAGAAACCAACAGCTTAACAGCAGCTTAAGACAAATCTCCCAGCATAGGCGCAGAGTCTCACCAGGTGCTACCAACCAAGTGTGTGCTTCTACATAGAACAAACAATTGTGTCAAGTCACACAGCGCATGTGAGCTGGCGAGTGCGTTTACAGTATTGAGTGACCGTGCCGTCTCACATGAGAGTACTTAAGAGCAAAAGACTTCCCTGTGTACAAAGCATAAACAGCTGAGCCACTGGAACTGTACTAATGAGCCAATACGATCACTATTATTAATACTGTGCCAAAAGCTTAAGGGTCTGCAGCAAGGAATCAAATCTAACAGAGCTCTACTAGTGAAGCACTTAGTCATTTGTTAAATACAGGGGATGGTGTCATCACCCTCCTTGACAAGTTAATGTGGAGGTTACCTGGAGAATCTGTTCCTTCAGCGGACAGGGCAGCAGCACTCTTGCTCCTAGCTAGTGAGGCCTGGGTGGGTGTGAGCAGGCGACTAAGAAGCCCTTCATCCACAGTGTTGGCCGGTGGCCTGCGAGCTACACGGCCCAAAAATAACCCCCCAAAAAAGAGATGGAAAAGGCCCATGAAAGAAAGAGTGGGGTAACAGAGGGGAGAAGGCAAACAAGTGTTAGGAAAGGTTACCATGTGATTCAACCAGTCAGATTCAGCATTAAGAGTCTAAATAGTCTCACATGGGTCCACATTGAACAACAACAGGGCAAAGGACACCATGGAAGAGTATTTAGTGTCTAAGAAAAGTATATTATAACAGTGAAGTATACAAGCTGAATTAGCTTATCAAATCAATGGTTCCATGAATTTGAGCAGAAGGGTGCTGAGGGGAGAAACACTGTGAACGTCAAAGACGACACCATATTACAGGAGTGAAACAGACCAGAGACCATAGTTAGAGAGCAGGTAATGGATCAGACAAGTGCTCTTCTGATTCAACTTCTCTAGGTTTGGGATTTTAACAGGTATTAAGTTTGTTAAGTCTAATTGATAAGAAATCAAAGAACACTTGTTTTTGTAAAAATGAAGTAAAGGTGTTCAGATAGTGATTAATAATAAACTGCCACTGTGCAGTGTTTAATATGCCATTGACAGCAGCCAGTAAAAAAACCCTACACTGAACCCTACACTATAACCCTACAATAAACAGCTGCATGTGAAACTGTTAAATTTGTAGCCCTGCTGTATTTACCTGGTTTCATCACATAAAACACATTGTACATTGGCCAAACAACACTGTGAGCGTTGGTGTTAGTGACAAATCGCAGGCGTTAGTTCTTGTGGTCATTTCTAAATCATGAAAAAGGGTGAAGGTTAATGTTTGTAAACAGCAATATCATCTTCTGAAAAGAGGAAAACAATCAACATCTTGTGACATATAACACCACACTGTTAGAAACACTGGACTGATGGGCAAAAAGGAGTTGGTTAGAAAGCACATCAATTTGCACCATTGTCCTGGAAAGCAACAAAAGAGACAAGACAGTGGAAAGGAAAAAAAATAAAGAAAAATGTGAAGAGTAACGTGGCTCCATGAGACCAAAATGTGCTGAGAGAATGTACATTAACCCCACCAAGCTTAAGTGCAAATAGTTAAAAACAAGCATGCTAGTCTTGCAATGTAGAAATGCAAAAAATGTTGATTGTTCATGCCAGCCACCTTGATCATCCGTTGTTCCCTTATCAGGTTTGGCAGGGCTTTGTGGTCTGCCCACACTTACTCGTGTAAGGGAGGAGCTTCTCATCTTCATGGAACGGCCTACACACATAAGACTGTTGTTACGGCTAAACAAGCCAGCGTCAACAATTCAATTACATACATGATGCTCAAGCAACAAAACATATCTGCCATTCTAACTGCCTTTAAATCTATGTCAAATGGTAGTTCATTGGGTCTTTAACTATTTTAAGCGGCAATGGTTTTGTAAAAATAAAGTCAAATCTGCAGTCAGCTGTTAGACCAAGCTCGAGCACAGTTTGTTAGTGTAAAACGGGGCTCTTTTGCACCTGTCGGCTCCACCTGAGCTTTTTTGCCGTCCTCCTTGGTGGCCTGAGCAGCATTACGATTACTAGGCAACCGGTTACAAGACGAACTTCGGGCTTTAAAACCTGGGAAACAGTGATGAAACACTCACTCAGCAAAGAATTTTAACTGGACTAAGTCACACTGAAGCGTATAAAAAAATAAAAGTCAGTCCTCCTGGATTAATAACTGAATGTAATCTAAAAAAAAAACCTACATAATTGGTCTGGTATTTGCCCCAACCTCATTTAACTTCAGGTCAGATGTTCAGGCAGTAAAACACAGTGACCTACTTGCCATTCGAATGTAACCTCTGCCCAACAATAATGTAGACTTACTTCATTTCAATGTTAAGGTTAAGGTCTAACTGTTGCTCACAATGAAAGGCTTACACACAAATGTGGAGAGAAGGACAGGGAGAGGAAGGAGCACATGAAGCTGAGGAGGAGACTTACTCTTGTCGGGGGATTTGCCGAGGGCAGTGGAGGATGAGGAGAGGCGTTTGCTGATGCCAGCCTCAGACGGCTGCCTCAGGTTGGTGGTGGATGTGGAACGCTTGTCCACTAGGAGGGAGGAGGAGAGACAAACAGGGAAGGAGGGGTTTTACACTGGCTGGGTTGGAAAGGGGCATTTGGGTGCACAGACAATAGGAACAATTCAAGGATCAACAAAACACCCTAACCCTGTGACACGGTGGTGACGGTGCTCAGATGAAAGATAAACAGTGCGCAGTCGGGATGCATCATGTCAGGACTTTCATGACCCATCTTGTGTTTGAAAAACTCCATGTTAGAAAAGTAAAAAAGTAAGAAAGCAGATGACCCACATGTCACAGTGCTACCCAAAGAACACGCCTTGTGCACGCAACGCAAAACCTACTTCACACCAAAACCAACACTTCTCAATAACAACAAGTTTGTCTGAATATTTCCCCAGGCCAAAGCTCATGCTGCAGAAGGAACACTGTTAGTCAAGATAACTGAGGGCTGAAGGGTATGGGGTTCAGTGCGGGGAAACAGTAGGTGTCCGAGTGCCAGTGCCAGTCCAAAACATCAACAAAATAAAACCTTGTCGGCTCCGTGGAGGCTTTTCGGGAGAGGCAGGGGAGATTACTATAGTTACTGGAGATGAGGCGCTGGCATCAGAGTCTCCTGTAGGGAAACAGATCTCTCAGGGATGCGCACTAATACAAGGTGATGCACTTCCTTCAGTCAAGTGGGGGCAATAAATGTAGCACAGGTACAACATCCACAAATACAGCGCGTTACTAACAGAGCAACAATCGTACTTTAAATACAAATAAACAATACAACCTAATGATTAAGTCAGTAAAGATGTGTCTGAAATAATACTTTGGTAAACTGCAGCAACTGCGAAAAGAATATAAGAAATCCTACAATCGATGAGAGTCCTCGAAGCCCATACCTGCTCGTCCATCCGAGTCCGTTAGACCGCCCCAGGACCACCTCTTCTGCCTCTGCTCCACCTTCTGGCTACGCTCTAAAGTCCTCAGCATCACGGCCTTATAGTGCTCCTGGGAAATAACGCCCATTTATATCTATTCAACCACAGGACAAAGAATGAATCTGAATACAAGACAGAAAAACAAGTCACCTTTTCCTCCTCCTGTTTCTGCTTCCTCTTCTCCTCTGCAGCCAGTCGCTTCTGCTCCTCTTTCTTCCGCTGTTCCTCCACCTTTTTATGCCGCTCTTCCATCTGACGTTCCACTTGTAGCTTGGTTTTTCGTTCTCGCTCCATAATCTGGGATTCCCGTACGGCTGTGTTGAAGGCAGGCACAAAAGGGGTTACTATGATATGTTTTCAATACCTAACTTTGTCTAGTAGCGTAATCACATTTGTGGAGTGAGAATTGGATGTATTCTTCCTACCGTGTTGTTTATCTGCTTCCTCTCTTCTCTCTCGTGCCACTCTCAGTTTATCATCGACTCTTAATGCAGCGCCGTCAATAACTGCACAGATACGGGCTTGCATTAAAAGTACAGTGGACACCAGAGCATTACATTGTATTAAAGGAGTAGGAGCACGTGGAGCTCAGTGGGTTGTGGGAGATGCTGCCGATTTGTGCATGTGACTCATTAATGAGCTTTGTAACCTGTTATGGTAATAAGATGATGACTAAGGGCCACCTGTAGTAAGTGAAGCTTAAAGTGCAGTGGAAAGAGATGAGCCTGAAGACAAAAGCAGCATCAGGGCTGTGCTGCAGTGTGTGGAAGTTACCTGGTTTACACCCCTGAGCTTTAACAGTGTTGGCTGTGGGCACCGGACTGTTGCCTGTAAGGCTCCGCCGCTCCTCAGCTTGAGCCTGTGCTGCAGCAGCTGTCGGCGAAAGCAGAAAGAAAGAGCTAAGGGCACGTTTGAAAAGAAATTTCACTTCACTTTGCAGACCATCACTTCCAACTCGTATTTATTTTCCTCACTAAAAAATTACATTTTATTTGCTCCCCAAAGGAATGCCAGATCAAGACAAACCCAACGGATTTGAAACTACAGAACAATTCAGCTATTCAGCCATCTACAAGCCCTGCTGCTCACAGTTCGGCCTGGAGCCAGCCATACACTGTGCTCTGTCACAAGCTCCATGAAACAGGCTGCTGTGAGGAAGCCGTCTGCAGCAACCCTTGTGAGCTTCTTAGAACACAGCGCATGTGTATGAGTAACTACAACACATCCACATTAAAAGATAAAAACATTAACAACAATGAATGTATTACTTTTGAAACAGCACATGCAAACACAACTACAGTCAAAGTTAGTATATTCTATAGCGATGGTCTGGTATTGCTTTGTGTAAATGTTTAAAGTTCAACAAACAAGTATTGAGTACAACAGTCTGCGTACATGTTCATTTTCATGTTCACAGCTGCCAGATGACACCCATCTCGAGATTCTAGTCCCATGACTAAATGTCTTTAGAGCTGCCAGTTGCTCCGTCCAGATCATTCAATACAGCAGCAATCACAGATGCAAGAAATGGACCCAATGTGGTCATTAACTTGACCCTCTGTTTCAGAACCTGCACCACTGCATATATGCCGCATCACAACAAAACAGCGTCTTGGACGTGTGGTCCAATGAGAATGGAAAGGAGAAAATAAAACCTCAGTGGAGCAGTACCATAGAGTAGAATACAAACAGCTGGTCAGACCTATGTGAAAGTGCAGGAAGGAACAAAGAGGACGTGATCCAGCATTAGGAGGCCTGGAGTCAGCCATATCGCTTCCTCATTTTCACACTCAGCTCAGTCTCATCCAACATTATTAAAGACACAGTTCTAAAAGACCTGGAGTGAAACAGTGGATTAAACTGATGACCTGTAACTTAGCGCTGGAGAAACTGACATAAATAGCCAAAGGAAAACTGGAGGACTTTAAAGACATTTGGTTGCCCTTTCTATGCCTTGTAAAAGACTTTGATTTGTAGAAAATAATTTTGTTGAAATTGAGTGAAGGGTGGGTTTTAGGGTGGGGGGGAGGGATTTTAATTCATTTTCTTGTGTTTGTGTGTGTTAAAATTTAAAATTTCAATAAACATATTTGTGAAAAAAAAAAGAAAACAGTTCTAGACAAGGAGGTCAATGGCGTTTTAAAATGGAGCTTTTATAATCTTCGTCTTTTATCGAAAGTGAAGCCGTTTTTATCTTTTAATTTGCTTGAACAGGTCGTGCTTTTCCTTCTTCTCGTCTGGACTACTGCAATGCCCTTTATTCAGGCATTGGCCTCAAAGCACTTTCCCGATCGCAGTTCGTCCAGAACTCTGCAGCACGACTTCTAACAGGAGCCAGAAAACACGAGCACATCACCCCTATTTTAGCTTCTTTGCACTTTAAAATGTTGTTCGTTTTTAAAGCTTTGAATGGATTGGCCCCTCAGTATATTGTAAACCTCATCCGAGTCTATACTCCGGTGCGCACTCTGAGGTCTGAGGCCCAGCTACAGCTTGTGGTTCATAAGACAAAGCGTAAAACTGGAGGGGACAGAGCGTTCTCCGTTGTCGGCCCACAGGTGTTGCACACTCTGCCCCTCCACGTCCAAACAGCCCTCACTGTTTTGATGATTCTGTTGAGACGACAATAAGCAGGGAGTTACAAAACTGAATGCCAGGTTGATGCAGACTAGTGTAACATTGGCCGCTCGGTAATATCGGCCCGGAATGGGGCCCGATGAAAGAGGGAGAACTGAATGAAGCTAAACAAGCAAAAGCAATGCATTCAGTCACATTTAGTGAATGTGTAGAATACTTCAGGAGGTTTTGGCAGCACCTTGTTGGTAAAAATGATGAAAGTGATAGAAACTCCCCAGTGCCCAGTGTCCACTCCCCGTGATCAGCCCAAATCAGTGGAGGCCTAACGAGAGGTATTTTGGAGTTTCTCAGCTCAAATCCCACAAAGATCCAGTCAATACAAAGTGGGCTTTACACAGCGGGTGGTACCACAAATTGAATGTCAAATGACTGGTTCTTATGATTTTCAGTTGTCTTTAAAGCAAAAATGCAAAAGAATGATGTGTACCAGCGGATTGTGATCCAGGAGTAAAAACAGCAGACCAGGGAAGGGCTGTGACCTCAGGCAAAGACATTGGTGGGTAATGCTGATGGCTGAGTGAGCTAATGAGTGGATCATGTAACTCCTCTGACCGCGCGCTGCCTGTGTCCAGAGCCTTTGTCTCACATTACTGCGCTTCCCTGTCTCTGAACTTCCAAAACAGAACATGAATAGTTAGTTACTGCTGCAATAATTGATATTACAGATCAACAAAACGGGACAGTGTGATGTTGGGAATATCCCCAAGTATGATTAGATTTGCAACATGCTTTATTTTTGATAATCGTTTTGAATTTATTTGGGATGTGCAGTTCACAGACCATAAACCTTTGTAGCATTTATCGGGACACTGCTGAACTTGAAAAGCAATGTATGTTTTAAATGCAAAACTCATAAAGTATAAACCTAGAGAGACAGGAGGATGTTACCGGTAACTTCTTGGCAAAAGTATTAGCCACTTCAATTACTACTTACTACTAAAGTGCAGCATTTGCCATTATTTCCAATTGTGATTTAGCTCTACAACAATAAAAAAAACAGGACATGAATGTGCTGATCAGGTTGCCTTGGCTGAATGACTAATGACTGCAGGGAGCCAGTTTCCACCACAGGCTGTATGGGGCAGGTGTGCCGTGGTCATAGACATGCAAAGAGCCCTCAGACATCACTTCATCACTATGGTGATGCTCGCCACACAACGCGAACATGACTGCCCTCCATATCACTGCTTATCCACTGATAATCTGACCTGTGCAACAAACAGGTCGGTCTATGAGCAACTCCAGAAAATCTCCCTGGGAAAATATGACAACAGGCAGCTGGACATAAACATATTGATTGTGGGAGCTGGCTCATTAGCCATGACTACACACATCAGAAACAGCCCATCAGTATCACCAGAGAAAACACCAATACTCATTCTAAATACGCAGACTGCAGAGTTCACTTAGCGCTGAAGCAGCGGGATGCAGTGTACAGGAAGTGCCAGTCTACTTAATGGTGGGGTGAGCGGTCCATTATCACCCAGAACGTCAAATTTAAGTCTCCAACCACATCAAAGAATCACAGATTGTTCTTGTTTTTAGGATAAAAGCAAACTATTCCTTGATCTATGCACAACAAGACAATGCCTACACTTGCACTCTAACACAACAAGACTTGTGGATAGGATTACTTAGAGCTAACGTGCAAAGGTAAGCCTCTGCTATTTGAAGTACAAGTAAGTCAACACACATTCTTTCACAAAGAGTCTCCTTAAGGGTTTAAAGGCACCGACTTAGACCAAACATACCTAACAACATCATTATTCATTTACCAATGATAGCTGTCAGTCATCCAGGAGTGTTCAACTTTGTACAATATGTGAATATTTATAAAAGTTTTCAAACAGCATTGCAAGTATCAAGTATACAATGACAGTCTGAACTTTATACAAATGACTATGTTTTGCAATTCAAATCTGAGATTGCGCCCAAAGACTAAAGGATTTTATTACCGGGACAACGTGCAAGAGCAAGACAAAACAGGGAGAGATCCAAGAGGCCTGGTGCTAGAATTAAGGCTGGTCCATTTCCTCTTTCGGTTAAATTCGACCAGCTCAGAAATAGTTGTCGTGCTTTTGATTCAGAGCAGCTACAGCAGAGCTGACCAGGATAGCCTTACTGAGTGACAGCGCTCAGTAAACGCAGGGTGCTTTTAAACATTCTTGTGGAAAAGGCCATGTACAGATTCCTGACTATTTTTTCTTTGAAATCATGAACCTTCTGTTCTCACTGCTGGATGATCCACATGATTGTCAAGAATGTTTTGCACAGAATTTGAGGTACTACTAACACACTTCTATCTTCCATCTGAAGAGAGATTGTTAATGGTAAAACCACAGATATGGGGAAAATCAATTCCAGATCAAAAACTCCAACTGGAAAAGTTAAAGGCAACAGGAAGGAGTACAGTTAAATATGGACCCGCTGTTGCCAGAAGTAAAACAAGCCCACACCCACATGGAGACCACATTGATGATTATGATCAAGTACAAGTAGTCACTATTACCACTTTTGTGCTGTATTGAGAGATGAAATGCAGCTTTGCATCTATAATGTAAAATATAGAAGCGTCATTATCTTTGTATTTTATTTTTCGGCCTCTGCTTCTCATATTTCAGTTTTCAATGACCATCATTATAGTAAGGATAAGTCCTCCTCACCCAAATGCACAAGTTCGTTCAGAACATGTTTGGTCCAATCACAGGTCATGTCTGTCTCTCCAGCATTATGCTAAATTCAGGTCAGACATTGTTATGGTGTTCCCTCTGTGGGCAATGGAGGGGGTTTAGCCATATGTCGACAACTAACTGTGAGGCTACACTCGATATAAAATCCAATGGTTTAGTTTCTTTGATGAACTATAGTCTATGAATGATCACTTTAGACGAGCATATTTGAGATACATGTGTTATAAGGACAGTCAATGGCGAAAGGCTAAAGTATTACAATAAATCAAGTTATTCTCAAACACTGAGAAGTCTGATTCCTGTCCAACCAGCCTCGAATAAAAGATGCAGCAGAATTACAGATAAAACGCCTAAGAATCGAGTCGTCACTTCTCATTACTTGATCGGTGACTTCCGGAGCCCATGTACATTAAAAAGGAGTCACAAAGCAGAAGGGTAACATGAATTGAAGGGGTGAAATGATCTGGTATTTCTGGCTAGTATGAGCTGAGGAAAACCTAGAAAAGTGATGCGTTGCAGCAGCGGCGGCGGCTAACGTTCACAAGCCTCTTATGTCTCTTTCACCAACACAACTTCGCCTCACTACTAACACTAATGTACACGATGATCTACTTCAAACTGCTCGAACTACTCAGAAACATAAGTACATGTCGGCGGATGAGTGATAAACTTTTCATTTTGCCTACAGAAACTTTTACTTCACATACGATCAGGAAGCTACTTGCTAGCCGCGTCGCGTTCAAATGACCCGGTGTTAGCCGTGCAATGGTGCGGACCTTAGCAAACATTACCCACGTCAACACGACAAAAGAACAAGCACAAATATACACCACAGTTAGGTTTATGCTTACCCATTTGGGCTCGCAAGCCTTTAAGAGTTGAAGTGCCCTCCGCCATTTCTATGAAGTTTTCTTTACTGTGTTTTTTTCTAACCCAGGGGCGCGCAGCGCATCGTAGCCGGTTGGACGCGGACACCACAGGGACGTGGATGTCAAAGAGTGAGTCACACTGAAGAGGGCTCACTCTGCTGCTCACTCTGCTGCTCCTCACACGGTCACATGCGCTCGTGCTACTTTGCGAGAGTTAGTTTCTCTTTTAAAACAATACATGAAATGCAAATCTGTTTGCTCAGATAATAAATAAACCATTTAGTTTCACCACAGGATACACATTTATATATATATTTTTGTCTCTTTTGATCGGAACACGTCACGTGACCTCTTCACTTCGCTGAACTCTGGCAGAGGGCTAAGAAAGAAAGTGCAGCAGCAACAGGTCAATATTTTGGCCATGTTTGGGTGGGTGAAATGATAAATGGTTACATTTAGCCAATATACATCAAGGAACCACTCACCCCTTCACATTCTCCATCGTACATACATACACCAGTGTCAGACACCGGAGGCAAGGCGGGTGAAGTGTCTTGCCCAAGAACACAACGACAGTGTGCATCTGCGGGTCTTGGGACCGTCGACCCTCCGGTCACTGTCGCCTCAATACTCCTGACGTGAGTAAAAAAGTACCAAGCACTCCCTCTAGTGTTTACTGGTCATGTTTGTCTTTTTTTGGTCTTTTTTTTATTTATTTTTTTAGAATTAGGATAACCCTAACCAAAAGGATATATGCTTACTGTGTACCAACTATGGGGGAAAACATTGCGAGCAGGTCGTCTTGTGACAAGACACCCACCTCCAGTGTCTGACACTGTACATGAATGAGAGTGTGAGTGGGTGAGCGGTTCCTTGACGTAAAACACTTTCACAATTTGAGTGCCTAATGTCCGTCGAAAAGCGCATAAATGTGACCATTTATTGGTCACATTACATTCCAAATAAAAATATGGCTACACCAATACGTTTGAAAACAATTAAACGTGTTTTTTTTTTAAATATACATTTAATGCCATTTATAAAACATACAATAAAACATGCTCATAAAGTAGCACTAATTTAGCAATAATAAAGTAAACACAATATAACAAAAATCTTACCAGTGGGAATATACTTTTTTGGAAACAGTCATCTCCTGGAAAGTGTCTTTCAGCAGCGTCTTCATATGAGAGAATAACACCACTTTACAGGAACCTACTTTTACTGTGACAGGGAACACTGGGTCCTCTGTTCAGATCTCTCTCACATGCTTTCGCCACAGGGCTCCTCATCTGTTGTACATGGTAAACAGGAAGGTTTATCACATAAGGATTAGTGAATCATCCTGGACATAGTTTTGGTCTATTTAATCCTTGAAAAAATGTGACCAAAATATTTGACTGTTTCTCTACAGGCCCCTGACCATTTAATGACGAATAGATGCTTTAAGTAAATTGTGTAAAGCTGGACTTATCATCAATGCCCCATGCTTTTTGAGAACAATTAGAGAAGTTACAGGTACAGTCATGAAGTTTTGGTTTATGTGGTGACTTGTAACACAGATGCATCTTTGCAGCTCTTGGATTAGGCGGTAGGAGAGCTGCGGGCTGGGCCAGCTGAGATAAAACATAGGTGGACATGTAAGATGTCTTGATTCCTCAACAGGACAGAACATGTTTGTTTCATCAAGAGCAATAGCAAGCAAGCAAGCATCAAGAGCAATAACAGAGTTTGAATGCTTTAAGAGCCAGCTTTCCCCTGATATCTTGAGCAAACACTCCTCTTCATTTCAGTTTGTTAAAAACTGTGGTGCAACCCTGAATTAAATGTTGTAAAAATTCCCATACCAGGGACTGGACAGAAGGGAAAAGTGATTTTTTAGCATAAGCAAATGAACAGTTTTCTTATCTGATTCAAACTGTCACTTTACTCCTGACAGCTATAAGGTGTCAGGATTAAAGTTAAAGAAAAAGACCCTTATCTTTGAATTTAAAAATCAACCAAGAAAATGTAAAATTATTATATAATAAAAAAATAAGTTGGATAAAGGGATACAATTCCATTCGATTGGCCGATTGTTCATAACATGTGAAAAGTACAGAAAACAAGCAAAAGAATAACAAAAGAATAGCTCAGAACAAATAAATCTGCTGGAAAATAACAAGCAGTGGACCTCAAAATAGATCGTTAAACAATTAACCCCAAACAACTGAGGAATGTGGTTGTGTAATACTATTTCTAGTCAGCAGATGGTAGTGTACAGACAATTACAAACTTGTCTGTTTCTTATGATCAATCGAAGTGACCACAAACACAGCAAGAGCACATGAACAATGTTGGTATATTTACTATATCTATTTTTGGCATGTATAATTGGAGAATACTATAAAGCATTTGTGAAATGTAAACTTCAGTTCTAATAATTTGTGTCTTGCATACAACAAGATTTGAACTGATTATATACTGCATATTGCTTATGCAGGATCTATTTTTCAGTCTTTACATCAGGTGTGGAGTGACTGGACCAGATGTGGAGTCAGATCCATTTGTGGATGTAAAGAGATAAGCTGAAAGACGGCACATTACATTTATGGACTTTGACTCTTAGTTGCATTACTTACCTAACTCGCCACGCTGTGGCCATGCTGCTCAGTCAGTTAACTCACTTGTATACGTTGATCATATAAAACTTTCTCAGATGGGAAAAGTAACCAACAATTTAGGCTCTGACAGCATTTATTTGTTATTCTTAATATTGTTGCTCAAAAAGGAAAAAGCATGTTCTTTTGTAAGATTTTTAAAGAAAGTTGATGATGACGATGTCTGATTAATGTTCTAGTTTTGCAATAATCACACACAAACCATGAAAATGCACAATTTCAGGTAATTTAAATCAAATCAATTGCTCACAAAAAATGCTTTTAAGTCTAAATTAATTGTACAATGAGCAAATATATTTAATTTCTACCCACTTCTCCAACAACATTTTTTTTAAATTAATTTTCATTTTCCTAGTTGTATTAAAACATTTTTATTCTATCACTGAGTAACTGGGACAAAGCAATTTCCCTGTTGAATCAATAAAGTCTGGGTAAGCCTACCTCACGGCCACACTGTGCTTCTGGCCTTATGAAGCAAACATCCTGCAGCGGCCACCAAACAGCAGTGAACACTAATTACATCTGTTGACCTGCTGATAACGTTGGGAACAAAAGTAATATGAATGGGGAAATTACTGGACTGTGTTTACTGTTACTGACAGAATAGAAAAACAAATATTTAAGTTATATTTTGTTCTGCAAAATCTCACTCAAACCTTTTGTTTCTTTAGCTGGCAGTGTGACTAGTATTTTCATGTGTAACACTGGTCATTTAAACAGTAACATAAGGATCTGTTCAAATAAAGGTGTGGACCACTGCTTTCTAAGATTTCACACAAGCGAGTCGCAGAAAACTGAAAACCCTTGAAGCAAAAAGCTGAGTATGGTTGTATAAACTCATTCAACTATGATCATGTACTACTATAGAGATTACATTGTAGTATTTATCCTTGTTTCATGTTTATTGCAGCTGATCAATGAGTAACTTGGTCAGAGGGCGTGGAGCATTTCTTTCTGAGGAATAAAGACACTAGCTTACATATTCATGCTTCACTTTGAGGAAAAACTGTGTTTAAATATGTGTGTTAACTGTAACTCCAATATCTCTCATTAGAAAGAAATGAACCTGGTAAGTAAGGCCACTTTTAATTATTATTATCACACTCATTTCTAATAATCTCTGTATTTAATCTTTTTCAGTGAATTGTCACTGCTCAAGAACAGAATTTTGCTGTTGTCATGCATTTAGTCAGAGGTCTGTTTTTACTGGTCATATGTGTGCAGCTATCATGCCTACAGATCTCAAGTAAGATGGTGAAACGGATCATTATTAATGAATCTACTTGACCTAACATGCCTTTGTATGTTTGAATTGAGGTATCTTTGCCACCGGCAGCAGTCTTTGGGGTAAGAAGCTGGAGTTTAAGATGCCTCAATGTCGATGGGAGCTCAATCCGGAGACGGTGATACCAGAGCTGACGGAGCTGAGCGTTTGCATGCTGCTGAAGTGTGCTCGTGAGACAGAGTGGACGGCTTTCGTCTACAAGGCTCCGGGGAGCAGTGACACTGAACTTGGCCTTCAAGGCAAAAGTGACCATCTGTCGTTATGGTTGTTTGGAAATGAGACAAAAGTAAAAAAAAGACTAATTCTAAATCAGTGGCACTCTATCTGTATCACATGGTCTGGAAAACAGCAAAAACTGAACCTTCACGTTGATGGAACAACGGCCAGCTCGAGATCTTTAGGAACTACAACGCGCACACATTTAGCCTCTAATGGCACTCTTACTTTGGGGCGACCTCACTTTGTGAATGGGGAAAGCGTGCAACCAGAGTTTGGGAAAACCCTAATTGGTGACATTAGTCAATTTAGAATATGGTCCAAACAATGGAGTGAAACAGAACTGAAAAGACAAGAATGCACCGAGGCAGATGTGATCAGCTGGGACCAGAGACACTGGAACTCTGCCTGCTCTCCTCAGACAGACTCCAGCCTGCACTGTGGTAAATATATCCTCAATGAAATTTGCTAGCACCAAATTATTTCATTAATACTGTGGATTTTTGCTCTCTGTGTTGTGTTTGTGTATGGCTGAAACAGCTAATCTATTAATAGACTACTGAGCAAAAATGACATGAACATTTTATATTTTTAATGAAAACCTACATTGGTTTTCAAGTTAGGGTATGCAGTGTTTTGTACATTGAAAATGTCATAAATATCTGTCCGTGTCTCGTCCAATCAGAAAGCAGAATTGGCACCAGGAGCCTCCAAAAACACTCATTTTAAGTTTACTCCATCAACATGTCCTCAAGCCGCTCTACGTGATAAAAAAAAATGAAGAAATACAATTATTACAATTTTATACACCATACAACCAAGCGATTGATCGTAAAAATAATCGGTAGAATAATCGAGTGTGAAAATAATCGTTAGTTGCAGCCCTACAACAAACTGAACACTATCAGCAAGTACCAAATACAGTAGCCAATATGCACATGGTCACTGAAGAGTTAGCCAACGGTGTCTCTCATTTTACAAACATAAATTTGTCTAACAGTACATTTGCATATTTAACTAAATAAGTGACTTCACAATGAAGTTGTAAGTAGTGCTGCTTTTTTGTTTGTCTTTTTCAGAATGGTCAAGTTTCAAAATCAAAATGATGAAGATAGTTGCCGAACATGAAGATATCAGCGATGATAGCTGTTCACTTGCTTCTGTGAAAAACACCACACAGCTCTGGGTATAAATTATTTGTTACTTTTGCAACCAACGCCTTGTTCAAACTGACCACACTCTTGTCATTTTTTTTTACAGTTGAAATCCATCTTTCCGAGCAACATTTCTGTGAATAACATCATTATCTCACCAAGGTACTGTGAAACTGTAAAGTTTGCTATTGAAATACATGAGCAAGGTCGTGCTATTGAAATGATGAAAGCTGTTGCTCATGTTCCCATATAGCAAGTCATGCAGCTCAGTCAACACGCCAGCTGTATTACATGCACAGCAGCTTCAGGTAATTTACATAACAATGACATATTAACATCCTGGTGACTGCAAATCACATAGAATTGATTTTGTCTTCAGGAATTGCACTCTTTGACGTCCGTCTGCATCACATGGTAAACAAAATTGACATGACCTGAGCTAAAACATAGACTAACTATGTCCCTTTGCGAATAGTTTTGGTGCTGAGGTTTTTGTGAAAGCGGAACCTGCAGCCGATGTGGGAATGGTTCAATCTGACATCACTGTGAGACTAAGTTCCTCATTTTCTCTGGACCTCCTCAATGTGACGGCAGACCCTGACAGCATTTTCGTGTATTCTGTGGGTGAGTATAGCCCACTTTATAGCACTGTATCACATGTGGGATCAGAACAGTTATTAATCAACATGTCAGCTGTCTAAAGAAGAACGTACACTGTTTCTGTGTACACTGAGATGAGGAAGGAGGGGATTACTGAAGGATTTGAATGATCATTAAAGCAATAAAACCACAGAGATACTGTCCCCAGATAAACAAGGAGATACAGATGCCCTCGAGCACATCCTGTATGAAAGAGATAACACTTTGGAGTTAGTTAAGCTTCCGCACTGGTAAATCACATCATTTTTTGGATTAAAACTATACGGTGTATGAATGGGGAATTTGCAACAGGTCTGTTTTATACAAAAATTATAAATTGACATGAGGCTTGTATCTCTTTTTTTTATGTAGATTGTCCAACAGTCAATACAGCTGGTTCTCCAATTGGTTATAGTTTAATAATAGTGTCTTTTTCACCCTCTTTGGAGCAAGACCAACAGAAAGTGTGCCATTGTATCCTAGTATCACAACAGAGAAACCTCTAGATATAAACAAAACATTTGGGGAATAGAAATACTGTATATAGTAGTGTTATGCCTGTACTCTTTTACTTTTTTAATTGTGTATTTTGTTGCTCCAGACAGAGCAGATCTCTTTTTTAGAGTGGATCTGTCATTGGTAATAGGAGGGTCTCTCTCAGACACCCTGATTTCCATAAAAGCTTTGGTAAGAGATTTATTTATTGTTGCTTTTAATTTTAAGCATCAAGCGGCATAACTGTTTTTTCTTGGGGGAAAAGGTGGATGAAAAGTTGAATTACAGCAGCACCATGACAATGCTGAACTTTGTTATAACCAGGTAAGTTGTGTTGAAAAAAAGAAAAAAAAAGAAAAAATGTAATGTAATGAATTTTTCATTTTTACAGCAGTCATGTCCAGCACAGTGGACCTTCGGTAGGCGTCTATGATGTTATCTCAATGATTAATGAATTCCGTCTGAATTTAAACATTTTTCTTCTCTTCTTCCTAGGCTTTCCTCACACAACAAAAACAGTATGTAAAAAAAAAAGTTGTGCAGATCCCCCCCCTAATAATAATAATATTTTTCAGTAATATTTCATTTTGTTTTTCCCATTAACAGATACAACTGTTCCTTCCATGTTCAGGAAGATTACGTTTACAATTCGTCTGAAGTTCAAAATTTTATAAAAAGTTCCCTGACTTTCACTTTTTCAAACGAGTCCATCAGTGTTCACACAGTCAACCTGGAGATAAGGCTAATAGGTACACATTTATTCAGATTTACCCCTTTAACCCCCGCCTTCACCGAGTACATTTTCTCCAGTTCAGCTTTACCCAAATTTAAAAGGTCACAGCCTATAGGCCAGTGTAACGCCTAATTTGAAAGCTAAGACCTACAAAACTGATCTAAACGGAGATTTTTCCTCACAATGTTGCCACATTTTTTAAAAACATTTTTTAAATTACTTTTTTGATGGATTTTCGTCCAATTTTTTGTCACATTTTCATCGCTTTTTATGGCTTTTTGGTCGCTTTTTGGTTGCTCTTTTGTGGCTTTTTTCATCGCTTTGTCATCACGTATTCTCGCTCTTTTGTTGCATTTTCATCCTCGTTTTCGGCTCATTTTCGTTGCATTTTTTACCATTTTGACCAAGAAGCTTTTAGATTCGGGTAAAGTCAAACTGGAGAAAATGTGCTCGGTTCAGGCGGGGGTTAAAACGTTAATAAAACACAACACATTTTGTCATTAGCCAATGTCTTGCAGAGCCCCCAGATTGCCCTGAAGAACCAACAAGATCAGCATTCTACGGTGATTATTACTGGCCTGCAACATTTCCACAGGCCATTCAGACCATGAGGTGCTATGACCCGCCACACGAGAATGCATTCAGGCTTTGGTAAGGGTTTCAATGCTGCTTCTGTATATCACATCATCTTTAAACAGTGAATAGATCCACCTTTTTCCAATATCATACATTTCTCATATTTCTGTATTGGTTGAGTGAAAAATGGTCAGACAAGCTACTTTGGCCAATGGCAATAAGCAGAAGGGAAAAAGAAACATGAATGGGCAGCTTTTGCACGTTGTGTATTTCGGATTTAAAGGAGAAGTAACGAGGGGTAATATAAGTGTTAATGGGATGATTGGGATGACCAGGTCCCCTGGTGTCTCTGGCCAGAAAATCACCTTGCAACTTTCCCTGCTCCGGGTCAGAGGCGCAATACACACTAGTGAATTATGAAGAAGAAGCTAGCAGGCTAATGGGCAAAGCTAACTGCGGGCTAGCGCCACTTTTGCAGTATTTGCAGCCAAGTTTGAGTGACAAAAAATATTTTCAATGTGTAGTTGGGTTGTAGCGTTGTTGTCAGCGTAGTATTTACTCTCACGGACAATTAATAAGTAAAAAAAACACATGGCTTCTTGGGGCACGAGTTACTGTGAAAGTCAATACTACGCTGACAAAAAAGACAAAGGGAGAGAGGGATATTGTACATTCGATTACAAGGTGGACACAATATTTTTTTTCACTCAAAATTAGCTGTAAATGCTGTTTAAGTGGTGCTAGCCCGCAGTTAGCTTTGCCCGTTAGCCTGTTAGCTTCTTCTTCTTCGTGATTCTGTTAGTGTGTATTGCGCCTCTGGCCCAGTGCAGGGAATGTTACAAGTGTGGTTTTCTGGCCAGAGACACCAGGGGGAGATGAAAGACCCCCCATTACCCCCAGAAGGAGTGCAAAAAGGATTTATTAAGGTAAATAGATTACCTTGTACTGTTTTAATACATTGTTATGATCATTCTAGTAAGTTGGAGATAAGCACGGACACATCTAAATGGGAAAACCCTGATATGACAAACTGCAACCCCATAGTGACTATACCCCAAATAGAAAATGTCACCGTCACTACAGGTAAGAATGGCAGGAAGTATTAAGCTGATTTTTTTTAATGACTAAAAACTATCATATTCCTGTGATTTCTCAGATAATGCGGCGGAAGTTGTGGAAGCCTTACAGGATCTGGTGAATATGCAGCTCAACAATTCTCCACAGCTGTCCAGTGACGACCTGGACACAGTGGTGGCAAAGCTCAACGAAGTAGTGGACGTGGGCACCAACTCTGTGCTCGGTGCAGACATCGTCACGATTGTGGCCAATATACTTGTTTCCAATACAAATGTGACCACAGTTTCTGACGTGTAAGAGGAAGGAAAGGTATTCTTCACAGATGCACATGAAAGGAGTTTGATTTACTGTTGTTTTCAAAAGGGTGTTGAGTCTGACGTCAAAGATGGGAGACACTATGGATTTCCAGGGGACATCTGAGAGTATAACAGCCCCAGCTCTTGCGCTCTCACTGTGCAACGTGGAAACGGAAGGATTTAGTGGTCTCACGTTCGGCGTATCTTCTGTGTCTAGTAACCTAGAGCCTGAGGTGGGACTCTAATGTAAACTAATGCAACACAAACCACACACCTTCAAGTGCAAAGAGGGCCATAGACTGTATTCACGGTGCGATGCCATTAAATCCAAACTTTTTTTATATTGCACATTAACCTCTATACCCCCAACCTCAACAGAGTGCATTTTCTCCGGTTCGGCTTTAACTAAATAAAAAAAAAAAAAGTAAAAAAAGTGACAAAATGAGATGAAAAAGAGGACTAAAAAAACAACTAAAAAGTGACGAAAAGGGGATGAAAAAAAGTCAAGAAAGTGACAAGAACGCAGCACAAAAACCACAAAATAGTGACCAAAAGGGGAAAAAAACGGCAATGAAATATAAAAAGTGACGACAGCGCAGCAACAACATGAGTAAAATGATCAGTTTCGATGAGTTTTGTAGGTCTTTGCTTTCAAATGAGGCACAACACTGGCCTGTGTTGGCTGTAGCCGAAATGGAGAAAAGCAAAACAGGTAAAAAATGTACAGTTGATATATAACGATACAAAGATCCAAAGAGAAAGGGGTTCTATGGGACATTTCTCGTAGGCCTACTACTTTTCCTACGTCTTAATTTCCACGTAAAAAAATAATATCTTGCTTAATACTTACCCATAGGCCTATAATAATCAGAAAACCATACAAACCTGTCATATCTACTTTAAAAGGTAAATTCTTTCATTTGTGACCTGTCCTCTGCCTCCGATTTAAACTTTAACCCTTTAAGTTTGGAATGTTGTGTTGTCATGTGAGCGAAACCAATTGGAAAGTACTTTTACAGCCTCAAGCATAATGAGTTACATTATGTAAAGGTAAATGGCTCGAAAGTTAATAATGAATCTGCAATTTCTGTCACTTTTAGGTTTTTATCGACCAGCACTTTGTCAGTGATGAAATTCCAAACATAAAGACAAGCATTTCTTTGCCACCTGAAGTTCAGAATTTCTTTTCTCGCGACAAGAATACAACCCGTCTCCAATTCCAATTCTACGCAACAGATGAGCTTTTTCAGGTACTGTTGCAGTACCAGTATATAGTCGCATACAGGGGCCTAACAGTCAGACATCTTGTAATTTTGCCTTTGCAGGAACCATATTTCGCCAATTCAACAGTAAAAAGGACTCTGAATTCTTATATTGTTTCAGCCAGTCTAAATAACAGCAACGTGATTGACCTAAAAAACAGAGTGGTGCTGTATATGACGCACCAAAAAGTAACACAGGTAATGCATTTAACTCCAAATGGGCTCAATAAACCTACACGAGTAAACAACATTGTTCTTTTTGTATTTTACAGCCCGGTAATCAAGTGCAGTGTGTGTTTTGGGATTTTCATAAAAATGGTTTGAGGCTTTGCTTTTCTAATCTGGGCTAGCATAGTGATTCCTGCTTTATTCATGCAGTCTGTGTGTTTTAGGCGACCATGGGGGTTGGAACGATAGAGGCTGTGAGACCCAGAACATCTCTCGGTACCAGACCAGATGCCTGTGCGATCATCTCACACATTTTGCAGTATTACTGGTGAGTCACTTCACTATTCTGTTCATTATTAAGCAAGTGCAGCAAGCAAAGACACACATGCTGGAACAGACTGTGTGCAATCTGGTTTATTCCTTCTATTATCCTCTGCTTGTAGCGGCTCAATATGTCTATTAGTTGTATCTACAATACAAAGGAAGACACCAAAAACAAAGTGGCAATACCGTGATGTCTTTCATCTGACTGAGATTTACACAGACATCCCATGCAGAAAAAGAAAAATGCATTTTAATCACAATCTTCCTAATTTAGTCTTTATACTGTTAAATCTCTATGTTTACATGCAGTCAAAAAAACAGAATATTTATTTATTTATATTCTATTTTTACTGTAATTACATATCTGTTCAATAAGATTTTGAAAAACAAAAACCCAACAACACTGGCTAAACATAACATTGTATATTATATCTATGAACTTGCCTCCTGAGACACACGTGGTACAGTAGGTGGTGGTATGCACCTAAGCTCTTGATTATCGCCTGCCAATAAACTAAAAAAGAACACGGTGAACCCCAAACACTGCACAGCACCGCACTTTCGGAGCGAGGAGGAAACAGATTACTTTATTAGTGCGTTGAAAGACATGTATATTGACGGTATAAAGCATCGAGATAGCATATTTGCGTCATGATTTTCTCCATGCATCACGGTTTAGAACGGAATATCCCAATTGCTTTGAAAGACCATGTATACAGGAGTGTGTCTGTCTGCTCACACATGTAAATGGATTATTCCAAATGTCTCAGAAACCGGAATATTGACTTTAACCGGAAAATTTACGGTATATAAACGGACATATTGATGAAGCTTGGCACTCATAGATGTGATCTTTCCAAAGCAATAAAGATAAAATATCACAGTGAAATCCTTATAGCAGGATTTAACAGTTATGCTGTATCTATTTGTGCTGTCCCTAATGTGTCCACAGGAGGGAGCCTGACAATGCTTTTAACCCTATAATGATGTTTTTACAGGACGTATCCGGAGCTCCCGTCAGTGAACTTGACTCTTACATCTTGACAGTTATCTCTTACACTGGGTGTGGTATTTCTGCCATCTTCTTAGGCCTCACCCTCCTCACTTATCTTGCATTTGGGTAAGTCACAAAAAAAAAGGTTCAGAAATGTGAATTGCGAAGGCACAATTCACCAAATCATTTATTGTAATCGCAACATTTGGTGATGCAATACCTACCCAACAAGAAGCAACAATATATTGCACCATCACTCAGATCTTCCATCTGACTGACATTGACACCATTTTCTGCCACCCAATCTAAAACAAAAACATATGATTTCCTATTTCATTTCCGCTTTAGCCTTGCTTTTTTTCTTTTTTAACACAATTGGTTGAAAAAAAGTGTAACTTATTGGTGTAGTGTCGCAATAATATCGCTATAACAATATATATGACAGTTTTGTTCAAATATAGCAGTTTTTTTCATGATGATGTGCAGCCCTATTGTGAGGAGTCAAATAAAACCGTTCCCCCCCCCAGGAAGCTACGCCGGGACAATCCCTCTAAGATCCTCATCAACTTGTCCGCAGCTCTACTGGGGCTCTGCATGCTTTTCCTGCTCAACTCTTGGCTCTCATCTTTCTCCAACTCCGGCCTGTGCATCGCCACCGCGGCTACTCTGCATTACTTCCTGCTGGCCTCTTTCACATGGATGGGCCTGGAGGCTCTGCACATGTACCTGGCCCTGGTTAAAGTCTTCAACATCTATGTGCCCTCATACATGCTCAAGTTCTGTGCTGTCGGATGGGGTGAGGAATTCATCATCTTATTCATTTATTCAGCTGTTTTTTTTCCCCCCCGGTGCGTGATACAGAGTGGATTACATGGGCTGACACAGACAACAGTGCGTCACTCTTTTTGTGCACAAACTGACTGACATTGGTTGTGTTAGAGAACCAGATCACACATTTCTCTTTGTGTAATGTCAAACATTTCTATTTGATTATACAATTCGTCAGCTTTGCATCAACAGAACACTGGAGGATTTACTTCTAGACTCTGGTAGTTTAAAGGAATAGTTCAGCGTTTTTCCATACTGAGATAAGTTCTTACCTGAGCTCAGACGAGTTGATACGTACCTGTCTGGTCTGTGTGCGTGCTCGTGGAAGCTTCACCCCGTTTGGAGCTATAGGAATATACTGGGAGAGGCCAAATGCTAAAAACATCTTTTTTTTTTTTTTTCGTGACTGAAGGCACGCACAAAGATCAGACAGGTACGCATCAACTCATCTAATCTCAGGCAAGAACATATCTCAGTATGTAAAAACGGTGAACTATTCCTTTAAGACATCATCCATATAGTAATGCATAAAAGTTGGGTGTTTTTTCTGGTTTCGACATGATTTACATCCGATTTAGACACAACTTTGTCAAATTTAGTTTGACAAAATTGTGTTAATTTATTAATTTCTACTAAATACCCGGTTTGAGTCTTAACTTGGTCAAACGCTTTATTTGATGGCACTCGGTGGGACAGTTTGAGAACAACTGCAGTAAGGTTTTATCCAGTTAGGTACTCCTAAATCAGTGGTTCCCAAACTGGGGTCCAGGGCCTCCTGGGGGGCCTTAAAGAGACGACACGGGGCTCCCCAAAGCTTGTCTACAAAACAAGTACATTGGGAAAAAAACTGTTTTGAAAGGAAAAATACATGTCAAATTCTTGTCACTTTTTTTGTCACGTTTTCGTAACTTTTTGATGCATTTTCATCTCTTGTTTTCGTCACTCTTTTGACACTCTTTTGACACTCACTTCAATAAGCTTTTAGATGTGGGTAATGCTTTGATGCCTGGATAATAACTGAAGAAAATGTGCTTGGTTGAGGTGGTGGGTTATTTAAAAGGCGCTGGGTTGAAGGCCGACAGTGGCTCAGTAGAGTGGGCCATTTAATGACTGATGATGTCACTCCATGAAGACAACCCCCCCCCCCCAAAAAAAAAAAAAAAAAAATCAATTTATGTTTAAAATGGCTGTTTACATTTTGGACAGGCTTTCCTCTGGTCATTGTGAGCCTTATACTGGCCATAGATAAAGACAGCTACGGTGGTTCCTCGTCTGAAGAGGCTGCAGTGGCGCTTCAATCTACGGATGAATTGTAAGTTGCTTTTTTATTAATATAAGCTATAGACATTTGTCAAAAAATAAATGAAATGTAGCTAATCATAGATATTGAAAGCTGACTTGCTGTGTCCTGCTTGGCCCGCTAGCTGCTGGGTGACAAGTGAGGAGGTGCTCTATGTCACCGTGGTCAGCTTCATCGCCCTGATCCTCCTGGCTAACCTCTCGGTGTTTGTGGTGGTCCTCATCCAAATAAAGCGCATGAAGATCAATAAGCCGTTGGCAAACACTAACAGCATCGTGAACGACCTGAGAGCAGTGGCCAGTCTCACCGTGCTGCTGGGCCTCACGTGGTCAGTGGGCTTCCTCTCATTTGGCCCTGGACGGGTAGCCATGTTGTACCTGTTTTGCATCCTCAATACCATGCAAGGTAAAAAAAATAAAATAAACTAATGTGCATCATTCAGGGGTGTTTTGGGAGAGTGGCCTTAAAGCAGTACTAAGTAACTTGTTTACCTTAATACATCTTTTCCGTAGTCCCTCTGGGTGTAATACAAGTGTTAATGGGATGATTGGGGGGTCTTTCATCTCCCCCTGGTGACTCTGGCCAGGAAACCACAATTGCAACTTTGCTGCCTACGGGTCGGAGGCCCCAATAGACATTAATAGAATCACGAAGAAGAAGCTAACAGGCTAATGGGCAAAGCTAACTGCAAGCTAGCGCCACTTAAACAGTATTTACAGCCAAGTTTGAGTGAAAAAAATAATCTCCATTGTGTAATTGGATGTAAAATATGTCTTTTCTATCAGCGTAGTATTTACTCTAACAGAGTAAAAAAATGCAACATGCTACGACACCTGCAGTGGTGCTTATGCCTTCTAGTTACTTAGTACTGCTTTTATGAAATAGGAAAACACACACAATAATTCTAAAAAAGAAGGAGAATGTGTCAGCAAACATCGAGGCTGAGTTGCTTCAGTTGGATAGCTGATGAAAACATTGCACACATTAGTCACAGATATTTTGATTTAGATGGTAATAGTACTAGTTATTAGTACTAGTTATCAAATTAGATGCCATAGCCTTTTTGATCACTTCTTAAACACAGCCTCCGATTCCCCTTTGCTTTGAAAGTGCGTCTAATCATTGTGCCGCCTTGTTCCAGGATTTTTTGTGTTTTTGTTCCACTGTTTGATGAAAGACAATGTGAGGAAACAATGGAAAACGTTGTTGTGCTGTGGCCGTTTCAGACTCAGCAACAACTCAGGTAAATGATGGAGCTCAGTACTGAGCGGTGGAAATGCACTGTTTCTCTGGTCTGTTGAGGCACTTTAATGTTGTGTTTTTCTGTTTGTGTCCAGACTGGAGTCACTCAGCGACAGGAGGGTACCAAGGCAAAAAGAGACATTTTGTTAACATGGATTCAGATTCTTTCGCCACCACTACCACTAGGAAGGTTTCTGACTCCTCAAGTTAATTGGAAAAGACAACGAGACTTTGCATTAAGATAAAGGATTCAAGCACATTATTTGTGTTTCCAACATGTAAAAAGCACAAGAAAGAATAACACTCTTATTTGCTTTGGTTATCAATAATAAAATAGACATTTAATTCAAGCCTTTCTGGTTTGGTTTCATAGTATCATATTCATAACAAGTATTTAGGTCGTAGAAGTGAAACGTCCTCAACTCAACCAAACCCAGTCCAGTCGACAACTTTGCTTTACTACTTCCTGGACAAACAGGAGCCATCACAAACTTTTATCTTTTGTCACATTAAAACACAGCACAGTAGCCTCTATCTTGTATTTGCAATGGACTTGATTTACTTTTGCAACACGGCTCCGATCCACAGCAGTTGATCTGTAAACTTGTATTTGCCTTTTGGCTGAAGTAAAGGAATGCATTTAAAAGGTGTCGTGTAGCTTCTGGAGGAACTGGCAGGTTGACATTCTGGTCATAGCTGTCTGCGCACAGGAGGCATCACACACCCTTTCACTCTGACCCACACAGTCGACGTTGAGGAGCATTAAGTGTGTGGACACGACTTCGACTAATGACACGGACGCATGTCACTTAGTTCTTCCGCCTCATGTTGGTAAACAAGGCCTCTTTTGGGTCATCTTTATTCGCACATCCAATCAGGTAAGACAACAGGCATGGGCATATTTGGGCAATGTGTTGAAAATTTTAGTCTCATCAAAATTGAGTGTATATTTTCATTTGACATAGTACTGCTGTCGTAAGAGTAGGTATAATTATAATCAAACCTTCCATTCCTTCCTTCTCATTTGATCGGATCACTTGATTTGAGGTTTGCATGGGACAAAGATGTAAAAGTGTTGAACTGTGATGGAACTTTTCTTGACAGCTGACCCAATGGACGATTCAACAGAGAATCCAATAGACGTGAAGGTGGAGGAGCACTCTCAGAGTCTCATCTTGACTTACTTTCATGGAGATTGCAGCAGCATGGTGGACGCGCACTTTAGAAGGGCCCTCAACAAAGTCAAAGTGAAGGTGCCTGCCAAAAAAGCGAGTAGGCCAGCAGAAGAAAAGAGAATACACAAAAGGATAAAAAGTGGTAATTCATTCCTGATTAAGCTTCACATAAGTTGCACCGTATCTATGCTGACTGTGGTAATGTCTTTCACAGAGGAGAGAGAATTTCAGGAGAGCCCCGCAGACACGTACCCAGCGACTCAGGTTCGACCGGTAACAGAGCACCTTCTGATGTTCAGTCCCACAGAAGATCCATGCAGTTCGTGGCATGCCTTTCCCAGGAGAACGGGAGAGGGGCCCACTCTGCCCTCCATCACCTGCTCGCAGTCCCATAATGGCCTGAGTGTCACGGGACAACAGTGCTCAACATCCCTTCTCAACTTGTTAAACACTGACCGCACAGAAATGCCGTCCGGTGGCCTGCCCCCCAGCTCCAAAACTGAGCTGCTCCAAAACTGGATGGTGCCTCAAGTGGACCACACTGCTGTCTTTGAACATGGTAATTCAACTTATCATTATATCTGATTATTAAGCCTTTAACACGCAACAGTGAGTAATATCACAGTGTCTGCATCAAAAACGTTTGTGTAAGAATAATGGTTATAATAAAAAAAAGTTATAATAATCCAGGCACAGATATACTTTTTTAGCCCACTACAAGCAAATGGAAAATATATATATAAAAAATAGAATATTCAGAGCCAAAGCACAAATGGAAGCATAAAGAGCACTTTTCAATATAATTATTACATGAGACTAAATCATAAATGTTTTAAACTAAATAATTATATATTTTTAAAATTGAAATCCATGATTTTTATATTCCATAAGTCCTACTGTTGCTGCTGATGTCAGTTGCTAGTGCTGCAGTGACATAGTGATCTCATGATGTAACTTTTGAGACCACTCAGTGCGTGTTTACCTGGAGCGATGCTCATATTTTGGCCTCACAAATACTGAGTCAAAGTGACGCAGGCAAAACCAAGTCATGCTTCACAATATAGTTTCATTTTTGGTATTTTAGAAGCCGAAGTGAGTCTTACAAGCCACCACCTGCCTGTGCAGTGTGTTTAATGCACTGAAAATTTTTGAATGGGCTGAATAAATTGTAAAAAGCAATCTATTCTCTCTCTTCAGTTGGAAATTGAATCTCTGATTTATTCTTTTTCAGGACGTCGTTTGGATAAGAAGGATTTATACTGGTACTGAGGAGACAATAGACTCAGACGGACAAAGCTATGGCCTCTGTACCTCTGCCTGAACATTTGGAATGAACAGTCTCTGGTGAACTGGTTTGTCTGCTTTCACATGCCAACCCTACTGTGTACAGCCTTTTTATGTTGTGAATCAAGATGAAGGGATTTTGTTTGTGCCTCCTAAGTGAGAGGGCCAGTAAATAATACAGTATTAAATGAAACATTAAACGCTGTGAACCTCAAATATACTGTAGCGTTACTTAAACTTTATATTGTTTATTGTTGGCATATTTATAGTTTTATTGTTTATGTAACACTGGGTTGTATGACAGTATATTATAGTAACCATTTTGTTTCTTCACTTCTCACTATTCCCAAACTGTTGACCTGTTACCTGCCATCTTAGGGTTAGGGTTGGCAATTATGAATATCCAAATCTCAAAGCGTATTGACTTGAGACCTTACGGCCGATATGTCAGTATGATATCTCATTTGAAAGCCAAGATCTTTGACGTTCCTTACCCTAATCATAACCCTAACCCAAACTCTAGCCTCCTAATCAGGAGGGACAGCAAGTAACAGGTTAAATTTGACATGAAGCAATAATTCAACAGAGCGATCTTTTTGTGTAAAATAAAAATATATAAATGAAAGCATGTTGGACAAACTGAATTGTCTCACCAATAATAAAAACAGTGATCCGTCATATAAATGTGGCATGACGAGTGGTATAGGTATGTTTAAATTAAATGCCAGACAACGCCATCCAGTAAAACTGGAAAAAATGTGCTTTAAGGCACACAGGTTCGACCCATAAGGACAGAGGCAGCATGTTCCTTTTTCACAGTTTAGTTTATTTTTCTATGTTGTACTATATCATTCTGTTCGCTTCATACTTTTCGTTCACGCTAGACATTTCACAATGTTACATTCAGTTGAACAGTTTCACTTTAAGTCTGTCGGTTCACAGTATTTTCGTTTGGTCACAGTAGCTTTCAGTAGTACAAACATGACAAGAACAAGGCAAAGCAAGACAGCAGCATTGGGTCCACCTAAACGTAAATACAAAGAAAGTTAGCTGCGGAACAGTCCTCCTACAAAAGGCTAACCACGAGGCAAGGCAAGCCTACCGTCGCACGCCCACATCGAACTCCACCCGGCCGGTGCGGTGCTTCGATAGCCTCCCGGTTACGCGAGGGCCCCAGCAGACCCCGGACCAAACACGTCGGGAGAGCCATGCGGACGCCATGGAGTGGTGCGCCTTAAACAAACAGCCACCCGCGACGCTAAAATACAACTTGCGTTAGCGGCTAAACCAATACTGAAAAGAGGACGAACGAACCATAGCTACCTGCACCCGTAGAACATCGCGCACAGCCTCTGGGCCAGCCCAACCAGGCCGGAGGACGCCAGGGAGGAAGACAGAGGAAGTGCGTGTGAACCAGGGTGGGCTTTTATACTTTTTACGCGCTGGCGCCATCTGCTGTTCATTAGTTATTTTAAAATACATTAAGTTTAATTGGATTAAAATGCATAAAGCTGATTATGCCACATCTACCCCCCCAAACTGCATCGGCGTCCCGACGATGAACATTCTTACTGTAGCACTACACAAACATTCAGGCAACGGAAAGGGCTATGAGGCTTACGCTTCCCGAATTTAAAACCAAGGACACCATGGGACCAGTGTCCGAACATAACGCGGGCCACGGCAACAGGTCACCGGACGTCGCAACAATAAAACACCACCCACTCTACCCCACCCGACCCACCGGTCGACGTTGTGAGGGGCCTTGACGGCCACGAGCTGAGGGAAAGGAACTTTTAAAAACTTGGCCTCCACACGGGCTGTACACGGCTTCCCACGTATCAGTAACGGCTGCCCTTGGGGCTATCGGTAGTAGAGGCACACTCATCTCACGCCTACCCACCGCTACAAGGGGTATGAGCCCCAGAGATGCCAGGTACAACGTAACACGAGGCCAAAATGCTGTGTCTGTCCCCACTAGCGTCCCATGTTGCTATAGCTGCTGTCTTGCTTCTGCACAAATAAAAGTACACATTACTGCCACAGAATTACTTTCTCAAATTAACAGGGTTCTCACAAAATGAACCGCATTGCCAAACAAAACAAAATACACAGCAGTATAGTAGCTTTTAGCGAAATTTTTAGTGCAACTACACAGAACAATGCTTCAGTACCAGTAGTCCTATATTGCCATTCAAAATAAATGCACAGCAAATAAACACAAGAAAATATTGCAAAAAACAAACATGCAAAAGTACACAATATAATGAGCAAATAGGGCTGGTGAAAACATGTTTTTAGCAGCAAACACAAGCAAATCTCTACAAAGCGGTCCTGTAGCTGTTGATTTTGTTACCAATAGATCTTACTGAAAGGAACATTGTAGCCTCTGAAACCGAATGGTCCTGCCAACGATCGCCAAATGTGGCATGACGAGTGGTATAGGTATGTTTAAATTAAATGCCAGACAACGCCATCCAGTAAAACTGGAAAAAATGTGCTTTAAGGCACACAGGTTCGACCCATAAGGACAGAGGCAGCATGTTCCTTTTTCACAGTTTAGTTTATTTTTCTATGTTGTACTATATCATTCTGTTCGCTTCATACTTTTCGTTCACGCTAGACATTTCACAATGTTACATTCAGTTGAACAGTTTCACTTTAAGTCTGTCGGTTCACAGTATTTTCGTTTGGTCACAGTAGCTTTCAGTAGTACAAACATGACAACAAGAACAAGGCAAAGCAAGACAGCAGCATTGGGTCCACCTAAACGTAAATACAAAGAAAGTTAGCTGCGGAACAGTCCTCCTACAAAAGGCTAACCACGAGGCAAGGCAAGCCTACCGTCGCACGCCCACATCGAACTCCACCCGGCCGGTGCGGTGCTTCGATAGCCTCCCGGTTACGCGAGGGCCCCAGCAGACCCCGGACCAAACACGTCGGGAGAGCCATGCGGACGCCATGGAGTGGTGCGCCTTAAACAAACAGCCACCCGCGACGCTAAAATACAACTTGCGTTAGCGGCTAAACCAATACTGAAAAGAGGACGAACGAACCATAGCTACCTGCACCCGTAGAACATCGCGCACAGCCTCTGGGCCAGCCCAACCAGGCCGGAGGAAGACAGAGGAAGTGCGTGTGAACCAGGGTGGGCTTTTATACTTTTTACGCGCTGGCGCCATCTGCTGTTCATTAGTTATTTTAAAATACATTAAGTTTAATTGGATTAAAATGCATAAAGCTGATTATGCCACATAAAGTTGCCTTTTAACTTTTGTCTGGTACCTTTGTGAGTAATTCCCTCAGGTTGTTCTAATCTAACCCACGTCATATTGTTTGGCTTTCCCTGAGCAGTGGTCCAATATCCAGTGTGTAGATATTCCTGATACTGTTGAACACCACTCTACAAAAGGCCAATATTTTGAGTACCATCAACTAGTTTGATCTTGGTGTGTGAAGAGTTTAAACATTAATGATTTGACAGTTTTTATTTTGAAAACATAGGTGGATTAGACACAAGGTGATTACTTATCCCTCAACCAAACAAAACTAGCACCAGCTACAGAAATATTTCCCCACATTGCTGGGATGCCGTGCAGAATCCTTTACCACAATTTAATAAGGCAGAATATCACATGGAAACAATTGAAAACCAATGATCTGCCAAATGAGCAGCTCTCCATGCTTCAGGCCATAATCCCTCACCTTTCATTGTAAACTTCATCAGGGAGAGGGAGAGGTTGTGCATGTGCAATGATGACAACTTGTTGACCTTTGAACAAGCTGGTGAGACTGATTGCACTCTTCATGTTCTCTGCTCAAGATAACGTTCAAATCACTCAGAGTTTCTATGGATGAAAATGCCCTTTTTAACAAGTCAGCAAATTTATCTTATGCATGAGTTTATCTGTCCATTCCATCGAACTGAAATGATTATTTTCTACTTTACACTGAAGAGAGCCAACACCAATGCCATAAATACAAAGATTCATTTGACTGAGGTAAAAATGCTGAAAAGGTGTAAAACTTTCGTTGTTGCTGACTTTCCTTTCATGCAGCTCCACCATACGCCTGTGAAATAAACAGCACAGCTATGCAAAGTTTGTACTTTTGGAGCGTGACGATGGAATAGGCTAATTAGAATTTCCTTTTGGAGAGTCACCTAATCTGGCCTATATCTGCCATGAAATTTGTATAATGCGTAAATTCCATTCACGAAGCACAACAACCTGAAAGGCAGCATCTGGAAGCAGTGATTTGGAACGAATTCGGTCTATTTACACAAGCAACTGGGATCAGAGGCCAGTGTTATATTGGCGTAGAATATATGGTGGTGTCGGGATGGGGAGGAGGTTGTGCACAGCCTGACATGCACAAGGCACACTTGTAGCCCACTGGCCATTGCAGCAGACCTATGTGTCCTTCAGCTGTTCAGCCCTCTGTGCTCATTGCTATGGTGGTCCACATACGCGCCTACAACCTCTCCACAGACACCCAGTCCAGTCCGCAGGAGGCGTCCCAGAGCCCGGGTCAGGAGCAGGGTCATGTCGGTCTGACTCGCACTGGACACAACGTGGTCGCGGTTTTCCTCGGGTTCATCTTGGTCGCCGGTTTTCTCAGTAACTTTTTGGTGCTGCTCGTTTTTGCCAAATTCCGCTCCCTGTGGACCCCCATCAACCTGATCCTGCTCAACATCAGCGTGAGCGACGTGCTCGTGTGCGTCTTCGGGACACCGTTCAGCTTCGCTGCCAGTCTCTACGGCAGGTGGCTCATCGGAGAGATCGGCTGCAAGTGGTACGGCTTCGCCAACTCTCTGTTCGGTAAGTGCAACAGTAGAATATGGACTGGAGACATTCTGTGATACATTTCGGCATTGGCTTCTCATCGAAAGCACATTGCTAGAACTTCTATGGTTGCTGTTTGTTTCAAGGATTTATTGAAATATCAAGAATATTGCGAAATATCACATAACAAGGTATTTGCCCTTGTCTCTATGTTTGGATTTCAAACCTTTCTTACAAATAGGCAACAGCTCTTTAATGTCGGTAAAAGAAGCAGGCCTGCTGGAATTCTAAAAAAACAAAACTAAACAAACAAACACACTCCTGTGTAGAAAAACACCGCCCTTCTTTCACTGGCACACTTACGCACGTGGCCATACCGCCTTTGCTATTCCCGATCCCGTCAGACCTGGTCGGTATTTGGATGAGAGACCTTTGGTAAAAATGTGAATGTAGTGAGTGAGTGAGTGAGTAGTTGGTAGTGGTCAGAGGGGCCGATGGCGCAAACTGGTCCTCAGTCTACCCCAGGGCAGCTGTGGCTACAATAGTAGCCTACCACCACCAGTATGGTGTGAATGAATAATGCAATGTAAAGCGTCTGTGAGTGTCCAGAAAAGCGCTACATAAACCGAAGCATTATTATTATTATTATTAGGCTACTCACATTCATTGTCCTTTTGATGAATTAAGCCATATTTGATACGTTTATAAACGTAGGTATTTCCAAAGAGTTCCTGCCATGCAACCCTGTTACCATAATATTATAAATAAATAAATAAATAAATACAACAGTAAATGATCTCAGAACATGAATAGTTATTGAATGTTTGTTATCTGTTGGTTAAGGATTTATTAAATATCTTGAGGTTCTTGGTTCTTGAGTTTTGGTAACATGATTGAAGATGATAAGCTTTTATAAGTGATGCCTTGATGCTTGAACTGCATAAATCTTTGCAGTTGGTTGTCCAAAACAAATGATAATATTAATTTGAAAAATCCGGCATGTCCCCTATAGCCTATTCCAAAATGGCAGAGCAAACAGAAAAGTTTAAAGTTGATTATAAACAATGTTATTCTAAAATAATTTGCAGAAACCTCTTAAGCAATTTGGCAAATCAAGGTTGTCACCTCACGTTCTGTCAGAGCTGTGACATTAACAAACCGTAACCATTAGGCCATGCAGACAGTGATGCTTACATTGAGCAAGTTTCTTACAGGAGAAGGTTAGCAAACTGGACAATGTAAAAAAAATGTTTACAGGCTTTTTCCTTTTTTGTCCCATGAGGCATTGTGTCCCTGGTGTCCCTGGCTGTGCTGTCCTATGAGCGCTACACCACAGTCCTGCGGTCTGCCCTGGTGGACATTTCAGACTTCAGAAAGGCGCGGCTTTGTGTTTTGGGATCTTGGCTGTACTCCCTGCTGTGGACACTGCCGCCGTTCTTGGGCTGGAGTAGCTATGGGCCGGAGGGGCCGGGCACCACATGCTCAGTCCAGTGGAACCAGCGATCTGCATCCAGTGTCTCATACGTGCTGTGTCTGTTCATCTTCTGCCTGTTGCTGCCTCTCCTTCTCATGGTCTACTCTTATGGACGCATCCTCATGGCTATTAAAAGGGTAAGTTACACATGCATAATATCCTATAGAGGAGGAATAGGTCATTTAACATGGTCCATATAAAATTAAACATATAGTACATTTTGGATTCACAGCTTTGAATTTAAACCAATTAACCAAGTAACATTTCCCCAAGTTAATAGAATAAGATATGTTTGTTTGTAATACCTCATCTCCACATCAGCAGCTCGTCTCCACGGAGATGGTGCTGCTTTGCTGTCAGTCCTCTTGGTTGGTTTATTTTGATAACCCACAGCAAAAACTAGCAGTGTTGTTTGTCCAGCTTAGGAGCATGTTTGGTATCTCTGGCATGTTAGTTTTTTCACCGGCATATAAACTGGAATGTTACGCAATGTATCTTTGGTTTAACCTTAAGACATGTCTAACAACAGAATGTTACAAGCGCAACTCCTCACAATTTGAAAACACACATCAAACTCAATAGCCAGATGACAAATGTTGTTCGTGTGGCCTGTCGCTATGCTCTGGCTGATCAATGTATTTTCAGAATCAGGTGCACCTATTTCTTTTTATGATTGATAAATGAATAAATGAAAGACATTTTGCTAAGGTAAGAACACAATTTAGCACAGTCTTTTTGACATCCACCAACATGGTCCACCATAGAAAACAACTTCACAGTTGGCAAGATAATGACATGAACATGATCAGCAGCAGTGCGGACTAATTTCTCAATGTTCTCCCACATAAATGAGGAAGCTTCGTGTTGGTCATGTAGCAACCTGATTACGTTCTGGAGACAGTTGACCGCTTCAGTCGCCAATGACTCATCCGCACAGTGCACGGCCATTACGCAAACCTGCCAGCAGATAATGAAGGGCTGGAGTAGCCGTCAGTCCTTGTGTTTTGCCGCTATCAACAGCTCGTATTTTAAGATGGGTGAATCATATGGCGGTGTGTTTTTACTTCAGTCTGGAGACGTCATTGTGCCCAGGGGCTTTGACTCCTGCAGCTGCTGTAAGGGGCTCAGATGGTGAATCCACATTCCAGCTGTGAGCCCCACCTATTTCCAGAAGCCATTGCACTGGAGACCCTCAAATGGAGTATACAAGTACAGTGAGAGACTGATGACATTACATCGATTTCAAGCTTCCAGATAGGGGAATCATTGAAGAACATCTCATAAAGTTACTCAAACTACTCAAATACTGCATTTTATTATGTTCATTATTTATTATTGTATTAGTGTGAAATGTAAAGCTGATCATTTAAGACTAATGTTTTGACAGCTCTGTTTTGGGAACTATTTCCCATTTACAAACATAATCTGACCTATAGACTGGCTGGAGAACATAGCTATTAGGATTGTTCCCCAACTGCTCCAAAGGTTGTGGTTGTACTCTTGAGCAAAACGCTTCTCCCACCTGGCCTCCAGTGTCTGTGAATGTGTGAAAGGTTCCTTGATTTAAAGCGCTAGGAGTGCCCACAATAGAAAGGAAAGTACTACATACATGGGACCATTTGCCATTTATATCCTATTTTTCTGAAACAAACAAAAAAAGAAGCTGTATTTAACCTCATACAAAAACCTGTATATAAAGTAAAAGCTTTTATGTAATACGGTGAGAAAAGGAAAGCGCTAATGCTCTCACACCAGGCTGTAATCAGAGGTTGAGGAGGTTGTCCATTGGCAGTGAAAAGGCTGTGATTACACGGCCCATGACAAGGGCTAACTTTAGCTCAGAGCTCACTGTGTGTGTCAGCGCAGGAGAAGGAAACACCAGGACATCATAATATGGCTCTGTGAAGTTCTCAACTTTATGACTCATAGGCTACAGTTTTATCTATCTGTGGTGTCAGTCATGCTTACATTCACAATTGATATATAGGAAAAGGACACATTTATTATCTAGATTTATTTTATTTATTTATTTATTATAGGGACAGTGCATATTAATATACATTATACATGCAAATATGCCAGAATTAGCCTAAGGGCTATTTTTCATCTGTAGTCCCTGGACAGTTGTTGTGTGTCCTCCTGAAGGGAATAAAAGTACAATTATACACATTAAAATGCAATACAATAAAATATTTAAAAATGCAATAGAAAACAACACATCAATATCGCAAACCAATCATGACAGACATTACAACAAGACTACTACAAACTCAACAATTACAGAGACAGAGACAACAGATGAGGACAAGAGGCCAGCAGGGGGCAGGAGAGATGATCCTGTCAGTGCTGACAGCTCTGATTCTCAATGAGCCATTTTTTTTAACTGTGTTTTAAATGACTTATATGTATTGATATTTCTAATTGTTGTGGGGGTGAGGTTCCATTCATGGGCAGCTTGGACAGAAAAGGTGGTTTGACCAAAGAGGCTTTTTCTCAGAGGGATGAGGCTCTGGTTCTCCTGAGTTCTGTTGATCCGGTGTGAATGAACTGTCTGAGTGGAGGTGATGACAAACCATGTATTATTTTATAGATGAGGCAGAGATGAGCGTATTTGACCATGTTTTCCCAACTGAGTAAATGATGCTTTTGTAATAGTGGACAGTGATGACATGAGAGTGGTTTGCGGTCCAGAGTTTTTATGGTGCGTTTGTACAGGGACTGCATGGGTTTGAGGGTTGTGACATTGGCATGTGACCAGACGGTTAAACAGTATGTTAAATGTGAAAAGATCATTGAGTGCATGTACATTTTTTCTGCTTGTATTGACATTTGGTGCCGGATGTGTCTGAAGTTGCTGAGGGTAAATTTGATGCGATTACTGATCATTTTTACATGTGGTTTGAATGTGAGTTTTGAGTCCAAAATGACACCAAGATATTTATACTGGGTTACAGTCTGCAGCCGTTCACCTGACACACGAACATCAGGCTTCTCAATACAACTTGTGTGATTATTTGTTGAATTGTATTGGGGTGGAATTTTAATAACATTTCAATATCTAATGACTGTAAATCAATATTAAATGCTTGTCTCTAAGTAACCACCAGAGGGCGTCAAGGAAACAGTCATTGTTTTTCATTTTTTATCGTTTTATTTTTCTTCTCTGGTTTGGTCTTTGGTCAATTAATCCAATTTGTAATCGAGTTGCAGCTCAAAAATCAAAAATATGATTTAATTACATTTCTGTAGGTTTAGAAAGTTTTCAGACCACGTTACATACAGTACTTACATTACCTCAAATTTATTCCGCAGCAGTCTGACGTGTAGTGAAATTACATACACATTTCCTTCCTGTTGGTAAAACGCCACCTTGATTATAATACATTAAAATACAAATTCAAAAAGATAAAAGAAACACATTTCACACTGATCTAAGATGCTTTACAACAACTGCAGATCAACTCCATTGCACTCAATCATAGTGTTGCTATTTTTGAACAATCATGAAAGTTTAACTCTGTGGTGAGATTCATTCATTGTGGGTGTTAATATTTTTGTTTCAGGTTGGGAAGATCAACCTGCTCGCAGCTCAGCGTCGGGAGCAGCACATTCTACTCATGGTCTTGTCCATGGTGTTCTGCTACATGCTCTGCTGGATGCCCTATGGTGTCATGGCCCTCATAGCAACATTCGGTCGCTCCGGGACTGTCACCCCGGTGGCCAGTATTGTCCCCTCCATTCTGGCTAAGTTTAGCACGGTGGTTAACCCTGTCATCTACGTCTTCTTCAATAACCAGGTGAGAGTCAAAGAAGCTTTCGCATATTTACCTGTGTTTGACATTTCCTGTTTTGACAAAGTTTTACAGATGCTTTGTGGCCTTCATTAAGTGTCAAGATGATCCACACTGCGTCCAAGGAGAGGAACCTCCAACTCCAAAGACTCACTTCTCTGTGCTGTCTCCCCTGCACAGACGGGCCTCTCTCAGCTCCACACAACTGCACTTCACACCCCCAAAGACTCCTGCTTATGTGGGACACACTCAACACCGCGCCATGGTTGTTCACTATACAGCATAACAGTAGCTATGTTTAAGCATAAAAATAATGTTATTATATAAAGTCGTCCATTTTACAATTGCTTTTCATTTTTCAGTGTTCAGGGTAAAAGAGTGAGCATTATGGCTGCATGTGAAAGTGCTACACACACCCATAGTGGCTGGCCTAGCTATCCAGGTCAAACTGGTTAAAGAAAAACCTCAACAAAGAAAAGAAAAGAACAAATATACAACCACAGCTGAGTTCAGTGACACATTCAAATGTTGAATTGTACTTTATTTATTCTGCCTATTATTTGCGTACAAGTCAACAATATTACCTGATTTTTTTTGTCATGAACTACATATTTTAAATATCCTTAATATATAATGAGATTTCCATAAATCTTGCATGTTTCATATTGTTCAACCTACCCTGCTGCTGTAACACCTTTTTTTTTTAGCCTTGTGTGTCATTTGAGTGTCTTTTGATGTGGGGTTACAACGACACCTGTAAATAGAAGTTCTGAAACAGAACGGCAAAGGTGAAGCGTGTGCACACATTCAGGCGAAGGAAGGAACACATGAAGGCCTTTGAGTCACATACATAGAAAGACTTCATCCCTTCCAGGAAGTCAAAGTGAAGAGTTTGGGTGCTGCACCTCAGCAGAGCAGGTCTCTTTGCATCTCCGGCTCTGCTATGATCAACACCTACCAGAGCAGCGTGGCCCCTCCACCTGTGCCTCCACGCCTGCACAGCTCCCATCAGGGGGTCCACCCTGTACTCATCCCCACCCCAATGCTACCCCAGGGCACCAGCAGGAATCTTCTGCGTTTCTTGGTCGCACTGGTGCTGCTCAATCTGCTCATGTCCATATTGGGCTTCTTATATTTGTACAAGAATGGCAAACAACAAGAACAACAGGTATGGTATTTCTTTCTGCACATTTTGCAAGAAGTGCCACACAGTGCTGATGTTATGTCTATTCTCTTTAGGGCATGCAAACCTCATCTCTTGTAGCAGGTATGTACCCCTACTCTTTTTTCATTTTCATTTATTAACTTATTATTTTTAATCTATTGATGCATTTGTGCTAAACAGAGGGTCAAATATTTATTATTACTTGCAGGGCCACAGTCTTCAGCGCAAAAGCAGGACAGCTACCAGATCACAAAGAGAGTGTCTCACAGAGTGTTTGCCCGGATGGTTTTTCTCACACCAACAATGCCACTAAAACCACAATGTACCAATCTATTCTACTATCGAATTTCAACCAGCGCCAAGTGTTTGCCCACTTTCTGACATTTTCCAATGTTTTTACAGTTTCAGCTCTCAAATGGGACATCGAACACAGCCGATACAGCCATCCACACATCAATTATTACAACAGAAGCTGGCTGACCATTGAGGAGCCTGGAGATTACTTGGTTTATTCCAGGGTCACTTTCTCCAAAGCGCACGCCACCGTCCCCCTGACCACCCAAGTGAAGTGGAGGAAGAGCACGCAGGATAAAGAGTCAGTAATCATAATGCAGGCATTTTGCTTCACAAGCGGCACATCTTTGTGCACAGCCACCACAGAAGACGTGATCAAACTGGAAAAGGGGAACCAACTGAGTGTGTGGACTGAGGACATCTCTCTAGTGCGTTATGATGAAACAGCAACAGCCTTTGGATTGTATAATTTGTGGGAGTAATGGACACTCTTAAATATGAGGAACTCAATTGAATCCTTTTTGTGGATTGAACTCAAGCAAATAATTTATTTAATTTAAATTCTGGTCAATGGACTGTCTGCGAATAAGCACAAGGATGAATGAATCTTTTAACAAAGCAGCGTTTGGGTCTTCTGGCTACAGAACTGGAATGAACAGAAAAAGATGAAGGAATTGACATTTTTTAAACAGCTACATCTATTATTTATTTCTGTAAATAAAAACATTGTTGAAAACAGCATATTTAATGTAAATAAATTATTTAATGTAAATAATGTGTTTAATGTAAGCAATGTATTTAACGTTAATAATTTATACTAATTATATTAGAAAGGTTAGTACACAAAAAATATAAAATAAATACTGAAATAATGGTTTGTGCACTGAATTGCAGTGTGTGCTTCTGGCCTTGAAAATCTAGGACAATTTAACCACCTAACCTGCATGTTCACCAATGAAAAAACCAACAAACAGAAATTACACATGTAAAGATATTAAAGGAAAAGTCGCAAGATCAAAAGTGTCAGGCGTGCAGTCATTATATTCCAGATATTGCCCTTTGACCATGTGACTGATTCACTGCGGGCACCCCAAAGACAAATATTTATTCGTGGGGTAACTCAAAAACCCATTCATGATCTGGAGAATAACTGGTTAAACGCTAAACTCCTGTTCGGATGACCCCAGTGGGTAGTGCACATTTACATTTGACTGTGGCGAACATGGAAAGTAAGAGTGTTGTCATAACTTAGGGGTGGATGCAGAGGTGATGCACACAAGATGCAACTGACTCAGTCCTTCCATCGAAGCCTCATCTAAACCTGTCAACCCACAAACTTCTCTAGAGCCCCACTAATGAATGCAGCATGGAACAAGGTTTCCAAACTCATTAAGGAAATCTAAATATATTCACTTTTTTTTTTTTTTTTACATGTTCAGGGAAAGAGAATCGCCAGACATAAAAAAAAATCTCATTTTTATTATATTATCTTCAAATAACCAAATATGGTAGCGTGTACCAGTGTCTAGAAAAAGCTTGTAACAATAATTGCATAGAATCAAATTTCATAAACACGTGATGTGAAAAACATAGTACATACATAGACCGAGCAAGACCAAATGATTTTGGTGGTTACAGAGGTTTATGACGCTTCCTGACAAAGAAACTGACACATGACACTGACAAATTCTACAACTTTTACACATGTTCACGGAAGTGCATGACAAACAGCTCTTTGTAACATTTGAAAGCTTGGACCAGATTCTGACAATATCACAGAACAAGTGGCCACTGAACACATCACCAGGCCCATTTTTGTTAATACATTTATTGCTGTACTTTTTCAAAGGTGAAACACAAACCATACTGGATTATCATCAGCTCGGTTTATAACACAAACAGTAGCCACTGCTGAGCAATATGGAAAGAAGGAAGCCATTTTGAGAGCACATGCTCAAAAATAAATGTACCGCTGCATACATGACACATTTTACAATTACCTCGCACCCAAGTCTCTACCAGCACTGGAAGAGTACAATAAACCATTCAGTACAAGCCATGCAGTTCACTTACAACTGGTCCTTAGTTTGTGTAGTAGACTCTTCAGAAAGGCACTTGGAAAGCTTAGCTGTACTTATAAATTCAAGATAAATCACTTATGATCTCAAATTAGAAAGGATAACAGTATCTCTAATCTTTACGGTTCCTTGGCTTTGTTCCTAACCATTGCCATAATTATGAATACAGGCAGCAGTCTATATTTATAAAATTTAAGATGCTTTATGCTAAATAATACAATAAATAATGCAACATTTTACACAATATTATATTTTTTCTATTATATTTATCTTATAGGCTAAGAGTCAATTTTTGAAGATCCTAAAAACTTTGAATCAACTTTGATCTGAAAGCTGCATTCATTATCATCAAAATTAATTCTGAACATTCATGGCATTTGAACAAGGGTAGCCCAACGACTTTGTACATCCAAATAAAGCTGCAGCATGTATTTCATCCTGGTCCAAAAATAGTAGGCTTTCTTGTGGTGTAGAAAAGGTTTTCCAGAAGTATTCGTCTGGACTGTTTCTTATGACTGGAGCGTTCTGCCTCACACCCTCTGTTCTGATGAAGCTTTTTGCTGATGGACAAATGGAGTCTATGATAACTGAGAGCTTACACTAACATTCAGTGTTCACAGTGGCAGTCACAATAGGCAAGTCCTCTTGTCCTGATTTTATTCCAAGCTTGTATCAGGACAGAGCAGATTTTATTAAATGGAGAGTCCAGGTTTAGCACTCCAAAGCATGCCACTTCATGCATCAGGAAGGGCCAAAAGAAGTGCTTTAGAGCAGTCCGGTTTTGACATTCTGTCACCCCTTACATAGTTGTACAGCTGTGATCAGTGCGTTCCATCCTCCCAAACACCATCGTTCTTCTGCTTGGCCAGTTTTCTGACCACCCTCTCCAGCTCCTTTCGAGACTTCTGCTCTTCCTCCAGAAACTGTTTCATCCATCTGTTCTCCTGTGGTACAAGGAAAACAAGTGTAAGGTAAAGTCACACTCTGCACCATGGTTATTTTTATTTGTCACAAGGCATTCATTTCCTTAACTTCAAAATTGCATTTAAATAAATTATCAACTTACATTCTTAAGCTCATGCACCTCATCCTTTAAAGCATACACAGCGTCAACCAAGCTCCTGAAAAATGAATCAAATGAATTTTCTAATTGTTAATTGCTACCTTTATGCATTTACTCGAAAGTGAATTATTTTTCTCCTCACTTTTCCTCTATCACTGTCTGGCCGTTACTCTTCATCTCCTCAACAATAATCTTCTCCTCTTCAGGCAGCAGCACCTGAGGGACACACTCTTTCCGCACAGCTAAACACACACAGATAGAAAATGTAATGCTTTAATAATTATATTTCTTGACACAATGTAATAAGGTAATAAATACAAATAATTTGCTTATGTGCACACACCGGTCGTGCTCTGGTGCAGGCTGGCTCCCGTGCAATAGGCTTCAATCACTCGCAGTATCTGGGCATCCTCTTCAAGAGCAACAGTGCCTAAAAATGCCCAACGCAAAATGAAACAGCAAGAATTGATTCAGCCCGTAATGTGAAGTACAAAATCATACTTCTTCTTGTGTGAATGTCGTCATCTGATGGCTTGCGCTCTTTTTTCCTGTTGCCAGGCAGGAACTTTTTCATAGGTCTCGGGCTTTTGCTGGAATCCTACAATTAAAAAAACAACAAGACACATTTCAAGTACTTCTTTTCCCCCAAGTATATATCCAAGTCTATATATAAAGTAGTCCAAATGACTCCAGACCAAAACATATGCAAAGCTTAGTTATCATAATTGCAGAAAGCATATTGTGATCTTCCCAACCATCCTCAAAATGTGTATCTGTAAGCACCACTAAACTCTTCAAATATAAGGACTGCATGAATTAAAAACAAAAACAAAAAAATCTCCAGAAATCAACACCAGTCTGGAAAACTAGGAAATGAGGCCCTATGCCAGAAATCTTGAAATATCCCTTTAAAGGTTAGGGTCAGAGTTAGGGCCTTATGTCTTATTATGTACTTTCTCAAACAACAAATACAAATTGATTCTATTGTGTATGTAACACATTGGTACAACTTATTACACATTATTATTACATTGTACTGAATTTGGCAGGTACAATGTATCAAGGGTAGCGTAAAATATAGTGTTCCCTGTTTTTTTTTTTTTTTGGCTCGATTATGTTTGTATATTCAGCTACAGAGTACAAATATATTCTTCAAGTCATTAGCTTTAGGACGAAAACATGATTGAAATTGTAGGGAAGAGGGTTGATGCCTAATAATGAGAATAATAAAAACAACAACAACAAATGAAAGCAGAAACAGGCCATTAAAAGCACAGCAGGCGACAAAGTTAATGCGAACACAGCAAACACATGCCAGCTCGACACCAATGCTTAGACACCAGACAACCCCATCTCACTCAGACCACAGACACAAGGACTGCTAACCTTACCTTCATGATATAAGACATCCTCTACAGAGAGCAGAGTGGAACAAGAACAGAAAAAAAAAAAAATATGTGCATGAAATAGGAGAGTAGAATGTCCGGGAGAGTGCTTTAGATACCGGTAATCAAGAAGTTATTCATAATTCACTTATTCAAGTCAAGGAATAGGTTTGGCCATTCATGAGCGGGAAGATCTCAGACTTACACATGCAATGCCTTCTAAAAAGACCCATCGTAATTTCTTATTCATCATTCTGGCTAGAATTAACTTGATGTCTAAGTTATGGCGATGTTAACCATAAGCTATAAAATGTAGAACAGAACTCTACATCTTGAAACTCACAGGACTACAAAGTGATTACGATGCGAAAGCAGCATACCACCCACAAAAACCACTTGGAAGTCTTTTAAAACTTGAGTTTCATATTGGCAGGTTCATTATCTCCCATGCTTCCCCTAAATCACTCATACCCAAAGACTCTTTACCTTCCACACTATGAGGTGGCGGAAAACTAGACTTACAATCTTGTGTAGGATTAATAGTTGAAAGCAAAATACACTCTAAAGATGGGGAGCAGTTAGTTTTGAGATATCTACAAATTTAACAATTTACTTGTATATGTTTTGATGTCACTGCACAATTTACACAAACATATTTGTGATATTTTGAGTGACAGATGTTTTGTAGCGCTTACCTCTTTATATCCCAGTGCAGCTGACGGTTTAAGGGGAGGTGCAGGCCGCAGACAGCTCAGGGACCATGGTTTATTGATCTTTGGTGGTTCCAGAGGGCCACGGGAAACTGCACTGACGCTGCCCGAGTGAGACAAGTGAGTCGGGGCGCCCACAATGCTCTGAGACTTGCCCTCTACAGTCTAAAGGAAAGACACAATCAGTTTAAAAAATTCAAGTTCACTTCTCAGTCTCCAAATGGCATGCGTTTATAACATTAAAATGCTACGACTTAAGGAACCTTTAAGATGGTGCCCACGGGGCTGCCTCCTTTAGTAAAAGGCTGAAGATGCTCCAACCACTCTTGTAACTCCAGGGCACTACTGCAGAATACTGTAATGCGCTCAATCGCACTTCCTGTGGAGTTTAAAGCAGAATCAGTTCACTGTAGCACTACACCAAAAAGGCAGATATTTGTTCCTTTAGAATTACAAGGTTCAAACTGACATTTTTGTCGAAATCAAGTTATTCACATATTCTTCAGATTGCATTTGAGGTTCCACTCACATGCCCCCTTAGTTCTCTTAGAGCAGGCAGCTTTTTTTTAATGTAAAAGTGACATTTTCATGTTTTTATGCATGCAGTTGTTTTCATAAGGTAAAGAACATAGATGAAAGTTAAAATAGGCCTAGATCAAGTCTTGGGCGTCTGTCACTGACCTTTCACCAACGCCATGTTGGATAATTTTTTCTTATGCATATAATGGCAAACTGAACTTGAATTAAAATCACAAGCTACAAAGGGCTCATCTAAACTTTAGGCTACTTTGTGTTGAATAGGAGGCCTTGTACAAATGTGACATTTAAATGATGAAAAAGTATAGTGTTGTCTTAGACATAGAAATCTATTGATTTTTGCATTTTTGCAGATAGAATCTTAAAATTCCACGAAATTTATTTAATAGCATTAAGAAGCAGATGAAGCAATCGGTTAAAATGCCCCAGCAGTCTGTCCCTGATGGAAACTCCCCAAAACACCTTCGGAAACTTCAAACAGTATTTAGACACCCTTTGGCAGGCTTTCACTTCCCATGTATTAGAGGGAATTTATTATCCTTTGTAATATATTTTTATATGAGTGGCCAACCTTAAAACTTAATATTTATAACTCAGGACACAGATATAACCTTGTGATTCTCAGGGATCGATTTGTGTACAACACGCCAGACTGTAAATGTAAAGAGCTGTGGGGGATATACCGGTGATGTCAAAGGCAAACTGCACACAGTCCGTTTCCTCTGTGTGTCTTGTCACAGTGGTGCCAGTCAGAGACATTCGTGTCTGCAAGATAAATGATGGCACAATGGACTTAAAATGTTACTTGAATAATGTTCAAATACAAAACGGTAATATAAACCACTTGAACAGAAAACGAGGCACGTTTTCTTACCTGATAAATGAAACCACTCATCCGTGGGCTGGCAGACAGCATTACTAACACATTTGGGAAAAGCATGAGATAACGCTCCTCTTTTTCCTACGAAACATACAGATACGGGCAAAAGCTGTGGTTTATTTATGCCACTTAGTCAATTAAGTCATTGTGACACAAAAACAACAGCCTGTCGGTAAAAAGAGTGATGTTGTGTGTTGGTAACTACTAAGGCTGGAAACTGGTTGCCTGATGAGGCTTATCCAAATGTGTCTTTCACACTTTGTTCCAACCACAGATTTGAAGCCGACCCCTACAAAGAAACCACACGAAAAGCATTTGGCTTTCTTATTAAATCATGACCTAGAATGGTTTCTGTTCCTGTATTTCAGGGTACATTGTTTTTGAATAACACCATCATGGATCCCACAGGCTGCCAAATCTTTGCAACTGCCCATTTATCAAGTTTATAAAAATCAATTGTGTATGATTCACCGGTAACCCAGGGAAATACATTTCCATTGTTTATGGTTTAATGGACTAACAACTTCAGTACAACTGCCACAGAGCTCTTCATTCATCTTACCTCATTGGAGCCATTTTTTACATGGACTTGAGACATATAGGCCACCTGTCCCAGGGTCTTGATGCAGTCGCCCTCCCAGCCCCGCACCGGTTCCGACAAGATCTGAAGCTCCAGGTTCTTACGCTTCCGCAAGTTCTGGCACTGCATCTAATTATGCACAAACACAGATACTGGAGTGAGAACATGTCCACACAGGTAGAAATCCATAATAAAAGAGAAGTACAATTGTGCCACACCATTTTCAAGTGGTTTGGCAAACTTCTTGTTGTATCAAACAAGGAGTTTGATACAACATATCAAATCAACATAGGAGTTGGGCTGATAATTCCTTGTTGTATCAAATAGTGCCAAACTCCTTGTTGTATCAACTAGTTATCAGCGAATCCGTGAGCACCAATTAGAAATGAGGGACATCAGCCAATTAACTTTTCTACTTTGAAATGACTCAAAGCATGGAGGGAGGCATTGGAAGGTAATGCCCCTTCATTTTGTCCACGTTATGTTACAGCTTTACTATTAAAAAGATAAAAAAGAAAAAAAGAAATCCCCCCTCATCAATCTACACTCAATAACCAATAACAATGATATATATATATTTTTTTTTCTTTAGAAACTTTTGCTAATTTAGTAAAATGTAAAACGATACGTAAGTTTTCACACTCTTTTTTCAGTGCTTTATTGAGGCGCCATTAACAGCGATTACAGTCTCAAGTCTTCTTGGGTATGATGCTACAAGCTTGGCACACCTGCATTTGGAGTATTTTTCCCATCCTTCTTTGCAGATCCTGTCAAGCTCTGTCAGGTTTGATGGAGAGTGTTGCTGCACAGCTATTATCAGGTCTTTCCATAGATGTTAAATCGGGTTCAAGTTGGGGCTCTGTCTGGGCCACTCAAGGACATTCACAGACTTGTCCTGAAACCCCTTCGGTATCTTTATGAATTTTTCATTTTTAATAAATCAGCAAAACTTTCTAAAACCCCTTTTTCACTTTGTCATAATTAGTAAGTGTTTAATGTGTGTAATTAAGTGCTTTATTTGTCATTGTACAATTGTACAACGAAATTGGTGCTAGAGTGTTGACGAGAAAAAAAAAAAGTATACATTTTAAAATAAGGTTGTAAAAGAAACAAAATTTGGAAAAAGTGAAGATGTGTGAATACATTCCCAATGCACTGTAACATATAAAGAACTAAAGGATGGTGTTACAACAATGTAACTAGAATAAATATATGAAATTAGAGTACACGAAAATCCATTTAGATTAACGCTCAATGGGACTTTGATTTGAGAAGTGGTGATGCAACACATGCTAACATTTTCCACAGTGCATTTCAGCAAACCTTTGGACAATGTGCTTCTCTGTGCAAACCTCAACTGAAGACAATGATGGCTAACTTGGAACCAAATACTAAGGAGCTTAACAGGCAAGCAGGTGTAATTCATCCCAATTTCTATCCACTGATATCTTACAGATTAGGTACAGTAAGTAGACTGGACTTACGACGAGGTGTTTAAATGCAGCTGTTGCCTTTAATATGTCAGGATAGTCAGGATGGGTTTCCTGTGGGTAAAGAAGAAATGGTAAACTTTAAAGAATAAAAAGTTTGATTAATTTGCAAATGTACAGCATACTAGCCCTCATTTATCAACATTGCGTAAGAATATGGTGAATGTGTAGGTGTATTTGTTATACAAGCCAGAGTGTGCGTGACATTTATGAACCCGAGCCTTCAGATCTTATTGTACGCAAGAGCAGCTCATGGTAAATGAGAAATCCTGGCGTCATTTGAATGAAACGGCCCAAAATATTAATGTATGAGGAGGCCGCACCCACGGGTTTTACGGCACGCACCCACGAAACACACATTTCTCCAACCAGCAAATGATGAAAAGTTTAAAAAACAACTTTTTACTCAAACAAATATGATAGTTTTGCGCATGAGGAAAATTAAAAAATCTGGACAGAAGAAAGCTGTCGAAGGATTTGTTTGATGCCCGGACTACTCGTGAGCCTATGGTTCACAGACTCAGAACATGGAGCATGGCCTCGCGCAGACCCAGGTGAGGCCCGGTGCTTGCGGGTGTGAGGCGGGGAATCCACACAAAGTTTGCGCAGCAGCGGTATTTTGTTTAAAACAAAATGAAACATAAATGTAAAAAACGGCATAATCTGTGGCTTGCAGTCCAGATTCTCGTGTCTCTGGTCCGGGCTGAGCCTCTGCGCTCGGTCAGTGGCGTGGAGGAGCGTGTCGATGCAGCGCAACATTGAATCAAGTCTGCCCATAAACATTAAAACTGTAGCCTTGTTTCATGTTTAAATCATTAATGAGGATTATCTGCGATGTGGCAATGCAATTTATACTGTTAAAAACAGTTTTCCAGCGCTGTTTAGTCTTTACTAACAATTGGTGCATCATGTACACCACCTCCTGACTCTGTGTATATTTTATGCGCACCATACGCGCACGTCCAGATTGATAAATGCCGAAAAGTGTAAACTTTTTCCGTACACCTCATTTACACCCTGATTTCGTCGTACGCAAGTTTGATAAATGAGGGCCATTGTGTGTGATGCCACATGTGCATACCTCCACATGTCTCTCCAATTCCTGTAGAAGTGTTGGGTATTTGTCCAGTCTAATGAAAGGTTTGCTGAGGCTGGTGGTCAGAGTTAGGATTCCTGGACCATTAGCGCCTTGACTTTCCATAAATTTGTCAAGCTCATCACTGTTGAAAAATGAAAAATAATAAAAAACAGTTTAAACTATATTTTAAATTGAGAAAATGGCAAGATTTAATAAACTGGAGCCTTCTGGAAAAAAGAAAAGAAAAGAAACAATCTAAAAAGCTTGCATATCACCAAACACAAAACCACACTGTGTATGTGTGTCTATGTATGTGTATCCTGTTAACAGATGGCTTCCTGTCTGTATTCTAACCTGCAACTCTGCAATAACCAAGCAATTAGACTTAAATGCATGGAGATCTTTAGTAAAGAGTAGCATTCATGGACATTAAATGAAAGGGACAGGCACAAATGCAACTCAGTCATAACTAGTCAGATATAAAACTATATGCAACAGAAAGATCAAGTCAAATAAACAGCATGCAACAAGTGATTTTATCTAGACAGGGTGTCTGTAGCGTATAAATAAAAGGTCACCTGTGGTCAGTGAGGATGCAAACCGCTGAGGGATGACTAGAACAGTAAGCCAAGTATAGCGTTCTTATCTGATTCATCAAGTTTACATAGCAGCCTGCAACACGCTGCTGACACTCCGGGACTCTGTGGAGTTACAAGTAATAGACAAATGGATGGAAATCAGTATTAGCAATATCAGTAATTTTACAATACTCTAATAGACCATTTAAATAAGACGTTTATCCTTTCGTACAGTATTTCTGTTTCATGACAAATTGCCATTTAGCGTTCAGATTTGTATTCAAGAATAAACATAATGAAATCTTTTTGAAACCATTCTGAAACAAAAAACAAACAAATAAAAACCAATGGGGATTACTTGGTGCATTCTTCCAAAGCTGCAATGAGGCTCAGCTGAAAGGTAAGAATCTCTTCTAAATTCCCACCAAGGGTTGCACTGTCAGCTGTGCTTAATCTGAGGAAAAAAATAAATGTGAAAGCACATAAATGAAGTTTGCATTGCTTATTCTGTTACAGGTGATGCTATGGTAATTCTAAGTAACAATATATGTTTGGAGATTACATAAAAATTCAGCAAGCGGCTTCTACATGTCTTACTTGTCACTAGCTTGAAGAGGTCGAAGGTAGGAACCCAACACAATTTGCAAGTCTTTGACAAATTCCCGCTCATATTCCAAGATATCCTGCACCACCTTTTGATCGGGATGAAAAAATGTAATTGCATTTATTATCATGAACAATAAATGAATAAATATCAACACTTACAACACTGAAGTAATTCTTTGTGAGTTGTGCTCCTTTTGGCGATACTGGTTTCTCTGCTAAGGAAACAGCACATGAGAAGGTGCTTATACAGCGCCATCTAGTGTCACAAAAGAACTATAACAAAATGTTGCAAATAAGATAGTAACTAGACTCACCACATGTTTTGACCTCTCGGACGTAGTTACTGGGGAACCAGCCTGTCCTGCCATTAAGTGTACCCTCCCACCAGCCCCCCTCCTCCTGTCGCGTCACCAGGATCATATCACCTTTATTGAAGGACAGCTCATCCTCATTGTTCTGTTTAAAGTTGAAACGCGCTTTAACCATCAGCTGCCCAGCACTTCCTCCATTCTCAGCCATCTCCTGTAGAAATATAGCATAAAAGAAAGTTAATATATTGAGATGTACGGATTGTGACACTATTAAGTATAAAGCAGAAAATCTCACTGCAGATTTGGACTGTCTGCGGATAGAGGCTTTTGATTTGACCGTGGAGAGTGCGTGTGAAGACTGACTAGGGGAGGGCAATCCTGATGGTGGACATGACCTCTCTTCACCACTGTCTATAGAGAACAAGACCACAAGAAAAAATATTGTTAAAATGTCTGTCGTACATATGAAATTATCCTATATACCTTAAAGGAACAGGCCACGGCTTTTCCATACTGAGATATGTTCTTACCTGAGCTTAGATGAGTTGATGCGCACCTGTCTGGTCTCATTTGCCTGCGCTCAGTCACGCAAAAAGACCAAAGCTGCTGTTCACATTTAGCCTCTCCTCCTCTCCTCTATGGGGCCAAACGGGGGTGAAGTTAGAAGTGACCAAGCTCTTCCACGTTTCCCCTATTTAAATACGGTTATGTGAGAAGTTACATGATCCCAGTATAGTTACACAAAATTAAACATGTCGATTTTCTAAGTGGGTAAAAAGGGGAACTATATTGTAAGGCAGAATTCTGAAGATATTACTGCGCGGACGTCTAAGTGCTCCAAAGGTGTTATTCTGCATACATTATAGAACCCCTTTTTACCTGCTTAGAAAATCGACATGTTTAATTTTGTGTAATTAGACTACGATTGTGTAACTTCTCACATAATCCTATTTAAATAAGAGAAACGTGGAAGAACTTGGTCGATTCTAACTTCACCCCCGTTTGGCCCCATAGAGGAGAGGAGGAGAGGCTAAATGCTAACATCTTTGGTCTTTGTGTGTGACTGAGCGCACACGTAAAGACCAGACAGGTACGCATCAACTCATCTAAGCGCAGGTAAGAACATACCTCAGTATGGAAAGACGGTGGCCTGTTCCTTTTAAGATTGAACAAAAAAGACTACGAGAGAGTGGATACTGTACTGCTTTCTACATCGAGAGAAGCTGAAAGCGCTGTTTAAATTGAGACCACTGACCAAACAGAACAACCACCTGGCACCTTTTTCAATTCTACAAACAAAACAGAACTAATGTCAACAATTCTAAGCAGTCTGAAACCTATGTCTCTTTATAGCAAAATAGTTTAAAAACTAGCTTAATTTTAGTGAGAACAAATGTGAACTAACTATGTTTGACAAATTTTAAAATAATAAATAACAATTGTGTGATTGTGTGATTACGGTTTATATGTTCACAATACAAAATGACAATGACTGACCTTGTGTGGCAAAGTTGACTGCTAGTAATGTGGTCAGCACCTTGCTAAAATTCTCACCAGTGTACAACCAATCCGGCTCAAAACCCTGAAATGAGATAACAAAGATGTTTTAGCAAGAAAAATGTCCATAAACCATCCTTTTAAACATAATTGTTACAAATGAAACTTTCGATGGACAACCTAGGTGTTGAAACGTTTTAATGCATTAGACTAGATATTAGGGCCTGACTGAAATATCGCGCTGATATGCACCTTGCTATTCTACTTTTTATAATCTGTTCTAATTTTTATTCTATTTTCATTTATTCTTATTTCCTTATTGTTATAATTCCACCCCTTAAGATTTTTGCTCTCATTTATTGAGATACCTCTTTTTTCTACTATTTAACTGTTTGCACATTTCCTGTCTGTTTTGCACACCCTGAGTGATCTTATTGAATGCCAAATGTAACAAATGAATTTCTCTGTTGTGAGAACAACAAAGGATTATCTTATATAATCTTAAACGAGGTATTTTACAATATTGGCTACATCAGCCGATAACAATGCGAATATCACCGGAACCAATTGATAAAAACATCCAGTTTGGTTAGACCTTAAAAATTAGCCCCCCACAACTGCCTAGGCCTCAGGGTAGCGAAGAAATATCACAGTGAAAATCAAACACAAGTTTGGACATTTTAAATTTTTATGTTGTAGACTTTTGTGTATAATTTCGGAATCATAAGAGATAGAGACTTGCCATTTTTTTGTTTTGGAATCTACTGATTTTTGTCTTTTATTATTCTTATTTGTTTATTTGACATGGACATAAAAACCGCATTGGACAAACCAGATACATTGTTTTTTGTGTTACAGCAAAACTGCTAATTGCTTTATACAAGCTCCCTCTGAAATACCTACTAAACATGAATATACAGCGCCCCCTCAAACACCAAATTAAATCACTTAAAAGGTATAGGCCATGCCTATATCGACATGGCCTATACCTATCGGCCATGCCAACCCCCAAAAATCCATATTGACTGGGCCCTACTATAAATATCACAATTATGTGACAAATACAGTAGATTAATACACTAAGGTACCTAAATAGATATAAAAAAAACATGCCAAGAGAAGAAACACAGATAAAAAGTGAGATGAATAACTTTACACTGATTTTGTGCCTGAGTAATTTTCATTTGTTGTTGCATTAAAACACACTGATGTTGACACGCTCTGCCAAACTGCTTGTTGACTTAAGTCTCAGTCAGCTATCTCCTTTCTTTCCACAGATAGGGTTTCACATTTTAAATAAAACATCTTAAATGTTAAGGTTTGGTAGTGCAACCATGTTCAGGAATGTGGTTAGGTGACAATGACACATGAATATAATAATATATAATAATGCTGTATACTGCAGTCTAGTAAAATGGATTATGCAAGAGCTTTACCGTTGGCAGATTAATTCAAATAACGTGTATTTGTCCACAGTCAGACATTTGCTACTATTCTCAAACTATAGCCCACTGTATGTCACTTTGTTTTAATAACACATTTGTAAGTTTCCTCTTTCTGAGTTGGCAGAAGTGAAAACAGTATGACAACACTCTTTGTGCAGTCACAGGACACAGCTGGTGTGAAAGATGAAAACAATCTGAAGATGATCACTATAGTAGAGTAAGGGCTGGGCTCAGTGTCACACTGTAATCCTTCTGATATTTCACTGTGATTTGACAAAAAGGCACTGACCACTGGCAGCCTGCAAAGGGTCTAATTATACTAGAACTTGGTTTGTTTGGATCAAAGCAAAGGGGACCTCCCAGACAGAACAAGCCCAGGCCTAACTACAGATCAAAACGTGTCTATGTAGCAAAAGAGCGTGCTAATAAGACATAACATAATCCAAATAGGGATATTTCATTATATTCTACAAAAATAAGAAGCCCAATCTACACCTAATAGCCAGTGAATGGTATAATGAGTGAGATGTAGTGCTCACTAGAAAGACAAGAGTTTTCTATCTGTGCTGCCTTTTGCTTTAACATTTAGCCGATGAGATTAGTGTGTGCGTGTGTGTGGAAACTGTCAGCATGGGAAGCAGCTAAACAACACTGAGCAGTGCGTTAATTCCAGTCCGACTGCAAATGGCCAAGGAGCAGCAAATAGATAGTTAAAGGTCAAGCCATGTCCAAACATGTATGCTTTCAGAAAACTTACCTCTACTTTTAAGGACGAGCATCCCTTTAAAAACTCGCGAATGTTACCCAGACACTCCACCTCAGTTTTCGGATCCTGGCAATACTGAGAACACACAGAATGTTAGACATTGCAGTGCGGTGACTATGCAGAGACTGACATCTGACACGGATCAAACGCCCGTGTGTTTTCTACCTTCGAACATAAATAAGGACATTTAGTATCCCAAAGTGTAGTGTCGATTTGACTAAATAACTGTAGTTTTCCTTTCCGTGTCTCCTTCATGCAAACAACCACAGAAAGTAATAACGTGATCGGGTCGATTGTACCGCAACATTGTTTTGCTTTCAAAATAAAACTACATTACTACCAAAAAACCTTCTATTCACTTAAATTGTTTACTACGCTTAATGCTTTGCACATTTTATGCAATTTCGTGTTTTTGAAGGACGAAACCCGGCAAACAAGGAAACCACATAACCCGAGAAAACTTGTAAAAGCAGGCACGCGCACTTCCTCCCCAGTTCAGCTGAGACTGAGGCAAACTTGACAGAGGAGGATGTCGGACAAGGGAATGTGTTCAAGAGGAAGTGACGCCGGGTCTTAACAACTGTTGTTCGACGTTTTAATGTACTTAAGTCCTATGCAGGTAGTTACATACTAGCCTGTTAAATGCACAAGCAAAAGTTATAGCGTCAAAAAGCCAGTATGACACTATTTATTATAGATTACATCGACTCTAACGAAATGTCCTGTCTAACTTCTAGATCGCTATCCAAAACATGGAGTCCAAAATGCGGAATCATAGCTTCAAACCAAGCAGCACCACATGAACGAGGACAATCTGAAGTTATCGTGCATGATGTGGTTCCGACTTACCAAATAAAGCATTTCATGGCAAACTCGCACAAGGCCACAAAACAAAGTTCTGTCTTGAACGCATGATAGCTTCCTCCAGACACCTCCCTTCCGTGTTAACAGGATCAACCGGGTTATTCATCTGATCTATGTTGTCAACTTTTCTACATTACCTTTGGAGTGAAGCCAGGAATGAGGCGCTCAGCCAGTCTGCAAAGGACAACGCCATCCTTCAGCGACGTTTTCAGAAAGTCCTCCGGGTCGGCTATGTTCTTTTTAGGCGAGCTCAGCACTCCAAGTGATATTAACCATGTAACAGCCTGCTCCTCTGGATTCATGGCTGTGTTTGGTTAATTATACATGGTTTAAAATAAGAGATTCGTTCACATCCGCACTTCTGTTTCACATATACAAAGGGGGGAGAAAAAAAAAGTACGGGGGGCGTATGACGCGTCGTATTCAACTCTAGTCGAAACACACCCCTACTGGCAAATGCTGCCTCCAAAAAAACTTGCCTTGAGGATATGTAGACACGTTTGAATGCAAAATAATGTTCCTAACACGATGTATGATCATGAAAGCCATATTGCTGCAGTCATTGAGCAAATTAGTGAAACATGGACACATAAAATAAACGCCAAGGGTCAAATTGCAGACCAAGTTATGTTTATTGAAACCACCAGCACATTTTCTACTCCGTGTTAAACCATCTCTGTGTCCAATCACGAGTAGGGGATCTGAAGGGAGGGGGGAGAAAAGAAGGGATACAGTCAATCACTTTTATATAACATAATATACATTATATAGGCCTAAAGTATATCTTATCTATACATAGAAAAAGTAGTATTGCAGTAATCCACATGAACTTACCATGACTGCAGCGTTGATTCAATACTGTTCCAACTTTTAGTTTTTCTGATACATACTAGACATCAATGGCTTGTAGGGGGTTCAACCTGCAATGGGAACAAACGTTACAATTTGATCTATTCAAATGTGTATTTATTAATGTAAAGACATTTAGAAAGCCTCAGTTGGACCCCATTATCCTCATTGATTGTTTCAAGTTTGGCCTTCGATGAAATTTCTTCCAGTGATCTTCAGTGATAGAACTTGCAAGTTTGAGGACTCTTTCACTTAAAAATGGTGGCATACTAAAACAAGGTACTTAACTGGTTGAGAGGACCCGTTTGAAGTTTGATGAATATCGTTGAGGTTTGAAAGTTGCATTTAATGGAGCAAATGGACTAGAGACTGACAAGGACCTTCAGACGAACTCCTTTTCATTCCACTGGCAAAAGTTGTCTTGCCATAGTAGGTATTTGTATACAGGACAATGAGAAATGCATTTAGAGATCAGAAACAAAGGTTTGCTTTGCTTACCAGCTGTTGACTATCAGTTGAGTTGGAAAGACTTGCTTTTGGTTGTTGCCTTTGTCGTTGCTTGCTCTCAAGGCACAAGGTTGTTGAATCCATTTCCAATGTGAATTCAGTGGAGCATTTTGACAGCTTTGACAACACTTTCTAATCTCGGAATACATTGGATACACTTAAGCACTCCTCAAGCCAATATATTTGTGGCAATATCTAAAATTGCGATTTTAAATTGACAAGTTGTCTTGTTACAACTAAAAGCTTTATTAGAATAGGTCAGACTTTTAGGGCATTGCAGATTTTAACAGCACTGATATTACAAAAAACATGTACTTGGGAGCAGTACTATTACATTTGCAAGAAAAAATACCAATTAAAATACACATAAAAAAAAACGTTGAAAGATACAGCTCAAAACTAAGCTTAAATTTCACAATTGACTCAACTACAATATGTTGCCTCGTCATTCTTTTGAAAACACGCAATATCTGATACTGCTCTGTCCATTTTAGTATCTGCTGCGAGCCATTCCGCCATCAGATTGGTTGCCACGACCACCATGTGGCCCTCCACGACTTGAACTGCTGTATGAATTACGATAACCTGTGTTGACAGGTGGGGCGGGACCCCTATCCTGACGGCCCATACGCTCACGACTAGGTGCGTATGAGTCACTCCGACTGCTGGGGTAACTGTCACGACTCCCATATCCATCCCGGGAACTGCTGCCATAGTCATCGTAACGACTGCTTCCGCCGCTCCCACCATAGGATGGTGGGGGGCCCCTTGAGGGTGGGGCACTGCGAGAGTTACCTGCAGGGTCAATGGTTCAGGTAATTGGCAAGGTTTAAAGTATACATTTCTTGCAATGTCAAAGAGCCAATCTTTGTGCGAAGATTACATGATAATGGATGACGCAAGTCTTCATTATTTTTTTCCAAATATTTTTGAAGCAAATTACTCAACTAATGGGTGTTTGTCCCATTCCATTTCACATGCCATTGCTTTGAGTAGCCATTTTTCCATTACGAGGTCCAAGTGAGTATTGCAGGTGAAACGTTGTATTCAATGTTGTTGACATTGTTTCATTGACGATGTATAGTAGTTGGGTCTACGGCTGTCTTCCGAGGTCTTTACTTTGGTGCATGCTTTAATTTTAACTGCTTGTTTTGCAAAACTGACTTATTCGCATGACTGGTTGGAGACACGTTTGCCATTGTTTGATGCACCACCAATATTAAAGCAATTCGTAAAGGGTCAGAAATAGGCAACTGTCTTTGAGAGCAAAACGCAACATTGAAGAGGTTTATTGGTTACCAATTGCTTTTTCCCCAGTGAAGAAGCGTGGTCTGTTCCAACTTGAGGTTCTGGATTCAGCTGCTGTGACTTAGTTGATCATGTTTGCATTCCATTCGAAATTACCCATTGACCCCATTACACCCGTATGGTCATATCTTACCGTAACCATCATATGAATCTCTATAGGAGCCACCACTTCGTTCCATGTAACGGGGTTCCCTTCCGCCACCATATCCATCACGATCACTACAAAACATTTTTTAGCCACTGCAAAACTATTGGCATTTTCTACCCACCATAATTGATAACATACCTGTATCCACGGGACATTGACCCATAGTCGTCTCGAGAACTGGAATATTCACGATAGGAGTAGTCTCTGGGAGAGGGGTCATAATCCCTTGAATCTCTTGAATTGTAATCTCTGCTTGAATAACTATGAAGCATTTTCAGAATCAAAACTCAAAATTATGTTTAAACAACATTATCTTAAAGCATGTGACATGTCAATCTACCTGTCCTTTGAGCTGTAATGATCATCTCTTGGAGAAGGGTAGTCATCCCTCCTGGACATCATTGAGTCTCTACGAGGTGGTGGTCCATATGGATCCCTGCCCCTTGACATTGGTGCTGAAATGGTGATAAAAAAATTTAACTTATCTGCATTTTGACCCAAAATGTAGAATAAAGTCAGTTTCTCTGCAAACTTACGCCTGCTAATTGGACCAGACGGTGCAGATCTTTTGGGTGGTGGCCCTCCATTTCTAACAGGGGGCCCTCGTTTCATTGGCGGAGGGCCACGGGATGACATTCCTTTGAAGTAAGGCTCCCGATCTCCTGAGTCATAATAGTCTGAAAACAAAACAATAAAAAATTACAAACAATTTAGAAGGACTTTCCATCTTATTAATCTAATAGTCACCTCTCGATGGGGGACCCCTCATACCTCCCCGGGATCCTCGGCCACCTCTGGGTGCACCACGAGAGCGGTGTATGGGCGGCCCCCTTCTGCCAGAGCTCTCAAACTGAGGCTTTGTAGCTTGTTCAACTTTAATATTCTTGCCATCAAGGGACTGAAAGAGAGTTTTGTTGATGAAAACACTAGAACAGTCTTTTGTAAATAGAGGAATATCCAAATGTCTGTCTGCCCGTCTGCCCAAGGACAAAATAATGGGAACTCACAGCGTATAAGGGAATAATATCATCTATACATTGTCCTCATTTAAAGCTATCTGAAAACACACACACACGCGTTTTCATTTAAAATGCATACCTTCCCATTCATTTCACAAGCAGCATCCTCTGCATCAGCTGGTCTTTCAAATGTAACAAAAGCAAAACCTCGTGATTTGTTTGTTTCACGATCCTTCATCAAAAGAACTGAGAAGAAATGAGACATTGTATAAATACAATTGTTATTTATTGATGTATTTCTTTAAAATGAAAAACATTAAACGTAAACATACCTTCGACAATCCTTCCATATTTGCTAAAGTACTGCTCCAAGGCCTCCTCAGTGGTCTCAGTATTCAACCCACCAATAAATAATTTCCCAGGGCGATCAGCTTCAGCCATTTTCACTGTAAAGAAAATAACAGTAAATGCACCATGGCGAAAAACGATGTACACGGTTAATTTGTTATTTGGATATTGTACAAAATGTCAATTTAGCAACAATAACGAGTACCTTGCCGACCGCCTTTCGTTGCAGATGGTGCAAAATGGCGAAATGTGCGTGCAGTTAGCGGATCTTGCCCGTTTACTAACTGTGCGAATCACGTTCTGTTATCAGAATCTTAAATAAAGAAGGGCGCATTCAATTCTTAAAGAAACACTAACTAAACACACAATGACCCAAAAAGCCTTCGTAAAGCTTTAAAGCATGCGCACCACGAAGAACAACGGCGGGTTATTTTTTTTTTTTTTAACCCACCAACTTCTTCTTCGCTTGCCACGAAGTAGCAAGGGTTGGTCGTTGCAGTATAGCGCCATCTATGAGTATCCGGCCTACTCCGGAATTGTTTTGAATTTATATTAATTATTATCATTATCATTATCATTATCATTATCATTATCATTATCATTATCATTATCATTATCATTATCATCATTATTATTATCATTATTATTAAACAATTCGGTATACACCGGTACAAGTATGGTCGGAATGTTCCATATTACAAAGATTTAAGTAAGAGCAAATTAAATAAATAAATTGCAATGCTAGGGGTTGCTTATAATGTCCAGATCATCAATGATATTTTTAAGATTCGCAGCAGTATTTTTTTTCTATTAAAGATAAAGAGGAGAAAAATAAAGACAGTTCTTTGTGAAAAGTGACAAAGGATATGTTTTTTTTGTTTTTAAGAATCAGCATTTGTGGATAAAGAATTTACGCATCATGATAACATTTAGAACAAGTTCTATATTACTGTTCTTTTTAAAAGTAAAAAAAAAAATTACATCTTTGCTTGAAAAGTCCTGTTAAAGCCAATAATCCTGCTCTGTATATTTAGGGCATAGGCTGGATTTTGTAATATATACAACACATTGTCCATTGTAATACAACATATTGTCCTCAAATCCTGTATGTGTGAACATTTTAAAAATGCTAATAAAAAGAGTTAAAGTATACACAACACTACTAACGTTTTTTATGTATTGTTTTTTCTGTATTCTGTATTTTCTGTATTTTACTATTTGCATTTTGTGATTCTCATTGAATCAATGAACACATGGAATTATGTAGGAAACAAAATGGGTGAATTAACTTCAAATATTATTTTATATTCGAAAATTCTTCAAAATTGAGACCCTTTGTTCTTGACACTTTATATCATAGTCACCTAAAATGTTTTTTAACAGTCCTGTGAAGTAAAAAAAATATTTCTGGTGACTACATCATGGAGCTCATTCAATCAATCAAACGTCCACTTTTTCATACCAGAGACTCGTTCTTGGATGTCTGCCACTATGTTGGTGACTGTGTTCTGTTCAGGGAGGTTGCTGTGCCACTGTGCATCACTGCTGTGAGGTGCACCCTTCTCACAAATGCTTTTCCAGGGCTGTTCAGTTTCCAGCCTTGGGTTTGCTTTGTTGTTGCTCTGAGCTGGTTGAGTTGAGATCGTATTTGTCATTTGTTTGGCTTCATTCTCTCTCATGTACTTCTTAAGGCGGCTGGCCATGGCTTGGAGGCTTTGTTTGGCACTTTCCAGAGCTTCAGGTATGGGCATCTGGCTGTACCTCTTGGGTACTTGTTTTTTCATTGCACCTTTCTGGGCCTCTGCCAGCTGACTCACTTCTCTCCGTGTTGACTTGATTTTAGCCTCCAACCTTCTTTTCCATGGTGGGTATTGTCTCCCGTGGTCATTGATATGACTGCCAAGCATCTTAAGGATCACTGCCTTCAATTTACAGCAAGCTCCTACAAAGAATACGATCTGTTGTTAGAAGTCTACAAGCAACGTCAGTACTATTTATCGGATGTCATATGAAAAGTCCTTTCAAATTAAAACATCTAAACTAAGCCAGTCTAAGAAAAAATGTCTTCTCACTTTATCAACGAATCCAGGTCAATGGAATCCTTAAACTTTGTGTGTCTCCATCGTCCAGCTGTGGTAAATTATTATATATAGGGGTAAAGCCTCCAAGTTCATCATGGATTAATATAAGCAACAATTAATTTGAAGGGAAAACGTCTAATTCCTGTTTGCAAATAGGCCATTTCCGCTACGCAAAATTGCTGTACGTCACCTCCTATGGTTACCCCACCGCCGATAGTTGCTCTAGACAGGTTTGGCTTTGCGTCTTCGGAATAAAAGCTATTCTCGAAAAGAAGACGTTTGTCTGAAAGGGGGCAGCGATTACTAACGGTCGCACTTTGTCTTAAACCGTGTCCGCAAAAATGGAGCTGCGGATACACATTAGTTGCTTGTTGGTTTACTCTCTCGTTTCTGTCTATTCGTGTTCAGGATTTTATCTTCCGGGTTTAGCTCCGGTGAGTTTCTGCGAAGAAGGAAATGTTGCTGAAGATTGTCCGGTATGTACAATGTCATGTATTTATTAGTTGCTGTAATGTCCCATTTCATTCTCTTTCAACTGGTCTTCACGCTTTGCTTTAGTCCATTTCGCTCCTAGTGACTTGCTAGCGCTGCATAGGCCGCGACTTGAGACTCAAACATGCTCTTAGTTCTGCATTTCCTTTATAAGCATTAAACAGGTGCCAGTCTATAACTCCAATTTTTCAACTTTTACAGGCAAAGATTCAATTGTACGTCAACCGGCTGGACTCTGTCGAGTCAGTACTGCCTTACGAATATGACATGTAAGTACCTTGTTTCTTTTTATGACTCTGTGGCTTTATGGTATGTGTGTTACTAACATGTTATATCCTTGTAACCTAGGTTTGACTTTTGCAAAGACAAAGATGAGTCAAGGCCCTCAGAGAACCTTGGACAGGTTTTGTTTGGTGAAAGAATTGAATCATCTCCATACAAAGTGAGTGATAGGTTACAAACGGTGACAACAGAGCAGGATATGTCATTTGTCTGTATATTTCTTTATTATTTGTATTTATTTATTTAGCACTTTAGAGTAGTCATTAAAGTAAAAACGGAAGAATACAAAAAACATCTATTCAGATGTATGAATGTACAAAAAAAGTAGTAATATTAATAGCATATGCATAGGAGAGGTAGAGCCAAAAGGCTTATACCGGTAACAACACCACTCCCAAGGAAACCGTTAAGTAAGAAACAAAGTAACTTGAAGCCATGCCAAGTCACTACATTGTCAAACACAAATACAAAGTATACAAATATACTTTAGTCATACGGTCATTTCCTTTATGAGTCTTTGCTTTGTGCTCAGTGCAAATACTCCATACACCAATAAACCATTAATTTATGTTTCAGTTTGTTTTTATACATGGTTAATGTTGTGGATGAATCACGTAATTTAAAATGCATCTTGAACATGTAAATCAAATGTATTCTGTTTTACTAGTTCACATTCAAGAAAGATGAAAAATGCCAACCTGTTTGCACAAAGACGTACAAGAAAGGCAGCCAAGATGATGGAACTCGTTTGGATTTTCTCAAAATGGGAATGCAACTGAACTACCAGCATCATTGGTAAATTCAGTCACTGTACAACTGGTTTGACCTGTTTGACAGCACTAGAAATGGTTGTAACTTGTATTTCAAGGATCATTGACAATATGCCGGTGACTTGGTGTTACGACGTGGAAGATGGTCAGAAGTACTGTAATCCAGGTTTCCCCATAGGCTGTCTTGTTACTGCAGACGGCAGAGCAAAAGATGCCTGTGTCATTAATGTAAGTAATGAGTGACCCAGCTGTTAAAGGTATGCACATAGAACATCTTTAATCCAAACAGAACCTTTGTTGTTCCGCACTGAGTGGCAAAATCAAATCTTTACAAATTTCATAACTCTAGTGCCACTCACTATGGAAGGTTAAGGCATAATTTGCATCCCCCGTATATCGTTTTGTTTTGCTAATGTTTTTCATTTTTTTATTTATACAGGCTGAGTTCAACAAGAAGAACACATTTTATGTATTCAACCATGTGGAAATAAAAATTACGTATCACAGTGGAGCCTCTGAGGGATGGCGTGGGGCACGGTTGGTAGCTGCAACTCTGGAGCCAAAAAGGTAAGTTTGTAAATTTGTTGCCAACTTGCCACTACAGTATGCTGCAATGTACAACTTAATGTAACTTGACTAGTTTCAAAACATATTAAACACAACTGTATTTGGCTGTGTTTCACAGTATCAATCACAAAGATGAAAAGTCTGTGAGCTGTGATGGAGGCGCACCAATGGAGATCCCCGGGGAATTTGACAATGATGTTTCTGTAGTTTATACCTACTCGGTCATATTCCATGTATGTCCACAAAACTAAGGGGAACTTTCCTTGAAGTATTTAAATTGACGTGCGTTTTGTTTAAATTATTTGCAGGAGGACAATTCCATTAAGTGGGCATCGAGGTGGGATTACATCCTTGTTTCTATGCCTCACACAAACATCCAGTGGTTCAGGTATTGCATAATTTTTCGTAGTAAAGATTTGCAAGGCAGAATTGTCCTTTTCTTAAGGGTTATTTATTTCATCTATGTTTTAGCATCATGAACTCTTTGGTGATTGTCCTCTTCCTGTCTGGTATGGTTGCCATGATTATGCTGAGAACCTTACACAAGGATATTGCCAGATACAACCAGGTTGACCAGGTAATGGATAACAAAATATGTCTTCTGCAGGGGCTGCCGTGACCAGTGCACGCAATATAAGCATAGATTAGTTTTTGGCCTCAAGTTTGTTTGGTGTGACTAGTGGACTAGATTCACCACAATGCAGGACTTGTTTCAGTACATTTTAGCACATCTAAAAGCAGAAAGATTAAAACCAAGTAATGTCTATCCATATTTACAGTTGCTACTTTTCTACTTTTATGCCTCGACACTCTGACAAAAGACTGAACATAATGTAAATATTATATTGTATTACATTTTACAGGCAGACTTGATAAAGATTCCCAGCTCGAAGGAAAAATCGTCACTAACCTACGTAAGCCTGTCCAAAGAGTTCTGTGGTTGTTTCCTCTATGGACTGGGTGTCTGATGAAAGTAAACACATTATAAAATGTGGTGTGGACAGTCATTAAATAAATATAAACCCAACAGAGACTGTGTACTGAAATCATGAAACGTTTCTCCCATCAAATTTTGCTTTTAGATTTTTCACCTTTTTCCTGCATTAGTGGAAGTCACATTCTCAGGATACTGCTTGGTGGCTGGTTAAGCTTTAGGGTTGTGCAATGCCTATTTTTTGTATGATATATATTTTTGATATATAATGCCCTCTTCCATTTCAGGAGGATGCCCAAGAGGAGTCTGGGTGGAAACAAGTTCATGGCGATGTATTCAGGCCCCCAAGGAAAGGCATGCTTCTGTCTGTCTTCTTGGGACAAGGCACCCAGATCTTCATCATGACGTTCATCACACTTTGTAAGGGTCTCAGTGGTAACATTTGCACTAACACCATACAAACTACTCACCTAGCCTCTAAACTGCAGTACTGTGCATAATGTATTTTTTCAATTCAGTTCGACTAATCATCTGGTTATATCCTCTCATACAACAAAAGCATACCCTGAGTTAATATATTAAGATAAGATAAGATAAACCTTTATTGATCTCACAAAGGAGAAATTCACTTGTTACTTGTTACAAGTTAACTGCAACTTACTTTGTCTGTACTGTAATACGTATTGTTTTGAATCCTATCATCTTTAGTTGATGCTCAATGTACTCTATGTTATTGTAGTAATTTAACGTATAGCATATTTCACTCTAATTTCCTTCCTATGTGTGGTCTGGTGCATTAAATATTCATGGTCTTTGTAGTCCTAGCTTGTCTGGGATTCCTGTCACCAGCCAATCGAGGAGCCCTCATGACGTGTGCAGTTGTCCTCTGGGTCCTACTGGGTACTCCTGCTGGCTATGTCTCTGCACGCTTGTACAAAAGTAAGAATTTATATGAAAATTTTATTTTCATAGTGGTAGAAACTGTGTGCGTGTGTGTGTTTGTGTCAAGAGCCAAAATTAACATTTTTGTTATTTTCTCAGCTTTTGGAGGTGAAAAATGGAAGACCAACGTCCTTCTGACTGCCCTTTTGTGCCCAGGGTTAGTTCACTATTCTTTTAGGCTACTTCCCATAATACTGCTGTAAACAGTGCCCAACCCTTGACTGTCTTAGTCACTCTATAAGTTGCTTTTATACTGTATGCTTTTGACAAAGACCTTACTTTTTATGTTGCTGTGTATATATACACAGTGCACAATATACAACAAGTAAAAAAAAATAGACACGCCGATAAAGATCACACATATTTGCCTAAACAAATAGAAGCATTGAAAGGACTGCTTGTGTTTAGAGTTACAAGAACCATTGCAGCCTCCAATGCAAAATGGTCAGATGGCAACATTTTCCTACTTGAATATAAAAGGCTGTTGATAAATCTTTCTTCTGAAGCTTACAGTACATTGCAAGATTTATTCATTTTTGTTTTTTTCTCCAGCATTGTGTTTGCTGACTTCTTCCTGATGAACCTTATTCTCTGGGTCGAAGGATCCTCTGCTGCAATCCCCTTTGGCACTCTTGTTGCCATTCTGGCAATGTGGTTTGGAATTTCTGTGCCTCTTACATTTATTGGGGCTTACTTTGGATTCAAGAAACCGGTGTGTTTTACCTATCCTTTGCCTCCCATTGTAATTTTTCACAGTCACTCTCGGGTTAAATATAACTGTTTTTTTTTACAGGCAATTGAGCAACCAGTGCGTACAAACCAGATTCCTCGACAAATTCCAGAGCAGTCATTCTTTACGAAGCCTATTCCTGGCATAGTGATGGGGGGTATCCTACCGTTTGGCTGCATCTTTATCCAGCTTTTTTTCATCCTCAACAGCATTTGGTAAGATAAAGACTCACCTCATGTATTGTGTTAAAACTAGTGCTGCCAATCGATTAAAGTATTTAATCGCAATTCATTTCATGATTGTCATAGTTAACTCACAATTAATTGCACATTTTTATCTTTTCTAAATCCCTTGAATTATTATTATTTTAATACTCTTATCGGGTACCTGAAGTATATGGCGAACATTGGGTGCGAGTCGGGTCTGGTTAGAAAGCTCAGTTTTATTATCTTACATTATTGCATTGTGTTTTGTTGAATGTCTAGTTTTATAGGGTCAACGTATCATTGAGACACATAGAGACATAATAATACTAAGATGTTATTGAAGCAGCAACAATTATCTATTGTTTTGGGCTTTGTGCAAGGGGTATTTTGTATACATATATGTATTCACACATTACATATGTACTGTACAGCTGTAGTGCTGTAGCATTAGGGCTGCTCGATTATAGAAAAAATAATAAGCACATTATTATAGTCATAATTGAAATCACGATTATTCAAACTAAAAAAAGTGTATTTAATTATTAATCACAAAACTATGCTTAAAATTTTCTTTTTTCTGAACAGTCACAAAAGTACAAATTATATCAAGTATGCCTCGATAGAGGAAAGGTCTCTGTTTCACACCTGCCCCCTGCTGGCCAGCCCTCACACCAGCGCAAGTAAAGTGAGCTCCGGGCCTGATGACATCATGTGTCAGACCCATAGATTTAACAAATAGAGATTAGTTGGTCCAATTAATGGTCTAAAGTCGCCTGGGAAATTTACTTGGCTGCTCTGTCTCCTCCCATGCAGTCTGTTCCTTAAAGGGCTGGGTAGCATTCGCGGGGCGGGCCGACTGGCTCTAAGCCTCCCCCCCAAAAAAAGACTTCATGACAGTTGCAGTTAAACAAATAAATGTAAGTCTCAAAATGGGTGAGGGGGGCAGGGCAGGGTTCACTACTGACACCTGCTGACAAAAAAAATAAAAACACACAGCTTAGTGCAGATTTAAATTCAAATTATCACCAACAAATTTTCATAATAAATTCCTGTAATCTTTTAGTCATCTTCATCTGAAAATGACCATTTTTTTTTAAAGAGTTTAAGGACCCTTTACGGACATATGACAGCCTTTCTAAAGGTATTACAGACATGACCTTTTCCCGCCGCATCAAAAGATGTGGTGGCTCTTCATCGTATAATAGTAGAGTATGCAGCAAACTGTAGAATCCTCAGAATGTATTTGTTTATGTGCGATATTTGTTTCCAGTCCTAAAACCAAGTGACAGGGATCAAAAGGCATTTCAGTATGCAAGTATGCAATACATGATTGATCTCTGTTCAAACAGATTGCCAAAAATGTTGAATTTGAGGGCAAACCCATATTAAATCACTGTAAACTTGTGGTCACATGACATGTTCCCGTTTGAGTGACAGCCAGCAGCTTTTTTTAATGTGTGCGGGTCCGACAAATTAAGACAAATATATTCGGGTTGAGTTTGGGCGGGTCTGACTAGGCCACAGCTTACAAAAAAGTACAAGTTTACTAGGTCACAAAGAATGTTATTCTCGCACCATTTTTGACAGCACTAGTGTAAACACATACTTAAATTATCTGCGCAATGTGTTGCATTTCTAAATGTAATGTAATATCTCTTTTAGGTCTCATCAAATGTACTACATGTTTGGATTTCTGTTCCTGGTATTTATTATTCTCCTGATCACCTGCTCTGAAGCCACTATCCTGCTCTGCTATTTCCACCTTTGTGCTGAGGTGAGTATTGTGATTCCATACATTGCAAATCTATGAAAAATGTAGCAATATATACATTTAGTAGATTTTTACCATGTAATGCCTCTGTGTCTAGGACTACCACTGGTGGTGGCGTTCTTTCCTGACTAGTGGCTTCACAGCTGTTTATTTGTTCATTTATGCCGTGCATTACTTCTTCTCAAAACTGCAAATTATTGGAGCTGCCAGCACTTTTCTGTACTTTGGGTACACAATGATTATGGTGCTCATCTTCTTCCTCTTTACCGGTAAGACCTTTTTATATTTTAAAAACTACCAAATGTGTCTACTTATAGTTAGAAGTGAGATTCCTATCGCCCCAATATTTGAATTTATATTCTTACCACGTTGTTTTTTGTTTTTTTTACAACGCTTCAGCCAAAATACACTAGCGAAGAGGCTATTATCGATAATGTCAAATTCCAAACTTGTGCACTTCTGTTGAAGGAATGGCATCTTGCAATCAACTAGTTGACTACAATCCTTATTAGGAACATATGTTTAAAGCCTGATCTACATTTAACTAATCTGACCTGTTTTTTTTTTGTTTTTTTTGTTTTTGTTTTACAAATTCAAACATTGCATTCCTTGTCCTGTAAATGTATCTATTATTTACTGTATTGATTGCTGAAGTGCAAATGTCTGGTGTAACTGCTGTAAAACTGTAACGTCGATCCCGTTCTAAAGGCCACTACTAGAATGCAACATACGTGCTTTAAAAACAACTATTTACCTTTGCACTCAGTATTGTAACGACGACTTATACACAATGATGTCACACAATATAATAAATAAAACAATATATAGAAATAAAGGCTCTTGTCTAGAAATGGAGCACAGAAAGAAGAACCAAATTTGAGCAATATCAGCTCAAAAATGGTCTCGTATTCATCAGATTTAAAGTTAACTGTGCAGCTGAGGTTGCCTTGATAGTTTGTGACAGAATCTTTACTGCACTGAGGATCTTGGGAAAGCGAGAAATAATCCACTTATTGGAGAAAGAGATTAGTTTGCCTTATTGCTTTAGTGTCTGATCTCATCCCAATTTTGATCACTTGTTAATTCTCTTCTTGGCCCCAGTGAGCTGTCAGCAAGACCTTTATATCCAGATAAACTGATCCCGGGTATTCATATGACAGTTTAAGGCCTGAGCCAGTTATCTTTTCTCAGTATAAAATTGATGCTGTGTCAGTAATACATGCATGTTATTTTATCAGTTAAAAATTCCAAAAAAGAGTACTGATATAACTACACCAGAATTACATCATTCCCAAACCAGGACTTTCACATGAGACCACTTTTCACCTAATAGCCAGAGCTGCAATAGCCGGGTCAAACAGCTGGATGCGGGTGTAAAAGTTGCAGTTGTTGAACCAAAACTGAAATATTTCCAGTTTTTGCAATGTTGGAGTAATTTTTCTTTGTTTTTTCGCTGACCAGGAACCATCGGATTCTTTGCCTGCTTCTGGTTTGTCAATAAAATCTACAGTGTGGTTAAGGTGGACTGAGACGCCAAGGAACCTGACAAGGAACTTGACAACAAAGAGCCATTCTAAAAAGTGCCGTCTGCACGTACTAGGTGGTCTGACTGGGGCCTGAACTGAAAACATCACGTGTCAGCTGAAGACCAGAAAAGCAGTGCCCGTCCTTTTTTTTGTGCTTTAAACCCATGTTGCTTTTTTCTTTCTCTTTTTTTTAATACATATTTTGTGTTCACAGTTGACCAATATTGTCAATAATTAGAGTGTTGCTTTGAACACCAATGTTGATTCCACTTATCTAGTTTTCTACATGAGCATTCTGGGTCAAGGGGTCATAGAAGAACTTGTTAATATTGATTTCTTCAGTAAAATGTTTTTTTTGTTTGTGTGTGTTTTGGTTCTCTTCTTCCCCATTGTTAACTTTTTTTTTTCATGACCTGTACTGTACAATTAATGATTTGAAGTGTGTAAATATATTGTATAGAAAACACAACAGCAGGAACGCTTAAAGATTGTTACTATTCCCTAAGCATCTGTAAGATTTTTTCTTTACAGTGAATTGGTTAAGATTTCTGCAATACTAGTCTGTATTGAAGTTCAAATTATATAAACAATGCTTCATTAAGATGGATGTCAATGTTCTTGTACATTTAATAGCAACTTTCTTGTAAGGCTGTAATTCAAAGGACATTTTAATATATTGGGATCTGATCCAAGTGATTCCCCATTGATTCACAGTTCACAGTTCACAGTTCAGATTTACTTTTAAATATAGCAGATGACACATACTCCTACGACCCCTATAGGCCATTTATGGAACTGTAAATAAAAAGCAGCCGTTTGCTTATGGCAGTCTTAAATCCTTTCTACAAATAACAATAAAGGCCATTAATTAAATCTGATATCCTTTCTCTTTCAGTCAACAAAATACTGCACATCAAAGGTAGTTTGTAATTACATTGAATGGAACCGGCAAAAGTTGTTCTCTACAGCAATGTTTCGCAACCAGGGGTACTGTATGTGTATAGCTTGAAATCATTTCACATTAAAAAAAAAAGGCAAAATATGCTTTAATACGTTCTGAGAGGCAAAATGTTGATATAAAGCAAGTAAAAAAAACAACAAAAAATAAGATAAGAAATAAGATGATATGATAAGAAAAGAGGGGGCGGGAGGCTGCGGAGTATCAGGGCAACACATTTCTGATCAAAACAGAAGTAAAATCCAATCATCTGTCAGCGCACTTGTTGACAACAGTTAATTTCCCATCATCCCTTTGGCCTTTGTAGTTCAGGCGGCCGAGCGAGGCCTGGACCAGGCGCTGCAACCGCCTCGCTCTCACGAGAAAACCGGTACCGTCGAACAGGTTGCATCAGAGCAAGGCGGTGGGATCTTGGACAGATTCTGCGCACCTGCAGCCGCCCTCCATGTTGTTGACCTGTGATCTCCACAGAGGAAGGTATTTACATTTTTAACCGATTCTAACCGACATCAAAAAAGAAGGAAAGTCTCTATCTCTTATGGTTCCAAAATTATAAGCAACATATGTACAACATAAAATACCACACCATACCAACTTTATTTATTACTTACTTTAAAAACGTTACAGTTTACCAAAGTGCCGTACACACATTATAAAACATTAAAATACATAAAATAAGTGTACAAACTTGACCAATTTTCACTGCAATGTTTCTCTGCTCCTCTGAGGTCAAGGAAGTTGTGGGCACATTTTAAAGCTCAGACAGAGCTCTTTCTGGCACAAAAACAAAAAAATCACTTTCAGTTCTGGAGATATTGGCCTTTTAATCGGCCGATATATCCAAAACCGATTTAGCCAAAATCAATATAGCCGATATTGAAAATACCTTAATGTCAGCCCGATATATTGGCCGTCCAATATCGGTCAGGCCCTACCCTCAGGACTACCAATAAATCAATCAATGCTTTGTTGTCATTTCAAAACAATAATGAAATAAAGAAATGTTTTTGATAAAATCTGGCACATAACTTGTGTACAACTTGTACATGATTGATCATTAATGTGCGTTCATTGGGCGAGAAAAGCCCTTCTCTTTGGTCCTCATGGCAGGGAGCTGACATTACTGTAATAACTAAGTGACACAAAAAAATGGCACAGACGTATGGTCATTGTGTGTGTTTCTGTAGTCAGGATTCAGACACAGTATATTCTGATCACTTTAATGGACATAACATAAATACAATATATTGTACAATACAAAGACATCAAAATATGGCACTTTATTCTTTACCCTGCACTGTCTAGTACAAGATACTACATATTTTGTACACATTTATACAAGTGCTGATTGTCTATTTTGATGCAAAAATATAAACTTGGTTTTATTCTATACAGCCTTGTCTTGCCTATAAAGACAGACAGGCCTAGTGTTGTGGGTTATATCAATCAATCAATCAATCAATCAATCAATGTTTATTGTCATTGTCATTCAATAAAGAACAGCAACGGAATTTCATTGGAGCATACAACAGGAAATGCTCATAGTGATCTGAGCAAGGAAACCTCCATTTCATTGGCTGAAATGTGCAACAGTGAGAGTGAAGGAATGAATGCCATTTTACAAAGACTGTACAACAAATTTGCAAGGCCCATAGAATTAAGCATTTAGTCAATGTATGCCAGTTAAAGGGATCCAAAACATTAAATAAAATTCCATTATTGTCCTTGTATGTTTAAACACATACGGTCAAATGTGATGATCCATTTTGAATTAAAACAGACTGACATGTAAAGGCAGCAAACACAAGCTCTGTATTTATTTTGACAAATAATAAGTGCATCAGCACACAAACCTTTGAGAGAAGTCTATCCTGAGTATCGTCTTCAAAAGTTGTCTTCATTAACAGTTCACTCTCTGTGTCTTTTCTTGAGTGTTTTGGTCTGTATGGCAGTGAGGTACATTTACAATACTGTGCTTTTGTTTTTATTTATTTTCTGTGTATAATTAAAAAAAACTTTAACGTTGTTATCCATACGACCATCTTCTTGCGCTTTATATGGGGTCAGGTAGCAGAAGCAGCAGTCTGAGCAGAGATGCCCAGACCTCCTTATCCATGCACAGTTCCTCCAGCGTTTTCAGGGGATCCCGAAGTTTTCCCCAATCAGCTGGGAGATGTAGACCTCCAGCATTTCCTAGGACTTCCTCCCAATAAAGTAGATAGTTGTTAAAAAAGAAAAGAAAAAAGGGCTTCAGTTGAACCAACAAATACTGATATGCACAACTGGTTTTCCAAGGCCAACAGTGTCCAGACAGACTTGACTCAAAATCTGCTGTCGCGTAGCATTAATCAGTCTGTGCTTTGCTTGCTCTGCTCTGGGACCTCTCTCTCAGAACTGATGCTAGTTGAGGTGGTCTCTTTGCAACTGTCTCTGGGTTTCCTCTCAAAAATAGGAGAAGAGGAAGTGGTGCATTCCTCCCAGGTGCGCATGGGAAAGACCCGTACTGCCAGACCAGGCAGTTGAGGGTGGGCTGTAGAGCGCCCTTCTGTCGTGAAGCAGCTCTCTACAGCAGAGCTCTGTCTGGGGCGGCCTTGTTTACAGAACAATCCACAGAGCAAGGCCAAGAACTCCTTCCTTACACTGCGATGCATGTAGCCATAAATGTATGGATGAAGACAGCACTGCAGAAAGAACAGCACCAAAGCCAGTGAGGACGTCCAGGCGGGCACGGATGCTCGAGAGCTCATAGATATTGTGTTGATAATACTATAAGGCCCCATACTGAGAATGTATGAAGCCATGATGACAAACACCACACGGGCTGCTTTGCAGTGATAATAAAAGCGTCTGTGTCTTGCACGCACAGTGTACCCCCTGGTTGTCTGGGGTCCATCAGGTGAACAGGCCTGCTGTGATGGGGGTTGAACCTGTGCTGTGGACTGAAGATGTGAAATGTTCGAGCTCTGGAAGTCTGGGGGGCATGGCTGGGAAAGGGACTGACTCTGTATGGGATGTACAAGTGCATTCTGCCTCCGAGCTGCTCTGAAAACCATCCAGTAGCATCCAAGCATTATGAGCATAGGTAGCCAGAAGGAGAGGATTAACACGACCACAGCATAGGAAAAGCTATCTGACCATACCACTGAGCACATGTGGTGGTGCTGGTCAAAATCAATGTGACCCCAGCCGTACAGTGGAGGGGTACTCTGCAGGAAACTCAGCACCCATGTGCAGATAATGAGGTTTGTGCCTAAGTTTGGAGTCATTCGTGTGGGGTAAGACAAAGGATGGATAATGGCCAGATAGCGGTCGACAGAGACGACTATAATAGTGTTGACACCTGCAAATGCGAACAGATGCATGAGGACCACCAGAGCCTGACACAGCCAGGAGGGCAGGGGCCACACGCTTGGGACAGTGGCTGCAATGGCAAAGGGCATAACCAATATGGTTTGAAGCAGGTCTGCAAGAAGCAGGTTGAGCACAAACCTGTTTGCTACGTGAAGAAGCTGAGGTTTCCTTTGAAAAACCAAAAGGACCACCACATTCCCAAAGAGGGACACACATACAATGATCATTATGCATAGCATCCTTACCACACTGTGTATTATCGAGGACCATAGAACTGCATCTTCACTAGAGCTGCTCAAAGTGGGCACCCAGGGTATATCAGTCAGGTTGGTGCCCATTTTTTCTTACACCCTTGAGTTTAAAAGCATCTTACGGGGATGTTTTACAATGGATTGCCTAATGAGTCGATCTATGCAAATGAACGTGGTCGCTCCCTTTTGTTTGTCCACAACAAAGCTTCCATAATTTCATCTGAAAATAAGAGAAGTAATCCACGAGCTGTCAGCGATGCTCGACATAATTAGACTACATCTACACGGGTTTGCAGTTCTTGTGAATGAGTAGAGATTGTAATCACAGCGGTATTGGGCCCCAAAGCTTCATGTTCTCCACATTTTTCACGACCAAAATAAAAGTAAGCAATTTGATGGAAAACGTCAAAAACGTGTCGATGTAGGCTGGACAGCACATGTTCGTCCAGAAACGGAGTCTGTTAACGATGATACGGGCTGCTGCAACGGATTGTACCTTCATCCAAGCTCCCAGTGACGTGACGCTAAGCTTAGGGATGCTCACTTGTCTCGCTCCAGTCAATGGCAGCGCGCGTTCACAGCTCTGCCGACATACGCTGCATGTCTTCGCCCAGCGGGGGTCTCTCATCCACGCAAATACATCCTTTCTCCTCGGATGTGATGATAGTTCAGACAGTAATTATTTTGTATCATCCTCGTCAGTGCGGTTCAGTAGTGGCGTCGTGGAGGTGTCACAAACCAAGGGCACCTGCGCTGAAATGAAGCGCCTCTGGAACCGAGCAGCCCCCTCCCACCCCCGCAGTTGTGCTTCTGTTTGATTTTTATTGCTCACGGCACGGACATGAGCACATCCTATTCCACACAACAAATCCTTCATAGCAATCGAATTGATGAAAAATTCGGCACGAAACCCACCACACGATTAGACCGTCCAACCTTTATATGCCCATGGTGACTCTGTAGCCCCTTAGTAGCCTAACCGCAAACGAGCGTCTCAGGCATTTTATAACATACGGTGCTATGATGCAGGCATATAGACTTTTGTTTCCCAGATTCTAAAATGCTGTAGGCCTAATGCTGGTCTAATTCCAAACGGGGGGCTGAAAACCAGGGCTATGGAGGGTATGCACGAGAGTCATAATATAGCTTTAAAGCGCATGATGTCATAGGGAAAGATAATTGGCTATGTCTGCAATATTATTTTTGTGTTATTCTCTGATTTCACATGTTCAAGCCTGATCAGTGGGCTATTTGGTAGTGATTGGATTCACAAACCTACTGAATTATTTCTATGGCTGAAAGTATTATGCATTATGCAAATCAGAAAATCTTTGGACCTTGCGTGCTGACAGAGAAGACATTGAACTTTGTGGCTTGTTTTTGTTTCATGTGGATTGTCCCCAGTAATGACAGAGATATTATACGTTAAAAAAGGCATTTTGGTAGTTACCATAGTTACCACCATGGAACTTTCAGTGGCCCACCGCCTCAGCCTATTTGAGGTTCCATCTTATGTTATTTTTTTCCTATTCGTCCATTAATTTGAGGTTCCATTTCTATTTAAATAGAAATAGAGTCTGACTCTTGGTTGGCAATCCGCTGTTTGGAACTGTGCCTATTTCCAGTGAATGGACAAATCAAATAATAACAACTCTGCCGTGATGGGCGGGGTTCCCAACAGCTGATTTGCCAACCACCAAATGAATGGTCTTAATAGAGGCTATGCAGATTCCATTTCTATTTGCTGTGCTGTTGCTATAGAGGCCACGGCAACAGCATGGCAACAGCAGCAACAGAAGCAACAGCCAAATAAATTGTCATTTGTTATTTTATTTGTATTGACACATCTGCATACTGTACCTCTATAGCGCCACATGGGCCCTATTGCCTTATTAAGTTTTGCAGTTAGGCATGATGTATTCAGTTTGAAGAAATGCTCTCATGCTGAAGTGCTCTGTGCTATGGCTCAGTTTTGCTAAATTATGGCACCTTTCACAAGCGTCTCATGGAGGTGCAATGAGAGACGCCTCTACCTATAGTGTTGCCTGGCCTGCCAGACACTCCTCCTTTCTGTTCAAAAGAAGAACCGTCTGGACAACTCCTCGCAGCCTGTCATTTCACGATTTTACCCACATCGGTCCAATCACACACCGAGAGACAGGACTTCATTCCCCCAAGAGGCGGAAGCCGTCACCACACTCTACCAAAAAAATAGAGATGGATAGAGATGGCGTGTGCGGCGAGTGATACGATGTTTTCTTCTGTTCTTTCGTCTGTTTTAATTCATTTGAAAAAAAAATGTAATCCCTAAAACCGGAGCAAGAAACAGCGTTCCTCGTAAATAAGGATGTTTTTGGAAAGGCTTCCTGCCGCTTGTTGCTGCGACGTATCTAGCGTTGCTCTGATTGGTTGATGCCGTCTGTCAATCACGCCCACCGGGAAATCGTTGAGATCATGCTTGCTCCCAGACTATTATGTCTTTGAAATATCTATGAAAAAGCATGTAGTTTGGCAGGCCAAGCAACCTATAGTCCTCACAGCTTTTTATCTATAGGTAGAATTCAAATTTGTTTTTCCCATTATTCCAGGCCAACGTTTTAGGAATGATGTGAAGGTTTGTGCAGTTTTATAAGTGCATTGCTCATATGAGGCTTTCCTATTGGTAACCTCCTCTCACCCCAGCGTGGCATCAAAGTATTTACTGCACCAATCATCCCCATCATTTGATTTATGCTGTTCTCCAGAAGGTGTCCAGCTGAAACAGCTTAAATCAAGACCAATCTTAGCCAATCTTTAGCCTGGCTAACGCCAGACTAAAATCAATAAGTGATATTTAGTCTGGGGACCACCAATTTTCTCGTAGGAGAGGTGTGTGTGCACGTAGCCACAGCCAATCGTATCATCATATCCGATGACGTATGACGTGCCCGCTGTAAACTTTCGAGCTAAACTATTTAGAACACGGCCTAAAGCTTGATCGAAAAATAGCGTCGCGTCTGCTGCTGTCATGTTTGATCCGTGAATAACTTTTTTTTTTAATCCGTAAATAAACTACAAGCTTCGTATATCGAATAGCTCGACATCATCTTGCCGTCCCTCCTCGTTCTGTGATTGGTTCCCAAATCCATGCGAAAATTTCGGCCATGGTCCCCAGGCTGCAGTCTGGTGTTAGCCAGGTAAGCCAATCTTACCGTCTGCCTCTTGAATTGTCTGGGTTCACCACCATGTTCAAGCCTTCTACACCAGCCTTGTTTTTCTTCCACTCATAGTTAGTGTTTGTGTGAAGCTATTTATGGTTAAACAACTGAGTTTATTCTTTTGAAATTATAATGATTATTGAAATTACCAAAATGACTCTTATCAAAAGTTTTCATACCCCTGTTCTTAGTACAGTGTTTTGCCCCTTTAATATCAACGACAGCTTGGATTCATTTGTGGTAGTTGTAAAAAGTTGGTGAGACTGGCCTTTATTTTCGCCTTTGAGCTAAAATATATTTATAGTTGCATATGTTCTAATCTTTAATTGCTCTTACTTACGTAAATGTATGTATTGCTCTAGTATGAATTGTATTCTAAAAGCAGACGTGTGTGCCCTTTGTCATCAGTTCTGTTTATTATTTTTATGGACAGAACCTCAGGATCTCATCTCTGCTGTTGGCAGATGATGTTGTTCTGTCGGCTTCATCATAATCTGTTAGCAGTTGTGTTTTTATAATCACTGAGACTTGGCTCAACTGTAATATACGGGACAGAGCCATCCAGCTTGAGTGGCTATCCTGCTGCAGAGCGGACAGAGTGATCTCCAAGGGAGGTAAGAGATGTGGCGGTGGACTCTGTGTCTACACCAATGATATCTGGTGCCGTGATGTTGCTGTGGTCTGCAAACACACGTCTGAGTTTATGATCAGTGTGTGTTGGCATTTCTACCTGCCCAGGGAGTTAACTGTTATAATGCTTGTGGCTGTATACATTCCGCCCATCTCCAACATTACAACTGGAAACAGGCATTGAATGAACTGTTCCAGAGAGTCAGGGACCAACAGACAGCCCACCCAGATGCTTCTCATCTCAGCTGGGGATTTGAACCATGCAGACCAAAAGAGCGTTTTCCCCAAAATCTATCAACAAATTGACTTTCCAACAAGGGGAAACAACATCCTGGATCGGGTTTACACCACCAAAAAAGGAGCGTATAAGGCACTCCCTCACTCCCATCTCGGTCCCTCAGACCACATAACTGTTCTGCCAACATACAGGCCACTGGTTAGAGTCACTAAACCAGTTCAGAAACATATTTAAGTGTGGGGGAGAGAGTCTTTAGAGAAACTCAAGGACTGCTTTCACACAATGGATTGGGATGAATTCAAGCAGGCTGCCACTAATCTCCAGAAGTCTACAGAGACTGTCACTGCCAACATCACCAAGTGCACTGATGATGTTACAGACTCGAACACCATCATCATCAGGTCCAACCAGAGACCTTGGATTACAGGTGAAGTCATAGGCTCATGCGGGTCTGGGATGCTTCCTTCAAATCTGGTGACAAGGAGAAACTGTGGACAGCTAGGGCCAGCCTGTCCCACTTTATCAAAAAAAGCCAAGAAGCAGTACTGTACTCCAAAAAGATAACTGATCACCTCTGAGACAGCAGAGACACTCAGAGTCTGTGGGAGGGGATAAAGACCATCATAGACTATAGGCTACTATCAACGGTGCTGCAGTGGAGAGGGTACCAGCACTAAGTTCCTGGGTGTGCACATCACAGAGAACTTCTCCTGGGCCATGTACACTACATCACTGGTCAAGAAAAGTAATCAGCATCAATACTTTCTCCTCAAGTTAAAAAGAGCCAGCGTCCCAGCCTTTGTTATGTGCAACTTCTACAGAAGGACTAGAGAACATCCTGACCAGCTTCATCACTGTGTGGCACAACGCCAGCACTGCCTCCTGCTGAAAGAGCCTCCAGTGCATCGTGAGAGCAGCGGAGAAGATCTGCGGAGCCCCTCTCCCCTCCATTAAGGACATGTACTCCTTAAAATACATCCACCGTGGGTCGAGACGACAGTTTCAGTTTGACGATCAAAGTCTTTTGGCTCCATCTTGTCATCATCTTGTCTCCTTCCGAGGAGACCTCCGCGGAGAGTTGACCACCCTGTCTTAGCTAGTCTGGCCAAACCAGCTAGCTGCGGTGGCGTTGGACAACAACTGTTAACTTTGACTTGCTGAACACTTGCTCCCTATCTAATAGAGGTTCTTTCAACCCGCGACCTCATTGGCGACCGTAAGCTGGATGTTTTATGCTTGACAGAGACGTGACAAAAACTGAATAACTTTCTCCACCTCAATGACGCCACACCCCCTGGATTTGTTTACATCTGCCAGCCTGGTGCTGCCGGTAGCGGTAAAGTCTCCTCGGTTTCTGTCCCTGCCTTCTCATCATTTGAAGTAGCTGCAGCTCAGCTTACTGGAGCCAACCATTATAACTACAGTTTATCGTCCACCCGAATAAAATAATGATTTTCTAAATGAGTTTGCTGCTTTTCTTACATGTATGAGTTCACTCTCTAACATTGTTGTACTTGGAGATTTCAACATACACTTTGACAATAAGGATAACTCTGGATAATTTTGGCTTCAACCAGTTCATCGATTCACCAACTCATGCAAAAGGTCACATCCTGGACCTTGTCTGCTGTTCTGGTCTTACCTCCTCTAACTGTTCATCTGATAAGCTTCCATTCACTGATCATTTTCTGATTTAATTTAATCTCAATTTAACTCTGACCAAAACAAGACTGCCACGTGTTATCTCTTTCCGCAAGATTAAAGAAATAAATGTGGTCACTTTTTGTAACAACACACTGACCACTGATGAACTGGTCTCCTTTTATAATGACAGTCTCCACAACCTTTTGGACTTGTTTGCTCCATTAAAAACACGCTCAGTCTATTTTACCAATTCCGCCCATTTGTTTACAACTGCTCTTCGTCATTTCAAAGCTAAAGGTCGCCAATTTCCACATACAAGGAGTCTATCTGCAAGGCAAAAAACACCTATTACTCTAATCCCCCCGATCTGCTTGCTCCTCACCTGTCCTCCAATAGCTCTTGTAACTCCTTGATGCTATTCTTCACTGAAAAGGTCCTCAATATCCACCAACAAATCCCCATTCACTTGTTCAGCCACTCCCTCTCCACTCTCTCCTCCCATTAATGCCCTATCCAAATTCAGTCTTCCCTCTGTTTCTGAGATTTCACACATAATTTGTGGATCTAAGTCCTCTACCTCTCAGATTGACCCCATCCCTACTGGTAAAGGCTTGCCTTCCTTCCCTTACTCCATTTTAACAGACATCACTTGCCCCTCCCTCAGCTCTGGTCACGTCCCAACATCTTTAAAATATACAATCATTACCCCTATTCTTAAGAAGCCTGGGGCTGATCCCACGAACTTCAACCTTAGGCCAATCTCCAACCTGCCGTTCATCTCTAAAATCTTGGAGATAGTTGTTGCTTCCCATCTTCTCAATCATCTCGCTGATAACGATCTCTTTAAAATGTTTCAATCTGGTTTTAAGCCACTTCACAGTACAGATACAGCATTGGTAAAAATTACAAATGATCTCCTAATAGCAGCTGATATTGGTTTACTCTCAATTCTCATCAGCATTCGACACAATTTCACACAGTATTCTAATCGACAGACTCATTTCCATTGGTATCATATCTCAATCATATCTCTCTGGTCGTTTCAGTTCATTCAGTTTTAATCATTTAAATCCCAGCCATTTCTCCCTCTCCTCTGGTGTTCCCCAAGGCTCTGTCCTTGGCCCTCTTTTATTTATCATCTACCTTCTCCCCCTTGGCCATATTCTTCGCAAATTTCACTTCAGTTTCCACTGTTATGCGGATGACACGCAGCTCTACCTATCCACCCAACCCACCACCGATCTCCCTCCCTCTTCCCTCTGAGGTTCTCCTCCTATAGCCAAAACTGACAGCTTCTCCATCAACATTGACAACTCAAGAGTCCTCCCCTCCCCCCAGGTTAAGAGTCTGGGTGTCTTCCTGGACAGTACACCTTACATGCCCATATCAGCAATATACCCGTTCTGCATATTTCCATCTCCGGAACATCACCCGCCTCCGCCCCTCCCTCACCCCCAATACAGCAGCCATTCTGGTTCACAGTCTTGTCACATCCCGGTTAGATTACTGTAACTCACTCCTCTTCGGTCTCCCCCAAAAATCACCCCACAGACTTCAGCTCGTCCAAAACTCCGCTGCCTGAAAAATCACCAGAACTCCGTCCACTCATCACATCACCCTGGTTCTTCAGCAGCTCCACTGGCTCCCCATCAAACATCGCATTCAATACAAGATCCTTCTCCTCACCTTCAAAGCTCTCAATAACCTGGCCCTTCCATATCTTACTGAGCTCCTTCATGTGCCTACTCCCTCGCGCAGCCTCTGCTCCTCTGCTGTCTGTACCTACTGCCCACTTAGCCACCATGGGTGCTCGAGCATTTAGCCGCTCAGCCCCTAACCTCTGGAATGCGCTCCCCACTGAACTCCGTCAACATTACCTCTCTGCCCCTTTTTAAATCTCACCTCAAAACCCACTTATTTAAACTTAGCTACTCACTTTGATGTGCTTTTATTATGTCCTGTTGTGATTTTGTCAATGTATCTCATGTAAGGTGACCGTGGGTGTTTTGAAAGGCGCTGACAAATAAATTGTATTATTATTATTTTTATTACTCCACCTGTCTCACCCACAAAGCCGTCAAAATCACCAGGGACCCCACACAGTCTCTTCAAGGTAATGCCTTCAGGGAGGAGACTGCGGAATCCACGGCCAGTTCCAGTCGACTGAAGAACAGTTTCATACACCAGGCGATAGGGAGCTGAACTCCCTCCCTTTCCTCCCTCCCTCTGCTTCCACCCCTTACTCCCCACCCCCTGCTCCACAACAGGGACGAGAGAATGAACAATTTCGATTCATTGTGAATGTTTAAGTTTAAGTTAAGTTTAAGTTAAATGGTTTTGTATAGCCCAATATCACAACAGAAGTTGCCTCACAGGGCTGCACCGAACATTAAGGCATTAAGGCAATATCAGGATGAAAATCAGCACCTTTAAATTTGAGACCATGGTTCTCCACTCGGAAAGCTTGGTGAGCTTGGAGTAGAACTGCTGCTCCTTCACGTCGACCGGAGGCAGTTGAGGTGGCTCAGGCATCTGTTTCAAATGCCTCCTGGTTGCCTCCGTCAGGAGGAACAGCTGGAGGAAGTGTGCGTGGATAGGTAAGTCTGGGCATCTCTGCTTGCTGTCTCTGCGACATGGCCCTGGATAAAGAAAATGGATGGATGCAGTTTTGTGCAATGTACATCTAACTGAAGCCTTTTTATTGATTGTGAACTTGGTTGTTGTTGTTTACATTACCGTGTTAGTAAACTAAATGTTTCAAATGCATGAAGAAAGTTAGGAATGAGGCCACAACGGGCTCCCTGTTTCATTGATTTTGTTTTGCTCTGAAATTTAATAACTGTTAATTAGGCTACAGTGTAATAGGACAAATAGTTAGCCAGTTATTTTTTCATATCCATATCTCAAAGTGTATAGACAGGAGATCTTACAGCAGCCTATATGCCAGTGTGATACCTAATTTAACAGCCCAGACCTTCTAGTTTTATATATATCTAAAACTATATATATATATATATATATATATATATATATATATATATATATATATATACATATAGCATTCTTACAGCTTGTAAACGACCGACCGCGTCCGCGTAATTAGATGTTTTATTTCGAGCATAATTGCTCAGTTGTACATATCAAAAAGCCTTTGATGTGGTTATTCGAGAGCCTTTGTGTACCATTTCGATTGCAAATGGGAAATGCTGGTGACCACTGGGACATCATCTATGTCCCTGGTCATTCACTGGTCCTCTGCTTTTTGTGATCATTAATGTTTTGATCATATTGAAGCACAATTTATGGACCGATACGATAATGATAATGGTAATGCATTTTTCAATCAGTCAGTGTGTTTAATGATAGATTTCACACGAGCTGCCATCTTCTGCCCTCTAGTGACCAGATGAAGACACAGACTAATGCATTATGTGCACTACCAGTATTCACATGCAAGGCTTGAATTATTTTTCTTAGCAGACACATTTTCTGTTTCTGACAAAACAATTTAGTAATTGTTACTTTTGATCAAAAGGATTCACTTTCAAAAGAAGATGTAGTAGTCCTTGAAGAAAGATTATATTGCTGTTATTGCAGTGCTGGCTCTTGTCAACATGGTCAAAGGATAAACAATACAAATAAGCATGATTGTTTACTACATTAGTAGGTGATCAGCTGCTCAGTTAGGTGTGTATGAGGATAATTTACAATGGTTTGACATACTGTGTTCTTACCCAGTGCATACATGCCTTGCTGAGGAGAGGGAGTGAGACACGGGATCGAAACCAAAAGGTAAGCATATAGAACATCCACCGTAGAGATTTGTGTAAAAAAGAAAAGAAAAACCCAAACAGATCAAGAGTGACAGTGTTGACCCTCCAATAGGAGCTTCACTTTATTACACATTTGTAGTTCTCTGAGGAGCAAACATTTTAGAGGTAATTACTGGTGTTTTCCCCAGAAGGTGATTACTTTGCCACACTTAGCAGCCATTGTTACCGACCATGCACTACACTCATCAGTGGTACAAAGGCAAGAAGTGCTCTATTGATGATGTGCCTTGTGTGGCTTGGTGAAAATTTAAAAGTACTTGTGTGAGGCTCTTTCGGAAGATTAACTTGCAAAAAGGGCTACCTGCCACGGACATGTTGCCCCCTCGAAATCACCAGGGAGAATCAGTTGGCTTTTCAAAGTTTATTTTGAGCTCAAATATTTACAGAAAAGAAAAGGTAAACATAGGTCCCCTGTGAATAAAGGATAAAATAGTTTAGCGTACTATGGATTAAGTTAAAATGGACAAACAGATAAAACGACACTTACACGTCCCAGATGTCACAAGGCTTAGGCCACGGCCCGACTACTGCGCCACAGCTTCTGCCCTGAGGCTGTGGGCCTAGCTCTTTTAAACTAGCATAGACAGGTCACGTGATGGACGCGCTTCCGGTTTCAATTAATAAAAGACAGTGTTTAATTTAGCAAAAAGATTAATAAATACTGTTATTTACAGTGAACCATTTACCAACAATAAGAAAGCGCTTAAATACTTTGTCGAAAATGGGTTGACAACACCCTCCCCCACTAAAAATAATGTTAAACCAACATTCCCTTAATCCTACTGGGGGGTCTTACTTGACTTAAACCATAAATTGTAGCAAATAAACAATTCGAACCACAACAATACTTCACAAAAGAGTCCAGGCTAAATGAATAGTGTCCGTTATCCAAGAGTCCTTTGGCACGGCGGTACGCGCAGGTTTAAAAGGTCCATTTCCGTATTTGGGTAGATAGTCCGTTGAAGCATTGGTGGGCCCCAGAATCTTCAGAATTGACTCAAGGAAAATACCTTCTACCCAAGATTTTGTAGCAGCATAGCAAACCAACTAAACAAATGGCCTGTACTACTTAAATAATTAAAGTACATTTACTACTATTGCACATATCCCTATTGCACACAAGCCACATACTTTAAAGTGCAAAGTGCAAAGTGCAACTCAATTAGCAGGTACATAAAGTGCATGTTACTACTGCATTACGACTGGGAATTAAAAAGGATATAGGTTGGCCGAGGTGCTGAAGAAGCCGTCTCGGACCCTCGCTGGTTTGGACACACCGACAGGACAGGTCTGCACTTCCAGGACCGTGGGCTCACCGAGCTGGTCGTAGGTGTACAAGCGCCTGGGCCGTCTGGTCCTGACAGGTCTTGCAGGTCCGCTTCCTGTACTGGCTCTGGCTCCGGCTCAGGGTCAACCTCTGGGATCAGGATCACCACTTCAGCTCTCTCCTCAGCAGGTACAGCTCCCTGTTCCGGCTGTCTTGGAGTGGGGACTCTTGGTTGGAACTCTCTGGCAGTTGGATTGAGCGGCTGAAGAGCGGGTTGGGGTGGCAGGACGAGATGGTAGTCTTCCTCACTAGAGCTCTCTGTACCTGCAGGCTGGATGTTGCACTTAACACTTGTCCCTCTTCCTGGCGACGTTCTGGTTCTCCTGCTTCTCCTTTTAGGGTTGGCGACGACAGGCGCTGGTTCAACCAGGTAAGGACAAGGTAAGAGCAAGTTTCTGTGCAGCACACGTCTTCTCCCTACAGCATTCAGAGGCTCAACCACATAGACAGGGCTTCCAGGGCCTTTGTTCTCCCTCACCACATGGACAGTGTCCTCCCAGTGACTGCGGAGCTTCCCCGGACCACCTCGAGGCGTGAGATTCCTCACCAATACATGGTCACCCGGGTTCAGCGTGGAGCTCCAGGCGCGCTGATTGTAATAATCTTGGCCCTTTTTTGCAGACTTCCTCATGTTCGTCAGGGCAATGGCATAGGCTTCCTGCATTGCCTCTCTCCACTTCTCCGCATAGCCAGCAGGGGTCTGTTTCTCTGCGTCACCGAGCTTCTTGGGAAACAAGAGGTCAACTGGGAGGGTTGGTTCACGTCCAAAAAGCAAGAAGAAAGGGGAGTACCCTGTCGCCTCGTGGATGGTGGAGTTGTAGGCATGAACTACTTTGTTGAGGTGCTCCTTCCATCTGGCCTTTTGTGTCTCCTCCAGTGTCCGCAGCATACTCAACAGAGTCCTGTTAAAACGTTCGGCAGGGTTAGCTTGGGGGTGGTAAGGTGTAGTGCGAGAGTGTTGAATACCACCATATTCCTGGAGCTTCCGAAACAGCTGGTTCTCAAACTCTCTCCCTTGGTCGTGGTGGATCCTGGATGGAAACCCAAAGCGTGGGATAAATTCGTCAAACAGCTTTCTGGCAGCAGTTTTCCCGGCCTTGTCTTTGGTTGCGTAGGCCTGAGCGTATTTAGTGAAATGGTCCACTAGAACCAGGATATACTCTTCCCCTCCGTTGCTTTTCTCCAGATGTAAAAAGTCTATTGAGACCATCTCGAATGGTGCAGAAGTTTCAATGCTTTGAAGTGGTGTCCTTGTGACTCTGTTGGGCCTTTTGTTTTTGATGCAGCTGCAGACACGTGTAACGTAGTGCTCCATCTCCTGCCTCATTTTTGGCCAAAAGAAGCGCTCTCGGGCCAGGGCCACCATCCGGTCAGCACCCAAGTGTCCCATCTCCTCATGGAGGTACTTGTACACCAGGGGCTTCAAGGGCTCTGGCACCACCAGTTGCAGCCTGTTGTTGGTCTTCCTCCACAGGAGTCCATCTTCACCCAGCTGCAGCTTTGGCCATTCTCTCAGGAGAACCCGGACTTGCTCACTCTCTGCAGCTTTGTCTCTGTACTTCAGGTAAGTGTTTTCTCTTTTCAGGTTGGAGACCCTCTGGATGGCTGGATCTGCATTCTGCTGGGCCTGGATGTCTTGGATGGAGAAGGGCTGAAGGGGTGGTACAGCACTGCCATCTGGTGGTAGGACATCCACATTACAGGTGACAGCAGAAATCCAGTTGATCTCACCTGTTTGGCTGCTTTTGACTGCTTTACAGATGCTGTCCATGACCTCCGGCTCACACTCTTCCGTGCACTCCTGCAAGATGGTTTTGATGGGCTTAGGTCTGCGAGAGAGAAAGTCAGCATCTGTGTTAGCTGTTCCAGGTCTGTACTTTAGTGTGAATCTATAGTCTGCCAGCTCTGCAACCCAGCGGTGACCCGTGGCGTTGAGTTTTGCCGACTTGGTAACGTAAGTGAGTGGGTTATTGTCACTGTAGACTGTGAAGTGTGGCGCGTGGAACAGGTAGTCACGGAAACGCTCTGTGATGGCCCATTTCAGTGCGAGGAATTCCAGTTTTCCTGAGTGCAGCTTGTAGTTCTTCTCTGCAGGCGTCAGGGTTCTGGATCCGTAGCCAATCACTCTCAGTGCGCCATCTTGTCGCTGGTACAGCACAGCACCGAGCCCTTGCTCTGAGGCGTCAACATGGAGAATGAAAGGCTGCTCGAGGTCTGGATATGCCATAACAGGTGGATTTGTAAGTTGGTTCACAAGCGTCTCTAAAACTGCTCTGTGTATTTCTGTCCACTGAACCGGAGAGGAGGGTGGGAGCTGAGCACCTGAATGTTTTGTCCCCTTTTTGTGGCAGTGTTTTGGCTCACCTTTGGGCTTTGCCAGCAGCTCATACAGTGGCTTTGCAGTCCTGGAGAAGTCCTGGATGTAAGCTCTGTAGTAGCTCAAGAATCCCAGGAGCTTCCTCACCTCTCTCACTGTAGCTGGGGTCTGGTACGTGAGCGCCTTTACTGCCTCCACCTCTCTTGGGTTCATCCTGTATCCTTCTGCAGAGATCACACGACCAACATACGTTACTTGTGGCTTAAACAACTCACATTTTTCGGCTCTCAGCTTCATCCCACAGGCTCTCTGTCGCCGCAGGACTTGTCTGACGTTTTCCACATGTTGGTCAAATGTGCGGCTGAAAACAAGGACATCATCCAGATAGGGCACACAGACTTCATCCCTCAGATCTCCCAGGCATCCCTCCATGTGGCGTTGAAAAGCAGCCGGGGCATTTGAGAGGCCAAATGGGATCCTGGTCCACTCATAGAGTCCCCATGGTGTAATAAAGGCTGTGTATGGTCTGCTCTTCTCGCTCATGAAGCCTTGGTGGTATGCTTTGCCCTGGTCCAGGACGGTGAACCAGGAGTTTCCACCCAGGTTTTCCAGGATTTCTTGGATCCTGGGGATGGGATGACGGTCTGGCCAGGTCTTCTCATTCAGCAGCCTGTAATCAATGCATAACCGGAGAGTGCCGTCCTTTTTCCTGACGCAGACTACCGGTGAAGAGTAAGAGGAATAGGACTTTTGAACCCAACCTCTACTCAATAAATCCTGAATGTGAGCCTTGACTTCCTGATACAGGTGTCGGGGTATGGCATTGTATGTTCTCTGGACAGGAACAGAGTCTTTCAAATTAATGTCCATTTGCAAACCAGTGACACAACCAGCATCCCACTCATCTCTGGCAAACACGTCACCCTCCTCCACCAGCATCTGACGAACTCTGTGCTGCTGCTCTGCCGAGAGGTGACTCAGGTCTACAGGCGGGACCCAGGGCTCCCTCTGTGGTGCTTGACTGGGCTGCTCCGGTGAGGATGTGGCACTGCCCTCTGGTGACTTGGGCTCTAGTGGATAAACAGCATCAACACTATGTAACCAGCCAAGCGTTGTGCGGCCACAAAGTGTAATATCACAGTCCGTTGTGTTTTCAACAGTTACCTTAATCCTTGTATTCTCTTGATGTTGAATGAGCTGTTCTCTTACTTTGAGTCCTGTGGGCCACGGTGTCTCCGGGTTAGGCTCCAACACGACGTGAGTTCCACAGAGCAAACCTTGCTGTAGATAGTTGCATTGCACTTGGATGGCGTTCCTCTTTGGGACAGTAACTGGCATTCTTCCCAGACGAGCAATGTGGGGGTTGTTTTCAGGTGACGGCTTCTGTAAAACAGTTAGAACAGCCCTCGCAGTTTCCTGACCCACATCAAGTGCTGAACAAAATCTCCTTACCATGTGACCAGAAGGAAAACAGCTTCCAAGACCCTCATTTGCCAAAGCCAGCTCCTCAATTACATTAAATCCAATAATAGGACGTTCCAGATCTGTAGAGGCGACTAAGATAGGAACAACTACTGGTTCATCACTCATCCCAGCAACAGCATCTTGTGACAGTGCAAACTTCACTTCAATCCAGCCCTGGTATGGAATCTTTGTCCCATTTGCTGCGGACAGATCCAGCCCTCCTTCTTCCAGTAACTCTTCCACAGGCCTCACAGTAACATGGGGTAAATGTCTCTGCTTCCACTCATCCCCAATAATGGACACTTGTGAGCCAGTGTCCCACAGCACTTTGGTGTCAACATTGTTCATTGTGGCTCGAACAAGGCACCTCCTCCCCACCAGCTTAGCAGTTTGATGTTGTTTACCAGTGAGGGGCGCTGTGGTGCAGAATATGTCTGTGTTCTTACCAAGATGTACGCTGGTTTCGATCTTGTTGGTGGAGGCTGTGGTGTTCCTAGGCGCTCTGCGGCAACCAATGGCCCAGTGGTCTATGCTCCCACACTTGTAGCAGTGGTCGCATTTCCCCCCTGGATTGGTCCGCTGGCACTGGTGACACTGCCGGTTGGGGCGTGTCCTTGGTGGTGGTCTGTTGTAGCTGTGGCTGGCTTGTCCCCATGGTGGTGGTTGTCCGGGTGCCTGGTGCAGGCTTGACAGCTGAGTGGTGAGATTCTGAATGGCTTCACAGATTGCTTTGTTCCCCTGGTCTACTTTCTCCATCAATGCGTCACGTTTTTCAAACTTTTGCTTTTTATGACTGGTAGAGTTACTGTCATAACTGCTGCTCTCTGAATCAGTGAAATGTGGATCATTACTCACCGCTAACACCTTGGCTCTGGATTTGCTTGACAGCTTGCCCTTCCTCTCCATCTCCAGGTTGTAGGCGGCGGTCATTTTCTCCAGCAGAACTTCATCAGTTACTTTTGGATTTTGCAAATGTGGCTTTATGTCAATACGGATGGTGTCATCTTGGAGTCCGGTAAGTATGGTTTGCAAAAACTGATTTTGGATGAGCTCTGGGCTGTACTTCAAGCCAGTTTCTGCTCTCTCTGAAGCAAAGAGTATCTGTTGCCTCAAGTCCATAGCTCGAACTAAAAACTGGACTGGAGTCTCTCCGTGATCTTGTGCAGCACGAGTTAAGGAGTGGTACAGCTCATTAGCATCTTTTTCAACAAAATGAGTCCGCAATATTTGTTTCAGAGCTTTCAATGACAAATCATCTCTACTTTCCAGATAACTTCGCAGTTTTGTTCCTGGAATCATAGCTTGAAGGACTGCATCAATAATTTCGCATTCATCATATCCCTTCTTTAATGCTTTTGTAATTTGTCTTTCTAAACTTGCATATCCCAGCTTATCCGTTTGATTATGTTCACCAATTTGTCCATTAATTTTCAAGTCTTTTCTATACATTGGGTGAACAACAGTTTGAGTTCTTTCAGACAAAATATTAGCGGCAGTAAGCGTGGTGGCAGAGGTGCGTGGTCTTACCACAGGTTCCGTGTTGCTGGGCGCAGTACCGGCTGTGTCCGCCAGAGGGCGGCGTGGCGACGTGGGACCAGACGTAGACAGCGTTTTTCTCAGTTCATCAATTCTGTCATTTATTTTCAATAACAATGACATTCCTCCATCTTCAAGCGACGTGACATCCTCACACTCCAAATGCTGCAGAATTAGCCTTCTCACTTTGCGAGGTGAGTTTTTTTCTTCATCTTCAACATCGATTTCAAGTGTAGTGCATATTTTAAGAAGTTCCGAAGCAGGTAAGGCAATTAGCTTTTCCTCGATTTCTTCCAGCATATTTTCCCATTCAGACACTTGTTCGTTAAAGTCTGGCATGATTGGAAAGTCTTTTACCTTGGCTTTGATCGTGACTTGCGGTGGGTTGTGTAGTCTTCCTTGACCTCGCTTCCGTTAGCATTAGCTCCGTGATAGCTTCGTGTTGGCGTCTCTCGTAGCGTATTCCACTCACGAATATAGTCCACACACGCGCTCCGGTAGCCACAATCCACGGTAGCGATCCAGGTCATCCACAAACTTAATCCGACCGGGCAGAAACACCAAGATTTTGTTGCCCCCTCGAAATCACCAGGGAGAATCAGTTGGCTTTTCAAAGTTTATTTTGAGCTCAAATATTTACAGAAAAGAAAAGGTAAACATAGGTCCCCTGTGAATAAAGGATAAAATAGTTTAGCGTACTATGGATTAAGTTAAAATGGACAAACAGATAAAACGACACTTACACGTCCCAGATGTCACAAGGCTTAGGCCACGGCCCGACTACTGCGCCACAGCTTCTGCCCTGAGGCTGTGGGCCTAGCTCTTTTAAACTAGCATAGACAGGTCACGTGATGGACGCGCTTCCGGTTTCAATTAATAAAAGACAGTGTTTAATTTAGCAAAAAGATTAATAAATACTGTTATTTACAGTGAACCATTTACCAACAATAAGAAAGCGCTTAAATACTTTGTCGAAAATGGGTTGACAACAGACACATTCCCTGTATTTATGTGGCACAAACAAAGACGTCTCAAAGAGGGGCACAGCTGCATAAAAGCGAATGATGAATAGGAATAATGGTCACAAAAGACAACAAGGCTCAAGCCCTAAGAAATCGTTTTTTTTTTTTAGATGGGACAATTCTATTCAGATCCAGACCTTTACTCCTTTTGACCATTGAGCCTCCAGCCACTTCACTATCCAAGGCCTCCGTCTAATTATTTTAGGACCGAACATGTTATGGTGCAAGTGGCAAAAAGGAACTCTCCCGACCAAAGTGCACTTTAATTCAATCGTTCTATTTGTCAGGTGCCTCCTGCCAATGAACGTCACACACCAGTACACTGACACAATCGGTAGCCGGGAGGCACAGCTATACCCTAGGCCTATTTGGCTTTCTGCAGTGAATACTGCAAAATCACCCAAGCTTTACTCGTATATCGTAAATGTTTGAAGATCTCTTAGTTAAAGTGCATTTTGCATAGATAATACGCCTGCATTTGGAAGAATGGGTGTTTTTTATTGGGAAATCCTCAAAGGGAGATTGGACCTTAGTGGGGCCCAGATCCGACTCCATTCATTAGCAATGAAGAGACAGAGGGAGAGAACCGGCATGTGTCCCTGCTTGCCTAAAAGTGAAAATTGCTCATGCCTTTATTTCAGATGAGAATGTGGGAAATGAATGGGTTTGCTTTAATATAGCAGACATAAGATGCCACATACAGAGAGAGCTGGGGGGTGGCTCATGCTGTGGAAACGCCTGACAGGTGTGCTTTTGTATGCGTATGCCTGTGCACAGGCAGGACACCGCGAGTGTGTGTGCATGTGAATAAACACTGTGCATGTGTGCTAAGCCTTTCCAAGTACTGCTGCCACTCCCTGGGGCAGAGAGGGGCCTTTTCACTTCTCTCTGCCCACTCTGGTGCTTATAGTGGGCCATGATTCAGTTCTGAGCTTCATAAGACAACTTGAGATGTAGTTAGGTGTAAATACAGACCACCACCAGATTAGCTGGTATTTGTCCAAACCCAAGCACGAATTCTCGGAATACCTGCACCGTCTTGGTAAGGAAAGTCTTTCATATTTAATGATAATGTTTTAAGAAGACAAATGTGCAAGACAAATTTGCCCTTTATGTTTTTTCATTATGGATTATACATCAGCTCTTGTGGTGAAGTATTCCAAATGTTCAAAGGTCACCACAGAAATCTACAGAAGATTTAATCTGGAAAATATCTTCAGCTTTTAAAATGACTGTGAGAAATATGTATTTAAAAATATGTCTTGGCAAACAAAATAGTTTGAGATAATTGATAGAAATGAGTGGCTGCTGCATGTTGACTATGAACCACTAGATGTCAGAATTTGTCTGTTTACAGAGTGCAACCCCCTTCTGTACCTGAGGGAGAACTGCGTAGCCTGCATGGTGTGACAGCTTCCCTAGGAAGCTGGGGTGACATTTGCCTCACTTAATGACACAAGCTAATTAATCATTAGCTGTCCCAGAGGTATTTCGTTCGAGAGGCTTTGTCGTGACTCTCCACAGTAGGAGGTCCCACCCTTAACGTGTTTTATATGCATAACTGCCTCATCACACGCTACAACATCTTAATTCTCACCCATTTAGCTAGTTTGATGGAACCTCACAGGCTCTTTACACTTCATCTTAGATATGGTGTAATCTACTGATGCAGAAGATATGACATTCCCCTGTCTTGGCTATTTGCTGTTGTATATCAGCATATAGGCTCCGATGGCTCATGGTGTGTCAGTGAGAGTCACTGTGCTGTTGGTTTAAGTTCATTTTACAAACAAGATGCTGTAGTTTTGAAATGGATATGTTGATGTCGTGCATATCTGTATGCTTTGGTTTAAAAACTGATAGATGGGCATCGATAATCTACTTGTCAATATTTTGGTGAACCTGTAATGAGTGCTGATGTGAACAGGACCATGTGTGTTATAAATAATGATCTCCTGTGCGGTGGTATCTATCTGATCTGTATGACCAGCAGAAATGCGTGCAAAGCCTTTGTGAAATACTGTATGGAATTGAAATCTGCCCCTTTGACGTACTTCTGCCTTCTCAGCATCATTACGCACCCCCCACTAGGACACAGACTGCTTTTTGAGAAAATGAGTGAGGTGGTCACGTATTGGAGGGCTTCAGGTGATGATCTTAGATCCTTCTTTCTCCTACTGGAGAAGACTGTGGGCCGTTGTGGGTGTGCACAGGGCCATCGGGGGCACTCACTGATGAGGGGCTGGGCTGCAGGAGGCCTTTGAAAAATGCTGGAGGTTTTTGGGATGAGACTTAGGGTACCCTTGGGAATGCATGACCCCTGACACTGGCTCACTGGCCCCCATGCTTTGTTCTGTGACCTGAGAGTGCAGTGTACATGTGAAAGTACACACTGTGTGAGCTAATTCAGAAGTTTTAACTCAACCGACTCAACAAACAGAAGAACACCTGTGTTTTAGGTGTTGAAAATCTATACTGTATGTTTTAATTACATAAAGCATTAGTTTCCCTATGTTCTTTTTTACTCAAATGCTGTCTATGGTTTTACTCATCTGCTCCTCAAGATCTGATATTTCTTTTTTTTTCAAATATGTTATTTGCTTCCAGTCTAATCAGCACTACGTAGTCTGTCTGACCGTTGTAATTCTATTGGTATAGAGCAAACACAGCCTTTACTACAGAGAAAATTAGCTCTGATCCATCATGGTTGGATGGAAGATATAGGTCCTTAAGCAAACTTGTAAAGATAAAAGCCACAGAGTTCCATTATGCTTTTATTGTGCTCATAGTCCGCTATGTCACCTTGATTTACTTTCCCTACTTAAAGGGAAGTTGGCTAAAAACACATTGAAGTCTTGACCTTGTGGAGATAGACAGGTGAGCTTGTTCTGCCATGGCAGGAGGCCTTTCGACCAGAAACAGAATGAAAAAAACTAAAAGTCATTGTTCTCGGCTTTAAAGTTTGTCCTGAAGCTCAAAGATGAAAAGTTAGCTTGTTTGCCACATAACACTTGTGTTTGAGTGAACAAGGGGCGTGCACCTCCAGTGGGAACCCCATCTGTGGGCCTGTTGCGATGGCACCACCCTTTCCTCAACTCCCATCAGCTCCCAGTGTCAGTAAAACAGACAAATGCAGTTACAAGCACGCAACCAATGTGTGTCTGCTTCTCTCATGCACACGCATTAGGCCCAGGAGCTGTACCTGACAGGGCCAGCATTAGTGCTTTAGAATACATTTAACAATGCACACTCCACACTCGTCCCATCTCAGCGGGAGGCTGCAGGAAACAGATGAGGACTAGTCAGGTTGATCAAGAAAAACCACAGCCTTCCTATACCTGCCAGGCGCGAGCGTACACTGCCAACCTCTGGGCTTATTAACAATGAATCAACATCATTTTCTGCAGAAAGCAATGCTCAGACATGAAAGAGCCTATACCATTAGGCGGTTGGTGTGGCAAAATGGGAGGGAAATCACTTGTCGCTTAGTGCATTTTCTCCTGTGCTTTAAAAAGTACAGCAACATAAAACTGTGATGGTTTGAATGCATTAAGGAAAGATATTTACTCCCTTTGTAATCCATCAGTGATTTAAACTTAGGCTCATCCCTCTCGCCCATTAAAGCTTTTAGTAATAACTAAGATGGAGTTGAGGGTGGAGCCACAACCGTTCCATCTTTTTCTCCATCTTCAGGAACCCTGCAATTACATGTGGCATAACTGCATGAAGTAACGCTCCATAAAGCGCTTTGTGTACGACTGCTTTGATGGGTCGCGGCCTTCTTTATAACTTTGCTTTTTGTCCCTGGTCTGTTGTACAGCCCCTTAAACCGACACTCTCCCCCTCCGTGTGGGACAGAGGACAGAATGTGATGTGTCGTCTCCCTCTACACATAAAGGCCCAGTGCATTGGACACACCTTGGACAGCACAAAAGATGAAAAGCATGGCAAGGCTTGGACACGCAAGACCACGCTGCCAAGCCAGATAAAGACGCTTCAAAAGTCGAGCTGCAAACACTGGTCGTTTTTTCCGCTCCGGGCTTTTGCTTCCCATGGCTTCCCTCAAGTAAAATCATCAAATACAAATGATGAAAGTTGGTATTAACACTCACACTTCAACGCACATTAAGTGTTGTTTGTACTCTATATTATTTTATCTACATTATTTAATATTTCTTATATCAGGAGGCCGAGAGAGAACAGAGAGATTTTTCTCCTGTGAATTAAAATTGTGTTCTGTCATAAATCACCCAAAACTTATAATGTTGCTCCAATAAAAAAAATAAAAAAAATGAAACAAAAATATTAAAACCATATCGAGCCACAAGCAAATTCACTCTTTGCAGGCGGAATAAAATGCACTGTTAGTGAATGGGTGTAGTTGTGTAGCTGAGGGTGTACGAAAACAAAGCAAAACAATACAAAAAGAAACCATGCAAACACAAAGGTAAATCATGAGCACATTATGGTAAATATTGATCAGATATTTATGATGATGAAAGGAATAGCAAATAAACAGATTCAGAATATAATAATGTATATAATCATTTTATGTTGCTTATTTCAGTCCAACAATAGCTTACAGACATAATCAAACCTGATTTCAGCAGAGCAGCCGCCTCCTGTCTGCCATCTCTCTCTCCACCTCATTCCACATCGAAACAGATGGCATTTTATGTCAGGCACAATCAGGACTATTCAGCGTCAGGTCTGGGAGGCCCTCCCCACCTGCACTCAGCCCAATCACAACCTAATGAACACACTGGGAGCAGTCTGGTCCAAATTAATCCCAGTTGGAGCTGGGGGCACAGGTAACCCCCTGTGCCACCTCAGCCTGGCCCTTGGACTCCCCCCTTGCCCACCCGCCTTGGATCATGCAGCACCTCAGCCCAGAGTCCTAATCAAATCAAGATTCATATCGGAGTGCTGTCAACATTCCAGCACTGCACTGAAGAGCTGTCCATCTAGAACAAGCATATATATTACATGTGAGACTGTGGATTGACAGCGGTGCGTTCAGGTGTTAGGCGTAAGTGCAGTCATTAGTCTAGTGGTTAAGGTTACTGCCTATATGGCGAAACACTGTGTTGTTTTCTGCATTGTGGATTAGAGTCCCAGCTCTGACAATATGCTGAATGTCTCTCCGCTCACCCCCTTTCACTCTGTGCTGTTGCTGTCTTAACCAATAAGCCAATGAGCAACAAAAATCCTTAAAAAGTGTGAGATGGGAAGAGCTGTTTTCACATGTACAAAACATTCTGCTTCCTGCCACTAAGGCCTCTATGAGCTTAGCAAACAGATATGAAAGAACATGTGTTTTAAAGGTATAGGGCTTTCAATGTGTTCAATTCATTCTGCCTGCTCCGTTTTATGGAAGCATGTTTAATACTGACTGAACAAAGTGTGTTTTAGGGCACAAGCCCATATTAGTGCTACTGCAGCTGTATATCTTGAGCAGTTGACACCAGAAGTGTGCAGCAGTCAGGAGGCTCTGACATTCTGGCACTCCTTAAACATCCCCAGGGACAAAAGAAAAGAGCCGGGGCACCGCCTCATCATGTCCCATCAACCGCTATTGGAGCTCTTCAGCGCCCCCATGTAGGTGTCCATCAGCAGACCTGACAGGAGCTCTGCCCTCCTCCACTGTCCCTCTGGTCAATCTGCACCTCAATTGGCCCTTCATTGGTGGTGCTGCCTGCTCCTTCTGCTGCATGTCAAAAAGAGTTGGAACCACAGAGGAAGTGCAAATATCCTCCAATAGCCTTGATCCAGATGGATGATCTAATGACAATAGAAGACATGTCTTTAGTTTGTGGTTTTGTCAGAAGACAGAGGCCACACAATAACACTTCAGCATTATGCATGCAGGACGGCACCTATTGACATGTTAAAAAGCCCAGCTATGATAATTAAGTTAGCTCATTCAAGGCACTGCTCTTTTCTCTTAACATGTCTTAACAAGACACTTTCAGTCGCAAAATTGTGTAAAAACAAAGGATTTTGGATCATAGGTCATAGTTTGACTGTCCTTAACACTAAGGCGCACATCATTTTCTGAATGGTGCTGTTTCCCTTTAGGGGGAGATTTGGGGTGGATTTTACATCTCAGGCATATTCTGTCTAGAATAAAGTTGATTAAATACTACTATGGAATATTCAGATGACTGCTGCACTTTAGAAATGAAAGGCCCTTAGATTATATTGTTAAATGGTGTTTACGGCTGACAATATCAATAACTTTATGTCCAAGTCATAAGTGTAAGGTGGCCACTGCACGAGGCAAACAGCTTCAAGTCACTTAAGTGTTCTTTGGATTCTTATAGGGGTGTCTGCTTCTATTGTCCCAATGAGAGTGCACACTGTGCAGCTGACAGTATACTACTATTTGTATACTATTTTATTGCTTCATTAGGTGAATGAAATTAATGACAAAACCTGTCTCATTCTCAATTTTATACCAATTTTATATCCTGAAAGAACGATCAGTGGAACATGATTAAGATAACAAATCTCATAGGGCTCTCTTTCTGATGTGACATGGAACAAAAGTTCATAAAGACTTTCTACCACTACTACTACTACTACTACTACTACTACGCCTCTGTATTATTATTTATTACAAGGGTTGACCTTAAGGTTTTTTTCATGATTGTTTTAAAATTTAGAGTCATCTGTTGAGCGCTGCTGATTTTAGACGCCCAACATGGTACATTTTAATTATTATAATTTACCCAAATGAAAATGATTTGAATAACTATCTGTCAGCATTTTCTAATATCAGCTTTTCACAGCTGCCAGTTCTACAGCCAGCTCCAGGAAAATACAATTATTTTTAGATGTCTACTACACCTAACAGCAGTTAGTCCAGTTGCATTACAGTGCGGCATTTTGAAGTTTAACACTTACTGTTTCTATGATTCTGAAGGAGCCACAGTCTAAAAGTGCAAACATCAGTCTGAAATATCGACAGACCTGTTATCAACTTAGTACTGAAAGTACTGAGTTTGGATTATACCAGTTCCCAAACGTGTGCAGCAGCCTCACCCACTGGACTCTGCATGTTAATAACTTTTTACATCTTGAAATCATCATGCGGGAAAAAAAAGAGAAACATTTTCTAATGTAACATTTCTGTGATCAGGTCACTCTGCGTCTGGTGATACCACTTTTAAATTACTGTCAAACCATACAGTAAGTCATTGTAGTACCTCATTACTTTTTTACCTTTTACTTGTTTTAAATTACATTTAGATTTTTTTAATGCCAAATTCAGGGACACCTTGATACATGGCCATATCATGCCTGTTTTTGATGCCACTCTGTCAGATTTTAAATGCAACCCTGGCAGTTTGTGGCAGCTCTTCTGTGTTAACAAGATGGTGGTTAATGGTTGCGCTTTTATGGTGGTGGTCACATGTATAATTAAGCTGCTGTTGTATTTGTCATAAAAATCACCGGGGGGCAGGAAATGTTGCACCAACCATTTTCACTTTGAGCAGTGGAAAATTAAAGGCATCAAGTCTCACAACGTTGTTTTGACATCATTCCTGTGTTTATGGAGTTTCCTGTACTTGGTTGAGGTTTTCATGGTGAAAATGCCTCACCTTGTGCTGGGTGGTTGAACAAAGACTTTGTGTTTGAACAAGGCTAATTTGCTTCTGGGAGGTCTTGCTTCTGCTTATGTGGATTATTTGGTAGTATGTAAACGTATCAATGTAGCCGGATTCTATATGTTGTTAAAGGAGTTCTGGTTTAAAATTCCAGGACCCAAATTACACTTTTTAGGGGCATCAGTTCCTCAGATGATTGTCTTACAACCGCAGGTCCAGATAGTAGTGTTTTTGTGGTGTAACATCATGATCAATCCTTGGCAAAGTTTCTTCAACCCTCGACACCATTTTGCTGGCATAGACCTGTGAGTGCACTCCAGGGTGTCCAGAACTAGACTTTTCACACTACACAAACTGATCATGACAGCACAACTTCAGGGATTACATGGAAATAAAAAAAAAACAGACAGTAGACAGAAATCCGTGCTCCACAGGCTTGGCCCAGATTACTTTGAGGTAATTCTCCGCTGATATCTATGTAGATGAGCTGGTGTCATGGCCCTGGTGTCACCTCAGCAGCAGCGGTTCCTTCTATTCAGATGCATCTATGCTAATATGGGGATCAGTCAGATACAGGGCTCATCTGCCAGTGCCTTTGCTTTATCTTATCAGGCTCCTGACTGCTCGTCTCTGAACTGTACCTTACCTCAAACTGATCACACTCATAGAAGCCCAGTTCCTCAACTAAGCTCTCTCACCTTCACACTTGTATTTCACAGCCTACATTTCCTCAGTTTCTTTCACTAGATTTTTTAGCATTTTTTGTTAGGCCTGGCAGTGAAATTACCACAGGGGCTCAATCACAGTCTTTGAAAAAATCTGACACAATTATTTTTGCTATTGTTATAGAAAAGTAGCCTCTGAGCTGTTTAAAGTGTGAACAAGGCTATCAAGAGAACATCCAAAAAGTTAAAATGTGTCACATCATTTTTTTTTGGACTTGAAAGAACACATGCGGACAGTAAATCCCGTCTTACTGAAGTCACCCCACCTTGGCCCCCTTAGCCTCTTTGTCTGCATCCTGCCCTCCCTCACAAGCGTGATTATTTCTTATCATGTATTTATTTGTTTAATCCACCCCTCCCCCCACAGCTCTTGGCGGCCCTGTCCCGCGCACGAGCTGCCTGTCTGGCAGTAAGGGCTCCTGTGCCCCTCCTTCTTTTGCTTGTCCACATCCAGTCCTCGTCCCCACCAGCTCCAACCATTCACAATGGCTGGATGTTGCCGCGTCTTTCAGGGGGACAGACCCCCACCTTTTTGCTTCATCTTTACATCCCTCCCACTTGCATGTGGCCGCCAGCCTCTGTGCACATTATAAATAATGGATGCATTAGCATGCATGAATATCTTTTTAGAGGAAGGTGGGGGTGCTGTAATTCATTATTAATCCCCTTCAAGGCAAAATGGGCCATGGTGCAGTTTTGGGTTTCAACTGGTTTATTGGTGTATTTCACTTTAGAAATGCTCCTAACTATAACTGTAACTATAACTCTAACTCTAACTATTCACGCTGCAAGTTACTGCAGAGGATCCTCTCATAACTCTCTCTTGAGGTCTCAACTCAAGAGAGGTGGAAACTTTTTACTTTGAAGTTGTTAACTTGATGACAACTCTATTTTAGTGATTTATTATTTTTGAAAATAAGGACAATTTACTAACAGTGTTAAAAGCTGATTCTGTTATACAGAGCAGCTATTCCCAAAGTCCATAATAGAGACAAACATCCCACTGGGGCGACCTTATAAAACTCACTCCATTCAACCCTAATTTAAATTTAGCTCTGTAAATGAAAACTGTAAACCACACACATGTGTTTGATGAATTGGTTGTCCACTAATCAAACCCTACTTTGTGAATCACTGCATGTGGGATATAAAGGTTTACAATGGTCAACAGAGCTCTTGCTCTGCCACACACCCCAGTCTTGCCACTAGGTTGCACTGCCGCTTCCTGTCTGTTCCACAGTTCCCAAACTCAAGTTTATCCACATAAGGGCTGCATCACCATACCGCTAATAATAAAGCATTTCTCTTAAGTCAACGGTGTAAGGCGGAGTGCAGTTTGAATTGCAGTTTCTCTCATTTATTAATTCATTACGTTTTGAAAAAGTGTAATTGAAAATAAGAAAATGTAATTAAATTTGTGAATGTTGTTAAGTTAAAACAAGACCACAGAATTACATTTTTAGCAGATGCCAAACTTGTGGAATAAGTTGACAGATGAGTGAGTGTAAAGTGTGTGAAGTGAAAGCACTCGGGGTCTGTTGACACAAAGCGCTGGAGTTTTGGAATGTTCTCTGTGACTGTGGCTCTGTGCTCCTCGGCACCAGGCCGTGCTCTTGTTATGAGGTATCACACTGTGCATTTGAACTTTCCTCAAACCTGAAATTCCTCTCCCTTAGCAGGAAATTGAAATATTGTGCCGTATTGGCATGCTGATGGTCATCTATCACATGAGGCCTGAGGAGACAGGAGCAAGAGGAAACCCTCTGTGCATCGGACTGGTTCAGAAGGATAGCGGAGAGTGCAGCAGAGTATGTTCAGCATCCTGTTTTACTGCTCATGTAAAATACTTTCAATTTGTTCATTTCAATATAGCAGCAGAAAAGATGTATGAGATGCATATACTTTCTCATGGTTACAACTTGGTTCCAATACTAATATAGTTTATTTATTCAATATAGATTTTAGTTTTTAAAACTTTTATTTTACGTTCATCTCCTGTGCGCCGGAGTGCACAGAGGTTGCCACTGCCCACGCCACAATCAGGTGGGGCAAAACATCTCGACCTGGGAAGAAGAAAATTAAATGACTTTCAAAACATCAGTCCAGCTGTGATGATTTTCGTACAGCCATTTATTATCCTGGACGATTGAGAATTCTTGTGAAACTTATTTAAGATCTTTTTTGAGAAAACAACGTAAGGAATGCATACATTTACCTACTGTTATTTCAATATGTAGTCGGCAGTGAGGTATTGCCATCATTTAGTTGGCCTGATTAAACATTGTTTAATCAGAGAAATGTTGTGACCTTATGAACTTGTCTCCTTTGGTGTTACCGGACTGGACTCATTTCTGCAGGTTACATAAGCAGGATCTGGCATCGAGAGGTCCAAACTCATCTATGTCGCAGGACTGTGCTTGTTAACATATGGGGAACGTTTCTTTCTGCGGAGGATGCTTTGCCATGCATGGCTCTTGATGCTCAGTTCAGAGTACCAGTTCACAACGCAAAGGAGGCAGCGGCAGTCATTTGTCTCAATGTCATCACTTTGATGCAGAATCAGACTGTTGACATACACCTTGCCCCTCGCTGAAGTCGATAGATGCAATGATGTTAATAAATGCATCTGTTGATGGATGATGACTATACAATGGAAGTAAAAATCTATCTCTGACCAAGTGCAAGGGCACAAGTTCATGAAGGGGTGAGAATATGGCTTTGCTTGGATCATGTTTGTGCATTCTGACAGCACAACCAAACATTATATACAGGAGCTCTTTATGCAAAGTCACACAACACATGAGTGGATTCTACTTACTGTATATCTTGTCCTGCGTGCATGAAACGTCCAGACTGCCTAGGAAGTCACTGCCTACCTGTTGAAAATAGTTTGTTGAAGTCGGTAATGAAACACAATCTCTTATTATCAATCTGGCTTTTATGTAAAAAAAAAAAAAAAAAAAAGTCTTAAAAGAACTATGTTGTGTCAACAAACCTCTGGGAGCCGGGATAATTGTGTAAACGTGTCTTCTAATACCAAAAATTATTTAATATTCTAAAAGAAAAAATCTTCTAAAATTGTCTAAAACAATATTGTACCATTTTATTTGCATGTGCTTTTGTAAAAATGTAAATTTAAATAGAGGAAAAACATAAGCATAGAGTGTGCAGCAGCCTCTTCTGTCTGTCTGAACTGATAGCTTCATTATTCATGGTTGCGTGTGTGGACAGCGGTGCTTAATCTCCTGCTTGACTTGGACCATCGTGACTCTGTGAATGCTTGGTCAGCCTTATCTAGTCTGTGTTGAGGAAATACAGACTGAATGTTGACAGAGGAGCAGCTACTGTACATATCTGAAGTTGTCTTGTGGGGTTTGAGGCCAGGGGCAGTTAGCCAGGCTTGGACCAAGGGCAGCAAGGCCATATATTCTGTCTGGTGAAAGAGTGCGGGCAGGGGGTCTATTGGCTCTCGACAGGTGGAGCAGGAGGGAAGGCGTCAGGACTGTGAGGAATCGAAACCAGAGATGAGGCCAAGCAGCAGTGTCTCTGACGTCTGGGGTCAGACCTCTCTCCCCTCTGCAGACCCAAGACCCAGGGGAGAGCGAGGCGGGTGGGTGGGGGCTCTCGAAACCCTCTACGGCACAAGTAATCGTAATTTATTCTATAGGTACAGGAAATAACTCCTCTACCTTTATCTGAAACGCTCTCTTGGATTTAAAGCGGTCCACGCCGAATGTGACGAATGTTTTGTTTTTAAATAGCTTCGTTGGTTGCAAGTTTAAGAAAAGTGCAACGTTGAACACATGGGGATTGTTTTGTTGTGCTTCCTGGCTGTTCGGCTTGACTCCATAATCCCCGTTGCAGCCGTTACAAATCCTGCTGTCTTGACTTGAGACCCGAGACAGGCCCTGCAACTTGGTTTCATTTAGCATTCCTCTGGGCTTTTATAGGCAGGTGTTTAACATTACGGGTGGGACATTTATTGGTGACTTTAAAGGCAACTTTTTGCTTACCTCTCAATTAGGCGCACAAACAACGTTGGCAGTGGAGTCAAACTCGCATGAGGATTTTCGTCTTAAAGCTGAATTAGACAATTTTGCTGTGGGTGCTGACAGCAAAATCTGTATCCTGTAAGCACTTCCAGCCCGACCATTATTTGTTTCACGCCACACAACAACAATGCAATTAATTTGTTGTCATGACCCAACAAGCTGCCTGCGTAAATGCATTTTAAAGCATTTCTACATCAACTTTTTAGATGAAATACCTTTATCCCACAATGAGAAAACTGCTTTGTTGCTGCTGCTGAGTGAATTAAAACTTCGGAATCGACCTTGCACCCACAACGTCAATAGTACATAAATACAATAACGCCTACAAAACTTTAAGTACATTTATTTTTTTTAACTTATACAGCACTGTCACACTCTGCATTGACCGTGACCATTCCTCTCGCTCTCCGTGCGCCCCCCCACCCTCGTATTCCCGGTCCTCGCATTATGCCCGGTCAATGTAGGACGAGGACGGAGGAAAAATAAGGGTCAGTAGCAGGCGGCAATGTGTGGCCTGTAATTACCGGAGCTTAGTGTAGGGCCGGTGGCTGTGATGTGCAATTGGTCAAATCAAGGTGCAGCCTGAAGACTTAACTGGACGCACTGGTGCCCTCTGCTTCTTGATTGCGGGCAGCCGGGGCGCTCCGTATCAAGTGGCCACGGCTGGGGAAATGTGAAATCCCCAGATAAAGCACAGAGCCCTAAAAAAAAAAGAAACACCCCATGAAACTCCAATAATGAGGAAGGTGATGGGGTTGGGAAATACTTTGGCAGGCGGGCGATGTAAGCCACGTCACGTGTAAAGTAGCTCTCTTCCAATGCAGCATGTGTTGTGCCGTAGATCCATTGTGAAAATATTTGTTGTTTGGATCATTTTTCTTCCCCCGAACGTCACTGTCTGACCACCAAAATATGTGCTTCTGAAGCCATTGCCCGTGCTCCATGACGACCATTTGTTTTTATAGTGTGGCCGCAGGGTGACCATAACCAGCAGAGCCATGCAACAGGTCACAATGTTAGATGATTAGATTAAATTGTGTGCAGTCTGTTAACAGTGCTCAGTAGTATTAATAAGGTATTAATAAGCATTAATAATATGCTTGTAAAGAATTAAGACACTTCTTATACTTTTCTCAGTTAGCATAGTAATAGGCCATTAATAATACGCTTATTTATAGCCAACCCTAACCCTAACCTTAACCCTAAAATGATTACGAATGCTTATTAATACTTAATGAGCACAACTTAATCTAAAGCGAAACCGAAAATAATCAGACAAACACAATTTGCGAGTAAAGCTGTGTGAATGCTGATATGGGCTTATAGATATTAAGACATAAGATTAGATACGACTTTATTGATCGCACAAAGGAGACATTCACTTGTTACAGCAGCTCTTAGGAACACACACAGTGGTGCAAATAGCAAAGAACATGAATTGCATGAATAAAAAGTATTTTATTTTCAACCACTGCCGACACCACACTCACACCTTTAAATGTTTATGCAACCAGCTAAAAGCTAGTCTGATTTTTCTTTCAGACTAGCTTTTACGTAGCTACAGGTAATTCTTTTAGCCAAGTCTTCAACATACCTATGTCACTGTCAATGACGAATGTGTCAAAACGTTGAAAGTTAAAGTTCTTTTCCTTATTTTCTCAATTTTCTCAATCAACAAATGTTCTTGTTTTAGCTTGACTGTGACACTCCTGTATAAATGTATTCCTTAGCCTCTATAGCTTGTTGTCACCCGTGCGTGTGAAGTGCCGAATGGTTCAGTCAGAGCGAACGTAAACACCTGCTCAGACACCAAACAGAGCTGTATGTGACAGGTGACACTTTGCCACGTTGGTCTTGATGGTCTCATTTCTGCGTCCCGTTTAGCAGGGTTACAGTGGGGGGGGGGGGGGTGCGGAGAGTCTCTGCTTGTTTGTCCTGCTCCTGATGGCCCCCCGCCAGCACTTACAGCAATTATCACCTTGGAGGAATGTGGGGCCTTCGTGTTAAATTCTCTTTGACCCCCTGTTGAAGGAGGTCATGATGCGGCGCTCCCAACAGGGGGGGGCGGGCAGGTTGGTGGGGGCAGCCCGTGTTTATGCATGAGTGTGTGACAGGAACCACATCAGGCCTTCTCCCCACATATGACACTCAATTTGCATGTGTTTACCATGTAAACGAAAGGCCTTAATTACGTTAAGATACAGCACATGCCGTCGGTTCAGAGAGTTTCGAAACCTCTCTTTGATCATTTCTGTTCTATTATGTTGCAGTTGGATACAAAAATTATAGAAGACACATTTGTTTTCTATTTATTTTCCATTCCATTTTGTTGGAATGAAACGGAGGCGTATTTGTATAGCGCTTTTCACTAACACAAGCGCTTCACACAGAGTAGGAGATTTGTACTTCATTCACTCCACACACGGTGGTGGCTAAGTACAGTATGTAGAGTTTCCCCAGGGGTAAACTGATAGAAGTTTACCCCAGCACACGCACACACTCTGACCACCACCATTCATTCATTCACGCACACACACACATCATTCGTCTTGGCGTATTGTACATGTTAATGGTAGCCTATACGCAGATATGGAGAGTACATGCAAACTCCGCAGAGAAAGGCCCCGACCGGGGATCGAACCCGACCATTTATTTCAGTTATTTCTTTAGGTAAAAAACTTAAAAAAATCTTTATCCGAATGGTTCTCAAACTGTGTTACAAGTACTGGGCATCTTCAGGTGGTCCTACATCTTTTTCTTTTTCTATCATTTCTGCTTTAGTAATGGTTTACACCCAGTGTAAAAAAACGTATATATATATTTTTTCTCGTGGTTCTTGGAAGGTCAAATATGAATAAAGGAATTTACGGTATTCAGCGTTGGGCAAGTTACTTTAAAATTGTAATATATTCTATATTAGTGATTACAGCTTTAAAAATGTGAAATATGTTTGTGTTACATATTACTGTTTCAAAAATGTAGCTGAGTTACACTACTTTGAGTTACTTTTGGCAAAATACAAACTGAAAATAGTAATAATGCCACCAAGCAAAAGTGCAGTCAGAGATTTCCTTTTCCTTTACTTTCCCCCATTCTCTTTCTCTCTCTCTCTTTTTTTTTTATTTTTTTTTAATCTTTAACTGCACATAACTGCAGAGTTTATACGCCAAACCCTAGCTTGATTTGGTGCTGCTTTTTATTTGGGTGGAGTTTCGTTCATACATTTAAATGCACTTGTAACTCGAGTTACTTGAATTATAATGACCAATATACTGCATCCAATATGTTATGTTCCTTAGTTACTGAAAAAAGTTATATATTTTTGTAACTCATTGCTTTTGTACTACGTTACCCCCAACACTGACGGTATCAGACTTTGAGTCATGTAATACTACACACACACCTATACAGAGGGTTAAAAAAATCATTCACACACTTAATCCTATTTCATTTGTTCATTTCTTCTTCCACACTCATTAAATGAATGAAATGACAAAATGAAAAAACATGCTGTGCTGCCCAAAAGCACACAATAATATATGTCCACTCTAACCCTCGAGCTTAATCTAACTGTGTAGTTTATTTACATTTCACAGCCACCTTTTATATTAATAAGCGCTAAGCAATAAATAGCCAAAACCACTGGCACACACTCTGGACCTCAGCACTGGTGAATTTAATGTGTTTGTTTGGCTCAAGCTGTTTTTAGTTCACAAGTGTAAAACGCAGCTTTTACAAGTCAGTGTATTGGCATCCATGTGAGAGAGAGAAAGAAGGTGAAAAAAACTCTGCACAGGCACATAACATCTGAACATATGACACGTTTGGATATATGCGTAAGATATAGCACATGTTTTGCATTGCCCCCCCCCCCCCCCCCCCAGCCCCCCTTCCTTGAGACTATATCCAAGGTTTTTTTTTTTCCGGAGAGTGAAAAAGGAAGTTGTGAAATGGTGTTGTACGCGCAGCGGCGAGTGTGGATAGCGTGGTAATCGATTGTGTACGGAAACACTATTTTGTGGCCATGATTGATGCTTCTGGTTCATGCATTTTATCTTCTCTTTTACAGGCCCTTTATGAAGACAGCCAGCAGAAACTGTGTTACCCAGTTATGTCTGAGGTAAGAAAGGAATAGCAGGTGTGTTTTATGCCATACTATTCTGAAACTATGTCGGGTTTACAGCCTGACTGAAGTGAACAGTTCAAGTGTTATCGTTTAGGTTGTGTTGCAGTGATAGCGCCATGTCAGTGTTTTCACTCATCCACTGGGTTCAGGAAGTATTCATACCCGTATTCCATTCCTTTGTTGTTATGTTGAAGTCTGATACAGATGTCACAGAGCAAAAGTAAGCATTATTTTGCGTTAGACTGCTTATGAAACAACCAATGATTAAAAAAAGGCCCAAAAACTGATTGCCGAATGATGATGTTGACGCATGTATTACTCACTTACAACTAAATACAGCAGACTTCATTTTATTGTTTGATTGAAATGGTATTCCGGGTGTTTCTGCACTTTAATTTCTTACTCTGTGTTTGATGTGCAAATATTGTATCCCACATAATGCCAGCAAATGAGTTTCATTATTTAGACTCTGATTATCGTGGTTGCCCGTCTGATCAGTGAAAGGAACAAATGTGCTTTGATGCATTGTGACAAACCATAGTATCCCTGCCGTGTCATCAGTTCACCTCGCCACCTCCTATTAGTGACCATCTTGCGTTCCCGTTCCCCTCACGCTGGCAAGGACAGAAGGGTAGACCCGTGCCCTCGTCCTAGAGTAGTGCGGCTCATATTTTATTCATGGACACAAGTGGACATCCAATAGGTGGGCCGCTCCTCTGCGCCGAGACGCAGACAGCTGCCGAAGTTGAGGGGGGGGGGGGGTGCGGGATGAACGGCAGACAGCAGTTAGGCCCGTGTGTCCCTAAACATGATGACTCCTTATATACACGCGTTTGCCGAGTGTTTAACTTTGCCGGCGTTGTCATGGCAACGAAATTTAGGCTACAGCTCTGGAGGGGGCTGCTCCTCTTCTTCCTTCGCCCCGCTGTTTGAAATTGCACTGTAATGTTGGCGGTTGGCTGCTGTGGATGGGCGAAGAGGGGGTGATGGGGGGGGGGGGGTTGTGGGGGGAGGGGCGCACTTGACTGTGGGTCTGATAAGGGAGAGAGGAGAGGAGCTGTGATGTGCTGAACTTGAGAAACCCCTTTGATCTCGCCTTGTATGCTAATGACGCTTAGTCTTATGTGTTCATTCTGGAGCAACCTTTTTCTTTTCTTTTTTTTTTTTCCGCCTTTGTTTGTATAGACGGTTTCTCACGCTGCGGTTACCGGTCTATATGATCTGCAGCGCATCCCAGTTTATATATGAAAGCACCAAGGGAGAGGAGGAGGTAAAGCTGTGTTTTTGGCAAGTCACAAAAATAGGCTGGGGGGAAAAGGCGTATAGCTGCAGCGTTGTCTGTCTGGCTGGCTCTTGTCTGGCTCTGAAGTACGCACTCATTCACTCTCTCCCTCTCTCTCTCTCTCTCTCTGTCTCCCTCTCGCATGACTGACCCGATGCACAAACAGGACCTGTGCCTTAACGGCTCACGCACACACACAACACTGCTTACTCATTCAGGGATGATTGTGGTGGCAAAACCAGCGAGACAATCACAATTGACTAAGGATGTAAAGGCTTAAAGAATACCACAATATCAGGTTCATTCATCATTTTTCTTCAGCTAACATCTGAGTCACAAATAACTCCCAAACACGGATTAGTGTAGTTTTTAACCTGGAGTTGAGTTGATGTATTGTAGTGTGGTTTGCTACCAGTTTTATTGGTAAAAGAGTGAACGCAGATTGTCAGAAATGAATGATAGGAATTAAATATTTTAAAGCATATGACAGGTTTTAATGCTTTTGAAAATATGACTTTTTTAGGTGGACGGCATCAGTTGCACAATTATCATTTTATTTCAGTGAAGCAGCAAAGTTATTTTTATGTGAATATTTAAGCTGCTTACAGGAAGTGACATAAATAAAGGTAAAGTTTCATAGCAGTTTGACTCATTTTCCCATTGACTTGGGATATTTCAGGATGTTTGACATAGTGCCTCATTTCCTAGTTATCCTAGTAACTGTAGATGTTTTTTTTTTTTTTTTTTTAATTCATGCCGTCCTTATATTTGAAGAGTTTAGTGGTGCTAGGCTAGTGCTAGGCTAGCGCATGTCTATGGTAATTGGGAGCCTGCATGAAAAACCTCTTCAAAAGTCCAAACGTTGCCATATCTGATTTGTAGAAAGCTCCTTTGTAAATTCCATGTGTAGTAATGCCGGCCGCAGGTAAACAAACCTGATCCGGTAACCTAGAAGATCACTCTGCCGCTGCGTAGCTTACAACCAGGAAGGAAATATAAGTTCATTTAAAAGCAAAATGGTTATATTAAAAAAAAAAAACATTTATATCGGCTGTCTGGTGTTATAAGTGATTTGCCTCAGGTGCACTGTGCTTGGGTCAGACTGTTTTTAATGCAGGCTACTAGTTACCATAGACATGCACTAGCCTAGCACTAGCCTAGCACCACTAAAGTCTTCTAATATAAGGACTGCATGAATTTAAAAAAAAGAAAATCTCCAGAAATCAACAACACTCTTCATAACTAGGAAATGACGCCCGATGTGAAAAATCCTGAAATATCCCTTTAACACGGTCGACACCTTGTCCTTCATCTATGTCACTTCCTGTCAGTGTCCAATAAGGAAGTGGAACTATAAACATCACAAAAAATGGTCAGACTAAAGAAAGCTGGGCACAATCTTTAGAAAAATCTTAAATATAATTGTGTAAAACTATGTTTTAGCAAAAATTGTGTCTAATGTGTCATATGCACTTTAAATGTAGCTGATTTTTTGCAACGGTATTCAATTTTTTTGTCCTCCTGTAGTATATTGTAATCTCAGACATTTGTGGAAATAACACTGTGAATCTACTTATAAAGCATTTGTATCAGTTCCATGGACTTTCAGACCAAGTATCTAGTGTTTGTGTGACGTTGGCCCTGAAAAGTGACCCGCGAGTAGTGAGACGTGTCTGTAAATTTGTATTTACTCGCTCGCATTTTCATTATTTGTAATAAAAAAAAAAAAGAAAATCAGTCATATTAATTAGTCAGTCAGTTAATTTGTCCTATAGATCAGTTTTCTTTAATATGATCTGATTTTACATTAAAATACAGTTTAATCATTATGGACTTCAAATTCAATCAAATTCTGCCCATACTTTTTGCACTTCAAATGGGTCACACAGTATTTCATCTTTCCTCCAACATTCGAGACTTGAGTTTTATGTCTGTGGTCCTACCTCTGAGAGCTTCTGTTTGTATGTGTTCTCTTTGGTCCACTGCTTTGGCACTAAAAGGAAGCCCAGGCCGCCCCCAGTCTTTGTTTTGCTTGTTGTAGAAAACTAGCAGCAAATTGTGGCTCAATGGGCTTTGCTGTTTTGTATGGTCCGATAATGTGCAAACATAACTATCTGGTCCGACGCCATTCCTAATAGACTCCACTCTTTGAACGTGGATTGTTCAACGTTGTGAGATTGGGTCTGTCGAAATGGTGCGTTAGTTGCAGATGTCCGCTGTGCAACGTGAGTGAATAGTGCTTGTCTTTGAGTGGAGCACACTCTGTTTTTAAAAGGTTTCACATCCCAATATTTTTACACTTTTCAGTCAGAGCCAACATGACACGTTTGTCAAAGTGATCAGAGCAGGGCATATGTGTGTGGGTGTGTTGATGTTCTCGCAAGAAATATCCCAGTTTATACTTTTGTGTATTCAACCAACACCTGCATAAACTCTTCATGTGGCACATGAAAGAGGAAAATACAAAAATGTGCAATTATTTAATTAAGTCACCAAGTATTTTCTGTATAGAAGAGCTATATGTGAATCTTTGTCTAATTCCTTTTAGATTCAAGAGTCGCTCAGTGTATTTAAGAGTCTGTAATTACAGTCACAAGTAAATGGACTGGGTTGAAGCAAAGCTACAACAAATTGTTTATTCATTCAATATTATTATATAAGCTGGTTCAGGCAGATGCTAAATGTCTGGTAAAAATGAGGAACAAAGTAATGTTTTCTCACATATTTTCCTAATACAACCGTAGGAACCACATTTTCTTTTAAAAAGTAGACATTTTCAAAGAGATTGTCCACTGTTCTACCCTCAACTTCAAATACAAATGTGAACTGAATAACATTTGAGGAAAAAAACGAAAACACACATTTTAAAAATGACGGGGACGTTACTTTGCTTGGCGTGAATTTTACTATATCCTCTGTGAACGTACACTATCTTTTGTAACAAATGACACATGTGATGTGAGATGTGTTAATTGGATTTTTCTTTGTGTATTCAGAATTATAAAAGTCCAAGTGCCTGAACACTATAAGGTTCATTAAATTAAGCCAAACAACACATGGTGGAGATGAGGATGTGTGTGGGGGCCTTGTTGAAAGTGGTTACGGGGCCCTCATGGCCGTTGCGTCAGAGTCCATAATGTAGGGATTTATCTGTTTACATATAAAGCCACATGTTCTTTGCAGAGACTGAAAAAAGCTCTATTTTCATAGATGTAGCCTACTTATTTGTGCCCTTTAGAACCTCCGTCACATATTCAAAGTATGGCTGTCGGAAGAAGCACTGGCTGTGGGAAAGATTCAGGGGAGCCATCTTTGACATGGGGCCCGACAACACAAAGCCCATTCGCTGCTCCTCCAAGTGGAAAATGGAGGAAAAGTGAGAGGAGGAGGGGATTCAGGCAGAAAAAGGAGGAAGAGGGAGGAAAAAGGAAGCAACAATTAGTATAGGATTTGCCAGTCACCACTGTGACATTAGTTTAATTGCCATGTAAAATTCAAATTCATCTAAGTCCTTACAAGGGGCAACAATGGACCTGTCACCTGCTTGATGGACCCTGTGGGGCCAAGATCAGTGCCAGATATACTAGTCAGGAAGGGTAACAAGGCTTAGTAATAAAACAAAATTCACAATGCTGTTGGAGGTTCAAGCCTAAATCACGATTACTATTTGTACATCACAATCACCCTGGTGAGTAAAAGGGCTTAGGAAAGAAAAACACAGGCAATTGCTTGTGCTATATGTCTCCGTCCATTCATGCTTTACACAAATCAATAAGCTATTTAAGGTCATCAGAAAGCAGCACTGCCAGAGACATGCTTCAATTTACACTGCTTGTTAAAGGCCTGCCATCTGAGACACCGACAGCTCATAGTCGTGTTGTACTGTTGTAGTATAGTATTTTACACTTTCAATTGTCGATTGCTGGTTAACTGGGTATGGTCAACGAACATACAAACAGAGTAGTATATCACAATTACTGTAAGTGTAAAAGTGTAAAAAGTAATAAACATGTATATGATTTATTTAAGCCTTTTATGAATTTGTATTTATTTCAAATTCTTATAAGATTTTCTTGAATATGATTTTCTTGATTTCTTTTTTCACCAAATACTGACTCTAGACATGGCGACTCTCATTTGATTTTTGATTTTTTTTAAAACTTTTCCTGAAATAACCTCTTTCATTGTTCAGGCCTGGGACTACGATCCCTTGAATCTGTTCACTCACTTCTTGGGGGTTAGGCGACAACAGAAATAATCTTGCACTTCTTGTATCCAAACCACTCATCTATCTCATCTTAATCTGTTTAAAGATTCCGGTGAAAAAAAAACTCAAGGTACTTCTTCAAATCTGCCTGTCTGAGGGTGCAAAAATGGCAAAGGACATGAAATGACTTCCATGTCTGTCAGCTAAAGCGTAATCCCCCTGCGTTATCTCTAACCTCATCTGGACCGGTCTGCGGCGTGTGAGATTGATTCAATGACTTTTTGGATTGGCTCCTCAGTCTCTGCCGCCGCTAACTCCTCATTCCCACTCGTGCCTATTCTACCCTGGCAATTTTCCTACTTGTCCTTGTTCCTTCACCTTGTCTCTTCCCTTGATCAGCCAGCTAATGCCGCTTTTATACGACTTTGCTTCGCACATCACGCCCCTTACACTGATTCTGCCCAGACTGGGTAGTTGGAGCGGGTCCAAGAATCACAGCTGGATGCGTGCTGGTTTTACTGTAGATGTGTGTGTTTTGTGGAGGGTTCGGTTGAGGGGTATTGTAGGGAGAGGGGGTGGGGGGGCATGTGTGGGGGGGGGGGGGGGGGGCATGTGGGGTATCGGATTGGCCCACTGGCACAGAAGCAAGGCAAGATGCTGATTGGACGGGGATATGTATGGGAGCGTGCAGGTTTGCGTGTAGCATGTCTCTGGTGCTGGCCAATAGCTGCACATATTGGATGCATTACAGATTAGGTTCCTGTGTGTCCGTGTGTGCGTGTGCCTGTCTGGGAATGGAGTGACTACCCGGCTCATCTGTGTGAGAGCACTTTTCTACCACATGAACAAGTCTGCACTGTCTCTGCTCACTCGACTGGACGTGTTCTCTCTCTCAGACTAATCATGCATTATTAACTGCGCGTTTGACTTGGCACCCTGTATCGACCATGCTCTGCTGTTTTGTCTTTAAAATGTTCAAATTAAAGGTGTGATCTGAGCTGCTGTGACAGTCAGCGCGCCTTGTGAGTGTGCACACGAGTATAGTCATCAATGTAAAGGCGAAGAAACGGTCACTGTCAGGTGGACCTTTGCTTTGTGGAGTTGGCATCGGACTGGCATCCTATTAAATCTGTCATACACTATCCTGTGACCACAGTAGAAGTAAAACATGAGCTCTGAATTTGGGCTGTTATCTCTTACAGTTCTTGAAACGGCGCTGTTGTGGGAGTCAAATGGGATCTAGTGAAATCCATTTTGACTGTCGCAGTATGTTGAGTTCGTAAAAAGCAATTAGTCTGGTGGAGGTTAAAATTGTTGCTCCCTGAAAACTTAGAAACATGCTTAATTTTGAACACATTCCCGCAAAGAATTGAGATGCTAGGAATGCAATAAGAAAGTTAGCAGTAAGTTTGGACCACAACAAATAATTCAAGTTGAACTAGCTCTATTTTTGGTTGGAAAACTGGATAAATGAGGTGCACGGTTAAGAGTAAGTACAGGATGTCGGATTTTCAACTCTCTGAGCAGCTGACAGGCTCTGCAAGTGTTTGGTGCTGTTATGTGTAGACAGAATTTTGAATCAAATGATGAAATTAAATTTGAGTTTCTTTTTTACATCAGGTGGCAGTCATAACAGCACTTGTACAAACATTGACCCCGTTGATTGTCTGATAAATGCACATATCAGCTCCGATATATCTGTCTGCCTCTCGCCTGGGCAAGAATGAGATGAGAAGAAGAACAATTGGATGAATAGTATTTAAGCACATTAGGATTGAGGAGAGGATTGAGGAGAGGATGAAGAAAAGGTGCTGCAAAAAGAAACTTACTGCTCTCGGTGACCGCCAACTAATTAAACCTCTTAACACAGCCATTGTCAATACTATCCATAGTCTGTGTTGTAACTCAAAAACACGTTTACCAGTACTTCTTTCCACTTGTATAAAATCACACTATATTGATTGATTGATAAACTTCAGTTACTTTGTAGCTCACTGCGTATATAAAGTCACTATTTTCTGATTCAGACAACCCCAAACTCGGCTCCTCGCATTTATCAAAACATCCGGAAGAGAGATATTCACCTGGCTGATGTCTCAATCTCCTCTTGTGCTTAGCCTAGCTTAGCTTAGCCAAACCATCTGGCTCAGCAGCCCGCTTCACTCCTCAGTTACTCTCACTCTGTGTGTTTTCGAGTGTGTCAGCAGTTACCGGCACAGCGCCTCAGTGATGCTGCTCACATGGATAAGTATCCCTGGGCCTCCTAGTTTTGGGTGCAATGCATCTTCATGTGTGTGCTTCACAGATGGCACAGGGAGGGGAGGGTGAGTTGGAGGGGGTGATGGAGCGAGCTGTCTTGGGCTCCAGCAGCTCCTGCGTCCCTTGCGAGGCGGTCTGTCTGTGGGCATCTGTACTGGCAGCCCCTCCAGCTCCCCTGTTTAATTCTCCCTAGTGGCTTAGTCAGTGGGCACCCTGTTAACTGCGGCTGCTTTTGGAAATGGTCTGAGGTGAAGAAAAAACTGACTGACCTGGTGGAATTCCTCCTGTTGATGTTGACCAGATAAAGAGGTCTTCAAAAGCTCTAGTGATGTATGAGAACTAGTATTGATTGTATGGTCAGCTGTAAAAATAAATAAATACAGTAAATATATGCTGTTTAAAAGATTCTTTATGCCCAACGCAAAGGAAATGAATACTACTTGTGTTCATAAATGTGCAGAAATCCATACATTACTTTTTAAAGCCTGCCCTTTGTAAGTGCAGTATTTCTGTTTGCTTAAATGGTTTCCATTTAATCTCTATGTGAAACTACCAAGAAAAGATGAATGGGATCGTCAGAATGTATCTTTTAGTAAACGTGTAACATTGACATAATGCACATACGTATGTGTCATGTACCACAGTGCCAGTCTTTGATTTGTGGCTGCTCTGGCCTGTGCTGGGCCTGGGAACTTTGAAGAAGATTAGATGAATTGTGGAGCACTGATCACAGCAGTTCAGCTCCGGACATTATATATAACAACATGGCTCCTCACTATAAGCAGATAGGTCAAGATACTTTTTCCCATGTATGCCAAGGTCTCTGAACATATGTTTTGAAGTATCTCTCACATCTTCCTATCAATTGAATGTAGTCTCATAAATGAGGTGTCTTCATAGGAATCCCCCACAGGGGCATCATTTGAAATGGACAGGTTTTTTTTTTTTTTTGCCACAGCATACTTTCATAGTCACATGAAATATTATCAGGCTTTGTGATCACACACATTTAGATGTGTTAAGCAATGTGATCAAACAACCCAGCCCAGAACAATAACCATTATTTTGTAGTCTGTGAGTTACGGAAGTCCTGAGCAAAAGCGAGAAAAAATGTCTGAAACGGCCTCAACCCACCCAGCCCAGTGGACTATATTTGAAAATCTTTACCACAATGCATATTTCTTGGGCGACTGAGAGCCTACACAAACAATGTATCTTTTTCTAAAGCAGGAGCGCCTTGAGCAAATTTCATGTCAAACCAGTCACAGCAGGTTATTTCTATGGCTTGTCTTTCAAATACAGAAAACATCTCATTCTTGAGAATGAAAATTCAGAGTAAAACTTTATAACTTCTCTCACCTCTGATTTGCAGCATCAAGTGGATGAACTAGAGGCGGAAGTACAAAACCTAAATTCTTTTTCATTCACATGTTTTTTTTTTTACCGTCACATCATTTCTAGGGTTTCATAAACACAAAGACATTTCCATGGTTTTAAAGCCACATTGAAATAATAATTTGATCACCAAGCTATATTTATTTCTCCAAAAAATCTCTTGCCTTCTGCATCAACCAACTGTTTATGCTCTCCCACCAATTGTTCAGATCATGTATATCTTGGTTGCCATTTATCGGAGCATTTTGGGTCTTGGATGGAGATGTGGGCATAATGGGTGGAGAGGCTTCACAAGCTGACACCTTTGGCTCATATTTGCTTCAGGCTTTGGTTTGAGATATACCATTTAAATAGAACCAAGAGGGCTAGTTAACGCAAATGAGATGCAATTCTATTTGTCACGGCAACTTCTATGTTTTGCTTTCCAGACATAAATTTGCCTGACGATGATGATGGGGTTGATGATACGTATGTAATATGCAGTAAGTTTTCACCATAATGACTCCTCTGCTGTCCTGTCACCACAGCCATTGCTGACCACTTTTGCCTGATGCCATTTTGAGGAATTTCCCCCATTCATAAAACAGACTATCATCATATTCCATCACTGCGCAGCCCAAATACCGTATTTTCCGTACAATAAGTCGCTCCGGAGTATAAGTCGCACCAGCTTTGGCAACTACCTGGGCATGGAGACATAACAGCACCTTTGACAAGCCTCTCCCGGCAGCACGATGTTCAAGCTCCCATTTGCGAACTCGTTCCTCTTAGCTTTTAGCCCATGGTTAGCTTTTTGTTTTGTTTTCTTCATTGCAGTAAGAGTAACCTCCGCTTTTTGACAGTCCCTCACAAACTTTATTTTTATTTTCAGTGGTACGGTAAGTAAGTAAGTGCTTTATTTGTCATTGTACAACCGTGCAGGAGTAGCAGATACTGTTACCCAAGCCTAGAGCGCCGTCTAGCAGCTGTCAATGTGAAAATAACACAACATGAAATAATATATTTTGATATATAAGTCGCACCTGACTATAAGTCGCAACCCCTGCCAAAATATGAAAAAGAGTGCGACTTATGGTCCGAAAAATGCAGTACACCTTCACATTTAGCAATAAAAAGGGATTGTGTCGTCAAAACCACTAAGATTTCTGGAATTCCCGTGACATTCCGCAATAACTAACCAATGAACATTGTAAAATGTACTAGAGTTTTGTGTCACATAAATGCTTTTGGACACTACATTTATCAGTAGTGATCTGGAAGCTAACAGAGCTGTCCCACGGCTCTTTTCTCAAGTAATGTTCGTCAAAGTACCCCCACAAAATGGCGGACTGATATTCCACCCCAAATTCTACTGCCCAGTTTGTCACAGAGGGTCAGAAATACTTCAGTGACGGCACAGTATGAAGTTTCATTGCATCGCTGCTCAGTAGGGAAGTGTCGCAGACAAAACATGGCGTGCCAGTCGAGTCACCCCAAAGAGGCTAAGCAATGCTTACTCCGTCAACGCGAGTTGGGCTCTATCCTGCTTGAGGCTGCATGTGTATCTTTAGCATTTAGCGTAGACCTGCAGGTAAGCAGTTTATTCGTACACTTTTCACCCCTGTTAACGGGAAGCTGTATCCCTCAATTGGATTACAGCTAATTAAATACTCTGCACTTGTAGAGTCAACAGACACTATTGTCACTCCCCTCCTCCACTGTTTTAAGTCTCAACCAAAACAAGGAAAGTAGTTTGAGCATCACTCTTTAGTCTTTCTTCTTTTCTTTTTTTTATATTGACATGCTGCTTTAGTGCAATATCTCATCACTAACCTACTTAGAATCACAGAAACACACCAATAAACTCTGAGCCTTTTCTATCTCTTTGATTCTGGATGTTGAAACAGAAAGAGCTCCCATTTCTGTTATCCTCCCACCCCCAATACTTTCAACATTTGAGTTTAATGCAGGTAAGCAACATTTTGCATGGCAAAAATGTGGGGATAAGTGTGACTGTCAGAGAAGTGCAAAGATAATCAGTGAGTCAGTAATGAAGGCCAAAAGGCAGCCATTAGCAACATGTTACCCTCGCAATGTGAAGAGCAGATGAGGTGAGGGTTACGCCTTCGCACCTTGTTACAAAATTAACCCAAAAACAAAGATTTGACATCCTTTTGTTACTGTTTTTCAATTTCATTTTTATGTTGGTTCTCAAAGGATTGCCCGTTTTAGTTATATTTCTTTCATGTTGTGTTTTCATCTGTTGCCCAACTTGTGCTGCCCTCGACAAAAAGCTGATAGCTTGTTTTATGAAGAAAACATTAAGTTTTGTTTTTTTTGCCAACTGTGTGAATATTTTTGGCCATTACTAAAAGCTGTTTTTGATGTATGATAATCCGTGTGGCAGTAACAGGCCTGTGTGCTCCATCAGGTTGGGGGATGCTGTGGGGTCCTGCTGAGTCCTTTGTCACCCCTGCTAATTGAGTGATCCTGGTGACCTTGTCGTTCAGCCTAAAACATGCCAGTGAGAGCGTGTGTCATACGCAGACGTCTAGATGTGACTAGTGCTGCTGATACAAATGTAGTTTATTGATATGGAGAGTAAATGCTTTGTTTTTAGTGCTTTTTATTCCATATTTTAATATGACCGATATGCACAATCTATTGCTCTTTTCTGCATCCATGAAAACCTCATGAAGACCTAAGGAATGGAAGAATTGTTATGGGTTCAAAATATATGCTACAAACATATTCGAATCACACATGGCAGATGCTCGGAGGGCAATATCATGCTTCATCTTCTGAGTTGTCATTAAGTATGCTTTAGCAGCTGCACTCGTACATCTCACTCACTTGTAGCTAGCATCACATGCCAAAAGGAATTACTCATATTTTTATGCATGTCTTTGGAACATCTTTGAGTGAACATGTGACTCTCTTGAGATAAGTGTTTTTGTGTTAACAAAATGGAAATCTTAATTTTGCCAAGCTAATTATAGCTTGTAGCTCGTTGCTAAGCAACCTAATGACAGGAGACAGCAGGGAGTCAAGAATCTAACCTTTGGCTGGATAAAGCCAAGAGGTGACATTTAGATTCCCTTCATATCAATGTCTTTGATGCAGCAGCAACATCACATACTGTACCGCTGCTGCTCAAGCCATTTGTATTTTCTTTCTTTCTTTTTTAGTCAAAAATACAGAAAAAACACAATTATAAGTAATTTAAAATGATAATTTAAAATATTCCAGTGGAGGACTTTGTCATGCTGCGCACCTGTAAATATCATATGGACCTGTGACTCACTCAGCTCTATAAATGCATTTTATAGACTGGGACTTGATGCTTCTGAGTGATTGTACGCACAGGCTGATACAATACAGAATGACAGCTGAACACAAAGGAAAATGAGAGGCTGACATGTTTATGGCTTTCAATCAGATTGCTAAATTATTTAATAAACCTTAAAGCTCATGCTTTGCTCTTGTTGAGAGTTGGTCATGTTTTTATTATATTCTTTACATTCCTACAGCTCACACATGTTTTTGAGGTGCTGGATCCTTTTCTTCTTCAGAGGGGGAGCAGTGGGGGATCCATGGCGGAGCGGCAAAATAGTTTTGAAGTATTTGTGAAAAGACTTCTTAATCCGTTTTATTTGCTCTGCTACCTCTGAACCATTTGTCCGCGCAGAGCTCCCAAACCCACAGCCATCCCGAGGATTTAGTGTGGAGCAGAGGTGCAAGGCCTACAGACAGTTAAAAAAAAAGCCATCTGGCCAGGGGGATGATGAGGCGGGGGTCTGGGAGGAGAAGTCGTGCTGGGCAATCAAAATGACGGACAGCAGTGAGAAGTGTTTTGCGGGCTCCCACATACATGCAAAGTAGGCCGACCTGTGAGCTTTCACAGCTCCCTCCGGTCTGCAGGTAAACAGTGAGGCTGGAGGTATGTGGCCCTTCCCCGCTCAGAGGAGTGTGTTTGTGTTTGTGTATGCTAATAGTGTGTGTGTTGGCTTGTTTGTGAAAGAGCAGAGTGTGGACTTTTGTGTATTTGTGTCCATGTCTGTGCCTCACGTATCTATGTTCAACAAGAGGCTCTGCCAAGTTTACTTGTATAGTCACATTATATTATGTTGCTGGAGATGCAGGGTAATAGCAGGTGAAAAAAACAGCATCCATATTTCATGAACCATCAAAAGAGGCCTTCTCGGATTCGACACAGGCTCCGTTCTAAGAACACTGTGAAATGGACGCACAATTGTTTCTCATTGCTCTGAGCAAATATTATAATCCTATTCTCTTATGCTTTCCATCTTGCCCTTTCTGCCTAATGTTCACCCCGATGCCGGCCCCTTTCCCTGAGTGAAAACCCCTGTGTAGAGGCTTCATTTTTCACTCTCCCTTTGGGGCTCTGTTGTCAGAGAGCAACCCTTAGGAAGTCTTTATTTCTGCCAGGCTGGGCCTCTTGCGTTCCTCCACCCTCTCCCTCCGTTCTCATGGCTGTCCCCCCCACCTGCTGAGATCCTGATCCCAGCCGGGGCAGGGCTTCAGCGGGGGACAATTACTGCTGCTCCCTGGCTTTGATCATCTGACCACATGGAAGCATAACAGCTGACCACATGTTTCAACAGACAAGAAGAAGAGGCAGAATGAGAAAGAAGAAGAGTTAGAATGGGGTGAGGGAATAGAAAAGAGTGCCTTTTCATTTAAGTTGAGAACACATTTCATTTTAGGAGCTGCCGATGAGTTTGTCAGAATGGTCAAATCTGTGTTCTTTGAAGCATTTACTGATTTGGATCACGGCAAACATGCTTATTATGCACTTAGTCTGGATACTGCTGCCAATGAAGTTCGGTTTCAATTTGCTTGTCTTTTGTGTGTGCTGCAGTGAGAGAAAGGAGAGGCAATTTGAGGCGGTGAAGTGAAGTGAGTGCTAAGTCTGTGGGTACATGGGCCAAATTGTCATCAAGCCAACTGGGTGTCTTGTTCTGGGCACTGTTTGGCTTTTTTTCAACCTCAGCCTCTGTTTCATTCACACTGCTTCTCCATAAAGTCAGAGGCCTTTCATGTGACCGACCGGGGCTGGCCACTAAACTGTATAGGAAAAAAGAAAAAAAAATCACAACTATCAACACATATTAAATGACAAAAGGTAATGAAGGCGAATTTCATAGAATTGTGAAAGAGAAGATTGTACATTAAACGCCTTGTACTTTTCATAAGACAAAAACTCAAAACACCAGTCGTATGTGCACAATCAGGGCCAAGAGAGTTAGATGAAGAGTGACAAGCCCGAGGAGGCAGGGAGGAAGTTTGCTTTGGTCTCTCAGGGATGGCCTCTTGGAGTGTCCCACTTGTAAAGGAGATCACTTCACCGCGTTAAGGGTGCCACAAAGGAGGCTCTTGAACGGCACTTAGTCCGAGCCTGGAAGAACAGACCTTGTTTTGACTGCTCTGCCACCTTTTATTGTCAATGCTCCGGCAAACCAACAGCTGGCTCCTGATTTAGGTAGTGCCCTTAGCAGTACTTGGTCGAGCACTAATTTGCACAAAGCAGAAGATCGTATTCGAAACTGGAATTGCTATCCCCCCCCCCGAATCATGCTGCTGTAAGTAAGCACATGGAGCAGATTGAAGCTAGTTTTACGGCAAGATAAGTCAAGCATTTTAAGATGGTAATTGTACCCTCTGTGTGGTACCGATACATCATCCATTTCCTAAATTGTCCCTGTTGCGAATGTGATTAATAAATGCTGTCAGCGAAGCACATTTGACATATGACCATCCAGTCCCAGATCAGCACAATCCAACTCTAAGTCTAAAAAAAAGGTGAGGTTACGCAGTTTAAAACTACCACTTCATACATTAGTTTACTGTTTCACAGCATTAACCCAAACTGACTCCATCTTTCTGCCACTGTTTAATAGATTTTCTAAGATTATGTGGCTGACAATGACTCTACCTACCTTCCAGAGGAACAAGGAAGCCAGTTCATTAATCTGTGATGGATAACGCTGCAGTTTTTCATGTACAAAATCCAACTGCAGTGTTAGTTTACTTTTCTTTCTTAATTTTTGCAGTTTAAAATAATTAACAAGTCATGCTTTTTTTGTCATCCAGGGTAATGCGCCGTTGCTCCCGCCATGAAAGCCCTCCTTCAGCATGTCCACATCCTCTTGTCAGGAGCGATAGTAAAATGCAGTAAGTCAGTGCTTTACACAGCCTCATAAACTACAGACATGGCTCAATAATGAAAAGCATGAATGGAAACTCGGACTCCCTCCTGGCCCCGGCATCGGCTTTGAGTGTACAGCGGGTTTGTGGCAACGAGCAGAAACAACTACGACTACTCCTGCTACTTTTGTTCATATTTAACTACTTTTTATATCTATTTTTTTTTTACTTTTATCGGCATAAATGTGCTTTGATATTCCATTCAAGAAAAGAAGTTGCTGTTCAGCCTTGATGGCATGAGTTGGATTCACAATGTCCTGAGTTAAATGAGAATTGTTGCCTTAGAACACATCAATAATAAGAAGGATATGAGGCGCAGTCCTGGCGCCTTCTCTGAGTGATATCATATGTAAAGGCCGAGGTCACACAGAGCGCAACACGTAAAGCATTTTTCATCTCTCTGCTTCACCGGGTGCAGCGAGCCCTGACAGAACCGGCTGTGAGTGGACAGTATGTGTGGACGTTTGCCCTCGTCTGTCACAGCTTCCATTTTTGTGTACTTTGCAAAGAAAACAAAACAAAAACAACATAGAGGTAATAATCCTGACTTGGTGTTGATTTAGAACTGGTGGTTGTTGTGGACAAAAACACTTTGTTTGAAAAGTTTGAGAACCACTCACCATATTGGTAGATAAATCTAAATTACCGCTCATTTATCGTATATTGAATACAATCAGGTTGGAACATTTTATTATCTTTAAATCATTCTTTTTAACTTTTTTTTGTCTTACTTGACACATTTTATTTTAAGTGGCTTCTGTGTGTGGATGTAGTACAAATGTAGGACAAATTTCCCCCCTTGAGGGACACTAAGTAGCGTACGTATTCAAAAAAAGACCAAATTCTGAATTCAAATCACTTAAACTGCAGTGCAACAAAAAAAAACAAATCTGCAATAGTTGGGTGATATATAATCTGTTTATTTATTTTATTTATTTGAGCATACATTTCGCAAGAAGCTTATGAGCGCCTACCCCCAAACTCAATGTGATAAAACATTTCATTTCACAATAGTACAATCAATGTAAAAAAGGAACAAAACAACAACAAAGGAACAACAGAAAAAGGGGATTAAGTGCATAATCTGGTAATAGTTGGCAAGATGGCATTTACATTAAGGAAGATTACATGTCGGAAATTACATGTCTGTCATGTACACGTAAACATTCCCCAAAGAAGTAATACTAATTACAACAATAACAATGTTAATTCTACGTAATGAAATCGTGATCACTCTCGACCCCTAATACATGCTACAGAAAAAAATGCTAGTCTAATAATGCTGCTAATAATGCTAGCACAAAAAAATATAACTGTACATGAACTAACTTTATCCTATTGCGATTACATTATCACTCATACATTTAGCCGCATCATTTTGTGATTAGTTTCATTGACTGAAAAGAAGAACTTGTTACCTTTCAAAACAGCTTATTAACACAGACCAAACTCACAACCACTGTTTCAACTGTTCATATAATTTACAGAATGAAACACTATTACATGCCAAATATCACCCATATGTGTAGGCTTGTTGTGCACCGCTCCTAGCTGTTTGGACGCAGCTCTTGCTTACTCGTCTTACTGTCATGATGCCGCAGCGGAGTGAGGTGGGTGCTGTGTGACTCAGAGCAGTCTGCCTGACTTCACACTGACTGGATCTGGTCACACAGCAGGTAGTCCCAGTAACTCTGCCTTTTCCAACAGACTTGCACCTTTATTCTGGAGCAGGGAATTGACGGATAATTTATAGGTGTATTGCTTTGTGTGTACAGACATTGGCCTGTTGAGATTACGTGACGAGAGGTTCACACAGCCAAAACTATTATTTTATTTTATTTATTTGAATTGTATTTACCCAGGAGAGTCCCACTGAGATACAGAATCTTTTTCTTTGGCTCTCTGGGGACTTCCACGGGGACCACTAAAATCACAACTTTACTGATAGGGAAACCTGAGCACTTAAAGGAACCACGCAGACAGGGGGAGAACATGTAAACCAGAGGTACCAAACTTATTGTGAGTCATTGGCTGAAAGTCTGTGGTGAGTCTGTGCTGTGGGCCGAATGCTGTTGCAAGATCAAAATAGGAATTTAGAGGCACATGCACAACATTTTATATAATATTGTTGCCAGCATCATAAAACAATGCTCCTAATGACCAGCTAGTTACAGAAAGTACTATTTTTTGCTGTAGGTAATTTAGAAAAAAAAAGATTTGGATGAGGACCTACCCTGCCTATCTCACATTTTGTTGCCTTTAGTCAACATCTCCATGAAGACGAGCTGCAGACGTCCTGCTCCCAGTAAAGTTACAGTCAGGTCTTAGGAGAGGTGAGCCGCAAAGACAATGTTACTTTGGCCATATTTTAGATATTTTCTATGATAAGAAATGGTGTAATAAAATAAATACTCACTTTTTTCTCCGTTTTTTTTCTCACAGTGACTATCACTTCAGTTTGTGTCATATTTGTATAGAAAAGGAACTTTCCAGTGCTGAGTTTGCTGACCACAGTTTGAAAACTAGCTCACAACAACTTCACTGCGTTAATCCATTTTCTTCCGCTTTATCCGGGGCCGAGTCGCGGAGGCAGCAGTCTGAGCAGAGATGCCCAGACTTCCCTAACCATATAAGTTGAGACCATTTACCATCCACACACACTTCCTCCAGCTGCTCTGAGGGCATCGTGAGGCAGCACCAGGCCAGCTCAGTGACATGGTCTTTCCAACATGTAATGGGTCTTTCCGGGGGCCTCTTCCCACTGGAACATGCCCGGAACACCACTCCAGGGAGGCAATATCCCAAGCTCCGCACCCTATCTCCAAGCATGTGCTCAGCCACCCTGTGAAGGAAACTTATTTTGACTGCTTGTGACTACGATCTTGTCCTTTTGGTAATTACCCAGATCTCATGACCAGAGGTGAGGGTGGGAACGTTTTGCCTCCTGACTCAGCTCCCTCTTCACCACAGCAGTCCGATACATTGCCAACGCCGCACCGATCCGTCTGTCGATCTCACGCTCCATCCATCCCTCACTCGTGAACAAGACCCGTAGATACTTGAACTCCTCAACTTGAGGCAAGGACTCTCCACCGACCTGAAGAGGAAAAGCCACCTTTTTCCGGTGGAGAACCATGGCCTCGGATTTGGAGGTGCTGATCCTCATTCCGGTCGCTTCATACTCTGCTGCAAACCGCCCCAGAGCAGCTGAAGGTCCTGATTTGATGAAGCCAACAAAACAACATCGTCTGCAAACAGCAGAGATGCAGTCCTGAGGACCCCCAAACTGGACACCCTCCGGCCCCTGGCTGTGCCAGAAATTATGTCTTTAAAAGTAATGAACAAAAACAGTGACAAAGGGCAGCCCTGGCACCTGACGGAGACCAACATGCACTGGGAACTTGTCGGACATTGCTGGCAATGCAAACCAAGCTCCTGCTGCGGTCATACAGGGAATGGAGCACCATTAGCAAAGGGCCACGGACCCCAAACTCCCGGAGCACCCCCACAGGACACTTCAAGGGACACGGTCGAACGCTTTCTCCAGGTCTACTAAGCACATGTGGACTGGTTGGGCGAACTCCCATGTACCCTCGAGCACCCGATAGAGGTTATAGAGCTGGTCCATTGTGCTGCGAGTCCAACATAAACTAGAGAGTTATGGTACTCAGGACGATCTCATCCATCCCGGAGCACTGCCCCCATGGTTCTTTCCAGCCACCTCGGTGACTTCAGTCCCCTTCTGAGTCTTTAGTTCGCTTCCTCATCGGAAGACGTGATGGTGAGATTCAGGAGATTGTGAACGTGTTCCTTCCACCGTCCGACAACATCCCCAGTCGAGGTCAGCATCTTTGACATCCCAGACTCGACACAGTAAGATTCCACCTGGCCTAGGAAATGGGCATGGGGCTCTTTTGCTGATTGGCAGGAGTTCTAGCAGCTTGACAGTGGTTTACTGTAAAGATTTCTCATTAAGAAAAATGTCAAAAGGGTTATTATTAGACTAGCAGAGGCACACAGCATGTATTCCTCCATTGAGTATAACAATGGGTACATTTGACAGGAATTATTTGCATTTAGTGGCACACGTGGCAAATGAAGACCTTGTAAAACCGCCGTTTGACAGACTAAATCACTGTATATGTTTTGTGCATTCATAGCTTAAAATCAAAGCATTTAAGCGATGACCAGTTTGAAAAGCCATGGGTGGAGCCAGAGGAGGTTGGATTTATGAGCCTCTGATGGTTACTCATGAGATGCTGGTGATGTCTACAGGCTGTCCGTGCACAAACCACCACAAGACCCATTTTTCCTTCCTTTTGTTTTGCATTAGCGCTAACAAGACTGACTTATGGTGGATTTGCACTTCTAAGCATGTTGCAGGCCGTTATTCATGACCACAGCATTAAAGCGCAGGGGAGATGAGTGTGGACGTCTGATTTACTCTAACAGTTCAGCAGTCACATCTGTGTTTAGTGAAGGAACAGCTTGTGTCAGCCAATCAAAACGATCTGTCCTCTAATATCTTGTATTGCTAGGTGGTGTGTAAATCAGTATCTTTGTACAGGAGGCAGTTACTGGGGCTGGTGCCAATGACTGTGTGAATTACACTCGTGCATAAAGCTGTCCTTGTGTCCTTCTGGCCAAGAGCTACAGGGAAGCGGGAAATGATCATAAATTAAACAGCACGTGGGTGAGGAAATCATCCCAAAATCTGGGATTGAAGGGAACATTTGGTGAGATTAGTTGGGAATATAAAAGGATATCCCATAAAGTGGGGGAGGTAGGCTGTTTGACACATCTACAATAACAGATGTACAATCATTTTATCTTTGGATTTTCTTTAAAAAGTTATGTAGTGTGACAATATACCAATACGCTTGCTTAACTACCTTGTAATAATTCATACTCAGGGGTGATAAACTTTTGCATAGTGTTGTCAGGGAGGGTAGAGTGACAGAAGCATGGCGGCAAGGTGTTGAAGTGTCTTGCTCAAAGACTGGATTATGTAGTTCATAGTTCACACTGTTGCGTATGTTGCTTACTCTTTACATGCCTGGAGAGACATGGAGCGGCCATGAACATTTAGACAGGTGTTTGTTGCTTCCCAGAAACACATTCATCCGTCTATAACTGATAATGACAAATCCATCAAATTTGTCAATGAGGCACTTTTCAAACTTCTAAGTGCTTTATTTATTTTGCTGTTTCTGAACTACAATTATGGTCTGATTTCGCTTACAATCCATCCATTCAACTCTCCAAAAACAGTCATTCAAGTTCAACAAAACATTTGTGTGGGGGATAGACATGATAAAAGGAAAGCTGCTCCATGAAGACTCTGACACAGGGAGGAAAGAGGAAAACAAGAGAACAGAGAATCTCCAGCTGGATGGCAGAAGGTTGTACTGGTAATGGAGAGGGCGGTCACCTCTGAAGGAAAAAGTGGAAGTTTTGTGATGTGGTGAAACATTGAGGGATGGACTTGTCATTATCTGTTTACCGATAATGATAATGACTCCCTACTCAAAGTTTATGTGATTTATATGAGAAGAAATGATGGGATATTTGAACTGTCTTGCATATGATAATAATAATATTTACATTTCAACTGTTCGCTCCTTTAAATTGAAACAAAACTCATAATTATATATATATATATTGCTTTTAATTATGTCAAAACAAGACTTTAAATTACTAATCACCAAAACCAGGCTAAAATGGAAGTAAATGAGCAAAACTAAAGCTAAACTTTAACACATGTGTCTTGGTCAGACGGACGACCTCAGTGCTTTTCCAATATGGCTTCATGTTATAAGGAGATTGCGTCACCAAATATTGCAGTAATAACTCTTAATTGGCAAAATATCGTGCAGAAGGAACTGATATCTTGTGCAGGCTACTTGGCAACGTTGTAAAAAAGTTGGAAAAGTGGGACATCACCCTCACTATCAACCGTGGCCAAATAAGCTTAACAACACCAGCATCTGATTTGCACACAATAAGAAAAACTAAACACGGTACACCAAGTCTGGTCTTGTTTTAAAAAGAGCGTCCATAGTGGCCTGGGATAGGTTGTTTTTCAGATGACAGATTGCACTATGTTAAAATTAGGCTTCTCTTTAAATTGGGATATTATGAGATGTCCCTAAAAAGCCGTCCCAGCTGATGCCTGCCAATAGAGATAAATTATTCACTCACTTGTCAAATCAATAATAACCGTGACTTTAGTGGCCCACTCTCCCCATGCCCTACTTCTCCGTTTTGTTTTTTTTTAGGATGGGGGGCTGTGCTTTTTAGGTACCCAAAACAATATTATAATTACAGTTTACATTTGCGGCAGCCCCTTGCTGAGGTAAGTGGCTGCCATTTGTTGTTATTTTATGAATTGTTTTTGAAAAATTTGAAAGGGCCGTCACCGCAGAACATAGAAGCTGGGATATTGTAGGGATGGGGGGGGTGGGGGGGTGGGGGGGGTAGTGGGTCGTGCTTGGGATGGGGTGTTGTTGCCATGACGTTAAGGGCAGGGGCATGTTTGGATGGCATGACCCGCCCCCCTCCCCTCTCCGCCTCTGTTCATGTGTCACTCACTGTCTTCCAGCCTGTAATTTTCCCTCTACTGTAACAGCCTGAGCACATCGCCACACATCACGAACTTTTAAAATAAATAAAGAATTCATTAAATAATTAGTATCTCCACAACAATCTCTTTTGTTCTGTCAATCTCGGCGCGCTCAAATGTCACGGCGAGATGGAGAGAGAAAGAGGCAGGGAGAGACGGAGAAGGAGAGAAATTACAACAAAAAATAAAGAATTTAAATTAAAAGCAATTTTGGGTTTTTACTTATGGGCTATTGATCACATCTAATTGGGGCCCATTTCTTAAATAAAAGTTGTGTGACTGTGTAGAGCGTTGACTATGATTGGATTGGTGCATGTGTTTGTGACATTTCCTAATGGCAGTGTGAGATGATGAGCACTTGGCTGTAGACAGACGGATATGAAAGGCTGTCACTCCGAACACAGACAACTTTAATGGTGGTGCAGAGTGCATTTGCACATGAGCATTCTGATAATGAGCTGTGCACTTCATCAATAATATGCATTTGGGAATGATTGCTGATGAAAATGTACTTTAATAGTCCGCGGTGGTTTCCATATGTGAGTGGTAAATGTCTCTGTGAAAACTGGTGCACAGCGAGTTACTGCATATTTTCAAAAAGCTTGTTTATGTGCTTTTGTCGGTTATTGTTTCTATTATATTGTTTTTTTGTTGTTGCTTTTTTGTCATGTTTTCATCATGTTTTTGTTGCTCCTGTCACTCTTTTCTCACTTTTTTGTTGTGTTGTTGTCGCTTTTTTGTCGCTCTTTTGTGCCTTTTTTTTTCATCACTTTTTTCGTTGCTTTTCTGTTGTGTATTCGTTCCTTTTTTTTGCTGCATTTTTTATTCTGCTATTGCTACTTTTCCGGCACATTTTTGTCGCTCTTTCGTCGCTTTGTTGTTGCGTTTTCGTCACTTTTTCGTCACATTTTTGTTGCGTTTTCACCCTTTTATGCCTTTCCCCAGACGCTTTTAGATTTGCTTAACGCCAAACTGGAGAAAATGTTGTCGTTTAAGAGGTTAGCTTTATATCAAACTTTCCCACCTCAACATACTGGCTAAATTGTATGTCCGATGCTTTTTGATGCCCAAAAGCACTTGTCGCTCGTGTCTCCAAGTTCGCTTCCTTTATTTTGTGTAAAGCTCTGCATCGACTTTTCCCCCCTAAAATTAATGGGGAATTAATGATTCCGTTATTCCCCCGCTGTGCGGTGAAGGGGGGTAAGGGATTCTTTTTTTAATCGCCCAATCTCGAGAAACTGATTGGAGCAGAAAAATACGCCCAGTCCCCTTCTGCCAGGCCTCACAATGGAGCCTCAGATTTTTTTTTGATAGGGTTCGATGCTGTCATGGGGCCAGCTGGAATTAGAAGTGGATTAATAATTTTAAACAAGGCTAAACCGCTTGGACTGTCTGTCTGCTCTTTCCAATGCTTAGCCAATGGTCCGTCTGCTGCGACCACATCAAAACAATCTAAAAACACTATATCTTCCTAATGAAGAGGCTTGGGTTTAGTATATGGGCTGGAGGGAACATGAAAACATGCCTATTTAGACAGATTTTCAGAGATTCACAGTCAGAGAACAAGCCGGGATTATTGTTAGCACATTTACATCAAACGTTTATCCCTGAAAGCGTTGCATGAAATAAACAGGTGCACTCTGACCAAAGCTCGGCTCACTGATTTACCTTCCAATGTCAGCCAGGTCACTAATACTTGCCATAGGGGGCAGTTGTCCCCAGGCTGTGTTCGTACCGATGTGGGCCAGTGTACAGTGAGTTTAGGAGTTAGTTATGGTGACTACCGAACAGTGACCTGGGGCACCGGGAAGATTAGGTTTAGCACCAGTGGGAGTGTTAACTGGTGACTTGTGGGGATTTGGGTGTCTGTGTTGAGTGATCTGAAAGCAGACGTATTACCAACCAAATGTGGTATATGCAAAGCCGAACAAATGAGGTTCTGCTGCTGAGAGTCTGTCCCAATGACAAACCCCATGGGGGACCAAGATGGCCGAATCATGTCCCATCGCTTTTATGGAGTCTGTCTATCTGTCTGTAACAATGGGACCTACTTGTGACTGCAAATTCTATCCACCTCTAAAAGTTTGGTCGCTTCAGATATCACAATGTTATATTTACATGGATATGTCTGTCTTGTAAAGAGAAATATTTATCCAAACTTTATGTGATGTATTGCTGCTTACAGGTATGTTATGCAGTAGCAGATAATGCAGACTTTCTATTTAAGGCTTAATATTGAATTGACCACTTTGCCCGAAAAATATACCTCTTCATTTTCAACTCCTACTTTAAATATTTCTTTCAAATAAATGCTCCAAATTGACCTGATTTATTTGCACAATCTTTACTTCAGCTGTTTTTAAGTTAGAATATAGTTAAACACTCGGAGCAAAATGTAAATGAATCATGAACGTATACAACCTCCCCCAAAATGGAAAGTGGACCATAGCATTGATGTATACTTTCCCCCTATTAATTCAGTCATTATAAAAATGTTCTGTCAATGTAGCAGAGACATTAGCCCCCTTCTGAGCTATTATTCTGGCTGTCTGCTGCTGCAATTACACACTCCACTGCATCAGACAGGCACAAGAGCGTCGACATGCCCCGCATTTCACCTTATTTAGGTAATACAGACAAATCACTGCTAAGATAAAGTGAATTCAACCTGCTGCATGGCCTGTGTTACACCCAACAGAAAACCTGCCTTGGACAGACAGTCGTCAGAACACTTAAAGGCTGAGAGTTTTTTTTAATTTGTTTATATAAACAAGTAGCTCAAAACTTTATTCATTAAGTACATTTTCAAGTCCACGGTGTTGTGGGAGTTTGTGAATTTGGTCATTGCAGGCTTGAGCTGTCTCCAATAACATAATGTCATTTCATCTTTTAGCAGGAGTGTCCTCAGCTTCGTACCTAATTCATGAAGCAAGGCAGTGACAGACAGCAGACTACAAATACATTATTTATGCTCCTCACAACCAAACGTACCTATTCTCACTGTTAAACTGCCCTTCTGGCCACAGCGTGAGGCGGTCTTCTGCCCTTTTGTTTTATTTACACAAGACATTCATCCACACATTACCCATAAGGCCCTGAATTTCATTGTAAGAATTTAAGTTGTTTTATAGTTCGTTTTTTGTTGTTGTGATAGACAATATATCAAATTTTGAATTGAAAGTTATTGTTTTTGTATTCTTGCCTATATCAATACAGGACTATGCAATGTAATACCAAATCAGTATTTAAACACAGCCCTTGTTCATCACCCTGCATGTCTATCGAGATGGAGGGAAAGAGTTGTAAAAGATTTCCTATAGGCTTCAGTGCATTTATTAGGCTGAGGGTGTGAAACAAAGTGACTTTTCTTTTGTCCGTGTGGTCAGAATTGAAGGACTGAATTGGAAAAGGCAAAGCAATTTTTGGCGAGGTTGAATACAGATGCTGAAACACTGTCAGCATGAGAGTTGGGATTGGCTCTAGAGACACCTATGGCCCCATACATTATCATGGCATGAGGCCGCTTTGGCAATCGCCTCCCAATTTCCACCAGGCACCTGGCTGTGCACCATCCCCCTCTTCAGGGACTTGTACCTGTTTTCTTCTCTCTTCTCCCCTCCTTTTCCACACCCACCTTAGAGAGTCCTGGGATAGTGAGTAGTAATAATAACTAACACAATTCCTATCACAAAGATTCAATGTCTATTTAGAATAAACAGGATGCAGACAAAAGCTGTCTCATTCCAGAGCATTTTAACTTATTTTCTTTGCGACACATTTCATCTTCATTGTAACTCACGAGAAAAATACACATTTCATACTAGAAAGTTAATATAATATATCTATGAAATTTGTAAAATATAACAGTGTTTTAATTTTGGAGGGTTTGCAGATGTATAGTTGTTGATTCACTGACATGGTGTTAATATTATTCCACTGATTAAACTATATAAATGTGGGTTACAGTTAAAACAGTAGTTTTGCTTTCTCTATAATTGGTGTGGAAGAAATGTTTTTATTTGTTTTGAGAAAGTCTTAAAAGTCGCTTATGGCTCATGAAAACACCATTTTGTGACTGAAATGGTAGAGCGATTCAAGTTTACTGAAGCCAAAGGGCAATATGCTTCACACAATGCCTCAAAGACAGTAAGAAATGATGAACAAAGCAATTGTATTGTTTGATTTATGGACCCTATAGTCAGTGTTAAACTTTGCTATAACAGGCACACGATAATTATAGGAGCCAAATATGGCATGAATAATAAAATACATTACAAAATCAATAAAGGTCAAATTGTGTTCAAAGGTTATAAGATGAGAGAGGAAAGTAAGCAGCTATTTCCTAAACACTGGCTTTAATTCTCATGGATGTTTTCTAAACTTATTAAGCCAATAAATCGTGTATCTGTGTGGCTACAATAGGACCCAGGGCAAGCTGCTCGCCCAACTTCAGCAGCCCAGCCAGGATTCGACAACCACCCGACTGCCGACTGGCATTTCTGGGTCATAAATCTATAGGCCCACCTCTTTCTTAGTGACAAGTCTTCATGTTAGAAATGTCTCGACTTCATGTGCGCGCGCATTGCGTCATCAGACGCCTTTTCTGAAGTGACACTAACTTTGTGAATTCACCATGATGAACTGAATGACTGTCTGAATAATGGAAAAGCTCTCACCAATGCGGCTTTATTGTATTGACAAAGGGGTCATTAATTGGTATTGTTCTGGAGCAAGGCCGATGAATGAGCGCAACTGCGGGGAAGCTGCGGGCGTCCTGGGGTCCACTCAGGTGAAGCTCCCGTCCCATTAGGTCTATAACAGAGGGGGAGAGTTTAAAGCATACAGATGGCCTAAGGGCATCTGCAAGCCAGGTATTTGGTAAAAGCACTGGCTAAATAGATCGCACTAATGCAGTAATCCTTGTTAACTGTTGAATGTCGTTAGCACCAAACTGCGTTGGTCAATTAAGCGTTATGTCAATAGCAACTTTACGAAGGTGTTTAAATTATCAGTAACAAGACAAACGCGAAGAGCAATTGCTGAACATCTGCTTTGCTGAGTGAGCGTTTGCCAAAGGCATCACTCAGGGGACCTATTAGCGTTTATTCCAGTGCTCTGCTCTGATAAGGAATTCATCAAGTTTCTGACACCAGGCCAGATGTTGGGGAATTAGCGCTGTCTCCTGTTGGACATCCCACTAACCACCATATATGACGCATAATTAGAGGTTGATGAGAGCTTTCATGCTGGAAAAGAGCATTGACTGGCGTTATTATTATTTTTTATTCGCCTATTTATTTATTTATTTCTAATCATTATTTCTAATCATAATACAATTTTGAAGCAGCAATAGTTTTCTCATTGTAGTCTACCCTGCAGGGTGGCTTTCTGCAGAGCTAGTGGCATATTTAAAACAAGTTTCCATTGTGTCACGGTTTTTGCACGTCAAAAGCCAAGGAACAGGTCAAATGCATCGGCAGGCCGTTCCCTGCAGGCCACTTGCTTGCACATATTCATTAGCCTGTTGGAAATACGCATTAGCTAAAGTATCTCAATTTATTTGAGCAGCAGAGCAAAATACTTTCAAATGTGCTGTAATATGTTAGTCGTACTGCCGTATTGTCCGCTCTGATAAACGTGGCCATAGACTTCACCGTCCTAAGAGTGATCAATTGGCCATTGGATTTCTAAAGATCGTTGCGTGACAAAAAGCGTTGGAGACCGGCTTCTCTGGCTTTATCCGCTTAGAGCGCACACTCCACTTAACATGCCCAGAAGGGAGGAGAGGTTTGCAATTGACCAATCAATCCTATATCAAACTTTAGCACCATGGCGCACCATAGGTTGTACCAGATCGGTTATTGCATATACGCTATAGCTCACATGCACACGCCGATTATCGGCTCCAGTGCCAGTCAGCAGCATAGTCCCAACTCTCAAGGCTATATTGCCAGAGACGTGGAACGCTGCAGCAGAGCATTGTACTGATTCAGCTCTATTCAACATTTTATACAATTGCAGCCACGTGACCGTCACCGTTTTCTAATCCAGTAAGAACCGACCAGAAAAGCCTTTTATGTTGTGTCCTATGGTTGCGTTCCCATCTGCTATTCAAACAAGAGTTGCATGTGTGTCACTAGATGGTTCATGTGCAGTGAGCTGTGAGCATCTTGAACTCTGGAATAGCTTGTTCTACAAATCCATCCAAACTGTGTATGTGTTTGTCCTTTCGGAACCCGAATCCACAAAGAATGACATGTTTCTCCCTTGTGACACATTTGCATTGCTGTAATTGCGCGCACCAACTCTCACTGTAAGTTGTATCCGTGTGCGTGCGTAAAGCACAACGTGTGTGTTTGTGAGAGAGCGCGGTCTCTAGTAATTTACGTCACGGTGTCTGAGAGGGGGAACATTAAATGTGCGACTAGACGGACTGAGCGGAGAGGAGGGGCTGGCGAAGAAACGCAGCTATAACGACAAAGTGCATTTGCGCGTAAAAGTTTCTTCTGCTTTGTGCCGTATTGCTCTTTAATTGTATGTGTTTTATTTGAACCATAGTGTGTTTGTTTTATCATCTGTTTGTAACATAGTGAAGTGGATACGTTTTGGCCATTTTCACGGTCACACGGTGTCCTCAGCTGCCCGCCTGCAGAGAAGACTAAGGTTGAGCAATCGCAACTATTTGTAGCGAGAATAAAAAATAATATAATAATAAATAGCATCGAAACTACTATGTTGAACTGATAAAGCCTTTGTTTGACCACTGTCAAGTTCAGTTGAGCTGCATGTAAACAATAGAAAATAACTCCGCAGAATGAAATGCTTTTCAGATGTTTTTTTTTTATTTCAGTCAAAATTTCCGTTCACATTTCTTCATAAATAGTTGGTAAAACAAAATAACCAACATACAGAAGCCTAAAAAGTACAAGGAAGCTTTGCTTCAGGTAGCTAGTAGGCTAAGGATAGACCTGCTGTTGTTACAGGTTTGCCTCATAGTGGCACAGTGACACAGTTCATCATTAAAACATTTTGCTCTTCAGGAATAACTTGAGTGTGACCCATTTCTCCCAGAAAGCGTTACAACATCACATTCTAGCTGTTGGCTCTGACCTCTGACACGGGGCAGAAAGGTGTGGGAATAAGAAATTAAGGTATAGAAAATAGCATATAAAACATATATTCCTTAAATTATTTAAATAAACTTATTTCATATATCACTGTCACGAGGTACCATTTTTACATTTGATTTTAAAAGGAATGCTGGTGGTCTGAATTGTTCTCATCTGAGTACAATATACTTTGTTTCTGCATATTATTCAATTCTTGAGAATAAGTTACAATGCAATGCTGTAACTCTTTTTGCCACAGAATGTATTCTCCCGTACCCACATAGATCTAGAATACCTTTCACTAGATTTAGTAAACACAAAATGCCATCTTGACAAGTTATTCACACAAAACAAGCAAATGTGAATTAAACTGCTCTATATGCAACACCACAACAAAGAACACGCTTTAGTTTTCACAGAAGAATTACATTTAAAACAATGCAAGCTGACAGACAAAAAAAAAGACTTTTTTTTTATTTTTGAAAATACTGTGTTGTGACAGTTCCATTGTTGCCAATGCACACATTAAACATACTTGCACAAAGACACTGCTGGAACCAAAGAGAACCTTATTGGCGCTTAGATGTGGGCGTTGACCCCAATTTTGAAATTCTGATACAAACTTCATTTTGAGATCATCGCAGTTTGTTAAAACTCAGAGTGCAACAGGCTACTGGGAGTCTTTTGCAGTATGCTACGAATTGACATCTATCTGACCTGTAAAAGCAGATTCACAAAAACTCCTCTTTGAACAAAATATAAAGATATCAGCAAAACCGTTTTATAGCTTCTCAGCTCATCTGAACTTAGTTCTAACAAGCGTTTACATGTCAATGGTCTCTTAAAGAAAAGTGACGGAAATATCTGCATTATATATAGACAAATCCATTATATTCATATATGCTTTCTTCAATCCAAATAAGACACATGGAGGCCTACTGGTTTAAAAGAAACAAAGCAGAATACAATCGCAACGTTGGAAATGTTTCTCATGTGTTTAATGTTATGACCAAAACTGTACAGTTCTTGTTAGAAAACATTTCCATAAATATTATTTATGTTTCAGAACTTATACCCTTAATTAAATTACAAATTGATAAATATGGCATCATGGATATGTATTTACAACAGTATTAACAAAAGGCAACGTTAATATTGAACGGTAACAATCGTAACCAAATAACCACGTGTCCACCTGAAAACGGACGCTGACAACAGATTCGACCCCATCAAAAACAAGGAAATACATTCACGAGTATAATATTTGTTTATGCGTTTTTTTTCTCCTGTGTTCAAGTTCATGACAAAGACTTTGGCACGTTTCTTAAGACTGTTTGAAGTTCCAACAATCAGATGTGAAGAGGCGACAGCAGCGCGTTGCCGCGATAAAAAGAGCATAAAATATTAGCCTATTTCTCTATTTTTTTTTTTAAATTAAAAAAAATGAGAAAATACACAAAAAATCAAACAAGAGTTATTTGCTGTAAAGTAAAAGATACAAACATATATTTATACTGAGAAAGTAAAGTATGTTCATTCTATTATTTATTTATTTATGGGTTTTATTTCTTCCAAACGGCAGAATGAAAGTCAAATTCAATAATCCTGAGAATGGACGTGGCCTGCGTGTGCGTGCATCTTCTGCCTTTTGCTCTTGTCTCCTGTTGAGGTCCTAATCCCGTGTGTGCGCGCGTGTGTGTGTGTGTGTGTGTGTGTGTGTGTGTGTGCGTGTGTGAGTGAGTGAGTGAGTATGTGTGTGTGTGTGAGTGTGTGTGTGTGTGTGCGTGTGTGTGTGAGTGTGTGTGAGTGTGTGTGAGTGTGTTTGTTTGTGTGGATGTGTGTGTTTGGGTAAAATCCGTTCGTCTTTAACGCCGTGGTCCACGCTGACAAAGTTTTTTTTTTAGTCTTTTCAAACATACCACTCGTTAAAGTTTGGAGCCAGTCCTTCACTGTGGCCAGACGTGTTCTGTACTACGGCTGACGGCGGGGTTTTTGTTGGGTCCTCTGTGCTGCCCGAGACCAGTACTGGCGGCGTGGAGGACTCGTATCCAGAACTGGCTGCCGGAGATGATTCCGATCCTTGAGACTCATGAACCTGAACACGCACAAATAACGATTAGTATTGAAAGGGAGTGCCTTGAATTAACAGTAATTTAAGTCTGCACAAACACTGCCTTAACAACATTGCAGAGGGCATTTTACAATCATAAAACAACGCAGAAAAAGAACACGTGTTAAGTTGTGTTAATTTACTATTTCATTCAGCGCGCTGATGTGCGTAAAGGTCATACATTTTCTCGTTACTGGAGGATTTGTTGCCAAGCAATAGTAAACACAAAGATGCGTTTGGTTGTAAGAGTGTTCTTGGTGCGTTTTGTAATAAAGTGATGGTCCGTGTCTTGGAGAGGGGGAGGGTGGGGGAGCTGGTTAATGTGTTTAATGCGTAATGAAGACGTTAATTACCTTCATGTGTTTCCTGAGAGAGCTGGGGTGCGTGTACGACTTGTCGCACACTTTGCAAATGTACGGCTTGTCTGACGTGTGCACGTGCATGTGCTTTTTCCTGTCGCTGCTGTTGGCGAACCGTCTGTCACAGCCATCGAATTCACACTTAAACGGCTTCTCACCTGTGGGAATAAATGCATACAGAGCGTAAATGACCCCAATAGTCGTCACAAACAAACACAATGCCATTGTCGGGGCCACCTGCAAAAGCTACAGACAAGTCTTATGAAGCGTCTGCAATGCTGCCTGTTATATAACAGTAACCTACATTTGGAGGGCGACATGGTTTGAGCTCCACTAGGCTACTACTCCACGGTGCCCTGTCAGGCGTTATTTATTCACGAGGCCTCATGCTACTACTGCCCTGCACTGCTCTAGTAAACACTGAATCAACAGGGCAATCAATAGAACCCAAACAGCTATGAATACGAGCACTGCAAAGCCTTATGGGTTTTCTAAATACAGCATGCGAACAAGAAAGAGACAACAGCGCCTTGTGTGCCTGCTAATATGGGCCATCCAAACTTTTGCGACTTTGTCATCACAAACTCCCCTTCCTAAAGTGTAAACAAATGAAATTAAAAAATACCTAAATGTTACAAGTTCACGTATAATTTTAGGGGTGGGATGATTATATATATAACCCACTTTCGAAGAACTATCCCACACATGACATCACTGCATTATTTCATGAATTTAGGATATAAATATAAAACCTTATATATTCACTAAAAGTATAATGAAAATAATAATATTATAATAATAAAAAATAATACATTTAAAAATAATAATAATGATGATGATGATGATAATAGTAGTAATAAAATAATAGTAATAATAATAGTAATAACAATAGTAGTAATAATAATAATAATAATAATAAAGCTGATGCCAACCTGTGTGCGTTCTTTTGTGGATCTTCAGATTTTCTGACCTGGCAAATATTTTGCCACATCCAGGGAAAGGGCATGGAAATGGTTTTTCTCCTGTGTGCACTCGAATGTGGTTCACAAGTTTATACTTGGCCTTAAAAGATTTGCCTTCTCTCGGACAGTCTTCCCAAAAGCAGACGTGGTTACTCTGCTCTGGTCCGCCGACGTGCTCCATAGACACGTGCGTGACCATCTCGTGCATGGTGCTGAAAGTCCTATCGCAAGTCTTTTTGGGTCTATTCATCTGGTTCTCATCTATCCACTTACAGGATAGCTCTTGTTTAATGGGCTGCCTCATGTATCGGAAAAAGGCCCCGGGGCCATGGTGCGTGGGCACGTTCATGCCCATGTTCATGTTGATGGGGTGGTTGTAGTTATGCAGCTGAGCTCCGTAGGGGTCTGTCCGAGGACTGGCCACTGGACGGTATGGATCGGGTCGTCCGAAGATGTCCCCGCGTAAGCCAAGATGCATTTGGCTGTTGACTACATGTCCGCTCGGTGACGTGTGACTCACCCCTTGGTCATGAAGTCCTGGAAACAACAGATGCCCCGGGTTATCGGGGATTCCCGGCGGCCCGTGTAGGCTCCCTGCCGAAGCAGCAAAGATTCCGTGTTGCGCGCTTGGAGCAGGGGGCTCCGCAACGCCTCGGTTCCGGAATAAAAAGTCCCGCGTGGAATTGAATGCACCACCTCCGTATGAGCCCACCTGGCCGCCATGCGAGTGTCCCAAAGCGGCTGCATATCCGGAGGCTTGCGGGGTGAACGCGGACGTCTGACTGGAGGCGATGTCATGCGCTACGGGGCTGATTTTGAAAGCTGCGGAGTGAGAGGAGTCGGAGAACGGATTCAGCCCCAAGCTGGGATCTCTGTTCCCGAGCTCATGGTGTCTTGGTGTCCCGAAGCCCCCCACTCCTAAAGATGCAAACTGCGGACCGCTATCAAGAAGCATCATGAGGAAAACTTAGGACGCGGGGAGAGGAAAAGCAAAAATAAAATTAAAATCCAGTTTAACGGAGCGCACAACTCACTCCACGCCAGGGTCTGTAAGAGAAATCCTCACATAAAAAAACCCAAACCAAGCCCAAACGGAGAAAAATCCTACAAGTTTAAGAGTTGGGAGGACAAAACTCCCGTAGAGCGCGGTCCGTGAGAAAGAGGATCAAACTTCCCCCCCTTTCCACGCGGATGATGTCCTTGGACTGATAAAGTCAATCACTCACTCCCAGAACATAAATGAACTCGGGAGGCAGACCTACGTTAGCCAATCAGCGGCGAGCTCTCCACACACCACGTGACTGCCGAGGCGAGTGGTAATTGGCTAGATTTCTGGTGATTGGCAGTGTTTGCTATTGAAGATGGCAGCTCGTCTTAACTGGGATCATTTGATTGGCTCCTACAGGCGTTACTTTGCAGGTATAGCCTACGCGAAGTCTTACGCACTCGTTATAAGTGGTTTCATACATCAATCCTTAGCCAAGTTACACACATTCCCAACAACTTTTCGCTCATATTAATGACTTGCATGTAACCAAAAACAGAATTTTCTTGGAATGGTTCCAAATATGGCTTTCGCAAAGGCTGGCTGAAGGGGGAGGAGGGAAGCGCACTCTATAGGGTGTAGGATGGTGGAATAAAAGACAGAATGAAAGATGGCAGTAATTGTAATATCCTGACATTTTTTCCCCTCTCTTTTATGGCTCAGTCAAAAAAAAAAAGAAAAAAATTGTGCCATTGAGCAAGTTCCACAGGCTGCCGCTGACTCCCGCAGGAGCAGCAGGACACATAAAATCTGATCAAGTTCAGAGGCGCGTTGAGTGCTTCAAGCGGCGCTTTTTAACTCTGGCTCTTTCACATCATTTTGCCCCGTCTGTGTGTCAGGAAGGAGAGCGCATTCTTTGTTTTGGAAGGACCGGACAAAACTTTAAATGAGCACATTCCCCCCTTCACCCTCGTCCACCACATTCACACTTGGCATTTCCTCCAGACTTGCATTGGAAAGGTGAGTTTTAACTTGTCCGTTCCGTGCTAAGAGAATGGTGAATGGTGGGGACGAAGCCCGCATGCAGTTGTTGGAGCCTGTGCGTCCAAGGCGGTGGTGGTGATGCTGGATTATGCGCCAGCGAAGTTTGCACTTTTGCGCAATACTGCAACACTTCTCCCCGCGCTGCACTGTGGAAACCAAAACGTTGTGTAGGCTGTACCTGCCCCCCCCCCCCCCCCCCCCCCCCCCCTCCCATTCCGTTTATCTCGCACCGAACTCCCTCCGTTGATTTTTGTGCCGCGTGCGCGCGCACCAAAGCATAACTTTACAACACACTCGCGCGCGCACACACACTTAATACAGTGCTAGCTGAGCCCTGCGATTTATTGCGACCTTTCTGAACTTACAAGTGACGAGCATCAGTGAAGCTTCCTTTCCTTCATATTTTATTTGTTGAAACGCGCTCCAAAGGCTAAACAGAACAACGCTGTAACCTTTAACAGCCTATATTAATTAGAAAAAAAAAACTATTGAAACGAAAATTGAAAGAAACGTGTAACAACATTTAAAATATATATATAAATAAATACATTCTTTGAATATTTTGTAGAAACAAATATAGCAGTCACGAGACAGTGTGTAAAACCTATAGTGTAAAGATTTAATCTGATCTTGCCTCTTGCCTTATCTTGCCTAAATTAGGGTGCAAAATCCAATCTTCAGAGCACCATAACACTCGTGCTTCCACTGTCTCAGCTGGGGTTACCTCACTCACGTTGGGATAGCCCATTGGTTATAAAATAATCTGCCGCCAACTGAGCATGCGCCTTACTTTAAATTATCACATTACTACCGTGTGGCATGTATGTGACATAGGCACTTTTGGAAAAGAGCAGAACAAACCCCCAGCTCATGACGACGGATATTTCTCTTATTTTGTCACGTGTGTGTTTTTTGTATTGTACATAAGCCAGTTCTTGAACTCTCTTTAGGCCTTGGTTTTGGAGGGAAAGTTATTATATTGGTTATAATTGTCCACAAAATCTCACCAAAAGAGGAGGCTGTTTCTGTGCTTTGACGTGATGCGGTCCGTGCTACAGTTAGCAGGCCTAATACAGTAGCCTCAGAGTGATACTGTTGAGCACGTGTGCCGTTGTGGATCATTTCAGACATCTTTGGTTTTGTTCACATGAGAGCGCAACGCTCTAAATCAGATTAGGTGTTTTTGATCTTTACAATCGAAAATGCTTCTCTTTGAAAAATGATAACTAGTACGATAAACAAACAAACAAATAAATACATATATAAATAAATAAATACATAAAGAAATGGAAGAAAAAAACATATACAATAGTGCTACATCTTTGGACACCCATAAGCAGTGATTTGTTGATTGCATTTGGTGTTGAAAGGTGAGCTTCACTTTTTCGCACTTTTCATCTTTTTTTTTTCTCCCCCTGTTGCTACTAAATGGCATTTTTTTCATTCCGCCATTTGCAAACACAACTCTGGTTCTATTAATGAATGTATTAATGTGTCTTTACTGTCTTACTGTCTATCCTATTGAAAATACATAATCTTGTAACTGAGTTTAAGCAGACATGCAAGACCCGTGTCCTGCGGTAACTTTCCACAACAGGGCCTACACAACCAGAAAATCTGCAATAAAATAACATGCATACAGTCATAGAAACACATGTTTTCATAGACAACAAACTACTTTTGTGACTGTCAAGAATAATATGAATCAAATGAAATAATTCTGTAGCTTTTGACAAATATGTAGGGGTTTTAGTGTAGCCTACTTTATCATTTGGTTGTTTATTTATTGAATTTAAAATATATCTATGATTTTATTTCATGCAGGCCAATTAATTTTTGGGCCTCACTTTCTGACTGCTCAGTGCTGAAGGTTTAGCCCACTGTGATTAGAATTTAAAAAATGCTCTGAAGATTGTGTCAAGGAAATAGGCCTGTGTTTATGTAGCACACACCTGACACGCTTTTTACATCTTGCGTTGATGCAAATGCAGAATGCACTGAAATGGTTTGGACAGACAATAGGCTGTGAAATACGTGTGCCATAAGAGAAGGTTATAGTGAAGAGCTGCTTGTTGTCCTCAAACAACCCTCCAAGTTTTCGAGGTTGTGCATTTACCCAATTTAAATGAGTTTGGACGTTTTGCTTTCCTACAGTTTCCCTTTTATTTTATTTGATATTTGTATATATATTCTACGTGGTTATGACAAAGACCAACGTGTGTATCGTATACCTGATTTGACTGGTTTATACAAGCTTATATACGCCTATAGCATATGTTCAAATGCTTTATGTTGTGTCGCGGCTCTGACAATAATTGGCCCGGACCACAGTCTATTCTTGTGCACTGCGCTGGGGCACAGAGAATACGAAATGTGTGCATAGTTTTAAATCTGGGTCTCACCCATAATAACCTATGTTCTCGGTGCATAGGAGACAAACAGAGCGTCTGTGAGAAAGCTCCTTAAGTTAGCCAGCAATATTTTATCGCGGCACATTTCAAAGCGTTTTCTCTGCATTATTTGAAAACGGAGTCGTGTGGTGAATGTCTGCGTGTCCCTTTTAAAACAAACCCAGCGCCTGTCAATCACGGCGCATTCCAACCAATCCCAAAGCTCCCCTTTTAAAAGCAGGTTTGCCTGCTGTGCTTTTATATTGCACCATGGCCTGTTTCGAAGCATTTTACTACCACGGTTATTGCCACAAATCAAGAGGGCAAAGTGAACGGCATGGGACTCACATCAACTTTAACCAAATTGAGTATAGGTCCTACTTCTGCGAAGTTCACGGCCAAGAATTTCACATGCAGATGATATAGCCTACACCGCGGAACATGGACACTGAGCCCGTAGGTTCATCTTCAGAGCTCTTGGTTGACTTTGCTAACTCATAGCCAAACTCACAACAAAACATGACAAGCCTTTCTAGGTTTAGTGGCTGCCCTCTCTCCTGCGTCAACCCCGGAGAGAGCAATACTGAACCCAGCGTGGTGCTGCCACCTTTGGCAGGGGAGCACATGGGACACCCCACTGGCACTTCTTTAAAACTCTGCCCCACGCGCAATTTGCGAGACTATCCCGAGACTAGGTCCAGTGCATATGTTGACCACTCGGTGGTTACTTTCCCAGACTCTGGATACTCCAACCATCGGTTCGAGCACAGCCCTCGGGGCATTCTAATTGGAGCCAATCTCTCTGGAGCCGGTATGCCACCCGTTACTGATCAACTGGCACCACGAGCTAACCAACATGGCGGGAATGGGATTGCAAGGTACCGTGACTTTACTGGATGCAGGGACAACCGGAGTCATGCTTTTTTCCCCAGCTACCAGGAACAGGCCCAAGGCTCTAGTGACGGAGCGCAGATGATGCTGGGTCTACCTGGAGACATCCTCACCCGGGCACACCCCTACGGCCAGAGCATGAGCCCCAAGGGCAACAGCCAGCAGCTTGTCACACAATTTCTGGGGCTCTATAAACCCTTAAACATGGCAATCCAGCGCGGGACAGGCGACGCTTTCTTCAGGTGCTCCAAACAGAATGTCAAACACGAGATGCTGTGCCAGTGGACCAGCAGCCACGAAGGGACAGGGAAAATGCCCTGCTCCAGAGCCTTCGGCAGCATGTATGAGCTCGTGACCCATGTGACCGTGGAGCACGTAGGTGGACCAGAGCACTCCGAGTACGTGTGTCATTGGAAGGAATGTCCGAGGGAAAAGAAGCCGTTCAAAGCCAAATACAAGCTCGTGAACCATGTCAGAGTTCACACGGGAGAAAAGCCCTTTCCCTGCCCGTTTCACGGCTGCGAGAAAGTGTTTGCTCGTTCTGAAAATCTCAAGATCCACAAGAGAACGCATACAGGTTTGTCACTAATAATAATAATAATAATAATAATAATAATAATAATAATAATAATAATAATAATAATAATAATAATAATAATAATAATAATAATAATAATATATTTATTCATTTATTTATAGATATTCATAGATATTTTTTGTATGACGCAGGGTTGCAGTGCTAAGCTAAAGTCCACAGTAGTGCATGCCACATGGTGAGTCTGCGTAGTAAGGCATGCTGCTAGCTTGGGTGTCTCTCCCTCTTCATTCAGTAAAATTAATAAATAAATGCTGGGACACCGGAGAGCTGTGACGTAGACGTTACGCATGTGCCTCGTAGGGACTCTCCATGTAAGCGCAGGAACATGCAGTGATGTAGCAAGAAATTTAAACTATCACTGCAGCTGAAAAATACAAATTTACAGTTTGTTCAGTTTGTTTGTGTATTTTTTCTAACGCCTATAATTGTTACTGTGACCGAACACAAGAAGATCAGATATTTTGTAATGGGCGAGTTACTAAACCTAAGTAACAAAGTTGGAACAATATGTGACAAATATCACTTTAGCCTCTTAAATAATGTTCAAAATAAATATCTAATATTTCATGTCTGTGTTTATAATAAACGGAGGTAAACAACTTCAGACTATTAATTTGAACTTTCACGCAGAGACTGGTGCATGAGTTTAGACTAGTCAAATTATTTAATTATCCCATTGGCCTGATCTTAAATAAGCTGCATGTTAGTTATGCTGCTCAAATATGTGTGTTTATTTATCAGAGTGCTGGAGTTTTTCTTTTTTTCAAATGTTCTCAAGATTCTTTTTAGCATCAACAAAAGCCTCTTCACTTTACGCACAGCATTGTGCGCTATTTACCGCCAGAGCAGCCCCGTGTTTGTGCTCCTCTTGTAGATTTGACTTCATTGACTATCACTTGACCATGTGTAGTGAAGGCAAACTGAGGCTTGTCACTTCTCAGTCATTTCTCTCTGAACATGAGCCTATATTTCCTCTTATAGGCGAGGCTAGTGCTGAATAAGAAAACAAAGACAGTGCGCGCTTTGTAAGCATCTTTAACGAGCTCCGTCTCTCTTTCCTCTCCTTTAGGTGAAAAGCCCTTTAAATGCGAGTTTGCGGGCTGCAGCCGGAGGTTTGCCAACAGCAGCGACAGAAAGAAACACTCTCACGTACATTCCAGCGACAAACCGTACGTGTGTAAAGTCCGAGGGTGTGATAAATGCTACACTCACCCCAGCTCCCTGCGGAAGCACATGAAGCTCCACTGCAACAAGCCTGCCCCAAAAGGCGCAGACGCGCGCTCAGGTGACGAAGGTCACAACCCAGAGAGCAGGTCAAGCCGCGTCCATGGAGCTCAGACCCACCACCACCACCCCCACCACCCCCACCACCCCACCATCAGCCCAGACGCATCGCTGTACACAGACAGTCGTGACGAGCCCGCCCTGAGGTCACGGCTCCATCACCCGTTTGACAGTGGTGTAGACTACTCCGCGCACAGAACTGGGCCTCTCCTGGAGCCTCTGCTCCTACAGCGAGGCTCATACCGGGCCCAGCCTGTTCAGCACAGTACACAGGCCTCGCACACGTTCACTCAAACCTCGAGGAGTTTCTCCACATCCCCCTTTCAGAAGAGTCTGGTCAATGGCTGGTACACTTGTCACAGTGGAGTCGATTCCTTCCCTTCAAAGCAATGTAACATTCCGTCAATCTGAGATCTGAGTTTTTCGTAAATTATTTTTTGCGCTTGCAAAAGCTCAGATGTGACATTTGTGCTTCTCTCACATTTCGAGACCATCTTGGGCCTATAATAAATCATTATTCATCGTCATTTTAGGACCTAAGATTAGCCTCTATTTATTTCTTCGTATTGTGACATAAAATCCATAAATCAGAGCGAGAAAAAGAATTTAATGAAGTTGTAATGTGTTCATGGAACTATGCTCTTCTATAATGTTGAATGTACGTTGTTGAATGTAAACTATGTGTAATGTTTATCAAAATAGTACATAAATAGCCTACGTTACCAATGTGTTCTAGCTTCAGATAATAAATATTCCCAAAGCTTGATGCTTGTGTGATGGGACTGTGCTTGATTTGGTCGACGGGCCGCTCCTATCGTCCCTTTAGTTTTTTTTTTTTTTCTTCCGCTAAATGCAACATTGTTGCGCCAGTCTCCTTTTCCTCTTAATAATAAATCGTGGACCAGCGCATACTTAGCGAACGTGCCTATTTTTACTTTTTTTGCTTCGTTTTAACAGGCGTCCAATTAATAAATTCTGATATAATGTGTCATTTTGTTTTGAATACACTTTTCGCCGTTTGGGATTTTAGCTTTTATCATGTAAATAAAGTTGAGTTTGACAGTAGGTCTACATTGTTTTGGTTTTATTCAAAATCTGAAATTTTTTCTGTCATTTTCTTTTATTTAGCCATTTTCCTTATGGCTGGTTGTCCCAGGCTTTTAACAGAACAAGTTCATTGTAGGTCATGCGTGACCTTGAGGACACTGAGCATGTCTTCATTTAGAATATTCCTGCCCAATGTATTGTTCAAACTAATCAGTATTTTGATGTAAAAACACATGCATGAACCACACATTAAATTCCCCACACTATCTGTGAGATTCATCTTGAGAAACAAAACAGGTATTTTAGTCCCTTAGAATTTACTTCAATCATTGGTAATTTGGATAATAATCTTTCGTAAATTGCTTTTTTCATGCTTTTCACTAGATCAAGTAAAGTGTGGGGCAACTCTTTGTAAAAGTGGAATTATGTTATCAATGGGACATTTGATCGATAATGAAGATACTTCACTGATGATATTTTTTTATCCATAGGTACTTAAAGGCAGTATTCTTTCATCACCCTCTGTGGAGACTCTGACTACGGTTTCTAGGTGATGGCGAACCATAAAGGTGACAAATTAAAGTAGCATCTGGTTCCTTGAGACACCCCAGTGCTATTTGTGCTGTACAGTAGGTGTCTCAAGCTGTGGTAATGCTCCGCAATTATTGAACTGTGACACACCCTCACCCCAGTAATCACAACCAATTGGACCTCTGCTTCCCACTTTGCCACTTTTTTTCGCCGCCATTTTTACTCCCGTGCTCTCTGCCTAGCAACAAGCGGTGAGCGCCATTTTGGATACACAGGCGTTGATCAGCTGAGTGTAAATAGATCTATTCCACCTTGGGAGCCATTGACTTGTCAGCTCGCACCCCTGGGTCGCTGTTATGCCATCATGAGGTTGAGCCCAGCTGTGTACCAGGGGGTGGGCTGCTTCGTCACACTCGCTCTTAGGCTCCTTGACGCATCATCATAACCATGCATGACAACTTGCGTAACTTACCCTATGCACTTGTGCTTCTCCACGCAGGGTGCGAGCTGCCCCTTACATGTGTCCAAAGATTGTTGAGATTGTTTCAGTGGTTTTCAGATCTTTGCTGGTCAGGCGGGTGCCGTCACATGTATTGCACTCCTACTCTGTGGTTTGAAGGTGAGCTGTCGCTATTACTTTCTCTAAAACACCATGTTGTTTTTCCCCATTAAGGTAGATCTTAGCAAATGGAGAACATCACTGGAACATAACCGCCATCAATGCAAATGAGGCCATTTGTTTCAATGAAGCAAGACATGATCCCGAGGTAAAGTATGAGTCTATATTAAGTCTTTCCGTCAGTGATTAAACAGTGGAATAAGATGAAAATGTCACTTATCCTTTTGGCGAACATTTATCAACTAATCTGTTTCATGTCTAAGCCTGTGTTAATTTGACAACTTGACAATTAATCGGCTTTTAAAACTCACTTCAGAAGTGAGACTTACGTAACACAATGCAATCTTCTAAATAACATGCACTGTACAGAGACGCGCTTATAAATCATACATCTGCCAGGAGAAACACAAAGGCCTTACTTATTATTTATTGTGCCTTCGTCTTTACCTGCGCAGCGCTTTTTTTAATTCCACTGGTGCCAGCCCCTGCTAGGTCCAGTCAAAACCAGGGCTAAAGGAGGTGGGCCTCTATTCAACGCTTCTGAGAGCTTGATCCACAGTAAGCATGAATCCTCTCGCTCACTTCTATGAGAGCGGCTGCTGTTACACCTGCAAAACACTTCCATAAAGAAAGTAAACATTAGAATTACATATAGCCCGACAAATAGTATTTTATTTGTAATGGTCGTCTGCACACTTATAGGTCCAGAGTAATTCTGTTTCAAAAACTGTTTCTGTAAAGGACAGGTGTGAGGAGATGAAACTTGCAAGTCATAAGTAGTTTTTTCTCTTAGTAATTGGTCGCTGTTGTAGAATGTCATTTTTATGTATTGTTTCGTATTCCTTTCCATAGACCTTTCATGGCATTTGACCTCGCAGCCCACTGAAAAACAGTCGTATCGGATGCTTTTGTGTTTCAGGAATAATACAAAGCTTTAATCGTCATGCAAACACATGTATTACTTTAGAATGTTCTACAAAACACCACAAAGCGATGATTGTTTTAAGCTATCACTTTTCATTACCAACAGTTGCGTGCTATTGCGCACAGCTTTGGAACACTTTTTTTATGTTTTCTGAAATGTGCGTTGTTTGAGGTGTAACTTTAAATAAGAGGATCACAGTGGCGGCGGTGCAGGCGGTTTCAAAGCCCTGTGTAATCGCGTGTGTTAATTTTTATCTGTTGCAGTATGCATCGCAGGGCTGCTGTGTAATCAAGCCTGTGAACTCCACATCTGAAGACCGCATTCGGTTTGTGATCACATCCCCACTGAAGTCCGGCCATTTCGCTCTGCACGGACGTTTGCGAGTGTTTGCTCTTCTTGGTATGTGGCCGTCAAACAATATTCTACACCTGAGAATTTGCAATTTTTTCAGCAAACCCTCCCCCGACCCGCAAAAATGTCGGGACACTATTTAATAAAACAAACACTGGCAAATGACACGATGAAAACAAACATCCCCACAATCCTAATTCGAAACACGAGTATGAAAATTAGACGGATTCTGTTTGATTTTGTTTTTTTCTGGCTCCAACTCTATTGTTGTGTGTTGCAAATCCAAAAGGTAAAAAAACAACAACAAAAAACAACACATTATATAAATTGCTATATATTTTATAGATTATCTTTGTTTACATTTGTGTCCCCAGTCTCTTGGATTGGAATAGCAACTTTCGGCGCGTGAATGAAGTCCAGCGGGCACATTCACGCGCGGCAAAGCGGTTAACCTATGGTGTTAGAAGAGCACCCTAGGGCCTAAGTGTACAGTGATGGATGTGGGTTGGTGGGGGGTAGAGGCCCTTATACACATTGCAGGAATTCCCTTTGGGCCTTTTCAATTACAGTTAGGCCAAGCTGCGCGCTGCGATGATATGTTGCTTTAAGGCTGTGACATTAATGGATTGGATAAATGTGGCTGGTGACACATAGGAGCACTGCAGTAGTGTATACACGCCCTCTTGTTGCTCTACTTTTGTTCTGTCATCAATAACATCATCTGTATATCTAATGGGCGCTGAAGCTAATCATTGATGGAAGTAAGTTGCCTCTATCCAAAGGGCAAAACTAGCACCAGGGAGATGATCATTATCCTGTGCTGCCTTTGGGGGAGCGCAGGTAAGGGGTTTAGAAAAGTTGTGGACTGTCTTTTTATCTGGGTGATGATCAATAGCACGGCCTAACCTTGTGTTACACCTATGCTAATGTATGATAATGCTCTGGCCGTTGTATAAGTATGTGCGATCCTTAGCGAAGGTGTGCATGTCTCATTGTGTCCACGGATGATACAAATCCGCCGTGTTCGCGCTCTGCCAGGTGACCTTCAAAATCGGGATTTTGCGATTACAGGGAAAGTCACAGGATCAGGCCAGTGTCACAACAACCATTACATTTATTTACAGTCAGAATTTCTCACCCGGTGCCATTTCTGTACTTCATTCGGGTGTAGGTTTATCAACAGAGACTTATGAGTGTGTCAATATGATTATGTGGCAATAATGATGCCCACATGTGTAAATTTTAACACTTTTTTCACACCAGGCTAAAAAATGGCTTATTTTAAAACAAACTTGTTCCCATAATGTCCTGTAATTGGTGTGTGTGCAACAGTGTGCAATTTAATGCTTTGGAATGAATGAAGTGTGTGTTGATTTTAATGCTGTTTTTGGGGAAATGTATTATTCTGTATTAGTATTTTTATGACTTTGTTGACATCGGTCTGCCCAGGGACTGCAGGTGGAAATGAGCACAAGTGCTATAACCTGGTACAATGCATCTCTCCCTTTGAGGTTAATGTATATTGTACACTGTCCCTGTTCAAATAAATAAATAAACTAAACTAAACTAATGATAAGAAATGATGCACAGGAGAAAACTTCCCACCAACATTAACATCTACAAGAAATAAAGACTCCTGAAAATCAAGACGGGATACAACATTTGTATTGTTCTAATTAGTCTCAAAGGTACAAGCTATCTACAGCGTAAATGTTCATTCTATTAAGTAATCGAGCTGCCATTTAGAAAATATTTATTGTACTTATGTTTAGACTTTTACATTTTATCGAAAATAGGACAGCTCCTAAGTTTTATACTTAATCTGTGGGGCAAATCCATGAGCACTTAATTGAAGAAAGATGGAATTCCATGTTGTACTATATTTGCAACATTTGGTTAGTTTCAATGTATTGATTAAGACACTGACAGTATAATTGAACCTACTGTATAGAGGTCATGTGTGTGATGTCACTATTGCAATCTTACAGGTTGTATTTCTACTTATATCAGATCATCAGTGCTGATAATTTAACGTTATGAGCGAGACGATATCAAAATTCGCTGTAACTTTGTGCTGCCGACATCAAAAACGAAGGGCTCCGAACACACAGCGGAGCAGCCTGTTGATATTGTGCCGCGTGTGAGAAAGACGCCGGTGGCAAAGTGATGCCATTGACATAATTACCTAAAATGCTTTTTATGAACCAACTTATTAAGCCGGCTTTAATACCTCGCGGCAGTCGTTACCAAAAGACTCACCAGCGTTATATCACAGAATATCTCGTCAGCCATTTTTCATCACGCTAATAAACGTCTTTAATTGTCCCCCGAGAGAGAGCCAGATGTTTGGGTGGAGTACTGTTAGTCTCCTCCAAAGTTAATACGAATCCTAGGCCACCGCGTCCCTATGTGCTCAAGCTCACAGATCACACAATTTACAAATAAATAAATAAAGGAATAAGCCCTTTGATCATTCTCCATTTCTAAAATAACTTCCTTTGAACGCTTCCGAGTCACTTGTGCTTTTATTTATAAAGCCTATTTAGACAATCAAGGAGTTGAAAATAATTAGGCGCCGCGTGCGTGCAGACGTGGACATGTATCCCTTTTCAATCAGCTCACCGACTCTGTTAATTAAACTTCTGAGCTGTTACTTTGCCCAAATCATTTTCTTATTAGCTTTTTGCCTTGCCTTAGATCTGTTGTCAGCTAATGTAGTTTCTCTCTCCGTCTATTTTTCCCACTGAAATCCCACTGACCCATTTAGTTGATCTCATTTTGAAGCCTATATTATGGAGTTAAGAGAGCACCTATTAATAGTCCTATGTGTGGTTGCTTATAGGTGCCGCTGTGTTTTGTTGAATTCCCTGAGTAATACCATTACCATATCATTTGGGAAGGCCCGAGTTTACCTCATGTTTCATCACAGAAATGAAGGAAAAAAACCAGGAAAAAAAGGGGGTTTGTCTTGATTCTTTATAAACACGCATTCATGAGCACAGGCATCCTCGAAAATACATTTGGCGAAACATCACACGTGACAACTTGCGATGCCACCTTTAGTCGTGTTTTCCTGGGAAGGTCTCTCACTCACAACAGCTGCCTATTGATCGTTGGCGCCCGTTTAACAGCCCCGCTCACACCTCGCAACACCTGGATGGATGGGTGGTGAGGAGAGCAACAGCTCAGCGGTGCTAACACAACCTTTAGCGCCTCTGTCAATTAAAGGAGTCATCAACAGCAGGAAAGACCCAGAGGGCGAGCCCCCTAAAAAACACCAGAGAGCATCATGGGAGGCTCCAAATGACAGCTCTCTTTCACTGTTAAATTAATATGCGCCGCTTATATCCGAGCGCTGATTGTAAGAGCTGTGGCATGTGATGAGCTCCCAAAACATATAAACCAAATGGATCAAGATTCTGAGTTTAATTGAAGAGATGAAAGAGGCACTTAGTTTCTTTTTTCAAGTTAACTCATCCGCACTTAAAGAAATACTAAATATATTGTGTTATTTCATCATGTGTAAAGTTCAAATTACTTATGTCTTTCATTTCTATTAAGAGCACTATAGAAAGACTGTATTTATCACGTCGTAGTACAGGGAAGTGTAGCGAGTGGATTTTTATTTGTCACTCCAGAAAATTAGAAATGTATCATTTTGGACAAGTATCTGTTTAACCCAAGTATTAAGGCTAATTCGCATCCACCCAAAACATTTTAAGACATGATTATATATCTCACATCCCTTTACTAAAAGAAGTTTATTTAAGAAAACTGACTGTTTTTCCTCTAAAGCAGTTTTCACATTTCCTCTGGCAGCTCACACTAGTGTCTCTTCTGTGTTAAAGAATGTGCAGTTTTACATTGTGAAAACTTTTAACATGCGTATGTTGTATTTATTCATTTATTTTTTTAGTTGCTCTGTTTTAAATATTTTCAGTGCAGTTGCCTGTGCTCGTAGTAGCTGACATGAGAAAAGACGAATGCAGAGAATATTGTGTTTTGTGGTTCTTTTCCCATAAATATGTTTTGACCATGGATTGTCAGATGTAGGTCTTCATAAAGTTGAGCTTTAGACAAGAAACAAAATGAAACTGTTGACACAAAAGCAGACATGTCAAGCATTGTGGCAAATATACTTTTGGGTGCTTCAGTTTTTATATTTTGTTCACGTCATGTTAACAGTGAATGGAAAAGAGACTTTATTAGTGTGGACAGTTTTTGCAAGTGTCTTGTTTTGTGGTTAGAACGCCATCTGCAGACAGCAGTGTGAACGGTCCATGTAAGTAAAAAATACAAGCTTTCAATTTTAGCTAACCTCGTGGTTAGAGATGCAGAAGAAAGAATGATCATCCAGACTTATATGGATATATATATGTATATATATATATATATATATATATATATATATATATATATATATATATATATATATATATATACATATATATATATATATATATATATATATACATATATATATATATATATTTATGTATGTTTGGGCTCAAATTCACTGGTGGATCGGATGATTCTGACCAATTGTGCGGCAGCATTGCCACAAGTTTTACATTTGCTGACAACAAAAACTTTAAACCTAAAAACATTTGTGGGCTGCAAATCAGTCATTCCTGTGCTGTTTTGAACAAAATGAATTGTCAAAGAGCTTAGAGTCAGCTCTTTCTTTCTGTTCTCTTGGGATCTAGGCCACTGAGAGAGAGCGAGAGAGAGAGAGCGAGAGAGAGAGAGAGAGAGAGAGAGAGAGAGAGAGAGAGAGAGAGAGAGAGAGAGAGAGAGAGAGAGAGAGAAGCGGTGCCTGTGTTGTGTGATTGATTGACATGCTATGATCAACCACACAGTCGCTCAATTGAGGGTAATAGTTGTTTCCAAAGTTGGAATCCAAGGTAGGGTTTGGGTTTGGACGGGTCAGTTCTGTTGTTGTTAATTTCAACAGCTTTTCCACTTTTCCACACACACATTATTTGCAAACACTGGAATCAGTCATTTGTAAAAAGGAGCAGACCAACTAATGACCCCTGTGGGACCCATACTTTTATTGTTACATACAATTATTTTTCAACATCAATAATTATGCATTGTTGTCTTTGTTTTTCAAACATGAAGTCTAATCAAATCTTGATTCAACATGTTTTCATATCGATAAAAAAGTGGAGCTCAGGAACTGATCTTGGAAGCCAAATTTCAGAAGGAGCAGTATGTCATGAAGCTGCAAAATGCGATTTGCCACAATCTTTCCAAGCATCTTGGAAAAAACAGGCAAATATGTAGGTTGGTAATTGCACGCTTAATCTAATGACTGCAAAAAGGACAATACAACTGTTCTTCAGGCAAAAAAAACAAAATAGAAAAACAACCCCAAACGCTACTTGAGTCAGAGTTTCCCTCCTGAGAATACATTTGTTTTTGTGGTTAAACAGTTATTATTTTGTTTTAATTTATTTTACGTGTTTATTTGGTCAGGAGAGTGCATGTTAATAAACGCATAAGACACAATGGTGTAAACATGCTGGATTGAATCATAAGTGATCCTGAATGTGCGTTTCATTCACTGTATAAAGGAACAGTAGAGCCTAAACAGGTGACACATGCACTAACCAGCGCTGCGCTGAATTTTACGATTATGTAAAAGTAAACGGATACAGAATAAGTAAACCTGCATTTAAAGTGCTGCTTTCATGTTAAATGTGTTGCTAAAGTTGCAAAAACTCCAGAGTTGTAAAGGCTACAGTACTTATCCATATCCAGTAAGCTCGCAGCCCATTGCAAATCCTTAAGTGGAGGATGGAGCCGTAGTCCAGTGATGTTGCTGCTGTTGTGTCCGAGGGGAGCCATATGACCAGTGGTGTCACTCTGTTATTGCACCAACCTTACTCATCAATCAGTAATCAAAGCCCTGACAGTTGCAGACATTAAAGGCTGTGCTGCTGGTGGGTCCCGTGCCAAGAGGCCTTTCTGCTGTGGAGCATATTAATACACTGTAGGTCATCACTGATCATGAAGAGAGGAGCACGGTACTCGTGCGCCACACCAGGCACACATCCAGGAAATCTTCAGCCTCCAACATACAGTCATCAAAGACACATCCATCGCGGACCGCTGAACCGCTGAAGTAGAACGCTTTATTATTTAGTAGCAAAGGTTTTGAGATGGGTAATTTCCATAAAAAGTCACTGGTCAGGAAGTAACACAAGTTCAAGTGATGGACATGGATAATGTCAAACCCTGAAGCTGGGTAATAAATGTAAAATTGTTCCCAAAATGAAATAATCCAATCACTTTATGCTAAGAATTAGATGCCAAGTTAACTGGGGAACTTACCTGGTAAACATTCAAAGAAGGAAATATTTTTCCCAGTCTGGCAAAAGTAAGTCTCAAAAGTTCACTGTTTCTTTTCAGGAGTTCAGACTCTCCTAAGACTGAAAAAGTCTAACAGAAAGATGTTTCACGGCTGCCAATGTCAGGAAAAAACTCTTTTTATTTTTATTCCACTCATGTGCGCTTAGGTGTGTTCAACATGCTCCCCCACCCCTTTTGGATACAGCTTAGGCAAGATGTCTGTTTATCTCCCACTTAACCCAATCTCAACTATCGCTCTCTGCATTCTGACTGTGTCCTCTTAAACACCAACTTTAGGCGACGAAGGCTAACCATCCAGCCTTTGATCTAGTACCCAAATGCAACACCGTAAACAGACTTGATATTACTGAATGTTAACAATCAGTATTTTAATAACACAGCCAATGGCCATGGGAAACATGCCAGATAGTGAACTTAAAGCGCCACTTAAAAAAATAAATTAACAGAAAACTGACACCAAGAAGAAAACAATGTTGCAACAACCACTCTACAAGTTATACATTTAACCATATATCTAAAAGGTTGTGTATATTCATTGAATTTACAATCCCCCCAATGTTTTGTGGTCAGTAAATGTCAGTTGTTGTACCCCTTTGAACCACTTTAAGGGGTCCAAACTCCAACGAAACAGAGTTTTGTTACTGCAAAAGACATGAACATTAACATGCGCAGTGGCAGAGCCATGCCTTTACGGACATCTAAGGTATCTTAATTCTTGTGTAGACTGTGATTTAGCTTTCTTGTGTGTTGCAGGACATGTTTATGAGCTAATAGGCCTTTGTTAGTGGCACTCTATTTATTTAATACAATTGTAGTGTGAACAGAAGGAATAATAAACAGGCTGACTAAACATACGATTCTTCTTTGGGGCTGAGAAAGCCCTGTGTAAGGACACAAAAGGGGGACGTTTCCACTGCAGAAAGTAAATTCTTTTGAAGTGGAACTAATCATCTGAGGGATGGTTCTCGTTGTCCTAACAACGCCGCTGAATTGGAATGAGCCTTCTTTTGGAGCGAGATATGTTTTCTTTTTTTCATTCAGAACTGATGATGATAGTAGTTTCACGGCCTGTCCACCCACATTGTCCGCTGGAACTTCTTTGCAGATAAGTCTTCAGTGGGAGACGCCAAACACACGGCGGGTGACTCCTGAACCGTGACGTCAGCTCCTCTGTGTCTGACCAACTTTACACTTATTACTTTTGTACAAAGACAGAGCCGTTTCACTGCAAATCTTCTCCACGTACAATATGAACAGATCAAAAAAGATCAAGCTGTTGAAATACACCTGTATAATAATGCACCACTCATGCTGGCCATATTCAAGCCTCTATGTTCCACGTAAAAATCATATCAAATAAAGAGAGTTACAATGTATTTCATTCTATATGTTTAGATCTTTTATTGATGTATATATTTTTTATTTTAGTTTTTATTTATTTATATATTCATTCAGAAAAAGAATCTGAGAAATAATTCCTTGGGTGGATTTTTTTTCCTTTCATTTCTGGACAGAAAATTGGGGGGGAGGAATTCAGGAAAAAAATACAAAATAAAAAGGCCTGTGATTATTTATACCTGTATATTATAAATCTCTAAGTTTTGTGCTTAGAGATTTATAATATACAGGTATAAATACAGGTATCAATAACTCTCATTGGGTAAAACTACACCCCTATGAAAAAGGTTTATGTGCACATGAATTATAATCTAAACAAAATGACACTCTCAGATATTAACACTATATATTGGAGGGATAATGGGCCAGTTATTTCAAAGGGTTCATTCACTTATTTACTTTTCTAACTAGAGATGTATACCTGTAGAAGTGAGTCCTGCAGGCAACTGAGTTGGTAAAATTACATTCAACCTTAGCTCCAACAACCCACTGATTCAAAGGGTTATTACTGAGAGATTTTAATAGTCAATAAAATACTATGAAAAAGCCATTGAAGCACCCAGACCTTTATAATCCTATAGTCTTTAACCAGGGCTAGTCCTTGTCATTAAGTGCCTCAGTAAAAGTGTCTGATTCACCGTGACATCTCCATTGTTTCAGGAAGAGTGTGCTCCGCTTGTATTTCCTCATTTGTCCTGAGGGGAAGTTAAAAGTTGCTCTGGCCGTCTGACCCCAAACGGAGCATTCCAGCCATCCACCGTTACTAAATCTTTATTTTCTAACAGTCTTTATAGTTTTACCTCTCAGAGTTATAAACCTGCTGCTGCTCTAGTCAACCAGCCATTTTATTGTCTCAGTGGGGAATGGGTTCAAGCAGCAGTCACGGACAGAGCAGAGGTGAGCGGTGCAGGAGCGGCTCTTATGGAAATGAGGATGTGTGAGGATCTTTCTACATAGATACAGCGTTTTATATTCAACCAGAGTTAAAAAAAAAAATGAGACAAGGTAGAGTCAATTCAATTAAGGAAACAGAATTAAAATATAAAAAAATGCTTTCAGATATTTTATTTATTATGGATAAAACGATGCGCCAAACCTTTTTTCTTTTTATTGGAAGTTTAGTAGTAACTCGTCTCAAAAAAGATGGGACAGAGCAACAAAACCTGAAAACTACAATTAAAAACAAAAATCATCTTTTTAGTATTTAAAGAATATCAGCGATGTCGGTTTTATTTTTAGTATTTTTATGAAAAATGAAAACCAGGAAATAAAAAGAAGAAAATAATTTATTCATCACATTTCTTACAATTTACAAAATATATTAAAGCGACAATTTCAAAAAATAAAGTGTTGGTGCATAAATCTAAATATTGTAAAACCCACATTCTGAGAAACACACACATGATAAATTGAAAGTACATTATACATTTCTGAGACTTGCAAATAATTGTATTGATTTCCAACTTTTTTTCTTCTTTTTTTTACTGTAGGCATTAAACAATGCTTTATGGAGTTATGTTTTCTAAAAAGTCCTTCTGAGAATAACAGCAAATGCTTGTGAATGATATGGCTGTGTAGACGCTGGTGTCCAAGTGAACAAAGTCCTGGTCAAGGAAAAAAGAGAAAAAGAATTAAAGACCTGTGTTGAGCAGTGATAAAGCCACATGGTGTTCTGTTAATGCTGCCTTTAACATGGCGCTAAGGTGCAGTTAAACTGCCTTGCTTTAGTGTGTGTGTGTGTGTGTGTGTGTGTGTGTGTGTGTGTGTGTGTGTGTGTGTGTGTGTGTGTGTGTGTGTGTGTGTGTGTGTGTGTGTGTGTGTGTGTGTGTGTGTGTGTGTTGTGATGTCACATGTTCGGGCGGATCGCTGGGTGACAGCTCACTCAAGACAATTGCAGCACAGGATTAGCCTTCTCGTCGATCTCCCATGAAGCCAATGTTCCAATATTGGGTCTTGGAGCAGTCTGCTAAGGTTTCCCACACTATCATTGCAGCTCCAGCAGGTTAAAGCAGGATGCAGCTGACAAGCCTCCAGCACTGTGCCATGTAGGACATATTTAGTTCTTATTGGGAAAATGAATTTTAACCCTTCAGAGAATAAAACTTAGAATACTCTAAGAGCCCAGCTCTTCTCACCATCCAGAAACTGGCTTATTGTTTTGCCCCAGAATTCACACTGTGTTTTCTCTGGATGAAAAGGCAGATGTCCCAGAAACAGTTGCCAACTGTCGCCATTCAAGCCCATAGTGCAAACCCTTTACATTCAACATTGCATTGTTGTGCCCTATAATATTCTTTGGTGTGTTCATATTTTGGTCATCTTTACATGCGGTGTCTTGCTGCCATTGTAATCATGGCAGACCGGGATGCTTGCAAAGTGCCAGCTGGCTGCAGTAGTGAAAACACGAGGCAGACACAGCACAATCCTCATCACTGGGTCCAAAACTGAAGGTCACTTTGCAGCAATTTTTACTGCACTCAGAGGCTTTATAAACCAGGTAAACATACCCTTAGTAATAATAAGAAAACAAAAACTTTCAAAATTACTTAAACGTTTCAAAGCATCTTTTTTGTAAACTAACAAACTAACAACAATAATAATGTCATTAATAAAATGTTTGCAAAACTTCCTGTTTGGGCTTATTTAACGATTTATTATATTTGTGTTGCCTATGAGGTTATTTAAAATGTGCACAGTGGACATTATCTTTCATTAAAACCTAAATATCTGTGACCACAGAAATATAAATAAAAAATGAATTATTTCCCCCAGTCTGTTTTCTGTGTTTCTGTCCTTTAAAACCACACATGTATTTTTGTGCTCTATACATTACATTTGTCTTTATTTGGGTTTAGTTCTGCACAGGCCTATCCTCCTGGTGGTGCTTCACTGTTAGACAATAGTCCTGCAAATACCAGGGGCCAAGCCATTATATTGTGCTCAGCAGGTGTAGACATTATTGGAGTGTTGAACTAATGATATGTAATGAGCTCTGTGTGACACATGTCTAGCCACTCTTACTGTCATGGGGCCCATTAATAGATAACAGCATCATAATTAGCTTTGCTGGAAAGCACAACCATAGCTTATAAATACATCCAACTCTCTTTAAGTTGTTTTTGTGCACAGTGTGAATTTTCACATGCTGCAGCTCCCTACATATTAGCACGCAAAGTGTTATTTTGACAACATTTTGATGGAAAAGCGCTTCCACTGATGCTGTCCCTGTAAATTGTACTTTGTGCTTCTGATTCGAACAAAGTGAAAGTAAATTATCTTCCATGACTAAAGCACACGTCTATTGTTGTTTTTTGTGTGTTTTCTATGTTCCGGGCAAATTGAAAGCCCGGGACACAAACACATGTCTGTCTTCAAAATTTATTTTGGAAATGTTTTTTATCGCGTACCCCACTGCAAACACTTGCAGCCTTCTGCAGGTCTCCTAGCAACAACAAACAAAGACAGGAGCCATCTCAAGTTTCCCGTGGAGCGGCCAGTTCGGCGCGCCTTTGATCTTGACTGGGAAAATAGCTGAGTGGGCAACTACTCGCATTTGTCTTTCATTTACTGCCCCCCTCCCAATCTTCATGTGTCCCCGGCACCCTCACAACAGCCACTTTGTCCAAAGTTTTCTCAAATTTGAACATTTGGAGCCAATAGTTTCTTCAGTTAAAATTGAACTTTTGCAGCGCAAAGAATAGACATCTCTGTCTTTTTAAATAACTTTTCAATGTGTTTCCTTTTGATATATATGCCTTTAAGATAAATGTGAGGTCTAACTCATGGCTTTTGTTGTGAAGCCTGAGTAAATGGAAGCACTTGACTTTCAGCATACAGTTGTACAATGTAAACAGACTCTAAGTGTCACTGAGCCGTTTGACTCACATGTGTACTTATTTGATGCACAATATTTTAACGCAGTGTTTGAACTTAGTAATGCTTTTGAAGTGTGTCCCAGGAACAGGAACGCAAACAAAAATAAACTGCTCTCATTCTATGCATAAACATGACCAAGCACAGATAGGCCAAATGTATCTCAGGGCTATTGAATATTACACTCCTCCATTTCTCTGCTGTTATCCAAAACTCCTCCGACAGCTCAAGAGATTAAACAATTGGAAGTGTTACACACTGTTTTGGTGTAATTTACAGTAATTGATGTTTCTATGTGGTGCGAGGCCTGCTGAAGCGATTGCTTGTGTTTGTACGAAGACATGCAGCACAGTGGGGCGTATTGACTCAGGCTGTTGACTAATACTGCACTATTGGCATGTTTTAATGCTCACTCTTGTTTGCCTCACTCTTGAGAGGAAGGCTACAGGCACATCTATAACACACGACTGAATGATGTCTTCATTAAACGCCCTCATGAGATCTAGTGATTGTAGAAGAAGTTAGAAACTTTCTGTTTTCTCTTAAAGGTATGAAGTTTAATTTGTATGAAATAAAAAAAGTAATTGTCATTTATTTACCAATAGTTTATATATATATATATATATATATATATATATATATATATATATATATATATATATATATATATATATATATATATATATATATAAAAGCTTTATAAAGCTTTAAGCCTTGCACATCTGCCATCTGTTGACTAAATCTTCCCTGTGGGTTAGGTCGCACTCATGTTTGTTTATGAGATGCTCGTCCAATATGGATCCTATTTTGACTTTGTCAAAGCTGTGCTGCGGAAAGCAGAGAGCCTGTTACGTGAGCCTCCTGTTTTAGAAGCTCCTAAGGTGGGTTTTCCGTTGAGTGTGAAGGAACAGAGAAACAATGTCCTATCTTTAGGTGCCAGTCTATTCCTCTGCACACACGACTCTGGGTTCATTACCTCATGTTCTTCAGTGGCACGCTGTCATATGTACCATGACACAGGATGATGAAGGGTAACTTCTTTTATAAAAGCTATGTCTGCTGCGGTCTGACCTAAAAAGACAACAAAAGGTTATGGTTTACCTCTAACCTTCAAGGAACTCTGCACAGAAGGATTTTTTTTGTGAAGAATCAAAACATCCCAAAATGCAATGCATCGAGTTTTAGCACATTTATTTATAGGCTGTTTTTGGTGCCAGCTGAATAAAAATCCTTATGGGATCTAGCATCACGACATTAGCCCTGTCACAAGCTGAAGCGTGTCTTCATGGCTGTCTCTACACAGACTTGAGGTTGTTGATAACATTTATTTATATATCCCTAAGCTCAGGGCCTGTGTTTACGCTCTCCTTTGCTCCTCTAATGTGGGTGTAAAAGCTGTCACCAGGTTTGACACTACTAGTGCCTTATGGAAAGACTGAATTTCACCTTTGTCTGTAGTATATGCAGTAAGCGGCACGGTCACTCATCAGTTATGAATCCTGCAGTGACACGCAGCCTCTGGAAGTCTCAGTATGAGCTCAGGCATAATCACTGTGTGAGTGTAATTCTTAACGCTCTCTTTAAGTTACTCTATTGCATAACTGTTCCAATAATGTGGGTCAACTGTTACATAAGTCTGCTAGCATACGCCTATATGCAAAGTGTTGTTTGCATATTTCAAGCACCACCAGTTCATTATGAAAAGGTCCTTTTCAGTGTCATCCAGTAATTTTTTTGCATTTGATTTCGACCCATTTATATTCTACATATACCTGGATTAGATAGAACTCACTAAACAACAACAAAACAATTGTATTGCTTGTTAGTATACAGTATAGGGTTTCCTTTCTTTTCAGGCTTTCAAAGACATTTTTCAGACCGCTTGTGTCTTAAAGGCAAAAAAAAAGCCATATGGCTTTGGTTGTGATTGATCCAGCAATCCACCTCTAAAAAGCAAAAAACTCCTTCCTTGAAAAAAATAAGCAATAGGCATAGACACTCTGAGAATATATTAGAGTGGGGGTTCCCAACTGGCGGACATGGGTCCAAATCCGGAGCTCCAGAGGATTTAGTCTGGACCCCAAAGCCTTTTCATCCTATAATATATTATTTCTAAGGCTGAATTGAAAATGATCCTAACAATTTGAAAAACATTGAAATTAAATGACAAAATTATTGATTCATTGCTCAGCTATGCTGTGTAAATACAGATTTATAAACATCTATGCTTGTGTTTCAACATTTTCAAGAGTAATGACTGCATATGTCCGGACTCTGGACATATGTTGAAAGAAAAGTTTGCGGACCTCGAGCTGATTTAGTTGGGGGCCCCTGTATTAGAGATTAGTGCTTGTGCCTCACAGAAAGTAAGTGCTTCATTTGGCATTGTATAACTATACAACAAAATAGTGTTCAGGTGTTAGTCCTGAGCCGCTGCGACTGAGCCGCACCACCACTGTGGGCCGACCTGACCAGCATGTCTCACCCACCCACCCATCACACAGTGTCTTAAGGTAATGCCTTCAGGGAGGAGACTGTGAAATCCACAGGCCAGGTCCAGTCGACAGAAGAACAGTTTTATCCACTGGGCTATCAGGAAGCTGAACTCACTCCCTTCCCTGTGTATGCGCATCGGTTTCTTCCAGATACTACGGTTTCCCCACAACAAAAAACATGTACAATAGGCCCAGATGTGAAGTGTGTTTATGAATGAATGGTGGTGGTCTGAGAGGCTGTTGACACAGATGTGTGTAAGTTGTGCTTCAGTCAGTCTCCCCCAGGGGAAACATTCTCACCGCTGTGTGTGAAGTACAATTGTCCCATGTCCCTTTATCACTGAGCCAATACAAATTAAGTCCATTATCTCTCATTTATCTAATTATTCTCCTTATAGATAAAGTATACATAGTGTGTGCAGTCATTTCCAAGTTGACTGGGGAATTATGAATGTAATTTTTGTTGCTTGTAATTGCATTAAAGTGATTACATGCACTGCACTGTAAAGACATCCACTAAAAAATGCTCTCCCTTGCATTTTTCTCCACTATTAGCACACGCATTACCCTTTCAAATGAAACTTTTATTTTACACATGGCATGCACTTTACACGCCCTGTGCCTCCTGGATGAATTTCACTTAAGTAATCATTTGTCATTCACAGTGGGGTTGCTCACTTTGAGATCCTTGCACTATTACCAGACTGCAAAAGAGAGAAGTGCAATTTAGCATATGTAACAGATTCAACCACCGACACTCTTTCAGGGATAACTGTATGAATGTAGCTATACAGGCTTCTTCCTGCAACAAAACCTGCCTCACATTAGAATTGTGGGCTGAAATATGTAGGCTGAATTTGCCCGAAATGAAAGCATTTTCAAAAGGAAATGAGAAAGAGAAAATCTGTGGTGGTTTGCACATTTTATGCAGTTTTTTATGCAGTGACAGTGGCTCCGATGTTAGAGCGGGTCATCTTATATGATCACTGTAAGGTTGGTCGGTTTATAAATAAGAATGTGAATGAGTGAATGGTTCCTTGATGTCAACCGCTTTGAGTGCCAGTGTTATATATGACTGTATCTGTACTGTACTGTACTGTCAATATTTAAAGCCATTCTTTTTTTTTAAGAGTTAGGCTTATCTGTGACTGCAAATGAACTGCGGTAAGACAACTGCAGTGTATTCAAAACTCTGCTGCTCGAGTCCTGACCAAAACCAGACAGTACAACCATATTAGTCCAGTTTAGGCCTCTGCACTGTCGCTCTGAGAATAGATTTTAAAATAGCTTTACTTATGGTCGAGCACCAAAGTACATCCAAGTACAGCCTGTACAGAGGATGTGCGACAGGCTCTAACACTAAAAATGTTTAAATCAAGGCTGAAAATGGTCCTATTTCGTGGTGCTTACAACTACTGAAAGCATTTTATTTTACATTTAATGATTTTTTTATGTGATTGATGGCTGCTTTCTTGCTTTATTGACTCTTTAATCTGAATAGTGGAATGTTGGAATGGAATTAGTTGGAAAGGAAGCTTATTTGTGTGGCGCAAGTCGCCCCAAAACGCTTCACACAGTTTTAGGGGATTTGTACTTCCTTCCGTCCACACACGGTGGTGATAAGCTATGTGTGTCGCTCCAACACGTCGTATACATCTGTGCCAATGATCCCTCTGACCAGTCATTCTCAGAGGAAACCTATGCAAACTTCACACAGCAAGGCCCCGCCCGGGGATAGAGCCCGGGACCTTTTGCTGTTTTCCATGTTCTTTCTGTACAGCACATTGTATTGTTTTTTTGCATGAAAGGTGCCAAAAGAAAGAAAAAGAAACTAAAGAAAAAAAAACTCAAAGATTATCAATATAATAATAATATATCTTCCCATTTTTGCCAATATCACCCACCTCTGCTCAAGGGAAACGAACTTCTTGCCTCTCCGAAGTCGAGCAGTGGCTAACTGCTCTGAGGCGACACGCAGCGCCATCTCAATCTGTGTCAGCCTAAATATATACATTATGTGGACTTGGATGGAGCCGGTGTGTTTGTGCCATATAGAATTATCACCTCTTAACTATATGACATTTCTGGAGAACAACAACAATCATGGCACAGACGGAGTGGGGGTGGGGTGGCATTCGTCACCGCTCACATTGGGGTTCAAAAGTAGATTGTAAAATGTCTGTCTTTGTCTAATCCAACACGTTTTATTTATATAACTGAGAAATCTGTTCAGGGACCCCAACATTTTTTTTTCTTTTCCCTCCAACTGTCAGGGTGTCATTTGAGAGAGAGAGAGTGAAAAAAAAGTGAAAGTGTATCTCCACCCCCAGTCCTTCTGCATCTTCTTGCCAGGTTACGAACACAACTACAGCTCTACATATGTACATGTGGATGCGCTTTTCATGGTAGAAGTCGCGGTCAGCCTGGTTTGCTTTCAACTTTCCTTCAACCGCCTTGACGAGATAAGACGAGAAAAGTTTCAGCTTTTAGTTTGAGGAGTTTTTGGGTGGGTTTCCTTTTCCAGGTGACTCCTCCACCTGGGTGACTCTGACCATGAGGCTGCCCCAGTGGGTTGGGTTAAAGGCACAGGACAAACAATACCAACAAAGGTCACGTCCCTCTCCGCATTGCTCGGGAACTGTGTGTGCAGTGTTTTCTCTTGTGCCCGGCCCTTCCCCTGCACATATCGCTGAAGTTTAGTTTAACGCAGTTTCGTTAAAAGCCCCAAGTCTTCTAAGGCGTGTGAGGCACAAAGCAGTGCGGAGCGAATACAGACTCACCGTCGTGCCTTAAATACAGATTCCGATCATTCTGAATCTCTCTGCATGCGCTTCTCCATTATCTGTCACTTCCTCTGCTCAAAACTCAATTAAATACGGAAAAATCCAAGTGGTTTTGTTTTGAAATTGAGGGATTGTAAAATGAAGGGTAATATTTACTGACTTCTCCTAGCTCTTGTTTACATGGATACCTAAAGCTCCAAAGATCCCCCCCCCCGTTTCTCCCACAGGCCTTGACTTTGACACCGGTCCCTCCTGGTCTTTTACTCCAATCATTAAGTACTGACTTTTTTTTTTTTTTTTTTAAGGCGCCAAAGCCGAGGGACTGGAGCGCATTGTCCCACATTATTGAGTCTTTACCCTGAAGGGCAGCCCCTCTTCCCTCACTCTCTCCTCCTTCAGCATAGACCTCCACAGACAGGGACGCCAAGCCATTAGTGACTCCAGCTCCGATAATGAAGGCGCCGAGGTGGTCTGAGCCGTGTGCCACAGGAGCCGCCAGCGCACGGGGAAGGTAGATTAGGATAATTACCTGACTGCGGGGGTGAGGGCATGCTTCCTTGCGGGCACCTAGATTGAAGCGCGCGTCCTCCTTTTGCAGAAGACAAAAGTGGATTTTGCGCGCCAATCGTTCTAATAAAGTAGTTCCTGACTGTCTGTGATTGCCTGCTCTGTTTGCGCACCTGGCTCTCCTAAAAAGAAGAAGAAGAAGAAGAAGAAAAAAACACACTTCTAAAGTTGGAGGAGCAGGTATACGCTAACTCACTTTGAAGATCATGTGAGGTCACGTTTTTTGAAATGACGGCCCGCTGCACCCACACTACGCGGTTTTTTTTTTTCTTTCCTCCCTCTCTCCTCTCCACTCCTGTAAATCCATTCTCCACACAATGCATTTCAAATCAAAGCAGCCGCGTCACCATAACACGCCTTAGGAGACATTAAGCCATAGTGCGTTACTTTCATGTATGATAGCATAGCCCCCTGTACGCTTTGATGTGCGCACTTTTTTTTTTTTTTTTTTAATGCTTTATTAATAATAACATGCCTGGCTCCTGCTCACACCACTGTCAAGCCACCGGTGCTTCTTTTCTCTCCTTCCAAAAAACTACATCTTCCATGCCTGACGTCGCCCCCCACCCCCCTTCAGCTCGGGTCCCGCCACGTGATTGGCCGGTTTGTTTTGGGAGGAGGATCACTCACGCGGGCGCTTAAAAAAAAAAAAAAAAAAAAAAAAAAAAGGACTCCAAAGATGAAAAGGGGGTAACACGGACCTATCAGAGGCCAGAGTGTATCTGACGCTTCCACGCCATTGGCTGAGGTGGATATCACACATGTCTTCATTTCTTAGTGCGCTTTCATTTTAGTGCCTAAAGGAGGTTTGGGGGTGGGAGGAGGGGTGAGGAGCGACAGGGTGGTGGTGGTGGTGGGGGGGGGGGGGGGGGGTGCACGGGGCACAATCCATTTTAATCTGTGTGTATGTATGCGGGTGCTGGCTTGGATGTTAGCAGAAGTAAACATACAGAGATGAGCACATAGGCACTCAACTGCACGCAAGCTGTTTTCAAACAACCCACAGCAGCCTGTCGTTCTAGATAAAAAAAAATGTTCCCTGAGATTAGGAATATTTAAAAAAAAAAAAAACCTACTCATCATGTGCGGACCGAAATAGTAATCCAATTAGCCTGTCTGTGCAGCACTTGTACCACTGCGGTAAATAGTTACCAAGTTCAGCTCTGAAGGTGATCGTGCAACACAGACACAGAAACGAGAGGCATGTTTACGCCAACACGCTTTTATTTTAAAACCTGAATGCACAGTTCAACAGCCTGTGTGCCTCTCTTTTAACAATTAGATCATTTTCTTTCGAAGTAAAATCATTGTCGAGCAACAGATTCCAAATAATGACTTCTTGCATCAAATTTACTGTGCACATTAAACAAAACAACAAATATCGCCAACATGATTGCATGAGAAAGTGTGGAGTGAGTTCCATGAGTAGTTGAGAGCTTCTGCGTTGATGACAGAAAAGAGTCAAGCTGCAATACTGTCTACAATTCAAGAGTCACTATAGTCTCTCTACAGTTCACAGGAACCCACCTCCGCATGGATCGATAGAGTAGCCCAGGACGAGGTCAGGACTTCAAAGTGGCCGGCGAAGGCTTGTGTGGTCCGCTCTCCTCGGGACAGGAGATGCAGCAGGTACAGCATGTTCTCACGAGCGTTTCTCTGCCGAAACAAGAGAGTCGCACATAAGAGCATTCTCATGACTATTCAAAGTGTGTTTTTAAATCTACAGTATAGGCCTATTGATAGTAGCAATCACACATCAGTTTTTCATGGTCATTGATTATGGTTATTTGGAGGAAATAGGGACTGAACCTGGGCTGAGGTGGGTCAGGTCTTTCAGTCTTTTGTTGTTTAAATCATGGTGGTTTAGACACAGAATTTAATACTAAAAAAGTAATACATATGTTAAATCACTATATCTTTTCATTACAACAACTTATTTGAATCATTTTATGTATCAAAAATGTACCATATACTTCGTAACTGTCCAAGTTTGTGTAATTTGAAACAACACACACGGATGATGCAAAATGTTGCAGAAACCTTTAGATGCTTTAATGATACAAATCCAAATAAGTAACAAGTTTCAGTTCTTTTCCTCAAACTTACTTTAAGTCTCCCAGTGCAAATGGTTGTTTTAAAAAAAAAAAGTAATTGAAGTGAACTTTTGGCTTTTTCTTCAAACATGTTTCTAGTTGAAGAGATCAGCAGATCTGCCTGTGTTTCCCCATTGGTCAGTAGCAAATGGCAGGCCTACTGAAGACACATTTATGTCCATGAGGGCTGTCAGACAGTCCGCTCCAAGAATAAATATTAATCATTGGAGATTTGTGAATGTGTTTATTAAGCCCATCATTTGTACCCTGGGCTGCACTGGCAGATCTCAGTATGGACGCTCCTCTTGTGAACAGGGATGAGAAGGAGACGCAGGGAGAGGAAATAAAGGTCCTAGGAGTTTGGCACGCGCGCCATGGAGGCTGAGACAGATGGCATGAAGTCTGCAGCACTCTGGCGTGGCTCGCGTGGTGTTAAAATGCTCCTCTCTCACATTCCAACAAATCCAACCAGGAGGCTGGGGAGTCTGTCACACTACTCCGCGGATGCAGAGCACGCTACTTCTCCACTGCCCTCCGCACAGCCCCTGACCACTAACTGTGCTGCTACTATACGATCATATATGTGCGCACATTTATGGATGTGGTCATTCAGACCTTCGGTGACCTCTGTGGAATGTTGGAAAGGAACTTATATTCTTAACTGGTGCAGCAGCTAAAATGGCAGTCACCTCCAGAAAAGCGTGGGGAAAAACTGTACGATGCTTAAATATCCAGGAAGACTTAAGAGGTTGATATTTTATTTATTTGTTTATGTGGTCATGTGCATGTTTGGACAGTGCACTCTCAAACACACTCTCATTCATGTTTTTAGTAGTTGGAGATACCGAACTATAGTGGACTCAACCAAAAGCCGGGTCACCATTGCGATCCAGTCCTGCAGTTCTGTTTCTGAAAGGCTCTCTGGAATGCCCAACAAATTAGCAGCACGATAATAACAAAAGACCAACAACCTGATCAGATGCACAATATTTCATATACCAGCTCATCCTCGTGGAGCGCCTTTGAAATTTCAAGCACGTTTTGTGTCATCTCAAAGAGGTTCATCTATTAAGAGCAATCTAATCTAACTGGCAATGGGCTCATTCTCTCTCCTCCTCATCTTTTCTGTTTGTTCAAGTAGATGACTGCAGTGAGATGAGGCGCTGCTGTGCGGAGGTCACTCAGGCTTCTCTATCGCAGCTCGGATAACGGTAATGAAAAGAACAATCTGTTAACTCCAGCTCTGCCCATATGGAATCACTGTTTTACCAAGACATCTGATACAAAGCCTTGTGCAATTACATTGTGCACTAACATAGTTGTCTTTGTAAAGTATTTCATGATGGTATAAAAGATGTTCTACTTAAAGATATACAGTGGTTGATCTACATCACACACATGTGAGCTGCATGGTGCCACATACCACATTCTGCAGGCAGACTTTCAAACACGCCAGAAGTTCCTTACAAATAAAACAATAACTTAAAGTGAAGATATGATTGGAGTTTAGATAAAATGTATTATTGAATTCATATTGGATTTATGGACGGATCCCAAATCAAACCAGTGTTGGTTACAAACTGTCTTTGTTCACCTTTCCATCAAACATGTACCAAGTGGGTCAGAGTAGAGAGGATCTTCTAGTGGACAGGCAGTGCCTCCACAGTGATGGTCAGAGGAGCTGGCTGTCCTCTCCACTCTGTAGGGCAAATGTTCTCATTGGGCCTGTTGGCAGTGCACAGCTGTCACCCACAGCCTGCACAGTGACAGTGCTGAGACGCTGGCTGCTCTGGTGAAAGGGCAGCGACCGGGAGCCATGGCCTGGCTCACATTGATCCAGATCCAGTTCACCATGGGAGCTAAAGTTGGCTCAGACCAAGGGAGGGTCCTGTGGGTGAGTCGATCCTTGCCTACGGTGCATCCTGTGTTCAGCCTGGTGCCACAGAGAAAAACTCCCTGTGATACATCCTGCACACTGAACTTAACCTTCGTGTTTGATGTCGGCCACATTAGGCGTTATTGTTGCTTTTAGGGACATAACTATCCAGCACCAAATTAAAATGCTCTTCCTCCTAATTTTCAACAACACAGATTGCTTAATAAATGAGCATCCCTGATGCTGATGATAACACAGACTCTAAATGGCTGCATTAAAGAGCTCATCCAGACATGGTTAGGCACATTGTACTCGTGGCTAAGTGGCAGTTTCAGCCTGGTGTGGTTTACGTTAATGTAGTGCGCCTGTGAAAGGATAATTGCAGTGCTAAATGCTGTGAGGCTGACAGGATGCATTTTTTGACTTGTGCAGGGCACTGGTGATCGCACAGTAGACAGACTGATGTGAGTAACCTGCACATCCATAGACACTCTCATATGATTGAGCTCTGTCAGGTTGTTCTTTCACTATCCATGAAGACCTCATCCTGGGAAATTGAGCAATTTCTGATTGAAAACAAGGCTGGTAATTAGAGCACTCACTATTTGTAACCACTTGGTATTGCATTAGTATGCAAAGCTGGCAGCCAGCTTATCTTGGGGAAAACGTTTGTTTCCTTAATTGCCCTCTTAGGACAAAAGTGAAGGGGGAGTGTAGGGCGAGAGAGTAAAATGTTAACGTGCTGCAGGAAGAATAGACCCAGTGTGACTCTGAACAAAGGGGTTAAAAACCACTAATAAGGCTGCACTTCACACAAGATAAAACTTACTTGCGTTGCTGTTGTGACAGACGTGTACTGTAGACCAGCAGTCACATAACGTCTGTCTGATCCAAATGTGATCATTTCATCTATACTCTCACCTGTATGTCCAATTAAACAAGGCACCGAACAATAGTTCTCAACATCGAGACAATATGAAAAACAAAACACAGTATTGTCAAATCATTGAAAACAATGCATGATTTAGGAACAGGAGGGACATAGTTCATACAAAATAAATAAATAAATAAATAAAATCCGAATCCCCAAGTCTAGAGAAGGCTTGTTCTAATTTAAAATGAATTCACTTCATTATGAAGTTATCATGATAATAAATTAGAATAATTTATTTTTCAAAAGGTAATTTAAAATGTGATGAATGAACTTAAGCTTAAGAACAATGAAAAATAAATAAAGACAAGAAGAGATTTCAAAAACTGAAAAGTAAAAACAAACAAATACGAAAATCTGATTACAACAACGCGCGGTATAAAACAAAATAGGCGAGGCTATTAGGCGACTTTATGAGACGCGGATTTCTGATTGCAGCCACTTTTATTACGTGCAGCTCATGGCCTAAATTATAGGCAACTTGCAGAACATTGTAGCCTATACTGATTAATTGCCTGTAACTGATGCGTTCATAAAATTGAAAGTACCTGCTTTGTTTTAGTCATCTCGGCTGTATGATAAATACAAGGGTTCGGCTACTCTTCGACAAATCCTAAATCCCCCCAAACCATCAGTGACTCCGAAGACTGATCTGCACAATCAGAAAAAATAAATACAAGAAAAATAGTCTGAAAAATAGTCTGACACATATGAGCGCAGACTTGGAGTCGGGAATGAGACTCAGCTACAGGTGGAGAAGAGGCCTCGAGAGGCCTGCGCCTCCAACAAACAAACGCCTCTCAGCACTGCCCTGTTTCCGCTCGTGTTAACAAAGATGATTTTAAACAACGCGTTTGCGAGTCAAAAAGGTTTGAAATCAAACTACTACAAGCAGAAATTTACGACCACAAAAATATTCAAGGCACAATAATTCGATCATTGGTGGCCAGGAAGAAAAAAAAAAAGATAAGATAAGAGAAGGGAAGGGAAGAAATAAAAAGAAAAGAATTAAGAATAAAAATGAAAAGAATGAATGTGTTAGAAGCAGTTTTGATATGATTGGTTAGTTTCATTTTAAAGCATGCTCGCTGTGAGTCATTGCCATATGCCTATACAAATAAGCCATGGCCAATGTCAATATAAGAAAGACTTGATTCGACTCACAGTGGAGAAATGAACCTGATACAGCAGCTACAGCTCTAACAAAGTGCACTCAGTTAGAAAACGCAGACAATCTGCGACAAATAAAAATGCCCAATCCAAATCATCGATAGCGACGCACAAATAGCCTAGTCTTTTTTTTTAAATAAACTGTAGAGTTCAAGCAAAATCGTTTCTCTCGTTTTAAATGGTTGAAATCTCTGCCCGAGATGCTTGGAATCATCGCTCATATCCGAGCTATGCCATTTATTGTTTAATTTGATCAACCTGATGCAGCGCAGACAATCCACCGGAAGTGTTGCATTGGCCTGCGTAAACTGTTATCGCAGTGACCATCACCTTTGGAGAGAAAGGCTCTTTTTGGCACACAAAGCTCAATGCACTGCGCTCAATGGCAGGTCCTCTTGAGGCCATCTCGGCGGCACGATAGAGAATAAGACTTCCTTCAAACAGTGAGGACTGCAGTGGCTTTAACAAACTGAATGTGCACACAACAAAGGCATTGGCTAATCCAGCTCTTATAGACAATGTGCAGTGCTCTGTTTGCACGGGACACGAGGAGCACAAAACCGAGGCCATGCTCTGCTCCTCTTTGGACACACAGCCAGGCTGTCTGATTGGTTCAGTTCAGACAGGACTCCATCATGCAAAATACACCATTTATTCTGCAAATCTATACGTGAAATAAATCATCATTTATTTGACAACAAAAAAGCGAAATGAACAGGTTTTGAGATAATAACAATGTTTGATTTAATAATACTAATCCGCCCGCACGATCTCCAAAGTCATCCTGAGCTGAACTGTTAGCTGCAGTTCAGCCATTACGTTTGTGTTTGTACCTCTTCATTTACGCATTTAACATTTTAATCAACTTGCAAAATAGCCAACAAAAAGTTTAAAGCTAAACAGTCATGTTGTCAAACAATCTGGTCCTGTAGTGTCAAAAAACAAAAACAAAAAAACACAAATCAATGAAGTAGCCACTTTGTGCGGATAGTAGGCTACATTGATATAGGTCAATACCTATGAATAAGGGAGGATATATCTCTATGTTTGTTCGACTCTTATTGAGCTTCCCTTTCTATTAAAAAAATAATAATAAAAAAAAATAAAGAGAGGACGAAAACAGTCAAAGGCCGAGGCCAGAACGACAACACGTCACCTATTCATGTCTGTCGGTTAATTACGTGGCTTTATAAACAATTTGCGCTCGACCGGATTTCTAATCCTCTGGTAACATTTTAGCTGAAGTAAGCCTAGGTCTTGATTATTATTCTCTATGATCAAAAGTGTTTAAACAAAATGTACAACTGTGAATGTGCAAACAGCTATTTTTCAAATATTTCATCCAACATTTCCCTTGTAAATAGCTCCCCTTTGAGTTAGCCTACTATTGATAATTAAAGATTTCGGTCTTCCCCCATAATAGGCCAATAGTGAAGAACTCCTCCATCAGGAAAAAAAAAAACAGAGACAATATTAATTTCCATTTGAAACAATTCTCGGAAAAAGAGTTGCGCTCAGGGATTTTGCCGCGCGCCTCTCAGTGCAGGTGAGCGCTGACGCGCGAGCAATAAATTTAGATTCATCAACACTTTGTAACTTTAAGCAGTGCATAATGTGGAATAAATAACACGTAGAGCTATATCTCTATATAAACGCCTTACAAATACGGAGCAAGTCCAAACAAAGGGATTACGGTGAGTTTCTGAGTTGGTTGGGTAAAGTTCGGGACACGCGTTAAGCGCAGGAGGGGGGTTAATCACTGCGTGCGAGTTGACGTGTCCTATAGAAGTAAACAGTTACACAAGTTTGCCCTCCTCTGCTCTCTTCAATTTGTAGTCACCCGGAATAAAAGTCCTGTGTTATGGCAGCTCCCATGTCACTCCTGAGCGCCTCGGTAGGTGACAGGGAACAGCACAGGCGACATGGCATGCTAAAATCCCATCACTTGAGACCCACACGCTTCAAAGTCCAACCCAAAAGCTCACGTTGAGTGAACTTTTAAAGCCAGAAAAGCAGTGTGTGACATCAAATCACTTAAAATGTGACTGTCATGTTTAGGAGAAGATGGCAAGTTCAAACGCACTAAGATTAGCAGGGTCTTTGTTTTACAGCAGCCTCAAAGTGCAATTAGATTGAAAGATGGCTGTGAGGATTTTGTCAAAAATAAGATGATAGATAGATAACGCTTTGGCAGTGAGTAAAAAAAAGTGAGGCAGCCTGACTGGGGATTTTCACTCAGTCATTGACAAGGCACTGTCAGAAAAACATGTCATCTTCAGCAGACCTGCCACTTGACAAGAATCCAGCATGGGATTGGGACTGATCAATTCCCAAAATGACAACAAAACATCGCTCTGATAGTGGCACTTTATTTCAAGACGCAAAAAGTACTGCCATTGTCAGGGAGAATTTAGCAACTTCTTTTTTTTTTTTTTTTTTTACTTCCATCGCAAGACATGATATGCAGACAGATATCTTCACAACTTTCCCCTTGTTCAATTTGGGCGATGAAGAAGTGTTGCCTACATGTTGCTTAATGTATACCAAAAATAGTTGAGCACGTCTTTGGCCACTATCCTCCTAAAGTGAAATCCAATACTCAAAGCACTTTGCTGCTCAAAGTAGTCCCCTGTTGTGCGCTGTGACCACAATAGTGTCAATCTCCAACTTTCAAAGCCTCATCTCGGTGTCAGCTTTGAGGAGCTGTCTATACATGTCTCCAAAAGGACTCTGCGCTTTGATGGACAACGTGAAAACACTCCGAAAGATTATGACAAACATCTGAAGACTCCAAACATTTTTTTTTATTTCATCAGTTTCGGGGTAAAGCATGACCCACTGTGTGATGAGAGTACGGCGTTATTTGTCTATTTGCTCGCTTAATTCGCCATCTCATGACGAGGCGTACACATGTGACGTACAGAATATTGCTTTGTATAGAAACTGGCGGAGTCATTACTAAAAGGAAGAAGAAGAAAAAAAAAGAATTTGTGAATGAGCCTTCCAGCACAAACGGACTATAGGCTTGTTTTCTCCGAGGCAATGGTGGACATGTGAGGGGAGAAAGCGGCCAGTGTTTCCCCGACAATGGCCAGTTGAAAAGCCTGCGTTTGAAGCCGGGCCAAGTGATTGGGAATATTCAAATGGCAATAATCAGATGAAAGAGAGGCAATCTCAATAAACTTTGTCATTCACCCATTCAAGTTTCCCCTCATATCAGCGGTGTTTAGCATGACTATGAGATCGCGCTTTCTAATCCTCACAGGGTTTCTGGGGGCTAGTTTTTGGCTTTGCACTGTAGTCATTCAAGGTCGCAACCTGGTAGGAAATATGGGCTGCCATAGCAACACAAAGATGGCCTCCCAAGGCTTAGCATAATTCTTCCCTAATAGAAAAATAACAGCGGCAAATCCCATCCTTAGTGAACTGGCTTATTTGACAGAGGCAGACTCCCACCTGTGAAGCACATAGTCACCACACCAATGCACTAAGTCTCCGAGAAGATGAATAAAGCTCTGGGATGTCTGGATGGGGATGGGCGGCCTAAGCTAATGCCAAATTCTTTCTCTTCTCTGATGCTCAAGCTGCCCACAGGGTCTTGCTATACCTTTTGATGCCGGACAATACAATCTGCCAAATGAATGATACTTTCTATATGCTATTAAACTTTGAAGTGCCTAATCTGTACTCCAAGAAATACAGAAAACCAGACAGAGTTGGTTGGCTCACATCTTTGTTTAAAAAAAAAAAAAACACAAAAAAGGCCTTGAAAACTAAATGAATTCTGAGTAGTTTGAGTGAATAGTGTTGTGAAGCCAATACCCTCCTGGCATTAAAAAAAAAACCTGCCCGGTAACCATCCCTCTGCCTCTGTCTTATGTGTTGCGATCACAAAATATTCAGCACCCCTCCTCCTAAACCCTCCTCCACTTTGTTGCCAGGTACCACCCGAGATGGATCCCTGTCACCGCACGAGTTGCATCAGGATGACGAGCACTGGGACACGAATAAATTACCCGTACACTTTAGAGTGGAAGGCATGTAAGTACGAGCCACTACACCGGTGTTACCCGCGCGTATAGAATCGCTAATGAACGGCAATACCCCGCCATGTAGCGAGCCACGCTAAAATCAAAGGCTTTATGAAATCATTACTGTCAAAAGCTGGCAACAAAAATCCGATGATTGCCCAACATGGATTTCTGTAAGAGGTATAGGGTCCTCTTTTGTTAGGCGGCAAAGCTGGAGGAGATGGGGAGTGAGGGAGTCAGGAAATGCAATGCTTACTTGACTGGGCACCTGAGTCATCTGTTTCCACAGCGCCAACAGATTTTTGAGTTACACTCCTTTAGAGATTGAGTTTTTCAAACCGCAACGCATGCCCAGTCGCCTATAAAAGTAAACCGGTGAAGATTTGAGGATGCTAACTGCAGTTAGCGTGTATTCACTATAGTTGTGGCCTATAAAATATAAAAACAGAACTACTGAGTGGCTCTTTGCTTTCCCCTTTTCTGGGGTCTTGCTTTACTTTACAGCGCAGTAACATTTGCAGCCCTGTTTCCTTATTATACTAAGAAAATACTTACCAGGTTTCCTATTAACAGTCTCTATATTAGGCTTAATCGTGAAATAATATAGAAGGCAGATGTATGAAATGCTCACGAGTCAATAACATTGCACACTTGCGGTATTTCCATCCTATTCCAGTGCTGTAAATGTATTACCCTTTTGCTAATGCAAATCTATGGACATTGTTGCCTGTTTAAACAGGGCCTATTCATCCCATAGCTTTCAATTAATGTGGCTCGATTTGTATGAACCGACTGAGAGGCTGCATCTTACTGTTACAATCTGACAGTGATTTACTCCTCAATTCGAGCCCAATGATGCCGCAGCGCCTCGTGCAACATAATCACATCTTTGTCTGAGAGGTGTATTTATTGGGAGAGCGCATCATGACAAAGCACAACTGAGCAAATATTATAATCATATCATAACAACGTTACTAGGGGGGGAATACGGTGTGTTTAATCAACTATTAAATTGAGTACAAAATGAGAGCAGGAGATAAATGTTCTTTATCTTAATATCTGGGATTTTGATAAGCAGAGAGGTGAAGTATGAGTCCAAAGGCACTTTTTGTCATGCTAATGAGGCTTGCACTGTTTTTTCCCTTATCAATTCATCTTTTTGCTACTGGGCAAATATGCTAAATCCAAATATTAATATTCTATTTCTCTCATTATGTGAAAAGATACCCAGTGTAATGTATTTCTATTAAAAACAATACCTTAGCTTTGCCGCCTCGCGCTTTTAAATCTTGCTATTGTTACCTATGGCAATAAAGACTTCAATAGTGGAGGGCACATTCCCGAGGCTCGGAGGAACAGTGGTGCCTTCAAATGATGAGGAAAAGGGAAATTCAACAGTGGCCATGAGAGGAATCATTTCCAAACGCAGCTTCATAGTGGCGAGAGTACTTTAATTTGGTCAAGAATCAGTCTACCATTTCCCTAAAGGGGAAACGTCTGATCTACACTGTTTGAACCCCACAATGAGCACCTTCCTAAATCAATGCCCCATCTAAAAAATGAATGGCTTTAAGGGAAAAATAGAAAAATAAAAAATGACCTAATGCAATTTAGTATACGCTCTCCCTGCCTATTCCAGGCCTAAATCGGAGGATTTGGTGCCTCCGTGATGGGATCACTCTGGGATGTGCTGGATCTAAAAGACGCAGTATTACTGTGCATCCTGTCAGGAATCTCTAAAGACTTGTATTAAAATGCATTCAATAGGCCGGTCAGGGCTTTCAAAGTGCTCTACAGCCTCTCGCCTAGGCAAACTCAAAGGCCATCAGTGTACATCCAGTAAAGGGGAATCTGCCCCCCATTAATCTAATGAGTCCAGGGTATTAGTATGCCATAGCCAGCTGTGAAGTCTCCTTGTTTTCATCTTTAGTGGAGTTTTAAGGAAAGACTCGGCGACTTGGGAGTGACAAAGGCAAGTGTGGAAGACGCTGCGTGCCCATCTACTCTGAGATCAATTTCTATCTGTCAGTCCTCTGAGGGCAATTTCCACTGGTTAGGATGTCTAACGGCAAGCCCCAAGTACAGATAAAGAATGCAGTGTGGCACATTTAGTAGCACCAAGAGAACTTTGTCTCTTCATCACAACGCATCCAGAGGAAATAGATGCAAAAGTTGTACAAATAATGGGCAGGGAATTGGCACTCGGAGGCATATTTGCATAACATATTTGGATCCATGCTGTGGTCATTACTGACTTGTGAGTTATTTCTCTCATTCGGACTACAGACACTTCATAGTTAATTAGCTCTGTAAACAGCAGTGATGCGTCCCGGCGTCTATCACCTGAGTAAAAGGAAGAAGCTCTCGAAATGACAGTCACCTGTAAGAGATTATAGGCGCGCTGAGTCGGCCGACGCCTGTCAACCAGGAAGTCGCTGCTGCTGTTGCTGCTGGAGATAATTAAGGATATAGTCGCGAGGTAACATAGCTCGGCACTAGCTCACATCAAACGCGTTTCGCCCATACCAGTCTGGAGACTCATCTTTGGGATGCGGGGCCCATTGTGACCTTAGCCCTGACCTGTGAGGCAGCGGGGTGAGCTGCACTGTGGGGTGCGCCTGGGCGGCCTTACCTGGTCCTCTGCATCTGCATACCAAACCGCAGCGAGAGGGCTCCGTGGGCGCGGGCGGACCAACTCTGACCTGACAACAAAGGGGGAAGAGAGGGTGCTGGGTGAAAGGTGAGGAGAAGAGAGAAGGCTTTGCAAAAACACCAGCAGGACGCATTGGCTAAATATGATCAGAGGCACACATGGCTGACCAAGGTGAGGCGGCATGCATGGCTGCTTTGGACATGGTGCCACTTCTCACTTTTGCACCAAACTGCAGCAGTAAAGCTGGATTAGAATAATTCACAAAAATAGATACTTAAATTCAAGATCTTTTTTTTTCTTGAGAGAATCAGGTTGGTGCTAATGAGTGTTCTGACTACACCTTAAGCCCGGAGAGAAAACACGGTTCAATATTTACAGGCATGTGATGAAAGGACAAAGATAAAAGAATAGCTTCGCTCCAGTCCAACTGTGTGTTATGTAGTTGGATAACAATTGGACACCTAACAAAAAATCTTTGTGAACCTATTAGGTACCAGAACATAAAGAAAGAGTTGAAACATATGCACGTCGCCGTACTGTCGAAGTGACAGAAATGATTATTGAGCGGCACATATATGTCCTTTAATATTCTCATCTCTTAATCCATTGTTTATATTCAACAAAACCTTAGAGTGATATAAACTGCATGTAAAGATCGCGCTCACAAACGCACACTGCGATGCAAAGTTTCTCATTCCACATGGATTCAATCATATGGATTTTGAAGGACAACAATCAAACGTAAAGGAGTCCAGGTTATAGTCTCGAGAGTCAATATCGGGGGGGATGCGTCGTAGTCTAAATGACATTGATAAGCGCTCTCATATCAGTGAGCAGTGTTGCAGAAGGATGTGGGCGTTGCCGGTGCGAGGCAGAGGCTGTGGCCAGTATCCAGGCAGAACAAGCCCCTATATGTGGGACCTCGACGGGGAGCAACACATGCTACCTCAGTGTGATCCGCCACAGCAAAGAGGAGCAAATGTCAACTCAACTTGTACAGATGAAAAAAAAAAACAAACAAAAAAAAGTCACAAGTTGGATGTTGGGTATTTCACACGCTATAAACAAGACACGATCAGAATAAGAGTGCATATTGAGACTTTCTGTTGGTTGGTTCCTAAAACCCTCGTTGTGCGGCTGTGAGGGGCCGACATCTTTGAGCCATTCGGGTGCACTTTCTTTTCATATTTCTCTGCCAGGCTTTATTCTTACCTTCAAACTGTGCAATCAGCAGATGACTTTAAGGACCGCTCTATAGAGCCACATGCACACACCCTGCATTCTTTGCTAATTTCATTCTGGCAATATAGGTTTTTTCCCTCCCCTTAACATTATTATTATTCTTTTAAGCCCACAAGCTATGTTGATTTGGCTCTTACGGTGGCCCGGGGTGGCTTATTCTCCTGCACTCAGCGGTTTAAATTCATACTGCCTGAATAGTATATCCAAAGAGAACTGAGGTTAGTCCGTTCCATTATACCGCAGAGCTGCTGATTTGAACAAACTGAATAGGAAGTAATTGAACAAATTCCTGTGACTTTCATAAGGAGTAAGTCAGTGCTACGGAGCATAATTTAGAACTTACCACGCTGTACTTTTATACTGTGGATTAATGTGCAGGAGTGATCTAAAAATACCACTGATTAAGTACGCTTTTGTAAACATAGAATTGTTAAAAGTTAATAATGGAGGTGAGTAAAATCGCGAAACATTAAACTAAATGGGCGTACAATATTTTGCGGGATTGTATTTTTTTTTTACTGTTTTGATACACTCACTAAATAATACTTTTGCTTTTTCTATAGGGTTTTGAAGCACATTTAAAAAAAATATATATATATAATTGTCAGATGGACTTAATGTTGTTGCAGACATTATTTTTCTTTTAAATGTCTTCACTTCTGTTGTCTCCGTAGAATTTCGCCATGCACTTACAAACACGTTGCAGAGTATTCCAACACATCACTTCCCTCCCTGACACTTGTCTGTCTGACTTGCAGAAGTTACCGCAGAAACTTTCGGGCATGGAGCCATATGTGGCCCATCCGTTGTGGGCATGTGGCGGCGTGTGTATTATCGGAGCCCGGATCACCACCTGGGCACCATCGGGGCACCGACAGGCCAGTGCCCCGAGTCTGTCGCCGCTTTCTATGTTGGTGCAGAGGGAGGCAGACTTGTGAAGGGTTGAGCACTCGTGAATTGAGCTGTCACAATTAACAACTATGTTTAAAAAAGGCAAACTAGGTCGCAGTGTAGCGCAGCAGCCTGCACCAATGAGACATGACAATTTATTCATTACAGTGAGCCATCACATGGAGAAAATAATTACACATTTTCTCCTCAATATGAATCCCCTTGAGCTCATTTCTGAAAGAGTGATGTAACATAATTGTGGTCGTACTTCTGTCACTTTGTGCTTAAGGTGTGCGCTAACCTTGTGTCGCAATCTGCTCCGAGTGAATTCACTTTCTGATTAATTGGCGATTTAGCGAGTGTAATGACATGGAGACGAGGGTGTGTGTGTGCGCAAGGGTGTGTGCGTGGTCGTGTGAGCGTGCGCGTCGAGTGGTAATGTTAGATTTGTGCACTTGGCAAGCATGTTTTTTCACTCCATTTGGTGACAGATTGGGTTTAAATAACATTTTATCTTCACAGTTGTGACTCACAAGACTCCGCGTTACAAAGTCAGGGTAAGCTTTAGCACTTCACATGAGGACCAGAGAGGACCAGGTCGCCTCACTTCGTCTTTTTGTTTAACACTTCCTGCACCCGCTCATTTACCACTTTTACCATTGTAGTCTGCTTTTATCCACACCTCCAAATTGCACTATGAGTGATTTTACAGGCCCACACTGTTGAAACAATGCACAACTTTACAAACGTTGCATACGATACAAAACAATAGCCCATAACACACATTAATAATGCTTTACCTAAAAAGAGAGCTGACGGTGATCAAACACCTTTAGCAGTTGAAGTTTTAAGGTCATAGCAGGGTGCATCTCCTGAGTGAGGCCCGAGCAGTAAGCCCAGTTAAAAGGAGGTGCAGATGTTCTAATGTGTGCTGTTGTTGCCCCTTTCTCTGAGTTGCTATGTTTGTTTTTGCTGCTGTTGTGCTATTAAAGGCGAACTGCTTTACAGCCCCTCCTGGTGCTCCCAGCACGGACACCTTCCCATTTGTAATAAAGGCTTTATCTACAATGGGATAGCTAGAAGTCAAATGTCTGTGTGCTTTCATCCATCTGTGTTTTGGTCATATTTTGTTTTCTTCTAATAAAGAAAAACTTTGACTGAAACTGCTGGATTGTTGGATTAGAACCTGGGCCGCTCAACGTGTGACCTGCACCAGTGAGCTACTGCAGCCATTTTCATGGAATCATTTATACATTTTTAAATCAAAAATGAAAACAAACAATCTATATATCGCCATTATGCACACAAGTGGAAAAAGGAAGAATCTGAACTGATGAACTTTTCTAAATGCCCTTTAGACCTTTGTATAGCCTACTACCTATTCTCAAGCATGCATGTTTTTGCTGCATGTAGATGAAGCTGGTGCACTGAGGTAGTTGAAAGTACAGGGTGTTCTTTACTCCTTGTCCTCAAAAGTGCAGCGCGCCGTTCCTTTAAAGCTACATCCTCATTTGGCTCTCTGCTTGTGTCCTGAGCTGCCTCTCCAGCACATCCCCAGTTCGCTGCTTTGAGGTGGGGCACTGAGGAGGGATCAGGCCTGTCACGCGGCTGCCCAACTCACATATAAACTAATAGAGACGCCACACAGTGGCTCCTACACGTCACCGTCAACAAGCTGCAGGACGCTGGCAGACAACTTCATGCTTTTATAACCCTGACCTATTTTTATTAAAGACACATTACTGGCCCAACTCCAAAGGTTTGACTTATTTGAAATTCATGGCAGCATTCGAGCACTTCTCAAACTGAGTATCACGTTTTCCATCATATTTGACTTGGAAAGAGATATCATGTGTCGCTGCCACCTGCACTGAAGAATACTTAACCTCACTTTGTCAGTTGCTTGTTCAAACTTTTCAGTCCTTCAGTGAGCGGTACATGTGAACGGGCCGCATATCACATATGTCATCTGAATGAATGACACAACAGTGCTGATCCAGACCCGAGATGTGCCGTAAGTGATAGACGCACTTTTATCCACAGTTCAAAATCACTAAATCAAATAGAAAAGTCAAAAATGTCGCCCATGTACAAACCCGTACTTTTGGAAACACACTAGGAAATGTTTTAAGATTTACGAAACAATTTGTCAAATTGATCTTTTCGAAGTTCTAACTTTCTTACGACAAGAAACAAATGTAACAATAACACACGCTTTATCCGCATTTTAAAAATATTTTTTGTTTAAATAAAAATCGATGAAAGATATTATTCAAAATAGGATCACAAAATTTAAATCAGACATTTTTAAAATGATTAATAAAGTTTCGATGTTTTTCTTTTATTATTATTTTTATTTTAAGTAAACTGTACAAATATTACGCTAAAATTCACATGCGTAAAATCTGAACAGAACTATAGTATTTAAAATAATATCCAATGTTTAGTAGAAAATATATATTCTTGTATATGTACTGTATATTTTTAAAATATTTTTTTAAATAATGATGTTGTAAAATCTTCTTTTTTTTTTTTTTTTTAAATCACAGGTGAAATTTATGACCTAATTTTTTGATTCAAAATAAAATCCATTCATTTGATCATCCAGTTGAAATAATCAAATAAAAGAATGATGAAGTCGTGCAAAGTTTAATGCACATTTTAACACACACATCACTTATCGCATTCAAACATAATGGCCCAATAATATCACTACAACCGTAAATTCTCCAGTAATTATTTTCCACATGGCTTTCATTTATATTTTCTCATATTTATTCCATCATTATGAAAATGAATAACGCATTGAAAAAAAAAAAAGAAAAAGAAAAAAAAGTTCAAAGTTGCTATTCTCAAATGTTATGCTTATCTTGTGTTTTCAGCAGATGGACCAGTTAAACTTTTGTGACAACAATTTTCCTGTTGTGTGGGACGATGTTTCCTCAACCAAACGGACGATAATCAAACACCATTAGCTCGTTTGCGGCGCCATCTGTTTTAAAGATTCTTTCTGTTTCGGCGACAATCACTTTCACATTTGTAGATCTTCATGAGACGCATCAAAAGACAAAGAAAATGTACCAGCGCTTTATTTCAAGGTGATCTGAGTGCCACAAGATTCCTGTCTTTAATTCTCACTGCTCAGAACAACTCTCATCAGCGTTTAATAGTATGCAACAATAAAGAAGATGCAGACTTTTGATCAAATCCGATGGAGATTGAAATGTGAAAGATTACACAATGAAAGGCCACCATCTGTTTTACTGTTCCTCTGTAGAAAAGACACTCCACTGTCAGCACTGTCCCTCCTACTTTACATTTGACACGCATCAAGAAGCAAACAACTCCCTTTTCCACACTCAAGTCTTTACGTAACTCCAAAACAACACATTTTTAAACTTGTAACTTTATTAAGTAAAAGTAGCAACTGTCTAAAGTAAGGGGAGGAAGAAAAAAAAAAAAAACTTTTGGCTGAATCTCCAAAGTTTATTCACCTCTACAAAATCTAAGATCAGTGGCGGCGAGGTATACTGGGAAGGAAAAAAAAAAGCCAGTCTTTCCTTAAAGTCTCAATTACAAAGAAATCTAGCTCACATGATTTCCCCAAGTTAACCCAAAGCACGGGGAGAAGAGAGGAAGCAGAAAAAAGTGAAGCCTATCCTTGTGTCATACTATGATGCCTTTCAACTGCAGAGGCTCAAACAGACTATCATATGAAGCTGTCACATTTTACTCATCTCATAACTCCCAATACTACAAGAAAATATTTACAATGCTGCGCGGGTACAGTGCGTTCATTTGTGTATGCTTTGTTTACAGCTGCCGTAAATCTTTCTAATCGGAAATGAATTGACAGGGAATTGTAATTTAAGTTTCAGTGCAAATCGGTGTTGACATTTGATATATTTTCATGCACCAAATGTAACTTTTCTTACTGTTAACGCGACGCTAGGTTTTTTTTTGGTACTTTTGCTCCATCTTCCTCTTCCACTGTTAGCTTAGCAACAGACGCCATTTTGTCTCCAATGGTAAGACACGTCTTTGTGGGGTCATTCTAGGTTACGGAAAAGTTATACACTTGCACAACACTGTCGATTCGCTTTTCAAAGTAAAACGGGACTTGATGTCTTCATTTAACAGAAACCTCGAGTACAAAAAAATACAGTAAAAAACAAAACAAAAAACCGTGATGTGAGCTGTGCATGTTCTCCGCTCTTCCATTTCCTGTTTCTGCAGCCTAGCCCACAATGCTCGGTCTCAACCTCATGACGTATCACAAATGCGTTTGCGGTACGTGAGTGCATACAAAAACTGAGATGCACCTCCCGCTGCTCCAGCCGTGACAGTGTCGACAGTCTGCAGCAGGATGTACTACACCCGCGCTCCTCGGGTCACCTTGGCTTGTTTACTGCAGTGGAACTGCCACTAAAGGCCTCTCTACGACATGAGTTCCACTCTCCACCTCTCTGCAGCCCCTCGACACACTGTTCTGTGAGTATAACACTGTCACTACTTTTACCCTGCAGTCAACACTAAGAAGTGAAGGATGACCAACTTTATACTTTAATTCATCCAAGTTATTCAAATGTAATTACTAATAGATTCACAATGCTGCCTTTGATTTGGGTAACTTTGTTTTTTTGAGAGCATTTTACATCATGTTACAGCAGCGAGCAAAATAATGCTCTGAAATGAAATTGAACACAAAGTGTGGCTGTATACAGGACTGACCTTCAGAAACTCAATCAAAACTGTTCGAATACCAAAATCAATATAGGTAAAGTGAATAGTAAAGAAATCAAACAAAGGTCTAGAACTCCAGTGTCTCCCACGCAAAGGACTCACCTCTGCTCTACAGCCGCAGGCCGGTAAATGGAGCTTCGTCTCAACCCGGCTCAGCCCGAACATCCACGTATATATGGGCAGCGACAAGGATTTGGAGGCCAACTTACTGGACTCGCTGTGCTTCCTGACAGCTATTTGACCACCCCAGCAAATGCAGGAGTGCAAATCCCCTTTTCAGGTTTAGAGTATGACACGGATGGCCACATAAATCAGTGCGGGCCCGGGTGCGGACTGTGAACGCCATGGGAGTGGTAGGCGGCTCTACCGTGAGTTTTGGGGGGAAGGATTATGGATTGAGACGTACAGCTGGGAGGCTAAAGTTACACTTTTCTTTACCACTTCAAGGGGGTCTTGGCTGCCTGCGAGTCAGCCACATTTGTGAAGACCTCCTTCTGCCCCTGGTAATAGTTGTGTTTCTGAAGGCGCAGTGTTCACCTGCGGATAATTGTTTTTGATAAGGCAATGACAATTTGGTGAAATGCAAGGGGAGGTCTCCCCCTACTATAGTTCTTCTTTTTCTATTTTTATACAAGAATATAACACAGTAAAATGAGGGGACATAGTAAAAAAGCCCTCATTCACCAAAAGACCAGAGTAAAGAGAGAGCAGTATGCCCCCTTCTGGTGCTTTTATTCTTTCCCTTTTTCTTCTCCTTTCTTCCCCTGGCGTCTGGAGATGTGAAGAAATGTCTTTTGATCAGCTTTGACAGAGCCTAGGCCATGTGAAGAGGGTGGCTAGCAGCACTCTGCCAATCCATGCAGGGCAAAAATGTTCTTAATAAGAGAGTAATAAGCTAAGCACATTCTGACCGGCTCATTCAATGCATTCACATTTACTTTCACAGCTTCCACATTTGGCCATGTCACTGCGTTTCATCCAGTGCTCTGATAACATAACACTTGCAAGTGCGCATTCTTAAAATGTCCATTTTTATTATTAGTTTTCTGCCAATGAAATACGCCTCATCTTGGCCACACAACAGCAGCATGGCTATTTCTACAATGACTGCTCCCATTGTATTTATGGTTTGAAGTGGTCACATATCAAAGGCCTGTTGCTCTGCAGGGAGGATTCTTTTGGTAGTCTGTGAAGCTCAACACAGATAGTTACCTCTCACAGCTCTCACTGCTTCACCCAGCCCAAATAAACACATCAGCTGGACTGGCGGGACAGCTCCCACCCGTCTCCAGCGCTGCACTGAGGGCCAAGTGCGCAGAGCTGGGGGCATGGGCCTGAGCAGGTGCAGTGTAGGCCTCACTCACAGGCCTGTGTTTAGGCCTTGTGCATGCGGCTGGCCACACTAATGGCGTGTTGGTGCGTCCTGGACTCTGGCTGGTAATTACGGTGGGGACAAGGCGATTAGGCAGCGCTGAGCCGCCCAGCAAGGGGGCGGGCCCACGCCCAGCAGGGAGGGGAGTCCTGCCACAAGAAGGACCAATCAAGAGCCCAGCACAGAGCAGACCCTGGGCCGAGGTTCAGTGGGAAAAGGTTTGGCTGCTGGTTCAGAGCGCCGCAACTTTCACGGATTAGTAGAGACACTATTCTGAAGGCTGAAAAGGAGAACACAGCACGGAGGCAGCATCAATGCAGCCGTGCACGCCCAAACACACTCTGACACAAAATCCACCAACAGCTGGGAGGAGGGCCACCGCTACTGCCATATTACCATAGCAACAGCATATCTCACATTTGAGCCCAAATGAAGACACTTTGGGCCGCAATTGGGATATTTCTTCTTGCAGTTAATAGAAGTATTTTAATAGAGGCTCTGCATGCTCGTGGAGATCCTCCCCCAGACTGGCTTAATGAGCAGCAATTGGAGGTGCTTGGAGCAGCAAATAAGCAGCTTGTCATTTACAGAATTACAGGATTTTTGCTCTGAGAATTTGACTTATGCGATCATAAGCATAGGGTCCCCTAAATCTGCTTTGAAGACTGTCAAATTTGCAGTTAATCGTCATTACTTCCCTGAGTTGACTGAGGGATTCAGTTCAAACAAATGACTCAGAAAGAACAGAGGCTTTCAAGTAAAGTGATGGCAGTTTGATTAAATTAAACAATTTTTCCTATTCCATGCCTTTGGCACATTCAGTAACTTTGAAGAGCAAGCTGAGGCAGTACTCCACATGCAGGTCTATGCTACATTTGCTTTCAAAAGTTTCCAAAAGCAGATAAAAGTCAGGAAAACATTAGATTTTCTGCTAAATCCATATGTCTTAATTAAATGACATAGCTTAAAGCCATTCTGTATAATATGGTTTTACCCAGTTAATAGAATAAAATACAAGCACTTTTATTACAGCCATCTTTATTTAATGGGAAAAACACATGTAAAAACAATATTTTTTACAGTAAGCAGGGTCGCCTCTCTACAGATCTGAATAACTTTGCTGGAATCGAGACATCACCAGCTCACCTGCAGGTTATTGTTTTGACCACAAATGCCCACACATAAGGTTTCAATACATCAGGTCCTCTCCCAAAGGCTTTATTTTGAGTGCTTGGTATCACTTGCATGTTTGATTATGTATCAGCATTATGTAGCAACACAAAGCCTTGAATGTTCCGCAGTTTGGCTTTAAAGAGACGTCATCCAACTGTCGTGATAAAACACATATATGAAAGTTGCACTTAGCAATATTTGTAGTCATATTCATTTCCTGTAGAGAGCTGAGTTTCATGTTGAATTGCACCATTTGTGGGTTCAAGTGAATGTTGTTCAAAGTCAAACAAATACTGCCATTTTAAATATTGTATATATTTAAATTTTATTGTACGTTTTATCAAATAAAAACATATTATTATTTTGTTTATTTTATCCAATTCTGCTGATTATTATTTAACCAAGAATGTTCCTCTCTCTCAGAGGAGTGCAGAGGCCAAACACAATAAGGGACCACATCCCTCCCTAAAAGTATCCAAGTACACCAATGAGTGATGATTAGACTTTGGATGGTAACTGTTAACATGTGGATGTTAGAAGCCTCATGCACAGCGTGATGCTATTTTGTTTTGAGGTGGGGCTTCTTGGCAAATCTTCCTCAGACAACTATGGGAGATGATTTTGGATTCTTTGAGATGAGGACTGCTTGTATCCAGGGGCATCCCTTCCTGCTGTTCCCCCTTCCTTCTATTTCAGTGGCACTATCTCTCTCTCCACCTGACACACACATACTCTGCCTCCAATGTTTTCTCTATCTGTGCATTGCTCATCAAGCCTCCACTTTGAAGTCACAGCTTTCTCTTCCCCTTTTTTGTCTCTCTACGTCTTTGATGCACTAACATTCTGTGAATAGTTCGTCTAATGCCTGGATCTTTGTGCCTCATTCTTCCATCTCTGCAGAATGGGATCTCTGGCTTTGAAACAGCGTCCATAAATTACAACATGTCAAGTGTCATTTTCCTTGTTTACATCCATTTTGGGTTATTTTTTCTCCATGTTCTTCCTTTGTTTCACATCTAATTGCACCAATAACATCGGTGGTGCACACCAGCTCTGCACATGCAGCTTGTTGCCACAAAGGGGGTGCGGAAACTATTAAAATGTTTTCCAGGCTTTATGAGTTTTATGTGTCTAATTTGTGTGGATATATCCCACTGTGTTGCCACCAACAAGGAGAACAGAACAAGATTGTGTTCTAACTGCGAAAGGAAGAGGGGAACAAGGAGACGGGATGGAGAGGCGGAGTTAGGGGTAAAAGTAGAGTGGGGTCTGTTCAGGAAATGTGCACTAAGTGATCCTAAAGAGTGTGTGTTTTTCCTCCCCTGCACGGTTTAATTTACTGCATGTCTGCTGAAGTCAACAGCCCTTTATAACCCCAATAATTTCCCATATGTTCCATATATCAGCAGCAGGCGAAGGAGGGAGGGAGGAGAACAAGGGGAAAGTCTTAGGCAGCAGATATTTCAGGAACCGCCGCACAGGTCCAGGACATGAGGGCTAACGCTGCAGGGCCCTGGGCTGCCTTAATCAGACCAACGTGCTACGTGTGGATCTGCGTGCTATTCCCCGCACACGCCGCGCACACCTGTGGGTGGCATATCAAATATTAAACACTTGTGTTCATGTTGTTTACCTTCATCATTAAGGGAGAGGCCTTGATAATAGAAAACTTCTCTCGTCTGGATTTGCAACAGGGAGTGCCTTGTAACGGCCTGGCTCCACCTCAGCCTCTCCAGCGGCTCCAGTTTGTTCTTGTCAAAACTCATGAGCCGCCGTGAGGTTGACGCGGTGAGTGCAGCTAAAATAAGAGGGATTTGAGTCAGCAGAGCCTCTAAAGCAGCTCCTTAGTTCCGCTGTTTGGGATAAACATGGACATGCCACCTCACCTTTGGTGGATGCTGCATGTTATTATTGTTAATATGCAGCACAGTGTTAACATGTGAAACTCTATGAATGTCAATTACATATCCAACATTTTCCATTACCCTAATTGCTACGTCATATATTCAAATTGCACATGTTTTGAAGAGAAACATAGACTAGGATTGGCTGTGCAATCGCTGCTCGTGCAGTCACAAATAAAAGATGAACTAAACTTGGATATACTCTTCACACAGATGGTGAGGGACATGTTTCCCAACCGAATGTGGGTTCAAAGTAAACCTAAAAATACACACGCACACAAATTACAATAATGGAGTCTTCTGAAATCTGTGGGACATTTGCTCGAATGACGGTCAGTATATTAAAATAAAAGTATGGTGTCAATCTTCTACATGTGACAAACAAATAATAATTAATAATGTGATCTTATCAACATACGACCAAATCACTGATAAATGATTGTTAAAAGCTGTACTGCATTTTTATATATAAAGACATCATATTTTGTTATTGGTTAAAATGTTGTATATTAATATCCAATTAGTGATAAGTCAGGTTTTGCTAAATCTACCAGATAATTTTATCCCAAAAGTGACTTAAAACACACAGGTCTCGAGGGCATTTAGGTTTAAAGTTGATTTTATTGGTTCATTTTTGTCCTTTCATGGGGCGGTTTCGTATTTACAGTGAAAAGCATGTTAGTCCACAGAAAGAGAGGAAGGCATATTGGGCGGGGGCTTTTGGGGGCGGCGTGGGGCCTTGATGCTGAGTTAGATGTGGTCCAGGAGAAGTGATTGATCCAAAGCTGCAGGTGGCCGAGCTGAAAAACACAACAGCTGTCCACTGTGCTGAAATCTATCCCGTCGACTAAACAACCACTCACACAAGAACACGGCAATACAGAGCGGCTACTACACTCTGCGATCAACAGAAATAAAAGCTGACATCTGTTTCAGTCCAAATGAGAGTAAGAATTATAATAGTAAGAAAAATGTAAGAAAAAAGTAACAATACGGATTTACAATAACGATAGCTCTTCTCAGCTCGATATCGACTGCTATGTGTTCAAATAAATCCGAAGAAAGACCAGGAAAAGCACAGTTGCCCACATTTTAGAAAGCCATATTTGGTTCCCAGTGGACACAGTGTGAAACCCAATGGTGGATCAATATCTCTGCCATGTCTAGACTAGACCAATGACGTCTCGAGGATCCATGCAAAAGTAAAGTTTTATTTGATCTTTCCCCTCAGGCAGGTGATTGAATGTTGCCCTCGGCTAAAGGTGATTAGGAAGAAAACAGTGTTACCTGGGCTTAATAACTCACTAGGCACTGTAAATATTAACAGAACTTTTGATCTGGGCCCCAAATGTGTCAGTATAATGCCTATTGTTCTTCACAAAAGTTATATTTGTTGTGAACAATAGAATTCCTTCCATATAAATAAGTGATGTGACCGTGGAGAGCCTTCCCCAGATCTTCAGACAGTTTCAGGGTTGGTAGCCTGGTGGCAAGGATCCACTGCATCTTTTTGGAATCGTAAGTTCTGTGAAATCAAGTTGGGTATTACTCCCTGAAGCAAATGAAGGCCCCTCAAAAACAATAGGGATTGATGGTCATGTAATGCATGGGTTCCCAATCTTTACAAGTCAAAATATCAATGTGAAATGTACATAGTGCTTGTTCTCATTTCTTGTTTGATTATAGTCATTTTACTTGTTTATTTTGCATTTTCATTATTTTTGAACATTATTGACACCAGTGTCCCTTGACTGTGATATCTTTTTCTACCACGAGCCATACTGTTCTCCATCTTCATGTTTGATTATCAGTACATCTGTTTACTTCCTCACCCATCTGTAAAATTATACAAAGGTGACCAAGACTTTACAGTTGCTCCAGAGTGGAAGGACTATTGGCGTGTTGTGCATTTTTTAGGTTGATAAGAAAAAGAGCATCTGGCGAAACCTATTAGGCAGGGAGAGAACATGCAAACTCTCCACCGAAAGTCCCTCTCCTCTTTTATTGAACCTGGGAGCTTGGTGCTATGAGCCATGAATGCGAATACCTCAACCACTGTGTCGTGCATATATCAATGTGTAGAGACTAAGGATGTGATAAAGATCTATATAACTTCTGAGGGGAGATGAGTGAAATGTCAAGCACTCTCCTCAACAACCCAGGTCCAAATTCTGCCAAATGAATAAGGCGCCCAAAGGGGCCGCTGCATTCCCCCTGTGTCTTATGCAAACAAGTCTACCAATAGCCCATTGTTTCAAAAGACCCGGTGACACACAGAAGAGCGGGCAATGTTTCTGACACATATGCTCTTGCCAACTCTTTCACACCCAGGCTAAACGTTTAGCCACCCTGGCTAATTAACCACTATGAAAGAGCGTGCATCAAAAGGGAGGCGGGTTCTAAAGTCTCTATGACCAACCCATGGGTCTAGAGGTCAACCATCTCCAAGACACAAGGTAGGACATCTTGGCCCTGGACCCCAGAACGCTAACCCTTCACCTCTGCAGAAACAAATCAAAGCTTCAGCCACAGACGCCCTCAACAATAACAGCAGCACATCAAAGGACTGCTTGGAAAGACAAGAGGAAAAAATAAAAGCTGGCCACTATTGAATTCCTTCTTATTCTGCAGAAATTTCAAAAGATGAATATAATTTATCTCTCCAAGTTGTGGGGCTTCGGGCCCTTGCTGTGCTGTAGCTTCCTTGAGGCACTTGAGGGGAATTATGTGATTAAACAAACCTGTGAATTCTGGACACAGGCGGAGGGAAGAAAGTGTGGGTTCTCTTTATAATGGTCCTAATGAAGTGGCTGGTGGCTGCGTCATCCCTGGCTGGGCCCTGTGCAGCCTGTTCACAATCTGTCTAATGATGGGACGGGGGCTGCAGAGCGCACCAGTGCTTCCCAATGAGCCACAAAGAAAGATCACAGGCTCCATTGTGGCCAAGCTCAGGAGCTTAGTACTCATCAGGCCCAATAAACCTGTCTCTGGTCCGGCCAGGACACACCTCTCTGCTGCCAGCCAAAACTCCTTCTGTCATTATGAAATCAGGTTGACATGGACTTATCACCCACTGAAGCTCCACTAAAACTGCTGTTGTACTGTTTCTCCAGAGGTGTTGACTGAGGAATAACAAGCTTTTCTCTCTCTTGGCCACAGCAGTTTGTGTACGGTAGTGAACATAATGTATGGCTATGTATCTGCATGCTCTGGGTGTTTGCTTACCCGCCCATTTGCGTCCTTTTTAAACAGAACCGCTCCTCTTGGCCTAAGCGCCTCCCGCAGCTCCTGCCAAACGTATGCAAATGAGCCGTCCCACAATGGTGCCCACAGCTGCACGCAGTCAGCCAAAGACAGAGCACAAGGCGGCGGCGCCTTTCATCCATGACCCCTGATCCCCACTCAGTGACATGTCATGTTCGCACTAACACTGGTCCCCGCAAAACAACCATATGTGTTTGGACTCCGAATCAAGAATCTGCACCAAATACTGTCCCGTCAGAGACTGTTCCATTTCTTTTAGCCAGGGGAAAAAATGTGGAAAAATTAACAACCTGTGCCTTTTTCAGGGCATCTATCCTCCATGGTCATTATTGTGGCTGAAATGACTGTGCTGGTCAGACAAGAGGGCAGGGAGGGGGTGAGGGCCTATCCAAAAGAGTGGGGGTAAAGAACCTGATTGCTTTAATCTCAGTGCTAGCGGCGCACCCCTTTTTTCATAAAGCTCCTTTGCGGTGTGATTCAGGCCCAGGCTCCAATGTTCTGTGCCCCACTATTGTTCTCACATGAAAATCAATTCCCTTGAAGACCCTCCTTAATCCCGTTTTTGGCGTCAACAATGGCCACTTGTGCACGCCTCTGATAGACTAAGAGCCGGGATGATGCGCTTGTCTGCTCTGATTCCAGCCCATTCAGGTAATGGCGGCCCGCGTCACTTTGTAGTTTCAAGTGCGAGACTCGACAGGAAGACGTTTGCGATCATAATTTCCTGCGGTGAGTAGGCCCGGGTAGCCTACAAACCCACAAGACTTTTAATTAGGCCAGACAACCAAAGAGATTAGAGATGGGCCTGCAACAATGACTGTCCCTTTGAACGGGCCTCAGCCGCTGTCAGCACTGAGCCCGTATGGGGAGCACTGTGAAATGACCAGCACCTCTGCAAAAAAAAAAAAAAAAACTCCTCATATTCAGATGGGACGTAAAAAATAAATAAAATAAAAATAAATGTAAAAGAGAAATGTTCGTTTTTTGTTGCACCTATGATTCCTGAGCATAGTTATAAAGTTTTATTCATTGTAAATTGTATGTGCTCTTACTGATCGCCAATGTTTTCTGCCAACACATATGATGAAAAACCATGAAAGTGTATCCAAAGAGCAGTGCTACTTTTGGCCTCTCAAGACTGTTGAGTGTGACTATGGACAAACAAATAATGTCGATTCCACAGATCATACCTCTAGTTTAATGTTGTGTCAGGTCTATGATGTAAATACAGCTTTTCTACTTCTGTGTGGTTATCCGTTAACAAGAGCTTTTTCCAGTTTTACCTTTTGGTCCGTATTTGCACCAGCCTACACCATAATACTAGGCCTGCACAATATATCGCAAAAAAATCGCTATATTAGGCGATGAGTAACCTGATAGAGCTGTATCCCCCACCTCGTCTTCCTTGTGTGTGCTGTGGGCGTGTCTGTGGGCGTGGTGACACAGGTGCAGGGAATCAGACACTGCTCTGGCTCTCCGGGTCTCATTTCAACAGCAACACACATGTACTTTCTCTCATTCTCACTTTACTATAATTGTCTCTAAACAGAAATGCTTGTGTTTTATGTTGTTACTTATATGCTCTGTGTGTCTCTGTGTTCTTTCTGTCCAGGTGTGTTTTGAGGGGGATCTGCGGGCGTGGCCCAAGAATTTCGACAAAGAATCTCGATGCAAGCTCCGCACTGCGCCACTGCTGTACAGCCTTGCCGCTCGGACCGTAAAGGAATTGACCCAACCTCCTCCACTGACTTCTCCCCCTCCAGTACAATTGGCACACCAGCACTTTCAGATACATCCACCATTTTGATATTACTTTGATAACCTTTTTGACTAGACCCTGTGCACTGTTGTCCACACTGAGCACTGGTCGATCAGAAAGAACCCTGGGCGTTACAGATGCAATATCCGTATTGCAAGAAGCCACAATACATGTAAAGTTCAGTTTTAGTTTTCCTAATTTTGATCTATTTAATCCCTGTTTTGCTTTTGCCTTTTTGTCTTGCTTTGTCACAATTTGCTGAAAAACAAATGACATAAGATTCATGTTGAAGTTGAACAGAGCATATATGTTGAAACTTTGCAATAATGTCGTCATCGCTGTATTGCACACCCGTGTCGCATGTCACAACTTTTTTTTTTCTATGTTGCGCAGCGCTTCCACAACCAGGAATTCTTTCACTCTTCCATCCAAAACGTCATGAGTTTTGGCCCATGGCTAAGCAAAGACAGCTTTTGGATCCAAACCTAGTGTTTTATGCTCACATTTTTTGCATGCTTTGATCATTGCATCCTCTGACAAAGTCTTCAAAACCCCAAAACCCACGCCCAGACCAAAACAAAAACAGGGTTAACTTGCTGACTTGTTATTACACAGTTTGTGTTTATTTATTTATTTATTTGATTTTCCCTCCATGGTCCAGCCATCCGCTTAAGTGAAAACCCACACTGGAGCATTTCAACTACCTGTTATTCTGACAAGTTGCGATCATCATTTTTTCATTGGCCTCGAACATCAAAACAGCTCAGTTTTGATGATTGCTGGACTTCAGTTATGAGCTTTGATGCTGCCTGTTCCTCCAACTCTCCAAAGAGCATCCGGAAAAAACGGCAGCAACAAGAGAGTGCAGCATCACACCGGCAATCCGCCTTAATTACAGTCAGGACTATTTCTGAGGAAAAAGAAAACAAAATCCCGATGAGGGTTACAAAGAGCTAAGTCTACAGAAGAGATTTCATTATCTGTTCTTACTCCTTACCTTTTCCTCTGTGTTTGGCAAAGAAAAGGAACAAAGGCGGAACCCTACCGACTGAAAACTAGCAGAACAGTGAAACAACAGGACACAACTGATCGCTCATGCATGGCTGTGATTAGGACAAAAGCGTAAAGAGCACGGAGAAGAAAACGCGCCACAAAAGGGTACTAACAAACTTTTTTCCCCCTTCTTCTTTCTGTGTATATGTTTGGGAAAGGGTGTGATGAAGGCGGTTGGCCCAAAGACGAAATGACCAAATGTAGGCGGGTACTCTTAGCCCCCTGTACCCTCACCGCCCCCTCCCCAACCAAGACCGATGTGGGGTCTCTTTTAACCAGCGACATGAAAGATAACGCTCACCGTCTCCAGTGGCAAACGCAGTGAGACAAACACAGCAGATAAAAATGATTGGCTGATCATGATATTAATCCATTCATTATTTGCCTTGTGAGGGAGATCTGCGCCCCGCCATCCATCATCAGTGTGAATTCGTAAGCGGGCGCATTGTGAATTCCCATTGACCAACTGGCTCGTGAAAGTTGTTCATTGCAAACACAACTAACAAGACGGCACTCTTTTCAGCCCCTGCCTTCCCTTTCCCTCTCTGTGGAGATCATCCAACAATGCCTCCCCTGCCTTTGGCCCGGCTTCAAATGCTCTGTCCTTTATATCTGCGCGGACACACACAAAAAAAAGGAGAGGAGGCGAGTGATTAGAAATTCTCCTTTTTTGACTTCTCCCTCATTTAAGGGCGTTTTGGGTGAATGCGGGGAGGTTTGGTGGCTACGCCTCTCATGCGCCCGGGGATCGTTTTAAGTGTCCCGTCTCGGCGCGGACATGGGGCTGAGTGGAGGACATAGTTAACTTGTCTGGAGGTGAACGGGGGTCAGCCAATCAAAGTGAACTGGAGTGCAAAGAGCTTCCTAAAGGGGGGATCAGGAATTTACTGCCATTGTGAGGGCCGTTCAAGCGCTCATTGTGCGGCGTCGCCTCCGAGTGTTTGTTCTGCTTTGTGGGTTGTTTACCTTCAAAATAAATAGACAAGGTTTAGTCAATAACAAGAGCTACTTCACTTGTAAAAGCTTTTTCAGCATTAGTGCGCTCAGTAAATACATATCCAACACAGGCATCGACACAGTAAAGGGATAACGATTGAATAGGCCTAATTTGATCCAAAAAATACATTAAGATAAGGTTCAAAATCATCAGTGAAAGTCAAATGAAGGCTTGGAAATGTGTTTTAAAAAAGAATGAGCCCCTTGCACTTTGAATGGGAAAGTAAAAGAAAACGTTGAAATGAAAATGTTTGCCTTCTAGCGGTTGATTGTGGTCGTACTAATTGCACTCGTGGTAATAATAGTCATTGTTGAGAAATTGTACAGACTTACAGTAACCGTCTTTCCTCCTTGATTAAAGCAAACCCATAATGAAAATAAAGCACCTTTGAGCTGCTCTAATTATGTTCAACACTCTCCATTATAACCATGGGCTTCATGTGCAAATCTGTATCACGTTCATTTAAGTGTGCATTTGATGGGTTATTAAAGTTAATTGTTAATGTGGCAGTAAAAGGACAATGTGGCTGATATGACGAAATCCTTATTCAGAGAGATTACGTATTCACAAACAAATGGTGCAGATTCAATTATTGTCTTTTCTTCATGACTGACTTTCTGATTTTTAAAATGATGAGTGACTCTTTATGAGGTTTGTTTCGGTTGCCTTGCACGTCCGCCGGGAATTGTTTGAAAAATGCAATCTAGAATAAACCTAGAAATCTTCAGATCCTTTATGAATTAAGTGTGAGATTAAAATCTAATTTAGGCTGGGTACTGGCAAGCATTGTGAAAATATCCAATTTTCAAAGATTGGCGATTGACAATTTTGCAGGAAACATTTTGGATAATTTCCTGATAGTAATAACACAATTACAGCACAGGGACTAAATCAACACCACTAGGCTCTCACATCTCATCGTCTTGTCTTGTAATGTCTCTGAGACTTTTTCAAATGCCCAGAAGAAATTGTCACTTGAACATATGCTACAGATGGGACAGGGAGGCTGTCATTCTAGATCTGTAGCTTTGAGTTGATGGTATAATACGTTTAGACACTAAATGTCAAACTGGATCTGACAGTCCTGCGTGAGTAAACACACTCGGATCTGATTTAGCACTTGCTCTATGCAAATGCGTCGCCTGTAACTCATATTTGTTTACCAACTTCTCATCGTCTCGCTATCATTGAACAAAAAAAAAAAAAAAACACATCTCCTCAAAGAAGCACCTTAGGAAACAATCCTGTCCTGTCCTATCACTCCAAATAGTTTGAGACTTTTCTGCCACCCCCAATTTCTCTCGCCACTTGTAGATGACTGCTCTAATCGCCACGACTGAATGACCTGCGGGCCGGTCTCCGTGTGGGATTTACAGCTTGACCTTTGGCCCCTAACACCCCGACATGACCACTATCCGGACCGACGCTGGCCATGCTTAGCCACCGCGGAAACATAAGGGGGCCACTGGCGCTTTACCTCGGCGCGTCAAAACCTCTCTTGGTGGTACGATTCAAACAGTGGTTCATTAACCCCCACCTCCCACTATCCCAGGACCCCCCTCCCTCCCTTCATAAAGAAAGTTCCCCTTTGGCCCGGAGCAAAGGTAGACCAGCTCAAAAGCGCGCCTTAATGACGTGTGCCACATGTGGGGATGATTACAGGAAGTGCTGCAGAGTTCCAGGGGGACCGCGGAGCCCGCTCGCTGCTGCTGCTGCTGTTGTAGAATTCCCGGAGGCCACAGAATGGGGCAAACTCAGCAAAAAAAAAAGCCTCCCCGTCCAAGAACCGGTCACGCAGATTTACCCAGCAATGAAATGTAGGTCGGATTGGGAGGTCCCCGCTCGGACTTAATCTTTAATTAAAAAAAAAAAAAAAAAGGGGGGCCTCACAGTTTGTCCCGGCAAATGAGGTGAGGCGCAAAAAAAAAAAAATACCAACAGCTCAATTTGAAAGGGGGAAAGAAGCGAACAGGTGCGGGGGTCAATACAAAATCGATGGGGTCAATACAAACTCCCCATTGTTTTGTATTGACCCCCAAAGAACAGATTTCTTCCATATTATTGTTGAGTTATGTTTGGCAAAAGGAGGAACTGATTCTGCGGCATTTGAAGATACTGGACTGACAATTTTGAACAATCTTGTTAATTTATTGAAGGGAAAAAAAACCAAAACGTTATGAACGCATGTGAGAGCTCAAGTTTGATCTTTTTTCCAGCTGTCACCTGACAATCAAAAAAAAACAAAAAAACGTTGTATTTGAAATATGTTTTGCAGTCGTAAAATCGAGCCTGTCAAGTCAAATATATGTATGACATTAACAAACAAACACACAAAATAAATAATACTTTGGGGCTGCAGTCAGATCTCGCGGCCTCGGGTAAAGGAGTAAGGAGTGGGCATTTCCCCTTTAGTGAGCACTTAATCAGCCTTGTACCAACACGGCTGCTGAGGCATGAAGCAACATATCCAGCTCAGATAATGATTTGTGGAGAAATGACCTGTGTGGAATGATATTTGAAAAAAAAAAGAAAAAAAAAATGAAAAAACTCTCTTGGGGAAACAGTTTGATACGGCCCGTCCGCCGGCTTCACAGGTCATATGTTATTATTTATTGCCTTGTTTGACTTGCGTTTAATGAAAAGCCTCCAGAGCCTCAAGTAGAAGCACGTCGGTAACCTCCTACCCAATGAAGTGTTCTTTTCTCCCCTTCTTCTCGTAGACAAACAAAAACAAAAACAACAAAGGAAAGGCGGGCGCATAAAGGGGCCTTTTGGTCAGCTGGGTCAGATGCTGTCCATTGAGTGTGTGCTTCATCAACACCATTCAGCCGCCTCTATAAAACCCTCCGCTAAAACGCCCCACAATGAGGGAGAGAAACAAAAACAAAAAGGGCACAGGAGGAAAGGCGGACAACAGCAAAAAAAAATAAAAAATAGGACAGCCCTGTGACGGATGTGCAGAGGGGACGGAGCCGAAGGAGTCACTGACAATTCAAGAAATGTGGTAAGCGCTCACAAAGGGACAGAGGGAGCTGGCCGGCCACATTTTTTGGGCTTTTCCCACTTGGACCCCCTTTTGAGCTTTTGTCCCGAGCCTGGCTCTGTAAGAAAAGTCAATCACCCACACGTCCTGCCTCAACGTGATTAGTCTTCACTATCCTGTAGCAAGGAACTCAATGTTTGAATGAGAAAAGTGCAGGAAGTGGTCGAGTGTGATTTGTCTTTATAGGGAAACAACATAGGCGTTCAGATTGGATTTCAAAACTGCACCAGATACAGATATTAGCATGAGCATGAGTATCAGTTAAAACCTGAACGAATACATAGCGAAAAAGGAACCAACTATTTTATTTGTAATGCAACTGAAAAGCTGTGTAACCCTTCAGAATAGGATGTAACTAGTGTCCCTGTATGCAAAGTTCTAATCCTGAAATGTTCTTCTGGACAATCGTATAGAGAACATGACTCGAAAGTTAAAATCACCCATTTTCACCTCACTATTTTTTTATTTTTCATTTTGTTATGAATAATTGATCTCCGTTTTTCTCATGCAGTGACACAACAATTACATAAAGCAGTCTCAGGTCACCTCCCCAGCCCACCTCCCTCCCCCCCCGTCATATCCAGATTACTCATATTTTAAAAGCAGGGAAATACGGCAACATCAAAAGCGGTGTGAGGAGAAGAAAGATAAATAGTGGGCAGTGATTAAAATCTATATTTATGCGCCCCCAATTTTCCATTTGCGTGGGGAAACTCAATGTGTTGGTTAACTGGCTCTATTTGATGTGTTGTGAGAGAAAGAGGTGCCTGAACCTCGGGGGCCTGTGATCCTGGGCTAATGCACGGGCAAAAACACTCAATTATATTGTAAATTATGGCATGAAGGGAGGCAGAGATGTTTGATGCGTGCTGTTCTTTAAAAAAAAAAAATAGTATATTAAAAAGTCGCTGCATGAAGCAGAAAAAATGTCAAAATACTGGTTAGTTTGACTGTAGCAACATGTCAACAGCTGTGGCAGTCTGGAAACATTATTTCTTTGTACAATCAACGCAGTGAATAAAATCGTACTTTACTCGTCGGCTTTAAAGATTTCGAGTAATAACCTTTTTTCCCCAGAAACAGGAATCATTGACCAAATCAAGTCGTCACATTCTGACGTCCAAGTTGAGTTCCTATTCTGACAACAGTGCGCAAGTCAAAATAACAGTTACAAAGTATTTATCTCATTATTATGTCTATGTGCTGCCTGTTGAATGACAGGACATGAAAACCTCATCCAAGTAAAAAAAGTAAAATCATACACTCGCTATGGACCTTTTTCATTTCTTAATAGCTCTTGGTGACTAAAATATTTCAAAAAGTTGGAGAAAAGCATCCTTTTGCACTGACATATTCAATCAGACGCCATTAAGGAGTAGATGTGGGTTCTTCCGCAGTGTATCTGAAAATAAACGGAATTCACTTCAGATCTTGTGTTTTCTGCTACATTTGTATCAACGCATCCGGAGCAGCCTGTCCCCCGTCCACCGCAGGGGCCACTGCGAGCCCCGGGTCAGGTTTTATGTGGCCCTCAGCTAGTGTCTTAAAATGCATAATTTACAACCTGTCATCGCTGTCAAACTGCAGCAATAAACCAGATGTATAGAACATACCACGTCTCTCAGAACAGCAAAGGCAATGTTTATCCAGCGAGATGAAATACAACTCTTAACATTTCATCAGCCTAAAATATTCCGATATTTGTCTGTGGGAGTCAGTTGGTTAAGGATGTTTAGTATGCATGTCATGTTGTGTCTTCGGAAAACTCACGCTGAAGCATGCAAAGTTCTCTTTAAATAAATCACAGTCTCGTGTATATGAGCTGCAACTATTAAACTTCAATAAATGTGTCATAAACATGCTAAAAATAAATGACTGTGATGGGTAGGGGGGGGCAATTTGACAATGCACATAAATGTCAAGTCAAAAAAGTGTCAAATAATTCAGATTGTGAGCATTTCCCTCTATAATATTTCACAATCTATACTGTGTGCTTTTGCATGTTTGTTACATCATTAATGATTGTGTCAGGGTTCACTTCATTTATCCAAGGTTTCATGTTATTTGTATAAAAAAAACAAAAAAAAAACAATAATTTGACTTGATCTTCACTGGAACCTTCATGTTTTATAAAGAGATCCTGGACTCAGCGACCAAAGCGCTAATGTAATCCATAATTACATTTCTCCCAGACTTCACTGTTCAATAGACTTTAGAGCATTTATGCAGCGTCACATTCAAATCCTCCGTACTCCCAGCCTGTAGTATCCTCATTCTCATTCTCATCGTGCACATATCAATCCTATAAATCACTGCTGAGATTAAGATGCCAGAAGGCCTGCACTCACTTTTGATGTGTGTGACCTTGTAATCCAGAATAGGATACTTTTCTTTTTTTTCCTTCTTTTTTTGTGTGTGTTTTTTACTAAACTCTCGTGATTTCTTATTTTCTTCTTCTATTGTCTTCCCAACACTGCCACATTTCAATTGTTTAGTATTCTGTCAAAAAAAATAACAATCTAGCTTCTTTTTATTTTTTTGTCTCAGAATTGAAATTCCAATCTCTTTCCCTGGAAACTAAACACCAGTTAATTTTGCGCTTGATATAGCATATGCAAGTGGTTACTCAGCGGTGATCTGGCTAATGTTTTTTTTTTTTTTTTCCCCTAGTAATGGAACCTATATCACGTTATTTCTGGCGTGATGAGCTGCGGTCGGCTCTCCCTTTGATCCGGTGCACTGGCCAGGAAAACGTAGATTAAAAAGGTTCACTAAATAAAAAAAATAAAAAAAAGCTCTCAAATTGAAATAGAAATTAGCTTTATGCAAAACATTTTTTCTCCCCCCTCACTCTCACTCTCTCTCTCTCTTTCTCTTTAGCAGCTGCTTCAGACAGACTCCTAATGTGATGTCCTTATTTGAGACGCGCAGTCGCCACAGCCAATCCAAGTCGCACCGTTATTTCTTACGGCATGCAACCCCACGAAGATATACTTTCAGGTTAGCCTTTTCTTTTCTTTTTTCTTTTTTTTTTTTTTATATACGTGTGCGGGGAGATCACAGCCCATAAAATAATAAGCATTTCTTTTGGTGTTGCGGTGTGGTCAGAGGGAAGATGAGGGCTTCTTTTAGTGGCAGAGCTGAAGTCAGAGGGGTGGCTATTTGAAGTGCGCGCAGAGAGCCTGGTTTGATTGGATAAATCTAGGCCTCTGCACAGTTGCCGCTGACCTCGCATCGCACAGACGCGATATTCGCTGCGCGCGCGCGTCTTCTCTCTCTCTCTCTCTCTCTCTCTCTCTCTCTCTCTCTCTCTCTCTCCCTCTCTCTCTCTCCCTCTCTCTCTCTCTCTCCAAAACAAGAAGAGAGAGGGGGGAAAAAAGAAGAAGCTTTGGGCTGGAACGTGATCATAGTCCAGGCGTAGACCAGAGAGATTCCTATTAGGGTTTGGAGTTATAAACAGGGGCTCAGAACCCTTTGCCTGCTTTTGCCGTATATTTGGCACGAACTATCAAGCCTCCGTGCACTCATCTTGATTTCCCCCCATCTCATCTCGCCACGTCTCTATTCTCTGCCCTTTTTAGAGTTTTATAGGCCTTGACGCTCATTACGCCTCTGTTTAAAAAAAAGGGATTTATTTAGTGCTTGGAGAAAAGCTCTGCACACGCGCACACACACACACACACACACACACACACACACACACACACACACACACACACACACACACACACACACACACACACACACACACACACACACACACACACACACACACACACACACACACACACACACACACACACACACACACATTTTGGGGTTTGGGGGGGGGGAGCTGAGTGCAATGGCAAGCGCATGCAAACGCTATCAGAGAGTCGCAGAGCTGCAAAAGTGACAACATAATCCACCAAATCACCACTTTCGGTTGGGTTCGGGTTTGCGTCACATTGTCTTGTAGCACTATACGGAAAAGAGCGAGCGAGTCACAGCGTACACAACGCACCCAACTCACAAAGTCCACAGTAAACAGCTTGGTGGCACAATACACAGAATTGGGAATTGGACTTGGAGTAAAGAGGGACTGCCAGTTGAGGACACGGCTTTGACAGGGAGTTTACAATCAAGCTCCACACCGCCCTCTACTGGCGCACATGTGCCAGTTCTTTTTTTCTTTTTGACCTCCCAAAGATTTTTTTTTTTTTTTTTACGATCGTGAAATAGCAGGCCAGTGGTGGTTGTTTACATTTGGGAAATTAGGAATGAGTTTGGACGACCACTAACAATCTAACTGCCCTCAATTTGCAAACACACATAATTATTCTATATTTCAATTCAGTCCACTTCTACTTTTGGCCTTGTTTAGACCTTGATCTAGCCCTGCACTGCAAAAAGTAACTAACTAGATCAGTATAAACATCTCAATTTGAGCATAATCATCCACATTTTAGTTGTTTTGACTGGTTCTTTGCCAATGGGGTAAGAAAATTGGTCTTATCTCATTGGCAATTTCACTTTCTTATTTCAAGCGAGATTTACCCTAGAACTGGTCTGAAATGTCCTCAAACAAGCAAAGGAAACTTGGTCCGATCAGGAAAAGTGTCTAAATGAGTGAAAACCGCTCTAAACAAGATACATTTCCTCAATTCCAGTCATTTAAGCCAATGCTTGATATTCACTTTTTGCAGTGTGGTGGTACCTGAAGGTCAGATATTTTATGGGTGGTTGCGCCTGCTTTAGACATTTTGACAAGTTGATTCTAAAATACCAACCCCAATAGATTTGAATATCTCACGATGGCTGCTGCCCTCATAATACTTGATGACTTCATTTATAAATCAGCCGGGTGTAAAAATATCACATGTAAAATTGAAATGAAAGACTTGCGCCTTATTTTCTCCCATTACTACTATTCCCACTAAGTTCAAAAGGATGGTTTAATGGCTTTAGTGTCAGATCCATAACATGTATCACTGTGACTGCATCATCCCCGTGACATCTCTTGTGCAGTGAATAAACACAAAGTGCGTTATATTTACACCCAAATCCCACTAATCCTTCCTCTGTGGACTGCTATCATTAGGGCACACATGCAGAGTGGTTCTGGCACACCACCTCTCCACATATCTGCTATTAGGGGAGAGTGTTCCAAGTCATGTGAATCACCACACCGCTACCACCCAGGGCCCATGAGCTCGTAATATATGAATGAATACATAGAACAGGGTAAAAAAAAAAAAGCTAAAGGTGTGCCTTTGGGTGCCAGTCTTTCAGGGAGTTCAGTTTGAACAGGAGAGCCCTGGAGTTAGCCCTGGAGGAGAGTAAAGTAAAGTACGTCAAATTATAAAGTTTTGTTCTGATGAATGTATGAAGTCAGAGTCAAGAGGAAATATTGCGGATTTGTTGTTCTGGTTGCACACTTTGCTTTCTTCACATCGTTTTGTCTTTAGGTCTTAGGGAAAGAAATGATAAGGCAAGAAATGTGGCTTTAGGAGACCACAGTCAAAGCAACATTGGGAGAGTCGGTTTGAATATGCCGGACATGTGAGCGGAGTTACATTTTTAAATGATGTTGAAAAAAAAAACAACAACAAAAACTTTCTTTTAGCGATATAGTATTTCTCTGGCTAACGATATGCTCAGAGCCCTGCTGTCAGAAGAGGTCACTTGTAAAACAGACAGCTCTACTTTAGTACTTCAAGAGCATCATTGTGTTTACAGGTGATTCATGTGACACTCAAGTGACCAAGAATCAGTGACTAGATCTTTTACTGCACTAAAATAGATCTGATTTTTTTTAATAACACTGCCATGCAAAAAACAAAGCATATGCATTAGCTCTTCGATTGACACATATTAAATAGAAGAGTGAGGATTGCCTCCATCAAAGCGCCCTCAGTCTGGAGAGGCCCAGCCAACAGATGGCTACCTGGATTAATAGAATCAATTAATTCATCCCATTATGTAATTAAGGATGAGTCTTCTGAGCAAAGAGGCGCCAGGATTGTCTCACTAAGATTTAAGCATTTGATTTATCCCTTAAATAACATAGGCTGCAGAACCATGTTGTAAACTGACGACTGTGAATCTATTCAGAAGACTCAATAACACTCAATTTAAGGTAAGATAAGATAGGACTTTATTGATCTCACCATGGGGAAATTCACTTACATCAGCTCTCAAGAAACACTCATGGTGCAAATAGACAATGTGCAATGAAGTACAATGAATATGTATAAAAATCAAAAGTCAACATTGGCAGTACAAGTGCACAGTCATAGTGCAGGTGATTGATACAGAGGTTATTGCACGTGGTTTTGCAAAGATGTTATTGCACACGAGTTGCCTTCCTGATAAAACAGATGAAACTCCATACTTGAAAGATTTCCCTGGACTAAATGTGAAGAGTTTTGTAGGTTCAGTTTCTGTGAGCATCATGTCATCATAATGGCTTTTGGCCTATTTGCAGTAGTCTCTCTTTACTCACTAGATGGCACTCCAGTGTAAACTCCGTCCTTCACCCCAAACAGAGGAGCTGCAGTGAAGTGGAGTGTGTTTGAGGGCACGGCTGATGAAATGTCGGGTCACAAACGCAGGCTCAGTGTGACATGAAAGTGTAAATTGCGTCTGATTCGGCTCTCGCTGCGCTCCTTCCTCCAAACGCACCATGCGCATCCACCACATCTGTACGGAAACAATAGAATAATCTCTATAATGTGGCTTCCTTGTTAGCGCTATTGCCTTTTCAAGTCAGAGCAAGCGGGTTTCCGCTTTTACTATTGTATAATGCATGTTCATCTGCCCGCTATCACAGAATGTGCATCAGCAGGGCTCAAAATGTTTCAATAATTTCTACTGGCAACAAAGTATTTGATCCACATCTGCTCCACGTGGATCAAGTTAACTTTTGAAGATCACATTATAGATCAGAGGATGGGCTTGTAACATTTTATGTGTGTGTGTGTGTGTGTGTGTGTGTGTGCGTGTGTGTGTGTGTGTGTGTGTGTGTGTGTGTGTGTGCGTGCGTGCGTGCGTGCGTGCGTGTGTGTGTGTGTGTGTGTGTTATATGTTAAACTTTTTTTAAACTTTCAGATGGAACTATTATTGTTGCAAAAATAATGTAATGTAATAATGTAATTAGTCTGTAATGATTAGCATTTACCACCATGCGTTGCTGTTAATCTAATTTTAGATGCCCGTGAGTCTATACATAAATCTGTTTGCAACAAAAATAGCTCCATATTAGCTCTTTATATTTCCTGTGAGGCACTGAAGAGATATATAAGTGCACTATATGTTTACAACTGTTGAGAAAGTCAAAGTGCTTTGTTTGTTTGTTTCTTGTATCTAAAGAAGGATTGAGCAAGAAAATCTGAGTCCCGTAAGAAAAAACAAACTCATTATGTATTTCATAACCATAGTACAGATCAAAATAAGCCCAGCCAACAGGAGCAAGAAAAGGTACCACTAATAAGCATCAGTGGGAAATGTTCAAAATGATTGCAGACGATGTATTTGTTTTTGTAGATATAATCTCCCTGCTTGCTTCTGGTTGATCATGTGAAGGTGTTAATTCAGCCAAAAGGAGCAGCTAGAAGCAAACCTCTTAAATGTGGACAGTGGCGAGACATCTCTCAGTGGGGGGCTCTTGGACAGTGGGGGGTAAGTGTCCGGCTGTGGGACATCCTGTGAGCTCCCTGGGTCACAACACACACAATATGTTCAGTACAATCATTTGTTAATCAGGACTACTCTTATTAATTACCCCCGAGTAATCTCTTGGGGCCCCTGTGATTCACATGGGGAGGGTCTGTGTTCATTTAATTTAATGTTGGTTTGGGAGTACAGGATAAGAGCAACACGTTTAGTCTGACCCCCCTGTTTTAGAGCATCATCCCTCTGAACAGCCAGCCCACTGGCGGAAGGCTGATATGTCTAGGACTGTACAGATTCAAAGTCTAGCCTGCTTGTAAACATGTTAAACATGTAGGTCTGATCTGATCCGTATGTTATCAGATTACACGGTCTTTCTGTGCATGGAGTCACACGCCCAACAGAAAAAGGCCCTTTTAGCCATAGACGTGCACTGAGATTATCAATTTGAAATTTACAAGACTGACAAGTTTAGTCTAGTTGTTACTTGAATCTATACTTAAAATCAATGACACGGTGCTTTGTTCATCAACTGTGCAGAAAAATAATTACGCTTTTACAAACACAAAAATAATGTAATTTAATCTAAATAAGTAAATTGTAAAATAAATGAGTTCAGTTGTTCTGTCACAGTGGTAGAATCATGGCACATATTTGTTTTCTTTTTGACGACACAATAACGCTGCTATTGTTTGTAGGTCAGTTCTTCTTTTGTCCTGCAGGTGGGAGCATTGCACACCATATCTGATCCACTCCAGCTCGCGCCACAGAGCTGTCATAAGAGGTAAAAAATGCTCCTATTTATCTCCTTGATGTATTTATATCTGGCGTTTTATCACGTGTTTGTGGCTGCAGGTGCAGAGGTGACAGTGGAAGCGTTTGAAGCAAGACTCCAGTGACAGAAACAGGCAGATTCCGCTTCTTCTGTATTCTTTTTGCACAAACCTACTTAAACTTTGTTAAAAAAAAAAGGACAAATAATCTTGAAACCAGTTTAGCCTTTTCAGTGAGGATGGCTTTATGGCATTTGGGCTTAAACCCCTGAGCTCTATAGAGGGTCCCAAGGTTTGAAAATAGAACATAGTGTATTGAGAGAAGACTGAAATATAAACCGTTACAAGTATTGCATGTTTGCAGTGGTCTAAACCCCTGGGACAGTTTTAATCATGAGAAATCTCTATGGAGATTGATTTCCTTTTGTATTCACAGGACATTATTTTCTAATTACAGTGTCGTATTGGATGCAGTCTCAATATAGGGTATTGTGGATTTATATCCTCAAATTGTACCAATGTCTTTGCTGGTTTGAACCAATCTCGACACTGCTAATGTCTTGGTTTGTGAGTCTTTGCCGTGGAGATGGTCATTAATAACTCCAGCGGGAATACCCTCAGAAGTGGGCTAACCTCCAGGTCATTTTGTAAAAGCACTAATCTGAGCTGTGGTGGTGTCTGTGAGATCTTAATGCAGGAAGCTGCAGGAAGGATACACTTATGTGATGAGGCTAACAGTGGAGGAGGTGAGCGGCAGAGAGCAACACCACCCCTGGGCTTTTTACTATATCACAGACTGGAGTAAAGTGAGATTAGCTGGTCCACCGAGGACTGAAACGCTGCACATCAGCCGCTGACTGAGCAGTGAGCACAGCTACTAAGACAAGGCAAGTCAGGACAGGCAACAGGGAAAAAGATATGTGTCATGATGCTGTGTGATAGAACAGCTGCCTTTGGACACACTTTGTCTTAGCACAATAGTTTTTTTTTTCTCTCTCTCTCTACATGTTAAGAACAGGCTGAAACAAAAGATTACTGTGAAATAATCCTACACATTTTACTGTTTGCACTACAAATCAGCAGTCTTGTATTAGTCTCTAAGGGCAAGATTTCTCAATAACAAAAAACAAATTTGTGGAGATGATTGTTTGCGCGGCCATTTTAGTCTTTTTCGCTTTGTTGTTGTTTGCTTCCTTGATGGGGTTTACATTTGAACATAACTGTATGAGCAATATACGACCTGTAAAAAGGATGTACTAAGTATTGATTCTGTCTCTCTCTCTCTCTCTCTCTCTCTCTCTCTCTCTCTCTCTCTCTGTAATACAAATGTGAGAAAAAAATATTAGGCCGAGCAGGTATTTTCTGGTGTTATTCAGAAAGTCAAGCCAGAAATAGTATTTATTAGACGTGACAAGTTCGAGAGCACCAATACAAGTCCAACTCACACATCTCTCTAGTTGAAGTTTCTTGTTCTAAATAAGACACATATCTGGAGACCGTCATCCAACGCTGCAGCCTCCACAGAGCGGACTCTCAGAGCTTACATAACTACAGTGAATCTGAGTGGAGACCGGAGTGAGCGGATAAGAACTATCCTGTGAGCCTTGATCATACACAAAAACCTGACGTGGCACAAAGGCTGACATTTGTAGCGGGTGATTCATTGTCATTTGGACTCCTTCAGCGGAGTGGAAAGAGAAGTGTTGATTGTTGTACAAATGTAGCCAATTTCTGTTTCGCTTTAACACAAGAGTAATATGTGGAGAAAAGGTCATTTGAGAGGCTTTTTCCCCCCTGATTTACGACATGCACTTCTGCTATGGGGAGGGAGACTCTGGGTTAAGTCCTGCAAAGGTTGGCAGAGGGAGGTCAAGGTTAGTATATGTCTGTGTTTTAAATCACATGCAGGGAGTAAAAGTGTCTTTTAGGAAGCAAGTTGTGAATTTGATTCTTCATTAAGCAGCATTTTGGATCAATTTTAAGGACTTTAGCTTATTTAATTAACAAACATATATGTGTGCGTCACTCTTGTACTGAAGAATCATTCATTATCATTTCACATACCGTATTTTCCGGACTATAAGTCGCACCATTTTTCAGTACTTTGTTTGGCTGGGGGTGCGACTTATTCTCAGGTGCGACTTATATATCAAAATATATAATTTCACATGTGTGTTATTTTCACACTGACAGCCACTAGAGGGCGCTCTAGGCTTGTGTACTAGTGTCTCCTGCACCACCAAAATTAAAAACCGGTAATCGAGCAGCAGAAAGAAAGGTTGACCTGAGCATAAAACGTGTGAGGGACTGGCAAAAAGTGGGGGTTACTCTACTGCAATGAAGAAAACAAAAAAAGCTAATCATGGGCTAAAAGCTATAGATGGCCACAGGAAGAGGAACGAGTTCACAAATGAGAGGTTGAACAATGTGATGCCGGGAGAGGAATGTCAATGGTGCAGTTATTCCTGGATGCCCCGGTAGTTGCCAATGGTGTGACTTATACTCTGGTGTGACTTATATATGTTTTTTTCTTCTTCATTATGCATTTTTTGGCTGGTGCGATTTATACTCCGATGCCACTCATAGTCCAGAAAATACGGTTCTTTATTTAATCATCAACACCACTACCAACACCAGCAATATGTTACATGAATTTCCTTGTTATCTCAATCACATTAGAGCATTTGTCTGCAGGTCTTTTATCACCTCCATTACAGTCTGACCACACCTAGCTCCCTCAGAGTGTCCCCAGGCGAGAGCTTGGCTCCTGGCCTCCTGCGCATGTTGTCCTGGTGACATGAATTAATGATGCAAGCCGTGACTTCTATGTCGGGAGTCTTTTTCTTATTTTACAGAACTCTGACTTACTCTCGCACACACACACACCGTGCGACACTCTTTACACAAAGTACATAACCCCAACAATGAAACACCTTTCAAATGCAATATCATTTCTTGTGTTAAATATATGTGAAAGAACAGTGGAGGTCTGACACTGGTGGTGATGCTTTGAGCAGTGGTTCACAAACTTTCTTCCTCAAAGCCCCCTCTGCTCAGGCCGGGTCGCCACAAATACATCAAAACGTCAAACTAATTGCCAGTAAGCATTTATTATTTCAGACAAATGTGAAGGACTTTCAGCGCCTTTTCTACTGTTTAATTTGCTATAGGCGCAGTTCAGGGGACGCCGAGTTATGAATGGGGATAAGTAGTTTGAGATGAGGAAGCTTTTGGAGTGGTCGTAGTCGGTAGAAAAGATGAGAATAGACAGCTTTGTACATGCTTATTAGAGCACTGAGTATGTGCACTGTGTCTCCAGTGGCATTAGCAGCAGAGGTTGTGTGATCATTAATAGAAATTTATGTGTCTGTGCTCTTCAGGGAGATGTCCCCTCTGCACCTGGATACACCTCATTACTCAGTGGACACACGGCTATCAGCAGTACATAAATTCTCAAAAACAAATGATCATCCCACAGGCTTTAGGATAATTAGGTATTTTTTCCACCTCAAAAGCTTCAAGACTTTTCAATACGATCATGAGGTCATTTGGGGATCTATTTCTATTACAAATTAAGCAACTTTGCTATTGAGTCCCATTCTTTAATGGACTGTCATCTCTCCACACCTCGTCTGAAACCTCACAATAATCACTTCATAAACTCAGTTGCTCATAAAAAATAGTAATGATAATAAATTGGCCTCCTTATAGATATTAATGCTGTCTATAAGTCAGTGTATAATCATCACCTGATGCCCAAGAACCCTTTGGTTACTACATTTGAACACGTTTCTTTGCCTCACAAACCGGAACGTACTGTATACTATCTGTTTGTAGTTACTGTTTGTAACTGTATTAGACAAAATGTGAGAAATGTTGTACAGAGCCCAGCTTTAAGGTCAGTGTAGCCAGGCAGCTGTATGTAAGTAAAGCACCTATAGGAGATTTAGTTACATTATAGTCTATATTACTAAAAGGATATACTGTACATGTTTCCAGAGGTTAACCATGAGAGTGCACTTAAGTGTGGCAAGTACTCACGGAGAAAGTGCTTTCTGAAGTACAGAGATTTGAGTAACAGTAGTACAGTGTATGTATGTCTCCACACTGAGACTCCAAGACAGAAACAGAAGTACATTTGCTACAGTCTCCATGACAGCAGCAGATCTGGTGGGTGTTGTACTGTTTAGGAGGCTCTAACCCTCCACGCTGACCCTGATCAGAACCATGCTGTCTGACTCTCTGGTTTGGACACGGGGCATGACCTGCAGACTGCTCACAGAAACACATTCACCGATTTTCCGTCACACATTCTGTGTACTGACATGCATATTAGACTGGTGGATATACTGTTTAGGTTGCAGTGGGACGAGTGTGTGGGACTAGATATGCGTACTGTTCTCAGCTTCCTGTGTGAGCACATGTGTTTGATTGTTAGTTTGAAGGTCAATAGAGGAGAATTGTTCGGAATAATGGTGGGATGTATGTTTGCAACAAATCTTGATACGGTCAGTACATTAACAAGTCAAAAAATATACGTATATGATCCTATCTGAGCTTTGACCGCATGTGAACACAGTGAAAAGGATGACAAAATGCACATGTTTATTTTGTCTAATAGATAAATATGTGGGTGTTGCACATGCACAGCAGGCACTAACACACTTTATGATTGATTGTAATGCTGAATAAACCTGCAACTTATCTCAGTGTGATGTCATTGAAGGACTCAGCTACAGATTCTGGCTGCTCCACTCCACAGTGATGGACAGGGGTGTGTGGGACCCCTGGTGCGGCGCTCCAGGAGGGTATGTAAAGGTGAATATGTGGGTCTCAGGGCTCACAATGTGGACCCCCTGGGGAGGTAATCACCATGAGGCCAACAGCAGTCAGTGTGGCAGTGGCCCGCCTGTCTCCAGAGACATGGCTCTGCCTTTGTGCTCCCTGACTGAGAGTGTGCCCCTCTCCAGGGGGCTGTGAGGCTCACCGGGGGGGCTATTAAACCATTAGTGCTGTAGGACAGGCCTGACAGATACTTGCACACAAACACACATGCTTTCTAAGGCACCTACTGTAAGCACACAACATCATGTGATCCAGGACAGTTGACTATACTCTATTGTCGGCCATTCACAAACTGAATGAAACAATCAAGGGACACTTGTGTTTGCCCCCTTACATTAAACTGACACTGATCACACTGTGCAGGGTGAACTAGGTGGGTAATGATAGCGAAATCAACCTTTAGCTGTGAAATAAATGAAGTGTGATGTTATGATTAAGTTAAATGAACAGACAAAAACAAAAGAAGAAAACTACCATTTACGTTCGCAAAGGTTTGTTGTCCATTTCAAATTAAGCTACATTCATTTCACATATCAATTTGTTTGGACTTTAGCGAACTGAACCTCCTTCTGTTTAAGGAGGTTTAGTTGATAGAAATTTCTTCAGTTTCCAGTTTATTGGACAGAATAAAATAAAAGGACAGAGAACAGTTGGTGTTCCTAGTGCCTGGGCTTCAAATGACCAGAGTATCTGTTAACGCTGTTAGCTGTAGGCTACAGGCTGACTGGGCTTCTACCCCTGCACAGAAAGAAACCAGTGACTGAAGCACTTGACAGGAGAACCAAAACGTGTCCGGCAGCCTCCCCAGGGCAGCTCTTTGAGAAGCTTGTCAACTCAGACATGTAAAGACCAATTCAACTGTAAGACCTTATTATTAAAAAGAGCGGTGAATTAGTAATTCATTTCTATGTTGTATTAATGAAAAGTATTTAGGCAGAGCACCTGAGAAACTGGAGGTGACCCCTGACACCATTTCCCCGGAGGTGTCAGAGGTCAGGAAACAGGAAGCTTGTTTGAATGACCTTTGCATGCTACAATACATAAACCCAGTAAATTGGCATTATATCCAAACGTTTGTCCATAGAAACAGAGTAATTAGTGACTGTTGAACAAAGTCCATGCGTAAGTGGGACTGGTTTCATGTAGTGCCGTGTCAGCGAGCCTCAGCACTAGCATCAGATTTGACCAAATCGACAGAGATCAGGTTCCAGGTGTTAACTGCTCATTCCAGCTCTTTTAGTTGTTTTTTGGTGGATTATATTTCCTCTACTATAGCATCCTGTTAAGCATTTTTAACTTTTCTTTGAACTTGTTAAACTGCAGTAAATCAACTTTTTTTTTTGCTAAATAAGCATACAAAGTATGTTTCCCAGCAAGCATTCACACAGCAAAGCTGCACCCTTACTCTGTTCTTCAAAAGATTAAGATACTTTTTAATAAAAATCCATTAAGTCAGAGTCCTTTACAAAATATCTGTATTTTGTAGCATACTTTTTAACTACTATACTGTATATATTTTATCATTTAACAATTGTCAGTCTGTTGTCATTTATCATTACAACCTGCTGTTGTGTGAAGTGCTGATTATATTATTGATTGTTGAATGATTCTGTCTACTGCCTTGTAGTTGGTGCTAAATAATTCCAGCAGTGGGCAATTACAGTCTGTGATTTATGGCTGTGTGGAAAACACACCCTGCTCCACAGAGATGATGAATTATATGATATCTTTGGGAATGAATCAATACAGGGACCACATACAGTGCCATATTGCGCCCTACACGTATCCAGTTTACATGAACAGCTTCTGCATGTACCAATTAAACTATAGCACACTATATGTACATGCAACTCTGGAGATATACTTGAGCTTAGCTTGGGGACCAAGAGGTTCTTAGGCTAATACATCCAACCTACTCCATCTCTGTCATCGCACGGCTGTTTTTGGACCCGGCGAGCACATTATTAATAACGGCAATACATTTTCATTTGACCTGCCAGAGGAAATGAAATATTCTAATGGGCCTAATGCCGCTGTTGCTCCTATTCCCCCTGCTTTACACGAGGGCGGAGATGGATGAGATGCGTGATGGAAAAGAACAGTGCTGTGGTTGCCGTGGTTGAACTGTCTGTGAGATTGTGGTCGATTCTGACATTTTACCCAAGATAGCAAGTATAAGCTGTACACACATTTCACATTTCTTCCAGTTCATTTGTGAACCATAAAATGTTTAAAAAAATGACCGTTCACTCATGAAAACCCAACCTGGAGTAGAGTTTTGTTTCATTCATGCATTCTGAGTGATCCTACCAGCATATGCAGCAATGGAATAAAGTTGAAATCAAGCTGGTTTAAAAGAGCCTTGTTTAGAAGGATTGGACCATTTGGGAAAGCGAGTTTTTGATTACTCAGGAAAGACTATTGTATCATGAGACTAGCTCAAGCTGGTTCCATTTAAGCTCTATACCAACGTTTTCATGCCAAGTGCCCCCCAAACATATCTGACCTTCCAAGTACTATCCCTTAAAATATTTGCCCTTTTACCTTTGACCCACCAGACCAGATCAAATCAGGACAGAACCGGGTCGACAAAAGGATTGCAATTGGACTAAATGATGTCTAAAGTGGGTGTAAACTAGAAAAACACCAAACATAAATGCATTAAAGAATACATTGCATTTTCTCTTAATAAAATAAAGTACATCCCAAGTACATCTATACAGTGAAGTCGAGAGACATCAACATCAGCAAAAAAGGGCAGCTAAACTTCGTCACATGAAGATTTCAATTCTAAAACTGCCTCAACTAGAAAGCATGTTTTTAATAACTAGCAGCTACTTTATTTTTAGCCTTATACTAGAAGCTGCATGATTACCTGATCCATCTGTTGGCCCCTACGTGTAAGAATAAGGATATTTTTAATTACACACAAAGATTAGTTTAAATTTACACCTTAAATACTAATGTTTTGTGCAAGCAGAAAAAACAGTGTAAACATAGCCTGGCTCTGGCATACAAAACTCCGCTCTTTATTTTAAACTGAACAGAAAGAGAGTGGGTGTGGCCTACCAGGCTCGATATTGATACTCATCAAACTATATTTTCTTATATCAACCTCCTCTGAGAGTAACAGCTGCACACTCATTAGTTGAGATCAGCCAAATGGCTCTATCCAAGCATTAAGAGCTGCTTTATCTTGTGGCCTGTCCATTTGCACTGTAACACTCTTGGGACACTCCACTGTCCTCCCCTCTATCTCCAAACAGCTTCAGTCTCAGGACGACTGCGCTGCTCTTCTGCCTGCGATGAGTACGGCTCAGATACCAGTTGGCACCACTGGGCTTGGTTTTAGGCCAGGTTCTAATTGGAAACAGTGCCATGGTGGCGGACTATAATCACGGTCGCCTCGGTAACAGCACTAAAAAGGCATTCTGGGAAAATAAGGGCCGACAGAACAGAAACAGAAGCGCAATAGTTATTTTGCATGTAGTGTTGTAATTGCAAAATCATGGTAAATTGCCTTGATACAATTGCAGTGATTTGCTGATTGAATTTGGCAGCGGTCTGTACACCACATGCTCTTCAACAGACAAACGCCAGGTCAACACTTGTTCTTCTGAAAAACCTTTTATGTGCACGCTACAGTACAAGAAAAAAAAACAGGGACAGGGCCTTTAAAGACATAGTCATTCCTAGTCGGTAGTTGTTTTTATGTAGATACAGAGTGACAGCACGTACTATAGGTCTTTTCTCACATCATGCTAAATTGGACTCACGTTTGATGTTATATGCGACAAACCCCTCAGTCATTTGTCATGTCAATTAGCTCTTTGCCCCATTTAGCATCAAACCGCTCCTGTCTGGAAGACCACATTATAGCATGAATATGGCCTGGCGTCTTTGTTGTGTTGTGCGCTACATTGCTGCCACATAAAAGGCTAAAATCTTGTTATGTCCCTGTGGCTAACCCCTCCCCTGGGTGTCAGCTGTGCGCCTTGCAGAAGCTAACTGTGATGTGACACATCGGATGAACCGTCGCTGCCTAACTGGCTGATGGCTCCTGGAAACCTGCGCTGATCCATCTGCTGCTGTTTAACCAGCCAGCTGCCTGCCTCCCATCGGCTCAAGAGAACACCCCCAGCCACAACGGCTCAGTAACCATGGCGACCACCATCTTTGTGTGGGCCTCGTGGTACGACAAGCCCCCCCCCCCGTTTCTTGAAATCCACCCTCTCTCGTCTTTCCCTTGTTAACCCATGTCATATTGAGGACTATGAATATTCTGTGGGTGTCATAGATGGGCAAAGCAGAAATCACTTTTCACGCCTCTTAATAAACCGCCACCCTCTTGATCTCGATGTGAAAAGCTTTCATTTATTGGGGACCTCGCCTGCCATTTTGCTCATAACACATTGATTCCTTCTATGCACGTCAGGGACCCAATTCTCCTAAATCTCCAAAATAGGGACATAAGCCTTTAATGAAAGAGAGCCTTGCCATGTTTAGACATATTACATTGCTGTTTAGTGAATCACATCATTATAATACAGAGCATTCAATATTTTTTTATGTCTTGTTTTTACTATAAAACACAGAAAGATGTACTCATGTAATATCATAGTATTCTACAAAAACCCATAGAAAAAAGACTTTCCATTAGCTCCTGCATGCTGTTTTGTTTACTCTCTGTTAATTGATGCGTAGCTGCCTCTAAACAGCCTCCAGGAGTAACACGGCTACAAACAGTTCAGGACTTTTCAGTGTCATCCTCATAATGGACAGATAATTGTGCAATTGGTGTCCCCATGTTCATAAAGGTCAGTATAGAGGAGCCGAAATGTTTGCTCAAGTAAGAGTAATGTTGCCAATAACATACAACAACATCAAATATTAGGAGTATTTGGATATTTTCGAAGAACAGTTTCAGAAACTGATATAGAAGCAGTAACATTTCTAAAGGTAAGGTAAAGTAAAAGTACAGTTTTACATCCCAGAGGTAAAGGAAAAGGACGTGTGCTTGAGTAACCGCACACAAATACTTAGAATGTAACACAAACATATGGGCGCTCTGCTTCCATACCATGCGCAAATATACATTAGTAACTCTGATGAGCAGTGAGGGGTGTCACTGTCTTCCTGTTGCCAACCCCTGCTGAGACTGGCAGACAGTAAAACAAACTTTAGGCTTGCAAATGCAAACACTCTCCAACCACATGCTGATGAGAAGTCACAGATTTAGAGCAACACGCCATACTCAATTATCTCACCAAAGTGAGCCGACCATATTGATTGTCCTACTCGTTAGGCATAAATTGATTTGCTCAGTTCGAAGAGTTGGATCACTTACTGGAGGTTTGATTAGACACCACAAATAATGCCTCTTGGGCTTCACAAGTTGAGTGTCTTTAGATATCGGCATGCTGAACCTCAGGGCTTTGAATAGGTTTTAACCTCTCAGCCATCTCCACAAGTCCCACCGAAGACAAATACGTCATGCACTCAAGGCTATACAGGTCGTGAAGTGAGTGAAGTGTTTTTTTCCACAAAGCACCGATAAAGAATGAAATGACGATGTGCTGTGCGAAGCTTGAGGCAAAAGGAGAGCAGATGAACACCAAAGATTAGACAGCAGAAAAGCAGCAAACTCACAATGGTGCAATTGTTTGCAAGACAAGGATCACCCTTTCAGAATGTGCGACAGTAACGATAAAGAGAAGATTGATGTGCAGTGGCCCATTCTCATATGTCGTTATTATTATGTAAGGAAAAACATTCAAATGATGCAAAATAGGGCAGCACAAAGTTTGTTAGATCTAAAAATGTAGCCACTGGGAGTTTTAGTTTCCCTTCATGTTAAGAACAGAGCTACAATAGGAGCTCAATAAAAATAGCAGTTCCTACAGCAGGTCTTGATATTTTAACTTTGCCAGTGTTGATATTGTGCAGGGCAGATTAAAGTATGAACCAACACTCTGAGTGCCTTTTTAATCGTTGGATTCTTTATATCTTAACGTCTTCTGTGGTAAACATGAATTGTTAATGTGGCCTTTGTAGCACGTGCAGATAGTCTGGCTAAATGTCAAGCCTTACTGCTTAGTTACTGTATATCAAACCATCTATTAGCAACATTTTATGGTCCTTGATTTATGGCTCATTTTTTAAAGTCACGTTTTATCGTGTCAACTGCCCCATGGTTTATGTCGAGGTAATTCATACAGTAATTTGTGAGTGTTGTTTTATTGCCTTAAGAAATCACCAGCAGATCGTATACACTCTGACAATAGCATTCAGATTGTCAGTAGCAAAATCAAAGAGTGTGATATACAGAGCTTGATGTATTTTGTGGCACATTTTTATATACTGCATGTACAAGAGATATGAGGGAGATATTTGGTATGTCTAATTCATACTTTTTTTTATATTGTCGACTGAAACCCGGGAAACGTCTCCCACCAAGAGCCACAAATGCTTGGTGGTGACTCTTATTCTAATCTAGTTTGTACGTGGTATTATAGTGGGGCACATGAACTGTAATGTGGCAGAGCTTGGGCAGACAAAATGAGACTGCAGAGAATTATAAATATTAGATACGGCTCGCCTGGAGTATTGCTCGACTGCATAAAAAACAGCAGCGGCAGAAGCAGAGTCTGGCTCATTTTCCCTGTTACGTAACACCTGACCTCATCCACTGCAGTGAGGCAACACTCGGGATTCCCTCTGTACATTAATCCAAAAAGCACAAAGAGCAGCTATTGAAATGATAGAAAAATATTGAAACCTTTTTCAGCTTCTGAAACACATTACATTGATGAATGGTCTAGTAGAGCGATCCCCAATGTGTGAATGTGCTCACACACCAAAGACTGTGCTGGAGTCCAGAGGGAACACAGTCACTGTATACTTTGCGGCGAGTACTTTTGCAACAGTAGTACCAAGCCCTATTTTCAGTCCGGTCCTGCATCAGATACCTTAATATTCTTAAAGGTATTTGTTATCCAGCGTTTTTGAAATGTTAATAATATCTTTACTTCCAGTCCCCACATATCTGTAAGCCTAACTGCAGAAGTATGTCAGGGTTGGGGCTGCAGTTGTGCAGCAGCGCTTTGTTGCTTTCCTTGTGTGAAATGACGCATAGTTTTGTTATTTTGGTTATGGCCTTATACTTTGCACAAAGATTTTCACTTGTCATGCTGTGCACTAATCGGAAATGATGAACCGGTACTTGATCTTGCGTATCTAGTACTTGTGAAACATTTGCTAGTGCTTGTGAAAAATGTGCAAGAAATGATCCATTCTTAGAGTACATCGAGGAACTGAAGAAGCAGGAGGGACAGTACTACACTCGTCTGCACTAATGGGCCGCACACTCTGCACACACTGACTTTGGTTCCTATTTGCAGTTGATGTTATCGCTGTCTGACCCTTCTTTGGTGCCTATCTTTGTCCCGAGAGGAGCCTCTCGTTGAGAAAGGGGTGAGACCCTCTGTGCTCAGGCTAATCTATGGACACCTTTGGTCACATGGAGAGGAAGATGAGGGGACATAAGATACTGAGATAAACTGGGGGGGAATTGCGATGATATATTCAGTCAATTTCATCAGTTTGGCGCCCTGACAGTGGCCTTTGGCGCATCAGCCAGTGTGTCTACTCTTGTCACCTGCTATGAAGGATTAGGTTCTTGTCACAAAGCCTGGGGGTGAAGAAGCAAATGGTGCACACACGCAAACACACACACACACACACACACACACGCACACACACACACGAACGCGCGTGCACGCAAACACACACACACGCGCACACGCGCACACGCGCACGCGCACACGCACACGCACACGCACGCACGCACGCACACACACACACACACACACACACACACACACACACACAAACACACACACACACACACACACACACACACACACACACAATCTTGTACTTCTATCTTAGTGAGGACACTCATAGACATAACGTATTACCCAGACCCTAACCCTAAGGTTAGGGCCCCTAATCCTAACCCTAACCTTAATCCTAACCCTAACCCTAATCTAAACCAAATTCTAACCCTAACCCTAAAACCACATCTTGACCCTCAAACAGTCCTTCAAATAAGTGAGGACCACCCTAAAATACGTGGAGAGCATGATCCTCTACACCCTTACCTTGTAGAGGTAGAGGTAGGAAGTTCACAATGTTTTTAAACATTTGAGTCAGTCTCTTTTCAAAAACAACACATTTTGTTCTTTTTTATGGCGCCTTCATTCCTAAAACATCCTGGTTTCCAGTTGTGGAAAGTGAAGAAAGTATGCGCTTATTTACTCTGTCTCTCTCCACTCGAGCCCATATTAGACACAGAACAGAATGAGATTGAAAAAAAGATGTTCTGTACATGTGAGCAGCAGCTGGTCCCACAGGGAGGCTTCTGCGTCAGACAGTCAATCCAATTGACTGTCTTTGTCTCTTTCCCAAGATGGAGAGGCATTCATTTCTGAAAAGCAGATCTGCATTGAGTTTGCTGTAGTGAACAACAGTAAGGAAATTACTTTGTGTAATGATTACAATGCATTTGACGGAAGCAAATGACGTATCAATAAAGATTACACCGAGAAACAAATACTCAATTAGTCAGTTTGTTTAATTTTACAACACAAAGCTCCCAAAAAAACTCTGGTGTTCTCAAGATTTTTCAACCCTAAGACAGAAAGAAAGACAAGGAAGCAAGCAGTATTGACTGTAAAGCATATTGACTTGTTTATTTCCAAAGGTATTTACAATGGTGCTTGTAAGTAGAAACTAAATTCTTTTATTTTGGTATTAGAGTTGACTGAATAAAAAACATTCCTGAATTCCTGATTCCTGAAGTGCCCAAATGTGTGTAACAGTGTGAGCCTGAGGCAGTAGTCTGGCACTTATAAAGGCTAATGAGAGCGTTCACAGGTACAGCATACATCCCAGCTCATATGGAGCGCTTCATACACATGTCGGATCCTCACTCTCGACAACAGCATCACTCGCCTCTGACGTGTATCTGCATTTGCCTTCACACCATCTCTTTGTAATATACTGACGCCTGGGAAGACTTAAAGACATAGTTACTAGAGGAAAAAGAGAAGGGCAGGCAGTTTCTCTAACCCAGTGGATGGTGCAGGTCTAATGAATGGAAGCTCAGAGATGAGCGGAGGAAATGAAGGGAGTAGGGGGATGTCAAACTGCAAGAACGATGAAGCAGTTCATATTACACAGGCCTATTAGTTCTTCTGCCACTGCAGCCCCAGACGTAATGAGGCAGTCTGCAGACACCACAGTGCTCTGAGGCTGCAGAAGGCTGGGCTAAGTTACCCTGATAAAACGTTTAAATGCCTACACTCAAGCTTATAGTGTTGGTTATTACTGCAATCTTCCTTCTATATCCCCTCCGCTTGTCTATGTTTAAGTCTGCGTAACATTTCACCCAAAAATGGAATAACATGCAAGCGTTTATTTCATAGTTATTTATTGGTGAAAAATATGTCTAAAACCGTGTGTCTTTGCTCTGAGCGGCCTCACCTTTCCTCAGACCTGACTCAAAACCTGAGCAGGACGTCATGAGCTCATCTCCATGGAGATGTGCTTTGCGTACGCATGTTCTTCTTCCAGATGTGTTATTTTGATGACCCATTATCGGTGTCTCTCACTGAACCCACGTGTAGTATTGGTGGCACGCTTGTTGTTATAAGTTGCTCTTGTGACATTGCATCAGATCACATGGAAGGTTCTGCAGTGTGGCTTTAAATAGATTATTCTGCAGTGGCACTGACACAACAATGTTACCCAAGATATAAGGGTTGAAGTTTATTTCAAAATAAGAGTGTCTCAAAATAGTTATATCATTTCAATTCATATTCAAAGACAGAATAAGCTTGTTAAAACCTGGCATATTTGTGCTATCATTAGATGCTGTCAGCTTGAACATCTTAGCCAATATACGTATTCTGAGGGAGAAAGATGAAACAGCAGCTGAGTAAACATATTGCCGGACATATGGGTGATAAGAAAGAAAACCCAGAACACGTTTTAAAAGTATATCTTAATATAAACATTTTATTCAGTGCATTTTTGTGTATACAACAAATAATTAACAACTGGAAGTTTCCAAGCAGCCGCAGCGTCTGCCTGACAATGTTGTTTTCTCAGATGTCGCCTGGTTTGTTTGGAACACATAATCCAACATGGGTTAATACACATAGCCTACATCATGCAGCTCTAGACCATAATTCCCTGCTCTCTCCCATGCAACAGATAGGTTTACCTAATATAGAATAAACCACCTCTGGAGGGGCAGCCCAGTAACAAAGACCTCCCAAAAGCAAGTACCAGAAAGAAGTTATGAAGCTGGAGGAAAAGGGGCCCACAAAAGGGGGACTGCTTTGTACACACTCGTGTTTGTACATGCCCTGTGCATTTTTTCTTTTTTTTGTTTTCTTTTTTTTACTTTTTCACTTTCACAAATATGACATGTCCTATAAAATGTTTAAGCCACCTAAAAGTCCACAGTTTTTTTCTTTTTGATATAGAAAATGTCGTCACCACAATAAATTTACTCAAACACATGGAACAAGCATCCTGGGAAAGGGACTCGGCCACGCCGTGTTTCTTTTACGGCAGCGGCATCAGTCAATAAGGAGGACAAAAAGGATGGAAGAGGACGGCCAAAAGGATGACGTGACGATCACAAGCGACGACGGAGACATTGTAACACAGTCCAAACAGAAGGGAAAGGGCACACACTCAAATCATCCCATTCTTCAGTAGTCAAGCATATCAGATATCGGAAAAAAAACAACAACACACACACAAAAAATAAAATAAAACGCAAGATGTAGCACGCTTCCAACTCCAAAGTGTGTCACATCACTTCCCGCTCCCATTCTTCACACCATGAACTATCTCATCAAAAGGATTTCAGCTTTGCCTTTAGACTGGCTCGATTCTTAGCGGCTTAAAGGGACTCTCTTCGTTCTGTCTTTGGTTTGCTGAAACCTCTTTCGACGTCCGACGGAAAAAGAAAAAAAAAACGGATACTGAACGGTGGCAAAGGGGAGACAACATGAGGGACAGAAAAAAACTAACCAGGAAAGAAAGTAAAATTAGAAAATTAGCAAAAAATCAAGGGGCAGCAGTGGCATCTTAACATAGAAGAAAAAGGAAAAAAAGAAAACAGGAGCCACGCTGTCCTTAATTCAGGTCAACGCAGGCTTCTTCTCCCATACCATTGGCCCGGTCTGAGCGTGTGCATGGGAGCGCAGAGGAGCTACCATCTGGCCGGACACAGCAGAGACAGCACTGCGCCGCACCAGGGACATCATCAGAGGCTTTGTATTCACAGAAGCAAGAGCGAGACCGCCGCAGCACCACTATGGGCCGGGACACCTCGCCGCTGTCTCAATAATGCATGAGCGCGAAAAGAAAAAAAAAATTACAAATCATCTTTTAACATGAGCGAATTTCACCCCGAGAGGGATGCAAGAAAGAAAGAAAGAAAGAAAGAAAGAAATCTCAAGCTAAAACGATATTCAAATTTTTTTTTTTCTATAGAGAATATGGTAAATGTGCCATTGTGTTTTATTACTGGTGTCGTAACAGAAAAGTTAAATACCAGAATGGAAGTGTCCTTTAGTGATGATAATAATAATAATAATGGTGTTTTTGTTATAGTCCTGAATAGAGAGAAACATTGTGGATGACGCTCTGCTGGAGGTAAGGTTCAGAGGTTTCTGTCCCAAAGGAGGTCCCTCGCTACGTCGACTCGTGCTGGCTCACCGTCTTGCCCCCGTTCAGCACGGCGGACGCGCTCCGGCTCTTGGTGGGGGTGCCGCTGCCCGAGCGAGTGAACTCTGTCAGCTCCTGGATGGTTGGCTCTCTGAACATGGCGACTGGGGGAAGGGGGGGAAAAAGAGGGACAGTTTCAAATTAGGAATGGCCAAACCACAAAGCAGTTTGATCAGCAACTGTATTAGATCATGGAAAGCAAAAGACTGATGTGAAAGTGTTTGGTCCACATCCAAATGCTCTAACTGGGATCGCACATTGCGCAAATAGTATGTTTGGTATTGCTGGCATGTTTGTAATGTAGCAAAAGTTAGGATCGAGTCAGATAAAGCCAGGCCATAGTACTTTGTTTTTGTGTAAACTGCTGAAGCTGAAGATTCCACAGGGGGCTCTTGGTGTTTTTCATTATAAATTCAGGAGTCGCTGGGGCTTTAGCTCTGCTGTGTGCGCAGCAAAGGCCAATTTGCATCCACAGCTTTTTACCAAAATGATTAGTAATCTGAGCGCTGGCTTTCAGGACACTGTCATCATCCCTCTGTCCTCAATACTCTGATGACTCTACTTACTCTTAAAGAAATGTCAGACACTTTGGCTGTAGCACTTAGACTTCAGACCATCCCTGTCTGTTCGTAAGTGCATCTAACAGACAGGCTGTTGTAGGACATCTACCTGCAGATTATGTCACCAGCTCAAGCATTTTTAAGTATCTTTGAAATATTAATATCTGAGAGAGTCTAACTTTACCAATTTTAAGGCTTCAGCATGAGTCTTAGCACACTGCAGTGACAGAATCGGAGTAGACTGGGCTGACGTTAGCAGCGTGTTGAGCAGTAGAGCTCAGACAGTAGATGCGGGGCCGGGGAGTCAGGGCTTCCCGGGCACACACACACACTGCTCTGCCTAATTGGTGCCTTGTAACAGAGGATTCTCTCTGAGCGGCTCAGACAAATTCATCTTTCATTCTTGTCTCCAGGAAGAGCTTTAGCCTTCTGCATGTTGTAACTCAATTTTATAGAGGAGCTGGAGATCACTTCTCAGTGAGGAAATATGTATATTTTTATCAGTACACAGGAGCTTTACACTTAGAGCAATAATGTATAATATTTATGTATAACCTACATCAGTTGTCGGCACCAACGTTTCAATTATTACATCTTAGAGCGCATTTTCTCCCCTACAAAACTGATATAAGTTCTTTCCTCATGTTCCCATGCCTTGTTGCCGCGTTGTAGTCGCTTTTTCGTCACGTTTTTGTTACTTTATCATCACTTTTGTCTTTTTTGTGGGTTCTTGTTTTGTTTTTGTAACTTTATCGTCACTCTTTTGTGGTCTTTTTGTAGTGTTTCTGTTGCGTTTTCATCCTCATTTACATCTCGTTTACGTCGCTAATTCGACTCTTTGTTCAGGGTGCTTTTAGATTTGGGTAATGCCTGGATAATGGGATAAAAACTGGAGAAAATGTGCTTGTGTAGGTGGATGTTAAGGGGTTAAGTGAGGATTAAATGGGAAAGAAAGACCATGCGGGTAAGCTCTTTTCTATTTCTTTCCCAGAAATTATTGCACAAAGATTTCATGTACCACACACATGCACAGCAGACAAAAGGTCACACGCTCTGATATTTGGTTGCCTTTAGTCTTGATTAAAGCACACATTCACTGTGACACTGTTTCAATAAGCTTCTGCAAAGTCAAAAGATCCAGTGTCGCATTCATTTTGTATTGATGATGGGAGAGTGTGACCACTGCTCAAAGCCTTCGCCAGCACATCCCAAAGATTCTCAAAGGGGTTCAGATCTGGACTCTGTTGTGGCCAGTCCTTGTGATGTCTCATGCTCCCTGAACCACTCTTTCACAATGTGAGCCCAATTGATTATCCGATTGAAGAAAACCATTGTAGTGTAGTTGAAATACATGAGCTCTCGCGCCATAGTTTGACGTGTAGCAACAACAGTGGCATGAGATTTACCTTTGAGCGGTTTAGGAAGAAAATGTGCGGCTGGCTTGTTCTTCTTCACGTGGTTGCCCTTCATGATCTCGCCCTCCTTGTTGAGGCCCAGGTACCAGCCCCGGCCCGACTGCTGCTGCCGATAGTTCATTGAAGAGTACGTCACATAGTAGTTCTCAAACACCGATTCTTTGAAATTACACTCCGTCGTGAAGTGTTCCTGAGGAGACACACAGCATGGCAACAAACACAATGAATAAACACTTGTCTACAGAAGTACAATGTGCAGTAGAGTGTGGGATGGAGACAACTGGGGATCCTGGTTTCTCAATGGCGTGTTCCAATTTAGTCTATGCTTGTTACAGCTTTACTGCAGGAATTAGAGCAAGTCCAGGTTTAGAACATTTACAGGGAAAAAATATCATTTAAATTAGATTTTTTTTTTTAAAGCATGTGAGCATTACTTGAATTAAGATCATTTATGTTCATTTTGAGTATATTCATTTGCCAAAGGAACAAAAATATGAAAATATATTGTCCCCAAAACGAAGTGAGTTACGCTGCTGCAGGAACAACCATACATGCCAATTAGTTAATTTTGGATTTTGGTAGTGAATCGTGTTGTTTTTTTTTACACTTCATTTACATTCAACATTCAATCCCAGACACACAGTTTTTGGTTGGAAAGATAAACATTTTTTGTCAAAGGTGTAGAAAAAGACATTGCTATAGTTAGTAAGTCACAAAAAGACAGCCTTATATGAAATCCAGGGAATAATCAAAATCCCTAACATTTCCCGCTGTTAATAATGCAGCACTTTGTGGCATAGATAACACTGATGTGACAGATAGTGAGATGCATAAATAAAGCATAAGGCTAGATAAAGTCCTGGCTGTTAATTATGTATAGTTCATTATCTCCCAGACTATGTTGTCCACAGCATTGAAAACATACTGTAATTATAACATCACTGACCTCTTTGTATTTGTCTCAGTAATGGCTTCATGGTAGAAGACCAGTGGAATCAGTGTGTTTGGTGTAATGTGTTTGGTCTTGTGATTTGGTTTAGAAGAATAAAAAAACAAGAGAAGTTTGTCTCGGATCAAGTGGTTTATTTGAAGAAGAAGATCTTTATTTATATATAGCGCCTTTCACAGACATAGTCACAAAGCGCTTTACATGACACAATTGTACATTCACTCCATACTCGGTGGTGGTAAGCTATGTTTGTAGCTTCAGCTTCCTCTGGGGGAGACTGACAGAAGCGCTGTTGCAACTACACACGTCTGCGCCAACGGTCCCTCTGACCACCATCATCATTCAATCATTCACACACATCATTCATCCTTGACTGTTGTACATGTTTTTAGTGGTAGGGGAATCCGGAGTACCCAGAGGAAACCTAAGCAAGCACGGGGAGAACATGCAGACTCCACACAGAAAGGCACCGCTGTGAACCGTTGCGCTACCGTGCCGCCCACATTTGACATGTGCATATGGAGAGACATTTTGCCCAGGCTGTACAAAACTACTCCGGTCAGAGTAGTCTTAAGTTGTCAAAATAGCAGATGGACAAGGACCTCTCCATAGATTAGATGAGTGTGACCACGTGCTTTATTTTTAATGCTGTTGTAGTTCCACTAATGAACGGGCTGTGGGGAGCCTCCTCAGAGACCAGAGGGTTTGCAGTTCATTTTGCAGGCTCCATACTGCATCAGGGTTCACTCCAGCACTTTGTTTGGTTTAGGATCAGGAGCCTATATAGGATTTGCCAATTAATACTACAAGAGTGTGGCAGTGGTTTATTTCCCCGGAGTGAAAATGTGTGTGTATCTGGGCGGTTACGTGTCTGGTGGTATGTGTGTAGGTGTGTGCGTGTGTGTGTGTTTGCCCAATTTGTGGAGCTGCCAGTGCGAAGAGTCTAAAAACTCCACTCTAATCAGGAGACAATTCCCCCCTGAGCCTGGCTGAGGGACAGTAGTGGGGCCTTCTTTCCTCGCTCTCTTTTATTAAGACACAAGGAGAATATAGAGGAACATATACAGTCTTTCACAACTACACTACGTGAACAATTATAATGCAAATTGTATTTCAGTGTCATAAAGGTAAAAAAAAAAACAAAGATTAATTCAAGTCAATTAAACTCATGGATTCATGGATGGTATTGTGTCTCAGGCTCTTTGAATCACTGACATCAATCTCGCCTGTGATGATTAGTTGTCAGGTGAGCCCAGTTAGGCGAAAAACTGCTTAACGTTCCACATTATTAAGCAGACCATCATTTTCAAGCAATATGGGAAAGAAAAAGGATCTCTCTGCTGATGAAAAGCGTGAAACAGTTTAATGCCTTGGACTAGGTATGAGATATATTTCGATATTTCATGAAAGATTAAGCGTAATCATCGTACTGTTAAGAGATTTGGGGCTGATTCAGAGCACACACAGGTTTGTGCAGATAAAGGCACAATGAGGATGGTTTCTGCCAGACAAATACATCAGATTGAGAGAACAGCTGCTACAAAGCAGCAAACAGATATTTGAAGCTACTGGTACCTCTGCCGAACATCAAGGTGTAGTACCCTCCAGAGGCTTGCAGCTGTCCATAAACCTTCTATCCGGGCCTCCCCAAACTGTTAATTGAATGCTGACGAGCAGCAATGGCTGCATTGGCTTTTTCAACATAATTTGATACTTAACAACAAGAAGTCCTACAGTATGCTTTTTAAGAATCGTCTCACTTCTCTGCAGAGCCTTAATATACACTATTCAAAGGGAAACCTGATTGAAAACACAGATAAATTTAAATATTTAGGACTATGGCTTGACCAAGAACTTTAAAAACCATATTGAATATGTAACTAACAAAGTAAATGCTTGTCTTGGTCAACTATATAGATCTATCAACTGTTTTACCCTCGATATCAGGAAAAGAATAATCGACTATGGAGACATTGTTTACCAAAACACCACAGATGCTGTTCTTAAACCACTGACAACCCTCACAAACTCGCTCTGCAGATTTGTGCTTCGATGTAATTATTTGACCCATCACTGTACTATGTACAACACACTTGACTGGCTACAACCCAAAGACAGAAGACGGCTCCACTGGATTATTCTAATTTATAAATGTATTCGATATGATTATCCTACATATTTAAAACAGCATATGGTTCCTTTCACGTCATCATACGCACTTAGAGATCTGGACAAACCGTTCTATCGAGTGCCACATATAAAAAAAGAGGTAGGCAGGAGAGCCTTTCGTTATAAAGCCCCATATGACTGGAATAATATATCAATAGAACTTAGATCAACGACATCTTTACATATATTCAAAACATCCTGGTACAATAATCTGAAATGTCAATGTCAATGTTACTAGCATTTTCCTAATGTCCAAACAATGTTGTAACCTTTTATTATTATTATTCCTTTTGTCTTTTTTTTTACTATCATCCCTCTTCTTATGTTATTTTATTTTCTCTTTATACCTATTGTTAATATTGTTTTGTATTGAAAGTGGGGGACATTGGTGGGGTGGGCGGGGATGGGGAGCAAGACATGAGACCTCGTGATGTTATGTTGTTATGTGTATGTGACTGTTGTATGTATGTGACAATACTTGCTATGTTTTGTTATTTTGTGTTCAGGACCCCCTTGAAAAAGAGATGGTTCATCTCAACGGGGCTATCCTTGAAATGAATAAGAAATACATGAAGACTCATTTTATAACAGTCTTGTTCACTGATGAGTGTCGTGTAACCCTGGATGGTCAGATGGATGGAGTGATGGATGGTTGGTGAAAGGCCATCATGTCCCAACAAGGCTGTGACGTCAGTAAGGAGGGGGCGGAGTCATATTTTGGCCTGGAGTCATGGGGAGAGAGCTGGTCGGCCCTTTTAAGCTTGCTGAAGGTGTGAAAATGACCTCTGAAAAGTATGTGGAGTTTCTGACTGACCACTTTCTTCCATGGTACAAAAAGAACACCTGAATTGAAGGTTTTCATACCTATTCCAAGGCATTCAACTATTTCACACTTTTCTTCAGCGGTGAGAGCCTTTTTCTTTCCCTTATTGCTTGAAAATGGTGGTCTGCTTTATAACCGAGTATGGTGTGAACGAATAATGCAATGTAAAGCGTCTTTGAGTGTCCAGAAAAGCACTACATAAAACCGATGCAATTATTATAATTAATAATAATATGGAACGTCCTTTTAATCATCCCAGGCGTCTGAGATTGAAATCTGTGATTCAAAGAGCCGTGAGACACAATGCCATCCATGAGTTTCATTGAGGAAAAAAAATACATTTAAAAAAATCACCTTTATGGCACTAAAATATAATTTGCATAATAATTGTTGACACAGTGTTTAATAAGCACATGTTAAAATCAAAATGTAAAGTTTAAAATGGTGTAAATGTGGCTAAAACAAGGGGACTGCCAAATATCTGGATTGCAATTTGAAAAATTGCAAAAGAATAAAATGTAAAACCAAGATCCAGTTCAAAGTGCTCATTTCAAACATTAGCATTTGACAGAAGATTGAGGCATAAACTGCTCAACTGAAGAATCACATGCATTTCAGAATCAGTTTGTTCAAAACTCTCTGTCATGGTTTGTGGTGGTGTGAAGAAAAGAAAACCCAAAATGCAGGACTGCAACAAAACTGGTGATGTTTAATAACGGACAAAAACTAAAATAGCAAAATCCAGAAGTAACCAAAAACTCAAACAAACCGGGGCTGACATAGACAATGACGCGACAAAGGACAAGGGAAACACAGGGGTATAAATACAAGAGGAAACAGGGCACAGGTGAAACACATCAGGGCGGGGCAGGCAGGCAACGAGGGAAGCAAAGCAAAATCACAAGGACAGAACACATGTCAAAATAAAACACAGGACTAGACCAAAGACAAAAGATACAAAAACAGGGGAACAAGACAAATCATTACACTCTCAGCTGTAATGGAGTTCATGCAGAAAGGATTTCTTATGCATCCCTCTCAGTCTTTGCTAATTGCAGGAATTTAAATTGCAGCTGAATTGAAGAATGTGTTGAGTGCAGATGACATATTTGACCACTTAAACAGTGAAGCTTTTGTAAGATTTTAACTTGGGTTATCATCTCTTTATTATGAGCTTAACAACAAATAGCTTTGTCTGCACATTCTTCATAACAATTGTATCATCTCTACAACCGCTCTCCAGTTCAATGTGTGACCAGTAGTTTTCAACTTCATTGTCTTCTGTTCACAGCTTCTGAGCAGTTCCAGCCTCACACTGATGTTTTTGATCACTCTGTTTCTGATGCTCCTGCCCCAGCAGACTGTCACTAGTTTACACTGAGAACAACACTGCAATACTCCTTGGTAACACCTTGGAAAATATTATTTGCACCGTTTCCTTACAAGTACCTTAACAGCATCAATGATAATAAACATGCAGGTTTGCACGAGCTTAGGCTCAGCTAATTAAGATGATCTAATGAATTGTAAGAGTCATTTGCCTGGTACTTCTAGGCCTCGCGTCTGATGCAAAATGAGAAACATGGCCGTCGGTTAGCTCTCATGCTTCAGAACGTCCGGTTCGATTCCCACCTGGGCCTCTGTGTGGAGTTTGCATATTCTCCCCGCGTCTGCGTAGGTTTCCTCCGGGTACTGTGGTTTCGCCTACCACTAAAAACATGTACAATAGGACAGGATGAATGAGAGTGTGTTTGAGAGTGCGCATGGAGGGGGGGACGGATGGAAATCCAGTGTGGCTTGTTTACATGCATGAGACCCATGTATGTTCATGAACATGCACTGTCTCGACCAAGTAAACCAATAAATAAAGTGCAAATCAGTGAGTGCAAGCCATAAGCATAACGTTTTTTGATGGGCATGTTGCACCTAATTTAATATTTGAATGGCCTGTGTTTTAGGCCCCCAAATCTGATGTGTAAAAGACTCTGCTGCTGATCCACTTTTACACGTGCTACTTGTTTTGCACATGAGCAAACGCTTGGTAAATGACCTCCTTAGTGTCTTTCTGCTGGCTTCACAAAGTTTTCAGAGCGCTCTGAATAACTCCCATTTGCAGTCTTACACTAAAATCATTATATTGTCAATGGTAAGATCACATCACATCCATTTAAAACGTAGTATTTAAACTCCACTGCAGACCCATTCCCATTCACAAAAGTTTCAATCTGTGGTAAAATCCATTTATTGCCAATTCCATAAAAAGCTACAGCCTTTGACATCTTTAGTATTAGACTTCAGCATAAAAAATAATATATACTTCCTGAACTCACTGCAAGTCTTGTTGTAACTCCCGGCCCCTGATAAGTATATTGTTTGGTCTGTGGTCATGTTCATAATAACAATTACAGCAGCATGTGAAGCCGGTTCTGTCGGAGCAGAAATAGCCGTCTTTGATGTGGCGCTGCTGTTGTGTGAAGTGTCATGTCTGTCAGCTGTTTCTTGCCTCTGTTTATTTTTGCCGCTCTCAGAATTTGTTTTGACAGTTTGGTGCTGGAAGCTCTACAGAGCATTTGTTAACATTACAAAGAAGTGGAATATTTTGAATGTCCCGCCTCGAGGTCTTGGGGAATACAGTATATAAGGAAATACTGTATGCAATAGAAAAATGTGGCGGATGATGATTAACGCCGCTCTGGCTGAAGGAGCTGGCAACCTCTGCAGTACACCAGCCTAATAGTCTGTGATGCCCTAATAATATCATCTCTATGCCCATTCCTCTATGCACCTACTGTTCAGATTGTTAGTCTTTGATCAAGTCTCTCTCCTCCTGCGCTTCCTGCCGAGAAGCAGTTTTTCTCATGAAGGTATATCACGAGACAAAACCAGCCTCCCCTTTTTATGTAGTACAATGAACACAATACGCCTCTAAATCTAATGTATTTACTCTCAGCAACAAAATAAATGTTCCGAGCCAAACCACAATAAATGATGATCCTTTTGTGCTGCTTCCTGGGGAGTAATTACAGATCATGTTTACCAGTCAGTAAGTAGGAGGAGAGGCACTTTTAATGGGTCTAACATCCTCTGCAAAAATACATTTTCTCACATAAGCCCAATCAATGCTAAAGGAAAGCTTAAACGACAGCAATTTTAAAGTGAAATTATGAAACCAGTCGATCTCCCACTTTTCCCCTTGGTTTAAAACAATCGCACACAACACAAATTAGACTAAAAGTGATGTCCACTGCCTTATTCAGGATGGCTTGAAACGGGGATTTCCAACCTGTAGCTCAGGAGATAACAGCTCTGTCTCCACTTGTTCTATGGAGCTCCCCAAAGGCTAGCTTCATTTCAGCTCAAACAGTCTCATTTGATTCTGTCTTAGCAAAATAACTCCAGTTCATCCTGTTACATTTACAGATACATATCCTCACTGTGCACCTAAGTTGAGTTATATGAATGAGTTGAGCAGAAGCAGCAAACAATTTGTTAAATATAGTAAAAGTAGATCAGGATGCTTAATTTCTTTTTCCTTCTTATTGACTAGACTACCAACTGCCCATAGTACACTCCATCTCAAATCCACTAAGCATAAGTTGCTCTCTGTCAGGGTTGGACCCGTCTGGGCTGAAAATGCTACTTCCTTTTAGTCAAATAAAGGAGGGTTTTCTTGTTGGGAATACGCTGCTTTGAACAGCCTAACAAATCGCAAACAGAAACAGACACACCCACATTGTGTCGACAATGGAGCGCCCGTGCACGTTGGACGAGTTAATGACACAGCCCAGTGGAGGGAGACGCCAGAGCGGCAGTTATTTACTGAAGGCATTGTGAGCATTAAATGGATAAAAGCCTTAGGACTGTGACTGCAGCATCTCTAACACAAGTGGAGTCAAAAGGGGCCAACACAATGACATGCACTTGTTTGCTGCACTTATAGGGTCAACATGGATGTGACAGCGTGGCTCTGCAATCGGTCTTTGCTTTTCGCAATGTCCAATAACTCATGGGACACAAAATGGAAAGAGCAAATAAAGGGAAGAATTCAGCCCTGGTTAGTTTAAAAATGGTAAATGGTCTCAACTTATATAGCACTTTTCTACCTTTCGGTCATGAGACGACTTGCTCTACCAACTGTGCCACTCTCGCCCTCTTTAAGCAATACTTAACTACTTAAATAATGGTATGTATGTTATATATATACTGTAGTCCATAGCCAGTAAAATCAAATCAAAGACACAATGATAAAAGCTTCACATAATACTGCGATAACAATAACGTGGTGGTGTACTCTGTAGCCCTAGAGCAGAGATGTGTAAATTTGCAAGTACAAGTTACGAAAGTGTCTTCACCACTTAGTGACGCTGAAGCCTGAATATATTCACAGCCTCAGTCACAGCTTTTCTCATTTTATATCACCTCCTGCTCCTCAAATCTCAGGACATACAGTACATATAACACTACACTCTGTTACTTGATTATATTATGTAACTATAATAAATGAGATTTACAGTAAGACAGAATTGTCCGGGGGTTCTCAAATAGTGGTTTGGACCCCAAAGTGGGTCACAGTACCATTTTCAGTAGGACTGATGGAAAATAGTTTTTGTGATTAGTTAGCCTTAAAGGAACCGGCCACCGTTTTTACATACTGAGATATGTTCTTACCTGAGCTTAGACGAGTTGATGCGAAGACCAGACGGGTACGCATCAACTCGTCTAAGCTCAGGTAAGAACATATCACAGTATGGAAAAACGGTGGTCTATTTCTTTAAGCTCACTGCTCAGGCAGAACTTAATGAGGAACGGGGCGAGAGCAGCTCTGATCGAAGAGCACGTGGTCTCATAAAAGGCTAACAACTCTGCAACAGCACGCCTGTAAATGAATACATCAAACCCATGCATGCTATGATGATAAAGTCAACCTTTCCTCCTTCTCTTTCAAACAGAAGGTGCCAACCACTCATCTCCAACTCAACTCAAATTCTTACACTGTTTACATAATTCTAACACATCAACTTTGAGAACAATTTGCTCACTTACTGCCGAAATGAATCACAGCCACAGCAAGAATATCAACAATACGAGGTGCTTATGACACTGATCTGATTGTGCTCTACGTACACTATGCAAATTGTAAGTTTCTGACAAACAACGCGGTCATTTCATTCCATCTGCTTATTTAAGCAATTTATGTCCAAGAAAATATGAAAACATCAGTAGCAATTAGATACATAGGTAATATATGTGTAAGCCTTTACCTTCTTTCATCAACTTGTCTCATCCACAGGCTTTATTTTTATTTCATATCAGTGTTTTTTAAGTGTTGGGAAAGAAGAACCAAGTAGGCCTGTCACAAAAAGAAATTTGAAGTTTGATATATTGAGGCAGGAAAGTATCTAACAATACTAGACACTGTCAATTGTTTATCACGATAAATACTATATATCGACTTATCGTTCAATAAAAAACAGATAAACAATTGACAGTATCTAGCATCATTAGAGTCAATAATATTGTTTATCGCGATACTTTCCTGCCTCAATATATCGAACTTCATATTTCTTATCGTGACAGGCCTAGAAGTGCATCATCATATCCTAAAATACTACACATAAACATGAAATATATTGAAACTATATTTGCTTTAGTGAAAAAAGTTTTACAATGGAAGAATGGGGGGAAATGCCACAGACATGTACAGACGATATCGAGCCCAAAAATGTATCATTTATCTGTTTTTTAATGAAGATAAGTCAATATACTATTTATCGTGACAGCCCTAGTAACAAGCCGCCACATAAATTAAAAGAAAAAAAAGGATATTTTTTGCAACCCATAAAACACTCTTTAAAAATACTGTTTTCCCAAAGATCAGTGGTTGTTTTAAGCATTGAATAGTTTTTCAGCTAAAGTCATGCCCAAAAGATCTCATTTTCACTCAAAGTCATTTTCATAGACTCAGGTACTTAATATTGAAAAAAACCTAACTTGGAAAAGCTTGCGACTCGCTGCAAATTGTTTCACCCCCCACTTTATAAAGGCCAACACTTTGCATGTTACAAAACAGTTTTACAAATGGCAAAGTTTTGTCAAAGTGTTTTAAATAGAAGTTTGATTGTTCTGAGTTAAGCTTTGTCCACAGTAGCTGTAAGACAAGGGTTCATTGTCTTTCCATTTAAGCTGCTGTTAGTGGCTTGTTGACATTGAGCTTTATTGAATTAATCTAGAGGCTTATTTAATATGCTTAATTACAGTGAGCCGAGTGGCCTTCATTAGGATCAGTGCGAGTGGCAGGCTGCTGGGGAGCCATGTTACATTACTGTGTATGTGCAGAGTACTGATGGAGTGTTGTATTTCAATTATATTAGTACACTCCCCTCGGGTGAGCTTAGCCACACGCACCCCCACGGATATGTTGTCAAACAGTGACTTGTGCTATGAACGTATAATTGCATGCATAACCTATCTCACTACAGGCTGTGGTAATTACACCGTCAGCCTTTGCTCATGAGCATTACACAGGATATACCTCTAAGAAACATAATCAAAGTCATTTTTCATGTATCTGTTTATTTCAAATCATTTTCCTCCCCAAACCCTGCTGCATTTTTGGTAATATTGGCTAAGTCCAGTTTGATTTTGTGCTCTTACGATAAGCCAGTGTGAAGAGGTCAGAAGTCCCCTTCCCGACCCCACATCACTGTCACTATAATCCAATATGCAATTTGCAAGATGAATTTCCTCAAACTCTTGTATCTATTATTCGAACTGTCAGAGAGCACTCAGACCTGGAAACACACGCCGCACCGTCTACAGTGACGTGTCTGCTGTGTTTGTGTGTGTCCTGTGGGGGCATCACTCTGCCGAGGCCTGTCACAGAACAACACTCTGACATTTTGGAAGAAAATGAGCTTTGTTCGTCCAGCAAGTGAATTATTTATAATCCCGCTCATTCAAAATAAAAAAAAGCAATTTAGCTCACACTCCACTGCCAACCCTCTCTGTAGTTTGGAAAGTGATGCTGCTGGATTACCGAGCCTTCGAATTACAACTGTATCATTCACGTGGTCAGGACAGTGAAAAGAAGTACTTACAGATGTGTATAAGAAGCCCTCGCTGTTCATGGCCAGGTAGAGTTTTGTCTGCACTCCCTGGATGGCGACCACCCGCAGCCCCACGGGAATAAGGTTGAACATGGCTGAGAAAACACAATGTGACATGAAGATCATTGTTCAGAATAAAAGCCTTTGACGACTTGTTTCCTACAACGTGACATACATACATGTACATAGGACTAAATCTTGGGAGGATCTCAACCAATAGAAATAAAGAACGCCTCCAGTGAGTCCTCTAATAAACCTACTCGCAATGACATTTCCTACAGCCAGTCCTGAGTTTGCATCATACCCATTGATATAGGATATTTATTTATATACTGTATATATTTATTGTTTTGGCAGCCACGGTCCTCTATTCACACCCTCCTCAGAATTGTCTCGCACTGGTTACTATAGCTGGGATAAAGCCTGTTTTACAAGATAATGTTGCCTCTGATGACAAGTGGATTATTTTGTTGAGGATAGTTTCTACATTCCCAGGTTTTGCTCCAGTATTGAATCATAATTTGGTTCAAGAATATTACATTAAGATATTTTTTTAAAACAATTATTATTAACTGTTTGGAAAACAAACAGATTGCACATTCTGCGGAGGTGCCAAGAGACAATACTGTACTTTTGGTGTCTTGCAAAGTTTTGCAACTTTTAGGAACACTGCTCAGTGCTGCAGTGCAGACGTTTTATGGTCCGGGGCCAAAAAGTTACAGATGCAACTATCAGCACAAGTTTTACACCGCTATAGGGACACTCTTGCACTGCTTTTTGTAGGTTCATTTTTTTCACACAAATTCTTTTCATCTCTCTGAATCTCAGTTCTCCATGAAGCTCCTTACACGACTTTTGTACTCATCTAGTCCACTTCGATTGAGCAGGATAACGTATCCTCCAGGTGACGGCGGGGCAGGGGAAACTCAATTACCAGGCGGCTGAGGGAGCACCTGAGCACCAGTGGAGTGGATGACAGGGCAGACACCCACAGCGTTTGGGTGAAATGTGAGGAGGCCCTGGGGACAGCTGCCATGATTGATCCGCCCACCAGTACCAAACAAGTCAGGACAATTTACAGTGAACCTGCTTTTGTGTCTGGAGACATTTAAAACATTTAGCTCACATATGGAGGGTCAAACGATAGAGGATATGTGTCTTACAGTTTCCTCCACAGGAGACTGTGAGAAGCTGTAGCTCTTCTTTTCTTTGACACTTTCTCCTCCTGATACTGCTGCTATAAAAGGGGTCAGAGGTCACGAGACAAGCTGGAGACAGTGTTCAAAGGGACTGTCATTATTACTGTCTCAACAAGGGTTGACAATAGTGATGGCTGGTCCATATTTTCAAACAGAGAGATGGACATTTAAGAAGGGACAAATATACAAATCAAACCTGTACTCTTACTTTAAAATCACATTACTAGCAGGTCACACTCATGTAACATTGTAAGTTGAGTGTGTATTATAGTAGGTCCTCTCCTACCATCATAAGACTCCAGTATCTCTAAGAGGACTCGACTCTCCGTCACCATGGAGACAAGCGCACCCTAACAACGCTATTTTTGGAGCGGTGCAAAGAGCTTCACTCTTCCTGTTTAGACACACTTTAATTTTCTTTTCAAGAACTATGTTTCAGGGATGTGGGCCAGTTGTTATGTAAGCGGTGTCATAGATGCAGTAGCCAGAGAGAAAAACACATCAGCACTTGGTCATTATTGAATTTACTCCAGGATTCAGACTGAAAACAGAGCTGTCATTTCAGAGGCTTTCAATCTGCTGACTGTCAATTACACGGATCATCAACGTTCTTTCAATGTGCCGTGCAGAGCCTTTCACTTCAGCTGTCGTCCTATCAAGTTAGTGATATAGCTGAATATATTCATCTGCAGTGTAACAGCTGTTTTATCTCACAGTAAGTTGCAGTTTAGCTAAGGCTAGGTCTTAGTGTGGTGTGTTTGTGGTTTATTATTATATAAAATGTTTTTTATTTGTATAACATTATTTTATTTATTTATATAATTTAAAAATACTATATATTCAGAACACTTTAAAGCTTTGTCACAATTATAATATTTCTTACGAGTACATTGTTGCTCGGTTATGACAGTAAAACTTGAATAATCAATGGACCTCATTCATGAATGTTTTCCACTTTAAGAAGTTTCTGGAGAATAGTACGTCAGATTCACAAAGTGTTCTGAAGCAGCCATATCCCTCACCAAATTCACAAAGGTGACACATCCTGGCCTATTGTACATGTTTTAAGTGGTGGGGAAAACTGGAGCATCCAGAGGAAACCTACAGACACGTGGAGAACATGCAAACTCCACACAGAAAGGCCCCGTCCAGTGATCGAACCCGGGACCTTCTAGCGGTGAAGCACAAGCGATAACCGCTGTGCCACCATGAATGCATGAGAATGGAATACAAAGGCACCTTTTTCTTCTTGTTATATTAGAAGTAATATTTTAAGTAAAGTATGTTTTAAGTAAGCAAAAGAACTTAGTACCATTAATATAAAAAATATTAATTCATATTTCTATTATTAATATTGACTAATTAATATGAATTAATTAAAAATGCTTAATTGTTTAAACTTCACTTATTTTTTCTTTTCCCTAAAATGATCTATTTGATTTTCATAGTGAAATATCACAATGTTCACATCATTTTATGTTTGCTTTTTTTTACTTTTCCTATAGTAATTGTTAAACTACTTTGACTTGCACTTAATTGGTTTGTTTAAAAGTAATATTGCTCTTACTGTAGATACTGTATTTCGGCTGCTGTCCTCACCTCTGAGCATGTGACCAGGAGCTGAGAGCAGCATTGACCTGGGAAAGTCTCATTTAGATTAATGCTATCTCTGCTCTATACCACGACTGATCAATATTATTCTCTCGAATATGTTAATGAAATAGTTGGGAAATTGTTGTGTTAAGAGTCCTCCTGACTGTTGTTCTTCCAGAAGAACATGTTCAGCTAAGAACACATTTTGTGAACGCCAAACATCTTCCAAATAAGTGCTTAAGAACAAATGTGTGCATAAGAAGATATCATGAATGAGGCCCAATGTAATTTTTAGGAGAACATTTGAGAATAAAGTCTAAATGAGTGTCAGTGAGACTCACTGTATCCATTGTCCTCCTCCTTGGTTCCATCGATGGTCCCGTCAGCCTGCAGCTGGAGGTGGAAGCCCTGTCGGCTGTACAGCTTTGTCACAATCCCCTTCAACTGGGGCTCTGTAAAAGCACACACAAACACAAACTGGATTCAACTTTCGTGTAGGATTTAAGATTTTATAAAGATAGCTGGAAGCTGTCAGAACACACTCTGTCCCTTTATATCAAAGTTGTCACCTTTACCAAAGTTTCATGAGCTACTTTTTTCTAGATAAAACCTTTGTGAGAGACAAAACGACATGGATAAGGCAGAAATTCTGATATTTTCATTTTGTACCCCTCCCAAAGAACACCAAAATACTGTGCTGGTTTCTCTGAATGCATAATTAACGCTCCACTCTAGGAGTCAATATTTTCAATAGAAGTGCTCCTGTCTCGCCTGTCTGTCTGTGTCTGTGTGTTGGAGCTGAGTGCTCTCTATTCCCCAGTTATTGTCCCAAGTGGAGTGTCCTTTACTATGGTTTACCACACCTTTCATCTATCCTTTCATCTCACTTACCTTTCAAAACCGCCCTTTCCACTATGGATAAGGTTATTTCTACTGCACCGTGCGCTTAGGGAGGATCAGAAAACTCCAACTTTGTCAACTCAAAGTGCACTCTCATATAAATGAGACAACCATAGCGAGTGAGAAAAGTTTCATCAAGTCTTTGGAAGGACACAAATCAATCACATTAGTTCATATTGATATATATTAACTAATGTTTGATATAAATTAACTAATATTTAAGTCGTAAATCTTGATTTATGACTGTAGACTTAGCTAAAGAAACTTTGAAACTTGAAGAAGGCAATGCAACATTTCTGACTGGATTATATGATGCTTTGTGGAGAGTTTACATCACTGTGAGAGCTGCAGTGTTATATGACAAGAAGCTGTCATAATGAAAGCAATGACAGAGAATAAAAGTGGTCTAATTCATTTATACACAGTCAGTTACAATATCTTCGAAGTGATATCACAGTGGCGAGTGTTTAGGTCAGGACAGACTGCACTGTTATAATAAATGACGCTGAGAAAAGCAGTCTCCTGCGCTCTACAGACCTGGGCGTCTTCTGCCTCTCTTCTTGGAACCGAAGAGTTTGACTCGGGAGAACACATTGAGTCTGTTCGGTTTGTCGCAGCTTCCTTTGGTTTTATTGGGACTGCTCACGCAGCGGCAGGCGTTAGTCTTTTCCCGCTCCCTCGCCTGCCTCTTCTGCCTGATGAGGGAGCTGGCGATAGCCGCTGCCATGGCCAGCTTGGCGGCAGTGTGGGAACACTTCTTGAGTCAAATCTCACCCCGTTAGAACCCAGAGCACTGGATTCAGGAGGGCGATTCCCAGCAATGGAATCACTAACTTTCCCCCCACCCCCCTTTACACCTTCAAGCAGTTCACGACACAGTGGGCTGTTAGGTAACCTTCTAACGAATCATTTTTGAATCCTTATCATTTCAATAAAAGCCAGTCCAAGAAAGAAAAAACAAACAGTCCACTTAAAGCGATTCGTAGAGACGCTCACGCCGCGCGACATGTCCCCATCCTTGAGTCCACACATCAAAGCAAGGGTGAACTACCGCGCAGCGCACATGGCTGAAGCAGCAGAGTGAATGGAGTTGAGCGCGGCCCCTGGCTGGAAACACCTGTTTGTTGCACCTCCTTTGTCTCCTCACTCACTGCCATCGTCTGAGCGCCATCGTGGCTCTGACTGAAGTACAGTCAAGATATTGGCTCAAGTGCTCCATTGTGGACGACCACACTAACTAAACTATGCTCCGAGTATCCCTCCTACAACAAGCAGCGAGTAGTGAGAGAAGGAGGGGTGCACAGACACTAGCAGTTATTGCGCACACGCCTTATAGTAGGCTACACAATGGGATCATTACACGCGCCAATGTGTAACAGCGGTCAGATGGTTTTCGTTCATTCTAAAAACTGAGCACACACAGCAAATATCGTCTCTGAATCAATTTCAACACAATCACTGACAAAATAGGGTTATTGAGGTGTTTTGTTGTTGTTGTTGTTGTTGTTGTTGTTGTTGTTGTTGTTGTTGTTGTTGTTGTTGTTTTTTCAAGCTATAAAAGCTGAAATATGCATAGCCCAGTTTGAACTTTCACTCAAGAAAAACAAAAATACATATGTTTTGTGTCAGTGGTGCTCTTGTCTGTGGTTGGATGACTTTTAGCTAACCAATGCTGCCCTCTAGAGTCAACATATAAAAATGCACCATCGCGCCAACTGTCCAATTGCTTCGATATGTCTAGAATAAATTACACAGGAGAGTAATTCGTCTAGAAGTTGTGAGATAGACCTTTTCTCGCGAAATAAACGAGGGAAAAACGCTTGAGTGCAAACATGACAATCAACATAGGAAATGATATTAGTCAATATAAGCGATAGGCCTGTTCTATTTCTGAGCGTTTGAATATGGGACGAATACAATTAACTCAAAGTAGCCTACAACAAAACAACATAACTTTGAAACCGTAAACTGATCTCATGGATTGGAACGACATGACAAATGTGTTTTCAGCACCATGGACAGCTCCACGGCGGTTATCGACGAAAAGAGACCAAACAATCAAAACAATGTTGAATATTTTATACATGTACTTGCTCTATTTCAAGAACACACGCCGCAGTGCAACTTGTGCACCAATCTGGAGACAGCACATGTCAAGGAATCAGAGCAATCCACTTACAGTAAAGGACGCGTACCTGACACTGCTTTTCTGAGCGGAAAACTCATGTTGGCCTTGTCGAGCGAGAGTTGAGATTGTCCGGGGTTTACGCGCAGTCTTCCAGCTGAGTGCAGTGAGCCGACTTCTCTCACATTTAGACAAAAACTTCAATCCGTTCCCAGAATAACACAACTCTCCGCGGCGCAGCGATGGGGCATGCAGCGTCGAGGCGTGGCCACACAACTGGGAGATCGTTACGGGACATTAGCGACATGCCATTATGACTTCTTAAACGCTCATTAAACATTCATTCGGGGGTCTCGTTGATCCGGAAAACAAAGAAAACGCGTTGTGGCCGCTTGAAGAAATAGACTGGAAATGCTGCAAAGATTTGACTTCCTCGCATGGGCCAGATATGGCTTTGCTCTCATGTTACAAAACTGATGTAAATTGATCCGATAATGCGTTGAGTAAACCGGTTACGCAGGGCCCTCCACTTTCAACGGAAATATATTGATGTGGCATAAGTACTGAGTGGAAGGATTCACAGTCTATATTCTACAGCACAGTGAAGGTTTAAAGACAGAGGAACAGCTGTGTGTCCCGTGAGACTGCTTCAGATTTTGGAAAAGTTTTTGGGAACTGCATCAATTGGGCTATTCATTTACTTGTTTGTTTGTTTTTTTGCTTTAATTACAGCCTATAGTGAATACGTGATTGGTCACATTAAAGTAATCAGTGATAATGTTTATTTGAAGAATAAAGTTGCTGACAAAATGTATCGAAAAGGTTTTAACTATCTGCAGTCGTATTTGAGCAAAGAACCACAATTTCCCTGTTTATTCACTAGAGGGCGCACGTAAACAAGAAACAAACCATGTTGCCTTGAATGAACCGCTTGGTTTCACTTGTCCAACATCAAAGTAACAGAAAATCATTTTTATTTTGCCTTTGGCTGAATATAAATGTTGGTAAAATGATATGATGCACATGTTTAAGTCCGACATGATAACTCTTAAAGATTTTACTACGCTGAGCTGTAGAGTGTTTTCATAAAACCAACAACAGGTCAAAACGTCATAACTCATTGGAATGTAGCTTATTTGATTTGACTCAAGCCACATCAAACCCTGGTCATACAGGATAATTATAACAATACTTTATGATATTCTGCATCTTTCTTTCACCAACTCTTTGTAAAGATTTTTTTCAAAAAGTTAAATCTAAAGCATGTTATTTAAAGATACACATACATGTGTCTTAGAAAATATGTCATACTAAGGGCCTACATGAAACAACTTTGAAATAGATAAATCAAAATCCCACTTGAGGACTTGATAAACTCCGATCATAACAATAATAACAATAACTATAATAATAATAACAAAGCACTGGTTTTATATAGCGCTTTTCTGGACACACAAAGACGCTTTACATTGCATTTTTCATTCACTCCTTACTTATTGGTGGTAGGCTACTATTGCAGCCACATTGTAGCATGGGGTAGGCTGACGGAAGTGAGGCTGCCAATCTGCGCCATTGGCCCCTCTGGCCACCACCAACTCCTCACTCACACACCATATTTACCCCAGGCTCCCTTAAGTTCCGAAACGGTCTCCCATTCAAGTACGAACCAGGCCCTTCCCTGCCTAGCTTCTGAGATCTGACAGTAGATGATTCTTTGGTATGGCTTTTCTTTTAAAAGCTGATCAAGTTTAACCTTGTTGGATTGGCAACAAGTGAAAACACTGGAATTGCGACTAGCTATACTCAACAGCAGCACAGCAGTGCAGTTGGGAATATTTGTGTTTCTCATAAAGATCAGCAAAGGGTCACTGGCAAACATGGCAAAACTGTAATTAACCCAAGCAACCAGTGGAAGAAGGTTCTGGCGCCCTGCTGTTCCTTACCGATCTTCACCACTAGATGGAAGTGACTAAACAGATGAAGTGCTTAACCAAGGTTAGACATCACATTGACCTTTGGACTATTAAATATTGTCCAACTAAATGAAGCGCTTCATATTTACAATGTAATTCTCTCCAGGGTTGAATGAATTTTTAAATTCAGAGAGGAAAGTGGGCCCCAGCCCTGAACACTGAGTAAATAACAGGATAACCTTGCTCATGGCCTGGAATAGAGGTCACAGTATCTACTCCTAAGCTGTGCTCTTTGACTTTCATGTATTCGACAGTGATCACAGTGCGCACTACAAAGGGAGTATTTTCTAGGTTAATATCTGCTATAGCGATGGGGTGAAAAAGAATTGATCTGTCCAAAGCTCAAGGGACGCTCAAACCTCCAAAAGCCTGGAGGCAGTGTCGAGCTGCTGGCTGCTCATTCAGTCAGCACTGGTACAGTAAATCCATTACAACAGCAGCTTGCATGCTAGGCCACCAGTGCCACAGTGATACCACGCGTTACCATGGAGACAGCGCATACGTAAGCGACTGTGTGTGTGAGAGATAGACCAGGGGAGGAGAGGGGGGTGGTCATATGAGTGTGGTGAATGGGGGTTGGGAATTACAGAGGAAGAAATCATCAGTCAGTTATGGTTCCAGCAGAGGAGGAGACAGGCACAAGCCAACTGCAATGATGGTGTGATGTCCCTCCCTTCACAGCCCCTCCACAAGCCGGCTATGGTTAGAGGAGGCTCAATCTGTCACCTCTCTTCATCTACTCTTCTCAAATCACAGGAGGGGGCATAATGCAAAATGCAATAGACATAACACAGGCAAGGCCAACAAAGAGATGTATTTATGTATACACGAGACCTATGTGTAAAAATGTAGAGGTCAGACTAATGGAAATAATAACATTAATGACATTAGTGGATTAGACTGATATAGTTTCTCTGTCACTGTTGGCCTTGGGCAGACTAGCAGTCATCCTCTGCCAAATGTTTAGCCATTTCAAGTCCTGCCTGAAGCCTATAAGCATGGCCCTTAGTAAAACATATTTAGTCATAGCTGTGCTGAGTGCGGCATGGTCAGTGTAAACAAGTGTTTAGCCTAATGACACAACAGACTGGGATCGAACCACTCACCTAGGATAAAGCAACCTGCTCTATACCACCTGGGCCACTGCCGCTGTTCACAAGCCCAATATGATCTTCTTCTTCTTTTTAATATATATTTTTTTTTTAACAGTAAACCCGTGACCACCAATCGTTTGTTTCGCTAATTGTTTCAACACCACCTTCAAAACTTGTGGGTGTCCTGGCAGCTATATACAAAACAAACAAAATGCTGGGTGTAGGACAGAAGCTTAAAAGCTGCCAGATGCTATTTTCTGCTTCACATTTGGACAACAAATAAATATTTAGTTAAAGTCTAGAGCCACATGAATTCTTCTTCACAAAAGCAATCAAGTTAAAATGAAAATCCAATATTGTCGACGCTGTAGGCTGTTGTTTTTGCCAATAAGGGTTATGAAATATCAATGAGATCATATGTACCACGTCACCGCAACACTCGATTGTACATTTGTGCATCTCACACCTGCAGCCAAGAAGAGCCCTCCAGTGTATGTGAGTCAGTCTGCAGAATTGAGGATTGTGCCTGAAAGCTCCTGTGACTAACATGGGAGGGAGGTTAGGCCAGCAAAATATCTCGGATGCAAAACTCAAGGGATATGTATGTCAGAATAACTGTTTAATTTTTAGCCAGAAGACAAGTGGTAAGAAAAGTGTAATGTGCTACAGCCACAGTTACTATTGTTGCTACACATTACACTCTGCTGTCGTATACTGGCTACTTAATGAAGCTCCTGCTGCTTTTGATGTTACTCCAAGCATTTCTACGATGCTAAGCTAAATATAAATATAAATCATATGTTTTTAAAAGATTGATTCTTAAGGTTTTGAATAAGTTTGAGTATCATCATGGGACTACAGTGCTTCAATTGAGACTCATTGCCTCAATTGAAGAAGGAGGGTTTTTTTTGGACTAAGACTGACAGAGTTCACCATGTGTCCATGTTTCGTCCATGCCTTGGTCTTTCCTATACCTCCATAAATAGATAAGACGGGCCCATACTGGTATAATAACACCAGCACGGTTTGAGTTTCCGGTTTGAGTTTTCATGTTTCTCTCCTCGTTGCTGGATGGGTTTCCTCTGGCTGCTGCGGTTTGCCTCATCATCCAAAAACAAGTTACTCCTCCAGCCAGGTGATTCTGACCATCAGCCTGGCTCCTCATGTGGAGATGGGTCCTCGGGAGCTGGCGGTGAACATGTGCTTTTGTTTGTTTGTCACGTTTCGGCTGAGTGCAAACCATAGTCATCAACTCGCCTACAGGAGGACCGGCTCGGGACACGGACAAACACGGTGGGATACATAAAGTTTTAAGTTTATAGAGCGTATAAAAGCCTGTAATGCTAAAGGAAGAACACGAGGCGGCATGTAAATGAGGAAAGAATGCCATAGGAGTAAATAAAAAAACATGTCTCAGTCGACATCCTTTTTTAATAAGTGACGCCCTCTTGCTAGTGGCGCAGGCACATAGTTCAAAAGCTGCTCCACATGCAGCAAGATGACATGTGTCGTTTGGAGCAAAGCTGTCCTTGCGCCAGGTCTGACCCTTTATCTTAATGTATACAAAAAACTGCGAATATTTTTAAAATCACACAAGAGCATTCACAAGATGACACCCCACAACTCACATGTGAATCATGAGGAAAATGTATTAGCTTGCAGACTATTTCTTTATATGTCTTTGAAGTTATTTCTGTCCCATTAAGTAGAACAGTCTGGAAATGGATGTGCATTACACAGTAAAGGGACACCTGCTGTACAGCTCCTCCAGTACCAGCCTGCCAAAATGCTCAGACCCAAAGTTTATTTTAATAAGTCTTTACTAATTTTAGTGCTTCTCAAAACCCATAAATATAGTGCATCTCAGAAGATGTCCTAGATAGCACCAACAAAATGACACATCAAAATGAAGAAAGGACTTGGATTAAACAGAAGACAGCGTCACAATTACTGTTGACCTGAGGACGTCGCTTTGAGAAAAAGAAAAACATCAGCTTGTTTTTATAAATATCATTGTTTTGAAAAAGACTGATAGAAGTTCTATTAAGTCCATCTTTTATTAGCTATGCGCTTAAAATAACTGCAGTTTATTTTTACAGTATAATCAATAAATAACAGGAGAAAAAGTGAGAGATGAAGTATAGGCAGACTCATCGCTATCCACAATGAGCACGATGAGGTTGGCATCGTCCTTAAACTTAAATCAGTTTTTACAGACTTGGAGTCTGGAATAATAATGACCATAGTTGTACATCGGAGTTGTACAGTATATATGTGGTGGCACTCTGTATGGGTAAGGCTATGTTTTCTATACTGAAGACAGGAGAAATAATGGGAACATGATGACAATGGATGGAGGAGAAGCACAGTTGGAACAGGTGGGAGGAGCTGCTGGCTCTGATAGAGAACAGTGGAGTAAAGAATGTAGGCCAAATCACAGCAGCAACAGCTCACAGCTATCAAGCCTCCACTGGGCACAAAATGAACAGTAAGATGAGGCAATGGCCATAAATGCCGCTATTGTTCAGCCTACATGCAGATGTTCATCCTCACGGGTGGCACGGTGGTGCAGTGGTTGGTGTTCCTGCCTCACAGCCAGAAGGTGCGACAAAGCGACCAAAGAATAACAGAAATGTGTGACGAGAAAGGAACACAAATGCCACAAAAGAGCAACAGTAAAGTGACAAAAAAGCAACAGAAATGTTACAAAAAAGCAACAGAAATGTGACAAAAATGTGTGACGAAAAGACAAAAAGCAATGCAAAGAAATGTAAAAAAAAAAAGGTTGCGACAACACGGCAACAACGCAAGGAAAAAGATCAGTTCAAATCAGTTTTGTAGGTCCAAGCTTTAAAGTGAGGCGTTACATAGGCTGTAACCTTTTAGATTTGGGTGAAGCTGAACTGTAGAAAATGCATTTGGTTAAGGCGGGGGTTAAGAGGTTAAGGTGGGGAGTATACTTTTCATACTATTTTCCAGTACACGCAGTAAAGTAGTCTTTCATTTTCCAATGCACTTTTCTTTTTTTTCCCTTTTATATCTAAATTGGTACACAGACAATATGAACATTCATATTCATATTCATCAGTTTAATTACTGTGTCTTGCCAAAGGACACAATGACAGCCTTCATGTCTCTGAATAGTTACCGTTTGTAATTATCGTCCAAAGCTGCGACACAGACATTACTCTAAGCTTTGTGTTTGTTGTCAGGTTGTCATGTTTGAAGAAGGAGTAACACCATACAGCCATGGCCCGATTCCAATCTGTGGCTGCAAAGGCCTTGACCTCTGAAGCCTGCAGTAATTACTCTTTACTGTGATCGAATTGCTGTGCTGTGCCCAAAGGAACTCACAGCTGAGGTTGTACTCAAGCCAAAGACAAAAAACAAATGTGTGACAAAATGTACGTCCAGCCACACACTTCTGTCGGCCTTGAGGGTAAATCTGTGCACGAGAATGGACGGCTAAGTGCTGCACAAGGGCCCAGGGGTTAGACTGCAGTGACCACCATGCTGACCTTGAACTTGTGAGTCCTGGCTGTGACTTTTTTTTCCTGAATGTCTCCTCCCACTCTTCATGCCATTTCACGCTTCACTGGGCTGTCTAATAATGCCTATGGGACAAAAAAAAAAAACGCCCAATGCACTCGCAGCTGGCTGGACTAGCTCATAACTGAATGTATATTTAAAAGCTCTATATCTGATGCTTTTGGAATCCAATTTGCCTTGTCCTTCAGTATATTGTAAAAGCGCATACACAGTTCTCTATCTCTATTGATTTCTATCATTGCAGGCTACAAGCTAGTTGTTGTTGGTTAGGTTACCTGAAAGAAATCTGGTGTAGGGCTTCTGATGAATGAGGACCATTGTGTGTGTTTAGGTCACACTAAGCGGTGTATGCTTGGAGCCAGAATGAGGTACGACACTGACCTGTTATGGTTTTATAGTGAATCTGAAGAACCTCTGTCTTCCTTGTTGCTGCCCATTACAACACTCAGGACACATGTTAAGTGTTCAGCGCCCGTAAACACCACATTAACCCCCGCTAAACCGATTTATCATTCTATAAATCAAGTTTTAATTTAGTTCTGTAGCTTAATCGAGCCTGAGAGAGCTGTCAGCCCATATACAGCATGGCTTGACGAGATGTGTGAATAATTGTCTCTGCAGCGGCTGGATTAACATAGGCTGCTGTCAGGACTAAGGAGCACACTGTACTGACCATATGCCACATGTACAGCTCAATAAGGCTCCTGGTATGTACTGTTTTGCACACAGTATTTGGCAGAACTTTCCTGTTCAAATTCTTTCTGAGGGTGCATTGAAGAACCTTTTGCAGATATGACTAGGACTGTTTGAAAGTCCTTTGAAACAAATTCATAATAGAGTGATCAAACGTCGTAATTTGAACTGGAATGTTTAATGTTTGTCATAATAAATAAAAAGACATGTAGCTGATTCATGAACTTAGACATAACTTTTATTCAAACCTTTTCGCAAACAAAAACACTTCACCTCCAGTTTCCTTTAACCCGGCATTGCGTCATAGAAGGGGGTGTGGCCTCGCCCAGGGGGAAAATAGAATCTTTTGGGAAACACAGTTTTTCACACTTTTTTGCCATTTTCGGGTGGAATATAAACTTATTTATCACATACAAATAAAGTCAAGTCTAAATCGGGTCCATATGGATATTTATTCACAGCAGATTGTTCAGTAGAAGTGAAATAACGGCAGTCATAATTTTTGTATTTGTGTATTTATGGGCTGTTGAACCACTTTGCCCCTCTCCATGTCTTTTTACCATATTCATAATTCAGCATTTGTTTAAGTAGTTTTTGGATAGTTAGAGAAAGTTTAGATTTTTCTCAAAATTGTTTTCCCCCTTAACTGTTTTCAAACATGACCATATATGGGCAGTTCCAGAGATGCCGTCTGTCAAAGAACTGGCGGTAAACCTGTCGATTATGTAAAGTCTCATGACGATTATCGACATTGACCAAAGTAGAGATTTCGATTACATTTTGATGAATTGCCCAGTCCTGGTTGCAGCCTACCTAACAGGCCATCCTGCTGCACCTCCACAGTAACTATCAGTCTTGGTGTGGAAACTGGATTATTTGTACTCCATCTCTGGGAAGTCTAAGATCTGCAATGAACCCCAGTTCCTTGTTATACAATTTTGAACAGTTTGATGTTCTGAGTAATCATGTTTCCCATGCATGCTTTAGTTTTATGTTTCTTACTTTGAGGCCCTTCTCAGAGCGCGGCTGTGGTAATTCAGCTGTTACAGTATGGTGATGGAGAGCAGTAACGTGCTGTACATCAAACTGCCGCACAGTGAAGAAGCTTATGGATGTAGCACATCAGAGCAAGCTGCCTTGTCTGAGTTAGTGTGTATGAAGGGTAATGAGGCTGGACCACTGAGTCTGAGGAGCAATCTCCATGACGGGGCCAAGGGTTAAAGCAACATCAAGTACTAAGAGGTGCTGAAGAATTGTTGTTTTATGAACAACATGCACCAGAGTCATCCATTGTCCGGACACCTACATTTACTGCAACCTTGACAGCTGACCCTGAGAACTGCTGATGAGAACAATGATGTACCACCACCTCCACACATAACACGTATAGAGCATGATACATTATGTATGCTGTACAGCTCGTCCAACGCCAGGTCCACAACAATTCAACTAGAAACCACTTATTCAAAAAACAACAACAACAAAATGTTTGCGATACAGGTGAAACTCGGAAAATTTGAACATTGTGAAAAAGTTGAATTATTTCTGTAATTCAAATTAAAATGTGAAACTAATATATGATATAGACTCATGACATGCAAAGTGACATATGTCAAGCCTTTGTTTTCATTTGGATGATTTTGGTTATAGCTTGTAAAAGCCCCAAATTCAAAATCTCAAATTCAAAAGAATATTACATGAAATCTTTTTTTTTTTAATTGGTTTGGGCAGGCTGATGCTATCAGGCACTGCTGAGGTGTCATGGAAGACCAGGATGCTTCAACCAGAGGAATATGACATCTGAAGCCCATGTCCAGGATCCATCTGTGTGTGGTGGCTCTTGATGCACTGACTCCAGCCTCAGTTCACTCCTTGTAAAGGTCCCCCACACTTACTGTATGATAGCCTTTTCCTGACAATCCTCTCCAGACAGCAGTCATCCCTGTGGCTTGTGCACCTTTTTTCTTCCAAACTTTCTATTAATGTGCTTTGATGCAGCACTTTGAGAACATCCAACTTATTTTGCTATTTGTTTTTGAGGCTTTCCCTCCTTATGCAGGGTGTCAGTGATGCACAACTGTCAGGTCAGCAGTCTCCCTCATGATGGTGAACTACTGAACCAGACTGAGAGACCATTTAAAGTCTCAGGGACACTTTGCAGGTGTTTTGGATAAATTATCTGATGAAAGGGTGACACTTTGAGCCTACAACATAGTCCCTTTTCACAATATATTCAGATATTTAGAATTTGCGTTTTTTAGAAACTTTAAGTCCTAATCATCATGCAAGTGAGATATATCAAGCCTTTATTTGTTATAACTTTGATAATTATGGCTCACAGCTTGTAAAACCCCCAAATAAAACATCTCAGAAAATACATAATATAATAATAATAATAAAATATTTTGAAAATGGACAGTAAACCATGATCATCAAAATTAAAACAAACAAAGGCTTGACATGTCACTTTGTCTGTCATGACTCTATAACATACATTAGTTTCACTTTTGAAGTTGTATTACAGAAATAAATTAACTTTTTTTACGATTTTACAAATTTTCCGAGTTTCACCTGTATGTAAATTTCCAAGCATTTATAGCATCTGAGCTAGGAAACACTTTTGTATGTACAGTTAGTTACCTGGCATGTGGCATAACTTCTGATATTAGTTAACTACAGCAACTTGGCACAATAAAGCCATGTGCAAACTGTATGTAGTATGTACTGTTGAAATAAAATGCTTCCTCACTGTACCCACTGTTTGCTAATAGCCGATACTAACCTGGAAATGTGAATGGTAAAAATAGCTACATTGCTATTTTCAGAAGAAAGCAGCACTAAAATTACATCTATTAGGGAAAAAAGGGCTCGATTCATCCCGTCAGATGAAAAGAAGATTGACTCACAGTGAAGCACTCTGTGGTGATGAGGCTCGTCACGAGAAATTCACACACAACACACACAATACTCTCTTATATTACCGAAGTATGAGATGAAATTGCTTCAAGACAAAGACTTTTACTAGGTAACCATGTAATTAAAAAAAATCATGCGGTATACAATCAATTGCATAGCATAATTTTTAGCATATATTTAGCCTCATTTAATTTTGTTTTCACTTTATTTAACCAGTAAAATCCCATGGGCAGTTTGCAACCCTACTTTACACAGATATTTTGCTTTACAGAAGATATCGGCTTACCAAGTAATCAAGACATGTTTAAAGGTAAAGAGAAGACTTCAATCCTTTGTTAAATACACCTTCAGCCATGTTATTTTTGGCTAAGAGTGAATTTTGATGACTTTGCAACGTGGCAATTCCCCATAATGTCATAATGTTAGAAAAAAAACAGCAATGTTGGCGAACGACAGCTGCTCACTCTCGTGTTGCTGAGTTAGCACTGTGCCCCGGTGCTGCTCATAATTAGCTCATCACTGTGAAAATGCACTCTTGTATGTTCTGCACTTTTCCCATTTAGCCCAGATTAAACTGTAGCCTCATTATGCTACCATCAGTAAATAAAAGAACATCATGTCCAGTCCATTACAGCAGCATAAGCCTGGATTATAAAGTCATTCTCCGTGGAGGTACTACCGCCTCCAATATTTTGACAGGGGATTTTGCAGGCTATGCGTACTCAAGGTTGAATACATTGAGAGCATTTAGCAGAGAAGGGATTGTAACATGGTGTCTGGTATGCAATACACTTTCCTTTCAAGTCGATGGCAAGGTTGAACGCTAACAAAATGACTGTCCTTGTCTATACACTCTCACACATGCACATTTAAACAAATAAGTACAGCTTTAATCATGCAAACTTCGTTATGTGGAATTATTCATCAGGTATACCTAACCTCTGAGGCAGTATTGACACTTGTCCTCCAGACTGATCTCTCCCGGCACCTTACATTACCACAGACATTATTCATTCATGCAGTCTATTCATGCACATTGACAAACACAGAGGCTTGTTAAATATGCAGAAAATAAAAAGAATAAACAAATCTTTAGTTTGATATTGTTTCGGCTGAGGACGCAACAACATTACAGCACTGGAGTGATTGAGGCTAATGGTTGAATGGCGGCGCGGTCCATTCTTGCACTGCCTGTGCCTGCAGAGCTATGAATGAGTGGGCAGTCGATGAGTTATCTAGTCAACAAAGCAGAAACACATTTGCGAGGGCCTTGATATTCGATCAGAGAAGTGCATCCACTAAACCTTTAAAATCGACTGCCTTGTCCGTGGTTCAGGGTGGAATTGTGGAAAACCTTGTGTGTTTTAGATTTCACACGTTTCTAAATCTATTTATCAGAACAATCTAATGGTATACCAAAAGGTGAACCTGTTTTTGAATTTTAGGGCTGTCCGATGCAAAGTGAAGATTCTGAGGATCTGCATTTTACTTGCGTAGTCTTTTTTGTTGTTGTTGAGAACTTATTGCTTTTACTCCACCTTATACATTTTAAAATCCTGATGATGAACACTCCAGAACAGTAGGTGGCAGTCTGCAGGTTAATGCCCCTGACTCATGACAAGGCAGAAGCTTCTGGGATGTTTCCACTGGCAGGCCCTGCCCAGCCCAGTGCCTAGTCAACCCGGGTAGGCGACCGTCCCCACTAGGCCAGGGCCAAACCAGTCTCATCAGGCACAAGTTTTGGGACCGACCTCTGGCTGTGGCCAAAGCGCTGAACCGAGACTAACGTGACGTGAACAGACTGCTGCTGTCTGACTGGCGAACGAGAGCGAGGACAGCCCTCACTATTAACATGCAGGTCATGCGGCTTTAATAGTTCACATCATACTGCTGTTGGAAAAGAGTGTTTTGCCGATGATTACTCTTAGCCGCTGTTAGCACAACTTTAGCTGGTGTTAGCATAACTTTAGCATGTTTCTTGCCCTCATAGTTCATCTTTTAGCTGCTTCTTTCCTCTTGTATTTGCCTTGACACCTATGAATTATTCCATGAACCCCACCAAATTTGTTTCCATCACATTGAAGTGTGTACATAGGTGTCTGTGAATTCATTTCTACTAGTAACACTACATTTTCTACAGCTATTACTTCAGTACTTTGACTTTTATTTTAATTGGGATATTATGTGGCCAGAAGTAAATGTACTTTTAAGTAATACATTAAAGAACTTTAATTACCACTGTCTATAGTCCTTGAGTAGTGCGACATCATCATATAAATCAAGTAAATGGCACCTATAAATTAACTACGAGCTGCCATCTTCTATTTTGGCACATGCAGTAGGATGCAGTTGTGCGGCTTGACAGACGGAAATGTATAATAGTACGGGTAAATTATGGATGAAACACTGTATTTACACATCAGGCCCTGAGGCTTACAGCATGTACGGTGAGCCCAGAGAATGCTAATGTAACAGGTGAGGTCTTTGGAGAACAGAGAGGATAGAAGTGCTGGCAGGACTCACTTATATCATTGGACACAATTTCGCCTGCAGCTGTATAGATAGACTGATCTTTAGTATGGCACTGAGGTTATACTCAGTATTCAGGGGGTAAAAAAGCATGTGTCCCTTTCGGCAAGATAGTCCACACACTGTGCCTAGTAGTGTCCAAGAAATGGGTCCATGAGAGTGACCAGATCTTTCAAATTTGCACCGGGCAGACTTTCAGAATTGGGAAGTGATCTTTGTTTAAGTTTAAGTTAATGAAATAGATCAAGGGAAAGTTCAACAGTTTTAAATCGTTTTCCTATGTCACTTCCTGTAGTGTACCATAAGGAAACATCACAAAAAATACCAAACTAATGAAAATTGGGTAATTGTTTTAGTACAATCTTTAAATAATTCTGTTTACTGCATGTTTAGCAGTGACAACTACAGAGTTATGAAGCTTATGAAATTGATTTATTTTCTTCATATGCCAGCAACATACTATACAGTAGCGGATCAAACTGATAGCATTAATGAGCACGGAGATTTTAGACATGCTGTTGCTATGGTAACAGTGTAGTACGCTTTCAAAACCCACAACGTCATTGAGCGTCATGTGCTCCCACAGACAACATCGCAGTATTTAAATGCACAAACGTCCTTGCGCATATTTAACCGGTGCCAAGCGCGAACCGGCTGAGGTGGAAGCCGGCAGACAGCGATATGTATGCACATGTATGCAAGAGTTTCATGCACTCAAAAAACGATGTTCCCCTAACATCTTATGCAAGTGTTGTAGTCTCCTTCCTTTGTAAATTCAGTCACGTCCAAGTAAAGCTGCAGTCAAACTGAATAATACATCTGTACTTCGCTCGCCAGACCTCCAATGTGATTTTTTTTTGTTTTGTTTTTTTCTATTGCTATCACACACGCTCCAGCATGCACATGTGTTCATGTGGATACGTATGTAAGCACTCGCTATCAGCAGGTCAACTCATCTGAAGAACGACAAAAAAAAAAAAAAAAGCAGTACCGGGAAGATGCACCGTATCTATGGGGGGCTTTGCCAAGAAAAGGCGATATCTACATTAGTGCATGAGGGGCGGATGATGAATGACGCGGTGGCAGAGGCTAAGTGCATGCTACACACTGCTGCGAGGGCTTTGTCGTTTCATGTTGTTGTTACAACTGTACATGGATTAATAAGACTGCAGAACACATGTGGCTGCAAGTGCTGCAATAAGAGAGACAATCGGATTGGGGGAAAGTGGGATTGTAGCAAATAAGAAATATGTTTAGAAGCACTGGAGGGGACGGATGGAGCAAATAGTCAAAGCTACAGGTAGAATCTGTTGAGAAAGACTTGCCGCTGCTATTTAGTCCACTTTATAAAACCGTTTAGTTTTTGTTTTTGACCAGGTTAATAATGATCATGAGGATGTGCTTTACTGTTGGATAATATACATTTTAACTTAATTTTTTTGTGTGTCCATGGGAAAGACACACCACCCATTTTGTCAGGGAGATTATCTGAGGGGAAAAGGCCTAAATCACTCCTATTTATAAACTGTGTCAGTACTGCAAGAAAAAAAAAAGGCTTAAAATTTGAGAGTGCCGAGCAGGTCGCCTAGATTAAAGAAGAACTAAGAAACTTGTTTACCTTAAAAAAAATCCTTTCCGTAGTCCCTCTGGGGGTAATACAAGTGTTAATGGGATGATTGGGGGGTCTTTCATCTCTCCCTGGTGTCTCTGGCCAGAAAACCACCCTCACAATTTCCCTGCTCTGGGTCGGAGAGGCAATACACACTAATGGAATCACAAAAAAGAAGCTAATAGGCTAACAGGCAAAGCTAGCTGTCAGTTTGAGTGGCCAAAAATATCTCCATTGTCGAATTGGGTTGTGGCATAATGTACAATATCCCTCTCTCCCTTTTCTAGAGGCACGAGTTACTTAGTTCTGATTTAAGGTCGTCACAATATTGGTAAACTGTTTTGGTGAAATGGTAAGTCAGAACATGTCATACTGCATTATGAGGCCAAACGTGATGGGATATGTATGGTGGATGGAAGGAGCACATAGAGAATAAGGAAGGGGTAGCAGACAAACCTTCAGGTGCTGCGCTCTCTTTGAGGACGGCTTGCTTCAGTGGGCAGCAGAAGATTTCATGACACTTTGCACGAAACGGGGACCCTTTATTCCTTATATCCGCGGAGTGGATGGAGTCCTGCCGTAGCATAATGTACTCCTGGGTACCTGGGGCAGCGTCATCCTGGACTGCGGTGGTGCCATAACAGAACGAAGGTGGGGTTAGAAGGCTCACCACAGAAACAAATGAAAGAAAACAACCAAAAAAAAAAAGGCAGAATCACAAGAAAATCAAATTCACAACTACAACTATAGCTTTATCATATGGAAAAGAGAGAAACATAAAGAACAAAACAACACTCAAAGCATTGTAAACAATAGGGAGACAATTGTATGTCCTTCAGTGCTGTAAGGGAAAAGTTAGGACACAAATGGGGGACAGGCAGGCAGCCAAAGGGTCATGGGGTGAGAACAGAAGTTAAAACAGAGAGGGCAACATGCAGGCAATTATTCATATGCTATTTTAATGCGTTTCTTCTGCAGATTCATATCACCCTTTTTCAGCAGATGCAAAGACATGCACATGCTTCGTTTTCTCCCACCCGTTTGTGTTAAGTGTACAGTGTTGGTTCACATAATGGACCTACATATCCTTTGCACTGTGGATTACAAAATTATTTCCAGCCACAGAACATATAACACCGTTGCCAATAAAGGTCTACAGTGCCTCTCGACGATACATAAACGACTAATCACAAAATAACTATAATGTTTCATTCACTCACATACTCTGATTTTAACTAACAATGATGTATAAAGAAAACGGAAATAAGACATGTCTTTGGTGCCTATCCAGCATCGATCAGTGCACACTCTGCATAAAGATCCAAACTTGGGGCCTCTCATATTCAACAATAACTGGCCACGATCCATTGTGCTGTGGCATTTAGCTGACAGTAGCCTCCCCAGCGCCTTTGGCCCATAAAACACAGCAGCAGCACAGCAAGCAAGAGAAGATAATCAGGGCTCCACACCCGGTGCAATTAATCACGACATGCCTCCGCTCCTGTGGGACTTATCAGTATCTGCTCCCACTGTACAGTGTGTGTGTGTGTGTGGGGGGGTACATGCGCTTCAGCTCTGGGAACCTGCAGACACTCCTAAACCTCCTCAGACACTATCCACGTTGACCCAGTCCTGCTTAAAGTTTACTGCTCCTCTGGAATGACACGGTTATATCCAACTTTCCACCGCACGGCCCCATTCTCAGAGGTGCAGAGCTGCCCCACTGTATCCAGCACTAGACCATTACAGTCAGCTCTCCTGGAGTGTTGGTCGTTGATATAAAAGCTATGGTCTAGATATGATTAATCACAACTCTTACATAGCAGAAATGTGGCTTGCATCTGACCAAATTCCAAAGTACAGTAATGCCAAGTTGGCTTTACCCTAAATCAACAAAACAACAACAACAATACGATCGAGGCAACCAGGAACTTTTAAGTTATTGGTATTCATTGTAGGCACTAGTCTGACTTCAGACATGAGTGATGTATTACAACAAGCAGCAAGTGCATTTCAATAATAAAACCTTAGCTTGCACTGATTCAAAAGAAAGAACCTTGTTTATTGGTTCTAATAATATTTTTATTGATATTTTGGCTTCAATGGTTTCTAACCAGTCTTGGGCAAGTTACTAAGTTAAATTGTAATATGTTATATACTAGTGATTACAGCTTTAAAAATGTAGTATGTTTTTTATTAAGTTTATTTTTTATTTTATTTATTGGTTTGCATTGGAACATGCATGGTTCTCCTGCATGTAAACACGCCACTCCAGAATGTAGCCTTGGGCTAATTTCCATCCGTCTAGCTGTGACACACGAGGGCTCACTGCTGTGCTACCGTGCCGCTCGATATTACTGCCAGACACATTTCTGTTTCAAAAATGTAGCTGAGTTACACTACTTTGAGTTTACTGAGTTACTTTTGGCAAAATATAAACTGAAAATAGTAATAATGCCACTGAGCAAAAGTGCAGTCAGAGATGTCCTTTTCCTTCGCTTTCCTCCATTCTCACATTTGTCATGCTGTATTTTATTTGGGTGGAGTTTGGCACTTTTTTGTTCATACTTAAATGCACTTGTAAGTTAACGCAAGTTACTGGAAATGTGATGACTAATATATTGCTGTATTTTGTAAGTAACATGAAATATTCCTTAGTTACTGAAGAAGTAAATATTTTTTGTAATTTGTTACTTTTGCACTACATTACCCCCAATACTGTTTATAACATTAGCCATGTTGTTTACATACTGGAATAAAGGGAAATAGCCAATCTCCCAGTTCCTTGGAAAGCAGCATTAGCAACTCCTGCTACATTTGCAGCATTAAGTGAGTTCACAGTGAAATCAGCTTCCAAATCATCCAAATCGTTTATAATAAACTCACAAAATGTTCTTACTGAGTTTATAGCTTGCACTGAATAAGTCATCAGAGGGACAATTTTCAATATTTTGGCACAACCTTTAGAAACTCTGTCCGCTAAAGAAGTCCCAGATATTGTCCATCCGAGTCACTGTAATTGAGCTTGATAAAACGCCTTTGTGTCACCCGGAGTGACTAAGCGCCCTCTTGAGATCTTCCACAAATGTCCAATTCGGGCCCTGGCTTTATTAATGATCCCACTAACTGCCGCCTCATCAGGGGCAATAAAAGTGAGTGACGGCGGGGGAGGCGAGGGGGGGGGAGGCAGAAGAGGTAGTGGTGGCCATCTTTTACAGGATGTCTCCTCTGTTCTCGCCCTGCCCCGGCCAAGAGCAGAGATGTGGAGTGACGGATGTGCGGCGGATGACACACCGGTGGCCAGGCCTTAGTGCTCACTCCACGTCAGAGTGAGCTGTCAGCGGGGTTCATAATAGCCTGTGATCTACACTTCTCACACCGGACCTTCAGAGCACACCGGCTGTAAATCTCACCGCTAAGGAGGCAACAAGCCTGGTGGTGAGCGCTGGTGTCTTGAGGTGCATACGTGTTGCAGCTTTACAATAACTACATGGCCCTTTGAGTGTCAAATTTACAGCTGCCTCTGCAAAACATGCCATTAACTAGCCGGCTGCCCTTCGCTCCAAGGATACGGCTGTGATGTAACAGAAAGCTTTTATGTGACAAAGCGTCTTCAGCCTCATAAACGCCATGTTGAGACAAGGTTCAAGGACAGGAGTAATCAACCGAAACGCTGTCATGGCCTCCGTAAGATTAACAGCGCCCGCAGGATATGGAGATACAATCTGTAGAACACTTACTGAAGAACTCACAGAATTAGACTCAGAATTAAGCACATGTAGAGCGGGCGACAGCTCAAAGGAAAATTGGAACACTGAACTCTTTTTATGTAATGTAAACAATTTATTAACTTGTCGATCACTTGCTCCTTTGCATTTACGTTAATGCAATTTGTCGAATGAAAAAACCCTCTCCATTTAAAAACTGGGTGTAACACACAGAAATGTTATAATATTATAGAAATGGGAAATTACGGTTTCCCATTGAAATATTACTTATAGACCATTCTCAGTCTCTGTCATTTTGGTTGGCAAATCAGCCGTTGGCAACTCCGCCCACCGCTACAGAGTTGTTATTATGTGTCCATTCATTTGAGGTTCCATTTTAATTCATGTTGAAATAGGCACAGTTCCAAACAGCTGATTACCAACCAAAAGTCATATGACTGAGAATGGTCTATTACACAATGTGTCAATATGTGTATTTAGCTATAAGTAGCTTTATGGCAAAAACTGGCACATTTAGAGAGATTTACCATTAACGTGCATTGCCCTTGTTCAAATAAACAAATAAATAAATATATATATATTGCTGTGGTCGATCATGGACACAGCTCTTTAGAGTATGAGGGCTCAATGATCCAGCATCGCAGTCACTTCCAGTCATTTTCCTCCCGTTTCCTTCAATCAGCCTGACACAAACCTAGAGAGCAAGGTGCATTCTTTGTCAACAGAGAGAAGCTGCTTTTCATGCTCTTTCATGCTCATTACGATCTGACAGAATTACATAAAGCACACCACCAGCTCATTATCAGGCCTGGGAGATTTGAAGTGTTGTGGGATGAGGTTCACGTGTAATAAGAAACAATAAACTGCACCGAGTACACGGGAACTTATGGTGACAAAATTTGTGAAAGTAGTATATAAAATATGTATAAAAGGTGTGTGCTAGAGTTTGGCAGTGATTGTTTTGTGTGGCTAACCACCCACTGTGTCCCCCTGCTTGTGAACAAGCCGGCAGCGTTAAGTCAAGAAAATTCAATCATCAAGCTAATGTATATGTAATTGTAAATACAGTAAAAACGTACATTCATTATTGTACACCACAAAGATAATTCATAAAGCTACTGAGCTAATCACATGATCATTTTCATGATGTTATGTTTCCTATATCAGTATAGTATACCTATAATTTACGCAAGAAACATAATACTGGCTATAGAGGAAGTTTAGCATTCTAATCAAATTTGGGCGCCCTAATGCTCAAAGCTAGTAAAATAGGCTCCAACCCTAAAATGGAGTAGCTACAACAATGAATAAAACCCCATTTGTCCTTCTGAGATGCAGCTCTAAAACTGTGCCGTGCTGTACCCTTCAGTCCATCATGTCATCAAGCCATTTCTGCAGTTTAAGCAAAGTTTGGAGCCGACCGAGGCAAATATTTACCTTATTTTCCACTAAAAGCCTCGATTGCATGCGTTACATAAGTCACTTTGAAGTTTGCCGGAGTTTGTCCTTCACTGGCGCAGTAGTGGCTTAAAGCATTTGGCGGAGCGCAGAAAAGGCTGTGTGCCAGCAGAACACTGTCGTCTGGTGCTTACATAACAGCAGGTAATCTCTGAGAACACGGCCCTGCGCAGAGACCTGGAGACTGCAGCATCATTAACCTATCAGAGATCTATCATACACGTCTGCAGCAGCGCAAAGGGACTCACTTCAGAAGACAACAATTGTTCAAGAACATCCTTTGAAGCATTAATATTCAGCATAAATAACTCGTTCCATGATAAAATGCCTACATAAATCATCAGTGGCACAATTCATCGCAATCAAATAGAAATCAAAATAGATAATCCGCCACTACCAAATTACACTGCAAATATTTAGATTGTTCAATAGTGTTTGTGTCTCAATGGGGTCTAATCTGTTAACTGATAGCAAAAGTGCACTAAACAGAAATCACAATAACTTGTCAATGCTTGTTCAGTGAATCACAACAAAGTAGAAAAAGTAATTATATATATACACATCATTTTCCAAAGCAAATTAGCCAAAACGACTTATTTACAGTGTTTTGCCATGAGCTGAGCAGTGTCTGTGCGGCTCATTGCGCACTGTCACTGCCTTCACTGATGTCTGCTTGCTTGGCCGTGGCTAAGTGCACATGCATCTATCTCTGCAGGTTACTATGAGGTCAGCAGCCGTGCGTGGCTCGGAGCGCAGCCCTCAACACCTCAGCTGTGTCACAATGAACACCTGATTCATCTCTCTGCACTGGGGAACGCTCCGGTCTATTCAGGCCCTGGTGCAAAAGCGATGTATTTAACACTTGAGTGAGTCATGAAGCCTCTGCAAGCATCGCAGCCACACAGGCTACACGCGGCAAGCATGTGAGTATACCGACAAACCACCTTTTTCAGCCAAATGCCAAGGTATAGTATTCCTGTTCCATGTTGTTGAAACATATGAATATTGTCTATCTGAAGTGGCCCAAGAGTCCTCACCACTTGTCTTTGATGCTGGATTACACCGGGCCTAGATTGGCACTGGTTCCAAAGGAGAGATTAAGGGACGGCTAACGCCAACGCTCTATATGAATGTTCATATACATGGGATTAGCATTCCACTGCTCATGATTATGATTATATCTTTAAGGTGGGACAGATCCAAGTGTCCTCCTCACTTTCAAGTGTATTTGGCCCATTTAAGAAACAGCCATGGAAGATCTCAGGCGAGAAACAGGATACAAATGGAATGGGTTTATCCACAATCAAGAGCATTCAGAGAAATCAAATAATATTATAATTCTACACATGCCACTTGCAGTTTTGTGTTTTATTCAGGTGTCAATGTAAGGGCAATTATGAAATAATTAATGAAGGTTTGTTTTTAAAGATATTAGATTAGGGTTTGTAAGCCATAAAAAGTCTGGAAGAACAAACATGTACATTATATTTTGAACTGTATATTATTACTTGTATAATATACAAGTAAAAAAAAACATCAATAATAATGCTTAGATATTTTTTTTCTGAGTTTTATCTTGTCCTACTTTCAGGCCAACGTTGTAAATAAGAATTTGGTCTTAATGTTTTGCCTGATGACATAAAGTAAATATATGTATTATTACATTTCATAACAGTTCTACTAAGTCATTGTACACATGAAGTGAGCTCCAGTGTGTCTGTGCTGCTCTGTCACCCAGTGGATCTGGTTGTCCAGCAGCTGTTCCCAGTCTGATCATTTCTCAAAATACTGCCAAGTGCTCTCATGTGCTCTGCACTAGTGCAGTAGCAGTGGTAGCATGTGGACAATGATGGCAGACAACACTGAAGACATTGTGCACAGAATACATCAGGGGCCACACATAGACTGTCTCTCTTTAGGATCTCGCTGTGGAACATTTGAAAGAGGAGACCTCATTTGAAACTACACATAAAAAAGGAAGTTAAATCATGTAGTTGTTGTAGTAAAACCTGGCACTGAACTGATTTTCAGAGTTAGGCCACAAAAGAGTGACTTTTGTCAAACTGTCATAATGATGCTTGACTGGTTCTTGTGCTAATCTGAAGAGTTTTCACCCCGATGCTGCCCGGGGATATCTGAACAGTTTGTGTAAGTTAAGTTGTAATAATCAGAGCAATACACATTTCTTAATAGAGAAAATGCAGATGATGTTACAGCAGAGTAAGAGAAGCCAAATAAGTGCTGTTGAGTTGAGGGACATCAAGAATCCTGTTGAAAATTTTAAAAAAGTGCATACATGTAGCGCAGTACTAGCAGAAGTACCACAAGTACTACTACCAAGCATAACGGTCATTTGTGATGTGACCCCGTGTGGCCTCAGTCCTCTGTAGTTGTGCAAACTTCAGTAGCCTTTATTCAGTGTGGCAGGGCTTCTGACGTGACACTAACTGACCACAGCAAACACTGTCCAAACACAAGCACACATTCCCTACAGGCACCAGGGGCAAGGACAAGAGAGGCACAGAGTTGGTTATTTTAGGCTGGGCCTCATATCCACATGGTAATTGATAAGTGTCCCAGGTGGGCAGCACTCATTAGTTAACCACAGATGAAAATAACGTTCTTTCAACAGGGAATCTTTTACATGTCTTTTTCACTTCTGTCTGCATCTTATCTAAATCTGTTTAAACTGTTGCAACATAATCCCATCTGCATGACACTATTGACAAGACATCCATTAGTGTAAACTCAAAAAGGGAAAAGCCTGATAGACAACATAGATATATACAAATATGATTTATGAAGTACTTTTACCATTGTGAATATTTGTCCCAAGGACAAAATGATGAAGTGTCTTTTGAAAGCTGCTGAGTCTGATTCACATTCTGCACTGCATGCCGTCTGTGAGTGCAGGGCATTAGCTTATGCCTGCCCTGTTTTATGACTACACATGGCCATTAAACAGGCACACTGTACAGCAGTGAGAGGACTTAGCTCAACATCGACACATGAATTATGCAGCCGGTCCATTCAGGCATGTAGCGCGTATGAATGCCCCATGGACCCAAAGCAAGTTGGGAAAAGAAGTGCCCAAAAGCTGCTCAAAAGTGTTACTTAACAGAGCACTTACATCAAGGAATCGGTACATGAAATGCACTGTTGCCATTGTTAAAATGTTCTATTTCTTTGTTAAATTTGATAAATACAATAAGGCCTGTGAGGCAAGTAATTATAGCATAAACAATGTTAATTGTACAGCATCAACACATTTGAAATCAATGTTACTTTCATTTGTACTTATTTTATGTTTTTTTGTAGTATATATTGTTCCTCACTTTGGAAACAGTCTGAGTAGTTGAAATGCGCTGTATAAATAAAGTTGGACTGGATTTGATGGTACGGGGTATTTCCAGGGGTTGGATACAGGCCACTGCCCATCACTGGAGCAATCAATGTATAGCTCAATATCACAACAGGAGCTTCCTCACAGGACTGCACCGAACAAGATTCAGACACAGCGCCCCACTCAGAGGGGCTGAAGCTGTATGTCGGAGAGAAACAAATGGTAACTCATCAGTAATCACCACATTTTACCAGAGAAATTGCACTTAAGGAGTACAAATTGAGGCTTGCAAGTACATCAGAATGATGAAAGACATTGGAGAGCGAGTATCTGTAGTTTTTTAGTTTTTTACTTTGTGTGTAAAATATTAGAGTTGAACTTAATGAAGACTGACAGAATAACATGACGTGGCAGTTCTAAAAGTGTTGAGGATTTAGAAATGCATGTGCGGGCTGTGGACATAGAGCTGAGATTCCACTGTACATGGAGCAGGGACATGTGTGGCAGATGGAGCAGTCCTAGTGTTATGACAGCAGTGAATCAGAACAGAAGAGCTGTGAAGTGGGCTCTCACTTTGGAAATGCCTCATCACGAAAATTCAATGAAGGGTCACATATAAAGCACTGAAGTGAATTGGACTCTCTTATTGGATATTTATATGTAGGAAAATTTCAGCCAAGGATGGAGGATTGTGACAGCATTCTGCAAAAGGACAAATGTTTTAAGGATATAATCAATATTGAGTACAACTATTGCTCCCCTAGTGTGCATGTTGTTTCTATGTTTGCAGTTTGGACATCATGTACAGTAGGCAATTCTAGCTGCTGGGTCCTCGTTTCCTGACCAGCATCCTCCAAAGAGCAGTCCTCATGTACGGTGATTGCACACATACAGTATCCTGTCTGATTAATATAGAAACATAGTTGTGTTCTCCCATTGCCCTCTAACACATTTATTCACAACAAAATGTAGGCAGGCATTGGCCGGGGTGTAAGAAAGCGAGAAGCAAGTGTCTGGCAGTAAGTATAATCTTGGTTTACTACGGGCTGTTTACAGAGCCTGATCAGAGGGATCACAGTTACACGGGAACTGCTTAAGACAGCGCTTTTTCCCAGTCTTATCAAACTGCCTTGGCTGGCCTTACACGGACACCAGAGTCAGACCACATGCAACAAGTGGCAGCTGTAAAGCTACACCAGCTCTCCCTGCCCTCAGGAGACTCACTACTCTGACTATCAACAGTTGTTTCCCAGCAGGACCACATTTTAAACTGGGATTACTGTCTCAGGAGTGAGCATCTGAGTGTCACATTGTTTATGTTTATTTATTTCCCATTAGCCACAAGGGAAGCTGCTGCTATTCTTCCTGAAGTCTGTTGAAAAACACAATACTGTATAATATACAATTACACAAAAATGAAAGTCATCCTTATGCAACAGTTATCAACGTTACGAGTAATGTTACATACGACCTAGCAAGAGAATAAATTCCCATTATTAAGGCATATATTAGGGCTGGGACAAAATAGCAGATCGGACTTTGATTGCAATACTTTGTGCTTGGAGGCATACACTCCTTTGTTTTCCAGTAACAGTTACAAGACTTAGTCACATTTTGTGTTAATGCACTTTTCAATCTAAACACTTTAGTAAATGTCAAATGGCATTTTGACTTTTTTCACATTTTAAGGTAAACATATCACTAACTATGATAAATAATATAATTACTTACCATATCGCAATACATTCGCTCAATCGTGTTCAATACGGACATGTTACCAATGAACTCTGGACTCTGTTTTTAATGGTTTAATCCAAGCAAATGAACTCTTGCTGATACTGACTGTGTCAACCAATTATGTGCACTGTGTAAATATTTTGTAAAAACTCCCCCCGCACGGTAAAAACAAATACAACAATTAAGAACTGCAACACTGTGTCCGGTTTCCATTGAGCACCTCATTTTCCTCCGAGCCGAACCTTGTCTTCTGATTGACCTAACCTATCATCACATCATATCTGAATACTATTCTTTAACTGAAGCATCATACATGCTACACTAATAATGCAGATAATAAAAATGTTTTACTGCCACTTCCTCTTCACCCTTTACAATGTACAATCTATGGCTCATAGTCAATATTTGAAATAAGAACAGACATTTGCATTTTTGATTGTCAGATGAACGTACAGCCCGCAATTGCAAAGGAGTTCACCGTCCCTTCCACTTGATGCAGGGTAGAAGTGAATGTGGTAACTCATAACCACAAAACTCTCCATTTTAATTAGAGAAGATTTGTCCCAAAACTCAAAGGCTATAAAAGTATTTGTCGGATAATCAGCTGTGATAACCAAGGTTACCAAAGACACAATATTTAGTTCCCCAGAGGACATTCCAGCCTTCACAGAGCTATTAGCTTAACAAGCAACCAAGTGGGATTTTATGAATCTTTTTGTGTTGACGGCATGTTTCAGATGTACAGTATACAGCAGTAGCAGTGGTTATCAACTGGCTTGGTGTCGGGACTCACAAAGGATAACAAGCCATGACCCAAGTAGACTCAGACTTGTAAAATATAGCCATGTAAAATATTGTATATTTCTCCAAAAGGGTTTTTGGATATGCATTAAAGCCATACCACGTAAAATTTCACTCAATAAACAAAATTGAAATATAAGCATTTATTCATAATTGAAAAATACCTCATAAATGTACAAACAATCATGAGCCTTTGCTGTGAACGGCTCACCTCTCCTAAGACATGACTGTAACTTTACCTGGAGTGGGTACGTCTCCAGCTCGTCTCCATGAAGGCTAAAGTCAGCAGAATTTGAGATTTAAAAAACCTAGGCCCTCATCCAGATTCATTCTTTGATTACCCCCTGCAAAAATAGCATTTTCTGTGTCGAGCTGGTCATTAGGAGCATGTTTTGTACTGATGGCAACAGTATAGTCCAAAAAGTTACGAAGTGTGCCTTTAAGTAAGCCAAAAATTATGATCATAACAACACAATAACAGTAATCTCAACAGATTCAAGTTTTTCCGAGCATAAATATTAAAAGAAAGGTTTTCTGGAAAGGCTCGCCACCGACTGAGGGCAGTTCTGTGACCCACCCATTGAGAACCAGTGCTCTGGAGCAATTTACTTAAGTATCTTGTTCCACTGCCGCTGTTTGACACTATTTTTACTAAGCTGTAGGCAATTCCCAGCATTCCCTGCTGCCAGGAATGAAAAGCAATCGTGGACAGATGGACAACCTAAACAAGGCCGTAAATCATTACCTCTACGTACGTCCGTGTAGGCTAAAATGACAGAGGTATGAGTGTTTCTGAAGTTGTTTTGGATTAGCACCATAGCACGTCATTGCTACCACCAGGGGGTTCTCAAATGAAGATAAATATGGAACTTTCAAATAGATATGCCATTACATAATTTCCCAGCAACAGCCTCTTAACTTGATACAGACTTATTCATTGGCCAGTGGGAACGTCCGGAGAATATAATTGATATGAAGGGAGATTGAGGGGAGAGTGAGGGGTGGTGACAGTGGATGGTGAGTGAAGTAAAGAGCCAGTTGTTAAGGATCCGCGTGTGAAGGGATGAATGTGTAACTAAAAACGGCCTGTTACACCGCAGCGTCATCATTCTAGAAGAGTCTGCACCCGACTGGACCCCCACGACCAGCGTCAGTCTATGGACCCACTGATTTCACGGGTCAATTTATATATAAACAAGATGTTTATACATTTATGATTGCTAATATACTGCACTGAGTGGTTTTCTTCACATTTCTTTCTTTGCAAGGGAGCAAATAAAAATCATTGGAAAAATGCTTGCTGGAGAGATTGAATTGTGCATTGTTGTGCCTGATGGCAGCAAAACAAATGGTTTCATTTGTGTAACAAATGGACTTTTCCTGTTACGAATGATATTTATAGGAGCCTCCAGTGCATAGTGAGAGCAGCTGAGAAGATCATCGGTGCCACTCTCTCCTTAATTTATGACATTTACTCCACCCGTCTCACCCAATAAGCCTTATGGGGGCAATCACGCACCCGTCACACATGTTTGTGAAGACTCTCATTCATCCTGGAAGTATTAATCGTTGTGAAGCTTAAACTGTCGCTGGGCTGGGTTTGGTTGAGTTGAGGATGTTTCGCTTCTATTCACAGAAGTTACTTCTTAGTTCTTGTGGTCAGAATGAGACACTGGCTCAGTGGCAGAGCACAACAAAGACTTGTTAATTGAATGTGAATAGATTGACAGTTTTGGTGCCCTTCCCTTGGGAGTCTTATGCGTATAAGACCACTTTTTACTTTCGTGAAGCGAAACTTCCTCAACTCAACCAAACCCAGTCCAGTTGACGACCCATCACAAAGTTTCTTTAGTGTGTACTCCTTTCAGGGAGGACAATGTGAGTCTACAGGTCAAGTCCACCACCACCAGGGAGTTAGGAAACTGAACTCTCTCCCTTCTCGGCTTCCACCTGCATTCACCAACTGTGGTCCAGTCCAGCCCCTCGAACAAAATGAACTGAATTATATTATATTTTTATACTATATTGATTAAAAAAAATATGATAAAAAACAACAAAATGAAGCAATTAAGCAAACTGCAATTTTGTCTGAAGGGGGATGTGAGGAAGAAAACTTTAAACTTTAATTTAATCCCACCCCCATTTCGAATGAATATTTACACAGAGCTTCCCTGTTACATTTTATACCAACAATGGTAAGCAAATGTTTTATTTTTTTTTTCTTTAATACATCAGGCAAAACATTAAGAACAAATTCTTCTCTCTCACAACGTTGGCCTGAAAGGTTGAAGTATCCCTCAAAAATATTGATTGTGGTCCACCAAATTCCAGACATCATGTTTTTAGACGACACACAGGCAGTGCAAAAAACCCACATCATTTTGCTCAATAAAGTGATTGATGTTGGTTACTTTTTTTATTGTCCGCTCCAGCTGCTCACAAAGATTACTGCGTTGTCCCTCATTAGCACATCCACAGCTGTTTGCGCCCGTGTTTGTGTTTGTACAGCCAACGTTGATGAGCCCGAGCCAAGGCCACGAAACTCCTCTGCAGCACAATGATAATTACCATGACAACAGATACAGGTTGGACGCGCAACACAAAACACGGAGACCGAGACTGTATAGGAAACGGCGCGCGAGGTCTGAATTGTATTAAATGAGGCGTTTTTCCTCTGGGGACGGGGAGCCTTTAATGTGGTCAATACTGGAGTAATGAGAGACGATGGAAGCAATTAGACATTAATGGTTGTGTCACGGCCTGGGAAAGTGTGTGACCATCAAAACACAGATTCCAGGACATACATATGGGAAGCCACGAATACGACTTAGAATAGCAAGCGTAAAATGATATATTTTCATCTCTCTTTTCCACCACCCCACTCCCATATACCACAGCATGCTAAATATTTGATGACGAGATGTGTTCGACCGAGTGATGGCTTTGACTCAATCACTGCAAAGCCTTTTAACTGCTTGCATGAGCACTGACGACTTCGCTTACAGGAGCATAATATTGTTGTTTCAAAGTGTTGTCGGCACTGCAGAGTGTAGAGAATGCCCTAAGTTGACATCAAGCACAAATGATGCATAACAGAATACACCAGGACACTTATCAGTTCCAGGGTAAATGCTCTCTTGTTCAATGTAATAGACGTGCTTATAACTTAAAGGGCATATGACACATTAGACACAATTTTTGCGAAAACATAAGATTTTGTTAAAGATTGTACCCAGCTTTCTTTGGTTTGGACGTTTTTTGTGATGTTTATAGTTTCACTTCCTTGTTGGACACCAACAGGAAATGACCTAGGAGAAGGTAAACAATTTTAAACTGTTGCAGTGCAACCATGTTAAGTCAATAGAACGGCAACGCGTCATAAATGGGGCCTGACTTCGCCGAGAGGGAAAATAGAATTTTTGTAAAACACAATTTTTTTAGCAAGTTTTTACAAGTTTTTAGCCATTTTCTGGTGGAATATAAACTTATTTATCACACATAAATACATTCAAGTCTAAATCGGGCCCATATGGATGTTTTCTCACAGCAGATTGTTCCGTAGAAGCGAAAAAACGGCAGTCGTAGCTAGTGCTAGCTAGCATTAGCATTGGCGCTAACATCTAGCATTATGCTAGCATTCTTCATTATTTATGGGCTGTTGAACCACTTTGCTCCTCTCCATATCCTTGTATCTTTATTTAGTAGAAAACTATATCCATAATTCAGCATTTGTTAAAGTCGTTTTGGAATAGAGAAAGGTTAAATTTTTCTCCAAATTGTTTTCCCGCTTAACTGTTTTCAAACATGACCATATATGGGCGATTCCAGAGATGCCGTCTGTATCTATGGGAAATGAGTCAAACTTCTGTGGAACGTTATAACTTCTTGCGTCTTTCTGCTTTCCAACCCAGTTACGCCATGATCCCCCACATTGTTCTCTAAACCAAATCCTTTTTCCTAACACTAACAGGAAACCTTAATTCCCAACCTTAAACATTTGTAAAACGGCAATATTAAAGCTGCATTTGGAATGACATCCCATCCAGAATTCGCGGGGGCGTGGCTTATGGCTTAACTCGGTTGGAAATCGGAATGAGGCTACCTTCTTCTATGTCACTTCCTGTCAGCAGCCTAAACATTCAAATAATAACTTTTCTAAAATGTTCTGTAAAAAAATGGTAATTATGCAACTGATGTTATCCTTCTAAATAAGTCCTAGACACACTGGCTGTTTCTCAATTGCGAGGATCCGTCCTCCGTTTGGCCACTTCGTTGACGTCCTCGGTGGCGGCTCCTCCAAAACGGAGCGGAGTGTCCTCTCCCCGCCGCCTTTGAGCTCAAATGGAACGGCCTCCGGAGCGAGCGGCTGCGTCAGGTCACGTGTCAATCTATGCTCATTAAAACAACTGTTTTATGAATAACAGAGGCCAGGAAACTGTTTATGTGGAACACAACTTTTTTTAAAGTGAGTTCAAACTAATAAAGTTTTGCGAGAAAAGAAAAAAGAAACTATGTTGCAGTGCATCATGGGTAATTTCAGCTCTCCGAGACAGCGGAGGATCCACTGCTGTATCCTTCGTAAATGAGCCAAACGGAGGAGTCGAGCTGCGAGGGGGCGAGTGGTCCAGGTGAAATGGAACACCACTTGGCGGCGCTGTGATGACACAAATGACGTCAGAAGTGGTCGAGACACCGAGGATCCTGGCAATTGGGAAACAGCCATTGTTGTGCCAAATCCGGTTGGCTATTCATAAAGGATTCTTCATTTTTGTGCTCTTTGTCATGTTTCCTGTTCAGCTTTTATCATTTTTGTTGGTTGGGCTCCCTGCAATGGGTGTGTTCCTACTTTCTCACAGAACCAGTGCTTCCCGGTACTTCGGTTCCTTCTTTTTTGTTGACGTCGGAAACGCGGGACTTGTCTTCCCATCTAGGTTCTGGAGAATAGCACTTACCGGGGAAGAGTGAAACTGTGTGGGGGGGGGGGGGACATTTGCTGTGAGGACGGTGCCAGAGACCCCATCCAAAAAGCAAGGAGCAGCAGCTGGTGGGTCAAGCTGGGACAACGTGACCACATACATACAAACAGACACAGACCATCTCCACCAGAACAAACACAGAAAACCGTATGTCACTTTGTCACTGACTGTACATTTTTGCAGTGTGACTTTCATAGGTCAGTTTGCACTAAAGCAGCTTTGCCCTTTCTGTCCCAACAGCGAACAAATGTCACCCAGCTGCACCACACTGTTGAGAACAACGCAGAGACAGATACTTCAACCACGCTGTTTCCCTGCTCACAGAGCCTATAGTGCCAGATGTCCCATTCAACTGCAGTGGAGCGGTCCCAAGAATAGATCCAATATCCTCTGCCCTCCTCGATACAGTAGCAGGATCATTTAGCGGGGCTTCTACCAACAAGAACAACGGATGACATTGAGAGGCAGAAGAGGAATCTTGCCTACACTTGTTGGCATTGTAGGGCTATGCAGTTGATCAAAATTTAATCTTCATCTCAATTTTGGTCAGCCTCAATAATCAATAATTGTCAGGTCCACAGCCAATTCTGCAGCCATTTCAGCGTTTCCCCATTAACCACTGATGAAAACAGCTTTTACTATGGTGATTTATGAATAAAGACGAGATGGGCCTTTTACATAAACCTCAGCACAAACATAAAATGAGCCCTAGTTGAAGCCAATCTATATGTGAGCATCACAATCCAGATGTTTTTCTTCTTCTTTGACACTCAAAAACTATTTCTCCATGATCTATTTTTCTTGCCGAGGTTGAAATCCAGAGACTGCAGTCCTTACGGCAACAGGCTTCGGTGTTTACATCCGCTCACGGACTCGCAGCAGGCGCTTTTACACACTCTATCAGGTTTAAATCAAATGAACATGGATTAGCCTTTGTCCTTCACATGTCCCGCCCACACGTACAGTATAATTTACGCGCACACGCACCGTCCACTGGGGCTGGAGACCACAAACCCTGCAGGATGCTGCCCAGAGCACAAAGCACCTCAGCTCCATTGGTGCTCCCAAAGCTCACATTTTCAGCAAAACTCCGATTACCACACAATGTCAAAAAGCCATTAGGATCGAGTGGCCATTGCTGCAGTTCAGTCTGTGTTGTTACAAAAAGTCAGCCACGTCACAAAGAAAAGTTATGTGAGACGCCTCAATGTCACTCAGTCTGCGCATTCTTTTTCTATTGATGAGGTGAACTGCTGCTGTTTCTGCAATGTTTCTGTTAAGAACTTATGAACTTATTGCACTGTACTTTGTTATTTTTATAGGGTGTGCACACGTACAGCTGAAAGAATGGGAATGAGCAAGCCTATACTGCCATCACTATGAAGGTTAAATATTCTCTTCTCTTCTCTTCTCTTCTCTTCTCTTCTCTTCTCTTCTCTTCTCTTCTCTTCTCTTCTCTTCTCTTCTCTTCTCTTCTCTTCTCTTCTCTTCTCTTCTCTTCTCTTCTCTTCTCTTCTCTTCTCTTCTCTTCTCTTCTCTTCTCTTCTCTTCTCTTCTCTTCTCTTCTCTTCTCTTCTCTTCTCTTCTCTTCTCTTCTCTTCTCTTCTCTTCTCTTCTCTTCTCTTCTCTTCTCTTCTCTTCTCTCATATTCTATCATATTCTATCATATTCTCTTCTATTCTATCATATTCTCTTCTATTCTATCATATTCTCTTCTCTTCAATCATATTATATTCTATTCTCTTCAATCATATTGTATTCTATTCTCTTCAATCATATTCTATTCGATTCTATCACATTGTATTCTCTTCGATCATATTGCGTTCTATTCTCTTCGATCATATTCTCTTCTATTCTATTCAATCATATTATATTCTCTTCGATCATAGTCTATTCTATTCGATCATATTTCTATTCTCTTCGATCATATTCTATTCTATTCTATTCTATTCTATTCTATTGTATCATGTTCTATTCTACTCGATCACATTCTATTCTATTCGATCACATTCTATTCTATTCTATCATATTCACTTGTGTCCTTAATAAAGATTGAATGGATGAATATTCTATGCTAATTCAAATAAGCACCATTTTTAGTGAAAACACACATTTTGAATGTATTTCGATTTAACTACAAGTTGATAAGTTATACAGGTTTTTATAGTGTCTTCTTTTCATCTGTTGACAAAACTCTATAATGAATGGTATTTTGTTATGACCTTTGCCGCACATACAGTCTCGATTCACTTGAGGTAGAGAACATAATTGGATATGTCTTGATCAACATCAGATCAATTTCAAGTGAGCTGTAAAGGTTAAAACACAGGCGCTTTCATAAATGCCATGCTGCCTCGCACTTATAATCTCATATTTCACATCAAAGCAGCCCCATTTTAGCCGACCTGACTGAGCTATGCAGACCTACTGACCTGATTCCATTCTCCAAAGTCTTTGAACATCTCCCCTGTCATGACCAACACATCCAACACATAGTCACAGTGTAAAGCCACATATACAACGCACAGGGCTAATTGAAACCAATCAGCACCGACTTGTACCATCCATCAGCATTCTCCTCACGCCTCTGTGCCTCCTCAACAGCCTGACCTATGACCCGAGCCATAAACAGGAGCTATGACACTAGGCAAGGGGGGAAGCTGTGAACACGCCACTAAAAGGCCAGAGGGGCTGACTAACCATGGATTACTCAAATTAGAATTACAGCAGAGTAAAAGAGTAAGAAAAACAGAAGTAGCTCGCAGATTTTGGAAAAGATATTTTATTACATTATTGTTAGACTCATTCTATGTCCAAATACATACAGCCAGTGAACTACAATACATCTAAAACATTGTGATTTCCGAGTATTTCGAGTAACCAGTTGATATAGCTGACATTTGGTGTTTATTTATTCCCACTTCGTAACGTCTTGAGAACTGTGTGACTGAAGAAAATCCATTCCTTTGTAAATCAGTTTAAACAAGACTCTGTAGAAATAGCTTGTTGTGATATGTGTGAAGTGTAGCTCTGACTCATGAATAAGTCCCATATAATTTACAGGTGCGAATGAGCTCTTCCATTACTCCTCCATTATCAGCGGGACAACCACATTGGGAGCCCACACAGAACACATACAATAATCATATGCTGTAAGATACTATGATACAGAAGAGGTGACACTTCTCCACATATACATTGCTTTGCCTGACATACAGAGGAGACAGAGGGAAGCCTATAGTGGGCCACACTGTGACCTAGATGGGAGAAAGGGGAGCATCAGAGGAGACTTAAGCACTTCTCTGGCTCCTGTCCCATCGACTCTGACACATCTAGCTCCTTCATCGGACCTAGTTTGAGAGCGTATGTGAGAAAAAACTCGCTATTGCCAATTACATCACTGCTTAAGAACGTATTGTCAAAACATGAAAACTAAACCCTGAATATCGTATGACTTTGCCTTCTGTGTTCATGTTTATTTTTTAGTCATATTTTGTAGGCTTTATTGTCCACATTATGAATTTTAGCCACTGTATTTGACCCATCTTTCAACCAGTGGCTCAGGGCAGAGCAGCAGCCAGTACAGAGCATATTCATTACGTTAGTTTTCATATCATTATGATAATTAATTCATATTATGATTAATAATCAGTATTGCAAGTTGTGACTTGAGCCAGTGCCATTGTAATGTGGGCTGGCTTGTTCTGGCCTGTCTGTAGCCTGTCCTCTGCATCGCTCTCTGGTCTGTGCCCACAGGGCCTGTTATTTTTGGGAGCTCAGCTGAGCAGAGATGACAACATCATGGACTGCGTAAGCTGCTTACATTTCCTCAAGCACTTGCACGCTGGGATCGGCACTTATGCGCCACCACTGTTGCTCCTCGTGCAGCGATTTCACAGGAACACGAGTTCACACTCACACACACGCACGCACACGCACGCACACACACACACACACACACACACACACGCACGCACGCACGCACGCACGCACGCACGCACACACACACATAATATGAATGGATACGATTAGAAGATCAAAGGAGACTGAAGAGAATGATATATACACATGTATATGTGCCATTGTGGTTGACATAGCAATACAAAGTGATTGCAACATAAGGAAAAAGGAACACGAGCAACTAGAGGATTATTGGATAAATCAAGAGTTTATTCTCTGCAAACCTGAAGGCAAATCACCAGAGGTGAACATGTACAAGGTTGGGACACATCAGGTCGTTGTTTTACATAAAATATACAGTATCAAGATGCACAATATAAATAATATTAAAAGGAAATACAATGAACTTAACTTACCAACCTTCTCTGTGTGTTTTACACTGCACATTTGTGTTTGTGGAGCTGAGTGTCAGACTTTTGGCCTAAGGTGCATGGTGTGCATATCTGAGTCAGTGGTCGGCAGGTATTACACCACCACTCACTCACTCATGTAAAACTTCTCTCTCAGGTTATTACCCGCTCAGTGCCAGCGCAGCCGCATGAAAGTTGACAACATGAAATCCAAGCCCAGGGAGGAAGATGGGAGTGGAGAGTCGAGTTGAGTTCTGGAGCCAAAGTTGATGGAGGAGTTAGCGATTGGAAATGTAGGCAGGCAGAAAATTCAGTGTTGGAATAAGGAAAGATAACTTCTTTGGCTTCTGACTCGAAAGTGTTTGGAGGGGACAGACGATGAGATCAGTGGCAGACTCTGTGTTAGACCAGGGGTGGGCAAACTAAAGCACAGGGGCCTAGCCCTTCAATCTGGCCTGCAAAAGATGATAAAGCCCAATATGCAATGCCTAAACGGGGAAAGACACCTATGTTTTCATTGACATGAATACAAATAATCATAACGACAGTTATTTTGTTGCTTCTTAAAATGTGTTTAGGCAATTACAGTCTATTTGAAAATTGTACTTGTTTGAATCAACCCAATTCTGTCTTGGTCTGGCCGTCTCAGCAAGTTAAAAAACCCAATGTAGCCCCTGCATAAAAAAGTTTGCCCATATCTGTGTTAGGCATTCATCAGCATTTACAAAGCTGCATCCTGCAGCAGTGAGTGGTTTAAACAGAGGTACACATCCCTGCTGCAAAACACTTAAATAAATAACATCTCCTGTCGGTCTCTCTATTAAGCCCTCGCTGCAGGATAATCCCGCTGCTGAGTCACCCGGAGATGCTTCTTTCATTTTGGTTTTTGACACATTTTGAGATGCTCTTTCTTAAACACTTAACCTCTGAAAGGACACTCGGCAAAGACGGTTCATCCACAAATCTTCTACAACTTGATTGAAAGTTTTTTACTTCAATACTTAAGGATGTCCCAGAGAGATAATGACAGGCTATTAATATAAAGAGCAAATGCAACACGGATATGGGTAACTCTTGTTATCTGCAATACACTGATAGCACTAACTCATGTGCAAGTCCCTCTAAAACCATGTGTCTTTACTGTGAGCTTGGATGTAGCCAAATGTGAGATTTACATTTTCCTCCTTGAGATCGTTGTTACCTGATCATTCAGCGCACCGTTGGCATGTCCGTTTATTTATCAACATTTTGAGACCTTTTAGTCCATCTTGAATGTTCTGCAATGACGCTTCACGATGCATTGTTCAGAATCAGGCTCGCTACTGAGATATGAAATAATGCTGTGAAATCTTAAGCTACAGTGCATTTCTCGTAATATCCTTTCAACTCAAAGGCAACAGCTGAACTTTATAGGAGCACCCACACAAACGGCTGTTAACAACACAAAGCGGCGCAGCTCAGCTCTGGCACCACCACGGTAAAAACTCAACAGCTTTAGATCATTTCTCCTCTGTTGCACTGCTTGCATCTTTTTCCTCCATCAGCGACTATGCAGCCTCCCTGACACCAGCGCGTGCAGACCGTGGCAGTGGGCAGGCGGAGAACGCTTTGCAAAGATAAACAACTTAATTATCAGCAGCACGGCTTTAATAAGTTGAGCCCAAGATAGTTTGTAACAAAAGGACTGAGCACACCACTGCAATTACGTCGGGGCACGTTTGGCTCTTAGGTTTTACAGAAGCAATGATTTTCAGGTTTACTGACTTCACTGTAGTGGTTGTACTGAGAATGGCAGCGTGCCAGCAGGCCAGTGAGTAATGCTACTGTTTATATCTAAATGTGAGCGCGGTGTTGATATTCTGTCAGAGAGGCCGTATTGTAGATGGAAACCTCAACGGTCTTTGATTAAACACCTGCAGATCTTAAATGAAGTTGTTCATCTTAGGTGCTGACTCGGCAGGATTCAGTGCGAGGCGAAATGTGATGAATGTGGTCAACTGAGAGAACAACAGCAAAGGAGTGGACAACAAACAGTGCAGCTTCATTACCAACGACAATTACATCTGCAGTTACATTAGTGCAGAAATACTGTGCGTTTGTATTATCAAAGAAGAACTAAGTGACTTGTTTACCTTAATAAATACTTTTTGTGGTTCCTCTGGGGGTAATACAAGCGTTTCATCTTCCCCTGGTGCGAGGCCTACGGGTCAGAGGCGCAATACACACTAGTAGAATCATGAAGAAGAAGCTAACAGGCTAACGGGCAAAGCTAACTGCGGGCTAGCACCACTTTAGCAGTGTTTACAGCCAAGTTTGAATAACAAAAATGATCTCCATTGTGTAATTGGATGCACAATATCCCTCTCTCCCTTTGCCTTTTCTGTCGGCTTAGAATTTACTCTCACGGACAATAATGAGAATGAAAAAATGCAACATGCTACGACACCTGCAGTGGCGCTTATGGCCTCTATAGGGGCATGAGCTACTTAATTTAGTTTGACTTTAACTTTGGCTAGAAGCAACTAAAGAACCTTATTTTTTCTTCTGTTGCTTTTATAAGGTCCTTGAGGTCTCATCATTTACCCTCAGACGCTTCTGGCTTACATAACTTTATGAGCTTCTATTTGGAAAGTCTTCATTTTAATGAGCCTTCCATCCCTTTATAGATAGACCTACAGAGATAGTTAGAAAATGCCTTTTTGCTATACTATTTTAGAGTTTGTCATATTTTTATGTTTTCTCAAGCACAGTGCAATAAGTCTTAATATCAGCAAATGTAAATCCAGAAAATGACATTCATGAGAAACTTTCAACATAAAGGACATTCAATCTTCCCCCCGAAAAAAATTCCAAACCATTTCTGGAAAAATGCAAAGGAACAAAACCCCCAGTAAAGGCAACAACATCGCCTCCTTGGAGGTAGTAACAGCTGAAGTCTGACAGCGCAGTCATTAGTTATATATTGTGAGATGCTGGATGCACCTGCAATGTTAATGTGCTGTGTTAAATGCAGAGCAGCGTGAGGCAGGCGAGAGCAAGAGCATCAATTCACACTGACTGGGGATATATTAACCTTTCCCCATCACTCCACCGCGCGCCACACTGTCCCCTGTAGAACACTGCCGTCAGATTTATGCGCCAAAAATGCTCACTTATTTCTCTGTTTAATCTGCGTTTGCAATTTGCTGCTAATTAGAGCCTCATTATTAGGCTAACAGCTAATTACACACGCGGGGACTAAAGGACTGGCTGCAATGCACAGAGCTGTAAAACAAAGTGCAGACAACGGCACATGGGTTGTGTCTTGTGTTTAATCTAAAAAGCTGCCGATCCCAGGGGGGGGAGATGCCAGTGCAGGTCAGGACATTGGTGATGGTAGTTATAGAGATATCTCAGTTAACTCACACCAAAAAGCCCAAACTTAACAGATGAAGACTAAACATGTCATTAAAAAGATAAACAACTTCTCAAAAGACAAAGAGAAAAGTCTTGGCAGCATTCAGTGTTCTAACCCAGAAGGTCCCGAGTTGTTCCAAAGACCGTGTGGGGCTTTTTTTCTTCGTAGACCTTATAAATCTTTTTCTACGAACCGCATTTGTGGTTACTCTGTTCCACATTGTTTTAGTGGATATTTTTCTACATCTTTTTGTGGTTCAGTGGATTTTTTTTTACTGCAGAGAGTCCATAATGGTCCTGAAGAAGCAGCTTTTTAAAAGTAAACAAATCATTAGCTTATCAGCTAAACCCATTTGAGACCTACTAATTTCTTCTTCTGAGACACTGAAGAGGCACCGAGAGTCCCCCGCACCTGCAGCACAGTGGAGGCGTCACAAGAGGAGCTACAGGAAGCAAAAAGGGGACAAACGAAGAGGTACCCGGGCGAGACTAAGCAACACATGCCTTCTATTGTTCTGGCTTCCCAGAAGATGGTGAAAGACTGTTGTGGAGCGGAGAGAGCTGCGCTGGAGGAAGAGGAAGGAGGACCTGACCAGTGCAGGACACCACGCTCTGAAACATGGACACACCTAGGAGGCGGTGCACCGTTTCAGAGAAGACTGAAGGCAGCCAGCTAGGTTTCCTCCGGGTGCTACAGTTTTCTCTATCTCCAAAAACATGCTGGTCAGGTTGGGTCAACGCGACTCAGACGCAGCAGCTCAGGACTAACACCTGAACACTATTTCGTTGGAAGCTTGTACAATGACAAATAAAGCACTTACTTACGTATATGTTCTCTCGGGTGCACCTAAAATGTGTACAATCCCTTAGAACACAACTATCTGTATATGTATCTATTTAACTAATCTCACGATCACTTCCAGGAGCATTCATGGCACGAGAGGTTCGCCGCAGCATTTCCGCAGGATGATATTCAACAAACATGACAAGAACAACGTGTGCCAACAACATGTGAGTGCTTTTCTCATTGAGCGCTGAGAGGAATCATGGCTTCGCTCATACACCAGAACCAGCGTTATCTGCACCGAAATGGGATGGTGTGGGGGGAGGGCCACGGCTTTGAAGTGTGTCCTGTGTTCGGTGATAGGCAAGAAGAAAAGAGGCAAAACAATTGCTCCTAATGTGCGATGTGTCTTTTTTTTGTCTTTTTATTCGTCAAGTCAAGAGGCGTAGGAATTATGCGAACCTCTCTTATACTGTCACACATCGGATGACTGCAAAACACATTTCGACTGCAACATATTCCATTCAAGGGGGTAACCAAACCGTAAGGAAAAGATTTGCAATTGCAGTGGCAGTTCACCGTAAGCACTTCTCGGAGCATTGAAATTTGAAATATGACTCCTAAACCGTAGGACAAGAAACACATGAACACGTTTTGTTTGAACTGTTTATACTACAGTGCTCTCAGAGGAGATCGTATTCTTGTTTGCAGCGGATATTGTGCTTCCTCAATATTTGCAAATAATAACGTGGCTTTTTCTCTGAAAACATGGTCAAGGACAAACACTGTATGTTATCTTTCAAGCCAACAAACGAGCTACAGCGCCAGTGACATTATGGGAGTTATAAAACATGACAGTCCATGTGAAAGTGAGCCACCTCTGGGCTGGTTGGGGGTCTTATTATATTTACTGCGTGTCAGACGTGCTCTAAAGGTTGCTGTCACACAAAGGTCTCAGTGCTAAGAATAGACACAGGACCACAAGCACAAAACAATTATTGACAACAATAAAAGAAGGTGGAGTGGGTCATATTTCCACATCTTTTATAGAAGGCACAGACATAAAGAATTATAACAACTCCTTTCCCTAAGCACATTATTTAGCTAGCGTGTATTGTTGCTAATGAGCAAGCCTGAATGGCACCAGAGGGTAATATGCATTCGATTATCAAATACCAAATTGATTTGTGGGTGCCGGACATCAGCTGCCCAACTCCAGATGATTCCGCTTTGCTCGGAATACGCATAATTCCTTATGTCTTCTTGTTTTGTTAACCCACTGAAACCCACCGTCTAGTTAGTTAGTTAAGCATCAGGGGCATGTTGGGTATCGTTGGCATGTTTTTAATGTTTGGAGTTTTACGACAGTCAAGTTGCTCTTGTGACATAACGACATATAACCTGGAATGTTACGCAGTATGGCTTTAAATAGACCTGAGAACATTTTTGCACACATAAAAATACACGGCGGGAATTTGATTGCTTAAACTAAAGCAACTTCATTTCCTCAGCACTTAATCAAAAAATGCTTACTTTACATTGTCCACATTGTCATTTTCCATGTGACCAAAGCTGCGGCGTTTTGTCATTACTGTCGCCTTTCCCTCCGGCCTAAAGCCCTGTTCTCGTCTGTGCGGAGCTGCTCTTATGGATTAACGTTAGATCGCTGAATGCCATCCCTCCGCACTCTGGCTCTTTATCTCACTCTCTCCTCAGCTGCGGAGGAGGGCACTTGTCTCTTCCAATTACGGACAAATTATGTGATCATTCACCACTGAGAGCCACTGACGACATCTGACAACACAAAAGGAAACTTTGTCAGGTGGGATGCTGAATCACATCAGCGGAAGAGTTCACCAGCGATGGATTTCTCTATAAAAAATAGGCTATTGGAGAAGATATAGTGGGAGCCTGTGGTTTATAATTTGACATCCCTCATTCATTGAGGTGGTATTTTTTAGGCAGTATACTTAAAAGTGATTCGTAGAAAACATATAACAAGAGGAGACAAGTGTAGTATATGCTGATCCCAAGACTAAATACATGGTGATAGTGCCATCAATAGGGCTTTGGCTTCAATATTTGCCAGGCCGATTACATTTTTGCCCATTTTAATATAGAATAGTTCAGAATAGAAACAAGTTCACTAGTTCTTCCAATGTAGCATCAAAACATCTTCTAAATTCTATTGGCTAATAGGAACATCTCAAAAGCCTTATTTTCCCACAGCTCTACTCAGCTCATCTTGGATTTCTACTGATCATTACTGTATCAATGGATACGACACTCCAACACACCACTTCAGGTCCTAGTATTCTGTACCAGAGCTGGCACAAAAAGTACCTGGTACCGGTAAAGACTGGATAATACTGTAGAAAGCTTGTAACGTGAGCCAGGGAGGTCTGGTGGAAATGGAGCTGAAGTCTCTTCAGAGCAATGACCCTCTCTGAGGGCATGCAAAATCAGAAAATTCCCTTGACGGCACTTGAGTCATCTTAATCCATTAAAGATTTGATTGTCTCTTAAAGGGACTATGCAGAGTTTAAAAATGTTAAAATGAAGTATTTCCATCCCCTACATGTTCCAACAATGTCCTATTGTGTAGAATGAGCTCAGATCTGTTCACCACAACTGCCTCTAAAATCCTGCACTGTCACTCAAAAAGGTGTTAATTCGGGTCCAAAGTGTCATGCACAAGCTTAATATAGAAGCTGCAGCTACGGATAAGACCTGAGGTGGCAGTAGTGAGCATAAAATGGCTAGCTTGCATCTAGCGCCTTTAATCATTGTATTTTTTAACCTGTGAACCAGTGTATAATTTAGTATGTCCTGAATTGACCAATGGCCATTATTCTGTAGCTTTAGTTATCATTGTACATTGTCTTTGTTTCAAAGGCCTCCATCACTCAGGCAGAGGTTGAGATACTAATTTTATGCAGGCAGTGGCATCAATAAATCACTGCAGTGCACAGTTACAACACTTTGGTCTCCTCCTCTTCTCTGCCCATCACTCCACACAGTCATGATGTCATTCTGATGGGTTGTGTAATCAGGTTTATAAATACACTTCTACTTAATCAACAATCAAACACCTCCGACACGCTCCCTTTTATGTGATGATGTAACAAGGGGTAAAAAAAAAGCCATACAAATACTAGAGTAGTGGGAATTGTTTCCATAACTTCTCAACGGACGGTATGCCTTTGAACCACTGTATGCCAAAGACAGTAACATTAAAGGGGCTAGATGCAAGTTGCCCATTTTATACTCTACTGCCACCTCAGGTCATACGTGTAACTGCACCTTCTATATTAACCCGAAGTAACACCTTTTTCAGTGACCGTGCAGGGTTTTAGAGGCAGTTGTGGTGAACAGGTCTGGGCCCATTCTACACCTAAACAGCAACTTCCTCATCATGCACATGTGGATAAGAGTACATATAATCCATTATTTTAGATTTGGTTGAAGTGAACTTATCTCAGGGTGACTAACAGAGACAAAATCGCCAATCCTCCATCCGCGCACTGTGCCTCAGTTGCTGTCCCAGCCTGCCTTTTAATAATCTAATGCCCCTCTCCATATTGGCCTGTTCCCTTGGGCCGGAGCATATGTTCCTGTGAGAAAGCGTTGCCTCTCAGGACATCAAGAGTATGTACACGGGACACACCTTGCTAACCCCGTCCTGTGCCTCAAAGGCGCTGTGCTCATTGGGGTTTTGTTGCCGTGGCAGGCATGATGCTCCAGTCTAAGAGAATCTGGAGTCAGGAGCCAATGAATGACTGTGGCTAAATTTAGCCCCGGTCTTTAACAATGTCTCGGCTTGCCATTTGTTCTCACATCCACTAAACAGAGGGCCCACACAAGTTTAACACTTTGTCATTATTACACGTAGCACACCAAAATATAACAGGGACACGCTAAAATCGGATTTGTGAGACACTATGTCCACCACTTCTAATTTCATTCATGAGCAATACCTTTATGGTATTTCAGGGTCATAACTCACAAGTCCATGTGCAGTTCAAGGCTGCTTATGAACACACAAGGTCATGGCTGAAAGAGCTCTGAAAATGTGACATTAAACTGAGGCAAAGAATTTATTGTGACTCAATATAAAAGCCACAAACTTTGCTATTTCGTAATACTAATACGAATCATTTGGAACTGGTTTATACATTCACATCAACATTGTTTAAATTGCAGTTGGCTACATTTCTATCTATTTTCAGAATGATAAAGTGAGCATGAAAACAATAGTAATTTGTTTAAAATAAGGGACTGTGCTTTTCCCGTGAGGCTTTGTTCTTGCTTTTTGGCACCTATAATGTAAATCATAATCCCTCCCTGCTGTGACATTTACCCTCAGACTCTGGCCATAGACTCTTTCCAATAATGTGTGTTTTCACTGAGTGTGAGGGATCGATAGGGGCAGTAATAGTAGTAACCTCCAGAGTGCGCTGTATCTTTACTGAGGTCAGTCAGGTCTTTAATTAATGAGGAGAGAGAGACTGAAATTGCTTACTCTGTCAAAAATCACAAAGTCACAGTCAGTAACTGCCGCTGCTGTCAATCCTGGAAGGAAAGTGGAGTAAAGCTTTCATCTTAAGTATCAATCTGGTTTAAAGGTGGGAAAAATTCTATTTCCCAGTACTAGGGGTAGGCAACATCAGGCCCGGGAGCCAAATTTTGGCCAGCAGTATACCCTCTGGCCCAGTATACATGTGTTTCCAGTGACATCAAGCGTAGTTCCGGTGGCCATTTTGAATACCGAAGCAGAATTTTGCAGTACTACAACAAATCTCCACTCAGGATGAAAATGAAAGACAAATGATTGACAGTGGAATTTTTATGTACTCGGCCCCAGAGACGCAGGGTTATGTGATATAACCAGCAAATGTGGCACAGACGTAGCAGCTCTGTCTGTCGAGCTAACCACTAAATGCTAATCGGTAGCATGCTAACATCTTAACATAAACAATGACTCAATGGTTTCTTTAAATAAACGTGCGCTCCCTGGGGCCGTGTCTTTACTGTTATCTTCTTGAGCAATGATTACGAGTACATAAAAATGCCACTGTGTCAGTTGTCTTTCTTTTATATCCTGAGTAGAGATATTGTTGTAGTACTGCATAATAAGCCGAATGCCCATCTCGACTGCCCATGCGTGGGTCAATCAGGCTCTTAATTTCGGCTACCAAACAAACCGCTCCGCTATTGAAATGTGTGAGGGAGTTCAGGTAGCGGAGCGTGAACACTGAAGTATATTGAGCCATAACTGTGAATTACGGGCATTGGTTTAAAGTGTCAAGTGACATTTGTTGCAAATATTTATGTTGTCAATATCTTGAAAGCGAGGGAAAAGTCAGGACAGCGGCTCCGTAGGCAGGAGAGGACCATAGCGGACAGGGGACAACAGGCCCTGATGTACACCATCAGATCACTCGTACAAAAAATACAAATAAAGTAAATTTAGATGGCATATGTGTATGTGGATCTCTCTGATCAAAATAATAATAAGAAAGATTTTGTTTGCTGTCCACTTCCTTATTGACAAAATCTGAATATCGGCGACATGAGGCCACAGTTTCAGACCCTGGACTTTGTCTAACAGTCGCCTTCAAGGAGCAGAAATGTTTTTCTCACATAGTTGTTTCAACTGTGTGAACAAGGACTGGTCGTCACTTTTAAGGCATCTCTACATATGAACAGCCCTTCAGTTCTTTCAGTTTCTGTCTATCTATCTAAAATAGACTGCTAATATTTGCTAATAATTGCTAATATTGTAATAAGCTCCACAGCGACGACAAAAACAATTTACATCATCAACTTTCCAGCGGCTCAAACGGTCCAAATCAGAGCTTTCTTCGTTGCTTCACGCTAACTATCAATATTGTTTGTTAGCCAAAAGAAATTCCATTACCCATAATGCAACGGGCGACCCGAGATGGGCTTATTCTACTTCGGTATTCAAAGTGGCCGCCAAAACAGCAACGGTCACATGACTGAAAGGCATGTATATCATGTGTAGGTCTCAATATTGGAACTGTTTGTTGTATTTCTACAAAGCAGTGCATGAGTTTGGGTCACCGTGAAGAGGCTTTAACAGCTTGCTTTTTGACTATAGGAAAAAGTTGGACCATCAAGCAAACTTGCCTTCCCCTGTGTGTGATACCATCAAAATATTTCGAATATATGCATGATTACAACATAGATGATATTATCAATGGAATAAAACAAAAAAATGCTGACCAAACAATATGCATATATAATATTTGCAGAGTAATAATAGGAATAAAAGGGATATTTATGCCCTGGTGTAACATAATGTAAAGCTTTTTATAGCAACCCATTAACCCAAACTATAGTAATGACTTGTACAAGCTTGTTCAGTGCCAAGTTCCAGTGCTATGTGTCTTGGGCTTGATTTAAAACACAAAATTGCGCTAACCGTAAAATCCCTTTGCACACAACATAATTTTAAGACCTCCAAGAGAAATATTTCACCAGTGACAGTGAACACTGAACTGCCTCATACCGGATCAGTAACACGCAGTAATTTTACACAAGAGTGCCCCGGACCCGGCAGATCTGTGCAGCCTGCCAACAGTGATGATAACAGTACATGGCTTCTGCTGTAACCTCTGCGAGTCGCAGTCGCCTCCATGGTCTTCTTCTTTCCAAATCTCTGATGTTTCCTTTATAGTATCACACATATCATTTCTAGATCTATGATGCATAAAAAATGTGCTTCTGTATGCAACAAAGTGAATCTATCATGCAAAATCTTTCCATGTCATAACTCTTTGTTCACTCATGAAAGACATACCTGGAGTATACTTCACTTCATTCACGCAGATTTGAGTAATCTGCTTTACTTTAGTAGTTTCTTCTTCTACGGCTGAAGCGATGCAATTTGTATTTCCTGGATTTTGTTGTCTACAGAGGGAACACAGAACTGGCTTTATTTTTAAAGTCCACAATTCATCACCGGAGCCGTTCTGAGCACTTAATGAGCATAAAAAGTACATCAAAAAAACTGAAAAGCTCAAAGCTTTTCAGTTTTAATTCATGTCGTTCCCATTGCGGCCAGCAGAGGGCAATTGAAAAGTCAATTTGAAATTCTGACCAGCCCAGTCTCTCATGCCTTACTTGTCTTTTCCATGTAGGTATTATTTCATATAAATCTTAAAATGGACATGATACAGTATATGCATGACTTTACAGCCACAGTCATGCATAACGTGTCCACTTTAATGAAAAAAAATGAAGAGGGGCTATTTTGAAATGTCTTGTTGAGCACTGAGGGAACATAAGATTTATCACTTGAATTAAAGCACGTGTTGCTATGTTGTTTTAGTGTTTGACTCTGACACACATAGCATCAATTATACAGAATTATCTTTGGATGGATTAACTGAGGTGGAGTTTCATCTGTGAGAGTAAAAAGGGAGTAAGCCAAAGTAAATCCACAGGTAACACATAATCCCATACGTACAGAATCAGCCTTTTCAGATCTGAGCCCATTATTCTGATGAATAGCCAGGTGTGGAAATGAGATTAGATTTGATCACATAGTATTTGGAGCACAGATCACAAACTGTCCAGCAAGAGACATATCCTGGAGACAATAACAAAATCAAGTTGTGCACTCTGTATAAAATTGCAATGTAGGAAAAAAGTTAAAGAATCAACAATAACTTTTGTAGGAAGAAGTAGGAGACTTTTAAAATATGGTTAAAAGTTGACACAAAACGCTTATTTGTGTTTTTTGTTTTCATACAGGTAATTTCATCCAAGTAGAAAATACATAAAATTATTAGGGTCAGAAAACTAAGATTGTACTTTTTATTATAATATCAGATTATTATTTTATTATTACAAAGTACGGTAGAAGCACTGTTGCAGTGGAATGATGCATCTTAATATACAACAAATTAAGGCTAAACGAATGGATGACATCACTGGAATATGGCAGCAAATACTAAAATACCCTTCTCACGGCAGAAGTTCTGAGCTGTACCATAGGGAGTGAGGACAGCGATTAGAAATGGACATCTGTGCGGCACATGTGCATGTGATTAAGTATAGTTGCCTGTTTGTTTATTTTATTCATTGATTGACTGCGGAATTGTTCCGCAGTCAATTATTGGTTTTCATGTTCTTTATTATTATTCCTCTTCCATCTTTTTCCCGATTTTCTAGAGCTTTCAGCACTTTCATGCTTTGTGCAATTTATGCAAGTTATGCATCAAAATGTTCTGCATGTTGAGGAGAAGGGTGCTATTACTTTTGGGACTTCTGCAACTTACGGTTTTTCCGCCAAAATGTCGGAGATTTTTCCCATTGACTTATAATGGGGCTGCCGCAAATCCATGCTTTTCTGCACTTTTTTCTGCATTTTATGCAATTTCTGCACTTTGTGCATGTTCAGCTTATGCAACTTGTGGGTTTTGAGAAAAAATTGACCTTCTGCAGTTTTCCAGTTTTTTTATACGAGAGTTTGAAATTTTTGCATTGGTGTGTATGGGGGAATCCAGCCAATGGGGAGACTCCGCCTTTCAGCCATTTGTGCAGCTTCTGCCAATCAAGCACTGAGGCCATTTCAACAGTTTGACCAGTTTATGGAATATAAAAGTTTATGCAATATTAACAATTTATGCAAAGTAACCACTTTATGCATTTTAAACCATTTATGCAACTTAAGAGTTTATGCCATTTAGGATTTATGAATTTTAAAGAGTTTGTGCAATTTACATAATTTATGCAAATTAACCCGCTCATTTTACCACTTTATGCAGTTTATACAGTTTATGCAACATGACATTTTATGCATTTTACCAGTTTATGCAAATTAGATTATGCAAATTAAGCATTTTATGCAATTTGAACGGTTTATGCAATTTCTGCATTCGCTTCCCGCAATTCCGCAGTCAATCGCAATGGCGCAGCCATTGCATTTCTAGTTTATTTTGTTGTTGTTTTTGAATATGGCTGACTTTTATGACAAAATGCCTTTGGAGCCCAGGCATACAACATGCACTATTGGTGATCATGCCCCAGACGTGCCAGTGTCACCACAAGAGCAAAAAGAGTTACATGCAAAAATACTGAAACAGAAATGTACAGTCTACTGAAGTAGTGTTTCTTTAAGCATATGTTGAAGAATATTTGATGATCACAAACTATAGAAGTGTATTCTTATTGTATTCTCATTCTCGTGTTGGCAGTTTCTGACCACTAGCTTGAGCAGAGAGGTACCACTCACAAAGGCTTTGCCTGAAAAGACTGCTGCTGTGGGGATTACTGGCCCGAGCTGACTAATGCATCTGAGCTGTCAGGTGTTTAGAGATTTACCGGATCATATCTGGCATTTCATTTGAAGACTTTTAACATGCGAGACTAGCCATCCGAGGACACCCATTAACCTTTTTGGAGATGTCCCTTGACTTGTGCAACACCATTCATCACAGACTTTCAATGTGAGAGTCATTGCATCTCATGCAGTGACCCACACCCCGAGTGGACCGTGAGAGAGAAGCATGGGCTGATCTGGGGTGTGAGCCCCTGGACAGCAATGAGACACCATCACCTAACAGTTTACTGCAGAGTAATGTTTAAGAGTATTTAAGTTTGACACAGCACAGCTTTGTTTCAGATTATTGAGATCTATGCAGCGTCAAAATATAAACCCAGAGCATTTTAAAGACAGCAAAATCAGTTTACCCTTTCATTGGTTGAACTAATTGAGAGATATGCAGTGTGCTATTAATGTAAAACTGCTAGTGATGGTAATGCAGTCTGTAGGATTAGCATTTGAAGACCCGGGTGTGATGACCTCTTGAAGCAGCTGGTCTTTTTTACACTGTGTCCCACATGTATTGGTGTAAAGGACTGTTGGACAGAGCTGCTACTGAAGGCTACTCAGCATTTCAAAGAAAAAACTTACACATCACAAATATATTATTACTACATTATGCAGTTTGGGATTGCATTGAATAATGCAAAAAAATACAACATGACACCATCCCGTGATAATAATATCTTGGCTGTGAAAACTACTACGACTCCCGGTGCTCTGGATTCCTAGCCTGGCCAGCCATACACGCTGCTTTCTCTTTATACTTAAGATATATTCAAAAGAAGGTAATCTCCAATTCAGAATAAACGGTTTTAAATAAACAGAGAATAGTGGCCAGGCTACCGGTTTCCCCATCAACTGAAAACATGCACAATAGGTGACACTGACCATGAGCCTGGCTGGAGATGGGTCCCTAGGTGCTGCACTGCGGTCACCCACTGCTCCTTATGGGTTGCCCCAGCGGCATAGAAGGATGGGTCAAATGCAGAGGACAAATTTTCCTACGGGGATACACCTTCACCTTAAATCATTCTGGCATGTTTTGAATTTGAATTAAAATCCATAATAATCTAACATTTGGAGTCTTATTGCACCAGCCTATCACTTTACAGACAAAACTGATCAACAACTTCTTTCAACATAATGCACAATTATTATGTATATGTTTTAATCTAAATTATGAGCAGCCTTGTGTGGTCGGTGCAGGTGTCCGAGAGCGTGGAGCACACAGCTGTCTATACTGTGATGAATGAAGCAGCATAAACTCCTTTCTTGGTATGTATTGATTCAAACGCCATGGCTGGCCTCAGTACAGATTAATCTGCCACGAATATGCAAGAGTTATGCCTTCTGCTGTGCTCAGAGCTGCAATGTGAGACAGGCATGAATCCACGAGCTGACACTGGCAGCCCCGGGGAGGAGTCTATCAAAGACACCCAGATGAAGAGCGCTTGGGTAAGAACTTGTTGAGTGCAGAAATGCACCATCACCAAAGCCATAAAACAGCAATGCAGTCATAGAAATATGTGCAATTTATGCTTGCCATTTGGTACAAAGTGAAAAGTCAAATCAAGATAATACTGAAAAAACAAAAAGGAAAGTTTTATCAAAACAAGACAATAGCGATTTGTGTATCTCATGGATGCAATATTTGTCTGTGAAAATAATATGAGGCATTGACTGAAACAAACTGTTAAAATACAGAATGGATAAACAACTATAAATCCATCAAATATAAAAATGGTTCTGGAAAAAGTCTTTGTACTCAACATTCCTGCTTGAACACATTGCTGTGGGAATCTGCTGATCCACCCAGCTCTCCACCCCCTTCACACAACAGCTATATCCTGTACATTAGAACACACATAGTGTTTAAACCAGCAAAATATTAGCATGCTGCACCGGTCTGCACCTTCTGTCTTAGATGCACTACAGGGAGGACCAGCCTGAGTAAGCACAAGCATGGCCAATCTGTCTCTGAACTGTAACTCTCCAAGAACAAGGAAACTCCACGCTATTTCAGTCTTAATGCCTGTGTAAGCTTTTCTTTGGGGGCTGCCTAGAAAACAAACAAACTTAGTGATCATTACATACGTGCATCCCTGTTTTCCTAGCCTAATACATGTTGTTGAATACATATATGCCACATCGCTAAATGCTTCATGCAGATTTTTTTTTACACCAATCATTATTATTATGATCATTACTTATTATAGACCTCTGTTCTTGTTTGTTTACATAGTGAAAGTCTAAGTGATTCCTTGAGGAGTCTTGGAGTTTTGTGTCGGTCTAAAATTAAGTTCGCATTAAGAAAGGTATTCAGAGGAGCAACTTTGGCAAATCACTTCACACAAAGGCACGATAACAAAACCTATCAGTGTGTGTCCACATCATTATGGCAAAATTGAACAAATTGGCTGGGAAAGTCCTGAGCTTTGGCAGAGAGCCTACAGGAAGAGTGAGCAGATGGCTGTATCTTTAACAGACTTTCCCTCAGTTACCAACACTCAGCACCCCCTCTGCACTGCAAAGTTCCTTGCCATTCAGGGAAGGGGGTAATTCATGGCATTAAAGGCTCTATACCTGTTTTTTGAAAGCGGAAGCAATCAAATTCAATAGTTAATTGTGGTCAAAAGTCATTCCTAACTTTCCCAACACATTTTTAGCCTCTTATGTCTTTATAGGGATGAGTTCATATGAACATTTTACAACTTTTCAGGGTCACCGTCACAGAAATGCCAGAAAATAACCTGTATGTTCATGAAATTGATGCAAATACTTTAAAATTAGATATACAGTATTATTTCCACAAATATATGACTTTACAATACCCTGAAGGAAGGCTAAGCAAAATTCATTCCACAACTAGAAAAAGAAAAATCTGTAAGGGCCTTTAAGTAAATGTATTCGATTGTTTCTTGGACAGAGTGCTGTGTAAAGGCTTAAACGAGTCAGCTTGTCACATATGCGAGAGGCCGAGATAAGCAGAGGTTAATCTTCACATCACTTCCCCTGAGCATTCTGGTGTCAGCATGAACACACTGATGTGTTTTAATCTGACAACAGACTTATGGAACCAATGGATACTGAGTGGTGGGACTGACTATAGCCTCAGCATTTAATTAAGAAAAGCTTTGTTAAATGAGAGAAGAAGAAAAAATTGCCCGCATCAATTAGTATGTTTAGAGATGATTTAGTCACAGTGAGACATAGTCATTGCATCATTATAATTATGTAATGTGATGTCATATCAGTCCCCAAAATACCATGTAAATTAATTTCCAAGGTCAATAACAGAAACACACAACACAATAATAATGTAGGCTTAACATATTAAAATGACACAGTTTTCACTGCTGTATCGTTATCGACACAAGATTTTTCCCTCAAACAGAGACGAGCTGACGGTGAGAAAAGATAATGGATTAAGAAGACATTAAGCAGCTATTATTCATCTTCGTTCTCATGACTGTAGCAGATTATATCCCAACAAATCGTTGGCAGAGCGTTTCAATGTAACCTACATGTTTCTTTTAGGCCTATGTTCTTTTTGTAAGTAAGAGCCACAGTGAGACAAAAGGTGCAGTAACGTGCGTAGCAGTGCGTAAAGTGTCGTGCCCATCACTGAACTGATTAGTCCCGCCACGTTTCTCTGGCAACCCCGTCTCCACTCTGTCTCCATGGCGATGCCAAGGCAGTTTACTTCCTCTACTTCCCTGTTCTGCATCTGCGGGGCTAAAAGGCTGCTCCTCACGCCATAAGCCATAGACGGGGGGCTTCGAGAAGGAGCTTTAACGGCGCGCTGATGCTTCGCTGAAAGCGCGGGGGAAACGTAACGAGCCGACTCAAAAAGAGATCAGTAACTTCACTAGACTGTGATTTTGTTTTTTCTTTTTTTCCTGCTCTTTTGCTGGTGTTTGGTTTTGTGCGTCCACAAGAGAACGCGCGTGTGATCCAAGGCAACACATGGTGCAGTATAGGCCTACACAGTAGCACCTGCTCACATCTCAATCTCTTCAAGTAGCAGAAGCATGCACCGTGCTGGGGATGCTCTCGATGTTGCAGCCTGGTTATTTCAGTCAACTCTCCAATGCCATGCAAAATGAATGATGGGGATGTGGTAAATAAAACCTAATAGACAATCTTCTACTGATGCGGAAGGAATGATTTGCCTCTTACCCTTGGAAGCATCCTTGTCTTCTTTAGGCTTCGCCACTTTGCCGCTCATAGATCCCAGTTTGGATGTGTAAGTCCTGGTTTAGACAAGAATCGATATCCTTTTACAAGCCCACCGTCCTCAATGAAATCCCTCCCAAAGATTCCCGGTGCTGAGATAAGGTTTCTGTAAGGAAAAGCGCGGTGTTACTGTCACATTTGGCTCTCAGTCGAATCACTGAGAGACAATAGCGCTTGAGGACCACTGGTCACAAGCTGTGTATAATTGTCTACCAATGATCTATGATGATGATGTCGCTTAGAATCCCACACGCGACCAAAAGCCCATAATAGCCTATAGTCAACACACCGAAAAACGCACCGTTTCTACCTCTGAACCATCCACTTACCTTATCTCCTCCACGGTTCCGGCTACATCAATGCACATTGATGAAAGGTGCTGTTCCCACCATTAATCTTGTTATTTTGTGTAGAACCAAAAAGAAACGACCTTCTCTGGAGAACGAAAGCCTCTGATGGTGCGTCGTGGTGTTTTTACGCACGCGAGCTCAATACAAAAACAAGAGCGAAAGTCCTATCTACAAACAAACCGAGTGTGAAATGCCATCCAGTGATCCCCCCTTGTCTGAGGCTTCCCTACAGCGGCTGTGCTTCTGGAAACGCACGCACGGTGAGCGGAATCAACAGGATACGACGTGCGAGCGCTCCCCAGTCACAGCGCCACATTCACGCCGCGGACGTTGTTTGGCTCCAGAGTGGTGAATGCGAGCGAGGGAAAGTAGCTCCATTCGCCAGCAAAAACAAGAGGACTCCGCCAAGAGAGGGGGACTGTGGAGGTGACTGCGTTTGAGACGCACTATCATCTGTTGCAGCATTGCGTTATGGGGGGAACGTGCTCATATTACAAGTGAGTCATTTGCGCTTATTTCCCTTTTTTGTGAACAAAAATGCCCACGTTCAGCTTCGTTTGCAAACTTTTAGACAATCTGTGACAAAGACTGCGTTACCAAAAGAAGGAAAGCCAAGCCATTAAAATTGCTCAAACTTTCTTTAATTGAAAGAACATGGATTACTTTTTTTTCTTTCTTTCTATGAAGCCTACAGAAACTTGCTTTTAAATAGCAAAATATCCTTTTTTTTACTACAGTTGTTAGGTTTTGATATGTTTTTTACCTTTGAAGTAGCTCCTCAAAGTTGTGGTACTCTTGATTAGAAATACAGGATGGAGCCTCTCCTGCTGTTTGGCCTTCACTGTAGCCTTTATCTTCCTGTCAAAAAAGAGTCCGGTCTGTAGCTTTGCTTGGGGCTTATGTCACATCTCCCGCAGCTCCTAGCTCTCAGTGGCACTGGGGGAAACAGACCTGGGGGCTGATGGTTACTGGATCTATAAGGTTGCTATTTTTAGCAGAAACAGGACCCCCTTTAAACTTTCTTGACATGCTCAGATCTTCCCGAGACGTTTAGAGCACACCCTGTCGTCTTCAGTGACTGCTGCTGCTTTGAAGACTAAAATTGTTCGGATCCAAAAAAGCATTGTCATCTTATTTTCAACTTCTAATCCAATTCGGTGTGCAATTAATAGTACTGTATCTTTGTGATGAAGAGGTGTATAATATGCTTTTCCTAAACCACAAGATGTGCTTTTGTGCGTGAGGACTTATCCCTCCTTTAACTTTGACTTTTGCTTCTTGGTTAATATTCAACCAATACTGACCTTTACTGTACTTCATGACCCGTGCCAATTACTAAAACGCATTTCATGACTGTGCATAAGTTCAGAGTAAAACTTCAAAGGTTAAGGGCATTCTAAATGTCAATGAGTTGCGTCCCTACTGTGTTCGTTCCCTGTGATGCCCTCTGACCTTTGCAGCAGGACGCTCTGCCACATTTCCCCAACAGTTGGTTTGGACAGAATCACTTCTGAGGAGAGTCGCCCTCCAGTCAGTCTGCTGAACACAGGGCCATCACCTACAGCACTGACCGACCTCAACTTACACAATGCACTCAAGACATACATCTGATGCTGAAAAATTTAGAGCAGCTTCTAAATCACATGACCAAAATTGCGTACTTTCCATTTTGGGAATTTTAAACCTGCTTTCAAATAACACAAAGCCAAAAATGTGAAATCAAATAAATGAACATTGGTCTCAGCTGTCACCTCAAAGTAAGAAACTCATTACAGGTTTTGAACAAAGTCATTACCAATGCAGTGCAATGAAGCAGTAAAATCCAAGGATTGAAATGAACTGAGGGGCTAATGTGTTGCATGCATGAGCGATATGTAGGGATGATGAAGGTTCTTGAGTCATCCTCTGTACTCTGTTGTTGAAGTGTTGTATGTTTCGCCTCCCATCCAAAAGGCTTCGTCAGCGACACTAAAGTTTTCAGCTCTGACGCAGACTCGTTTGAGAGCAGCCGTTAATAGAGCGGAGGGACATAGTCAAGCTGACCCCTCCCAATGCTCCATATCAAAGCTGAAAACTTTATTGTTGCTGACGAAGCCTTTTGGATGACGTCCTACACTTCAACTGCAGAGTACAGAAGATGACTCTGAACCTTCATCTTAAATGGATATCTCCTGTACGACTGAGAGCCTATACAGATACATTCAGGGATGCGTTTGTGGCTTCACTGGCTGGTCATCAAAATGAAGGATGCCACTAACACCAGCACTCGGACAGTTAAACTTGCTCATTCATCTCATTGCCTCAGGATGGATTTCACCAATCTGACCAATAAGAGCGGGAGGCCGCCATGGAGGTCATCTGGTTATTTCTTATTGAAGAGGTCAGGGTCCGGGGGTGTGCCGCCAAGTTGTATTTCTGTCATGTCGTGCTGTAATACTGCGCGTAATCGACTTGGCCCTTACCCAGATCGCATTTTTATACCTCGCATGTCGCCAAGTTGGGGTGTACCTCAGTTCACTGTGAGATGATATATACGTGTTTCACTGCAGTTGACAAAGTGCATCCATCTGTCATGAAGTCTTCATCAGCCCCTGTCGAGCACAACAATTAAGAACCAGGGAAGTAGAGTGTATATGCTCTGTTAAATGTTAATGTTAATGTTAATGAATAACAAATCAATACAGAAAGGGATGTAAGCCCCTTGACTCTGTCTGTATGAGCAGCGTTAGAGGCTCTTGACATTCAGTGAAGCTTCCTCTGACCAGGAGCCTCCACACTTTTCCTTAATGCTGGCTGCACATCTCACTGCCTAAAGCATTACTTGACAGGAACACGCTTCACAGAACCCCACATAAAAACAAAGATCTCACTCCATGGCCTACACATAGTAACTATAGGCAAGGCAAGGCAAGTTTATTTGTATGGCAACCTGAAAAATCTAAGAACAAATAGCATAGGTAGGAAGCAGGAGGGGAAAGTAATTTGAAAAGGTTTTAGAAGAAACCAATGCACTTGCTAAAATGTGTAACAAACAAAAGCACTTTTTTAAATATTTGCCCAACCCCATCAATCCAAGTACTGACCAAACTGAGTAGCCGGATGAAGTTATGTTTTGTTTCGTCAATCTATAAATGGGCAACATCTGCTGATAAATACAATATGATTAGTTTATTTATTGGACTTCAGTGTTTGTTTCCAAGTCTTTTCTTGAGAGTGAAGCTCAGAGTTTTGTGCTGAAAAGTCATGTACTGTGTGTTTTGTTATTCGTGTTTTGAACATACATCTGGACGGGCCCATGTGGGATGGGTGTAACCATTTTGAATTTTCATAGAGGACCTGACCTAATGAAGGGATTCGCTCAAATATCACTAAATGTCAGGTGTAATGATTTCAGGATTAGCGCTTTGAGACCTGCTGAGTTTTTTATCTGCATTCGACACTCTGGAAATACTCATTAGCACAAATGGACCAATGAAAAAGTTCTTCAACTTCAAAACAAAAGCAAAAAACCTGCAGCATTCTTTCAGTGCAGTGTCTGTCAATAGTTTCCTGTTGTTGATAATAAGACAGAACATGTACAACTCAGAGAGTCCAACGTGGGCACAGTGTTCACACTCATGGCTCTGTCAATGTAATGTGCTGAGACAGTAGTCCGTCCATATCACTCGGGAAAACGAAACCACAACTGACATGCAAAAAGTTCTGTATTCAACTTAGTCTCTACAATGAATGAAATACTTATATCTCTACAGAAATCTGTTTTACTATTGGCTTAATTTTCTAAACTTTTACAAGAGACTTTCATTCTTTGATGTAGTGGAATCGCCTAAAACTGACCCTCTCAGTAAATTACTTCAATTGCTTGAATTAAGAGATTTTAAATATGTTTGGAGTGGACTACAGTCATTGGCCAATTTAACCATAATTCTGTTTAAAATAAGAGAAAATCAGTTAAATGAGCTTTACTCAAATCTAAAAGCTTTGCGACTTGAGAGCTTGGCCTGTGCAATGCCTCATTTGAAAGCTCAGACCTGCTAAACTGATCGTAACTTTTGCTGCAACGTCGCCACGTTTTATCACATTTTTGTCGTGTTTTCGTGTCTTTTTTTTCATCGCTTTTTTGTTGTGATTTTGAAGTTGTTTTTTTTCTTGTGTTTTTGTCTCTTTTTCATCTCTGTATTCGTGTTTTTGTCACATTTTTATTTCGTTTTCATCTTCATTTTCGTCACAATTTTCATGCTTTTTTTCAAGACGCTTTTAGATTTGGGTAAAGCCAAACTGGAGAAAATGTGCTTGGTTCAGGTGGGGGTTAAGAGGTTCATGGTAAAATACTGTAAAATGAGGCCTGTTGCACCATATTAGTTCATTGGTTTTGGCAGAACCCTAACTGCTCGACAAACGTGCGAGAGAAGTTACCTAACAGTCAACATCCCTGAGGAGGCCGACGACTTTCTGCAATGTGCACGTCTTTCTGGACTCTCTGGTGACTAATCTAATTGGAGTCGACAGTGATTCCCTGTCTGTGTGTCTCTGCCGAGAGCAGAGGAGACAGAGACATCAGGGAGAAGGTGTAAATCAACAGACTATTCACTTCACTTCCTCAACTGTATCAGACTCCATCGCTCTGACTGCCCTGCGTCATTATCAACAATATAGAGACAAACCACTGCACTGTTTTTAGAGCTTGTTTGATTTATGTGGCGCGGTGGCAAAGCGCTTGTGCTTCACAGCGAAGGGCCCGCGTTTGGTCCCAGGACGGAGAGTTTGCATGTTCTCCCCGTGTCTCTGCGTAGGGGCCGATGGCGCAGACTGGCAGCCTCACTTCCGTATCTTGAGGTGGTATGGGGTGAATGAAAAAGACTACAGTGTGGCGCTTTGGGAAACTTGGTAACACAGGATTGTAAAGTGCAATATAAGCGTAAGCCATTATCATCATTCCTTTTTTCTGATTTTTTTTCCCCACTAAATGATATTAACCAAAATCCTCTTAGATTCTTTACATCTAATATTTCAACAAAATAAACCAATAAACAAGGCACAATCCATTTTACAGATATGGTCGCTACAAATATGTATGTGCATGTAATTTAAGCACACAATATGCCATATTTCCATATAAAATCAAAAATTATTATGCAGTATTTCGCCGTAAATAATATAATAAGCATGTTTTTTGTTCGATTAAGTTCAGACAGTTGACTGTGACAAAAAATAACTATATATATAGTTTATTTTTGTCACAGTCAGTATAAGCATTGTGAAGGGATGTGCGTTATGGGGAAAATATCTATGGTAGTTTGTTTCTTCAGTCACATAAGATAGACAGCTTTAATTGTGCTTATTGACAGAAAGGACATTTGAATACTTTTGTTTTTTAATGACGCAGACCCATACAAGTGTTCTAGAATGAGGATCAAAAAGATGCGGCTGTTTTGGAAATCCACACCATACACCAGGCTCCATCAGATTGTTCATTATGAAGAGGGTGAAAATGACCTTGCAAATCTCCAGAGCTGGGAGTCAGACTCATGACACTCACTGGCAAAGTGCAGATCCCACATATCCCCAAGTTACCCTCCTTTAGAGACATATCTGGAACCCTTACAACAAGCAGACAGTGTTATTTACTGCACTATGAATAATTGAGGTCTTTAACGATTTGCTTAAATATAAATGGGCGGTTGTGATAGTTGCCAGCACTGAAGACGAGCGCAGAGTCCCTGTGGGGGATTTGTTCACCACACTTCAACCTGCTGTGGCCCTGAGTCAGCTCAGACACTACATCACACTCTGCTTCATCTCTGTCTGAGCAGACATGGGAGATCTGAGAGGAACTGGAATGAAGCAAGTCATGAGGCGCTGCAGCTGAGTGTTGGCATGTGTTTTAAGGCTTGAAGACTAACAAAACGTACAACACAACTGTACAACTACTTACTAGACGAAATACAAACAAATACATTAATGAAATAAAACATAACTAATTACTGGTATAAAAGATATTATGGCTTCTCATCATGGGGTCATTGAGGTCTAACTGCGCCATCTTGTGGCTAAAAATGAAAAGTACAATTATTCAATGTTTAATACTTTTTATTATGAATATTGAAAATTAAGAGACGTGCCGAGGTGAGGGCCGTATTCTTCTCCTTAAGTCAAATACATTTAGGGCTACTTTATCTGTTAAATATAGGCTATTTACTCGAAAGCTTAAGTGCACAGAACGGTAAACAAAAAAGATTTTGTACTTTGGAATGAGAGGCTACTAAGTAAATCCGTAACTGTGACATGGAAACTTTACAGATATTATTATGTTGCGCGCTTTCATCGATCTCTGGAGGTAAATACGGGCGCCTAGATTATTATAATTTGATTGATGAACACTTTTCAACTAACTAACTTCAAATATTTCCCCTTTCTCTTGTGTTTCTTGGCCCCAGTGGGGGGTGGTGTGTTCTCGACCACCCAAGCTGCTAACGCCGTTCTCCAGCGCCATAAACGCTACAACACCGGGTGGCTGGAGGAGCTCCAGCAGGGAAACCTGGAGCGGGAGTGCATGGAGGAGAAGTGTGACCTGGAGGAGGCTAGGGAGACTTTCGAGAACGACGAGAAGACGGTGAGGAGCGTTCTGTCTGGAGAAAAAAACAAAACATCTCCTTTGGATAAAGTTGCATTAAATGTGTGCTTAAATGTGTGCAGATGGAGTTCTGGTCTGTGTATGTAGGTATGGATATCACTCTCAAACCGTAATACAGTTCAGAGGACGCAGCAACAACAACAACACATTTTACTCTTTATGTTTGTTGAGTGGTAAAGTTTAATATAGGCCTACCTCAAGAGTGCGCACTGTCACTTCTTGTAAGAGAAGTTGTTTGTTACATTCTGAGTAAAAGCAACAGACTAAACACTTATTGAACTGTACATTTGTGAAGAGTTTACTTAGGAATGTCATACTGAAACTTGAATATTTCCTTTTATCTCAGATGGTAACCAGTGTGCTTCCAGTCCATGTGTGAACAAGGGCTCGTGCAAAGACCACATTGGCTACTACACCTGCCTGTGTGAGTCTGGTTTCACTGGCAGGAACTGTGAGATCGGTAAGAGACAACAGCACTCTGAATGATAAAAAATATAAAAATATGAATAGTATGGATAATGTTCCATGTTTTTTTGTTATAGTTTTCAACAATCATCCACACTGCTCAGTGATGTGTCCCATCTGTTACTTGTCTTCCTCCTAGTTGTAGCCAGAAGATGTGACGTGAACAACGGGGAGTGCATGCATTTCTGTGAGTCTACGGGTACCTTTGGGGCCAAATGCTCTTGCGCACTGGGATATCAGCTACAAGAGAATGGGAACGACTGCGAACCAGAAGGTAAAAATATACATTTGTTTTGCATATCACAATTCTATTTTTTTTTGACAAGTTGTTTTTGTTATTAGATGAATTCCCATGTGGCAGAACAGTCCTTACGGATTTGATAAAACTCACCAAACGGTCTTTGGCCAATGGTGAAAACAATATCAGCACTTTGACAACAGTAGCCCCACGATCTCTGGACACAAACACCTCAGCAGACACACGGCCACTGTGGGGGTTCAACAGTACAGGGGCTCCAACTGAGGAGCCAAGACTAGCTAACAAACGCATTGTAGGAGGTCATCAAGTCATCCCAGGGGAGCTGCCATGGCAGGTATGATGCACAACATGAAGTCACCACACACATGTTGCTGCTAATGCCTTTAAGAAAATAAAATGAAAAGAATAGTTTTGTGATGTCCTACTACGCACACTGCAAGTCTTGACTTTATTTTCCCATGTTTAATGATTTCATTGTTGTGAACTAATCCGACCAATCAAGGCAAGGCAAGGCAAGTTTATTTGTAGAGCACAATTCATACACAAGGCAATTCAAAGTGCTTCACAGTTGCATAAATACAAGAAAACAAATAGAATCAATAAAAAACATCAACATAAAATTAATCAATTACAGTAAAAGGCGAGAGTGCAGATAAAATACTTTCAGTCATATGCATCGGTAAAAAGAACTGTTTTCAGCCTGGATTTGAACATTGTCAGAGTTGAGGCCTGTCTCACATCCTCATGAAGACTGTTCCAGATTTTAGCTGCATGAAACTGAAACGCAGCCTCACCGTGTTTATTATTGACTCTGGGAACCACCAGGAGGCCCCTCCCTGAAGTTCTCAGGGCCCGAGATGGTTCATACGGCTGTAACATGTCAGAGATGTACTTTGGTGCTAAACCATGAAAAGACTTGTAGACAAGCAGAGCTGTTTTGACAGGAAGCCAGTGCAGAGACCGGAGCACTGGACTAATATGGTCGTATTTCCTGGTTCTTGTCAGGACTCGAGCAGCAGCGTTCTGGATGTATTGTAGCTGTCTGACAGCTCGTTTAGAGAGGCCAGTGAGCAGGCCGTTACAATAGTCTAACCTGCTGGAGACAAATGCATGGATAAGTCTCTCTAAGTCTGGTTTTGACACTATTCCTCTGATCTTAGCAATGTTTTTCAGATGGTAAAAAGCTGATGATGTTATGGCTTTGATGTGGCTGTTTAAGTTCAGGTCTGAGTCCATGATTACTCCTAGATTTCTAACCTGATTTTTTGGTTTTAGAGAGAGAGACTCGAGGTGACTGATAACACTTTGTCTTTGTGCCTGTGGGCCAAAAACAATGATCTCAGTTTTGTCTGAGTTTAGTTGGAGAAAGTTGTTTTGCATCCACAAACTGATCTGTTGGATGCAGTGACAGAGAGTATCTACAGGCCCATGTTCACCAGCCGTCAGTGACACGTAGATTTGAGTGTCATCTGCATAGTTGTGGTACGACACATTGTTGCTGTTTATTAGCTGACCCAATGGAAGCATGTACAAGTTGAATAAGAGAGGTCCCAAGATTGACCCCTGGGGGACTCCACAGGTCATGGCAATTTTGTCTGAGACACAGTTGCCAATTTCAACAAAGTACGTCCTGTCTTCGAGATAGGACTTAAACCAGTTTAGAGCAGTACCAGAGATTCCCACCCAGTTTTCTAACCTGTGAAGTAAGATCCCGTGGTCCACTGTGTCAAAGGCAGCGCTCAGCAGACTTTCACTCAGCAGACTTTCTGATTTGTGTGCTGCTTTCACCGAAAAACTGGGCCAAATCAAGAATTTTTTTGTTTTTTCAGTTTGAATAATGATATGTAGAAGCAGGGCCATGATAATTCTGTATACAGTTTTACTAATAGATTTTTTTCATAGAGTGTACTATTATTCTTGAAAGATTTGTCCGAAGTGTTTATATCAAGAGGAAGTCAAGTGCCAGCAGTAAATCACAGTTTGCAAACTGATTCAAAACCAAAAAGATCACTTTAATCCATATCAGCATCACAAATGTACATTAGTTTTGTTTCTGTCTCATCGTATGTCCAGGTGGCAATAATAGCTCATCCAAGTGGCCACTTGTTCTGTGGAGGGTCCATTCTGAGCAGTCGCTGGGTGATCACTGCTGCTCATTGCATAGCAGAGGCTCCTGGCCCCTTTATCATTCGAGCAGGTGAGAGACACAGATGAATGTGCTGACTGCCAATATTAGTGAACCTGAATAAATCATGATGATTGTCCCACAGGGGAGCATGACCTCTTTCTCTCAGAAGGCACTGAGCAGGACCATGAGGTGTTGGAGCGCCACATTCACCCTCGATACAACTCCAGCGTGAGCCTGTACAACCATGATATCGCCCTGCTGTTTCTGAGGACCCCCATTTCCTTCTCCCCCACAGCCAGGCCTATATGTGTGGGGCCCCGCACCTTCACTGAGGCTTTGGTGCGGCGGGCCTCTCCAGCCACAGTCAGTGGCTGGGGACGAACACGCTTCTTGGGCTCAATGTCTAATGTGCTGCAGCAGGTGGACGTGCCCCTCACTGACCGCTCACACTGTAAAGAGACAAGCAGCGCCCGCATCACCCGCTTCATGTTCTGTGCGGGCTACCACAGCCAGGCCAAAGACGCCTGTCAGGGGGACAGCGGGGGGCCACATGTGAACCTGCACCAGAACACATGGTTCCTGACGGGCATCGTGAGCTGGGGAGAGGAGTGTGCCAAAGAGGGCAAGTACGGCGTGTACACTCGACTGTCCCTCTATTACAGCTGGATCAAATACGTGATGGGAGTTACCAAGCACAGGCTGCAATCTGACGAGCTCTTTGACAATAACACAGACACCTCAGAAATGTTTTAATTACCAATGTTTTTTAGTAAATGAATCATCATTAAAATTAAAGTTGACATTACTTACAGATATTTTGATAACATAACTGTATTAGTGTAATTGTCTATGATATGTGCAATTGACAGGTAGTCAGTAAGATATATACTTGTATATACTTATAGTATCTCAAACACATACATTAATAGTATTTACATGGTCTAAAGAAGACTTTTTTTAAGTGCACACTACCGCCATCTGCTGGTCATGTGTTGCATGCACTTTTTATGTGCCTTCATCAGTACTATCATATTTTTGAAAAATGAGGATAAGGAATACAAATCTGAAAAAGTGCAATGCGCATTTATTAACAACACAGTGCTGATGCAACACAAACAATAATAATAACAACAATGAGACAGTTAAAATGGCTACTGTGCAATCGTTTTTTTATTATTATTTGGAAGTACAATCAGCATCTAGCAAAGGCTTGTTGGCTCATTTAAATACATGACTTTTCAAGCATGTTCTTTGGTTTTCCAAAGATGAAAAACTGTGCAAAATCTGCGGCATTTCAAAAGGAGTTAAAACATCAAACAACACAATCATTTGGGAAGAGACAAAAACAGTGTTGGCTGCACACATCTTGACATTAGGAACCAACATGACAGAAACAATAAATAAGTTAGCAACATAGGAAAAGTGTAGCATGCAGTTCCTGCTGCTTTAGAAACTCATTTCCATATCAAACACAGGGAATCAAAGGCATCGCTCCAACTGGGGCCGTGATTTGATGTGGCAAATTCATCTAAGACAGCAATCAATATTTCATTAAGTGTTCAACACAGAGGGTGTATTTTATGTTGGCTGTATGATCCCTTTTAAGTGAGGAGCTCGGAGAAACAGTGCTGTGATGGGAAGGAAGAACAGTCCGCTCAGGGTTCAGCTTCCTGTTACACAGTAAGCATTAGCAGCTGAGAGAGTGTCTCTGCTCCATCTGTCTTCATCACTAAGGTCTGTGCATTACAGTGACAGTGACGCGCCGACCGCTGGCTGCAGGCAGGGGGTCTGTCTCCTGTGCAGCAACCGCATTCAATAGTAAACGCTAAGAGCTTTTACACCAGCAAGTGCATAGAGTTAAGCTGAGAAGAGTGATTGCATCTTAACAAAGTGCTTGGCAAATCTGTTGATATTTCTTCAAGTCGGAGTTGAAGTTTGCATATATTGTATTTTTTGCAAAAAATAAATAAATGAAAAAACATGATGTAAAAAAATGCGCTTAAATATTGGGAAATTGGCATTTAAATTATTCAAATTACACAGTTTTATAAAAAATATGAAGTATAATAAAACATGTAAAATATCAAAATTCTTATAGATGTGTGAAAACAAATGGTTTTATCAAGTATTAGCTGTAGTCGAGAAATGTTCATAAAAACCATCATGTTTCTGTCCACAACTCGACAGTTCATTGTCCAAAGTCACAGCCGTCCTTTTATGCCTTTCTGCTGGTTGCAAATTGTACAGAAATGTACATGATGTCCGTGAAATAAATCCATGAAAAAGAAACTCAGGTCTTCATGAGTCGACGTTTCAAGGTGTGAGCCACATTAGGAAAGCGGACAGCCCCACACAAAGAGCTGGCAGATGACAGTGCATCCTCATCATGCGGCGCAGACTTAGCTCCTAAACCTGTGCAGTGCCGGATTATCTATGGAGAGCTGAGTTTTCTCATCTTCGGAGTACCAGGCGCTACATAACAGCAAAAGTATTAGACAAAGATTGAACCAAATTGAAGAATAAGTTGATGAGAGGATCTCACCTCCCAGTCTGCTGGACTGTCCTGCGTGCACAGACTCCAGCACTGACTGCAGGCTTGCTGAGGACATGAAGCCTTCCCGATGCTGGCTTAGGTTTTTCACCAGCCTACAATGGTCAAATCAGTACGTCAAATATATGAGAAAGGACATGGAAAAAAGGACAAATAGTCATGCTACTGCTTAATGGTTCAGGCTACCATGACACTTTATTCTAAGAGTAACCAAGAGACTGACGACACTGCAGAGATTAATTTTACACTAAGACAGGCCTTCTCAAACTCTGGACCTCGCTGGCGCCTCTGCACTGTGAATTTTATTGTCATAGCGGAGCTTATACCATCACCAGTGCAGTGGCAGCTTTGGCCTGTAGAGGCAGCGTCATAAAAATAGGCGCACACTGCTGGAATGGCGCTATATCCCTCACACAGCTGCTAATAATAAGCTCTTGAGGTCCCGTTTGAGATTACTGGCTGATGTCCAAATCATTGAAAAAAGATAATATTATATTGTATTATATAATTGACATTCTTTCAACACCCTTAGCTGATCATGAAGCGAAAACTATTCATATACATTTTTTCCTGGTGTTTGGAGTTTTGGGAGCTTTGAAAGTTTGAAATGGGTAAATACCTAAGAGAGTATAGCAGTGATCTGGCTAAATCTAAATGGAATATGAAGAATTTGTTATTTAAAAAAACAAACGAAAAACAAACACTTTATCTTAGTGAAGTGCATTCTCAAGCATGAACTTTATAAAGAACTCCAATCGCAGCTGTCTGTAAACAGAAATCATTTTCTTGAGTAATTTCCAATATTATGCTATTTCTTTTTTACTATCCAAATGTTTACAGTTTTAGTGCAATGAGCACTTTTGATTTTGTAAAAAATAAAATGTTCAGACCTTTGAGTTCTGTGAATTGTTTTTATCAGACCTTTTGATTTAAAGTTTGAGAACCCCTGCTCTAAGCCTAGGACAATAGACTCACCATAAACTGTGCTTGTCTTCTTGCTGTAGTTGAAGGATGTCTCCAGACTTTATTAGGACACTGCTGGTTCCATTTTGACTACAGTCCGCCAAAGCTTTATATCTGCCTGGAGTCTAAGACATAAAAAAATATATATTTCCCAATAATAAATGCAACACTTACATTATTGATGTTTGTGAGGATCTTACCAGTGTCAGCGTACTGCCCTCCTCCGTGTCTGATGGCTGGAAAGGATCGCATTCAGCAGGCCACTCCTCCAGAGCCTCGCACATTTGATGAGCTCCTGGCCAACCTAGAAATGCAAACACGTTTTTATATTGACATAAATACTAGGTAACTCTGTAACTTTATAGGCCCATTACCCCTTAAAGGTTTGAATCAAACCTCAGTCATTTCTAACCTGCGTGTGCAGTGCCTTTATATTTAGTGTTCATTTGAATGACTCACTCCTGCGGTTTTGTTGCTTTGGAGAACGACACTGATGGTTAGGACTGCTCCGGCCTGACTCTGTGTCCTCAGAGCTCACCGACGCCCTCTGCTGTTTGCTGCGAGAACAACACAGAAACAGGTGTGTCACTACAGTGCAGGGGTTTAAGCACAGCACTCACAGAGATCATCCTCAGACACATGTTCAGTGTCCAGGACCACTCCTGTGATAGAGCCACCATTCAGGAGTCGGGCAGCACAGAGCAGCTATGGCCAGGTCTCTCATGAGGATGTTGTGTGCCAGAATTTAACGTCACCTCAAACAAAAATGAAAGATATTCATTTGAAAAATAAAGGTGGAGCCTGATGAGCCAGATGTTACTAGCAAATAGGCAAAATAATGAAGAGACACATTTATGAATGTTAATAGATGAAAACACAAAATATGATTTTAATTTTGGGGAAAAGCACTGGTTTTGCCAGAATGGAATTTGATTATGTGCAGGTGACATGATGCACATTAGCTCTGGCTTGGTCACAAAGCAGGGCCTGGTGGTTCATGCCAGACTGAGTTACCCCTGAGTGACAGGGCAGGTCAGTGGCGCTGAGGACGGTGGCAGGGGTGCGGCTGGGGGCTTTGGGAACGAAGGCACAAAAACAGGTCTGCAGACAGAGACACAGCCAGTCCCGGCACACAGCGCCCTGGGACCCCTCTGGATCGACGCATGCCCCTGCAGGGAGGGAGGGGAGCAGGAGGGTGAGGCAACCGAAAAGCACTGGACACAGTGAGCCCACACACACAAGAAGCTGAGGTGAAAACCATACATGTGTTTCCTATCAGCATGCCCCTCAACAAACATATTGTGCCTAAAGAGCCACTAACCTCTCTGAGAGCGCAGGAGACAGCTGCATGCGTTCAATCATGGGGCCATGATGATAAACCTCATCTGTGGTTAAAAAAAATACTCACTTAAATATAGTACATAGACAATACAAAAATAATAAAGTGAATAATAGTTTACAGTAAAGCCGTACCTCTTAGGAGCTTCTGCTGGTTTGTTAGTATTCTGCGCAGCTCATTAAGCCATGCTGTCTTTATCTCTGGTGAAGGAGCCTGCACAACAATCCCAGCAGCATCAGAATTAAGACCCCTGTGCCATTTACTGATGCTGAGATGTGCCTACCTGTATCACATACACCTCCTCCCTGCCGCTGTACCAGATCTCAAACTTCCTGACATCTCCTTTGACGTTCTCTGTGATCCCCACAGCTGTCATCTGTCAGAAGACATACAGTCACACAAGGGGGCGCCATACAGGTGTTACATCATGTAGCACAACTGTCACAGACATACTCACATGCACCCTCCCATACACCACCCCCACCTCACTGCTTCCTCCAATCAGACTAAATAATAAATCAAGAGCAGCATCTGTTACTCTGCAGCCAAATGTACAACAGGTGGAAGAGCAGGACGCCACAAGAGTGACACACTGTTTGTCGAAAGCACTGTATAACTGTATGGGCATTGTTAGAGGATATCATTAAATCGCTATTTATCATACTGGGTCAGGCTGTACAGTCGTACTGTCTCTGTCATTCATAGCCTGAATGCTTGTGTATCAGTATGACGCTCTGAGAGGGTATTTATCCTTTTTCTGTGGAAGCATAGACAGACTTGAATGGTAGGAGTAACGCAATGTCTCGAGTTCATGTCTCCGTGTCCCGCACCTATGGTAAATAAACTTCTCCTGTATTAGACATCCAGACTGCTGCCTCTCCCTCTCGAACACCATTGTTAATTCTCTAACACTCGTCTTTTACTCAACACTTCCAATCATCATTTCCTACAGATGACAGTTTGTAAAAAAAAATTTAATTGGATTAATCACACTTTTGGAATTTCAATGTTTAGGATTAATCACAGCTCATTTTATTAATTGTTGTATTCATTATTAATATTGTGACGACATAAATGTTATTATCATTTTATCAATTTAATAAAACCATGTGAAAAGCCCAACTGCTTACAATTTGCAATTTGTTCAGGGAACGTGTCCCCATATGATGCGATTAATCCATGGTTAATTAGTTAATTATCTTTTGATTAATTGTGAGTTAAAGCGTTGACAATGATATTCAGGGACGCCTGTTTAAAATAAGGCAATCTTCTGCTCACACAGACAGTACATGGAGAGAGCAGCACCTTTAGACAGTGTTTGAAGCTGTAGGAAGGCGCCTTATCACAGCCGTCTCCGTGCTCCTCGCGGCGCTTACAGAAGAGCAGAGCCCTCTCATAGAGGAAGAGGTGCCGCTGCATGGGCTTGAAGCGTGCAAACTCTTTCATGCGAGTGGCTCCTCTCTTGTGACTGATCCACACACTGAAGGCTCCCTGCATCAGCACGCGGCCCAGCTCACACAGGTCACCCTGTACACTCCAACAACCGTCATTATTCATTTGATTCAGCAGCTTCAACATTGGAACAGATTACCTCATATCCTGTGATGGCTATCTGATGCATGGAATCGTTGACTGATTTGACCAAGTCCAACATTGCAGTTAAAGCTCCATGTAGATCTGAAGTTGCTTCTGACTCAGTGCTACAGTATTTCAGAAGCTCCTAGACAGTCAACAGAAACCAAAATATAAAGATACAATACAATAATGAAAATAAATGACAGAAGTGCTCACCTTGAGCAAAAGTTGGTACTTAGTTAAGCGCTGAACTGGTTTAAGTAGATAGGAATCGAGGCTCAGTTTGTGCTCTAGCTTTATCTGACAATCCTTCATGAAAGGAAAAGGTCTTGTTAGAATTTGACAAATAACCAAGGATAACGGTCTGTAATAAAAAACAAGACTCACATGAAAGAAGGCACAGTCAGAGAACTGCTTCCAGAGTGCATCTGAACGTGGCTTGTTATGGCAATAGCATTCGTACATCTGAAAACTGTTTTTCTGCAAAGAATAGTGAGCAACCAAAGATAAATGTCAGTGTATCTTTGGTGTTAAAAACATTATTTTAGTGATCTTCTTACATGCGCTAGAAAACAGGCCCCAACAGCCTCTGGTGTCTCCAAACAGGACTCAAGATCTTGAAGGAAAACTCTACAAACAGAGAATGCCATATCAAACTGACAATATGCACAATTATGTCTGACACAACGGCACAGGCTCTTTATTCAGTAACTGTTAGTTTGCTTAGTAAGTGACATGATAACATGTTGCAGCGTCCACATAATCAGCTATAAAACCTGCCAAATAATTGTTAAATCACAGTTATGATTTAATGCTTTTAGGAGACTAGCATCATTCACTTGCCTGCTGTGAAAATTGTAGATCTCAGGCATATTTCCAAAGAGAATGTCCCTCCTGCTGCAGAGACCCGGAGGCAGGAAGCCTGACAAAGCTGGGTTTTCCATTTCAGCTCTGTACCCCTGTGACACACACACACACAAACACACACATGCACACACAAACACACACAATTTTTATGATTTAAATCACAATAACAGCAACAGGGAACAGGATTTCTTACCAATAGCACAGACAGAAGCTCCTCTACGTAGATTCTCTCAGTTTCTATCAGTTCCCTCATCACATGCCTGTACAGAGGAAGCACATAGGAGACTAAAAAAAAGGCCAAGTTTTTGTATTCATTTTACATCAAAGGGAGGCAGCTTCGAAACTTAAAAGTTCACTCTATTTATTCTTGATATGAGTCCAATAAGAAACTGTCGCTGATGTGCGAGCCATGCTTTGCTTACATCGGCTACTCACAAAAACAGTCGAGGATTTGGTCCAAAAGGATGTTTTTGCTCGAGTGTGCATTCTCTCTCATTCACTCACGTCCCTTATGGAAATGCGCCTACCATCTCACCGTTTTAGGACTTCTGGGCTGTCCTCTCCCTCCAGACTGTACGACACACAACTGCGACTCTCCTGATAGTCATGGATCACTTCAATCTAGAGGCAACATTAAAGGATCATACAGTCTGAGAAGAATGAAATCACGTAATCTTTTCTCGGTTGTAAAATTATACCTTTCTGGTGTTGGGGTTCTTCCGCGATGCCCTTTTTCCAGGTAGTGAAAGGTCAAAAGTGAACTTGAGACCCTCACCTATAAATATCACATCATAAGGGCAGGAGCTGATAAAAACAGCCACATACAGAGGACAGCACGTGCTTGTAGATATACTAGTATACTATACGACTCATTCAGGAGCCTACAGTATATCAGTATAAATCACACACGGTTTTCCATAACTGCTCCACTAGCAAGTCACATAGGTTTTCATTTGCCCTCCTCATGACCTTCCTATATTTTTCTGTGAGCTGTGTGAAATATTAATCAACAATGACTGGCAGTTGCTATCATTATTGGTAATAGGAAGCTTCTCAAAAGGTGAGCAGTGTGAGCAGATCTAAAGACGAGCATTAGAGGAGAACCTTGGCACTACTGGTACTGTCCTTTTGATCTCCACAGGAGAACTCTTCCATTACAAGGCCAGCTCCACTGAATCTGTGTGAGGGTGGGACGCTTCTATGTGCCCCATTACATCTTCATCAGAGATCTATATGCATGTGTGCATGTATGTAGCAGATCAAGTCAATCAAAGCAAACCACTTTCCCCTTCATCTACCCTCTTAAGAGGCTGTTCCCAGGAGTTTTGAACTAACCTCAAAGGCTTTTCCAAGCACAAAAAAATGTCTTTCTTGCGTTTATCTAATTAATGTGTGTGAGGCCCTTATGGGCAAAAAAGAACAAATGTTAAAAGGATAATATTCCTTTTACACTGACAATTTTGTTGGATAGAAAGCTAGGATGAAAAAAAACAACAAACGGACACAACACATGGTTCTAATTGGGTATCACAGTATGTAGTGAGCTTTGTGCAACCTCCCCCAAGACACAAAGAGAGATGAAAGGTGCTTTAATGCATATATGAAGCACATAGCATGTCTCTGCAGCTGCCTAACTAACACAGGAGTCAGGTGTGTCCCTGGGGACTGATTAGAGCCGCTCCCTTCCTCAGCTTGTTTGCTAAGGCTCCGGTTAACCCTGCAGCCTCCTCAGCACCGCCTAAAGCCAGCTCACTATAGACCTGTGATGTGTTAATTTAGGAATGGTGCCTAAAGCAAAATATAGAACAAGAGAAAGCAAGAGCGAGACAGAGACCTGCCTTATTTACGGCCAACCAAATGAAACAGTTATTCCATAATAACGATGAGTGTCTGAGACCATAGTACGTACTGTTCTTCGGGGAGAAGAGAGGGGACTTGGGGCGTGGAGAGTTCTCAGGTCTTGGGGCCACTAGCTGCACCGGTCGTATGTGTTTGTCTGCCAACTTCCTCAAACATTTCTGCCGATTCTGAATCATTTGTTGAACTGTTCCATATTTTTCAAAAGTTTTTTTAATTTGACTCTGTAAAAGTATACCAAATACATTGAGCTTGGATGTTTAAAGTGTCAGCACAGAGATCACATTACTGACCAGCAGATGAGGTGTCATAACAGCCTCATGTTCCATGGCTACAATCTCAGGTTCAGAGCTCAGCACTGAGGGCATCCCCTGTAGGAAGTTCTCAATGTCCTTCAGAGCAGACTGAGCCCCTTCTTTAGACTGGTGCTTATTCCCAACTTGACTGGCCAACAGATAAGCTCCATCATCACACCAAGTCTGGGCCTAAACACAGACAGGGTGCAAAGAAGAGGGTGTTAGCATAAACACATGGGCCTAATAAATGTTACTGTTGTAATACCTTTCCCAGACACAGGAGCAGCTGGTGCGCCTGCAGAAGGAGAGTGTGTTTGTTCTTGAGAGCAGCATTTAGTGTATCACTGTAGTGCCGCAGCTCATTGCAGCGCTGCATAATTAGAGCCATGGCATAATGGTGACCTGCAGAGAGCTGGTGTCCATGCAAGATTATGATCTGGGCCCGGGACATCACATCCTGCGGGAACAATCGGGACATTCAGTGCATAAACCTTTAAGCATTTGTTTATTATTTACTGTGTGAAATTCAAAGTACTTGGGCATTTGACTGAAGGCCATCCATCTTCTTCAGAGCCTGCTCTGCTTGAGGCAGATTATCAACAGTGGAAGGTAGGTCCTTCTCCTGAGCCATGAGATGCTCCAAGCACAGCTCCATCTGACAAATAGAGGAGGATAAACATAAATAAGAAATACGGCGCTGTGACTCAGCAACCATTGGTGTAAATGCAGACGTTATCATGTAGCGGCATAAAGTAACAGTTACCTCCTGGAAGCTCTGTTCGTATCTCAGAAGCTGCAGGTACTGATGTAGTTTCATGTGATGCTTTTCAAAGAAACCATCAAAGGCAGACTCCATCTCTTGGAGTTGAGCAAGAAGCCTATAGGCATTCAGCACAAATGACATTAGTCTAAAATGTTAACAATATGAGGATTTGACCAAAAATATGGAGATGGAGAGCAGAGTGCTAGTAAAAGGATGGATGTATTGTACATGTCTTACCTGTGCACAGTTTCCCTGTCCAGCCGCACATCCCAGTGAGAGTCTTCTTTTCCAGAGGCTTGTAGATTTGAGAGAAGATGACAGCCTTCTTTGGACACAGTTCGGATTGCATCCTGTGAAGCAAATACTGCTTCATTCAACTTTCTTTTCAGCATAAAAAGTCACAGTAGTAAGTAAGAGTAATGAAAGAGTTATAAAAGCTTTACTTTAAGGGTCCTGTATTTGTTGGTTTGAGATTCAAGGAGGTACTCTGTATTTTTTGCTTCACTTGGTAGATCAGTCTCTGCAAGCTCAGTGCCAAAAGTCTGTAACATCTGAGCTATGTCCTTGACTGTCACTGCAAAACTCTCGATCGCCTGTATAATATATTATCAAATTCAATTCACTTAATAGAACAATTATATTATGTAGTCTGTGTATTGCCTACAGTTCGTAAAACAATCCAGTCACTGTGGCAGTAGTCCAAGGTGCCTCCAAACTCCGATGTGAGCTGATTTTCTTCAATGTAGTGCAGAAGATCAGTCACTGAGCTCAGCATGACCACCTGAAGGACACACATGGAAAGGCATAGCATTCACATACTTAACTACACTATATTTCATCAGGCCAGTTAGATTATACAATGCATCTAAATCTAGTGTCTGAATAATGATGTCTCTGAAATGTTGACAATTTAAAAATATGTACCATGTGGTGGACATGTTTTTGTTTCTTACAGGCATCTTAAGCATGAAGTCCTCTTGACTGAAGCGGAAGCCGATATCTGTGACAGTGCGGTGGAAAAAGCTGGTGGGTCTCAGCACCAGGACTAGGTGAAGGTTGCCAGGGAAGGATGCCTCGATAAAACAAATCATGAGATGACCAGATGTTAAAACATTAACTAGTTAGAGTGCATTTAATCATACGTAATAATACAGTACTTGTGCATTAGATTAGACTCAAATTATACCATTCATTCACTATATATTTGTGATAAGCTGTTCCTGTAGCCACAGCTGCCCGGGGCTGACTGACTGATGTGGCTGTGACGTGTATCAACGAACGCTCCGACTGCCTCCAGTCACTCACTCACACATGAGCTCGATGCATTGGCAAGGTGCGTGAAGTGTCTTGTCAAGGACAGACAGAATGCTCCGGCCAGAGCAAGTATTGAACCACCAACCCTCTGGTTAACTACAGCTCGACCATCTGAGCTACTATTACCACAAATCCAACCGACATTGTTGAACCTGATTTTGAGTTTCAATAGGCTAGTGTTTAGTTGACTGGGAAATGCTGCTAGTTATATTTTTCAATAATGGTCTATACAGACCTAAAAAAAAAAGCCTGTAGGTAAATCATTATCGCGAGTTACACTTAAGTGGGGAAATTATGTTTTACAGGCAACTCAATATCCCAAAGAAGAAGAAAACGAACTTATCTTCTACCAACACCTATGACTTTCAGTCGCCCTGAAGCATGACAAGATCAATAATCATGCGCTATTTCGGAATAACCGAGCACGGCTCGCCGAGAACAGCCAGTTTAGATTTCATTTCACACACATCACATGCACGGGAGATAATCGCATGACTAAGCAAACGCGCACTGCAATGCTACAGCGCGCAGTGCCACTGCCGCAGTGCCAGCCCGCCCGAAACTTCCCGCTCAACTCCGCCACGTCTCTGTCAAATGTTGCTCGTTACCGGGCTTCTGCGGATCCGCGGCATCCTCGGCAGGTTAAAGCGGTCAGCCCTCGTGTTACCGGCCATTTTCATATTTCCGATCGCAATTCCAGACAAAGAATTGTATCATTCCGCCTCGGCCTGCTGCTGCCCTTCTGCAAACTTTCCCTCCCTATGGCTCCGCTCTCCTGCTCATCTGCTCGGCCCGGCGCGTCATCATCAGCAGCTACTGCTGAGTCACACTTTTGAAGCAATAAACTTGGCCGGGAACATCTTGCTATTGCATTGCATTGTGCGTCTGTGCAGCTGTGTTTCAGCACCATAGACAGCTCACGGTTTACTTCTATGGAGGCAGCCTCTTTACAGCAGCATGGCTCATTTTCACGTTAGTAGGACTTAGGCTGTTGCAGGAATATTGATTTCTAAGGAAATGTAAAACTCACTGATATTCTTGCCAGTGCACTTTTGATGGATGGCCATGTGTCCAGTCTTCGATCTAAAATGATGATGAACTTGACTCCTGGTTGCCTTTTTCTGTAAAGATGACATACTCAAACATTGGTATTTAATGCATAGCTCCTTATTGCTTAGTTACAACAGTTATTTATTTGTTTTCCTCTGTTGTACCAAAATGCTGATTCCTAACCCAGCTGTACAGGTGCTTGGTGCAGTGCAGAAAAGAGAGAAAAACCTACCGTGGGATGAGCGTGAGGTATGTAAACACTTTGGCTAAAGCTTCATCAGGAATGTCAGTGAATGCTGAGCATTCTGGGAGTGTGATTATGACACTAGAGTCCTCCCCACAGCCCCCTGCAAATAACACAAAGCATAAACAGTCCTCTGAAGAGCTTTAGAGCGGGCAGCATGTTTAACCACAGCCTCACCTGACAGGTAGGCCACCTGCTTCTCTATGTAGCCTCCCACTTCCTTCATGCTGACAGGCACTGCCACCTCTGAACAAAGACACACATTTAAAGACCTTAAACCTCATCTTTTGTTTGCAACAGTGAAGGGAGCAGAGCATGTGAGGTTTTTGTGGTTCAAGCTCATTCCTAACACATTTCTAACATACCAGTTCTTCACAGGGATAAGTTTATGAGCACATTTCTCCACTTTTCAGAGGAAATACTGCACGCTAATGTAAACAAGAACAGCAGTGAGGTCACAATCGATAAAAAGGCTTTATATTTAGATGATCGGCGCATCTAATGTATTTTTCACAAATACTACTCTTAGATTCAGGTGGTGAGCTTCAAAAATCGCAGCATATGTAATGATAACTCTTGTGTTGTCATCAGGCAAATAAATCAACATAGTGAGTATACCAAAGAGTTCTTTCCACATTAGATTTGAGGCAAATTAAAGCATTTTAGAAGGGTGAATTTTAGTGTGTCCTATTACTCACTGGGCAGCTTTAAGGGCAGACTGCGTGCATAAATCCTGTCTCCGTTCAAGACATTGAGGACTCAGAGTGCATTAGCTTTCTTACTCTAGCGTTTTGTGTAAATGTTTAATCCTGGCTAAACTGTAATTACTAGGTTAGTTCAACTTGTTCATCTTATAAAACATGTTCATTTTACAAAACAGTATGTCAGATCTGTGATACGTGTTGAGCAAACAGTTTCACTGAACAGGTTTAGGGGTGGCTGTGACTTGAAAACAAATTGTAATTTCCCACTTCAAAGAAATTATTTTACTATTTGGTGCTTTTGCTCTCTGCTCAAAGACAGACCAACCACTCCTCCTATTGGCCAGTCTCTGTCATGCTCTGTGCAAATTAGGCAGATTTTATTAGTAACAGTTAAGTGTGAACCCTCAAACGAAGCAGATAAAGGGCGGATATCAAGAATGAGTTCTCAAGTCCTTGTGAAGTCTCAAGGTCTTGCCTGTGAGAAGATTTTGTTCTCTACTGTGAGTTCATTGCTTTATTCATAACTTTAAAGCATGTAAGCAACTTGATTTACTTTCAATATATTTGGGCATAAAGTGTGTCCTTGAGCCTGGCAGCGAACCTTTCCCATCTCTGGAGCGCCTGCTGAATATTTCATGCGTGTGTGTAACAGAGATGGCACACACACACACTGACCATTCTTGTGACGTACACAGGGTTCAGTTTCAGTCACAGTTGTGCCGTTATATCATCGCTTATGCTCTGAGCCACTAGACCTTTGGTAGACAGGCCTGATATGAGTAGCTAGCTACAGAGCGGAAGCATGCGAGACGGTGGCAGCATGTATATTTAATGTCCATTATGACCTTATCTAGGGAAACATAGGCCCGTGAGGAACCTTTTTAAGTTTCTTCTATGGGGGATAACATTGACCAAACACAGACTGGATTACTTAGCATGTCTACCTGACCATAACCTGTCCATGAACCTGCAGATGTTATTAGATGGTGTACAAGAAACAATACCTCACAAAATCAAAACAAAGCTAAAGCGGCTAAAACCTTATGTAACACAGCATAACTGTATCGTGTGAGTCATTTGTCATAGTTGGCCTTAGCTGACATGTTAACAAACCATGTCTCCCAGTTGTAATTCTGTGTCTATTTGAGCTCCAAGACTAAATATTCACATTACAGATAAACAAATTATTCAGCACAATCTTGACATTACGTAAGTTTATTTTTAAATCGGCAAATCAATGTTTGACCAGTGGTTATGTTTGCAAATAGCTTGTGCTTCCCAGACAATTCGAAGCCTATTCCAATTCTCTTATTTTGTACTTTGTAGATTTTCAGTATCTCCATCAATTACATTACTAAAAGCCCTCTGTTTTGGCCTTAGTGCCCAATTGACAGTCGGTGTAGTAATTCCATATTTTTCAGGTCACCAGTTCCCCTCTGACTGATTGTTTTGTGCAAATACAAACATGTAATCCCTGCAGAGAAGCAAATCCTTCATTTTGCCCACAGACATGTCGACTGCATCCACTGAATTTAGAAATACAGTCATTGCTTTAGATTAAAAAAACAAAACAAAAAACACATAAAGGACAGAACAGCCAATCCGATCAATAACAATAAATCTTCGGCGCACACTTCACATGACTTGACTCCTGCTCTATGTGCCCTGTATTCTTATAGATGTATTTGAACAAAGAATGGATACACAGCCTGAGCAGGCGTTAATAGATATTTAGTTGCAGAGTTAGTTGCGCCCACAGTACTGGTGATACACAAAGACCAAACAGGACAGAGGAATGCAGTAGTCCATCAATTAAACAATAAATCAGGCTGCCAGGTCCCTATAGTAATCACATTAGGCTCGGAGACAGCTGATCCTACAGGCTGTCAGCCATATAGGCCCATTTTAATTGTAGTTGTAAAATGCTGTACAAAAGCCAGAAGTTGTATCTTTTGAAGAAATTGCTCTCGGATTTTCTTGAAGATTAGCGAAATGCTTACAGATACTTGCCCACAGTCTGCTTACAAAAACAAAAAAAAATCCATCTATGTTGGCTTAAAATAGCTGACATAATCCCTGCAATGGCCCACTCTGCATAAAAAGCAGCAGGAACTGGCATTATCAATAATTCTGACTTGGGACATTGTGTAGTAAGGGCAGCCTTGAAAAATACTGGAGTTAAATGCAGGATTTTTCATGTATGACTCTGTAACTTGACTTTGAGAGAAACACACTGCAGGCAGTTAGCAAACAGAGGTTAGATGAGGACTAGAGTGCTGTATACTCACGCTGCAGAGTGCTCTGGAGCTGAGATGAAGCTTGCAACAGACTGTGGTAACTGTCCATCTCTCCTTTGGGCTTGTCTTTCTTCATGTGTCTCTCCTCCTGCAGTGACGCCGGGCCCATTCCGCTCACACGGTCCGTGGGACAAGTTTGAGAGGGGACAGTCTGGACCAGGCCTACCTCCTCCTCCTCAGAGTCCTATAGTCCGCCATAGTCAAGAGTTTGCAGTGCTGACAGCAGTGGGATGTGCGCTCACCTCCAATCCGAGTCTCTTCTGACTTTGAGCTGCATAGAGTGGCCTCTTTGAGTACTGTCCACAGAAGCACAAACAAATGTCCCCTGTACACTGTCAGATGCTCCTTCACCTCTGCAGATGTGCTAATTCAGACAAGCACAACCTGCTCCCAGCAGCAGTCTCTGAGTCCAAAACAAACATGACTCCATCTGGACACTGCTGCCCCTCCCCTCTCCCTCTCTCTCTCTCTCTCTCCCTCTCTCCCTGTGCGGAGTGCGGCAACTCTGCTCTGTGCACTGCTCAAGAGTCTCCTCGTGACACACTGCCAAGTCCCTCCCACCTTTCCACTATGCCTATTCACTTTATTCTCTTTCAACCAGATCTAATCATACACACAATCAGAACCTGACACTGAACATGTATACAGTATATGTAGTTATGGCAGAAAGTCTGTAATTTGTTAACTCGATGCCACCCACAAGTGAGCAATTTAGAGCAGTGTGAAGCCAGCCTTCAACACACAACAATCACATTCAAACAGTAGGACAAATATGAAAGGGGCCGTTGTGCACTGAGCCATATAGTATGTGCAGGCCCTCTCTGCTCAGCCCAAAGCTATGAATGGACTGAGAAATTCATTTAAACCAGTGTGGAGACAGATTATGCATACATTCCTTTTTGCCACATGCAGCAGGAGCAGAGCAGTGGCCAACCGGATTCGCAGCCACTCAGCTGATCCAGCTTAGCCTCTCAACCTTCTCATTACTGCACAGCATCTGCTTAGTGGACGCACAGGCCAGCCACCCACACAGACAAACATCCCTCTATCAAACACAGTGTTGGTTTAACAAAGCACCAACACAAGTCTTCCAAATGTTTGACTTTATTACAGACAGGTCCACAAGAGGTACATTCAGAGCTTTGGAGAGTGTCCTTACAAGCACAGTGCACCACAGCACATTCCCTCCACTCCTCGCTGGGATATTATCACTCCCCAAGACATCAGAGCATTGGAACCACTCCACATTTTTAAACATTTTAATTTTCTTACAAAAAATGGTTGGAAAAAGTTGCATTAAAAATACATACCATTCTTTTGTTTTGTATTTTTATTTTGGCAGGCAAAATATTAGAATTAAATAGATATAAGCTCTGAAAATAGCATCTCTGATGTCACTTAAAGGTTTGTCAATCTTTAAAAAAAAGAAAAGAAAAAAAGCAGGCAGCCCCGCTCTTCTGGCACAGTGCAGTCTGAAATGTCAGGAAGCAGCAGTTATTAATGGTCATTTGATCTCGATAACGGTGCCATGGACTGATAGATCCTACGTGTTCAGGTGGCAAGTCAACTGCACAGCCAGGTTTAGCATGTGAGGAAGTGGTCAGAATATAAATGATAGTAAAAGCACATTGAACAGGGGCTGCCTGTTTTGACTCAGACATACAACATGAACTGGCATAAAATAATAGATACATGTAACAAAACTAAATTGAGTAAAAATGAGCAATAACTGAGCCAAAGAGACAATAAAATGTTTATGATAAAGAAAACATGCTCTAAGTGTGAAATGCTGGCATGTGTAAATGGAATGTTTAAAGCGGTACATAACACAGAAAGGCCTGACACTCCAGTCTGGAGCAAAAGAGCCTCACAGTGGTTTAACTATAGCAGATCTCCATCTAAAACCTGCCTCAGTGAACTAAAATGATCAGAACAGAAATACCTCATTTAGGCTTTAGTGCACATGTGCATTTGTTTGTACATAACTGTGGTAATCAACAATGTGCTCAGGCGTGTACGAGTCCTGACAACTTTATGACCATTCAAGCAACGAAGGAACCAGTTTCCTTGAATAGTGCAGAAAACAGTTAAGTTTCAAGTCATCCTGGTTTCATTTGTTTCTAACTAACCAGCACACACCAAACAACACACTCAAAACAACAAACAGTTTGACAGTGTCCGCACTGGTGCCTGATGTCATCTTTTTGGCCTGGAGCATGTTAATTTAAGCACATAAAAGATATAAATAAACATAAATTACATGGCACATATATTAATTTCTGTATTGAATTTTCTTAAATATTCTCTGAGAGTGAAGTCAAACCTCAAGACAATATAGACAGGATTCTACGTATTTCTATGATTTTCTTGCATAAACAAAATGTGTGGACGAGGCAAAAGAACCTCATCTATAACTTAACATAACAAGTCTTTAGTAACTCAGAAAGTACACTGTTCTAACAGTCTTACTGGGCCTATATCTATGAAGTAACTTTTCACTTTGCAAGTATGAATGAAGTCAATGAGTTAGAAATAAGCTATGATTGAAAATAAGTTTTAAAATCGGATCTTGAAACTCGCAGAGTAGTGCCTGAGCATCAGTGAGGTGTAGCCTTCTTTTGGGCCATTCATGCATGTGAACCTATCTGGGAGTAGATTTTACAACTGCTTCTTCACCCTTCACTGCAGTTGAACAGAGCAACCATCAAGGCAGTCGTGTTTGCATTCAGTTTGTAGCTTGTATACAAAAGAATAAAATAAAAACATCATGCCCATTAGCTCTTAGCCTTTTAAAAATCCAGGGCATGCTTTAAAAAAGAGAAGGACGGACAAAAACAGGTGCAGCAGGAGCCCATCAAAATGACTGCGCTGCCATTTTCATTTTCCTCCTGATCAGGTACTGTCTTTGTTGTGTAGGGACAGTCTCTTCCTCTTCTGTAGCAGCTGTGACCCAGCGCTCCGAGGCGTCACCGGATCGAAGTTTAGTCGCCTTCCCTCAGACTCTTGTAGGAGAGCGGTGTGACGGGCGCAATCTGCAAAACAACACAGACTTCAGCTCTAATGCAGAAACACTCAGGAGAAGCCAAGGAAATCACCCAGAATTAAGGTTAAAAGCATGTGGCTGTAAAAAATGATTAAAGCAACCCTTCACCAGACAACAGACGTGATTAGTGATCCTTTCCCTTTGTGATCTGCAGAAGCTTAGACCCCACAGTGAGCAGACACACACATTTGGTTTGTTAGAGGTTTACCTGGACGTTTGTAGTAGGCCACTGTTTGAAGGCTACAGGGAGAAATGGAAACGCAGGTTAAATCACGCCTGACTATTATGGTACTGGTGAACTTTATCAGAGCAGGAATCTGGAGATACCTACAGGGGGTGGACAAACAGCTTTCTTTCCTATGATTGTTTACATACTTTCATCTTGTTAAAGCCTCACTGTGGAACATTCCAGGCTTTTAAGTCACTACAGGAACTCAACTTACAAACATAATCATAAAAGCTATTTTTGAATGCTGTCTGTGTCTACCCCTTGTATGTAATACCCACATCTTGAAGTTATAAAGTCATATCATGCAGTGAGCTTGGTGACTCAAATGTCATAGGCAAAGAGCAATACGCACATAGAGAACAACACAGGTTTAGGCATGCTCATAACATGGCACACAACAACTGAATCATGTGATGATATAGACCTCGTCCCCAACCAGCTCCAACTAATACACAACACAAACATAGCCACCAGCTCACATTCACTGCTCACCAGATACACAGATGGACTGACGGTAAACTTGTTTTCATTTGGGTTTGTAGAAGCACATGCAGCAGGACAGACAGGCTAAAGAAGGGAGGCTGAAAAGGCGCATGTGGCCTTGTAGCTGCTCTAATGTGTACTATTGCGTTGCAGTAAGCGTGCCAATCGACAAAATGAAGAAGAACTGTGCTCTCAAATCTGCATCTCTTCAGCCAGCCAACACATACATACTACAGTATGACACAACACAGAAGTTGCTGTAATAACAAGGTCTTGTCTGTGGCCAAAATGCTTTTACACTTTGCTTTCATTGGGTTAGACTAAACTTTGGGCCAAAAGGAGGAGGATAAGGAGCATAGTTTGCAAGTCCCATGTCAAACATGGGCTGATACCTGTTTAAATGACAGTACTGGACTCATCTGAAAAGGTTCTCATGAGCAGGGGCCTGGCCGAGGATCGGGGAGACGGCAGTCCCCCCACACTCGATTCAACCAGTTCTTTCTAGAAGGGCAAGGCAAAAGACACTGATGACACACTACACTGCCACACAGCCATTCACACGTGAGACATTCACATGTATGTACACAGACAGAGCTGGAGAGTTTGAGGAAAATACATTATTTTGAGAACTTTCTTTTTGGAACAATTACCACACGAATGCCATAATTCCACAAAATGATTTAACATTATCTGAAGTTACCCGTCAAAAACACACAGACCAAAGGCAGGTCTTGCAAGGTTTTCTGAGGGTCCAAAGGGAGGCAGCTGACTTGAGCCTCATGCAGGAACTGTTTGGTGCTTGGAGGTGCTGCATTCATTTACAGGACATGCCAAGGCAGCAGGCAGTAGAGCATTATTGGCAGCAGCAGGTCACACTGACTGATACAGTACACACAGAAATATAGGCTGACTGCACGTATTTAGAGTCTGGTCCTGCTCCTCACTGCTGGCTCAGCCAAGTCATTTAAAATGTTGGAAACGTGCTAGCCACAGATCAATGTCTCCATAAAGGAACTGAGGTTTTTTATGAGTCACCAAAGATATTGGCTGCTAAAATGTGTACAAAGGTTTCTTCAGGATAGGGAAATTAACTCTAACAGTGGGAGAGGAAGAAGACAACAGGTGGGAAACAAGCAGACTGTGGGCTGACATAACTGAAGGCAGCAAGGAAAGAGAGACCTCAGTCAGTCCATGAGAAGCTGTGAGAGCTAGCGGTCTGCGACAACATGAAGATAGTGGAGGTCCCAGAGGAAGGAAGGCGCTGTTTCATCTTTAGGGCAGCACGTCCACACACAGACAGGAAATAAGACATCGAGACAGAGCAAGGAAAAGGTATGAGGAGATTAAAGTAGGAATCATATTTTTGTGCCAAGAAAAAAATAGTTTTGGGGAAAATGGAATAAAATAGAAAAGTCACACAGTACTAGCCCCAACATTTACAACATTATATTACTTAATTGAATCTGTTTTTGGTGGGCCATCCTGAATAACAGATATTACTTTTCCTGAAATCAAATTAATTGTACATCATGTCTGACAGTAGTATTTAAAATGTCTGTGTCGTTGCTGTAGTGAGGCACCGCAGTTACACGGCTGTACCTGTCGAAGGTGGGGGCCACGGGGCTTGCGGAACACAACCAGCAGGATCTCAGGCAGGAGGCTGAGCAGGATGAGTAAGATGATGACCAGCCAGGCAGAGACTGAACTCAGCATGTTTGCAAACACAAAGTACAGGCGCTGCTGCCTCAGGAAAGGCCTACAAATGAGAGAGGCCTTTAGTTCACACAGAAAAGGACAAATGAACACAAAATTAGAGGTCGACCGAACAGGGTTTTTTCTAAGGCCAATGCCAATGCATATTGGTATTGGCCCGATATGCACGAACATTTTTGGCTGATGTTTTAAAATGTTTTGTCTTTAGTGTATGATGCTTCCAACCTTGAAAATGTGTCAGCGTGGAACTGTAAAAACAAGGGCTGCTTTACTAAGGGCTAAGGGCTGATTTATCCAGGACATTCATGTTTAGCAGCTACTTCACAGGGAGCTAGTATGAAAGACAAAAATAAGATTCCAGAAGAAGTCTCTACTATCTCTTATGGTTGCGAAGATATACGCAAAAGTCTGCAACATCAAATACATAAAATATGATCCGACGTGTAAACTTGGTACCGTCTATCACGGTGATGTTTCTCAGCCCCCTTGAGGTCTAGGAAGTTGTGGGTGGGCTCGGCCGATAGCCGACATAGTAAAATACCTATATATCGGTATATCAGTCGACCTCTACACAGAGTTCTGCTTTGCTCTTACCATATAATCCCTCCCCAGAAGAAGCTGAAGAACACATAGAAGGCCAGGGAACCCCAAATGACAAAGTGGTTGATCCATGTCCAGTGTCTGGTGTCCAGAGCGAGCTGAAGATAAGAGGCGAGCATGTTATAGAAATAAAACTAATGTACATGCATATAAATGAGTGATGCCATTTTTATATCAATTACGAAGTAGTTAACATTGGTTACCTTCAGTGTAACAGTGAAGACAAGCACAGTGAAAACAATAGTTCCATAGGACCAGTTCCCAAAAACCTGCATGTGAAAAGTTAAATGAATAAATCACTTTTAGGCTGTCAATGAATACCTTAATTAAAAAAATAACATTCAAAGCACACACCTGTCCATTATCCTGCAGAGCTGGGTTACAAAACAAATACCAAACTCCAAAGAAGAAGAGAAGCCCATGAAACAGTCCAAGAACTGTCCAGTATAGGAAGGGCCTCCAACGCAACATGGCATTTTTGGCAATCTCTCTATGAACATTAATGAGGGGGAAACCAACAATACAATAGTAAATAGCAATAAAACTAAAGCAGAGAGACACGTCAAACACAGTTGTAGTTCATAGATCTTACCTGTAGAGGGTAGCATTGTCCAACAGAACCTCAATGCAGATGTGCTGCTCTAGCAGGCTGTAGGCCAGGATGGGCATAGAAGTGAAGCATATGTTGTACATCGTCAAATAGGCTGCATCATACAAGGGCTGACAAGAATGGAGCGGCAAGGAAAGGAAAGACCATGGTAAGGAACAAGTTCTAAAACGGGGGAAACCTACATATGGATTGATTCAATGGACAGGGAAAAAGAATTTAGCATCTTCCATAAGAAAGATGCCAAAATAAAACAAAAATAGGCTCAACTACCCCAAAGGGAGGGACACATTTATGGAAAGTAAAGGAGTATACAAGTGACACTAATTCAATACTCTAAGCCACTAGGAGCTACTCACCTGCTGCGAATATCCACAGAAAAACTGGTACAAAAACTGAGGTAAGATGAAACAAAGGTTCTGCAGAAACAGAGGGAAGAGGACAGGCTTACAATGACTACTAAGATACAATGTATAATAAAACAATGGGAAAACCAAAGACAGAAACTGACCTTGTAAAAAAAATATTGCACCAAGTGAGCAATGCGGACATAATACAGATGACCATGAACAAGTAGGAGTTTTCTGAGATGCTTTAGTTTTGGAATGGCATAATCACTGTTTCTTACGGCCTGACGACCTTCCTTCCCCTTAATGCCTGAAAGAGAAAAATCACTCTTCATCAAAGATGGACTCTCCATTGTTATAAGCGGTCAGCTTTGAGACTTCTTTTCTCACCAATGCCAACATGGGCTTCCAAAATCATGCTAACGTCATTTGCACCATCGCCAATGGAGAGCGTGATTGGGCTCCCCTTGGAGTTCTTTACCATTTTAACAATCTTAAATCCAGTAAACAAAGAAAACACTTACTAAACTGTATCATAATAATGTTAATTTCATCCTTCAGCAACTGACCTGTGCTTTCTGCAGAGGAGCCATGCGACAGCAAAGCACAGCAGTAGAGTTTTGACAAATCTGCAAAAATAGGTTCTTATAGCGACTATTGCTTGAGTCTGGGGAAGAGTTCAGGATCATTGACAAAGAGGCCCCATCAACAATAAACCCATAATCTTGGCTAGTAGAAGACCAGCTCCTATAAAACACAGAGTAAATGACATTCAATCAAACATAAGCTGATATCCATTATAATAGAACTCTGGGGGAATCTTGGGCCGAACCTAGTGACGCCTGCTTTAACAGGGGGTGCATCTTGTACAGCCTTCTTATGATACTCCACCAGAAGGTCATGAAGTTTCTCTTCACGCCTTCGGACTTCATCTTCCAGAGTTCGCACGGTTAGCTCCAACAGTTCTGTGTTCTTCTGAAACAGACGGCATGCGTAACAGGTGGATTTTGCCGTCTCCATTTTGTCCCCCGTTAAGACCCACACTTTCATGCCTGCACCCTGCAGAGCCTCCATTGTTTCTGCTGCTTCCTCCTGGAGTCTGTTACATGTATGACAAATAATGCAAAACTATGTAACTGACAGAGCACTATAACTGTGTAATTAAAAGTTGATAATGTTGAGGTAAATCTCAAAATAACTCACCGGTCTTCAACTGCGGTGGCTCCTATGAGACTCATGCCAGTCTCCACTTGGTTGTACACAGCCATGAGCTTCTCCTCTCTGTCCTGCAGAGCCAGCCTGGCTTCTCTTAGTCCTGCATCTGCCTGAGCATACTCTCCTGCACTAAGGAGCTTGTAGGCTACGCAAAGTGTTCGGTAACCCTCCTACAGAGCAAGAATTGTTTTAAAACAAAATTATCTTTTTCTGAAACTGGAATGTGTATTGCACTTAATACAGTGAAAGTATTAGACACCCACTGTAGCATTGCGCTCTACATGCATACGTATCCTCTCAACTTCCTCCTGTCTGACACGAGGAAATATGGATGAGTCTGCTCCTTTGCAGAACAACAGTGTGTCACCTACACAAAACACACAAAAATGAACAAATAAAATAAATCAACTCCACCACAGTCCTCCACCCATGAGAAAAATGTCAGGCTCACCTGAAGATGATCGGACTATCACACTCATCCGTCTCCTCACAGGGTCAAAGTTCAACACGTGAAGCAGTTCATACCTAACAGATGTTTGACAGTAATTATCATTATCACTCTGTAAATTAGAAAACATGGGATGCTTTTATACTAGGACATACCTTTCTATGTCATTGCTCCTGTTGAGTATTTTCATTGTTTTACTCTCAAGACCCAGAAACGTAAAGCCGTACCTGCAGATAACAGCAGCATGTGGTCAGGTTCAAGAGCAGTTTTCATGATACTGCTGATCGGTCATATTATACAGTATGTCCTTGTGTGAGTACCTCATGGCCCCTTTCACCAGAGCGATCTCATCAGGTGAGGAGGCAATGAAACCTCCCTGCTCTTGTGGCTGAGACAACTCTCCATCTATTCCCAAACCATCCACCTGGTCACTCAGTCCATCCACCTGATCATTCAGTCCATCTGTCTGATCAGGGAACTTCTCTGAGGACTCTTTGACCTGGACTGTGTGACACAGGCACAGGGCACGCAGAAATAACTCCTCTTTCTCCTACAAAGAAACCATGTTAGACTTTTTAAAAAGAAGAGGATAAGACAGAGTAGCAAACACACAACCTACACAACTGTAAAAGTTTGATTCAAAGAAAAAGATTCAAAAGTATAATAAGCTATATCTTTCGAAGGTATATTATAATATACAAGTAATCAGAAACTCCTCAATGGTCTAAAGCGCGAACAAATAAAGTGAAGTGTGCTGACGTTTAATGGCATTATCAGGTGCTAATGTCAAGAGCACTTAGCTTCTACTTCACTGCTGTGTGCACATGTTGTACATGTGTGACCTGTGATGGGTCTTTCTGATCACTGGCCTGTGTAATGGCCATATGTTGTTGCTTGCGAGTTGTGGACAGATGGAGGAACACTCACCCTGCCCGCCTTCTGCTGTAGTTTGTTCACAGGTCCGTCTGTGACACAGAAGCCATCCAGCTCTGACCCTGCGTCGCGATGCTTATACTGGAAACCATCTATGCAGCACTCTATGAACTCCATGTTATTTTGAGTAAGGGTACCGGTCTTGTCTGTGAAGACATACTCCACCTATATACGATATTTAAAGTATTAACAGCTTTACCAACCACAAATCACTTTCATATTTGCTCAAAAAAGAATCACAGTGTGTACTGGTTAAAGGTGGCATCTAATCACCAACCTTCCTGTTATAAGACCACCATATTAATACTAACTGTCGCCCCTGAGACTGGGCAATTAATCATATTCAAATTACTACAGTGTGATATTACACAAATCATCTTTTAAACCAACTATGACAGACATCAAGATTGTTCTTTATCAAATTACTCAGGCCTCCAAAACACTTAAAGGCTGAGCGATTCACATCATATAAAGTATATCAATATAGTCTAATACAGCACAGTAAAAGTTATAACGTGTGTGGCATAAAGAAAACAACATGCATTACCTGTCCCAGCTCCTCATTGAGGTCTGAGGTGTTAACCAGCGCTCCTTCTTTTATTTCATTATCAAAAAAATCTTTGTCCCATGTAATGAAAAAAGAACCGAGAAACTTCTGCATCTCCACAGTCACGTACATGGACACAGGGATTATGAAGTTGAAAAGCACCATGAAGGACAGGAAGTCCGTGAACATTTTCAGGTACTGTGGAAAAATACAAAGACAATTCAGTGTGAAAAAGTAAGACATTTAGACATAGTTCACATTAAACATATATACACTTTGATGTTAATAATTGTATCGAGATAGTCCAGATAGATCCACGTCTCACCAGATTGGTGTCCCTCTCTCTTTGGGTTTTCTCATTGTACCAGGGCTCATCCTGTCCCGCCTTGCTCTGCCACACATACTTAAGTGTTGTGCAGACAAGAGCCTTGCTCACCAATATACAAAGGTAAACCAAGAGGAAGGCATTGATGGACCTGACAGCAACACATTTTGAATTATTTCATTGTGAAAAAATGCAATTAAATTTTTATGATCTTACTTCTCCACAACAGAACGCTTTTGCGATTTTCCTTGATAGTTGAGAGCCATTTTGGTTTCCATTCCCGTATAAACTGCAACACCTTCCGGAAATATTTCAAAGGAAACTTCTTTTAGGCCATATAATTTTAGGGCATAAAATCAATGTTAATGGACTCACCACAGATTTTCTGAGTGTTCTTTAAAGTTGCCCCTTTCAGCAGAAGATTTTCTGGACCCAGTGACCTACAAAAACCACAATGTCTGTTAGACAGTGTAGTGATGCGGGAGCAGGACTGTTGCCTAAATGGATGGCTGGCACTCGCACTGGTAGCCACTCCAAAACTGCTGTGACAGTTACAGTATGATTGCAGCCTGGGCTCACGCCACTCTGTTCTTGAAAAGAACATTAGCATTTGTTTGTATGGCAATTACAAAGCAGTCAATAACAAATACCCATGGGGGCACTTTGTAGGCTATGGCTGAAGCCCTGCCAACCTGTTTTAATTTTAATGCTTGTCCGCTATGACGGATCAATGCAATAATGATTGGTTGATGCAAACAACAAGTGAGTGATTAAGCAGTGTATTATGAATCTCAACTGGTCGGGAATGAGTGGCCTCACCTCACTATAGGTTCCTGATTGTTTTTACAAATGTGCATGCGTCCGACAAACCTGAAACAAAAAAGCAGAGATCCTCATCAAACCATCCAAACATCGATCTGTGGTAAGAAGTCCTAAACCTGTGTGAACAACTCAATGATGTGAAGATCACACAGATTCGGGGAGCCAGTTAATTACAGATCCGCAAGAGTCACTTTCACTAATTAAATAGCAAACACTTGGCACTATGTCTCTCTGTTAAGGCAGGTTAAGTAAGTCTAAATCAAAATGCCACTCTGCTAATTTACTTTCAAGACAAGATGCTTTTAAATATTCAGTGGAACGGACCTCTTTGAGTGTTCACAGCATAATGTGCCACTTATTTTCTTTTAATAACTTCAATGACATTTCTAAACATTATCACGTACAACAAGGCCAATTTAAAATCTATAATTGTCTGTAAAATTGTATCGCAACACTAAGAAGTTACTATTGTGGTTAAGATGACTATGCTAATATGTCAGTTATAAATGAAGTATATCTCTAATAATGTAGAGTGTAAATGAGGACACACATGTTTTTTGTCACATGTTGTGCCCTTGCATGGAGTGCATACTTGTAAAGGTCTGGCTGAGGCTGTTCACACTCGATAGTGGCGCTGAGAGACTCCAGATTCTTCTCTGTGTCTGGCACTGTGTAGTGTGTCTGGAAAAGCACAGGAGAAAATGACACAATGTCAATAGGGTGACTTGCCACTTAAAACATTATACATATGCTAAAAGTCCTGACTAAAACCAGAAAACCACTGGCTTCCTGCTGCTCAGAGACTTTAAAGTAGCTTTGCTTGTGAACAAGTGTCTCTGAAAACCTCAGGAAGTGGTTTCCTACTGGCACCCAAAGTCAGGACTAAACACAGTGAGGCGACACTTCATTTTAATGTAGCTAAAGTTTGCAACACTCTTTCTAAAGATGTGAAAAAGGCCTCACCTCTGACACAAATGAAAATAGTGTCTGATTTGACTTTACTTTATGATTGGACTCTCCATCCAGACTTGCTGTGGTAACAAAGCATGTGTCATCATCGCGACTGGACTTCAGCAGAATTAAATCACAGGGAAAGGTCTCATCCTCTTCCACCTCCACCACATCTCCCACCTGCCGAAAACAAAGCAGTACATTTGTCCAGTTACAAAACCAACTGATAAGTGCACTCTCACATGTTCACCGAGACATTTCTAAAACTGGCTAAATGCACGTCTCTCTGGTAGAAGAGTTATAGACAAATATACAAACACACATCATGAAGATTAGGGTGATCCTACCTTTATCTTCTCACTCTCTTTTCGTATCCTTTGACCATTTTCGAGCACAGTTACAGGGTACTTATTCACTTCATTGTCAGCCTTGTGTCGAAGCCAGTCTTCATATCCCTACAAACAATGATAAATTGATTTTATCAATGATAAAAGTGGAAATTGTTTCAGAAACTTACACTATTCTTTATGCTAAAAAAGGCAGAAAAGTGGGTTTCAGTATCCCAAAAGAATAAACATTTAGTGGACAGATATGTACGAACCATAGCAGTAGATGCCTTCATTGGATATTTCAGGACTTTTTGACATCATTTCTTAGTTATCCACAGTGTTGTTAATTTCTGGAGATGCTTTTTATTTTTAATTCATGCAGTCCTTATATTTGAAGAGTTTAGTGGTGCTAGGCTAGTGCTAGGCTAGTGCATGTCTATGGTAACTAGTAGCCTGCATTGTCTGACCCAAGCACAGAGGCAAATCACATTAACACCAGACTACCGATATAAATGTCTGTGTTGACTGAATAAATTATTCAAATTTAACAATTTTGCATTTAAAAAACGTATATTTGAGCAACATCAGCTTCCTGGTTTGAAGCTACGCAGCGGCGGAGTGATCTGCTTACCGGATCTACAGTGTTTACCTGTGGCCGGCATTTCTACAAGTGGAATTCACAAAGGAGCTTTCTACAAATCAGATATGGCAACATTTGGAGGACTACCCCATGATTTTGAGGAGGTTTTTAATGCAGGCTACTAGTTACCATAGACATGCGCTGGCCTAGCACTAGCCTAGCATCACTAAACTCTTCAAATATAAGGACTGCATGAATTAAAACAAAAAAATATCTTCAGAAATCAACAACACTGGATAACTAGGAAATGAGGCCCTATGTCAAAAATCCTGAAATATTCCTTTAAGTCAGTGGTTGCCAGCCAGGGGGGGGGGAAATTCATCAGTTATTACTAAGAAAAAGTGCATTAAACAATCAAATTTCAGTTTTGTTTGAAATAAATACATAGCAATTATTTTTCATGTTTTGATACATTTGTGGGGGCCACAGTTTTGGACTGGGGGGGACACGGCCTGACTACAGCATGCGCAGGGGGGCTTCAAGGAAAAAAGGTTGGGAACCACTGCCTTAAATAATAGACAACCATTACATGGCAATTAAGGAAAAATTGCAAAATGCACTAAATTATAAATAATACTATTATATATGGTCTAATATTTTGTCTAATTCGGTCATGTGTAAAAGGCTTTCTTCATGGGCATTCTGAAAGATGCAACAACATAATAGAGACGCCTTGTGTCGCATAAATTCCAAAAAAGGTGATGAGGGGAAGAGAAGGGGAATCCACAGATGGTGCACAGGTTATTTCTGCCTGAATAATACTCAGGGGACAGTGTGTTCTCATAGAGCACAAATAGTGCTACTCAGACTTTTACATGCACTCTATTAACACAAAGACACACATCTTTTATCTCAGTTTCTGACATCAGTAACAATTGCCTAAAATTATCCAGATTTTCCCTTTTTGTTTATTTTGGTTTGATTCTAATTCTAGTAGTTAATTATATTCTCCAAGGACATTTATTTTGGACCAAAGATTTCTAAAGGATGCTTCTGTGAGGGAGAAACCATTGCTCCATAAGAAGCATGTCCAGAGGATAGTACATGTCTGAACAGAAAAGTCACAGTACTTTTAAATGTCAGCTGCACTAAACTTGAACCGTTTGACCACTGAAGGAGAAGCTTGTGAGCTGAGAAAGATCTCTAAAGTGAAGTACAGGGGAAGTTGCTGTTATGGGGTGGTTTTGGTGTGTGCACAAAAGAGATTGCATCATGAAGAGCATTATGTAGAAATATTAAATCAACATCCAAGTAGAAGAGCAAATGAGTCTTTCCTCTTCCGTTCCTTCTTCAAAAGCTCTCACAAAGAGAATAGATGTGCACAGAGTCTCAAGGAGCTCATTTAATCTTTCCCTGATCACAATTCATGACCACAGAGCATCACTGCCACTAAACCCAAGAGAGCATTAGTCACGTACCAAATACAAAGGCACATGAAAGAGAGGAGATGAAGGAAGACAGACTCATTTGAACATACCATGACTCGGAGAATAAGTTATTCTTACCTGCTTTATAGCCGTGACTGTTATGACAAAAAATAAGGGTAGGCCACTGGTGACTGGGCTGGTGGGTGTGTCCACTATGACCTATGGAGAAAGCAAACAATTAATTCAAATGTTACATAGAAACAAAGCAGTGCTAAGATACTACTGTGTTGCTGACTGTATGTGTGGTTTCAGCATGGCCCAACCACTAAATACAGGGTGTAGCACATTTCTAGAAATCATTTCATTTCTTTGATAGCAGTGATTTTATCTGTAAGAAACACTTTTGTTGATGTAGCAGACTTCTAATCATCTTGGCCCAAAAAAAACAGGACTTAATGCGCAGGTATTCTGTGTAAAGCCTGTGGTTTTGCCAAGGCCTAGGTAAGGCTGTACCGTTATATCTCGGCAGCTAAGCAGGGAGGGGCCTGGCTGGTGCTTGGATGGGAGACCGATGGGAACACCAGGAAGCCTGGGTGAATGTAGTGAGTGAGGGAGTAGTTGGTGGTGGTCAGAGGGGCCAATAGCACAGACTGGTAGCCTCGCTTCAACAGTAGCTTATCACCACCGAGTATGAAGTGAATGAATAATGACAGTGTAGCGCTTTGAGAAACTTGGTAATGCAGACTTGTGAAGCACAATACAAGTGTAAGGCATTATCATTGTTATTGTTGTTATTATCATTATTATTATAACACAAAAATTAGCTGAAATGTTTCAGATGTTTTGACCTCTCAGGTAATCCCAAAGAACCAGCTGCCAGTCCAGCTCACAGTTCATAGCTAAAACCCTAGTATACAAACGGCCTTCTGTGCCACTGTGTCCCTCTGCACCACCATAAGATGGATTTATTCTGGTATTTGTGATCCTGCAGCATGAAGCATGGCCTCCGCCTGAGCCAGACTGTGCATTAGTGCAGACACACTGGTCGTTAGTATTCTGACCAGGACCATTACACACTGTCAGATAGACATCACGGTTGCTGAAAGCACGAGTGTTTTCCTCACCGGTGCTCTGACTGTCAAAGATCTATTCTTCTAAATCACAGGCTTTCGGAATACTGGATTTATACATTCCTCTAGAGACCTCCTTGTAGTCTGGTCACTGGTGACTTGTAATCTGTGTGAGCCTGTATTCTCAAAGGGCAGCAACATGTGTAATACCAGGTAAAAATCTATGCTCTTTATGGAAAATTAGCAAGCATTTTAAAAGCTTTTTTGGCACGATTTTTGACAGATGATTTATAGGTCTGATAGATGCTGTAGGATCACTACAATATTAAAAACATGAAACACCACCAAAGAAGACATTGTGTCCATTGTGCTTCTAAGTAAAAAAAAAAAATCACTAAATTGCTCCGTATACTGTATCTCTATAATAATTCTTCCCGCAAAGCTTCCAGGTGGATGAATACCTTCCCCAGGATTAAAAGGGCACTGCATTATGTCCCAGCATTACCATGAGACCTGATGTAGCAGTGTGATAGCAGGGCAGCGCAAAGCCCGTCTTCCGAGCAGGCAAGTGTGCCACGGAGCGACAGACAGCACTTCCCAGGAGTCCCCCTTGAGCCATCGCATCCTCCTACACTATACCACCCCCTCGTCTTTCCCCATTTAGCCTCATCACGATTCCCCTTGCTTTCGAACCCCTGTACTATTCCCATTTGAACAGATTCAAGCAAAGACACACAGGTCTATTTATAGCAGAGAGTGGGGCTTTTTTATCTGACTGTGTCTATTTGTGGCACACCAAAGTACAAGAGGGCTTCCTGGCTGCTGACGTAAGCAAGAGCTGCTGCAGAGAGATGGGGGGCATGTGTGAGAGGAGCAGACAGAAGAGGATGGAAAAATAGACAGGGGGAACGAGACAGTATGATAAAAGCGCAGACAAAGGATGGGGAACACATGGACTGGAGGAGGCACGACATTTAGCTCTTGGTTGAGAACTGATACACTTGTATTGCGCTTTAGTTGAAGAGCTTCTCAAAGCTGCAGTCATTATTCATTCATTCCATAGACTGTAGTGGAAAGCTGCCCTGGGGTAGACTGGTGGAAGCTGGGCTGCCAATCTGAGCCACCTTCAGTCATTCAGTCACACAGGAAAGGCGGGATTCCACATAAATGGCAACCTTCTGGTTGTCGCTCTACCACTTGAGCCACTGTCCACAGCATTGGCAATTAGCATTAGATCCTCTGTGGAATCAGCCATTTGGTGAATCTTGCTTGTTCACTATTAAATCATAGGCAAACGATATGAGTAACATGTAGGGAACCGATGGAGAAAGAGAGAGTCCAGATTAGTGAGGGGAAAAAAGCTCATGAGGCAATTTGAAAAGACTAATGTCACATGCCTGCTTAATCTAAGCTTTAGCTCATAATATTTGAAATGTATTCCCTCAATACAGCACACAAGAGTACTATTGTGTGGTACCAACTTAAAGGTAGGGTATGTATTTTTTGTATATTTTACCAACCATCCCAGTGTCCCCAGATATGAGGTAAACTGCGCCAGATACTAAGGCTGAAATCAAGCAGGAAATGTACTTTTAACTGTCTGTCTGAGATATGTTCCTACCTGCGTTACTGTCTAGTATTTGCGCGTGCGTTCAGTCATGCAAATGTTGTTAGCATTCAGCCTCTCCCAGCACAGGTATAGCTCCAAAGTGGGGGGAAGTTAGAAGCTGGAAGCAGATAAAAAGGGGTACTATATTGTGAAGCAAAACATCATCTGGAGTACTATAATATATTACTATGGGGGACGTCAAAGTACTCCAGGGGTTATTATGCCTCACAATGTAGTGCCCTTTTTATCCGCTTAGAACATTTTTGATTTTGTGTAACTAGACTTGAGATCATGTAAAAGCTCACGCAACTTTATTTAAACAGGGAAAACGTGGAATAGCTTGGTAGCTTCTGACTTCACCCCAGTTCGGAGCTATACCTTTGCTGGGAGAGGCTAAAGGCTACATTTACGTGACTGAGCGCACGACCAGACAGGTACGCATTTCTTGTCTAAGCTAAGGTAAGAACATATGTCAATATGTAAAAACGGTGGCCTGTTCCTTTAATCTGCTTTATCTAGTGGACAAAAATAGGTCTGGTTTACTGTTGACTAAAGTAAGTCTTCTAATAAAAGTCTCCTCTAAACTAGTAAACCCAGACCAACCAAACTGGATTTGCAGTAAACTAAGCAAATTTGTTAGCCTTAGCCGAGATTCTCAAACCTTGGGCTACAAAGTGTGCCCAAGGTTTGATACGCTGACTTCCTGTGTAGGAAGTCAGCGTATCACTGACTTCCTACACATGGCTCAGGGACTCCCGGACACCACTTTGAGAATGGTGGGCCTAAAGGACTCACTGAATGACCACAGAAAGCAAAAGCCTTCTGGGCAAACAGGAGCACCTGTTTACACGAGAGAGCGCTGAGAGCATCAGAGTTAAGCTTAGGATCAAGGCTGTTTCCATTTATGCACAAATACAATGATGGAGAAGATACAGCAGATGAAACCAACAGGCACTGAAAAAGATGCCGGTCATTGCTTGTTGTTGATCTCTCGATCCAGATATAGTGATAGTGCAACCACACCAACCCTCATACACTAAACAACTGCTGTTACAATTTCACACTTCAATGGAAAACTAAAGCAGTTTTGTTTACAGTGTTTTATATTTAGCATTATAAGAACCTCGTTCAAATCATAAGCATACGCGTCACTTGAAAAGAATGCCCCTTCTGCTTTGATATTACTTCACAGTCAATTTGCTTTGGACCATCTTCAATCAATCTAAACAACCTTCCAGTCTATACAAAATATTCCCTTGCACCATAATGCTCACAACCAGTTAATGCATGAATGTCTGACAGGTGTTGGTGTTTTCTTCCTTAGTGCCTTACATTCATTGTGGGTGAAAGGCAGGACACGTTGTGAAATGTGACTGTTCATTTACCTTAAAATAATTTCAACAATTTCAGTAATTGTTACATTATCCATCCATCCAGCTATTTCCTTATCAAAAACACCCCCAGAGTGGTTTTTGGCTTCATTCACGCAGTTCTAAGCAATCCTCCTGAATCCTGCTCCACCCTCTCCTGGAAAATGAATGACTTGTGACACTCATAGTGTCAAACAGGAAGGGCCCAACGTCTGTAATGTAATGCCTTGCGGCCTGATTTTAATTTATAAATTAAAATTAAAAAAGAAGTGCCCAAGGCACTTCCAGGTCAGCGGACAAAGAAACGCACCCTCTGAGCGTCTGAACAGATGTCATGTTTACACTGAAAGCTGTGCAGAAGGAGCTCTTTCTAACCTACTCAGGACATCCCTGTTCTTTTTTCTTACCCAACGATAATGTCACGGAGAAAAGCACTTCTGGCTACGAGAGGACCGGACTTTTATTCAACCTTCCAAAGAAGAGGCCACTCGCCAGAAGTGACTGTCTCTTGGTGGATGCTTGGTGAACCTTTGCCAGAATCAAAGTGGATTAACTTTTGTAAGCAACGCGAGTCCCATAACGTAAACACGCGATGGAGCGGCCAGGATAGAGCGGTGAGTCAATCAAAACGGGTGTTAGCCATTTATGAAGCTGTGTTGCAGATGTCAACTCCTTATAACTGTATTGTGAAGTAACTTCACTTACTGCTGTGATATTTATATTTCTTAATGCTAATATTACATGGGCAGATTAGCTAGGAGAGAGGGGGCGGAGTTAACTGAATCAAGGCATTGTGTCTTCTGGGTTTGCAAAATACCTCCAGAAAATACTTATATTTCTCACAAAAATGAGTACTCCATAGTGATAGAGGTACAATATATCATATATGCCTATAGTTTACTTTGGGATGGCTAAAATAGCATGATACAGATCCTTAAAAAAAAATTCCTGTTTACCATTCCAAACCCCTTAGCGCTGTCCAAGTAAAAAATACTGCAAAACCATGGATGAACAGGTCTGAGCCATGTGTACCATGAAATCAAAGAGTTTGTTCTTGTGCAAACACTGTTCTGTTGTTGTTATATACACAAAAGTCCAAAAAGTCAACTAGGACAATAGGCACCTGTCCTTACCTGTACCAGGAAGATGATAAGAAAGTAGAAATTTGCGATTCTTCTGAATTGTTCAAAAAGATTCTTTGGTAGAAAGTTCCACACCGTATACTACAGGGAGAAAAATAAAGAAAGTCACAAATTATTGAATTAATATACAACTGCTTCATGATGACTCAATCACATGTGATAATTACAAGTACAAAGAAAGAATGTTCTACTGAAAAAAAAGAAAACTGGTCCTTGGAGATATCTCTGATATAGAATGAAGTTGAATCTCCTTTCAACAAGCTGAACTTTTCACTTGTCCCTTTTGTTCTCTGATAATGCCTTGAATGTAGATTGTTGGGGCTGTAACATCCCTTCCATCTGCCTAAGTGCAGAGAAGCACCACAATACCCTGGGAACAAAGTATCACCGGGACTAGCACAAGCAGCTCACACAGATATTTCACACAAAAAGCGCAATGAGCAGCCTTTGTAAAAGGGGATGTCTGCATGGGGGAGAAGCGAAATGCAGTGGCAGCAGAACGGCCCATCTCATTTTGCCAGAGAGAAAAGAGAGGGAAGTAATGAAAGACGAGTGTGGGGTGTGCGGGGATGACTGCGGTGGAGATGCAGAGACTGTGTTTGTTTGTGGAATGAAAATGCAACAGGAAGATGGAGAGAAGAGGCACGGAGCAGCACAAACACTACAGCTGGGTAATTAAGGACTGTTTACCCCAACGTTCATCAGCAGACCATAGATTGACTCATCTTTGCAGGGAAATGTCTGCGCCACTATAGCTCGAGCGTCTTACACACATCTTTGCATACACACCGCGACTTCAACAGCTCATGTCCATACGCCTGCCCAGTGAGCGTATCACTCGGCACAAACACATGGCTCCGGTGAGATTTAGGTGATGCTCAGAGGCATCTGTCAAAGCCAGGGGGGAAAACCACCAAATTGCCCAGCTCGCTCGAACATTAATCGCAGCCATGTATTTCTCTGCCATGGTCTGTGACAGACAAATAATCACAGCAGCAGGAGGCGACGATTCATGTGAAGAGAGCAAGAGGAGAAACGGCGAGAGGATTAAAGCTTAGAGTGATTTGTTTTAGGTTTTTGAGAAGAGTTTGATGAGAAAGATACCTTTAGCACCAAAAACATGACACAAACACTTGGAGTTCCTGGTTACACATTTTTAAAGTTGTTTCCTCAGTTTGTAACACATGTAAATGCAGAGCCCCGATTTCTCACATTGACATAGATCTACTGGAGAAAGCCAATTGTACCTGGACTAGTAACCTGCTTGTATCCTGTTAATGTCCCCCCTGAATACTATAGGGGGGACAGCAACTGCACTTGTACAACAATACCATTCCACACCATGGAGATACAGTATTACTTAAACCTAGATTGGCTTCACAAAATGGACATCCATCGATTTCAATAACCCATGTTCAACGGTGCAATGGTTCCTTGTTTGTGGCCCAGAGAATATGCGCTCGGCATGCCGTGTAGCGCAGGGCCCAGTTAAATATTAAAGCTATTTTACACATTACATTTGTTTTTTACCCTTTCACTGTTGGATCTCTGTACCAGCACTAGGTTCCAAACTGTTCCTCTTTGTAACTTACGGATTTAAAAGGGAGCAGGACACAAGCCGATCATGAGCAGTTTGATGCAGAGTGATTTCTGCACTGCAGTACCACAAAGCATTCACTAATCAAATCAGCAACATGCCAAAGGAGGCAGTACTCCGTGCAAATCTTTGTAATGTTTTCTACAGAGCAACAATATGGCAAGGAGTATGGCTGTGTATTAGCACTCAACTGAACAGGAAAATACAAGACACATACACAGGCATTTTAGACCAGCAAAGACAATAGAGATGCTAAACAGTTCAATAAATCGATTAAGCATCGATTGTTCAATTGTGCAGTGAGAGATGTAATTAACGTGACAAGCACATTTTCCATCTGGTACAAACATATATTATTTAAGTATTTGTGTTGTTGCTGATATGAATTAGTAGAATTATAAGCATGTTAGCCATTTCAGCAAGTAGAGTTACAAAGATCAAGACCCAAAGCTTTATTCCCCATATATCCTCAGTTTGTTTTTGTTGTTTAACTCGGCTTCTAACACATCTACACCTGTGTGAAAATCACAGATGTTATACTACTCACCTTGGAGGACACAATTCTGTTATCACAGAACTTTGAAGGGATAAAACCCTCACTGTCTGGACTCGACCGGCGACCAACATAAACAGTCCTGCTGTCCACTCTTCTCTCGTCACGACCGAGCTGCGGAGAGGCAAAGCACACACACACATGCATTAGTTGAAAATAACCACGTGTTCTCTATGCATCACATCAACTGCAAGCCGCGCTTCGTCACTATGTGTGATCACAGTCCCTGCTAAATGAAAAAGTTGAAGTAATAATCTTATTTATGTAGAAGATATTTAAGTAGGCTGTCAAGAAGAGAGAGGAAAGTGAAGGATTTTTTTTGTAATGACCAAAGAGCTGCTCTTCAATATGGCTTTAATTGCAGCTGCAAAATAAAGAGATTAGCATTACTACAGTGGTACATAAAATTAAAGCAGACACAAATGCACTCTCTGGAAAACTGGACCACGGGTGCGTTCCAGGAACAGTCACAGTGGCAGAAGAAGAAATGGCCAGACCTATAACTTAATTTCTTGTGTCCCGGGTGGTCACTCATCTGTAATACAGCAGATGTTCCGGAGTAACAAAAGTGGCCGGAGAAATATGCTGTGCTCAGATTTATGAGGGGTGCTTCCTGGTGGTGCAGATGGCTCAGAGACATACAAATGCTGACACTCCACACACACAGTGTTTATAGGCTGCGCACAAGACTGTACCTTAGGAACCAGTCAGTAGCTGGACTCACTTCAAAACAACAAGCACGTGACATTCCTCATCCTTAAAAGACAGAATCACAAGCAACTAAAGCAAATTGGGAACATTCTTTATAGATACACTTGAGATGTCCTAAAAACTCATTAAGAGAAACAAGATGATTGCCCTTAGAGTGACTATATACATTTTATGAAGATTTTTATTTCTTGTTATTTTGGACAATGTTGGTATGTACTTGAAAATATAATAAACACTTGAAGAGAAGAGAATATCTCAAGTGATTTTTTGTTTTTGGACAGAAAGCTTCTCATTATCCTTGTGTACTTGTTATGAGTTTGCACACAGTGCCCAATAGCTTACATCAAGGAGCACAGCATGTGGGCTGAGGGACAGAGATCATTACTATCTGATATTGGACATGGGCCAGAGAATATATGAATAATGGCCACCTGGACCACAAGCTGCTTAGGGTGTGAGGTGAGATCAAAGAAGTCTCCACAATCTGGATTACAGACAACACACATCTCCACACGCAAATGCATCATTTATGTCCCACATTTAAGAGAAGAGCACACATTTAAGACCACTTCTTTGTATCAATTTCAGGTGAGCAAAGAAGATAAATAAGATCCAACAGTCTTACATAATGGAGCCTTATGCATGAGCAGCCACGTTCACACCTCAGTATGACTGTCAAATCTCACACCCCCTTCCCACTCGGCAGCTCTGACACGGGTCCAGCAGGACCGGACAGAGCTGCTGCCATACGATGAACAGAGAGCGAGGGGGGTGAGGAATGAGGAAGCACAAACACAGCCAAGGACAGAAGTACATCCAGGTTTTCTGTATCAAACAACAAGCAGCCCCCAGGAGAGGCAACCAGCCAAGTACACCCCCATCCACTACTCCCGCTCTTTCTTCTGAGGCTGTACTGGCATTTCTACCTAATACACTGTGTCATTTCTTTCCCTCAGTGAACGACACAAACTTAAGAATTAGTTTAACAGAAATGCTGCACATCGTTTTGTTTACCGGTAGTTACGCTGGTGTTCATCTATAAAGCTGCATGTTCTCCCTCTGTCTCTGGATTGGATGCACTAGATTTGATAAAAATGCCCTATTATAAAATCTGTCACTTATCACGTGTTACCTTCAGTCCATTGGACCCGGGTTTTTATTAAAGTACGCAAACAAAGACATTTGAGACCTACAAATTTCTACAGGAAACAAAAAAGGGACAAACGAGGAGGTATCCAGGCAAGATTCGCAGTTAAGCTACACAAGGCTTCTATCCCTACTATTGTTCTGACTAACGTTCATTAACTAGAGAATTAGACGGATCATATATTCGTCTGCTATGCTCTTCCCACAAGATGGTGAAAGACTGTTGTGGAGCAGAGGGAGCTGCGCAGGCGGAGGGAGGAGGTGGAGGAGCTGACCAGTGCAGGACACCATGCTCTGAAACAGGAACAACCCCAGGAGGCGGTGCACCGTTTCAGAGGATCAGAGGAGCACCTAAGGCAGTACTCAGGTTTCCCCTACCTCCAAAAACATGCTGGTCAGGTTGGCCCACAATGGCAGCACGCTCAGTTGCAGCGGCTCAGGACTAGCCCAACGTCTGAACACAATTTTGTTGTACAATTACATGATGACAAACAAAGCACTTACTTATTGGAAGTTCCTTTCTCTCAATGATGCAATAAGGTCTCAACTATGAAGTAAGCTTTGATATAAACTCAAAATGGGCTCAAAAATTTAGGACTCAACTTCAACAAAGTTTTATGATAAAGAGTTGCTTTTCCCACATGGCACTTGAACTCCTAGTGGTAAAAGATTCTCATGGAGGCCACTGCTTGAGGTTGTGGTAAGAGATGAGAAAAAAAAAGACCCTTGTAAAAACATTTGTAGGATCAGACAAATAAGTTTCACTTTATTTCAGGATACCCGACTACAAACCACAACGCACACACGCTAAATGCCAGTGTAAGTAAAGCGTCCATTATGAATTTGTGCTTTTGTGTCAAAGGTCAAACAAAACCCCATTAAGCTCAATGATGTTCACAGATAACGTTTTTGCCAAGAATCAAGCGCCAGCGTGTCAATACCAAACAGCCTGCATACCCTTGATGAAAATGCATTAGGAACCCAACATGAACAGGGATCGATAAAGAGAGCATCCAGCGCTCCTCTCTTACATAATTACTTACTCTAAATGGTGCATTAGAATATTAAGAAGGCTAAGTTTGCTGAATTGTAATATACACACACACACACACACACGCAGAACTGTGGTGACAGTAGAGATGGTGCTCCGTAGACAAATTAGAGCAATGATGACTTCAGGCTGATGACACTGTGTCCTGTCACATTACACCATCAGGATGAACCACAGTCTGTCTCACTGATGATCGCCACCGAAACAAGACAAGCACTATTGGCTGGAAAACATAGTGACACAAAGTCATTATGCAGAATTGCCCTAAATCAGTAGAAATTGACCCTGCTAGCAATGGCACTCTCTTAAGTTAAAGTTGCTCACAGGGTAAAAAACAAACAAACATTTGATTATCGTGTGATATTAATTCCTATGTTATGATGGTATTTTTCTTTACTTTTATTGAGGAGCTTCTGTCTTCTAGCAGTCTTTTTTCAGTGTTTTCATAGTTGATAGAAGACTATGCAGCATTATGGGCACTTTACAACTAAGTAGCATTCAAAGCAAATGTTTTCTCACATGTTTACTTTTAATAAGTCTTCAATAATGGATTATGATCAATAAAAAACATGCAGTTTGTATAATGTACACTGACATGAAGCCAGTGGTTAGCAATCAGCAATATTGATGAATCGTGATAGTTGATTCTTCCAAATGACTGTTTATAGAAAATGTACAGATTGCGCGTCCCCACAGCCGATGCTTATCACCACCACACAGGCCATTGTGCTAAGCTTGCATCTAACTAAGGTTCCTAAAGATAGAGAAAACTATTGACCGGCAACTCCTTTTTCTCCTCATTTGCTTTAAGTGTCTATTTTTAATGTGCTGACTCCTCACCAACTTCAGGTTTGTTGCTAAATATAACACATGGAGGGTATAGGACTCAGCAAGTTTGGCTTTAATTAACATCCCACTGGTTGAAAGACGCACTGGAGCTTGACTGTTGCAGCTTGGCATCAGGCCCTCAGCAATACGTAGCGGAGAATGTTTTTTTTATGGTGCTGTATCAATATCTAACTCAACAGTTACATGACAAGTGAACAACAAAAGGATTACGGTGCTATGATGCGTGCAAAGAAGCGTGCAGCAGCAGGTGAGACTCAAGAAGAGCTGTTGATCTTCATTTTGTGGATATGCTAAAAGTGATACATAATGATGGCAGCAGCACAGGGCTGCACAGGTAACCGCAATCAAATCCTAATGGTTGTTTAGTAGGTTGTAATTGGCAAATCTCAAACAACTACATGGTCTGTACAATATTCTTTGAAAACAAAAGTCACCTTTCTCTTTTATTAACACTCTTTTATAAACCATGTAGTTTTGTATTCAATGATAATAAACATAAATCTGTATTTACCAATCAAATAAACCAATAAATAATAAATAAACATGTAAATATATATACATACAGTATATATAACTTCAATTCTCTCTCCTCATTAGCAGGTCTTTATCTGTACCAAACTTTTTTATGAACTACCTATCAGCATTTATGATGTTCGTCCTCTCTTGGTGGAGTCATGCAGCCTTATCCCACTCAGTCTCGCACCATAATCTGTTTATCGCTCAGTAGATAAAAAGGACAGCACCAAGGGTTAGGTATGACTGTATGTTTGTGGTGAAAGGGAAGTAAACAAGGAAAAGAAGAAAACATTGTGCAGCAACATTCCACTACATGAGCACCAATAAATGAAGCATGACAACAACGTATTGTAACAGTGACAATAGGACACATATCCCATCACATTATTGTTAATCCAGTAATGATAATTGTGTCTCAATACATTTCAGAACATTGATTAACGGCTAATGCATAAAATCAGCTTAATTCACTTATTTATATTATATTTTCTCTCATTATGTCGATATTTAAAAGGAATGACATTGTTACAGCAGTTGTGTTAGCTGTAATGTTTCCTAATATAATAATGATTTTAGTATCCGTGAGTTATGTTCATAAAAAGAGGAACTACTAGAGCAGCCTAATGCTGACAAAATAGTCAAATGCACAAATAAGCTTGAGAAACTTACTGAAGCGTGAACTTTATCCTCAGTAAGAAAATGACTATGCTGTTGCCAAATGTTGCCATTACATTCACTCATGAAAGCAAACAGGAACCAACAACCGACAGCCATAAAAATAAATAGCAACACCACTTATAAAATCCATCTTAAACCACACGCAGTTTAAGAAATCAATAGTGTCCATCAGAGTAAAACTATAATAGGAGTTACCTCCATTATTTAAATAGAGATGCCATATCAGTGGCCACGCTCTGCTCTGTCTGCTGTTTGCACCGTGATGAACAACCTCATGCACTGATGACAAATCAAATGGGGGGCTGAGGAGCTGCTGTAGCTATAGGCAAAGGCCCATTGTTCCAGAGGCATCCTGCAGCTGTACCAGACACTGGCCGTACTGTAGTATGGGCTGGTACTGGCCTACATTACACTGGGCACAAACAGGGCAAGGAGGGGAATCAGGCCGTGCTCTCACACGGACATGCAGCCACTTCCTCTGTCATTAATACACTTCAGCAGTTTTGATATGGTTCAATTGCAATAAGTTAAGAGGAAGTGCAGCAAGTCCTGCGTTGAAACTTCTGGTCGTTACACCAGAGACTTAACAGGAAATGTGTAAGCAGATGGCACAGTGCTGACACTAGTCTGTGGCCACTGCTGGTCAGAAAATACCTAATCGTGAAACATATAGACTCTAAAAAGATGTTTACTAAGCTGGACCTCTATGCTGGTGCACTTTACCATTTACACACTTTATGAGTTACTTTTTAACTGTTTTATGAGACAAAAGTCCCAATACAGTGAAGCTTTGTATTTGGCTTAGAGATTATGTTCCTGCAGCCTAACCTTTGTTCCTGTGGTCGTAGTGGCCAGGCGGCTCTTTCTGTCATTGTTCTTGAAGAGAAACCAAGCAGAGTTAATGTTTAAAAACCTTTCAGACTATAAAGCCTGCATATTTGGAGCTTCAACCAAGTCACACTTGCATGTATAATTAAACACAATTTTAAGTGGCGTAGCCATAAATGGAGGATGTTTTTTCCAGCGAAGTGCACTGCTCACTGCCATTTGTGTGTGACAAATAGACACATTGAACTACTTAGAGAAAGACGCTTGATCTTACACTTATTCTTGAGCGTGGTATTGAGATGTAACTCAACTAAACACAGTAATAGTACAGTAGCTTTCATAGTTTCAATTGGGCTTGAGAAAAAGCTGTGCAACAGCAACAAAGAGCCATTTACGATTGATGCAAACGCTGACAAGCTTCAAAACCATCCGTGTCAGCTACATTCCACTGACGACACTATCGTTAATACAGCAGCGGGCTACACGCCATGTAATTGCTCTTTAATTAATCATACTTAGATGCTGCACTGTAAGGCATTGAGACTAATGGCAAAAAACAGCACAGCTCTTTTCTTACTGTTCAAAGACTATGGTTCGGTTTTGATTAAGATTATGCTGCAGATCTGTGATCATAGTTAATAAGCCGACTGTAAAAGGGAATTCCTGATAACTTTTCCATATTATCAATCACTGTGGGATGCTATATTTCAGTATATAGGGGCATAGGGGTAGAGATGCTTGCCCTTTGGTGATTGTCCATTAAAGATTGCTCTTAATCAGGTTAAGCCAGAAAAGGCACTCACTAGAGATTAAACCCTTTTTTTTTAGATCATGCCTTTTTCTTGCCAACACTTTTTGGTGTTGTTCTGTTGAAAGCTCAGGAAAGATGATTATAATGGTTCTGACAGTCACGTAATATCAAGCTCAACACTCTTTGTGCCAGTCCTAAGTCCTAATAATTATAAGGGCTATATAGCATTGGATTATTGTTCAATAGAAGTAAGACTTATATATTTTGTACTCAATAAACATCATCATTAGCCTTAGTGGGAAATCCTGTAACTGGAGCACAACTACATGTGAATGGCTAATTACATTAGACATACAATTTTATGTCTAATGGACAATTAGACATTCAGATTTATAGTTATTGTGCCTAAAACTGCAGTATACTAAATGTGGATCATTTGCAGTGGTTTCAGAGAATGTCTTTGGCTTTTATCAGCTGAGCACACCCGAGGACTTTTTGATTCATTTATATTGAAGGAGGAGATATCCCTCAGTCATAGCATCTCTATATTTATGTCACAGCTCTTCATAAATGCTGTCTTGGAAATGCAGGGCAAAGAAAAATCTTTATACATATATAGATGACAAGCTGGCATTTGAACAACAGCTAGCTGTCCTGCATAGCTGATATGTGGACGTTGGGACAGGGAGGAGCGATGTGAGGAGAATTCAAAATAAATGAGGCAGTCTGAATTATTTAGAGGTACAAACTGGGAATTGAACCTAGCTTTTAACGGGAAATGGAAAGTAGCCACAAAAAGCCATCTCGCTGCATCTCCCGGACACAGCCCACTCAGACGCTAGTCCTATAGAAGAGAAGCTGCATTATGGGTCCAGTAAGTGAGCTCAGAATAGATACATGGAGTGGTGCTAAAAGGTTACAGGTTACAATTGCTTTTGGTGGAGTTTTGTGGCATTTGTTTGGTAGTTAGTTGCTTATGAACAGGGTGGATTGTAAATGAAAACTCAATCATTTTTCATTAACAACTCAATAGTTGTCTCTGCAGGACAATAAACCGGCGTCCATTGTGAAAGAGGGTCAAAGTTATGATCAACCCAAGCCACAAATAGTAATACTGTGCACTAATGTTTAGGGATTGTCATCAACCTTGAGATATATGGGACTGGATGATAGCTGAGATGATGGCCATCAGCTATTTTGGACTATACATGTCTTTCAGTCATGTGACTTTTGTTGTTATGGTGGCCATTTTGAATACCGAAGTAGAATTATGCAGTATTACAACATGTTACAATATCTCTACTCACAACTGATGGACAGTGGCATTTTTATGTACTTGTAGTCATTGGTCAAGAAGATAACGGTTTTAACACGGTCCCAGAGACGCACGTTTATGTGAAGAAACCAGTGAGTCAGTGTTTAAGCTGCTCAAGATGTTAGCATGCTACTGGTTAGCATTTAGCTTCAACAGCACAGCTCTGACCTCTCCAAGAAAAAGCCCTGAACCACATTCCAAACATCTAGCCTTAGATAAATGTGACGGACGTCAGAGCTGAGCTGTTACTGCAGTATTTCCTCAGTGTGCCTAGATGTGAGCCACACGTGTTTATCGTGTTGAAGTCATTGACATTTGATTGATGACAGTTGCTAACCAGTGTTTAAGTTGCTCAAGACATCTTGAGCAACTTAAACACAGACTCAGACTGAAACTCTGTTGACATGACAAACTGTAAAAATCAGAGAGAAAGGTCTTCTGTTTCCTCTTTGATGGGTTAATTTAGTCTAAAAGCAGATCTTTAGTAAATCCTGCAGTAGCTCGATGGACAGAGCTGCTAAGTCTGTGCCACATTTGCTGGTTATATCACATAAACGTGCGCTGTGGGGCCGTGTTTTTACTGTAATCTTCTTGTGCAATGATTACGAGTACATAAAAATGCCACTGTCAATCAGTTGTTTTTCATTTATATCAAGGGGTAGAGATATTGTTGCCTGTTGTAGCACTGCATAATCGTACTTTGGTGTTCAAAATGGCCACCGGAACTATGTGTGATGTCATTGGAAACGCAGGTATTTACTTCTTTAATTGAAGATAATTCCATTCATGCTTTATTAACGCATTAGGTGCTTTCTGACTGGAGCAGAACATTTATGAACTAGAAAAAAAGCAGAAGGTGTTCTGTACAAAGAGTTCAGCTGCGAAAAAGACACATTTCCAAACCTTGCTTTGTTGCCAATATGAGGTCTAAATACCAGGTTGCGATGCTTCGCCTTGGCCTTTTCATCAATGGCTAATGTTGACCTTACCATCATTCCTTCTCATAGCCACAAAAATCAATTATCTGTGTATCTACTGTGTGTCGCTGCCTTTCAATTAGACCATAGAAGACATGAGGAAAAACGTGAATGGGGAAATCAAAGTAAGCACTTCTGTTCATGGAGCAGTTCACAAGGCAAGACTAATGGCGGCAAAACTAAGCACCCGCCAATCAATAGGCATCCTTCTTAATCAAAGAGCCCTGATAAATCAAATTGGCCTGCACTGCTTGTATGGTCCGTGTCCTTCACTGCCTTTACTGCCCCCTCCAAGAGAGAATAACTCTGAAAATGTTGGTGCCAACAGGTGCTTCAGAGAAATGTAAAATCAACAATGATTTAAAACAACTACTACTACTAGAAAGTAAAGCACAAAGCAGCTTATCCAAAAACAGTAATATAATTAATCATTAATGCTGTTTACAGGAATTAACTAAATGCAAAACTGCCAAAGTTACAAGGTCAGTTAAAAGCACTGTACAGCAGGACGCAAAACCAAAAAAAAAAATTGTGCAATGGAGCTTCCCTAGAGAAAGGTGACACAGGATAAATATTGAAAATTTAACCTTGTGCTTGTTGATGTTAGCAGAAAACCGTGTAAAACTGCAGGAGTGCCCAGTTTGCGTCCGTGTCAATACTCAGAGTGTTGTTACAGCGCACAAAGGAGGGGGGGGCTGCTCCTCTCAAACCTGAGCGACCTCAGAAAACAGGTTTGCAGAGCCCTGGGGCGTCAAACCTCACCTGACATGCAATCCTTCAAAGCACCACTACGCAGCACCACGCATCTCCTGTCAGGAATGAGCCTTGCACACTCACGCCTGGGTCAGAGCGCAGAAGACTGAAAGAAGCTCAAAAGTCCAAGGCCCTAGCGGTAATCTGGTCTGGTAACTTTCGATGTGGGGGCAGCAAACGATCAAGTGCACTGTAGCAAAAAAAAACAAAAGAATGTTCCAGGCCAGTATGCAAAATAAGGGTGTAAATGCTTTATTTGTGTAGCTACCACAACAGATGCTTTAACAGATGTTTTCATTCACTTCTGTTTTGTTGAAGTGTAGCAGATAGTCATATTTTTTCTCAATCATATACATTTGGATTTGAGTAATCGATGACAAATCTCATAATTGTATCTCTTGCAGGCTTATATCTTGCATGTAACTACAGAGAGACATGTCGAGTTCCTCTCATTGTGCCCGGGACAATGGCACCTGTCGTGTTTCCGTCCTGTTCCTGTAGAACCACATAGTTACGCCTCTGTGATTATTTAACCACCGGCTACACGTTTGCTTTTTTAAACAGCAGGAAAATAATAAGACCCAACTTCACACATGTTGTACGGAGCGTGAAGCCGAGTGTAGGCGGAGACCTCCTGGCTGGTTACCATGGTGAAGTAAAATGAGGTGTTGCCGGGGCCGCGGTGTGTTCATGTGTCTGCAGTCATGGCAGGGGCTCCCACAATGAATACTATCACATTTCCTGCAGACTCCACCTCTCGCTGATCACGCCGCTGCCTTCAAGCGCTTGAACGGACATCAAAGGCAGCTGTGGGATTTTGCATTCCTGTCAGAGTATTACAACCTCTGGAGCTTCCCCGAGATGAAGAAGAAGGAAAAAAAACTCCGCTCCTCTCCTTCCCTCAGCCCTCTGTAATGATTTCACAAAGAAGATGCACTCTGGAGGGTTTAGTGGCACGGCACGCATCGCGGAGGGAACGCCAACCTCCCTTTTAGTACACAAAACACGACTTGCTATCAGTCTCTTCACCGCGCACACGTAACTCCTATAGGCAAGGGGAGAGGAGCGGCCTCAGATAACACCACGGAGTGCATCAATGACTGCGCGGCTCCCTGCTCGGCACAAAATATTATTTACAGCTCAGTGCGAGGAGAAATTACAGCTGCAATCCTCTCCTGAAGAAAAGAAAAGCAGCTGACCTGGCAACACTCAGTGCCGGGCCAGGAGGAGGGTCAGCCGCAATAATTATTATATTGCTTCTCCTTATTCATTGTCAGTATCTCTACAGCTCACACAGCCTGTGGGGAATTCAACACTGGAGACAACAGGTTAGTGGTGGTGCCTAGGAGGATGATAAAGAGGTAATAAAAATCAGTGAGGAATTTAGAAATGTGGCTTTGCAGATTGTCGTTCAAACGAGTCTCACTAAGAGTGGTTAGGTAACAAGACGTTCATATGGAAGTCTTACAAATCGCTTCAATTTAAATGGATCAATAGGGAAAATGTAATTGTAAAGCTGCTCATGATGGCAACAAAAGTCAATTATAATAATGCACAACTCCACTACAGGGAATAAAAAGAAAATGGAACAGTAATAAAATAGAACGCAATCAGCCAGGCATTAGTCTCCAAAGTAAAGAGAACAGGAAAAAAAACAAGGGTCTTTAGATGGAAGTCTTTGTTCTTCATAATAGAGTATATTTTTAGCTTTGGGGACCCCAGAGAGAACTTCCAGCCCCTGGAGACAAGTAGTGCTCCTGAAATTGAGGCGTAGTTTCAAGGTCTTTTCCACTCAATATTACAGTACAACTTACTTGACAGCTCCGTTTTATCACCGTGATGTTGAGGTCGGACATAGAACATTATTCAGGCCTGTAAGGCATATAACCTTAAAAGTGCAGGGACACTGAGAGGAGCTCGCACCATCTGTCTGTAAAGAACTAACAAATGTTAAACAGACTTCCAGAGCCGTCTGAGGCACGCAGCGCTGCAGGCCAAGTTTACAAGAGCCACATTCAACAGCCACCGTAAGGGAAGGGCGTGATGGGAGAGATTGCAGGGGTAGCTCGCATTCTTTGGTGGAAGAATCACAGCAGACTGAACGCTAGGTGAAGGAGCAGTGTGTCAAAGCTAAGAGTGTAATGTCGTGTCAGGGTACATACCAGACGGTTCAGCCTTCTCCGGAGCATCTCTATCCTCTTCTTATCGCAGTACAGATGAACTCTTCCGTATCAACAGACGCCCTGAGCCCCTGCTCCAGCTTGTCAGGGAAATAACTTTACATGTATGTTAGTTGCAGTGCTAGCTCCTTGGCTATCTGTTTTCTACTCTAGCGTTAATTCTAGCTACACGAAGTGCCGCATTCGCGCTACATTGTTTCCATTTTAGTTGGTTTCTGTGTCCTCGCACCATTCGCATGCTCTTCCTCTGAAGATTTTCCGCGTTGCGGTGGACTAGTCGCGCTCTTCTTTGCTCGAGGCTGAGGCAGTCCCTGACATTTCTCTCTGCGCCCTGTTGCTGAGTCTCACACAAATCATCTGTCGTGCAGAGTGCCTCCCCGTTTGCACGGGACCTGCCTTTAAGGTGAAACTAACTTCTCTTTTCCCGTCCACAGATCAGTCCTCCCTGTCAAACGCTCCTCACTCCAGCCGTGGACACGGACCTTCCCACGCTCACAGGCTCCACCCGGTGAAGGTGCGGTGACTGGCGCTCACACTGGATTCTGGGTAATGTGGTCACACTTTGAACTACAGATTCCTTCTTCACCACCAACCCCCCACACACGTCGAAGCGAAGGAGAGACAATTTACTATGAACTTCCTATTTGGATTTTAAATAGTGTGTTTAAAGGCTTACTGACAGCATTATTCACTTCTAGTCTGTTTAGGAGTTTCTGAGACTGTAGCCTCAAGTGTAGCAGGATCACCTCATTTGCTTAAGAGACTGAAAGCTGGTCAAAATTAGTCAACCGAAGTGTGTAGCCTATATTGTTAAAAGTGAAACCAGACAGGACTGGCCTTGGACAAGACTGCTGGTCAATAATTTGAATTGGTCCTGTGTCCGAATTTGACAGGCTACAGGCCATTTGAATGTGGCGGATTTGTTTTTTGCATAATCCCCAGCGCTCCTTTCTATAGCCAAATTAGTTTGGTTTGAAAAAGCTATTGCGAACTATGTTGACGTGTTCCTTGAGATTGGAGGAAGGTAAAATAAAGGGGGGAAACAATCTAAGAGTAGGCCTAAAATATGCAGGCTGCCTGACTAGTTGCATGAAGTTTGCGCTAGATAACTTTGCATTAACGCAGACAAAGCCCGTAGAACTTAAAGAGACAGCCTGAGTTATGTCCTGCTGTGCTATGCTGCCATCGCGTGGTCATGGCGAGTATTACTACTATCGGCTGAAAGAGGAAGTATCCATGGAAGTCTAGAGACTAATGCTGAGAGATGCAACGCTCAGGGGCAACTCCGACTCTGTCTTCTGTCCCCTCTCTGATTATGGGAACATTATAGATGAAAATATGTATTTATTTATTTATTAATAATACATTTTAAAATCAACACAGTTGACCAAAGTGTAGCACACATCATAAAAAACAACAAACACACAAATATATGATAGAAAAAGATTGCAAAAATAAAATCAGAACAATAAATGGAAGAAATACAACAGAAGACGATGAATCATCCATCCATCCATTTTCTTCCGCTTTATCCGGGGCCGGGTCGCGGGGGCAGCAGTCTCAGCAGAGATGCCCAAACTTCCCGATCCCGCACACCTCCTCCAGCTGTTCTGGGGGGACCCCGAGGCGACACCAGGCCAGCTCGGAGACATAGTCCCACCACCGTGTCCTGGGCCTTCCACGAGGCCTTGTCCCACTAGGACATGCCTGGAACACCTCCCGCGGGAGGCGACCAGGAGGCATCCGAAACAGATGCCCGAGCCACCTCAGCTGGCTCCTTTCAACGTGAAGGAGCAGCGACTCTACTCCGAGCTCCTCCCGGGTAACTGAGCTCCTCACCCGATCTCGGAGGGTGCGCCCAGCCACCCTGCGAAGGAAACTCATTTTGGCCGCTTGTATTCGCGATCTTGTCCTTTCGGTCATTACCCAAATCTCATGACCATAGGTGAGGGCGGGAACGTAGATCGATCGGTAAATCGAGAGCTTTGCCCCGACTCAGCTCCCTCTTCACCACGACAGACCGATACAGCGACCGCATCACTGCTGACGCCGCACCGATCCGTCTGTCAATCTCACGCTCCATCCGTCCCTCACTCGTGAACAAGACCCCGAGATACTTGAACTCCTCCACTTGAGGTAAGGACTCCCCACCGACCTGTAGACGGGAAGCCACCTTTTTCCGGTGGAGAACCATGGCCTCAGATTTGGAGGTGCTGATCCCCATCCCGGCCGCTACACACTCGGCTGCAAACCGCCCCAGAGCGTGCTGAAGGTCCTGGTTCGTTGAGGCCATCAGAACAACATCGTCCGCAAACAGCAGAGATGAGATCCTGAGGCTCCCAAACCGGACACCCTCCGGCCCCTGGCTGCGCCTAGAAATTCTGTCCATAAAAGTAATGAACAGAACCGGTGACAAAGGGCAGCCCTGGCGGAGACCATCACGCACCGGGAACAGGTCTGACTTACTGTCGGCAATGCGAACCAAGCTCCTGCTGCAGTCATACAGGGAACGGACAGCCCTTAACAGAGGGCCCCGGACCCCATACTCCCGGAGCACCCCCCACAGGGCACCACGAGGGACACGGTCGAACACCTTCTCCAGATCCACAAAACACATGTGGACTGGTTGGGCGAACTCCTACGAACCCTCGAGCACCCGATGAAGGGTATAGAGCTGGTCCAGTGTGCCACGACCAGGACGAAAACCGCATTGTTCCTCCTGGATCCGAGGTTCAACTATCGGCCGGATCCTCCTCTCCAGCATGATGAATGAACGATGAATCAATGCAAGCTAAAAGCCGAAGCAAAAGGGCAAGTTTTCAGCTGGTGCAAAAGAGCAAACAGATCAGTTCAGACACTGCATTGGCTATCTCTCCAAAAGTGTCAAGCCTTTAAACCGTTTTGTGGGATCCTCATCCAGACCCCCTGTAGTCTAATTAGCCGAATATACAACATATTTTCTAAAAAGTGGTCCCCCACTTTAACTTTGGAGGAGGGGAGGTCTATCCTGAACTGTTAGGACGGTGTTTTTAAAGGTTTGTTTCTTTTCTTTTCTACTAGCCTAGAGGAATAAAACTTGTAATTAAAACCAGTCATTGTAACCTAATATATGCCCCTTGAAAGTTGTGATCTGTGCTCATAATCTCATCCTTGTAAAGAATTGGGATGTTGTAAATGTGGTAAAAGTATGAACAGAGTAACGGAATACATAAGTATTTAGAATACAAATTCAGTAGTTACTCTTTAATCAAGGTTTTTCAGAATACAGTTACTTTGCTAATACCAAGGGTGGTACTCTTTTAAATTTCGGCTTCATACCGCACGTCATTCATTAGACAGAGAAAATGTTAAATTAGTCTAACCAGGGACAATGACTTCACATGCTGGGGCCTGGGGCGCGCACCGCCGCACACACGAGGGAGACTCGCATTCGGGGAGCAGCCCAGACTGAGGAGGAGGGGAGAGCATTACCCACAAGGTAGTTCTGTCCTTTGACGTTTTCGCTGAGTTTGTTTGTTGTGAGCAGTAGCAGTAAGCTGTCACACTTTCCCAAACTCCTCTGTCTGTCCTCTGTGGGATGCAAATTAATGCAGCCAATGGTTCATAAAAAGACTGTCCTCCCAACATAGAAGTAAATGTGCCATGATTTGCCAGTGTTATAATCTGCAGACTGGAGCGGCTGCACATTTGCCACAGCAGATAATCAGACAGGTTAATGCTCCCGGTGAGCATTAACCACTTTCTTCTTGTCTAATTCGTGGTAAATAAGCAAATTATTAATGAAGTGAAATAAATGTACATGTTTTTAATCCTACACGAAGTGAAAGTATTTAAAGTATTCAGAATACAGTACTCTGATTGGCCAGAGTAACGGACTACGTTACAAAATACACTTTCTGGCAAGTAATTAGTATTCTGGAATGGAATACATTTTAAAGTTGTATTTAGTTGCAAAATACTGAATAGCCTACTGGCCTTAAAATGTAATTTGTAATGTATTCCGTTACTTTGTCCAATCAGAGTACAGTATTCTGAACACTTTGAATATTTTCACGTTGATTTGCATTATATTTATGTAAATACGGTGCATAATTAGAACGTGTAGGCTACATTTGTTGGAACGCCTGTTATAAACCCATTACCACTAAATAGGAACTCAAACTCTCAGCAAATGCACAAGAGCAGAAGGTCACATGACGCGCATGTGCATTGTTTTATGAACTGTGGCATAAGGCGTTCTTCATTCAAGAGGAACATAAGGGGGTTATCATTAAATGTTTATTTATTTTTTATTTATTTTTTTAATACTGTACAATATGGAGCTAAAATGTAATGACTGAGTACTGTGATGTAATTCTTTGGTTTAGGAAAGTAACTGTATTCTAAATACTATCAAATGAAAGTGGAACTGTGCCTGAATACGGTTACTCTAATGTATATTCCGTTACTACCCAGTGTTGGGTATATGTAGTGAGTATTTGTCAACAAAAACTTAAACTTAAACTGCGACAAAAGAAAACTTCAAATAAACACTTCAGACGTACCCTGGGTTTTTGGTTTACGCAGCATTCAAAAGAGAGCAATGTCCAAACAAACTTAAAGGTTCAAAAAGAGGGTTTATTTTCCAGATTTGGACGGCAAACAGCAAGATTTCATGTAAAGGCCTACTTGCTGCCTCTCCGACATGACTGGTAAAAAAACATTAGCCCACCCAGGTGCGTGTTGGACAATGTGCGCTACTCCCCTATACCCCCTAGGTGCGCAATAAAAGACTAATCAAGAAAAATAAAACAAAAAGTAAGCAAATTAGACTTAACTTAGCATATTGAAGACTACATAACAAAAAAGAAAACATACTTATGTGTAACTAATAAACAAAAAGTGACATTTTAGCTTTTAATCAAAAAACTGACAAATAGCTCCTACAGTATATGTGAAGTCCTCCACAACGTCCTTGTTTGGCCCCTCACAATAACAAATGACTATTTTATGTAATGCAGTAATTGCCCACACGATGGCAGCCCAGTCACACCGATGAGAGGTCACCTGTTGCACACAGAAGTTGGCGAAAGGCGTCGGAACTGACCAGGCTCCATTTAGTAAGTGCATTTTACATAGTACATTGACTCTAATAACCCTACCTGAAACATTATGCCAGGAAGTTTTATTTTTATTATGTTTCCTATTGGCTATATTACAGGCCCATATTTGATCCTTGATAAATGCAAATCATTCATATTTCATGGTAGAGGTGGTGGGGGTTAAAATTTACACTTTGAAACATATTTTTATGGATTGTTATTTGTGTTTGTTCAATGTTAATGTTATTTAAATGTTACTGTTATTTAAATGTCAATGTACATTTCAAAAATGTACATTGACATTTAAAATGTACATGGACAAAAGTAAATTAACTTTTTTGTACTGCTGATGTTCAACTGACTGTACGTGTACACTGGCTATTTATCTCCAGGGCATTCCTTCAGTGCCTCTTCCGTGTGCGTCTCACTCGTAGTTGTGAATTCAAAGTGACAGCCCCTGTGGAGGAGTTGGGAGACTTCCCCAGCCATCTGTCTTAGATGCAGCCCCTCAGGACACCCCTCCTCTGCCTCCACACATCCACACATCTCTCATTCCCACACTGGGCCTTTGTCAGCAGTTCCTGTCCCTGGACTAGGCGTGGCGTGCGCAGAGGCTGGGGCGACCGTGGGTGCTTTCAGAGGCACCTGCAGATGGGACAAAGGGCCAAGGGTGCTGGGACTGAAGACAGATTGATGCTTTGTGCACCCGAGCTGGAGAGAGCCGGGGAGAGAGCCGGGGAGAGAGCTGGGGAGAGCGAGAGGGCGGTGGGGGATAGTTAGCTGAGAAGTTTGAAGGCAGTGGATTTTCGGGGGGACAGGGGTGGGATGGGGTGACACCGGAGGGGGGTCTGTCACTCCAGTCTGTGTGAGTCCAGGCTTTGGAGGACCCCAAAAAGATTGACAGCTTTTGTGGGCCACATCTCAGCACAATAGTGGTGCTTTAATGGGCGGTAAAGCTAGAGCAGAGTTTGGGAAGGTTTTGGAAGGGAGGTGGTGTTCTTCGCTGGTTACGATGATGGCAGTGTGGGGAGGCTAATGGATGGGGGGCCAGAGGCTTTACTGCTTCGCTTGGTGGGGACCAATTCATGGGCATTCAGTCCAGGGCTCGTTATTCACTGAATGCATCCAGTGGAGGTATGCAGCAGCATCAATTAGAATGTGTTAGCAGATAGCAATGGCGGAAGAAAAAAGCTTTCTCTCCCTTTTGCTCAGAGGACAACACAGTCCCACTATAGGAGGTGTCAGAGCCACAAAGCCTTTTTTGTGGGTCTCTCTCCATTACATTACCAGTGCAATATGTAAGGTGGGGACTCTTTTGATTTAAATTAAGTGGAAAAAACACTAAATCCTATTTTTATTCAGCAAGGATAATGGTGTTATACTCTATAAAGGTCTTTAACTACTTATCTGTGGCTTAAAATCTTCCCCAGCTCCTTTCACTCCACCTCAGTGTCTTTGGAGCATTATATTTATTCAATGGTGGAGGGTCAGACAGACTGTTAAACAGAGAAGCTTGTAGCCTTAACTGCCGCATCACTTCTAATTGTGTATCAGTGGGTCAGTGGTTTGTTGTGTTGTCGTTGGGTAAGAAAGGACGGGCGGATATGAATTTAAACAGTATCTTGTAAGGCATTGTCTGCAGAAGACTCAGGCCACCACTTCACTCACAGTAAAGAGTTCCTCTAAGTTCAGACAGAGATATAAAAGAAGAGAGCAAAGTGGAAACACTTTAATGGCGATCACATGTCAGGACTGACACATCGTTTACACAGGCCAACACTGCATGGATTTCCAAATAATTAGCCTGCACTTCAGTGCGTTTTAGTTAAGCACAGCCATAACATTGCACATCTATAAACAACCAAACTAGATCTTAAAAATTAATGATCATTGCCCTCCTTTTCAATAATATTCTGCATAATTTTCATTTATACTCCCTTTGGAAAAGAAATTTAGAAAACAGGTTTGCATTTTTTTTAAAAGACTGTTCTCTGTTCACAAACATGAACAAACTGATTTTTGAGTTTTCCACCCATGCACTCGGCTCCCATTTTATCTCCAATTTCCTTGCTTTTACCACAAGATGATACAGATGTCATGTGTGCTGAAATGAAATAGTGAATTTTTGTTCCCCATAGGTTTAATGAGAACTAACTGGCAGGAACCTCTTGTAGAAAGGTGTGGATTTCAATGTGAGTAATTATGCTTCATTTCAAGCCAAATGAGACAAATTTGCATCAACTGAAAAGGCAACCAGAGTTAAACTGTGTGAAAAGTGTAGTAAATTGAGGCAAACATCGCAACGTGCAGAAATGCATCTCCGCTGTAATTGTGTAATGGTAGAAGAGCTGTAAATGCACAGGCCAATTAAACGGGCTTCTTCTGCAGGGGCAAAGAATCGTCAGGTTATTATGCAGCGAGTATCAGCACAGTTAAATAGCTGCCTCCTTCATGGGTCGCCTGAAGGGTGGCATCATTTGCAGCAAAATGGAATATCTGATCAAATATGGACAGATGTCTTCATACATGTGAAACGGCTGTGAATTGGATTGGAAGAGGAGAGCGAGATGGATGGCCTGCTCTCAGAGACACAGCTTCCTGCCCTGAGTACTAAGGGGCACAAGAGGAAGAGGGCGAGGGGGGAAGGTTGGCTCAGCGGGGGGAGACATTTTCCTCAAACACCAGTTGATGGGTTTCTCCCACAAAGGCTTCAGTGACGCAGTCTGCGCTGCACAGAACAGCCTGGTTTCTGTCTGGATTAGGCCCTGCACTGCACAAAGGGAGCTCAAATAAACGATTCATGAATGCTGATTAATTGATGCCATTTTTGCAATGTGCCATGGAGATTTTGTGGGTACAGTGTGTGGAAGAGGAGTCTACTTTGATGCTATGAAATCCATCGATTTTTACATTATTGCTAGTGGAGGTTTGAGTCACAAATTCAGCAGGGATGCCATAACCACATGGAGATTTCATGTCGTGCAAGGAAGGATCGTTCTGAATGTTGCAACTGACTGATCTTTCGATTAGCTATGAACGGGCTCTGCTGTCAGATGTGCCCAACTGGCAGGCCCATGGAGCTCAGGTGGCAGCGTCGGTGGCCTATGCTGGTTCCCACGGTGGGCTTTGGGGTACAGGTGTCTGGGGAGAATGAGGGTGGCCCGGGGCGAGGAGGGGCGAAGCACTGGCCCATAGCCCACCTCAATGGAGGAGTCCCAGGGGCCAACTCAAAAGGCCGGGTTCCACTTGATGGAGAGAGAATGGAAGGTTTGAGCCGTGGCCCAGCAGGAAAGATCTGGTTGTGGGAGACCTCTTTCAGGACGTACTGTTTATGTGAAGGCTGTCACAGCAGATGAGTACTCAGCAAACAGCGTGAACAAGGATTTGAACCAGAAAACCAACAGAGCCCCGACAATATTGTGATTGGGCCTTGTCTCTTTAGAGGGGAATGAAAGCTGAATTGAGAGCAGTAACAAGTGCACATTCAGAGTGGGACAGGGATGCATTTGGGTTGAGTTTTATGCATTTGCGGCCTGTGTGCGGCTAAAGCAAAATCATGGTAATCTCCTCTTTGTCTATAGAACACAACCTCTGGCACTTTAATGGTCTAACTAATGTCTTTAAAAGTCATTCTTGTGTCTTGCAATGTCAGCCGTGAATGGGACTTCTGCTGCCTGTTGACCCAAGATAGAAACATGAGCAGTAGTTTCAAAGACGGGCTTTGTGTTACTTTGGACTTTTTTTTCCGGTGGACCTTTTAACGTGAAATAGATTTGTATTAACATTTCACTGAAACTTTATCAAACCGTTTAGAATGGCATCTGTAATGAAATTGTTGAAATACTAACACACTCAAAATTATTACATTTCTTATGAACCAAACTCTCTCTTCTTCATTCTACGCCTGAATCTGTCCCCAACTTGACTTTGTGTACATTTATGGGCCTTTTTTATCCGTTTGGACGTGGCTTGAGAGGAGCCCTTACAAAGAGCCATGTTGTCTTTTTGGGGAAGAATCGGGCAAACTTTGAAGGTTTTTTTTTTTTTTTGAGCGAGAGACGGCGGTGATGGAATGGGCCGGGAAAGACTGTGACTTCTCCATTGAGGGAGCAGGGGCACGCTGGATTAGCTTGATTTGCCTGTGAATGGCCGCCCTCCATTCTTCTTGTTAGAGAGCTGTCACATCGAATTGAGAAAGTGAAAACCTCCTTTTATCAACCTTTTTCCAAGTGAAAGTGAACGGGCAATCAATAACTGAATTCAGGCCCAGGGGAAAGTCAAGCAGAATGATATGGGGCTGGGATAAAGGGGGTGTTTATCAAATTGGTAATGGAGGGAAAAGCGGATAACTGTTGTAATGTCGGTTGGAGTAACACACGCTAAAAGGCCAAACACCAATTAAATCGAGCAAACTATTAAGCGTTAATTTTTATTGCTTTATAAATCAAGCTCTTGCACATGACTGAACACACATTCCTATTTTAGTCGTAATACGGGGTGAATGAAACACCACAACAGATATTAGCTTTTCTTCTTTCTTTCTTTTTTATTGCGTCAAGTGAAATTCATTTTTACTTATGCCAATAAAGTGCTCATTTGCATTGTCCAAGCCAGCCCAGATACTGTTCAAAACAATAGGCACTGGTCCACTCCCATTGCCCGTGAACGACACCATATTGTTTTGTAGTTTCATTATATTGACCTTATTGTGCCATTGTACGTGTTCTGACACCATGATAATGCCTGAATACTGGGGGAATTATGCCCTGTATAAATAGATCCCATAGTGGAGGATCGCTTCAATTATCCCTCTACACATTGACAACACGCACAGAATAAAAAACTAAAGCCGCAGTCCAAGCCGGTCTCAAGGCGCTCTTCAAACATTGTTGTGGCCATTGTTCGCCGGGCCGCGCGAACATCATCAGCATCAATGGCCACAATAGAAAGAAAAACACTCATCTGATACATTAACCTTTTTTTAGTATAATGCAAGTATTCATTGGGAGCAAGTAGAAAAGAGAGGACAATTTTGGTTAAAAGCTTTAAAATTCTTGGATTTGTTTGGCATTTTCCCTTCTTTCTTTTTTTTTCTCTCTCTCTCAAACAAATTTTCCAATGATGTGGCTTCCAATTTTTTCCGCTATTGCCTGAAATTAATCGGATCATTTACTCTCATCAATCAATTCGGTAATTAATGTTACGCACAATTGAGCACCTAGATTTTCACTGTCAAATGTTTCAGATTTTTTTTTTTTTTTTTCCCCAATAGCATTGTATTGTCAGCAACACTTCAATATGTAGAGGCCAAATTAGGATATGGAGGATAGAAGTGCTTAAAAAATAATGTCTTATGATACTGTTGAGTACTCCATTAGGTTATGTGGGGTTTTTCATTGCTGTAATTGTCATCCATCCATCTTGGGCGCTCTGCTGGTTGATAAGCGTTTATGAAAAATGACTCAGAGCTGTAATGAGTGTCTCACGTCTCAGTGCTGCTAACCAGGGCGGGTCATTTATTTCCAGTCCGCTGTGCTCCCCTCCATTCCACGTACTGCTTTATAGTGGAGGTCTTAAAGTGCAGCGCAGGGGCCCGTGTGGGACAGGGTCGAACTTTTCAAACGTCCTCAGATCTGAAACGATTATGAATGAAGCAAAAGCCTCCTTCGATTGAAATAATGTGCTGTGGTAATTCAAACTCGCTGACTGGTTGTTCTTTTTAAACTGTAAATCCAAAGTTGTCTGCAAAACCCCAAAACAGCATTTACAAAGCACTTTGCACTTTGTCTTATGTTAAAACTCTTGTTACTCTGTAGTTTAGACCTCTAACACAATGTTCTGAATTGCATGTGATTCTTGTATTAGTTTAGCAGTTTTCTTTCAAGAGTTACGCTCTTGTGTGTGCTTAATATGCACAGTGAGCTGAATCTTAAATTACTAATCTAATCGCATTTTCCCAATTCACATTCCTGCAGTTACCTTTTTACTTATTCGTTATGTAATCTGATCCACAGCTATTTATTAAGTCATCTGATAATCTTGATTTCATGCAATCAGTTTAATAACTCATCAAAAGGATTGCGAACTTTGGACTTTTTTTTTTTAACTCACAAGGGCACATTTTGCGTACTTTCTCCACCAAACACTTACTGTACACCTCCCTTTTAGATTCAAACATGACTTTAACCCTTTAATGGGCACAATATTGTTAATTGACGTACGGGATGTGCCAATTATTTCTGTTCCCACATCGCATGGAGAAAGGCAGCCGGTTCCAAGGCTCTGGTGCAGCTGTGAGGAAGTGATCGTCAAGTAGCGGTGCATCTGTGTACAAACAATCCCCCAGCTGCTGGCATTGACACTGTACATGCAGATGGAGCGGAGAAAGCTCGGGTTAACCTCGGGGCTCCAGTGTCACTGTTAAAACCGCCACCAATTCATCAAGAGGGCCGAGTCTCACCTACCAACACTTAACCTGGGTACTGTTTCAAATGAGCTGTGAACTACACTCTGGCCTTTGTCCCGCAGAAGTGTCAGTGTTTGTGTCACTGAAAAAAAAAGGATCGTCAAGTCATTTTTTGCTGCTATAAGAATGTTTATAGACTCTGCATTATTTTACATTATATCTTCCTTATTTTTTGGGATGTTCAGAATATATCTCACTTAAATTGTTGTTCATAGATGAATCAGGAAGTTACTTTGTTGTGACACTGCTGTGGGTCTGTGTCTCCTAGAGTTGTGATGTGCGTGTCCAAAAATGTGAGTGGGCCCGTTTGTGAGAGGCCAGTGTGGGACGGGAGGGTAGCGGGACGATGACTTTATGACACCGAGGGGACAGGATGAGATGAGGGTCTGGCCAGCGGAGGTGGTGCTGGGGGAAACGGGGGCAGCTCTGAGCCCCTCTGTGTGCGTCTCAGCAGGAGCCCGGCTTGGCCCCAGGACGCCCTGTCACCACGGCGAGGCCCTGGAATGCGCCCGCTCACAATGGGCTCCCGGGGCTCCTGGGCCACTCCGATTTGATAACCGCATTAAGGTCCTAGCAACATCTGTTGGTGCGCAGAGAAAGGCCTACTGGCAGACTCTCACCCCTCCAAACTGGGATCATTAACCCGGACCCTGGGAGAGAAGGGGGACAACAGGCCTCTATTTGTCAGCCGCCCTGCGCAGGCCTGTGGGGGCTAAGATTTACCACAAACAGCGTGAGAAGAGAAGCAGCTCGGCATGGGCACCTCACTCAGGCTGTGTCACACTTTACACACATTAAGTACTGTTGGCTTTGCCATTAATAACATTTGTACAGCTGCCAATGCACCTTTTCATTTTACTGTGGACCAACTGTACTGTTATATGTAAATGCACTTCGATAACAGGTGATCCAAGTGGTCTTTTTTATTGACATAATCAGAAACTTTCTCTCAAAACAGCATGTAACATTGAGTTGTGCAGTTTATTCGGAAACATTTCAATAATAAAGATTAGCCAAATTGCCTAAGATTACATGTTAAATTGGATTTTTTTGAAATTATTTTTTTCCCTCTGGAGAATAGCACGTAATCCATTTCTCTAATATAAATGCAAACAGAAGGTGCTGCTAGTATCAGCGCATCCTGTTCCCATATAAGGACATTTAATTATGACATGTAAACAAAGCTGTGTGTGATCTGTGGGTTGTTCAGAGGCAGGGCTGCAGCGCTGATGTAGGCAGGAGAAGTAACAGGTGTCCCATCACAAAGACACCTCTCCGCTGCGGGACGCTCCAGTGGTGTGGGTCAGCGCCAAGCCTCATCCACCTCTGCGCGTTTCAAAGGGAAGGCCACCTCTCTGTAATGAATAATTAAGGAAACAAAAGGCCCAGGAATAGTGGAGGTGGGTTGGTGGTGGTGGGGGGCTTGCTTCTCAGAGTGGAGTTTAGAGGGCCTAATGCTGAACCAGATGCAGGCAAAGGAGTGCCGAGGTTTTTTGCCCCCTACATAGAAAGCATCATCCTAAATGTATTCCCTGGAGATATAAGGGCCTGCAGGAGGTGCCCCCAAAGCGCTGCGGTCCTCTCAAGTGCCTCCACACAAGTAATCCCATTCAATGCAGCTCATTACATGGGCAATTAAGTGCTGGGGTGGAGGAGAGCGCTGGGCTGGGGTGGGAATATCGAAGAAGTGCGTATGCAGTGCATCCTACCGAACCAATCCACCCTCCCCTCTTTTAAAGCCAATGGGCCCCCCCCCTTCCCCACATCACAGCTCCTTCACCTGGGCTGGGTCTCCACGGACACCTGCCTCTCCCTAATGAAGATCCATGGCTTCATTTCCATTTCTGGAGTCATATCAGAGAGTGGAGAGCACAAAACGGGCCTGTTTCCTCCGAGCCTTGGAGAGACGGATAGAATGACACGGCTAAGTGCTCTGGCAAAGCGGGGCAGCTGCGGAGCCTCCAAAAAATGGGATTTAACTGTGAGGGGGTACTGAAGTGGAGGGGTGGGGGTTCGGAGATGGAAGATGAGGAGAACCTGATGATCGGATTGGTTACAATTTAAGCTGCGTGCTACCTCATGCAGCTCCTGGGCGCTATTGAGGCTTTCTGTCAATAGAGAAGAGGGTAGAGAGGATAGGAGAGGTCACGAGGAGCTAGGAGAGGAGAAGAAGATGACCACTTATTAGACCTTCACTCGTTACAGAAGAGTGTCCTTGCACACCAATCAAATGAATGAAATACAGCAGGAAAAATGTGGATCACAAAACCCCCTTTCTCACAACATTATCAATTCAGAATCAATTCATCAAGTTTAGCATTCAATATAAAATACATGTACACAGTATACATGCTTTTCAGTAATGTGACTTTTATTGTTATGGCGGCCTTTTTGAATACCGTAGGTAGGTATTAGGTAAGTAGAATCAGTACTACATCATGTAACAATAGCTCTACTCTGGATGAAATTGAAAGACAATTGATTGACAGTGACATTGGTATGTACCTGTAATAATTGCTCAAGAAGATAACAGAGAATGCACGTTTAAGTGAGTCATTGTTTAAGCTGCTCAAGACGTTAGCATTTAGCTTCAACAGCTCAGCTCTGACCTCTCCAAGAGAAAGCCCTGAACCACACTCCAAACATCTACTCCTGGATACAACATGTGACAGAGGTCAGAGCTGAGCTGTTACTGTAGTATTTCCTCAGTGTTCATAGATGTGAGCCATACATGTGTTTATCATGTTGAAGCCATTGACAGTTGATTGAATCAACTGTCAATGGTTGAAGCTAAATGCTAACCGGTAGCATGCTAACGTCTTGAGCAGCTTAAACACTGTCTCAGACTGAGACTGTTGAAGTGACAAGCTGTTAAAATCACAGAGAAAGGTTTTCTGTTTCTTCTCTGATCTGTTAATTTAGTCTGAGGAGTGAAGCAGATCTTTAGTAAATCCTGCTGTAGCTCGACAGACAGACCTGATATGCCTGTGCCACATTTGCTGGTTATGTCACATAAACGTGCGTCTCTGGGGCCGTGTTTTTACTGTTATCTTCTTGCTTCTGAGCAATGATTACAAGTATATAATAATGCCACTGTCAATTAGTCTTTCATTTTCATCCTGAGTAGAGATATTGTTACATGTTGTAGTGCTGCATAATTCTACTGCAGTATTCAAAGTAGCCGCCGGAACTATGAGCAATGTCATTGGAAATGCACGTAGAGTACAAAAAATGTCCTATGTGTGAAGAGTGAGGACAGTGATACCTCCTCAAACCAAGTCCCTCTCTTTAATGTGAGTGCTACAAACCCATTAGAGCGTGACAAAATGGTGTCCTCTCTTTAGATTTGTCATAGCTGTGGTCACGTAGAGAGCGAGGGTTGAAAAAGGGTTGTTCTAGTTCATTCCTACTTTTCCCACAACAATAGGTAGCTTGAACTTGTCACCTGTCCCCTCTCCACAGGCTACGCGTGTGTGTGTCATTCAATGCACTGGCTTAGGCTCTGGTTGTTAACATGTTCTAGCTCAGTGACCCCTCTCAGAGCCCGCAGGGGGGGCGTCCTGTGCTGGGACAGGTGAGGAGGAAGAGGCGGCAGACACAAGGCAAAACAAACACGTAACCCAACAAGGCAACACCTCCTCACGGGAGGCAGATGGCCTGTTCAGCCACACACCTGTATCAAGTCCTTACAGGAGGGGAGGGACAAGATTCAAGCTGCACCCTAAAACGTAAATAATATGTGAATTCTCCTGCTAGGTCCTGACCAATCAAGATGTGGAGAAGGGTCCCCCGGTGCTGCAGGATGGGTCAAATACAGGAACATATTTCTATGGCAAGAAAACATACCATAACCTTGATATGTTGCTATTGCCAGTGTCAGCTGTTCTTTATTTTATTCAATGATAACTTTTCACTCTTCTGTTGGATCAGACAAACTTAAGAAGAACAGCAGGGATGGTCTGTTTAAACCTGAGACATAAAGGTGAGCTGTTTATGTGTGTAGGGGCGGAGCCTTGAGCCAGGGGGGTGATGTGGTGTCATTTTGCAGGCCCCTCTGCACTCACCTGGAACAGAGCACTTCCCCTCCCCGAACCTTATCAGTTCCCAGAGGAAATACCTGCCATAGGTAAACACGACCCCGCGACCCCTTTGGCCCATCTCCTCTGCCCTTCTCAGCCGTCCCTGTCCTGGGATCTGTCTCGAGGATTACAGGTAGCCCCTAAGCACCCTCAGCCCATGGCCACGGCTCTGCTCATGCCCCACGTCTGCTGCATCCTCTCGGCCCCGTCACGGCAGGCTTAGTGCTGTTTGTCACGCACCAGCAAGGAAGCCTTTACCCCTCAGTCGTCTCATCCTTCTGTCTCAAATTTAATCTTATCTACATATCACTGCTTGTAACCAAATATCCTGCTGCCCCCCCCCCAAAGTGTCGCCAGCTCTGTTTTTGCTCTGTCACGTGTGATTTATTCAAGGCTACATAGTAAATGATGTGTCTTATGTAATCTTGCAGTATTTTCTGAAGTTCAAAAGAATGAAGAGGTTGGGTTAAAGAATGATAGTAATTAAAATGGAGATGTAGTGTAGTTTTAATGACTCTGGTGTGTAATCATTCTTCAGCTGTATCTATATCCCACTTGGTAATAAATGTGGGGGTGGTGATTTATTTTTAATTACTTCCTTAATAAGTTTGTAATAGTACTTTTTCTGTGAAATATGACTCAGACAGTGATCACTACAGAGCCACACCTCTCTCATTTTGCTAAATAGGCTTTACCAGAAACGTCAAGACACAGTGCAGACGTGTACAACTGCATATGTACTTCAATGTAGATGTTTTCCGTCAGTAACTATTATAAGAACACAACAAATATATTACTATAGTCAAATATAAATTCACTTATAAAAACAGATTACAGTTGTATAAAAACCTTTGGTACAATAGAAAAAAGGAATTCTGAGATCTATGGTTCTTTGGTTGTAACAAACCTAATTGGCTGAAGACAAAGACAATGACACATAAAGGTGCAGCAGAGTTTGAATGAGAGAAGAATGAAATAAAATATTATTTTTGTTAGTGGTAAGAGGCTGACGATTTCATTTGCAATTTGTTTGCGCAGTAAAATCTAAATTCTTTATTACCGCTTGATAGTAGTGGTGGTCAAAGTACTTTATTTCATCTCTTTATTAAAAGTACAGACACTATAAGTTTTTTAATCAAGTGAAAATACTGAAGTATTTGCTCTGGAAAAATTCACAACCCGCACTGCGTCAACATTTATTCAAATTCAAACCTTCTTCCATGTCGTGACATTGACTTAACATCTGCACATTGCCACCTCTTATGGACTGCACGTTTTAAGGATTTTAAAACAAACAAAACACATAGCAAAAGGTACTTTTTACTTTGATGCATTTATAGAAATGTAGTAGAGTTGAAAGTATTATATTTCTCTTTCAAATGTAGGGGAGTAAAAGTAACAAGTTTTCAACAAAAAACACCACTCAAGAAAAATGTCGATCCTCACAAACTCTAAATTACAGTATTTAGGTGAATTAACTTTGCTACTGAATTGTGAAAAATGTGCTCCTTATTTTTCCAACATTTTTTCCAAGCGTTCTCTAATATTTTTAGATTTTATTATATGTCTGTTATAGACTTTGACACTTTCCCTTGAAAGATGTCTGGAAAAGTCTTCTACAGAAGCCACAGAGTGCTCTTGTGACTGTCCCAGGACAAACCAAACCCTCTGCTCCCCTGTCCTGTCCCTCCAGGGTCAGGGTTATCGCCGCCCCTCCCCCACAGTCACCTGAGCTGCCCAGGTAAATGCTTGACTTTCTGTGATCGATGCGGTTTCCCACGGAGACAGTGATGTACTAGGAGCGCCCCCCTCTTCTTCCTGATGGAGTCTGGTGCTACACAGTGATCTGGAGCTGATAACCTCCTCCCTCCCTCAGAGGCTCGGGCCGGAGAAACTGGAGAGGAGAGAGAGACATCCTGTGTGACGCACCGCAGTGTATACGGCTCATCAGGCGAAAACAAGGAGGGGGCATTCACAAACTTATCATTAGGGAATTAGGGACAAACAGCTGATTATGTACACATAAATGACAGCAGCTTTTAAGAAAACTATATTAGGGTGAAGTGCGGGGAGAGACATTCAGCAAACTGTCAGTTGATTTGAACCCAGGACACTAAAATCAGAAAGAACAAAGAAAGATAAATAATCTTTTAAATGTTGAGGTCAGAGCAGTTAAGGAAAAAAATCCTTAACCTTGTTTTAAGTGCCCTTTTGGGATAAGATCAACTCGATTTTATAGGAGCCAAATACTCTCACAGGTACAACCCGCCATGTTAACTTCATGCCCCCTCTGGGAGTGTTTCATACATTCTGTGAATTTTGATTCCTTACACTACCGTTAAAATCTTCAAATATTGATTGAAAATGACAGAGTACTTTCATACATTACCATAAATCATAAACCTTTAAGATGCAATTTTTTACCATGAACAAACAATTTTAGATAAAATGCATTATTTTTTAATCAAATTGTTTAAATTATGGCTTTTGTCTGTGTGACCGGCCTGTCAGTGTGAACAATCAGTGGGAAGATTGAATTTGGTGCATTTTTTGTTTTTGTGTAGTCAATTTCAAGTCAATTTAAAAAAAATGTCTCCTTTGGGAGTGTTTAGTACATTCTGTCTAGTTCGACCTTTAAACTAACATAAGATTGTCAAAGATTCCTATTTTTCAAATATGATTTTTTGATTATTTTCATGACATTAACATTGACACACAGTGGTATGCACAAGTATGGGCCCCCTTTTAACTTTTCGACATTTTGCCATACTATGGACCAGAAACTATTAGTCGTACACTGCACAGATCTGGCCTTATGGCAGAGTGGCTAGAACAAGCCATTTTTTACAGAAAACCATAAGAAGTTTTCTGTTTGCCAGAGGCCACATGGTGGCTTTTGGCAAACAGAAAACGGGACTTCTAATGGTTTTCTTCTAAAAATACCACTCCGCCATAAAGGACAGATTTGTGCAGTGTACGACTGACTAATAGTTGTTCTGTGTACAGTTTCCCCCACCTGAGCTGTAGCTCTCTGCAGTTTATCCAGGGTCATCATAGCTTGGTAACAGCTCTGGTCAGTGCTGTCCTCTTTCGGTCAGTAAGTTGAGGAGGACGGCCGGGTCTTGGTAGGTTTGCAGTGATATCATACTCTTTCCATTCCTGGATGGTGTATTTAGCTGTTGAGGAGATGTTCAAAGCTTTGGAAATCTTTTTATAACCTAACCCAGCTTAATACTTCTCAATAACTTTATCCCGGACCTGTCTGGTGGACTTCATGATGCTGTCTGTTAGTTTCCCCAATAGTTTCTTAACAGACCTCTGAGACCATCACAGAGCAGCTGTATTTGAACTGACATTAGATTACACACAGGATGACTATTTAGTCATTGGGTCAACATGTGATCATTCAGAAATCATCATCTTCTGAAGGCAATTGTTTGCACTAAAAGGGAAGGGGGCTAATACTTTTATACATCACACTTTTCAGTCTTTTAAAAATGTTTAAAAAAGGATTTTAAAAGTGTAAAAAATGTAAATCATGTATAAATTTCACTTCACAATTGTGAGTCACTTAGTGTGTGTCTTTCACATAAAATTTCAATTAAATATATTTCTGTTTATGGTCCATAGTATGGCAAAATGTTGAAAAGTTAAAGGTTATGCAACCCACTGTATTAACTTTATAAATCACCAAATACTATTAACCCTTTAAATGCCAGTTTTTGCCATATATACGACATCAGCAATGTTAAGTAAAATGAAATAATTTAATAGTAACCCTTTTTTTAACTATGGCTATGCTATCAGTGTGACTGGCCAGTCAGTGTGGATAATCAGCAGGAAGACTGACTTTGGTGCATTTTTTGTTTTTGTTTAGTTGTGCCCCATAGACTTCCATTATAAATGCAAGCTTTTGTGAGACAACCCCCATTATAGAAAGCCCGAAAAAACGTACACGTACATTTGCCCTATCCAAAATGTCAGATTTTTTTTGTTTTTTTGTGGTGACTTTTTGTTCCCACAAAGTCCTTGGTAGTCATTGTATACAAGATATCACTATTTACTATTTAATTGTTTTTTCCTCACATTTCCTGCCTATCCCCTGAGTGTTTCTAAGAGCTGAATGTAACAAGTACATTTCTCTATTGTGAGATCAGTAAGGCTATCTTATCTTATCTCATCAAATTACCACATTTTCAGTATACTCTGAAAACCAATGCTTTGCATTGGCATTGATTTGTAACTGTCATTGACTCCTCCCTCAAAAATGTTAAGACAAATTTCACTTTGACTGATATCGTTGTGACCGGCTCACCCATATGAATCGTCAGTGGGAAGATTGAGTTTGGGACATTTTTTATTTAGTATCAGTTTGAACAATACAGTTACTTCCATAGTATTAAACTGCATGACTTGTCTCATAGACTTACATTGTAATTTGCATTCTAATAAGGAGAATTACAGAGTTTTTTTGTTTTTTCTTCACTTTTTTTACGCACCTCAAATATTGTCCCTGAATGCATAATTTGGCGGCATTTGAGCTTCCCACACATTTTGCACAGCCTCCACACGTGCACCCACAGTGGGTCATTGAGTATTGAACATGAAGGTACTAGTCTAAATTGTGCGTTTCCACCATTCAATCCTAAAGAAAATTAAGATATTTTGTCAGAGTATATATATATATATATATATATATATATATATATATATATAATATTATATATATATATATATATATATATATATATATTATTTTTTTTTCATTTAAAAAAGTGCAGGTTGATTTCAATAGTTGAGATCTTTTTGTACACAGCACAATAAAATGCTCTTATCCCCGACAAACCATTTCAAAAGCTCCTCCCCATAATTAGCAGAGAGCGCGACATTGCAGATAAGGGGCACAGAGGCCGGGGCAATGCGGTCTTATCTCTGGCCCGATCTGCAGCCTGTGGTGGTTCTGTCAGAGGATGTTGTTAGACCAAGGAAAACACTCAAACATCCTGTGGCATCACTCTCCCTGTAGAACCGCACCACCTCTGAATACAACATCCACCTCAGTGGGCCGGGGTCTAGACATGGTTCACAAGATCAGAACAACAATAATAAAACATAAGTCCACATGTCAAACAAGGTTGTAAAATGTATTCAAATACTATATTGTTTAATGTATAAAGTGAGGCCAATAAATATTTTGACTGTGACCCAAATTGTGTTGCTTTATTTCTTTATATATGCAGGCAAACAGGAAGCGGAGTAAACCAATCAGCAAAGGGCGGGCGTCTGCCTTTGATGTGGCATTGATATTCGCACACAGGGGCGCCGCTAGATATTCCGGGCCATATGGCTGAAAAAAATTCTGGGCCCCCACACATTTTTTTTTACATAACCCATTAAAAAAATCACCTATATACCTTAAACAGCTAATTTAAATGCACTTACATTTACTTACAGCAACTTACAATAAGGGGCGAGGGGTGGTGCTCTACCAGAATTTTTTACTTGAACAGATGGCATTTCCTGCTATTTGTGTTCAAGTTCAAGTTGTTCAAGGTTCAAGTTGTGTATTTTAATTTGCATAAAATGTTGTATGGCTACATTTTATTTTTGCAATATTAGTCCATTTAAAAACAAACAAGTAACATACTTGAGTACACAGTGGAAAAATAATGGCCCACATAAAGGTTAAAACCAACGTATCTTCTAATTTCAAAATAAACATATTTTTATTTTGACAAAACACTGCTGCTTATCAATCTGAGTGAGTGGGTCCCAGACTCCCAGGCCTCTGCTGCCTGTGATCCGCCCCTGCACTTAACTTAATTACTGACAGCGAGGTGCAGCCACACACAGGTCTGGCTCCAGTCACAACACTCTAAAGCTTTAGTCAGGACACTTGGTCTCATGTTTTATTTTGCTTTTGTAACAGTTTGACTTATGTATGTGAACAGTGTGTCGAGAGTCGAGGCGCCGTAGACATTTGTGCATTTGAATGACACTTATTACTGACTTATCAGCTGTTGGCATTCAGGGGTAGACTGGCCGATACCGAACTGGGCCACGGTCGGGGATCAAAAGCGCACAGTGAGCTCTGTGTGACCGAGCGGATGCTGCAGTGATCAGTGTTTTGGTGACAGTGCTCCCGGTTTGAGTGGCCTGGCTGTGGGGCGGCCTGCATGAGCATGGAGCTCTCAACACTCGAAGACGTGATAAAGATGAAATCAAACGATGTATTTGAAACTTACCAGGCCCTGCCTGACTTTTGACGTGATATGGCAGTGGAGGAGCAGTGACAGAGGCCGGAGCCTTGTGCGAGGAGCTCCAGTTCAACCACACACGTTGCCTGTCGCCATGCAGCAGTATGGAGGAGCGAACCATTATGAATGGAGGGGGGTGTAAAATAAGTATATGTTTTTATTAAGAAAAAAAAAAGACAATATTACATTAGAATTGACTATATTTAGGGCCCACAGTCTTACAGCATTTAAGCCTATTCATATATTGGTCTATCTGCTGAAAAGTGCCATGATTTTTATGGGCCTTTGTCAGCCCAGGACCCTTAGAATCATCCTAACCTCCCATCCCTTTACGGCGCCCTTGGGATTATGAATAGAGAAAGCTCGTTCTTTCTCGTGCACCGTTCGTAGACTGTTATTGAGGGGACTTCCACGTCCCGTGAGTGACGCTTCTTGTGAACAACACGGGACCACAAATAAACGAATTGGATTGCACAGGCTCATTTGAGTTTTCTACTACCACCAAAAAGGCCGTGGGTCCCAGACTGATACCCCTCTGTATAAAAAACAATACAGAGGGGTATCATTCTGGTCTCACCAGGCTATACAGGTGCATTATCACCAACATAATTCGGAAAAGGCTCATTATATATGAGCTCAGAAAACCAATAGAAACCATTAAAATTGTGCGTCCCAAGATTTGAGGCCAAAATATAATGTGGCAGGTAGGTGATGAGTGGTTTATGCTCTGCCTCACCCGCCACTTCTGAACTGAGTTGGCTTCAACGGGTCACACTTTTTTTTCTAGACTTTACTGCACATTTACAAAACATCCCACATGAGTCACATTACATTTAAGCTTCAGTCTCTCTTCTTGTTCATATCTTATAGCAAGAAATAGCTTTCTAACCATCATAAACAGGAAAACCAACATGCCCCATGCGTGGGCCAGGTTGTCACAATGATTGTTTTTTATGAGAAAAGAAACCTTTTTTGGTTTGAGATAATAAAACAAATTTTAATGTTTTTTTTGTTTTGTTTTTATCTTTTTTTAAATATACTCTGTATTACTCAAATAATATAATGAGCTGAAAACTGTAGGAACTCACCCCATGCCCAAAAATATGGCCTCAACAAAAACGAATGTTAAAATCATTGCAATAACAAAAACTGACACAATACAAAATGTTCCACCATGTACAGTAAACCCCATGTGAATACAAAGCCCTGATTCCATGAGGAAGAGGTCTGCAACCTGCAACTCTTCAGACTCTCAGGCTCTCTTTCGCCTTGACGAAAAAAACAAAACAAACAAAAAAACGTGAAAATTAATATTATTATCATTATTAATCAGTATTATATATTTATTTATTTTAGACCCTGAGTTGGTGTAGGTTTTTGTTAATTAAGGTGCTTCAATTGAATGCTGTCAGTGAAAGAAACATAGGACAAGCGCACACTGAACGCTCAAAATTTCCTTTTATTTTTGTTTTTTTAAAAGCTGCTAAACTGCAGTAAAACAATTCCAAGGCATCCCAAATTGTTACATTTTGATTAATGACTGGATTACCTCAAAACTTTACCAAGTGTTTGCTCATGTGCAAAACAAACACATGCAAATGTGGATCAGCGGCACAGTCATTTTCCCTTTTTTTTTACTCACGCAGCATTTTCTCTTTTACATATCAGGTTTTGGGCTCTAAAACTATAAAACAGGTATGGAAAATATCAAATGGTAAATCAAGCGCAACATTCCCACAAATGTCTATATGCTAGTTTGCACTCGCTATTTAGCACCTGTCTTGATAAATAGTGTAGGTGTGGGGAAGCAACTTTTGAAAAATCCAACAACCTCTTAATAAAGAGTACAGCCAAAATATTCTAAAAATGTTTTCACTGCAATATTACCTAACTAGCTTTTGATTACAAGAACGTATGTCATTTGTGTGTTAGCATTAGCATTTTCTGCTTCGCGACTCTTTTTTGGGTCAGCTCACAGCTGAATGACTGAGCATACAGGTGGGTGTTCCTTTTTCCGTTTATTGCCATGACGGTCACCACCGTAAGAGATTGGGGGGAAAAATACATTACAGTGAATACATTTCTCATATTACTACCAATCAACCAAGGTATGTTTTATTTTGTATAAAACATACCTTATTTTTAATCAGCTCGGGCCGACAGTGAGGTCTGGCAAACCCACCCGCCATATTCCATTTGAACATTTCCTGCTTCCCAAGAACAGCAAGTGCGTCATAGTAGAAAAACAATCTTCAAAATAGACTTTGTCCATAACACTAACATTTTATTGAGAGACAGAGCAGGCATTAAGGTTCCAGGTCTAAATAAAAGTCGAGGTCGAGGAAGAAAGAACACCCCACCCACCTCATTGTTTTTTGAGAGAATGAAAAGCTATAAAGCTATCAGGATTTTGATGTCTGGTAACAATATCAAGTCACAGCGCCCCCTAGTTTGGAAAAAGCAATGAGACAACCAGACCTGGTCACTCCTACAAGTTCATCCAGTTGAGTGGGTAGGTTTCATACACGTGCTCTGGTTTCCTCCCTCCAACCACCCAAAACATGCAGAACAGGCTATTCCTCCTGACCACAAACCTGTCGGCCATGATTTGGAGGTGTCTCTAAGATGCTTCAGTACCAGCAGCAAATATGGATCAATCACAGAGGGGACAATTAAGTATATCTAACCTTTAACGGAAAACCAGAGAAGAATGTTTGAAACACTTCATATCTCAAGATGATCCAAATGACAGGCCACACCAGATTAATATAGAGTGCCATTAGGACAGCCATTTAGTGTAAAGTTGTAAAACCATACAAAATAAATGTTGTACTCTTGTTCACATAAATCGTTCACTTAATATTTGTCCAGTTCATATTTCAGTTTCTCTTTAACAAACTTTAATCAATAAGCCTCATGTCAGAGTGCTTACACACGCACAGACATCTGCCCAGAGTGAAGGGAGGAAGCCTGGGAGCAGGCAGGTTAATATCAGGAGCACTTGACAACAATGGTGTGTTATGAGGTGCTGCGGTAGTAATAAGGTCTTTGTTGGGACTTTAGAGCAGAGCCACATCACATCATTACTCATCCTGGGAGACCAGTCGCCAGTCGGCATGGCAACTGGGACTTGGCTGAGGCCAGGAGCAAGACCAGAATCTCAATGCCCCGCGAGGACCAACACACAAAGAGTGTTCTGGAGCAGGGGAAAAGTTTGCAAGTGGACACAGTGACCCTGGACGAGTGGTGCGCTGATGAGTAGGAAGAAGTTTAAAAGTGTTGAAATACTGTATTGAGAGAAGGGGAAGGTGACTTATTCAATTCGAAGATTTAGTTTCACAGAATAATTTTTTGATTGACTCTATGAATGAGTTAAAGTACCTTCCAACTAGATAGTCCTGAGGTTTCACTGTAAGTCGTAGTATTTAATAGATGAATTTTCTCAAGTTTGAATTGAAAGTAAAGTCACTGGAATAAGATTTGAGGACTTCTTAACAAAAATGTTTGGATTTTATTTATTCATTTGTTTACATTTGGAATTGCAGCAACACATACCTGCTGTGAATCAGTGTCTGTCCCCACGTGAACTAAATTATCTCTTTCATTGGGATACTGCGCCATCACTCACAGTGGACAGTCATCTGTTGGACTCTAGTGTAAACGCGATTGTGCGGCCCGTCGATGCTGGTCAGTGCGGAGCGGTCAGCAGCTGCTCCCTGGCCGAGGTCCCATCGTTCCCAGGCTGGGGGGATTGACTGGCCAGTAATAAAATCAGGCGCCCTGGTTGGGCTGTGTGCGGCCCATTGTTCCTGCAGCGAGGCCCGCGGCTGCTGTTTACTTTCTCCCATATGCATTATTCAACGGCACAGGAGCTCCCGGAGAAAGGGGCCCCATTCAGGGATCCTCTTGCCCTTGTTTTGTTTTGCTAATTTTCAATTAAAATAAACCATCTCTCGCCAATGCCATGGCTGAGTGGGGTTAGCGAGAGAGAGAAGCACTGTCCTTGCCATTTGGGCTGTCTGAAAAGATTAGGCCCAATGTATAAATTAAAAGAAAGAGGCATGTATCGTTTGTGATATGTTTTTGTGTAGGTCTTAGATAAAGAGTTTCAGTTGAGCGCATATGCAGGACCCTTTTATGTATGTCATTGTGCATGGACATGTTGCTCAGCATGACCTCATTTTCACAAAATCGGATTAGATATGTAGACAAAAATCAAACCTCTTTTTTCTGATCTTTTCTTCTTCTTTTTTATTAATTTTGCCTTTGTTTTGGCTTGGCCACAGCACAAATCTCACCCCTCGAGTTTTGCAACAGGAGGATTCCCATATGGCAGGAGAAAGTGTGAAGCGACCACAAAGACAATGACTTTTCAATAATGACTCCCAGAGGTCATTAAATGAAGCCGGCCAGGGCAGGCTGGACTAATCAATAAGTCCAGTGATGGCTCTCTTTTTTTTTTTTTAAGTCCCCCCACTTTCACACAGGAAGGCGGGGGGCTGAGCGGGGGGACACAGATGCGGTGACAGTGGGGAGTTGGGAGTTAAAGATTCACCACACATCTGTCACTTGAGCCCGGGCCCGAGCAGCTCCGAGCCGGCCCCCGCTGACTGCCGGCCTGCCTGGCTGCCTCCGTGACGCCGTGCCTACCTGTGGCTGCCCTCTGAGTCCGGCCATCTGCCTCTCCTCTACCACAACAAACCCCATTCCCTGTGCCTGTCCCCTTACACTTCCCTAATCTTCAACATTATCTAATTAGGCTCGAAAACTCCTCAAAGCGCCACCTCTGAACACCTGATATCCCACATCCTCTGAAATTACACCGGGAACATTTTCTGTAAAGTAGGCGTAATAGTATTGACCCTATTGGCCTCCCTGCGCCTTCCTGTCAAATACTGATAATTACCGAGTTTAAGCGGCATCATGTTGTGACCTGCAATGGCTCTCACAGTAGTCAACTTTCACTTGGAGAACCATTCAGCACAGCATATAACTGGTCCCGTATCTGTCATCATGTGCGCTAACTGTTCACCGGGGCTTTTACCACAGGCTGAGTGGGGAGCTGGAGCGTGGAGAGGCCTCTTGGCTTGGCTGGACACAGGCCGTCCCCCCGCTGCGTGCAGGTGAGCTCACAAAGCAGCCCCCCAGCACCTGCCCTCTTTGTTCCCCTTGTTGATGGCTTTATGGCGTGAAGAGGATCTGTCTGTCTGGCTCTCGTAAAGCTAAGCGGCGCGAGGCCTAGTAAAAAGCTATAGGCTGCCGCTGCTGCCAGGGAGAAGGGCATTGTGCGGGGGGCCCTCGAGCTTCCCGGAGTGACCCCACTAATAATGCACAGGCACCCTCCGCCACTAACGTTGGTAAGTTGAGGCAACAAGGGCACAAACGCTATCCCCGGACTGGGACATCAAAAACAACAAAAGTACCTCTCCTCCATCACACAAAAAACAGATAACCTTAAGACCTTTGTTGTTGCTACTTCTGGGGTAAATGCTCAATTAACATCAGCTAAAATCTACAAATACATGTATAGCATCATTGTTAAGTCACTTGCTCAATGGCTGGATGGTTAAATTAAAGCTAAACGGGAAACACAGCCCACACACTTTTCTATGCAGGTTCTCTTTATACAGTAAATGGTAAATGAACTCAACTTATATAGTGCTTTACTACCATTATCATGGACAAAAAGCACTTTACAGCAAAGAACCAGTCACCCGTTCACTCTCTCATTCATACACCAATGTACGCAGACGCTGGAGGCAAGTAGGGGGAAGTGTCTTGCCCAAGGACACAACGGCAGTGTGCATTTGAGAGAGCTGGGATTCGAACCCATGGCCGTCCGATCACGAGACGACCTGCTCTACTAACCCCACATACAGTAGCATGTATGTGGATATTCTTTCAGTCTTTACTCACTAAACCTTGATGAGAGACATCAGGCTGATAAAGAGGCTGCATCTTTCAGTATCGTGTGCGTGTAATTTACCACCAAAAGTAAAGAGTTACAAAAATATACTACTTTTTCAGTAACTTGACTTGATGGTTTTGTCATTGCCTTTGTATTTGTTTATTTTACCTTTTTTACTGTTTGCCCTGCTCTGTGTGTACTGCACTTTGGTTGTTTTTAAACTCTAGTATATATAAAATTGGATTTGACTGGAACTAAGGAATACAACACATAAGATACCGGAATATATTATTCATTACAATTCAAGTAACTCGAGTTACAAGTGTATTTAAATGTATGAACTCCCCCCAAATAACGCAACATTGGTGTATAAGCTGTGCAATGGCGTGTAGCTAACGTCGCATGAGGCATTATTACTATTTTCAGTTTATATTTTGCAAAAAGTAACTCAAAGTAGTGTAACTCAGCTACATTTTTGAAACAGTAATGTGCAACACAAACATATTACATTTTTTATATACTAATACAGAATACATTACAGTTTTAATGCAACTTGCCCAACACTGACCACAGACCTGAACTTTCATAACTATATTGAAATCATAGATAAATATTGATGGTGTCGTATGGGATCTGAATACTCATCACTGTGAAAGTCTGTTTTCATCTTTTCTTTCTTTTTCAAAAACCCTCTCGATGTCTTATTGTAGGGTAATCAGTAGAATAAATATCTTACACTTCTTACTAAATCAAATGGAATGAAACGCAAGGCGTAAAGCTGTCTTGCTTCCTTGTCTGATAAATAAGTGCCAGGCTTTTGTAAGTGGGTTTGTCTAAGCCGTCGATCTGAACGACTAACAGTGACTCTTGAGGCTCATAACCGGACTCAATGGTGGCGGGAGGTCAATGATGGAACAGAAATAAGCCGCACATTAATGTTTAATTTATATGATTTTTCTGGATACCGGATAATCTGACGGATAAGCACAGACAAATTAAGAGGCTGAAAGGAGGGCCATAAGCACTTTGCTATTTGAGATCGGGTCTTTGAGTGGGCGCATCTTAGAAACCAATTATCAGACAAGAAATAGATCATTATTTTTTCTTAGGGGAATCGGTTTGGGTGCGGGGAGGGGGGCAAAGGTGCTCGCTAAAAGGAAGGGAGGGTTTGCTAGATTGAGGAGGTAGGGCACAATAAAGACATAATCATCCAGCCTCAACTTTTTCCAATCCAACTTTCAGATTTTAATTTGCCGTCTGTGAAGTGGTACCTAATTTACTTTCGCCTCATCCCTTCAATGCGCCATTGTTGCCCGCGCTGAGATTCAGAGCTTCCTCTCTTAGCTCACCCCGCCGTGAAATTGGTTTAATGAAGCTGAAAGGTATGGGGCTCTCACAACACTGTGGATTCCAGTGACACTGCTTGATCCACCCACCTCCTCCCCCTATCGTCCCCCCCCCATCACCCCATCCCTGCATTACGGGCAACAATCTATAACGCGGCCACAAAAGATCCCTATCTCACACATTACATCAGGCCATATTAATGTCCCTCAGAGTGCCGAGAGCCGGTGGGGAAAAAACAGCCAATCAGATGGAGGATATGCCATGTTAATATTCAAATATGTTGATTTGATAGAAAGAAATTAAAAGTACTGTGAAGAAGGTATTACCAGGAAATATGGACAGAATTGAAGGTTTCATGCCAGTCATGAGATTTGCAGAAATAATTCAGTCGTGTAGCATGGATGGACACTGGACACAAATATAATAATAACGAATAACAAAACAAACTTCTTACTGTCTATGCAACAAGTTTGTGATATTGATAGAATGAGTTTGTGACTCTTTTGAATTGTTTAAATCAATTCTGACAAAGATTCACTCAACAAAATCATTTGACTAAATTTCTATGCTATTAAAATAAAAGGTACAAACTGCACTGTTACTTATCATACATTTGTGTGGACGAGTGGGTAGTCTATTTCGTACTACTTTAACTGCAGTTAACGCAGTAGTTTTAAATCCATTGCTTCTAATCTGACTGGTGTATTGGCAGCTGAACTACAGATTTTTTTTTCCATTGAAATTTTGTTGTAATTAATGAAGTAAATCTGTCTATTTGTTTATCAAGTGGAAAATGCATTTACTGTTGTCTTTGGTTTTGACACAAGGGCTGGGCTCATTATTTTTACCATTGTGAAACAGAGCAGACCTTTGGCAGAGGCATTGGCACTCCTGTTGATTCTATTTCCTGTATCTTTCTACTTTGCTGTCACAGTACATTTAAAATCATATTATCTACGTTCAACAGTTTTCCTCGGGCCTCAGTCAATCTGACCCTGTGAAAGGTGCGCTCCAGTTACCTGCGCTCTGGGTGTGGCCTCTAATGGAAATGAGACGGAAGTCCTGTGGGATTATTGTGTACGCCGTACATTAATATGATCCCCCCCAAGTCCTATCACTTACTTCTTCTTGTCCCCCTTTAGGACAATCGAATGGAAATGCATCTGTAACCAAATCTGCCACTACCTGCACCACTGGTTTGTGGTTTGAGGTCCAGTTTGAACCTCACGGCACAACGGACTTGGGTATGGAAATAATACAGCAGTTTCCCATTTAATGATGTTAATAATAGGAGCAAATTCATTTAGTTTAGTTAATTTAGTTAAATTAAAAGACAAAATGCAGGAAGTGAGTAATCAAGTACATATGGATGAGGGACTGAATGGAAAGAAGAAAGAAATCCCTTTACACTATGTGAAGCCCTTTGGGTGACTTGTGTCATGTGAAAAGCGCTACACAAATAAGCCTCCATTCCAAAGAAGTGGTAGAAGTTATACAAGCAACTCAAGTTTATATAAGGTCCTGAAGGTCCTTAATCAAGCTTTAAAAATACTGTCTTTGCTCTGATATTCACTGTTTAGTATTTGAAATAATGTGTGTAGGTGTGAGGAAAGAACATTGAATTTCTATAGCACTTTTCACAGACATGATCAAAGCCCTTTTCAAGGAACCTTTTTTCATTCCACTCCATACATTGCAAACTCTCGGAAAACACCACCCACCACCACTCACACACCTCTCATCCAGAACACCTTGAGACTCCAATACAGTTAGTAACTGGGTTCATCCCTGCTTCTCCTGAGATCTGATGAGATCGGGCATTCACAATAAACAAACTAACGCTGCGTTTGGAGAATACAAAAGGCCAAAGTTCATCCTCAGCTGAAACAGAGTGGAGTGAAACATTTAAGGTAAAGTGAGGGGGGGAAAATGCAACTTGAAAAAAAGGCTCCCGCACACACTCTTTTGCGTGGCTTTTATTACAGTGACGTTTCGGTCGCTCTGACCTTCATCAAAATGCAAGAAAATATTCTTTGTGGAGACAATTTGAGGGCTAAAAATAGGTGAAGCTGTCTTGGATTTATAAACACAGAAGAGCACCAACTCATCATCAGGTGGGGAAGAGTTCTAAAGCTTTCGAGATGGATACGCCGGATTTCTAAAACAAGAGGAAGGATCAATGAAACAAGCTCAAAATGTTATTTTATAGCCCTTTATTTTTAACGAAAATGACAGTTAAGTGTGTAGATCTGCATGTGTGGGTGTGAGCGACAGTGAGAGGAGCTGGAAAAAGCAAAAGGAGGGTACTGACAACAAGAAGGAAGTATCATGAAGAAATGATGGAGAGAACTGATAATCAGATGAGCGAGACACTGGGTAAGAGGTACGGAAAGGAAGACAAGAAGGAAAGAGGAAGACAGGAACTAAAGAAACAATCTTTGAATACGATGAGTGAATATGTTTGGGACGGACCTAATGAAGGACTTAACAACAATCAAACAAACAATAAGTCCACACTGTTGTGACATAGACATTGTTGTCGTAACTCAAAGAAAAAGCCCACTTTCGCTGCAGAGGGCTGTGGCCCGCGCTCCTAATGCTGTTTGTCTTTCAGATGCCATTGTGGGTGAGGCCAGTAGTGTGCTCAAAGTGCCTGTGACAACTCTCCATTCACTGATGGATTGTGGACTCACAATGGAATGTCAAATTACACATTGACTTTGTGCAATGAACATTTAAGTATCTTTATGTTCAAACATCAGTATGGATTTACTTTTATTTGCTGTGAATGACTTTGAGATCCCGGCTGCACTATCTGAATGTGTTTTTGTTGTTGTTTTTTGTTTGTTTTTTATTCATTCTAAGAGATCAGGATATTTTGTGGTTTGCGAATGACATTGTACGAGATAAATAACTGCCAAGTGGTAATTGCGACCAATGACTCAGTTGGGATTAATTTTGCATCCCCTGTACATGTCCCTGCCTTGTCAAGTCAAAATGCCATCTTCAGCACAGTAACATAGAAACATTAGAAACCATAGCAGTGTTCGAGCTTCCTCCCAGGGCCAGCTGAATGTAAGTTGACAGATCCCTGGAGTGCTGTCTTTTCAGGTAATTACTCAATTATCAACAAACACTGTCACAGGATACACAATGGCACCGAGGAGCTGACACAAACCGGTGAATGATTTGCTTCAGCAGGGCAACAACAAGCATTCACACAGACGTGAGCACGATGGAGAAAGAGAAAAATGCGTTGCACCTGTGTGTCACAACAGTTTAGTGCACTCTGATAAAGACTGCACTTGCAACTATGAAAGACCCTAAACATCAGTAACAAAACCACAGAGAAGTGCATGCTTACCGTTGAGCACCACTAGTGGGAGCCAGTGAACACACTAACTCCACCAAGCCATGGTAAGAAAAAGTACCACTGTGATTTATTGTTCATTACCTTGTTGAACCTAACCAAATCATCATAAGAATATCCTGCTTATATATTTACAGTGATTTAATACAAGATGAAAGGTGTGTGTGCAAAGTAGACACCAATCTACAAAGTTTGAGTCTTGTTTTCTGTCCTATTTTGGGTCCCTCAGAGGTTATTTAGAGACAGTGTGGTTCCTTCAGCCACACTGTAAGCCAGAGCTAAGTCTGTGGTGTTCACTGCTTGTGGTGCAAGCGCCCTACAGTCATGACCTGGGCTGCTCTGCCTGCGGTCTCACACACTCCCCACTCCGCAGGTTAACACTCAGTTTGAAGTAAGCCCCGGAGGCTATTTAAATCTCCCAGGGATGACCTGCCGTGAGCTAATGAGGAATTAAAGCGAGGAAGGAGGTCCCCTAAACATTCACAGGTTCAAACTCCTGCTAAGCTCACCCAGGAAGAACCGCAGGTCTGTGGCTCTCACTGACAACAACAAACTCACCATCCCAGCAACTGGGCAAGTGTGGCAGGATGGCCAATCATGCACAACGGCATTATGGGGATTTGTTTTGTTAAGATGCATACTAACCTCTAAATGATCTCTAATTCTATTTTTATCTTAATACCATGCCGCACGTGATATTTTATATCACGGCTGAAAACTAAATTCATATTTTAGTCATAAAGTGAAACATGTTCTGTCTCAATAAAATGTCGGGCTGCACAATCGGTCAAAAAGAAAACACGTCGCCGTTGCTGAGGGCGCCGATACTAGTGTCTAAACACATGCGCTATATCAATCGTGTGTGTTGATCACATCAGCATCCTGTTTACTTTTTCACCGATATATCACCAAATTATTGTTACCGCATTATCAAGATCACAAGAAGCCAAAATACTATATCACAAAATCAAAATCATACCCAAAAACAAGAGCGCAACGTGAATTTAAAATGTTATTGTATTTTTATTTCTAGATATTGAATACAGCATTTTTTTCTTTTTTTGTCGTACAGCCCTAATAAAATATAATCATTTTAAACCTGAAAAACCTGTTACTAGCTGTGTAGAAAATATAATATAAATATGCATTAGTGAAATAGTTCAGCAGCAGAAAAAGCAGTAGAATTGATCTTAATCAGAAACTTACAATTGTTTGTAGTGGCTCGTAGTCCTGGTGGTTCTTTGATGTAGCTTTACTTTTGCTTAAATACATATCTGGAGTACTTCTTTCTCCTGAGCCAGCTGGAGCTCATACTAGTCATTTTCAATGTCACACTAAAAATATATTGATTAAACGGATCGCATTCATTTATTGGCGTGGGAAACGCAGCAGCGATGGCGAGCTCCTGTGTAATTAAAGGTAATAATAAACACAGTGTTGGCAAGAATTAGACATGGGAACATGTCCTTGTTCACCTCGAGACAGCCTGTTATTACATCTGACTAAGTTGATCAGTGCAATGAGTAGAATGTGTTTTGGACACTGCACATGTCATGATTTCATAGCCACTCATCATTCCATACAGCGTTCCCGAATCAACAAAGTAGTAGTATTTCAAATATCTTCCTTTGTTTTGTCCAACTGTTTTAAGTTGTGTTGTTAATGCTACTAAATATTATCCATGTTGTGACGGGATTGTAAAACACCGTGAAAATGTATTGCACCTTTTGGACATAGTCTACAGTGAGCGGAGGAAGTAAAGAACAGACATGGATTACAACTGATGCGACATGCAGATAAGGTGACAAATTAAAGCGAAGAAAGACGCAGACATTTGTCAAACACGCAGCTTAAAATAACTTTAAAAGGATTGCTTCGCTGCTTACATACTGCATACTCTACTAATTCACACGTCACTAGAACGAAAACACGCAGTCTGACTCACCCCCATGTCATGAACACAGCTACAGAGCAGACAAAATAAATGTGAAAATCTTCATAAAGGTGGCGTAAAGATTTTGATGTTGAGGACACCCAAAGTAAAGCCAGTACAGCATAAACATAAGGGATAAATATAGGATACAAAACAAAATAATTACATCGGACTGAAGTTTGAAGATATAAATTTCACTAAACCAGAATCCTCAACATCAGGAGAATGTTGAGGATTCCTGAACATCAGGAGATGCACAGGTTTAGTGGTGTGTTCACACTCTTACCACTATGAGAGCTGATTTGCAAAGTCAAATACATAAAGCACTATGCAAATACCTTAATTTCTATTTACAGCTAGAAAAAACACTGGATGTGGTATAGAATTCGGGTTTATAATTTGGCATATTAAAATGATGAATTTCATGAAGATTTTTCAACATTTCCCAATCATATACATATAATTGAAATATAGAGTGCTTAATAAACATAAAATAAACACATTTTGGATGGCTATAATCAGATATAGATGGTAGACAAATCCCATCTATTTGAACTTAACTTACTTTTTTTTCCAATTAGAGGAAAATGGTGTAAAAAAAAATGTATATATATTGTACATTGAACTCGGAATAAACAATAAACAACAATACTTCAATATAATTTTGTGCAATAGGAACATAATTTAGATCTTTGTTTCTTTTAACCCCTTGCCACAGTGGTACAACAGATTTCTGGGATTGCTCTGAAGATGATTGACAAGCGTGGGTCATGAGTTTGCTGAACGACTGGCGGCTTCCTCTCCCTGTTACAACAACCCTGAGCCCTGTACCAGAGGGGCCTCATGTTCAGCGGATGGGCTTACACCCTCAACAGGTATGTACCATGCAATTACCAGGCTCGCTCTCAGCACGCTGTAATCAGTAGGTGCTGTAGCATTAAGTACGGGGGCGGCCGCGCAAGCAACTTTAGAGAGGGACCACTAGTGTCAGGTGTCAAGATTTACTTCACCCGACTAATTTCTGTCTTTACTACAACCGTCTTGTTCTTGTGGGTGTGTCTAAGTGTGGGAGAATGTGTGTAGGTGTGCTCACTGTTTTCTAAATCGGAGACGCCAGATATGAGCTTACGTTGCGGAAGAGCCTCCAAAATGTGTCGGTGTGCCCCTTACAGCACCACAGTGTGACGGTAACGGTGAAATGAAAATGTATGAAAAGTGCGCAGACGTGGTATGGGCAGATAAACATAAAGAATACCAGAGCACTATAGGAGACCTCCGGGAGTATTCGCGTGCGTGAGCTGCCATGTCTGCAGGGTGAGGTGGAGGCTGATGCTTTGGCAGCAGGTCTGGCACGTCTTTCAGGCCCAAACCTGCAGCGGAAGAACAGACAGGGAGCCGGTAAATAGCAGCGAGAGTGCACCTCCATAACAGTGTCCTCGTCAGTGTAAACTCAAATTAAGCTCCGCACTCTCATCTCATTCCCACTCTTAATTCCTGGCTCTGGTTTTCAGATTTGTATTGAGAATCAGATTGAGATTGTGTATTTGCTGTGGTCTTATCGAGATCACAGTGGCAGGTGAGGTCTTTGTTCTGCCTCTGCGTTTAACTCAAGCGCATCACTGGGAGGAACACATTGTGTTTAAGCAGTCATGTGTTTCAGACAGAAATCTATTTGTACAACCACGAACTGAAATGGATGCAAACTTCCAAAACAGTCTTTTGAATCATACATGTCCTCAGCCTTGGTCATTACTATATTACTACTCTTGAATGCTTTAAATTCATCAACACAAAGTAACAAACAGCTGCGTAGTAATTGAGTAGTGTTAGCACAATAGCATCACAATAAATCGATAAATCTAATGTGTTTTATCATTACATCTTATTCATCAAAAATAAAATCATAACATGTAGGTCTCTCACACTTTTCTTTTTTTGCAAAACAACTGTTGATTCTACTTAAACTACTGATTCTATTTATTTATTATTTTAAAGTAACAGCACTCTTGTAACTTTGAAGATTTTGATGACTCAAAAAGACTCCCTTTGCAACAGTGGTGTATAATTGTGTAAATACTTTCCATTTATGGCGTGTCTTAGTTGTAACTTTGACAATAACAGTATTATTAGTATCCCTAGCTGTACCCCTCACTCATCGTCGACCTCTGTGCCCTGTCCCAAAGATGAAAGCTTGCATTCCCGCATTAAGTCAAACGTCTACTACCAATATCGTTAGATAAAAGGATTTCCTGAATAATATCCAGATAATGCCTACACCTACGCGGGAACACATCTAAAGCAGCTAAGTGTCCCCTAAGGCAGTAAATCACTCCACACCGCGACCACAGCACAAAAGTGATGCTGGCGAGTATATCAACTGTATAACCTCAAAGGAAATCTCTATTCAGCGTCCCATAAAAGAGCGCCTTAGCCTACTGTCGCTTTGGGACCAGTTAGAGAAAGGAGGAGCGGATTAGGAGAGAAAACACGGTGTGCCCAGCGTACAGGTGAAGTCCTATCGCTGCGGAGGTTTGCTCAGCTGTGCGGTGTTCTGTTCGGGGCCCCACCCTGTAACCAAAGGCCAGGATATCTTTTCATTTTAAAGTTTTTTCACCGTGTCGCTCACTCACTCTCTCTTTCCACAGGCTTGTATTTGCACAGGTGAGAGGACAGCAGCGGGCCGATGGGTGTGGGTGGGACAGGTTGTATGGCAGGTTGGCCCGGCTGGTGGCTGTGATGGACGCTCACAGATCTGATGGTGGTGGGGCCCAGACTGGCTTTTGTCTGAGGGGAGACAGTTGGCAAACATGCAAACATGTCAAAAACAGCCGTGAGGTATGACACTGGTGAAAGACGTACCTTCACAACATCATTAGTCAAATCACTTCAGAGACGGAAAAGAAAGCACGCACATAGTGTTGATTTAAAACAGTCCTTAGCAAGTTGAAAATATCTACAGTTTGTGTTGTTTTTTTTCCTTTATAATCAGAAAGCTTTGCCAACATCTTAATCAAAGTAAAATAGTGAACATATCAGCTGTGTGGTGTGCTCCAAATCCTCCAAAAGTGTACTACATACATAGTATTCATTTATTCATTTGTTTGTGGCTATGTACTGTGTGCTTCATAATCACTTGTCACAACAACCTCTAGTATTTACAGTGTTCAAAGGCTACAAACTATTTGTAGTGGAAATTTTACAAAACCAAGGATGTAAAAATGTGATTACACAACTTTGTGGGAGGGCTGACTTGAGAAAGCAGCCAGGCAGGTGAGGCAGCAGCGCAGTCATCAGGGTGGAGAGGTTTAGCTTCGAGGGCCAAAAGTTCACCGCGAACAGGTAACCCTAGCCGTCATGTGCCAAAGTCTCACGTGTTTTCCTCATTGTCTTGGCAGGATCGGGTTTCTGGATCTCCCTGTGTTTCCTGGGATCATGCTGCCCTCCTCTTCCTCACCCTTTCTCTCCTGGGCCTCCGCCCCTGCCCTGCCAAACCAAAGGTAAACAGGCATAGGCAAACACATACAAACCACATCTAAACATACATGACAACATTACGCAAACACAAGCACTGGAGCCTGTACCTTTAGCATGCAAAGCTTCACGTCTGCAGAGAGGAATGTCTTCCTCATGTTATTTCAAATACATAGTTATTATGCAGAATTAGAAGGAGTCAGTGACTAATAAAACTTATAATGGTAGCAACTGGAGAAACAAGTCATAAATCAGCATAACTGCGATAGTATTACGCCCATGTCAGAACACACCAGGCGCGACTATCAGACGTACACCAGAGGCAATCCTTTCACCCCACACCCTCAGGGGAGTGTGTCCTGGGCTGATCCACACGGCAGGTACATTACAAATAACATCATGTACCTTAATCATTTACAAGGTATCAAATATTTGTTTCCTTGAATCTAGTATAGTGCCATAATGTTCGGACTATTGAGCGCTCCTGAATATAAGTCGCACCAACTACTTTTTTTTTTTTTTTTACATATATTTTACTTTTCTTTTCTTCATTATTATTATTATTTTTTTTTTACATATACAGGCCACACTTGTCTATAAGTTGCAGGTGCCCACCACGTTGTCAAATATTCCAAGAGAACTGCGGCCTACAGGTACAGTTCCTTTTTTTTTTAGAGCTGCTCTCCCCTTGTCTGCGCAGACTGCGCCGGGAGTTTCCCGGTGGTTGAAACCGCTCGAAGTGTGGCAGAGCTGGGTCCATGGTGAATTGCTCAAGGTTTAGCCCGTGCTCTGCTTTGCCCACGTTACAGGCACAGGAGGGTATCTTGCAGCCCCTTCCTGAGTGTGCAGTAAACTTCGAGAACAGAGCTGGAGGAAGACAGACAGACGGCTGTTGTCACGTTGGAGTTCTTTCATTGGAAATAGTCCAGTGTTTTAGGCCCGTATTAAAGCACTTTTGTAGCACTCTATCTAAGATTAAATGTAGATACATTGTTATTTATAACATGACACAATATTCAGTATGGCCATAAAAATCTAAAATTACAGTAGTTAACAGAGCAATATCAAATAAGTGAATGAAAGACAGAAATATTCTAAATGCCCGTGGATCACCCCTGGTCTACAAAATGCTTGTAAGAAAAAAACACACTCTACAAAGAATTTATTAAATTAAGGACTAAAGAGGCCAAAGGTAGATATACAAAGTATAAGAATAAACTAATTAATATTCTTAGGAAAAGTAAGAAAGAGTACTATAGCAATATTCTAACAGCAAAGAAAGCAAATGTAAAAGGAATATGGAATATACTTAACTCAGTAATAAAAAATGGAGTAAATAAGAAAACCTATCCTGAATATTTTATGGATGATACAACCAAAATGGATGATCGAGAGTCGATGGTTAATTGTTTTAATGAATTCTTTGTGGGTGTTGGACCAAAGCTTGCAGAAAGCATTCCCCAACTTGATTGCAAGGATGGTAATGAAACATTAATAGATAGAAATGACTATTCCATGCTGCTCTCCCCTGTAGATGAAAAAGAATTATTGCATATTGTTATGAATTGTAAAAGTAAGCAATCAACAGATTGCAATGACATTGACATGGCTCTGGTTAAAAAGGTTATTACAAGCATATCTAAACCTCTCACATACTTCTTCAATCTGTCTTTTCAGACTGGTATGGTCCCTAACACAATGAAAATTGCTAAGGTAATACCACTGCACAAACATAAATTCACAAACTACAGACCAGTGTCATTATTACCTCAATTCTCGAAAATTCTCAAAAAACTTTTTCATGCTAGACTGGAAGAATTTATAAACAAACACAATTTATTAACAGACGACCAATATGGATTCAGATCAAAAAGATCCACTGCCTTGGCAGTTTCAGAAGCAATTGAGGAAATTAACAAATCTCTCGATCAAAAAAAGTACACAATGGGTCTATTCATAGACCTCAAAAAAGCATTTGACACCATTGATCATGTGATATTAATAAACAAACTGGAGAGGTATGGGATTCGGGGGGTGGTGCTTGATTGGATAAAGAGCTACTTATATAGAAAACAATATGTGAACATGGGTGAGTTGAATTCTGATTATTTAACTGTAACCTGTGGTGTACCTCAGGGTTCGGTACTAGGCCCGGTGTTGTTCATCTTGTATATTAACGACATGTGCAAAGTTTCTAAACTGATCAAATGTATTTTATTTGCTGACGACACAAGTGTTTTCTATTCAGATAAGAACGTCGACAAGTTATTTGAAACAGTAAGCGCAGAAATGTGCAAATTTAAAAAATGGTTTGATCAGAACAAACTCTCACTCAACCTAAGTAAAACTAAATATATGTTGTTTGGGAACAGAAAAAATAATGAAGCAAAAGTTCAAATCAAGGAGGTAGAGATATTTAACTAAATTAAATTTCTTGGGATTTTAATTGACTGCAAATTAAGCTGGAAGCCGCATATTAAACTTATTGAAAATAAAATCTCTAAAAGCATATCAATAATAAATAAAGCCAGACATATACTGGATTATAAATCACTTCGTACTCTCTACTGTACGCTAGTCCTACCACGTCTAATATATTGTATTGAGGTCTGGGGGAATGGCTACAGCAGTACTACAAACTCACTTGTCCTTCTCCAGAAAAGAGCAATTCGTGTAATTCATAATGCAGGATATAGAGATCATACTCACCCTCTTTTCCTAAAGTCAAATCTACTTAAACTGAAGGATCTAATCAATTATTTCACCGCAATAATGATGTTTAAAGCTAAAAATGACCAGCCAGTATTCAGGATTTCTTTCGACAACAGGAGGAAGGGTATAGATTAAGGCCAAGGGGTCAGATGAATTTCAAAACTCTGGTTGTCCGATCCACTAGGAGGAGTTTCTGCCTTGCTGTTTGCGGCGTAAAACTATGGAATAGCTTGAATGTGTCACTCAAGAAATGTACCACAGTTTGCCAATTTAAATCTATGTATAAAAACATGGTCTTCACAAACTATAGAGCTGGATGTTAATTATAATTTAAACAACAATTTAAACAATCAGTAACATTATTGTCGCTGGATTTCTATGGCCGTGATGTGTATATCGTGGAAAGACATTCATAGTTTGTAAAACAATTGTTGTAAATATTGAGTTGTGCAAGTTGCTGTAAAAGAAGAACGATATGAGCTTCTATTACTCCTGTAAAAATATCAAGTAGAAAGGGGGTGGGACTAAATAAGGTCACACTTCAACCCACTCCTTTTTGAACAATTGCTGTATTGGTATCCATTACTTGTATTATCATTGTTTTTAAATTGTTCGAAATAAACTAAATTAAAAAAATATTTAAAAAATCTACATACAACACATACGATTTGAAGCCAGCAGGCGGGAAGGGCCTGGAGGATGAAGCTGTCCTTCAGTCAATTTATCCTGTCACTGATCGAGAGTCTGCACTCTTCTCCCCTCTGGGACTGAAGAGGTTTTGAGGTGGGTGTGGTAACTCCCCCTGAGATTACCCTGTTCACTCTGCAACAGAAAAGATGGTGGAATTGGCCCAGTCCAGATTATTGTTGAACCAAATCACAATAGATGTCGTTTTTCCACCAAACCGCTGCACAGGTAGACATGGCACTGGGCTGGGTAGGAATTGCCAGTGGGAAAGGCCTTTGGAAACACTGTAATTGGAATTATCTCCAGTAAAACATTTACAAATACTCTGTAGTTTTAACAGTTTAAATCCCTTGTGTGATTTAATAATCCAAGATGCTTTCAGAAAGTTTAGCTTGGCCTCCTTTCACTTGGTTTTCAACTAAAGCTGTGGTCCCATTCACTTATTTAAGTAGGATTTCTTACTCTTTGAAATTCCCCTTGTATCCTCATGTGTCTCTAATCCACAACAAGAACCCAGGCCTCAGTGAAAACAACAGGTGATGTCATCAGATTGTGCAGAGGCCATCGCCACGACAACACACCTCCAACAACTCTGTGTGTGTTCCCCAAGTTACTGGGCTATATAATATAAAATACATAGGTAGTGATATTTTAAGGTCAATATCTTGTTTTACAAAAACCTACATACATATGGCAAAAGCTGTTCACAAAAATATGTTCTTTGATAAAACCTTTAGTGCTGATGTTCTCAACTAATCTGATTTTTATCCTTGGTAATGTTATAATATTTGTATCTTGAGAAGTAAGTGAGATCATCAAAATGCTGACTGATTTATTTACAAAAAGAAAAGATGTTTAACTGAAAACTCCTTCAGTATATAGTAAACTCATTTGTGGGAAAAACACATCTAATTATAAACACATCTAATTATAAAGCATTTCTATCAATCTCATGAACTAGCAGGTTTGTTTTCTCACAATTCTGTGAGAGTGACTCTGAAAAGTGACTCTGCAGGTTGTGAGATGTGCTTATAAACTCGTGTTGGGAAAGCTAGAAATGGCTTTCTCCTCTTTCATTGTTTGTAATTAAATTTCAGTTATAGGCCCTTTAAGTTGTAGCTGTGGTTCTGGTTGAGCCCCTGACTGACATTATGAATTGCTTGCGACAGTACCAGAATATAGTTTTAGTGTGCCACCTTGAAATGCCTTTAAAGCAACCTAAACACAGAGTTCAACGCCAATACATTACACATTACATTTCACCTTACACGCTGTCTAAATAATCTTCAATACATATTTTATAATCATGTATTTTATAAAGATAATTTGACAATTAACTTAATTAATGTAAATTCTCAGTCCGAGGTGGTTCATGTAATCTTCTCTTCAAGACAAGTATCATAATGACATCTACACTTTATAGTATGCTACTTATACAGTATGACAAGGATCCAGCTGGTCACACCAATGCAACCAAGAAAACAAACAATTAGTGGTTTTAAAATAAGATGGAAATTATGTATGTGTGGCCTTTATTTCCAAAATCAAAAGGATAGAAAGTACAGTACATGAAAATGCGTCTGTTATTTTTATATTGAAGATAATTGGCCGTAAATTCAAAGCACCACCTCAGATCAGTGTAAACTCACACCACTGCACAAAAACACACTCTTCAGTAATAAATCAAACTGAACAATACAACAAAGTACACCGCTGTCTCTGCGCTTCCTTTTCCACACAATACACAGATCAAACACATCTATGACTCTTTAGGCTATGTTTGTCAAGTGCCCTTTTTTTTAATTCTGACTATGTATTGATACCTATTCTTTTATTAGTAATGAAAGAAGCAGCTCGTCTAGTTTCCCTTTGCCTTTGAAAACCAGAAGTCTCTCCAATGGCCCGGGGGCACGGTGGAGGTGCAAATGCTAACGCGGCCCAATCTGTATGCCACAGCGGAAAAACAATCCATGCTAATCTGCCACCACAGACAGGAGTCCAGTTAGGCCAATCAGAACGGGAATCATCTGGAGTGGAGAGGGGAAGAGAGAGAAGCCTAGATCGGGCCCCTGATTGCAGCGTGGTGATTTGCAGCTCGAGAACAATGATTGCCGCTTGGGTCAGCAGCAGCAGCAGCAGCAGCAGCAGCACTGATGGGGCTACTGCCTCTGCATCACACCTGCCCAGAGGTGGGTGGACGTGCCAAAATATTTACTTAAATACAAGAAACGTTACTTTAAAATGTTAAAGTGTACAAGTAAAAAGTCGTCGTCCGAATAATTCAATAGAGAAGAAAGTTTTTGGTGGAAATTGAAAGACTTTAATGTTTAAGCACAAAAGTCAGATTTATGTCTCAGTAGTGACATAATCTGAAATGTTTCAATTCTGACATTTCTCATAAATACACCATTAAATAGAAAGAAGAAAAATACACAATACTGATATGCTGTGTTGGGGGTAACGTGTTACAAAAGTAATGAGTTATAAAAATATATTATTTTTGTCAGTAACTAACGAATATAACATATTACTTAAACAAAATACGGTAATATGCTAGTTATTACAATTTAAGTAACTCAAGTTACAAGAGCATTTAAACATATGACTGAAAAAATGCCAAACTCCCCTAAAATCAAAAGGCAGCACAAATCAAGTTGGACACTGGTGTGTAAGATCTGCTGTTGCGTGTTGATAATGTTCAATCAGAAAAAAACACAAGAGAAAGGTGGTGATAGCGAAGGAGAAGGAAATCTTTCACTGCACTTTTGCTCAGTGGCATTATTACTATTTTCAGTTTGTATTTTGCCAAAAGTAACTCAAAGTAGTGTAACTCAGCTACATTTTTGAAACAATAATGTGTAATACAAACATATTACAGTTTTGAAGCTGTAATAATCACTAATATAGAATTTATTACAATGTAACTTACCCAACACTGTGGATATGTCAACATGAAGCAGTCGTCACAGTTACCATATTTACCGAGCACTGACACCACAAAAACCTTTACTAAGTAAAGGTGCTGGGTGATTGCCGTTTTCACATTATTATTATTTTTTACTTTACCAGACAAATTACTTCATGTTTGGAACACAAAACTGGTATTTACACTAAAACATTTACTAAGTACTCACGCAGTATATTCATCAAGTACTTTTATACCTTTTACTTGAATAAAGGAATCTAACATAATCTTTCTCTTACTTGTATAAATATTTTTGCCACTCTACCCACCTCTCCGCACCTTCACACATTCAAACATGCATGAGGACGCGCGCATACAGCAAATCCCACTGTCAGAGCGAGTTAAAGAGCTCATAGGATCAACCAGGCCCGCGTTTACTCAGCCACCAAACCACGGCCCCTGCAGGCACTTTGAATCTGACCCTTAACATCTGCACTATCAACATAAACCAAAACAACTCAGCAAGAGACTTCCTACCAACTCAGAGAGATAAAAAGACATTGGTGGCATATGTAAATACAAGAGAGGGGAACAGAGGCAGTGGTTTTGGTGAAAGACTGCAGGAAGGGGGGCACTGAGATGTCAAGTGTGCATATGAGGGGAGTGGGACACCATCAAGGTTTCTTTAGGAGCATCTCCTTTGAAGTGGCCAGTCAAAATGTGGCCAAAGAGGAAGGGCCAAGAGAGCAAAGGTCCCGCTGGGGTTACCTTGGTGAACATTAAGTTGTTTTTTTTTCAAAGGTGAGAGATTTAAGGATTGTAGGAGTGGAATTGAGGGTTGTAATAATTAAGACCCCAAAGGAAAGACACATATTAATAGAAACAATGATTGTTATGGTCGCATGGCAGTACACAGTGCATAACAGTGATTCTCAAGCATTTAGTACCACCGAAGTAAAACCAATCCTCTGTCATCGGTCTATAACTGAATAAGTTATTAAGCTAAAGCAGTTTGAACTGGGACTTGCTGAAAAGGACAAGAACTTGTGAACTACGTCTTAATTCCCACAAAAAAAAAAAAACACTGCAGAAGGATTTATCTGATCATTTTAAAGTGGTGATAAGTTACGCATTTGTTTGTCATTTTCTTGAATATTTCCTCTGTGTTTGCCCTGTGGCCTTTTTGCATCATAAACTGTCATTGGCAACATCTGCAAGGAACAGCAACGAGCTTTCACTTCATCTGTCAAAACTTTCAAACATTTCAAACTTCTGAGCGCTGCATAAAGACCTGGCCAGAATCCAAAGATCTTAATAACAACAAGACACTCTTCCTGCCCGTGAACATGCAACACGGGAATCGTTTCATCTTTTCTGCGCTTGTCATGAGCTAATACTGTGCTTGTCATGAACTTGTGTCCTTAATAAAGATTGAATGAATGAATAACACTTATTTTTTGTCTCAATTTCAAAAATGCACTTCCACAATTGATGAAATGCATAATTGCTATTAATGATAAGGCATCGAAGTTGAAGCGACTGTTTGAAATGGATGTGCTGCTACTTGCATGTGAACATAGTGGTGGTTAATTCTGGGTTTGCCCTGTGTGTTTTTAAGTGGCCGCACTCTCGCCCCGGGACTTATGTGGGAGTAGGGAGAGAGAGGCTGGCTTGTCGTGCCACATTACACAGATGAGACTGCGCTTAGCTTCTGGAACAGGCAGGTGACTACATGCAAACGCACCCCTGGTCTGCCCCCACAGCACACACAGCCCTGGATTCGCTATGTAGTGGTAAAAAAAAAAAAGAGAGATGGCATGGGCCGTTCTGTGAAGACACGATCATACTTCAAGGATATCAACTGCTGCTAATGTTTTTGCTAATTTACAAAATCAAGGGGGATAACGATATTACAGTGGTTATTTTCAACAGATTTTAGGATTATGAATCAGGAATGAGCTATTTCATCCAAGTGATTTTTGCCTTGAACAGATTGTTTTACGTTTCATGAAATATTAAAAAATATACAAAATGAAAAATTGCTACTCTCACTCTGGTCACAAGCCCTTGTACAGTTTGGATGAATGGAGACAGAAAAAAAAGTTATAATTTTTGTTTAAACTTTTCCATTACAGCATTGCAATATAATTAGCACACAACTTTACTTGCGCAAACACCCTACAGGGAAAGAAAACGCTTACTCCTAGACATGTCAAAGTGATGGGATAGATTGGAAACCATGACAACCGCAAGCAAAAACACCTTCTTAACATTCGTTTGCTCCATGAGGGAGTGACTCATAACGTCCCGTCCAGAAACCAAAGTGTGTGAGAGGTAGAGGTTTGCCTCTTTATCGCGGTCGGACTACTGTATGACATATGAACACGACCTATGAACTGTGGGGGCCTTTGTGGAGGGCATGGGGCAGAAAAGGGAGGGGGGGGCGGAAAGAGATTTTAGGGTGCCTAGAAGTTTTTGGGCCTGACTAGGTCTTGTATATAGCCCCCGGTGGATTGCCCCTCGCAGCCCCTCCCTCCCCACTGCCTTCTCCTCCCCCTGGCTTTGTGCGCCCTGAGCCCCTCTCCTCCCCCTTTTGTCACCCGGGCATTCCGCTTTGGTTAGCACGCACAAAGGCCGCTCAGTGCTCACCCTCCTGACACTGCATTCTGCCTGTGCACCAAAGGGGGGAGTGGGCACGGGGAGGGGGAGGGCCACAGGGATGACAGCTACTCACCCCATGTGATCAAAATGCCATCAAGTATCAACTCCCCCAACTTTTTATTTCCATGCATCTAACTTCCATGCGGGCAGGACGGGCAGGAAAAGTAGTGCCAGCCGGTCGCGTTGGCACATCGCAGAACAAAAGGGCACTAGCCAAACAAATGAACAGGTGTCTCTCACGGCTGAGTGGAGACGCACAGCCCTGCCCTGTCCTGTCTGTGCCCAGCTACACGTGTGTTCCCATGCTCCTCGAGCTGGTGGGCACACATTCTAACAGGAATTTTAAGACCTGCCTTAAAAAACTTTTTTGTCTGAAAAATAATCCCCCGGTCAGAAAAAAACTGGCGTAAGTACAAGTGGAGGCCCTGACAAGTTTATCAGAGTTTGGAGCTGAGCGCAGCGTCCTGCAGAGTGGCACTGCTGATTACTGCTGTTTTACTCATATCTTTCAGTTGTCAGTTCTTTTCTTATTTACCCTTTAAAACATTTATTTGGAAAAACTACAAATTATTGAAACATGGGTGATTGTAGTTGGCACATTGAACTGGGCATTTATATATATATATATATATATATATATATATATATATATATACATAGTTAGTTATATTTATATATGGTGGAATCTACAGTGTGCAAAAATGATTCATATCATTAAATGACAACATTCAGTATTAGCACAAGATGAAGATGTGATGAGAATAGTTCTGAACAAAGTTGGTGAGAGAGAAGCTGCATGTTGATGGTTGCTAATGCCAGGGACTGTAGATGTGTATGTGGCAGTCGCTCGAAGTTGCTGGGTGGGGGGATTGTTGGAGTTTCAAAGACCCTGCTTTGTGCCCATATTTCACACCACAGTGACATCTTAAAGCCTAGACAAGCCTGGTTGCTTCGCCTTCTCTTTCACTTTCTGAGAAAAAGGGGAATTGGGATGTGAGGGAGGGGGTCCCGAAATATATGCAAATAGTCCCCCAGAGGGGATACGAATTTTATGGGTTCAGAATTTAGTTCAGCCAACCTGAATAATCAAATGTGGGAACAAAAAAGTAGCACCCCACTATTCCAGCACCAGAACTGGGCACTGCAAGGTTCATCCCCCACCTCGGACCTCATCTGAGGTCCCTCCTGCTAGGTCCTCTCATAAGAAGAACTCACTACGTCCAAACTCCTATTAGGATCTCCTTACGGGGCAGAGACGAGGGGGAGGAGGAAGAGGGCCTCGTATACCTGATCAGGCAGAACTGCCAGCTCCTGATTACGACACCATTTTCTCAGCAGGGCTTTGCAGCCTCATCCTGCTTCTGTGAATATGGAGCATAGGGCCAGCCAATCCCCACCGCGTTGCCTCTCATCTAATAGCAGAATTAAGACCGTTTAGAGTGATTTCTCCTGCCTTCATGGTCACACTCTGAAAGAGCTGAATCTTTTTCCCTTTGCACCGATTTACAGTGTGGGGGGTCTGGCATGCAATGGCTGAGAGAAAAGTTCTACATGGCTGAAATTACAATACAACAGGTGGGGAATTCAACAGAGTTTACAGAACATGGCCCAAAATCATATATGTGCATTCTTCTTATATCCTACCACTTTTTCAATTTGGGGAGAATATGTACTTTTGTTGCACACTTACCCATACAGGACTAGATTACTACAGCCTGCTTTCCCAGGGAGCTCCACAGTGCGAATCTTTTGTCTCCAACACTGAGTAAATTAAAGCTTTAAATCAGGTAATAAAACCTAGGACTTTGTGGGTTTTATTGTTTTATTTTCACATTATTGCAACAGTCCAGCAGTTAAATAACTACTGATGACCACTCATCTGTTCCAGTATTGATCCATAATGGGGCAGACTAGTAATAGAAGAATGACTACTAACATGTATCGTCTGGTTGTGTGTTTGTCAGGTCTAAGCACTCATTCATTTTTTGAAATAATAACTTAAAGGCTCTGCACCCGATTTTGTGTATAAACCATGAAATACAGTTTAAATTGATAGTTGCAGACTTAACTAATACCCAATTCTTCACAGTCATGTCAAGACTTCATAATCATGTTTCAGAACTTTCAGTGGAGCTATACAGTCAAGGTAAAGCTAACAACAACTAGTCCGCGTATTAACAATAAATTAAAACACAAAATAAAAGAAAATCAGGGCTATTAATGTACAGCTAAGACAGTGGCCATTTGCATTTTTAAGAGTTCTTCAAGCCAGGTCGTAGTGGTAGAAAATCCATCATGCTTCAGATCACCCTGATTTGTAATGACACAAACCCAAACAGGGATTAAATCTCCTTAAACTCACTCCTACTCTGTCAAAATGCATTTGGTGGGAGCCATCACTGAGAAAAACACCGTAGCAGCAGCAGCAGCAGCAGCAGCAGCAGCAGCAGCATATCAAACAGTCGCAGCCTGAACCTGTTGCTTTTGTGTTACCCATGCCGTCTAATGATCCCCCACACTTGTCCGACTCCAACTTCCAGTAGACAAATCCTTCAGCTTTATTGCCCAGATTCAAGGACTGCAGGTGCACAGGCCACAAAAGGGAGAGATGGGGGTTTTAGGGGTGTGGGTGGAGGAGGGGATAGGCAAAAGAACGGTCAGTGGGGAGATAAGAGAGGAACACAGCCCCCCTACTCTGGTTTAACCTCTGCCTACACAGCCACCGTCCCCACCGCACCCCAGTCCATCAGTGTGGTGCTGCCTGGTGCTTGCAGGAGCTTCACCCGGTGCACAGCGGCAGTGGCATGGTGGTCTTGGAGGGAGAGTGACCCTTTTCTCCTCAGCCAGCAGAGGAGCAGTAATGACGGGAGTACCGCTGTGCCCGCTCAGGCTTGGTTCACACTTTGCCCCACAGCAGCCTCTTCTCATCGCAGTGCCCAGTCCCTCGGGCCGCAGCTGCAGAGGAAAAGCACGATTTCTTTCACACAAATCTATGCGCTGAAATGCTGACATGTTGAGGATTCAACATCACAGTAATTAAGAAAGTACAGAGCAATAGAATAAATAATACAATATACTTTTCAGAGAAATACTTCTAAGTTTATAGAAGTTATTCAAATGTAAAATTGCAGTGTGGCGTGGCATTTCTTACTATGATACTGGGAGGAACTGTATAATTTGCTGTGAACTTATAAAGTCAAAACAAGCTTTGGTAAAATAGTCAAATTCTAAAATTACAGTAAATGAAATATATTCAAATAACAATGGTAAAAATCACCATGTCTTGTTCGCACTAATGTTTTGTTTTGTTTACAATTTTTACAATATAACCTTCATTATAAATTTAAATAAAAACATTTTTAAAGCACATATGAATTTTAATCATATTTTAATAACAATTTTAATAAACTTACATGTTTGTTGTAAAAGATGAAAGAAGACACTCATATTTTGTTTCCACTTTAGTCTGGTGAATGTAGATGATCAAACTCCTTAAGAATTCACCAAATCATATTCTTTCACATTTGCATGTTTGCGTATGAAGTTTAATCTCAAGTTACATTACATCTGAACTCAAAAGGGGAAATTGTTGGGAGAGAATGACTATTTTAAATCCATTTTTACTTGTCACTCCAGAGCGTCATTATGTTGTTTGTCTAAATGTGACTCACTTTAGGTTACAGTTCAAACTGAACACCTTGAGTGAGTCACATACAGGACAGTGGTGTAGAGAGTGCGCCAGTTTAAATGCTTAAAAAGAATATGACAAGGCCTTAAAGCACACACGGTGCTGTGGGAAGCAGGGCCGAGAGGTCCCGTTTCAACACACAAACAGGTAAACAACAGCACAGCTCAGTCTCTCACTAATACATATATAATCACAGACAGGCCTATGTTACTAGAGCTGTGACACTGGGAACACACCCTTTGGGACAGGAATAACAGGCCACTCCGGAGCACAGGGACATCTGAGACACAGTGGCACCATGCAAGCATGATGACTCTCTCCCTCTCCTTATCTCCGGCCCTTAATCCTGCATAGCTTACTTTACGCTACTGTTTACACCAAGCACAAGTCAAGAGTGGAGGCAGAAGATGGACTTTATTCATCCTGAATGACTCAAGTCCACTAGAAATCCATTGAGGAAGGCCCCAAATGTGGAGGGAGCCTCATACTGAATACGGATTGAAATTTACATGACAACTTAGGAAAAATGCTTTTTTATTACTCATTCATCCTCTAAATCACTTGGCACCCCTTCTTATTTCCTTTGCTTGAGCTATTAAATCACCATCTTGACCCTGTGACCTGGGGCCGCAGCTATAAAGAGCCCCCTGCGGGTCAGAGGCCTGATTGTAACATTTGAATATGAAACGGACTTGGTCGGGTCTGGAAACAGCCCGATGCGCTGACCCCCAAGAGAGAGGCCCGGGCCCGCGTTACTTGGACTTGAGGATTTTGGGATAGGAGGCTGAGGAGTCGGGGGTAGGGTAACGGTTTGGGGAGGGGGTGAGCGAGAGTGAGGGGACTGAGAGAGGGCAGACATTTGAATAAGACAAGAAGCGATGGTTGTTTGCATGACAAAAGAGCCCGCCATCTCCTCTGATTGGTGTCACAGCGCAGCACTAAAGCCATGCAGGACCCCTGGGGTGGGGTGATGTGTGGAGCACAGGCATGTTTATGCATTCAAGGTGTGATATTAGGGAGGCAATGTAGGCCCAAACTTGAAAGCTTTGGCCGAAGAACTTTATGTCCAGATTTTAAAACTGGGCATTGGTTTGAAATTCTCCGAAATGTGTTGCCAGATATGACTTTGCATTCATAGCCTTTACAACCTGCAATAAAACCCATAAAAGATAAGCATTAAAGCACCAATTCCCTTTATTGCTGTAGGTCTTTTCTCCAAGTTCAGTCAATTGTTCTGTCTAATGACATTTCAATATAGCAAGATCTTTAAAGCTATCTTTGAAAGTTGTGTGTGTTTCTCCTTAATCTCAATTCTACTAAATATCTCCCAATGGTGTGAAAAGCCCTTACTGGTTAAACCAGTCTGTATGGATAGGCAGTTTCTGCAGGTGGACCACTGCGTCTACGTGGCCTCAACTACACTGAATATAAGTTGAGTCGAATAGAGAGAATGTCGATGCAAGTATGGAGATGAGAGGAGATCAAATCCTGGGATTTCACAGCTCACTAACTTTGGACAATTATGTACAATCCCCATTATTACACGTCCCATGGGACAAGGTATATGCATAAACATCGATGCATTTAAGAAAAAAGATATAGGAGCTTAGCCATTCTACTCAGGAGGATCGCCAAGAGGCAGCAGAAGCTGAACTACCCCAGGGGGCCATGGTAGGAGTGATGAGGAGAGAGGAAGCATGAGTGAGAGTTAGCGAGGTCACACGCTCATGCACACACGCACACACAGCGACCCCCTGCAGACAAAGCCTCCGCAGGCTCATCTGGCCACTGCCGCCGGCCTCAGGGACACACCTCCAAGAGAGATGGCCTGGCTAACTCTCCATGGCAACTAATCAATAAGTGACAGAGTCTGTCAGGACTGACCCATAGCAGAACATGTATACCTCCCCTTACGTTCCCAGGGTTACACGTTCACGGTACTACACTTGAAGACAAAGTGATCAGTGCCCCCGGGGGATAAATCTGTGTCTGTGTTTGACAACATTCTCCTATCACTTGTACATTACTGTTTATGTGGGAGATATGAAGTGAGTCAGCGATGGGCACACATGGGCACACATTAAGTGATGAACACCACACTTTGACAATAGCCATATGATCTGAGTCCACAGTCACCACGCAGCCATTGTGTGTCTGTCAAAGTGCGTTCCTTCTCACTGTCCTCAGCAAACACTAATCGATATTTGTGGCCTAGTTGAGCGGCCTAATCTCTTGCTTAGGCCACCCCCTCAGCTCCTTGCGCCTGACTATGTATTGTCCAAAACTCACTGTGCTGTCTCAGGGCATAGATACATCACTGCACATAGACATGGCCCCATTTTTTCCGAGGTTCTTCTTAGACAGGTCAGAAGTGGGGTCAAAACTCTAGTTTGGCGAATTAACGCTACATGCTCCAGTGTCCACAGACAAAGTGAGTCTAGAAAGGGAGCATCTGCGACAGGCACTCACTAACTCACACTTTGGGAGCAGCCGTTTGTATATAATTGCCTTTACAGGTTATTCAGGAAGACGCCTCCTAATCCAGTTTCATTCCGTGCTGATGTATGTGTGGTTTTACACCGCTTCCTTTATCTACAATTACAAGCAAAAACAGGTTCAAGAAAACCTCAGCCAGGCTTAGGCGAACAAAACCTCAAAAGCTTTGGGTTTGAAGTAGTCTAAATATACAGGACGCAGGCAGAGGAGTGTACACAGCCCTTCCATTTCAACTGTTCGCGTGATTTGTATTTGTTTTGTTTGGCACAAAGCAGCTGTAATCCCGTCTCATATTTGAAAAGTCTCATATTCACACACACCTGCTGCAACGAAGTAAACACACCTTTGCACAGACACCTTAATGGATGACCCTCACATTAGAGGCTAAGGCCAGTAGAATTCAAAAACAAGTGCGGTGACAACTGAGGGTAAAGCCACTTTCTATTTGTCAGATGATTCATGGGAGGCCTATGAACAAAAGCAACGCGGCTGTGCTCTTTGACCTCACGTACACCTGACATTTACAAAAGCCAATGTTGAAATGTATCAGCGTTCTGTATTCAGAAATCTAAAGGGAAAGGATTTCACCACCAAAGTTAAAAAAGTGCCAGTGAAAAAAAAAAACATCTGTGAAGAGTAATCCGTTTTTTTTATCTTTGCGTAGCAGTGTTTCCAATTGCTAATTCTTAGTTCTTATTTTAGTGAGACATTTATTCTTCAATAAATTCACTAAACTTCTGAAATAAAACTGAAAAATCTGTTTTTGCATAAGAACATGCGTAATAAAGAGTGCTGAAGTAATTTAACCAAGAAAGATCAAAACAAAAACAAGCAAACACAATATTAAACCACAGGATGAGGCCAAACCAAGAGCAATTGAACTAATTTAATTTATTTGACCTTTATTTACATTTTTTTCCCACTGAGATTAATTATCTCTTTTACAGGGGAGTCCTAGCCCCAGAGGGGAAGCTATTGTACATGTTTTAGTGGTGGAGAAACCGGAGTACCCGGAGGAAACCTACGCAGACGCGAGAAGAACATGCAAACTCCATACAGGAAGGCCTTGTCCAGGTGGAAATCGAACCCGGGACCTTCTAGCTGTGTAGCACGAGTGCTAACCGCCGTGCCACTAATGTGTTGTCACCTGTAAACAAACATGGACGTCACACATTCTGAACAGGCAGATGCTGAAGGTTGCAGTTTCACACTACTTTCATGCCAGGTTATTCTCATCTGCCGCCTTTGCTAAGTTTTGGTTAGTACGTCTTAATCCACGGCACTACTTTAGAATCTTCTCACTAATACATATATAATCACAGACAGGCATCGCATCTTCATCTTAATTTAGTTCACAGACAAAATCAGTAGTTGCCCTGTGCAGGGCGGATGCGCTTTGTTGAAAAGCGGCATATTTGTCTTTGAAGCATTTCCCACTTGGCATTCCTTGCGGTTGTGTCAAAGCAATGACGATTCAACCACAGCTATCATTAATGGGCCAATGTCATCACGGAACAAGACTGTTCTCAACAAGAGCAGTGGTAGAAGACTGGTCAAATGTGACTTCAGGAGAGGCTGAGTGAATGAAGAGACTGGAGAGGGTTGGCTCTCAGTGGGTCAACCCAAAAGCCCTGACCCCCGGTGGATTTGATGCCATTTTCCCACGCAGGGAGTCGACCTGAGAGTAGCTCGTTAACAACATCTGCCCCAGTTCAGGGAGATTAACCCCCCCAGCCCCCGCACCTCCACATACACACCACTCTGCTGTCAATCTCAGCCTCTCGGCACTGGACAGGCCCGCTCAGGCCAGGCAAACACTGGAGGCACTTCCATCACTGAGGGCCTGGAGATCTCAGGCAGCCACAGCAAAGTGTCAGTGTAGGAACAGCCGTCAGTGCTGTCCCTTTCGGCCTCACACGGATCCAGACAGAGATTAAGGGACCATGCAGTAAATTCACAAGGTGTGTTCCTCACAACGACTTGCCTGGCCGGTCTAACAGCCACATTAGTGATGTCACTAATGTCAACCTGTCAGCCAGATTTAGGTAATGAGTTTCCACTCATCATCCTGACGTAGAGAGGCTACCCTGACGTTAGAGCACTCACCATGTGGAAAATCATGCCCTGGTATTATGATGCCAAAGACTGGAGGTTGTTCTGATGTGAAATGGCAGCAATATCACTGATCAAATGTATGCTTATATGCAGCCTTCAGTGGCAAAATCCACAGGGAATCAATTGGAATCGTCTAAATCCATGTTCTGCAGAGCTATAATTAGGTTAGTTTTTGGAGAGGGGGTTAAATAAACAGGGCTGTGAGGTCATAAGCAGATGGAAGTAGGATATGCCTGCACTTGCTGAGTGGGCACAGAGCTGCACATGACTGGAGTGTGAGGCCCCAGAGCGCTCTGTGGGATGGGGGGTACAAGAGGGGGACCAGCCTTAGATAGCCAGAACATTCAAACCAAATCAACACAGCACAGAGGTGCTCACACACTTTGCCCCAAAGATGCACATTCATTTCAGTCACAATCAAGAAATCATTTGGAAGGAAACTTTCTGATTTAAATAGAACTGAAGTTTTACATATGCAGCAAAAAATACAGAATTATTTTATTTTATCTTCCCAGTCCACAATAAACACTCCAAATATTGCAGAGAAGAAATAGAGAAGCTGTTAAATTACAAAAAAGTTGTGAGTGTGTGATTAGGTGACGGCTGGCTGCTGGCACGCTAGAGCGACTTAAGACCCTGTCAGTGAATGCAGGGAGGTCCCGATAATCTTTCCCTCCACAAAAGTGTAGGGCTAATCCATGCTGCAGCGCTCAACTGTGGATCAGAGCTGCGCAAGTGTGGGAAGGCCAGTGTGACCACGGCTGACCACGTTTCTATGGACAGTGCTGAAATAATACAAAGCAATTATCTAAGTTCTGTTTGTTTTTATTTTAAATATGATGGTTATGTAAAATTAAAATAGGCTTTTTAAATACATAATGAAAAATGTCAAAAAGTCTGAAGATTTTCCTTAAATTTAAACAGAAAAGCATGTTTTAAGTGTGTGTTTGTAAAGTTATTAACGCCATACAAGAGCCTTGACTTACAGTTGCACGTACAACTGTTTTGTAGATATTAAATGTACAACATATTCCAATAATTCTGTAATTTAAGGATCTTTAAGGATTTAAAGTACACGTTTGCACGCTCAGCTTTATCTGTAAAATGTGCACAATTCCGTAGTAGTTTTTTAAGTATATTAAATGACTGCGTATGTAAAGTAAAACAAATGCACATGCAACACAACACACAGAATCAAAATTATGTTTTGTACAAATTTATTCAGCATTTAAGAATAGAGGATGGTCTTAAAATATGTAGAAACGTCAGTTTAAATAAACCTTTTCGTTCGAGTAAACATGACACTGTCAGAAGTTCAGAACCATCGCAGAACAAAACATATTCACATGACAAAACATGGGGATCACAGCTAATGAAAAATGTACTATAAATAAAACCTGTTTGCGACCTGCACAGTCTTAACATTTCATTTAAAACTATAAGGGGAGGACAAAAAAAGACTACAAAATTTGGACACAGTCAATACATCTGACATTCTACAAATTAAGTGTAAACATTTATGGTCTTTCCATCCAGCTTTTCTGAAATACACAGCCTCATCACGAGGCCACATGCCTTTTCATTTACAGAAAATATGGCATTAGTTAAAATATAGAAGTCCAGTTCTTCTACATAAGTTGATTGCTTATACTGGAGATAAAAAGCCTACGCATTGGCTCAACGCTCAGTGAGTCCATTTCAAAAGCGCAATGGACAAGTCCACCTTTTTGAAATTGTTTTGAGTGTTAAAGCAACCAAAATGTTCAAGTATCCAAGTACTTTAAAAAGTTCACGTCTGTAGCGCGCCTCAAATGTGCGTTAGGGGCAGCGTGCCGTTGACACCGGTGCCTGCGCTCTGGTAGTGCGGGTGCACGCTGTGTAACCGGCTGCTCTGCAGGGACGAGTGCTCCGCGCTATCTCCTCCGGGGGGCAGGTACATGCTGATCATGTCCCGCAGGTCACCAAGACACGCGCGCTGTGTGTGGGACGTGATGGCAGGCGGTGGGGAGCTTGGTTCGCTCTTACACACGGATGCCATGGAACTCAAGCCCATGTTGGAACTCTGCTGCGTGTACGCCGGAGACATGCTGTACGTGGACGCTGCGTTCATATAGGTCTGAGCGGAGGACATCATAGGATACTGCAAGCCGGCCATCTCGTAGCGATGCATCTGTTGGATCTGTGGGCTATTCATGCTGTGGTGCTGCGGGTACGCGAGCTGGTCCTGCATCAGGGAATACGCGCTGTTCGTCCAGCCGTTCATGTGTGCGTAACCGTCCATGCGCTGTCCCACTGACACAGAGTTGCTGACCGGGTTGGTCCCTGGCGCCAGCAGCCCTCCAGGCAGCGAGTACTTGTCTTTCTTCAGCAGGGTCTTGGTCTTTCTGCGGGGCCGGTATTTGTAATCCGGATGCTCCTTCATGTGCATTGCGCGCAGTCGTTTGGCCTCGTCGATGAACGGCCGCTTCTCGGCGTCCGTTAGAAGTTTCCAGTCGGCTCCAAGGCGCTTGCTGATCTCAGAGTTGTGCATCTTGGGGTTCTCCTGGGCCATCTTCCGGCGCTGGCCCCGGGACCACACCATGAAGGCGTTCATGGGACGCTTGACTCTCTCCGCGTCGCTCACGCTGTTGTTCTTGCTGCCCGGCGCCGTGCCCGTGTTGGACTGTGGCAGCGGGGTCTTCAGCTCGGTCTCCATCATGTTATACATTCAGGCGGCAGGCGGGTGCACGCGGCACTGAAAGTTGAGAAAGTTGGAGGTTGCCTCGGTGTACGACCAGAAGTTTTCTGGGAACAGGTGTCGGATCAGTCCGTGCTCTCCCCTCTCAAACTCAATTCTGAAACTTGTCCGCCTGCCTCCACAGTTAATAGGCCCAGCAGTGTCGTCATGTGACCTAGACTGACAGCATCACAATGAGAAGTGAGTAGCCAATCAGCGTCTAGCCAATCAGAGCGCGCACGACTGTTTTGGTTAGTGAAGGGAGGAGAGACAGTTTTACACATTTCTAGCACTTTATCTATAGGCCTAATAACAAAATAATAGGCTAATAATAATAATAAATAATATAAATTAACCTGAAGTAGACCTATGTCAGGCCAAGCTTGACTCGGAGTAAGACCGATAATCAAGGCAAAGATTTTATTCAAAACAAACCCAAGAGCTAAAGTGGCCTATTTTAAAATGGCATTGCAACAAAGGTTTAGGAATATTCATCTAAACTACGTTTTAAGTCTAAATAGTCATGCCAGAATTTGTATTTTAAAATGTTTGTATATTCGATAGGGTGTGGCCTTTTTCACGAGGAAGTTTCAGTGCAAGTTTTGGGCACAGTAAACAGCTCCTGCAGTAACGAATTTGAGCCAAAAGAGAAGTGCCAATGGTTTATATGTTTATTTCCAACAGAAACACCGCCTTTATTATCCAGGGCCCATCTTAAGATTTAACTGCTGCACATAAACCGCATAGCTCAGGTATCTATATTATTTACCGTGATTGAAATTGATATGTTCCGCATCCCTTTGGCCTGCTAAATGCAGCCTACAGTGGAGTATACGATAGCCGTTTTCCGTACACAGGCCTACAGGCTCGTGAGCAGAGCTGGAGCAGAGCAGTAACGCTCCCCCATTGAAAGTACATCAACGACCTCTTGTGGAGAAGAGAGGCCTGTCCTTTTAAGGGAAGTTTGTTTGAGACGTGTTAAAGCCCTCGCTCTACGCCTGTTGCTCGTCCGAAAATTAACACCTCCGATTTGTTCACTTGTTAATGTAAAATAGTGTGCGCGGTTGCGCATTTGCAAGTGTCTCCTGGTAAAACACTGAAACTAGCAGCCGAAGCGAAAAAGCTCTCACCTGCTAATGACACGAAGCGCTCGGCCATCGAAAGCAGCCATTAACACCTCTCGGACCTCTTGGTCTTATGCACATAAGTAATGTCATTTACATGGCATTACTTATGTGCATAAGACCTCACCTCCTGCGGCATCCTACCTCCACCTGAATGGGGGTTTCAGGGTTATGCACACTCTATTACCCTTTTTAGTGTAAAACCACAAAGTAGATCCATTTCAGAAAATATTTTACTTTTTTAAAATGATGGTGAGTGTAGTACGATGACAAATGGAAGTGGCCGCTCACGCTGATATGGACTAAATGTTTGTTATCAGTTTCTTGTAACCCACAGATTGCACATTGCAGCCCATCGGTCCTTTCAGGAAAAAGTCCCATAGCCTCGATGCAGAGCAGAGGTAGGCTATACCTCTAACGGGGCGTTTCGGGTTGCCATAAAACCAGTCCAATTAGTCACCGTGTCCTTCTCGGGGAGCGGTTATTTGTTTATCTGGCCACATCTCGGCACTGATCCTCTTGTAATCTGCTTATGGAAATGGACCGCTAGAAAAGGAGAAGAATAGGAGCTGCGGGAGTAGCTGGGCTCTGGTAATGAGGGCCTGTGTGCGGCTAATTTCCTCATTAGGCAGCACGGGACCACCACCGCAGCCTCTGCGCGGTATAAACTCAACCATAGAAATGATCTCAACTGCAAACGTCCGAGGACTGTGTGCGGGGCGCGTCCGCTCACTGCTGGACCTCACACGTCAATGCTGAGAATTGGAACATATGGGAAACTTTTACCGCGCCGATTATGGCATTTCTTTGTCAACAATGCGCGTAAAAATATTTGATAAAGAAATGTTAAACTTTCTAAAAATGACAACATATTAATGTCCATAGGATAAATTAAAACCAAGGGCTACATAAATAAAATATGGAGAAATTGGATGTTTAGACGGCCTTCAGGCCCGACCCACAGGCAAAATATTAGTTTGCCAAGAGATTTAACATCTCTCGTTTACGCAAAAATGTCACATTAATCCAACCTTTGTGAACATATTCGACCGCATCCTGTGCTCGGTGTTCTGGTAAAAGATTTAAAGAGGATAAAATGCAGGTAATGTGTCTATGTCTTATTAAAAAGAGGGGGGAAAAACGACTAGAACCTCCACGGGCATTTAGCACGGGAGTTGTTCTCTAACCCGTGTAACCTCTGTAATCACAACTTTCTTGTTTCAGCTCAGAGGACAGGGCCTTGTGGAAAGAGTAATTGGCAAAGAATGGCTTTTCAATTACGACCACAATGAGCATCTCATTAAGATTGGCATGATTTTTTTTTTTCTTCCAGGAATGCAAATGCAAATGAAGATACAATTTCCGTACGGTCTGCTGTTCCTATTGTGTGGGCGTGAATGGCGCGTCCTTGCACAGGTAAAATAATATTCACGGGTCATTTAGAGGAAGAAAAGTAGTGCCATTATCACCTCTTTATTTCACAATGTCTGGCTCCGATTCCAGTTGATATTTTTTTAGTTTATTTTTTTGACCCGTATCTGAATTTGACAAAAATCCCAAACAGAACCAATTGCACCAGCACCCAGAAAAAAAATAACGTTTCTACAGTGACACTAACTGCAACAGGAAATATAGATTTTTTAAAAAGTAAAAATAAAAATAAAAAAAAGACAATTTATGAGCTACAGCCACAGTACAAAAAAAAAAGGATGAAAATATGATATACGAGAATCACATCCACCTATAAAAACAATTCCCGGCAGCCTATAGCCTGCGTTTTTCTCAAAATGAAAATGACAAGTTCTTCTTCTAAACCCCACATTACACAGGAATATATAGATTTTTTTTTTTATATATACCATTTTCCTCAGTCCTAATAAATCATGACTTACTTAACATTATCTTTGTAAAGCGACACATAAAAGCGGCATGAACGCTTCACCAACATTTCTCTCGTTGGCAGACCAAGCATGTCCCTCCTCATTATGTCCGACACAAGCACTATAATCTCTTTAATGCCAAACAGTGGCGAACAGACAAGGCGTGACCACAGCACACTCGGAGCCGCGGGAAGACTTCCTCACTCCGCTGTTAATGGCACTTATCACATCAGGATTTCAGAACGCCGCCGGGTTAATCGCTGTTACAAGGATCATCAAACGCAGCGGTGTGTGCTACTCAAAATTAATAAACTCACTGACCCATTGAGTCCCAGTAATTGACACATACATTACCAGTGATTATTGACTAATGAGGCTAAAATCTAATAAAATTAACGCCACATGGAAAGACATCTTGTGAGTGCATTTTTGAAATTAATATACAATGATTATTAGTCATCACTGAAAGAGGTCTTAACTGGCCGATTAGAGGGAACACTCACATGGAGCATTTGGGATATGGTCCGTTAAATAGAGAAAATAACAGTAAATGGCTCAGAGTGATGACCTCAGAGCCATTAGCACTAGTTTCCATTGAGGGGAAATTAGGCAGAAAATTTGAATGAAATATGGTTTGGTTTCTGAGTCGTTGCTTGTTGCTGCATTACTTTGATCACTTTGAGAGCTTCGTCCTAAAAACTCCACTAAATGCATGTGTGATGCGGTGAAAAAAGTTTGGTACATTTGCATGCGTTCTGTCTGTGTCTTTTATTGACAGCAGCAGAAAAGCTGCCGTCAGCCATTAGCTCCATACGATCCTCACTTAAAGCTGGTATCCTGGCTAATTACTGCCGACATTATTTCTCGTGTATCTTTTGAATCAATGCAATGTTCACTTTGACACAAACAAAGGAAACTTTCTTTTTTTTTTTCCTGTTTTTTTTTTTTGGGTTAAGACAAAAGTGCTGAATGGTCACTTTTTGGTTTGCACCGTACCCAAGCAGCCTTCTTTTGTTTTAGGCTTAATTGAGATCCCACTAATCTAGCCTGTATAAAAAAGAAGCATTCCCTTTGTCAGGCCTTCATTAGTTTAAGATAGTATTGTGAGAATGCACAATTAATTTGCAGCGTAACTTTAATTAATTAAATACACCCACTTTTCTAATAAGATTAATGTTGCCAAGTTGCTATCTGCACTTTCCAAAATTAATTTGTTATGACAAAATGCATCACATTAATTGCAGAAATTTGAGCTTTACGGGGCCTAAACAAGGCTAGGTAATTACCAGAGGTAATTTATTAAGTCTTAATAAAGAAACAAACAGGCTTAAATTAATATATAAATCATGAGTAGTATTATACACAATAACAGTGATTTGGGAGAAAATGACAAATTATTGTTGTTATTCTTGATAAAAACCGATAGGACTCATAAATTTAGTTTCATCCCGAGTCTCATTAAAAAGGCATAGTTTAATTAAGAGTTAGGAATCGCCCTCTAAATATATTAATTACCTTGAGCATGACGAGATGAGTGCGGCGATTATTGCTGTTTCATTATGCTACGTCTTGTGGGAGAAGAGCAAACGAAGGTGGGGGGCTCCTGCCATGACAAGATAATGGATGGTTCCAGAGGAGAGTGGTCACCTTGCACTGCGCTCCAGGAGGTGACACAGAGGACAGCACGGCTCTGCAACAGGACAGCAAGACGTGAGACAGAAAATATCTGAATCAGAAATTTAAAGTACGCATTTTGTTTAACACAATAAAGTAACACCCTCAGCCTAATATAGGGACAAAATCAATATGTCATAATATTACATTTCAAAACAACTTTAATTGGTAGAAAAGGAATATAAAAAAAAGAAGAAGAAAATTGTAAAATAATAATAATTTCAAAAATTCCCGTTGCTTCATTTCAGTTTTGCACTAAATCTAAAAACGGTACATAAAGCATGCAAGCGTCCCAGAGGCGTGCAAAGGAGACGGCTCATTGCCTCACAGACAGATATGTCAATGCAACATACAAAATGTTACTGCTGCTTTGGCTCGACTCACGCACTCGCTCCTCTTGTGGCTGACAGCAGGACAAAGAGCTTAAGCTACTATTATCTGCCAGCTCTCCTCTCCTTTCATTTTTCTCCTACACAAACATAGATGTATGCACTTGTGATTCGAATAAATTCACTGATGCACCTGGGCAGTCTAAATAATATAAGAATGTAGACTGGACTACAAATAATGAAGTCATTATTCTGTCATAACACTTAATAATGAAATTGCATTTTATTAATATTTTCCAAATTTATCAGCTGCATATTATCGGCACAACTGTGATCCTCATCAGATGTTGTTCGTTAGCAGAGTACACAGATGTAACACACAACACTGTGGTGCTCCATCTCCCAGAACATCCCCTCCCTCTTCTCTATCTTTACTGCTAACCTCCTCCCACTCTGGCCACTAAATTGAGGACACTCACCAAACTGTGGCTTCCCCAACGCTGCCGCTGCCTCCAGTCCTCGTTAAGACACACCTTTGACAGCAGCATGCAGTTCGCCGCCGCCACTGACCACACAGAGGGATGAGCAGAAAGCAGCCACGTCCATAGCCAGACTTCATCCACCAGCTATCTCTGAGAAGAAGCTGCACCATGCCCGAGAAGCAGAGGAATAGAATTAGAAACGCGTCCAGCCCTGGTGTGGAAGTGCACTGCAGCTGAGCGCACCCTGCTCTGGGACCCATCTCATTCAGCCAAGATTGCTTCATACAAAAGTTGACAATGCACCAGTGAAAGCCATTGTTGATATTCAACATTTTTTAAATAGCTGAGCAGAATAGACAACATGGCAGGCTGCAAAACTTGGCAAGGGAAACTGACCTGGAGCTTCCTGTTTGAAAGCTTGCCATGGTGAGTGAGAGCAGCAAGGGCTATTGTGATGAAAAAAAAAAAAAATAGAGCTGGTCTGAAAGAGCCAAAAACAAAACATGTCCCATCACATGGAGAGCAGAGCACAATAGTTTCTATGCCACAGAAAGAGGACAATCTCACCGCACAGCCACAAGCGAATATGCATTACCAAAATGAGTCAGGCCAGCAATAAACCCAGCACAATCAGCTCCAACTTAGACACTTGCATATCTCCCTGATGTATGCTCATCAGGGGAGAAACAGAGTGATCACTGGCATATCGGTGTCAAGAGCAATGAGCAGGTCAAGAGCATATTTACAATAAGAATTACAGCTGATCATATGTAATTGACTGCACTGGCTGAACTCCAAGGGAATGTCTTCCACAGAACCATCTATTCCTCTACAGTTGCACACAGCAGGATCATACTTCTCCTGCTAATGGTGTTGCGTTTCCATCATTGTCAGGCTGACAGCCATGCAGATTGATATGGACATTTAAGCCGCCTTCAAGCCTCCGTATGTGTGAGTATCAGTGCAGCGCTCGTGTCCCAGCGCCTATCAAAACATCTAGCTCTGTGCAGTGTGTGTGTGTGTGTGTGTGTGTGTGTGTGTGCGTGTGTGTGTGGCCTCGGGCATGTCCCAGTGTTGTGTTTCACTCACCTCGTGTCTCTGTGTGGGACCGCAGTGGGTGGGGTACCTACTCAAACTGCCAGTGATTAATGTGGATTTTAAAACCCCTAAAGGAAACTGAAAGCTTCCTATCTACGGCATGATAAATTGACTAACTGCTGCAACAAAGTGGAGCTGCACGATATGAGGAAAAATTGTGTTATTCGATACACAATGTAAAATATTGGGAAAATAACATTGACTTTCATTTCATTTCTTAAACAATTTTCACACAGTATGTTCCACTTAAGTTGAGCAAAAAAAGGCTAAAATTGAATCAAATTAGGAAAATGAAGAAACTTTCTCACATTTTTGGGTTGCCATGTTATGGTTTTGAAAGGTGTAAATCTCTGGATATTGCGTCACCCAATATTGCAATAATAATAATTTGGCAATGTATTTCTGTACGCTGTAAGTCAAAGGTCCAAAGAAATATTTGTAGCATCACTTGACAATGTAAAGTTATGCATTACGTAATGTTAACAGGGTGGTAAAGTCGCCTTGTTCAGTTTACTCAGACCAAATGCACTGAAATCTCAAATGATGATGATTTATATGAATTTACATTCCATCCTCTGACCTATCTTGTCACAGCTCAGAAGTATTATTCACGGACGGGGTTAAGTGGAAGAGTCAGGTAACAAAATGCGTGCATGTTCGCTTCTCATCTGTCCTGGGAATACTGTATAAGAGTGTTGTTCAGCCGTGTCGTTCCTGACAGTGTGAGTGAAACAGAGAAGCAGGACCAGTCTGCTCCAGTTAGAGATAATTACACTGATCAGCAAGAAATGACAGTGTTGTGAATAAAGGAGGTACACGCATAACCTTAAGGTGTGTCAGTCGGCAGAGAGAGAGAGATTTGGAGAACCTGTGGCGTCCTTACTGGAAATCCACCCATCGCACACATTAGACGCCATCAAGGCTCTAATTTTACTATAGCATTACACCCGGCTCCCGGAGCGCCCCTCCCTCCCCTGCTGGTGTAGATGGTGTAGCCTGGTGGGAAAACGACATTCAATCCGCTGTCCAGCCCATTCAGCCCAAATTGGCAAATGACAGTCTCTCCGCCTCTCAGATTTCGGGAAGAGAAAGGTACCACTGCAGCCACCATCCAGAGGAACGGGGGGAGGTGATGTGGAACTGCGGCTGGAGAGAGCGGTCCGAGAGGTGGGTTAACAGCTTTCCCTGTCATCCTCTGTAGTGACAACGCTGGACAGGGAACAGAGAAAAGAGAGTAGAAGAATACCCACTCAGCAGATCAAAGAAACTTCCCCAGTCTAAACGAGAAAAGGTTGACCTCAATTCCCTAATCGCACTCTTTACCAGCATGGACCGGGCGCATGGCGGGATGGGCGCAGCGCTTGCGCTGGTCAAGATTAACCTCACTGGGAAGGCGGCACACAGTTCAAATTCAGAGAGACAACATTAAAAAGTGGCAGACTTCAGAACAGAGGCCATATTTATGAGCTAAATTTAAGGTTTAGGTTCAGTGCAAGTCAGGGCTGAACAATATAGTGGCCGATAATTTTTATCCAAATATAATGCTAGAAGCCACAGTCACTGAGGCCTTTCATTTGATTAGAGTTTGGCTTCCACAGCCTACGAAAACATAATGAAACATGCTCTGCAAAAGTTACATTTTTAGTATGATTTGACTAATTTAGTTCCTTTTTGTTTTTGTCAGTCTTTTTTATTTTAATTTTTTTCAAATGTTCCCTGAAAAACCAACCATTTGAGACCCACTGCTGTGACTTCCATAGGATTTTCTGTAGACTTCTGTAGACTAGCTCCATTGCTAATTAATGAGATGGACCACAGATTTTTATCATGATTGACGATCATTGACAGGCAGATTTCAAATTAACTAAAAACATTTATTCCTCTCCAGTACCGTTTAACATATAATAGCTTATTCTACTTCTCATGGAGTTCATCCTTCTTAGCATCTCTAGCTCAACAAACACATCTCCAGATCTCACACCTCGCACCACCCTCTTTCACCTTCGCTTGTTGGCCAAAATCAGAACAACCCTGAGCTGTAAGAATCTTCAAAAAGCACTCCACGCCTTGTGAAATGAACTGTAATATATAAGTGTTACATTTTTTGTGTTGTTTTATCTTTGTCCATCAACTGTCACTGTTGGAAAGCGCTTTATAAATAAATGTACTATTTGACACAACAGACCATTAACTAATTAAGCAAAAGTGAAAGCCGAGCATTATCTGTGGTTTGGGAAACTTTGAAGCAATAGGAATAAAACGCCATATCAGAAGGTGGTACTTCTGCTATAACGCACAAACAACAGTCATTTGTGCACATTTTCCATTCGGACACATAGAAACACATAGAAACATATTGTGTCAGACACTAAGAGGCCGCCCAGCTGAATAGTACTCTTGCTCCTAATTAAGTGCTAATGGCAGTTCCCCCTGCAGAGAATACTAATTAATGTCCCATTCTTGTGCGGCTCGAGCTCGCACTCCACAGCGGCCTAACGAGCAGAGGCAGGTACGTCTTCTCCCAGGCCGCCTTAATAGGAACAACACAGTGAGAGGGCCATACCAAGGGGCTGCTTCCTGTTCTCTACCAGACCCCCCTCGGAACACTCACAATGAAATGAAAGGGTTTTGTCCCATAAACTTAGAAATTAGGCAAGCCTATCTGACTGCATGGACACCACTTCAAAGTTTTCGCATACAGCTGCTAATAGATCTGCAGTTATGGAAATGTGTTTTTGTTACGAGGGTAAATCTGCCTAGCAACAAATAACGAAGAATTTGAAAAGTGTATTAGGTGTGGGTGTGATTACACTTTGTACAGGAAAAGTTAACATAAAACTGTCCCATTTTTGAATAGCGTCTATATATTGGGTACTTTTTCCCTCTTCATTCAACAGAATCCCTTGCTCAAAACTGCTGATGCCTCTGAGAAAATAACTTCTATTTTATATAGTTTCCAGGGCCCTGAGAATGTGCACTGCCAGGAAATAAATAAATACATAACCTGTTTGGATGCAGAAAGCCTGGGAATCAGATTCAAAGTGCTGAAGAGTGAATGGATGTGCGAGTATGCGGGAGTGTGCAAGAGCGTAAACATAGATTGAGGACCGTATTGGAATTACCTGAGTGAGATAATGGTGCAGCATTAGATTAACTTTCAGCCTCTAAATGCAACACATTTAGGCAATCTTGTCCCCCAAAAACATGTCAATGTCTGAAAGGCCTCCCTCTCGCTATCAGGAGCCTCTGGTCCCCCACACTGATGCAGCTGGCAAGGCGCTAACGGTGACTGTCAAAACGCAGCGCCAGATCTAGTTATAAAATAATTGAATTTTCATATCAGAGGGGACCAGAGTCCCGGCAGACAATAGGACTGCTGAGTCCTCTCTGATATTGGCTCAGGCCCTTTGCCATGCGCATGAAATCAGTATGTTAATGTTCCAGGGTTTTCTTTTTTTAAGGGCACTTGTGCTCTCGCAATGTACTACCGATGCGGTTTCAAAAATTGCAACTATTGATAAGTAGGCAGCCAACCCCCTCGACCCTCCTCCCATCCAACATGCCCACACCGCCTCCCCCCAACCCTGCTCGGTTCTAGATGTTCTCGCACCCCCATCCTCCCCCATTATTAAAATTGTAATTTATTTTTCTAAATCAGAATGACAGCTTGCTTTCTTTTCTGTGCAGCAGGCAGTGAATCACCAAGCTTTAATTACTTTCGTAACTTCGCTGACCCTGTGAGCGTGCTGCTCTGCCAGAGAAAATGGGACCTCCAACAAAGGCCCTCCATAGCTGCCGCCGCCTCCGGTTCATTCAGAATGCGAAAATTTATCAAACTTCATATTTTCTAAGATTTTGTTAACATTTCACCTCCTATCTCTTTCACGCTCTCCCAGAACACCCCCCGCTTGTGGCAGCTTCTCGTCCAGAAACTCAGAAACACCAAAGCCTTATTCCAACTCTGCCTCATTCAGTGTGCGGCTGTTCATGTTGACTCAACAAGGACCTTCCAGGTCAAAACAGTCAGAGGTCAAACCATTATCAGTAGTCCTTGTATCCAGGCCATAACCTCAGCAGCAGCAGACACACAGCAAAGGTCCTGCAGCTACAAAGCACTGCTCAACAAGGATCAATGCCACATTTGATCATCTCACAGAGCCTTGGCCCGTAGGGTCACACTTACTTCATCTAGAGCCCTATAGAGCCTATGGTCTGGACTCCGTAAATGCATATTCTTCGCACATAGACACGAATGTAAAGAAGTACTTTCAAACTTTTTAGCTACAAACAGATCCCTATTTGCTGTGGGCTGATGGTGCCGGTCGTTTTATTAAACTAAAGCAGCTAATATGTTGTAATCCCTGCTATCGCTCTCACCTTCTCATTGGCACACCTCTGTTTCGGGCTGTGCCACTGTGTGAACCAGAGCTGCGCAGGCACAGTTGGTCTTTTGCTGACTGCCTGATAATTGAATGAGCGATTATCCCTCCCATTAATAGACAATGATACAGAAAGCAGTGCCATATGTAGGGAATATTAATGAGTGGCTGCAGCAGCCTAGATAAGAGAAGCACCATGCGGTTGCTGTAATAGGGGTTAAAACAATTTGCCCCCCACCACCCAATCCCCCCCAACACTCACTGGATCTTTGCACTATGCTAATCCAGCACCACACACACAGCCAGCCACAACTTGCAGAGCAGCCCCCAGCGGCCTGCCGTGGTGTTCGGGGCTGACCTCTCTGCTGCCAAGGCCAATCTGCTATTGTGTAAGAGTACGATCAGGGTCACTTAGCAACAAAATGACATGCTAATGATTATTATCATCAAATTACCACATATATATTATAGCCTATAAATATGCAGTCACACAGGATTATTAATTTGAAAGAAAAGGTTTTCATATGAGAAATGTTTTGAAAAAGCGAGAGTACATTAAAATATCATTATCGATGTCTCTCGTGTGACTAGTTATGTACTCAAAGCTCAAATTAACTTCCAACATAACACAAAAAGGCCTGTCCCTAACTCTATCCATCATCAAACACTAGTTACCTTCCGACGTGCAGGTGTAACAGCCAGGGCACCCAGTCGCACGAATCTCCTCACAAATCAATATCTAACATCTATTAGCATTGGGAAGCAATATTTCCCCTTTTACCGTGCAATAATTGTGCTTAATGCTGTGAAGTACCTTATCATAGGTCTGACTGCTGAAGAAAGGCCCGTCTCCATGGCGATGGTGAAAGCCATTGGTTTCCTTTTCAGCAGAATAATGAACTTCTCTCCTCTGTGTGTCACTCTTCCACTCCACTCACAGCCTCTTCGATTAAATTCAAGTCCACGCGTCCTTGAAATCCCTCGTCTCTACCTTATAATTTATCAAACAGAAGAGACACAGAAAAATGTTCAAGTCTCAACAGATGCATCACTTTAGGGCACAGTGTAGGTGTATTTGAACATGTGTTTTTTGTTGTTGTTGTTGTTATTCTTGTTGTTTTTTAATTATTTATTTTATTTGTTTGAAAAGTAGAAGGAAATCCTTCAAGGACCTTTGTCTGTTCTTTGGTTTAGTAAAAAGTCTGATTAAAATGAACCTATTTTGATTTCATGCGAGACCTACAATTCTAATCAAAATGAGTGTCTGTTTTGTTTTATTTTGTTTTGTTGTATTTGCTTCCTAACTTTAAAAGTACTTTAGTTTTATTCAGGTTTAGGAAAAGGTCTCACGTCATAATAACGGATTATTAATAAATAGCTGCAGTCTATACACGTAAAAATATCCATATAATTGTGTGCATATTTCTTGCTGGGGCTTGGCGGTGTCCTTGAGTAATGTCTGAGGCCACGCAACATGTGGTACAATGAAATGTAAATCTGCACACAGGATGTACAAATAAAAGTACAGACTTATATTGAAATATAGTCAAATTCAGTAGTTGTATCCCGATAGAAAACATTTAAATCGATGCAAATGTGAAGATTTAATTATTTAAATTGTTTGCAGGCATACCGCTGCTTGGCGTCTCCATCTCCATTGTGGAAAACGAGTCACCGACTTCATTGCACACACTTGCTGCACGTGCTTGTTTCCGTGGTTTCATTGTTTTCTGGCGGGCCCAGCGAAACTCGCGCGCAGACTTGACACCCGTCAGGTGGGTCACACCACAAGGTGGCGCCAGTGAGCTATTGATGACCATAACAAACAGAAATGGGAGCGAGGACGTTTTATTGTTTGATATTAGACAACTTTATTCAATAATTTAACATGTTTATATACGTGGACAAGTTCATCCATCCGTCCATGTTCTTCCACTTTTCCGTTGCCGGGTCGTGGGGGCAGTAGTTGGAGCTGCCCAAATCACCAGCCCCTTATGGTTCCTCCTGCAGGTGGTGGGTCCACAGAAGGACGGGCTCATGGTTTAAACCGGGCCCGTCACCTAGGACCTGTTTGTCCTGGGACACCCAACCAGGGGCACGAAGACCCGACAACAGAGCTCCCTGGATCATTCGGGTGCTCAAACCCCTCCACCGCGTTAAGGTGGCGGTTCGGGGGGAAGTAAGTTCATGGTTTATTAAATAAGCAGACTTTGCGCAACAAAATGAATGACTCTTAGATCTGTATAGGTAACTGAAAATCCTGGCAAATGGGAGTTTTTTTTTTTACTTATCCCTACAGACATCATTTAAGCCGGGAAAACATTTTCATTATTTTCTGTTTTTAAATATTTGCTGCAGTCAGCTTGGGTCAATGTCATTAACTACAATATAGTCATTGTGATATATTAAACTACAGGGAGGGGTTTTCATAAAGATTTAATTTCATAAATGACATAGCAAATTCACACACAAAAAAACAAATAATCTCTGCGACCCATAAAGCTTAATAACAATAACATTTCTAGATCAAACATAAAACTATTAGTGAATTCACCAGTTGATAAATCCCCTCACAGCCTAAGAAGGACTTTTCCACACCTGGAGGAGAAAAGGCACAACAACTGTTGTTAACCTTATACTAACAATGACTTTTCTAACTTTTGATAAATGTCAAGTTTAACGTCGTGGACAAACTATTTTTTACAGGAAAATGCCTTTATGACTCCAGATATGGCAATAAATGACTAAAAGGGTTTAACTACTGAACCGCTTTATTATTTGACAGTTTCATACACAATATCAAACCTTTATCAATCTTATATAAAACTGTTAAGGACATATTATTGGAATATTGGAAACCTTGTACATTAACAAGAGGTAAGAGGGGTGCCCAAAGTGAGGCCCGGGGGCCAACTGCAGCCCTCAAGCTTCTCACTTGAGGGCCTATACATCAGTAGGGACTCTCCTTGTTACTGAAAGGTTAATAATTCTGCACAAATTATAACCTCAATAACATTTTTGCATGATACAGAGCTTTGTTATGGAAATCTGAACCATTAATTGTTTATTCCTCTCATCATGTCACATATGCTTTATGGACATTTGACCATTACATACAGTGACCTATATTCAGTGAGCATTACCTCATTTACTAGAGTTCATGTGCATGTTTGTGTATGAGTTGGTGCGATAGGGCGGAGGATTTCTGTCCGCATTTATGTTCCAAACCCAGTGAACCCTGTTGAATGGTTTGCTTCAACAGGTTAAGTGTGTGGATTGGCTGTGGACGCTAATACTATAGGATTTGGCTATTGGAGACATTGCTCCACTGAAATTAACCTCTAACAAGAAATATTTTATGCAGCAACTAATGAACTCTTACTCCACACCCAAAACGACACTTTAAACAAATAAGAGGTAAACAAAGAAAAGGATTTGACCATAGACTAATGGTTTAAAGTTTTCAAGTTTTATGGTTTCTTGTGGACATGTGGCATGAGAGTCATTTTTCTTTCCCTTTGTTCATGTTATGTTTTACATTATATCATAAAACAATAAGATATTTAAAAAAGAAAAAAAAGATATGCTGGAGCATATTATAATAGCATTATATGCAGTAATGTATTGTACAAACTTGAATCTTTCAAGTTTCCAACAGAGTCTCACAGTCAGATAACATTACTGGCCATAATAGTAAAAGTGGAAGAGAAAATCGTACAGAACATGTGCTGAACTGACCTGAGAGAGTTGAAGGACAAAACAGCTGGAGCAGTTTCTGGGTAACGCCAAAAATATTTAGAAGAAGTAGGAAGTGTTTGGACAGAGGCCAGTTTATGTAAAGCTGCTAACTCCTCTCACTGATACAAACTTTAATGGCAACATGGACATGTTCATCATTGGCTATACAATAATACAGGCACTTGCGCTTAGCTTGCCTCTTTGCTTGATAAATCATGTGACTGCAGAGCGATGTTATTGTTTGGTTGTGTTTGCCCCTGCTCTGGAGCCAGGCTACTCAGTGTCTGTCTTTTTCCCGTCAAAACAGACATCAGTTTGGAACGGTAGTGGTCTCCGGCCAAAAAATATACAATTGGGTCAATGCAGCTGTTGACACTTGCTAGTGGTCTGGTAATCTTGTAGGTGAAGTTGACAATGTTGAGGAATTCACAGTTGGCATCCAGCACGCGGGAGGTGTAGTAGAGTGTCCTTGTGATGTGAAAGGGAACAAAGCTCACCGCAAACACCACAAGCACAATCACGATCAGCTTAATGGATTTCTGGCGAGAAGCATTTCTTTGTTGGCTGGCCGATAATCCAGCCCGGGGTCTGCAAAGCGACCTGGCCATGAGGCAGTAACAGACCACAATGACTGTGAAGGGGACCCCAAACAGAAGCACCATGACCACAGAGCTGTAGTCCACATACTCATTGAAGGCATCCTGGCTGGTCGTATCATGGCACAAAGTAATATTGTCCCTTCTGGAAGTGGTGACGAAAATCAGATTTGGCACCAAGCACATCGTTACCACTGCCCAGACCAGGCTGCACACCAGATGGGCGTGTCGCGGCTTCACCAGGGTCATGGCTTTGATCGGATGGCAGATGCCCAGATACCGGTGTACACTGATGCAAGTGAGGAAGAGGATGCTGCAGTACAAGTTTGCATAGAATAGAAATCTCACTGTTTTGCAGGCAGCTACTCCAAAAGGCCAGTGGCTGCGGTTGGCGTAGTAGTATATGAGGGTGGGGAGAGAGATGACATAGAGGAAGTCAGACAGAGCAAGGTGGAACATGAACACAGTGCTGGGGTTCCATGGACGCATCTTCATGAACATCCACAGGGCAGCTGCATTGAGCACAAAACCAAACACAATCACCAGGCTGTAGGACACTGGCAGAAGAATGTACTTGAACTCCTCATCGAAGCGGCAGCTGGAGTTGAAGACAGGGATCGATGCAGCAGACAGGTTGTGTGCATGGATCAGTGGTTCCATCCTCACAGCGATATGATCTGTAAACGCAGAAGAAAAAGCTTTTAAAGAAAGGGTAAGTTCAGATAGGCTACACATTCATAAATGTTTTATGAACATAGCAGGCCAGTGTCAGCAGTGTAAAGGGAGTAACCTAGTGCAATAACAAATCCTCAGAGTTACGCTACATGTAAAATGTTATAATTATGGAGCATAAAAAATGCACACGCCCAGTAGCAGTTTTACATTACTGCAATATGTTATATCTGTTTTTTTATTCCGCCACTTTAAGTCTAGATGCAACATAAAATGCACCCCAAACGCAACCAAGAAATATCGGAGGTATTTGTGGCAATAGCTGCATGAGCTGGCGAGGCACGCTCTCACTTACAACATGCTTTTTGCGCGTGACGTTAGTGGGAAACAAGGCACAGTGAAGCCAATTGAACTTACCACGAAATTGGAAAGTTGAGTATCCGATATCTTGGTGTAACCTTGACTACCTCAAAAAACTATTCATGAGAAAAGTAAAGAGGACGTTTCCGTCAAAAATCGAAAGATCCGCTCGCGTAGATCAGCAGATGCGTAAATTACGTATTAAACGTCTTGCGATCATCGCCAATTCCGAGGCAGGCGTTCCTCGACGGGGGAGCATCGTAGCCCGCTATCACTGCGCCCATTAAAATCTACGTGTAAAGTGGGAAGTCACATTGCTGAGTGGACGGGTCTGTGTCAGTTGTTCTAAAAACAGCCTTCAGTTGAACTAGCGAACCACGTGAAGCAATAGTGCCGAGAGAGCGCGCGCTGGGTCCAGACTTGGTTCTGTTGCACAAAAGTTATCACGAAGAAGGCATGCGTCAGCTATCGCCAATATTTAAAAATGGATAATGATAGTAATAATACAAATCAAAACCTTACAGAGACAAAAGTAACATAGGAGCTGATGCTATACTGTATTGTCAAAACTCGCAAGTGTGTGGGTGTGAAAATATAAAGGTAGGCGGAGGATCCAGTGGATGATGAACTCGCTGAGATAAGATGAGAACTTAATAAGTAACCAAGTTTAAGTCACATTGAAGTTTATAAACAATTGAGTTGACTGACCCTTTTGATGAACAGCACTGACAGGGGACGCGGTGCTTAACTTGGCATGCGAATATATAGCCTTCCTGTGGTTTTGGTCAGTTTGCCCACTATGTTCTATAGGCATACTCAGATTTAGGCTTTTGTGCAATGAAAAAATAAATAAAAACAATAATAAATAGTTAAAGCCTATGCCCCCTGACCTCCTCACCCTTAAACCAGAGATGAGCTGGTCTTGTGTGGTTGATCTCTCCAAATGGGCAGTTTGTTGGAAGGGGTTTCTGCGGTTCGCTGTCAGGAATGTGAGCTCCTGTATCCAAGCGGGCCATTACTTCCACATATGGAATCCATATGTTCACTCTGGAATACTTTTCTGGTAAATGTGTCTCTCGCCGTGTAATGCTATTTCTAAAACTGTCTGTGTAAGCTCTCAGTCGTACAGGAGTTGTCCATCTTCAATGAAGGTATTCAAATCGTCTTCTGTACTCAGTGGTTGAAGTCTTGAACGTTTCGCCTCTCATCCAAAAGGCTTCGTCAATGAAAACTAGAGTTCTGTTCAGCTCGCAGCCTAGATAAAGACCAAAAGGGGAGGAGTTGGGGTCGGCCCGGTCCCTCCCCAGAAACTACCGGTACCCTCCCTGCGCGTAAACACCTTTGAAGTAGAGTGTCTCTAACAACCTGCTCACTCCAGAGTATTGATGTGTCCTGACCTATTCAAAGCTGATCACTGCTAATTACCTGCCTATTGTTCTGTTGTTGCTGATGTGCCGTCTCATTGGACTGGCAGAAACCGGCTGTTGGCGAAGGAGATTGGAGTAAAGTGGAGAAAGATTAAATCTGAGTCCCCCATTCCGGTTCATGGAAGGATTTTCTTTCTCGACAAAAATAGCTTCTTTTACTCCTCGTTCAAACCAACGTTCTTATATTGCTAAGATTTTGACCTCTCCGTCCTCAAAGGAGTGGTTGGAGGCTTTGAGGTGGAGATGCACAGCCGACTGGGGGCCGCTAGTGCTTTCTCTTCGGTGTTGATAAAGTCTCTTCTGTAATACTTGTTTTGTTTCTCCAATATAATGTTCTTTGCACTCTTCTTCTTTGCATCTAATAGAATAAACCAAATTGCTTTGTTTGTGGCTCGGCGTTTTGTCTTTGGGATGAACTAGTTTTTGTCTCGGTGTATTCACAGGTTTGTGGTACCCTTTCTTCTGGGCTCTGTGGTCTGTCTGTCCTGTTCTTTGGGTCTTCTTGCCCTTTGCGCTTTAGTGAAGGACCAGTTAGGATATCCACAGCCTGAGAGAGCTCTCTGGATGTGTTGCTCTTCTTTGGTCTTGCCCTCTGCACTGGTGGGCACCTCTTTAGCCCTATGTCTGGTCGTCCTAATGACCCCTAGCTTGTGCTGGAGTGGATGGTTTGAGTCAAACATCAAATACTGGTCAGTATGAGTTGCCTTCCTGTAAACCTCTGTCTGAAGTTGTCTGTTTTCCCCTATGATAATCTTACAGTCCAAAACTGTTATTCTCTAACTGCTGTTTTGCTAGAAATCCCAGTTAGGCCTTCAAGTACTGACTTGTATTATTACTACATAGTGGTCAGTGACATGACTGTGTGGTCACACAGAGGGATGTGTTTGAACATTCAAATAATAAGTAACTGAGCAGCTGAACGTGTAATCACTGAAACTGTGCCTCACTTGATCACATGGTTTTTACTAGATGGTTATTGTAAAATGTTATAAATCCACACTTTAAGTCGAGTGAAAAACAATAAAATTGTCTATTTTATTAACACCTTTTGCACAGCATATAGGTCCTCTGTCAACTAATGTATGCTGTAAAACGACAAACATTGCTTAGTGATGGACAAGAGTTGCTTTGTGCACATACAGCTGAACAGGTAGCATAAAGCACTGACAGTGACCATTCAGCTGTGACATAAATGACATGGTAAACAAATGAACTAAAGCAGCTTGTTACAATAGATATGTACAGCTATAGATTTTACGATCCACAGAATAAACCAGGGGCTTTTAAGGGATACAGGCTCAACAGCAGCAGAGTGAATGAAGTGCACACAGCCTTGAGTGAGGACTGAAAACCGCACCTATGCTGTTTATACACACCAAGAGTCACACCAAGGCTGAATGAAGGACAGCTGAATGCAGCAGTTCTCTGCAGCTGTATTGATTGAGTAAAGTAAAACATACTTTGAAATACTTGACCAACTCTCTCCAATTGGAGCTTGGTTTATAGGTTCCAGTCTTATTGTTTTAAGTCCATGACTTAGTCAGTTCCAGTTTTGAGGAAGGTTTTCCAGGATCCTGCGTCTATGGGCAGGATTTATTACGCCAGCCGCACAAAGGTCTTCATCTGTGATTACACTGTGGAAGACATAACCACTTCAGTATACAGTATAAAGTACAAGCAATGTTCAATGCAGTATAGTACATTATTTTACCTAAAGTAATCCAGGTCATTCCAGCCACTCAGAATGAGGCCTTGGTTGTATCTTTGAAGACCCAGCATGCTGAGAAGTTCTTGCACTGTTTCAGGTGCACCGTGAGGGACAGACACCTGTAATATCGTAAAGTGTTTTAAGAAAGTGGAATCTGAAATCTGGAATAATGTCATTCATATGAATATGAGAGTGTCTAACCTCTTTAATCCAACTATATCCCTTGTCTGCTAACATTTTACGACTATTTTTATACTTTGGTGGTTTTGACAGACTTTTTTCTTCAACGGGAAAGAAATCAACCTCACTGAGTGACTTGGCCATCTGTAAAGCTGTCAGAGAATTGTCTCCAGTTGGGCAGGGGGTCTGGGCCTCCACCTGCCAAGGGACAGAAGCCCGAGAACGCTCTGCTTTGGTTGGAACAAACGGAAAAGCTGCTGGAGGCTTGGCTGAAGAGACAGGTCGATGATCATTTACAACTTTGTCTCTAGTGATCACTGAGTGATTCATATACAAGTTTTTGAGGTTCTTTTTTGGCAGAACAGAGTCCCGGACTGCGTTCTGAATGCCTTTTTCTTTAGGTTGTGGAGTGTGGTCTTGATATTGTGAAATGCTGGATGTTGGTGGAACAGGAGGGGGATTTTTTGCTGGAAAAAGCTGATAAGAAGAAGCTGTTTGGGACATGTGAGGGTCATCTGTCAGTGTGCATTGTGGCAACATAGCTGGAATCTCAATCTCGGTAAAGTCAGCTCTACGGTCAGGTCTCCTGTCAATGCCTGGACGTCCTGAGACCTTGGGGAGCTGCAAGGCCTCATTTCCAGACCAGATCACCTGGAGGTTTCTGCGCTGAGGTGAAGACTGCAGTCTGGGTACCACTGACACGCCTTCAAAGATGAAGTAGGCAGGATTGGTGTAGCTGCTGGGAGTTAACCTTGAGGAAGCTGCCGAGGACCTGCATAGAGCACATGTCGTGAGGTGTCACACTAAAGGGGGAAAGATGTTATCTCCATTCTTAATAATTACCTGCTCATTGTGAATCGAGTTTGCAAAGGAGCCTGACATCCCCTGACAGACAGTTTGTCATCTTTCTCAAAACAGAATTCTAAAACAAAAACCATAAAGCAGTTTCAATAAATGAACCTACTTACGTGTACCGAGCAAAAAGAGTAAAAAGCAATAGCTAAATAAAATTAAGTAGCCTAACCTGGCCACACTTTACTCATCTGCTTTATGTCTCAGGATGCATCTGGGGAGGGTGAGCCAATCAGGAGCCAAAAGAGGAAGCAGCAGATAGATAGCAGCAAGTGCAAAGCCATTGATCATTGAGAAACCAAATAGAGGAAGAAACGTAAGGAGAAGCATGGATTGCAGTAGTATTAAAAACTGAAGTGTAGTCAAAAGTGCAAGTGTTAGGGGAGAAAAGGAAACAACACTTCTGTATCACCAACCATAGATTTTTGTCCTGGTTCCTCTTCTGTCTTTAGGCACATGAACTCTGACCCGCCCTCGTATGGAGCCCATCTCCTCCCCGCGGTGACTCAGAAATGCCTCAAACTGCTCTGAGGCTCCAATGACTGAGCGCAGAGCCACACAGCATTCTCCTACAGATCAGTGATTTTTGTTTTTGTTACATCCATAAATCCATTTTACATCAAACATACAAAATATATGTGTATCACAAGTAGACATGTTATTTTAAAGACTTGTCCTCAGCTCCTACCATATGATTCAAAGCCATCACATGACTTCACAGACAGCAGCAGGTGTTGATCTTGAAGATACTCCAAGTCAGAAAAAATGGGAAAGAGCTACCAAAGAAAAACAGAGTAAGGCTGATAGCATTTTTAATCACTTTTTAGAAGATTCTTTACCTTTGGCAGTTGTTTAAAAGACCAGCTGAGCTTCAAAAATCCAGGAACATCACAGCTCTGAGAGTCATTTTCACTTGAGCGCCGTGTCTCTGTGAACAGAGGTGAAAACATTTACATGATGTTTTTCATTACAATTATTGTTCATACTAATTATACTGAATTATGATGTCAAACCATCAAGAGAAGGTGAATGAAACTCAATAAAAAACTTGGCTTTGCTTGATGTTTTTACGATGGCCTCAATCACTTCAAGTTCAATCCATGCTTTCTCAATGCTTGTTTTTTTATCTGTAAAATACCAGCATGGTCAGAGAATGTTTTTTTGTATACGTGTCCAACAAAACCTCCACAACACCTGTTTTGGAGACAAAATGTGGTGTCACTCCGACTTGGAAAGTGGCAAAAACAGGAGAGTGATCACTTGTAAAGATATCATCAGTGCAACCTGCCATGAAATAAAACAAAAACATTTATTTATACTGTATCAATTATATTTAATTTTTAAATAGATATATTCGTTTTAAGAGCCCATACAGGGTCCTCCCTAGGGCAAGACGAGATTCATATAAGCATGGTTTGACTTTGCTTGACATATTAGTATTTGATATAGTCTTATTCTCTGCTTCTTTTGAGAGTTCAATTTTCACTATATGACAGGGTCACATCATATCACGATACGAACTCTGCACCTTCTTACATTGTGAAAACACACATTTTCTTACCATATGAAGTGCAGACAATGTGTGTTTCTGGAAAGGATTTCCACAAAATCCTGTCACACCACGAAGGCACATTGACTCGCACCTTTAACAAAAAATATTATTGATGATGTTGTTGCTTGAAATTCTGCAGTGATGTTGTTCTTGTTACACTGAGCTAGACTCAGGATAATGCTGTTATTTATGGAATCAGCAACTGTCCAGTTATGCTGCTGCCTCTCAGACAGGATTAGGTTACTCATGAAAATAAATATAGCACGTGAACTGCATTCTTTAAATGCTTTAAGAGAAACCTTATTTATTTCAAGATGTTTTTGTTCTATTAAAATGGGTCCTATGATATATTATATTCTGCAAACACAAATAAGATTATTTAAGTATTTCAAAATCTCAAATATAATTAAATGTTGAAAGAATCATTAGTGTTGCATTTACGCATTTCAATATGCACTTAACTTCTGTGATAAATGAGCATGTGTCTAAACAATATAGAAAATCATTCACCCCAGAAGTCTTGTATTTCTGCCACAGGTAACAGTTTCTGGAGCCTCTTTCATACCGATATGTTGGTGGAAATATGATCTTCTCTTCCTCTTAATCACATAAAGAAAGAAAAATATATATATATGCATTTTATAAAATGTATAGTGTTTGAAAAAAACAAAATTAAGAAGAAAAAAACTCACTGAAATTAAGAAAAGACTTTCTCTTGTGTCTTTCTCTGGTCAGTTGGTCAGCACACATCAGCTCTTCAAATTCTCTTTTGGACACATATTTTAGAATATCCTGTAACATATTTCAGTAACATTTCAATACTGTACAAATCTTTTGTGAGTGGCATGACCAACCCCATTGTTTTGTGAGTAGATGTTAGACTAACCTGCACATCCAGGTCTAGTCTGTAGTTGAGGTCTCCACACCAGAACAGGTGAGAGAATCGCAGACTGATGTCAAATGGACCAATCTTGTCCCCGAGGGAAAGCAGCCTCATGATATCCAGGAAATTCTGGTTTCTCCTAATGTTAAACAAGTCATATACCCTTTTTTCATATAATAAAATATAAACATCAGAGCATACAAAAGAATTACCTGAGCACTTTATCACTCCCAGACGTCAGGTGGCAGTTCACAAAACCAAAAGACGTCCCGTTAAAATAAAAAGAGACACCAACTGCTCCTTTATTTCCTATTAAAAAATAAAACAAACAAACGTAAATGTAAAGTGTATTTCGTCCATACTTGAAGGTGCTTACCCAGAGTGTTGCCTAAGCCGGTTTTGACGCTGGCCGTGCCCACGCGGCTGATGCGCCTCTCGTGCTGTGGCTTCACAAACACCGCCACTCTCATATTCCAGAGGGATTGCACTGCCACCTACAGGACATCGATCTGCATTACAACTTATGACTAAATGACCGGTTCTATTTTTCATACTGGCCTCTTCAGTTACCATGAGAATGAAAGGCACTTAAAACACTGTGATGAAAAAGTGAGTCTGTTACCAGTTTAAATTCGATGTGAGTGGAGCTACGGAGACTGGCTTTGATGTTTTCGATCCACTCTCTCTCGCCTTGTGGATTTTCTTGAGTGCCCAAAGCGTATATGTCATGAGGAAGAAGCGCAACAGACTCGTCGGGAGTGCGACCCAAACCACAACAAGTCGTCCACGACTGCAAACTGCCCGGAGGAGGAGACCCCCCTACATACAGCAACAAACATTTGATTAAAGAGCAGTACTTGACCTTTTGTAAAGCTTTGAACAATTCCATTACCCATGTTCCATGTCCCAACAAAGACAGAGATCAGGTCTGGGTCACTCATGTCAGAATGTCGCACCTTCGTCAGCTGCAGGAGTTGGCAGAAAGCATCACGTTTCTGAAAAGAAATCATGAATGTGAATATCGGAGTATCTAAAAGGATTATTGGTAGTTTAGTCATACCCGAGCACTTTCGAAAATCATCTCTCGTGGCGTGTTGTGGAGTTTGTCAACCACCATCTGCACCTTGGCCGGACTGCTCTGAAATTTGATAATCTGAAGGACTAATGGAGGAGAGGATATGATTATACTATCTGCAGTGTGAAAGAGCAAAAATAAGTAGAAGTCAAATGTTCTTACTTCGGTCATGTGAAACCTTTTCCACACTAAAGGAATCAGCTTTTCTGTCAAAGAGAATTACTCCAGCATCAACATCTACAGAGACAATCTGTCGACCATAGCGTGCCATCTTAACCTGGACAGAAGAGAGGTCATGTAAGACACACAGAACTACAGTGTTCATGGTTTATTACAGGTGTTACCTGAAAGGAGCAGACAGACGTGTGTCTAGAGACAGTCTTAACAGGTGCAGTGTTTGTCATATTGATGGTTGTAGATTCTGGGGGTGGATTTGGCTGCACGGCTAAATTGTGATTTGTCACTGCCTCTTGAAGAGCGTGTAATACCTTTGTAAAAAATAAAACACACACATACAAAAAACACATAAAACACACATACAATCATAGTATTTCAATGGAAATATTGCTTTGCCCAAACTTACCTTTTTTTCTAAAGTTGAAAGAAGGCTCACTAAGATTGATATCTTGAACAACAAACTGTCTATCTGCAGGTCTGGACCCTGTTAACAAAATGGTAATAAAACAATAATAATAAATAAACATTTCCAAACCTCAGTGCTGTGCTAAGCTTGTGTTTGTTTATTTTACTACCTTAGTGTGGGTTAAACTACAGCATGGATGGTCAAACACTTTGGCCAGGGTTTCCAAACTAGAGAGCGTGAGGTTCATCTCACTGTTGAAGTAACCAGTGAAATTAATCATTCAATGCAGCTTTCAGTTCTACTACATGTAAAGCACATGCAGGGAATCAAAATGTTGTTTCTCTTAATCCAATGATGCAAAAATGCATTAGTTAATACCAGAGCAATATTTGTTTTTTTGCTAATGAAAATAATTCACATAAAATCTGAAAATACAAACTTGTTCAGCCCTTGGCACGCTGTTCCCAGAGTACGTCTGAGATGGAGAAGACTTGTAGCCCCCTTGTGCACATTCTCAATGTCAAGGGGCAGCTCACAATAGAGGTAGTCATTTAGCAGAGAAATCATCTCACTCGCAGCACTGTAAAATACACAGTGGACATAAGAAATATGTAAAAGATTAAATACTTGTTCTACTTGAATATTCTTGTACCTAGAAGTGTTAAGCTCCTGAAACTTTTCCAAGAACAATGCTGGAGGAGCAGGTTTTGCTTGTGTGGGCACAGGCACCACTGGGGGTGGAGGTTTCTCATCATCTGCACAAACAAAATATACATGAAAAATAGCACAAAATGTATATATATATATATATATATATATATATATATATATATATATATATATATATATCTGTGTATATATGCTGCTTTTCTATTATTGTGTCTATATACCAGAGCTCTCTTCCCCAGTGTCAGCATCCTGGGGAACAGGATACAAAAGTGGAGAAACAAGACCTTTGTGTGGATACTGATATCCCAGTACCAGGTCCTCCAGAGTCCGGAAACAGTTCACCTGCGCTCCCTGCGTTGTCTGTGAGCCATAAACACAAAACAGAAGTCAGTGAGTGTGAAAAAAAAGTCTATGTCCTGTCAACATGAACCTTTACCTTCAACATGCATATTATTGATTCAAACAGACACACAAGACATTTTATATACTACACACAACAAGCACACGGTTCCCCTGCATCTCTTCATCAATTGCACCAATGATTCAGGACAAAACTGGTTACCGGTCAGCAGATGCATTTCCTCAACATATAACTTAAAAATAAATAAATAATAAATAAAACAGAAGAAATTATATCATTTTTAACCTGTCTAATAGCTCTGCCTCACAGCAGGAACTGTGTTTGTGTAAGCTATTATTCATCCACTTAAAAACAAACACTCGAGTGTCAGTGGCCTTCTGTGTGGGTGGAGAAGGAATCTTTGAGACAAATTGCGGATTCTCTGTTCTGCTGTGCTCATTCATTAGGCATGCAGTCACATCACAAGGTTTTCATTCAAGCAACAAAGCAAACACCAATGCAACAGACTCTATTTAGAGGACAACAAATGTGTTCTGTTCTAACGCAGAATAGCAAAGCATTGTTTCTGGCTCTAAATGGTTTTACTTGTCAAACTGAAGTCTTTGCATATTGACTGTTAGACTCTGTGTAGGTTACTCACCTGCACTGCCAGGAGGCCATCAGGGTCAGGAAGAATGCGGTAAGTGTGAACGTGTCGCTGGAACCTTCAAACAAATATATATCACACACAATTGAAAATATGACTGTAAATAACCTAATGACATGTTTTTTGTATTGACTAATTAAACAAAACAATATCCTATTCTGTACTGGTGAGACTTTAGCCAAACATGAAAAGTCATCAGCTAAATTCATTAAGGAGTATTGGTGGTAACTTTGCTAATTCCAGCCAGTGGAAACAGAACAGATGGATCAGACAGATTTAAAATGTACGAGCATTAAAGTGGGAAATTACAGAGCTGGTGAAAAAAAATAGGGAAAGGGTTAGTGGAGGCTGCTGGGCTCGACTTTCAGGAATGTATCTGGCTCAGCTCGAGGAGCAGTCAGCGTGGTGCGGTCACTGGAGCTCCCACCCTCTTTCAGGGCCCCCGGGAACACAGAGGGTAAAAGGGGAAACCAAGCCCTGCACCGGGCTCTGGTGCCTTCAAAGGTAGCTGTAGGTGTGGAGTGTCCTAACCCTGTCCAGTGGTTTTGACTATATAATGCAAATAAAAGGACAAATCCATTCAATGACGGGGCCAATCTGCAGAAACACTCTTTCTGAAGGTTTTCCATCATTGGAAAAGGCATAGCTCACACTACACTAAAGTTCATCAGTGACTGTGGCACTTGCAGATCTTTAGCTCTTGAGATATAGTAATGTGCTGTTTATAAAATGAACAAATGAATGCAAAACCATGCTAAGTAACTCTCATTTGTTGAATGATACAAATGAGTGTCTTCGACAGCATTACTGTCTGTCATACTCACAGCAGGCACAGTGCATAGGCCCCTGGCACAGACTCACTGTCTCTCACGAGGTAGCTGCCATCCCTTCCGGCCCGGGCCAGTAAATCCTCTGCATGCACCCGGCTGATATCATGATGATACCAGGCCGCTGTAGCCATGGTGATCTGCGCTGATTGATGATATGGCTGTAAAAGTCATCCACATGAGGCGGAGAGCTTCACATGACATGTCCTGTTATGTTTACTGTCAAATGCACTCATCACACTGTCATTCATGATACAAACTGCGCCGCTGAACGTTGTGCGCCCGCAGTCTTCCAGTTCTAATCCACATTGTTTACATCAGTCCATTAGCTCCCTCTGAGTCACACTTTTTGATTTAAAGGCAGAAATCTCTGTTCGTCTCCGTTGTCCACTTCAAATCTGGCCCGCTGGTGAGGAAGTTCCAATCCAGTTTAATGATGATGTCAGTTTTTCCTTGTGAGCATCTAAAGTCTGGTGGGTGTGTTGCTCCAGTAAACATGCACCATCATAACTGTGTCCAGGAGGCAAAGGTAACAGTGTCGCCCAGGAGCAACAACGATCCCAGCTTCAAATCAATCACAAGCCGAGCCCTCCTCTTGACCTAGAGTTAAGAGAAAGAAAGTCAAAGTTAATGAAAGAGAAGTGAAATGTACAAATTAAAGTACAATCTGGTAATAAAGACATTCACAAGCGTCAGACAAACAGACCTCAGCTGGATCTCAGTCAGCACTAAAACCAGACAGACATGCAATAGAAAGCAGACAAATTCAAATGATTTCCCAGCTCTGTTGCCATATAAGGGAAAAGCAACAACCATGACTCCAGTTGTCCAGGCCCAAAGATTTCTTTAGCAGAGTGTCTGGTGGGATGAGGCTTACCCAAGATCCAGAGGTCTGACTCTCAGCGTTGTGCTCTGACGGTGTCTTCTTGTCAAAAAGCGACGTGGTGTCCAGCGGCCCTGCACAGAGCTGTCAGAGCAGAGGGAGGGCGCAGAGTGGGAGAGGACAGCCCTGTTAGAGTGAAATGCAGACAAAGGAAGTGACTGCACATTCCAGATGGCGGACACAACCAGAGAGAAGAATTCTTGCGAGGGGTTCAACTTTACCACCACTGTGTGAAACTGCTTCCCGTCTCCTGCTCTCCCTTCTCTTCCTTCCTCTCTTTTATTATTCTCCTTTTCATCGTCTCAAACGCAATATGCTCACTCAGGTGACCTCATCCAATTTTTTTCTCTCCTTTCTCAAACACATATGGTTACGATCAAGCCTCACTTGGTTATTTGTGCCTAACCAGAACATCGCCCATTTTCCCTTCTTGAATACTTCCCTACTTTTTCCATCAACTGCAAAGTCAAACACAGTAGGATGCACTATAGTTACATATTTGCTGTTGTGTCTCTATTGAGTCAGCAGAAATCAGCCGACCACTTTAACCGCAACCCCCATTAAAAAAATACACCCAAGACCATCCCTATCTGGTGACGTAGAAACTTAACCCTTAATCACATTTTCCAGTGGTTGTCAATAGGACAATAAATGTTAAAAAAAAAAGCTCCTTATCTTTTTGACATTTGTATTTGTATATAATCAAGTAAACCTGCATTGTGAAAATGAACTATATGCCTACAAAGGAACTGATTGAAATTTGCTGTATTTTTTAAATATAATGTAGCGATAATCCTGACCGGCTTGTCAATGATTTGAGGTGGTTCTAGTTGATGTGAAGCATTCACTACATCACTGTCCCAGTGCACCAGTGCACCAGCACAAATACTGGGAACTTACCATCACTTACTATCACCACTTAGTGCTGTAACACTGGACCACTAACAACTCACTATTTATAAAGAACCTGCTTTAAATGGCAACAGCTTAAGTCTAAGTGGCTTATGTGCCTGTGTGTAACTCCCATCAACAAAACAAGAAGCATAGATAGGGAGGGTCCCAGGAACAGATGGGGGATGTACAGTACTTACCTAAGTTTGCTTGTAGCATTTTTGTATATAGGTATCTAGAAGCTACTATACAGACATTAAGACATAGTTGCATAATAAAACATACACATCAAAGGTGTGACTCTTATTTCACAGGAGACAGAGTCCTGTTTTGTAAAGGTTTGTAAAGGTAATGTCAGAGTCCTGTTTTGCAAAGGTAAAGGGGCAGCACGGTAGCGCAGCAGTTAGCGCATCCATTTCACAGCTAGAGGGTCCCAGGTTCGATTCCTACCAGGTCGGGCCCTTGCTGTGTGAAGTTTGCATGTTCTCCCTGTGTCTGTGTAGGTTTCCTCCGGGTACTCCGGTTTCCCCTACCACTAAAAACATGTGCAATATTTGAATTCTGACCATCAGCCTCGCTCCACATCATGAAGATGGGTCCCCGGGCGCTGCACTGCCGTTGACTGCTGCTCCTTACGGTTTGCCCCAGTGGCATCGAAGGATTGGTCAGATTGGTCAGGTTTCCCTACGGGAACAATAAAGTATACAAACAAACAAAGCATTCATTCATTTCAAGTCATTAAAGTATAATTGATAAATGAATCCTTTGAATGCAATGATGACAGTGTGAGGAGCAGGAAGGTAAGGTTGGCTTTAAATGCTGTTAAAAGCTTAATTACTTGAGCGCTAACAGCCGGATGATGATCCGGGCCGGGTGAGGTCAGCCTATAGCTGTATTGATGACCTCTTGATCCTGTTCACACATTAGACCGATTATTTCATTAAGTCTGTCACCGGTAAGGTGTGACAATCTTCAGTAACACCTCTCATCTGCCTCTTCTTTAATCAACCAATTAAACACGGTTGACACAGAGACAGTTACTCTGTCCATCAAACTGATTGGCCTGTAAAAGAGCCTGATCCACTACATTTCCTGTGTGCAAGTTTGGATGCTATCTAATTGAAATTGGACTGAAGTGAAGTATAATTCTAATTTTAAATATGTGATGAACAAGGGTCGAGATGTTACATAGTCAGTCACTGGAACACCTGATTACTGAAAGAGTCATGAGCACAGATTATATGAGGCTAAGAAAAACCACCTGTCACCACGGCTAACATAACCAACAACCAACTGATGCTACTTCAGTCTAAACTTGGATGCAGGAAGTCAATGCTTGAACACTTACTGTGAAACTGAACAGTTTCAGAAGCTTCATACTGCATAACAGTTGGTTCTTTATTTTAATTCATATTTCAAAATAAACACAGTTCTACAAGTGATTATGAAACCGTGGACCATCACTCTTCTGTGCACCAACCGTCCAGTCAGAATTATTTTTACATGCACCATTCAAAAACAGCCACAGCCTAATGAATTGATAAGCTTGTGTCTAAAACAGAGCTCTTTGGTGAACAGAATTAGCTGAAGGGAGGGCTTCAAGGTTGAGAGGTCAAAGTATAAAGCCACAGGAGACACTGATCGCCATTCACACCATTCGCTCCCACTGACAGTTACAGAGCAGCCGAGAGGACACTTTACAGGATATTGTAAGTTTAACATTTTGCTTGTTTAAGTTTTAAATGCATGTTTTATTATTTTTCCTTTAAGATAAAACAATGTTCTTTACAATTTATTTCAAAAGTGCACAATAGAAGGCATCACTAACTACTTTATGTATTCATTTTTTCCCCAGGCACAATCATCAAAATGTCTAAGTGAGTAGAACTACACTATACACCATTTAATTGCTTACTAATGCATGGATACAGCCTACATAGTGTTTTAGATGATGACTCTTCAATAAAATTCTAACAGAGAAAGATACGCTGCTACAATATTGATATTAAAATAAATTGCTCCCTCCCAAACTGAAGTTAGACATTTTTAAAGCTTTTACGTTGTACTTACAGAGTCAATTGTACAGAGTCCTGAATATATCTTTGGTTCAGATTATCCAACAGGTGTCTCTCGATCCCGAGCGGTAATCCATGCTCTGGAGCAGTAAAGTAGAAACAGGGAAGAGGTTATCCATAAGCAAGCGCAGGATTGACAATCTCCACTAAGAGCACTTTAAATAATTAACACCACTACATGAGCTACATGGGTAACATAAAAACACTAAAGAATTCTTTTTGACCCTCTCCTTTCAGGGTTTTCAAGAAGACCAGTGGCAATGGACATGTAAGTGGCTTGTGTACTGCAGTCATTATAGGGTACCCCTAGATCACAGGGAGGAGTAAGAAAACCCAGAAATAACTCTTGTGACTTTGGCAAGAAATACTATTTTCCTGTGTTTTCGCTCAGATCGCCCTGTACTTGGGGAAGAGAGACTTTGTGGACAACATTGATTCAGTTGAGGTAGTTGGTGAGTGGCACTTCAGTTAACTCTCTCTAAACATTCTCACATAAACAGTAAGTATTAAAACAATTCCTTATCTCCTATTTATTGTAGATGGTGTTGTAAAAGTGGACCCCTCTGGTCTTAATGGAAGAAAAGGTAATGAATAAGACAAACTCATTACAAGTGAATGAAATGGCACATGTGAATCAGTCTTATGCTTGACCATGAAATATTTTTCCACAGTATATGCGTACCTCGCATGTGCTTTCCGATATGGAAGTGATGATCTGGATGTGATTGGGCTGTCCTTCAGGAGGGACATTTGGATCCAGCGCGTCCAAATTTATCCTCCTACAGGTGACACTGGAGCCAAGACTCCAATGCAGGAGTCCCTGATGAAAAAGGTTGGAGACCAAGGATATCCTTTTTCATTTCAGGTACTAAATACAGAGTTCACACTTTCCCTGTAACTAAGCTTTTATTATAATGAGATTAACGTGACATTTTTACAGTTGCCAGCCAATCTTCCATGCTCAGTCTCCTTACAGCCAGGACCAAATGACTCTGGAAAGGTAATTTTCTTTGTATTCTCTATTCAGAGTTACACATAATAAACGTCTATTCGGTTATAGGCATGTGGTGTGGACTTTGAGGTCAAAGCATACCTTGCTAATGCCCCTGACAATGCTGATGAAGTTGTTGAAAAGAAGTGCGTACTGTTTCCACAATCCAAATCTATGTTTGAAAAGGCCATAACATTCATTTTGTGTCATTTTATAATAACTCTTCCAGAGACACATGCCGCCTGATGGTCCGCAAAATCCAGTATGCTCCAGCCAATAACAAAGCTGGGCCTAAGGCTGAAATCAGCAAAGGCTTCATGATGTCGGACAAACCAGTTCACCTTGAGGCCTCTTTGGAAAAAGAGGTTTATTACCATGGCGATCCAATCACAATCAAAGTAAAAGTTAACAATGAAACTTCAAAAGTGGTGAAGAAAATCAAAGTCTCAGGTACTTATTCCTGACAGAATTACACTATTGGAGAATAGTATATTATATTGGTAACATATTGTTTTTCCTTTTAGTCGAGCAGCTTACAAGTGTAGTGTTGTACTCCTCCGATACTTACTCCAAGGCAGTCTGTTCAGAGGAGTTTGGGTAAGACTTTAAGTACTGTTTTTGTGTAAGCACATACAATATGTGTTATCATTTATACATTTTTAATGAACACAATGGAAAACTCTTTCATAGAGAGACTATAAACTCCAATGCAACACTTGAGAAATCCTTCACGGTGACACCCCTGCTGTCCAGCAACAAAGAAAAGCGAGGCTTGTCAGTCGATGGACGACTCAAAGATGAAGACACTCACCTCGCGTCCACAACCTTGTAAGTCTAAACTCGCAACATTGCTAAAGACTGTGTCATCCACTTAAGCATGTCTTGGTCAAATCCTAATACTGTGGGACCGTTTCTGTTTAATCCAGGAGTCAAGGAGATAAGGATATGCAGGGAATTATTGTTTCTTACAAAGTGAAGATCAATCTGATGGTGGCTGGAGGGTGAGTTGATCAAAAATAATAATACATTTCTAAATACCTATACCAACTATTGTATGCTAATTTTCTGTTTATTTTAATCATTCTTAAGCCTTCTGGGTGGCCTTACCGGAAGGTACATTTTTCTTTCCTCTAGTGCCATTTAAAAATATATAATGCTGTGAATGTATTATTAACAAATGTGAATTTTTGCTTTTAAATTCTTAGTGATGTGACCCTTGAGCTTCCTCTGACTCTGATGTCCCCAAAACCCGCAGGTAAGCACTCCTAGAGCTGAGGTTTAAAATCTACTTAATGAGACTTGTTTTGATCATACTCTCTTTTTACATTAAATGCATTGCTTTCCTGTGAATTGAGAAGAAGTGTAAGTATCTGACAGACACTTATGGTGTTATTTGTTGAATGCTTTGTTTACTGATATTGTTTTGTTTGCTTGTGTATTTGACAAACAGAAAATTGGATTAAGGACCAGTTTAGTGCAGGTGAGGTCACCTGCGACCAAGTCAGCCCGTGTCTTCCCCATGATTAATATTTTTAATAATTCAATTAACCATTCATCAATTAGAAGTTACAAACTCCCAAATTATTTCCTGATGAGAATTGTTTTTACACAGCACCCAATCCTTTAATACTTTAAACCTCAATCAAATGACTTACTTTGTCTGTTTTGTTTTGTTTTGTTTTTGTCCATCGCAGGGCAGATATCACAATCCTGGCCAACGATGACTAGGACTGCAGAAAACGAAGAACAGAGGAACTCCAATCAATTCCATGTGATATGTACAGTTATAGACAACTCCCTACATATCCCTCACATAATTTGAAATGTCAAACAAATTGTGATGCTTATTTTCGTGTTATAGCCTGTTATTTGTTTTGAGCTAAATATTGTTTATTCAAAATGTAACTAATGATGTTTCTAAAGCTATAAAATGTCCCTACTACCTTTTCTTTAAAATATAAAAAATAAAAAATAAATAATTGATTTTCTCATTTATTCAAGGGCAATAAATTCAAGGGCAAATTATTCACTTATTCACTTCTGAAAAGGTGTATATAGTTAGATGATGGTAAAAATACAAAAACGTCACATTCGCCTTCTGGCCTCTTGGTGGCGCCATTTCTCCATCGAGCAACACGAGAGCAGATTGTTTCGTGAGGAAAGAGAAGCTCAGCTCTTCTCGGTCTAGACATCACATCATTAGCAAAGTCTGCACTCTATATAGTTATTTCATTCAGGCGAAATGTCAACTACGACAGGTGGTGGAGAGTTTGGTAACCCTCTCCGAAAGTTCAAGCTCGTGTTCTTGGGAGAACAAAGTGGTAAGTGATAGATTTATAAGAAAATGTTGGGATGCAAGGACGAGTTAGCAGTGGCTGCTAACTAGCGTCCTCTGTTAGCTACCAGGCGCTTAAGGTTGTCATTATGATCATTCGCTTTCAGTGACAATATACAAATACACTTTTTGTCCTAGTAATTTAGGCAAGACATGTTCATGCTTGGGCTTTGCAGTACCTTGACAAATCCAAGACAAGTATTTAGTCCTGAGATGATGTCATTGCCTCGCTTGCTGGACGAGGGTTCCTTTAGCTCATATTGTTTTTACAGGAAACACAGCTATGTTTCTTATAAATGTCACACGGGATATAATTGATCTATGTCTGACTGAGGAATCACATGTAATACTTTTAAAGCTGCGAGTGTGATGTGCAGTATGTGTGTGCTCTGCAGCTTCACCTCATTAGCATTAGCCATTAAAATTAGCTTCTACAGAAATGGCTAAAAACTTCGTGCGGTTTTGAAACCGTAATACTTTCACCGGCTCACAAAGTAATTGATCCTTCTGCCCCCCATTACAAAGCTCTGACAAGGCTTTGCGCAGTATGGCATTGAGAACTTTGTGCTGCGAGTCTGTATGATCAGCCGATGGACGGATGCTTGTGTTAGCTTCTGCCGCAGCTCTGAATGTGGCCACGTCGCCACTGGTTTTCAAGCGGCTTGTTTTGGACAGTTATCCAGTGGTTATTGGACAGCTCTGTTTAGCGTAAATTCATACCATTTTGTGTAAATTCTTACCATATTACCAGATCAAACATAACCCTGCACTTAAGTGTAGTGTATTTGGCCATTTTGACTCCACCCATATGCTGCCAGCTCAGCAGTCCACTGACAGTGCAGGATGTTGTAAGAGTTTGGTTGAGGAGGCCTCTGGAAGCACAGGGAGTTGCAATGGATGTGCTACTTGTTAACATTCATTTATATTTGCCCAAACAGTTGGGAAGACGTCCCTTATCACCAGGTTTATGTATGACAGCTTCGACAATACTTACCAGGCAAGTCATTCACATTATTAAATTTCTGTCCGTAGCACTTGTAAGATTTCTCTCACTTAGTTAATTACATTTCTTGTCTAACCAGGCAACAATTGGAATTGACTTTTTGTCAAAAACAATGTACCTTGAAGATCGCACGGTATGTCCTAAAATCATTTTTGTGTTCCTTGATCACGCATTTGAGATTTAGTTAAACCATCTCCCATCTACCTTTTTGTTTGACCATTTATTTCCCATTCTTATTTTTATCATTTCATGTTTGTTTATCATCATTCACTGCTGCATATGTGTCATGGTGGACAAAGATTCGACTTCAACTCTGGGACACAGCTGGGCAAGAGCGCTTCCGCAGCCTCATACCCAGTTACATCCGAGACTCGGCAGCTGCAGTTGTGGTTTATGACATAGCTAGTAGGTATCATGGCCCTGTATGCACTTTGTTCTCAACCTTTTATCCACTAAAGGGCAGTAAAGCTTGGAAACCCCAAAATGACATGTATTTGTGTCAGTTTTAGGTGTTCACAATTACTATCTGGCAGTTCTTTACACATGACACATGGTCATTCTTTTTTCATTTTTTCATTCCCGTCATTGTCAACAGACCATCTCATGGCATGGCTTTCTCTTCCTTCATGTTTTTGCTATGGCTTCTGTTTTCTTTGTGTAATGTCTTTCTTATTCTATCTTGGATGTCTTTATCACTCCCGCCATCCTCAGGTCCGGCTCCAGCTTTGGGACACTGCAGGACAGGAGCGTTTCCGTAGCCTAATTCCCAGCTACATCCGTGACTCGACCATTGCTGTGGTTGTTTATGACATCACCAGTGAGTTAGGGCTGCTCTCTGATGTCTTAGAGGAATTCTGCTTTTACAGCTGATTTCAACTCTTCTCTTGACTTTCTGTATTTAACCCTGTTTGTATTATTCACTACATTTGACCGCTACAAATACTTTGACTTTGCAGCTGTTGGTCAGTTATGATTTCTTTTAAAATCTTTTTTTTTAATCTACAGACCTCAATTCATTCCAGCAAACTTCGAAATGGATTGATGACGTGAGGACAGAGAGGGGAAGTGATGTCATCATAATGCTTGTTGGAAACAAAACAGACTTGGCAGATAAGAGGTACTCGCATTATGTCAATCTTTTTCTTTTTTTTCTGTTAACACAAATAAGTTTTGTTTTTTGTTTTTTGTTTTTTGCTTTTTCTTGTTTTAGTCTGATGTTGAGATAGTTTGCGCTGTAAATTCCACCTATGCCTGGATTCCTACAATTCTTCCCCTTGAGTGTTTCTCATCGAGTTTTGAGTTAAACCATTCCCCCATTTTATCATGTTTTTCTAAATGTATTTTACTTTACACTTGGCATAGCCCTAGTTATTATTTGGTCATATCTTATCATAGCTTTATTTTCTGTCTTCCCCCTGTCTGTTCTATGCATGTTATTTTCATTTTTATTATTTCTTGTGTATTTTTTGTGTGCGTGTGTCTGTCAACTCCATGCCATCCCCCTTCCCTCCCCCTCCTTCCTTGGGACCATGGCAGGCAAGTTTCTGTTGAGGCGGCAGAGAGGAAAGCTCGTGAGCTCAATGTGATGTACATAGAGACCAGTGCCAAGGCTGGCTATAACGTCAAGCAGGTTGGTGTATATGCAGGCACATACTGACAATTGTCTACATTTTGGATGGTGCATTAGGTTGTCAGGGATATCTACAGTCTATGCACCATTTTCATGTTTTATGGCTCATAATACCTTTTATAAATATGGTGTTTTATGAAGCCATTTGCTTCTTCTTTACTCTGCACATCAGCTATTATCCTATTCATCTCCCTCTCAGTTTGTGTCATAACTAAACTAACATTTCTCTATTCTTAACTCGATAAATGAGCATCACTGAGCTGTGTTTGTTTTCTTTCCCTTTCCTGCCCCCTCTTCTTGGCCTGTTCTCTTGGCAATGTTTCTGTTCATATTTCTGTCTGTCCACCTGTTGGCTCTTTGCCTTTACCTGAGCAGACAGATCACCACGGAGGAGGGCGAGCAGAGAGCAAAGGAGCTCAATGTCATGTTCATTGAAACCAGCGCAAAGACTGGCTACAATGTCAAACAGGTACAGGTGCTGCTCTCTCAGGATAGATGATCTTGTTCAGGATTTGGTGCTTCTGCTGCATGCGTCCATCCTCCTCTCCCTTTTTCCCAGCTGATCAGTCTCTCGCCATAGTTTTCAGTGTCTGCCGGGAGTAGCACTTGTCCACAGCCTTTGCTTGCCTTTCTTGATTTACATCGCTCTACAATTACTTACTCTGCTTTATGCTTTGTCTTACACACTAAACTGTATTTGTGTTGTGTTGTGTAGTGTGTTTACTTAGGAAGCATGGCATCACTTTTTTTTTTTCTTCAAGCGAACGTAACTTTTTTGGCACGTTTAAAATCATTCTTTAATTCTGTTATTAGGAAGATGACCACTCTGTATAGCAAGCAGATATTACTTACTGAATGCATACTAAGTAGTGAACAGTGTCCAAAAAGCACAATGTTTCCATGTTAGAAGCATATGTTTTTGTTTTCCTTTTAGAAATCATATCTTATGTTTACATTTTAGTATTGGTGTCCGTATCCTTTTTGCAAAACCTGAATTGTGATGTGTTTTACAGCTGTTTCGCCGTGTTGCTGCTGCACTGCCAGGGATGGATAGCACACCAGAAAAAAGCAAAGAAGATAGTATCCTTTACATATATACAGCAGCAACGAAGCTTAAATAATAGTGGTGCAGAAAGACGTTTTTTCAGATTGCACTTTTGGTTTACATTTTCTTGGTGTTGTTGCTTAACCGATTCCTCTCAGTGATCGACATAAAACTGGAGAAGCAGCCCGAGATGACTGTTACCGAGAGCAGTTGCTCCTGCTAGTACAGCTTCCCACACTCGGCCTGTCATCTTCCACAAACCCCTCGTCTCTCAGTGGCCACTCTCCACCCATTGGCACATGGCTGATGGTCTCCCTTTTAAACTCAGTGACTTTTCAGAGTTACCACGTGGATACGTCTCAAAACAAATAACTTTAACATGGGTCGAAGATTTAAGCAAGGAATAAGTTAAATATGTTCAGATTCATACCGTTGCATGGCATTATACAGAACTGACAGTGCTATCTGCTTATTAGTTATTGCAGTTCAAAATCTCAAAGCTCACTCATAGTTCTTGTCTTCAAAGTTACTTCTTGTCTATGTTGTAAAGTAAATAGCTTGGAATTATTTAAAAGACTTTTAGGATCGTAATATGTATTTTTAAGCATTTTGTCGCAGATAAGTTATTTATGGTCTTTAAATGCAGGGCATAGAGATTTCATAAGGGATATGTCCTTTGAATTTGTTAGGCTACATTTATCATTTCTCAAACAAGCATTAAGTTAACCATAGCAGAGAGGATTTTCCATATAAAACTGAAGTAACTGCCCTATAATTGTTTTGCGTCAACCTTCCAGGGTAGAAAAAAAAAGTTAATTAACAAAACAAACAAAAAAAGTACCTGATTTTGTGTCTGCCCAGTTTCAGAAGGAGCGTCAATCTTATCTCTGCCCTGAGACAACAATCCATTCAATATAAACAAGTTAACAAACATGGACTTATTATTTTATTTTTTTTATGCTTTAAATCATGGCAATGTTTACCCCTTATCAAACTAAAAGCAGGGAAGTTGATCCTTGGGTCACTATTTGTACCCCCATCAGTGACACTTTATTGTTTATTTCACAGGTGTCAAATGCAGCATGCTCACGATGCAGGATTTATAGGGATAAGAACACAGATGCCTTGCTTGTTTGTTCACTAATGTTGTGCACTGAATCAAGCCACAATATTGTAAATGTTAGCGGCCTGCTAACTGGTTAATTGTTTCACTCTTAGTTTGGTAGATATGGTAGAGTGTGTCCTGATACAGCAATGCTTACTAACACATGTAAAAGGTGCAAGTAAATTTCAGTACTCCTTGCTGAATTTCTATGGCTTTTGTTATACTGCTGGTTTTGTGTTAATTTATTTTCTTACTTGGACATACTAAGACAACTGTTACCAAACTACAATTTCTGGCACGCATGTTGGATTTGTTTCTATATTATCTATTGTTTACATGCCTGCTGGAAGGCACTATTTAATCTTGCTCCATATCCTTGTTTTTGTTCTTAAATTGACGCTGTATCTGCTTCTGCTGTCTGTTGCCAGTGGTGTGGTTACACTCGCACTTTTAAGGCTGCATCACAGTCTCCAAGGCAAAGAATGGCACAGAATATTGAGTAGCTGCCACAGCACAACGAAAGACACTGGTCATTTGCAGTTGCTTGTCTCAAGTGAGCAAACTTTTAAATGGAATTAACATGTAACCACATAATACATTTTAAAACAGACTATTTCTCAGTGACTAAAACTTGGCTTTGTGCTCTTCTGAATTGTGTCCGTCTATTTGAAATGCTGTCTACTCGTGTTTAGCGACATTTGTGTGAATAATGTACTATTACTATCTTATGTATAAAAAGGACAATTAATGAATCACAAGTGTAGGATTATCACACATTATAGAATAAAGTTATTTCACCAAACTATACTTTGGTTTATTGTTTGTTTTTTATGCGCAGGCTATTGCAACCCACTTATCATTTAGTGTTGCTCACAAAAATATGGTATTTTAGATGTAAAAATGGCTAAAATTTCCAATTTGGGATAGAGGATTAAATGTGTGGTTTTATTTTGTTGACACCAGTGGGTCCGTTCACATTCTAGAATGTGATGTCATAATCTCAGATGGAGGGCAGGGATAAATATAACTATGGGAGAGGAACAGTTTTTGAAAGCAATCTCTAAAAGGAAAATTGTCAAACATTGAAACTGATCATTATTTGGGCGTGATTGGGTTCACAAACCTGTCACATTCATAATATTGCTGAGTCCTTTCTAACCATCAAGCACATCATTTTGAATATTGTCTCCACTTTTGGACACCTTCATGAGAAAGTAAATGTACCTTAATTGCAGACGAAGAAAACTGAACATTGTGACAAAAAACAAGAAAAAAAGAATGTGTTTTGACAGTTACCATAGTTACCATCATGGAATTGCTGGGTTGCAGGTGACATCACAGCATTCTAAAGGCCTATTACATAGAGGAAAAAATATTGTCTTTGAGGAAATTTTTGGTCTTGTACAGAGAGATCATGGACCCAGTAAGTGATCTTAATGATCATTTTTCTAATCCACACATTTTCTTTTTAGCTACGACTTGTGGAAGTGTAATGCTGTTAATAGGAAAAACTGGCTCCTGCCCCCCACTGGGTCCAGTGACATCATCATATTCTAGAACTTGCAACCCAGCAATGGGTAGCGTTCATGTGACATCACAACATTCTAAAGAGCCTATAGTTTAAAACTGAGGTGGAGCAGCTGGAAATTCCAAGTTTTTGGTTAAATCTCAGTCTCAAAGTTCATTGTCTTCTCTGTCAGTACATATAAACTAAAGTCCAATTCTTTTCTTTGAAAGGCGTCCAAAAGTGGTGACAGTATTCAAAAACATCAATATGTTAAAAACATGATATACATAAGAATAATGTGGCAGGTTTGTGAATCCAATCACTGTCAAAAAATGATAAAGGAAAACATTTGGACATTTCCCTTTGGGATATTTCTGACAAAAAATAATTGTTTTGTGTTTAAAGGGATTTGGGGGTTTTTTTTGGTTCAGAGAGATCATGGACCCAGTCGATCATGATAGCCCATTAATGTAATTCATACACTTTTATTTTTAGATACTACTTATGAAAGTGTAATGTAGTTAGTATGAACACATAGTAGTGTGACGTCATCACATTCTAGAAACTGCAAATTAGGGTGCGTTCACTTGACGCTACAACATTCTTAAGAGCCTATACTGTAGCTAAGAATTCCATGGCGGTAACTGACTTTAAGCAGATTTATAGTCTGTGTTTATTGCTAATTCCTCTGTCATTCCTGAGCCAGTTCACGCAAAAGAAAAACTGACACAAAGTTCAAAGTCGTCCCTCCCAGCTCATATGGAGACAATATTAAAAAATACGTGTGTGATATTGGTCAGGACTTTCAGCCATAAAAAATTAAATGTCAGGTTTGTGAACCCAATCACTTTCAAATATTAGAATTGTATTGGCACTTGTCCTCAAACCCCCAACTCTTCAAATGACATTATGACCACATCAAATTCTAGAACGTGAATGCAACTTATTGTTTGCATATAGTATAGATATACATATGTACAATATATACATTCGTACTCATTCACAGTCGTTTCAGCTTTTCCTTACATTACATGAGGCATCTTACATTATGGTTAATATAGTTCCGGGTTGATATGTCACATCGCTAAGCACCATGGGATCAGCAGCAGCAGGCAAAACACATTGTTTACATCAAGCACATTCACACTACAGTGTGTTAGATGTATAATCAGTAGTGACGCAGCAGCTAACAGAGTTATTCAGAATGAAACCTTTTGGTTGTTTTTCTAGGTTCTAGAATGTGATGATGTCACACTAAAATGTGGGGGGCAAGAGCCAGTTTTACTTATCAACTGCATTACTTTAACTTAGTTTCTAATTACTTTAGATAAGTCATATCTAAAAAGAAAATGAATTACAAAAATGATCATTAATATCATTGACTGGATCCATGATCTCTCTGTACAAGACCATAAAATCTCCTCAAAAACAGAATAATTTTACCTCATTAAATATTATAGGCCTCTAGAATGCTGTGATGTCACCTGAAACCCATCGATTCTTGATCTATAGATTCTTACCTGCCCTCCACCTCAATTTGTTTAGAATGTTGTGATGTCACGTAACGCAACCTATTACAAAGATTTGCTCAAATTTCTAGCAAATCAGGCTATAAATTTGATATTCTTATCTATTATGTTATGTAAATGTATATTGTATTGAACATGGGGTAGGCATTTATAAGCTTATTGCTTCAGTCATACTCCATTTTGAGCATCCACACTGTATGAATTTTGGAAGATAAAATGAATGTAAAATTGCTCATCCCTCCAAAATCCCTCTGAACAAACTTTCAAAATGTTAAAGGCACACTGTGTAACATTTTTAATGATATTGTTTCCAGCAATAACCTTCAAAACATGCTCCCAGTGACCAGGGAGACATAACTTCAACAGAGCATGTCCTATATGGTGAATTTTCCTTGTTGCCTTCAGGACGTCTTTATACCTTGCCGTACGGTAAGAGGAACCGCAATATGAAATCTTTTATCCCTGAGGCTATACGACTCCTGAACTCTCTTTAATTAGAGGTTGTCTCTTGCCTGTTATTCAAGCAGATTGTAATCTATGAGTGAGCTCCACCTGCTTGTTCGTATGTGGTTTGTGCGGCTGTTTTTATATTGTATGTTTTTTGTTTTTTTTTCCCCGTTCTGAAGGAATTGCCTCATGTGGGATATATAAAGTTGACTGAATCTGAGTCCAAATAGACACAGGAAATGCTATTTGAGAATGGATTTGGATGAGGACCAAACCTATTTAAATCCCATATTTATTATCATATCATCGGGAAGAATTAGGCTATTTCCATAATAACACAGAATCTCCAGTGCAAAGAAATTGCCACTAATAATACCACTACCACTACTACTACCACTACTACTATTTAAATTGCATTCTTTTAAATACTTGGCTGTCAAGGTGTAGGGCTCCATAAAAGTTGTAAAAATTATACATGTGATATGTTTGTTTTCCTTGTCTAGTCACTTGTCACTGTCACTTGTGCGGTGACTGTGGACCGAAACCACTCATGGGGCAATAATAGGCTTCTGCTATTACAACAGGGGTGTGGCAATAAAAGCGTGGATCATTTGTTTGCTTGATAGTTTTTTTTTGCCTCAGATCTTCGGTTAAATGTGAATCTATTCGTAGCCAATGAAAGATACTTGTCAACAACAAAACAATCGCCAATCCGTACATCTTGCGCATTTGGGAGCCACACCTGTATCCCGGAAGTCATGTGACGTCACAGTCGCTCAGGTATTTCAGCCCTGAAATCCTGCTCGACCGGACTGACGATCGGAACTGATATATTATTGCGCTTGTGTTGAGAGAACTGAACACGACCTCTGGCATCGTAGGACCGCAGACTGTGACACGTTTACTTCGAAGACTCTGGGATTTACAAAATGACATCGAACATTATACCAGACGATAGTATGTTTTCAGATTTCAGAACGCAGTGTCTGTCCACGGAGAACTGGCTGAACAGATATGATAAAAACGAGATGCAGGTGTGGGTCGAAGCGGCCCCGGCTATTAAAGCAAAGAACAACGCGTCCAAAGTACATAAAATTAAGGTAAGTTTCCCAAAACAGCAGAATAACTTGAGTAGTATGGTGAAAACTATTGTAAAGTTGGTTGTAATTAAAAAATAAAAAATAAAGTATGTTCTTCTCTTTAGTGTAAAATGGTTATCAAGGACGTTTCTGCTGCCACTATGTATGATGTTATTCACGATGGCGTGTACCGAAAGAAGTGGGACCCCACTATGATGGAAAGTCATGACATTGCACGTCTCTCTGCAAATGCTGACGTTGGCTACTACGCATGTAAGAAAACACGCACTGAGAGCTTATTGCAACAGTCACAGTGTTTTATAGTGACACGTTATGTTTTAACCAAATGATTTTTCTTCTAAGTACATTGGAACATATTATAGTTTAATTAAATATTTAGTTTATTTAAAAAACAAAACAGCATCTGTGTTTGGCAGACATGTGACCCTTAGGAATACTTATTATCTTTGTATTTACTGTCATAACACCATGTTGTATTCTGTCTAAATGCCTAAAGAACTTTTTTTTTTTTTTTTGTTAGGGGGTTTTCCAAAATATCCTATTAAACACAGAGATGTGGTGACCTTGCGATCGTGGCAAGTGACTAAGGAGGGCGAATACATCGTCATGAACTTCTCAGTAAAACACTCTGTAAGTTTGGTTTTAAACCTCTTTCTTTTATCTTTTGTTTTATTTTATTTTTTAACATTTGTTCTTATTGCAGAAATACCCTCCTCGTAGTGACCGAGTGAGAGCCGTTTCAATCCAGACAGGCTATTACATTAAGCCCATTGGACCAAATAGCTGTACATTTATCTACCTTTCTCAAGCCGACCCCAAAGGTACAGTTAACAGATATCACAAATACACTGTCCCCCAATTATATTAAGCTATAGCACATCTGTTTGACAAGAAATTAAATGAAAAATGTTGCTTTTCAGGTTCCCTTCCCAAATGGATTGTAAACAAGGCATCTCAAGTTCTAGCTCCCCGGGTACGTAACTTCATACATGTATGGCAGCATTGTCCAAAAAAAGTAATTTGAAGGTTTTTCTCAGTTGTACATACACTGAAAGTGATAAAATCAGTGCAAGTCTGGCCTCTGTATCAGTGCATCTGACCTGTCAAGGTGTGACAAAAATGCAATTAGAAAGTGTCCAGAAGGTGTGTGCTTTAAGAAGGCAAAGGGTTGATGTATTTAACAGAACAATAGTACCTATAGAAAATGAATTGGCCTGTCCTGGTTAAGACTGCTGACAAAGGACTATCTCAGTTTCTACTGTTGATGTCTCGGTATAACTTGTTCTCCTGGTTTCATATTCTCACTGTGAAACCATTGACGAAAGCATGAGTGGATCTAAGATTGATCTAAGCTTATCCAATCTTATGAAATACAGAGGTGGGCAGAGTAGCCAAAATATATACTCAAGTAGAAGTAAGAAGTAGTGACCCAAACAATTACTCAAGTAAAAGTAAGTAAGTAAGTACTCGGAGATAATGTTACTTGAGTACTGTGAGTACCCAAAAGTGAAAAAGGGATTTAAATTTCCAAAGAAAGTTCCAAGAAAATGGCATGAAAATACAGAAAACAAAATAATTCTTAAGAACAAGGTGCACGAGATGAACTAGATTTTACAGATCAAAATGAAGTATTTGCTTCTTAAATATTTACTCCCAGTAGAAAAGTAACAATTACTTTCACTCAACGAAGAGTACAGATACCCGCCTCTGAAGAAATATAGTAAATGGTTCCAATGTACTGTTTCTCAACCAATCTAGAATTTTGTATCTGTGTCAGAATGGAGGTGTGGCATGCTATGACCCCGTCTTGTCAGATTGCGGCTCTCTGATAGTGGTGTTTAATTATTGCAGGTGATGAAGTGTGTACACAAAGCTGGACAGAACTATGACGAATGGAAAAACAAAAACTCTCCAGAACAAAAACCCTGGCTTCATCCTGAACAGAACATCCTGCCCATGATGGACCCGGCAGAGCTGTCCATTCAAAGAGGCGACTCGTTAGAAAACGTTGACGAGAGCTTCAAAACAGAAACGCAAGACAGTGAAGACAGCTGCTAGAGACATGATACAGTAGATATACTGTATTAAAATGAAATACAGTAAGTCCAAATGGCAAAAATGAAGACGAACAAGGTGCACAGAGACTTCGTGTGACTCTTGGCCACACATATTTTACCTTTTTTAGTGAACTATCAGTGGTACAGGAGTTTTCTAATCTACACATTAAGCCCTCATCTGTACTTGGTATGTTTTGCCTCTTATCCAAGAAGCTTGGTTACGGACAAAGCTTCAAAACTTCGACTACACTTAAACTACCAAGTACAGATGGCAGCTTTAGAACTTTTGTCCACGAAAGGAACCATTGTTTACAATACTCTCACACGTTCAAAATGACAGAACAAATCATCTCAGCCTATATTGTCCTAGGCTATTGTGATTTAACTATTTTTTATATCTTTCTGACAGAGAAATGTTACAACACTACTTGTACAAACTTGCATTTTTGGCATTTGCTTTTTGACAAACTTTAAATGATCATGAACTATTATTTACGGCAACAATTTTATTTTGGCTTTCACCATAGACTGTGAATGTTAAAACTAGAATTCTATTTTTTTTAAGGGGCTATTGAAGATCAGGTGTGTTCTACAAATGCATTGACTTTTATTATTAATTTCTCTCACATGCAATGGTCTAACAGTGCCCTGCTGTACACTCGCACAGAGCTTCACTCTATATATTTAAACATGTTCTTAAGTTTTCAGAAGACAATGTAATGCAATTTTTCTGGTTTTACCGGTAGCCTCAGTCTTGCGCTGACACTGAAGGAATGATCCAATTGTGACCTCTGTGAATGATACTGGAGTTGGGTTGTGTTGCAAAATGTTGATGCCTTTTGTATCAAAGATTATGGTAATGTGTGCAAGGTTTTTGGGCAGTGTAGAACAAACCCTACTATACTGTTCAGTATTGTGTTTTGTTTTAATAAACTACTAAGATGTTTTTATATCAGTCTTGTTTTTGTCCCCCCAAAGTTTATATGTGGAACACCTTACCTGCTGGGTCCAATCACAAGAATAAAACATCTGTAAAATACACAAGGACATTCCCAAAGAGCAGTCCTGACAATTTACCTTACGCTTTGTTCAAAAAGATGTGTCCGTACCTGAGATTTAAAAAATGTTGAGTCATGTCTCAAGGCAGGGATTTTTTGGGTAATGATTTCCACAACCTCACCAAGGTTACTATTTAGTGCTATAATTACTAACAGACCGATGGCAGGTGATTTCAATGGCCTAAGTTGTCTCACCCTGGGTCAAAAGATCAGATCAGATATTATTCAGACATTTACAATCCAATGAATTTTAAAATTGAATCTTATGAGGGACTAGAAGTCATGCAACAATATTAATATAGGGGTGATATGGTCTTTTAGTGACCTCCCTTGATGCAGAGTTTTGTATTTTTATTGCCATTGCTTGATTTGGTGCGACATGTAAACAGGCCAAAACTCATGTTTACCTGAAATGAATATATGGATTTGTTTCCCAAAGTGTTCTCTACCAGTAGTATGAAAACATTACAGCTCTCAATGTGATTTGTATCTATTATATGTCTCCTCAGTTAATTATTCTCTTTGATACATAAAAAAAAGCAAGCCTGTTTCAATAGAATTAACCATTAGATATGATTAATCACTCTAGGCATCTTAATAGCCAAGAGACGCAACAATGAACAATACAAAACATTAACAACAGCTACACTCAAAGCCTCTCAATGTTTTTAATAAATTCATTAATGTATGATATAAAACATTTAGTTGAAATGAAATCAACGCATCATCCCAGATACATTTACAAACGTATGCAAGCCCTCTGTACAATCAGATGTTTAGCTCGTAGACTTTTTAATTTAGCACTTTTCCCAACAGAGTTAGAAGTGTCCCTGATGCAACTGTATACATTACACACTACAATAAAAAAAGATTAAAAGACTGTCCTAAATAATGACAAGTGAATTTTTCTTATCTTTTCATCCATGTATAAATAATTTCATAGATCTTTAATTCAGTCTTTACAAACAAAACAAATGTGTAAGTTAAAATATAAAGTAGTTGAAAGTGAAAAGAAATATTTGAGCCACTTGGTATCTAGTCTCTACTGCCATCTAGTGTACAGTCCTCTCCTTCTGCCTTTGGTAATCTGGGGGTCAAAAAAAGGATAAAAATTTGCAAATCAAATTGACAGGTTTCGCTGTAATAAAAACATGTGCCTGACTACACAGTGAAAACTTACTATAAGGAAAGAAGCGCACTCTCATGAGGATTTCCCGCGCTGTCTTCAGAATCTCCACTGCCTATATTTTTGAAAATGAAAAAATATATATATATACATTTTCAGCTAAAATGTATAAAAGTTTCAACATACAGAATGGCTGCAGGCTCCTGTCACTTACTCGTGAATGTTCTATATCTTGAAAATCCACATCGTTAACAGAAAGAACCTGGTCTCCCTCTTGTAACCCTGCTCTGTGTGCGTCAGAGTCAGGAACAACCTGTACAAAGCATAATAATTACACAATTATAAAGAGACGTGTGGGATCTTCAGAGATACATACATTATAGGCGTAAACGTACCTTAGAAATAAAGATTCCTAATTGTGAAGCCTTGCCTCCGCGGATGTTGAAACCTAGTTGAGCTCCTGGGGGCTTCTTTAAGACAATGGTGCGTGGCAAAAACTGGGTGAGTTCATTGTTGTAGTCAGGATGATGGATCCTCTACAGAAAAATGAACAGTGCATAAAGTAAGTAGTCCAAGTATTGACACTGAATTTAAAATATCAACAAACCATTAAATGTATCGACCATTACATTTTTCAGACATGGCTTAACACAAAACCCAATAATAAAGTGGCCTTTACCTCCTGTGGTGGGATCCATGCTGGAGGGTTTTCATATGATGGCAAAAACACCACTGGGAGCTGGTAGTCATCATAAGGAATCTTCTGGTCCATTTTCTAAAAACATTGTCAAATAAATGTAAGGAAAATGTAATGATGACATTTATGGGGGAAAAATGGGTCAGAAGTTGCTGACTCCAGTAAGTAGCTCCTCTGTTGAATATATTCCTGTTTTGTTTTTGACGTGGCTAACGAAACGTAGCTAGCGTATGTCTCCTCCTTCCTCCACCCAATGATTGAAACTGTTCAATTATTCTGCTAATTGCAGTTAAGATTTGATGTAGAGATTACCGTCATTTCGGCATTATATCAAGAATTATTCAGAATAAAGTAGAAAACTGCTTACTTTGTTTCAGCTGCCCTTTAGGCTGATGTCAACAAACACTTCTTCGAGTACGACGGGCGCCCTCACGCGCCAGTCTGCCACCTAGTGTCCGGGCTGTGACCTACGACAGAGCTGCTAAAATATCCAGTTTACCAGGATGTTGTTGCAGAACCGATTTTTATCTGACTTCCTCAAAGGGAAACAATCTTGTGCAAATGTGTATAAGTTTTATACTTACACAGTCAGTAGACCGTGAATCAGGAGACTGCTGCTAAAATCTATTTAAATGCTTGGAGGAAAAACACCATGTTTGTGAAAATGGATTCTTTGCGATCATAACTGAGACAGCAAAGCGTTTGTGTTCCAGGAGACGAGATCATTTTTCCCCCCACACTATCACACGACACTGTCTAAAACTTTCACTTACATTTTCACTGTACTGTATCAACACCTGATGCAGTTTTTGGCCCCTCCCCTTGTCAACACCATGGTTTACACCCCCTTTATTCATGGGAGCCATTCACATTCAACCCACGAGCCCCCAGAGTTCCCACTGGGAGAAAAGAAGTGAGTGCATTAGGAGGACGAGCATCTCTACAAGTTATTTGCTGTGGTAAGATGTTTTTCTTTTTATATTGACTCGTTCATCAGTCACTACGTCCGTGAGATGTTATTACAATTCTTTCATCACTTTTCATTATGTCTGCATCATTGCATGCTTGCCCATTTCACAATGACAGGTTAAGCAGCTGAACAAATTGGCAGTTAGAGGCAATGTTATCTTCTGTGTGGGTTCTCAACTATTGCATGCTCTGTCTATTGTGTACACAGATCAATTTGCAATTTAAGCATAGCATTAGACAAACCCGAGTATGAAATATATACATTCTATAGTTTCTTATGGCAAGCAGTCAAGTAGTTACTTGTCATAATTCACGTGAAAGAAAATTACTCAGGTGTAATTCTCCTATTACACAATAATTAAGGAGTTTCGCTCTGTGACAGTTCCTTGTTGCTTTGTCTAAGTCAACCAATGAATTCATTTGTATTACAAATTTGTAAAGTGTCAAGAACATCAATGTCAGAATTTAATCAAGACATAGTATGACTTGATCAACAAATGCTTGACTAACGTATGCCACTGGCAAGGAACCAACAGAAACCTTTATTGCACAATGTTTGGCAACAGAAAGTGCAGGTAAAAAACCCACATCGCTCAGGTGCAGTGCTGTGACAAACTGGTGACATTCCCTAAAGTCCATGCCCCAGCTTGTCCATCCTACTGGGACAAGAATTGGGAAAAAGTTACATTCACTCTTTAATCAGAAATATTTGATTATCAGGCACCAAACAAACTGATTTTGTTCATTATTTCCACCCCCGTTATCTGATTCTGAGTGTGCAGATGTGCCTGGCACTGGCTCTGTTTGCAGCGGAGAGGCCAGAAGAGTCTGACTTCACTTTGCAGCCAGTCCGGGCTCCGCTCCGTGTGCCCCATGGTGCAGGCCATTGTTACTGTTACTAGTGGCTATTATAGTCCCATCCTCCACCCCTCCATCACGTGCACAAGGGTCCATTGATAGCCTTAATACCCACAAAATCTCTTATTTTACCCTCTCATTTCTTTCTCCTAATAGGTTTAAAGGACAGAACTCAAACTCCAGGACTCTTCAAGTGCAACCTTACAATTTATGTATCCATTTTTACTTGGGGGAGCACAAAAGGCTCTCCCATATAAATACAAGAGGCAATGCTGAGCTGCAAATGTTGCTGTGTAGTCTGCACCAGGACCTTGTACAGCTGTCAACTGGGTAAAACTGTGGAAACAAGCAAAAGCAAGCAAGTTAGTATATGTTACGTTTTCATATTTTATGTTCCCATACGATGGCGCAAATCCTCGGATTAACATACCAGCAGTCTTAATCTTTTTTTTTTCATCTTGTTACTTTCGAAATGAAAAAAAAAAGTCAATATGAGGTGATGACTGAAAAGTTGATGATCTTGTTCCTGGTCAAATGAATAAACTTGCAAGTCTTGACAGGTTTTTGTATCTTTGGGGTGTTTTTGTATTTGTGGTTTGCTACACATACAGACTTGTGCCAAGATCTGTTTGAATGATACTGATTCCCCATTGTTATAAAATGTGTATTAATAGTTTTCAGATTTACTCATTAACCTCGTGTTCTATATTGTAGAAAGCATGCTGCTGGTTCTCTATTGTTGCGGTGGTGGCTGTGTTGGCCCTAACCTGGATGTACATTTGTCTAGTCAGTTATAATGATCAAGAAGATGTTAACTGGTGAGTGTGCACATACAAAACTCTACATTTCTTTTGTATCTGGTCACCTTTTCCGCTAACCTTACAATGCCCTTTATTGTTCTGGTAATAGGAAGGGTTTCACAGCACTGGAGTTGTGGATAAACTGGTTTATGGTACTGATCATTCTTTCAGCATTGTTAACTGCCTATTGTGTCCTTCTGCTGGTGAGAACAATACTTAAATTGGTGATTATTGAAACACATGTAATTCTTTTCTTAAATAACCTGTTACATTGTTGCAGTTGTTTGTGCTGATTCAAGTTTCCTTAAAAGAACGACTTAATCTACATTGGGTACACAAGGTTTGGAAAAAGTTTACTGTTTACTTTTAATCAGTATTGTTGCTTTGTTTATCTTATTTCGCCTGTATTTCAGATTTTTCTATGTGCCGGGGTTATATTCATTGTTGCCGGAGTTACAGGAATCAGTTGTATGTGGAAACAAGAATGGCTGACAGTTCAGCTCTCACTGGAGGTACACCACATTATTGACTCTATAGACCGATATTAAGTGTACCCTGAAGTACAGACATGAACTCCTGTGTCATAGTAATAATATCCTAATTTTACTGGCAGGCTACAGCACCCTTTTTGCAGTTCGGTGCCGTTGGGGCCTTGACACTACTGAGCAAACTTGTTTTTCAAGCTATCTTCAGCACTGATCAGAAATGTATGTGTAAGTTGTACAATATATATCCCAAAAAGACAAGATAACAAATAGTTACATTGCATTTATACTTCAGATAAAAACAATATAAAAGTTACATGTCTGAAAAATGCTGTATCTTTTTTCAGTTTCCCGGTATTTCATTGGTGTAACATTTGCGGTGGTGACCATTGCCATCTTCCTTTGCCCGTTGTGCATCCGGTCTCCTTGTTTTATAGAGATCCATAAGTTACCAGCCAAGCCAAAGCTGATAGGACATCGAGGGGCGCCCATGGTGAGAATCACACTTTCATTATGTTGCAACATTTTAGGCTCCAGTTCAGTCAGTTTATACCAGTTTATACATTTTAGAATATGTGCATTTCGTTCCAACACTGCGGGATATTTCACCAAATAAATTGAATACAATACAAGCATTTATTTAACTACAAGTATTTTTTATCATTGAAAAACACCTAGAACATGGATGAACGACATGTATTAGCTGTGAGTGGCTCACCTCTTCGAAGATGACTTGTAAACTTTACTGGTAGCAGGATGTCTCCAGTTGTCTCCATGGAGATGTTGACTAAAGGCAGCCCAATATTAGGTATTAGGTAAATAGGATAGGTCCTCATCCTAATTCATTCTGTAAGTACAAAAGCAAAAGTATTTTCTGTGTGAAGCTGGTCATTAGCATCATGCTGTGTATTGCTGGCAACAGTATAATCCCAAATTTTAGGCAGTGTACCTTTTAAGACCCTATACCTGATTATTTATTCGATTAGTTAGCTTTCCGTTTTTGTACATTTTAACTTGTTAGTTGTGTCCGGACTCATTCCCAACATTCGTAACAGATTTCCAACATCCCAATTCTTCACAGGGATGAGTTATTTAGCACCTTTCATGGCACTTTTCTGGGTCACTGACACAGTAATGCTAACAAAAACTTGTCTGCTAGTTCTTGGGCGAAAATAAGGTTTCGCAACTAGATGTACAGTTGTTATAATTTTTCTTTATTTCATCACTTTTCTTTGACAAATGTATAATTGTATATTTTTGCAATTTAGTGAAGAAGCGAGAAAACCTTTTTCATTCCACTTCTTGTCATCTTTTTTTAGTTGGCCCCAGAAAACACCATGATGTCATTCAATCGGAGCATATCATGTGGTGTCACAGCTTTTGAGACAGATGTACAGCTCAGGTACTCTCAACAGTTTTAGTATTTCATCATTCTTTCATTGTATTGTCCAATCAACAGTTTAAAAAAAAAAATATATGTTTCAACATTGTAACACAGTAAGGACAGAGTTCCCTTTCTTATGCATGACAACAACTCCAACTTTCTACTGAGAACCACAAATGCTAAAGAAACATTTCCCGACAAAAATTTAAACGAAAGCAGCAGTCTGACATGGGCCGAATATCAGACTCTGAATGCAGGTGAATGGTTCATCCAGGTAAGGACCTTAGTACATTATACAATTAAACACAATAAATGACTAAAATACCCTCATATGCAGGCAGATCCTTTTAGGACTGTTTCACAACTCTCCAAGGATGAGGAGACACTGGCCCGAAATCAGAAAATCCCCTCTTTACTACAACTGCTCCACCTGGCTCAACAGCACAACATCTCTGTAATGTTTGATTTGTACAGTCCCAACGAAGAAAATGACACTGTTGATACAGTGGCCACCATCCTGGGCTCTGGTATTGACCCTCATCGAGTAAGTCATATGTTGATAACTAGACAGCCTCTACAGTAGCTTCAGAAAGTGTTCATACACCTCTATACCATGTGGAAGTGTTGCATCCTAAGACTGAATATTGTCTTCAATAAACAAGTGCTATTATTTGGTTCTTTTAATAAGATGATAGGTATAGCAGATGTTAACTGTACCTTTATATGTTTCAACGGGCTGTCTGACTCTGGCCTTCCTCAGAAGCGTCACCAAACGTGTGTGACCTACCTTTTATCAGCTGATGTTTCCAGGCGTGGCCAACCTGGTAAGTGTACAGGCGTATTTCCATAGGACCGGACTAGATCAGTCAAATGACACAGTCTGTCCTTTGAAACATATAAAGGTACAGTTAACATCTACTATACCTATTGTCTTGTAACATGATACTGAATGTTGAAGCCTGATACTGAGAAAGTGTTTTTGTATTTAAGTGTTTTGTATTCACTGAAAATCTATACTCTGGTTTCTTGAATTAAACTTGTGACTGACCCCTCGCCCGCATGAGTCTAGGGGTGGCTTGTGCTAACCTTTGACATATCCCTGCCCTGTGTGACCCTTTATTTGTTTTTTTGTCGTTTTAAAGGTGCTTTGGCTTCCCCCAAAAGAGAAAGACTATGTCCGCAGAAGAGCTCCAGGATTCACCCAGGTCTATAACAGTGTAGAAAAGATGAAACGAGGAAGAGGAAAGCACTTAAATATGAAATATAGCAAGATTAGCACCACAGATATCAGGTAAAGTATAGTTGTAAGGTAAGATAAACTGTTAAAATTACTGTTTGCAATAATGCGACTGGGCAGACAGTTTTGTTGTTTTCGTTACCTGCAGCATGCTGAGGCAGGCACTGAATATAAAGTTTCCCCTTTCAGAGCCTTGGGCAACTATTTTCACACTTAGTCGAAACCAGCACGGGTACAGCAATAGTCCCGTTAATGGTTGAGTGAACAAATTTAATGCACAAAGAACAGCATTGTGGGGACATTCAGTAGTTTAGAATACGCCACCAAAACTCTCACGGTCAATTTGTTTTGCTTTCTTGTGTCGAACAGGGAACTTCGAAAGAACGACTTTGAAGTGAACTTGTGGGTCGTCAACGAAAGGTGGCTCTTCTCCCTGCTGTGGTGCGCAGGGGCGAGCTCCGTGACCACCAATGCATGCCACCTGCTGAAGGAAGTTGAGAGCCCAGACTGGAGAATGGTAAAGCAATGTTAAAAATGGGTTCAGAAAACTGTAGACAATGTAAAGGTTTTATAGACAGTCCCTGAACCTGTGGGCATATGTTGCAGTCTCACAAACTGTACAAAACCATATGGCTGACGGTGGATATGGGATCGTTCCTGATAATGGCAGGGCTCTTCATTTATCAATGGTAAGATATTTATAGATCATTTACTAGTTTGTATTCAACGGAAAGTCCTTAGAATTATGTGTTTTGCTTATCAGTAATAAAAACAAATTCTGTCATAGGCCAGGTATTGTATTGTTAATAGGGAATAAAAACTTTAAATAACCTGGATTCATTACTTAACAATATTACAATGTGTGTGCTGGTACTGTGAGCAAAGCAGTTACACACACTGTAACTCTAGTACTCTAAAGTGCTGACCTCTGCTTTTTAGGGATGAGAACCGAAAGAAGGTCACTCGGTTGGAAGGAGAAAGAGCTGCTCCCCTTCTTACCAGCAAGCAGGTAGTTTGATCGCAGCCAGCAACGCCATAAACTCACCAGCCATCTCCGCCTCTGTTTCTGAGAAGACAAGAACCTGTGTCATTTATGTTGAGCGTTTTACCCATTGTAGGCCAGTTAATGTGAGATTTGGATGTAATCAAGTTGTAATGGGCTATGTGTTATTTTTTATTTGTAGGCCGATAGATGGGCCTAGTGTTTTTGTGTAAGCCTGAAAAATGTGTTTTGCCCTTTTATACGCTGAATTACCTCAACCTAAAACTTTGTTCATTTGTGTTTAATTAGTTTATTGTGCCTATATGTGTGTGTGTTATAACTGAACAAATAAATATGGTACTTTATCTGAGTGTCTGCTGCTTGCACTGCCTTAATCCACCACTAGATGGCCGTATATGCTCAGGTTGATGGAGAAACTTTGGGCAAAAAAAAAGCGCTTTGACAACACAAAAATGATCCGTGAAGAGTGACTTTTGGATGAGTTATTAAAGCAATGGTGTCATCCATATGGTGACAAAACCCTCCCTCGTGGTGAGCGATCGGCTGAGGTAAACAGTCCGATAACAGTCAGGCAGACAGTGTTGTGACGATGAGGTATGTGTAAAAGGGAGGGGATCGCACGGACTCGTGGACAGCATTTCCCAAACTTCTGGGAAGTTGTCATGAACTAACAGTGTCTTGTCACATCTGAACAGGAGTGGAAGTGGATGCTGCGCCTTCTCGCAGCGGCGAAGGGAACCATTTGTGACTGGACCAGACCGTAAAGATTATATTTCACTTTAGATAGCATTATTATTAGCGCAGTTCATTGTGTAAAATATAGTAGCGTTATTTCTGCTGCATTCCTTGTTGTAACACCTTCATGACACTTCAGGTCGAGTCCAGCATGGTTCATAAGTATGGTAAGTACTTCGCTTTACGCTGTATTTGTGCACACGTGTCAAGTTTGTTATGGAGAAACTGTATCCACTCTACTGCTACTGCTTATTAATAACATACAGCCTATCCTGGTCCGGGGCTAATCTTGATCTATGCCCGTAAGAAGTTAGATGTCGTAATAATAGTAAATGTTGCTGATTTCCATGTTCTCGTGTGTTTCTTTCGTTGACAGACACGGATAGAGCAGTGGGGCTGCTCAGACAGTACCAGGCCAACATGACCAGTCCAGAGGAGCAGTCCCTGAAGACCAGCGTGGCCAAAGTGTCTGCTGTTCTTGGTAGCCACCTATTTAAAGCACTTCTTGGTAAGAAATGTGATGAAACCGGTGTTATACATTTAAACCTTCTAAAAGCTGTGTAATAGACCCTGTGTTATTATTATTGCGCATTTTATTGCTTGAATTTGCTCCAATCTGAATCACTGCTTTCTTGTTAGACCTATTGGTTGCAATGCTACACAGGATGTGGAGAAGGTCATGTTATATTAATTTGTATGGGAGGTTAACTCAGTTTAAATGTTTCCCAATTAGTGTTATGAAAGAGGCCTTTCAGCATGTCCCACAAAGGTTTGCTGTGTACCCAGCCAGGCCTGTGTCATACTTTTATTGTATTGAAACCCACATAAAGGTGCATGCACACGCACACAAAAAACAACATTTTTTTTTTGTATGGCCTAAATAAAACTAAACATACACATTAATAATCACCCATATGTTCTTCAAACAACAAGTGTAGCTGCTGACCTCAGTTTCTTTTTAAAGACATGTAACATATTTGTGGAGTTTAACCGCTGCCTGAGTGGTCCCTCTAATTATCACATCATGTTGTGGTGCTGCCCCTGGCTCTGCTCTTACTCCTTCTGACCCACTGCTGCTGCTCAGAGGGGATCTGGAGGAGGGGCTGCTTCACACTCATTAAAACATGTATGCATTTTGACATTTTCACTTAGTTTCTCTTTGCAAATATCTCTGTGTGTTGGGGGGAAAGTTGCCATAACACATTTACATGGACTAGATAGCAACATGTACTATGTGGATTAGAAATTAAAAATGAAGCAAATGCTATGAAGAATGACATTTTTAATGGACAGAAAAGGATGAGTGTGTTTTGTTGTGCTTTCATAATGCTGTTAAGCATTTAGTTGTGGCGTTCTCTGTGGTAGAGACAGTCTTCTTCTGCTTATCAAGGGCACTTCAATGGAACAGATGGTTGTGATCATAATAATGAACCTGGGCCTTTGGAATGTAGGTCTCCATATTGCCAGGGCCCTGTATAGCATTTTTGTACAATGACCTTTTGTTACAGGTTTTCATACAGTAGTAGTGTTTATAATGGAAGATGTATTGTCCATGAAAGCTGTTGTGCATGTGAATTGTATGATCCTAAAGACTGGCGCATAATGTCAAGTATATCATATTTTTTATTTAACATGGACACTGATAAATAAGCAAGGAAACATCATGAAGTTTATTTATTAGAGAAAGATCAAAGGTAGATTTAGTTAAATTCCATGCATTCCTCATAAAGAATGTTCTGTCGTGGCTGGTCCAGGACTTGCTGTAAAATAAACACTATTAGCATTTTTGACTCTCAGCTGTGGGCGATCGGTTGCAGTTGCAAAAAGACAATAAAAACCTGTCTTTTGCAACACTATTGTGGTTTGTGTGACATAGTATAAAACAGCAGAAGCAACCCTGAAGTTCTTTGTTAAATTAAAATGTGCTTTCATCTCCTAAGGTTTTGATTGATCACAAGTTCAGGAATCTCTGTTTGAACATGACTAACCTGGATGCATTGTGGGAAGTAAAGTAGTCTGATATTGTGTGGGACGTTCCAGTTCGGACCACTTGATTGGATGTGCACATGGTTGGACTGGCACGAACAAAGCGACCCTAAAACAGGGCATCCATCCTTTTGTCCTGGCATACAAACATGCTATAGCACTCACTGAGGGACCCACACATTTATGAGCTCAAATTACAGGAGAATATTGTTATTTGGTCAATAAAAATTGCTTAATAACATCTTATTTCCGACCTTTGTGTTAGCTTTGTGTTGTTGTTCATGAACATTTAGTGAACCAGTGGCACATTTTCTTTGGATGATTCACCCTGACTAGCAGCAGCGTGACTTTGTTCAGTTCAATAGGTGAGTAACAAATAAGAGGCCCAATAACCCACAAAGTGGTTTCTTTAGACAACAGCACCACCGCACTTTATAAGGGCCAAAGCTTCGGCTTGAAATATTTTTAAAAGCAACTGAATAAAATGCCTAGATTGTCATCAAAGGCAAAATCACACAAAATAGCATTTTTTATCTATGTGAAAACAATGAAATATTCTGTTGCTGTTGTTGTGAACGGTTGTTGAGGCAAAAAAAAAATATGCTGACTGTTGAATAAATGAATAAATAGCAACTCAATATTAGTTGTTGGTAGCAACTAAATACAGCTCAGTGTGTAACATTTTAAACTGTGCTTGCATATAAATATTCACATTTTATCTAATCAACACAATAATTATTTCACAGTTTGCAAATGTGATGATGCTTCAATGCTTCAATATACCAATAAACAAAGTGTTTGCCCTTTGTGGCCTGTTATATCACTTTGCAACCGTTAGATACTGTAGACATGAACGAGTTGCACATCGAGGCATGGTTTTCCCAGTTGCATAAAAGCACCCGTTCATAAAAGTGAAAGTGCCAAAATGGCCTGTCAGAGACAGGTAAACCTAATAGATTGCATACACATTAGAGTTTGTATAAGTGAGCGTGCTCTTTAGTCAGCTGGGCAACCAACTCGTCTTCCCACACACAGCTTCACTCCTCCACATTCAGATCCAGGATGAGTCAAATGCTCCATTCTTACACTTTTGTTCTCACTGTGTCGTGTTGGGACATACTGTCTCTTATTGCTGGTTGTCTAACAACGCACTGCATTGGAGAAATCTTCTGTCAATGTTTCAAATGTATCGGGTTTGTGTAAATGTCCATGTGATGTGCTACACTTGGTGCTTAACACAACACTCTCAATGTCACTCTTTTATTTTTTTACTTGGTTGGGACAGTGCATGTCAATGAACATACATGGGACTCATGCATGTAAACACATTTCTGCCCATTGTCCCGCACTCACAAACAGACTCTCATTCATCCTGATCTATTGTACATGTTTTTACTGGTAGGGGAAACCAGAGCATCCGCTGTGCCACCCGTGTGAATGTCATTATTTTCAAAGTTAAAATAAGTTAAATAATTGTTGAACATGGAAGTTAGTGCATCATGTAAGTTGTAACTTTAAGTCCAGGAACTGTCTGAGTCTTGTAATGTAGCAAACATGTTACGTTGCATCTGTAATTGAAGTTGCAATCAAAATGTGATCAGAGCTGTATTTGTCTGCGTCTGGTGGTCTGATTTCTCAGTCTGTGCCTGACTCATTTAGTTTCCGAATGTGGAGACTGGCCTTTGATGTACAGGCAACCTCCACCTTCTCTTCTTCACCCCTGTGTTATACTTCTGGGATAACACTCTCCCTATGTGCTCATGACTGCTTTGTTGATGCTTAAGCACCAGAAAAGTAAGAAATAGAAACGAACACTGCCGTTACAGAGAGTTAAAATGCAACTGTTACACTGATATAGGTAACAGTCTGTTATTGTTTCTGTTTTCACAGATATTCAAGAGTGTTACGAGGTGACCTTGCAGCTGAATGCAGAGCAAACTGTTGTGGTAGAGGCAAAACGGCAACATGCGTGGGAGGTAATTTTCTTGTTTAATATTATGTAGAAAGAACAAGAGTGGTAAATATTTACAGGGTAAAGGTGATCACGAGGTGTTTATTCTTCATGACCACAACAACAAGGTTCCTAATAAGGTCACAGTGATTCACTCCCATTACACTTTACGCTCCTCCATAGCGACTGTTTTACAGAAGGGGGAGTTCTTAAAGAATTTTCCTGATAAAGACACCGCCACTTAAACGACAGATTACTGCATTAAACTGTAAATGACCATAAAACATTTAAAACCTTGGCCTTAAATCAAAACATTTAACAAAATAGTACAAAAATAACATAACTTAACTTAACTTAACTTATTGTCAGCTATATTTTCTTTGCCTTTTTATGATGGAATTAAAGACAACAAATTCTGAATTTGTATGTATTTTTATTTTTGTATGCTGATAACTTATACATTTTTACTTTGTGTTAATTTTTAGCAAAACATATTTTGTGCTTGTTTATCACTGTGACTCATAGTACAGTTTTGAAAGTGCTAAAATATGACTTCAATTGTTTCCCCAATGGATTTGATCTGTGAACTTCCTGGAAGAATTCTCACATGTGCCTATTAAGTGCTTCACACAGTAATTTAATTTCACACTTGATCAGAAAATAACCAAAATAAATGCCTAATACAAAGAGCCAGTCACAGTGTCACAGACATTAATACAACCGTTAAGTTTTTCTAGTTTTCAGTTATTTCATGGTGTCCTTACATAATGTTTTAGATGATGGGGTCCCACAGCATCTTTTAAACAAAAATAAATGTGCCGCCCAGACAAAAAACGCTGTTCTACAACTCTTTGATGTCTCAGGACCATCTTCTCAAGAAACCGTTTGATAACGTCATCAGTTTGCACATTGAGAGAGAGGATTTCTATTTATTTGTTTTTTTCTGTTATGCCAACAGCACTCATTTCAGAGAGATTTCAAATAAGAGTTTTGTGTGTTAGATTCTCTAAATAAATTGCTATTAAATATTAATAAGCAGAAATATAGGTCTATAAAATCACTGAAACGATAATTTTCATAGACAGTAGCTTTGGTTCCACTATTTTGCACAGAATTGTGCTTATCAAAAATGTTGTCAAAATAACTATTGAGTGCTTAGACAGGACAGCTCTAGTGTTTATAGTGTACACAAGAGAACAGGAGATCTGATGCTGTTCAGACAGTGAAAGCTCTTTTTTGGTGATGCTTCAATAATTTAAAAGTGATAGACATTTTTAATCTTAAAATGCATGCACTCAGTACACCCAATCACTTAATGGAAGGGTGTTTTAAACACTCATCATGCCCTAAGTTTGAACTGGATTATATGTGATCAGTTGGACAGGGTCAAATAGTCTTCTATAGTGACAGCTTCACAGTGTTTCTGTGTTGGCCACACTCTTGCTCTGCCCGAGCCCCTCAGATCTTAGAAGCTAAGCAGGAAGGGCCTGGTTAGTACTTGGATGAGAGAGCGTTTGGGAACCAGGAAGCCTGGGTGAACGTAGTGAGTGAGTGAGTGGTTGGTGGTGTTCGGAGAGGCCGATGGCACAGACTGGTAGCCTCACTTCTGTCAGTCTACCCCAGGGCAGCTGTGGCTACAATAGTAGTTTACCACCACCGAGTATGGTGTGAATGAATAATGCACAAAATTGTAAAGCAACTTTGAGCGTCAAAATGTATTAAGATTAACATTGTTATTATTATTATCCACCGGTTCATCTGGAACCTGCTTGGCCCAGCATTTATCTAACTTTTACACATTTTACACTTGGTGCCAACACCTCAGACTAGTTACTTTTTTAGTATCTGCTTCAACCGTGGGCTAAAGAGAGCCTAGTAGTTACTAAACGTGACGTCATCAGACTGCCGGCTGCTTATTTGCCAGAGAAGGGTCACAGACCGTATTTTTTATAGTTGTAATTTCTCATAATGTGGTGAGTTGGGATTTTTCTACACTCAGTAACATTAACCACCATTAATTTACTTGAAGTTGTCTTTTAGGAACTGTATTTGTCTTGTTTTGACATGACTCTCAAGAATAACTTCATAAACTCCCTTAAAAAGCAGTATTTGTCCACAGTTTTCACTTCTTGAGTTGCGGCTTTGTTTTGAGAGTGATAAAACACCACAGAGTGAACAGTAAACAGTCTGCATTGTGGTTTTCCTTGTTCCCGGTTATGCACAAGAACGCCGCCTCCTTTTTTTGTAGAGCAGTGGTTCTCAGACTTTTCATACCAAGTTCCACCTCATCAAATATTTGACCTTACAAGTACTACAAGGCTAAAGATCAGGACTAAACGGGGGTCTAAAGGTAGCAGCTCCTGTATTATTATGAGTGCAATTACAAGTGAAGTTTAGACTTAACTGTTAATGAGTAAAGAGTAGACCAAGTGCAAGTGTGTTGAAAGTTGGCAGGGACATCTAGCGGCTAGTAGACAATTAAGAAAAAACTGCGAGGGCCCAAGCTTTCACCAAGCCTGGCCCTAGTCCGACTGTCAAAGTCTGGAGGTATAGGGGCTAAGATAAGCTCCTGGCTGACAATAAAGCAGTTCACAACTCAGATCTTAGGGCAGGAGTTTTGGTGTGAGAAATGCAAGCTGTGAGCATGTGATAGACCATGACCATTGCATGGCCCAGAAAGTGTGCTACTCACCGGGAAACCTCCTGGCTCGCACACAGCTCGAAAGTGCCAGTGGAAAAAAAGAGAGGAGCGAAAACTTTCAGAGTTGGGGATGGACGGACAGTGAGGGACAGACTATTTGGGGAGCAATAAAAGTCAGAGCCAAATGTGAGTCTTAATGGTTAATTCTGTTGATGTCTTTAGTTGTGTTCGTACCAGTTTCTGCCTCCTCTAAAGGCTGCCCTCTGCTGTCAGTCAAGTGCCTTTCCGAAGTGAGCATGGCCAACAGAGCAGCGGACTGCATAATGTACTGTACTTTTCACTGGAGTGTGACATTCCTGAAGTGTCTTTTGTAATTAAGAAGGATGTCTAAAGCAGTATACTTGTGCTTGTGTTTTTTTTTTTTTTTACCCTACGTCATGTCAAAGCTCAGAACCCATTCAGGTCTCATGACATTTTGTCACATTTAGTCTTGGTTTCGTTTTGATTTTTGGTTTGTTGGTTTAAAAGGATAGTAAAGTAAAGCTTGAAATGGACTGAAGTGCAGAGACAGACATTCAGCAAATTGTCAGAGCCAAAAGTAATGATGCCAATACCAGCATGTTGCCTTCCTTGCATCATGTTGGCATAACCTCTCGGCCACCCTGAGGTCCTATTTTAATCTAAAGATGTTTTTGTGTTTGTACTCCGCAGGACCAGAATGAGGAAGAGGAGGGAGCGTCTATGGTGCGAGTGACCAGCAGGAGGAGTCCTCACAAAGTGGAGCGAGTGTCTGGCCTTGTGACTCTTTCTACTGTGGATATTCCAGAGGTACAAGAAGATAATGTTACTAAAAATTGGTCAGTTTTTATCAGTGTTCTTATATTTTAAATATTACTTTCATGACACTTAATTACTCTTTGTCCCTGTCCAACCCCTTAACGTCAAATGCTGCAGAACTTCCTATAGCAACCTATGTTACTATGGTGTTTAATTTATGGAACTTTGCTGTACCAGGAGCCACTTGATTTACTTTAGCCAGGCTGTGTGGACTGATCAGTTTTTATTATGGTACAGTTTACGTGTTATTGTTCTTCTGGTCTTTATTGGTTTACTATTATTGGTAATTTGTAATATACTGTATGCATGTTTTTTAGACAAGACAAAATTCTCATATCTTCCATTTTAGTGCATTATAATTTGATGCTCTTATCTTATCTTATATGCTCTTCTGCACAAAAGCAACAAGGTGTAGCTGGTGTTTGGACATAACTCTGTATTGTTGAAGGCCTTGTTCTGACATCCGTTTTTCGCACTGCCGACACATGGCAGCCCTTTGCCTGCAGGCGTTGGCTTTTCACATGAGATCCCCTGCTACTGAAGAGGGCTTTGGGAGGGGTTCAAGATGAGATGTAAAACAGCATGATAATGAGAGTGTGAGAATTTGGTGAGGCTACATGGGAAGATAGCATGGCGCTGGTTTTGCTCGCGTTAGCGAGGAGGAGAGTGGGGGTGTGAGTGGAGCGTACAGTGGGGGAGGCTACAGAGAGGCGAGGGCCGGTGCAGTGCAGAGCGGAGCGGACACACACAGCTCAGCCTTCCTGCAGGTTACCATGGAAACACATTCCTCCCCCGCCTGCATCCCTACAGACTATCTCTCTCTCTCTTTCGGCTCACTTCTCGCTTTTTTATCCTGTCTTTTTCATTCCTCTTTTAATTTATTTTATTTGTTCCTTTCACTGCTACATGCATCAGGCACAATATGTGACGATGCACGCTTGGCAAGCAGAGCTTTCCTCTGCTTTTGTATGAAGGTGATGGGTAATTACGCCATTTATTTAGCACTCCCATATACCACGAACACAAGCACTCAGTTGTCTTCTCGCTCATTCTCTATTTTCTTCTCTCTATTTTTACTCTCCTTCTGTTCAGCACCATGCTTCAGTAATGCCCCATCCAGTCATCACATTTCTGCCCACACAGGGCATTTAGCTGCTTCCCTCTTCAAAAACACATCCAACTCTTCACATGCTGAACATTATTTACATCATAGCCTCGCACCAGGAGGGGCAGGTCATGAGACTGTTGTCAATTAACCCTGGTCATGCTTGTTGCTAATATCTTTCATCGGTTACATCTATGTTCATTCCTGTCCATGTTTCCCGCTCATTATTCCATCAGCTGGAGGTAGTGTGTTTAGTGTGTGACGCAGATGTTCACTGCCACTAAGGCCTATTAATAGGAATCCCAGCCGTGTAGCTTTGTTTTCCACATCTATGTCTTTATGTCATTTGCATTGGGATTTTGCAATTGTTTCCAAATGCTTGATCAGTTTTGACTGCTTCCTTGAAACACGCTTGCACAATTAGCATGCAACAACTACTCAGAGCTACTTATCTGCAAGTGGGCAGTTTTGTGTGTGAAACAGTGCAGTGCATCCCCATCATAGCTGAGGCCACTGTGTGTTTCGATGCTGCCACTTTAAGGTTGCTTCACTACCGACGGTCCTCATATGGTTGTGCATCCGGTCAGGTGACAGGCACAGCAGTCATATAGTCTCTGAGAAATGCCTCGAAATGACTGAAAAGCGCAATTCATGTGGACTGTGGTGGATGGGGGCTGTAGTGCTTGGTTTTGTGACAGCCTGTCCAGGTGAGTTTATGTAATAAGCGCTGCGCCCGATCTGATGCTGTGATGAGTATGCAAGGTTGAAATAAAGAAGGATTGTACCTGTTTGAAAATGCAACTCGAGCCTTTCTTTATCATGTGAGATCATTAGTTGTCACTTTAGGATCATACAATACATTAACTAACTGAATACGCCTGTTCTTGCTGTCACACGGTGCAACCTGAGTCAGTCACGCTCTGCCATGCATTGCACAGGACATATGAATGAGCTGTAGTGTCATTACTTGATTTATTTCAGTGCTTTCCTCATGACGTCATGTAAACCACCCAAAATGCTCCACAGGGCACATTTTTGTTCTCTCTGAACTCTGTGGTGGTAAGATACTTGATGTAGACCCTCGGACCTTGCACCAACCACACGCTCACACCTGGTATTCCCTCAAAGTCTCCCATCAAGGCACTAACCAGGCCTATCCTTGCTCAGCGTCGGGAAATGTGCCGCTTTTCATCTGTTCATATGATTTAAAAGTTTTTGACCTTTTCATGGCCTATTTGATAGTCTGAAAATGTTTTACTATGCTACTAGAGGCCAACTTCATCTTTTAACGCAGTATATCACATTAGAGCATTCACATTGTTCCCGTAAGAGTAATTATTTTATGGTACTGGTGAATGGTGAATGTGGACAGTCTAAGAGGTCAGCCAAAGCATGGGAAGGATGATTGCGCTTGGTCATGTGTATTATGATCAATATGCTCATCTTTTCAAGCCGCTGCCTTGAAGCTCCTCCTCCCTTTTCTGGTGGGAAATAGGCATATATATGTGGCTGCATCACACTTTCAGTGTAACTTAAGGGCATTCAGAAAATGTTAAACTTGTTATTGATGCATGTTTCACATTCTTGCTTGGATGTTACTAAAAGTAATGTGCACTACACAAAAAAACATGCCCTTATTGATAGTGGACAGTATAATGATGAATAAATAAGTGTGCTGCACAAAGAATGCAGGTTTTGTCCAGGCACATCCATGCCTGACATTTCACATTCTATTAAACATGCATGCATTGCTTTAATAACACTTGCTCACTCTTAAAGAAAACTTAGTCATATGAAGCGGTAATTCAACCCATGAATTCTACACACGATGATCGACAGACAGCCCTGTGCTCAAAATACAACTGCCACAAAACATGAAAACATATAGTTCCTCGCCTTTCTCGCTCTGACTCTCATCCTCCACCCACTCTAAAGCCCAAGCGTGTAATCGTGTTGGTTTCATACACGTGTTGATGTCATTTTGAACACAAATATTTCCCAATGCTTCCTCAACATGCCAGAACAAATCACAACACAAAGATGGGGAAATTATTACAAAGGTTGTCTTGATGAGCAGGGTTTCCTTAATGTGGGTAGTATGATATTTCATGTACTGTTTCTGCATTTATTATCTGTTAGGATTTTGTGTGTGATATAAGTGAGAAGCTGGGTCTCCAGATTAACACCACTAATGTTAAAATGATGCATTTGTTTTGTCTTGAGAAGACTGAGCTGTTCAGGCTCTTAGTAAGCACTTGTGCTGAAGAGTATCTGCTCTGTGTGGAGCAGCACTCGCAGTAGGCAGTGGAGGTGACATGGTCCCTTTAAGAGCTGCTAGTGCAGTGCTCAGTACTGTTGGTGCTGCTGCTGATGGCGGCGCTGCTCTCTGATTGGCCGAGGTGAGGTGCTGGAGGGATGCTGCTGCTTATTCGCCCCCTCCCTCCTGCCTCTCTGCCTCTTGCTCGCGCGCATCTCTCTGAATAATCCACATCTAGGGCGAGCGGCTGCGACGCGATCCAGTGCTCCGCTCCTCTCTGCAGGCTGAGAAAAGAGGCAGACATCCACGCAGGAGGAAAAACGTGAGCCTTTGAACTGGAACAATTAAGGGAAGATTTTCATCTGCGGATTTCATTTATTTATACATTTTGTTTATATATCTTTATATATCTATATATATTTGTACACACGCATAAAGATATTTATATATCTATCTATATACATTTATCTCTGTACATATCAGTATTTGTGCTTGTCTGTTAATATTAATATTTTTATATGTAATTGTGTGTGTAAATATATATATGATATATAAACACAAGAATATATATATGTATGCACATATATATAACTATATATACATTTATATGCGTATCACTGTGAACCAAGAGAAGCGAGAGGAGATTCTTACCATCGGGGCTGGTCTCTGATTGTCTGCTCATAAACAGTATTTTGAATATATTCTTTGATCTTCTACGTCAAGAGGACAAAGACTACGTGCCCATTTTGTATTTTTGTTTCCCTGTTGCTGCTTCACATCCATCTTGATTTTTCCTTTTTCGACATAAGAGAGGAATAAAGTGAAGACGCAGAGGATTTGCCAAAAGGAGAATCTGAAGATATTGCTGTGATTAGTAATATTTCAGCGGGCATTAGCACTGTGTGAGGCTTCACATCAGAGGAGCATCAGCGACAGAGTGCCACGCCGCTCAGCGTCAAAGCAGCCAGCTTAGCCAGCATGCACAAACACCACCACTGCTGCAAGTGCCCAGAATGCTATGAAGTGACCCGAATGGCTGCCCTGCGGAGGATGGATGCCCCAGCCTATGGTGGAGACTGGCAGGCCGAACCTTATGGATACCCACCTGGGTACGGCGGAGGCCAAACCTTACCCCCTCCAGCCTCAGGGGGAGGTGGGGGCATAGGAGGAGGAGGAGGAGGAGGAGGAGGAGGAGGAGGAGGAGGAGGAGGGGGCACATTGGGTAGAAGTAAAGGCAAGATCATGTCTGGCGGGGGCCCAGCAGCTCCAAATCCAAAGGGCCAGTCCAAAGGCTGCCCCAAAGTGAATGGCAACAACTCCAGTGGGCAAGGAGGATGGTGGCCTGAGTGCACTTGCACCAACCGGGAGTGGTATGACCAGGTAACACCTCTTCCTTATTGTGTATGGGGCTGTTAGAGGGAGGGTGCAGTAGAACACACACAATCATGCATCAGCTGCTTGGGCTGTGGACCATGGGAGAGAATTGATGTTTAGTATTCGTCTTGAGCTCTATGTATCCCATTTGTAGTCCCCTTCTATAGATGCAGCAGCAGAGCGTGAACAGAACAGGACTGAGCCAGTCTCACTGCTCACATGGAGATTATCGTCAGGTGTGGATTGGATGCAGATGACTAATGCTTGTAGATTTAACACACCTAGTGTTGTCAAAGCCTTAAGCAAGTGTAGCTACTGTAGGCCGAAACTGGTGTATTTTTATTGAAGCAGCAATATGCGTTGGGTGCCCAGACAAATAACCAGGATGACATCATGTGCTATCTTAGCCAATGTGTATGCTTAAACCGAGCAACATTTGAAGTATTTGTATCAAAGGGATGATAATAATTATCAGATACATACACATTTCTGTTGATGGCCTGTATTTATGACAGAGCCTTCCGAAATTAAACATCCTGTTTCTTTTCAATAAGAGAGAGGTATACTCTGACACTGCCTGTCCAAAGAGTGTACACATCCAGATAACTGCACACTCTTCATTTTATGCCTTTACTGCATCTACAATTGTGTGGACTTGTATTTCTAAGAGAACACTTGTTAAGACTGAGGTGGAGAGATGCAAGTATAAGAGACAGCAGGGTGGGGGAAGGGACACAGAGCATGAGATTCAAGAAATGGCATGTGCATCAGTATGTTTCTATGTGGGCTTGCATCTGCGCTAATCTATGATGAAGAGTGGAGCTTCTTTTACTTGATGCCTGATTGTGTTTCAAGTGGCAGGACATGGAAGTAAAATGGAGGCTTAGATATGTTGGTAGAATGCAGAAGATGCCTCACATATGCGGCACAGCAGCGCTGATATTAGCAGATTACCTCTGCTACAGCTATGAAGAGGCTTTTGCTTCATTGAGGCTCCAGAGATTGACACTTGTGCCAAAATGATCAGCTAATTGAGCTTATTCTATTTTCACACATTTCAGAGTTCAGAGCAGATATGATTACATAAGTAAGTGAGTATTTCTCTGATTTCAACATCCTATCAGTGTCTCTGCTTTATCCTCACACTGCCATTAACAGCCAATGCAGAAAGTATTGGTATTTGTGTCTATCAGACGTAGATCATTTTGCACCTTTAGCCTTTTACATAATGTTAATACAGCACAGTATAAACTGAGCTACTGAAGCACCTCTTAAAGATATACAAACATTTGAATTGATGTATCCAAAAGCAGTGTAAAGACCAGTCCTGAACATGGTTGTCATTAGGCCAAAAATTTACAGTACGGTAAAAAAGGAAAAGAAAAAAAGAAAAGGCCAACTGAGTGAGTCTGTAAGGGGGTGGGGGTTATGTAAGAAGAGGCAGTTGGTGGTTTGCTGTCAGTGAGCGAGTGGCAGAAAGGGCCCTGACACGGCGGGCAAGGCTCTGTCCAATGCGTCTATCCAGCATCTACATGGACATGGGCACTGGTGTCACATTCTGGGCTTCCTGAGAACAGGCATGGACCGCGAGGAGGAAAAAAACACGCCCACCTAACCCCCTCCTCGGATTCACAGTCACCATTGCTCATCCTTGGGTGGGAAATGTGTGTACTGCCCTTCCCCCCGTTACCTATATATGCTGCTGGAAAGCACATAAACACTGATAATAAACCTATTGTAATATTTGAGCTATTTTAATCATTTTGCTTTTGAAATGTAGTGCCGTCGAAAAGGATCTGAATTGGCTTTTTACATTGTAGTTGTCATGAACACGTTATACTGTATGTGTCTTTTGAATCTCTAACCAGAAGCAAAACCGCTGCTTCTTTGCTCTGTCACCTATTAATGACTGTGCTCCTTTTATTCAGATCGTGCTTGGTTAATTACTAGTGACTCCAGTTGGGATTATGGGAACACTCTTTTTCAAACAAGGGCTTTTGAATTGAATTCTGAGAGGAACAGTAACCCTGTCTATGGGGAGCTGCCTGTTTCTCTTCCCCCCGCAGGCTCCAATCTGTCTTTGTGTCTTCTCCAACTCTTCGCCGATGATTAGCTTTAAATATTAATTTGATTTTACTTTATTTATTACTGACCGGATTTGGTCCAAACATATACATGGGGGTGTGTGCTTGTTTGTACTTTAAGCATTTTGTGCAACATTTTCCCCAGTAAACGGAGTCAAATACAGGCATAACATGAGTCTTTACTGTGAGCGGGCTCGCCTCTCTTCAGACCTGACTCTGTAACATGTGCTGTGTTCATGTGAACTGGCGAGCTTGTTTTGCTGATACAGAGCGCCGCTTTTCCCAGTTGGTTTGCGTTCATGTGCTCCAGCCATGTGCTCCGGAAAATGGGGATTTTGATTTCGGAAGTTGGGAATCTTCTTTTATTCCGAGGCAGAACCATGTTGCTGCTTCTTTTTGACCATTTGCCAAACATTGGGTTTCATACATTATATCCTCTCCCAAACACTTTATTTTCATAACCCGCTGCATTGTCTGTGTCGAGCTGATCATTAGGAGTGTGTTTGGTATCACAGGCATGTTTTCTTCTGTTTTTTGTTTTTTTTTAAATACTGTTTATTGTTGCTCGTGTGACGTAGTAAACCTTCAAATACTGTGCTATAGCTGGCATATAGGTGGTTACAGGCCTATACTTCTTATGTCCATCTACAGAGATTTGACTTCGACCGGTTGGATTTGCCATTCGGGCTGACCAGTGGCGTATTAAATTGTGGGATTTACATGTGCTCCATGTCCAAATGTCTCGAGCTGGATCTCCTGCTGTGGTATTGAAATGCTCTAAAACCTGGAATATTCGCATCAGATCAAGGGATTTATCTAGAATCCTGTCTTGGATAAAAGAGTTAGAAAGATGTGAACTGAATGCTGAGGAATTTTCCACAGCCTTAAAGATTCACTTGTGATATAGTTACATATGTTGATGGTTTTTCTGACACTATTTTATAATGGAGCAATTTACTGGCTACACTAAGCTCACGACCAGCTTTATGTGGCCTGTGTATTAAGTAAAACTGATATAGTTATAGAATTACTTCAGCTTCAGCTTACATGAGTAAACTACCTGCTTGAAATTAGCCAAGAGTTTGCACTTTTATATTCTGATAAAGCCCACTCTTTTGGGGGGCTAAAAGAATGATCGCTTAATAAGTTACCCACAGCTGTTGTCCTGCATCGTTTACATGTGCTGTGGTTACCATAAATCAGGAAAAGGTACTAATGTACTGTAGTACAAAGTGAGACCACGAGACACGAGTCCTCTGTAGTTTTTATGGGCACTTAGATGGTTTTGATTTCTCTTTCAGGGAAAGGCTCCAATAAAAATGAAAGTCAGTTGGTCAGCCCCTTTGCCAACCAGGACAGTTTAGTTCTTGTGATGCTGTACTTTGATAATCTAGTGTCGTTTCATTTTGAGCTGGCTTTTATCTGCCCTTATTGTTATGTTGTAATTGTTTGTTGGGGATATAAATGCTGGCTCTCTGTCAGCCTGTCACAAGATACAGATGAGGAAGGGGAGGCCGTCCGCTTTGTTTTAAGCACTGACGTTTTGCTGATTACAGTAGTGGCTTTCCGGGATATGTGACTCCTGATTCAGCACAAGGACTGATAGATTAACCGTGGACTTTCAAAACAATGTTTTAGTATTAAGCGATTTGGCCACATAATCCAAACTCAGATTTAAATCTTGACTCGCTGTAAACTAAACCAGGATAAAAATTATGATTGACTACAAACCTAATTATAATTCTTTAGTCAATGGTGAAACATAGACTGTTCTAATGGCACTTTCATTCACTCACCACTATTCAAACTAGGTTGTAGTAAGCTACATAGTATTATGTTGTCACTGCTGCCCTTGTACTGAATTTGCCTGGCCTGCCAGACACTCCTCCTTTCTGTTCAAAAGAAGAACCTTCTGGGCTGCTGCTCACAGCTAGTCATTTCACGATTTTACCCACATCGGTCCAATCACGCACCAAGAGACGGAAGCCGTCACCTGTCACCACCACGCTCTCTACCAAAACATTAAAGATGGCGGTGTGGCGACTGATATACTGTTTTCTTCTGCTCTTTCGTCTGTTTTAAATCATTAAATCATGGAAAATATTAAATCCCCAAAACTGGAGCTAGAAACAGCGTTCTAAGCATTCCTCGTAAAAAGGACGTTTTTGGAAAGGCTTCCGGCCGCTTGTAACTGCGGTGTATCTAGCGTTGCTCTCATTGCTTGATGCCGTCTGTCAATCACGGCCACCGGGAAATCATTGAGATCATGCTTGCTCCCAGACTATTCACCGGAAGGTCGCGTGGGCACCGCCATGAATTGTGCCCGCAACTGTTCTCCTAACTGTTAACATGGAACTGGAGAGGTCCAGATAAAATCAGTTACTACATGAAAACAAAGCCGTTTTTCGGCCGTGCCGAGAAACGGTGCAGTGTTGACATGTTGGTGCAAGTGAACATTGACCATTTTACACAAATCAATCTACTAAACATCAGATATGAGCGGAGAATATTTACCCTCGTTCTCCGCTTAAATGAACGGGCTTTGTGCTCGACCGGAAGTGTCTGTACAACAGAAATGCCGAGACAAAGCAAAAAGTGGCAAAAGTGCGGGGCGGAATAAGGTGAATATGTCTTTGAAATATCTTTGAAAAAGCATGTAGTTTGGCAGGCCAGGCAAGTACTGAATGATAGAAACGCGGCTGCCAATCTGCACCAATGGCCTCTCCCATCACTGCCAAACATCCCCTTGATCATCACATTCACCACATTAAACCAGGTAGAGTCCTACTTTCTCTAAGCAAATAATAGAAAATTCTGTATATTTTGAATTTATTCTTTAACAAAAAAAACATTGTGTTGTACCGTCTTGTCTAAAATAAAACATACAACACAAACATCTGGTGCAACAGGTGAACGTACCCTATTCTTACAGGCCTGTTTTAGCAATAGAGAGCTAACAGCTAAGTGCTGCAACCCACATGCTACAGAAAAATGCACAATTGATTTGGTGAGGAGCGAGTCCCTAAGTCTCTGACTCCTCTTCATTTCTGTGGGGGTGTGTGGGTGCTCTCAACAGCGCCTTGAGTTGTTTCATTTTTTGCCTTTATATGTAAAACTATTTTGGTAGTCCTTTAAAATGAGGTTGGCAATGGTACATTGCAAAGCAATAAGGCTGTGGCTGGTACGAAGGAGGACCCTGTTTAAACAGCTGAGTAATGGCTATACATACATACATATATAGATATAGATATAGATATAGATATAGATATAGATATAGATATAGATATAGATATAGATATAGATATAGATATAGATATAGATATAGATATAGCTCCTTTAACTTTTCTGGAACTTTTGGGTCCATTATGGCATCAAGGTCGGATCAAAACTTGCCTGTTGGCCTTTAAGGACTATTTCAACATTTATATTATCATCATCACCATTTGAGAGACAAGTCAGATGCCTTTGATGCGAAACAAACAGCATTTTGAAAGCTCAATAACTTTTTTTTTTTTACAGAATTCATGTATTCATTCTTCTGTCTGCTTTATTTCAAGTGGAAGGGAAGTTCAAGCAGATGGGAGGGTTGCATTATAAATTAAGCTTATACCGTGTAAAAAGCTGACCATCTGAAAGATTGATGCAAAAATGTTTTTTACTGAGTGTAAATTTTACCCATAAAATGCAAAAGTGATGCAGCTGTTCTTCTTCAGTAGTTGTCCCCTGAGTGAGGGGACAAAAAAAAACATTTTTTCTTTAATTTTCCAAGAGCTGGTTCTAATTTATTTAAAACGAAGAGTCATTTGTTTGGCTAAGCAGTTTATTTTCTACCATGCAACTGCTTTGAAAGCCATCTCTGTCTCATGCATTATCCAAGTAACCCTTCAGCCATTTAGTCTGGCCGCTCCTGGTTTTTCAGTTTGTGTGTTCATTTTGTCCATATCCCTTCCGTCTTCTTCTCCTCCTACGCTCCTTTTTTATACATCGTACAAATCAAAGTCTTTTTTCCAGTGCAGAGCTGAGTATTGAGAGACAGTGCTGCAATGGTCTGGACTGGTATTTGTGTGTTATCAGTGCAACCGTTGTGGGGAAATTGTCAGACCATTAATCTTTTTATTTATAGTGTTTTTTCTTTGTTTGTTGACTCTTTGTAATTGACATGTCCCTATCTCGTAACTGCTAAGATTGTTCTGTTTCTCGTGCAGATGTATAAACAGTATATTAGAAATGACAGTTCCTCTCTTTGTACTGCTGAACTGCAAGATAACATTATCCAGACATTTTCTGGGCCTGTGTTTACAAGCCGATGCATGTTGGTCAGCAAAAGAAGCAAACATTCCCAGAATCCTCCTAAGCGATTCATTGTCCAATTTTGGTCATACTTTCTTTTATTATTACTTTCTATTTTGGACTACCTTTAGCTTTCTGGCTGAATAGGAGGAATCGGAATGCTGCGTTTTCACTCTTAATATAGCTCTAGTTTTTAATAGAAGCAAATGTTATATTTAAGTACATTGAAACATAAATAACTGAGCATTTATTTGTATTGTTTATATGAAAACAAAACTAATTCTGCTACAATAATCATGCATTATGTCAATTTAAATGCAAGTTATTGAAAAGCACCTTAAATCTGCTGTGACGTGCATTGGAGGCTGATAATGTAATCTGCAATCTGGTACATTTCTCTAAGGGGCCCAAGCATGATCATTTCCAGCTCACATTATTATATAGTAGCTGACAGTTGCCTATTTGTTTGTACTCTTTCAGTAAATACAATGTACAGTGTTATTTTTTTACTACTCTGTCATATATTTGTTAAATAAATGAGATGATTCTGGTTATTAGACTCAAAGTGATTTTGCATGATACAGTCATACATTTTGCCAGTGCCAAGGTTAAGCTCATCATTGGAAACCTATTATACATATTTGTGTAGCGCCTTTTTTTTTTTTTTACAGGACACAAGTCACTCAAAGCGCTTACATGGGGAAGGGTTTTGTTTTTAGTTTTTTTTTTTTTTCAACAGTCCCACCCACCCCTCTGGTGCAGGAATTTAACTTCCCATTCATTTGTCCCATAGTCTTTGACTAATTCAAATATGAAGACTCTAAAAGCACAACAGAGAAAGATTAGTGCAGTAACTTACGGCCAAAACGTGTTTATTTTAGATTACACTTGAAGATATGGCCGAATAGCTCTTTGGGGGCACAGCGGTTAGTGCTCTCGCTTCACAGCTAGAAGGTCTGGGTTCGATTCCCACCTGGACGGGGCCTTTCTGTGTGGAGTTTGCATGTTCTCCCCGTGTCTGCGTAGGTTTCCTCCGGGTTCTCCGGTTTCCCCTACCACTAAAAACATGCACAATAGGCCAGGATGAATGATGTGTGTGAGTAAATGTATGGTGGTGGTCCGTTGGCGCAGACGTGTGACAGTCTCCCCCAGGGGAAACTGAAGCTACAAACGTAGTTTACCACCACCGAGTATGGAGTGAATGTACAATTCTCTCATGTAAAGCGCTTTGTGACCATGTCTGTGAAAGGCGCTATATAAATAAAGATCTTTTTCTTCTTCTTCTCTTTGGGCTAGAAAGTTTCAGATAGGTAGCCTCTTCTCTCTCTTCTTTTTCTGCCCGTAACACTGGCATATAAAGATATGTATGAAATATGTGGGAAATTTACAACCAAAGCAGGTTTTGAAGGGTATTGGCATTGTTGTGCTCCATTGACATTCTCCTTATGTGGCACGTTTTATTTAGAACCCAAAATAACATCACAATAAGGCGAGGGGCTGCTCTGTGGTTAGTGATGTCATGTTACAATCTGCTCTGCCAAGGATCTGTCTTTGCTGCTGTTGTTTTTTTAGTATGTTTGGCTTGTTAATTGGACAGGTTGTGAAGTGCAGGGAGAGACATGCAGCAAATAGTCAAAGCCATGACTGTAACCCATGATGCTGAGGCGGGAAAAGTTGTGAAGCAGCCTTACAAACTCGGCTATAGGGGCTCATAGATATACCTTCAATAATATTTCTTAATGTGATGTTTTGGACTGGAAGAAAATGGCTTGTTGGCAGTACCGTTGCATCTGTTCAGCCTGTAATGAATGTAGACACAGTTGAGCAGAAAGATGAGGGCTCGACAGATAAGTACGTGAAAAAAAGAGCAGTGCTTTGTGCAGTGCAGACACTGCCCACTTCTTTTATGAATCAGACACTTTCGTTGTGTCAAATCATGAGTGATGAGGCAAACGTGCTGTAGCTTCTTCACCTGATCAGTGTTAAATCTATAAACCTACACTGTATTTCATTCCATTTTCCTCATCATAATTTTGCAAAATGCAGACTCCAAATGCAACAAATTTTATTTAATCATCATCCCAGGAACAACTGCAGTTGTATTTTTAAGTAGCACTTTTGAGTTGACCAACTGTATTAGAGTATATGACTTGCTGTCACTACTAAGCGGCACTGCACAGGGGTTTGGAGACGAAGCACAGGCGTGGATGGGAGAGGAACAGTGCTGTACAGAGAGGTGGGGAGGGGAGGGCTGTACAGGCTGCCTGGTTGCCATGGAGCCGCTCAGTCAGATGTGTGCGTTAGCTCCGCTTCTCAGCTAATTACACTGACTGCAGCGCGCGCACACAGGCAACTGAAGGCCTCCACAGTGACGTCACACACTCAGAGATACATTTATTTACACAGAGAGAAAGGTATTCACATGACTATCAATGTAAGTCTCAGTGACAATGCAGATAGACTCGTAGCTCTCCAAATCCAGTGCTTCAAATGATCTATAAATACCTGTGTTCCTGCAGATTGTCCGTCTGCTTATAAAACCCAATATAGGTCATTGTGGATTCACTATTCACATTTTCAATTATGTAATCAACCAAATCCAGGCGCCACATATGCCCACTAGAATATCTGGGCAGGGACAGATCAAGCAGATGGGAGGGGTCTGCGAGAGCAATGATGCAACTAGCCCTGCACCTACCGTTCATTCATGCAGTGTCCTTGTTTGAACACAGATCTGAGGGGTTCAAGAAAAAAAAGTCCTTCATGGTCCCATGAGCTGCTGCGGCTGTCACTTTGTACGAAAATATCGAAGTGTATCTGCCACATAGACGCTTTGAGGAATCTGAAGATCATGGCTTTTGATAGAAGAAATGCTCATGATGTTTTAGGTGGATAGATTAGACACTGTATACAGTATGATATAGTTTGACTGTGCACTGACATCATGGGTGGAGCTAAAGGGAGAGTGCCCCCACCCCCCTTGGAATTTGACTGACCATCCCATCGAGGATGGCGTAAAATGAAAAATATCTGGCTGACATGCATTTGACCTTTTTTAAAACCCCACCCCAAAACATCATCACAACTGCTGTTACTAGACATTCCCCGGACATCCTCCCATAGAAACTAATGCTGCTGGACCAGTTTCTTGTGGTTCAAAGCCAATTAACAAGCTAAATATAAACCACTACCAGCTAACTAGAGCCAAGCTTGTTTACCATCCGTCTTGTCGTTTGCCAAGAGTTTCATGAGCTGTCCTTGCTGGACATAAAAAAGCTTGTTCTGCTGCTGGAATATGGGCATTTTAACATTCTAAGTGCTACACTTAAGAAGCGTTTTGTCACTCTTAGCAGAGGCTTGGTATTTCTAACCTGGTAAACCACACCCACTTCTTTTCTGCGCGAAAGAAGGTGGATCTGGACACACGCGGTAAACAAGTGACTGATTGCCGGCTGAGGCCGAACCATTCACGACCGTCACAGTGAATTGACAAGGTTACGTCACTCGCTGCGCCACTGTGTTGTAGTTCAATCAACAGTGACACGTGCAGACGTTATTAGCCAAAACTAATCATGGGTGAAGTAGTTGAGGATTTTGCCTCTGCGTTCTCGTCAGGCTATATTCATTTCATAGTTTGTGAATTGGACTACAGCTGCCTGTCGTCACGTCCGCTAATTGCTGATTGGTTTATTTCACTGACAATCTGTGCGCATTAGGCCCGCCCGTTCAAACCGCTCCAATTGCTCTGTTACCAGACTAACTTCCCTGTGTGGAATGGACAGGGAATAGTATGGCAGAACCAGGCAATGGTATTTCAGCCGTGGGTGGATTTGTCATTGTCACTGCACTGATTGCACACGGGACACACAGCTTAAATATACTATGTCTACACTGTTGCCCCGCTGAGCCACAGCCACGTGGGGGAGACAAAGCCACTGCAGCTTCCCGTCAGCCAGCAGCTGGGACTGTCTGTGGGGAGACCCCAGACTGGCCATATTTTAATCAATACTGGACATAAGAAGACAACTTACCCGATGGTGCAAGAACATTACTTGTCCACACGACGGTGCCGGTTGCATTTAAGTTAGCTCCAGGGATATTTCATGACACTGGCGCTAATAGTTGAAGTGTCCTCTTTGTTGCATGTTTTCAATATATTCCTCCACTGCACATTGTAACCCATTTTGCCTCAATCTAGATGATATTGCACCAAAAAAAGAGTCCCCCATCATACGAGATGCAAACATTGGCTAAGGGGGCGGGGCTTTTGTACGTTTGTATCTCCATTGACCCATACAAACCTTTTAAAATCAAACAATACAAAAGGTTTTATATGGAAAACTTGTGTGTTTAGCATTACTCATCAAAATATTCCATAAAAATCTAAGGATAGAAGTTTATATTTGTCTTTTGCAATCTGATAGAGGAAGGATCAACATTATGTGTTTGTTTAGACCCAATAATGGTTATTAGCTTTTAAGTTCTTAAAACAGTTCATGTGTGTGATGAAACGTCTATCTGATCTCTTGTCTCACATGTCCTCAAAGTGTGGCGTCAGTATATTGGTGCCCTGTATTACAATATTACAGAAGCTTGTATTTCTGTTGTATCCATATTGTAGTTTTTTATTATTTTAACAGCTCCTGTGTGGCAGAATTGTAGGGAAAAGCTTATGAATGGATGTACAGTATGTAGCATGTGGGTGCTTCTGAGCAGAGCTCTAGAACTGTGTGAAGCCATGACAGGAGAGCGATATGCACTGCATTAAGGCATGTGGCAAGTGTCTTTGTGGGTCTTGAAGTGAAAATTAGACTTATTGTTCTCATTATACAGTATATACCTGTACATACACTGCATATTATCATTAAATCTGTAGCACTTAAAGAAAAAGTAGGAGCATTGCTTCAGTCAGTACCTGTGAATGCAAGGTGCTGCTGATATTAATTTTGTCCAAATCAAGCAGTATTCAAATCATCAAGAAACTTCTAAAATAAATCTTTGTGGGGAAAGACTTGAGAAAGAGGTTTACATGATAGAAAACTGCTCCACTGAGTACATCTGATTACAAATATTAGTGGTGTTTTAAAATATAGTGTGTAATGTATTAGGATTATGCTGGAAATTGATGCATTACTATATGAGATGACAGGCCATAAAATGGATAAGCTTCTATGGCAAATTAATATATAAATGTAATAAAGCTGCATTTTTATCCAGTGTCGAAAACGTCAAAATGGCAGCTGTTGCTTGTGTTGGGCTTGTGCCTCAGCAGTGTCACCGACTCCCGACTTAGGATTCAAAACACTAAAGAGAGCGAACGCAAGCATATCAGCTCTTAGCAACAAGGATAGCAACTAGTCAAGAGCTGTGAGGTAACGTGCTGCAGTGACCTCTGATGTGCACAAACGGGATGGGGGGAGAGCTTTGCACATGCTACATGTGCTAACTTCCAGGGGAGAATCTACTCTTCCTGATTGAGTCCCGTCTTTGTCGGTGCTCTGTGATTGATGGGAAGCATTGCAGCTAAATGGTAATCTGTATGATGTGCAAATGAGCCTGACCAGTAATACTCTGACAAGGCAATACAGCATTTGGTATAAATTATTCACCAAAACAATATTCAAGCTTACTTGAATTGCTTCATGGTCCTGGTGCTAACTGTAGCATCAACATATACGGATGCACAAAACCTAATTACACATCACTACCTTGCCATAGCCAGGCGGCAAAAGGCCCCAAGATGGTGATGCAATAAATGTCTATGTTCACTTTGATTTTGGGAGGGAGACGTCGTTGTCAATTAAATGAATACATTTTTCAGCAAACAGCAGAAACTTATCAAATATTATCTAATGTTATTTGTCCTAATTACACGTTAACTGTATCACACATGAAACAGTGTCATGATTAATCCCGCTCCTCTGAGTCCTTGAGGTCCCTCTTGAGTGTCTCGCTCTGAAAGCATGTTACATTAAGTACTTTTCCCATGCGCGATAGTGAAGGTCAAACTGTCCAGCTCATTTGGAGCTGCACAGCATGACAGGGAGGTAAGCCAAGCCAGAGAATGCTTTTGTGATATTACGTGCAGATGAAGAGGGGAGGCGACTGACAGCTGTGACGGGCTATTAATTACGCGTCTATGCATGTGTCGGGAGGCTATCGTTGGGCAACAGTCAGATCATTCAGAAACAAGGAAAAAAAAAAAAACTTAACTGTTTTGAGCTAATTGTGGATGAAGTTATTGGTAGTTGCTTCTTGCGTACAGTGAATGTTCAGATCCTTTTGCTGTTGTAACAAGAGAGAAAGAGCTGTTGACCTTTTGCGCTATGGGATTTTATTACTTCTCATTATTTTGTCTTTGTCGCAGAGTAAGGACACATCATTGAGTTTGTATAGAAGCTGAGCTCTTAGTCTTTGCTTCATGATCAGCCTTCTTCATTCGTCTGTCACCCTGACTCTTCTGTCTTCCATTTTGCGAAGAGGCCACAGCGTGAATGTGATGTTGGTTGCATGGTAATTGAGTAGGTATTGATTGGACTGCAGCGTGGCATACAGGAAGCCAATGAGAGCCGGAGGATCTGAGCAGGAGCACTGCCTACATCCCACATTCAGCAAGAAAAGAGTAAATGAAGCTGTTTAGATAGGAGAAGAGCATCATGGCCCCCCAGTGAGCCCTGTCTAACGGAGCCTGTGTGTATCATGTGACAGTCATATTTCACTGCCGTGTCACTACTGGATGTGAAGAGGCATGTCGAGGCACCTGCAGGGAGCCACTACCTTGGAAGAGGGATGGCAAAGTTGTGTGTTGCAATGTGTTCTGCATTGCAAAATGTCAGAAGAAAATGATGCTTCATTTTTTTATTATTTATATTAGGATGATTTTTTTGTAAACTATTGTAATTTGGTTAGTGTATGGGCCAATGTATTTAGGGATTTAACAAACTCAATATTGTATAACTTCAGATATCGCATAACATGATTTAAGCTCAATGTATTGCACAAATTGATTGGTCAAAGCGTTCATTACAGCTTGTATTTTATTTGAAACCTTTTCATTATGTAAAGGTAAGCAAATGTGTTGCTGATCTGCTGCACATGTGGCAGAACAATTTTAAGTCCTCTTAGGTTTGAGTTTAGGCTCTGACAATTTGCTGAATGTCTCTTCCTGCTCTTTAAAGCCTTTCACTCTGTGCGGCCTGGTCAGATAAAGCCAATGAGGAGAAGCATCCTTTAAAAATAGTTAAACTAAAGCACCTGTGAGAACTGCTAAAGTGGCTCAGAACAACGAGCTAATCCAGGCCTGTGCAACAGCACAGCAGCAGAACTGCGGTAAAAACCTCAGAGGTGAAGGAGGGGGAGGTGACTATAAGCCTGCTGGCCAGTACTGTGCAGCATTGTTGCCATGGGAGCACATTGATTATTTAACAATTTGGATGAAGCTTGTGCCCTGCACTTGCCAAGGTTCAGTTGTAGCTTCACTGTCCCAAGGGCTGACAGGCAAGTGTGATGTGGTGCAATAGTGTCAGTGGGACACTTGAGAGATCAGTAACAGACAGTGTCAATGTCATAGAAGAGAAAAGACATGGATTGTCTCATAAAGAAGTATACAGACAGATGGACAGTAAACTGACTGAGACAAAGAAGTTTTTCATCACTCCTCTTGGTCAGTAGCACTTGTAATGTTCACTTGCTGAGTGAGCAGTCTGGCTCACTGGCATCGACTGGAGAATGGCTTCATGTCATTACTTTACACATAATTATATGTGTTATTTACCCTACATGTACTGTACAAATACTAAACTCTCTAAAGGTGTGGATGGATGTGTTGCCAAATAAATCTAGTTTTCTGCACTGATGCATGGGTTGCGTGATGTCTGAATCAGATTGAAAGAAAAGCAAGTTTGCTCATTTTTGCTCTCAATTCTTTGACCAGGTTGTTCATTTACAATGTGATTGAGGGCCAGAATTAATTGTTTGATCTGGCATTTTCCTGTTTCTTTTCAATGTGCCTCACTTGTCTGATTGGTTTACATTAGTGTAGAAAGATTCTCGCCTTTGCATACATTTTAATGTGTAATTTTGTTTAGTTGCAAGTCAGCTATTTGCAGCCTTCTTTTTGTACTCTATGGTGTGCACCTCACCTTCTGAGTCTTTAGTCCACTAACCTACATTCCCCTCAGTCCCAGACCTAGTAACTTCATAACAATCTCTATTTGTTTCTATCTTGTCAAGTGATATCTTTTCCCAGTGAGATTGCAATTTCCTTTTGGACAATGGGTCCAAACAGGAAACCAAGAAGAAGTACTTAATCCTGACTAATCCAAGTTACCTGAGTCAATTGCTATACTCATGCTGAGATTACTGGGCCAGTGAGATTATAATCCATTTTTGTTTGCTCGTTATGAGAGATTCTGATAGAGGGATTACACTCAAATCCCTGACTGGGATAATATTGCTGTTTTCTTCATCTCATGGGCTTTTACCGGTAGACTGGCAGATCCTATGGGGCTGTGAGATTACTACACTGGTGGGACAGGTGTGTTTATATGTTCATGGCTTCATAGTGAATGTGCAGTTAGGGCAAGATGATTGTGACATTGTAACAGTATAATCCTCCTGAATAGGGTTTAGTTAAATTACAATGAGCAAGTTTATGAATAAAGGGTAAGCACAGAAAGGTTGCACTCACGGCCAATATGTGCATTATCAAGTATGATTGCTGCTAAAACGTGTAATTATGTCAATAATTACCTCTACTTAGCAAACTGTAAATGCTTCAAAACGAGCTATAAAACGTCCTCTGGGTGCCTATATTGCCTTTATTTGTTTAGCCATGTTTTAAACATAAATGTTGGAACCTGAGGTACGGTGGTCCCACAGTTAGCTCTCAGGCCTCATTGCAAAAAACAACATGTACAATAGCTTAACCTCAGGACCTGGGACCTTCCTGAAAATGAGATTCTGATTTTCAGTGGGACTCTACTGGATAGATGAAGGACAAATTAACATTTAGCTCTGCTGCTGTTACTTTCCCAGAACAATACAGTGGCGTGAGAGTGAAAAAGTATACCCTTGAAGCGTCTAAACATAAATACAAACTAGCATCTTTCAGTACCTGCAGATTACACATACACCACTGTGGGCGTAAACACATCTGCCTAAAGTAATAACTTATGGTGTTTATACATTTATAAAACAAGATTAGATAGCTACTTTACTAAATTATAAACACATATACCACATCTGCAAAAATACTGTGAAGTCTGGGAGTTGTATTGCCACCTGTCCCACAGATGTGGGGGGAAAATGTGTATTGGCTTCTTGGACACAGATTGTATCTGTCTACTCTGACACAGGGGTGAGAAGGTGAGGACACAAGTGACAGTTAGTGATTTTTCCCTCCATTGTTGGACATAAGGAAACATAAGGGCCTGAAGCAGCACTGTCAGCATTCCCTCTCCCAGTCTGTTCAGTCCAATCAATAATAAGTGGATTATCAGTGTGCATAATAAGAGCTATGCAATCAAACACAACCAGTGTGGCTTTGTACTTGGTACAGTATCATCGAACATGGACAGCCATGTATGTCTAAAAGCACATGATTAAAGAAGAATATTATTTACTGAATGTTTCTATACCAGTTTTTTATGATTAGAGCATATATTGCCAGAGAATATTGACTCTTTCTTTTTATGTGTTTTTTTGTGTGTAGGATTATAATTGGTGCATTTGTTGTGTGCTATATTGACCTCTATATTCGGCAAGCTGCTCCAGACCCCAGGGCTGAAGTGGTCCAGGGCTGGAGCTGTTTGGACCCCCCTTTGGAGTGGAGCGGTTCACTTTTGGCTGTTGCTTGTACAGGTAGAAGGTTGTAGCGCAGTGAAGGTTAGCACAGTCAGCCTCTAAAACACATGTTGTTTGTTTTATGAGGTGACTCCAGGATGCCAGTGTAGGGCTCTTAATGAGCATCGGTCTCTGTGCCCCAGTCCTCATTCGCGACTGTCACACCTTTATCCCGCCTCAGCCCTGTTCCCATGGCGTCTCAGTGCTGCGAGCCTCACACTCTCATAATATGTATCTCTTCATATTCACAGGCTAACCCTCCCCCCATCATCGTCAACGCAGACTCACTAGATGCAGGCCCTTATGTAAGTATCTGTTCTCTGGCTGTCTCTGTACAGTATACGTCTCTCCCGCTCACAGTCCCTCAGCAGCCGTGCATTCGTGTGTGCTCTACATGTTTGTGTGTAACGGGCCACGTGTCATGTGGACACACAACTTCTTTTTCATTTATGAAACTATATAGGGCTGCTTTTTATCAAAACATATACATGTGGAGGAAGTGGGTCAACACTGTCTATTGATCCAACAATTTGGGGATTTTGTTTGGTCATAATTGTGCCTGTTGTACTTTCATTCAGTTTTAATTTAAGTTGTTTGTTTGTTTTTATACAGGTCAATGGAAGTGATGGGATGTATAAATATGAAGAGATTATTCTAGAAAGGGTAAGTCTTTTAATTGTTTGCTCCTTGCTCATCAAAATTGTATTATTGCTTTCAACTCGCTTGGTGTTTCTCTCCACTAGGTGGTAGTAAGTAGCTTCATATTTTTTTCTTACGACATGGACAAAAAATGCTTCTATCATATTGTTTGTTAGAGAGAGGCAACTGTTACACGGAGACCATAATAGTATGTAATGTGTGATGTCTCATAAGAATGAGCATAGAGTAAGGCCACTGAGGCATAGCGTTTTATATAATCCTTCCTCATGCACATGTCATCAGCAGACGCCACAAATATGAAGTGCTGTTCTCTTCAATTGTTCAGCAGGCACCACTGCACTTGTCAGCTGTGTTTCAGCTTGTAGTAAAGCTATACAGTGTGGCTCTCATTATTCCTCCCACACTCTGAATCTGCAATAGATGTGCAACATACTCTGACCTCTGCTGTTTAGTGGTATCCAAGCATGCAGCGAAATAAACACAGCTAAGTCACACAAATGCAGCATCTGTGTGTAGCATATAGTGGTAGGGTCCAGTATACTTCAGAGCCTCTCAGTGGAAGCTTTCAGTCTGTGTCTGTCCTAATTTGTTTCGACTGTTGCTCATTAATTATAGAAAATAATAAAGTGAAGTCTTTTCTCAGCTGTCTTGTTTGCTGCCTGTCTCTGTGGCCAGGACTGTCAGATGCCCTGTATCCTGCATGCAGCACATCCACATGGCTGTGTTTATTTGCAGGGACAGGAAAGATAGGAGCATCTGTCTCCTCAGAGTGAGAACTTATGTACCATCCATCTGACTTTTCATTAGAAATTCTCTGTGGGACAGTTCAGCAACTCACAATTTAAAAAAAGAAAGTGACTTTATGGCACAGAGTGGTCTTTACTAATGGATTAGTTATGTTTGGTTCAATCATTTATGGATACCCAGGGATATGCAAAAGCTATGAAGTTTTAGTTTTTAGTCTCAATTTATTGTTGAGCAGGAAAATGATTAACATGGGGTCCTTGCTTTTATGCTTTGTTGTGTGTATTTTAATCAAAATATCCATTTTAATATATTTGCAGGGAAATTCTGGCTTGGGATTTAGCATTGCTGGAGGCATAGATAATCCTCACATTCCCGATGATCCTGGAATTTTTATTACAAAGATCATTCCTGGAGGAGCTGCTGCTATGGATGGAAGACTGGGGTAAGTTTTTAATTCAAAATTTTAATTCCCATGTTTTCAAACATCCTCTTAAATTCAGCTCCTTTTTAAACCCTCAACAGATCAATCATGCTTTACTTTACAACACCGTAATAACTTACAAGATTAGGTTAGGTTTCTTTATTGGCACCCGTAGGTAAACTAGAGTGCTGTGCAAGAGAGGCACGGTGGCACCGTGGTTAGCACTCGTGCTTCACAGCAAGAAGGTTCCGGGCTCGATTTCCACCTGGACAGGACCTTTCTGTGAGGAGTTTGCACGTTTTCCCCATGTCTGCGTAGGTTTCCTCCAGGTGCCCTGATTCCCCCCCACCACTAAAAAGGACTCCCCTATAAAGAGATTCTTAATCTCAGTCTTTAATAAATAAAAAGAGAGAGGCTTCTCATAACACACATAACTGTTGTAGTAATAATAATAGCATGCCCACTTGGCCTCACAGCGGAGATCTTATGGAAATTTCCATTTTATAACCAGGAGCATTAGCCATGTTTCCTGTAATTAACTGTCTTTCTAAGCTTTGAGATATAGGGTTAAGGTATTCTTAATCATCCTCTGCCTTTAATCCATCTCTCAGTGCCCCTGGGGAAACCTGTCAGTGGGTAGCTGCAATACAGCACCCAGGGACTTGTCAGTTTCTTGATCAGGAGTACCTACCTGGAGGATTAGCTAAATGTGCAAGTGGTGATTTTTTTGGGTGAAACCAGAGCACACGCAATGAACATAAACTCCAAAGAGAACACAGGGCCTGGGAATCAGACTCAGATAAGGCAATCGTGCTGCCATGCTGGCTTTGGGTTAGGTTTAAATGAATTACACATCATAAAATAAAATAGGTGTGTGCCCTCTTTCCATTCTATTAGAATATTCTATTACATCTTATAAATAATAATTTATTAGCATGTGTGTAATCTATATGTATAAATGCCATGCTCTTACACTTAGGCACCATACTTTTTTATCCTAGTACTCGGCTGATATTGTGCTTTAAAGCTAAGTGCTACCCACTAAGCCCAAGTGACATCTTTTTTATGTGTCATGACTACATAGTTAAGCAGTTTTAGTTGTAACTATCTGAGTGTTCTCTGTGCAGAGTGAATGATTGTGTGCTGCGTGTGAACGATGTGGACGTCTCGGAGGTGGTGCACAGTCGTGCTGTGGAGGCGCTGAAGGAGGCGGGGCCAGTCGTGAGGTTGCTGGTGCGTCGGAGACAAGCTCCACCTGAGACTATCCTGGAAGTCAATTTGCTCAAAGGGCCCAAAGGTATTAACAGTGCAAACATGATAAAGTGCATGTGGTGTCTCCTATCTAGTGCTAAATGATGTCTTTTGTTCATATGTTAAAGGTCTTGGATTTAGCATTGCTGGCGGAATCGGTAATCAACACATTCCTGGCGACAACAGCATCTACATTACAAAGATTATTGAAGGAGGAGCTGCCCAAAAGGATGGACGCTTGCAAACTGGAGACCGTCTGTTGGCTGTATGAAAATTTTGACATTTTGGCAATCAAAAAACTGTAATACAGTAGCTTCCCTGTAGCCAGCACTAAAATGGATTGGTACGACTAAACCAAAGACATAAGACACAACTTCATTACAGACGTTAGAGTTTCTGCGTCGCATCAAACAGTAGATAAGAAATGCCTGCTGACTGTGTATTTGCATTTTAGTTTTGTGACTCTAATGATGATTCAAAATAGGACTTTTTGTTTCCTTTGTGTGGTTATGGCAGGCTATTACCATATACCAGAGGTGCAAAATCACACTTGACTGACATTTTGGGCTGTATTGCTGCATTAATCATCAGAAACACATCAGAAATCCTGACAAACCTCTACCCACTGACGGCGACCCATATTAATTCTGTAAAACACAGAACACAACATATAAAGCTGTCTCCTAGCTGTAGAAATGAAATACGTGTCCTTATGATTCATTATTATGTTGGCTGGTGTAATGGACAGTGTTGTCATTGAAATCCTTATTTTTACCACCTCCTCTTGCCAATCAGGTGAACAACATTGTCCTGCAAGACGTGCGTCATGAGGAGGCAGTGGCAGCGCTCAAAAACACCTCTGATATGGTTTATCTCAAGGTGGCCAAACCCGGACCTGTACATCTGAATGACATGTATGCTCCTCCAGACTATTCCAGCAGTACGTATCTATGCCTTCCTATTACTTGGCTTCAGCTCATCGTCATCTTTGGGTACCATTTCCATGTACAATTTACAATGTGAGCACCCGTTTCTTTTTAGTCCTTCAATTTTAGAAACATGATGTGTTCTCTCCCAAAATTCAACACCCACTTAGTGTATATGGGTGTGTGTCTGGCCACACATTCCTCTCAACAACGACTTTCTCATCCTCCCACTGAGAGCTCACAGTTTCTCACATCCCACCTGCTTCTTAGAGCCATACAGTGAAGTTGCAGCACGTCAAATGTCCACAGCTACAGCTATTTGCTGTAATACAAGCCTGTAGCTATGGTTTAGATTTTTTTCAGTTGCTGCATTGGTTTACCCATTTGGGGTCTTCGTTTGTGGGTCTACATTGAAAAATAACAAGATATGTTTTAGTATATGAACCTTTTCGTGTTGTGCAGCGTTGTAATCATTCTTTTTTCCCTCTACTGGTCTGGCCCTCCCTCCAGCCTTCCCCGCTATGGTAGACAACCACGTCAGTCACAACTACATGGGTGCAATGGAGCCCAAGCCAGTGTACCCACCTTCCCAGGTCACCCCATCCAGGTACTCACCAGTCCCCCGGCACATGATGGGAGAAGAAGACTTCACAAGGTAAGTTGAGTTGTAGTGAACAGTTTAAGGTTAAGGCCGGAGTACATTTTGGCTTTTAGTTATTCTCTGTCTCCATTTGGGTCCACTTTGGACTATAACCCTGCAGTATAAAAGCTACTGTGTGGAGCAGATCTGTTCGTTTGATTATTTTTAGCCTCAGAGAATGGTGGCAGTACTTAAATTGCTGTGTGCAAAGAAAAGGCTTTTTAGAGAGTCCTTGTGTAACTCTTTCTAATTGTTATGACTTTGTTGTAAACTTTGATCTTCAAACCAAGTACTGGATCAGAAGTGGCATTCATAGAGACTTGACTGGAAGATCCCATGAGGCTTGAGTCATTTTAACCCACAGCTCTAGGGAGGAGATTCTATCCCACTTGTGTTTTGTGTGTGTGGATGCATGCAGGCTTTGTGTACTCAAGTATGCCTTGTTGACACTCGAATGTCCTTGTGCTAGCTGTCCTTGTCATGTTTGTATGTACATTGTACTGTATGTCAATTCTTTGTCGGTGTCTTTTTTCTGTCCAACACTGTCCAGTTTACTGTAATTCCTGTACCCACAGCAATGCTGAACCTATTTACAGTGTCATCCACAAACCTGGGGACAGCAAGGTGCCCCAGGCCCTCTACAGAAGCTTGTGTTCCTCCCCTGCTCCTTTGTGCCAAGGTCCTGTCCCCTTCTCTGGCAGGTACTAACCTAGTCCCTCATGTCTTGCTTAGATAAACTTCCGACTAGTATTTTTTCAACTGCAGTGTAGGCATCAGCCTTAATCACGTCTAAAAATCATTGAAGATATTTCTTTCAGCTGGTCGCAATGTAATTTTCAGTCAAATGATATCGTGTCCCCCCTAGTATTGAATATCAATTTATAGATGGATCCCAAAATGAATACATTAGAACACTAAAAACAGAGATGAGGGAAGGGATGCTGGCAATGTGCATTTTGATTTTAATTTCACCTTTCAGTCATTTATGTTTGCCTGTTTCTGTGCAACATTCTGCCCTGCATTCTTGTGCTGACAGCTTGCTGCTGTTTCTTACGCTATGACATAATTACTTTTTTCTCTCTAACAAAGTAAATCACACAAATGTAAGCTATTGACCTATTTGAGGCCAACTATAATAATAATCATCATCATCATAATATTAATAATAATCATAATCATAATAATAATTGTACTACTGATATATATTTATTGTACATTTAAATCCAGAAATGTCAGTGTACTAAGTGTTGAAGTTCAATTGCTTACACAGTACTTTGACTTTACACTTACAGTATTACTGTTGTCTTTATGGGAGCCGAATTGGATTCTTACCTGCTCTTTGTAACACATTGGCAGCACAACTCCACAGGAGAGAAGCCCAAACGGCTCCATACTCTCACAAGCTGCTCCCATCTGTCAAGAGGCACTGATCATTTTCTCTAGTTACGATGAGAAAATGTAACTAGTAGTGACTCCTAAAGGATGCTATAATATATAAGCCCTGCAAGCTTTTTACAGTTTCTCTTGTGTCCAGTTTAATTTAGTGCACTGACCTTTTTCATCCAATCCAGTGCGTCTGCCTTGCATCACCCCTGGATACATGTTTATGTGCTTAAAGAGCTGCTTTTATGTGACTTTGTGTGTTGTCCCAGAGTGTGTGTCGTCTCTGTGTGGATAAGAGCGAAGCATTCTGTACTTGCATACCTGCATGTTTAAAGGTATCTGCTAGTGACATAAATATGAGATAAATAAAGAGCTAGCTAAAGTCCTGCAGCTGAAGTAATTCATCTGAGCAATGGGAAAATCAGGTTTGCAAAGGATTGCTCTCATCTTCTCCACATAATAATGACAGTATTCACTATTCATATGCTGAACCAACACTATGACTCCAAGACTACCACCATTATGAAATTACTATTTGAATGGTCTCAAAGGCTGCCCTTATTTAGATCATCATATATATCAAATCATAATATAAAATATAAAACATTCTTTTCATAAGGTTAAGTATCCATATTCTGAAGTGCATTTTAGCAGTATATTAATCAAATCAAAAGAAAATACTGGGCTTAAAAAAATCAATAGATAAATAAATGTTCAGAGCATTTAAAGAAGACTACCTCTCATCTTTCAATTGTTTCCAATAAACAGATTAGACCTCTCATTTCCAGGACACATATAGTAAACATGAAAAGCCTGCATGCAGATACCCTTGTATTCAGTTGCATATTTTATCATTTAAAATGCACACTGAAAACAAATTGGGTAACCAATCACAAAAACAGAAAAATCCCAATTCCATATTTTTCCCTCACAGACACTTCAGGATATCAGTGAAGACACCCATACTAGGTTTCTATTTTACTCTGCAGCCAATTGACAATTCAACTGCTAAAGTAAGACTGGCTTCACATTGCACCTGTTGTCTCTAATCATCACAAAAGAGAGCCATTGTCTCTTCGGACACTGTGGCGGACAACTGGCTTGATCCCAGTCACAACAGATGAGTCTTCCTCTCCATCAGTCTGAGAGGCACATTGGCTCATTGGCTCCTAATCTCGGAGGTTATTTTCAATGGATGCCATAGTAAGCACACAGGAGCTGGATTGTCATGAGCTATGAGTCAATGGTGTAGCACATACACGAAGCCCCTTTGTAATATGCAGCATATTTTCTGTTTTTCATTTGATTTATTAACCCGGTTGTTTATTATGATATGAAGCTGCTATGTTACTTTTTGTGTCTTACTGCAGTATCCACCTTCACTCAACAGTAAAGCAGTGTAGTCTTTAGCACTGTGACCCTCTGAACCCCACATTTACATTCTTCAGCACGATGCAGTAACAAACAAATGCCAGAGCAGCAGGACGGTTTGACAATAAGAGTGATAGTCACTGGAGAAATGACTCAATAACTGTTTATGAAGTACGTTCCTGGCACGGATGAAAAGGCCAGCAAAGAGGATAGGCTCTTGACAGGAGGACTAAGTCCCATATTTAGCTAAGCTAACTTTTTCAGCTTTTGTGTTGTCGTAGTCCCTCATTAACAACATACACAGAGATATATTTTGTCATGCTTGCTCCTGTAGCATCAGTTTTCTTCTCCATAGTTGAATTTACTGGTTCCACTGATCTATAGCTCCTTAATTCTGCCTTTTAAAGGTGGTATTCTTGCATGTTGTCAATAGTGTTAAGTATAAGATGGAAACTTTAAAATGTTGAAAAGTGTTAATTTGAATGTTTTTTCTTTATCGTTGCTCAGAATGGGAATGAGAGACTTGGATAAAGTTTGCGTTCTGATGATTCCAGCTGTGGGTCAGTGTAGAACTGCTTTGCCTTCATTGTTTAAACTGGAACATGATGATTTCATGGGCATGTTAGGGTTAAATAACAAGCCTGGAGAGAGTTTTGACAGCTTCAAAAGGGGCTGCATCCCATCACAGCACACAAAGATGTGATAAACGTGGAGCAGCTCTAAGAGGAAGGCCAGGAAAGAGAGTAGCGGATGTACTTTTTACAATGCGCCACAGACACCATGTTCACGGTCAATATCTCGTCGTCCATGCCCATGGTGAGGATCCAGCCTGAGCGTGCAGTTAGAAAATGCTCTGTCGGAAGCAGCTCTGGGACCCATATCCAAAGGTAAATTACTGCACGTGATCGGGGAGTAGGTCAGTGGGGTAAACACTGGACTTGTCTTTTCAACTCTGAGTTTTTCGACAGAATGTAGCATTTATATTTTTGTACCAGAACACTCAGTGTTGTTTTGGGCTTTTTTGTGTGTGGGACTGTGTGGTTGTTCACTAAAGGTCTTAGGCAGATATGTGATGTATGGAGGATTTATGACAAATGTCTTTGTGCACTTAATGAAATAGATTTTGGCCTTCTGGGACTCTTCATCTGGATGTGAGTGTTCCACACATTTTCACAGCAGTCCTTGGTATGTGACTGAGTTTGGAATGCTACCTAAGCAGCCTATGATGGTCTTAACAGCAAGAAGGAGAGCCATTAGTGAGTATGAATCTCTCCTGTAGACCACATTTGGAGGATTGCAGGAGGAGGCCACTAAGGGGAACCATTCAGTACTTTGTGTTTTCTGAACGTTTGTCCGTTTGTGCTTAGAAATGTTCAGACTGCATATTTGTACGACATGATGATGGACGCCTTAGGTTGTGTGTGGTCTCAGAGCACTTTTGCCAGCAGTGATTTAGATTCTGTATCTTAAAACTATGGCTGTCTAATCTGCTCACTTGGATGAGTCATAGTTGCCAAAGCAGAGATCTCTGACTCTGTTGAGCACTGTGTGTGTGTGTTAATAAGAGGGAATGCTTAAGTGTGTGTATTTCCATAAGATGACAAACAAAATGCACGTAAGCAAAAACTTGGCACTGTGATTTAATATGCTGGCTTGTTGTGGTATTGAATATAAAGCAAAACGTTTCTTATTGATTATACTGTAGTATTATAATTGCAATGAATTGAAATTTTTAAGATAAGCTCATCTTTAAGCATACCCAGTAACCCTGAAGTTTGAAAACTACGGTTTCACTATTCCTGTTTTGAATATCTTTTTTTGTATGTCTTGCATTCATCCATTGCTTTTCTTCTGTCCATTTATTTGACAGGGAGCCCAGGAAGGTGCTGCTCCACAAAGGCTCCACAGGCCTAGGTTTTAACATTGTTGGTGGGGAGGACGGTGAGGGCATTTTTGTCTCCTTTATCCTGGCAGGAGGACCAGCTGATCTGAGTGGGGAGCTGAGGAGGGGCGACCGAATTCTCTCGGTCAGTAACCCAAACATAAATGCAGGCCTTTGTTTATTGCATCTTACACATAAACGTGCTCTGCCCTGGTTTGTTGTAGGTGAATGGTGTCAACCTAAGGAATGCCACACACGAACAGGCAGCTGCAGCACTAAAGAGAGCTGGGCAGACGGTCACCATTATTGCTCAATACAGACCTGAAGGTGAGCTCTTTTTATGTATTCATTTATTCAAGATGGGACAGTGCATGTTAATCAACGTTAGTCCTTAAAGTCCACATGTAAATTAGAATTATCCACAATGGCTAATTTTCATCTGTTGGAGGCTTATAGTGAAACTTAATATGGCATGTGAGTGAATGGCTCTGAGTGAATGGTAATGTGGTTGTTTTCTGATTCTAGAATGAGCTGACAGGTGACTGTATAAAACAACAATTCATTAGTCTTTTTTTACCTCCCCCCCAGCTGTAAATACTGTAGACCTTTGGAATTTCCTTCATGAGATTATGTAGCCAGAGGCAAAGGGTGGTGAAGTGTCTTGCCCAAGGACACAATGGTGGAATGCACTGATCAGAGCTGGTGCCCCTTTATGATTCTGTTGCTTTGTTTTTTCATCATTCGTTGTAACGTTGGCAATGTAACAATTGTCTGGAGTTATCAGGAAATAGATTTCAGTCAAGTCGTTGTTTGAACGTTTTGTATTACTTCCCTGTTCTGATGGAGCGACAGGTGAAACCTGATTATGGCACTGATTCAACATTCTCTCATTCATTTATTTGGGAAATTGTAACTTCAAAGGCCATTTCCTCCAAATGCAATTTACTCGTATGTTGTTGCAATTTTCCAGTCTTGTTCTTGACAATAGAAACTTCTGAACACAAACTGAAAAAAAAAAAACATTTCTATGTAAGATATCAACAAAACAAAGAACAAACACATTTATAATACATTTTTGTTACATCTGTCAGAATCTAAAGCAACAGACTCATTATGATTTAAAAAAAAAAGTTTCCCGTATTCACACGTGGTGTCTCACCTTAAAGTCACTATACCTTTTTTTTCTTGTAGTGGAACAAATTATGTTAAATGATGTCCTTTTTTAGTATATTGTAAACTCAGACATTTGTAGGAAAACATTGTCCATCTAATTACCATGAATTTGTATCAGTTTCATGAACTCTCAGGGTAGTTTTCCAGCATTTCTGTGACAATGACCTTGAAAAGTGACCCTGCAAGTTGTGAAATGTGCCTATGAACTCGTCCCTGTGAAGAAACGGGATATCACAAATATGTTAGAAAAGTTAGGAATGATGCTAACATGAGAGTGTTTCCTCTGAGGGAGCCCTCTGCCCCGGGAGCGGTGGTCGGCTGTGGCTGTGTGGGCGCTGTCCTCTGGGTGCCCGGATGGAGGTGTGGTGCTTCTGCTGCACCTCCGCTGGGTGTCCGGTGGTGGTGCCCTGTGGCTGTGGCTGATGTGCCGCTCCCGGTGCAGACGGCCAGAGCCACCTTAACCAATGGGCTAGCAGGGGCTGGAGCCCAGGGGCCTACCATAGTCAAGGGCCTATCAGAATTAAGGGGAAAAATGTAAAAGATGATTCGTTGATTTTCATGTCAATCAATTCACTTTGCGGCAGGACTAACCATATGCGATGATTGCGCTAAGCTCCTATACTGTATGTGCACTTGGAGTAGGCCCGCCCTACCTGGCCCAGAGGGATACATAGGAGTAGCAGGGTTAGGGTTTTTGTGGGATTTAGTGTTACGGTTATAGGTTAGCGTTAGGGTTAGGGTTTGCGCTGAGGCGAGGTGGGGGCCTACAATTCTGTTTAAGCCCCGGGGCCTATGGGTGCATTAAGGCGGGCCTGCAGACGGCTCCTCTGATGGCATTTCCTTACCTGGTTCATCTGTACCCCGACTCAGCACTACGTCCATTATCTCATCGTGTGTGTGTGTGTGTGTGTGTGTGTGTGTGTGTGTGTGTGTGTGTGTGTGTGTGTGTGTGTGTGTGTGTGTGTGTGTGTGTGTGTGTGTGTGTGTGTGTGTGTGTGTGTGGCTGCGTGTGTGTGTGTGGCTATGGGGAGGGGGTGGGGTGAGCAGTGTTGTCTGTTTGGAAGAGTGGGTGGTTGGGTGGGCGGGAACTGCTTTTAATCTGTAAAGCACTTTGTGTTACAACCTTGTAGGAAAAGCGCTTTATAAATAAAGTTTTGATTGATTGAACATGTTCTTATAGCCAGACCTGTGTGATCATTTCGTACCTGACAGTTTCGGCTACAACTGTGGCCGAAACTGTCTGGTACGAAATTAACACACAGGTCTGGCTATAAGAACAATTTAGTATCATTACTTGAAGAGATAATGATCCTAATCGGACAAGTAGGAATGAGTTTGGACCACAACTAACATAGTAAAGCTCTTTCTTTCTCCAGTTCAGCTTTACCCCCATTTAAAAAACTACAAAACTCATCTAAATGGATCTTTTCCCTCACTTTTTTTGAATTCTTTTTTCCATCACTTTTTAGTTGCTCTTTTGTGGCTTTTTTTTTCTTCTTCACGTTTTCAGCACATTTTTGTCGTTCATTTGCTGTGTTTTTGTCACACATTTATGTCACTTTTTCCGTCACTTTTTTGTCGCTCTTTTGTTGCTATTTTGACACTTTTTAATTGTCCAGTTTGGGTAAGGCCAAACTGAACAAAATGTGCTCGGCTCAGGTGGGAGTTAAAAGGTTAAATTAGCAGCTTCCTCTTTCATTGTTTGTAATAAAAGAAATCGGGTATAGTGCCTTTAATGAAGCAGACCTACTGGACTATAATCGTTTAATTTTGGAAAATGTGTCAAAGAGTCGGGTCTGGTTGGCGCTCGCGCAGTAATGAGGACAGTTCTCCTGATAGGCCTGCAGTCGCAGTATTCATGTTCTGGGGCTGCAGCTCAGCGCTGACTGAGGCGGGCAAACGAAACTGCTGTCCTTCCCTGTTCAGACGCTCTGACACCGCGGGGTGTACGGTGGACTCATCCCGGTGCACCATGTTGTTAACGGGACGGTAGGGGATCGCGCTCGTCCACTGCGTTGCCCTCGGACACTTTAAATGAGAAGTTGGGAAGCGCGGTTAAAGTTTGATCTGCTCCCCAGCCTGTGTGGATGGGGGATGGGCTCAGTACAACAGCAGAGAAGCCGCATGAACTCCCTTACGTTGGATAAAGAAACTAGCCGCCGACACAGGCAAACTAAAGGCACAAGTGGGCTAAAATAAGGTGAGACCGAGACACGGTGGGAATGAGAAGCGAAAGAGCGCGTGAAAGCGGGCGCTGTTGCCGCGCGGTGCGGGCTGGTTTCGGCTGTTACTGTTACTGTACCGGGGTGTTTCTAAGAGCCCTGCCGTGATAACCTGTTGTGCTTGGCTGGTATTGTAACACCCAAATGATCTGTAGGCCTGTCTGTGGCTCTCAAACGACCACAGCGAGGACAGTCCAGCTGTTGATGGTTCATTGACTCTCCTCTTAATATGTGCTCATTCATGTATTTCATGAAATAGCGCGTGCTCTTAGCAAAATGTTGCGCCTCACCCTACCTACACCTTTGCGGTGAATTAAGGCGTTAGCTTTCCTTAGCTACACAAAGATACATGGCCTACACTGGCTATTGTTGTCAGTGTGTTTCTGGTAATCGTTCACTGTTGCTGAAATGACTATACAAGCAGTATAGAGATTATAATTGTACTGCACTTTACTCTCCAAATCTCGATGAAAGACTTAAAGGTGTGGTCAGGCAGGTTTGTGTGTCAGTTTTCCATGTGACCTCACCTCAGTATCTATAATATTCTGCCTCAAAATGTGAGCAAGCAGGTCAGTGGACCTTTGAAGCAGACTGACACAAGCCTTGGTTGTGGCTTCCTATGTACAATGAGTTGTATCATTGTTGAAATTCTATGATTTGGTCAGTAACACAGCAAGTATTAAAGGAAATACATCTCAGCAGGAGAAAAGCGTAACTGGTAATAAAGAAACGATTACTGAGACTTTATGACTTGCTGTCTCACGTGTCAAACCAAAGTGACGTCATCCTAAATAATGATATGCTATATTACACTTACTTGAAGGGATCCCTTGTTCTTCAATCTGAATCGTGTTTTTTTTTAGCCAAACCCTTTGTAAGGCACTTATCTGTAAATGTAATGTCTAACCTCAGAGAACACAAACGAAGGGCTTGGAAATGATTAACTCCCTGCATCCAACCGCTAACCTAAGTTCAGTCGACCAGGAATCTCAAAGTACTGAGTACTTTGCTACGAGCTAGAGAAGCCCCAGTGTGTGATCTGATGACAGGCCTTTGGGAGGAGGAAGTGGCGGGTCAGAGCTGGTAGAAACTGGGCTCGCTGCCCGCGGAGTATTCCCAGGGGCCAGGGCTCAGGCATCCATAGACCTCAGATGGAAAGCCAGCGATGAGGACAACAGGAGGCCGCAGTCGAGCGCATGGGCTACAGAGGGAAGCCCCTTGTGTCTCAGTGGAGTCTTTACCCCACATCTAGCTGTGAGGAATTCAACTGAGGGATGTCCTGTACATCCACAGTCCTGAGCCTTTATAAAGGACATAATTACAGTTGCGCTTTAGCTTGTCGGAAATGGGAGGAGGGCTGCAGAGGAAATGTTAAACCCTTTTGCTTCTGTCAAGCAAACAAGTGTTTCATGTTGTCAAACTCTGACCTTTAACTCATGACCAGGAGTATGTCCTTGGGTTTGTATGTGTTACGTGTCTCTGCTTAAATTATTCCTGACAATAACAAATTATTGTATTAAATATCCATGCCTGCCTTGTTACATAACCAAATCAAAAGAGAAGCTGTCCACCCCCGAAATAAAGGAAGCTGCACAACTAATGAGGACACAGTGGGAGTAATGGGTCCAGAATAGTCCCAGCTTCTGTTGGCGATATCTTTTCTTCTCGTGTCACTCTAAAAATACCGACAAGCACTTGCAATTTGTCTGCTCAAAGTTCATGCTGTTTACTCATTACTCTTAAAATGTTGGATTACTTAAATAATTTGTCGATTTACAGATTTGTGGTTGCATTTATTCTCCGAGTAAAATCTTGACACTCTACAGCTGTGACTAGGGCGGCAGAGGTGCAGAGAGTAGAGCGGGTCGACGGTTCGAATGCCGCAAATGCACGATGTCGTCGTGTAATTGGGCAAAACACTTCACCCACCTTGCCTCCAGTGTCTGCGTACACTGGTGTATGAACTAGAGTTTGATTGGGTTACACTATATTGACTTATCAACAAAAAACGATACATTTTTGGGCCCGATATTTATCGTCTGTACATTGATTAGCATTTCCCCCCCAGTCTTCCTTTGAAAACTTAGATTTTTCACTAACGCAAATAGAGTTCCATTATATTCCGTGTTTATTGCAGCTTGTGTGGTATTTTAGGACATGATTATGCACTTTTAAAGTAACATGTGCAATAATCTATGTATCAGCTACACTTTATTAACTCTGATCTTCTTGAACGCCGAGTGTAACAAGTGAATTTCTCCTTTGTGAGATCAATAAAGGTTTATCTTATCTTATCTTATCTTTTAGAACTAAGGCTTACTGTCATCATTTACTGTATCTAGTATTGTTAGGGTCAATAATATCGTTCATCGCGATACTTTCCTGCCTCAATATATCGAACTTCAAATTTTGTTATCGTGACAGGCCTACTTTAAGTGCCTAAAGCAGGTAGAAAGGCGCTATATTATTTACATTGTTGTGCTGGTTTTTTGCATTTAAAAAAGGGGGTTTTGTTGAATTTTCTCTCAAGTCTTTGAAAAGCCTATAGCTTAAGACTGTTACCTGTTGTGACAGTTTCCACAGGTCTGGATACACTACAAGGATTTCAGGAATGTGACCGAGCGTAGTATTTAGCTCTAATGCCAGTGCTTGTCACACCGCTGTGTGTGTCACAGCGCCTAGGTTGCCTTTCAGGTTGTAAAGCTGAGCCATTAGTTTGCTCTTTCCTTTAGTTACTCCTTTGTCTTGTCCTTTGCCCCTCCTTCTTGGCGGCTCTTGTTCTGCTGCCTCCTGTGCCTCAGAGCCAAGTGGACTCGTCTAAATGGCTGCTTGTGTGTGTGCGTGTGCGTGCTGTCACCGTGCGAGGAGTGCTGTGGTGTTGCTCTTGGTTACAGGCAGTCAGGCGGTGTCTTGTTACCTCACCTTGCAGTGTCACTCTGTTGTACGGCTAACTCGCGGAGCTGAAACAAGGGCAGAGAGCTGGCGCCTCGCTCGAGGCACGCTCTCCTTTCGGTCAGTCTGTGTGTTTCAGCAGGGCTGGAGTTGAATGACCTTAAGCATGTTTTCACACCTGCTTTTTCATCTTTTTAACCGACTTAGCTGAATAATTTCTGTAGGTATAGTTGGTTTTGAGGCCACTGGTTGGACTTTACTGGACTTTGACTGTTTGTTCTCTACGTTGCAAGAATCACTACCAACGATAGATGAGTAAGCTGTGAAAGTGTGAGGTAGGCGTCCGCTGTGTAGCCATGCGTGATAGATTTTTTTATTTATTTTTTTCATGGAGAAGGAGAACCATTTTATTCTATTGAGCAGTTTTACTGGATCATTGTGATGGAGCATGTGCTGTAAAATGTGCTATAAAACGTATCTTGGACAGTTAAGGTCCTTTATACATTATTATTATACGACAATTGGACAACATTCTGTTAACTGTGGGAAATCAATCAAAAAACAAGATTATATGAAACAATACACAGCTCACATGCACTAAAACATCAAAACTCACACACAATGAGAAACTGCTCCATTATAGTGTCAATACCTGCCTTTGTGTCATCACGTGAGCCAGCCTTCATACTTGTTTTTCCAGCAGTATCAGTGTGTTTATCTAGCTGTGTGTTTTGGTGGCCTAGCTTGTTCCAGTAGCCTGGACACCAATCCCTCTGTGAGGCAGGTTAATGAGCACCTTCTAAATGAGTGCCTTTTGGAGCATGCATACGTCATCTCGGTGCTCCTTAACAAACTGGATTTATATCCATATGAATAATGGCCATGCAGTTCAAATTGTTTTAGGCATTTTTTTAAGAGCTTCAGTTAATCAGTCCATTAATTGCCTGTCAGTTTTTTTTTTTATTATTAATTGCCTGACATGAGACATTGTATTATGGATATGTGAGGCAGATCTGCGATAAACCATTTGATCCTGTGGTCATTAATCAACCTGCTGTTCTCTGGTTAAACCATAGGTTAAGTAAAGGCCAGCGCAGACCAGAATGCAGTGCGCCGCGGCACGTCATGTGACGCGCATTCAAGTGCGATTTCAACACACGCTGGAGCGCCATTTTAAAGGCTTTTCTCAAACCACACAGGGCTTTAAACACGTGATTTATACGTTTATTATGAATAAAATCAGTCACGTGTGTTCATGTTGAAAGAAAGAGAGCAAACATGGCTGTTGGTTAATAGCGAGTTGGCGACAGACAGGACTTTATCATGCTCCAAGTCCAACTGAAGAATGAGCCATGACGATGGTTACTCTGTCTCCGCTGCTCCTCTCCTTCATCCAATCAAACTTTACAGCGGCCTCCCTGTCCGTCACAGGCCAGAGACCCATCTGTTCAGCAGATCGGAATCGTGGCGCGTCACTGCAACCTCGGTGTGCGTTCGCTCATAGAAAATCATTGAGGCTTTTTGCCGCGCGTCAAATTGCCTTGGTGTGCGTTGGTCTTAACAGTGAGAGCTCGCCTGTTTAAGACATGGCTCATAATTGAAGATACGCTTTCCTTGTTTAAGCGGCACATGCGTAGGGGGGCTTCTTGACAAGTTATTGACAGACTTTTTCTTGTTTGTTTTAGAGTACAGTCGCTTTGAGTCCAAGATCCACGACCTGAGGGAGCAGATGATGAACAGCAGCATGAGCTCAGGATCAGGGTCCCTGCGCACCAGTGAGAAACGCTCTCTCTATGTCAGGTAACAACACATTGGGTTTATCATATAATCACAATAAAACATTTCCACAACACTGTATGGCACAGTAAGTAACCCCCATTCTTTCTCTAGGTTCAAAAGATCTGTGTCCGTCACATTAACATGAAGCGACTAATGATTTATTTAATAGAGTTTAAAAAAGAGTTTGAAACGGAATATTGTTTATTTTCAATACAAACACTAGAGTAAATCCTGCTTGATGCTGGAGATATTATAACAGCTTTCTGATGGTGTTTATCACCATGTGACCATGTATTAGCCATGTTTTTTACTACATTTTGTTTTCATTATTTTGCGAAAGAGGATTAGTGGGTTTAAAATCTTATTTGAACAACGCTTGATGGAACAGTATCAATAATTAACAAATTGGGGATGGGCATTTTATAGCTTATGGCACTATGAGACTTTGGTAAAGCTACATTTTTATAAACAGGGAACTACGTCTGAAAAGTAGTAAATTATTGACAGATATTTTTTGCATTCTTTTTTACCTCTGTGTGGGAGCACCACCGAGTAACTTTGGATTGTAATGTTGTATGTTGTCAGCCTTTCTATTTAAGTCTGTAGTCCCGCTCCTTGTCAGGAATGTAGAGGTGCCTGTAGGGTTCACTTCAGCAATAACAAGCTTAGACTCCTTTGAAACACTGACTTTGAACTAGCCCCCGTGTTACAATTTGTTGACCAATCCATAAATATGACTTCATTACATGTAATATTTCCTGTGTTTCTGCTGCAGTGCAATTAGGAAGTACAGTTGTGCTCAAAAGTTTACATCCCCTGGCAGAACTTTAGATATATTTTTTTTGTGTGTGCCATTTTTCAGAGATTATGAATGATGGCACAAAAAGTTGTCTTTTTTCACTCATGGTTAGTGGTTGTGTGAATCCATTAATGGTGAAACAACTGAGTTTATGCTTTAAATCATGATGAAAAAAAGAAAGTACTAAAATGACCTTGATCAAAAGTTCTTAACGCTGTGTTTTGCCCCTTTAACATCATCATGACAGCTTGGATTCTTTTGTGGTAGTTGTGGATGGGCCTCTTTATTTCCTCGGATGGTAAAACTGGCCATTCGTCTTTTGCAAAAAGCCTCCAGTTCCTGTACATTCCTGAGCTGTCTTGCATGAACTGCACATTTGATAGCCACTCCAGACATGGCCTTGTGATTTGGATTGTTGTCATGTTGGAAGGTCCAAGTGCGTCCCATGCACAACTTCCAGGCTGATGAGTGACTCTTTTCCTCCAATATTCTTTAATAACATGCTGCATTCATCCTGACATCATTTTTGAGTGGTGCACCGTTCATCACAGGCCATGTTGACTCCTCCAAATGTAACATTTATGGTTGTGACCAAAATGTTGAGGCTTGTCTCTGTGCTGTTTGGTATATTGTAAGGGGATACTTTGTGGCATTTGAGAAGTAATGGCTTTCTTCTGGTGACTTGGCCATGAAGCCCATTTTTGATCAAGTGCCTCCTTATTGGGCATCTTGAAACAGCTAACAGTCGACCTGACCGTGGTTTGGTTTCAACAGAATCCTGCATTTTCCGCTTAGAGTTTCAACACTGCTGATTTACACTCAGTAATTTAGATATCCCTTTTATAACCCTTTCCCATTCTATACAGGATGCTTACCTTCAGTAACCATCCAAACCTGTTTGTGTGCACTTGTGTGCATATTATCATGCCAAGATCACCAGGGTATGTAAACTTTTGATCAGGGTCATTTTAGTAGTTTCTTTTATCGTTATGATTTAAAAAGAGCAAACTCAGTTGTTTGCTTCACACAACCACTAACTATGAATGAGCACAACTGCTCATGTTATCTGACTGACATGGCTGTGGTATTGTTGATGCCAGCTGACCTCTAATCCTGCTAAACAAGACATTGAGGCTCTGGGTTGACCCGTCTGGCAAGATGGTCTCAGACTCGTACTTAACAGTTGGCTCAATGCTAAAGTTATTTTTGTTTTGTTTTGTTTTTCAGATAGCACTAAATACAGCAAATATTCAGTCAGATGTGATTTTTATTTTATGTTACCTGTCCGTGTCCACTAATTGAGAAAATGTGCCCCCAGAGCTTTATTTGACTATGATCGAACGAGGGACAGCTGCCTGCCCAGCCAAGGCTTGAGCTTCTCCTATGGTGATATTCTCCACGTCATAAATGCTTCTGATGACGAGTGGTGGCAAGCGAGGCTGGTCACCCCGCATGGGGAGAGTGAGCAGATTGGAGTCATTCCCAGTAAAAAAAGGTATTTATTGCTGCTGATAAATTCATAATGCAGATCGATATAGTCTGCATATTAAACCCATGTTATTTTTCAGAGTGGAGAAGAAAGAGCGAGCTAGATTAAAAACTGTCAAGTTCCATGCTAGGACAGGCATGATCGAGTCCAACAGGGTAAGTGTGGCAGTCCAGCTGCTGTCTGTGCTGTTGCTGCTGTTCAAGTGACTTCAGAGCTGCTGTTGTGCTTCCAGAGTGATGGCCTACTTCCCCCTGAGTGTGGGAAAGAGGCCAGCACCTGCTTACTGAAGCCCAGAGCACTCATGTTACTGTATAGGTTATACACAAGGCCTATGCTGCTCAGTCTCAGGGACCTATACATTAGCTTAATTGATTAGAACTTTCCACTCTCAAATTGTTTCCTGAGACCGCAGCATTTTCTTTGATTACAGTGGGTTCAGGAAATCTTTAGACCTCTTAATTATTTCAGCAGTGTATTTCCATGTGCAAAAATGGAAATATACAATTGTTGACTACCCTACAACAATATACAAAAAATAATAATTAAAAAGGTTTTAAAAAAATATCAAAGAATGTCATTGTCAAATCACATTTACCTAAATTATCACCCTGGAAAAGTATTTAAAAGTCTGAATCACACTAGTTTCTTAAAGGAATAGGCCACCGTTTTTAGATACTAAGATATGTTCTTACCTCACTTTAGACGTGTTAATATATCCCCGTCTGGTCTTTGTCCGTGCGCTCTGCCAGGCAAACGGAGCACATACGCAGCCTCTCCCATATGTCACATAGCTCCGAAAAAGCTCACGATAGAAGCTACCAAGCTCTTCCACGTGTTCCCTATTTAAATAAAGTTACGTGAAGTGTTTTCATGCGAAGTATATTTACACAGAAATGTAACATGTCGATTTTATAAGCAGATAAAAAGGGGGACTATATTGTGAGGCGTAATGATACGAGGAGTAAAACGTCCGCGCAGTAACTCCTAAAGGTTATTGACGGAAGTGAGCGGGGGAAGTCTTTAGGAGTTACTACGCGGACGCTGTGCTCCTCGTATCATTACGCCTCACAATATAGTCCCCCTTTTTATTTGCTTATAAAATCGACATGCTACATTTCTGTGTAAATATACTTCGCATGAAAACACTTCACGTAACTTTATTTAAATAGGGAACACGTGGAAGAGCTTGGTAGCTTCTATCGTGAGCTTTTTCGGAGCTATGTGACATATGGGAGAGGCTGCGTATGTGCTCCGTTTGCCTGGCAGAGCGCACGGACAAAGACCAGACGGGGATATATTAACACGTCTAAAGTGAGGTAAGAACATATCTTAGTATCTAAAAACGGTGGCCTATTCCTTTAAGTTATATCTAAATTGATACATAATATTGCACATGGTATTGCGCATAACAAGCTATTCTGGCTCAAAATGGTTTGTTAGCAACACACTAATGCTAAGCCAAGTAGCTTTTGCCTGGAGTTTATGATATGGCTCCACCTGGCACTTTCATCAGTGTTTGCTTTGTCAATTGTCACATTTGTTGTACCAGTGCCACCTACCAGTGCGCAGGATACGGGTTAGAGCAGGCGAGAGGCACACCTGAGGTGCCAATGGAGCGGGATTTAAAAAGGAACATATTATAACACAGGCTGGAAGTTTTCCTGACAATGTAGCAGCTAATACTATTGAGCAAGTCCATGCCTGGGTTTGCAGTGCTGCTTTCAGCCAGATAAATATAACTGCAACAGGCAGATTGGATACTTAATTTACACGGTCAAAGGTGTTTGTGATAAACTTGTCCATAACCTCTATATTTAGGCACAATGGCACAGGCAAACACAGGTTTGCCTGTGTTTGTTTTTTGTCTTCCAGTTGCCCCACGATTAAAAACATGTTCGATAGGGTCCAGTCTGGAGTTAGGACTACCCAAAACGAGATTCTGAATCTCAGTTGCATTCAATGGTTAAAAAATGTCACATAAATAAAAATATAAGCCTAAGTGAATGAAAAAAGGAGTTAAGACCTCTTGAACCCACTGTATACATTATGATGTGGCAGACATGTGCAAAATGTAAAAAGTTGTTAAAGCTAATCCTCGTATTTACTGTATACGCCCTTCATTCCACCCATGATCTGTCTCGTTTCCATTTGTTGATGTGCATTGATTTTTGCATGGGTGTCAAGTACTTTCATTGAAATTCATTTTTTTGTTTTCGCCCTGTTATTGCTCCCTACCCCATTCTCACCCCACACTGTGACGAGCAGCCCGTCAAAGTAAAGCGCAAAAAAAGCTTCAACCTCTCACGCAAGTTCCCATTTTACAAGAGCAAGGAGAATATTGTGCAGGAGATGGTGGAGTCTGAACGTGAGTATCCACTGTGTGACGAAGGGCGTGTTGTTTCACCTCTCCCTCCACGCTTCATGTCTGTCTCTCAGCTTCACTTTTCAGAGATGGTTTGTCTCTCTCATCCCCTCCTTTCCGGAGCTAACGGCTCACATACAAGCTGGCCTCAGTATGTGGGTCTTTCTCTGGGTCTGTCTGCAGGCTTAAGAGGAGTGGCTACTGGTGGTTTGAGGAAAGCTCTTATTTACTAGACTCAAAACACATTTTATCTCGTAGAATAGTTGCGTTCACGACTTTTCTTTGTTCATGACCTTTCTTTTAATTTGATGTTACAATTTCAGCTGGAGGTGGGTCTATGTAACTATGGGCAAATAATTTTTTTTTTTTTTAGGGATTAGGTCCAAATCTTGTGGCTTTAAGTCCTTTCAGGTGACAACAAACGCGCCTTTGTGATTAAATAATATCACCCTTTTAATTTCATTTTAATTTAAGAGGCTACAATGTCACAATATCAGAGGTTCTCCGAAAAGCACATGGCGACCTCCACCAGCGGCCGATAATCAGGTGTCTGCAAAAGTCCGATGAGCGATATGCATTATGCACAGTTTCCCCACGTGGTTTCCCCCTGGACAATAAGATCAGGGCTGTCCTTCCTCTCCCCTATCTTTCACATTCAGCAGGGTTCCACACACATGAAGAGAGGGCTCAAGATGTCATAAAGGGCAGCGAGTAAAAGTTAGGATGTGACTGGAGCAGGTTAAAAACAAACCTCCGTGTTCATAACGATGGATGTTTTTGTCTTGCGGCTAACGACTAACACAAAATAAAAATTAAAACTAGTGCAAAGTTTTGAACGAGCCTGTGCAAAATAGGATCAGCCTGTAAGTAGTCAGTAAAATACTTGTGTGAAGTTAGCCCCCCCATAGTGTCCGATTCCCTCATTTTTTGTTTGGGCACACAAAATGTGCCTTTTTTGCTATTCTCAAATCAAGTTTCCGTAGCAGATGTTTTACAAATCAACCATTATCTGGACAGGGCTGTTTTGAATTGATGACATTATTATGAATACCACTACATTGATCATAAAGTTAATCTGGAAACATGGCAGTAACTTTTATTCAGAACATTTTACTTAAAACATTTGCCGGTCATCTGCTACTCTGTAAATCAACGACGAGCTGCAGAGGCATCTGAGAACCTAAAAGAACCTAGTGAAGACTGTGTAAAATTGTTTGAGTAACACAGTTCAGCTATTTTGTGTCAATTACAACATGTGCACAGCTTGTAAGAGATTTCTTTTTCTTGCACCACAAACATTTTGTGTACTTTTGAATTGCAAGTAAAAAATTTAAGCTGCAAGTGGCAACATTTCTGAGAACCAAAGAAAAAAGTGTCTTGCAATTTCTGTTTTTGTGCAATCTATCTGGGCCTAAAAAAAACATTTTTATAACTGTAGTCGGGTCATATGAATGAAATAATCAGGATGGGGCAGAAAAAATAACAAAAAAATGCGAAAATTCAATTTCTCACATCATACTTTACCTGAATGTAAAATATCAGTAATGAAGGATGGACCTTAGAAAAAAATTTATGGGTCCAGTTGGCCCAAGAGAGAGAAAATAAAGACTGTAGATACTGTAGAAAGGTTTTTATTTTTTGACAATAATCACACACAAAAATCCAGGCGTTCATTTCCTCCTTTTAAAGGCTTTAAATGTGACATGCAATGTACCATTTGCATTTACTCTCCATATAATAATTAGAAAAATAAATTGTATGTATAAACCGATGCTTCTCCATACATTTGCTTAATGTTGGCACAAATGGCACATTACCTACAATGTGTTCTGTAAACACAAAACAAGATGGCAGCTGACCAGGGACACATATTATTGATGAAAAAGTAGAAAAAATAATATGAATCCCTGATCAATAACCAATCAATGATCAATAACTCAAAAACAAAGTGCGCATAAACGCTCATTTTGTTTTGTGCACAAACGAATGACACTATTTTGAAGCAAATCGGACACTGTGGGGCTAACTTCACACAAGTTTAAAACATTTTATTGAGTTGTTACATGTTATTGTCATAACATGTAACCTCACAACCACTGGCGTTGCCCCCGGGGCAGGATTCACATCCAACATGATGACCGAAATTGATGAGTTATCTCTTCATTTGTGCGGGACCCTGCTAATCGTGAAAGTAAAAGACAGGGAAGAGGATGGACAGTGCTGATCTAATTGTCCTGCCAGAAACCACGTGGGGGCACAGTGCATATAGCCCATTGTCCCGATTTAGCATTTACTAATAGTAGGGTGTGTAAGATTTTAGTTTAGTAAGTAAATCATAAACATGATCCCATATGTGTTGAGATCTTCAACTCCAATATTGGTCTGGCAGATAACATTTGTAAAGTTGTTTTAAATCACAGTAAAAAAAAAAAAAAAGTCAAGTTGTAAAACTTTTAGGTTTACTTTTTTTGTCTTAAGCTGTGATCCAACAATCAGAAAGGAGAATGATTCCATGAGCATATCTTCCTTAAAGTCTGGTGTGAACATGTTCCCACCAACTCAGGCCCTGCAGGGACAGTCCTCACCAATATTTCACACCTTTTCCTTTACGTGTATTTATTTGCGGACAGTAACTTGGGCGGCAGCAGCTGTGCAGTGTTCATAGCGTTCTTGAGCCTTGCAATTATGCACAAATGTTTTAAAGTCCCACTGCTCCCGCCAATCGGTTAAAATATTTGACACCAAACCTACGCTCTTGAATGAGCCCCACACTTACTGTATGGTTGTCAGATTATGTGGCTAAAACCTTGCAAAACATAAAGAACGTCTTTCCTGCTTCTACAACCCCAGCACCTGTCCCCAATCAAGTCCTAGTTAGCACTAGTGCAGGCGATCCATGCTTTCAAATCAGGAATGGCATGTTCACATACAGTGCAACTCGTATTATACAGTTTAAGTTGTAATGCCTTTTTGAAACCACTGATTTAACCGAAAGCACCGTGTTGAAACTTCTTGGTAAATTATCACAATAATATAAATATTGCAGTACTTAAGACAGTTATGGAATATCTACGTAGATCCAGTATTTACAGAGAAACCAAACCAGGTCGAAACATCTGCATTTTGACATTCAGGGCCGTCCTTCAAAATGAAACTTTTTTTTTTAGATATTTGATTTGACGTGAACACAACTTATTGAAAGGTTAACTACAATTGAACAGATATAGCGTTACATGAACTGACAGCCACCACACGCCACTCCTCTGCCTCTTCCCCAACTCTTGACTAACCTCTTCTTCTTCCTGTCTGCTTTCTTCTCTTGGTCTCTGCTCTCACCTGTCGGGACATCTAGGACTTCCCAGGGTTAAGCGATGACTATTATGGATCAAAGAGTTTGAGTAAGTGTGCGGCTGTACTACATCAAGCAGCTGTCCTCTTAATCTTGAGAAAACAAAATGATTTGTACCCCACAAACACATGTGTACTTTACATTGTTGTTTACTTCATATGGCTCCCCAAAATAGGCTACACGCATATACATATTACATATTTTATACGATTTCATGACATATTTATAGGATTGCAGTATTTCTTTGCACACATCACGCTCAGGTGGTCAGAGAATTATGTTATATCCCGTGTGATCAACCTTCAGTGACAGTAATTTCCCTTTTCTTGACATAAATTCCCGTTATTATCTTGGCCAAAGAAAACACTTGGATTCTACGATTGTCCCTTAGACCTGAATTTACCAATTAGTGATGTCGAACAGAGGGTGTACTTGTTTGTACCTAAAACCGCTTCCCAAATATTGCTGTTGCATGTCTGTAAATATTTCCTTTTTAGGCCTAGATGTTGAAAAAGACCCTTCCACTTTTCCTAAAACTGAACTGAGTGCTCATGGTTTATTTGCCTCTTGAACTTTGCAGAATGCCTGACATCCAATACAAGTGACAGTGAAAGCAGTTCGAGTAAGTGGCCGTTTTCTTTTAGATTTTTTTTTTTCCTCCTTCCTCTTTATTCCTCTCTACACACCGAGGTACTGTCTATACCACTTTGATTTAAAATGCTGCTGTTGTTTTTTTACAGAGGGCCAGGAGGACACGATTCTTTCTTATGAACCAGTAATTCGACAGGAAAGTAAGTATGGTACTGAGCAGATTGAGGAAACATTGAAAGTTTGAATTCAATTTCACTGACATCCCCTTTTATTTCAGTTCACTACACGAGACCTGTAATCATACTAGGCCCAATGAAGGACAGAGTAAATGATGACCTAATCTCCGAGTTTCCCCATAAGTTTGGCTCCTGCGTACCTCGTAAGTTGGAGTAAACCGTACATGTTTTTTTTTTAATTGCTGGGTTCAACAGGGTTATGACATTTTACTTTGTCGCAGACACGACACGTCCAAGAAGAGAGAACGAGATGGATGGTCAAGACTATCACTTTGTGGGCTCAAGGGAGCAGATGGAGAAGGATATTCAGGACAATAAGTTTATCGAGGCAGGACAGTTCAACGAGAACCTTTATGGAACAAGCATCCTGTCTGTCAGAACGGTGGCTGAAAGGGTAGGCCACGGCAATCGTGTTTACTTGATCCACTGTGTTTGCTAAGTTTGCTCTATTTACATGTCTTTGTGTTTCAGGGGAAACACTGCATTTTGGATGTTTCTGGAAACGCAATTAAACGACTGCAGCAAGCACAACTTTATCCAATTGCCATCTTTATTAAACCAAAATCAATTGAAGCTCTAATGTAAGGTGTTCATTGTATTTAAGTATTTGTTCAACTTGAAACATACGAGAGCTGTGTCTGATGGTTCTGATGTGTTTCAGGGAAATGAATAAAAGGCAGACGTATGAACAGGCAAATAAAGTCTTTGACAAGGCCGTCAAGCTAGAGCAAGACTTTGGAGAGTATTTCACAGGTTTGAAACATTTTCACACATTCTCCTCCACCATTTTGTGTCAAATGCACCAGATATGAGTGTGTTTTGTTTTTCCAGCTATTGTACAGGGTGATTCACTAGAGGAGATCTACAACAAAATCAAGCTTATCATTGAGGAGCAGTCTGGCCCTTACATCTGGATTCCCTCCTCAGAAAAGCTCTGAACTCCTTGTGGTCCCCGTCGAGCAGAGCCCCTTCTTTCCAGAGACCCCATCCATGCCCCTTTCGCCTCCTTTTGCAGATATGTTTCATAACAAGTTTTAGTGTCATCATTATGTTAATCTCTAAATGAAAAGAAGTCTTATCACCATTACTGTGACTGTGCACACCCTGCATGAGTTTCTCAACAAATCCATTCAAGACTGGAAACTCCATTCCAAAGGAATTTGTCCATGAAAACAAAGGGAAAAGGAATAATCCTTTTGTGAACTGGGACTGAGTGAAGATCCAGAGCGCTTTACTTTGTGTGACATTAGGAATTCAAAAAAGCTGCAGGGTAAAGAAGCAAATCATACCAAGATGGAACTCTTTGTAAATGTCCATGAAATCTCTCAAGACCAGAAGTAAAAACCAATAAAGGTGTTTTCTATAGACTGGATTAAAATCGACCTCTGCTGATGGTACTGTGTAAGACGTCATCCTATTGTTTATAATGGGGAGAAAATTAGCTGAGAAACTGATCTATTTATCACAAATCAGCGTGCTGTATGGTCGTCTTTCTGTGGTGCGGCTGGAAAAGGACCTTGGATCTTGGACGTCGAATCATAAGGAAGAATTATGTTAAATCTACATTTATATTATAAAATCACAAGATTTAATGCTAAAATCCTAAAAATTTTACTACATATTAAAAACTATACATTTACACTTCACTAGAGTTGTCAATTTGGAGGGCTGTTAGGTTTAAAATGTTTTTGTTTGTTTTTTTTTTTCTATGTGGGGTATTTTTTGCTTGTGGTTTTTAGCTGCTCTGTGTAAAGGTGGGGGTAGAGAAGTGTAACCGGGCTCTCTGCAAAACACCAAAACTGCCTTACATCAAATACAAATTCTGTTTTGTGACTACCTGTTGTCTGTAAAGGGGGTTGTCCACAATTCAAAAGGAGCTGAGCGCACACCTCGGCTGTCCTTCACTTTTATGTTTTTAAACTGCCAATAGGGGCCTGACTTGAGTGCAATAGCAATGGAATGTGTCTTGTATGCGGGCACATTTTTCTACGTCTTTCCTGTGTAAGAATTGGCTTTTGGATTACAATTTCAACAGACTTGAGCCTCCTAGCTTCTGTTATGCAGCAGATCACCCTTTTACACTCTCTGCCTTCCAATAGATTTGAATGGTCACATGGTACTGTCCAATCTGCCAAAAGTCGGTGGCCTTAAAACGGGTAGAACAAGACAATAATTGTATTGGATGTTCTAACAATTAAAGTGTCAATATAACCAGTTCTGAATTGTCCCCTGTCCCCTACCAAACACTAAAGATGGGTTCGATTCAACCACTATACTTTGTCCATCTTATATTTATGACTCCTACTCTGCGGTTTGTGGTTATTGAATCATTGTGTTGACCTCTTGAATCTTAGGCAAGCTCGACTGGTTTGCAAATGAAAAAAAGATCTCATTTGTAGTTGTAAGACATGTGGAGCTGGACACGGGGTTCACTTTTAGCTGATCAAAAACTTTTACAGGTCATTTGGTTATGTGTACAGCTATATGTATATTATATCATCAGCAAAATCTTAACCATGGGTGTCAGTAACACAGATGACAGACTTCAAATGGCATTTTCTATCCTCCAATGCAGACAATGGCACTGTATATTTTAAGTGTTAACATGTAGAAAGGCACATCTGAGCCACTGAAGGAGAGTTCCGCTGTTCATCTTTCCTCCTCAGATTTATGAAGAGTGCACTGGAGTTGTCCTTTGAGAGTGAGACCTCTGGGTCCTCCGCTCTCCCTCCCCACAGAGCATCTGCATCTGCAGCATTTTCTGAACAGGTGGACCACCTGCCAGCCACCACTGCTTAACCAGCTGTCATTACCTGTGTCAAAACTAGAGTTCAGGGAATATCCGAAGGGAACAGAGCCATTATAAACTGCAGACTGTTTTAAAGGGAGTGGCGGTGTACAATGTAAATAAGCCCCTCAGCAGATCCCCATCACCTGTGCTTCATGCATGTGTGACTCAAACTGGGACACTTTTATAGACCGCAATTGTCAGGTAAGTAAAGTGGAGCTACTCTTGAACAAGTCAATGCCATTCAAATGTGCTGTATTGTTGCTGTTTCTCTTTAAATGCCTATTGGAAAACTTCACTATTCAGATGGGGATCTAGTTTCCTCAACTATGGCCTGTGAACATGTGACTATTGTGGAGCGTGTGTAGAATAAAACTAGGAATATGACTGAAATTTAAAGTCATTCAGAGACGGAAATCTCCATCACAAGTACTAGAAACAATGATCAGTACTTATAAAAGTTTTATCACTGGTCTAAGTTAAAACGCAGCCAACTGTTAAAAGGTGTGTTTTTTTATGCCTCAGTCAGCCATGTCAAAGCCCAAAGAAATGGATTTCATGTTGCTCTTTCCATTGAGGTTTGGTATAATGATGAGAAAAGAGTCTGAATGCCTCTGTGTATAACTGATAAAGGTCTATGTTGAGAGAAGTGACATGCTTTTATTTATGGGGGGGCGGGTCCTGTTTGTACTTGGGGAATTGCGTTATGTTAAAGCACATAGGTGCAGTAAGTGCTTGCAAACATCAACCCTTTGATTGTACAGTAGTCCCCTTCCTGTGGCCGCAGCTGGTACAGCCTATGGGACACTTGGCCTCAAGGTCTTCCCTGTCCTACTTATGAGGAAATACAGTCCTGCAAATTTTGTTTGGGTTTTATTTTGGGACTTGACAAAAATTTATTTGTTTGAAAATAAAATGTGACTCAGTTATCAGATCTTGATGTCCTTGTCATTCTACTTCTGTCTGTGACTTTAAGTGCATAGAAATTTATAACTATAACGTTTACATGAAAAAGTAAATACACTGGCCAACTAAAAACCTTACATATCAATAACCAAGGTTAAACAAATAGAATAGAAAGTATTGAATCACAGAAACTACCCCATAACACTCTGCTTCGCTTTGTCCAGTCTGTCCAGGATTTGCGTATAGAGACCAGACATCTGTTGGCACAGATACAATTCAATGTCAGGTTGTATTTTCTGCTTTGTTTGGTCAATGAGTCTGTACCTGTGTCTGGTAGCTCTCCTGCAGTGAGCCCAGGTGCTGCACAAAGCTCATGGCGAGGCCACACCACCTCTCGGCCTCTGGGTACTGAGTCAAGCTGTACAGCAGGATTCCAGTATTCCAGGCTCTAGTTAACAACCACAGGATCTCCATTTCTGGAAAATCTTCTGGCTACACAGAAGAGCAGGAGCAAGGTCAAAGGAATATTAACCAGCATCAGCGTGGGCACCTGAGCCAACTGAGTGAATGGGAATTTTGGTGACTTCCACCCCATTACTCATTGCTGCCTTTAGAGCTTTGCAATTGTGAATTCTAATGCCTCTCAATCTGTGGTTTGCTCATAATTTTTCCACAACTGTTTAATCTCATGCTTTTGCTTTGATCCAAAAATGACATGCTTTCAAGTAGTAACTTTCTGTCAAAGGGAAATATGAACTGTCTCTACAGCAGGGTTATGTCCCAATAATTTGATGTCTTTTTCACAGCTGAAGCTCACCGGCAATGTGACTTGTACAGCACATTAACATTCAAATTGGCAGGAAGGGGGTGTTGAATGGAAGCATCTGCTAATTGAAGTGGGGCTAAAAGCCCATTGATAAAAAGAGCCTGCAGTACAGCGAGCAGGAATGGAGTGGAAGAGAGGGGGTTAATTATACGGCAGCCGCGGCGTGTGATTGGTGCTGACTCACTGCAGCTGCAATGATGGACAGAGCCTCCTCATAGTAGTCCCACACCTCCTCCAGTACATGGGCCTCTACTTGTGTCACACCGTTTGGTAGAGACAGCTTAATGAGGCTGTGAAGACACTTACTGAGGAGAGACGCACAGACTTTTAACCAAACGACTACACAAAAACACATGGCATACTCCAATCACACCCAGTCACACCGACACATTCATACATGAGCAGGTAGGGCGAGTATCTTGCTCATGGACACCAACGAACTATGCAAATACGTTATCAGGTATTGAACCTTCAGGTTTATCTTTCAAAGTAATACCTGCACTGGGACCAGTCGATTTGTGGTTGCTTCTTATGCAGAGAAATGGCAACTCTCAGGGCCTTTTTACACAACAGCGGAAAGTGAGCTGGAGACTCCATGGCTAACGCTTTGTGGAATAAAAGTGTCAATATCATGGTTATAAAAATAAGACATTCCTTTTCAGATACCTGCAACAGTTTCAAGCACTTTGGTCTCAATGTTTTCCAGCTCCAGCACCGATTCTAGGACAGTTTCGATTCTCGGGTCGCTTAGTTTTGCACGGGCCTCGAACTCATACAAGAGCAGCAATGTGTCGGTGGGGTCTGTCGGAAAGCTCCCTTCAAAAATAAGCCAGAGGCACATTTAGGATAAACATGAATTGTAGACAAAAACAACATCGTGTGATTCAATGTATTTATATGGATTGCAGTATACAAGTAGTTTATTACCAGAGGCTTTCAGCGTTTTCCAAATCTCTGAGCAGACCTGAATGTGCTCCAAAGCTTGAGTGAGCTCTTCAGCCTGGAAACCAACCATGACTAGTTTTCTTTGCTCATCATCGCCATCTTGTGTTCAAAGTATGGTAAATACTCAGACAACACATACACCAGCACAAGGGTTTGCAGGGGTGTAGCACAAAATACTGGTCCCTTCATAAACATTTTGGTGGACCACTACAAGGTATTGCATGTTCTTTGTGCAATTTTGAGCGATACAAATATCACCTCTGTGTTGCTCTGGGTTTCCTCAGCACTTATTGGTATAACAGTTCCCTACCCCTCCCAGGCCAGAGACGCCCCTGATGGTTTGTCACCTATACTACACTGGTGATGCTAAATGATTGAAAGCTGAACACACAAGGGGGGCATACCTGGGCAAAGTCAGGTGATCTCCTGCAGAGCGCCAGAGAGGCTGCAGCAGCCATGAGGAGACACGTCTTCTGACCCATAAGAACGGCACGATCAGGAGGGCACAGCTGGGAGAGCTGGTAGGACAAAAGTGAAGTATTAAATCCCATGTCAATGTGGCAACCCTTAACATGTCCGTGCAGGAAACAAACTGTAATTAAATATTTCTGAAATGTTAAAGCATCAAAGGACAATAGTAAAAAGAGCTGATCATTAGTATGTTTCTATAATTTAACGTAAAGTGCCGTCCAGTCCTTGTTTAGAGCTATTGATCCACACCCACCCAGTAAACATATTGATCCATGCGGCGGCTACAGCTAATAAGAGCACTTGCCTGGTAGGAGAGCACAAAGAAATCCCTCATCCTATCAGGGCTGCCCTCACATTGTAGGGCCGAGTTCCACGCTGCACACAAGAACATGCAGATTATTCAGCCATCCAAAACTCCCATCTCCGTTTTAAACTGACGTTGATACCAATCTTTCTGAACCAGTTGGCTTCTTCTGTCTTCTTCTCAATGGTCAAGTTTGGCTCGTGTGAGATTTTCTGCAAAGCTAAACACACGATTAAACATGCACCCCAAGTGTTGTAGTTGTACGTTCGGTATCACGCACTTACCCATTTTTAAATACGGCAGCAGAATGTCCAGATTTACACTTCTAGAGAGAAAACAATCAGTGCCAAAGATCAATACCATTTAAATGAATGTTTTATATTCTGTATCAGTCACTCACCTCAGCTCCTCATGGGACCTTTCTACTTTGGAGAGCACAAGTCGAATCAAGCATCTATAAAAAGATGAATGGAAACACTGATGCTGACCTCCTTTATTTCACCTACTAACTGTGTTATACGGAGACACACTTTCAGAGAAGTGGGGAAATATAGGTCAGTGGATCACAGAGGTGTTTAGGAAACTAAAATAGAGCCTTTGATTTGTCAGCATGTTATCCTTTCCGCCTCACCAATACATAATATCGTTTTAGGGCTGCAAAATATATGGGTAAAGTATTATTAATGAAATATCAGCAGTAGCAATATCCGAAGAAATAGCAAGAAATCAAGAAAAAATAATGTATAATTGAGGTCTTCCATATTTGAGTTTTCACAATTTTTTCTCTTGGTACAGCTACATTTTTTTTTTGCCTTTTTCTGTGAGCAGCATTTGTGGCTTCTGTTTTTCACATTGTTTTACTGGATACTTTTGTACATCTTTGCCGTGTTTTTTGTGGGGTTCGGTGGAATTTTTTACTGCAGAGAGTCCATAATGGTCCTGCTGAAAAATGCTATCCAGGAGGTATCCAGGCAAGACTCACAGCTAAGCCACACATGCCTTCTATCCCTACTATTGTTCTGGCTAATGGACTTTCACTGGAGAATAAAACAGATTATCTGGAGGGAGCTGCGCAGGAGGAAGAGGAAGGAGGAGATGGAGCTGACCAGTGCAGGACACCACGCTCTGAAACAGGGACAAAGGAGGTGCTGCACCGGATCAGAGGAGACTGAAGGCAGCCAGCCAGGTTTCCTCCGGGTGCTCCGGTTCCCCCCGACCTACAGGTCAGGTCGGCCCACAGTTGCAGCGGCTCAGGACTAACACCTGAACTATTTTCTCTCATTACTGACCTTGAGCACCACCAGGCCTAGATCAGGATTAATAGATCTTACATTTCTTACATACATTTCTCTCTCTATCCTCATTTTCCAATCTTACAGACTATCACAAGGAATTGACGATATTTTCAATTGTTTTTTTCTTTTTTGTATTTTAATAGGTGATTGAGTGACATTTGTGAACAATCAGATTTCTCAAATTCATCTGGAGGGCAATATGAGGATATATGCTCAGTGGCCAGACGTCGTCTACCCCTGCAGCGTTAAACCGTTGTGACATTGTTCACAGAGACCAATGTTGTTAACTTGTATAACTCGCAAGATTAATATGCCAAAATTGCATACATACAACATATATTAAAAAAAATAATTGTGGATCGCATACAGGCACCAACACTCTCTCATGTGTCTCAAATCCTAGAAGGCCATACATGTGACCTTTAATCACATTTTCCCCTAATGTTTACAAACATGTTGATTACTAACAGCATAAACATGACAATAAACAATAATAATCCCTACCTCAGAGCCGCAAGGACCTGTGCATTATCTTGGGAGTTTTCACACAAAGACTCCAGAGCTTTCATTGCGGTGTCTTCTTGTTCATTCTTTAACAAAAAAACAACAACATTGCTCTGATGTTGCTTTATTTGAACTTGAGAACTTGAGAAAGATCTCACCTCTAAAGCGATCTGAGCAGCCAAAGTGAGGAGAGACACGGTAGCGTTGTCAGAAACCAGAAGTTTGTCATCAGCGGTCGGTCGAGTCTTTGACAGATGTCCCATTGCATTTATGGCCTGAGAAGCTTTTACAATATATATGGCATGAATCAACACACATGGGAAATGTAGTGATGAATCTCACGCTTAAAATACCTTTCTCAGCATTGTTTTCCTGCACGGCAATCTTATAAACACTAAACTGAGTGAAAATACTATCTGGATCACACCTCTCTGCCTCTCTTGCTGCCTCTTTCGCCTGGAGAATATATTATTCTAATTTAAAAATCTATGTCCGTTGAAATATTACAGCAATACGAATGTGCACAACCTTTTCTAGCTGCTTCAAGTGCAAGAAACAAGAAGCTCTGTTTCTCTGCAATTTAGCCAAGTTGGAGTCCATCTGTCCTGCTTTGAAGAAACTTAGGGAGTAGTTGTACCATTGCAAAGCTTCACAATAAGTCTTGGCCTGAAATTTCATAACAATAATATGGCAATCTTATTCCAAGAGAATATGTATTGAATTTGTAGCAACCTGCACATACCTCAAAATGCTTTGTTGCTTTATCCCATAACAAAACATGTAGAGTAGACAGGGCTTGAGGAGTCAGCTGTTTACCTGTATAGTGTCCTATATGATGTACAGAGATGATTTATTCTACCCTGTTGCATAAGTAGATATTTCATAGAAAACAATGTCTTTATATGATAAATGTATTTAAATGATTAACCAGTGATGATATCCTCAATCTTCTGTTTGCCCAGGAGCTCTTGGCCTCTCTGCAGAAGCAGCTCAACGTGGAAAACAAGAGCAGTTCCCAGATCAGGAGATGACTCAAAACACTGACACAAGCGCTTTAGAAACGTAAAGGCCAAGGCCTCTCTAGAGAAACAAACATTTTAAGTGTATGTTTTAGTCAAAAAATGTTTTACATCTTTGCCACAGTCATTACCTTTCATCTGATAAAAGTAATCGGACAGTGCTCAAACACACATCGAGGGGAACGTCTGACTGTAGCATTTCATCAAGCCCTGAAAAAAAAGTCAAGCCGATCAGTGGGTGCAACTCATGACACAGATACACAGCATATTCTGATGTGGTCATAACTTTTGCATCTGTTTGTTTTACATTATTTCATGGCTAATCTGGAATGAGTAAACATACATCAAGTATACATATAAAAACTAAAGGTAAGACATGGAAGAGCAAATGTGACTGAATTAAATGAGCTAAATCACTAACCTGCTCTGATGTGATCATCGGAGGCACCACTTCTCTGGAGTATTCTGATCTTTAAATACAGACCAGACACGCTCACACATTCCTACCAAATCAGTTAAAAGGCACAGCTGGTAAACATGCCAATATGCAGTTGCAAAAATACTATTAAAGCACCTTATTGGCTAAAGTGACAGCATTAAGAGCCTCCTTCTTAAATGTTTGACAATCCCACTCCAAGTAAACAGTCGCAAGAAGTCGCAAAATGGTAGCCTGTTAGAAAAAATATCCAAATATAACTTACACATTCTTTTGAACAAAATGAAATAATGAATAATAATTACCTGGACCTCAGATCCCGGAGAGTATGTTTCATTCATTTTTGCAATGCCATAGCTTTGGCTTCAAAGATACATTATTATTTTACTTTTTGGGTTTGTTTAAATGTATGTGACGATAACCAACAAATGGCTAAAGAAATACCTTAGCCAAAAAGAGCTTTCTTCATACTTTTTCAGATTGTACACATCCACTCCAAAGTTGTAGCACATCAGTGACAGGTATGCAGTCTGTGTAAAAACAGCTACAGTTCATATACCTGAACTCTGTTTTAAGTTCATATATTTTTGTGTTACCTCTTTAGGTAGTCGCGACAACATATCTTTGCATCTCTTCATGTACACCACAGCGTCAGGATTATTGCCTTGACATATTGCCTGCATCATCAAATACTGTATAATATAACAATTTGAGTCTTGAAAGTTGTGTTTTGTTAGGTCTAACACTTCACAGTATAAGGCAATTAGAATTACACTCTCTCAGGTGATATGGCAAAAATAAAAACATCCACGTTAAAGCTGCTGTACGGTGCATGTGCACAGCTCACCGACTCGGCCTGGTATGACAGGATGCGGAGCAATTCCTTCTCCACGTCCCCTTTGGATGAGTGAATCTCACCTTCTCCATCAACTCGAGACACTAGTTGACTATACAGTATTTCCAGGCTCTATAATAGATACAGCACATACAGGAGCAATCAAATTATATTCACTGTTTTATGAATGGACTTCTTATTCTTACATCTATAGCCAATTTGAGAAACCTGTCTGCCATTTGGGGATTTTTGCAATCTAGCCAGGTCCGCCCTGTCTTACTTGCCATCTTATGAAGGTAAAAAGACGAGGACAACCCAAGAAATCAGAAACAAACGCTCATACTTACATTGATGTCATGTTTACAGTTCAGTGGAGTTTACTGACCAATATCTGTTTGCGAAGAGTGCCCTCTGCTGGACTTTGAGGCTCACAACCATACAGAAGAGTACAGGCAACATGACGCACTGGACAGATAGTAACCAAGGAGAGAGTTATGGGCTTCAAACGTTTTCATATCATTGTCAAGTGTCTAAACAGTTCAGACCTTTGGCTTTTTGATGTTTGCCAAGGCTGTTCCCCACATTTTTAGTAACTGCCCAGTTCCACAGCTGGACAGCGCACTCTTCAAGCTGTAATAAAAAAAAAATGCACTGTGTGACCGTCTGCTGCAAGTTATAATTATTTTGATGCCAGCATAAAACACGAGCAGAAATGGCATGTTCTGTACCTGTGGATCATTGATTTTAGGCAGGTCTTGCATGGTGGAAATGTCAAAAAACAGCCTCTCTATAGTTTCGTCATCCGGCTGTTGCATTAGCAGTAGTTTTTCTGATAGACCTAGAAAGATAACAAAAGATCTCATAGTCATAGTCATTACCCAAAAAGTGAATTATATAGTATTTTTCTTTAAGTAGTATATTATATTTAAGCTAAAGTAAACACATGTGTTTTTCAGACTTTTACATTGTGGCAAATAGGATAACGCTAGCTGTTTGCAGTTTAACGTTACGTCAGTAAAACGTACTGTATTCCATATTTTATCACAAATATCATCTTTAGTTAGTTATTCTACGACGACATAACCATAACATATGAACGTATCAAAAAAATACATAGCTGTTACATTTGACAGTCGTTGCGATTTGCTCCATCTTGAAGTCTTCTCAAACCGCGCGAAAACTGAGCATTCCGCCCCGCCCACTTTTGCCACTTTTTGCGTTGTCTCGGCACTTCCGTTGTACAGACACTTCCGGTAGAGCGCGAAGCCCGTTCATTTAAACGGAGAATGAGCGAAAAATGTTTTCCGCTCAAATCTGATGTTTGATGTGAGTAAAATGTCCAATGTTTTGTGTAATAAGTGATTTTAATAGTGATTTTAATAAGTGGGAAATCCCACAGTTACCATGGAGATCGGCCATCTTTGCAGCTGTTAGCATACATGAACTAAAAACAGCATAAAAAGTGGAGAAAAAAGCTGTGGAACAACTCTTGTTAGCTGCTGAGTTACTGCTGATAAATACATCTAACACACTGGTGTCCAAGTATTTCCCTGTGAACAATAACTTCAGTATTTTAACTTTTAAAATCTGCATTAGTTTACAATTGCTGCTAATCCCATAATGCTTAGCGATAAGACATCACATTCCCGAACTCTGTAGCCAATCAATACGCTAATATGCTAATATCGGCACCCATCTACATTTTGTCATATTTTTATTGGCCAAAACATAATCTGAAATAACAGAAAAGCCGTTTTTGCTGCAAAAGAAGGGTCTGCCAGCTATTTAATACAGGGGTTCACTTACTTATTCCACGTTGTGAATGTCTCGGGTCTTTCTGCAAAATATCGTAGAAAAAAAATGTCTATTGATGATATCACGTTGTCCAGGCCCTGAGGCAACAAAATAGCCCCACACCATGATTCTCCCTAGACCATACTTCACAGTGGGGATAGGGTTTTGATGTTGGTGTGCTGTTCCATTTTTCCTCCACACATGACGTTGTGTGTTCCTCCCAAACTATTCCAGGAAAAATGGAACAGTACACCAACATTAAATCCCCATCCTCAATGTGAAGCATGGTGCAGAAGCATCATGGTGTGGGGGTGTTTTGTGGCTTCAGGGCCTGGACAACCTGCTATCATCAAAGGAAAAATGAATTCACAAGTTTATCTCTTGTATTAAATAGCTGGTTGACTCTTTTGCAGTAATAACTGCTTCTCTGTAGTTGCAGATTGGATGCTCACAACGATCAGGAAGAATCTTGGATCATTCCTCTTCACAAAACTGCTGCAGTTCAGTGACATTCAGGGGGTGTACTTACTTATTCCACGCTCTCCTGTGAATGTTTACATGTTGTGGCCAATAGAAATATGATCAAATGTAAATGTTTGGGTGGTATTAGTTTAAGCAGACAATGTTTATTCTTTCTTATGATTTTGATGAAGATCAGACCACATTTAGTGGCCAATTTAGGCAGATGTGAGAAATTCCAAACAGTTCTTACTTTTTCTTCCCACTGTATTGTTGCCACAATGTAAGAAAAAAATATTTTTATAAAATTGCCCTTGAAATTGCCCATATACATCTATGGAGAAACATTGAATCAGCGCATAATTAAACATGTTATTGTGAAGATTGTTGTTTATTTTTTTTCTCCAAGGTGAAGGTTTATTATATGTAAAATTGGCCCAAAACCTGATAATTGAAATGTTTTTCTTTTGCCTAGTGTCTCCCTTTAAAGCGGGAACATCTAAATATACACTATATACACTCTATGGGAATGTAGCACACACCCTTACAAAGGTACCTACAATTTTGCTCAGCGCGGAAATAGACTTTATAGACTGTTGAAGTTAAAACCTATGAACAAATTATATAGAAGACTTGCTAAAAGTACAACAAAGAATCCAATTTATAAGCAATATTAATTTCATCATAGGACTTCACGAGCCATAGAGTCATAGTTTCCTTCCTTCATGGAAGTGTCAGTTCAAGCCGAGTGTCAGTTCAAGCATTATAATGATTCAACAGAGTAATATGTACTCTTAACCACCAATTGATAATTAAAATAATTGTGTAAAACGTTTGCATATTTTCCTTACTTTTTTTTTAATGTTAAATGGTTGGAGTAAAATGTTGAAAATCAATTCTACTGTGTTTTGTCTGTCATTTCATTTCTGATCGTCTTTCATTGTTACCTACTCCTTTTGAGTATTGGAAAATGATAATAGAGAACAAATTACTGCTGTATATTAATACCAAATAGAAACCTGTTGCAATGATCAAAGTTAATTATCTGTGGTGTTTTAAGAACACTTTAGATGAAGCTTTTTTCATAACATCATCTGGCTCTGTAACTCAGCACACTCTGGGACTCACCTTTTCAGCTTGTCATTTCCTGAAATTGTTTGGCCAATATCTTTTGCTCTCCTGGCCCAAGGGAAGTCTACTTTACTTAAAAGTACATTCAGATGCTCATCTGACATGGTCGCAGGTTGTCAGATATTATTTGATGGTTCAAGGTTAAACAATAGTTTGCTTCACAAATGATTAAGTTGCTGTCTCATGACTTACAGGAGTGTTTAACATAATACTATACTTTTTAACTTTCAGGAATAAACATACAGAAAAACATGACTAAATGACTCTCGTCTCTTGCTCAATCTTCTGTGTAATTCATTTCCAAATCAGTTTTGTTTATCGTGCATTGGCGGATTGCTTGATGTGGTGTTGGATCTTCTTTGCCAGGCTACAGTTGACATAAGAAATTGTTGAATCAGGTCATGTTGAATCAGGTCATGTCAAGGTCATGTCAATTGACATGCACCCACCTTTAAACATATTGTCTCAATAAAATGTGTCAATAGCTATTCTGAGTCTTCATTGCCAAAGTTTGCAATTTTGGTCAAGCTTCTGGTTGTGGCACGTTAAGAGTGTTTGTTTTAAAGTGTGTTTATGCGGCTCTTTCGTTTAGGCTATTTTGACACATTATTAATGTCACACAGACATCTTTATGAAACATTTTTTAATTGTTCTATCATTATCATTTTTTCATGTCTTAGGAGCAGAGTGATTGAAATAACGTTCTTCAGTGTCCATCCTGTTCCGCTGATGAAAGAAAGGTATGAGCAGGATGTTCTTATTTGGAGTGGACTTAACCTCCACCTGCAGAGCACTTACAGACACTTATTTACTCTGATATAAAAAGCACTGTATCCGGTCTCTGTGCTAAGTTTAAAAACACAGGGCATCATCTACCCCTTTGGAAGCCCAGCCATTTGGTTCAGTAGCAAAAGTTCTAAGCTGAGAGAAATCAGACAATGTGATTAATAAAAAATCACTTTACACAGACAAATCATTTTAAAGATCAGGCTGCTTTTTGTTGTTGTTTTTTTTGTTTTTTTGTTTTTTGTTGTTGTTGTTGTTGTTGTTGTTGTTTTTTTGGGGGGGGGTGCTTTATTTAAAATGCAGTGTCCAATCTAGCACCATTAACCAGATTTTAACCTCTTAACTCCCACCTGAACCGAGCAGTTTGGCTTTGCCTAAATTAAAGGTTCTGGAAAAAAGCAACAAAAAGTAAATGAAAACGAGGATGAAAATGCAACAAAAATGTGGCAAAAATGTGACAAAAACACAACAAAAAGGTGACAAAAAATCTATGAAAAAGTGTCAAAAATGCAAATAAAAATATTACAAAAATGTGACAAAAATGCGATAAAAACACTACAAAAAAGTGACCAAGAACTATAAAAAGTGGCAAAAATGTGATTAAAAAAGTTGCAAAAATTCAATGAAAAAGCCTAAAAAAGTGACGAAAATGGGTCAAAAACGCAATAAAAAGAGCCCCAAAAAAGGCAACAAATAAAGCGATGAAAAAGGCAAGGAAAAGGATCCATTTAGATCAGTATTGTAGGTCTTTGTATGAGGCTGTAAGCTTTCAGATTTGGGTGAAACTGAATTGGATAAAAGGCGCTCAGTCAAGGTGGGGGGTAAGAGGTTATATCACATTTTACTGGAGGTGGTCCCGAATTGCTGGTGATTTTAGGGGTCGCGGACTGAATGGTTTGGGAACCTCTGGATTAGGCTACATTTTCAAAAGGGTCACTCATATCCAAGTGGTTCCAAACCTTTTTTGTCCTGTACCCCTTGAGTCTTTGTTTATGGGGTCATTTAGGCAACAAAATAATGCTTAAATAGTCTCGGATTCAAACCTTTTACTGCAAAACAATTAGAATGAACTTTACTTTTAACTAGTTCCCCCTGCTTTGTGCCTTGAAGTGCGTGTCTCCCCCCCATGGTCTCCCCCCACACACAGTGACGTCGCGCGCCCTGCCTCCGTCCATAAAACGTGCCTAGCGCTCGCACTCTGTAGTACAGAGCGAGGGGGAATTGTCTTTAGAGCACACAAAACTGAGACTCGTTATCAGACATTCTCTGGCCCTCGATTGCACCCACCTTGCAACTATTTTTTAATCATTTTTTGGTGTTGGCTCTTTCCTTTCATCATTGCTTTCATTCATCTAACTTGGCCGAAAGAACACCTGCCCTGCCCTGGGATACAGCGCTGAGTTTGGCAGCTGGACTTGGGGACTAGCGCAGGAGAGCTCCCCCGCGAGTCGCATCACTGGAGATGGGAGAACACGCGCGTTAACTTCACCTTTTATGTGGGAGTCGTAAATTATAAAACTATAAACACACAAGAAGCTGTTGTGAACTTAGACCTGTGGATTTATTCTTCGCTTGGACACGGATTGGACTTTTAGCAAAAAGTTGACAGAATGCGCCTTCATGTCAATGTAAAGCTGGCCATTGTCCTCTTTTGGAGTTCTTCATTCCCTTACGGTGAGAACTGTTTGTCAATTATAAACCATCTGTGTATTTGTTGTTTTTACTTAAAATGACGCGTTTTTTATGTTGATTACCGACTGAAATGTCACGTCTGTTGAGTGTTAAAGTGAATGTTTTGTCTGGTGACGATACTTCTGGATTTTGTTGTCTTTGTATTGGCTTTTGGTCACATATTTGGATCAGATGTTCCCGCACAAATAGTGCTACAATATTGTCAGTACAATGGGCTATCAATCAGTGCCCCGCCGGTTCCCGCAGTTCCTAATGTTTCCACTCGAGGTCATCTTTTCTTGTTTTAACTTACTGAGACTTAGCTTAGAGGTATGCAGTGCAAGGTTATTCTAGCTGCTGATGTCCTGCTCTTATTTAAGTGTTGTTGTACAGTTTATTTATCTGGTCTAACTTGATTTAACTAAATGTCTTTCATTTGTGGCGTTTTCTTTTTTCCAACTGGTGAGTGTAATATTGGTAGACCAATATTTTTTCAATGTCCTGCTTCAAAGAGCCAGAGAGAAAAAAAGTATTGCCACTATGTTAGTAATATAATATTTACTGTCTTCCCTCCTGCATGTCAAGTAATCCACACATCCAAACAAGACTGTCCACTATTTTATTACACTCTCGTCCACAGTCTGTGTTGCTTTGCCTGCAATGATTTTGTGTAGTTTTCCTTCACTGTCACAACCTAAGCGTGGGAAAGACACAAGGAGGAAGCGGATGCAGTGCCTGGAATTGTTCTGGCTCGCAAGGGTCACGGAAATGTGACACGCTACCTGAGCGAAGACTTCTTCTGACAATGGTCAGGATAGACACTTGCTGCGTCTGACAGGGAAACAGAGTTGATCAAACCATCTCAGTCTTTATCCAGGTTTACAACCTCTGTACTCATGTCAAATAAAGAGGGTAACATATTCTAACATACACCAAAAAAAAATCTTACTTGAAGTGCAGACAAACCAGCAAGACTCCCACATTTAAAATTAAAAACAGCACACACTCTTACTACAGATGTCAATATAATATTTGTGTATATATATATGTGTATACAATAGTGCACTACTATTAACTAACATTTTTATCTAAAACTTCCACTTACAGTTATGATCAAAAAGTATTTAAGTGGTTTCCATGGTGCTCATAATGTGGCACAGTTGCCACTAGAGTTCTATTCTTTGTTTAATCAACACACAATCAGTTGCGTTAGTCTTAGAACTATAACTTTGTCAAGATTAAGTCCTATTTTGATCTGATTCAGCCAGTTTAGACCTGACGGTCCTGTTATAAACCTGTTACATATCTGGTGGTGCTCAGAAAGCCATATTAGTGCTTTGTCGGTTCGTGTAATTGCTTTCTCTTAAGGATGCATACATAATATGGAGAGGATAATTGCAAATATTTCTTTGTGTTTTGAGTTGTGTGAATGGGATGAAACAGTATATGCATAATATTAACCGCAATAATCAAAGTCTTGTCTTGTCCTGCTAAACCTCAGCTGTGTGTTTATCATGATCACTGCATCTGGGTCACTTAAGACTCTGAGCCAGCAATACATTTTCCTTGAATCCTGTATGGGATTTCAGTTTAAAGGAGCTTCAGTCTCCCTTCTAATCTTTATCCAATATCATGGAAGGGAATTTGCTGGCTTTGTAGAAGACTTTAGGCAGGAGATTCCTATCGCTGACGGGACTTAACTTTACATAACCCACAACGGCCACCCGTCATGACCAGATGTTCCTTTATTTGGCTTTTTAGAGGAGTCCTGGGCATTTTGCCTCCAATAAAAGGCACGCTCCAAACTGTTGTGTTAACCTTGTAGTTGATGAGTACAATTGTTTAGATGGGTGGAGGATTTCAGCTACATTAAAGCACCAATCAACCACCTTGTATGTGGCTATTAAACATGTTGGTCTTTTTTTTTTTTCAGCTTAGTTCTAAATGTTTCTGTTTAACTGTTTTATTTCATTATGCGTAAAATGTGTCCTAGGGGATTGTGATACATTATTTCCTACTCCTTATTTAGTTTGGTTTAACTATTAAATTAAAACACGGACATCCTTATAATTACTCAGCCACACATTTGAAATATTGTAAATGCACCCCTAAACTGTGTTTCTTTGGGCCATACCGGTGCTTGGATGGGAGACCGTTTTGGGAACTCGAGCCTGGGTGAATGTAGTGTGAGTTGGGGAGGGGCCGATGCCGCAGATTGGCGGCCTTACATCCGTCAGTCTACCCCAGAGCAGCTGTGGCTACATTAGAAGCCTACCACCACCCAGTATGGAGTGAATGAATGATGCAATGTTAAGTGTCTTTGAGCGTTCAGAAAAGCGCTATACCTGTGTCAGTGAGCTGCTGTCGCCTGGGAGGAGGTTTAGGTTGTCCGTCTGTTCACGTAACCGCTATAAAAAACTCCTTTGTACCACACTCCATCAAATTTATTAATAAGAACAACTAATACTAACTAACTACTAACTAAACTCAATCAATCAATCAATCAATCAATCAATCAATCAATCAATCAATCAATCAATCAATCAATCAATCAATCAATCAATCAATCAATCAATCAATCAATCAGTCAATATATAAAACCAATGCATTATTATTCTTAATGGCTCCTAATGAGAGCCAGCTCTAAGGTAAATGAACTGACACAATAAGACATCATTTCTGGCACCTTGTAGAAGTTCGTTCGGGAGGGATGGGACACACATCTGTTGGTTGAGGAGTTTGTGAGCACGTTTGCTCGGGTCAGTGATGGTCAGGCTCTGGTGGGAACAGGTGGAGTTTCGACACGAGGGCGTGGTGTCAAGACGACCGCAGAACTGTTTCTCTAACAAAGTTGTGTGCATATAATCTATTTAATAAATACATTATGGCCAGTGCATCTAGTTTGTTCAGATCATTTTGTTACAGCTCAGGCCACCTCCCTTTCCCTTCTAACTTAAGCTTGGACAATAAAACATTGTTCTGATCATTTGTGAGGAAGTCAATGTTGAGTGCCAAGGCTGGCACTTTCTTTCTCACAACAGCTGTTCTGAATCATAACATGACATGAGCAAGTTGGTATAGTAGAACATGTTAACTCCTAGAAATTTCTTAATTCATCTGACAACATTTCCGTAGGGCTGGACGATATTAACTCATATTGACTATTTTGATTTTCAATTTGATTTAGTTTTTCATAATAAAATAAATACATTTAGCTGATTCATGAACTTAGAGACACATTTTATTCAAACCTCAGCTCAAACAAAAACAAATGTTTTCCTCCATTATCATTTAATGAACAAAACTCTCCCATAGGAGCAGTTTCTGCCAAGTGGCGGCGAGCCTGACAATTATAACGTTACATGAAGATTATTGAGATTAACCCAAGTAGAGATTTCGATTTCGATTAAATTTGTATTAATTGCCCAGTCCTACATTTCAGTAAACTGACATAGAGGTGAATGTTAGTTTCTTCTTCAGACATGAGTGTGAACTACTGTGGAACAAGTGATGCATGATTCTCTCATAATGAACTAATGTGCATTTGTGTTGTCCACAGAGCATGGAGAAGCAGCGCACGTAACAAGGACATTGCCTGATGCAACTCCTCTCGTTCTGCAAAAGGGAGATTCAGTGTCCCTAGTCTGCAAGTATGTAGCATCATACATTTATTTTGCTGTTTTATACAAACCAAATGTTGCTTTGAGGTTATTCCTATAAAGAACAAAGAGTTGTTGCCTCTTGGGAATAACAGAGTATTTGATAAGAATTTAAAGAATCCTGTCTAATTTTGTCAGCCTGCGGGGAATGCCTTGAAACAATCTTTGGTCTAATGCAGTGCTTCCCTACAAGGCCACATGTCTAAATGACTCACTCATGGTGTCACTGGTCAAAGTTACCCCAAATTCTTTACGGTCTGCAAGAAATGTCAGATGTTCTCCTGGGATCTCCGAGTGTTTAAAAAGACCATGAGTGGAAAGATCGTTTTAGTCTGCTACATAGTTCAAAGGTTCTCATGTGAAATGTTCAGCTCATATCTAAAAATAACTCAGCAATAACCGTAAATAATTACCAGTACCATCCTTGGCAACAATCTGGATGTTTCAGTGCAACTAACACCATGGATTAAAATGTTATGGGTAAGAACTTTTTCTTTCTCCTCTACCTGTCAGTGGGCATGGTCAGCCGCACTGGGAACTTGGCTCTGTCCGAGTGTTAGGATCTGAAGGTGTGAAGGTGGGGCATTGTGAGCCAAGGCATCATTCTACCGCTCACTGCAGTAAACTGACCATCAGTGACCTGAAAGCCAACGACACCGGGGCATACAGCTGCAGACACTCCGTTCACAGTTCAATTTATATCTATGTTACAGGTAAGATGGAACTGCTGACAGTGACTGAACTTTGCAGTCATGATGTGCTTGTACAGTCTGTCATCTTCGTTTACCAACTAGAACATTGTGTAGGAGTTTAGTTTAGTTTAAATATATAAAAGAAAGGCAACCACAACTTGCACAATCCATTTCCCAACTCAACATCTTTCCTTAACTGTTACTCACAAACTGCGAAGACAGTTCTTACACATAACATAATTATGCATAAGAAACAAAGAGGTCATTATTAAGGAAGGGGCTAAATAGCAAGTGCAAGCTGAAAAATATAACTGTACCTAATTTATTTACCATTTGAAATTGTGTGTGTTACTGTATTAGTGCCCCAAATCTGATTTGTAAATGAGAGAAGTGTATCTTGGTTGGTAAAGGACCCTCAAAGTGGAGTGTCAGTTTTTAGATTAAAAGTGTTACCAGTGTGTTACCACCAAAACAGTGTTTAGTTTATACATTTTTTCTCAAAGCATTGCACTGTTAACAAGATCATTTGTTGCAATATATTATCACAGCAGTTCTGTTTGACCTCACTCCAATTGCAAGTAATTACGTCTCACAACATATGAAATCCTGACCTTTAGCAACTGACAAACAGTTCTTTTTACTCTAACCTTAACAACACTTTCAAAGTTTACATCTTGTTTATGACTGGCTGACTTTCTTACATGATTTACATGGTTTTGTGTCTCAGATTTGCACCAACCATTTGTGAAGCCCTTTCCTTCTAACCCTAAGATTCTGTGGACTTTGAGAAATGATACCAGTCTCATAATTCCATGTCGCACATCTTCTCCTGACACTGTTGTTGCCCTCGAAACGGTAAGCTCTCTCAAACCCGACTTTTCTTCATATATCCCTGCAAAGAGGTTACATGTTCTACTTCGTTAGGTTTTGAGATGTGTGAACTCAGAATTACGACCACACACATTCGGCTGTGTGTGTTTAAGATCAGTGTTGCAGAAGCAGCATTGACTCAGTAGTGATTGGCTCGACTTTCGGAAGAGCAGGCACAGCGGAGGGAGTCGTCCTGTCGCCTTCCTGCTTGAACAGGAAGATGCATCAGAAGCACTTTTCTTTGTATTGGTTCTGAGCTAAATATAGTCACATCTATATTTCAACCATTCGGAAATGCAATGGACAAACAGACACAGCGTCCAGTCATAGGAAAAAACAGGCACATGTATCACTCCTGTTGCTTCATGGGGGAAATTGCGACAGAAAATTTGCCATGAGTGTTGGAATACTTAGTGCTAGTAGTTTTTTCTCTGTAAACTCTAATTTGTATTTTTGGTCTCCACAGCGACCAGCTTTATCAGAGAAGGTGAAGGAAGAAATGGAATGGGATCCCAAAGTAGGGTTCAAGATCCCCATCCGTCCTGACACTTACTACATTCTGCTGTCCTGTGTCACTGAGGTGAAGGGAGATGCTTTCACATCATTGTACCTGCTTCAAAGATGGGGTAAGTCTTCAACCAAAGAATGTTATCAAAGACTCTTTATACTCAACAGTTTCAGACAGATATGTTTTCTTTCACATAGCTGCAGATCTTAAAAATGTAAAGATCACCCCAGACCACGTGAAACTGTTAGTTGGTGGCTCCCTTAATCTTAATTGTACTGGTGAGACCACTCATGGTGGAAGAATCAACTTCACGTGGGACTTCCCAAGAGGGAGAGTAAGTTATGGACGATATTCACAGCTTTATATTCTGTGATATTTACCCAGCATGAGACTGTGGCCTTGTGTGTTATTGTGAACTTGTTTTGTTTGCAGGACTATCAGCATCATACTAACAAAACCCGAATAGAGTCTGGGAGAACTCTCTACATGAGCAAGGGGTTACATTTGTCTAACGTTACAATGGAAGATAAGGGGGTGTACCAGTGTAGAGCAGAGACGGAAGACATAACGTATAAAATTGTTCAAGCCACAGTCACAGTTTATGGTGAGTCTTTTAATTTGTATTAAATAAACTATTTCATATATAGTGGGCTTTCAATTTTATTTTCCTTCCAGAGCATCCTTTCCTCAATGTGTCGTATAAGACTGACAAACCTAAAACTATTTTTGTTAATAAACATATTAAGAAGGTCTCATTTGGGCCAAAGGTCAAAGCAGTCCCGGCCACAGACGATGTCTCTTGGTAAGTGACATGAGAAAAAAAGTGATTGTGTCTTTTGGTTAATGCAAAAGCATTAACAAAGCATGTTTTGTTGCAGGCACAAGGATGGAGTTCCTATCAAAAATAATTCAGGTAGCTACAGAATGTCAGCCAACAATCTGATCATCACTGATGTGCAGCAGAAGCACGCAGGTGTCTACACGATCATTGTGGGCAAAAAAGGAGGGCTCTACAAGAATCTCACCTACTCGCTTATTTTCAATGGTAAGCCGATCTGACTGGAGCTATAGTTAATGAAAGTGCATTTATGTGGCGCTGTGGTGTAGTTACAGCGGTCCAGCCGGGTGGACGGCAGGTAGCTGCTTAATATGAGAGGAATTTGGGGGCTTGTTGATTCCAGGACAAGACTGACGTAGCAGTGACAGCTGTTGTTGATTATTGGGGCTGCTTTGAAAGGACTTGACGCAGTGTGTAACAGCACAGGCTCATTCCTTTACACAGCGCAAGAAGCGGCCACTGCTGCAGAAATGAGTTGCTTCACAAAATGTACTTAAATAATGTATGGATAACATAATGACAATGTTAGCTACAGCCACAATTTATCACCAATCACTAGTTTTAAGAGCATATACCATCTTAAACTGACATGCTCTAAGAATACACCACCATTGCCACAGATTTTTAATTCCTGCTTGTTGTGAGATTATTTTTTTTTATCAATTCTGAGCTTTTCATTCAAAGTTAAAACCGTACCAGTATAAATGGATGTCCTGTAATAAATGAGTTGCACAGGTTTCTTGTTTCTTGTTGTGCACTGGCTGATTGTGGGCAGTGGCTTTTGATTGAAAGTATAAATAACTGCAGGTCTTTCCTGAACAGCACAGGAATTTCAGGTCTGTCCAAGTACAGAAATCATGACTGGTCCTCTGACACAGGCCACTGTGGGGTTGTGTTTCGACCTATAACCTCAGGCTCACCAATCATCAGGAAGACCGTGTATGACCATCATGCTCATTAAAACAACATTAACTGTTCCACTGTAGGTCCTGTCTGTCTTAACCTCCCTGTCATGTGTCTGATGGCTTTTTTTCCCTTTACTTTACAGTGCCTCCGGCTATTTCTGAGGCAGAAGTGTCTACTGTGGATGTGCAGCCCTATATGTTTGGCAAAGAGCAACAGCTGACTTGCACTGCCTATGGACTGCCCTTGCCAAACATCACTTGGCTCTGGCAGCCATGTCCCTCGGACCCGGACACAAAAGAGTGAGTCTCTGAGCTTTGATCTTGCAATAAGCACTCAAGCGTTAAAATAACATTTTCTGCATCAATGGGCCGTTAGCTTTTTAGTTTAACACGGAATCAAAAAGTATATCACACCATCAGGAGTCTCAGTTGTCATCAGATGTTTAAATGATTTATTTTTTCTCAAACTAAAAAACGCTTGTTGCAAATAAAGAGGAAGATACTATTTGGTTTCCCACCATTATGTGGAAACAATTTTGTTTTTTTGTTCTTCACTTTATCCAAGAATAAGGCACAAATCAATGTTTGAACTGCACTCTGTTTTGTGGCCATTGACTTTAAACTATGGAGAAATAAAGCACAAAGGGCCATGAAAAAATACCAGCCTTTTACTGAACCTGCAAATACATCTGCAGACATTCACCGTTTTCAGCCAGTGCAGGAGTCTTGTAAGTTTTGTAATCAGTTGAAAAGTCAGCGTCTACTTTCATGTTATCAACATCAATAACAAACAGCAGTGTGCTGAGAGATTGCAAGGATATACTGTATATTTTCTGCACTTACAGATTCTCTGTGTATTGTTTTATGTTCAATCGATATTTGTATGTAAGTTATTACATAATGTAATTAGGCTTAATGCATTCAGTTCCTTAAGGATAATCAGCAATGGCACTGTGCTGTGGTAGACAAGTAATTAGCCGCTATAACCTGGTGGGAGGCCTATTGCTGTGCATGTTTGTTTTATAGGCGCCTGACCCTGTGAAGTACCTGTCACAGTAAATCCAGCGTGTTGCTCCACACGATCATATCTTCTTTTTGTTTTGTAAAGAAAACACAGGGTCAGTGGTTGGTTTTAGAGTTGGCAGGATCTTACTTTATTTGATGTGGGAAAGCGCTGTATTTTTTGCCTTGCATGAAAGTGGTCAGTATGGTGCGCTCTTTATCACCTAGCCAGGTTGAGAAGTTATCAGATATCAATTGTTGACGGCTAAGGTCTAAGGATCAGGCTTATCTTCCCTGGCCAGAAGCTCAGGGGGTTCCTGTGAAAGCTGACGCACAGCCCTTCCTGTCGCTGCTGCCATTTCCTCCTCGGCCTCTGCTCTCATCAGGCTGATTGTTCGCCTCTACGGGTGCTCAAGGCTTCGAGGGTGGGATGACTTAGGGCCTACTACAATTCCCATGTCTGGTGCAATTCTCCGCTTTACGCTGATGTTGTAGTGGCTTCAAAATAGGCCACATTGTGATTGTAACATTCAGTGGGTTCAGGGAATATTCAGACCCCTTTATTTATTACATATTTATTTAGAACATAAAACCATAGTTCTAAACAGCAGCTTGATATGATTTTACTACCAAACTGCTACATCCTAAAATACAATTAAATGTATTAATATATATAAAACATGTACATTTTCTGTTAAGTTTATCATGTAGATTATGTTTGGTTGTTTTTGTCTTTTCTACAGTTGCCATGGTAGCGTTCTTCACGAGTCGTTCGTTGTTACCGCTGACAACGAGAAGAGAAATTATTCCCACAATTGGATCAAGAGTGTAAACTATAAACCTGAGCTGGTCCAAGGAAAAAATAAGGTATGTCCCCATTAGACCGATTCAGTTCTTATAAGTAAATAACTGGCACTTAGATTAGAACAAACTAAAATGCTGGTGGACAGGAGCGAAATGTTAAGCTTTACTTCAAAGCACAGTGAAAGTGCGGTACCAGAAAGTGTAACATGAGTGATAGTGATTACTCACACACACACTTGATTTGTTTCGTTATTTGTATGAATCACCACATAGTAATTTGTACATTGTTATTACATTACCAGAAACCATGACCACTCATTTCTTTGGAACAGCACTGCAAAATGCCCATTTCCTTAATATGCCGTGTGACCAGGTCAATGCGAACAAGTTTTGCTTCGCTTTTTACTATTCATACATTTTCTTCTATAATTTAAGAACCGTGTTTTCGAACCCTTTAATGCTTAGTTCTGTCTGAGGGTCAGCACAAAGGGTCAATGATAACAAGCAGGGTTTTAAAACAAGTGGGGTTCGTTGTTGGATGAATTCCTTTCTGTCAACCCACATAAATTGTGTTGGCCCGTGAATAAAGGTCAGCTCCCTGAGTGGTGTGCGTCGAATGCAGTGTGTCCCACGTCGTCATGAAAGAAAACACAGGGCACAGATTAGGGCTGCAAGGTGCTGCAGTTTTAAGAGGAGTCAGCGAATATTTTCTATTGAGCTACAGATGGTGAAATTACAGTCCTAGGCGTCTTTAAGATAACTGTGTGATAACGACCTTTTTAAAGCACCACTATAGGACATCATGGAGATATGATATATTCAAGCCAAAGATACTCAGCTGCTTAACATACCATTTTAATCCTGTTAATTGTACTGTCCTGTTGTTCTTAATAGACTGCAAGTATACTGGTGATAGGATCAGCCAATGTATCAGGACTATACACTTGTGAGGCCAGCAATCAAATGGGAACTGCCACAATGACAATCCCGTTCTACGTTACTAGTAAGTTCATCCGTTTTCCTTTTGCTTGAATTCAGTATAAACGATGTGATCACAGTTGGTTGTATGTGTGTCTTAATAACACCTTAAATAATACAAATGAGACAAAAATAGCAAGGAATTTGCTGATCATTTTGAAGAGACCAGTGGGACATTAATTGAAACCATCAGAGCCAGATGCTTCAGAGGAAACACAAATGTCCTCAGTGCTGTAATGGCACACTTTCAAAAACAGCCACAAATAACTGCATTCCTGCGTCAGTACCAACAGGTCATTCCTCTTGTTCTATGAGCCTAGTGCGATGAGAATTCCTTTGTTATGCATCTCTGACTATTTCCAAATGTTCCCAAACGCAAACCCAGTGAGACAGTTATGTAATGAATGCATGGATGTGTCGCTCACAAAATCACAAATGATCTGTGGTAAAGCAACAGCACTTCAAGCTCACTGAGACATTAGCAACAAATGTATTTTGTCTTATGGGATGAACAAAGGTTATTTTAAATAACAAAGACCTGCAAATGCTGTTCTGCACAAGGTGGAGAAGTTGAACAACGATGGTATGCTGCGAAGAAGTGGATCAAATGCAAAAACAGCTGTCTTCTTTTATGAAGGAGAAAATGCTTTCCAGCAATCTGAATAAACAAGCCTGGTGTGCTCTTCTGGGGCCCAGACTCTGTTTCCCGCCAACTGAATGACTGCAGGGGTGCCATGAGCCATGTTGTCCAAAAATGCATGCTTTCAATTAACTGTGATGAAACAGGAAATAACTCAAGTTTTATATTCCTCTAGTTCTAAATAATAGATTAAAAAGAAGTTAGCAACATATGCGTCTTTGCTCTTTCATGTGCTATAAATAGGCTGCATCAGACTCTCCTCATTGACACAGTGCACACAGTGAAGTATGCATGCGCTAATTTGTCCCACATTTCTTTGCCCGGTCTCTATAGATCAGACTGAGGAAATTGCTGTTTTGGCAGAGTCTGTTATTGAGGGGAACAATGCACTCCTGACCTGTCAGGCGGCTCGTTACCTCTACACAGACCTCCAGTGGCTTGACGCAAGAAATCAAACCATAGCCTCAAATATGTCCACTCTTCAGACAAGCCCATACTCCATTTCTCGCTCTCTCCATCTGTACAACGTATCTCAAAACAGCTCCAGGGGATACAAGTGTCAGGGGCACAAGATGCACAAAAAGGCTTTGCTAAAGACTGCCATGTTAAATGTCGCTGGTGAGTATTTGTATTTTCTATATTGATGGAGCGCACTGTACACTTTCCAACGCTCTACCATTGTCCTGTTCCAGAGAGAAAAGAGCCTTGGCTGAGTCAAAATCTGACAGATCAGTATGTGAATAGCAGCACCACCCTCATTTTGACTTGTTTAGCTGATGGCGTTCCTCGTCCCAACATCATGTGGTACAAAAATGAGCTTGAAGTGAAAAAAGGCCCAGGTAAATATTCAAATGCTTCAACTTGATTTATCTTTTTTTTCCCTTTTTTTTTTTCAATTCAGCATTTGTATGATTTCCATTTACAGGCATCACATTTGGGGATGATCGAGTGCTGATCATTGACCGAGTAAAAAAAGATGATGAGGGGCTTTATGAGTGTGTGGCCTCGAATGATCTTGGTGTTGCGAAGACAAGCGCTGTTGTTTATGTCTATGGTTAGTCACTCAGTTTCCTTTGAGGTCCTCCTTTCGCTCTTTTTTGAAATGTTTCCCTTGACTATTTCACTGACTGAAAGGTCTCCACGAGCGCAAAATGTGTGACTGCCAGGAATGCTTAATAAATTGCTCAAGAGTTTTATGATCTCGCCTCTCACCGAGCGTCAGAGTCTGGTGCCTGACGATTGTTTTTCTCTTTCAGATGACGACAGTAAGCCAAATGTTGAGCTGATCATTCTGGTGTGCACTGGAGCTGTGGCAACCTTCCTCTGGTTTATGTTCATTATGTTTATTCGCAGACTTAGAAAGGTAAGGATTCCTCATCGACTCTTATTAGTTCTCACAGATGACTTTGTGGAGTTATGAAAACATCTCACACAGTTTTTTGCGGTTTCGAGTGTTGCTGGATTTATAATCTGCACATTTGGGAAATATTTAGATTAGATGGTTTGTGGGAAGTACCATAGACTAACTCGGACAGTAAATTCAGAATCATAATGTTAAAATAATAGCACTCTCTCACTTCCTCTTTCCGAATCGTAGCAGCCTGCGCATTACAAAATGGGGCCCTCCATCATCATTGATCCTGACGAGTGTCCTCTGGAAGAACAAAACGACCTGCTGCAGTACGACAGCAACAAGTGGGAGTTTCCGCGGGATCGACTGCAACTCGGTGTGTGTTGAGCTGACGCATGATTTTATAGTAACGCTATTACTTTAACTAATTTGAAAATGCTTGTGTTTTGCAATTTAAAAGAGATTACTGTCACAAAGAAAATAAACCCATTTTGCTCTTAAGCCATACAATATAATGGGCTAAGAATGTAACATGCTTTGCCGCCCGACTATCTGACAAATGAATTCAACATTTATGCATTATTACTTTGTTTATTCAGGCAAAACTCTTGGCCACGGAGCTTTCGGAAAAGTCGTGGAGGCTTCAGCGTTTGGGATCGACAAGTTCTCGACATGCAAGACTGTGGCAGTAAAAATGCTCAAAGGTACAGTCCCGGTCCTCGCGTTCACCTTATTATTGTGGTATGTGCAGCCGATAAATAAATCCTCCGTGTCAGTAGAACCAACGGTAGATTTCCAGAGCAAAGTTCAAGAGCCACATGTGATGACAATTACGGTAATGTTTGTGTCCAAAGTAAAGTGAGCGTTGCCTTTGGAGGTAAAGTATAGGAAAAATTACAGAAGAAAAAAACTTGGACGCGACTGTCAACTCTGCACAATGATGAGGAGGTTCATGTTAAAAGTAACACACTTCTTTAAAGCAGGCATTGCTTTAGAATAAAAACCTTTTTATTTATGTACAACATCCCTTTACACAGCAACTGCTTCAATGAATTAAATAATACATTGAAATGGTACATTTTTAGTAAGTTGGTAAGCGTAGTGCTGAATAAATACACTGCTGTCGATGCATGCGTATTGTAGCCATAGGATGTGCAGGACACTGAAATAAATCATGTCTGACCATAAATCGTGAGCTCCCGGGACAAACCCTCTCTGGTTAGTTTGGGGTCAGACCTAACCTAATGGAAAGCAGCAGCTCTCTGACCAGATTTTTTTTTTTTTACTTTTTGCAGGGGGAGCTACATCCAATGAACGGAAAGCTCTGATGTCTGAGTTGAAAATCCTTATTCATATCGGACACCATTTGAATGTTGTGAACCTGCTCGGAGCCTGTACAAAGCCCGGAGGTGTGCTAATGACGGAGAAGCTTTTTTAATTATTTTCATTTATTTATTATGTTTAAACCTTTTTATCCTTTCACAATTAGGACCATTGATGATGATTGTTGAGTTTTGTAAATATGGAAACTTGTCCAACTATTTGAGGAGCAAACGAGAGGATTTTGTCGTCTATAAGGTGAGTTCCCTTTAATTGATATTTGTGGATGATGAGTTGTTACTTAAATACTTCACCTTATGTTCGGGACAGAATCCGGACAGTAAGGTGGTGTCGGGGGCGGACTGTGAGCTGAGTGAGTTAATGAAGCGTCGCCTGGAGAGTGTGGCCAGCACCGGAAGCTCTGCGAGCTCTGGCTTCATAGAAGATAAGAGCTACTGCGATTCAGAGGAAGAGGAAGAAGGTAAAGGTCCTGCTTCCCTTCACCCTGCCCCCTCTGCCCCCCTGCTGCCTTCTCACCCCCTCAACCTGAGCTTTGCTCTCCAGAGAAATAAAATTGCTCCTCGGATTGTTTTCTGATGGGACACTTCCTCCTCCTGTTCAGTAGTACAATCACTCCAGCAGGAGCTACTGTCACCCACTGAGACGAGGGAGGCGTTCACTTCCTGTCCCAGTCAGGGATGCTTTACTCTCCTTCATGTGCAGACTGAATTATTTTAGGTTTGATTAGCTGTTTATTCAGGTGTGTCTGTGGAAGAGCTCCTCTGAGCGGCCTCTTAGTACCAAATATACACATTTCACCGCACATCTGAATTATAAATACAAATCCGATTTGTTTTGTCATCAAAAAAGGAAGTGCTAAAACAGCACAGGAGGAGACGACTACGTGACAAACTGGAGTTAATATTTAGCTAAATGTGGTTTAGAACAGTCCTTTGTGCAGCGCTGTTTTGACTGCGCCCCAGCCGCCTCGTGATCAAAGCTGAAGCACGTTTGCTAAATGTTGTCTCCGCCTCAGTGTCATCAGTTGGGGTCCTGGCTTTGACAATTTGCTGAATGTCTCTCCCTGCTCTTAACCCAGTTTTAATAAAACCTAATGTTTTACTAAACTAAGTCAGGGCTGTAGAGTGGGACCAGGTTGGGTGCATTTTCAACAAAATGTTTTCCTGGGTTGTACTGGTGCGATCAATGGGATCCTCGTCAATTAGCGCTATAGAACTATGTATCTATTATAATAAAGTAATATTATTGTATGTGCGGGGCATGTCTAAAGCAGAACGCTGCAAGTATGTTCTGGTGCAAACGACCTCAAATGCCATTGTTGAGAATCGTATGGAAGATGTATGGAATACTTAACAATATTGATGTGCTCCAAATGTTTTTGTTTCTCAGAAGCTGAAGATTTATACAAGAGAGTCTTGACTTTAGAGGATCTGATTTGCTACAGTTTCCAAGTTGCCAAAGGGATGGAATTCTTGGCGTCTCGTAAGGTAACCAGATCATCCTTATGCTTCTTCTTTTACCACAGTGAAATATGTCATTCTCAATGTATAATTCTGATGAAGCGTGTCGTGTAAAATGTTATTTGTAGAACATAAGAAAAGCCACATTGTTATAATTGAAGAATTTTAGTGTTGTTTCTGTGCTGTTCTTTGAACATCCATTCGTTTTGAATAATCCTTTCCATTTCTTAGTGCATCCATCGTGATTTGGCTGCAAGAAACATTTTGCTGTCTGAGAATAACGTCGTCAAGATTTGTGACTTTGGACTCGCTCGAGATGTTTACAAAGACCCGGATTATGTGCGCAAAGGAGATGTGAGTGTTGCCCACAGGCTCCCCGTTCAGATGTATTGGTGTGACATGTACAGTAGTAGAGTACAGTGGCTAACAGCGTTTTCTGTCTGAAGGCGAGACTGCCCCTGAAGTGGATGGCACCTGAAGCCATTTTTGACAAGGTCTACACAACTCAGAGCGACGTGTGGTCCTTTGGGGTTCTCATGTGGGAAATCTTTTCTTTGGGTAAGAGGAATGTTCATGTGATCTAAAAGTTATGGCTGACTCTGACTCTAAGGGAAGGACGCAGACTTCAGACTTAATTGTATAAGTACATTTTTCTTAGTAATCATAGAGAATCATGTTGCATCTGAAGGCACTGAGTCAGAGCGTGCCATTTTAACTCAGAACAACTTCTTTAATGAGGTTCTTAAAGCCAAAATCCAGATAAAAATCATTCTTTGGTTTGAAAAAGAAACATAATTTGTAAAAGCCAAGCAAAATACAGACTTCTTTTGTCTGACTGTCATATCATCTTTTCTCCATTCACACAGAAACCAGTATGTCTTTAGGTACATACTGTACTTCTCACAGTTTCCCTTCCCAATGCATCTGCCTCTCAGGCACAACTTAGATGCTGACAGCAGTGCCAGAATTGAAAAAACATTGTCATGCTTCCGTGTTCAAATGAAGATGATGTTTTCTGCTTGCAGGTGCCTCGCCTTACCCCGGAGTCCAGATTGATGAAGAGTTTTGTTGCAGACTCAAAGAGGGGACCAGGATGAGAGCACCAGAATACTCCTCATCGGAAATGTAAGACGTGCATTCTGTTCTATACAATATTGTGATAAAAGTGTGTGCGACGAACAAAATGCTGCTCACTGTAGGTTATGTTGAAGTCTGTTTTAACCAGACCCTTTGATACTGATTTACACCTGAACGCTGTGGTGCGATGTCTGGCTTTAATGTAACATGACTCTGAATACCTAACCATGTTTAAAATGAATATTTTCTCATCGGGAGAATAAATCTACCAACTTTCCAAATGAAACACTGACCAAAATACTAAATGTAACCCAGATTGTAGTTTCCAGGTTTCTCTGAGGTATTTGTAGAGACAGAACGGCTGGTGCCAAGAATCTCTTTTACACTTCAGCAGCACCAAAGAAAAGGCCTGTGCCAGATTATACTCCCCATGCATGAGAGATTGAGGCCTCCTCCTGTTAAAAACAAAGAGAAAGCACTCTAAATGCAAGCTCGATGTTGAACAAAATGCTCTACAGTAAATAGGATGACTCTCTTTCATATGAGGCGTGTGATCTGCGCGGTCCGCTGCAGTTTTGATACTTGAAGTTATTTTTAAGACGAGGCTCAAATAAAAGACATGAGGAAAAGGATGCTCACTTCCTGTCGCTTACCAAATACAAAACATGATAGTCACGGCATGCTATTTCGTCTGACACAAACAAATGAACGATACAGCTACTTCCTCAGTCATGGTGAATATGGTCTGATTAGGCCACATTATACAACTACCATACAGCTCAGTGGCTCTCAAGCTGTGGTAAATGTACAGGTAATACTTTGGCTTCATTTATGGTTCACTGATGCTTTTAAAGTGCATATGACACATTAGACACAATAAAACATAGTTCACACGATTATATTTAAGATCTTGCTTAAGATTATACCCAGCTTTCTTTAGTCTGGCCATTTTTGTGATGTTTATAGTTTCCCTTCCTTATTGGACACCGACAGGAAGTGACATAGATGAAGGACAACAATTTTAAACTGTTGCCGTGCAACCATGTGCAACCATCTGATCACAAAGAAATATCACATTTACTCATTTACGTTTACTGGATTTTCATTAGTTATACTTTTCTGGCATTAATTATCAATTAATTATTTTTTCCACACACATTGAAGGCTCGTTATGAATATAAAAATATCGTCATTTTCCTGGAGAAATGGTGAGCTATATTCAAATTAGGTGTAAAACCGTTTTTTGCCTTTTATATGTTGTTTTTTCAGCAGGAGATTCAGATGAAGTTGTGTTTTTTGCTGTGTTTATCTATGGAGCTCTCAACAGTTGTGATCCGGAGGTAGCTAATTATTGTGTGTGATGTCACAAATAACAAATGTATTGGAACAAGTCAAACTGCTATGGACCTTTACCTCTATCTACGTCACTTCCTGTCAGCAGATTAAAAACGCAAATAAAAATTACTTTTCAGTCCAACATTTCTTCATTAAAATTACTGCTTCACTCAAATAAAATGATAATTATGCAACTGATGTTGTCCATCTAAATAAGTCATCTTTTCAAAAGCATTAAAACCTGTCATATGCACTTTAAGTTCTTAGGGTACTTTGCTGGTTTACACAGTTTACACATAATTTAGTTTAAGTCTATTTCAAAATCTTGTTAGACACACAAAGGCTGACTCTTCCCACATGAGCCAAATGCTGACGCCTGTGGTCCAGGTTTCTCAGTAAAACTGAAAAGGAATCAGATACAGCCAGGCACAGGCATTGTATGTGTGAATACTTGGATGACAGTCCATTTAGGAGTGGACCAGATGTGGGTATGTGAGTGTTAACAGAGGTCCTGTGTAGAGGCTTGATACCGCTGACACCATTGTGTTCTTGTTACATTGAAAGTAAAATCTTACTGCTTACATTGGTTTAATGACGTATTTTCTTTCTCAGTTATCAGACTATGTTGGACTGCTGGCACGGGGAGCCCCTGAACAGGCCCTCCTTCACTGAGCTGGTGGGACAACTGGGGGATCTGCTTCAGGCCAGTGTCCAGCAGGTGTGCTCCATAAACTCACTACTTTGTTTAGCTTCACCTAAAGTCATTCATTTCACTGTCAATCCATTTATTTACAAAATGCCAAATGCAAATGATTAAAAATACAGCAGCATAAAGGGGGAACGTACAGCAGCACTAAATGCACTACTAGAAGTGGTATTTCAGTGTGTAAAACATTGAAGTGAATGATCTTGAATAATAAATGACTAGAGTGCCATTTAAGAGCGCACTTTACATATGTTTACACCTCCTGATGTTGTTTGAAAGTTTACAAACTGATACTTGTAGCCTTCACCCACTAAAACGTCACCACAAAAAGGACGCTGTTACATATTTTGCGTGTTTTTTTTTTTTCATATCAGGAGGGAAAACACTACATCCCAATCGACACGGCGCTGCTGGGTTCAGCTGGAGATCCATCCCGAACAGTGTCAGCCGACGACAAGCTCACGCGACCGCTGTCCCTCCGTGACTCGGGAGGCACCTGGTAAAGAACCAAGCACTGATGTCATGGCATTTTAGGAGATTGAAGTGTGTTGCTAAATCTTCTGCAAAATCAGTTTACATTTGAATTGTGACAAACTGATTTTCTCTCATTAGTTCTTAAAAGCAGAAGGCTTTGTTCCTGACATTTGTAACCTAAACTCAATGGGGCTGACTGGCACTTGATAAGAAACACTGAGCTTTCAGAGCAGGAATTTCCTCAGAGCCAGAGGCGGCAGCTTTAAGAATTATGTCCGCTTAAAACAATATTTGTCCTGCACTTGGATTTTCACTGCTCCTTCTGTGTTTGTTGAAAGGTGTTGAAAAGCAGCAATGACAGTTTGCACTTAAGCTAAATGAACTGTTTTACCACAGAGTGCTGAAGTGTTTTTTGAGGAGCTACGGCACAGACATTGCTTTGTCCATAAAAACGCTACATTATTTTAATCAAAAGTATACTAGGGCTGAACGATATTGAAGTAACTTGTGATATGCAATACAGCTGTGCATTATCGCGATAACGATATTACTGCGATATTTCACTAAACCATTTCAACACGATTATGTTCCATTCTAATTCAACACAAATTGTAAATGACTCGTTTTTCAGCAAATTGTGTTAAAACAAGCCTTAAAGAAACACTACATCAGGACCAAAGAAGAATGAAATGTTTAATAAAAACTGAACTTTAAACATGTATAAGTTCAATGCATTGTTTGTTTTTGGCTGAGTTTGCAAAAGAATATCTCATTCAGATGAAGACTTAAATGATGTTGCGATATAGTGTGGCTTCTTGCGATGCAGATATTGCATCACCTAATATCGCGATAAGATATTTGTTGTGATTTGTCGTGCAGCCCTAATCAGAAGTTATTATTGTGGCAGGAACATCAAGATACGTCCTGCCAGTGTGAAAACCTTTGATGAGGTGACCATGGAAGATGGTACAAATCAGAACCACGGGGTAAATATTGTTCACAAAGTTATTATTTTATGAAAATATATATTTTTAAATAAAGAAATAAGGATGTGTTTGCCATAAAGCGTAATGGGTCTCCTTTGTTTTTCATCAGAGTGGGCAGTCAGACAGTGGGATGGGCCTGTCCTCAGACAACATGAAGACACTGAAACGCCTTGAATCTTTGGCTGGGCGACCCCTGAGCATCATAGCTTTGGCGTAAGTGCAGCATATTGCCTTAAACGGGACAATACCTGCTGGTAAACCTTCCCACTGAGCAGGAATGCAGACGCTGTAACGTCTTACAGCGCGCACAGCGCCGCATTTGAAAAGAAAGCAGCAACTAGTTTGGCCTTTTGTCTTGAGAGACCACGCCTGAGGCCAAGTGGCACAAAGGGGACGTGGGTTAGATAAAGTTTGAAGGAGACAAGCTGAAAGTCAGGCCACAAAGAGCAACTGCGTTTACCAGGGGCCCAGTCGCTTTAAGAGTGACCCTTTTGTTTCTCACACACATTGTTGCATCTCAGTCTCCTGAAATTTACAAGTGACAATTAGTTTATGGATGACAACCTGCTGTATGTGCCTTAATCCTCTGAAATCCATCTGAAATATAGACACACACGTTCTGACTTGAGGATGTTTTGATCTTGATTAAATCCGAGTCCAGTGTGCGTAAATCTTTGCCTTCTCTCTCCGCAGCAGGAGATTCAGAGTTCACAGCAGCCAGTGGCGAGGTTAATTCACAGGGTCAAACCCTCTGAGCCATTACACTTTAAACCACATTGACGTTTCTGCATCAGTGAAAGAAATTTAGAGAGATTTACCGCTTCATATACAAAACGAAACATACCTATAAAACATATTAACTGTAAACTTGCCCTCATTTGATGAATGCTGTCAAAAGATAAAATGACTGACACAAGAGTTATTCCACTATGGAATGAAAAGACACATTAATTTAATTGAATACTTCATTCAAAGCCACACCCACCATAGACCCAGTTGTTGTAAGTGTGCCAGGGTTGATACGGGCGGCTGCCATGGTGAAGGGCATCCAGGCATGCAGAGAATGAGGTGTGAGGACTTCCTCATGGGATAATCCCACAATCACTAACACCGTTAAACACGCAAACAGCATTTTACAAGGCTCCAGTTATTCACCTGTTCCTTTCAAGGCCATGATCAAATTTACTTAACAATGACCTCAAATGATCACGTTAGTGTTTACACTATTGTCATTACTAAGTTCTCTTAGTTGTAGACGACGTACCATTACAGGGGCGTCACCTGCCCCTGCTGGTTTCTGACCCTCTAACCTTCTCTGCACAGCCCAGGAAACTCCTGGCAACCGACAGAAAAACAAAAGCCAGCGATTACTCATATTCTGAGCCTCAAGCTGAACAGAAATGTCCAACATGATTGATTACATCAATAGTACAAAATATTTTCACATTCCAACGTTTTATTCTATGTGTTGACTATAGACCCTTTAGTTGTTTGTAAACATTCCAGGCTTAGCTGGAGGCAGGAAGTTAGATTCATATCTATTTCCATTGGAGCTGTTGTCATGGTAACAATAAACAAATGTTTAGCTGTTTTTGGAAATATCAAATAAACCTTATTTTATCGTCTCAAATGTCATTCCTCTTGGTCTTGCATCTTAAGCCACAACAGGACCACATTATTTAGCTGTAGTTTTACACTTATAATTGCTAGTTTTAGTTTATAAATTGATCACTTCCTGCCTCCAGATGATGTCACTGATGATGTCAGCAGTTAAAGGGTCTATTGCATTGATACCATGACTGAAATGAACATACAGTGGGAAGTATTTCTCCAAAATCCAATAGAAAGTCTATGGGAAAGTATCCAAATACTTTTTTTCTTCACTGTAGGGAGTCACTGATGATTAATTACACATCAGTCCCTTTGTCTACTCATAGACAAATACGATACGATAGCTAAATGGTCAGCTGTCAGCTATAAGGCATGTATATTCTTTTACTTACTGTGTTCTTACTCAAATCCCTGAGCATTCACAGTTTGCTGCTCAGTTCCCTGTGTCGATCACTTCACACCACAGGCTCTATGTGTGTGACTGCATGTGGTGACCAAGATGTTGTTGTTTTTTTCAGGAAGAAGGCCATGAGCAAGAGCAAAGAGTCCGTTCTGGGTGACTTCAGTCTGGATGACTCTGTCCTGGACGCGGGTCTGGAGTGTCACAGTCCTCCGCCCGACTACAACTCTGTGGTGCGCTACTCCACTCCGCCGGTTTAACACCAGCTCTGTCCCAGGACCCCTCCCCTGTTGACTCTGGCCTGGTATCTGGGAAGAGAAACCTGTGAGATTCCTGTATAGAGTAATTAGAGTGGACAAAGCAACAAAGACTGGTATATTGTTGCCCTTGTTTCCGATGTAGGCGTTAACGCTGCTGTTTTCCCTGAAACGTCCACTTTGATTTGTCCTCCTGCACACGGGCTCCTCAGGTAATTATCTAAACTACTGTGAAACCTCGCTGCAGGCCTCCCCCCTAATAGATGTACATAGGTTTCTTATTGTTATGCTTCATCAATATCATAGAGAATACGCAGGCAATAGTTCTAAATTTCTTGCTCTTTTTTCATTATCTCAGGGGGGTCACAAGTCTGATTTATCTTTTGAATAAATACAATTTTATAGGAACATTTTTTCTCCAAAAGCATTAAATTATACGTAATATTTATGTAGAGTATATAGTTATTTGCTTAGTTTAAGAAAGATGAGACTATGAAACAGATCATTTGAGCGGTTCAGGCCAAGTCACTGATCTGCACTTTTCAATATTAGCCTGGAGAAGCACATGTCTTACTCTGTATATTCTATAAACCATGTATTACTGTTAAAGTCAGCCTGGTCTACCTGAGGGCTGGGTACCGTTAAACAATACCAGTTTGGTATCGGGGAATAAAGGTTTTGATACTACTGGTATCAAAAAAATTAAAAGTATTGAAAGCAGGTACTGGAAGAGATATTAAATGTTATTCAACTTTGGTGCGGTTGGTCATCGAAATGTAAAAGAAAAAAAATTCAAAACAAGTGGGAAAATTGGGGGTAAATTGGGGAAAAATGTTGAACAATGTGTGTGTGTGGGGGGGACGTGGAATAAACTGTGAAAATCTGGAAAAATATGGAAAATTGGTTGAAAAAAAAAAGGGGGGAAATAAGAAAATCTTGGAAAGTGTTTTTTCTGCCCTTTTGTTAGCCTGATAAACCACACCCACCTTCTTTCTGCACGAAAGAAGGTGGGTCTGGCCACGCACGGTAGACAAGTTGTTGATTGGCGGCTAAGGCCGAGCCGAACCAATCACCACCGTCACAGAGAAATGAGATGGTTACGTCACTCGCTGCACCTCTGTGTTTTTAGTTCAATTAACGTTAACATTAGCCAAAACTAATCATTGGATGAAGTAGTCAAGGATTTTGCCTCGCGTCTTCCGCGTGAGTTTATATTCACTTCATATTTGTTTAATTGGACACAGCTGTCGTCACGTCCGCTAATCGCTAATTGGTTTATTTCACTGACAATCTGTGCGCGTTAGGCCCGCCCCTTCAAACTGCTCCAATTGCTCCGTGACCAGACTAACTCCCTGCATGGAATGAACAGGGAAGAGTATGGCAGAGCCAGGCAACCCTTTTGTAGTTAAAGGAAGGTGCAGTTGCACGTATGACCTGAGGTGGCAGTAGTGAGTATAAAATGGCCAACTTGCATCTCGCCTTTAAATGAAAGGAAAAGGAATAAATTAACACTATTAATCTGTTTTATGGTTCTACATGACGAATATTTTAATATGGGTATCGGAAAAAGTATTGTTCAGGTATCGGTGTCGAAAACCAAGTATCATTAAAGTATAAAAAAAAATATTAACGGTACCCAGCCCTAGTCGACCTATATATTTCTCTCATAGGCGCAAAAGCTGGGTGTTTATACTGAGGAGTATTATTGACCAAAAGGTTCATAAAACGTTCATTCATCCTTATTATTACTGAACAAATCCAGTAGCAGTGCAGCAGTAGCATTTTGAACGACTAACCAGGAGATGCCGCGATGTTCAGTGTAACACAAATCATTTAATGGCCTTGGACCAATGTTTGTTTTGTCCGAAAAGAAATAGTTATGCACTGAAGTTTTATACGTTTTTCATACGCTAAAGTTTATTCTATTTTTTATCAAGCAGTGTTACAGAGATTTTGTATTTTCTTTATCTATTTTTAGTATATGTACCATGTTGTTTGTGCCACATTTGTAAACACCTTGCAGTAATGAAACACTGATGCAAACACTCATTACTACACTACCATTGTACTACAGTCACATAGTTGTTGTTTTCTTTTATGTAATAAGCTGTTGAGTGTACTATATTGAAAGTACTGTCCTCACACTGTAAACAGAGCATATAAGTTAATAAATATATTTATACAGTAATTGTGGACTGTTTTTTTAAAATTGTGTCGATTTCTACCCTTTTTGTGTTGCCGCTGATCAGTTGTGTGTAGGTCTCAGTGGTGGAAGAAATATCTCGTTCTGATGCCTCTGATGTTGATGAGAAGATATGGCCACAAAAAATACTGAGCTTAAATCAAATGTGAGCATTTATTTCTATATGGGTGCTACGTGGCATCGCTGTCAGTTGCTCTTGTTAAGTTACAGCGTCCAGGCCAGTGTCACGGCTCATTTGAAAGCTAAGACCTACAAAAAATGCTTTTGCCATATTTTCATAGCTTTTTGTCACTTTTGTGGCTTTTTTTGTTGGGTTTTCATCACACATTTTTGTCACTTTTTTCTTCACATTTTTGACACTTTTGCTTCACATTTTTGCCATTTTTTCTTCATATTTTTGCCACTTTTACTTTATATTTTTTCCACTTTTTCTTCATATTGTTGCTACTTTTACTTTATATTTTTGCCACTTCTTCTTAACATTTTTGACACTTTTCCTTCACATTTTTGCCACTTTTTCTTCATAGTTTTGCCACTTTTTCTTCATAGTTTTGCCACTTTTTCTTCATATTTTTCTCATTTTTTCTTCACATTTTTGCCACTTTTTCTTCACATTTTTGCCACTTTTTCTTCATAGTTTTACCACTTTTTCTTCACATTTTTGCCACTTTTGCTTCACATTTTTGCCACTTTTTCTTCATAGTTTTGCCACTTTTTCTTCATAGTTTTGCCACTTTTCTTCATATTTTTCTCATTTTTTCTTCACATTTTTGCCACTTTTGCTTCACATTTTTGCCACTTTTCCTTCATAGTTTTGACACTTTTTCTTCATAGTTTTGCCACTTTTCTTCATATTTTTCTCATTTTTTCTTCATATTTTTGCCACTTCTTCTTAACATTTTTGCCAGTTTTCTTCACATTTTTGCCACATTTTCTTCACATTTTTGCCACTTTTACTTCATATTTTTGCCACTTTTTCTTCATATTTTTCTCATTTTTTCTTCACATTTTTGCCACTTTTTCTTCATAGTTTTACCACTTTTTCTTCACATTTTTGCCACTTTTGCTTCACATTTTTGCCACTTTTTCTTCATAGTTTTGCCACTTTTTCTTCATAGTTTTGCCACTTTTCTTCATATTTTTCTCATTTTTTCTTCACATTTTTGCCACTTTTGCTTCACATTTTTGCCACTTTTCCTTCATAGTTTTGACACTTTTTCTTCATAGTTTTGCCACTTTTCTTCATATTTTTCTCATTTTTTCTTCATATTTTTGCCACTTCTTCTTAACATTTTTGCCAGTTTTCTTCACATTTTTGCCACTTTTTCTTCATACTTTTGCCACTTCTTCACATTTTTGCCACTTTTTCTTCATATTTTTGCCACTTTTCTTCATATTTTTTTGCCTCTTTTTCTTCACATTTCTGTCACATTTGATAATTTTTTTAACCACTTTTCTGCTACTCTTTTGCTGCTTTTTTGTTGCATTATCATCACATTTTTGCCATATTTTCAATGCCTTTTGTCACTTTAATGGCTTCATTGCTGCGTTTTCATCACACATTTTTGCTAATTTTTGTCACTTATTGCTATTTTGACCCTTTTTCCAAGGAGCTTTTAGATTTGGGTAAAAGCTAAACTGAAGAAAAAGTGCTTGGTTCAGGCCTCGTTTAATAGGTTAAGTGACACACGTTGAATTCCTCCACCACTGGCAGGCCCATGTTGAGCGCCTCCCTATCTGCTGTATCAACTCAAAAAGCAGCCGTCTGATTCTCTCTCCAGATTTCCCTTATTAATGAGGCGTGTGTTCCAGCTGAAATAGTGCGTGCTCCTTGGCCGGCCAGAGCCTCACATCCTGGCACAGGCGGGATGAGGTGTCGGCAGCCTGTCTGTTCACCGGGACAATACCCCCCCCAGAATCTGAACAGGGGGAAGGAAGGAACTCTTAATCATCCCTGAGAAAAGACCACACGGCGTTCCAACCGCACAAGTCCACCCTGGGCTTCCTATGGCACTTGCTCTACCGGCACTGGGCGGGTATCCCTGAATCACACGCCACGGTCCAGACGCCCATCTCTCCTTTGTCCCCTCAGGATTTGCTGTTCTCGCAGGGGTGGGTAGTGGGTAGTTACATTTACTCAAGTACATTGGGGACTTAAGAGGACTTTGATCACACCATACTTTTAACTTCACCATAAGTAATATCATTTTGTTCAGAATCAGAATAGGTTTCATTGCCATGGTTTGAGAGCAGGTTCACAAACTAGGATTTTTTCTCGGTGCAAACGTGCGACATAAAACATATAACACAGAATAAAGATAAAAATAAGCTAAAAAGTGATTGATAGTCATAGTGATAACGTGATAGGGTGATAGCAGCGGGTCTAAGTGTGGACACACCACACAGTGCAAGTGCAGATTACATTTATGAGTCTGCAACTAACTAACTACTTTTGTTGTATACTTTTACATGAACAAAACATTTCATCCCACTGTGAGTAAATCTAAGTGAAAGCATAAAGAAATGTCAGAATAGTCACATTGTTTTGTCAGATTACATCATTAGTTAGAAGCACATCAGACTTTTATGCCCTGTAACTCAGGTTTACCTTTAGAATTATTTAGACCCTTTCTTCTACACACGCAAAGTCTAGTTTAGTTTAGTTTATTTTCAGTCAGTATCTTCACACAGACACGATTGACTACAAAACATGAAAACACAGAAACAATGACTGAAAAGGGGTTTGGCTGAAGTGAAACACTTATCTAAAGCCAAACCCTATTGCAACTAATAGCAACTTAGAGTATACAGCAGTTTTACCATCTGCAAGATGAGGACAAAATGATTATGTTTCTGTATCAATTAGTTACAAAATGAATTCGCACAAGTCACACATCAATCAATAATGTAATGTAAAGACAAAATATAATGTACACAGGAGAGTTTATATGTGAGTTAGCGCTAGTGCCTTATAACTGCTAATTACATTAGATTTGAATTTTTTTTTTGAAAGCGTTTCAGGATGTTGAGTTTTTTAAGGTGTCATTCAGACTATTCCAGACGTTTACTCCTCTGAGACACATCTGGCTTTGGTGTTTGTTCCAAATGCTCTTTTCTGATAGATATGAGTTCCTCTGAGATTATATCCAGTCTCTCTGGGTTTAAACCTTTCTTGTATACATTCAGGAAGCTTATGGTTATGCACCTTATACATAACAATAGCTGTGCCAAGATCAACTAAGTCGTGTAGTTTTAGTATTTTCCTTTCTAAGTAGCGTTACTCTTACTGAGGTAAAGATTTGGCAACTCCACCCCGGAGTTTACAGTAGGGACGGGGCCCAATAACAAGGTTTACCTCTGCGCCATTTCCAGAAATGGAGACAAACAAATATAGGAAGGATGTCGCCACAGGCTCCAGACTGTCATGATGTTTTTTTGTTTTTTCTTTTGTTACAAATGTACTTTAAACGTGTTACGCATGGTTTTGATCATTTGTCATCCAATACAGATGAAATGTTCAAAAGGAAATTTCTCATCAAAGTGACTTATGATGCATGACATGTTGGGCCACACTTATGGGGAAATGGAATAAAAAGAAGAGCACAATCTAAAACCTCATCGTAACCCTAAGTATTTTATTATTATTCCCCATTATCTGTAATTATCTATGTTGCAACAAATGTCCACCCTATTTCCACGCGATAACAACATGTGCATGAAAAGATAATCTATGACACAGCTTCAAACTGGACGATACATATCAGATTATACTAATATTAACTAAAAAGGTGACAATAAATGGAGTTCCACATGTTGAAATCACACAATGTTTTTCCCTGACCCCTGCCCAACAAGGTGAATGGTGGGCAAAGGACACATTTGCGCCCCTCACCTTAAAGCAGAACAATGCACGGACCGGATGCCAAAAGAGCCCACCTTCAGCTTAGAACAACAAGTAAACAAAGCTATATTAGGCTTTGGAAAGAGGAAGAAGATAGCTTTGCCTTAACTGCGGCTAATAAAATGGTCTTGTGGGAGTATTTGTTGATGAATACAAGAATGCGGTTGATCAACTCCACAAAATGTTGCCTAAGATTGGGGGCGAACTAAACTAAAAATAGATGATAAGCAATTGCAGATAGTTGTACAGTGAGTCATGTTCATTCATAAAACTGGTGGAGTATGAGAAGCAGATGTGACACTCAGAGCCCAGAGTGCCTCCTATTGTTTGTCTCATGATTAATGCCAAGTTCAGATAGATTCTACATGAAACTTAAGGCACATATGACACACAGGAACTCTGTCTCTTTGTTTTTAACAAGAACATAGTTAGCCAATCATACTTCAATATTGTGCAACGACAACAACAAAAATCTCTGGTTTTGTCCTGTCATCTCATGTGTAAGTCAGATCCACATAAAACAATGGTAGAATGTCCACTGAGTCTGCAACCATATAGATACAGACGGCATCTCTCGCCCATATATGGTCATTTTTGAAAACAGTTGAGGGGGAAAACAATTTTGAAAAAATCTAAACTTTGTCTAAATATTCAAAAACAACTGTAACAAATGCTGAATTATGAATATAGTTTCTACTAAATAGAGACAAACACATGGGGAGGAGCAAAGTGGTTCAACAGCCCATAAATACATGAATAACGGAGAATGCTAACTTCATGCTACATGTTAGCATCGGGCTAATGCTAACGTTTAGCTAGCGCTTGCTACAACTGCCGTTTTTTCACTTCTACAGAACAATCTGCTGTGAGAAAATATCCATAAGGGCCCGATTTACATTTGACTTTACTTATGTGTGATAAATAAGTTCATATTCCACCAGAAAATGGCTAAAAAGAGGGAAAATTGTCGAGATGCCGACAAGAATTGACGAGATGCCGTCTGTATCTATTAAGATGGGAAATGAGTGAGTTTTTTTTGAATAGGCTACTTTTAAATTTGCAACTTCACTGGTAGCCTATAAAACTATGATTGATACAGGCAGCGGGCATTATCCAATTCAAATTATATAACTTAAAAACCTGCCACATGCACTGTTAAAACAGTACTGCACCAACTTATGGGCGCTGGTGATGAGCCAGGGCCGCTGTAGCACATCTGCACAGAACTATTTACAGTCCCCATGTCCTTACACAGGGACATGTGTTTTGCATTAGACGGGACAGGCTCTCGGCACTTTAGACTGCGTGTGCTGTGCTAAAGGATTGTCCAGAAATAGTATCAGATGGTCTTTTTACGTCTCTTCCCCCGCAGAGAAACGCCACGGATTTTTTAAACAACATCGGTGAAGTTATGCAACAGAGGATTCCTGCGCTCCAGCAACAACGTCGTGCTGAGCTCAGCCAAATACCTCGTGCGTCCAGACGAAATCTGGGTCAGTCCTGATGGAGCTTCGTGTCACCCCCGGACCGCTGCGTGTGCGTGTCTGGGTGACATGTTTCTAAATGGTCGGGAACTCCTGAGAAATTAAGAGATAAGGACCGAGTCAAGTGCAAGAGGCTGATCACATTTATGACACAATGGCGCCCTCGAGTGGCTGTGTGTAACATAGCCTCGTTTGAAACATAGCCTTGTTTAAAATGACTTTAAAACCACTTCTGCTAAAATAATAATAATATTAGTGATAAAAGGTGGGTAGCCTAAATACAAATTGTAAAACGATAGGATTTCTTTGGTGATAATGGAGCAACTGGTCATTTACTAATAAAATGGGAAGTGAGTTATATCAACAAACCGCCTCGTGTTTCGTATGTTTGTCTGGCCTCTTGTGGTTAACTTTGGACATGCAGTGTTCATCTGTCCATCTGTCCATCCATCAACAGATAAATCAATGTGTAATTTGTTTTTTTATTTTGTATGTATTTTTGGTGAGAATGTTTTAAGCGTTAGGCTAGTAGGTATAAAGTAATATAGGAAGTATTTAGTGGGTGCAGTGGGACATGGAGGGATATGGAGTGCAACACTGAAGCGTTTCCTTTGCAATTTTGACACCAAAATCACACATACAGACAGGAATAGGTCGCAAAATATTCTCATCCGGAATGTTACGACACAAAATTGTTCATTTTCATGAAAACATTAAGTTTAATACTTTTTAATTCAGTTTTTAAAACCTCAAATGCAACAATCTATGCATATACAATTTGGAAAAAAATGGAAACAATTGATTAAGCAGAGGAATAGAGTAAAATTTTGATATTTGACAATTGGGCATTGTGTACAACAGTTGAATGTTTATTATTATCATCATCATTTTTTTTTTTTTTTAAATGAATTTATGGGATAAAAGATCAAGAAATTTAGATTTGATGCCAACTTGAAATGACATTTAAGGCCTTAATTTTGGCCCCAAATCCTTTAAAGTCTCAAAGAAATTGGAAACACTGGAGGATAATTTGTCATTCTCTGTTAATCTAACTGTATTAAAACAGTGGGACATTATAAAAATTGGTGGGACAGGGGGACAAAGGACTAAAAGGCTGTGCAGTGCAACCAAAAGCCTATAGCAGCAAATGAAGCTATGGCAACTTTTCTTATTTGTTGACATATAGACATTCAGAGGAATGATGATGAGGGCATTCTCCTGAATGTGTGTTTCATTCAGAAGAGGAGGAATGCACCTCATCATCTTACAAGTCATTTATGTGTTTTAGATAACACCGGCTTATTGGACCTTGTTTAAAATTAAAATTAAAATCTAGCCTAGCCATACTTGGTTTTCAACAAATAACAAAAGTAGCCCGCCCTTAGGGTTCATATGTTTGCCTATTGAGTCCAAAAGGGGGCAGCCGTGAGAAAGAGACCCAGAGGCGCACGCTCTCCCCGGGAGGGGCCCACGCCATCAACAGATGAAAGGCACGTCTTATCTGATGAAGTTGGATCAATCCACTTATTAAATATCTAAAATACCTTCCTCTACTTTTTGTACCATATCAAACTCACGTTGACTCAAAACATCGGTGTCCTTATTAAGGTCTCTCACAATTAGACTAGCCAATTTATTTGATCATCAATACATTTATGCATTATTTTTGCTCTTTTTATTGCCTAATAAGGTATTGATAAATACAATCAAATGAAATGCCTTATTGGCTACAAACCCATTATGCATCGAACTGCATTCCAACTGTGACTCGATTAGACTTGCCCTATAAATATTTTGTGGGCAATTAAACACATGCGCCAACATTTATTAGTTTAGCCTGAACTTTTAGACAAACCAATTAGTGAACCACAAAGCCTACACCACACGTGCACCTGTTATAGGTCACCAAACAAAAGAACCTCATGTGTTTTAGCTTGTGCTATTGGTTCACAACAGACTTTGTATTATGTCAAAAAACGTCCTGGACTTATTATCCAGATTTCAGAACGGCAAAAAGCTGTTGAAGAGAAAACATCGGTTTGATGACATGGCCTTCTTCAGATCTTCTCGAGACCATGTTCCAGGCGGTATTTGGGGTGAATACAGTATGAGTTTGTTAGGAGCGCAGACTGACGTGTTGAAAGGCGCTGTTTGTCACAGAGGGGGTTGTTAGAGTTTCCTTAAAACCGGAATTAGCTGTGAAGTGCGACCTTGAGGTGTGAACATGGAGAACGAGGCTCTTGTCTGTTTCAAGTAAACTTTCCATTATACTTTGAACTGTGCTTTTAAAACTAAGTCTTGACGTTGCATTAAAAATGTGAATTGAAATGTAAAGCACTCGTGTTAGGCTTACTTCTGAAAGTCCCAACAAACAAACAAACAAACTTGTAGCAACAAACAAACTTGTAGCCAACGTGAAGTAAAGGAGAATATAGGCTATCCTTAAAAAGATCACTTCAGAAATTAATGTTCATGTAGCCAAATGCACATATGTGCGTAATTACGCTCGCCGTTTTCAGTTGGAATCATGGTTTCATCTAATGCCTCACATGTATACATTACATTAAAATCTGCTTGGGACAGACCAATCGGACTGATGACGCTGTAGACATCTGGGCTGCACCACACTGCTGGTGTATTTGGATGCAAATGACCTGGCGTAAGGAGGAGAGCTGACGTCAGGAGGGCCTCAGTTATACTTCAAGCATCTTGACAACTCACACACATGATGAGAGGCTGCGTCAGGAGAGGAGCTACGGCGCGATTGTGATTGAGGAGTCGCCTTGGACTACTTTTTTTTTTTTTTTTTTTTTAAACAGCAGGGCTGTTTTAATGGTGCAACAAATATGTTGTTATAAAATTATAGCATTTGGTTCTTCATTTATGTCGTAATTGAGTTTTTAAAACTTTTTTGCGCGCACCATGTATGTGGGATACCTACTGGATAAAGAGAGCAGCATGTACCATCAGGGGTCTGTCAGAAGATCAGGCATTAATTTGCCTCCCCAGAACTTTGTTTCCTCACCACAATACCCCGATTTCAGCGGATACCATCACATGCCAAACGTGGACACGCACGCCCAGTCTGCAGGCAGCTGGGGGCCTGCATATGGTGCTCCCAGAGAGGACTGGGGCGCATACAGTCTGGGGCCCCCAAACAGCATCCCTGCACCAATGAACAACTCGTCTCCGGGTCAGGTGTCGTACTGCTCGCCCGAGTACAGCCATATGCACCCACCCAGTACTGCGGTGCTGCAGCCGCCGCCAGAAAACGTCAGTGCGTCTCAAATGTCTCCAGAAAGGGAAAGGCGCAACTCATTTCAGTGGATGAGCAAAACTGCACAGTCCTCATCAACAGGTGAGCGTTACATCAGTAAGTAACATAACCCACTCCAGTCCATCATATAGACAATTCACTGAGGTTAGCGTTTGGGGAACTTTATCATTTGAAAATATAGACCTTGCCTAGGTAGCTATTAAAGCTCTGTGCGTAAAAGCTCACCAGATGCAAGGCGTATTCGATTTGAGTGAAAAATGTGGCATTTCTTTCGGTGGGACTGAGCTTGGAAGGTGTAAGGACGCGGCGCCAGGCCACTTGTGATGTTAATAGCACAAGTGAGAGCCTGACTTCCCAGTCACATTGTTGCTCTTCGTCATATCCAGGCGAAGGCCCCTGCTTTCAACACCTCCACACTTTGATATGCAGCCCGCACTGTTCCTCTGTTTTATTACCGGACAAAGTGGCTCTCTTCACAGCTTGTGTTAAGTCTTTACAACGAAAACATGTCAGGTCAAATCACCTAACATTACAGATGATTGGAAATATCAACAACCCTTTCCATATTGACATTTTAGCTCAATGCATTTTTCTCAATTGCTGATCGTTTGGACACAATGGGCCTTGTAGCTATAGGCCTAATATGTTGATAATGGTCTAAGTCATTATTGTGTCATACTATGTCATTATTCCTTGTCCTTTTTTGTCTTAAACGTTTTGTTAAACATTGTACATGTATGATCTCTTTGAAATTCAACGACTACGTTTGTCGCCAAAGCAAAGATCAGAGGCGCAATTTGCGTACGTATAGAAAGACTATTGTGCGTAGATAGACCGGTCTTGGCATGTGGATTCCTGTTGAGCAACTCAACTGAAGGGAAAAAGGATTAACATTTTGTTTATTACACGTTCACAGGCAAAACCAGAACGAAGGAGAAATATAGGGTCGTGTACACAGACCACCAGAGACTGGAGCTGGAGAAGGAATTTCATTTCAACAGATACATCACTATCAGGAGGAAGTCTGAGCTCGCTGTCAACTTGGGCCTTTCTGAAAGACAGGTACAGCCATGACATTGTTTTTACACATCTCCACATTACGCTCTATCAACGCAGTATTTAAATGCACTGGAAATCCTCTATGATCCATTCTGACAACCTTTTTGCCCAATGACACTGTAATGAAACATAAGCTGTTGGACAGGGTTGGCCCATTGTATCAGCGTCTCACGTGCGTGTGCTATATGTTTATTTTGCAGGTCAAAATCTGGTTTCAGAACCGCAGGGCCAAAGAAAGGAAACTGATCAAGAAGAAATTGGGTCAATCAGACGGAAGCGGTGGCTCGGTACACAGTGACCCCGGGTCAGTGAGCCCACTCCCCGTGCCAAGCTCGCTCAGCCCCTCGGACATGCATGGGTCTCTTTACCCACCTCAGCCCATGAACACATTGCCATCAATTAGGAATATACAGCAAGTGACTGTGACACAGTAACGGAGCGACTCGAGCCCTGGATCTGGAACATAACCGAGCACTCCGCTGACCGACACTTGAAGCGCAGCAGATACGTGCGTCATTACGCACAAAGCTGCGGACGAACATTTGAAACAAAGCGATAATACGCTGGAGGCTCTTCAAGTATTTTCACATATTTTTTTTTATGTTGTAGGAAAGAAGTTCAAATAATAATAAAAAATCAATTTATTAAAGTATAAATATCTTTTTATTATGTAATGAATGTATGTGTTTGTGTATAAGTTTAAAACTGGATATGTAGCATGAACATATTGTAGACCTGACTAATCAAGTCTTGAGTGTGCTATCGCCCAATTTATCAGCTATTGTTGCTGAACAAAATGAGCAGTTATGTGGGTATTCTATTGTTTTGTAGTATTGTTGAAATGTAAATAAAACATTTTTTTTAGAACTTGCCTTAAAAAAAACTTGATAGCCTATCTGGACTTGATTCTAAACTCACATGCCCATGACTCATGTCTGATGTAAATATCAGCAGCAGAGTTCATGCCATTAAAAGCGGGATTTTTCGGCTTACTTAATGCACGATATCGCAGTGCAAAAAACATGTATGTACCCGTGAAATAAACAATCTTCACAAAACAGATGCCGTCAGTGGTCGTGCACTCTGGGTACGTGCGCGACTGCGACGACGTAGACAGACGTCATGAGCGTCTTACTGCCCAACATGGCGGACTTTGATACCATTTATGAGTTAGAAGACGAAGAGGATGAACACGTAGTGAGTGAAGAACATTTGCCCAGATACTGCCCGGAGCCCGTGGTTTTGCGAGGGGCTGGCCACATCACAGTGTAAGCAGATCCGTAATCCCGGACATTATGTCGTTGTTGTATTTTGCGTCTGGACCTTTAGCTTTTAGCATCGGCTAACCAGTTAGCTAACGCAAATCACAACAGTAACTGCTGCTTGATGAGCGTTTGCAGCTGATGAGGTTTATAATTGTGTCAATGATATGAGTGACTTGTTAAGGTGTTTACATCTCACTATGCCTTTTTTAAAAACATGTATTGTTATTAAAGGGTAATGTAACCTTTCCACAGTCTGGCAGTCCCGTAGCTAAGAGGCCTGATGTTATGGGAGAGGTTCAAATGTTTACTCCTCTATTTGGATTACAGTATTATCATTATTATTATTAGCCAGTATTGATGTTATTACGTAACGTTGGTAAGGTGAGCCCACATGTTCACCTCTGTTTCTCTTCACTCCACGTTAACATTTTTAGGTGTTTAGATTTGTGTAAAATCACAAAAGCTTGAATCTTTTATTATTATTCTTTTTTTCAGGTATTTGATATGACTTGAATTGTGTGAACTTTTTTTTTTTTTATCCTTTTCTTGAAGTTCCCGTTTTCCTGCAGTTATGACTCATATGTTAAACTGTTGATGTAGACATTGATAATAATAAAGTCATTTATAAATGAATTTATTTCAATCTAATGTGTTTTCAGGTTTGGACTGAGCAACAGATTTGACACAGAGTTTCCCTCTATTCTAACAGGAAAGGTACAGCACCCTTTCCTATAAACATAACACCATCTCTTTGTTCAATGAAAGTTGTCACATGCAAAAACCTGAACAGTCCTAAACCCTCCCGGTCAGGTTGTCATTCAGACTGAACACGCTGCACAGCCAGATGCAGAAAAAAAGAGAGATAAACGGCCAATCCTGCTCTGTAAATGAGTAAACTGTCTATAGGCCACAGTTGGCTGGGACACTAGGTTTTGGAGGGTCTAACTCCAGGTGATAAAATAATGAAATGAAGACTCGCTGCAGACAAGAAAGGAAAGCTTCCTAGGTCGAACGCTTAAACACAAAAAGGCTGCAGGGGTAAGAGCAGGCCGAGGGAAGTGTGGGCAATAAAGAGGAGCTTCAGCATTGTGACCCATGGTGACATGTGATGGATGAGGATGATTGAAGGGTGCAGATCAGGGCCTGCTGTTCTTTATTCTCAGGTCTGTGGCTGTTTGCAAAGAGACCTTTGCATCCTGTCATAAAAGATTACGACCCCAGTTTTATGACGTACAGACTGGGCCAGGAATGAGCATCCATTCAGGTTGTTTGGCCTGCACTGCCGCAGGCACTGGGCTTATCTCTCCCGAGGCCATCCTTGCCTTGACCAGTCTGGAGCGCGGCGTGCTAGTCAGCCTTAGAATTCAGAGATCTCATCTCATCTATGGACAGCATCTGCAAAGTTCTAGCTTCTGTGATTTCAGTACCTTTGATCTTGCCACAAAACATTTTGGACAATTAAGATACCTTGCTTGAACTGCATACAAGAAACTTTAATATTAAGATCTCAACATTCTCCTTAATAAACACATGTTATATTTATTTCATAGGTAGCTCCAGAGGAATTTAAAGCCAGCATCAGCCGAGTGAATGCGTGCTTAAAGAAGAATCTTCCTGTCAATGTGAAATGGCTTCTCTGCGGGTGCCTGTGTTGCTGCTGTACAGTTGGCTGCAGTCTGTGGCCGGTTATTTGTCTCAATAAGAGAGTAAGTCCCGACCTCTCGTGACACGCGCCGGACACTTTTACTCTCCCTCACTTCACTGCTCATTACTCAAGGGCTGTAAGGACTGCTCAGCTGGAGTGGTCGAGGTGTAATAACATACTGTGTGTTCACTTATGAGCTGTGTGTAGGAATGACGCATCTGACCACACTGTTCGTTCCTACCTGCGCTGTGGGCGTGTCTTTTAAAGCTGGTATTACTGATAGTTACTGACAACAAAGTGGAAATTACTAGCTGGTAAAATTAGGAGTTCAGTCTATAAATCCTAGCACAGCTGCAGTTAACCGCTACCTGCTAAGTGGTAAATTTTATATTATGCTTGTCCCTTTAATTACTTTCATTAATGACTTTACAGCTTCCATTAATCCTGCTCTTCTCTTTGTACAGACCAGACGATCCATTCAGAAGTTATTAGAATGGGAGAATAACAGATTATATCACAAGGTAAGCACATCAGGGTGACGGGGGTTTATTGTATGACAGATAACGACCAATGACCTGCTCTTTAGCATTAAATTACTTTTCCTGACGAGTCTTATCTGCAGCTGTGAAATATTGTGTAAAATTTAAATTTGTCTCACAACAACAAATTACGGATACTCGCTGTGGACATAGAGTAGGGTGCAATTGATTTTTATCAGGGGCCACATGAATAACTTGACTCTGCATTGACTTCGCAGTTTTGTGTTTGTATTTAAATGTCACCATTAAATGAAATTAATAAACAAAATAATAATACAAAATATAGATCCCACTCTTGCCGCTGATTCGCAATTTGGCGAAATTATATAAATGATGGAAAGCGAGTCGAGTTTGCCCATGGCTAACGTAGAGGAAGCTTTTTGAGGTTGTCTGGCCACAGTTTGACCCCGGTGAGACTAGACAGCCCTGTTCCCAAATTCCCCTGACAACTGATGGGGAGATCTCAGACAGATTTTTCTTTGTCTTTGAGAGAGGAGGCATCTCATTGTGTCTGTTCCTTTTCTTCTGTCTTCAGCTGGGGCTGCACTGGAAACTCAGTAAAAGAAAATGTGAAAGCAGTAACATGATGGAATATGTAAGTTCTCAGAAATTGTTGTGAAAACCTTTTGATAATACATGTTAAATTAGCTTAATTTCAGATAAATAATAGGATTTACACGTTTGCACAAAATTATGTTTCAAAGTTTCTTCATTTGGTCTCAACCAAATGTAGTGAAGTTGTCACACCAACACTACTGTATAAAGAGACTTGATTTTGAGGCAAATTCAATTACTTAAAATGCAGATGTCAATATCTCTGTATTTACTTATCGACATGAATCCATTTCTGTCTGCAAAGATTCAAACATGGGAACCAATGACCAACACATAATAATTTAAAAAAAAGTATTTTCTTTTTGGTTAGTGATTCATATTTAACATTTATTATTGATTGCTGATATCTTTCTTTAATTCTTTACAGGTAATTCTTATAGAATTCTTGCCCAAATATCCTATATTTCGACCAGACTGAGGAGGCTGTTACAGACAGGATGTCAGGCCCTTGAACTTTCTCCTTAGTGCCTTGTATATACAGTACAACATGTTGGAAGAAGGGTCTGCACCAGTGTCCTGTGAGGACCCTTTCAATCCCCTGTATATTACACTTTGCAACGCTGTCACTTTGCTTTAGAGCAGAATTTGCACATTTTTGACAACCAGATCTTTCCCCTTTTGTTTCACTCCATTGTTTTGTTTTGTTATATATGATGAGAAAGGGGCAACATCAAAGTGCATTTACCCCAAAGAACCATCCTGTGGCCCAGTCTCATCTGTCAGCAATCACTTGCAAAGAATGTGATGCTCCCTCTCTCCCAAAATACACCTCGCCTTATGTGTCATTTTTTTTTTTTAAAGTCTGTGTAGTGGAAGAGAAGCAGCATTGTTGCAAGTAGATGGGATGATCAGTATGCCTACCGTACAGTGTATCTAATCAGCTATTTTCTTATTTGACTCTGTACATGGGAACGAGTTGACACTTGACTTGTAAATACCATGATAAACTGTACAGCAGTATTGTTTACATGAAGTCACAAAGCTATTGAGTTGTTTAACTTTTTTTTTTTTTGCCAATTGTTGTTATTATTGTTTAGATTTAATGAAAGTATGTATCTTTGTAGTTTCAATGGACCTGTTTACCTTGTAAGCCATATAATTTCAGTGATGCCAGAGTTAGACTGATTGTTGCACTTGAGTCCAGATGGATGTAAAGAGCCTAAAGCAGTTGACAATAGCACTAAAAGCAGTGCGTGTTTTTGCCAAGACCTTTAGTCATTCACCACCTTTTATATTTGAGCTGGAGCCGTGAATTGTTTAAGCTACTGGAAAATATTGTTTAGCTCCACTCTAATACTTCATTTTACAGTTCCATTGCATCTATTTCATATTGTTTGTATTCCCCATATATCCCACTATGTGTTGAGTAAATGGTTCAAGTTTTACTCTGTCCAGTGTAACTATGATGTCCTACATTTTAGGATATTGCTGCAATGCATTGTATTAGAGTGCCTCTGGATTATCCGATGAACTGCAAAGGTTCAGATTCAATTTGTCCTGTTATGACTTTACCCCAAGCATTGTTCCTGTTACAAAATCTGTTCACCACAGAGACCCCAATGACTCCCTTTGGAGAAAGAAAATAAAACGCTCTTTTTATTTTTCTTCAGTTTCTTTGTTTTGTATTGCACTTTGTCATTGTGACTTGATGATGCTGATAAGACACTTGAGTAAAACAAACAGTGACCCGCGGCCTCCATGTAACTGTGGCTGTTTATCATGTTTAACCAGGCGACGAATCGTTAACTTTAACAGGATTGCGTCTTGTTAACGCATTTGTAAAAGTGGATACTGTGGCGTGATGCTGGTTGTTTCTTCTCTGCCTGAACATCTTCATTTTACTGTCAGTCACTGCACTGGCATTAAAGCTGCGGGGTTCATGCCCTTTTGTGCCGTTTTCAGATCGTTTAATGAAGGTACAAGCTTTATCTCTTCAGCCGTTTTGACAGCTGTAAATATTGTCAATTAACTCTAGGGCCAGTACACATTTTGTCCACTAGAGGTCAGGTGTGTCTGGTGCTCGACCGCACATTAGAGAAGCCACCTGCGCAACGTTTAGGCACCGCAAAGCCTGCCTTTCATTTGTTATTTTTGGCCCGATTCATGTTAATGTGATGTATGCTTTTTGTAGTTTAGACCTAGTCCAATTGAAGTCTTTTTCAGACCCCGTTTACGCCTGATCTTGGGCAAGTGGTATAGGCTATGGTTAAACATATGAAGTCATGGGCGGACTGGGACTTAAAAACGGCCCTGGACTCTGACCAGTGTGGCCCAAATCAGCGTAAATGCACACAGCACAAATACATATTGACATTACCCAAATCTAAAAGCTCCTGTACTGGAAAGCAACAGTGTAACGCCTCATTTGAAAGCTAAGACCTACAAGAGTGATTGCAACATTTTGTCATGATTTTGTTGTTTTTTCATTACTTTTGTGGCTTTGTCATTGTGTTTTATCACTTTTTTGTGGCTTTTTTGTTGCATTTTCATTGCTTTGTTGCTGTGTTTTTGTCTCTTTTTTGTTGCTGTTTTTATGTCATGTTTTTGTTGGTTTTTGTCATGTTTAGGCCACGTTTTTGTCACATTTTTGTTGCTTTTACGACACATTATTGTCCCTTGTTCATCCTCGTTTTCGTTTTTCTATGTTGCCGCTTTTCTTTTGAGCTTTTAGATTTGGGCAAAGCTCTGTTAAGGCGTAAGATAAGAGGTTAAGGAGAAAATTGACAGGCCAAACCAGTGGCCCTCGAGCCAGTGGCCCTTCTGTGCTCTTCCAGAATGGACATATGGCCAGTCCGCCCCTGTATGAAGTGGTACTTTGTAATATGTTTGAGGACCACTGTGCCACAGTATATTCACTAGAATCTGCATTGATGTGGCTTCCTCTTGTCCTCAGGTAGAACCTTTTGTCGACTGCCATTTATAAACTTTCCTCCAAAAGCTATCAAACAAAACCTAATTAACAAGTTTGTATGAAAAATATATCTAATAAAATCAAGAGTAATGACATACAACTTGCTCAAGACAATAAAAGGACAAAATGTACTAATCATTTTATTGAACAGTGATGAAATTAACAATCGCCCATGATTGGCCAAGGCCGCTCTAGGCTTGTGTCGACAAATCAATGCAACACAAAGCCACACAACAGAAATAGCTGCAGAACAAGGTTGACTCTTAAGGTAATTTAAGGCGTTAATAAATTCTTGTCCTTCAGTATTTCAAGGCACTCACTTGACAGGAGCTCAAACTTAAAATCTAACAGCTGATGCATTACATTGAATGTTCTTGTTATACGGAAAATTATTTTACAACATACACTTTCAGGGCAAAATTAGGATGTTTCTTTTTTCACTTTGGCAAACTGGTGCAAATCGTTATCATGTATATCTTATCACAACCACTGAAGTACATACAAAACGCTAAAGCAACCAAACATTTACTCCTAAAAAGTTTAAATGTGAAATAAATGCATTCAAAAGTACATCAAAAATGCATTTTCCTTAGTTGTGTTTAAAAATGTCTTGATTGTCATATTAACAGATAATTGGTTTTAATTGTGCAAAAGTAGGTTCCCCTGTACATAGTTATATAGATCTTGATAAGGTACTATTTGAGGGACTTTTGTTGTATGTACATTTCTGAAAGCAGCCCCAGAAATAAAAGACGATGTGAAAGCTACAGTAGACTCCCAGGCCACGACACCACGGTCAGAGTGACTTTATTCTTCTGCAGCTTCAGCATCGGGATGAGGGAGGAGTTGTTCATTCCCACTGTAGTAGCGCCATTAACTGCTACTATCTCATCGCCGCACCTGCAATGAGAGCAATTCTGAATGTCACTGCAGAGCCCTGGGGAATGAAAGTGAGCACTGAAGTCAGCTTACTTCAGACGACCATCGAAGTGAGCAGGTGTTCCAGGCACAATGGTTTTTATATAGAAAGGCTGCTGCTGGCCATGACTTTCTTCATAGCCTCCAACTATGCTGAAGCCCCAGCTCTCGTTGTTGGTCTTGTGCAGGACAATGTCTCGGCACCAGTGCATGTGACTGATGAGGAAAGAAAACCAAAACACCATTTTGTAGCACTTCCATAAGTTTCTTTCAGATAATATTTTTGAAACCCAGCAGCAGACTAAAGGCTCGTACCTGGGTAAGCCTAGCCAGCGAGTCCACAATGGAGTCCAGTTGAGTGCGTCCTCTCGAGAGTCATCAGAGAGGTCCAGCTCATCTTTACGGCTGGCGTCGGCCTCCTCCTCAGAATCCTCTGAAAGAGTCTGGATGACCCGCAGGACCACCTGGGACTGAGCCGTCTGAGCTTTCAGCGCGGACACAGCTTCATTGTACGTCAACTGTGTCAAATCCACACTGTTGATACTCAGCAGGACGTCACCTGCAACATATTCATCATTCAGTTCATGTGTGTCTGATGAGCACTCAGTCTAAAGTTATTTACCTCTCTTGATGGTGCCGTCTCGATGCAGGCAGCCAACAGGCTGGACACTGGTGATGTACACAGGCAGACGGCTGCGGCAGTCTCTGCCTCCTGCTATTGTGATTCCCAGAGAAAGGCGTGGCTCCTTCTTCATACTAACAGTTTTCTCTTGGCTAGAAAACCCCCCTGGAGGATCCTAGATAAACCAAAACTATCTTAATTTTTAAACTTAATTATCTCTTGACCAACATCACATACTGAGCAATATCAAAAAGAAGACTTGTCTCAAATGCTCTTTTCAGAGTCTTCACAGTTCAATCATTGTTTGTTTTTGACCGACAGAATAATAAATTACCAAACTTATCATTCGGATTTCCAAACACCTTAAAATCAAATTCAACGCAGGTCAACTCGGATCGATTAAAAATACTTCTCAAATGTGGGTTACTGTAATGATAAAATGGGCTTTACTCCATCAGTTTGGTTTGGAAGTCGTTTGCATTCGGCTCGTCTGGGATGTTTACCTACCATGTCATTGTCAGCGTGCTTTAGTAGATTATTTTTGCAAATCTCGTAGAAACAAATGTGGAGCATTTTAGATGCAGCTGCGAGTCTCAGTGTGTGAACATAGACACTGATCTCTCGTATCTTACAAAGTGTTAAAAATTACAGCTTTAGTTTAGCTTCTTGTGCCAAGTTTCGGGAGCAGGGGGAGGTGATGGCTCTTCCTCCCACCAGCAGGAAACCCTTCCCCCCCAGCAAGACGCAAAGGCTCTACTCGGCAGGCGAAAGCTAACTGTTACCAGCTTTGATCCTGGTCCATCCAAAGAGACAAGGAAAAACAACAAGACAGTGGCCCGTAGCGGCAGAGTGAGCAGCACCCCAGGCCTTTTGATCAGGACAGAGGGAGACTTTCATCTGTGCTGTAACGCAGGTGTCTTCCTTTAGAGACACCCACCCCCGCTGAGAGGCAACGCATCCCCTCTACTGTAAGTGCAGGACGAGTGACCTGACAGTTGCACACTTGCACAGGCATTATATAGTGCTTAGTCTAGTCAGGGCGCAGAAATAAACGTCTGACAGAGTTGACCGTTTACCTTCATGTATGTGGACCGGCGTCTGAAGTACTGCGGCTCCGGAGCTCTCCTGGCTGTTCTCGCTGTTCCCTCTCTGCTTCCTCCCTCCTCTGGAGTCTCTGTAGCCCTCATAACCACAAAGTTCACACGCACCTCGCTGGCCTGCGAGCAAATACACAAAAATGTAAGACAATTATGTTCTTGTGAAATCTGACATAAAATCTTTTCCCCCGTCTAACATGTGTGTACTCGTCTTGATGATCTGGAGGACTTACATACCCCTAATGCACCATTTTGCACCAGACATGAAACCAAATGCTATGAATAGAAAATCAATGGATTAAATAACAGCTATTGGACCAAAATAGCTATTGGACCAAAATAGTTATATAATAAAGTTATTTATGTTTTCCACACAATGCCTCTCAAATAAAAAGAGAGACCTGTAATGTTTTGGAGGTGTATTGCTATTTTACAGCCTTTGCTTGGCTAATGCAGAGTGACAAGTGTTGCATATGTCTGTGTTGCAAATCAAAAGAATGAACCTATTTCTGAAGATATTTTTAGCGACGCCACTAAAGCGTCACCGCCTACATTAACATCAAGAGGGACGCACAGTAATCCAAATGAAGCCACCTCAGGGTAAGTTTCTGCATTTGATGACGGTCATGTTGTGGCTGCGCTCTTGTATTACAGGTACAACGGAACATGGGACATGTCATAGTCGCTTTCTCTCTAAATAAATCACTTATCAAAAACAACTTAACTTAAACTTATAACTAAATATTAATATAAAATATAATTGTGAATAAATCAACATTTCATTGTTATCAGTCAAACCAATATGTGATATGTGCATGTTAACCTCAGATCTAGTTGTGTTGTGAATAGAAACAGCAGACAGATTAATCACAAATAAGGTAGTTATGTCTTTAACATACCTGGATAATCTGGGCTGCGCTCTCTGGTGTGCCGTGCCGTAGGTCCTGTCCATTGATGGCCAACACTTTATCATTGTTCCTTAGTTTTCCATCTTTAGCGGCTAAACCTCCGGAGAGCAAGTCAAGGATGAAAACCCCGCTCTCATCTGATTTACGAATGAGTTTGATGCCAAGTGGTTCAGTGCGGTGGCTCTTCATGAGTGTGACCTGCAGCACGGTGCCCGGGGAGCTATGGGTGGGCTGGGGGGCAGTGGACAGGCCCGGGTTGGCAGAATGGAGGTCAGACCGGGGATCCCTCGTTTTAAAACCCTTTTCTTGCAGCACAGTCAGCCTGAGCAGTGAAGGCTGTCGAAGCAGAGCGATGGCCCGGGAGTGAGGCACTGATGCCAAACTGATGTCATTTACCTGGAAACGCACACAAGTCAAATCAATAAACAGCAGCTTCAGCTTCAGGACAAGGGCTGCACAAGTCTGACAAACTGTCCAGATATGCTCTTTCGTAGAGTCTGGCAGCATAGCCTCGTCCTGCTGGTGGTGGTGATTCTTTAAATGTTGATGAAGATTAGTAGTGTTGCCTTTGCCTCTGGCAAGACGACAGACTTTTCTTTTCTCAAAGCCAAAATACATGTCCAAATAATTCAACTGCCACTAGGTAAAGGTATTGTCATAATTAAAGTGAGTAAAGAGCTTGCAACCCATATAGTACGTGTGTATTTTCCAGTTTATTTTAGTATTAAAGCAGTACGAAGTAACTTGTTTACCTTAATACATCCTTTTGTAGTCCCTCTGGGGGTAATACAAGTGTTAATGGGATGATTGGGGGGTCTTTCATCTCCCCCGGTGTCTCTGGCCAGAAAACCACACTTGCAACTTTCCTGCACCGAGTCGGAGTCACCAATACACACTAATTGAATCACGAAGAAGCTAATAGGCTAACGGGCAAAGCTAACTGCGGGCTAGCGCCACTTAAACAGTATTTACAGCCAAGTTTGAGTGAAAAAAATGATCTTCATTGTGTAATTGGATGTACAATATCCCTCTGTCGTTTTGTCTTTTCTGTCAGCGTAGTATTTACTCTGACGGACAATAAAAAACGTAACACGCTACGACACCTGCAGTGGCACTTATGGCCTCTAGGGGCATGAGTTATTTAGTTCTGCTTTAACATAATGTAATAGTATTTCTGTTGATCCAAGCATTGACCATAAGGCTACCCAAAATTATCATGCACCAACAATTTCTGACAATTTCTGCAACCCACGTCTACCAAACACGAGTTGAGCGCCACACTGTGCCAGCATCCAAATAAAACGACTGATTTGGCTTGCAACCAAGAACACATGTGGTTAGTATTAATACATTAATAGAAACAACATAGTGGTTCGAAAAACAAAACAAAATGGGAAGAGACGGTCCTTCAAACGTTTACACAGGTCTGACTCATGGAGGAGCATTTGCTTTCATTTCCAGTACGGAGCCGGTTGGCTTAAAGGCGAAAACTGACAATCTGATGCAAGTTTGAGAGACGTCTCTGAGCTCACTTTACCGTGCTCCACATTCCAGAAGCGCCACAGGGAACAGATTCAACAGAAACGAGCTCAGTTTCATCTGTACGACCGCTGTACTTCTCACAAAATGAAATACATTTGAAAACCCCCAAAAGATAGTTGCAAAGGAGCACTACTCTCATTACCACGGAGCATAAACTTGTTCATCCTGTATTTTTACTTTACAGTCACTGCTGAAAATCCTTGTTTACAGTGGCATGGACATATTGTGTATGCAAAATGTATTCAGCTAATGTTATCTACCTCCAGTATGTGGTCCCCGGGGGCCAGCCTGCCGTCACGAGCCGCTATAGAGTCTCGCACTATCTCCTGGATTACGATGTTTCCCAGCGGAGTGTCTTTACCGCCCACAATTCGAAGTCCCAGCTCCTCGTCAGGCTCTTCCCTGAGGAGCTCCACGACATTGGCCTCGGCCACCAGGCTTGACCGGAGAGGAGTGTTGTCTGAAAGAAATGCAACGACAGACCTGGATTGTATCGTCAGAACTGCACATTCCACAATACTACCCCGATTAATATGTTCAAATATAAAATACTGGAGATATCGTTTGCATAAAAGCATTGGGACATACCAGTGTTGGATGCACTTGCCCTGGAAACTAGCGGAGTTGTCCCGGGGCTCTTCGATCTACTTTTTATATCGTTTTCAGACAATTTTAGTCGGTTCCCCCAAAAATAGCAGACGTCTACGGTCAAATCTATAACGTCTGATCCCGAACTGTACACTCGATTCTGATCATCGGGCGTCTTAAGAATGAAAGTGCATGCTCTCTATAGATTGTGTTTGCAGAATTATAGCAGTAAATAGTAGACTTTATTGTTCTAATTCAAGATGGAGGGCAGGGGCCTAAATTCCTGCCTCATTAATGTTGTGGCTCAAGGTCCCAACAATTGTGTCTTTGGGATTGAAAAATGTCACCACTTTTTATTACTTTTTAAACAAAATTTTAAATAACCTCAGTTCATTCATTGCTTACAAGACGTTGAACTCTGTCAGTTTTTGTTTTAGACCGGGTCAAAATACCATGTGAAATGTTTTTTTCCCCGGGCCTGACCTGCATGAAACTGTGTTTATGTAACAACCAAAAGTACAAAGTACAACGTTGGGGGTTTTCACAGCCTGACCTCCTACCGCCCAATAATGTTATTCATTCCTTTTGTGTCACTGTTTTCTGGACATTCCCAAAGGGTGAGCAGTAGAAGGCTTTTATGTAACAAAATATTCACTATTTTTTTGTTAAATATTAATAAGTGAAAACCATAAGGTAATAAACAGCTGATGACCATGAAACTGTCTTTACGCCATCATCAGTGAATGAGCGCTCATAATCACTGTAGTAATAAAGGCACTTGTCTAAACCTGCCAGTGCATTGTGACACTGTACGTCCAAACTCATCAAAGATGATCCAACGCTGATTCATGTAGGATTTCAAATTTCCATGATTCAGTGTGACTTCATACCTTCCTCATATTCTTCATAAGCAGGATTGATAAGTCCAGGGTCAGACACTCGCGGTAAAGCAGTCTGTTTCACATCACCAGAGAGCTCTACATCGCCCTTTCGCCCCTTTAACTCATTCCATGAGGGCCTCTTCCTTTTTTCAGCTTCCTCTCGCAATCTTCGGAAAACAGGACATCTATAAAAGGCAGAGAGAGTGTAAACACAACAGTGAGCTGTGTAGGGCTGGAAAATTATAATCGAAATGTTATCAAAATCGCAAACTCCACTTTGGTCAATCTCAATAATTATCATAGGACTTTATTAACGTCAGGTATAGAGCCAGTTCTTTGGTGGAAACAGCTCCAAGTTTGGAGACAATGAAAGATCTTTGTGCTAACGCTAGCGCATCTAGAAGCTAGAAGGTGCCGGGTTCGATTCCCACCGAGACGGGTACTCCAGTTTTCCCTACCACTAAAAACATGTACAATCAATGATGTGTGTGTGTGTGATGGAAGCACTTTTGTGACCATGTCACTTTACAAATAAAGTTCTTCTTCTAAATTAAACTGGAGGAAACCAGCTGAGGTTTGTCTAAAAGATATGTCAAAGTTTATGGATCAGAAAAAAACAAAAATGTAAGTGATTAATCAATGAATAAAACAGTGATTCATTTTATTGCCATATCATCCAGCACTACTTGAATGTTTTAAAAGTCCAATTTATGAGGTTTTAAATGATTATATCTGAGTAATATGGTTTATTCTACAATGTAAACATGTCACAGGGTTGCTGTGGGTCTGAAGAAAGCTGGTGCAAAAGCCTAAACTTTGCTCCCTGTTGTTTGTAAAGTGACATCAGACGCCGGCCGCCCACAGCTGACTGCATCATTCCAGAGCTGATAAGCTCCTCACTGGAAAACATGACAGTGACTGTAGACTTCAGCTCAAACATATTACAGCAATCTTATCATCGTCTCGACATGAAAGTTTTGCATCAGTGATGTTTTGTAACACTTCCTTCAGGTCTTTAATGGCATGGGGTGAAGAGCCTGTTGAATGAACATGCAGCAGTGGTACCTGTTATGGAGGTGGGGCTGCAGCTCACAGCGCTGCATCTGTGTCTGACACTCAGCATGGTGAGGACAGGCCACCAGGAGCTTGTCCAGCAGGTTCCTCACCAGGAGACTGGAGGGACGGCACTGATGCAGCTGTAACCGCTGCCGGTCCACAGGGCAGAAGTCCTGCTCCTTCAGGAAGTTACTGAGACAGTGGAAGCAGTATGTGTGTCCACAGGGAGTGTCCATGGGCCGGAGCAGCGGCTGGAGGCAAATGTGGCACATCAATTCATCGTCCACCTCGTCCTGGTACTCGTACAAGTGGCTGTCCTGGCAGTCATGCTGCTGACCGCACTCTTTACACACACGCGCCCAAGACAGGCCAGTGCAACTGCTGCTGCCTGCAGCTTTGGTCTCTGTTGTAGCCATCGTTTGCTCAAAAATAAAATAAAAAATAAAAAAAAATTACAAGAGAATTTGTGAATTAAGAAAAAACTCTTAAAAATATGTACAATGTGTACAGTCTCTGGGTAAAAGCAAAATAATAATCCATAGTCCACAATGTTATCTCCAAGTCTTCATCGTTCTTTTCTCTGTTGAGAAAAGGAGAGAAACACTTTTAGGTTCAGTGTCAAAAGTTGGACTCATCCTTTTTGTGCAGAATAGCTTCACAGGAAATGACAAATCCACACAGCAGCAGCAATATGGCAGCCAGCCGCAGCTGCTTCCTCTCACCAAGTTTCCTGAGGGACAAAAGGAATTCTCATCTCAGCAAAACTGTATGGTGCACTTTAATTGATAAAGCTAAACTAAACAGTAGACGAGGGAGGCGGTTCACAAGAGGCTGGAGTTCAACCCCTCGTTCTGGGAGGGAACAAAGCCATGGTGTGAATCGTGGTCAGAGATACAATCCATCTGTAATGACCCAATGCACCTACACAACATTATCCAATAACCATCGTGCAGTTTCTAATCTCCAGTAATGCTATTACATAAGGAGAGTGATTAGGAAGGAATTTCTTAACTTTATGGTGCCGAGCATTTACCAGCTTCAAGACTAACTGGACTTGTAGCACAAACTACTATCTATTATCTTAAGACTTGAATGTACCTGCACCCCCATTTTTTAACATGTTGCTCCAATAGAAACAAGCCAAACCTATGAGGCAGGACTATCATGTCGAGACAAATACCACACAAAGAAATTTCATGAGCTCTGGCAAACTCACCTCAGATGTTATCTTGCCATCTTCCGAGAAAACTAGACTAAAACCTCACGGCTGCATTGGCTGCTTCTAGCCCAACTGAAACCAGAGCTGCCTGCCTCTCCTGCTCAGCGTCAGAGATGTGTGTGTGTGACACTCTAGTGCGCACACAGCCATGTCTGTGCATGTGCCCTGACTGCTCCTGTGTGGGAAAAGCACGAGGGGATTGGTGTAACAAGGCAGCGAGGAGCTCAGCCTTGAGAAGACAGACCGAGTAGGTTTTTTTGTTCGGGGCAGGGGTTTGAGCTCATCCAGGTGAAGTGCTCTCTCCCCGTACACCGCTGAAAACACAAAACCTGCACTTCAATAGAGTGTGCAAACTACATACACAGTGGGTGAGGTCATCCAGGCCTCTTCTCTCTTTCTCTCTGCCTTTTACTTTGTACAATTGATACCTATTCTTGTAATGGATAGGGGTCACGAATCCTGTAACGCAGCAAAGGAGGTAAACCGAGCACTGAGCTTTCTTCAAACAAGCTCACAGATTATGCTGCAGAAAATTAAATTCATTTTTTAATCACTTTATCTCAGAGGAAGAAGCCTGTTTCCATTAGCCACAGCTTGGACCAAGGACAGGCACTGACCGCCAGCTCATGATTTGCGCTCACTCCCCGTTTACAGTTTCTGGAGGGGGGGGGGTTTGTGTCCTGTCGCACCAGGCTTATGAAAACAACTCCTCGAGGACGAAGCAAATCAATATATTTACTCGTCTTACTAGTGTCTTCCATGTTGAATATGATAAGATCCGGTAGAACACGCTGAAGCTAAACTCAGATAGAAAGTAGGTAGATGTATGAGCAGTTACATAACCCCAGCACAGTCAGGAGACTTTATTACCTTAAGGTCGCTGCCTTATTGCTGTGAGTGGTACGACTTGTGCATAAAATGTACAGTGTTATGACATACAATAAGCTCGAGTATTAACAGCAGTTTAACTTTTCTTTGTTACCAACCCAACTAAGGAACTGTTTACAAAAGTCCTTTAAATCATGTGATGTTCTAAGCATTACTGAGAGAAACGTCTAAGGCCGTGCTTCAAGCCAAATCACTGGCTTTGAAGCCTCATGAGTCACATGTAAAGACACACCCACAGCTAACACAGGTGAGGCAATGACTGAGGGGAAAAAGAATTACTCTCAAAAAAGATCATTAAAAGGATCATTACCATTCAATAAAGGTAAAGGTAAAAGGTCAATACATAGTTAAGTTCAAATGAAAATATGCAGCAAAAACACGCAAAGTCAATATTTGCATTCGGCTCGGACTCCCAGAGGCCAGAGCCACTTTATGTAAGATTTTCCGACCAGCAGCCTAACGAAATGAAGTGGACATTCACGATCACATCATCTTGTCTGAGTTTACACGAATAGACAGAGAGAGTTTTAAAATTGTATTCACTCCTTTGGGACAGTGCATATTAGCTTCATCGTCATTATGGAATCGAAGCTTATTTGTATAGCGCTTTCCACATGGCAGTCATGGCAGGCTTCAACCCAGTTCACTCCACACATGGTGGTAAGCTACGTATGGAGGCTACTGTAGCTAGTGTTTCCCCTGGGGTAGATGGACAGAAGCGCGGCCGCACACACACCCTGTGCCACCACCATTCACCCACAAACACCATTCACGCTGGCCCATTGTACATGTTTGGAAACCGGAGTACCCATGGAAACCTACACAGACACAGGGAGAACGTTCAAACTCCACACAGAAAGGGGATCGAACCACTGTGCCGCCCATATCTTTTCTTTTTGTTTACTGAGAACAAAAATGCCTTTACTCTGCCTTCATCTTCCAGTGTTATGTATTCTATCTGCACAAGTCCCACATATGCTCACAGTGGTGCATGAGTATTACAAGGACAACAGGGTAACTCCTCCGTCTATAAACACGGCTAGTTCCCTAAGACCCTGTTGTCTTAGTAGAGGTACAAATTCTATACATTTGGGGGGGTTATTGTAAGAGAATATCCCATAGCCCAGGGGTGTCCAGGGGGCCGTATATAGACATGTATAAAGCATGGAGGGCCGCAGATCAATGCATTCAAATGTTCAACTGAGTGTACTTAAGAGAGGTTTAAACCATTCCACACACTTTTATTTACACTTAGAACCATAATGCCAGCTCAGTCCCACAGCAAATGTTCTTTTTTGAGGTTTCAATTGCGTGGAATTATTCAAATTGGGGTAAAATGACCATCTCTCGCAATGTGTGGCAATAAAACAAGAAGGCTGAGGGCCACCCAAAATTGGTATGAGGGCCGCACTTTGGACACCCCTGCCATAGCCCTATAGAGTTCGGGAATGTGACGTCATACCGCTAAGCATTATGGGATTAGCAACAATTGTAAACTAATGGAGATTTTAAAAGCTGAAATACTGGAGTTATTGTTCACATTAAAACACTTGGACACCACAGCGAGTTAGATGTGTTTACCAGCAGTAACTCAGCAGCTAACAGTTCCACGGCTATTTTCTCCACTTTATAAACTGATTTTAGCTAATGTTAGTCAATGGAAATGTATGCCAACGGCTGCAAAGATGGCCGATCTCCATGGTAACTGTAGACTTTCCCGAACTCTATTGTATTTGTGCTTCAATTAAGAATATAACAGGGTTGGGAGAGGATGGTCATGATTCCAATAACTAATCTGTCAGCCAAACATGTGTCTAATGCTTATTTCGTGTCAATGGTGGATATAAAACATGAACTAATGATTGATTTTTTGGGGGGTAGATCAAAAGTTAGTGTTGAAGCTCCGCCCCTGTCTGCGTCCAGGGACCATAAATAACTCACACTGCCCTTGTCAGCCCATGTTGGTTTGTTTCCAATCCCCACGACGCTGTGACAGATGCGAACGACGGGAAGGGGTCGTAAATGTATCGCTTCTTATTTGACAGCCAAGTTGAAACACCAGCTCACAAAAGTTGCCAAACACTAAACCTGGCCTGGCACAGCGCGACCAGTGGGGGGAGAAAAAACACGCACACCTTTGTCCACGCAAAACAAGTACATCATCATCTACTGGAGACTTTTTCACAACACTCTTTTAATATCACGGACCAACAACTCGTTATATCATGTCACCTGCGCCACCGAACGGCACGATTGCGCACAATAACACGGTTAAAGCAAGAAAGTCGTCCTCGCTTACCTGTGAGGTCTTTCTTTCCGGAAGCTGCTAACCACCAAGCTAGCTAAAAATATGGGACACCGTGAACTCAAGGAAAACGACTTTATCAAAATAATCCTGATAAACCCGATCCCAAAACACACACACGCCTATGTTTAACCCCCCCAGTCTCTGTGTCGTCTCTGTGGCTGAAGAGGTTGTGCCGCCGCGGTTTCGTCTCAGTCTCAGGTGTAAGCAGGACCTAAAGGACGCACGACTTTCCCCAGTTTCGAGCAAACGTCCCGGAGCAGCAGCAGCGCGCGCGCACACATACACACACACACACATACAGGAAGAGGTGCACGCAGGTAGCACTGTGCTCATCTGTCCCACAGCGTTTAGGTGTTTAATGCATGCTTTGGTTTGGGATATGGCAGTCCACTCGTGATAAAACGTCCACACTGCCTTTTAAATGGCCAAAGCGCGTTCCCTTGACCAGTGGTTCTCGACTGGTGTGACCTCGGGACCCACCAGCAGCTTTTATCCAGTCCACGAAACACCTTGCAGTTGGAATAATATTTATAATCGTGTGTTTTCCTGCAGATCATTCGTGAACCAAGGATGAAGTAAACCTATTGAACTGGAATCAAAACTTGGCACCAATCACTTCAGATTTTTTTCTGTAGGGCATTAAAAGGTATTAGACTAATTGGCCTTTAAATGCCATTAAAAACATTAAATTAGATTCAGATTGGTGTTAAATCTACATTCCCGAGAAAATAATGACATTGCTCGAGTATTATTAGTAAAAAATAGAGACATATTGGTTTAAAACACATTCAACTACAGTTTGGGCTGAAATTAGTCACCATTTATTGCTCCAAAGACATCAATTATGTCCAATTTGTTTAGAATATTGAGACTTCCCCTCATTCTTCTGTTTGATAAAATGCTTGCAAATCTTGAGAAATTAATGTGTAGATTTTCTCGGGAAAGCTCAACAAAAATGGCCTCGGAACCCACTTTCGGGTCCGGACCCACCAGTTGAGAACCACTGCATTAGACAAACTTCAACCTTTGAGCCTACATTCCCACTTCAGTGTAAGGAAATATTCTCATTTTTAAAGTATTGATCATTGTAGCATGGTGGCGGTATGGTATGTCACAAACACCTAAAACTCAGATATCACTCACTTTCTGAAGCCAGCGTTCAAACCCAGAATTGGGATCATACAAATCCGTCTCCTGTCTCGTGTTTGCTATTATGACAGTCTCCAAAAGACTGGTGTAAGTACAATAAAAGAGCAGTGACATCTGAGGGTGGTATAAGGCACACGACCCCCTGCAGAAAGGAGGGGAAGTCATAAAACCTCTCTGTTTCCACCAGATTTATGGCTCTGGAAGGAAACCTCAGAACGAAGTGGCATTTGCTGATATCCGTCTCAGAATCAGACACTTCACGGTGCACGGTGTTAACACATGTCAATCACAGTATTTCATAATGCTGGACAGAGGCACCTAGAGATTGTTTAAAAATAACATGAGAAACTTTTTAGTCAAAATATAGTACAGTGGCTAATTAAAGGCAGGTACTTGTTGTCCTTATGTTTTAGTCGATTCATTACAATAATTTGTCAAAACTGGAAACAATAACTGAACAAAAATAGACCAGCTTGTTTCTTGCCGTCCCCCCAGATCAGGGGTTAGGTTTGGGTTTAGGGTTAGGAACAGCAAATGTGATGTAAGTTGTGTTTCCCTCACAGATCTCGTATATATTTTTAGAAACTAGAAGGTCTTGGCTTTCAAATGAGGTATCACACTGGTAAAGGCTGCAAGTTCTCCAGTCAATACGCTTTGAGATTTGGATATAAATAATAATTGCTAACCCTAAGGTGGCAGGCAACAGGCTAGACTGTTAACTATCTAATGAAAACATAATTTTCAGGTGTGAAGAATAGTTCTGATGAGATTCATAGGCACAGGGGTAAAATTACGTTATTATTTCTTCTCATGTGACACTTTTTATGTAACAAAAGCTCTAGATCCAAGTCAGTTCATGAATAACAATAAAATAGCATTGTCTTGATCCTACTTGTATCTGTGTGAAACTGTGGTAAAAAGGTAAGATAAACAGTGAACAGACACCGTGTACATCCTGACACTGTGCCACTCTGGACACATGGACTCACAGCGATCAACACGAACACAGTCGTTTGTCTTTCTTGGGATCAGTCAACATCCTCCACACAAACACAAAGCACAATCTTACACCACCAGGGCAGCTGCACTCTCACTCTGCCACAGGCTTTGATCTGCCTCCGAGACCCTGGTAATGATGCCACACACACCTCAGTCTTTCATTCGGAGAACGGGACAGCAAAGTGTATGGGACTTCCACTGGTTTGGTACAAGTGAAATCGATAGCCTTAAGCATTATATACAATAGTCTCCTATTTATTATGTTTAATATAAACAAAATAAATAATCTTCTTTATTTATCATGCCTGTATATTTGTCAATAGTGTGTATTTGTCAATATTGCAAGGGCAAAGCCAATGTAATTTGTTAAGATCATAGGTAAAGTATCAATTTCAACAATGAGCATTTTGTTTACATGTTGCCACGGAGAGACAGGGGAAGCTAACATCTGCAAAAACTTGCAAAGCCCTTCCCCCGTGGCCACTACAGGAAAAAATCCAGAATCTTGCCTTAAGCAAGACATTAAAGTAATTTGGTTCAAGCTGCAGCTTGTAATGCAGCCCCAGGTTTTACTTGCCCTCCATACACTGTAAATCATTCACTTAGTACATAAGGACAGTATATTTTGCATGATTGCAACAATGACATTGTTTTTGTGGATGGTTTGTCAGTTTATCAATGATCATTTGGAGCATTATCATATGTTTATGTCATATAAATATTGTTCTGTATTAGGATATTGAGGTCTGTGTGTATAGTGTGTTTCTGGTGTTTCTTGTGTAAATATGGTTACTGTAGATCACTATTGGCTCACTTGTTTGTACCTGCTGTTGTCCTGCTCGTCCTCCCAGCAGGACACCCTGTAGTCCAGAATCAGCCTCTCTGACATCAAAAGGCTGCAGTGATTCTAATCAGATAATAATCCTGTCGGCCGGCCCTTCCCTTTGAGTACAGCTCTTACACTGTTGACCTGGACCATGTACACGGTGCTTTGGCCCTTTGGCCTTTCCTCATCTTATCACTGAGATGACCAGGCTGTGATAAAACAACTCCAGCCCCAGGACTTCTCTGACTACCTCACCTGCACAAGAAAGACATGCAATGTAACATGAAGCACTTTCATAATAGTCAATGTAGCAGTTTCCCACAACAATAATCGCTGAATCACCATTCAAATGTGTGTAAAAATATTATTTCATTTATAGTTGACATTGATTGAACATATTTCCCAGCCTATCCTTGTCAATATTTTCAAGCAGGTACTCTATTGCAAGAGAGAGCAGGTTTTTTATAAGGGCAGACAGACAGGGATTAGTGTCCAAAGTCATGACCCTGCCCTGACCTGGTCGAAGGAAATGGTCACGCTGCTTCAGACAAAGCAGTGCAAGGGAGAGTCTGAGGGGCTGGCTGGTCAGCACAGAACAATGAATCCGTGCTCTAAGACCAATAGCCACACAAAGGCCAGAGAAACCCCCTATCCCTATTCCTACATTGTAATAGAACTGGCATTTCACACTGGCCTGTGAACAGCCATTCAATCAAACTACTGTTTAACCTGACCCCTGGCCTACACAGAAATCTCGAGTTTGGCGCAATGATTTGAACTGACCACAGCCACAGTCCATAGGATCTCACACAAGCCTCAAAATGACATGCTGCCAACACCGCAGAAACAAGCTTAAAATGCAAAGTGTGGTAACTGTAAATATTGCTGCCAATACGCATGTAATCAATGGAATACACAGCGAATAATTATCCTAGTGGTATGTGCAGGGACAAATATCTCCCGAGGGAACAGGAGACCTCAGCAGACCCTTCGTCTGGGTCAACTCCCCTCGAGTCGGGGCTGAAGGAAACAAGCACGTGACCCTCTGTGGTCAAAAGACTACTCCTCCCTGTTACCTGTACAGGCTGCATCAAGGTGTGGGGGCTGCATATCAAACACACTGGCCCTTTGAAGTGGATAGAAACACAAACAGTGGTCTGAGGAGACTCGTAACAGCTTATTTGTTCCCTTTAGTCATTCATTGAGCTCATTGTTGAGTGTGTATGCCTTCAAAGAGGGGCTACGTGCTGCTGTGGTACAGTAGCCCTACAAGGCCCTGTGGACGCTTGTGGAAAAAGCCATCTGGCTTCCTGTTCCCTAGATTTGATATTGATTTATTGGCTGCACACTGGAAGATAAGGGCACACCAGCTGCCAGACGTTCAGTGTGCTGAGATTAAGCCACATCCTCACAAACAAAGCATATTGCTGTGTATCAAGATCAACTCAAACCACTTTGACCAACTTTCGGTTTTTCAATTAGTCACACAGAGTAGTGCAATGGTTTGAAATTAGCATAGACTTGTAGCTGCTTTCGGGTTTAAAAATATAAATGAATCCTAACGTTGTCTGACTGTTGATAAAAATGCACTGTTTGAAAACACACTGTCTGTCTCAGTCTAAGTAATTTGTAATGCAGGTAAACATAATTAGAGCTCAATATTAAATTAGAAATGGGGTGATTTTACACACGTTTTGTTAGCTCGTTTATAATCATCCAATGGTGAGACAATAGTAGTGAATGTTTGCTGTAATAGAGATCGTTTCCAGTAATGAGGTGCAAAATTGCATTTACTATTCCTAACAAACACTTAGCATTCACAGTGAAACCTTTCACAGAAACCATTAATTCCGTATTAGGTTCTTTATGCATAACAAGTCGATCAGTGCTGTGAAGTGAGCCGGAGAGGGCCAGCAGTTGGTCTGGGGCTTATTTGCAGAAGTGTGATGATGGTGCCAGGACGACTAATACTTTGCCTCACTTTTCTCACTTGCGCACCCCCACCTTCTGAAACTAACATACAGACAGACCATAGTGTCAATTCAGGCCTGTTCCTCTGCCCTCCCCCGCTCCTTTCTACCCTTTCTTCTCAGCCTCTGATGTGACTGTCTCAGATAATGAGGTGAGAATTTTATTGCACCTTGGCACCAGTCTGTGAGGAGAGGGGCCTTCAGGCCACAAACTCACTACTGCTGGTCATGGGCGCCCTCTGTTGATCACTCAGGCCCCTGAGAAGACACAAACACAGATTTATTGTGATGCACTTCAAAGTGAGAGATCTGGGACTGGCTTACGCATGACAGGCAGAGAATGACAATGCCCCGGTCAGACTACATCTACTGTAACAGCCTGTCCCCGAGACACAAAAGCACGAGGGCAGCTCCCGCACTACTCTAGAGGAAGTACTCGTGTGGGGGGCATACAGTAACTACAGGAAGGAGGCAGCGCTCTATCTGAATCTTATATAAACAAAGACTCGGGAAAAGGTCAGGTTAGGGTCCAACCGAAGGGTGAGACAGAGTGGCAACAGTGTCAAAGCATCTTGTGTGATTACTGAAGCACGTATTGATAAGATGAGAAAATGCAGTGACAACCCACTAGCCACATGTCTCATACTTAAGTACCTTTATGAATTAAACATTATATTTCACTCTAGAGAAAGATGAGCGGCTACTTAATAGAGATAAACATTTATACATCATACTTCATTGAGATAACGTAATGGGCTGATTTCAGTGACAGGTTGTGTTCATGTGACATCATTACATTGTAAAGGGTTTATAGATTTACCCTGGGACAAAGGTCAATGGTAGACTTGGCCTTGTCCAAATGCAAATGTGTTTATGGTGTAATATCTCTGTTATTGCAGGGCTTATGGATGTGAATCTAAATCTGGCACAAAACCGGCATAAACTAAGGTGACTTTTTTTTAACAATAGCAAGTGAGAAAGCTAGTTGTGTCAATATTCAATCACACATAAAACCACGAGTTCAATACAACAGGTTTGTGCACCCAAGCCATGACAAAAAATGGGGGTAAAAAGTGTGGAGGGACATTCAGCAAATTGTCGGAGCTGGGACTCAAACAGTTGTCCATGTCTATGCGGAGCAGTTGATTGCAAACAAAACGTATTGTTAATAGCAGTGGTTCTCAATTGGTGTGTTAGGACCCAAAAGCGACTCACAGGCCTAAAATCACTGTTGATTAACTTTTTTGAGATTAATTGTAATTACAGGGGGCAAACTGCAAAAGCAAAAAATATTACTGAAATTAATAGGTTTATTTGGGTCATGATAAGTTGGAGGTGGAGACCGATGCTACACCAGTTGTGAACCACTGGCTTAAATTGCTGAAATAAGTGTGTGTCTATGCATGCAATGTACAGTATGTGTTAATATGCACAAAGACAGCCTTACCATCCCAGGCTGAGAGGGAAGAGCAGGTCTTGCTGAGAGAAGGTGGGCACACTACATGTTACTAGTTGTCCTCTCAGCAGGAGAGGGAGTCAGTCCTGGTGAGCGAGAACATGAACAGAACAAACATTTTATTTGTGGCAGCCACTGGTATCTGCAGATAAGTTCTAGTTGTACAGTAAGTCTCATCGGATGTAAAACGAGTGGTGGTAAAGTGCCGCTCTCAAAGTGTAGAAAAAACAAAATAAGCAAAATATGTTTGACTTATGTGTATTTCTGAATGAAAAAAAAAAATTAACTCTAACTCTACATATTGATGCATTGAGGTATTATGAATGAAAAAAAAATCAAAATAGTTCAAAATATTTTTATTTATTTATCATGATTTTTTATTATTGTTTCTGTGGTTTAGAATACAAAATACATTAACAAAATGGATGGAAAAAAGATTTAAAAGGTAGACCTGTTTTTCTTTTTTTTTACACTTATTATGTTCTTGGAGATGTAGAAACAAACATTATTTGTCAGCGATGATCCAAAACCTTTCCTTAAGTCTGAAGAGCTAAATGGTGTCGGAGTGCATTTATCCAAAACTACTCATAAAGAAATCACCAGTCTGGCATCTGATATGTTGTAGTGAGCACATAAATATGCGGAATGAGTGCCACGTGCCCGAGGCGCGTCCCTCTCGCCTTTCTCTGAGCCTATGTGTGTCACTGTTTTTAAAGATAGTTTAGTGAGTCAGAAACCAACATTTAAAATGCTCTGTTTAAATATTATATTACACCCACATTACAGGCGAAAACAATTAATCTGACTAGTTAAGTTGAAAATAATGAGGGCAATGTACCGAGTGTGAACCAACTTTAGGCAGCTGGTGCCCCCTAGTGTCAATGAAATGTCACGGAAGTTCCTGTTCAGGAAAAGGTGACGCTGGTTGAACACACTGTACACTGTGCAGGACATGGTTCTTCAGCCTGTCTCCCTCTATATTTTTAGGCCACGAAACTTTTCCGGACAACAAAATCTCAAGTAATCGCTGAAGACTGTCGAGGGTTTTGTTTTTTGTCGAAGGGCCTGAGGCTTTATGGCCGCAGTCAAAAAGGATAATAGACTGACGAGTTCTCAGAACTCACTATGCACTGGCTTTGCCGGAATATTCAGCAAAACTTTAACTTCTCCTTTGGAAGTGGTAAAAATCAAAAGTCAAGTGGGGACTTTTCATTGCAAAAAGGGTTTTATGCAGAGTTTTCTTCTCATCTATCAAAACGAGGGACTCCGGGCGTTTTGGAAAGGAAATCTTGTTTCGTGTCTGCGGTTGTTTCCCTACACAGCAGTCCATGTGTCAACATACAGACAGTAAGTTTAGACTGTTGTGTCGTCTGCCATGCTGTTATTGAAGTCATTGGCTTACATTGGTTATTGAAAAGCGTCCATAACTAGCACTGCCTGCCTGTCAGCAGCCTTTGAGAGTGCATTTGAACTCATTTTGCCATCACTTTTAACTTAGGCCATATATATTGGGTGGGGAATGTTTACTTCCCTTTTCCTTCGAAGGCGCTGCTTTTTCAGCCAATCAGAAGAGACTGTGTCCTCGGACGATTTTTTTTTTTGTCCTTTTTTTTCCTTTTTTTGAGAGACAGACTATCTGTCCCACCGTATTCTCTTAAAGGTTCTTTAGGCGTGATATACGCGGCAGCGGCTCCACAAGCACAAGATACAATGTAACACTATGATGTGCTGTCATTTTAAACGGTTCTAAGTAGTAATGATCAGAGGCGTTTCAAAGTTGTAACCTTTAAAGATCAGTCGGCGTCAGCACTGTTTACCCTTGAAGGCAAAACTCAGGGTTGTAGTGATACACTATCCTGAGTTACTTTCGGCACTGCTGCCGTAATCTCATCGCTACCAATAATGCTGTTGCTTGTTTTTTGTCATTAATGTCGGTGAATATTATTTACATTTACTACAGTAAAGATATTTACTAGCATGTGCCATGACACGCGTTAGATCAATCCCCTTTTCCCCATAGTCATGAAAACAATCATCTCTCATCTCATTTTTTAGGCTCCATTAGTTAATGTATTTGTTTGTTTATTTAATTAATTAATTATCTATTTATTGGTCTCTCTATTTATAATTCATATTATCTGATTCATTTATTAATTGATTCATTCACTCACAATAAATAAATGTTCCATTTGTTTTCAGGATAGTTCATATCCACATGGATGAAGTGGGCTTTATTTCCCAGTGGAGGGCTCTCTTTGCTGGGGGACTGGCCGGTGTTGCTGCCGCTCTGGCCACTTACCCCCTGGAGGTAGCAGAGACCAGGCTCATAGTGCAGAACTGCAGAGAGCGCACTTACGTCAGCATAGTTCACACAATCTCCAAGACATACAGAAATGAAGGCCTACTGGCTCTGTACAGAGGGTTCTCCCTGACAGTCCTAGGTGTGTATGCATTAGAATAAACCTTTCATTTCTCATATTGTGCATCTTGATACGTTTTATTACTATTTTATGCTGCCAATGGTCTGAAATAAACTATTATTATTTGTTGTTATCCTAGGTGCGTTTCCATTCTCTGTTGGCTGCTATGCTGTTTACATGCATCTGGATAAACTCTGGCAAGAGCCTCAGTTTCGTTTTACGCCCCTACAGAACATTATTAATGGATGTGTGGCTGCTGCTGTGGCTCAAACTCTTTCTTATCCATTCGATACTGTCAAGCGAAAGATGCAGGTAAGTTGCACCTTGAATAAGTTGTGAATATTAACTCTGCAACCACAACGTTAGCTCTCTTAAAGGTACAGTATTATTTGGAACCAGTTAATATCCAGTGGTGCTGCAGTTAGTGCTTGTGCTTCGCAGCAAGAAGGTTCTGGGTTCAATACGTGGCCTTTCTGTATTAAGGGCCCTTTATTGTTATACAACTGTGCCACGAAGCTTGTCCTCTGACCCGTCCTCCATTTGACTCATCCTTCAATGTTACTGAAATAATCCGTACCCATCACCAGATGTCGAGCAAGGCTAATGGTCAGAATCAACTGCAGGAGGATCCACTTATTGTGCATGTTTTTGGTTGATGGGGAAACCCATCCAGACATGGGGAGATAGACTTCTTCCAGGTGCTACAGTTTCAAATACCACTATAAACATGTACAATAGGGTCATTACGTGCCAATTCACCCAAATTCACATCATTTCCCCAGGTGACCCTCTCAGATTTGGATAAAACTTTTTTTTTTGAGTTCCTCCACATGTGTAATGAACACATGCATGTGATTTGCTCCAACTTCCAATATTTTTTTTTTAGACAATTTACAAAACAGGGAGTTGCAACCACCTGTTCTGCTCTCGGGTGCTGTTTGCGTTTGTGAGCACCTTTTAAAGAGCTGTAGCTCAGCAATCGATTCATGTGCACGGCTACAATTCGGTGTGTGCCTTGTCTAAGATAAGATAAGATAAACCTTTATTGATCTCACAAAGGAGAAATTCACTTGTTACAGTTGGCGTTCAAGAAGATCACTCAGATTTAATAAAGTGCAGCTGATACAGAGATTATTGCACATGTTACTTTACAGTCTTATTGTACAGTCTGACAGCAGTGGGGATGAAGGCTTTGCGGTAGCGCTCCGTCCTGCACTGAGGGTGTACTAAACATAGTTCCAGGAACAATCCCAAAATGTCAGGGGCTATAGAAAAGAAGGGTATTGAGTGATCATCTTCATATTCTCGATTTTAGTTTATTAGGATATAACCTTGCTGCAGTAGAAGTAGAATGTTGATCAGATAAAGGGTCTTTGAGTTATAGCTTCACAAAGATGGATCCTACTCAGAGAAGCTCAAAGATGGCCCTCTAGTCTATGCAGCAATTAACCACATTGTCAACCACTGAGGAACAACTTTTTTTCACAGATCATATCAGTCAGTCTGTAGCCAGAAATTTTTTATCTATCTCCAATGGCTTCATGGTTAAAAAATATTTTGAATGCTACGTTTTTTGTGTGGACGTTTTTTAAATATAAGATTTATAATGACAGAAATGCATAATTATGTACACAGACCAATATGAACAGAATATTTTAGTTCTACATGTATGTAGATGCATTTGTTTACCTCAAATACGCCTTTCAGTTTGAATTCTCACTAGCTTCATTATACTATCTAAAATGAATACATGAAAACATATTTGTTAAACTCCTATTCCTGCAGCCTGTACCGTCTGCCAGTATGAGCTTTGGGTGAATTGTGTCATGTGAAAAGGGCTATACCAAAAAATCCATTCTATCAAGAGTTTTTTCAGGGAGCTGTGCTGTACTTGAGTTCCTCTTGAGGGCAGTAGAAGGAATCCAATCCAAACCTGTTGGGTCACTGTGGTGGTGTTGGTGATCTGTATTGTGACCGTAGCAGAGAACAAAATATAAACCCACAGAGACATGAAAGATACGGCCATTTTCTGTTAAAATGGCAAATGAAATGAAGTACCCTCATGTTTTGATCCGCTCGTACATGTTTGTGTAATTCTACATTTTCAGTTCATCTGCTCCTCTCCTAGAGCTCAAAACACCCCCACCTACTGATGTCATGAAGTGATGCACCTTTGTTTTTAGCTTCACGAAACGTGTTCCGATCATTTCAGTGCCTCTGTTCCTGTCTGTCGGTTAATTAGTTTAATTGGTAATAAATACATGAGCATTTATAAAGGCATAGGACTTTTAAAGTTACACAAACAACAGTAGTTTTGCAAAGGGTGGAATTCTACATCCGGTCTATCAGCCTATTATTAGCAACAACAAGGTTTAACAGCAGCTGGGAATGTGAATGTGTCCCATGTCTGAAGAAACTATAGATACGTTTTCTAATGATAGTGTGTAACTATTACACATCAAGCAAGCAAGCTTTATTACAAACTATAAACAGAATAAATACAGAATGATTCATTTGTTTTTTTTTCCTTAAAGATCTGATACTCATTACATTTTGTGCTGAGATTGAACTTTGCTTTTTCACAAACCTTGGGTAATCATTTATTTATGTGCATTGTTTGACTGCACAGATTAATGTTTCTTTAGTTGAAGAGCTTTGAAACAGCCGTATTTAAAGTCCCTAAACATACAGACCACAGAGAGCCATTTCCTCTGTCACATGACTGTCAGTTGATCTTTTCAGAAGACTCAAGGACACAGATCCTCATGCCACCAGCTTAAACAAATTAAGGTTTATATAATTACAACAGACGCATTCTTTAAAAGCTCTTTAATTGTGCATTACTCTTCCTTAACAATCGAATTTCACTTAAAATCAACTGACAAATGTCAAATAAAATGCCACTGTTGCCAAAAGAGGGCACAGCACAGGACTCCCAATGTGAGATAAGTAGTTTAAATGAGGCTAAACAATAGCTTTTCAGACTGAAGTTGCTTACTGGCAACTTGAAGAATGTTGTAAAGGTAATATTAGTGCTGAGATGGTCGGAGTGAAGGCGTATGGACATAGACCAGTGGAAAAGAGTCCTGAGGGTCAGGCATGGGGTAAATACTTACATATAACTCAAAGTCTATGTTTATAACAATTATAACATAACATTATACGGTTCTGTTTCAAATCTGTTCTGAATAAATGTGTCTCTCTGTAGGCACAGAGTTCCCGTCTTCCTCATTTTGGTGGCGTTGATGTCCATTTCAATGGAATGGTGAACTGTTTTGTTCAGATTGTAAAAAATAATGGCGTCCTCTCTCTGTGGAATGGCCTCACAGCCAACACTTTAAAGGTACAATATTTTTTTCTAATACACTACAACATTTTACAACTTTTTTTTACAGTGAGCTGCTAGTTACCTTGACTTGTCATAGAGACTGTAATGACCACTAGAATAACTCCTCTGCACATGCTTGGACAAATTGTAGCCTCTGACCTACACTGGAGGCTTTAGAAATGGGAGGGGCGTTAGAGCTACAGTATGTTCAGAATATAATCACGAACAAGGTTTGGAACAGCGCGCTGTCATGCTGCAATGTCCTGATGATGCCATAGAGTTGTTCTTTGTAATTTTCAAAATAACACAGTTAAAACAACACATGCTCTGGACTGTCAACTAACTAGGATGTAAGCCTATACACATGATATGAAATTAAATCTTATTATTCTTATTATACCATTGTCTCTGCAGATCGTTCCCTACTTTGGTCTTCTATTTACCGGCTTTGAGATGTGCAAACAAGTTTTCCTTTACCGCAATGGGTATATTATCTCTCCTCTGAGCACTAAACTGGCTCCAGGAGTTGACCAGAGTCTTGGACCTTATGAGCTTGAGGAGATGAAGCGCTACTTAAAAAAACGAAACTTTGCATCAGAAGAATCATCTTTGCGGAAATTTTGGTGAATGTTCCAGTCTCCAGAGGACGTCCGTATAAGACTTAACCGACACAGCAAATATTTACCTGGATCCACATGGTATTTTAGACACTCACTATAATGTATTAGCCTACTTTAATAGGCCTAGTGAAATCCTGTGCCTTAAAAGACCATGCATTGTTTTGTTTGGGGCTATTTTAATGTATACATTTCATGAACTGTATTTAATAAATGTGCATTTAAATGTTTTATTAAACTAACACAACTGGTCTAGCTTTTGATTATTTTCAAGATAAAATGCTGACAGTCATGAGTTCAATATACTTTGAGCAATCCCCTGTCACTTTTCCATTTATTGTGTCACACAGTGACCCCAGACTGACCAGAGGACATTCACTCATGTGATGACCTTTAGCCGCCATAGTTCCAAGTCACTCAGCTGGTTCCAACTTTGGCACAACCTTGAGCTGACCCAACTTCAAAGGCAACTCCGTCAACTACAGTCACTAAACGAAAGGGAAAGCTCACAGTAGACTTTTATTTAAGTGGTTAAACACACAACATGTCGGGATTATAGTGGTTAAACTTTATTATTTCTCTGAGTGATGAGAGGAAGCACCAAATCTGAATCCAAGGACATCGTTTGATCCCGCCCCCGCGCCGCCTCGCGGACCAATCAGAGACGGGGAAAGGAGCCCTCGCGCACGGGTGTCTTAAAATCCGCTCTCTTCGACATCGCACTCGGTCATTTCGGTCCTGCTGCTAAGCCCCACTGACCCAGCCCTCGAAGCTGCTGCAAACACCTCCAACATGGGTGACCAAGCCGTCTCCTTCCTCAAGGACTTCCTGGCAGGGGGTATCGCCGCTGCCATTTCCAAAACAGCTGTAGCCCCTATCGAGAGAGTCAAGCTGCTTCTTCAGGTGAGTTGGTAGACAGAGCTTGTACTGGTGACTGATTCTGCCACTGCACCAAAGGAAAAGTGCGTATCTAGACACTTTCCTTTCGTGTGGGGACGCGAGGTAAACTTAAGTGATGCGAGGAGAACAGGGATGTGATGTGGCTCGTGCGCATGTGATGATCAGCCACAGATGCAGCGTGTGGCGCATCAGGCTCGTTACGTAATAGACCCGTGAAGCTGCTGCACATGAATTGGTCTTTAAAAGTGACCCCAGAATAAATACCACAGTTTCAACTCTTGTCAAAATCCACCCCGGAATTGACAATTATGAGCCAAGGTCACACAGCGATGTTTGCGCCATGACTTCCCTCTGCAGCTGCAATGGGCCTGGTCCATATAGGCCTGGTCCCGTGGCAGCGACAGGGGGCGGGGCGGTGGATTGTTGAATGGATACTGTCCTGGCACATGGATGCAAATGTGTTCCCTAGGGGCATAAAGTCTGCTGTTGTTAATTTGTTAATCGGGAGCTTCTTACTGGAGCACTGGCCTGTTAGACTGAGGGAACTGGCCAAAACTTGGAAAAGACTCTTTACACTTTATAAAATAACCTCATATTTCAGTTATCCCTCAAAATGAAAAGGAATTCAACATAACCCTTCCTTCCCCACTATTCCCCTACTCTTAATCGTTATCAAACTTACTGGCGTGCCCCCTTCGATCAACAAAAGTATGATATGATACTTAAAAGTGTGTTCCCCTATTAAGGCAGAGAGAGACGGTGTTTAGAATACACACACAGAGGGCCAAGGGACATAACGCATGCCCAGTCAAAAAGACCCCTACAATATCTTATTGATTTTGGATACATATTATCTAGGTCAAGGGTCTCCAACCTTTTTTGACACTGCGAGATACTTTTATGTTAGAAAAAATGCATAGAGCTTTTGCTTTTAAGTCTATAACTATGAGACTTAAGGAGAGGACGCCCTGGACAGTTAGTTGCCAGGGTGATATTTCAACACAATTGAAGAAACTGACTTGATGACTTTTTATCAGTCTATGTCTATGTTCTGTTTATGCATCTGACTCATGCGACTCATTTAGCATTTGTTAAAAAGCCTTTGGTGAGCGACTTGTAGCCTCCGAGCCACTGTTTAGGGATTCCTGATGTAGAATATAAACCTAGCATTTAAGTACTTTGTCGTTGCTTTAGAAAATAACTCAGTAATATCAAGTGACCAACATGCCTTAATTGTATTGTCTCTTCCTTCACTTAATGCGCTGTTTTTGTGTTTTAGGTGCAACATGCCAGCAAACAAATCGCAGTCGATCAGCAGTACAAAGGTATTATCGACTGTGTGGTCCGTATCCCCAAGGAGCAAGGCTTCCTCTCATTTTGGAGGGGCAACCTGGCTAATGTGATCAGATATTTCCCAACTCAGGCCCTCAACTTCGCATTCAAGGACAAGTACAAGAAGGTCTTCCTCGATGGTGTTGACAAGCACACCCAGTTCTGGAGATACTTTGCTGGAAACCTGGCCTCTGGTGGCGCAGCTGGAGCCACCTCTCTGTGTTTTGTTTACCCGCTGGACTTTGCCAGAACACGTCTTGCAGCTGATGTTGGTAAAGCCGGAGCCGGGCGTGAGTTCAAGGGTTTGGGAGACTGCTTGGTCAAGATCTCGAAGTCTGATGGCATCAAAGGGCTGTACCAGGGATTCAATGTCTCAGTACAGGGCATTATCATCTACAGAGCTGCCTATTTTGGCATCTACGACACAGCAAAGGGTGAGTTCAAGCGTATGCTCAGATGGCTGTATTGCTGCTCAGTCAACAAAAAAGTGATTGATTTTCTTGACTGGCATTTCTTTTACAGGAATGCTCCCAGATCCAAAGAACACCCACATTTTTGTCAGCTGGATGATCGCTCAGTCTGTGACTGCAGTTGCTGGTCTTACGTCCTATCCCTTCGACACTGTCCGTCGTCGTATGATGATGCAGTCTGGACGCAAAGGAGGTAATTAGCTCTTACTGCTATACAGCAGTCCTGATGGATTGTTTTGTGATGCATTCCAGTATTCTACAATAATCTGGAATATTGTTTTTTGCAGCTGACATTATGTACACCGGCACTCTGGACTGCTGGAGGAAGATCGCCCGTGATGAAGGTGGCAAGGCTTTCTTCAAGGGAGCCTTGTCTAATGTCCTCAGAGGAATGGGTGGTGCTTTTGTACTTGTCTTGTATGATGAGCTCAAGAAAGTCATCTAAGTTTCATGTTCACTGTTCTGTTATAAAGATCCATTGTAACATATCTTGTACATTTGGAAAGACTTCAATGAAGTGTATTTATTGGGACCAGCTGGTAGTTGGCTACTGGTTGAGTTGAGGAAATGTGTTACATATGTTTCTCCTGACCTGTGCCATTTATTTTTGCTTGTTTGCCCCACGTCCAGAATGTTATTTCCTGAACACAGGAATTTTGCTGGTAAAGAGAAATAAAGGTAACCTTATGAGTGAGTGCTTGGCATTGAACAAGACGCTGTAGTAAAGCTGTGTGTGAAAGATATTTTTACATACAGTGTGGCTGGAAGTCGTCCTGTCTTTCATGTTAACACGCAAACGTATTTCACACCCGCCTCTGTGAAAGGTGACCTTACAACTGTCCCCAAGGTTGTCAATGGTGGCGAGCCAAAGTCAGCTGAGAAAGGTGACCTGCTTAAAGTATTTGGTGTGGGCTTTCGCCGCAAACGCACCTCACACAAAATGAGTTAAAGATTAAGTTTTATATTGAGAAGCAATACCTTTAATCAGCAAGAGATTAATGTAGTAAAGGTTAGTTCTGAAAAGGTCAAAGTCAGTCTAGAATATGCAGCATTGTCCTCATGTAAATGATTTGTTGCAGTCACTTAACTGTCCTCTTCAAGTCAGTCTAAGTATAGACGTGTCAGTTACCCCTGACGAACACTGGTTTGAGTTCTATAGTTTGTTTCTTAATAATGAAAGAACGACAGAAGTTTTATATTTAATGGGTAAAAAAAGGTCAAAGGGCTGTTATATTTATCACAAGAATGTTAGCACTCTGTGTGCTGTGCCCTTTTTCAAAAGGTGCGAAAAACAAATCTGTATATCCAGTAGTCATAGACCCTCAAGCACAGTGCACACCTATCGTTGCACCTTTCCATTTTTTGGTATTTATTTTTCTTAAAAATAGAGAGTCAGTCATGAGTCATGAGTGTCAAAATCAATGTAGTTATCATAGTTTTAAATCAATTAAGTTTAAATTGTATGTAGAAAAGTTAACATTTGTATGTTCATGAATGATTTAAATGTAGAAAGAGGGAAAGATAAAATAAGATAGGACTTTATTGGGAGGACGATGTCCAAACAAGTAAATTAATTTAAAAGCCAGAAAAATATACAAAACTTTTGCCACTTAAAGATTCACTCACTGTGGGAAAAAAAAAAAAAAAACTTTTAAAAGTGAAAAGTAAAAAGTGCCATATGGTAAAACTATTTCAAAAAGTACATGTACTTGTAAATGTAACCAAGTACTACCCACCTCTGTACATGATCCATACGGCATCAGTGTCTTTTTCAGCCTAATAATGCATTAACATTTCATATGTGTGTGGATATCAGAATATAAAGTGACAGGTTCAGACAGTGACCACAAGGTAAGCCGCGCATAAAACACACGCGCACACTGGCGTCACCAAGCGTTTACAGGCTGTAACATGAAGGACATCTCTTTTTGCCTGGTTTATTCACAGATGTGTGCCTTTGTCACTTTGAATAAGTAATATATTCTTAAATTATTCACATTCCTACTGATCTAAACGTTTTGCAGCTGTGGGACACATTCTTGCTTGAGGTTTATTAGCATAGATTTAGATTTTGTTGATGATGATGAATATTATTATCTTTTTCTATTCAGGGTTATTATAATAGATCCATGGCTGTGATCAGTAGAAGGTCAGCGCTGTGCTGTCATCTGCCGCTGTGGCCAGTAGATGGCGTCCTAATGTAATTAAACTGCATAAACCCGGGAAGTCTCTGCAGCCAATCACACCGCAGCCCTGAATCACTTTGATGAAGTTGTCTTTTTCCGCTTTTTGACTTCGTGCTCTCTAAAAAATGCGGTATCTTCGTCCGATGTTCATTTTAAGATGAAGCAACGCAAAAGGTGCATTATTGCATGTGACGCTCCCTGGCTCAATGTAAGCCACGCCAGCAAACCAAGCCTCTCGTAGGAGATGAAGATGTATCTATGGCGCTTCTCCATCGCCATAACGCTCGGCTTAGTTTGGTGTTTTTCAGATTGCGGTCGCACCCTTGCACAATACTTTTTATGTTTTCTATTTTGTTTTTCCACTCCGTTGTTATGGGGGAACTCGGGACGAGAGAGCAGCACCCAGACCGAGGAGGAGACCCCAGAGAAAAGTCTCCTGGTAATGATTACTCGTGCTAAATCTGACACATTGGACTGGTCATGTGATTGTAACTTCTATAAAACTCTAGCACTGTGCTGTTGTTTTCTGTGGAGTTTCAGGCAATGGTATGCTATCACATTATGGTGCCTACATATAAACTGCCTGTGGATGTGCTGCAAAAACAACTGCACAAGTACTTGGGCTGAGTGGTTTTATACATAGCCTGGGGTTGTATGTACTCACAGCAGGTGACAGATTGCTCACCCGTGTTTGTAATGTTCCATTTACCTTTCTGTTTTTCAAGGAAACTATCGGGGAGCAGCTCTTTGGTGACTTGACATCAAGCAGCAGTCAACCAGAGCCACTGGAATCTCACTATCCACAAGTGAAGAGCTCTCTGCAGCAAGGTCAGGCATGTTTTTGTCAAGTTGATGAATGTCTGTGGGCTAGGACATTTCAGAGAAGACAAAACACATACATTTGTGTACCTTCAAAGCTTCGTTGAAGCTACGCAGCACACACACGGCTAGTTTGTCCTGTGAATGTGTATGGTCAGCAAAAGCGAGTTTCTTTGCTTTTACATGACACAAAAGAAGAGTTTTGCATAAACACTGTGGCCTGGAGTCATATTACATTCAAGCTCTAGGAGGGACTTTTGGCATGAGGAGTAATTCTATTGGTGGCTTGTGTTTAGCTAGAAATATGATCTGGCTCTTTTCCCACTATCATACGCTGTCGTGTTTTTACATTATGCCTAAAATATTGAATCGATATCCACTATCTACACGAGTGAACAGTTGACATGATGCTTAGAAAATCTCTTAGAAAAAACAAGTCCTGTGTAAAGCTCCAGTTAGCGAGACTTGCCTCTACCCTCCAAAGATTCAATTTAAATTTCAGAAATTAATGCATAGTACTCTAAATTGATTTTCCTTTGTGTAATATCCTCATTACACAATATACAGATTCTGTCAATAATGACCAACTTTTAGCCACTTTTTTGAACAAAGAGAAAGATCACATTGCATTGTGGCATCGACTGACTTAAACTATGCATTTTTTGATTGGTGCACAACGGTGGACTTTCAACATCATCGTATTTAGATTAGGCACCAGCCCAAGATCCTTAAGGTTAGTGGCTAGGGCATGGTCAGGGTTAAGCTCATTGGTTGATAAATGTATAACATGTTACTCTCATGACTTGTGATTGGTTGATAAACTCATTACTTCAAGGCTTCTCTTTGTAAAAGACATTATTGCGTTTGAGCTTTGGCGTGCTGTTGTGTGTTATTCTGATTTGTCCCCTGTTTAAAACATTAAATTCTTCTGCGCTTGTGAACCATTGATTGATAAAATTAAAGTTTTGTTTGCTCCTCCAGTGTTCGAGTGTGCCTACGCTCAGCTGGTTCTGCCCTGGTATCACGTCCCAGAGCCATGTGACGTCCAGCCTCTGCACCAGGTTCTTAGCAAGGAGTTTGACTTTGTAATTGACCGCATCATTGACCGGGCCAGAGACTTTGACGTGTGCCAGGCAGTCATTGGCTCCATTCGCATTTTGACCCAGCACTTGCACAACGCCAAGCAGAGTGACAGGTGAGGCTTCTCTTTTAAAAGGACCTGTTTTATATGTGTGGCCCTTTGCCCTCAATAATTGAACTTTAATAAGTGACTATGTCTTTTATAGACATGCACCATTAGTTACATATTTTTAGCAGCTGTGTTGGCAAGCAAGTCCCCTATATCATAATATGTTTAAAAACACTCCACAGTAGGCCTGCACAATATAAGAGAAAAATATGTCATGACTATTCTGAAAGCAAATATGTTACAGTACGCTGCATTCAATTACAACAAAAATTGTAAGCAAGTAGTAGCAGCAAAGCACTAAACAATAGAAAAGACCTCAGTCATTTAGCCATAAGATTGTGGTTCCTTATGATTTGAATATCGCATCACCTAATTTTGCAGTAACAAACTCCCTGCAACTAATACTTGCTGTTTTGTTGAAGAGAACTGCTGTTCAGCTCCAGAGTGGAGGAGGTTGCAGTCCTGCGTGAGTTTTCAGATGCTCTTGTTCGTAACCTTTTCCCCAAGACCCTGTGGGGCCACGAACTCAACCATTGTGCCTTAAATGAGGTTGTTGCTCTGAAGGGTAAGAAGTCATTAAATTAATCCTTCTGCGACAAAACACCAAGTACCTTTCAAAACACTTGACCCTTGAAGCACCTTCATAATGTGTTAAAAAAATAAATAACAATAATAATAATGTAAAATTAACCTAAAAATAGTTTAAAATGTGTCTAGTGGCATAAACTGGTGACTGGTTCATTACTATAGAGCGCTTTGGACCTAATGGGGGGGGGGGGGGAAGGCGCTGTATAAGTTGTGGCCATTTACCATAAACACCACAGTTTGGGAACCACTGTACTCCTTGGTGGGGAGGTGAAATATGAGGGCTAGTGTGAGTGGTGTGTGTGCGTTAAGGTTTTGTTTATTATTATTATTTAGTTTTTTATTTTATTATTATTACTATTATCATTTTGTTTGATTTGATTGCATCTACTCTGTCTACGCTGTTTTCTGTTCTTTTTTTCTTGGACATATCTTGAGGACCCCCATGAAAACGAGATGATTCATCTCTTGGTCCTCCAATAAAATGTTCATAATTTAAAGTAAATAAATAAACAAACAAACAGGAGCTTACACTAGGGCTCTGCCATCTTTTACTACATAATCCCTTGTTGTCAAAGGCACTGCTCAGGTCAGGATAGTGGGCTGTACAGTGGGCCTTTTTTGTTTGCCTTTCTTTTGAAAAAATATTGTCTCTTTAAATTGCCTTATTACAAAGGGTATTAGAAGAGCACTCAATCCACATTCTTTTGTCTGTATTTCCACACTCTGTCTCTTTTGGCAGCTCTCCAGCACCATGCGATTTGAAATGGAATGCATAAATCTGGCCTGGGTTAAAGTGTAAAAACTATAAAGAGCATATGTTCAGTGCTAACCAAAGGCCAGAGAAAAATATGCTCACATCACCTGCTGTTAACTGCATGGGCACAGCTGAACTCTGTGATCGCTCACCACAGCAAGCCTTAATGATGGGCAATTTATTTGACAAAAAAACGTATCTTGCATAATAGTGCATAAGATTATCAAGTCACGCTGCCTATTTCCCCTGTTTGTAAATATTTTATAGGGAACAGAAACAAAAACTATAGTGTTTTTACTCTTTATTTTCTAAATTGAATGTCTGATGATTTAAAGGGACTACATGGATTTTTAAAAATGTTAAAATGAAGTACTTTCCTCCCCCTACATGTTCCAGCCGTGTCCTAATGTGTAGAATGAGCCCAGACCTGTTCACCACAACTGCCTCTAAAATCCTGCACTGTCACTCAAAAAGGTGTTTATTCGGGTCCCACTTGCCGTCATGCACGAGTTTAATATAGAGACTGCAGTTACGCGTAAGATCTGAGGTGGCAGTAGTGAGCATAAAAATGACCAACTTAGTTCCTTTAATAAATTAAATATTTAAAAAATGACTAAGTAATTATTAACGTTAGATCATTGCCTCTTCAGGGATGGTTCTGCTGGCAGAACATTAGTGTGTTTACACTATTTAGACTAGTTTACTTTTATTTGAGCAGTTTACATTTGTAAATGTGTTCACAATATTCACATTATACAGTTATGGAAGCTCAGAAGGAGTAGGCTGAAGCAAGAAAGCTTATGCGCCTTCTCCTTAATCCATGTACTAAACATTTCCATTTCCATTGACAGATCACAATGTAACATTAGGACTGTAAACATAGACAAGAATTCAGCAACAAAATAGTATAACATTAATCCTTCCCAAGTTTCTCAGGTTCAAAACACTGTAAACAACTTTGTATTATGTGAAATTATAAACCAAGTACACACTTATCTGCTGCACTATCCAATCTAAATACACTTTTATTTATTCCACATTTTCTAAATTTGCCATTTTCAAAGTTCTTCACATTGTAAAATATAAAATCAATAAACAAACAAAAACCTGCCTCAGAAAATTGTAAAAGCTGTGAGCTATAGTGTACATAAAGCTGCCAAGCCAAAGAAAAGGATAATAAAGGAATAAAGCTGAATGAACACAGTACACTGTTTCCACAGGGCTGGGTCTGCTGGTGTCATGGCTGTCCGACCCAGACAACCTGAACCACCTGGTGGTGAGCCAGTTGGACAGTGCCATCCCCAAAGGCTCCATGGATGAGCCGAGCGGATCCGACCCTGAACAAATCTCCCTGACTTCCCAGGACTCTGAGGCCGATGTGGAGCACGAGGGAGAGGGCAGTCAGCTGTGAGTGGCTGTCATCTTCTGCATCCCACTGCTTTCACTCACTCAGTCTGAGCCTCAAAGCAGCCACTGTATCTGCCTCCTTCTGTGTTTGAAATTGGAACTGATGGAGTATTGTGTTGCTGCTCTGGGTTTTTTTTATAGGAGCCTGGAAGGTGCAGGAATTGAGCCTGGCAATGGCACCAGAAGAAAAAAGAGAGGTTTTTTTATTATTATTTTTTTTTTACAGCTTTTAATCTTAGTGGGGCATTTAAAAAGAAAAGGAAAAAAGAACAAAACATTTTCCAAAAGGGGCATATTTTTTACTGTCTTTGTTTACAACATAATCCCACAAAAGAAGGTCACATACAGGCACTGATTTAGATTGGTGAAAACAAATTATTTATGTCCATGGCAGAGGTCTGTGTATTTACAGAGCTCTGTATCTGAATCAGGGAAGAAACTCTGTGACATTTTGTTTACTCTGACCTTGAGTTTTTTTCTTTTCTGTTGTTTTTAGGAGATTCAGTTGTTTGTATTTTAGTATTTCTAGATTATTAGAATATGCTATGGAAATAAAGTTGTCCCTGACCTGATAATCTGCACAAATGGTGTAAAGAAGAAAATGTGTCATGGCTCACAACCCCTTTTTAAGATTGGTCATCACTCAAGCAATGTTTTTATGTTCAGACAAGTTACGAAAAGGATGGAACAAATTTGTGGACAAGATGAAGTCTAAAAAGGCCAAGAAGAAGAAGATGAAGCAAGTGGAGCAGGAGCTGGTGATGAGGATCATGGCGATCCAGGGCGATGCGGTCGGTGAGGAGGATGTGTGCAGCCGCGAGGGCTCTGCTCACAGCCAGCAGGACTCGGACGACAGGGTGAGGCATCACACGCCTGTAAATCCACTGAAGGTGACAGCTTGTGAAATTAGACAGATTCATTGTCAGCTTGTGGCCAAACACCATTAGGAGGACAGCGATCTTGAGAACTACCTGACAAGTGTCCAGGAAGATATGATGGAGTTCAAGTTGTCGTATGAGATGTGGCGTGTTGGCCGGTGGGCTGTCTCCATCCCTCATGTGAGTGATAAATATCAACGACGGTGCACACTACCTGGGGCTGAGGGCTTGTTATGCTCCCTCTGTCCTTGCAGAATATGTTGTTTATGTGAGGCTGAGTTTTCCTGCGTTGTAGGCCGACGTTGAGAAGGAAGGGCTCATCTTCACTGTTCATTTGGAAGAAAAAGGCAGCCCTGAGAACCTGCAGTGGGACATCCGCAAGTCCTACATGGACATCATTTACTTCTACAACCGGTGGCAGGTAAGAGGCCGGTGATGAGGCATTTGAACCCTGTTTCTGAAACAACGGTGTAACTTAAAATACCCATGGAAACGCCAAGTAAATTACAATGGGAGTGGTGACTGTGTGTCATCCCTCACACCAGGCTGTGACCAGAGGCACTTTACTACACGTACTTCCTCCGACTGCGAAGTAAACTTTACATCAAGTGAATTGGCAGTGTCTAATATTTGTCCACAATGTATATTTTTTAATGATCTGATTTATTTAAGTGTCATGCACATAGTGCCCAGCCCACATAGGCTTACAAGACACTCAAAACAACAAGTAACACAACAAAAATGTGTATTCAGTATCATTTCCTGTCAGGTATTCACACTGCCATGACGTCCTGATGGATGAGGTCGGGTTTTTGAGCTGCTTGAGCAGAGCCTCTCGCAGCGCACCATCCCTGCTGACGTGGGACGCAGGAAAACAGTCAATTTGAATTCCCTAAAAGATTGTCCATTGGACGACTTTCAAAACTTCCCTATGTTGGAAAATGTCTGGACGACCGAGAGCTTACTCAAAGAATCCAGCAATGTTAAATAGATGCAGAGTGAGTTCCATTGACCAACAGAAGTCGTACCTTTTTATTTCATTATCTGTCTAAATGATTGTTTTGCATATGAACTAATTATTCAAGCCGTTTATAGAAACGTCTGTCTTTCTCTATAGTTTCTTTAACTGCACTACAGGACTCGCCTCCATCAGACTTTTTTTTTCTCCATTGTGTAAAATGTCTTCATTAAACGAAGGCTTCTGCTTAAATGGGAAATGGGATGAGTTGCCCCGGAGTCTCACTGCTGTCTGTGATGGAGGTGAGGCGCAGGCAGCTGATTAAAACTTTTATCTGTCTCCCTGGATGTGATAGCGCAGCTGTCAGTTGCCTGTGAACAGCACCACATGGGCCAATAATAGTGTCTGAGTCTGAAATGCCGTATTCAACTCTGTCTGCTCTACAATATGTGTATTTACATTTGTAGATTTATTTGGCCGTTAATGTCCTTTTACAACATGCTTGAATGAGGAAAGTCTAGCAGAAAAGCTCCATATTGTACGAGCTGATAATGACCAGTGCGGACAGAGGAGAAAGATTATATCTGGGGGAAAGAGCTGACATTCACCAAACACTAAATGGGAGGCAAGACAGATTTCTAATGGAGCTTTTGCCAAAGGCTCATAGAAATCAGACTTGGTCCATATGTTTCCACCCTCGTGCTGGTGCAATATGAAGTGAAAGCAATAATTGGAAATGGGCAGCTTTAGCTTCAGCATTTTTAATTTAAAGAGCAAGCACCATTTTCCTTATGCATCATGAGGCTAATGCGTCTGTGGTGTTATGTAGCAAATTAGTGGATTAGATTGGTCCTTTTTTCTTTTAAACCCCCTTTCATTTCTCTACTTTGCATTAAAATAAAAACACATTTAATTAGGGCCTTGTCGGGGTAGCTCAAAAAATCCTAATCCCACTGAAGCTTGTGCCTCATAGGAATAGACAAAAAGAGCAGAAACAAGTTTTTTTTTTTTTTTTTGCAAACTCACATATAAAGTATCCTTTCTGTCATTTAAATTAACTGACTAATTAACTAATAATTGTTACTAACACATTTCAGGACTCAAACAGTCTACCCACCATCTTGGTTCTTGAGGAAAACCAAGAAATGGATGAAGTTAAGGAAGAAACGCGACTATCAGTGGAGTACTTTCTGCAGGTGAATACAGCTTCATACATTTATCTAACGTCTATCGATGGGAGCAACATCTGGGCACTTTTGTGAACATCTCCTTTTACACGGTGTTGGCACGTACAACAGTGCAGATCTTTTCTTGTTCGCGGCATGAAATATTCCAAGCCAGTGATTGGAAACACGGGAAAAAGGCCAGTCTTGCTCACGAAAACATCAGATCACTGGCAGTAGGATGGATGTGTTTTATTTTGAATGGAAAAAATAAGCGCCAGTTTATTGATTGCTGCTCTGTTAAAATTGATGTCTGTAAGTTTTCAAAATGAGGAGAGCGGGAACAGAATTTTCAAAAGTAAACGACTAAACTCCTCCCCCTCCCCCTCCTGATTGGTCCTAACAGGCTGGTTCATAGGGAAAGCTCGTCTCAGCAGCAGCCCAGCCCAGCATTAGGCCTTATTAATGATTCTCCGGGTCTTAAAGAACCAAGTAATTTATTTACCCTAATAAGTCCCTTTCGTCGTCCCTATGGCGGTAATACATGTGTCAATGGGATGATTGGGGGGTCTTTCATCTCCCCTCTGGCCAGCAAACCACTCTTGCAACTTCCCTGCCTCCAGGTCGGAGGCGCAATACACAATTATAGAATCACGAAGAAGAAGCTAATCAAAGCTAACTGCGGGCTAGCGCCACTTTAGCTGTGTTTACAGCCAGGTTTGAGTGAAAAAAATGATCTCCATTGTGTCATTGAGTTGTGGCATAATGTACAATATCCTTCTCTCCCTTTGTCTTTTCTGTAGTATTTACTTAACGGACAATTAAAACAACAACATGCTACGACACCTGCAGTGGCGCGTATGGCCTCTAGGGGCATGAGCTACTTAGTTTATTTCTGCTTTAAAACACTAGCAATAGCATTAGCAATAGCAGCTAGTAGATTAGCTGCTGTTGAATAAACCATGGGAGTTGCATGTAGGCTTATATTTTGCTATATTGTATTATGTATTTTTCCTATATTTTGCAATATAGGAAAAATACATGGTAGGTTGGAAAGGAAAGGACTTTAAGGATTTTAAGCGCTTTACATAAGACAATTCACATTCACTCCATATGCGGTGGTGGTAAACTCACTTAGTAGCCTCGGCTGAGTAGATTAACGGAAGTGCGGCTGCCAATCTGCACCATCAGTGCCTCCGATCACCACCAACCACTCACTGTCACATACAAACGTACACCCTCAAGTACATGTTTTTAGTGGTGGTTAAAACTGGAGTACCCGGAGGGAACCTGCAAACTCCACACAGAAAGGCCCCATTTTAAAGCATCAAGCAAAAAACTTTACACATGCAAATTTTGCTGACGTGAAATGATGACAGCTGCTCACTTATTCATCGTCTTGTCTATGAATTGTCTGAAGCAACAACTCTCTTCCTTTGCCTTTTCATGTTTGACAAAAAAAACAAGTAAAACATTAATTAGAACTTCTTCTCCGATCGTAGCTCATCCATTTTAATGGAAGAGAGCTTCTGTTTTACCCAAAGAAGGCGATAACCGTCTCAGTGACGTAGATCGACATCCTTTTGAAGGTCAGTAACCATGGCAACACTCTGCAAACAATAGCCAGCCAGGGTTGCCGGGTCTCTGCAGCCAAACCCGCCGCGGACCTGGCAACGATGTATGACAAGAGAATGCTATATGTAGTAAGTATATTACATATAATATACCCCTCCTGGAACCGCCACCTTAACGTGGTGGAAGGGTTTGAGCGCCCGAATGATCCTGGGAGCTCTGTTGTCGGGGGCTTTGTGTCCCTGGTAGGGTCTCCCATGGCAAACAGGTCCTAGTGACGGGTCAGACAAACAGCGGTTCAGAAGCCCCTTATAAGAGACCAACAGGCCCGGTTAATTATGAGGCCGTCCTTCCGTGGACCCACCACCCGCAGGAGGAGCCATAAGGGGCTGGTGCAATGTGATTTGGGCAGCTCCAACAGCTGCCCCCACGACCCGGCAACGGACAAGTGGAAAAAAATGGATGGATGGATGGATGGATGGACATATAATATATGTATTACAATATACAAAATACAAAATTATTTATGGGAGGTTCTGTGTCCCGTTGTTTGTTGTTGGGTTTTTTTTCACCGATAGCCACTGTTTGCTCACAACAGTTTGCCAACACTCACTTGTGGAATCGAGCTATTTTTGAAGAGATTTTACCAATCCAACTTATCAGCTTACTGAGGTGTTTCCGAATCAGTTATTTTTGTGTGAATGTGTAAAAACCAAGCCCGCACTTACAACTTAAACAGTGCTTTGACAGTGTGGGAACCCTGCTCAAATATTTATATATTGTATATATATATTGTATTGTATGTATTGTATGTTAAGCTATGTATGCTGGGTACCTTTTTCACCAAACCTGAGTCTGTCGTGTCATTTTCTTTTGCAGGAAGTTGTTTCTGATGAAGTTATAGGCCCCTCTCAACCAGTCTTCCAGTTTTTGTGTCCACTTGAAAAATTGCTCAATGAAGAGGTGCAGTATGGAGGAGTGTGGGGTCTTCTCAGTGGCTTGGCGTACTTCCTCACTCCTGGGCAAGAAGAAGAAGAGGTAAAATCACACTCGCACACGCTCATCCCTTTTTCCTGTTAAAATGCCAAATCGTTCACCACCTTTGTATGTTGCATGAAACCGAAATAACCAATTTACATGCATCTTCCAAAGAACATAAGCCGAACGAATACATCACTGAAAATAGTCTGTTTTGAAAATCTCACCCTTGGTTTGACATTTTGAGCTTGTGAAATAAGAGCGGATTTATGATTATTTCTGTCCTCGCACAGCGTCGCATAATCTCTTCTTTTAGTTGATTTTGTTTTGTACTGATTCTGAATAGGTTAGATGTCTGTGACGGAGCATTTGCTATAACCCACAACCTTTACTTTATAGACGGGCAGCCCTCAAACTGAATTACCCAAAGAGGTTACGCTGCCATCTCCCAAGTCGACGTCTCCTCCGCTTGACAGTCTCGGTGCTCCTTCTGAAAATGGCAGTGATGTCGGTAGCTCTACCTTACCTACTATTAGAGTCTCCCCTTGTGACACTCCTGAAGAGTCACGTAAAGAGGATGGAGAAGAAAATGAGCCCTTGTCCGCCACCGCCTCTGGCCAAGACAAAGCAGAAGACTCGGATAATCCCATCACCACTCACTTTAAAATGCTGTTCAAAGGACTGAGCCTCTCCAGGTCGCAGGAGTCATTATCCCAAACAAAAGTCACAGATGACGAGGATCAGGTGAAATCGGACAGCTGTCTGAACGGAGAGACGGAGACTGCGGAGGTTTCAACACAGCACTCTGGGGTAAATTGGGCCATCTCTGCACGGCCCAATAAAAAGGAGAAAATCGGCTTCAGAGTGACCAATGGGGCAGGCAAGGCTAAAGGCAAGGACCAGGGTACTTTATCGAGAGGAGAGGATTCCCCTGGTCTGAAGGGCCAAGGCAACTGGGAGCAACAGGAAACCACCAAAGTCATATTTGATCTGCTCAAAGAGATCTCTGGTTAGTGACAACTTTTGCTAAATAACTAATGCTTTTTCCCCCCAATTTAGCTGTATTGAAAAAAGACTTAAAGGAACAGGCCACCGTTTTTCCATTCGGAGATATGTTCTTACCAGACCTTAGACGAGTTCAGGGGCGGACTGGCCATATGTCCATTCTGGAAGAGCACAGAAGGGCCACTGGCTCTAGGGCCACCGGTCCAGCCTTAACCGAGCTTTACCCAAATCTAAAAGCTAAAAAGAAAAGCATCAAAATAGCGACAAAAAAGAGAATGAAAACAAAACAAAAATGTGCCAGAAAAGCAACAAAAACACGACAACAAAGCCATGAAAAAAGCAACAAAAAGGCCACAAAAAAGTAATGAAAAAACAACAAAAATATGACAAAAAATGCGGCAACTTGACAAAAAGGTACAATCACTTTTGTAGGTCTCAGCTTTCAAATGAGGTGTTACACTGTTGCTCTCCAGTCGAGAAGCTTTTAGATTTGAGAATAGCCAAACTGTAGAAAATTCGCTCCGTTAAGGCGGGTGGTAAGTGCACATTTACGCTAATTTGGGCCAGGCTGGTCAGAGTCCCAGTTCGCCCCTGGACTAGTTGATGCGTAACTGTCTGGTCTTTACGTGTGCGCTCAGTCACGCAAAAAGACCGAAGATGTTGTTAGCATTTAGCCTCTCCCAGTATATTCCTATGGAGCCAAACGGGGGTGAAGTCAAAAGCGACCAAGCTCTACCACGTTTTCCCTATTTAAATACAGTTTTGTGAGTAGTTACACGATCCAAGTCTAGTTACACAAAATTAAACATGTCGATTTTCTAAGCGGATACAAAGGGGCAGTAATATCTTCACTCCTATAGAATTCCCTGCGCGAATGCCAAAGTGCTCCTAAGGTATTATTACACCCTACAATAGGGAAAACGTGGAAGAGCTTGGTCGATTACCCCCATTTGGCCCCATAGAGGAGAGGAGGAGAAGCTCAGGTAAGAACATATCTCAGTATGGAAAAACGGCGGCCTGTTCCTTTAACCTAAATGCATTACTCTAGGATGAATGAAAGTGTCACCTGATACCTGCATAACTCTTTACCCTTTTCTAATTGTGAGTGCCCAAATTGACTTTCATTATACTAACCTTTGCACAGTAAAAAGAGGTCATACAAACCTCCTGTTTACAAAGGTGAGCACATTCAGTATATTTAAATTTGATCAATTCTATCCTTTGTGGTCTTTAAAAATGTATGGTTTGATGTCCAATTACAAAAATGCAATGCCTATCTTCCAATTAAACCGCATAATTTTATTTCAGGAAACAGATTATTTACAAACCTTTGCTTTTTTCTTCATCTGCACAATAACAGCGGGATTGACAGGAACAAAAGGCTCTCTGTGAGCGCTCATTTTTAATTGATATCATTTTGTTGAAGGTGAACTGTCTCCTGGGTGCGTTCATGTGTTGTTTTTCCAAACCTGTGAGATTGACAGATAAAAGCATCGGAATTATGTGTTCAGAAAATAAAAGAGAAACAACAAACAAATGCCATAAAAGGCTAATGTCGGTGCTGGGTTTGTCATTCGTGCAGAGAATTATTTAAAGTTGGAGTCAGCCGCCACGCTTTTATGTTTACTTTGACATTTGCGCATAAACAGCTTTGTGAGAAGAAGCGTAACTTGTTCATTGTGTCCTTGTTTCAACAGGGAACTCCATCCTATTAAACATATTTGATGCTATCCTGAAACCTGTCATGCCAATTTTGAAGAAGTAAGTCCTTTTTTCCAATCATTTTTAGGATAATGAATGTATAGTTAGTTAGGAGTTGATTCATTGCACTTCTCAAGCACAGCAGCAGGCATTAGCGCTGACGGGAGAAGAACAGTGTGTATCCTCTTTGTGTTTTAATGTGTGTTATGTACAAATACCAGGCATAAAGTAAACATTTTGTCCTCCACCAAAATTTGAACAGATGGTTCAATGCAAACAATAAGTGAAAATTAGTACATTGTGAAATGCAGTAAAACGTACTGTCTGAACCCACTGCTGTTTTGGTTATTTAAAATGTTTGTAATTTCTTGTTGTTCTCCTCCTCAGAAAAATAAACTCGTTCTTGAACAAAATGAACCCAACTGAAGCACAGATGGCTGCATATATCGACTCGCTGCGTGCCAAACTGTGGCCAGCAAGTCCCGCCGCTCCAGGCGGCGCTCGCACAGACGAAGAGAAGAGCGAGACCAGGGAGCGGGCGCACAGCCTCATCAATGCTAAATGTTAGCAATAACTCACTTCAGCCGCTCAAATGTCTAACCTCAGTGAAACATTAATGCTCTTTTCCTTTCAGATTCAAATGTTCTCGTGCTAAAGAAAACCGACATGGAGACGGTATTTAATATTTTTCAGGACAGAGAAGCCAATAAAACATTGGTGTATGTAAGTACATTGCTTCTCCAAGCTCATATTTCATGGCACCATTTAAATTTAATGTAATAAAATTGTTCTGTTCTTTATGGGCTGCTGATAGATGCTCCTGTCTTTCCTACTGAGGGAGTTTTTACCTAATGAACATTGCCTTAATGTGAGCTCCGCTGCCCTCCAGAAAGTGACCAATAATTGACCTCTGCATCACTGATTATGTTCAAAATGGTCTTTTAAGGTTATTTAACGTTTAAATGTCTTTAATGTGTTTTAAATGCCTTAAAATATTGTTGCTGTGTCAAAGAAGCTGCAGTTTTTACCTCAGATGCAACAGATAAGCTGTGAATGTCTTATTTCTTTGTATGTTTTATTTTTTATTTTTATAAGAAATGCTTTTGTCAATCATGCTTCATACCTGTGAAACTGGACAGATGGACAAACTAATATTACATGGTTCAAAACTCAGGGGAGTTTAACATCTTTTCACATAAATTTTCTGAAATGATATGATCACTGTGCACTTTTTTTTCAAAATATCTCTTTTTACTTGTTTGATTTTATGCCAAATCACACGGTTGATTTTCACTGAAGTCAGAAATGAGACTGATTCACTGTCAGTTATGTTACATTGTCAATATTTCAATACATTCCAAATAAATATTAAGGAAAATGAAAAATCACTGTACTTATTTTGTATATCTTTTTGATGTTGATCTCAATGCTTTTCATTAATACCTTTGCTGTGTTTATTGCCATAAACACAGCTCATCTTACAAATTAGACTAAATTTGACTTGTAAATCCCTCCTCTCACGTTTATGAAAACATGCAGCAAATGCCGGCTCTAACAATCTGCCAAGGGTTTTGCTCTGTTATCCTGAAAGTGTAAATCCTTGAATTAAACTAGAGGGAGCAGATAATCACTGAGCATGACAATGCAGACTCGTTTATTCCCTTTGTGCATTGATTATGATGAGACTGGGGGGACTCGGCCCTTTTATCAGCCTGTGACAAGACCTGGTTGACTTCAAAGTGACGAATTCAAAGCAATGAAAGGCGGCTTTTGTTTCAGTTTTTTTGGAATTATATAATATATTTTTGAAACAATAAATTAGGACAGAAATAGGATTATCACCTGCCCCTCTTTTGATCGCACTGCAAAACCATTTAGGTCTGTATCTAAATGGCTTGATTGGAAAGGCAGTGTCCCAGCTTTCAGTGCAACAAAGTGAACAAAGCGGTGGTTCTCAAACTGTGGTTCTTGAACTTCTCCAGGTGGCGTAAATAATGTATATACGTTAAACTAGGTATTAGATTGTATGTAATTCAGATTTAGACTTAGTTTACAACTTGTTCAGGCATAATTTTTGGATTAGATCTATTTCAGACTCTTGTGAATCCTGGCTCCTGTAGACGGTCATGGTGTCCTTGGGTACAACTACAATGAAGTCTGCGCTTCATCCTTGCCTGTACATTATATTATATCATCTCCAGTGTTGGGGAGAACACTTTGAAATTGTATTTAGTTACAGAATACTGAATACTCGGTTTAAAGTGTATTTAGTAACGTATTCTGTTACTTTGTCAAATCAGAGTACTGTATTCCAAATACTTAATCACATGCCACATTTATGCATTCATATTATGCAAATTAACGTGAACGTATTTTAAGATGTTTAGGCTAAACTATACAAACCTGTTACAAACTTACCACTAATTAGGAATGCAAAAAAAGCACTTTCCACATGCCCACAGCCCAGAAAGACAGAGCGAGACCCTGGCTGCTTTAATCCTTTTTTCCTCTTAATGAAACTGAAATTGAATGACTGAGCCCTTTGATGTATTCCTTTGATATCAAGAAAGTAACTGTATTCTGAATACCCTCAAATGAAAGAGTAACTGCACCTGAAAACAATTACCCAAAATGAATATTGTAAATAAATGTACTCAGTTACTCCTAACAGATAAGCTGTGAATGTCTTATTTCTTCAAGCCATTGTTTTAGACCCACTAGTCCTGATTTGATCTTAATCTGGGACTGGTATTTGGTGCGTTTAATTTATTACCTTATGAGGTGGTTCTTGTGAAAAATGTGTGAACCACTGCTATAAATAGATTTATATAGGAATGGCATAATATCCATACAAAAAACATGGGTGTCATCTTTCTGGTTCGCAGTATTGTGTAACCTATTGATTATTTGTTTTGGGGCTAAAACAGTGAATAAAATGTCTCTGTAGCGGTCTGAGTTTTAATATCCCAAGTCTGTCCCAATAATATTGTCCCACTTTGATCACTTTTTGAGGTTTGTATCCTCCGCTCCAGCAGGGGGCGCCTCTGACACCAAGACTCCGCCGGTGTCAGTAAACCAACATGGCTGCGCCCTGAAGGATGCTTCTGACAGCGTGAAGACATTAGACAACAAGCAGGTACAACACAAGACAACTTTGGGCAACATTTCTGCCGTGTTTCTTATGTTGTTTATGTAATTAGATCATTTTGATGGTCCCTCAGTTTGCCTGTAATGCTACGGGACTAGCGCTGCATGTTTCTCAATGTGACTGGTCACAAAGCTGCTGCTGCTGTGCGTCATGCTGCCTGTTTCATTAGATTTACTTAATTACAGATTTTACTTCTCTCTAGATTAACTTTATTGTGAATAATTGGACTTTGATGACAACATCTAGCATCGATTTCAGTATGTTCCCCAGTATAGTCACATCATTATTTGAAAATGTTTGGGCTTTTAAGATAAAGATCATTATAAACAGATTAACAGATTATTTTAACAAACATTTCCCTCTAAGGCTGTGTTGTCTCGTTTCTTACATTTTAGTGCGTATCCCCCCTGCCCTGAATTTATTATATTCCAGAGAGTTGTGCATCAGATTTATTCCACAGGGTAGAAAGCTGTGGACCTTGAGCAGGTGAATAAAATGTACCAGACTTGTTCAGTGCAACTTGTTTGTGAGTTCCAGCTTAAAATATGTGGTCATGGTGTGCTCTGCATTAGATCAGAAACAGATCAGTGACTGGAAATGCCCAGGACAGGCGCAAGGGCATCCTCAGAAATCTGAAATGGCAGACAAATTTTATATAACTTATTGTGTGGCATTGATGACATCATTATAATTATTTACATAAACAAGTTTGTTATTTGTACTTTTATGTGTTTTCTTTATATATAATTGTCATGTTCATGGTTATTTTATGTTCTTGACTTTTTAAGTATCCCCCCGAGAGATCTGTATATTCCTAGATAGGGATGAGCAGGGTTGGGCGTCACAGTGTTTTAGAGCTATTGAGAGACCAGGCTAAACTGATTGGTCATGGTCACTAGTGTGAGGTCACTTACTGTGTATGGATGTGAGATGGCAGCTGCCTGAAAGGTGAGTAAAATAGAGCAAAAAAACAAACAAAACTAAAACATACCAACTTTTCTACATTTTTGGTTGTCAAATGTGAATCAGCTTTCACACTGGAAAACTTGTCTTCCTTGAGAAGATGGTCCGTGAACAGCTGACATTTTTCCTGGATCAAAATAACATTCATAAGTCATTTCAGTCCAGTTTTTGTAAACGACACTCTATGGAAACGGCCTTACTGAAATTGTCCAGTGACATTATGATGTCTGCTGATTTTGGAAAATGCACTGTTCTAGTTCTCTCTGATCTCAGCCTTCAACACCGTTGACCATCAGGTCCTGCCTAGGAGCCTGAGGGATCAAGTGGGACTGTCAGGGTCAGGTCTACAGTGGTTCTCCTCATTTTTATCTGGGCGTAGCTTTAGTGTTACAGCTAACCAAATAAGGTCTGAGTCAGTGGATTTGTTGTGTGGAGTGCCTCAAGGTTCCGTTTTGGGTCCTATTTTATTATTGCTATATTTGATTCCTTTGGGGAAGATCATCCAAAGGTTTAGTGATGTTTCTTTTCACCTATTTGCTGATGATATCCAGCTTTGATCCTGTAGGACAACAAAAACAAAAAATGGACAAACAAGGAGATGGTGAAAGGCTGTTGTGTAACGGAGGGAGCTGCAGGAGAAGGAGGAAGGTGGGGGAGGTGACCAGTGCAGGACACCACACTCTGAAACAGGGACAAACCCAGGAGGCGCTGCACCATTTCAGAGGATCAGAGGAGACAGAGGCTCGCCAGCTAGGTTTCTTCCGGATGCTACAGTTTCCCCGTCCTCCTGGGTCATGCGGGTCAGGTTTAGGGCTGGGCGATATATCGATATTTAAGATGATATATCAATATATTTGTGAATGAGATATGGAATTAGACCATATCGGGATATTTCATATTCAGATAAACTATTAAGTAAACAAACAGATAATCTCAAGCTGATTTTTTTTTAACAAGTTTTTCTTAAACTGAGCACTTTATTTTGTTATCTCTTAATATAAAAATGCTGCCCTCAGAAAAAGATTGGCCTTTTGTATTTTACAGGCTATTTCTATTTAAGATATTGTTTTATTCAAATGTGCACCTTATGGAGCTTTGTTATACAGTGTTTATGTTTGCATTTTATAGTGAGTTTTCAATTAAAACTACTCGTATTTGGCTTTGACTTAACATTTCATTTCACAGCTCTCACTTTGCGGACAAAATATCACAATATACATCGTATATCGACATTCAACTTAAAGGCACTCTGCTTAACATTTTGGACTATACTGTTGCCATCAGTACAAAACATGCTCCTCATGACCAGCTCGACACAGGAAATGCTATTACTGCAGTGGGTAATCAAAGAATGGATTTGGATGCGAACCTAACCTGTTTAAATCTCAAATTCTCCTGGCTTTAGTCACATCTCCTTGGAGACGAGCTGGAGACGTACCCACTCCCGGTAAAGTTATATCCTGTTTTAGGAGAGCTGAGCCGCTCACAGCAAAATTAGTTTTTATTTTTCAATGCTGAAAATATCTGTCATAAAATGAAAACTTGTATTTCAATTTGATTTTTTGGGTGAAATTCTACGTGGTGGGGCTTTAGATATATCGGGATATGAGTTTTGGTCCATATCGCCCAGCCCTACTCAGGTTGACACACAGTGGCAACGCGGCTCAACTGCAGCAGCTCAGGACGAACAACTGAACACTATTTCGTTAAAGCACTTACTTACTTACTGCTCCTTTAACCTCTGAACCCCCACCTGACCTGAGCACATTTTCTCCAGTTTGGCATTACTAAAATCTAAGAAGAATCCAGAAGCTTAACTCCTTGTTACATTGTTTAGTGGAAATAAACCAAAGCGATAACTCTCTGCAGCTCAATGCAGACAAAGCAGAAACACTGGTTATTGCACCTGATGCTTCAATTCCTTCCTAGTTATCCGTGACAAACCGGTCATTAGTGCAGCACTGTAAGCAGCTGACGAGGAGCTGCTTCTTTCAACCAAGGAAAATCTCTAAGCTTAAAAAAATGGTCTGACAAAATAATTTGAAGCTTATCATTTGTGCTTTTGCGTCTCTGTGTTAAGACTATTGTTGTAGGTTGTTTTTATGTCTGAACAAGAGGGAGCTCTTGCGACTGCAATTAGTGCAAAACGCTGCAGCGAGAATCCGGACCCGCACAGATAGGAGGACTCGCATAACCCCCATTTAAAAACAACTTCATTTGGCTGCCAGTGTCCTACAGGATCAAGTTTAAAATTTTAGTTCTAGTTTTCAGAGCCGTGCAATGGTCCGGCTCCTTCTTACATCAGTGATCTGCTCCAGCCTTACACCCCTGCGCGGGCTCTGAGGTCTGTGGATCAGGATCTGCTGAAGGTTCCACACACTCGTTTTCGGGCTAGAAGTCGCCTCCTTCCAGGCTGTTACTCCCACGCTTTGGAATGATCTTCCTCCTTGCACTAAATTGACTCTGTTGAGACCTTAAAGAGCAAACTTAAGACTCATTTATTTGTTCAGGCTTTTACTTAAGATACTCTTGGGCTGCTACGACTTTTGTGTTGTCTTGGCCTTCTATGTTCTGTGTAATTTAAAAATGTTTAACTGTGAAGCATTTTATGGCTTTTTGTCTGTGAAATGTAAATAAATGTTACTTATATCATAATTTACTTGATAAATTATGTTTCAACAAAATCATATTTTTGGCATTTCTTCTTGCGTATCTATTTAATAAAAGTGCCTATATATAGCTTTCATAAATTGTCACAAACCAACCTGTAAGCACAGCTGCTGTGTACTAAATATGCAAAAACGCTAATTATGTTACAACCAACTCCAGTCTCCCCCTAGGACAGAAGACCTCATAAAGATAATACCCTTTGGCAAAATGTTTCCGAGTTGTAAAAGAATATGCCTGCAAAACCAAATTGATGGTTGGATTCAGCTCAAAACACCAAATTTATTGTAAACCAGACAAGTGCAAGTTAAGGACTAGTAGGTATATCAATTATTGACTAACTGCCATATATTGGCTGAAAAATTTAAAATGGCTTTGGAGGATTGGGTCAAATGTTGTGGGAGCACAATTCATACACAAGTCAACTCAAAGTGCTTCACAGTTGCAAATTGAATTTAGAGAAAATCAATCTATAAAACATCAACATAACATCAACTACAATAAAAAGCAAGAATGCAGATAAAATACTTTCAGTTGTCATATTCACGGATAAAAGCAACTGTTTTCAGCCTTTATTTGAACATTGTTGAGGCCTGTCTCACATCCTCATGAAGTCTGTTCCAGATATTAGCTGCATGAAACTGAAACACAGCCTTATCGTGTTTAGTCCTGACTCTGAGAGCCACCAGGAAGTTTTCAGGGCCCCAGATGGTTCATACGGCTCTAACATGGCAGAGATGTACTTGGTGCTAAACCATGAAAAGACTTGTACACAAGCCGAGCTGTTTTGAATTCTGTTCTCTGAGTGACAGGAAGCCAGTGCAGAGACCGGAGCACTGGACTAATATGGTCGTATTTCCTGGTTCTTGTCAGGACTCGAGCAGCAGCGTTCTGGTTGTACTGCAGCTCTGACAGCTTGTTTAGTTTAGAGAGGCCAGTGACCTGCTGGAGACAAATGCATAGATAAGTCTCTCCAAGTCTGGTTTTGACACTATTCCTCTGATCTTAGCATTATTTCTCCGATGGTGAAAAGCTACTGCTGTTATTGCTTTGACGTACTCATTTGCAGGAGGTTATCAGGTCTGCTCCATTATGTTTCCTGGAGATCTCAGTGGTTATAGGTTCAGTCATTCAAGTTCAGTAACGAAGAACACACTATGGTTTAATTTTTTGTTTTGTTTTTAAAAGAAGATTTCTATGTGAAGAACCTGTTTACTAATTCAATACTTTTACCAAAAAACTATGAAATCTATAAGAGATCATCCTGTCAGAATAGTGACCCAACCCTGTTCATCTACTCAATATCTTGGCCAAAGCTATGAAATGTCTTAAGTGACCCGCCCCACCCCACTCTTCCCTACTTGATGAATCACATTTTAGGCGTCTTTTTTTTTTTATATGTTGAACTCAGTACGAACACAAAGTTTTAGATAAATATAGTTAAGTATAAAAGGAAACCGTCTGTTTTATTTAATTGTCATTTAAAGCATTAAAATCATTTCAGTTCACGAGGTACATTTTACAATGAATTAAAAATGTTGGAGACCATCATAATCCATCAAGTTCAGTCTGGTTCTTTCCTGGATTATTGTGTCTGTTTGTTTTCCTTCAGATTTTAATACGTCTTGTTTTTCGTGTCCATTGAAATGTCTTTGATATTCCTTGTGTTCCTGTAATCAGAAGAATCTTTAATCCTGACTTAAGATTTCACATCTCCTGCAAGAGACCACAAGATAAAACATCAGAGAAACCTTTAAAGTATTTTTCCCTTCTTAATTTTGTCTCATCAATGTTTGACTTTCATTCATTCATTCATTTTGCGTCTTTGCTCTCCTCAGGGGTCGGAGCGTCGTTGCTATTTGTTGTAGATTTATTCCCAGCACGGCCGGTTTGTAGCATTTTCTGTCGTGCCATTCAAAGTGATGGGGCGAAGGGAAATGTAAATCACCAGCGCCAGTAAAGAAAACGACCTCAGTGGGACTTGATCACAGGCGGCAGCGGGGATAATGCATGCAGCGACCCGCCAGCAAAAGCTCTTCACAAAAACAGACTCCGGAGTTTCGCTGCAGTGGTGGCAGAGATGGGTATCATCGGCTCTGATTGAGATTTCAAAGTGGAACAGGAGCCATCTGCTGCTCCATTTCGCTGTGTCATTAGTTGTGCGTTGTCATTTAGCCCAGGCACCGCAAGTGAATCGATAACTCATAGTTTATTGACAACCTTAAAAATGAGTCTTTGGAAAGGTATATTTGACCCTTAGTCTAATACTTTTGGTAATGGTTGGTAGCTTTTGTTTGTTCAGTAATGAATGGCCCTTGTTTGTGCTTATTCATTTAACATCACGAGAGAATCGATAGATCATAGTTCATAAACACAGAATGATATAAAGTCTTTATGTGCGCAGGTAAGTTCGGCTTGAAAGCTTTTGAAGTGGTTGGCTTGTTTTATGCTGAACTGCACATCTATGGATCCACAGCTTGATTTATCTCAATCAGTGTTTGTTTTTCTATTGATTTTTCTGAAGGTCATTATAAACAGCTAAGCACAGGAGAGAAATGGCATCTCCTTTTTGTATTTGACAATTTTGTTTACAAGAAGTATTAAAAACATTTTCTTTTAGCATCACCCATGTCATGTAAAGGTTGTTGAATTGCTCTCACTCCTTTGTGACCTTGTACCGGTTCTCTTGGGACACCTGTCTTCTGTCTGTAAAAACATGCATGTTGGAGTGAACTGGTGAATCAATCATACAGCCAATAATAGATCATGTGATTGCAAGACTAGAGTGTGCAACAAATCAAAATGCAATTACGGCTCCAGCCAGTGGCCCGTAATGGTATTAAATAAATTGATATAACATTTGAGTTTCGGGCTTCACTGAGGAACATCATGGTAATATAAGAATATGTTTGTCCAAGGATCCGCGTATCTGCATTTGCACAGATAGTTATGATTCTGGTCATGATAACCTCGAAGATAAAAGTCTCTTTCAAAGTGTTTGAACACTGATACTTTGACCTAAAGGAAAAGAACAAATTGGCTGCAAATACTCAGTGGACCAACATCAAACCCAAAGAAATGTACTGACTTATCCACAACCTTAAAGAAAATATCTGCATACATGCTAAAACTTATTAACTGTACTTTTTCAGCCTTATTATCACTGACATTGATTTTCACCAACTAAATAATTGATGCAATGCAAAAACTATTTTCACTGCTCGCCAGGGCAAAGCTTTAACCTCCACTTTAGTCAGAATGTTGTTGTGTAAATAATTTTGCTTAAAGGTACGTAAACTTGTTGAAATAAAGTTGATATTTGTGCGTATTTGTCCTTGTAGTGACCCAGCCGCTGTACGAGTGGTTACTTTCCTACTCAGAGAGTTATTTTTCTTGAGGATACTTGAGTAACTATGTGGCTAGACCGCACTGTCATTAGCCAAGGTAATGTTTCAACTCATAATGAAAATTGCATTTGGGGTCTATATTTTCTATAAAGGTTGGCAAATTGTGTTCAAAGTGAAGTGCCCATAACTCAATTGCCCATCGTACCTTGTGTAACTTTCAAGTATTGTGAGCTCTACACTCGGCTGCGTTTGTATCAGGAGTTGTTTATTTGGGTGTAGCTGCAGAGATTAGACGGTGTACTTAGAGGAGCCGCAGGTCCAGATATGGGTTAAAGCGGGTCACGTCACTGTCCCGTTCACAGTCTTGGGGGATCGTTCATAATCATCTTCACTGCGTTTTATTTGACTGCCCTTTAGCACTTGGCATTACACAATCAATAGCTCCAGGGCCGCAGTTTGATGGGGTGAATACTAATGTAGCAGAACAGCATTGGCATATTAGTGTGTCCGTGTAACTTGTAAATGAGGTACCTCTTCATTTTACCTGTGAGTGACCTTTGCTTTCAGCTGTTGGATTTGTACTCTTCTTCTGCCTTTCTGTTTCCAGAGTACACACCTCAAATTGCCCCCAGTATTGAATGATTTTGGCAAAACGTTCCCTGATATCAAAGCTTCCCAACATGATTAATCCTGGGCGAAGCAAGGATTTGAACTGTTCGAGATTTAGACAAACATTTTGGGCAGTATAAATTTGGATTAAGTGCAATTCTTGCAAAAACGTTTAATTTTGGTTTATCCAGTACTCAACTAATCCAGTACTCAACTAATCCAGTACTCAACTAATCCAGTACTCAACTAATCCAGTACTCAACTAATCCAGTACTCAACTAATCCAGTACTCAACTAATCCAGTACTCAACTAATCCAGTACTCAACTAATCCAGTACTCAACTAATCCAGTACTCAACAATGTGTAGAACAAACCATACACACGTTGGAGAGGTGAATTGACGCTGCGCCTAAATTAGAATGGAGTTCGCAGCTCCAGGTGTATTTTTATGCTTTTGGAAATGCATGTGTTTATCGCGCTTACAGTTACACTTACAGTTTTGCTCCTGGTGTAGAATCGACATAAGAATTAAATTCATGTTTTGAGCAAACGGTTGAAGTTGGAGCTAATCAATTTGTGGCATTTTGCAGGAGTCATGATTTTGGCCTGACACACACACTGAATTATTTCACAAACTACAAAACATATCAACTCCACTGAGTCACTACAGAGTCACTATCGGGTACATCAACAACAGTCATGCTTGAAGTTTGAAGCAATTCCGAGCTGGTCACGCGGGATGCATTGATTTGACATGGAATTATAATCTGCCAAATTTAGGTCCGATTGATATTACAGTGCAAATAACATTAGCTCAGCAAAAATGAGTGCTAGAGTTCATTTTAAACTTTTACTCTTTGTTTTCAAATCTTCATGGTCTTGCATCTTCCTATTTATGTGAAGGACTCGTTTTTTAAGGAACATGCTTGGTAGGACCAGGGTAGGAGGAGTCTGTATCCATCATGGTTTCTCCCTCGAACGATTGGACAGGGAAGAGTGAACAGAAGGAGTCTACTATTTCTTATGTCTATGGTTACGAGCCATCATGGACCTGCCCCTGTTTGAACCTAGATTGAAAACTCACCTGTTCAGAACTGCTTTTGTCTTCTCATTGCACACATGTGTTCTATTTCTTGTGTTTTATTGTTATCCTCATTTTCTTATTTTGTGTTGAAATTGTTTTTAGTATAGGGGAGAGTGGGGTGGGTTGGGTCATAGAAGACATTTCTTAGCTTTACTGCCAAGGCTTTCAACATTGTGCCAAGTATTCACACTCTCCAGAACAATGAGGCGATGCTTCTAATGTGCAATAGAAACAGAATACCATAAGACCAATTTTAATCATTGCGATTATTTGACCCAACATGAGGAGGGTTGGGTCACTATTCTAAGTGTAGAATTTATCTATGACAGGATGATAACTTAAAGAACTTGTATATAAAGTTTGAATATTTCAATAGGTATCCTTCACATAGAAAACCATAGTGCTCCCCACAACATTTGACCCAACACTCCCCAGTCAGATGTTGAAGATTTTTTCACCTCCAACCAAAAAACACGACAACTGATAATCAATGATAAAGATTCCTACTTCTTAGTCTTTCGGTTATAACTATTCATCCTGAAAATTATGAGAAATGAAAGTTCTTCATGTGTTTTTTGCTCTGGTTTACTCACCAACTCGAGCATCACACTCTGTGACCTTGACCTCTCAGTTTAGCCTTGTCTCTCTCACTAGCTCTAAAACATTGAGCGACCCAACCCTCCCCACTCTCCCTCTCTACACTGCACTTATGGAAAGCACTTTGGTTCAGCAGGTGCTGTTGTAAAGCGCTATACAGATTGATTTGATAATCAATCAATCAATCAATCAATCTGGAAAGGCCCGGTTTGAGTCATTTGGGAATGTTTATTGTGATGTTTGCTGCTGATTTAATCAAATGCACCTTGTTTGAGCCAATCACAGCTGAGGCTCAAAATGCAGCGAAACAATGCGCCAAAGCAAATAAATGTTCACGTTTGTTTCGAAGTCTTCAGCAGCAGCAGCATCGTGACTTCAGCCCTCCATCGCTGGAGTTTGTTTGTTTTGTTTGTGGTCACTGCATTAAGTGCTTCAATTATGGTTCCAGAGTTGCTTACCTGTGCTCTGCCTCCCCCATGGCTCCACTCAAGGTCTCTCTGCTTCAGTTTATTGTGCTGTTAGCGTTACATTTCATATTTTCAAGGGCGCTGTCCATTTATTATGGCAGGAATGGCATAAAATGTTGCTGAAGCTTGCAGATATCGGAAATAACTGTTTAATTTTCACTGTATTTCCCATCATTGCCCAGGGACTCTAGTTTATCTCTGTCACCAATACCTTTCTTCTTGTTTGCGAAGTATTCGTTTATTTTGACTTGTCCTTTCTCACAGAGGACATCCAAGAAGATTTTCAAATGTGACTGGAAGCTTGGGAAGCCTATTATAAATGCAAAACTTATGATTATTATCACTAGATGGACTGGAAAACGTACTGGCAAGTGCAGATGATTGGCAGGGCTATTTATAATATTGGAAAGATAAGAAATAATAGGTGTCAAGTCACTTTCTTCATGTAATTTCCTCAACACACTCTGTCAGACGTTATCTATTATGTACAAAGGGGCTCATGTGGCTAAGACGAGCGCAGGCTCTTCTTTTACAGTATCACTGTATTAAGCCCCACCGAGAGGGAGGGTTTATCAAATAATAGATCGCAAAACTCAAGCAGAAAGTTGGTTGAATGAATTTATTATATCAGGAGAAATCACTTTAATTACCAGTGGGAACGACGGGCTCAAATGTAGCGTATAATCATGATAAGAGGAGGGAGAAACACCAGGCAAATTATACACATGTTTGAGTGATAAACAGAGAAGTCTTCCATCCATGCAGTTCGTTTGCTTCAGATTATCTGTTTAAGACAATTTGATGAGGAGGTGGGAGTATGTCATGAAGCATGACCCTTTGTACGCCTGTGGCAGCACGATTACGAGGCATTTGTCAAAATGTTAGATCTTTGTCTGAAATTATGCATTTAAAAAGCTATGCAAGTTTTTTTCCAGCCATTAAAGATTCTATACATTTTGTGAAGTTTTGACTTTGAGGAATAACAGAAACTACTTTTGTGTTGAATGGACTAATGGAGTGTAATCGTGCGCATAGGGCTAGAACTTGATGACCACTAAGATCTACAGGAAACATAATAGATGCAGCAGACCTGTCAGTATCTCCTACAGATAAAGGGATACCGAGCATGAGAACAACAGTCTCTGGATTGACAAGTTCTTTGTCCTCCGTGTCTACTTAGTCTTTAGAAAATGACTATTCATCCTGGATGATAAATGAAAGCTCTTCAGTGTGAAAGCCAACTCACACTTAACAACCTAAAGTTTACAAAAGTTGGTTTGTTTAGTTTTTTTGTTCCGGTTTACTCATCTACAGCTGCCATCCCCATAAATAGCAACACTCTGTGACTAACACAAAATAAACCCTAAATTACCAGTTTATCCAGCCATGAAAACTGTCAGTAACCATTTTTATTTGCTCAACTGCGTTAAATCCAGGCATTACACTGTGTAATTTGGTGGACAAAAGTTTAAATAATCAAATGTTTTGACCGTGTCAAAGCACTCTCCTGACAAAACTGCAACAATTTGCTGCTTCCTCTCCAGCCTCACTGCTCTTTCTTCTTCATTTTTCGCTTTTATGAAATATGACAGCAAAGAGATGACAGGAAACCAGGGGAGAGAAGCAGAAAAATGACAACTACAGAGATGTAAACCATGTCTGCTTCACGAAAGAGAAACTCTACGAGCTGAAAAGTAACTATGGCCTTACTTTGCCACGATGACACACAGGTGAACATCTGCAGCCTTGGACGTCTCCACAGTCTGTCTTCACTAATGTGTCCCCTAAAGGGCCCGCTGCATCCGATTAAATGTTATAGTTTCTCACACAAGCTGTAAAGGCACAAGAAGAGTATTTATCTGCACCACCTGCTCCTGTTTGATAATCAGTTGACAGAGATCCAACATTAAAACTGCCATTTTAGATGCCAAACGCTTTCAGTCCCGTCAAGAATGTCTGTTCCCACCGCTAAATAAACGGCACAAAAGGCCAAACCACACATCGAGCTCCCACGCCGTGGTGTCATGTAATGCGTTCAATTTGTCGACACAGAGCTCGACGTATTTGACTTTCCTTGCTGACTACATCATAATACAGGTTACACTGCAGAAAACCGCAGTAGTGATCACATGACAAATACGATCTCATCATGACTTGACTCCTGTGATGTTTGCACAGATTGTCAAACGCGATTGTGAAATGCAGTTCCATTCACAAACACAGACACTTCTCTTCGCTCACTCCTCACAGCGATCAGCATCAGTCATGCTGAGTGAGTGACAGGTGGATTGAAGAGTGAGTTGTGAACTTTCTGAAGCAGGTAGTAATTCACTGATTGAGCTTATGGTCAGAAATCCAAAATGACAGATTAGAAATATTAAGCATTTGTCCCTATATTAGGTCAATCGATGAAGTTGTTTTGTATAGCCCGAATTCACAAGCCTCACAGGGCTGCACCAAACATTAAAACAGTGAAACAATAACCAATGTAATGTCCAAACAAATGTAACGTCTAATTAATAAGCAGTCAGCAGCAGGTGGAAATGTGCCCCCGGCGTCCCCCGTCCTGAGACCCTGTGCAGCCCAGTGGGAGAAAACCTCGGGGAGAGCTGTGTCTGGTTTAGAGGTTCATTAGAAAAATGATTTGAGAAAACGAAATAGTAAAAAAAAATCTATGAGCAAGGACCACATGAAAACACTCCCCGAGCAGTGGCCTTCTAGAAAAAGGTTTAGGGAAAAATGTGAGCTTTTCACTGGATCATTATTCAGCCACAAAACTTTTTGTGTCATTTCCTATTATACTAATTACATAATGTTCTACATGTAAACGTATTGTGACAAAAAAAAAATCCCTGGTCTCTGAGCTCCAATGAATTATAATTATTTTTGATTACCTAGTGCTGTGTTTGAAACTTCATGCTGGTGGTTGTTAACAATGAGTTTAGACTTGCTAGAGTTGAGGTAATTGGTGAAAATTAATGAGGAAAACAAGCCAAGCATATTGAGCGCCCCAGAATGGATTTCTGTGTAAACAATGTGAAATTATGGAAGAACGGGCTGGCTGTATGGTGTTGTTTTGACAGTATTCCCTCGCCTCTTTAGTGTAGCTTGTATCTTATCACTATGCAAATCATTATAGTGAGTGTTATTGTTTATTGTCTATCTTTTTCTTTTCTTTTCTGCACAAGCCGTGAAAAGGGTTTTACAATACAGCGAGAGCGAGAAGGTCATTATTCCCGCGATGCATTTGTAAAAGAAAACCTAATGAAGCATTTGATACACAACCGCCATTTCAAATATTCCATTGTTGCAAACCCCACAGTGCTTTTTCCACAACCCGCCACATTTTTTCCCTTGCAATCTATTCCGGCAGATGTTATTGGAAGAAGATTTCACTTGTCGTTTTCAGATGCAATTTGGCAGAGAGATGAAGACCCGGGGGCGATCGCAGAGTTACAAAGGTTATCCAGCATGAGCCGTCTCAGGTACAAAGCCGCAGTCCCGCAGAGAAATCAATTAGCATCCTGTTTTTATTTCATCAGGCCGCTGTAAAAAAGATAAAACGGACTGAGACGGGAATATGCTGGGACTTTCCCCGTGGTTTTGTATGCCGGCTGTACCAGCTATCTGTCTACCCTTTCACAACATTGTCACGGCGTTATCTCTGACTTGTAAATGCCAACACATTTCAGGGCTCGCACTAGACGCCTGGTATTGTTTGCCTTGTCTCCGTAATGAAGAGTAAAGGGTGTCTAATAGCCCAAACAACAGAAGGCTTCACCAGTCCTGCGTTAAGCCCATATTGTTAATAGCAAGCTGATTAATTTCCCTAATCAAAGTCGGCTCCATCCTTGAAGAGCGGTCCGTTTTAATTAGGATAAAATGTCACATAAACGGCAGTAACGGCGCGGGAGAGAAGTCCTTCAGGAAGATCAGGCGTGTCATAATGAGCAGATAATAAAATGTAATGAGTTTTTAGGAGGCGAAGGTTTGGTTAAAGATCCCTCTCCAGAGCGGTTTGTGTCAGCTTTACTGTGACAGCTGGGGGTTTTCGGCTGCGTTCCTCGCTCACTTTTATTGACGTGTTTACCTCTGTCAGACATGTTCTGCTCCATCCCTAGTAGTTTGTTTGACACTCCGCGGGGATGCCTCAGAAAATGTTCACATTTCATCGCCTCCAATAAATTTGACAGACAAAATAAATCTGGAGCCCAGCAGCGGTGGGTTCAGATATTCGCTGACAGGATAACCAAGTCACAAGAGGCCAGTGGAGTTTATTTGTGGAGCACAGTTCGTACACAAAGTAATAAGAATGTTTTAAAGGTGGGCTGCATAAAGCATACATATTTGTCCACGTTTAAGGTGAAAAGTGCAAATAAAACTGGTATTGATTCGGGGCATCTGTGCTTAAACTCTTGAAACGCCTGAAACAAGCACATTTTCTCCAGTTTGGCTTTACCAAAATCTAAAAGGTTCTCGAACAAAGCGATGAGAACGAGATTGAAAATGCAAGAGATTTAAAAAAAAAAAAAAAAAAAAAAAAAAAAAACATGATTAAAAAGTGACGAAAAGGAGAGAAAAAAATCGGACAAAAATGCAGCGAGAACACGACAAGTCACGACTAAAAAAGCCACGAACAGGCGACAAAAATACAACAAAGATGTGAGAGAAACGTGCCGAAAAGCAACAAATAGAACACAATTAAAAAAGCGACAAAACCCAAAAAGTGTCAAAAAGCAAGAAAAAAAAGAAGAAGGAAAACACACCAAAAACATGGCAGCAACGCAACAAAAAAAAGTCACGATCAGATTTGTAGTGTCTTAGCTTTCAAATGAGGCGTTTCTCTGGCCTGCAGGCTGTTTTAGGCTGGAGCCGAAATCAGCAAATTGGTGAGAGGTCTAAGGCCAAACTGGATGTGCGTCAGCGTCCGCCATGAGAAGAAGCCTCAGAATTGTGCTGTCAGTTTGGAAGGAGGTCGGGCAGAGACGACCCTGACTTGTAGAGCACAAATTCCTGAGTATGTCATTAAAAAAGTAAGTCTCTCGTAGGCCTGTCACGATAACGTATTTGATGTTAGATATATTGCGCCGGGAAAGTATCGCGATAAACGATATTATTGACTCTAACGATACTGGATACTGTCAACTCTCAAGCATAAAAATGACCTTTGTTCTAAAAGTGCATCATCATATCCTAAAATACTAGACAAGCTGGAATAAACATGAAACATAATATGTGGCGCAGCGGTTAGTGCTTGTGCCTCACAGGTCGAAGGTCCCGGGTTCGATTCCCACCTGGACGGGGCCTTTCTGTGTGGAGTTTGCATGTTCTCCCCGTGTCTGCGTAGGTTAGTGGTAGGTTATAAAAAACATGTGTGCAATAGGTTAATCCTCCAGCCAGGTGTTTCTGACCACCAGCCTGGCCCCATATCATGGAGATGGGTCCCCGAGCGCCGGCACATGCTGGCAGCTCACTGCTCCTACAGGTCGCCCCAAGCGACACTGAGGATGGGTCAAATGCAGAGAACTAATTTCTCTACAGAGATTAATGGAGTATAACATAACATAACATAGAAATCAAAGTTTTACAAGTAAAAAATATGAGCGAAATGCTAATAAATGTACAGACGATAAATATCGAGCCCAAAAGTATATCTTTTATCTGTTATTTATTGAACGATAAGTCGATATAGTAATTATCGTGACAGCCCTAGTCTCTCACCCGTTCCTGTGCGGCGTCTTTGAATCTTTAAATAAATAACCAGATTGCTCACTCCAGCCACTAGGGGGCAACTTAAATAAAGAAAGGAAATAATTCCACACGTGTCCAGCAGAGGGCACTGACATGATGAGAATGAAGAGATGACATGAAGAGATCAGGATATAAACAACACATTATAATCACGTGGTAAATGGATAGTGTGCCCCTGGGCGGCTGTGGCTACAATAGTAGCTTACCACCACCAAGTGCTGAGTTAATAAATAATGACTACAGTGAGACTTGTGACACAGGCTTGTTAAATGCAATACAAATGTAAGCCGAGGTTACAGTCCTCATTATTATTCATTTATTGAAAAAAGTTTATTCAATAGTATTTTCCCAATCAAAGCATGTTTTACTGAAGCTTTTGTTTATGGACCCCGGTGATACACTTAAAATATATTTTGGCCCCCAGCGAAATTTACCTGGAGACTTAGGTATTGTATTGTTTTGGTTTTATTGATTTTGTTGTGCATGTGCAGCACTTTGGAAATGTTTTGTTGTTTAAATGTGCTATATAAATAAAATAAAGTGGATTTGGTAAGGAAAGGAGCCTATATGCTTCCTCTCATATCTACTTTGGCATAGGGACCTCTGTTGGTTCCTCACCGGTGATTAGGAGCTGCGCCGCCAAACACAGCAGACCTCACTGTGTGCGAATGACCTCACTGTGCATTAATGCGGCATCTTTCTCTGAAGATGAACCAAAGGACAGGATTTGGTGGAATATTTGAGCAGAGCATATTTTATTTCTGTGATGAAGCTGTTGCTTTGGAAGGTAAATCTCAAACAGCTTTTTGTTATCGTCTGTTTTCTGTGTGGCTTCATATCGTTATTGTAGTTCATGTTTGAGTTATTTAAGTCAGTGGCTGCAGTAGGAGTGTTTCTGTAGTCCAATACTATAAATTTGATGTAGTTTTTCATGAAGCAGCTGTTGATGATGTCACTTCCCCTGTGTTTTCCGCCCTGTGTGAGGACGGTCGGATTGGGCAAATAGCTCTGAAGCTCTAGGTCTTAACTGCATAGTGATCTGACAGTTGAACTTATCACATCGCAAGTGTTAGGAGCTTGGATCAGGACACAGAAGCTACGTATTTGAGGATTTCAGATGCAACCTTTGATTTGGGTAAAGCCAAACTGTAAAATAAATGCACTCGGTTAAGAGGTTAAACTGCGTCTCCGTCAAACCGACCCCGTAGAAGGATGGCTCGAAGGAGGATCAATTTGAAAATCAAGATCAATCATGTTGAGGAAAGTGGTTATTTTGGTTTGTTTTCGTCTTGTCTCCCAGCCCTTTCATCTTGTTTTGGTGGAGGCTTCTGCTTTTCATAGCCCACCTTCCTTTATTAGTCTGTGATTTAAATGCAGCCTCTGCGGTGTGCAATTCATCAAGCAGATTTGAAGCAAAAGCTTTAAAGCGGGAACTCGGGGGCCCAAACAAATTGCTCCTCGTGCACGCTCCTTATTATCAACGACACCATTTCCAGTAATTGCCATGAGAATGTAATATCCAGTCTAAAGAGCGCCTCAAAATTGTGGCAGTTGCTCTCAAATGACTGTCTTTAATTTTATATTTCACTGCCAAAATAAACCTGGCGCTCTTCGAGGCTTAGTGCTCATCCTCGATGCACAATTTCACTGCTCGAGGGTTATTGCTGCTTTATTCCTTAACTAATGTAAATTCATCTGAGTGAAAGCACTGTCAGCACTTGTGATGCCTTATGTAGGTCAATTCTTCTCCACTGCTTGGCCTCGTGATGAGTGATTTCATTTTGGGATTTTATTATTCATACTCCAACAGAGGTTTGAGTTGTGCTGCATCAAAGCGTGACGTTCCTCCACTCTCACCACTGGGATTTTATAATTGGAAATAGGCCTGCATTAGGGACAGTGTAAGTGGGATTACTCCATAAAAGTAATCCAATTACTGATTGCTGCAAGTAATCAAGTTGATTATTGATTACTAGTTATTTTTGTCCTAAAAAGCCTGAGCTGTTCAGGAGAAAATCTGCGCGTTTGAGCGCCTTTCAAGTTTTGTGATTGACATTAAAGGGACTATACGGAGTTTAAAAATGTTAATACTAAGTATTTTCCTCCCCTACATGTTCCAGCCATGTCCTAATGTATAGAATGAGCTCAGACCTGTTCACCACAACTGCCTCTAAAATCCTGCACTGTCACTTAAAAAGGTGTTAATTTGGGTCCGAACTGCCGTCATGCCGAGCTTAATATAGAAGCTGCAGTTACGCGCTAGACCTGAGGTGGCAGTAGTGAGTATAAAATGACAAACTTGCCCCTTTAAGTTTGAGCTGTTCAAATGAAAATGGAGTTCACGGTGCACATTTTAGACAGGTCTAGGAACATCCATAAATTATTTTAATTAATATAATTAAATCGCTATTTATCCTGCTGGGTCATGCTGTAAAGTCATAGTACCTCTGCTGTAGCCTTGACTGCGGTCTGCAGGTGCCTACTCTCAGCCACTGAATGATTTGCCTGCGTATCAGTATGACGCTCGACAGAGGGTGTGTCCCTCTGCCTGTGGAAGCATAGACAGACTTAACTTGCGACATGTCTCCAGTCAATGTTTCCGGGTCACGCACTGATGGTAAATAAACTTCTCCTGCATAAGACATCCAGACTCCTGCCCATTTTTCATCTATCCTCTCGGACGCCATTGTTATTTCTCTAACAATATGAATTATGTTTGTACAGAAGTAAACTACAGGTTTAAAGCACTTTAATAAAATGCAGACAGGATATATTTCTTTGCTATTTGCCAAAATCTTTCTGTCTGAACAATTGCAACCATTATGATCTGCTGATTGCAACCATTCACATTGCAATTTCAATTCAATTGCAATAAATTGTGCATCCGCAGCTCCAAATTGCAGTCTGCCTATAAGGATTCACTTATGTGTTGATTGAGTTTTATTTTTTCTCTAAAGCTACATTGTTCTCCTCCCCTTTGCCTTTGTTCAACAGTCAAAGTGGTTTCTTTCTTCAGTGTTAATGCAAACATCTCGCTCTGAGTTTTAGCTGGCTTCAGATTGATCTGAGCCGCAATGTGATTTTTCTCCAATGAAGTAGCAGAGCACATTAGGCGCACAGCGTGAAATTGACCTCCCAAAAGCAGCGGGGTCTGTGTGTGTGCTATTGTAAAGGCTGCTATTGGAGAAGATCAAGCCGCATGGATTCTTTTTTGTGCGGCGTGTGTTATCAGCTCTAATGCCCTCACAAATACTGCCATGGTGGGTGCACCTTAGCCTGGCTGCTATTGGATATTCAGCTGATACAGCCACATCTTCTCCTGGGTGCATTAAACTTTCCCCTTTGTTGCACCGAAGCGGCATGAGGTCCCATATATCTGGGCTACTGTCTCCTCTGTTGATCTAATTGGATGCCCTCTGTTGCCTACAATGAATCATTGCTGGAACTCTTCTCTCCACTAAAGTACTTATTTTTATTGAATGCCGAGTTTTCCCGAATCAAGAGAACCTTAAAACTCGTGTTGGTCTCTTGGCTCCGACCATTGATTTGCCTTTTTTACAGCAGTATCAGTATCACTTTTATTCCTGTACAGGATTATGGGCTTGCTTTTATGTGCGATTCCTGTTCAGGCAGAGGCCACAGGTTCAGGCCATTCTCCCCACTCCACTAATTGCACCCTAATTCGGAAAAGTGGTGCTTGGAATAAAATGTAAAGAGCCTACCTCTTTGCGCCCTGACATGAAACAGGCAAACTCATCCCCTCGCTCGTGCATGAGTATTTGAATTCATCCCTCCGCTGCCCTTGACATTTGACCTGCACGGAGGCAGCGGAGGCAGTGGAGTGTAGCGGCGGCACATCTCAAATACAAGCGTGCAGATTTGACATGCCCCGTGACTTCAGAGTGTCGATGAAATCCCGTCATCTAGCGGGAATCCCAACGCATCCAGGGGGCCGCTGCTCGTGCACGTTCCAAAAACACCTCCGGCGCAGTGGCTCTCACCGAACTGATCGATGCCAACGATTTTTTTAATTACTCTCCGTAGAAAGCAGTGGCCACGCCGTTTAGCCCGTGGGTATCGATCAGAGAGTATGATGTTTTAATGAGCCAGCCGTGTAAATGATTTGTTTCAGTTGTTTTTACTTGAGAGACTAATTCCTTTGTTTTGCTTTCCTCCCGTGTGTGTTTGTGTCTCTTCTCAGTGGATGGATTCGCAACTAACTTGAAGGCAAAGCAACCAGAATGTCTAAGATCTCCAAGGCGGCGAAGGTGGTGAAGAGGGTGGACACCGGCGGCATTATCCGGGCCATAGTGAGGTCAGGACAGGCCGCCCCGGGGCCCCCCCTCGGACCTATTCTGGGACAGGTGAAATGACTTACAACTTCATCCCTTGTTCGGTCCGTTCCCCCCATGTAATCACTATTAATTGTAGAAGCCATTCTCATTAGCCGCCGTGACCCGATCCCCTTTTAATTTCACTTTCCCAAACTCACGCTCGTCCCCGTAAACCTGCATCACTCCCACTGCCTATTCTTATTCCGGACACACCACTTCTTTGTGCAGACGGATCGCACACTCCACCCTTTTGTGCGCAGCTGTTTTCTCACTATTTCCAAGCCGCCTGCACTTTCACCTTTCTCTGTAGCATCTGTCCTCCTGGATTTTCATCTGTTCTCGTTGGCAAATCGGGCGAAATGAGATCAAACCGGTCAAGGTTTCAACCTGAATTCATGTATACTTTCCTATGCTCCACTGGCTCCTTGGAGACAAACGGAGGTTTCTCTTTTTTGCTTTATTGCACGACAAGTTTTTTTTTATTTCACTTTTTGCTTTGCCTATTGAAATCCAAGCCAAAACTGCCTGAAATAAATGTATGTTGGCTTACAGAATACTAAAAGAGGGCCTTGGATGAACCGCTCTATTAAATATACAACGGGAACGAACCGGAATGAAAGCTGAAAGTTTCTGCAGTTATGTTTTACACGCCCCGCTATTGTTTAAAGCCCTTAGTCAAATGTATATTTTCCACCGTAAAGACACGACCTGCTCGCACTTAAATGGGCGTTCATCTATTAAACTTTGATTGTCCTCTACAAATTGAACAAAAGCAGCCCGGCGGCTCGTCCGGTACATACAAATGATCTTGTTAGCCGCATTTAACGGACAGCGCTCATCAGCCCAGGGTGCGGTTCCCCCTGTCGGAAAACCCGATCAATTCTCACGCCTAATCCATCTCCGTGACTTAATGACGACACTCGCGGAAGGGAATGAAAAAGAGAAACACGCGGCACGGCAGAACAGAAAGGCAGAGCGGGGAGGAGGCGCCGGTAATGAATGGTATCGCAAAGAAATAACGGCTGGCGAACATTTATCATCAGACGCCGGCGATAAAATTCTATTAACTTTATTGTGCGTTTCAAAGGGAAGTTCACTGTCAGCAGCAGCGAGGTGCGAGATCAAACATAACATGGACTTGTTACTGGAGACCTGTTCTCGCCACCAAGCCGGAGCTTTGATCAGGCTTTAACATTTGCATTCAAGGGAATTTGGTGTAAAGGAGTCACTGGGAAAACACGAGTAATGCAGTTCGATCAAAATGTGTCGGTGTGGTTTATGAAATATTTTCTTTTCTGCATTGGTTAAGAAATAAATGTGGAAATTGATCCTGATATTTATAATTTCGACCAGTTTTTCTGAGGTGCGGCTGATCACCATCCATATCAAACTTTACCAAATGACCAAATCATTGTAGAAACAAATACCGTCTTATTTATTGGATCAGCTTGATGGTTGTTTTGGTTACTTTTCTGTTTAAGAATGTGATTAGGGCACACCAAAAGAATTAGATAAGATGACTGTGTGAAGTCCTTTTTCCTAAGAATCCCTGTGTAGCATGTAGTCCGGTTCAAAATGTTTGGATGTTCACTGTTGTAGGATTTTCGTGGAGAGTGTGAAAACTACAGGTGAAACTTGGAAAATTAGAATAGCGTTAAAAAGTGCATTCATTTCTGTTATTCAACTTAAACTGAAACTAATATATTCATTAGAGTCATTACATGTAAAGTGAGTGTAACATATGTACAGCCTTTATTTATCATTTTGATTATTATGGCTCAGATTGTAAAAACACCAAATTAAAAATCTCAGAAAATCATCAAAATTAAAACAAACGAAGGCTTGACTGACATAATGTTACTTTGCATATAGTGAGTCTATATCATACTGTATTTTAGTTTTACATTTCAAAGCAGTACTAAATATCTCATGCCCCTAGAGGCCACTGCAGGCCAATTTACTCATTAATTGTCCGTCAGAGTAAATACTACACTGACAGAAAAGACAAAGGGAGAGAGGGATATTGTGCATCCAATTACACAATGGAGATAATGTTTTTCCCTCAAACTAGGCTGTAAATACTGTTTAAGTGGCGCTAGCCCGCAGTTAGCTTTGCCCTTTAGCCTGTTAGCTTCTTCTTCGTGATTCCATTAGTTGGGGCCTCCTACCTGGTGGCAGCGAAGTTGCAGTTGTGGCCAGAGCATAGATATAATATAATAAAGATGAGCGGGTCCCATTCAGCCCCATTCATTGAAAAAGGTTCCCAAGTCCTGTGTACAGTCTATGGTCCTGTGTGAGCCTTAATGGTCGCTCTGTCTCCTCCTACGCAGCCTGTTCCTTAAAAGGGCAAAAAGGCGGGAAGCCCTGCGCTCGTGGGGCAGGCGGAGCCTCCACAGAGCTCCAGAGCTTGATTGACAGGCTCTGGAGCCAGTCAGTGTACTGAAAATGCTTCCAAATTTCGGGCTGATAAACAAAAACGAAAAAAGAAAAAAACTCTTTGGAGCCAGGCATTCAAGCCGTTCTTGGGACGTTTGAAGTCCCATTAGAATCAATGATCCCAAGTGCGTCTTGGAGTCGCCCCGGGCCACCAGGGTTTTTTATTACAGCAATGTTAGCTCCCCGCCATAAGGATCATACAGACGCGTGTTCCTCCCCCATTGGGCCAGAGACGGTCGTCCCATTAACGCTTGTACCACCCCCAGACGAACTACGAAAAGGATTTATTAAGGTAAACAAGTTACTTAGTACTGCTTTAAGTTGAATTACAGAAATAAATGAACTTTTAAACTATATTTAAATGGGGAGTTCTGGTCATCGCTATGGTAACTTCATGAAACATATGGCAAGGGTTTTTATTGACCCATGTAATGTTATTATCGCTATTGTCAAAAATGTATAGTTGTGATAATCTCCACACAAATCTGGCAAAACTAGATAGTGAACCGGACTAATGGGTGACTGGTTGCCTCTAAATTGCCATTAAATTATGCAGAACATACATGTATATTTCAGGTTGACAACAAACAGAATATTATTTTAGATCCAGAACAAAAAACTACCAGTGTAACTTCTGTATTTTATTTTATGGCACTGTTTCACCCCAAGGACTGTCACAAACGCGAAGCTTTGCACTGGAGCACACACGTCTTTTTTCAAAAACATCCATCTGGTGGAATTTCAGGCGGGAAATCTCGTTGTGCACATTGCAGAACAGATTTTAAATAAATGCTTCCATTTTAGTATAAACGTACGCTGTACCTTTTGTTCTTTTTCTCTCTCTCTCTCTCGGAGCAGAGCCGAATAAGCCGTCTTTTCTGGTGGCTTCTGTCGTCACAGGTGGCTGCCTCATTAATGTCGCCCCATGATTCCTTTGTTCCGGAGTCGGGAGTTGAAATAATACTGTAGATGTGAAGAGGAGGAAAATGGCAGGCTGTAGGTGGCCAATGACCCAGTTGCAAACCAGAGCACTCGGCCAGAAACCCACATTGCGCCAAGCGACAATGGGCCTGGACTGGCGTGAACTCACTTTGCGCTTTTGTGGGCGGAGAATGATGTAAAGACGTGCAAGGTAGTGTGATGTGGACGTGACGATGAATACACGCTTTGCTTTGCCTCTGCACTCGTCTCACATGTCGATTTGTCCCTCTGCCCTTTTTATCTGTAGCCTTTTCCGATTTGTCATTATTCAATTAAAAGCATTTGCATGTAATGAATGAGGCGGACCAGGATTTAAGTGCTGTTTGGCACTAAACACAGTGTTGCATTGTCCACAGTTTTCCAGGCTTTGTCGGAGATGAGATGCAAATAAATATGGCGATCAGCGCCCTAGCTTCTTGAGTCTGTTTTTATTATGTATAATTTGTGGATATTATTATATTGGGTGTGCAAATAACATTGTCTCTTTGCCAAAAGCTTTGACCCACTCCCACACTCCACATAATTAAGTGTTTTACAGAGTCAGAAGAATAAAGTACTTGTGCAAATTTGAATTGAAAGTAAGAGATAATGATAAAATGCTGTGTGGGTGTTAAGGTGATTAATTCACACTACGCAAAATACCCCATTAAATCCTGCTGTTCCTGTGCTCCATATTCAAATTGATTAATCTGCAAAGACAAAGGACCACAGGACACAAGCTGTTATAGTTTAGTGTGTGTTGTAAGAATGTATGGTGATATGATAAAACTTTCAAATGTGCTTTTTTTAAAAATTGTCCCAGAAAGTAATTAAGTAATTGTGTTAAACTTGATAAATATTGTCAGCAATACAATTACTGTCTAACAACCAAACTTGACGCTGCTTTACCTTGCTGGAGTCATGGCAGATCCTCCCTGCTTTTATGTATTTAAAATTACACTTTGATTGTGCTGCCTCATTCACATTGAGTCAGGTTTTGCCAATGTCTTTGATATTCTCTGGACCCACATGATATTTTTGAAAGCAGCACTCTTTGGTCGTTATCGGGCTATTGTTAATTTAATCATCAATGGACGAGAGCCAGATCATTCACATATTTTTTCACACATTTTCTATATCGAATCTTCCACTAGAAGAACAGTTCAAGGTTGTGCATTCTGACTGTTATAAGCTCATTCCACACATAACTTTACTACTTTACAAGTTCATCAGATGCACATTTGATTGTACAGTTCACATAATGACTGTTTTCTTTTGCAAACCTCTCGGTCGCCTTTAAGTTGAAGTTTAAGTTGTCATCTCTCATTCAGTTGTTTCTGTTTGATGTCTTTCAGCTCAAATGTAAAACTTCTCTTACCTCCCATTGCATAATAAAGCTCAGCTCTGACATTTTGTGAAAACATGTTTTTACAGCGGTCCTCCTCCATCACTCACTGCGCCCTTCTTTGAAAAAGCTATGAATTTCTGAACAATGCTTCAGTCAGCTGACCGGTGACACGAGGCTGGGATGTCGGCTGGTTATAGGATTGTATCATTTGAAGTTTGGAAAATTGTAGCTGCTGTGACGTCTCTGTGGCTGTCATGGAGATGTGAGTGCTTTTCTGTTCTCATAGTCCATGCTGTGTCTAGCTCTGATGCTTTTCTCTCAAGAAGCGGTTATTGATGCATGAAGTGAATGATTTATTTTTGGTTTGTACCAGTGTTGTCTTGGGCCTTTTCTCGATACAGTCCTTGAACGTCTATAGTTCTGTATAGGGTTGAATGATTTGACTGCTCTTTTTGCGAGAAGAAAAGTAATTGTACTTCTTTATAATCTGTTGGTAGATTGAAATATTAGCTACAATCTTCATCTTCGTTCAGCTTTCAGCCCTGCCTCTGTTTTTGCATCATTTCTTTCTCATAAAATATACACTTGACCAGAAGCTGTGGTGTTGATGATGTGTGCTGTGATGAATGATTCAGACATCTGTCTGTTAAACGCTGCGTTCGCTCAGACTCTTTGGCTCGAGCTCATGGGCACGCTGTGCTGATCGCCGTGTCAAGTGTAATGAGCTGAGATGGGTATCAGCAAAAGCATCTGTTCGCCTTTAGGTGTCTCTGGGCCGTGTGTAAGTGTGATGTCATCATTGTCAGAGGGGTGTGCGCTATATGTTTGTCCCTCTCCTGATACGGGCCGCTTGGACAGCTGTAAATAAATGGCTTTCAGCTGCCACTGCGCCCCAGGCAGTCACCTCGGATCTTTAATCTTAGCTCGACTTGACTCTTCATTTTGTTTCCCCCTCTCGCCCGTGACTAACCACCCTCGACAGGGGAAGTGCAGAGGGGTAGGCTGCCAGTCGGCTCAGAGGCAAATTTGAACAAATGAGAGAAATAAAAAGAAGCAAAGGGTGATGGATAAAGAGAAGGTGACAGTTTTTGTCAAGGAGAATAATTACAGACCACAGTGAAATTAGCCGTAGTGAAAGCTGAATAGACAGAGGCCACAGCAAGAGAAAGTGACACAAGCTTTTTCATCTGGAGCCTGTTATAAGTCAGCGGGTGCTGGGGAAAAAATGCTGAGTGCTGTATTCAGATCTGAATAGGTGTAACAAATGCAAGAAGGTATTCATTTGTGCAGGCTGCAGTCTTTGCAGTTTGCTTTTAGTATAATAGAAATATGAGCAGTTGCCTGACAGGGAGTGCATACAGAATGCATGTGTTTGAAATGTAGAGTGAAAAAATATGCAGGAGATGAAAGGTGCAGGGTAGAGCTGTCTGCTATAGTTATCCCAGTGCGAGTTCCCTTAAAAGTTGCTGAAGCTAAAGAGAAATTCCTCCCCGAAAGTTGAAATGAATTTCGTTCTGTGGCTGAGGGGGTGCATTAGTCTTAATACATTTTGTAAACATGGGCTGTAAATCAAGCATAAAGCAATGTGAATAAGCTCACACACTTTGATGAATGGGCTCAGTTTCAATTAATAGCACCATTAAAGCTTGAAGGAGAGGCCGGTGTGCATCCATGGGCGCTGAGTGGTTCTTGATGAACATCACAAACACTTATCACAGTTCTTCTCACAGAGCCTTCACATGAGGACTTTTCTGTCAGAATAAAAGCAGAGTCTGATTCCGATTGCTGCCTGTAATTATGATTGAGAGTGGCTGTCTGTGAAACATTTTAAATACTGTGTGTGGGGCTTCCCAAATCACAACAATCAGGCAGAAAATACAGAACCCCACCGGCCCACAAAAACATCTACAAGAAATCAGTAATTCCATCTGCAGTCACTGTCCTTTACTGTACTTTATGTTGTTCTTTTTTTCTGTGGTATTTTATAATGATGATGTGTGTGATTTTGCTGAATGAGTTTTAATTGAGCTGTGCGGAAAAAGACACATTTCTGCTCTTTTGAATAGACAAAGTTCTATTCTATTCTATTCTATTCTATTCTATTCTATTCTATTCTAAACAACTAGCCTCAACCATTGTGTTGAAAACTGTGAATTTCTGTTATTTATTTTCTTCTTCTGAGAGGGTAAATCATGTGGACCCATCTGTTCTGATAGGGGTATTTAGAGAGTGACAGGCTGCCCGTCGGCCCCTGCACAATGGCCAATGAGCTGTCAGAGGCAGGCGAGTATGAGACACTTTATTAGTTTACGCTCTGACCTGCTGTAGCTGACGGGGTGTGTTTTTAGGCAAGACATTCGCCTCCAGTGTCTGTGTTCACTGAAGTAAAACCCTTTTTGGAGCTTTTAACGTGTTTAAATGTTGTTTTTTTTCATCCAAAACATACCTGAAGTACTATGCTTCATTCATGTGGTCTTGAGTAATCCTGTTCAACCTTAATGTTTCATCTTCTACTGCTGAAGAGTTCTGATCTTTATTTCCTGGATCACGGTGCTTCATAGATCTATAGGTGAAACTCAGAAAATTTAAATATTGTTAAAAGTTGCATTCATTTCTGTTATTCAACTTAAACCTATGATAGACTCATTACATGCAAAGTGAGATATGTATGGCCTTTATATTTTTTTATAATTTTGATTATTATGGCTCAACTTGTAAAAAAAAAAAGGACTGTAAGCCATAATCAAAATTAGGGTTGATATATGTCACTTTGCATGTAATGAGCCTATGTCGTGTATTTTCCGAGTTACACCTGTAATACAGTTCGTGTCCGCCACATGTTTAAAGCCCATCATTCTGCGCTGAAACTGTTTATTACAGTGCCATCAATTTGTCTGTAATTGGGTACAAATGGAGGTGCGTATATTATTTTTTTGCACGCTTCATTTTCCTGTTGCCAGTGGAGAAACTGAGACTTCAGCCAATACAGTCATGAGTGAACGATAAAGGTCTCCAAATGAGCAATACATAAAACATTATACTGAGGTTCCCCATAAGCAGATTTATAAGCTACAATTATGCATTCGCCCACTTAAACATGAACAGTTTGAACCGGATCTCGTTTGTATATAGAGCCAGATATTTAGTTGTTCTTTTTTTTTTTTTAAATACAGTTTTGCAAATGTAAAAGTATAACAAAACACGTTCGAATAGCAGAGTAGGGAACACCTTTGACTCGTGTTCAAAGGTTAGAACACGAAGAACCTGGTGCATAAGATGTGCTTGATTGTATGTCGTAGTTTGCACACAGGTGTTTCCTCTATTGGCCTTTGGTTGAAAATAGATAAATAACATTTGCTAAATACTCAAATTAAAATTAGATGAATTGATGAAAAGATGATGAAAGTGTTTCTCCAAAATAAATCTATAAACCGTAGGAGCCAGTCTTCTGAACTTAATAACTCCCAAAGAGGCCTCTCCCGTTAAAGTGCCTTAAATCCCATCACTGGAACACATGCTCCAAAATGATGTGCACGATTTAGAACATGAGCATCATTTCAGGAAACATGATGAATAGATGTAAGTGTAGAAAGTTGATACTTGATGAGCTAAGTATCTTTTTTTTTTTTTATTAATTTCTTTATCAAATCACATACAGAGAGTAAAAGTGCAAACAAAACATCAGTGAAATGCGAGTAAAGGGATTACTTACATTGTTTCCTTTCAAAAAGTGTAGTAAAACAGATCAGTCTCAACAAACTCAAGCTCATTGATCATTTAAAAAAAAATAATAATGTGTTACAATTAGCTGATCTGAAAGTTGATCTGAAAAGTGTGAAGCTGCTTTTAAACCTTTGTGAACTGTTACCAACACAGTTATCCAACACATCTTAAATCATTCTCACAGTTTTCCACCAGTCAGCAGACTTTCTCTACTGTTGAAACCGCGGCCAGTGTTTTCTCTGATTACCATTTTGTGCCAGACATGAAACTGTGCCTCCTCTCGGGTAACTACAGCCGGCCTCCACAGTAGTTGTGTCCTGATCCACACTCAAACTGGAACATGGTGTATGTGTTTCAGAAAAGATTAGACTTGTGTCTGTTAAGCCACCGTATCTGAGGCTTCCCTATAACACTTTTAAACGTGTTGATTTTCATCATGTGGATGCTTAGTCTGTGCTGGAGAACCTATGGATCCGATTGACACAAATAACTTTGCAGAGTCGTCACCTCTAAACAAATCCTCAGTGCCGCCGTGTAGGCGTATATCTGAATAATCAATGTTTAAACCTTTGGCACGACCTTTCAGGAAGTGTAGCCTCAAGTCAAGCCATTCTTTCTGGTAGTTTCGGGGTCAGTGGAAATTGAGTAATACTATCTTCACTCACAGCAGTGTTCAATTTAAATACAGATGCAAATAAATCAGAGCAATACAGTCAGAGTTTCTTCAGAAATAGTGAGGGACTGAGGCTGATATCTGTTTGAAATAGATAGAGGCGCTGTGTGTGCTGCTGTGAACTCTCTATAGTTCATGAGAAATGAAAGAAGGTCCTAGGGCGGTCTCTGAGGGTTCAAGGCTCACATGGGACAGTGTGTGGCTTTGAGAGCGCGTTAGTGAGTGATAATGAGGGCCTTTCGCCTGGACCTGGCCCTCTCCAGGCTCTGAGCTTTGGCTCGGCAAAGTGGAGTCTCCAGCTTCAACAGTGCCCCCAGTGCCTCCAGCGCGCCGCTCCTGTCTGTGGCGCTCCCACGCCGAGTTCAGCTTCACAGCCAATGCCAGCAGGTTCTTCCCCAAGAACACAGTGGAGATGCGAGGATCCCGGTACCACAGCATGCCTGTGCCCCTCAGGGCCAGAGTGAAGATGTTGATGGTGACTAGACTGAGCCAAGGGTACAGAGCCTCTTTTCGGGGCTCTCGCTGTCCTGGCAGCCCAGTGGCCCCCAGCTCTGTGAGGGCCACACATGGCAACAGTAGCAACAGAGCATAGCAGTAAAAGAACACCAGGCCTTCTGCCCAAATGGGCAGCTTCTGGTCCCCGGGGAGTACTGTGCCCCCTTGAGACTCCCACAGTCCTGCTTGAAGGTCTAGAACATCCAGCAGGTCAACCACCACCCACAATAGCCGGCCTCGGACCTCCTGCTTCCTACGCTGAGGGCTCATGTGGTCGGCCCCGGTCAGGATGAGGAACAGGGAGGGCAGGCAGATTGACAGCAGCAGAGTCAAGGTCTTTCGGGCCAATGGGTCAGGCGGGCGCCGCTCCTGGCGGTAGTTGTGACACACAAAGAAGAGCTTAAGTTGGAGCAGAGACAGGAACATAAACCACAAGGCGTTGGCAAACCCGCGGCGTGGAGACCGCGCCTCAGAGACCACACCGGCCGACACAAAGCGCAGTGCAAGGAGGAAACCCACATCACCTAGCAACACAGCCACGCACTGCCACACACTCGGTCCAGCAACACCGCGGGCTCCCAGCATGCTCTGCTCCAGTAGGTACAGGTCCACCACAGCCATCGTGCTCACCGTCACCAGGGTTGATACGCACACCTGGGGCGTGGGCACCATGCCTAAAAAGATCAAAATAAGAATTATATAACTGCATTTGCATAAAACTGTGCTTGTAGATTTTTGCACAGCCATCTGTCTGTGTAAAATAACAGTTGGTTAAGAACCTACTCGGGCTTCCAGCACTAATTCAGAAACAAATGTAAAGTGGATTGTTGCTATGGTTAAAGACACTGACTCCCTCATAAGCAGTGAGAGCTCTTCATCTTTGGCCAGAGCTGTCAGTCCTGGCTCCACACACGGCATTAAAGTACCATTTCATGTTTTTATTCTCTTTCCTTTGAATTAAACCTTTTTTATTTTACATAATTGTCCTGATTAGTCGGTCTTATCCTGTACTTTCATTTTGCAATTAATGTGCTCTTTCTTATTCATTAATTGTGCTCAGTGGTCAAAATAGTCTGTTTGTGTTTTCTCTGGGGTGTAATCTCCCTCGCTGCTGCAGTCTTTAATCGTCTCAAATCCAGCTTGTTTTGCGGATGAATATTGATAACCTGCTATTTGTTTAGGGATGCTTTGACTCGCGGATGAGTGTACACACTGTGTGCATCTGAATGCTTGCAGCCAATGCTAATTTGGCTGGAAATGTGCTTTCATTTTTTTCCCCCCGTGCTCATATTTCAGCCTGAGACAGTATAAACCTCAGTATTGATCTTTACTTGAGAAATGATCATTGACTTTACAGTGCAATCGAAAAAACGTCTCTTTGTAGTATTTAGCTGAAAAGCAGGGCACAGAGCACTGGGCTGTGTGTCATCTGCCCAACGCCACTCGGGTGTCGACCCCTCTCCACGATCGATGGCATTATAATATAAAATCATTACCAGCTCAGATGTGCTGTAATGGCAACAGTTGAGCCCGATCGAGCAAGAGATATCCAGCATGATTGCCGCCTCTGAGGAAAGTCTGTGAGAAATCTGTATTGATATCTGGCTGATGGAAGACATATAAGTTCCTCTCAGTTAGACTAACAGGGGATGTGCCATCTTCTGTGCACAGACTAAATCATTGAAGAAGGCTGAGGAAATCCTCTGGGGATCCCAAGGGCTTCGGGTTGTATTTAGGATGGATACAGACTGGGAAGAAGTGTACGATTACAAGTTTAAGTCTTCTTGGCTGTCTGCATGCTTAATAAAGTGCAACTCTGTGATAGTGATAGTTCATAAATAATCTCCCGGCAAGAGCAGCTGAAGAAGATACAGGGGGAAAAAAGGCTACAATTTAGATTAAAAAGTGACTTTGAGCGGCTGTAGAGGCGGCATGAGCGTGAACGCTAATGTATTCATCACCCAGACTGGTGAAATATTACAGACTTGGGTTTTGTTCTGCAACTGATGGATCAAAGACACAGGAGAAGGACCGATCTCCAGTGATTAATCCGCCGTGAGGCACAGAGGGAGGACAGGCGTGGATCATGGCAGCATTCATAATATATCTGAAGCCTTTTGTCTCCGAGTGCTCTGCAACTCGATTACCGTGCCCCAGAATTGAATGAATTTCACCGAGCTGTAGATTGCGAAGATATTGGAATTTGAATTTGTTATTTCTTTCCTTTCACGGACCCCTCACGCGGGGGGAATGGAGAGGTCGACAGCTGGTCTTCTTGAGGTAGAAATTTCTTAAACCTATTCAACCTGAAGCATAAATTTCACCTCACTGTCAGGCCCTGTTTGTGTTGTGAGGGGCTGTCAGTGCACTGTAATTTATTCCGTTCTGAGTGAGGCGGTGGGACGACAGCCCGTGTGTCCACTCGGCTCATCAATAATGGCCAAATTCATCATTGCTCCGTCGCAGAAAATGACACTTCTGTTGACAAGCTGAGGCAACCCATTTCACTTTAAGCATGAGTAATGGCCTGTAATGGTGTCCAGGTGAGACACTTGGTCACATTCGATTCTGCAAAAGCACTAAATAGCTTTCCCACATTTTCTCTTTTAGACTCACTACAAAGACATGCACAATTGTATCACTTTAAAACTAGATCTCTTGTATTTATTGACTCCTGGGTAGGGCTGTGCAATTAATCGAAATTCGATTACGATTTCGATTACAACAGTGAACGATTACAAAAATAGCATAATCGCAAAAAATCGATTATCTTTTTTTTTTTTTGGGGGGGGGGGATTTTTGTCACTTTTTTGATGGATTTTTGTCTTTTTTTTAATGGATTTTTGTCACTATTTTTGCTGGATTTTTGTCTTTTTTCTGCTGGATTTTTGTAATTTTTTTGATGGATTTTTGTCTTTTTTCTGCGTGATTTTTGTCTTTTTTTTAATGGATTTTTGTCTTTTTTCTGCTGGATTTTTGTCATTTTTTAAATGGATTTTTGTCACTTTTTTGATGGATTTTTGTCTTTTTTCTGTTGGATTTTTGTCTTTTTTTATGGATTTTTGTCACTTTTTTGCTGGATTTTTGTCTTTTTTCTGCTGGATTTGTGTCTTTTTTGATGGATTTTTGTCACTTTTTTTAATGGATTTTTTTAAAGGCAACAAATAATCGTTTGAATAATCGTGATTTCAATTATGACAAAAATATTCGTGATTATTATTTTTTCAATAATCGAGCAGCCCTACTCCTGGGATGTTAAACTAAAGGCAAGAAAATCCAGTAAGTAAGTAAATCCAGCAGCTCCCAGGCCTTCAGAACAAGTTATCACAAGTGGTGCTGCCGTAGCCCAAGGACATCTGAACACCAGCTCTGCTCTTTGCCACGTGCAAAGTAATCAAGACCGAGTGCAATCACAGTTAATGCATTGATAAATAAATCCGGTGCCCAGACTTACAGCCACATGACTGAAGCATCTGTTGATTGATCAGGTGGCACCCCCCAAGTGTAGCCTCCGGGGCTTGTTGTGCCAGTTTCACAGTTTATCCCGCGCTGGTCTCTCCTCAAACGCTTATCATTAGCTGACCGAGGAGGAGCAGTGCTGGCGAGTCGCGTCTTGCATCCTTTGGCAGTTCCCGAACCTCCGTCAAAGCTGTTCTCCACGACACCTGTTTCATAACGGCCGTGTGATCAGCAGGTATCGGGGCTGCATCCGTGCGAATCAAAGAAAAGTAAAGCAGCAGTTCCCCAAACCATTCGTCTCGCGCTGGATGCCCTTTGCCTTGATTTATACCGACATTTTCCACGAGTGGAAGCGTGTGGCTGACCAATAAAGTGCCCTTTATTGTCGCTGATGAGCTGCTCCCCGCTGTGAAAGTGTCGGTACAGTCCGTCTGTTACTAGTGGATGGTTAGGCGCTTGCTTCTGGCTCGAACGATGAAAAGAAAGTCATTGTGCGGCCACGCCAAGCAAAGTCGCGTACTTGGGGAGCCGCTGGTCCTGGGCAAGGCAAGGCAAGGCAGCACCCACGGCTCCTTTCTGGGAGGGTTGGCTGCGCGGATGGCACGCTGGCAGCACCGGTGGTTAATGCAGAGGCTCCGCAAAGTAGTAGATGTGGCCGTGGCCGCGTCGCCTCCCGCAGTGTCCGGCTCAGCGGAGACGCATTTGAACCGAGCGTCGGCGCGCAGCAGAGAGAAGAGAGAGGCGAGGAAACTCACGCGGCTCGAGTTTGCCTGGTGCTGATCATTTGTACGCAGGTTACGTGCCTCGCTCCAGACCTCCCACCCTCCGCATCTCCCTCAGCCCCTTCTCCATCAGCTGGTGAAGTTTCGCTGGAGAACGCCTGCTCCCGTTACAATAATATGCTAATCATGCCAGTGCTCGTGCCAGGAGATTAGTGGCTTTGTTTGGAAGCTGCTCCCACCTCGTTTAGCATCCCCTCTTTTGAAGGAAGTGGAGCGAGCGGTGCCTGTAGCTACCGACACGTTTAAAGCTCAAAAAGCAGATGTGAGAACTTTAATTATTCCTTCTGTTTGCTCACCGGTTCACTCCCTGTGGGGCATCTTTCTTTTGAAGAGCTACAGATTCAGCAACTTTCTGTAATAATGAACTATAATGTTTAAATGTGCAGATGAGCACTAAAGCAAAAACAATGTATTAGTGTATAATGTGGACAGGGGCGGACTGGCCATGTGTCCATTCTGGAAGAGCACAGAGGGGCCACTGGCTCCAAGGCCACCAGTCCCGCCACAATTGAGCTTTACCCAAATCTAAAAGCTAAAAAGAAAAGCATCAAAATAGCGAGGAAAAAGAGGATGAAAACAAAACAAAAATGTGACAAAAAAGGACAGAAAAAATAATGAAAAAACAACAATAATATGACAAAAATGACGTGACAAAAAGTTACCATCGCTTTTGTAGGTCTTAGCTTTCAAATGAGGCGTTACATTGTTGCTCTCCGGTCGAGAAGCTTTTAGATTTGGGTAAAGCCCAGTATAAAAAAAATGTGAATCTAAAAGGAATTCCGTGGAGTATGGTGTACCACAAGGCTCAATTTTGGGACCATTATTATTTATTATTTATATTAATGATTTTGCTTCTGTTTCTATGACCACATTTCCAGTTCTTTTCGCTGATGATGCCGATCCAAAAAAATTAAAAGTCGACCTGGGGAAAATGCACTCGTTAATGTTAAGGCGGGTGGTAAGAGGTTAAAATATGTATTTGTGGAAGTGCACAATTACGCTAATTTGGGCCTTGCTGGTCAGAGTCCAGGGCTGTTTTTAAGTCCCAGTCCGCCCCTGAATGTGGATGAAGATGTATTAGGGCAGTAGGGCAGAGCGATATAGCCTAAAATGTACATCACGATATAAAAAAAAAAGAAATATCACGATTTTAATTGTCGATATAATTGACAATGGACAAATTACTTCGATATCAAAAAAAGGATAGCGCGATAACGATATGCATTTACCCCTATAGGGCAGTAGACTGTCCTCAAAGTGTGGCATGTGTAGAGGGTATACTTGTGATGTCATTTATGTGCTTGAGTGACACTGTTGAGTTGGAAAATTAGTCTTTATTTTGCCTCGCTGGATGAAATTAAGTTAGCTGATATATTATCATGAGAGATGCGTAAATTCAAGCGGCTGGATTTGGATAAGATTTGTTGCAATGTTGTCCTAATGTGATGAGGTAAATACAGTCTACATGTGTTGTATTTCCTGGTAAAATAGTTTTTTGTGATACTTTCTTGTTGCATATTTGATTTTAGAGGTTGTGCCTGGTCCTAGCTTTAAAGGCATTTCATGGTTTCACCTTGTTGTGAAAGTCCTGCCCCTTCAAGTGTATCAGTATCAGTTGCCTTTAGCCGCTCGGGTCCTCGGCGCTTCCCTGAGGCTTCCATGGTGCCCGCTTCATTTTGGAGTGAGAGGTTTAATCAGACTGGTGAGAAAGCGGGCGGAGACTCATCTTTCTTGTCAGATTCAGCTCTGCGCTCTGCTGATTCCAAGAGAAGAGGTTTTCTATTTTCCTCAGTTTTCCCCTTTTCCCACCCGCCCCTCTATGTTTGTCCCAATCTCTCCCCTCGCTGGATGTGGTCTGTCCGCGTTCTCTTGCTTGTGTTTCCCAGGGGCGTGGTTGAAGGTCACTGGTTCTGCCTCACTTTCAGAAATGATAGCCAGACTGAGGCGAGAAAAAGGACAGAGGGGAACGTAGGTAATGGCAGCGACAGGAAGAGGGGCAGCCAGGCCAGCCTCAGTATTGTGCAGTCATCACTTCTCGCTCTGGTCCAGATTGAAGAACTTTAAAAGGGCACATTGGGATACAATCTGTTCAAGAACGGTAAAGGACATCCGCTTGATCTATTGGTCTGATATTGGCTGCCGGGAAATTGATAAACATCTGGGCTTTTTCCATTTACAGCAGTCACACCTTGAAAATGTCTGTAGCGTGTCATGCAGCAAACATTGTTTTTCTCATCACTAGTATTTTTCTGCCATTGGTTTGGTGGTTGGGATGTCGTTGCATGTTTGGCAAAATAACTAGCAAGTAAATGAATGTATGAACAGATGGAGCAGAGCATTACACGGCTTGAACACACTGTGCTGTAACCACCAATTTATAGTGATCTTAAATTAATCAATGCTCTGATCTGTTTTTTTTTTTTACAGTTTAAAAACTTTAGGCAGATATTTAACAGTTACTTGCTTACTTACTTAATTTAATGTACCTTTAATGTAAAATGAAGAGCGTGAGAGAGTGTTTGTCCATGTACAGATATATGTTATTTATATAATATATGTGGCTGTAGTGTGAGCACAAGGCCATAGAATCTTCAAGCAGATCCGGTCGATCAGGCTGTGACACATCAGTCAGCATTTATTTATTTATGAACATATTTTATTGAGATGAATCATGTTGTTTTTAAGGGGCCCTCAGGGTCATGTCCAATGAAAATATAACCGAGATCTGTGTCGAGACAATAAAATAAAACAAACAAAACAAAATAATGCAACAAAACCATAGCTCGCGCACACACTCTCACACACACTTGCGCTCGTGCACACGCACGCACACACTCACGCACGCACACACTCTCTCACACACACACACACACTCACATTCACACACACACACACACGCACATGCACGCACGCACACACACACATTCACACACGCACGCACGCACACACACCCATTCACGCACACACACACACACACACATTCACACACTCACGCACGCACACACGCACATGCACGCACGCACACACACACATTCACACACGCACGCACACACACACACACACACACACACGCACACACGCACACACACACATTCACACACGCACGCACACACACACATTCACACACGCACACACACACACACGCACACGCACACACGCACACACACACATTCACACACGCACACACACACACACGCACACGCACGCACACACACACATTCACACACATTCACACACGCACACACACACACACACACACACACACACATTCACACACGCACACACACACACACACACACACCAGCTCTCACTATTCACATCTATAGTCATTTATATAATGACTATGGTACAAAAATAAATTATTGTTTTAGTATGGATTCAAAAAACTGAATGAAACTAATTTTAAAGGGACAAAAAAATCATTATTATAATTTGTCAAATCCTATACTAGATAGTAAAAAGAGACTTTAGAGAATGTACCATTTCTCTTGCAAAATGTTGTTTTCATTGAAGCTCATTATCACTTTATTTTACACTACCTTGATACATTGTACCTAACTAAATGTAGTACAATGTAATGTGCTTTGTAATAATCTGTAATAACTTGTTCCTATGGGTTAGATACACAATGGAATAACTTGTATTAGTACTTTGTAGGTACATAATGTATTAGGACATACGATCCTTAGGGTTAAGGCTTAAGGTAAAAGTTATGTAATATTACATTATGTACCTACAAACTACAATTACATATTTTTCCATTGTGTATCTAACCCATAGGTACAAGTTCTCACACATTGTTATGTAGCACATTACATTTAGTTACTTTAGTTACTACGTACAATGCATAAAGGGTGCTGTACAATAAAGTGTTCCCAAATATCTGTGCGATGCACAATCGTATTAGTTATTAATAGTGGTTACCCCTGGAATTAGCTTTGCACATTGGTTTATAAAGATCACATTTTAGAATAGATGAATATAGGGCTAGACGATATGGCAAAAACATGAATCCTTTTTTTTTTCCAGAATGAAAATAGATACATGTAGTTGATATATGAACTTGGACATACCTTTTATACCAACCTTATCTTAAACAAATACTTTCATTTAACACAAAAATCTTCCATTGTCTAGGAGCTGTTTGTGTCAAAGAAATGGCTGTAAACCTGACGTTTTGATTCAATTTCAATTGTCCAGCCCTTGATGAATATTGTTCTCCATGAGGATTTTAGAGCATTTACCACTGAACTAGTCTCACTCCTAGTCCAGCTCTTATCACTCTTTCTTTCCCATTGCAGCATTGGTCCATCCAGGTAGAAACATAAAAAGAAATTGACAAATAAAAATGGCATGAAAGAAATGTCCACTCCCTGTGGCCTCTCATTTGATTCATGCTTCATAGCACAGCTTGTTATTAACAAGTTTGGCGCTGCTGCCTCAGAACTTCTATTCCCCGCTGAAATATGTTGATCTGCTGTATGTGGTTTCACTGTGACGTTGTGCCAAACTCTCTCGCTCTCTGCCACTGCACCGCCCTGGCTTTCTGGTGTTTCTGCTTCTCCAGCCTCACGTGATTAATCATGTGAAGTGGCAAAAAGCACAACACCGTCAAGTCTGTGAGAGGTGCCTAATGGAGTTGAAAATGGAGATGTTTTGTGGTAATGCAATCCATTTTGTGCTTCTGTTGCTGGCTGACTTTCTTTCCTTTTCACTGTGCCCTCAAACAAGGTAATATTGTGTTTGCCAGATACAAAATGCATAGCCAGTGTCTATTTTAAGTAACCATTCAGAGTTCGCAAGCATAAAAAAGGTATTGATTGGGTAGTCCCTGAATTTGCTTCATTTTGTCAACTCCGTCCTTGTGCGTGGCATTTTTATTTTTTAAGAGAAACACTCTTTATTGGCCTTCAGTGCCGTTGAGTGTTGACTGGGTGAAAATAGTTTTTAACATTATTTCACATGTTTCTGAGGAAAAAGCTCGACAAATATCCAGCACTAACTCAACATTATGGGCTTGTTTGCCGCTTGCAGCCACAGGACCCAGACCAGCCTGCAGTGAGCCTCTCTGGCCACACTCATCTGGAATTCTCCCTCTGCAGAGTGGGCGGCTCCGACATGAAACCTAATCACCTGCGTGGCACTACAATGGGGCACAGTGTGATAAAATGCCAGCAGCGAAGCTGATTAAATGAACAGAGTAATGACGATAATGAATGAGAGTGTTTCCTCCTGAAGAGTTTAATTAACCTCGCCTCCCACCAGCCTCTCTGAGCGAAACACCTTCATCACTGCCGTATCGCCGCCCGACCCGCTGTCCGCTGCTCTCGGTCATTTATCCTGTGGCCTCGTGTGCCAGCAGCTATTAATCCTGTCTGCTGCCCCAGGGCCACGTCCTGTGTCTGTGTCCTTTATGGCCATGTTTGCCACGCTCCCTTAAACACAGCAGTGCCGTTGACCTACCCGGGCGTGCTCTCTCCTCTCTCGCCCCATCTTCAGCTCTCATGTTTTTCTCCCATTGGACGCAAAGACACCTGCGGCCACACTCAAAGGTTCCTCGCTGTCAGCAGCTTAATATACGGACATACCACTCTAACAGATAGACTTGTCGGAGTAAAATTAGGCCCAGGTGTTCATGCATAAACATTCACTGATAACCGCTCCCGGACATATTGAAGACCTCCCTCTACTTGCGTGACTCGCTCCCGATCCCCACGGTCAACAAAACCTTTTCATTGCGCAAATATTGGCCACCACATTCTGGCTTAGTTTAATAAGCCTCAGCTGTCTTTTATTTCCCCATTTTGGCTTCTCCTTTGCTCCCATCAACTTTGCTTCCTCTGTCTGTCACACAAGGCAAGGCTACATCTTGTTAAAATGAGTTAGTGAAGCTGAAAGGCCAATCACATTAACACGAACCGTACGTCAAAAAAAGGGTGCAGAAAACGCGGTGACAGGGTCGATTCAAATGGACACTTCACATATTTAATTGCAAATGCTTAATTGCTCCGATAATCACAACTAGTAGAACTCAGGAGCGCTCATCTCCATGGATCATATAGCAATTACTCTCTGCAGCTGGACTGGATGCAAGAAATATCTTCTAGATTAGCGTTTAATCCCAGTGGCCAGCATTTCAACTGTCTTTGATGATGTACGGCTGAATGTGCTAGTTCTATGGGCGGGTGATAGGCTGCAGCCATTTTATACTGGAGAGCACCCAGCTCTAATCAGTCCTGGTGCACGAGCGGGGTTTAGGACTCTGGGATGATTAGATGCTCAGATGCAGTGAATGTGGTAAGTGATTTGGCCAGGCCATAAATGTTACCATTCCAGTTCCCTCTCTGATAAATATCATATGGAGAAAAGCAAAGTTTAGAAGCTGCTTTTACGGCCTGCCAGGTCCATGCAACATTCAAAGCCTTAGATTGTATTTACCACTCGCTCATAATTACAGCAGTTAAACTATTAATTAGCGCGGAGCCTGCTGTCATCTTCAGAGAGTGAGAGGTTTGGACTCTTGTGGAACGGCCTGATTAAAATATGATTACCTGTCTCTGATGTATTCCTAATACTGTAAAAGCCTAGAGCAAACCGTCTCCCCGCCTCCCCTGTGACTGGTGTCTCTTGTCCTTAAGCTGCACTTTTACTTATTCGCCGATCCTTTTGTTGCTGTTGTCCCATATCTTTTAAGTGGATACATGACAGTGCGGTCAGAGGAGCGCTGTGAAGTCGGTCTCTCTTGTGTCTGCGCAACGCCTCTCCGTCCATGCTAAGGCACATTTTGGAACCATAAGACTTTATCTGTAGCTGGATGGCGTGGCCCTTTTATGGCATTGTGTGGCATGAAAGAGCCGTCTGAGTCTGTGGGAGAGATCATTATCCGACACTGGCTGTACAGTACAGAGGCGAAGAAGCCGTAGCTGGATGTGTGAAGCTAAGCCAGAGGGTGTGCTTCCACTCATATGCAACATCACAGCCCTATATAAATCCATATTTAATTACGCACTCTGTCCCCCCCCCACCCCCTTGTTGTTTACTTTGCAGCAGTGTTTTGTGTAAGGAGAAGGGCAGGGGAAGAAGGTATTGAGGTTGACATGGGATTACTATTAATAAGCACAAGAGGGAAGATAAGGTAGAGGCTGGAAGAGCTCATGGGATAAAGAATTGCTTTTCACTTTATTAGCAGGAGACGGTAATTCAAATCAGACCTAAAAGTGTTGAAAAATGTGCATTGACTGAAGTGCGGGAATATCAAACAGTTTGTTGTTATTGTGTTAGCGTATGCAGAGCGTAATGGGGAGCACTTTGGTGTCTAATGAAGTGATGGGGTTGCAAGGATCGCGGCTGATTACTATTCAGCAGGTGCTTTTTGAGGCCTTTAGTGGGTGATGCTCACAGAAGTTTCTGCTCCCTTAGGTTCAAATGAATTTCGTCTCGTTCCATCAGTGGGAAAATTCTCGGGATGAATGGCTTTTCATCAGATCCGTTATTTGTATCTGAGGGCTTGTCAAGAAGATAAATTTTCTCATTTCTGAAATTAACATTTTCATCAATTAGTTTTTGGGCTTGTTGAAGGTGGCTGAGTGTAAATGTCAGTGGTAATAATAACTTTTTTTTTTATTAATCAATGTCACTCTATCCCTTGAGTGGCCGAGTGTTGACTTAATGTCACCGATCCATTTTGTTTTGGCTCTGTTGGCCTCGCAGGAGCTGAAAATGGGAGGCTCATCCATCACTGGGTTTCCCTGGCTCTGGGCACCAACATGCATTCAGTCACAGAAGGAGTGACAGGCACACAAACCAACTCCGCAGTGCTGTATACACACACAGAGGCATTTGAGTGTGAATATAATGAGAAAACTACCATGAAGTAAAAAAATGTCTCCCTCAAAATGTTATGGCGCATAAACCATCTCGCTGCTCACATATAGACTGTCAGGCAGGCCGTCTCTCAACCGTGCGTGTGCGCCATTGCAGTCAAACCTCAGGCTTTGCGACAGCTTGACTGACAGCATCCTGGGCATCTGCATTCTGTCTACAGTTGTGTGACACTTGACGACTGTGAGCTGTGACACCAGCTCACACAGAAAATAATGTATGCATTTCTCTTTGTTGCTAGAAAGGAATCCCGATTGGGCAATTCTGCAAAGAGTTCAATGAGAAGACCAAAGAGCTGAAGGAGGGCATCCCGATTCCCGTCAAAATCCATGTGAAGGTACGTCTGGCTGCTCTAACCCACTGCTGACCTGCTACAGTGCACCCTCTCTTCCTTTCCCTCTCCTCTGTGGTTATTGCGTTCGCTGCATACATTACCAGCCCACTTTTATTATTCATACTCCCTCACCGAAGTAAGCCTTTCCATTTGCATTCATTAATGAAGCAATGCCCAAAGGAATTGGCGTCAAAAAGCGTTAAGTGGAGGCCGGAGATGGGAATTGCCCTGAAAAGAGCTGTTCTGTTTTTTGCTTTGTTCAAGGGCTACGCAACGGCTTTTTGTGCATTTGATTTGTTCCAATCAGCTGTGGAGCCTCTCGAGGTGAATAAATGTGCACAGCAACTTGCTTTGTTGGGAGTACTAAAGGCAGCTCTCCATTTAACACAGTATCAGCCTTTTCACGCGACAAACAGCGGCATCTGCTGGTGGTGCTGTCATCACGGCTCTGCTCTATTCACTCAGGGGCCTTTTGTTGACATGCCTTACACACAAAGACGTTCTCTGGGCCGTGACAAATTAATCTTTCTTGCCTGAAAATGTAAACATTATTTTAGTGTTTTTCCCCCGAAAGCGACTTAGTGCTGCCACTGCAATTGCACCTTCAGGATGTTAATATTTTGCTCTAGAACTGACTGTGGCTGTTTTGACTATTTTTAAAGCATTAGCCATGAGATGAATGACTAAATCCATGCAAAAGAAATGTGAAATTAATATCCTGGGATGAACTGATTAAGCATATTAAGCATCTGCCTCCTTCAAAGTACAAAACTCTACAGCAGGGGTAGACAAGTTTGTGTGATGAAGGCCGATTTTCTTCATTTCCAAAACACCAAGGGCCGAAACTCACAATTTTAGCCCAAAGTAGAGCACCTTTTCTCTACAAATATAAGTTTTGCTCATAATATATGACCTAATGGGGTGTTTTACAGGGAAATGTGAAAATATTGACAGTATTATCCACATTTTAGAGTCCTTTTCGTGTATTTGGTCTCTGATTTATAATAAATGTTTGACTTAAGCCTCATCTTGAACAAAATAATGAACGCTTTCTACTACTGTGCCACACACGGAATAATGTAATTGTGATCTTCTAAACTCCTGTAACCTATTTCTGACGTTCACTGTCATCTTATTTAAAACGCTTACTTTTAGGAAGACAAACGAGTAGGTGTTTTATGCACCGGTTAGGGATGTCAAGATGAACCCATTTTACAATTACCGCGGTCAAAAAAAAAAACCTTGGCAGGTTAATCGTAAGAATTTTGCGGCCCAAGGTAAATCGTCTCATGAGTTATGTGTGTGCACTCACTGGTCGTGTCATATCTGCTCCAAAACACATGAAGTCAATGGCAGGTTCAATAGTCAAATGTGCAAATCTTATCCATTTTCATAACTGCAAAATGCTGCGAAAGGAAGAGCCCCAGAAGAATCATGTGCAGCCGCGTAAAGACAAAAAGTGTAAAGATAAAAAATAACACAGGCCGAATGTTCAATAGGTTTTCGTGAAATGTCTTGCTTCTCTTTTGTGAACATTTTGACAGGACTGTAGAGGTTTTGAGAAATTTTCAATTTTCTTTCTTAGTTTCGCTGATAGTGAATAATCTCAAAAACACAATATTTTTCTACACAATAACCGTGACATCCTTAGTACGGTCTATGTGACTGCTGGAGGTCAGGGGCTGCCGAGGCCACACAATTGTTCGGTCGTACAGACGAGTAAAAAGCTGAGATGGACCAAAGTTGAGATTCCATTTTTTAATAAATTCTGATTCATTGCAAACCCAGGAGTGACCCAATTATGTACTGCTAACACTAGACACTTTAACTTGTTTCATTGTAATTACAGTTACTTACTTCTACAGCCTCCAGTGTACTAGGCTCGTACTAGGCTAGAAAATCAATCAAAACTATTGATTGATTTGAACAATTCCTTCACTCTCAATGCATATGTTGAAACAAGCAATATTTCACCTTTTACAATTGGGTGATTTCTAACATTGTCAATGATTTATTACCTTTCCATTTAAATGTTTGTCTCCAAAACATTGATGTTCCTTTTTTCTTTCCCTATGTTTGAGAATACCTTTTTAGAAATATGTATGAGCAAGCCTAAGGCAAATTTCTGCCAACACCGCGCATGGTAGAAATCTATTCTATCATATTATATTATATTAGTAAAGATCATGTTGTATGAAAAGTGATTATAGATACTTTGTAATATATTGTCTGATTTCAGCCGGACAGAACATACGAACTGAAGATCGGCCAGCCAACTGTGTCGTACTTCCTCAAACAGGCAGCAGGCATCTCTAAAGGAGCGGCAAAAACAGGTGAGCCACTGTCCCTGTGCTCACTGAGCCCATCATGTAAAAGCTGCACATTCTGCTCATGCCAGCGTTTGAGCTTTGTATCATTGATGTAATATTTAACACATTTCGGCAGCAGAGGAAAGAAGTGGCAAAGGTGCCTTGTTTTTGTGAAAAGAAGAGATTAATATATATTTCACTTTGATGCTCAAGTTGTGCCCAGCCTCGTGGAGGGGTCCACTCTGTCTCTCAAGTGCATTTTCCTGTAAGTTTAACGCTTGTTTCTGACCATCTGACCCTGTGTTTCTCTGCCCTTACAGGCCATGAGACTGCCGGGATGGTGACTGTGAGAGCAGTTTATGAGATTGCTCAGGTCAAAGCCAAAGATGAAAGCTTCAAAATAAGAAACTATTCACTGGAAAATGTGGTCAAATGCATTGTTGGCTCAGCCCGTTCGCTTGGAATCAAAGTTGTCAACGAGTAAGTTTGTGAATGCATCAGGCATAACTTGCCAAAGATGTAATCTAATAATCATAATGGCACCTAAATAATGTATCAAAAGAAGATCATGCATATTCAGCTGTTTGCCCCAGCAGGTAAACTCTGCTGCATCAGGATGGGTCGTCTCCATTCATGCAGCTACAGTGTTTCTGTGCCAAAGAGTTACTTAAACGCCAGTTTAATTTTTATATTTTACACATCAGTGGACAAATCTAAAGAATTATCTTTAAGTTTGAATTCTATAAATCCAAAAATATTAAATGTCACATCTTTTTATCTCTGTGTCTTGTTAATATGTTGAGTGAATCATTGAACTCAGTACAGAGTGTTGAAGCTTCTATTTAGAAGGACACACACTCACATATTTTATTGTATTCTTTTGTTGTTTGTTTATTCTGTTTCCACACTAACCCCATGAAGTAATTTGAGTTTCTACACAGATTATAGCATATGTAAATGTTTGTTTGGGATGACATAATAGTTTTATGGTGGTTTTATGTTGTTATAGAAATGCCAGGGGGAATGTATTGTCTTGTGTTTTCCTCATTTATGGGGCACAGCCGTTTACAGCTGTGGTTCACTGACTGTTCACAGGTGGCTGTGAATACAAACTCCCACCTGCGCTTACGTTGAGACCATTCTCATTTATCATAGAGTTGCTCTGTTATTTTCCTGCAATGCTAAACTTGTGGATTTTCAGCATATCTGTTCCATCTGAACCTGCCCCCTTGATATCTTTTCAAAGAAGAAATCTCCCACAATGCTTTTCCACTCCATAAATCAACATTGGATTCTTATGGTTTCACTTTTACACCAAAGAGCCGTTTGTTTTTGGTTATTGCCTTGTGTGCTGATTTAAAAAAATCTTAATTGTGCAAAATGATCTGTTCATAATTGCAAGATACACTGAATAAGAAATGTGCACTTTGTGGGAAGTTTCCGATTTTACCACTCACAGTGTAGACATTGAAACTTACCATTACCATTTAAAATATGAATAGACATCTCTTTAATAACCACTTATGTGACTTGTGTTGTAGCCTTTCTGCTGAGGAGTACGGAGCCTTCATGGTGCAAAGGGAGGAAAAACTGAAAGCTGACGCAGCTGCAGCCGCCGAAACAGCCGACTCAATGTGGAAAAAGAAATGATTCAAGTGCCCCATTCCTCTTTATTATTATATTATTATGTTTGTACATGAACACTGTCTTTACACTCAAACTGAAGAATGTGTTGGATGGTAATAAAAGACCACTGTGTCTGCAATTGTCTGTCCTGTTCATTTACAGTGATTTCTCTTCGTAGTTTCAATTGACCACATTCAAGTGTACGCTTATGAACTAAGATCCTCCTGAAATGAACGAAGCTCAGTGATTCACTTCAACTGAAGCTGCTAATGAAACTGTACTTGATTTGTTCAGTCTCTTTTATGGTATTATCTATTATTTACACATCTGAAGGCAGTTTAGCCTCTTATCAACTCGGGCAGATGCTTTGCCGCCTTCTCAGACCGACTTGGCAAGAATTCAGCATTCTGATTAGCAGAGGGATACTGTAATCCAATGCTTGTATATTATATGTATATTGAACCCTCACAATGTACACGTTTATTTTGATTCTAAGGAAACTGGCTGAAACTATGAACTGATATCACACTATGTGCCTCAGCCAGGATGCAAACTTTGAGCCTCATGCACCACAGCTTGCGTCTTATAACTGCACCATTTGGAAACTCTAAAAGCTCTAAAAGCTAAATATGACAAACTGAGGAATCCGCAAATTGCTGAACTTGCTTACAACTCTTAAATTGATGAAATCCCACAATGTGAACTCAGCACCTATGCACCAAAGCCTAAAACTTAAACTGTGGGGCGACTACTGGAAGACTCCTGAAATCAAGCCACATGAGGTAGATATCAACAACTGAGGATAAAGTAAATCGCTGAAATGGGAAAAAATCTCTGAATTTTGTTTGATTGTGGAAATAATTTGAAGCGCTGAAACTATGAAATTTGTGAAATGCCAAGTAATCGGGAAAATTCTAATGATAAAGCACAGCAAAACCAAGTAATGCTGTCAAGCAATTACACATTGTTCAGGTTGTTCTGAGTAATACCCTACTCTTAAAATTAAGGGGAAACACTGCAGCGAGATATCAATAGTAGGTAAGTAGATGAAAAGATTTATAGGCCTATAATGAAGCTTAAAGAGATAGACACACAGACACAAGTATTAATACACTTTTAACCTTTGCAAATTTTGTCATGTTTACAACCATAAACATAAAGATTTTATTTTGATTTTTTTTTTTTTCACACACAAGTAACAGACAACTGTGAAGTGAATGCGAAATAATACATGATTCTGTTATGTTTGAAAAGTGGGGCGTGCATAAGTATTCATACAGCATGAATAATACTTTGTGGAACCACCTTTTGCTGCAATAACTGCAGCAAGTCTTTTGGCGTATGACTCTACAAGATTTGCACATCTAGAGACTGACATTTTAGCCCATTCCTCTTTACAAATCAATTCAAGCTCTGTCAAATTAGAAGGAGAGCATCTGTGAACAGTTTTCAGGTCAGTTCTCTTGCCGACACCAGCAGGTTTTCCTCCAAAATGTCCCTGTATTTGGCTCCATCCATGTTCCCAACTATTCTTACAATCTTCCCAGTCCCCGCTGAGGAAAAGCAGCCCCACAGCATGATGCTCCCCCCACCATATTTGACACTGGGGATGGTGTATTTAATAGTTGGGGCAAGGTGTGAACATTCTGCAGTCAATGTTATGAAGACAATTTAATGCACTCAGAAAAATGCTGTATTAATACATGTGCACGGCCCACTTTTCTATTTTTTGAAAAATAACAGAATCATCATCACAGTTGTCTGTCACTTGAGTGTGAACGTTCAGTAAAAAATTAAAAAAAAAAAAAAAAAAAAATCTTTATGTTTATGGTTGTAAACATGACAAAATGTGCAAAAGTTCAAGACTCAATACTTTCGAGAGGCACTATAGACAGACAGACAGACAGACAGACAGACAGACAGATAGATACACTGCAAAAAGTATTTAACTACGTCAGTATAAACATCTCAATTTGAGCACAATAATCCAAATTTTTAGCTGTTTTGACTAGTTAAAAAGTTCTTGGGCGTTTGTCCTAGATTATTTCACTTGTTCTGAGATAGATAGATAGATAGACAGACAGACAGACAGACAGACAGACAGACAGACAGACAGACAGACAGATAGAGTTGAAATGCGTGTGTAGGTGGCACGTGATCAAAGCCGTGGTCGTTGACTTTTTGCGGCTGTCTCGTCCCCTGTTGACCCTGACTCCAGAGCTAACCACAGTCTACGATGTTCTCTGAGGTGCAAACTAACTAACTTCAGGTGAGCTGTATGCCTTCCTAGTTTGACGATATCTCTTAGACTGATACTGATATGACATCAGAGTAACACATGGTTAGGGTTTAGCTGTTGCCTGCGGCTAAACAAGAGAGTCCCTGTAGCCACTGGCCAGTTTCCCTAATTGTCTCTCTGTGTGGCTTCAAATAACAAATTGCTAGAAAAATAAAGCCTTTTATTTCAAGAATTCAAACGTTTTTCTAACTTCGACACTTCGCTGCTGAGTGTGTAGCACCAGGGGGCAGCATTTAGCCGCGTATGGGTGTTGATCTCCTAACCAGCCCAACAAAGACTGTTCTGCAGCCCATCAATTGTCCTTCATTTGAGTGACCTTATTTCGTCTTTGATTTGATGAGGAACTATAACAAGAATCATTTGATATGAAGAAACATGTTGGTAATGAACTGTGTGTCAAACGTAACCTTCCTCACATTTTCATTGATTTAATAAAAAGATCTCTTTGCATTGCGCGGTCTAGAATAGATTCACTTAAACATCGTCAGAACAATGTATTGTGAACAATGTTTTGTGAACGATGTTTTGTTCCATATCCGTCATACTGTACCTCTAATTTTAGCCTTCTCTCTGTTTTGTAGTGCCCCCCTCCCTTTCTCTACAGAGCTTCTCAATGGAGGCTGAGAATAGCACTCAGAGCAGGAATGCCTATATATGGAGTCTGGCAGTCACAGGTACATCAAGTGAATGTGGGCAAGTGTGATTTGTAAAGGAGGTTGGCCTTGGTGCTGCTGATGGGAGGGGGGGTCTTATTATGCCTACTATTATGCGTAGCACCATCATCATAAGTGGGAGGGGGTTCTGTGCACGCAAAGCCTCGACGTCCAGCGTGTGCGTCAGTCTGACTCAGATTGTGTCTCATTCTGTCTCGTCATGCGTGTGCGTCAGAGCTGTTGCTGAGCGAAACCCGCTCCAGGGGCAGAATGGAGGAGAGATGGGAGGTAGGTGGGACTGTGATGCTGAGGAGGAGGAGGAGGAGGAGACAAGATCTCGGCTATGACGACACAAGTGCATCAGCATCATTAAGTGCACTTTAATATAAATGCATTTGTATGACAATCAAATACACTTATAAGCATCACAATAGAACACTGGTCCACAATGTCCATTTGCAGTAAGTAGCATGTTCTTAATACAGTGTATCTCTTTATAGGTGATAAAAATCTCTCTCTGTATATTTACATACCAATAACTCATACAAATGTACAAATGTGTACAACCTTTCAGTATATCATATGCCTATATACACAGACATATGCAGTATGCAGTAACATTATTTTCAAATGTCACACAATACATAAATTTTACACAAGTATATTAACTTAGCCTTTAAAAGCTAGAACGTAGGAATCAATCCTTTACTTGACCGTAGACAACTCTACGTGAGTATGTCGACACCATGGGAATAGTACCATTCTCAACCCGTGTCGCTTTGTAACTGAATAGAAATAGCACCCCGTCCTATTGTCATTTTTTAAAACAAAACATTTTATAATATAACCCCTCTCAAAAAAGAAGAATCACTCATTCACATAGTCAGTTGTGCCTCAATGCACCGCACTCCAGTGGAGCAGCGATGCAACTATCCATTTGTCATGGACAAAGATGAAGAGTTTAGAGTTCAGCAGGTCAGGGCCATTTCAGGCACAAGGAGCCGCTATAAGCTGCCAGCATTGCAAATATTGATGCTGCAAGAATATCCAGCGACTACCCTCGGGCCCGAGAGACCCGAGAGCCACATTCAGAGTCTAATGTACAGTACAGCGTAGCAGTGGGTTATGGCATGAACAGAGCTCCGGCAAACTTCCAGACAATCTCGTAAAGCAATGAACACTTGACATAGCAGAGAATACCACATGCCAGGATCTCGTAACAGTTGAGTATTTTTTGCACAATACATAAAAATACACAGAGTTTTAGATGAAACTGTATGCATGAAATGTTTTTTGCTGCAGCAAACCCAAAACTTAAAGTATTTCAGATTCAAGTTAAAATAGTTTGATTCTGTGGTACATTTTCAAGGCGATGAGGAACAAGACTTGAATCGCCACATTGTGTTGTGTTGTATTGTATTGTAACACATAAATACAGTGATTGGTTTTCTCATGGATAAGATTTGTAAACATTTCACTTCAGTATTTTTAAGGTTTGAGTTTAAGCTGCTGCAGGTCTAGCAAAAGTGGTAGAATTGTTCTATCCTTTGACCAGAAATGTGTTTTTTGTTCACAACAGAAGTTTCACTACGAGTGAATACATGTGTGCGTCTGGAAGTTAAACAGCGCTTAATAGTTGAGAAACTTTTCTCTCTTTTTTTTTTTACAGAGAAGGCTAATGGTAATCGCAGGGAGCCGGGACCCAGTCAGTCCTGAATCCATGGGATATACCATTGTCAAAATGTTGCACCAGTTTGTATTAGTACTGTAGAGATTATGACTTATCAAAAGCCAATCCTTTTTCTCGCGTATTTGTCAGAATTAGTCCTTTAAGTTATATACATTATGTATATTTATACACTTAATCATTTTTTACTTTTCAGTAAAAGGGGCTCCACAAAATATGACAATATGCCATACTTGATGAAGTAAGTCACAGACTTATTTTAGAACGGAGGAACTTCCACTCCCATCTGAAAGACAAGAATAAAAGGAAAATGACATTAGTTCCAGTTCTAGAAGTGGCTTTGGTACATATATGTGATCTTTGAGTTCTCACCTTTGTGGAAGCACTGTGGTGAAGGATGACATTGGAGTTGATACAACTCAGGTTGTTGCCCTAAGCCAGGGGTGATCGAGGCACCTGCCCCAAACATGGGTTCCAGGACAGCCAGCTCCTCGAGGAGGGACTGAGTGCAGGTCATGGCAGGCGGCGACGGCGAGGCGACTGGTGAGGTCATGGGGTCAGGTGAAGCCGTGAGGATCAGGGGAGGGGAGGCTGGGATGGAAGAGCAGGACGTCACAGGAGATGACACCATTTCAATCTCCATGGGCTCCTCTGCATCCCCCTCCCCTTCCATGTGGACCCCACTGTCTGCAGTCGCACTCGCCCCACATCCAGCCATGGAGTTACAATGCGTCGATTGGACGCTACACAAGTGGCCCACTCCCTCAAATTGGGAGGGTTGGTGCCAGCACGCAGGTGTCTGAGGAGATGAGGGATTTGACAAGGTTGGAACTAATGGAGATGATGGCGACTGAGGTGGAGCGAAGTCGTCTTGGAGGATGGTTTCTAGAATATTCTCTTCGAACAGAGAGTCATCCTCATCGAGGAAGATGGGAATGTCCAGCCCTCGCCAGGCCTTGATGGGATAAAACTCCCTAAACATGTGGACTGGGTCGACATCAGTGGTTTCTACCGTGGGAGACATGAATGGAGAAGGAGGACATGAAGGAGGAGACATTTTGGACAATAATGGGTCTAGGTAGAACCCCTCCGCCAATGAGCTGATGTGCTGCGCAAGGAGGGAGATTTCTGCATGCTCCTTCTCTCGTTCCATTGAGAAGAACGAGAGACTGGAATGTTTACCAGGGGAGGCTTCGGGGGTTAGAAGGCCCTCGGGAGGGTACTGAAGGGGGCCAAGTGGGACGTCTACGTAAAGTGGGCCCCTAACCTCTGGCAGCGTCATCACGGTACAGTCACCATCGCCGGGGCTGTCAGGTGTAGGGGGCAGTTTTTCATAAAGTGAACCACTGCAAGGCTCTATGGGGAAAAGCAGTTCTGTGGAGAGAGTGGGCAGTGCCAGGGGCAGTTTGGTGGACAGAGTAGTTGGGGGCACGGGGCTAGATGCTGTGGTGGGAGGGGCTGAGGCTGGGGCTGTAGACGTTGTTGCAGTGGTGGTTGTTGCACTAGGAGGAGGAGTCGTCGTACCTGTAGGGTCAAAGCTGAAAAGAGGCTCACCAAATGGGAAGGCGGGCCCAGTGACCTGGGGTGTGTAGGGAGGTGTGCACACAAACTCTTTGGTCTGAGCCTGTGAGGTGGGCACTGGGGGGAGGGGCAGGGGTAGAGCTGGCAGTGGGGGGTCGAGTTGGAAGGATGGCGGCAGCAGGATGTTTTGAGTAAGAAAGTCCAAGTCTGCCACTGTTTCCACGGTGACCGGTGTGGGAGAGGATGCGGCAGAGCGGGTCTCGTCTCGGACAGCAGGATGCTGTTGGAAGAAGCTCTCCTCCTCCAGTGATGAGAGACTGGAGCGGGGGTCTCCCTCCAGCTGCATGGTCTCTGTCGCAGAGCTGCCAGGCTCATCGGAGGAACCTACACTACAGCCAGCAGTACTAAAGTCAAAGGACTGGCCTGATAGTCCACTGCTGCCTGGTGTGAACACTTGGTCTGGACTGGACAGGGTTTCAGGGGATTGAAGGCTGAGACCCTCCTGTTGGGTCGTTGCAGCATTTAGCACCAGATTGAGTTGATTTTGCTCGGAGCTGAGTTGCTGCCGGATTGCCCAGCCCTCAGAATCACTGCAACAAAAACAGAATATATTTAGCCTTGTTGTATTAACCTTTTGTAACAAGAATGATTTCTACTAACACCCACCTGATGATGTAATTGTTGCTTGTGACTGGGACCTCACCGGGCTGTAGCTGAAGTACCATGTAGAGCCAAACCCAGGACTGATCTTGAGTCTGGACACGGACCACCATCTCTGCTCGACCCTCTCCTCCTTCCCTCACTGTTAAGACACAAACAGCTGTTGACACCACTTTGTCATCTCATTCATCTCTGAGTCCTGTTCTTGTGGCGCCTGTGGGCCTGCTGTGTGTGTGGGGGCAGCATGTTTGTAGTATGGAGAGTGTACTCACACAAACTGCGGTGCTGTGCCGAGGCGTGTGACAGGTCCTGTGGGTGGAGGAGGCTGTACCAGGAACGCGAACGCAGCGCTGTCACATCAAAGCCCAGATAGAAGCACACACTGCAGGCGACAATGAGCAGTCATGTGAGAAGATGATGCTATAATTTCCTCTTTAAAACAGTGATTGACGCAGGCCTCGTGAAGTACAGAGGTTTTCACTCACCTCTCCTGTGCAGAATGCAGCCTCATATCCCGGTCATGCTGCGAGTAGAAACATGCCAGGAACAGGTTGGCCTCGGCCAGAGGTGAGCCTGTGGTGCTTAGAGCCTCCCTCTCAGTGCTTGGTCCGGAGCGGCTGGGATGGGGCTCCAGAGGAGAGCAGAAACACACCCACACCGGGTTTGAAGCCCAGTAGGACCCAGTTGTTGAGGAGGATGGAAGAGACAGACAGCGAGCTCGTATCAGAACCAGTTTGTTTCCAGCACTCTGCCTCCGGACAGATTTAGACGTGTTGAAACGACAGCGGAAAAGACGATCTGTTGCAATAGAGAGTGGTTTAATAAGCATAAGGGTTTCAAATCAATACTAGATATCACACCACGTCTATATTCACTTTCTTACCAATCTCCAGTGATGAAGATGTTGATAGATTGGTCCTCATGATAAAATGGTCTGATGCATCAATGATATCATACACACTATCTCCTTGTGCCACTAGATCCACCTGTAAATACCAATCAATACATTATTTCCTCTAATCCCAACTACAATACATTGTCAAAGGAATTGTTAATGTTAACTTACCATTGAATGTCCCAGGTGCTCGGAGACACTGTCTGACAGGTATAAGAGCTTGCCTTCCCCAGTCAGCAGCATGAGAAAGCCTGGCACTGCCTGCATTAACTCAGACAGCTCGTAAAAAGACAGGAATCCTGTAGACTCCTCCAGATTTCCCACTTCTGCTGAAAAAGACAATGAATAACACAATGAATAAAAAGAAACTATCTGAGAACTACACGGTCGTGATAAAATGTCAGGCTGCGCCGTTTCAGCACCACGGACAGCGACAAAGTAGCAGCGCTTTAAAACTATCTGTATCCATTTACTTGGTGTATTAAAGCACATATGGCCTTAATAGTGAAATGCAGAAAACGCATTTTACAAACGGGCACATGTTGATTCAGAGAAGCTGTGCTGCATTTCAACAGGTCCTTACCTCGAGTGAAGAAGACGGACTTCCTCGTGTACATGCAAGCCAGTGACATGATGTGCAGATATGAAAGCCGCGCTTTATCGGAGTCAGCAATCGGTAACAAGTCTTTCAAGTTTCGGATCTCGGCGTTGATTTGGTCCCGGCGAGCCTTGGACGCGCCTTTGGTTGAGCGGTACATCACGGCGGAACTGCGGGATTCCTCCGGTCTGAAGTTTAGAGTCTCTGAGTGGAGCAGACAGTATTCAGAGATGGTGTAATCTGAGGATGTTATTGGACTTTCATCTCAGCTCTGGTGGGTCCAGAGTGGGCTTGGTAGGACGTTTGCTGCGCACGCCAGTCCGCACAGCGCCAAGGTGCAACTACCACGAACCGTAAATCTGGTTGCAGACACTGCTCGCCGGTCACTTATATAGCCTGGGACTCCCAACGCACCAACACCGACGTAAAAGAGCGGGCGGGGCAGCTTTTACGTTGGGAGGGGGGAGACTCTCAGTGATGAGAGCGCACATAGAGTGCATTGAGCAGTGGAAGTCTCCCCCCTTCCTCCCCTCGTGCCCTCTCCTCTCGGTGACTCTGCCTCGACGTCAGCTCTTCCCTCTGCTCGTTCGTGACGTCGGTCTGAAACGGGGAGCTCCGGCGACGCAAAAAGCCCGATTTGGACAAAACCGAGTAAGGGGCGTGGTCAGAGTAGAAACGTAAACGGAGTCACCACCGGACTCCGGTGAGTTGGGCAGGGGAGGGGGGTTGATGGGGAGACCGGCAGCAGATCTGTGTGTTTATGTCTTCTACGCCGAGCTGCTGGGACGAGCCTCTTGTTAGAATTGAATGGAGCCGATATCATTCGGTTTACCTCGGACAGAGCTGCTCATGGCCGAAAGCAACTACACCTGTCACTGCTGTCACTGTCACCCAGAAGATACTAGAATCTCTCTAGACTAGGCTTATTTTCTGAGGTTAAAGTGCACTTAATTTTCCTGGAAATTATATTGAATAACATTTGAAAACATAGTTGGTGGTGCATCGTTGTGGAACAAGAATAATCAAAATCAGCTGGCGCAATCATTGATAACCTACTGCACAACATATGGCAGCCTATAACACTATAGGCCTGCGTCTTGCCAATGTCATGGGAGATATATAGTGTTAGCTAAATGTAACCAGGCCCATGTCCTTACAAAGGCTCAGAAGTCAGGTGCATCTTTCCCAGATGACGTTTAATTGCTTGTTAAACAATGTGACGTCCATACGTGAGTGAGTGAGGGTTATTACAGTGCTGTAGCTACAAAAGCCTTTACGAACGAGCATGTACTAAACATCTCTTGATGAAATGCGTGAATAATTATACGCGCACGCACTTCGCAGCCTCATTGCGCAACCTGCAAAATGTCGTCGCCAGTATCACGTGAGGTGAGCGCCGCTGTGGCTAAAAATAGATCTCACCTGTGATCGACACAAAGAGTAAGAGGCATCGGACCCCAAATCATCTATTTATAATAGAGTCTTCCGTGTACGTGCCAAAAATATCTCCGTAGTCTGTGCACTCCATGTCTGAAACGTTATTGGTCCACGGGGTGATGGTGATCGTGGATGCTGCTAGATTAATGCTGTGGAGGTTTAAGGTTTAACCATTAGGTCCCGAGGGACAGACGGGCATGTGCGGTAACTCGGAGCTGCTCATCATGAGCCAAATGATGAGGCATTTACATATTTTTGATTTCTGTGTTGCAACTTAGACTTTGCCCAGAATGATCAGGTGTTTGTGCGTCTACCTTTTCTGCTCACATGCGTGTGAGGAGACCGTGTTGGTCACTCACGGGCTCCTCTTTGCAGTTCAAAAGGATGTTGGAACCATCTATAAACTTGTGGTCCTCAACCAGTGGACAGGAATGCATTGTTTAGCAAAGCAAGCACAGTTCTGTGTTTCTCAGTTGTAGGTAATGCTGGTCAAAAAGTTGAGAAAACGTTGGATGATTTTATCTCAGTGTCTACTTTTATCTCAGTAGGTGTTCCCCAAATTGTGAATGTTAACAAAGTCATTGGTATTGAAGGAATTGTCTATGATGACCTGACTATTGAAATATTTTACTGAACCATTTGAACGCAGTGCGTTCCTTTGAATGTTTAATAACAAGTATTGGTTAAAAAACTGTATATTTTGGCTTTTTACGATATGGATATAAAAGTTGGCAATTTTTTATTTTTTTATAACCATGGTTTGGTTTAGTTTGCATAAAGAAACAAAAATGGATAAAAAAAAGAAAAAAACATGTATTTTTAAACATTTTCATCCACTGATCTTGCGAGTACAAGTGACTGAACAGCACGAATAACACCAGTTGTATTGGCTCTGTGACCACAGATGCAGAAGGCTGGCTACCATTACATTTAGTTCGGCTAGAAATATTCATTGCCTCAGTACTTTTAACAAACGTTTCCTCACAGGTCAATTTTTACTCAGCAGCACGTTCTTTACTGCGGTGCAGTGACCACAAACTTGCCAGATTTACGCTTGTTTCGTAACTTTGAAGGCTTAGGGAAAATATCCAACATTGACTTTTGAATTGTGCTTCATCATTGTTTTGTTCTTAATTGATGTTTCAGCACTTCATATTTTAAGTTGCAAAGGAAATTGCACCCTATTTTTGAAAGCTTAACACCTGCCTTTATTTGATTAACTTGACGCCCAGCCAAGAAAGTTTTTTTTTTTCTTTTTTTTCAGAGAGTTGTACGCACACACTACCTGAATGTTGATTACTGAATGAAGTGTTATTGTTATCTATTGTCATCGGATAAAGGAGTTATGAGCCCCTCCATGTGCTTTCCTAAAATCAGAGAAAGTGTTGCCCCACTTAGATGGTTTCATAAGCCCTGATGTTTGCCCTACACTCCTGTGATCCCAACACTGTTTAGTGTTAAATAAAAATAGGCAAGGCATGTTTATATATACTGCACATTTCATACGCAACTCAATGCAACTTACAAAAAACTCTCGCTCTGCGCGTTCCTCCTCTTCTTGTGCCTGCGCAGTTGTCATGGGGTCCTTGTCATTCTAATCGATGGCATTATGAGCCGTGGTAGTAGTGTTGGTACTGTGGGTACAGGCACAGGGGGAGCATGGGGCATGTGCGAACAACAGCATGGGGTCAAAGCACGAGTGGCTCATTTCCCTGATAGCAAAATGGACTATATTTAATCCAATTAGAGAGCCTTCTTTGAGCCAAGTTGTGTCTCTATAAACGTAGCTCACTTGGTTCACTCTTGCACAGGAATCAACCCATACTCAATGCGTCTTCACATTTGCTTGTATTCAAGGTCGAAGAGATGTAATGTGAATTAATATAATTATGCGCTTGGGCTGCAAAGATTGTACCTACACGGCTCAGAGTGTTATGCCTGGTGCCCCCCTGCAATTGCTTCCACAGTCAGCTCAAGAGATTGTCTTGCATACTCACAATGGGCCCATTTGATCCATATACAACAGAGCAATTTAAGAGAAACAAATACAAACTTCAACGATACAAACTTCACATGCATTCAAGAATGTGTCAAAACTGGTAGGAAGCATCAGGAGCGACGATATTCACTCTCCATCTTCATTCTTTTTTTTCCCCTTCACACTGGATACCTAATACTGAACTGTGCAGCCAATGTCTCACCGTAGTCCTTGAGGATGGTTCATAATCGACAGTAATAGCTAGTACAGTTACATGTTTTTATTTAGCCAGTCTCAATTTGAATAAACCATCATGTACCTCTTTTGTCACATAGCTCTCAGCTCAATGATTCATTCCCAAATCCTCATTAACTTCTATCACTCCCCAACTGTTTAATTCTTCAACGCTAATTCTCCACTTATTCACCGTGACTTGCTGTGTGTCACTATCGTCCCTGGCAGCTGTCGAAAGGCCACAATTATTCTTGGCCTCTCTGGGACACTCAAACACATCAGCTTTATATTTTTTTTTTCTCCGCTTTTCACCAACAGGTGCGACTTTCACAGTGTCGGCTTCTTTGGCAGAGACCGAAAGTGCGGACGACCAGCATGTCCCTCCACAAACCTTAGTCATCAGATCACAGGGAACAGAGTGGACCGCTCACTGCAACGCTTGTGTGAGTTTGCAAAGTTTACGCTCATCAGATCTCTGCACTGACTGAGAAGTTGTATTCCGCTCAGAGGTAGATGGTGATCAACTTTTCGAAGTAACTCTGCTTCTTGGGGTCGTTTTTCATAGTCATTTTTTATCCTACTTAAAAAATAATATTGTGTTTACTTATGTTTTTATCGCGCTTTATTTTACAGCACAGTAGTAGTACCTTAAAGTGTACTAATATGATAGTTTTAGTAATAGAGCAGTATTACCAGGAAATAAGACATGTTATTTCATAATTAAAGGTTTAACCCTAACTCAGGTCCTAATGCAGTGCAAAGGCTGTAAATTACCTGGAACTATTTTTATTGGTGATTTTATGGAAACGGGGCTGTAATTGCTCTTACCACGTTATTACAGTTATGTAAGTAAAGTGTAACTTAAATTTCTTGTATCTTTTTTCAATGTTGCTTTTTTAATCCAAATTTTATGGCGTTTTCTTTGGAAATGTTAAGGCTATCTTAATGTTTTTTCAGTTTTTTCCACTGGATTTAATTTTACATGAGTAATTAGTTGGCACACTAATTATGACTAGTTAAAGGAACATTACGCTTATGTGAGTAAATATTTAGTCTTCTCTGCCCACCTTTAATTCTGCCGAAACATTCAGATGTTTAGTAAACAAAAGGTGAGCTTCGCATGCCAGAGGTAATGTGCCCATTCTCTTCGCCCATAAGGCCATCTTTTCTTTTACTGTTTATTTTTACACCCAGGCGTCAAGGTCTGTGCACTGTTTCTTGAAAGGAAGGAGCTAATCTGTCGCCTAGCAACACCTCCCACTCCTGCATCCAAGCGGCAGCGAGAGGATGTGGAGTAAAAGGGAGAGCTGAGCGAGAAAACGGGGTAAAAAATTGAGGAAATTGTGGAGACAAGACAGAGCTGATAAAACAGTTGTACCGTAGTGCATTGTCCCCCTTACGGATCAGATTTCAGCACGTTTATAATCCAAACACACTCACGTTGCATTCTGCAGCTACGATTAGAACTGCTAAACTATGAACATGTTTAAAGACGTCTGAATGACTAGATTAGTAGCTTTTCTACACAATGAGACCACACTGACACTGGATAATATGTTTGCAGAAGACAATTTATAGAACTTACATAAAGGGGGCCATCATACTACATGTTGTTGCTTTGCTTTAAGTACTGGCAGCAAAGCATTTGTTTACATGTGTAAGATCCTGTTCCAGAGGTTTTATCATGACACCTCACTGCAGAAATAGCATTGTTGTGTCTATCCGATCATTAAGAGCATGTTTAGTATTGATTTATTTTTGGAATCAGTTTTGTTGCTCCTGTTACGTAGCAACATATAACCTGAAATGTTCTGCTGTGCTCCGTACAACTTTCATAGGATTCTCCCAGCACTTTAACATTTGTCTGATTATTCACTCCTCAGTCACCGACAGACGCGGCACCCGATGCCGCATGTTCTTGAATTGTATAAAGTACATTATTGTTTACATACATTTTGCTGCTTTTATGTGTAATTGCTATTTAGTGTCCACAGTGAACGTTCATAGCATCGGAGAAGAGTTTACTGACACTCAACTATCAGCAAACTCTTCAACGTTTGTCACTCTTGTTACATTCTTGTACTCCGCCTTTGTGAGCTGCTGGCCTTGTACCTATCTGCTGCTTTTGAATATGGTGTTTATTTTTAGCTTTCAGGGCAGAGAACAGGGGTACAGAAGTTTTCACTGTTATGTTACTCTTCTGCTCAAGGTCCAGCTTCACAGCTATAGAATCTATACGGATCATATTTTTATACATGATGTATCCGTCCATGTGAGTCTCCATTGTGAATGAGGTGTTTCTGCTCAAGGATTGCTTGTATCGGAGCAGAAAGATGTGCACACAATGATAAAACAACCTTCAGCTGTGAGAAAATATTTATAGCTCTCTTATTTGTATGTACAGTACATCTCCCTTTGTGTATGTTTAATAGTTTTTATCATCCACCATATGCCTTTCTCACCACAGTAACTTGGTGCTGATGCAGGGTTGCTGTGGCAACGTGATGTAGATGTGTTACATCATGAGAGACCTCCTAGCAGCAGAGCTTTCACTGAGGCTCCCTCCTCATTTCTCTCCCCTCCAATTTTTCTTCCCCTAATTTCAGAAACAACCCCCAAATAACGTAGCAGAAACGTTGTATTGAATCAAATATTTGTGTCATGCTTGATGCATTAACAGAGATGGATATCCACCGTTGCACCATGGTCTTTTCTTAGCCTCTTCCCATTACCCATAATGTCTTTGTGGAGTAGCTGCCCAAAATAAACCTCTTTTGACCAAATGTTTGAGGCTCCTGGTCACATGACCGTCATTGCAGAAGATAATCACCTTTAGATCATTTTCTCCCCTGCCTCTCTCCCCTTGAGTTCCCTGATTCATTAATTCAGGGCTCATTCATGAATGGACCAGGTCAATTACTGTCAGCGTCACATAGAAACTGGGCTTCTATCTATAGCGCCACCAAAAATACATCCACATGAACACAGCCTCTAAAAACTGAATGACATAGTTATTACACTGACACATGAAACATGTGGCATTGTAGCAACAGGAACCAGCTGCAGCACCTTAAAATCTCATAGATTGTTGGGATAACCTACAGATAATAACTGAATCATGATGTGTTGCAAGGCAGTTGATTTAAATAGTTTACATATGATTACAAGGGAGTCCAAAAGCAGTAATGAGCTTATTGGTGTTTGAGGTTAGTGATGTTGTTCGCATTGGGTCAGGACTGGTGTGTGTGTTGATGGTTTGATTGTCTCAGTAAAGTAACTGAAATAGGATTTGGTATTAGTGCGGTGTCTTGGTAGAGGCATTAAGTTTAAGTTTTGGTGTCAAGGGTGATATAATATCTTGATAATGTTTTGTTGTTGCTGTGAGTTCCAGCCGCCCCCAAACATGAAGGTGTGGATGTAAAGTTCAATACTGTATGTCCACTCACCAAGACAAAAAATACATTCTCCACATACACTTTGCTGTCTTTAGTTCAGTGTCAGACTGACAGCCTTTATTAACTGTGAAATCTGACCAAACTGATAAAAATAATAAGTTTTAAGTACAAAAGTCCTGGCAGGGGTGCTAAAGCTTATATTTATCCAGTGAGTGTAAAGTCTTTGTGAAAAAGACAGTATTAGATCTGCGCAGCTGATATACTCATCAGTTTTGGGATTGCTCTCTCGGACTTTAAAGGTTTTGGCCACAATGTGATGTGGGTTGTATGTTTTGTTGAAGTACTGTATCTGCATCACTCCTTCCAATTGTAACTTGTGCTGATGTGCTCTGGTGACATACAGCGTTCAGGGCTGAATGTCTTTTCATTATGAGTCCCTATTGCTGCTCTACACCCACACAGCCCTAGCAACATGTTGTCGATTCTTGGCAACCACATTTACGCAATATGTAAAAAAATTGAAGGTGTGGAAGAGTAGGTAACTTATAGGTGTAAAGCCTTATATAAACTGACCAAAAAAGAAACTGCCTGTTAGCTTTTGCTAAAGCCTATGCTACATTACAAACAGTTCAACATGTACCTACCTTCATAATCTGCATGCCATATTTGAGGCTCTCTCTGCTCCACTGGCACTGATGCCACACCGTAAACTCACAGTTACACTGACCCGTACACATGAACAACTGAACCTGGAAATGGCGCAGCCTAAAAGGCTAATTATTACTGGAGCTTACAGGGAAAGGGCTTGTGTTACAGGAGCCATTAGCAGCACATTTACATGGGCAGCCTGGGAGAAATATGTGGGGGTCAAATGTTGACATGTTTGCTCTTTGTTATTTCATTATGAATGTTGCAATGTTCTCTAGCTTCATGGTATTTGGTTTGTTGTTGTATAACTGGCCCCTCGGTTCAGAGCATCTGTTTATTACTGTGTATGTAAATAACTCAAAGAGAGGCCTATTTCCTGCCTCCCACTCTCATTCAAACTTCTTAACCACCCCTCGAGCCTCGCCATATAGTTACCAGCCTGTTTTTGATGTCCCACATATTCCACTAGCCGCTGTTTTGCTTAATGAACTAATCTGAGCTCTCTGGAGGTGTGGGCGGACAAAATGGCACTCTACCTTAGTCTCCCATTCATAAATATAACACCTGAATTGTAGTGTGTTAGAGGGGGAGGCATTGAGAGCTTTTGTAATGCAATGAGGACAGATCAAAAAGAGAGACCTGGGGGACACAATGTTCAAGCAGCACCAGATGAACGCATAATGGTTTGGTGCGCCCTGCCCCTTTGCTCCGCTTCTATTCCGTTGTCCCTCACTGTGGCCTAAAGCACCCTGTTTTAACTAGAAACTAGTCTAGCCTCAGTCAAAACCAAGTTGTTTGACTCCAAGCCGCCTGCCAAAGCTCTCCTCCTACTGCACTGTGTGGGCACTGCCAGGCTCCAACACATGCTCCCTATGTAAACACCCACTCCCTCTCACCACTCTGTGCCCACTGTGTGGCTCCGGCCTTACTCAAGGAAGGCTGTTCTGTAGCCACAGGCCAGGGAACGCAAATCTGAATGAACCAAGGTCTCCCCAGCTCGGCCCCCACCACCGGCGCCCACAGCTGTTATCTCCAGCAGCTTCACTGCTGCTGTCTAGGACATTAGGGGCCTCTGCGTTGCTACCATACATAGCAAACTCAAAACCAACCAGAGGTCCATAGAGGGTGTGTGTTCTTACAAGACAATTAGTACTGTCAAACAACATAGATTAGATAAGAGAGGGACAGTCAGACCGTCCAATCAAAGAAATCTAATCCATGTCCCCTGCAAAAAGATTCCACCCACTCAAACACAGATAAATCTCAAACATGCTGTACTCAATGTCAGATCGCTAAAAAACAAGTCCTTTTTAATAAATAGTTTTATTTCCTCTCATAATCTAGATTTTATGTTTTTAACTGAAACATGGCTAGACAAAAACACTGGTAATGCAGTTTTGATTGAGTGTAGTCCATCTCACTTCAATTTTGTGTCTGAAACACGCCAAAACCAGAGGGGTGGGGGTGTTTGTGCCATATTCAAGGACAATTTACTCCTGCAAAAATTGTCATTTGGGGTTTTTCCATCGTTTGAGTATGTGTCATTCAAAATTGAGATAAAACAATCTTCCATACTTTATATGACTATTTACAAACCACCACAGAACTGTTTTATTGAAGATTTTACTCAATTACTGTCATTTATATGCATTGATTTCGATTGTTTAGTAATTTCAGGTGATTTTAATGTGCATGTGGATGTGACCAACGACAGGCATGCAAAAGAACTCAGTGCTGTCCTTGAAATGTTTGGTTTAACTCAGCACGTGAGTGAGGCGACTCACAACAAAGGCCACACTCTAGATCTAGTTATTACAAAAGGTGTTAATATATCAAATGTGAATGTTGTTAATGTTGCATTATCTGATCATTTTTGTGTCTTCTTTGACCTGTGTGTTACACCTAAACCAGTGGTCGGGCCTGGAGTTATTCAAAGAAGACACATAAATGATACAACACGGACACAGTTTATGGAGATGATCAGATTTGAAAATGCCCCATGTTCTAATGTTGATAATCTGTTGGACTCTTACACATCAAGGGTCTTAAATGTTTTGGATACTATTGCTCCTGTCAAGGCTAAAATGGTTAACAATAGGCAAAAGGCACCTTGGAGAAGTGAAGTTTCGGTCAGGGCACAGAAAAGGGAGTGCCGAAAAGCCGAACGGAAATGGCGCAAGTCAAAGCTCCAGGTTCATTTTGAGGTTTACAAAGAAGTGCTTTGTGTGTTCAACCAGATTTTGCGTGGAGCAAGGGAGAAGTACTTCTCTACAATCATCTCAAACTGCAGAAACAATTCTCGTGTTCTGTTTTCCACAGTAAACAGATTAACTAACCCTCCAGTTTCACTGCCCCTAGAACTAATCTCGACATCTAAGTGTAATGAGTTTGCAATATTTTTCTATGACAAAGTCCAAAGCATTAAAAATGCCATAAATTCCACAACACAAAAAGAAACTCTGCCACCAGATAAACACCTTGAGCTGACACATTTCACACCTGTTACTGACAAAACAATCGAAGAGGTTATCTCTGGTCTGAGTTCATGTACATGCTGCCTTGATGAATTACCCACTAGATTTCTGAAGTCTGTGCTGACCAGCTTGTTACCACAACTTGCTCAGTTAGTTAACATCTCACTCCAGACTGGAGCATTTCCAAAGGCCTTGAAAACAGCAGTCATTAAGCCTCTTCTAAAAAAGAGCAGCCTTGATGCCAAGGTAATGAACAACTACCGGCCCATATCAAACCTGCCATTCTTAGGAAAAGTCCTAGAGAAAGTAGTATATCAGCAGCTCACTTACTTTCTCCTGTCTAACAATGTGTTTGATACTTTCCAGTCAGGCTTTAGGCCCCACCACAGCACTGAGACAGCTCTGATCAAGGTGACAAATGATATCCGCATGAACACCAACGCAGGTAAGGTCTCAGTTTTAGTTCTGCTGGACCTGAGCGCTGCCTTTGACACAGTGGACCACGGGATCTTACTTCACAGGCTAGAAAACTGGGTGGGAATCTCTGGTACTGCTCTAAACTGGTTTAAGTCCTATCTCGAGGACAGGACGTACTTTGTTGAAATTGGCAACTGTGTCTCAGACAAAATTGCCATGACCTGTGGAGTCCCCCAGGGGTCAATCTTGGGACCCCTCTTATTCAACTTGTACATGCTTCCATTGGGTCAGCTAATAAACAGCAACAATGTGTCGTACCACAACTATGCAGATGACACTCAAATCTACGTGTCACTGACGGCTGGTGAACATGGGCCTGTAGATACACTCTGTCACTGCATCCAACAGATCAGTTTGTGGATGCAAAACAACTTTCTCCAACTAAACTCAGACAAAACTGAGATCATTGTTTTTGGCCCACAGGCACAAAGACACAGTGTTATCAGTCACCTTGAGTCTCTCTCTCTAAGACCAAAAAATCAGGTTAGAAATCTAGGAGTGATCATGGACTCAGACCTGAACTTAAACAGCCACATCAAAGCAATAACATCAGCAGCTTTTTACCATCTGAAAAACATTGCTAAGATCAGAGGAATAGTGTCAAAACCAGACTTAGAGAGACTTATCCATGCATTTGTCTCCAGCAGGTTAGACTACTGTAACGGCCTACTCACTGGCCTCTCTAAACGAGCTATCAGACAGCTACAGTACATCCAGAACGCTGCTGCTCGAGTCCTGACAAGAACCAGGAAATATGACCATATTAGTCCAGTGCTCCGGTCTCTGCACTGGCTTCCTGTCACTCAGAGAATAGACTTTAAAACAGCTCTGCTCGTGTACAAGTCTTTTCATGGTTTAGCTCCAAAGTACATCTCTGACATGTTAGAGCCGTATGAACCATCTCGGGCCCTGAGAACTTCAGGGAGGGGCCTCCTGGTGGTTCCCAGAGTCAATAATAAACACGGTGAGGCTGCATTTCAGTTTCATGCAGCTAAAATCTGGAACAGTCTTCACGAGGATGTGAGACAGGCCTCAACTCTGACAATGTTCAAATCCAGGCTGAAAACAGTTCTTTTTACCAATGCATATGACTGAAAGTATTTTATCTGCACTCTCGCCTTTTACTGTAATTGATAAATTTTATGTTGATGTTTTTATTGATTCTACTTGTTTTCAACTGTGAAGCACTTTGAATTGCCTTGTGTATGAATTGTGCTCTACAAATAAACTTGCCTTGCCTTGCCTTGCCTTGCCTTGCCATTTCAGATACACTATAGAGAAGGTGTTCGTTTATTATTTACAATTATTGATAACGCATTGATAAGCATCCGTAGCCACAGTTGTCATGGATTTTTACGAAATAATATCTTTCCTTTATGCTATTAAATCATAGCCTATTCACAAGTGCTTTAGTTTTAGTCCATCAGTTAAAGTGACATTTTGTTAATCCATTTAAGGACATTTTGAATATACCACATTATTCTTTCGGTAAATGGGTAGCTGTGTGGTGAGTTAAGCGTTTACCATGGAGCTGGATGACACTTGTTTGGGTAAGACACCTCATCTCAGCGAACAAAGCAGCCACTTAAAGATGGTGTAAAAAATAGATCTCTGAACAACCACGCTAAATAAATACCCAGCATGTTTGCGTTCGCTCTCTGTTGTCCGGGCCTCATTGATGACTATTGCTTTAACCGCGATTTGTGCTGTTACATTTGCTCAAAGTGGACAAAGTTGCCATCAAAGTTTCATCCCACAGCTGCATAAAGGGGAAACAGCAGCAACTGTAAGCTCACTTAGCAGCTCTGAGGTTGTGGCATCTCATACTCAGACTGGTTCAGGAGAGAACAGCTGTAGTGTCTGCTGCCCCCTGGTGGCCATTCACCGCGTCTTCGATTACGTAAAACCAGTTTCAAAGTGTGAGTCATCACCCCCCCTCAGTGAAGGAAGATGGGAGGTTGTGTGGGATGGGGCGGAGCGAAGAAAAAAATATAGCCCCTGGAAGAAGGGCTTTCCCCACTCTCTTCTCTCCCCCATCTGTATCTTAAGGTTTTTTTCCCCTGGTTTTGTGGATTCAGGCTCAGTGGACATAATTCTATAAATAGAAACCCAGCAGAGTCTCTATCAATCAGGTTTTGGCTGCAGTTAAAGTCAGAAGTGGGAAAACAGAAGCTGCCCCAAAGCACATAAGCTACATTTTCACAGTATGACATACCGAAATGCAAGAGCAAATGAGACAAAGAATGAAAAGTGTAGTATTTATTAAAGTTCCAATTACAAACAAAAATACGAAGTAAAACACAATGAGAGATGCGCGGGACAGCAGTGACGGTGTACATGACAAGTGTGGAGGTCGTGAGGTCTGATATAAGTGGTTACTGAATCAGGTGTGTCAACAGGAAACAGAGCTGAAGGATTTCAAAATGACAAACAAGGCAGAGCAGAAGATGAGGATGTAAACTGGTGAAACAGATGATTGTGGTGACGCCGGCGTGAATCATTTCACCTGAAGGCAGCAGAAAAATGCCACGCACTTTCATTTACTCTCACCCACAGCTGAAGTGAGCAGCTACAGGATCCCCTCTAATCTACAATGGCCACATAGCTCTTATATCGATGTGATGAATTGTAGACATTTTGTGCTGAGGAAGGACAAGCAGATTAAACACAAAGTCTGGCGGAGCTAAAAAGTATTTGGTGTTGCTTTATGTATGTAAGACACTACACAATCATTGTACACTGTACCTAGTTCAATATTCAACTTGAGGGTTACAGTTTGAAGTTACAATTTAAACATCACAGTGACTGGTTCGACCGCTTTAAAAACCTGCTTTTTGAGTTTTGATTGTTGTTTACTTCTTTAAAAGGTGTATGGGCCAACGTAGATGGACAGTCTCAAGGCTGAGCTGCTTTGGTAGCTGCCCTGGTAGCTGAGCAGTGGGTTTACTGACACCATCTCCAGATCTAGCGTGTACTCCCGAGGCCCAGAGACTGCGCGGGCCAAAACAAGCATGGCACTGATGTTATTTATTTGCTGCAAAATGACAAGAATATCAGTGAGTGTCTGTTACAGATTAATGAGATGGATGAAATAAGTTTCAGTGACAGAGCATCAGGGGTCTCAAGCTTTTTTCACCAGGAAAGCTGACTTTATATAATGACAATGATGGAACTACTCAAACTGTGGAATATGTATTTTTGTATTCAGTTTTTACTATTACGGACACAGGCTCATTCTAGAAACTAATCATTCTGAGCTTAGGCCGTTTACATGGGAGACAGCAGCCACCTAGTGGCAAGGCTGACACATCAGCCCATAGAAAGTTCATATTGTTTTCCTTTACATTTACCCAAGCAAAAACATGGGCAAATGGTTGGTATAAATATGGTGTCACATCTTAAAGTAAGCATTTATTTTTAGTTTAGTATCTGCTTTTGCATATAATACTCTTTATCTCAACAATTACCCTTTAACACAATTATTTTTATTTTTATTTTTATTTTTATTTTTATTTTTATTTTTATTTTTATTTTTATTTTTATTTTTATTTTTATTAATTTAACATTATTGGTTGCTAGAAACGCGCCTCTGTACACCTATGTAGGTATTCCATTAAAATCCTGTTTTCAGCTAAAATAAGCATTCATGGCATTAACAATAGACTGTATTTGTGATTAATTTACTGTTATCCTCATGGAAAAAGGCAGGGCTTGTCTTTAAAAAATAAAGACATTTTAAGTTACCACAAACGTTTCAATCGTAGTGTATATACAGTATACAGAAACAAAAGAAAAACACACAAAAAAAACCTCACAAATATATAAACTAAAAGATAGTAGCGTTTAACAACAAAAATGTCACACAGCGAGATGCATGTATATTTTTGCCCACTGGGGGATATCCAAAAGAAGATGTTGTTTTTGGGAGGGGGTGACATTTTTTTTTATCTTTGTTGCTTTATTTGTCTTTACAATTGTGTGTAAAGTGCAAAAATAAAAAATGTATCACAAAAAAATAAAAAGATGGGACAGAGTCCTAGATGGCTGTGAAGTACAACCAACAGAGGCCACTCGAGTACCTTTGTTAACTGGATACATCCACAGTTGGTTAATCAGGTCATTGGTTTCATAAAGGCTTTGGGAGGCTACTTTATTAAGGGTGCAGAGTTACTGGTAAAAGCTCCTGAGCTAAACGTTGGAGACCCCTTCTGGATACACAGTGTATATGATTTGATCTATGTATAACTTGTGTAATGGTTTCCTTACCCTAATGTAGAAATCACCATTTTCATCTCCAGAGCGAATACGGAAAGTGTTGTAGGCGCCAGGAGACACACTGGTGGCCTGGATTTGGAAGATGTCTGATGGGACGGTGCGCTCTGAGGTGATGCTCATGTAGCGGTGAACAATGGAGAATGGTAAGTCTCTGCAGGCAGGTTTGGTGACAGGGCACACACAACGGCTGCACAGAAACAGTAGAGAACTGTGTTTTCTAATGGGTCATTACACAAACGGCACTTCATAAATTAACCAGCAGATGGAGCAGTATGACTGAAACATTTAGCCCTCAAATACTGTATTGCTTCTCTCCTTTTTTTCCAGCATCCTTAATGAGGAAATATGTTTACACCTACCAATACACTTGTTTTTCCCTTTATCAGTTTAAATAGTGAAATGTTTTGCTTTGGTGGGTGTCACTCACTTCTCAGACACTTGGACGTAGGGATCTTGGCAGCGGTTTGTGTCGACACACTGATACCGTCCATGTATGTTCACACAGGTCTGTGTGTCAGTGCATTGATGCTCACCTGTTTCACATTCATTTACGTCTGTGGAAAAATGTAGATACATAGACTTGAGACAGATCGTCCGAAGAGGGTTATGTTTCACAGAGACACAGGTGCTTACCTTGGCAAAGTCTGGTGCCTAGCAGCTGGTATCCTTCCGGGCACTGGCAGGAGAACTTCCCAGGTTCATTGACGCACTGGTACTGGCACAAGTAACTTGAATAACTGCACTCATCAATATCTGCAAATAAACCATTTGCAATTATTATTTACTTGGAAACACAGTCCTATAGCAGCATAGTTTCTACCATTGCAAGCAAAACCATCCGGTCCCAGCTCGTAGCCCTGGTCACAGCGACAGAGAAAGGTGCCATACGTGTTGTAACACCTCTGTGAGCAGGGGGCACCCATGTCACACTCATTCACATCTGTAAATTGAAGAGGAAAAAAAGCACTCATGGGTGATACTGATGCACACTTTGTCTCTTGATAAAGTTAAAGGTCTAGTTAATTGTTTTCTTGAGTATGGGCATAGTACCATGTCAGTTACTATAATCTGTTCCATTGAATGAACAGAACATAGTAAATGAGACACTTAAGAATGATGTAGCCAATAATTGGAACAGAGTAAGTGTAGCCTGCAAAAATATGCTGGGTCATTTTCTACTCAGAATACATTTTTGCCAAATGTGGGGTTAAACTCAGCCATTGAGTGTGGGAGCCTCATAATGATGTGGGATGTGGTCAGACTGACCGATGCAGGAGCGGTTGTTTCCTGCCAGCTGGAAGCCAGGTTCACACTGACAGGAGAAGGAGCCGGGCACATTAACGCAGCGGTGCTGGCAGTACCTGTACCTGCACTCATCGATGTCTACGGGAGAAAGACTTCAGTTTACTAAACTCCAACAACAACATTCGCAGTTACTAAATCGGGCCGTCTGCAAGACCAATAAACTCACCAATACATTCAGTGCCAACTTTGCGGTAACCTTCAGGACACTGGCAGGTGAAGGCACCTAGCGTGTTGATGCACTGCTGACTGGGCTGGCAGTCATGTTCATCTCTCTCACATTCATCGACATCTGTCCAAAGACACAGAAGCTTTGAGGAATAATCACTTTGTGAGCAAAGCATCATCTGGTTTGGTTGAGAAGACAAGACACGCTTGTCCCCATTTGACTTGATGAGAAGAAACACAAAGATGACAAATCATATGAACGCCCCAAAACACAGCAGCTGCCCTTGTGTGAAATCTTTCAGATTCTTCCAGTCTGACTGTGTGTCTACCCCCTGTGAACACTCACTCACACCTACAAACTTGGCAGCATGCTTCCCCCAGACCCAACACCTGCCACATGTCCCTCACAGTAAAATCACACTTACGACGACATCAGCAGGACTTCTCGTGGCTCGTCCTATGGCCACCTGTTACCTTTGCCCCTCGGGGAGACGAAAGACACTCACCAACGCAGCTGTCGCCCTGCGGTTCGTACCCCAGAGGGCAGGGGTTGAAGGCCTCTGTGGGTGTGATGGGAGGTTCTGGGGCAGGGATGACAGAGGCAGAGCGTGGCAGGCACAGATACCCTCCATAGTGGTTAAAGCATTTCATCTCCCCTTTGCAGGCATCGGGAATGGTCTCACACTCATTAATGTCTGCCAGATAAAAATATGTTACGGTCAATACTTAAGACAGTCTCGGCATTTTAAAGTCTTTACCTTTGCAGTGTTCAGTCTGAGGGTCCCAGTGATAGCCATCTGTGCATTCCTATGGAGAGAATAAGAGTGTGAGAACCGTGTGGAAAGTTGCTGTGAGCCAAGGAGTTGCAAAATATGTTCATAAGACATAATAAATTCCTGTTGGCACAGCATGAAAAACAACACTAGCTCACTGAGGGGTTTGTTGTTCATGTAGCAACGCGGAGCCAAAGTGAACTGGAGCCTGTGCAAGCTTAAGTGAATGTGGCGTTCTCAACTACTCTCCTTTGGCCAAAATGTCACTGTGAACAGATGTATTTTAAGGCCAATGTTTGGAAAAAAGGAGTTACGATCATTTAAAAGAAAATATACTGCTGCAACCTGCATGGAAAATTAAATGAACGACTGAAAGAAACATGGAATTAAAACTAAAATTACCCCCTGCTATAACTCTCAAAGGCTGGAAAAGGCTGTGGAAATATGGGTGAGATGACGACGAGGAGGACACAAGTGAGGAATAATTTAAAGGTAGCGTATGCAGGAATTTAAATGAATATTTCATAACCATCACCCATCCATGTCCCCAGAGGTAAATCAAATCAAATATTGACTTCACTGATAACAATTGTAATGTTGATTTATTCACTTAATACCCCACCTTCAACTCCAAACATTAACAGCAAGTTAAAATGATAAACAGGTAATATTATCATAAGAGAAAGAAAGACATTAGAGAAGAGTCATCCATCCTTACCGTGTAGGTGTCACTTTCTGTGGGCGGCTGTGAAATAGCACTGTGGAGGAGCACGGACACACATACGCACAACGCCAACACACACACACTCTGCATATTAATGTGCTAATTGATGGGTGATAAAAAGGAGCAGACGACACACAAACATGCAGCTCCGACGGCCTGCAGCCCTTCACAGACAAGAGGCAGCACGTGAGGTCCACCGCTGCCAAGTGGGGAACCTGTCCGAGTGAGAAAAAATGAAGAAAAGAGTCAGAAATGTAGGCTTATCTTTGTGTAATGCCTGAACTGCGTGTCAGTCAATTGTTTAACAATATGGAGACATGACATCTGACACTGAGAAACACTGGCTGTTGGATTTGATTCACTGTTTATCAACCAAACTGCGGCCATGATTTGAGAATGATGAGCTCTATCCTTTCAGCCCAAAAAAAAACAAAGGGTGTGATTTCTTAGAAATGTTTGTTACTAACTGCTGCTATTGCTACTAGAAAACTTTGAAACAACAACAGGACTGAAGCATCTACCTACACCAGAAACAAGATTTAAATCATCTTGCCTCAGTCAATGAGTTTTCTGAAAACTAAAACTAGCGTTTTATGAACAAATACAACAATAGATACCGGTGCAGATACACAGTGAAACCAAGTGTAGTGTAAGTTTGCACAAAGTAGAGCAGTTGGAAACTGTAAATTGTAAGTTATAGTGTGTACGTGCGTGGAGACACGCTGGTACGCCACACACCACTTTTGTGGCACGGCTTATTGTTTTACTGCATGTTTAGACAAACAAAAGGCCACAGGGTTACGTGGACACTCTAAACATACTAACTGGATGACTTCACCAGCCATTTGTGATCCTCAAGCTGCAAAAAGAAATAAAGCATGTCCAGTGACCAGTGAAACGTACCAGCATGCAACCAGACAGCCACAAGTGTGACCCCGTGGATTGGTTCAGTAGTCCTTTCAGCCAGAAACAATGTGACTCAAAACCTCAAAAAGAAAAATGAGGATCAGTCAGAGTCTAGTCTCTGACTGGCCATTGGATGTGGACCGGGTGTTGGCCTGGTCCCAGTGCAGACTAAAGAAGGGTGGACTTCTGGAATGCCCCGCGGTGAGGATGTGGGTGCTGTTGTCAAGATGGGATACCCTGCCACCACTGTGGTTCCCAGACTTATGGGAAACCCCCATAGTTCTCAGAGAACAAATGCAGCCAAGTCTGCTGTTTATTCTCACCACTACCTCCTGTGCTGGAGGGGTCACTGAAATAGCTCAAGTTTTGAAATCAAAGCATCATCCTGGAGAACTGTTCCAACACCTGTTAGTCATACCGTTTATGCTTCATTTTGATACAAAACCCCTGCTGAACAGTGAACATTTACTGTAAATTAACACTTCCATGACTGACATGTCTGACACCTTGTCTTGTAGTGAAACTTGTTCTGATTGGTTATTACAAGTGACCTATAGCACCTGTGCCGTTATTGGTGAACTCGTTCCATTCCCTTCGCTCTGTAAACATGCTCCGAAGTGCTCAGAGGTGCTGAAGTGCACCGGATGGACTTTCCTCCATCTTTAGACTGACTCATTGGCGGCCTGTAGGATGTTGACATCTGTGTTTGTAGTTGGTTATAGTGAGCTTACTGCGCTATTGCTAAGTAGCATGTTCTTGTTTAACCATTCAGCATGACTGTTGTTTGCGTACGTGTCATACTAGAGAGTAACTTGAGACATGAAATTATGACTGTGAGTGTGTTCAAATGAAATATACTTGTTTTGCAATATACAGTTTGAGTCATTGACCCTCTTCCTGTCTACCCCATTACAGTTCCTGAAATACCATCAAAAGCAGACTGTAGGCCACATTAGCAGCTCATCCCAACATTCAAACATATCAGTGCAGCTGTAGCATGTTAGGTGAGCATCTTACCTCCTCTACAGCAATCATGATCTGACATTTTTACATGCGAAAGTAAGGTTCTTCACAGTAAATAAATAAACACTGAACTCACAGATTTGCCGTCAGGGCGAGCTGTATCTCACTGGCCTATCCGTGCTGGTCGTAGCTGGGACTGACCGGCAGAACTGGTGTCCAGAAGTGCTCCCTGAACTCCTGCCTGTTGGCCCTGAGAGAGTGAGTGGGGAGCAGGACAGCTGGAGCAGCTGAACACATGCAAAGGGAGGGAGGACCAACGAGCAGGAGACAGACATGGAGAGAGAGGGACGGCCCATTCTGCCCCCCCTGCCCCCCTGCACTGCCATCCTCCACTCTCCAAACCCCCTTGGCCTGACCCCCCAGGATGCAAATTCCTGGTCTGCGGCCCAAATACCACAATTCCGAATCTGTCCAAATCGCGGAACAACAGCTCTCAGATTCAGGCACAGGGCTCTGCCACATGCACCCCCCGTCCTGTTACCCAATGCCCCCTCCTCTGGTCCCACAACACACCTGGTTCCATTTAAACTAAACCTCTGCAAAACCCCAAAGCTCTCCCTCCCTTTACCACTTACCCCCCATCTATCTATACAGCCCAAATCACTCCCTTTTTTCCATAAAGCAACTAAAGCCCTTGCTCACCATCTGACAAGCAGAGTATTTTTAGCTGCAAAGAAAGAAGTCAATGGAATGTAGACAAAAATACAGTAGATAAAAAGGTAAAACTTAACAAAGAATCTTGGTGTAAAAATCATATAAAAAACCTGCATTATAATGTTGACCAATTTCCCGGTTCATCCTCTTTGTATGACTAGTGCATTATGTCATTTCCTTCTGTTTACGGACCATTGTTTTGCAAAAAGTTTGAGATATTTCATCATTTCCTTTTTACAAAATGTCCAACATCTATTTACGAAGTGTTGCCAAGAGTTTACCGCAATCGTAATTTGTATGCATGTTTACGTTTGCCGTCTGTGGGAGTAATTGACGTAATGCATTTTGTTGCTGCCCACTGTGTGGGGGTCCATGTAAATCTTTACACAACCCCCAACAGTTTATCTGTTCTCTGTCTGGGTGGTGGAGAGATGACAGCTGACATTACATGGCTTGTTGTTAAAAATCGCATTGTTAAAATCTTCCCAGGTTTGGCCAGCTTTATCCCCCAGTTTCTGTCGCCTTTGACCAAACTTAACAATTAACCATTGAACTAGTTTTATTACACATTTGTGACAACATCTGTAGTTCTGTAATTGTAATAATGACACTTCTAAACACACAAACTGGATCTATTCCATCATTTAATTGCCATGTTTAAAAAATATCGTCATTATAATATGAATACAGTTATAGACAACACTCATGTAAATCTGATATTATTTACAAATAAATGCAAAAAAACAAAACAAATAAACCTAAACAGTGGCAAAATGAAAGCGGACCGGAGAGGAAAACTGTCGGGAAGCACAGGGGAGTTCATCAAATCTCAGTCATGATACATTTTGAAGATACAGCTTTTCACGACACCCATGTAACGGTCCCAAACATTCTGGTGTCTGTTGGGTAGAAAGACAGTAAACAGGGTAAATTAAGAAAAACAATGCTGTATTTTGAAAACTAGTATTGTACATGTGGGTGATGACTAAAAGAGTGAGGCCCTCTCTCTCTGGCAAGTGATTGACAGCCGATTTCTTTCTATGAATATCTCTTTGTTAAGTGTCAAATGGTGGCAGCCTGTGTAAACCCGTAACTACATTCCTGAGAGCTTGCAAGAGAAACAAGGTGACTACAGTTTAAGAAATAGGGCAAAATAGTGTGACACCCACTGGCAGCAATGGGGCGCCAATATTAGAGGTTAAATATAGCAACTACGAGTGAGGCAGCAATTACAGGCAGCCAAAGAATATATGTTTCTGTCATCATCAGCGTGTCTTTAAAGTTTCTATGGTCTGTATTTTTAGCTCTGGATATCGCAGGCGTCTAGCCAGGCACCATATTTCAACTGATAAGCTACACACAGAACTTACTTGAATGTATCCAGTATGTGTGCAGAGTTGGTGTAGTGCGTTAGGAAGAGTCTCATGTCAGCAGCTGTCCACCGGTCTGAACGGCAGGGCTCTATAAACTGAGGGAGTAACAAACGATGTGGAGCAATTCTAATGACTAGTTATGTTACTCATGACAGTCAAACCACACCTTTTCCACAAGGTCGATGAAGAAGTCTCTCACATCTTTTGTGTTGGTCAGTTTCGCAGCAATGTTGACAAGACCTCTGGAAAGGTTCTACAAAAGGACGTAAAACAGTTAAGCACGGTGAGCGTGAATTAATGACAGAGCAGAGCACTTTCCTTACTTTGAAAGTAGCCTCCATCTCATTGTATGCCTTTGTCTTTCCCCGTAAAGCTGTACAAACAAGACTAAACATAAAAATATAGCAGTAAGGGTTAGATTTGTGTGAATAATCCTTATATTGAGTGTAAATATTCAGGACCTCTTGTGTTGATCCAGTAGGTCTTTGTCAGTTATCAATATTTTTAGCTCTTTTAGCTCTTGTAGAAATTCTTTATCAAGATCAACATCCATATCTTCCACCATGTTATCTGTAACAAAACGTTTGTATCAGGAAAAATTGACCGATTCACCCAGTTTATCTTATGTAAAACAGTCTAAATGACATGAAAATGTGGGCCTCTAGTGGTCATTTACAAGAAATGCGCTGTACTCTCAATACATAATATTTTTCCCAAGAACATAAAACAAATTTGTTGTGTGGGGGGGAAAAGCTATTACAGGTATTTAACAATAAATCTGGTTATTTCCGTATGTAGCATTGATTATTATTGCAATTTTATATTACTAACTTAAAAGTGGTGACATAATAGTAAATACTAAAGAAACATGCTCACCGACAGCACCCACAGTCCAATTGTTGATCAGCTGCCCAGCACAAAAGGCAAAATCTTGGAAAGTTAGATACAGCAACTTTCTTTTCCCCGTCTCAAAACGATTGTTGGCAAAGAAAACAATGGCAGCATAATCTCTGAACAAAAACACGTATTTCATTATTCTACACACTCTTTTTGAAGATAACATTTATGTGTGCATATTCTTCAGCATTAAAAGATATTTGAGCTTTACCTGGCTAACTTGTCTGACAAAATAAAATGCTGCCTGATGTTTTCCACTAGGGGTCCTTTTAGTTCCTCCACCACTTTGAAAACCCTCTTGAAGTTGTCAAACTATAATTGAGCACAACAACATAATATAAATACAGTTTATCATTCCTGATAGTTCAAAAATAAACCTTTTTGTCAGGCAGGCTCTAGTTTGATCAAATATGACTGTGCTCACCTGTCTTCTGCAGCTTTTGAGTGTCACACCAGTTTTGCTACTAATATCATCCAAGTCCTTCTTGGTTCCTTTGGAAAGTTTCTTTCCCAGCACCTCACGAACAAATGCATCATCAAAGGCATAATATCTGGAGAAAACAAAGAAGACATACAGTACATGCAGCGGTTAACGCTTGTGCCTCACAGCTAGAAGGTCCCAGGTTCAATCCCCGGCCAGAGGAGCCTGTCTGTTTGGAGTTTGCATGTTCTCTCCCACCACTAAAAACATGCACAGTAGACCAGAATGAAAGAGAGTGTGAGCGGTTGGCGGTGGTCGGTGGTGGCTACTACAATAGAAGCTTACCACAACTGATGTGAATGAATAAAGACTACAGTGTCGTGCTTTGAGAAACTTGGTACCTCTGGCTTGAGAAGCGCAAAAGTAAGCCATCATTGCAAATAATTCTGTCCAGCATTTAAGTTTCATGCAGTAGCAGCAGTACCTTTCTATAAGCATTGCTTGTCTATGAGGAGGAATCTGAAAAAGCAGCTGATTGGCGAGTTTGGCAGGACTGTGCAAAAGACGTTCACACATCTGAAAGGTCCTGTACTGATCCATTGTGTCACTGTGAAGCACATCAGCAGTGGCCTCACACTCCTCTAGCACACCCCCCTCCATGCGCACCCTCACAGCATCATTCACTGTAAGACACAACACAAGCAAAACATATGATGACAATGAGGTCAAGACTACAATTCATCTGATTTTAGACAGTGAGACTTTTGAGAGTAAGCATAGCTGACTTGAAGGCATTTTTAACACACATTCAAATCGAGTCTAATTGAATATTTTGGTTTATCAGCTTGATGAAGCTGAAGAACCTGGCAATGATTATGCTGTACCGTCCTGCCATTACCTGTGTAACCATCTAACCAGAGCTGATAGACCTCTTCGTCCATAATAGTGGTGTTGCCCACAAAAACATCCAGCTCCACAGCCATCTAAAGACGTAAAACATTCAGTTAGCCGTTGTAAAGCCATTATAAATGCACAAACTTCACCACCAGGTCATACCTTTAAGTAGTTCACAGGCTGCTGGGGAACAGATCAAACGACAAGCCCGGACTCAAACTTTGTAGACCTACAATTTGATTTTCATAGTTTATTGAGCCGCTTTGTAGCTCCTGTGATCGCTAACTGCAGTGCTAGCGAGTTTAAAGCGGTTATACTGAGATTGTTCGTGAATACTGCCCAGTAGTTAAGCTAGAAATTAGATGACGCTGCCGTTCGTTAGAATAGACTTAGCTTTCTTAAAAGAAACCCCTCAACAAGCGCAATGTCAACATTGAGCAGTATAATATCATATCAACGTCAACAACAGCCGACGCTCAGGACATACTTCCGGTTTCGCTTACGTCACAGGAAAGTACTGCACTCACGTGAATGAGATTTTTTAACAAGACTTTTCTTCATAGGGCTTATGACATTAACCATTGTTGCCCGGAATAAACTCATTTTCTCTTTTGTATAATAATAATAATAATAACAATAACAATGATAATAATAATAATAATAATAATAATAATAATAATAATAATAATAATAATAATAATAATAATAATAATAATAATAAATAATTGTTTAATCCATTACACTTGACAATTGAAAAATGAAAAAAAAAGATTGATTGTTTGATTTTAGTGTTACCATGTTTTAATGTGAGTATGTCTTTGCAAAAAATAGAATTATACACCCAAAGTCAAATGTTGTTTTTTTAAAGTAAAGACTGTAGGTTCTAGAGTTAGATAAAGCTGATCTGACTCACTGCGCCCTTGGCATGTCCAAAATTCATAAATAACAACAATAAAATCTGGGTAGAGGAAAAGTGCTGTTAAAAAACTCTTTAGTGAGTAAAAGACATTACAAAAATACACCAAAATTTGTGGCATAAACAAATCAGAACTAAAAAAGAGTATTTAATTTCAATGAGCGATGTTCAAATGTTTGAAATCTTATGTTTTACTGTGATTACCTGGTTTCTCAAATTTAATTTCTTTGTCTTGAGGAGTCCAAACCTTTCTCATTGAGGGCCGCATATTGAAGTGTGCGTAGCGGAATTTTAACCCTAGTCCCACACCTTTATTTAGGTTTGGAGCCTTAAAACCATCTCATTTCCACAATAGTTTGTTTAGAGGTTATAATTGTATAATTATGAAACTTGGCCTGAGGGCCGCATTTGGCCCCCGGGCCCTATTTTGGTCACCCCTGATCTAGAGCTTATTTTCCCCTCCACAATTTGTGACATATGGCTTCACAGTGAACTACATAGAGAAGGCAACGTGTCATACTTATGAGCAATTGAACCACTTGGCTCCTTGCCTGGTCTTGCTATATCCTCGTACTCATCTCGTACAGAGGGTCTGGATCTTCACAATTGAAACCTCTCTATGTTATCTTTATTTGGTAGAAAATAACATGCATAATTCAGCATTTGTTAAAGTGGTGTATTAGGTGAAAGAGTATTATATTTCCTTCTTTGTTTTCTCCCTCTGGCTGAGTCAGCCTTGACCATTTGTGGGCGTTCCCAGAGAGTCATCTGTATCTTACACTGGCAAGACACAGTATGTAGCTGCCGTGAGGCAGACTGGGAAGCAAAACTATGCCATCGGTTGTTCCAATCATTAATCAATCATACACACGCACACACAGACACACCACATAGGTAAACTGCCTTGCTCAAGGACAAGGTGACAATATGTATATAGTTTAGAGGTGGATTCAAACTGCTTCTGTGGTTCATTGCTCTAACTCTTGACTCACCTGCTAATCCCATGTCTCCCATACTGGAAGGCCAGCTCCGACCTTGCTTCGCTTTGATTGGGGGTTCTCAAGGTAGTATGGCAGAAAATACCATGTTGAGAACCATTGTGGACCAACTCTACAATCAATAAATGCACTGTTTGAAATAGAGCCACCACAACTGTGTCTGTGGTCCTATTTGTGGTTATGATCTGTAGAACCACTGTTAAGTTTGAGCTCTCCCTTGTTCACATCAAATCTTTTTTCTCCTAGAGTAGTCAGATTAAACCCCTCAGCTAAACCCCTCTGCCTGCAATCTCCAACAAATTTTAAACAATGGAGATAAATAATTTCAGGCGCCCTCAGTTTGGGGACAGAAAGCAGTCTTTAAGGGTACATTGGCATTATTCAAAAGGAAAATCCACAATCATTAAATAAATGACATTACACCAAAACAGCACTTTACTTTTCAATCAAAAATGTGAAACCAACAAATTCTTGCAGTGTTTTTTGTTGAATTCATAGCTGCACTCTGTCTGACCTCATGTGACATACAGATCAGACTCTATCCACGGCCTGCACTTGGCCGTTAACACCCTGCATTGTTGTGGCCTCAGTGTAACAATGAAGTTGGGACACGGGGCGGAAGGATGTGGCTGAATGCCTCAGCAGAAAAGCATGGAAAAAGCTGCCGTCACACTTTCCGCTGCTGCCCATGGCTCAACCAGTGGGAAGCCTATTTCTGTTAACATTTGCCCTAATAGGTATGATAGAAAGGGGCTGCGTTCGTTCACCTTTTTAGTTCAAACTTGAATGGTTAAGTCAGTAACAGAGAGCTCATTGGATGTCATGCCATGTGATTTTCTCCAATGAGGCACATCATATAGTTTAAGTGCGCTAGAGTCCTGACTGCGCATCATCCCTGTCAGTTAGCAAATCTATTATTTGGATGGTGACCAGACCACGCTAGAAAGCGGATGTGTCATAGCACAAACTCACTTCAAATCAAACGTGGACATTTTACTACCTCTGTAACTTCCTCATCATTTAATAAAATAAAATGTGTAGCGTTATTGTGCTTGGGGAACCTGGTCGCACCGCCCTATAAGTTATTATTTATGTATGATATTAGGTTCCTCGGTATGTTTATGAAAACCTACTCTGTATTAGGCCGATATAATATACTGAAACGAGTTATGCTTTTATGTTGTATGACTAGGGGAGCGGTGCGTTTCCGTCTCTCAGCAGCTTTACGCACACACTCCGCGCTGGGTTCAGAGCTGAGAAAGTGGCGGAGGCGGACATTGTTGTGGTGCTCCGGTCAGTGGCGATGAGCAGCGATGAGGAGCGTGTAGAGCCCTGAATTACGCTTCCCTTCGTTTTGCTTGGACTCGCTGAATGGAAAGACGTAATTGTTGCTGTTGTTTTTTTATTCAACCAAGCGAGCGCGATGTCAGCTGCGTAAAAAAAAACAACATCTGCAGGCTGCGCGCTCGGGCTGCTGGATTAAACCTTGGTGGATTCAGCGGGCCTTTCTATATCGTGCAGAAAAGCCATTAGGATAGACCACTGTGACGAGGTAAAATCAGGGCAGTCACATCCTCAGAGGCCTTTTCAACGGAGTGCGCTTCTTTACGAGCATGCACAATTGACATGAATGGGGTCTGCGGCGCGTTATCCTCCCCGAATTAATCAGGGATTTATTTTGTGCGCATCAGGTTTGATTTGCCACGACGGACGGAACTCGGATGATCACACGTTTTTTGCATCGATTTCGCCTGGCAGTGAGCGATACGGGGACTGTGGCGTCTGGAAAACACGACATGGCAAAAAGGATGAGCCCGATGGTTGTGGTCTCCGCTCCGTTCTCGTAGGGTTAGATGAAGAGTCGGCGCGTCGCATTTATTCTCAGGGACAAGTCAGTTCATATATCCCAAAATGAGCAGCGAAGGCGAGGTGTTGAATAGGGAGCTGTCAAAGGTGTCCGACGAAGACTTGCTGTCCTGCTCCAAAGAAGAACTGGTGAACCGTCTCCGCAAAGAGGAGACGGAGAAGATTTCAGCTTTGATTCAGCGAGGAAGACTAATAAAAGAAGTGAATAAACAACTGCAGGGACACCTTCTTGAAATCAGGGAACTAAAAGTCATCAATCAACGCCTGCAGGAGGAAAATGTAGAGCTGAGAGACCTGTGCTGCTTCCTTGACGACGATAGACTAAAAGTGAAAAAGCTGGCCCGTGAATGGCAGCTGTTTGGGCACCATGCTGCCAAGGTGATGCGAGAGGATCTAGGGGGCTACTTGAAGAAGCTTGCTGATTTGGAACGCTTGCAAGACGGGCTGGTAAAGGAGAACTTGGATCTCAAGGAGCTGTGCCTGGTGCTTGAGGAGGAGTGTGTCAGCCGGAGTGACTCTAGCCCCGGGGGATCGACAGAGCTTAACCTGCCCTGCATGGTGGCCCGAGACCTGGGGGACGGCAGCTCCAGCACGGGCAGTGTCGGAAGCCCCGACCAGCTCCACCTGGTGTGCTCTCCCGATGACTGAGGGCATGTTACACCCAGGACCAACTCAACAATAATGTGATGGACTGAACAGACTTATGGTGCAAAGGCATAAGGGTTTTCTGAATGCTGCTCAATCGGAGTGCCACTGTTTTAAATCGTCGCCACAGACATATTCAGGACTTTCCTAGGACATTTTGCAGTTGATAATGTATCTTAAATTTTCAGTGTTTTATAAATGTGTTTTTACACTTTGCTGATTTATTCCTTTTCAGTGGTATAACGGCGAAATCTGAAATGGGACCAAATAAGTGGGTCACATTCATTTGTCTCTGCATTGGGCTAACCTACTACTAGAACCTTGTTATTGCACTGGACTATGGCACGGATCTTTAACTTGTAAATCTGAAGATCTTTTCAATCCAGTTTTGAGCCATATTTATTCTATTTATTCTACTGAAAAACAATAGCAGTGGTCAGTTGTGGTAAAATGCTTTTGTTAGATTCCCATTAATGTGTAATATTTATGCACTCACATCCTCAGGACAGGAGTGGAGTGTTATGTGTGCATGATGATCACAGCCTCTGGGTCCTTTCAGGTTTACTGTGGTTGCTTGGTGTGAAATTTAACTGGACCTGACTGATGTCTTTGGACCTTTTTTCACATTTAAAAAGTCCACCAAGCACTTTTTTTAATTTAAAGTAAAATATTAAATGAAGGCGAGATAGTTTACAGTTTCTCTGGCCTCTGTTGTTTGGCGTTCATGTTTCAGACTGACTTCTTCTTCGACTGTTGTGGATGCTTATTTACACTGCTAAGTCTACAACCACCGACAATTTCTGTTCTTGCATTACCTGTGTAACTCCAAGATTACTTTGACCTACATGTGTTCTAATTTAACTATAGTATTAAATTGATTTTATATTAAGTCATAGCTGCACATCAGTTTTAAAAGATCTGTTTTGTTAGTTGTTTCTGGGCTATACTGATAGTCCCATAGAGCTTTACAAATACAGTGGACATATGATACCTTGTCATGTGTATTTCTTGTATCAAACACAAAGTACGACACAATTAGCAATTACACTTCATTTGAGAATGACATCAGTTTGAGGAGATATCCAACCACCTTCTAAAAACAGGATTTGTTTTAGTAAAATGGTAAATCTACTCGGCCCAGTGAGGCAACTTGTGATATTGGGCTATACAAAACCATTAAACTTAAACTTAAACTAGTGTTTCCCAGCCGGGGGAACTCGGGTTTTGCGAGCGCTTATTGGGGGCAATTGGTATTATTTCTGTTTAAAAAAAAGAAACTGAGGGGTATTTCAATGTTATTTTCAATGTTTCAAATTTGATGAAATGATGTTTTGCAGTAAACGGTAAGAGTATTTGAACATACCACATTACTAAATAATTATGAATTTGCATTTGGTTGATCTCTTTCTAAATAAACTCCTCAAGGTAGGGTTTACTCAGAGTAAAAATAAAAGACTCAAGTGGTACAAGATAAAAAAGGCTGGGAACCATTCAGCTCAGTCGCTTTGAATAAATCTAATTCAAACAAAACACATTTTCAAACAAGTTTGATCCATTTCCATGTTTATTTTAACTAAATAGTACTGTTGTGATAAAGATGCATAGGCACTGCCTAACAAGCATTTTGAGTACCAGAAAAGGCATTATCAAAAATATATTACACTCTAAATAAATATTTATAAGTCATTCATCACCTACGGTCCAGCCTTAGTGGTCAGTCACTCTCACAGATAACTGTTGGTCTCTTAAAAAAAACAAAATAGCTAAAGTCGGGTTTTCTCAGTAACAATATAAAGTCACAGTTATCATAGGTAGTGTTACTCAGTAATGTGCCTCTGATAACCACATATTTTTAAATGCATTTTTTTGTCCCTTAAATTCATCATCAAACCTATTGAGCATGCAGTATCATCATCTAATCTCCTCAAACACATACAAAAGTCAATATTTTATATAAAAGTTATAAATATTAAATCTTTAGAGTGTAACAAAGAAAGCTACAGACACAGAACTTTCTAAAGAGTTGAAATGAGTTACTGTGAAACATATTGAAATGCTTTTGCAACAAAAGTATTCCACAAAATACATTATTAAAAAAACTAACCATTAGTGTTGTCAGTAATGCTAAAACATGCCATCATATTGGTCAAAGGGTGAGAATAGTTGGAGAGTGCAGCGATTGATCCGACTGGTCACCACTGCTGCTGCTGCGGCGATGAGCAATTCCACATGGCTGAGCAGCTTGAGTTTGATGGACGTGCCCATGATGTGATGCACCATGGGAGGAGCTGGGGGCACTGCTATCTAAAACGCTGGCTGGATAGGTGAAAACCATGCCATATGTGATAGGAGTGAGAGAAGGTGTAGATATCAGGACTGGGGTGTGGAGAGACTCTGACTCAGAAGCCACAGTAGCTGCTGCTGCAGATGCCATGGGTTTAGGTGGGATGGTTATCTTTGGTTTGGGTTTGGGTTTCTCTATCTTTGCTATCAGCTTTGAAGAGGGCCCAGGTCTACTTTCATCCGCGGGCTCCAGCTTGATGCCCTCCAAAGTGGCAAGTGATGGGTGGGGCTCAGAATCAGAATCAGAATCCTCTATTTTGCAGATTGGACGGTGAGCCTCCAGAACCAGCTCAAGCTTATCTTTTTCCTTCTGCAAGTCGGCAATTTCCTTTTGTAAACGTGACTTTTCATCCTCCAGCTCGTCGGTCTCCTATTGATCAAAGAATAATACACATTTTATAAATGGCAGGGAGATATTACATTTCAGAATGTAGATATTGTTACTGTGTTTCTCACATTTTGCAAGGTGTCGGTCAGTTCCCGGCGGCGGTTGCGGCATTTTGCAGCTGCCAACTTATTCCTTTCTCTTCTTATTTTGCGTCTCTCCATCTCTTCATGAGACAACTGAAAAGCAGATACAACATTTACCCCACTGGGAAAGGTTTGCATTACTGTACTTGTTGGCCAAATCGCAACTCAAAAACCCATAATGGAGAAATTCTACCACCAAGTGTTTCCTTTTAGTCATGACAATCTTGGCCACTGGTTTCTTTATCAAGTAATAGTGGTGCTTTTGAGGCTAATTTGGAGCAGGCAGTGAATGGTTAAAAACTGTCTCTGATCCAGCATTTCCCGCCCGTTCTGGTTGATGAGTCACACTGGGACCCCAGCAGTGACTCAGGTGTGAGTCATCTGCTATGACTTGCCCTGGTGAATCACATGACACTCCATTTCCGGTGCCATGAAATTACAAGAAAGTAACCCAGGAAATGTGTCAATGTGTCTGAGGAAACGATTATGAAATCTATCAAGCGTGTAAGCAAAAGCATGATGTTCTGATTTTTACTCATCATAAGTATACACATAAGCCTATGTAGTGATGTATTCTCTCTAAATTATAATTGTTAATTGTAATAAACCTGTTGTTACACAGTGTACATGAAATCAAGTTAATTTAATATTATAGTATTTAGTATTAATATTATAATATAGTATCGTCTAATTGCCATTATTCCTCAGTCTTAAGCCTATATAACTATGCCAATTGTAGATTTTTTTTCCTTACATGCTCATCATTCCTACGCCTCGTGGATGTGGTGGTGTTTGCTGCTGCTCTTATGACCCCTGGTCTCAAATGGTGGGACTGAGATGATCCATGTCCCAGACTCCGCAAGCCAGAGAGAGATGGGTACGGAGGCACAGGAGAGCGTGAAGGTCCTGGTGGATGCATCAGGGAGGGCTGGACCAGCCACTGAAGGTTCTCATTAGTAGTAATGGCATTCAGGCTTGGAACAAACTGACTGCTGCCAGCCATTGTGAATTTCTATTCAACAGAAAAATACATGTTTATGGGTTTGAGATTGGCTGCAGTTAAACTTGGCACAGTAAAAATCCTAAACAAGACTTATCATAGGCCTACATAGTTGACTAACAAGTTTGTCCTTTTATTAAAACTTTAGCTACATTGTAATTTGTACATATTCAAGTAAAACGATTCTATTGAGGACACCTTTATGGGTTCCGCATAATATGGTAATTATAACGATTATCATAGGCTCCTCATTCTCCTACCTGCTCCTGTGTAGTAGCAAGTGATCCAGAGCTGCTGCTGTACACTGGGTCTCCTCTCCCTTGATTCCCAAAGTTTCGATACATCCTTTCTGTTTAAAGTAAAAATTAGATCCAGGTGATTTAAGTTTCACGTCAGCTGTAATTAGTTCCAACTAAATTCTTGTGTGTCAATTCAAACTTCGGGCAAGCCCACCTTATTGCGGTAACTCGGTCGAGTCCAAAAAGCTTCTTGTTGCGGGGGAACAAGGAAGAAAAGTATCAGTTCCTTTATCCGAAAAGGTCTTAAGACACACTAAAACTATGATCACAATATCTTCACGTCTTTCGCCATGTCCTTAAAATCCGGCGTCTGGAAATGATTGTACAGTTGTAAACTCTTAAAGCGCGACTCCACTTGTTGCCACGCCCCTCCGCTGTTACGGGAAATACTGTCGTCTGGAATCTCTCACGAACTTCACCACGTGCTGTGACGTCATTGACCATATTTGGTGAAAGTTTCCTCTTGAGAGCAGCGCGAGGGATTCCTCAATCAGTCAAATAACCCCTCATGTGAAACTGCCTTGTTAGCCGAGTTTAATATCTAGAAGTTGCGAATGTGGAGGCCTTTTTCTTCATCGATTCATCAACTAAAAAGTATTCAGTAGTTTTTGTTCCACCAGTAAACAAACATGTAAACAAACAGACCTGTAACGAGCATAGGATATAACTGGCAGATATATAATTGTAGTCTATAGTAGGATATTTGATGGAGGGAGTCTAAACCACTGAGCCGGACCATGCTGTCCTGTGGTTTTGGCACGCTCCTGTTTCTCTACACCACATCAATGTGCATGCTTGTGGCACTGAGTGTGGGAATGAGTCAGGACACAGCCAATTATTTTACCAACACTTTCTACAGTTTTACTTCAGTAGTAAACACTCAGAAATGTGATGAGTCCATAAGCATTAGTCTTAGTCTACCACAGCAGCTGCTGACCTTAGTCCGTTGGGACAGAGTTACTGGTAAAAGCTGTTCTCCAGTTTGTTGCTGTAACAACTGTTCAAATTAAGTCATTGTTAAAGTCTTCATTTTGTGCTAATAACTAGTGTAATATTCATGTTAATGTTAAAAATAAACAGTGTAAGTTTACAATGACAAAAGAAACAACTGAAACACCCAGCAGCCTTGTTGCTCACTTCATTCTCTGCTATCACGTTTCAGATTACTACAACACACTCTGTAATAAGAACGGCACACATGGGATGTGTTCTTTTGTGGCGTACAGTACTTGATAGTATCATAGAAGAAATGTGGGATAAAGGTGAGCGTCACGCATGACTACAGCTCCAGGAATGCAGTGATGGCACAATTCTATCAACCATGTTACACCATGAACATATGTGTGACACATTTCAGTTTGTGGATTAATTTACACAATCAGAGTAAGGCAAGGCAAGTTTATTTGTGTGGCACATTTCATGTACATGACACTCAATGTGCCTCACAGTAACACCAAACACTGTAAAAATACAATAAAAAGCATTAAAAACACATTAAAAAGCATTAAAAACACAATAAGTAACTGTTTCATTTGCCTAATGCAGTACAATATGTAGGATTAAGGTGTGTGTGAATGATTTTTAAACTCAGGAACTGAGACTGTGAGGTATTAAATATTGCATTCCTTTTGTACTCATCATCACATGCTGATGTGATTATTAAGAAATGCATCAGAATCACTTTTGTTTTCTTTTGCTTCAGGTCACATTACCAGATCAATGATACAATTGTGCAATATAGAAAGTAGAGGCTGACATTTGAACAACAGTCACTGCACACATTTTTGATCAAGGCTACTATGGTTAAAATATACCTTTGCTCTGCCCGATCCCGGAGTGAATGAATAATTCAATGTAAAGCTTGTTTGAGTGTCCAGAAAAGAGCTATATGAAATCAATGCATTATTGTTATAATTATTATAATTATTATCATAGTAATAATAATAATAATAATAATAATAATAATAATAATAATAATAATAATTATTATTATTATTATTATTATTATTATTATTATTATTATTATTATTATTATAAATCAGCCCATCAGATTTGGTCTGTTTTATAAGTTTGTAACATGGATATTAAAGTTGTATTATTAGTGTTACTTATTAATGGTGTAATGGTAATATGATGATGAGTTTTTGAAATAGCGGTCTATGGTCTGTGAGCGCGTTTGCCTTTTGTTGTATCTGCTGAAATAATGTAAGTTTTCTTTTCCTGCTCCCTTCAGGTCAAGCCCCAGAGCGCTGAGCTGCCACGCAGGCACAGAGCTGCACGTGCACAGGCGGAGACCAATCCCTGCGAGGGGGCGGGGCTTGTCTCTGTAGCCACGAAGCTATTTTCCGATGTTTGGTGTTAGCTGCGTTGGTAAGTTTAATCCATCCGTTTTTAATTGTATTAAAACTGTGCAACACCTTTGTAGCGTCAGTTGTTTCATATCACATAACATAACATAATTCAACTCAATAGTAGAAGCTTAACTTGGTTTGAGGGGGAAACACATCTCTTGTCTAGCTAAAGTTGTTCAGGCTAATCGAGTATGTAATGTAATGCAAACGACCCCGAGATTGGATCAAGTTTGAGATAATTTCCCAGTTAGATCGACAACATTGGATAACGATGATTTTTTTTTGGTTTTGCTATGAGTTTTGTCGGAACTGGACAAATAATGGACGGGGTGTTGCTTCATTTGCTAACGTGTCATTTCGTTTCAGCTAAACCAGGACAGAATCACGATGGATTTGCCACATCATGGATACAGATCAAGTAAGATTGTTTATTTATTGTGTTAATTATGTAGTAGCAAAGTTACTTACTGCTTATCAATCAGTCTTCTGTGGATTAAGATTGTGTGTGGTAGTGGCAGCTGCACCACAAATATCATTTTATTACTTAACTCTTGAGGTTCATTTTTGTGCTCCCTGCTTTTATAATAGAGTTCGGGAATGTCCACAGTTACCATGGAGATCCGCCATCTTTGCAGCTGTTAGCATACATTTCCATAGACTAACATTAGCTAAAACAGTATAAAAAGTGGAGAAAAAAACAGTGGAACAACTCCGTTAGCTTCTGAGTTACTGCTGGTAAATACATCTAACACACTGTGGTGTCCAAGTGTTTTAATGTGAACAATAACTCCAGTATTTTAACTTTTAAAATCTCCATTAGTTTACAACTGCTGCTAATCCCATAATGCTTAGCGATATGACGTCACATTCCCGAACTCTATGTGAATATACATCATCCTGTGTTCAGTAACTTGCTAGCTAAAGGAATACACTATCCTTCTGACTAAAAAACCTATTATGTTTAAAGTTGTGTTGTTTTTTTATTGCATTTTGTAGCCAAACAGAGGACGCGAGGGGGGGGCCCTTCTTCAGACTCTGTTCTGTTTGATGACACCAGCTCCACTGCACCGATGAACAGTCAAGGATACTATACCCCTGCGTACACCCCTTCAGCTGACATGCAAGGAGGCTCTGGCGTGAACAACCTATTTGATGACCCAATGGCCAATGCTGCAATGATGTATGGCTCATCTTTAGCAAACCAAGGGAAGGATATGGTAAACAAAGAGGTGAGGGGTGTTAATAAAGCGCTACAAATCAATGTTTTTTTTTTATACTGATTGTATAAAGTAGTTGTTCTCTAACTCGGTAAGTTATTTGCTTTTTCTAGACTAAACTGACGCTGTTATCTAAACTGTGGTTTCACTGTAAAATACGATTGATACATGCCTTGATGACTCAAAGCCAGGGTGATGCATTAGGGAGATAGAATTTGAATCTCTGACTCAGCGTATTGCCTCAGGTCTGCGATTCATTAATTTCACTTGCCTTTCAGATAAGTCGATTCATGTCTCTGAACAAGCTGAAGTATTTCTTTGCTGTTGACACCAAATACGTGCTAAAGAAGCTCCTGATCCTCATGTTTCCTTACACACATCAGGTATATTTCATTTGTTTACTATGAACTGAACGTTTAACTGTCATCTTTGTACTGCTCACTACTGTTTTATGGGTATTTGTATAAGCTTAAGTTTCTACAATATCCTGTCTCTCTCCTCCCTTTTATTCTTTCTAGGACTGGGAAGTCAGATACCACCGGGACAGCCCTTTAACTCCTAGGCAGGATGTCAATGCACCTGATCTCTATATACCAAGTAAGTAAAATAAAACAGGCTTTCTGCAGTGCATTATAATTCATTAAACAAATTGGGTTAGTGCCTTGAATAACATCATGCGCTACATTTAATTACAACAGTAAATAAATAAATTGAAACTGTCTGCGCTTACAATGGTCAAAACTATTTTATTACGTAGAAAAAACAGCCATTGGGCCTTTAAATGTGTCTTTCTGCTGCCTGCATAAACCCTTTATAATGTATTACATGTACAGTATAGCAGTTGTATGTTTAATTTACTAATCCCTGTTGTAAATGTTCTTTCAGCAATGGCTTTCATCACATATATTTTACTTGCTGGAATGGCCTTGGGAATTCAGAAAAGGTTTTTATCTGTCCTTGTAGTGCATTCATGCCTTGATCAAAGTGACAAAGGGGCTGAGTCTGTTTTATTGTTTTCTAGGTTTAGTCCTGAAGTCCTTGGTTTGTGTGCCAGCACTGCCCTCGTGTGGGTCATCATTGAGGTTTTGGTGATGCTGTTGAGCTTGTATCTACTTACAGTCCACAGTGATCTGTCAACCTTTGATCTCGTGGCATACAGTGGATACAAGTATGTAGGGTAAGTTTACTTGTGTCAACCTAAAACCTGGTCTACCAACATAATGTCATCAAAATGTCTATCCAAATTGTAGAAGAAGTTGGAATGACTGAAAATGCTTTGTATTTATTCATCTATTTGGTGTGTATTTTTGCCCCAGGATGATCTTCACGGTGCTGTGTGGTTTACTCTTTGGTAGTGACGGTTATTATGTGGCCCTGTTATGGTCCTCTTGCTCCCTTATGTTCTTTATAGTAAGTCAACTCATTTCACATGTGTTGTATGTGTACTACTGATAATCATACAGTAAACCGTAATTGCTACTATGGAATCCATGAAAGTTTTTGTTTGTTTGTTTTTTGTATAGGTTCGGTCTTTGAAGATAAAAATAATTCCCTCCACTGACTCTATGGGTACGGGAGGCGCCAAACCACAACTTCGCCTCTATATTACTGTTGCCACTGCTGTTTTTCAACCAATAATTATTTATTGGTTAACGTCTCACTTAGTCAGGTGACTGAGGAGCCCAAATATTTGATCTGAGATGTGTTTGTACCGCCAGTTATATATTATGTAGAAGTGAAATGCTTTTTTTTGGCTGATTGTACATACGTTTGCTACAATTTTCTATGAGTGTTATGTATTATGGTATGACTGAAAGTCTAAATGTGCCACTCCCTTTTTCCACCAAAGGCTTGTGTTTTCTTATTTCACTTTAGTTTTTCCTGTATTTGGCTTGATTATGTTTGTATTAATTCGCCAAATGAAAATAAACTGCTCACTTCGTTATTACTGTAAATGTTTTTATTCAAAGATATAAGTAATTTGGTTGGACAGGCGTGTCAGTGGTTAAGACCATAGACCAGGGGTAGGCAAGTTTTCTTCTTTTAGGCCAAAGTAAAGCACCATTTTCTACAAATGCCAGCATTGTCTGTACATGATTATGGCCATACCGTTAAACGATATCAGTCAGGTTTAGGTTAGGTTCTACTGATCTCTAAAGCAGGCATGAAAAAAAAAACAAGCTTTGATGCCATTGGTCCAGGGACAATATTAAAGGAAGTGTCTTTGTTGTTTCAGCTCAAAGCAAATTATTTGCTTTTCCATTTTTTGCTATTTGTTCAATTTCTTGCCCAATGTTTGGCCCATTTCACCCAATCTTTCCCAATTTTTTTTCTTGTTTTTTCCTTCTTACTCCATCCATCCATTTTCTTCCGCTTTATCCGGGGCCGGGTCGGAGGTAGCAGTCTCAGCAGAGATGCCCAGACTTCCCGATCCACGCACACCTCCTCCAGCTGTTTTGGGGGGACCCCGAGGCGACACCAGGCCAGCTCGGAGACATAGTCCCACCACCGTGTCCTGGGCCTTCCGCGAGGCCTACTCCCAATAGGACATGTCTGGCGACCAGGAGGCATCTGAAACAGATGCCCGAGCCTCCTCAGCTGGCTCCTTTCGACGTGAAGGAGCATCGACTCTACTCCGAGCTCCTCCCGGGTAACTGAGCTCCTTACCCGATCTCCGTTCTGGAGTTCCTTCTTACTAATTTTCCCAAAATGATTCCCTATTTTTGCCCCTTTTTTCCCCCCAAAACTATTTTTACACGATTTCCCCTTATTTTTAGCCACATATTTCCCCCCAAATTTCACACATTTCCTGTCATTGGAGATGAACCCGATATTGTAAATGTGCAGATCTTCCACACATAATTGTTCTGTTTCTGGTGCCAGACGACACATATTTTATTATAGATATCGGATAAAGCATCGTTCAGATATTGAACGGTACTCCGCCCAATACGTGACCTAATTGGGTGTTTTGTTTAGAAATGTTGAAAGTATTTTGCACATTTTTAGAGTATTCAAACAGGCATTTGAGCTGAGTGTGCGCGCGCCTCTGTGAACGCGCGACTCCCAGCGTCTGTCGTGTTTCCATGGAGACAGAGGGCAACAGAACCTCTGCTGAGAAAGGACCGCGCGGTATTTTACTCCAGAAATCATATGAGACTTGGTAACTTCACAAAAGCTGTCTCCAAAAGAGTTGGGACTTCTGTGTATGCGTTCTTTGCCACCAGGTAAGTGAAGACTTCATAGATTCACCTCAACAGTATTGATTTCCTTACCTGCAGGAGAAAAGGCGGCTAAATGAAACTTTATATTATTCCGCCATTAGCTAACTTGCCTCGGAAAGCCACGCGGGACTGTTTCCGACTGTTTATTGACTTTAGTTTGCGCAAATGTACTCCCCCTTCACACCCCCAGTGCATTTGTAGTGGCTTGCATTTAAAGCCTCTTATTTCAGACTTCATTGAAGAGCCTTGGGTGCACCTGTCTCTTCACTGTTTATTTGACACATCGTGGTATGTGCTGCATAACTAACTAGACTTTGGACGCATTTTCTAGGACGGGCGTCGCTAACATTTAACTCGTTTAAACCATGTTTAAACGGAGTTAAAGTTAAAGCTTGAGGGCTTAAAGACATACTCCTTTCAAGTCATTTTTCAGTGATGGATAATATCCATTTTAAAATACATCTGCTGCTGAGAGCCACAGACACTGGTGTTCAATTTATGCCCATAAGCCGGATATGCCCCAGTCGTCACAAGTCATTCAAATTGGTGCAAAAGAGGTTTTTTGTGGTCCTTTCTGCCACTCATATACATTCAGATTAGGAACGTAAGATTTAAAAGGCTTTTTTTTATTATTATTTTTCTATACTCTGCAGTAATCCTGAGGAACTGAGGTATTTGGCATCAGGGCCAAAATTATACATTATTTTATTATTATACTAAACATGACTATCTTTGTGTTTTTGCTGTTTTTTGCAGATCTACAAATTGATCAGAGGAAAGGTTTACTCTTTTGTTCTAAGATGGAGTTTGACACTCATTCACTGCCATCTTCCTCTCCATATCCCACCTCTCTTACAGGGCCTTTCTCATCCTCACCACAGCACACCGGCACCAATGACCGGCTTTCACTGCCGCTGTCTCCTATCTCTTTCCCCCTTTCCCCAAACTCGCTTTCACCAGCAACTGCAGAGTCTACTTACTCTTCATCCCCACTTGATTACTCCTCTACTCAGGTCATTGATGGACAAACTATATCAAGTGTGAGCTCAACAAACATTTCAGACCAAGATGACCTCACTTGTCTCAGTTGGCTGCATCAGAGGTGCAATCTTTTACCGCTTCAGCCTCTTCACAAAGTAACACCACTGCCCCAACTTGAGTCATCTGTGTCCACTTGCTCCACATCCTCTGCCTCATCCAAGCCACCCTATTCTTTTAGCAGTCTAATCTTTATGGCCATTGAAGACTCACCTGGCAAAAAGCTACCTGTAAAGGATATTTATGAATGGATTGTAAGAAATTTCCCATACTACAAAACTGCCACTGGGGGGTGGAGAAACTCAGTCCGTCACAATCTGTCACTGAGTAAAAGCTTTCGCCGCATTCAGAGGGACAAGAGTCAGGTGAGTGTATCCAAACACAGTTTACTTTATTTAAAGGGGGGGTATTATGCAAAATCGACTTTTTCAAGCTCATGTTATTATGTCATTCCCTCATTAAAAACATGCCTGAAGTGTTGCCTTGGCACATTCACGTATTTTTGAGTAATCTGTAAAAACTCTGATGGCGGCCATTTTAGGGATAGGTTTCCCTGAGTCCTCCTAGGAACGCCCCCACCTCCTGGAGACGCCTCCGAGCTTTCGTCGCCAGCCGAGTAACCAACCACTGCTCCTCAGCAGAACCCCCTCCCCACTGATGCCACAGACAGAGTGTGGAGGGGGCGTGTCGGAAAGGGTCAGAGGTTCTTAAAGAGACAGAGGCCTATTTCAAGACATTCACTACAGCCATTTTGAGAGAGCAATTTTATACAAGGCAGTTATTCTAATTTACTGCATTTACAGACCAACAGAAGGTTTTGTCATCATTGTGGTGTTATATAGACTGGTTCTATGTGATTGAAAAAAGCATAATACCCCCTCTTTAATGAATCTTTCTCATCTAAGGTAACAAGCATTATGCTGTGCTTTGGTTGTAATCACTTTTTTATTCTTTGACGTCTGTTTGTATTTTAGTCTGTTGGAAAAGGTTCTCTCTGGTGTGTTTGCCCTGAGTACCGACCAGCACTTCTTGAGGTTTTAAGAAAAACCCATAGTTACCACAGCAATAACAGTAACTTGATAAAGAAGCCTGAGTTGTAAGTACTGTACGAACACTGAAATATTATGAGAACCGTTTGAAATATTCAAGCATCAGTATCTAATGACTTTAATTTAATACGGTTAATATAATAATAATAATTATGTTTTAGGTTTGAAGAGAGCGGTTATGATTGTCTTCCTATTTGTGATAGTGTGGAAATTACAGGTCAGTAAAATCATGTCTCTTGATCAGCACAGTATTTTGGTCAAGCACAAATTTCAACATTGTAACAGCCTTTCTTGACATGTTCATTACCTGACACCATTTCCCTGCTTTCCCAGCATGCAACATTGTAAATGTGTTGGTGTTCTGTTGGCATAGGAACAACCTTTTATAACCTAGACAACGCCACAAATGCTAAGCCAGTCTTCCCTTCTTTGTACTCTCTTTTCATTTCTGTGCTTGTCTTAGCATGAAGGAGTGCTCTTTTGTGTTCATCATTTTTGTTCACATTTGCAGATTCACTTTCAAATAGTCTTCTCCTGCCCAACCCCCAAACCTTGAGCTCTGAAAATTCAACTTTTGCCGAAAACCAAACTTGCCATTTAACCCCGGATCACGAGGAGCTGGTCACCATGGAGGATGTGTGTGAGGAGATGGAGAAGGACCCTTTGTCAGATAGTGGCTACATTGAGTTGCACTACTACCACACTCAGGAGTACCTGGTGCTGCCCGGGGACCATCAGCTGGACCTGGAGACTGTGGAGATTCTGCAGCTTGATGCTGAGGCTCAAGAGGCCGCTGGATCACTGTTGGACCTGGCTGGTGGGGGATATTAGAATGAGTCGCACGTACAGTAGGAGTACCATGGTGTTTCGTAGTTTAGTTAAATCACCTACTTCCTTGTGAGAAACAGTCACTGCCCCATGGTGTATGTATCAAAAAATATAAGACATAATGAAACAGTGTGATTTGTATTCAGGCACTTAAAATGCAGTTTTAACGATAACTTGATCTGTCTAATGTTATATTTACCTTAAACCATACAAATGTGTCTGAGTTGTACATATTTAACATGAAAGTATTTCTGAATTTCAAACAAAACTGTTAGTTTACCTCAGGGCTAATGCTTTTTTGTACAAAGTAAACTAATTTAATACATCGTTTGCTGAGATTTAGTGGCCTCAGTTGTAAGAAAGGATTTCATTTTGTTTATATATATATATATGTATCAGTTTAAATTGTTACCACTTACTGTATTTGAGTAGAATTATGGTTTATTTTAGCCAGGAAACTGCTAAGATATTTCACCAAGTGCTCTGTTTCCAGAGATGTGTGTGTAATTCACTGCCATTGATTGTGTAAGTACATTTTACAGGAAAAAGATATATTTTTAAAATAACAATAAACCATTTTTATTCTTGTTGTGAACTCAAATGTATAGTATGTATGGACGGTTCTTGTTTTTCTTGTTTTTCTTGCTTTCGTGAGGGAGGGTGTTTCCACCACATTCACCATGTGCTGCTCGGAGGGCGAACACGCTCATCTGTGTCGCCTGTGTACCATAGATATAATATACTGTGTACTCACGGTGTACTCACTGTACTCACGGTGTACACCTGGTGTACTCACGGTGTACACCTGGTGTACTCACGGTGTACACCTGGTGTACTCACGGTGTACTCCTGGTGTACACACGGTGTACTCGCAGTGTGTACTCATGGTGTACTCGCGGTGTACACATTGTGTACTCACGGTGTACACATTGTGTACTCACGGTGTACACCTGGTGTACTCCTGGTGTACTCATGGTACTCCTACTGTACGTGCGATCTGAGTGCTGTACTGCACTGGTGCGGTCTTTTGCACTGGTCTGGTGAATACTGTTGATTTGTTTATGCAAAATCCGTCTAGTTCCGTGTTTGTGGTGCCGTGTTTAAACTACAACTCCCGGTGTACCTGCGCAGTGTAGTTTGACTGGGAACCGCCCAGAGTAAATGGAGCAACAGGATATCCTGACTGAACTCCGATTCCCATCAGGCACTGCTCTTGCAAAACACGGAAATAGTTTCTTCGTGGAAAAAAGTTCTCATGGTCGCGTTTATGCCAACTACACAGTAAAAAGTTGGCGTTTTGAGTTGTTCTCGACTTTGTTGGAGTCATCAGAGAAGACTTAAGGTAACAATCACGTTAGCATTGAAGCTAGCTAGCGTCAGTTTGTAACGTTTCACCGCGATAGTTTTATAGTTTGGACGTTTTTATTTTAGTTTGTATCGATTTGTACCTGTTTTGTTCTACGGTGCCTTTTTACCTTTGCTTATTCGAGCAGCGGATTCGTGTTATTTATGTGTTATACACTGCGTTGCTGTTGTAAGCTGTTAAAGCTCAAGTGTTTTACGTATATGTTTTATGTTGATGCACTTTTGCATTGCAAGAGCAGTTCAGGTGCGGTGAAATATTTTAAATATTTGTTATTCTAGAGAAATGCCACGCCTCTGGGAGTTGGGCTTGATATAACAGAAAGACGAGTTTGGGTGCCTACTACAGCAATTTAGTGAAGGCACCTCCCTGTCTTACTCATAATGGGTGTCATCCTCATCACACATTTTAGTGAGACTAATGGGTTCAAACCATGTCCCAAATGTTATGTCTGGAGGCAAAGCAACGTGATGTGCACAAGAGCTCTCACATCCAATCTTAACAGCCTGGCTTTGTTTTGTGCCAAGTCACAGCACATGACTTGTTAAGACAGCTTACAAGTAGTTTACATTATCGTGAAAGGAACAGTAAAGCAAACAACATTAGACTCCATGTTTACTGTGGTGATGTGATGTTTCTGTGGACAGTGACCAGTGATTTTTGCAGGGACCACTACAACTGAAGTATGGTGGGCAGAGGCAAACCAGTTCAGATTGTCACTGTGAGTAAGGAGGATCACTCCTTCGGTTTGGACATCGAGGCTTTATCTAAGGTTTTACTGGCCCCTGAAGTCCGAGACAAACATGTGGTGGTGGTGTCTGTGGCTGGAGCGTTCCGAAAGGGAAAGAGCTTCCTACTTGACTTTATGCTTCGTTACATGAACAGAAAGGTGAGCCTTGTAACCTGATACTTCATTCTCAGACTCCAGACAGTATGTTACTGCATCTGACTGTATACATTAAATAGTCAGACACACAATGGTCAATTTTGAAATACACACAACACACTGACATTGCACAAACAACACACTCACACAAGTGTCCAATTGTTGATCAATGTTTTGCCTCAATTTTAACTTTGTTTACACAAATGTTTATTATTACAGACATGACAATAACATGTCAGATTATTTGTGTAAAACCTTTTGCTCTGAATCTGTGTTCTTTCTAGGGTGATGAGAACTGGCTGGGTAACGAGGATGAGCCTCTGACAGGGTTTTCATGGAGGGGAGGCTCTGAGCCAGAGACAACTGGTATCCAGCTGTGGAGTGAGGTGTTCCTTGTCCAAAAACACGATGGCACTGAGGTAAAACTGTTGTTGTTGTTTTTGCTGGAGACTTCTTCATCTAATTGTAGTCTTAACTAAATCACGATATTCTCTCCTGTAGTTCGCAGTCGTGCTTATGGACACCCAGGGTGCTTTTGATTACCAGTCCACCGTAAAGGACTGTGCCACCATCTTTGCACTCAGCACTATGACCAGCTCAGTACAGGTGACTTTCGCTGTTCCTGTAATGATCATTTTTACCCTCATCAATGCTGACCCCAATCTTCTTTCCAGATCTACAATCTGTCACAGAACATACAAGAGGATGACCTACAACAGTTACAGGTTTGTTATTGGCTTTCATTATGTATTTTACTCTCTAAAATGTAAAACTGCTTATAGAGCGTTTGTAACATAAGTTGTTCTTAGATTAATGCAATGGAAAGAAATAATTTGGGCATAGTTTGTAATTGTTTTAATTTTGTGTCACAGCTTTTTACAGAATATGGTCGTCTCGCCATGGATGAGATCTTTCTGAAACCCTTTCAGGTGATTCAAATTAATTTATCAAGGGGGAGGGAATTGTACTTTTATTTGTGGCATAACACTTTTTTTTTTTGTAGTCTTTGATGTTTCTCATCAGGGATTGGAGTTTTCCCTATGAATACACTTATGGCTTCAAAGGAGGCAGTGATTTCCTGGATAAGCGGCTGCAGGTACCAATTATTGTTTAGTAAAAATGAAATGTATTGAGTTTATGCCTGTTAGGCTAATGCTGTGCTGTGAATACTTGCTATACTTTATGCTGTGTTTTATCTTCAAAGGTCAAAGAGGCCCAGCATGAAGAGCTTCAGACAGTGAGAGAGCACATATATTCCTGCTTTACCAACATCTCCTGCTTTTTGCTGCCGCACCCTGGATTAAAGGTTGCCACAAATCCATCTTTCCAAGGACAGCTCAGTGGTAATAATGACTTGAGATAAGACTGTTTCTGTTTATGCAGTGTGATGCTTTAAACAGCTACTCAGCAACAAAGTGCTCCTCCTTCTTTTTCTTTTTTCTTTCAGAAGTGGGACCAGACTTTCGACAGCAGCTGAAGGATCTTATTCCAACTCTTCTGCATCCAGACAATCTGGCTGAAAAGGAAATCAATGGGAATAAAGTCACCTGCATGGGTTTGGTTGAGTTTTTTAAGGTAACGTCATTCATTTGTTAACTTGTTTCCTTTTTGTTTACTTTGTTTTAATATTTTATTGTGTATTTTCAGGCGTACATCAAGATTTACCAGGGAGAGGATCTGCCGCAACCAAAGACTATGCTGATGGTGCTTTATAGGAATAAACTTAAATGAAAACCTTTTCCAGCAATGTCTATTTTAATGCATGTGTACATTTCTCCACAGGCGACTGCAGAAGCAAACAACCTGGCAGCTGTTGCAGCATCTAAAGAACTATATTACAAGAGCATGGAGAAGGTTCCTCTATATCTATCAGATGTTTTAATGTTTACTCAATTCAGTCGGTTTATGTGATCATCATTTTGTGTGTAGGTATGTGGCGGGGACTTACCCTATGTGTCTCCGGAGTCCCTGGAAGAGAAGCATCACTTTTTTTTCAGAGAGGCGCTGCATAATTTCTCGTCAACCAAAAAGATGGGTGGCCAAGAGTTTTGTGACCGCTACCAAGGCCAGCTGGAGAAGGAGCTGGATGAAATGTGGCAATCGTACCAAAAAACCAATGAGGTGCTGTGCGGATAACAGTGAGACGATGATTTAATGTCTATAGATGATGGTTATTGACAGTTTTTTTGTTTTTTTTTTAAGTCCAAAAATCTCTTCAGCGCCTTCCGCACCCCCGCTGTGCTGTTTGTGTTGGTCTGCGTCCTCTACATTCTGTCCGGTGTTCTTTTCTTCATCGGCCTGACCAGCTTCGCCTTGATGTGTGACTGCATTCTTGGCGTGGTTATGTTGGCCATGATTGCGTGGGCTTTCATCCGCTACTCGGGCCACTACCGCCCGATTGGAGGAGCCATTGACCAGGCAGCTGGAATTGTGCTGGAACAGGTAAGGCCACAAACTGCCTAGTATTGTGTTTGTGTGTCAGGTCTACCCACTAGAGGGTGCAATTGGATCAGAGTCTGATTCTGATCCACTAGAGGGTGCAATTGGATCAGAGTCTGATTCTGATCCACTAGAGGGTGCAATTGCAGTAACTTTTAACATCAAGGAAGGAACGTCTGAGTCAGTTCATATTTTTAAAATGTTAACAATTGTAATTTACAGAGATTATGCACATTTTAAATCTCAATTGAAATCAATCAATTAATAACATTGCAGACTTATGCTGATCCAATTCACTTTATTTATAGGACTATAGCTCAACAAAACCGTTTGTGCTGCACAAAAGATCCTAAAAACAAAACAAGTGCAATACTTGGCTTCACGTCTAAATAAGTACCGGTACATTTAAACAATAAATAGAAACAAAAAACAGATTAGAAACGGAAAGTAGATATAAAACCAATAGAAAATAATTAAAAACAGAATAGAAATAAAACATACAACAACAACATAAACACGCAGCGTTAAAAGAATAAAAGTGGGTCTTAAGACTTAAAACACTTGACTGTTGTGTCGTAGAGAAGCAGAGCGTTCCACATCATAGGAACGGTCTGCTTAAACCCCCTTCTCGGTTTTTAGTCTTGTCCCACGAGCTGGGACTGGCCCTCGGACCTCAGTGCTCACGCTGGAGTGTAAATTTGGATAAGGTTCATGATGTACTGAGGGACCTGTCCATTCAAATAAACAGACATGTTGAAATCAATTCTAGAATGAACATAAGGCCGATGCAAAGATGCAAGGATTGGGGTGAGACTTATGTGCACGGTTTTTAGCCCCTTTTAAGTTGTGTTGCTGAGTTCTGGACTAACTGCAAATGGGAAAGAGCTTTGTGACTGATGCCAGAATAAGGTGCGTTACGTCCAGAAAAAAAAGCATGAACCAATTGCTTTATTTTTGATAAAAAATTAAGATGATAAAAGCACGACTTTGAAACGCCGTTGATCTGTGTGGCAAGTTTCAAATCAATGTCTACGGTGACGCCAAGGCTGGTGACTGTGGGATGATTTTAGTGGCCCCACGTCAGTGAGGACGGGTCCAAACACCATAACTTATTCAAGACATTTTCAGCTAACCAAGCTTTGACGTTACATATACAATTAAGCAGGGGTGTCAGGGGACACTGGTTATTTCAAATTGGTCAACATCAAACTTGCAGGACAGGCCATGCCTCTTTAAAATGTCTCCAATTGGAACAAGGTATAGGAAAAAAAAGGATGGGTACCAGCATAGATCCCTGGGGGACTCTATAGTGAAGTAGTGATGAAGCCCCCAGCCTGACGGAAAAGACCTCTGACGGGTCTTTTTTATGAGGTCATAAATGTCATTTATGACATTATTATAAACTTTTAAAGTAAATAATTAAGTATGCCCTAATTCCCCTCACAATGCCAAAGGTGCTAATGTTTCCCTGCCGCGTACCAGCCCTGTTTTTTCCATGGAACATTGTGCGGGTTAAGAGTAGGATTTGGATTTGTGTGAGAGTAAACTGCTTCACGTCAGAGTCTGGAAATACACCAATGTGGGGAACATCGGTACATGTGTGTGTACATGTGTGTACATGTACATGTGTGTGTACATGTACATGTGTGTGTACATGTACATGTGTGTGTACATGTGCATTTGATAAAGTCACGCTTTATCCCGGTCCTTAGAAAAGGCATGTGAACGTAGGTATGCCTCTAAGCAATACCACACTATTAGCAGTTGAGAGGTTTGGAGACTGTGAGGAACAAACGTCACAAGATGTCGCCAGAAACACTTACCAGTCTTCTCTCTTTTGTTTGCAGACTACTGAGATGTTGAACAAGTCGAGGGGAACAAGCATCACTGAGAAGAAAAAGTCCACTTAGAGGATCTCATGATTCTTTTTAGAATCTACACATCACATCACTTGCCTGAAAGCCTTACAATGCCATTTATTGGACCAAACTTGTACTCTGGTGCAGTGTACTAGCATATCACCAGCAGTATAATATCAAAAATATTCTTTGCTCTAAATCCACAGCTGAGTGTGTTTACAGTTGCTCTTATGTGCTTTTGTGTTTATGGAGTAATGTTACATGAATGTTAGTGAAAGACTTCATTTCTGTCGGTGTTTGTCGTACGTTTGTAGCATAAACAGTGCCTTGTTCCAAATCTTAAAAAGCATTCCATATAAATTTACAGACTTAATGTTTTCTAGAAATAGATTGTGTTCATGTGTAGTGTGATGCTGAAGTTGATGAGTTTATTGATGTTGAACTGTCAACGTGCACACGCTTTGTCCTGATTTATTAACTTCAGCAACTACTGCCGTCTGGTGATGATTTACACCATTAGGACCTGGACGATGGGGGACTGGATGATCAGATGGTGGGTTTTTCAGTTTGGTGATTTTCTTCAGTGAATCATCAAGTAATTATAAAGTCCCTCCTTCTTAAATTCTTTATTAACGTGAACACAACCTATTTAGAAGGAAAATAATATGCACTTTTTACTTTTGTGTACAGTATGAACTACTTTCATCATTCAAAAAAAGGAACACTACAATTAAAAAACAATGCCACGAAGCATGGCTTTGCTGACCAAAGTATGTTGTATGTTTTGTTCCCTGTGAGGACTTAAGAGATTTAAAGATTTAACAATTTATAAATGACTTTGTTTTTTTAACTGAATGTAATTAATTTAATTGGGGAATATGAAGATTGGCTCATAATTCCACATGGTGCTCACTATAACAGGGAGCTTGTAGAATTAAAAACAAACTGTTTTATCTTTGCCATTTCTCCCACTAAAGGGCTCTGGAATATTAAAGACGCTTATTTTATGTGCTATGTAAGCTTGTCTTCATTTATCAAACTCAACACTAAAAGAATATGACTCTTTTCAACAGGAAAAGATTAAGAGTAATGTAAAAATAGAAGCATTAAACAGGCATGAACAAGCATTTTCTCACAAATGCACCAAAAGTGCTGCTCCGAGCTCTCCACTCTGCTGTCAGTGGCGGTTTGGGGCAACATCATCTTCAGAGAGCGCGCGCGGGCTGAGCACTTGTGCAGCATCATCTTGCCTGTCTCCGTTACTGCTCCTATTGTCGTCCCCACAGTGACCCCTGTGTGTCTCCTCTAAAACCGCACATAAAGCTGCTATAATGAATTTAGCGTCTCGGGTTTCCTTATATGGTGATGACCGTCTGGGCGCGTGCACTGACCGTCGTCGTAAACTTCCTTATTTGGAAGTGAGTTCAGCCAAACCCACCCACCCGCGCCGACAGGACAGCAGCGGAGGGGGCTCTCCCCGGCTCTGCCATGGATGTACTCGATGTTCTCCACAGTGAAAGGTTTCCGCCCAGCGCAGCGCCTCACTCTTCCCTATTGGTGCATTTGTCGGTCACAGCCGCTCTTTCATTTATTTATCAATGCTCTTGCTCTTCTTTTAGGACCTAATTATCACTATCAAAATGTATCTACAAGATATAAAAATAAAACATATACTGCAATAATTCATAGAAAGATAGTTTATAAATATATTTTGCTTGTTAGAGAATAATTAGAAATGGTTTTGTTGCGTGTTTTGCTGAATCACGCGCCCTTTGTTTATGTTTATATCTTACATTTATATTTCACATGTTTCGACAGAACAGTTGTTTGTGTTTGATCATAATTTAAAATTCCACACTCATGATTTTCCGCTTTTTATGATGATTCTGTTTCGAATAAATAAACCAAACAAAAATAAACTATGATCTTGTGAAACGCGCGCTCGTGCTCGTGCATAAGGGTCGGTGGCGCGCTTCAGGCGCGTTCATGTGGTGTCGTGAGTGAGCTCGTGCGCATAGACCATCGGCATAGACTGAGCCACATTCATCATCAGACCATTCAACCCACTCACTGCTGCAGCCATGGTAGGTCTGACGCTTTTTACTTTTTACTTGGTTTTATCTTCTCCAGCGGGGCACGAGCGGCTGTGTGAGCTGTTCCTTCTGCTGGAGAGGATTTGGTAAATTAACATTTTGATAGATTTCAACTCGAGGTAGAGACGTGCTACAGGCAGGGCCTTGTAAATGGCTAACTTTATTAGTGGATTATGTGGTACAATTCCTTACAGAATTAGCGGATGGCTTCACTTTACCTTCAGCTTATAGTTACAAGACCAGCGGTTTAAATCCACACTGTCTTTTTCCATTTGGATTCACCAAAGCATGAGGCGCATCCCCTCCACGAGCCCGTGGCCCTGAGCCTCAGAGGCTAACGCTGCTCCTCAGTAAACTGCAGGTGCAGAGGGGCCACTGTATTGTTAGCACTAGCCGCTTTAGCCTCGGCTGAGATGAATCCCCCTAAACCCAGCGCTGGCTGTTATTGTGCAGTTCTTTGTCTGTCAGCGGGGCCACGGCCACAGCGTCTCCTGAGCAGCAGACGACGTCAGACCATCACGCGCACCTTTATTCACGCTCATTTTGGATGAAGTGCGGTCTGGGGCGTTAGACTCTCGGACTGGATTGTACCGTTGGATCGAGCCCAGTTTTCCCTTATAGGAGCTCGTGCACACTGGTGCACACATGTGCCTGTGCTGCATTCATGGCCCCACCCTGAATTTGGTGCAAAGATGATATTGTGGTACTTGGCTCCAATCACACGCACATCTTCTCGCATCCACGTTTGTTGTACATATAGTCCCTTAATAATTGGATGTTAGACAAATTCGCACATTTACTCGTTTTGCGGCGCGTGGATCTGTTGAATGAGCTAATCGGAGCTAACGGGGCTGATCTGTGAAGATCTGTGGCGCATCCATTTGTACTTTCCCCAAAATAGTTTTTTTTTTCATCCAGTTGCAAATGAATAAAATATCAACGCCACAAACTGACCCCACATTTTTTTTAAAGTCTATTTTTTTCTTCATTTTATTATTATTATTTTTGAATTCATTAAAGGAAATGATGCATTGGTTGTGAACAGCTATTTTTGTTTTGTCATTTTTGGTCAGAAATTGACTTTTTTTAACCCCATAATCCCTAAACATTTTGTAAGGTTCATAGTGGTGTTTGTTGCAGTGTTTGAGAAGACATTGAAAGATTCAGTGTTTGCTGGTTAATAATTACTAAATTGTGCTGACACTTATCACAATGGTTTGACGCCCAAAGCAAACACAGTGAGCGTCAGCGCAGTGACTTTTCCTGCCCTTGTTTCCTTTTCATTGTTGCAACACAGTGGTTATTTCTGTATCTTGTACAGAGGTTGTTTTCCTGTGATTGCCTTAAACGGAGTCAGAAGACCGGGCTGAGTCGACTACATACAGCAGCTCAGTCTATATATTTCAACAGAGGCCTCATTGTTTGACTCAGCCTTAATTTCAGACCAGGCCGTCATCCACATGCTCATCTTTATGGTTCCAGAAAGGGTTTATGTAACTCCTCAAAGTTCAGTCAGAGCAGCTCGGACACACCTGTTGGCTCTGGCTCCAGTTCTTCACTGGACTTTGGACAAGCACTAAAAGCCTTTTTTTCCTTACTGGCTGTTCACTCACTGTTCATTAGGGCTGGGTAATTTATCAATCTAATCAAAATCGCAATCGTCATAGGTTTTTATAGTCGTCAGGTTTGCAGCCATTTCTCAACAGAAACCGCAGCTAGTTTTGGAGTTTGAATGAGACAATGGGAGCTTTTTTGTGCATTAAATAATAGTGGAGGATCTTTTTGTTTTTTTGTTTTTTAGCCAAGATTTGAATAAAATGTCTAAGTCCTAGAATCAGCAAAAATAGCTCTACTGTTCAAACCACAATCCATGGTATTGCTGATGTTTGTGCGGACCATAACTAACGGCTCGCTACAGCCCCAGCATTACACGTTCATGCATGGTTCATCCATATGAACAGGGCTTCTGTTGTGACCGTCACATGTCCCTCTTTCACATGACGACGTCAGAAACTCAGGGTTATCTATATATGCCTCATCAGCAAAAATATTTGATGGAGCTCAATATATTTTACTGAGCCTTAATGACTAAAACATAAAACAATTATTTTTAGATGTTTTTTTTTATAGCTATGGCAGATTACAATGACAGTATTGGCACCTCTTTGTCTGAACTTGTCATTTACATTTTTATCCCCACATCGTGAACTTCGTAAATATGGCTATATTTATATTTGTGACAAGTACAGCGTGAAAGCTTTTACTTGGTCAGTTTAAGTGTTTGCTCTGGTGTAAGTTACTGCTCCTATTGGTCAGCTGAGTGTTGCCTCCTGAACACTCTGACTGAAGGTGTATGACAGTGCAAAAGATGTGCAAATAGAGGATATATACATACAGTGAGCTAACGAAACATAAATCATAAGAACAAAAGACTGAGGATTTTCTCTTCCTGCGATGTGACTCGTGTCGTGTAATTGAGAGCACTGGGTCCTGTTATATTAATCAACTATTCTGCGACTGCGCCGTTAGATCTGAAGCTAAATGTAGTCCCAGCCAAGGGACTACTTTTCTCCTTCTTTGGAAGAGTCTGGAGCCTCGTTTCAGTGGGTTCACAGGTAACAGTGGGTGGTATTTGAAAGGTGGATCAACCAATCAGAGAGAGCGAAGCTTTCTAGTCTAATATAGTTCAAGTGTTGAAGTTTGTGGTTTGTTCATATCTCTGTTCTAGGCCTCCGGTGTTAAAGTGACAGATGAAGTTATTGCCGTCTTCAATGACATGAAGGTGCGTAAGGCTCAGGCAAATGAGGAGGAGAAGAAAAAGAGGAAGAAGGCCATCCTCTTCTGCCTCAGCAAAGACCTGAAGAACATTATCCTCGAGGAGGGCCGAGAAATCCTACAGGGCGACCTGGGTGTCACCGTCAAAGACCCATACCAGCACTTTGTGGCCATGCTCCCCCCGAACGATTGTCGCTACGCTCTTTATGACGCTACCTACGAGACCAAAGAGACAAAGAAGGAGGACCTGGTCTTCATTTTCTGGTGAGATGGCCTTCACATGTGTTCTTCTGTGTGTCATTAGTCATTTCTCATGTTCCCTTTATGTTTGTGTTTCCAGGGCACCAGACAGTGCCCCATTGAAGAGCAAGATGATTTATGCCAGCTCAAAAGATGCCATTAAGAGGAAGTTCGAAGGTGCGCTTTCTCTTTGTGTCATGGATTCTAGATAAGTAACCCGAACGAAACAACAACTGACTTTGTGTTTGTGATGTCAGGTATCAAGCACGAGTGGCAGGTGAACGGCCTGGAGGACCTCAAAGACAGAGCGACCCTGGCTCAGAGACTTGGCGGCGGGTCAGTTGTCACCCTGGAAGGATCTCCTTTATAAACCCACGAGCTTTCAAAAAACATCTGTTGGGTTCATTCCAGTGGTTTGTTGAGGGGCAAAAGCAGAACCAGCACTTGTTCATGGGACATGGTGGGAGGGACATCTGGGGGTGGGGTAGGTCAGGTGATAGATAGACCTGTCACATTGAAAACATGAAGCTAATACTATGAGCTTGGATTGGATAAAGTTATAAAAAAAAAAAAAGGGTTTTGTTTTGTTCCCATGTTCGATTTCAAGAAAGGGACAGGGCCTCATTCCAAGCTGTGCAACCTTAAGAGCATTATTCCGAGTACACTGTTGCCAAACTTCGAGTTCAGTTTAGTTTGTCTAGTTGAGGTTAGCGTAGTATGGACTAATTCACTTGTTGCACAAACGTTAAACCATTCTCTCGGGGGAACGGGTGGTTATTTTATTATACCTACAGTCTTGGACTTTCAACTCCAATGTTTTCCTTTCATTTCCAGCTAAGGGTCAAACAGCAATCGATGTAAAACACATTCCTACAAACGGGATCTCCTCAAAGCGTTGTGTTAGTGAAGGTTAGGTGGAGAGTGAAGTGTAAATGAAGGACCAGCCATCAGTGCGTGGGCTGACATTTTGATTGACGTTTTGTATTGTCTCCTTGTATCTAATAAAAAAAAAGCACTAAACTACTGAACCCTGTTGTTTTATCACCTTTGCACTCCAGATGTCTGATTAAGTTAAAATACATTAATGTAATAAAGATGTTTTGCTCAATATGACAATGTTTGGTTATTAGGATGCTTTAGTTTGAGACTTGAATGAAGCGAGTGGCCGATCCAGATACTTTACTGGATGGTAACTTGAACCTCATCTTAGCCTTATTGTTCAGCTGGTAAATACTTTAAAGCCTCTACTTGCATTTTCCCACCAGGGCTAGGACTGCATGGTGATATAAAATGAGAATTTTCTGGCCGGTTCTCATTTCAAGCGGGTCTAGTTGGGAGCCTCCATTATTCAGAGAACCTAACACTATCCCAAAACAAGAGTCTCCTCTCTGCACGTCTGAACTGGTTGGCATAAGGTCTTGCAGCCTTTGTAATACGATACAACCTCATGTATACAGGATCTTGCGTTAACAAAGGATTGTATAGGCTCCTGTATATTGTGATTACCTGCAGAGCCCCAAACCGGATCTCCAAGTCATTTGTGTATGATGAGTGCATCATTTTTATTATAAAGTTTGCCTCCTCAAACTCTGAGTAGGGGAAAGCGGCAGACCCGGGACAGATGGTGCATATGAAGCGAATCCACAGTGATAGTGCGCCCTCTGCTGGAAAAGACGGATCTCGACCGATCAGCTTTTAGGTCGACGTTGATGTACTTAAAGGAGCAGGCCACCATTTTTCCATACTGAGATATGTTCTTGCCTGAGCTTGATGCGTACCTGTCTGGGTTTGGCTGCGTCCGAAACCATCAAATTGTAGCCTCTAAGCACTAACACTAGCAACTAACTCCTTAACCTTTCATGGGGTCAACTGTTAGACCTCTATGCAGTTAGTGAACTAGAGCTTCAGCAGCATTTGAACAATCCGTCCGTCCTTAAACAGGGGAAAGGGAAGTGACATCACCAACAGCTGCTTTTCTTCTTCTTTAAAGTTATTGGTGGAGTGCAGGCCAAACAAAAGTGCATGTCGCCCCCTAGTGTACAGTGTCCAACAACAACATAGTGTCCAAACAAAAACATTTAAGGAGAAAAGAAATCCAAATGATCCATACAAACAGCTGTTTCATAAAGCTACATTATGCAAATGATCCATGTGGCTTAAGTTTCTGCTAAATGAAAACAGAAGCATTTAATCTGTTTCCTGAGTTTACTCTTTAACACTGACATGTGACTGAGCTGTGGGGACGACAACATTGATTTATCACTTTTATAAAGTTTGGCTTGTGCAGAATCTTAATTTTTAATATTATTTTTATTATTAAATGTGCTCCTGTCAATCAACAGTGGTTGCGCATGAATCACGAGGGTGGGGGCGAGGGGGGTGGGGGGGTTTAGCGCAGTGGCTTGTGGGATGGCACATAGCTCCTAATCACTGGTTAGTTAGCATCAGAGGTCCCTATGCTAAAGTGGCCATGATAGTTCGCATCAAGGCTTCTTTTCCTAACTACTTCCTAACTGACTCACCAATTCGGAAGCAACTTGCCATGGCGGACGCTGACGCACATCCGGTTTGGCATAAGAGCTCTTCGCAATCTGATGGTTTCCGAAGGAGCCTCAGTGTGTGCGCTTAGTCACAGAAAACGACTGAAGATGTTGTTAGCATTTGGCCTCTCCCAATGTATTCTTATAGCGGCAAACGGGGGTGAAGTTGGAAGTGACCACGCTCTTCCACGGGCACAAAGACCAGACAGGTACGTATCATCAGCTCGTCTAAGCTCAGGTAAGAACATATCTCAGCATGTGAAAACGGTGGCCTGTTCCTTTAAGGCACGTGAGGATTTTTTCATTAAAAAAACAACAACATATGAACCAATTTGGGAAGTGTAACTAGATTCTTTCTGTTGATAAAGATAACATAACTTCTAACCGCATAGGAATTGCTTGTTATTTTTGTTTCTGAACCAACCCTAACGCTAATCTTATCCTAACCCTAATCCTAATGACCCTAAACTATAACTAAACAATAATTGTCAAACATAAAACGTTAACAAATAATACCGTCGTGGATCCGCTCCTACCAGCAGAGGGCGCACTATCACAGTAAATTCGCCACACCGTCATGGATCTGCCCCGTCTCCGGCCCTGCAGCTTTCTATTTTATTTTACTTTTCTATTTACTGTGTTTCTGCAGGATTCTTTTGCCTCAACAAAGTCAGGGTGCACTTCTACTTACCAACACAAGAGGGCAGCCAACGCCTTCCCCAAAAAGCACTCACTCAGGAATAAATCTCTTTATTAAAATATATCAAGCATTTATCACAAAAATAAATTTAACACTCTTCTCAATGGCATAGAATCTCTTGAAAGTACATACACTCAAATTATTAATGTTTATAGATGAATAAACTGTGGTGCTGTAAGTTAAATCCATTAAAAACAGACTGGTTTTCAGAATAGGAAAAAAGCAGAGTGCAGTTTCACAGTAGTAACAAAGGCACAACATTAACACCATTAACGCACAAACACACCATTTTATGCTCACCAGCCACTGCGGCCTGTAGAGTTTAATGAAAGTAGATCTGATTTTGTATGCAATAATGAAATTAAACACGGTACACCTATTCTAGGCCTAGCTGTTGTGTAATCTCTACAGCTAAGCAGAAACATGTCAGTACTGATTAAATTGTGTAAAAGTGTTGTATGTTGTTGTTTGAGCAGAGTCTGGGGTGACCACGCGAACACGATGCTGTCTTCAGACTGACTGAGGGCTAGACCCAGAAACAGACATTTAATTAAACAGATGTTTGCAATAGGTGCAGTTTTACCCATGAACACAGTCTAGTCTGTTCCCATGGACCCAATAACAGATCTGAGCAAACTTCAGCGGGGTAATCCTCACTGCCACATTATAATCCCGGTTTTCTCCGTCTATCTCTAACCACTGATGCCCTGAAAAGATCCCGATGACTTTCCTCTCCCACTTCTCCAGGATGTTGTCCCACACTCTGCCGTAGACTCCGGATCCGCTCGCTCCGGGACGGGCGTCGCAATGCTGATAAATGAGGTCTTTGGACTCCTCTTCCACAGGACAAAACCTGTACACCAACTCCCCGGGTCGGTCGCTGTCAAAGCCAGAGAAGTGGATACGCTTCCCTGCCAAATCTTCAGAAGAGGGGGCAATGGAGAGCCGCATATAGGGGCGGCGGTGGGGCCAGCGGAGCTCCAGCAGGGCATAGTCAAAGTCCATGCTGACTTCCTGAGGACCTTGGATCCAGCCTTTGGGCACGCGAGTCCGTCTGACCTTCACCCACCGAACAAGAGGTTTCTTAGGCGAAGAGAGTGCTGGGTTCGTGCTGTTTATCACAGGGTTAATCAGAAATCCAACTCTGAGCTTTCTTGCACCCTTGACGTAATCTTTACCGTCGTGGACGCAGTGGGCCGCTGTCAGGACGTGCAGCTGGGACACAAGAACCCCGGTGCACCCCGTGGAGATCCGGACCGCGGTGGAGAAAGGGTAATCCAGCAGGAAGTTGTCACCTTTGATGTTGAAACGCCCGTCAGCGCCGTAGATCTGTCGCCTTATTCGCCTGCGTTTCGGCCTGTACAGGGGCGGGACAGGGTTTTCTGGGTCACCCTCGACATCCACGGTGGTGAGGGTGCGGGAACCGTCCGAGTAAAGTGTCTCGAAAGCCAGCATGTCCGACGGCGCCCCCTCGTGGGTGTGGAAGCAGCTGGAGTTGCAGTGGGTGGTGAAGTCCAGATGGGTTTGGGCGCTGAAGTGGGAGCGGGTAAGGGGGGTGGGGGCGTGGGGTACCAGCATGGGGATGTGGGGGGGCAGCTGTAGAAGGGACACTGCCCGGGACAGGAAGAGCTGCATGAGGTAGAGCAGCTTCTGCCTGGATCGATCATGTGGAGGCATGGTGGAGATGGACACACTGGAAGACGACAAACACAGAAACATTCAGCAAAAGGCAAACGGTTTAACGCAACTTTTAGCTTTTTCCTCCCAAGGTCCACATGATAATCAATCTAACAATTTGTCTTTTTATTTGACATAGGTTTGTAGTATACGAGAAAAAATGTCATATTGAATCATCGTTTTGAATATTGCAAGAACAGTGTCATTGTGTGTCATTAAATCATTGTATTGTATAATCACAAAACCATTTCAACGCTGTACAAGCCTTTTGAAAATTAACAAAAAGTGTGTTTGATCAAGACTTAAAAAAGCTACCATGAGTAGAATCCAGAACAAATCTGCTCGAGTCCTGACAAGAACCAGGAAATACGACCATATTAGTCCAGTGCTCCGGTCTCTGCACTGGCTTCCTGTCACTCAGAGAATAGACTTTAAAACAGCTCTGCTTGTGTAAAAGTCTTTTCATGGTTTAGCTCCAAAGTACATCTCTGACATGTTACAGCCGTATGAACCATCTCAGGCCCAGAGAACTTCAGGGAGGGGCCTCCTGGTGGTTCCCAGAGTCAATAATAAACACGGTGAGGCTGCGTTTCAGTTTCATGCAGCTAAAATCTGGAACAGTCTTCATGAGGATGTGAGACAGGCCTCAACTCTGACAATGTTCAAATCCAGGCTGAAAACAGTTCTTTTTACCGATGCATATGACTGAAAGTATTTTATCTGCACTCTCGCCTTTTACTGTAATTGATTAATTTTATGTTGATGTTTTTATTGATTTTATTTGTTTTCTTGTATTTATGCAACTGTGAAGCACTTTTAATTGCCTTGTGTATGAATTGTGCTCTACAAATAAACTTTCCTTGCCTAGAATGTGAGTCAGATGTGAGACCTCAGTGACTTTGAAACATTGTAGCTTCTTTAAATGTGGATATTGCATCACCTAATATTGTGATAATGATAATTTGTTTGCTACATTGTGCAGACCTATGTTATGGCTAATGCTGATCCACACTTTTAGGTTTGGGACCTGTTACTCGGGTGCTCTAATGGCTAGAATAAAACAGTAACCGCAGGTGAAAACATGAATTACCTCAAAATAAGCATTTGTTATTATTAAAAACAAAGTAACAGTTGTAATTGTAATTTGCTTCTTTTTTAAAACCCTGTGTGATCACTGTCAAGAAACTAAAATGTTCAGCTTAAAGCCAATTGTTTAAATAAATGTAAAAATAGAGATGTTGTTTCTAGGCCAAAAAATAAAAAGCTTTTAAAGGCAGCTTAATATGTGTGTATCAAAAAAGACATTTTCAACAATTAGATTTAATTTATTGTCCGTCTCGGAGGAAATTTGTCTGTCTCACGGTAAGACGGGACAGACAGTGGCAAAAAATGACAAAGACAATAAGTTAGTGATGAAAACAATCTTGTGTGCTGCATACTTCACTAGCGCTTGGTCAAGAGACCTGACAAACTCACAAACACTACCCCCAATAACTCTGGCCTCTCACAGATCCACTGTAAATATGAGTGAATACAAGCGAGGTCAGCTTTCAGGCCTAAATGTTGCAATGCAGGCCCGAGTCTCATCTGGGGCAGCTGGGCAACAATGAACCCCTTGTTCCAGCTATACACACATGAAGGTTACCAGCAAAATGGGCTTATAAATCAACAGAAGTGTATTTGTGTCAATTGATAAACACAGAGTCATTTCATCTTATCCACATCTAAACTAATCAACAGATCACAGAGCAAACAGGCTTTAGATAGGAGGAGAGAATGGTCCAAAATATGTAATTATCCAGTGAGCAGGAGTTGTCTTGTTGAAATCAAAAGAAGGGCCGACGGGGTTAGTTGTATTATAATCAACCACTACATGTAATTTCTGCAGCAAATCACTGTTTTCATCCACAAAGTACTCACTGATTATTTGGACATGTTTGAAGACTTGCTGTAATGTCTGAGCTGTACACGTGTAATAAGGGTTGATCATTGAGACACTTCACCCACCTTGCTACCAGTGCCTGACACTAGTGAATGAAAGACAGTGAATGAGTGAGTGGTTCCTTAATGTAAAGAGCTCTGAGTGCCAATGTAGGTAGAAAAGTGTGACCGTTTACCATGTATCTACAATCACAGAGAAGGTGAATGAAAAGTCAAGAGTTTACAGTAGGTGTGCTCCAGTCAAGTATGTGTTACAACAGCGTGGCCCATCAAACATTAACCACTTTTCAGTGTCCTCAGGCTTTTAGGGCAGATTAACAGGGAGGAGACACTCAATCCCCTCAGTAGACTGTGGAGCCTGGAGCGGTCATGGCACGAACTGAGCAGGTGTGTGGGAGAAGTGAAAAGCAACAAGTCAAGGCACAGCACCTAAACAAGGCATTATGTCTGACAAAAGCCAGGGTGGGTCCGTAAGCCTTCAAAGTCTTTATCCCACTTCTGGAAACAGTGAGAAAGAGGGGCTCGAGCACTGTCTTCTTGACAGCTTGGACAGGCTAAATACCTCTGAAGTGTAAAGAGTTAAATATCACAACATCAGCATTTACATGCTGAGAACAAAATCCTTTAGAAACAAATAGAGGAAACACGTGTGGATTTCAAAACCAGAGGCCACAGCTCAGCTCACAAACCACAGACATTAACCAGAAGAATGACTCGCTCTGGCTGCTGAACAGAGATGGACTTTAGTTTATTTTGGTCTAGAAGGATGTTGGTGAAAGGAAACTTATTTTGTGCTTTCTGAGGCGTGAAAGGGTAAACTATGACATGAATGTCAAGCATCTCGTGTAGGTCAATGAGGCGAGCAGATCTATAAGGTTCTCTAACAGTCAGTCTAAGCTACAGTTCATGGGTAAATGGGATACGGGCAACAAACGAACGAGGGTTACCTCCTCCTGGATCGAGTCGTGTTCACATCGCTCACTCTCCACACTGACTCCACTGTATCTCTGTGTCCCAGAGTCCTCTCATCCTCCCGGTGACAGGTTGCTCCTCGGCGAAGTTCCTGTTACGCACGAAGAGAAATATCTCACAAACTCTTGAGTGTTCAAGAAATAAAACTGTGATGTTGAAATATCCACATGGCGCCGAGAAAGGCACTAATAAAAGCCCTCGTTTCAAAAGCAAAACTATTTGCTCGAGTGCGGCTGGGAGTCCTAGTGGTCCTGCCTCTCTGTGGTGGCGCCCCGCCCCCTCATGCGCCATGCGCTGGAGCGGACCTGCGGCCACGAGCCGCCACAGGAGGCGACGGGGCTACAATGTCGGGGCGGATATAAAAATCTACTTCCCTCAGATCGTGGTTTCAGACCATTCAGTTCATAAATAAAGAGTCATGGTCGGTCTGACTACAGCTCGTGCAGGGGGGGCTTCCCGAAACAACTCTAGGATATGATAAGTTGCCAGGCCTCGAGAGGGGTTTATCGGTCCAGTTTATTTATTGCATAAAATCCATATAATTGCACTTTGGAACAAGGGGCCAGACCTGACATGTAAAGAGTCAAATGGACCAATCTGTCAAATCTGACATTTTTATTCATTTGTGCAAAAGGCTCAATCAGCCAACGTCACCTGTGACTGGTTTTGGAAAACTGCTGTATTTCATCGTTATGTGACATGACAGTGGTAGTGGTAGCCTTTATTATATTAAATTAACAGACAACGCCATCCAGTAAAACTGGAAACATGTGCTTTAAGGTGCACAGGTTCGACCCATAAGGACAGAGGCATCATGTTCCTTTTCACAGGTTTAGTTTATTTCTATGGAGGTTCTTTTATCTTTCAGTTCCTTGTTTCATACTTTTTGTTCTCATTAAACATTGCACCATTTTCGTTACATTCACTTGGACAGTTTGTACACTTTAGATCTCCGTCGGTTCACAGTATTTTCATTTGGTCACTCGCTTCTCAGTTCGTACAAACAAAACGAAAACAGGAAGCAGGACAAGAAACAAGACAAGCAAAGCAGGACAGCAGCAGATGGGTCCACCGTCGCACGCCCATCTCTAGCCCTACTCGGCCGGTGCGGTGCTTCGATAGCCTCCCGGTTACGCGAGGGCCCCAGCAGACCCCGGACCAAACACACCGAGAGAGCCCTGGACGCCGTGAGGTGTTGCGCGTGAAGCTGTCGGCCACTCGCGACGCTGGACCCGTGGAACAACACGCACAGCCTGGGCACAGCCTGGGCACAGCCCAACCAGCCGGGAGACGCCAGTGAGTGCCAGGGTGGGCTTTTATACCTTTTACGCGCTGGCGCCATCTGCTGTCCAATAGTTATTTTAAAATACATTAAGTTTTATTGGAATAAAATGCATAAAACTGATAATGCCACAGTTACATAAACACATATTTAGATGATTGTTCATCTGGTGTGAGTTCAAACCTTTAAACGCTCACTCAGCCGTAAGTGTTTTTAAAATTGTGTTTAAAATGTTTACAAGCCTGAAATAATGTACTGACATGACTGAGGGTGTTGTTTTTGTAACTCCCCTCTCAAATTTACAACTGTATAATTGTGGATAATTATATTCCATCCAAACATTTGACACATCTCATTGGTTAGACCAGAGCAAGTGTCATCTTGTTCAGTGCACACGCATCACCAGCCGTGCCAAGAGCAGACTCTGTATTTGCAGCTTCCAGGCAGAAAGGCTGCTGGGACACGTAGGCTTCATTTCTCCATCAGGCCCCTGTGCCGCATTCAGGGTCCATGTGAAGATGATTGAGGAATTTGTGAAGGAGTTTGCGGCCAGAGGTTTTTGGAGGTGATGAAACAGAGCTCTGGTCACTTACAGTCATTGTACGTTTAGGAATGCTATGGAATCTCCCAACAGGGACTGAGCCAGGCTGTCACACAATGCACGGGCTGTCCCAGGATCCAGAGTCACTGACCTGCACCTCTCTCACAAATGCTTCTCTCAATACAATGAAAACTGCAGCTGGTGGTGCGCCGACACTAAGGTACCACTGACAGATACGTGTAAAGTATATTCCCACAGCAGGACAGTTTGTGTGTGATTCAGCCTGGAGGTATGTGTGAATGACCACAGGTTCATCTGCATATTTTTCCTCCTTTCATTCCTTGCTTTTAGAGTCTCATGGTGAGAGAAAAGTTATGGCTTGAACAGGAAGTTGAGAACAATCGTACAAGGGTAAAGATTACATGATTCAAAGTCAAAGCAGGGATCACTTAGACACTTGGCTAATACTGTTTTAATAAGAAGAAATCATTTCACAGTTCACTCACACACTTGTCTTTGCTTGGCCACTTAACCTCTTTACCCCCACCTGAACCGAGCACATTTTCCCAAATCTAAAAGCTTCTTGAACGAAGTATCAAAACAGCGACAAATACATGTCTGAAAATATGACAAAAGAGCAAAAAAAGAGCATCAAAACATGAGTAAAAAGTGATGAAAAAGTAAAAACATCCATCCATTTTCTTCCGCTCTATCCGGGGCCGGGTCGCGGGGCCAACAGTCTCAGATTTGGAGGTGCTGATCCTCATCCCGGCCGCTACACACTCGGCTGCAAACCGCCCCAGAGCCGCTGAAGGTCTTGGTTCGTTGAAGCCAACAGAACAACATCGTCTGCAAACAGCAGAGATGAGATCCTGAGGCTCCCAAACAGGACACCCTCCGGCCCCTGGCTGCGCCTAGAAATTCTGTCCATAAAAGTTATGAACAGAACCGGTGACAAAGGGCAGCCCTGGCGGAGACCAACACGCACCGGGAACAGGTCTGAAAGGTAAAAATAGAGCTACAAAAAAGAGTGATGAAAATGTGACGAAAACAAAATAAAAATGCGTCAAAAAGCAAGGAAATAAAAGCGATGAAGAAAACAAAACAAAAACTTAGCTTTTAGATTTGGGTAAAGATCAACCGGAGAAAACGCACTTGGTTAAAGGAATAGGCCACTGTTTTTCCATACTGACATATGCTTTTACCTAGAGCAAAGCGACTTTTTTATATAAAAAAAACTCTATTTACGATTCAATTACATTTTTACACTTATAATCGCTATTTTTTTAGTTTAATCTTATAGAGTTCAGGAAATTCCACAGTTACTATGGAGATCCGCCATCTTTGCAGCTGTTAGCTTACATTTCCATAGACTTAACATTAGCTAAAAACTGTAGCTACAAAAAGTGGAGAAAAAAGCTGTGGAACAACTCCGTTAGCTGCTGAGTTACTGCTGGTAAATACATCTAACACACTGTGGTGTCCAAGTGTTGTAATGTGAACAATAACTCCAATATTTTAACTTTTAAAATCTCCATTAGTTTACAATTGCTGCTAATCCCATAGATACGGATGGCATCTCTGGAGTCGCCCATATATGGTCATTTTTAAAACAGTTAAGGGGGGAAATTGCAGAAAAACCTACAGTTTCTCTAATTATTCAAAAACTACTTTAACTTATTCTAAATTATGAATATAGTTTTCTACTAAATAAAGATACAAAGACATAGAGAGGAATGAAGCGGTTCAACAGCCCATAAATACATAAATAACAGAGAATGCTAACATGGTGTTTCATGTAAGCATCATGCTAATGCTAACGCTAGCTAGCGCTAGCTACGACTGCCGTTTTTTTCACTTCTACTGAACAATCTGCTGTCAATAAACATCCATATGAACCCGATTTAGACTTGACTTTATTTGTATGTGATAGACACGTTTATATTTTGCCAGAAAATGGCTAAAAAGAGTCAAAAATTGTGTTTCCCAAAAGATTCTATTTTCCCACTCTCCAAGGCCACGCCCCCTTCTATGACGAGATGCCGCCTGTATCGCGATGTCGTCACATAATAATAATAATAATAATGGTGCATTGGTTTTATATAGCGCTTTTCTGGACACTCAAAGACGCTTTACATTGCACTATTCGTTCACTCCGTACTCGGTGGTGGTAAGCTACTATTGTAGCTACAGCTGCCCTGGGGTAGACTGAGGGAAGCGAGGCAACCAGTCTGCGCCATCGGCCCCTCCGACCACCACCAACCACTCACTCCATTCGCTAGGCTTCCTGGTGTTACCAAACGGTCTCCCATCCAAGTACCGACCAGGCCCTTCCCTGCTTAGCTTCCAAGGTCTGACGGGTTTGGGCAGAGCAAAGGCGGTATGACCACATACATCCATTGGCCGTGGTAGGCATTTTACGTTTGCATATTTGATAACAATTGTATTAAAATCCTATGATCAGCAAAAACAATGTCCATAAACAGGGCATTGCTTCTCTTGCGCTGTAACAGATCTATCATTTTATAAAACCGAGTTAGAGACCTGGATGCATCAGCTGTTGTCTACCATTCATCAAAACATCCGGCGGAAATTGCGGAAGTAAACAATAACATCGATCGATTTGCTTAATAGAATAGATCCATGGTGATATGACATCACATTCCCGAACTCTATTCTGATGTCACTGATGATATGAGCAGCGAAAGGGTCTATATAATAGTCACACAAAGTTAAACATGTTGATTTTCTAGGCAGATAAAAAGGGGTGCCATATTGTATATTGCAGTTGACGCACAAAGACCAGACAGTTACGCATCAACTCGTCTAAGCTAAGGTAAGAACATGCCTCAGTATGTAAAAACGGTGGCCTATTCCTTTAAAGAACTGTTACGGGTGATTGTTTGGTTAGAACTGTCTAACAATTTGTCGACTTGACGCATACAATGAGACGGCTTTAGATCCTTGGGTCCAGACATTGCGCTTCAGTCTGTTCGGGTGATTGACGCTGAGTGGTCGAACATGTGTTTTCGGGTTCACTCTTGGTTAAACTTCCAGAGACACCTGCAAACCGTTTGACAGCTCGTAGGAAAAATCCAACCTTTTTCTGTCAAAGCCACCTGCGCCTTGTAGATCTTACATTTCCGAAGCCACTTGCACAGTCTGACAGCGCACAGTAAATTCAATTACCACACGATTTATGGTACACGCTCCTTTATGCGCACGCGGGAATCCATCCCAGCATGTTCTTGGGAAACGTAATTGTTTAGAAGTGTTTTTTTCCTTGACCAGTGCTCAGTGGACTAATTTGCTCTTAGTCGACTGAATGAAAGTAACCGCAGATGAAAGTACATTCCTGGACGCAGACCCGTGACGTTGTGGAGACACTGCTTCCTCTGTTTGCCGCTTTAAAGGTTGGATTTTTTCCCCCTGTCACAGAGGAGACTCAGAGCTACGTGTCACAAATTGTTCTCATTCCTGAAGGAAAACAGGTTATTTTCCAACCCTAAACTTTTCCAAGGTCCTCTCTGTGACTGTAGCTGATGGTGAGTAACTAGACCAGATGTGGACATAATTTATGAAGCACATCCACTTTGGGACAGCCACCACACATCCTGTAGAGCTGTCCCGTCACACTGGAGGGGAGGCTGGCAAATATGAGGAAAGAACTCATTGATTCATTTAAATCAGATGTGGTGGATCTTTGAAATAGGGCTCACAGTTTATTAATGAAATTGCAATTTGAATGGTTACAATTAGAGAATCACAAACCCTGGCCTGCAGTTGCTTTGGCAGTAAAAACAACAACAGAAGATCCTGTCTTTACAGGGTCTTTTTGTGTATAAAATCTCCATTATTTACGCTATTTCATTGTACATTGTATAATGACAAAAAAGCACTTACTTATTTAGAACCATGTTGTGCTGTAGAATTATTCTTGTATTTAAGCAGTTCATTTCCGATGTAAAAAAGGAGCTCAATGTCCATCAGATATTTGTCTAAAATGGTGCAGCCACAGACCAGACTGTTTATACTTCCCTATACTTTCCCAAAGCCAGGTTTATGTTCCTACATGGAAAATATCAGCATAAAAACAGAATCCAACATGTACCTGTTGTTGTCCTGTTAGAGGACAACATTAAATCGCTCTTTATCATACTGGGTCAGGCTGCACAGTCGTACTGTCTCTGTCATAACCTTGACTGTGGTGCTCAGACTCTCAGCCACTGAATGTTTGCTTGTGTATCAGTATGACGCACTGAGAGGGGATTTATCCCTTTTCTGTGGAAGCATAGACAGACTTGAATGGTAGGACTAACGCAATGTCTCGAGTTCATGTCTCCGGGTATGACATCCTGACTGCTGCCTGTTTTTCATCTATCCTCTCGAACACCATTGTTAATTCTCTAACACCTCCATTTTCTAGATCTTTGTCTGGACTTCCTTCCATGGGGACTTTCTGGGAACACCCTTTAGAGGAGGAGATACGCAGGACACAAACAATCTTTAAGTGTTCGTGTCTGAGCCACTGGATGTGCTCTGACAAAAGACAAAAAGAGCGGCTGTGATATAAAGCGACCTACTTGGCTTCATTTTCCCTTCGTCTGCATCTCGTCTATGCATTTGACTCTGGGGTCCCTGACCTCTGTGCTGCCCCCTCTCGTCCTCATCACACGTGCATTCTGAGCCTGACCTGTGCTCAAGCTTTCACGCTTTCCATGATGATTCATTTAAGAAAACACTGGAGAGCCGAGGGTCCTGGCTTCTCCCCTTATTAAGAAGACGGGACTGTGGGGAACATTAATATTGAGGGGAAGACTTTATTAGCTTTTCACGTCTCATGAGCCGTCAGGGAAACCAAAGGGGAAAGGGAAAATTAAAACAAAGCCATAGGTTAACAGCAGGCAGTCGGTTTGTTTTCGGTTTGATTTCATTAGTGAGTCAGTCTTTCTTTGTAATCTGTCATTAGACGTTTCACTATCTGCCAGATCTGATTCCAGGTACAGTATCAGTAACAAATATACAAAATAATGGTAAATGTTTGCTTTTTAATCACATTTTTTGATTGGTGAAGTGATGGAAGATGAAAGTCGTAAAAATCTCAATCTCTTTCTGTGTGAAGTTTGCAGGTTCTCCCCGTGTCTATGTAGGTTTCTTTTGAGTGCTCTGGTTTCCCCTAAAAAGATGTACAATATGAATGGGAGTGTGGATGAGAGTGCGACTTCGGCTACAATCCGGTGTGGCAGCAGGTTAGACGCATGTGTCCCATGTTCATTCGCATGTACTGTCCCGACTAAATGAAACAAATAAAGGTGATCCAGTCCAGACTTAATGGGACTATATGGAGTTTAAAAATGTCAAAATAATGTATTTTCCTCCCCCTACATGTTCGAGCCGTGTCCTAATGTGTAGAATGAGCCCAGACCTGTTCACCACAAGGGCCTCTAAAATCCTGCACTGTCACTCAAAATGGTGTTACTTCGGGTCCTTCATGCACGAGCTTAATATAGAAGGTGCAGCTACACGTATCACCTGAGGTGGCAGTAGTGAGCATAAAATGGCCAACTTGCATCTAGCCCCTTTAAAGGCCTTGTACCCCTTTTTTTTCCAAGTAGGATAGATAGTAGATAGATAATGGACGGAGAACAGTTTGTATCCAGGGGGAAACAGGGAGAACATAGAAAATTGTTAAAAGAAATTAAAAGAAATATTGAATAATAGGTTATTTAAAATAAGACTGAGAGGTAAAATACATAAATACGAAATAAATATTAATAACAATTAAATGTCACTTAAATTAATTATAAGGTGCTGAGATAAATAAATAGGTCTAGCAAAAATAAATATCAGTTAAAAGCTAAACTAAAAAGGTGGGTCTTGAGCCTGGTCTTAAAAACATGAACGTTCTCTGCAGCCCTGAGCTCCTCCTCAGGTCGTTCCAGAGGCGAGAGCTGTTAAAGTTGGAAAGACGCCTCACCATGAGTCTTTTTGTTGACTTTAGGAATAACTAGGAGACCCCTGCCAGAGGAGCGAAGGGGCCGCGAAGGTTCATAAGGTAAAAGCAGTTCTGAAAGATAAGAAGGACCAAGACCATTAAGACATTTAAAAACCATTAAAAGAACTTTAAAATCGATCCTGAAACACACGGGGAGCCAATGCAGCGATTCTAAAACCTAATGTGGTCCCGCCTCCTGGTCTTCGTCAGGACACGAGCTGCTGAATTTTGTAAAAGTTGTAGACCTGAGCTACTCTTTTTGGGAAGACCAGAAAGCAGGGCATTACAGTAGTCGATACGACTGGTGATAAAAGCATGCATGAGCGTCTCCGTGTTGGCCCGAGAGAGAATGGGGCAGACTCTGGCTATGTCCTTTAGATGGTAAAAACCTATCTTTGTGATATTCTTAATGTGTGGAATAAAAGTCAGCTCAATAGCTTAATAGACAGTGACTGTAGTTTGGGTAAACGTTTCTCTCTCTGAGCCTCAGGCCTGTTGCTGTATGTTAGAAATGAGGTGGGAAACTTTGGATTAAGTTTGGACCACAACAAATTTTTTTAAATGTAGACGCTCCTTCTTTCATGATTTTTAAACTATTTTTTTTTACACTTTTAGACATTTATCAGGCTTTGAGGCCTGACGAAGCTCAGTTTGACCGAAATGTCAACAAGTGAGGCGTGTGCAGGTGCTTTTTTTCCTTTTTTGCACAAGTTACCCTGCCTTACGCACCTGTCGCCTCTCGGGTGTGCGGAGTCTTCCTTAGCAATGATTTTTACACGAGAAATCATCAACTACAGGTTCTTTAAGCCATTGAGATTTACCTCACATACTCCAAAGCAAAGTTTTTATTGGTCCTTTCATCAAAGATCTGTCCCATCTGTCTGTCGTGGCCTCTTCAGCAGTTCCAAACACACAGGGCTATTTTTCCACTTTCTCTGCCCATTCGCTCCCCTCCATAAAAGCCACATCTGTGCAAATATTTAGATCATTTTCAGTTCTTGTCACATGTACCTGTCCCTCCATTGGTCCCTGTGCTTCCTAAAGGGCCCTGCTTTCATTATGCGCCATGATGTCATCTCACTTTGGCTGCTGTGTGAGGTGAAGAAAAAGAAGGGAAAAAAACTAGCAAAACAGAGCAGAGGAATGCAGCTGAAATAAAAGCCACTGGAGGGAGAGACTTCATATCTGTAACCAGCCTGGCTATTAGCCCGAGCACCACTGTGGCCTCCAAAACCCAGTCGTCAATAACAATCTCAAGACGTCTGCTTGGCTCAATGTTTGGAAACAAGAACAACCCGTGCAGGGCCTGTCCACTTGAAATAGTCGAAACAGATGCCTTTGTCCCCAAAGGCAAAATAAATCCGCTTATCATTATTAAGTCACTTTACGGATTAGCGTCAGGTTAGTCAAAATACCAGTCTATGAATATGAAGAGGTTTCCCCCAAAAGAGCAGATCAGAATCAGGAGAAGTAAAATCCTTTCTTTAAATGTTTTCAGTTTCAGAGAACAGTCTGGTTTTGAGAGATTTATTGGACCTGACTGTTGAGCTAATTTCCCCCGGTAGTCCCCATGGGCACTACATAATGTTGTAAATCAAAACGGATCAACAACGGAGGCACCCGAAATAAATCTGTAATTTCAAAAGCATCAAATCTCCTTCTGTTTCTGTGGATGAGGCACTGACAAAAGCAGGTTATTTGAGTGGACAGACAAATCTGTTGTAAAGGACATGGTAAACACTGCAAATATTTACAGCCCCCAAGTCCCCCCGACACTGCTCTGTGTGGCCCGTTATGCTGCTCACTCCCTGCCTCGTACATATCCAATAGATGGGTGTTAAAAGGGTTTACCACAGTAGTGCAATAAAACCATTAGAGATCAAACCTCCCGCCACAACAACAGCTTTTCTCCTTGGCCAACAGTAAGTAACGTTTATTAATATAGGACCTTTCACAGACAGAGACTCATGAACACTGAAAGAACACTCACTCTATTCGACTCATGAACACATAATAAACCTGTTCCATTTCCACTGCTCTATTGTCCACACTCACATCTGCTGCGATATAGAATAATCTACATCTGTGTTAAATTGATATTGTATCATATTTGATCTTGATCTACTTTTTTGCATGCCCTTATAGTTTTAAAGTTTTTATAGTTTACTATTTATCTCATGTTTCATGTTGAAAATTTCTATTCTGATTTGATGATTCTGATCAAGAGGGAGCACTTTACTTTATGGCACAGTAACAGGGGCGGACTGGGACTGAAAACAGCCCTGGACTCTGACCAGCCTGGCCCAAATTAGCGTAATTGTGCACTTCCACAAATACATATTTTAACCTCTTACCACCCGCCTAAACCAAATGCATTCTGTCCTCTTTTGGCTGTGTAGCACCTCATTTGAAAGCTAAGACCCACAAAACTGACCTTTTTCCCCGCGCTGTTGCTGTATTTTTGTCACATTTTCGTTGAATTTTTGTTGAATTTTTGTTGAATTTTTGTTGAGTTTTTGTTGAATTTTTGTCACATTTTTGTCACATTTTTGTCACATTTTTGTCACATTTTTGTTGATTTTTTGTCACATTTTCATTGAATTTTCATTGAATTTTTGTTGAATTTTTGTCACATTTTTGTCACATTTTTGTCACATTTTTGTCACATTTTTGTTGATTTTTTATTTAATTTTTGTTGAATTTTTGTTGAATTTATGTCACATTTTTGTTGAATTTTTGTCACTCTTTGTTGAATTTTAAATTATTTTTTCTATAATATTGTTGTTTTTTTGTCTTTTTCTCGCTATTTTGATGCTTTTCTTTTTAGCTTTTAGATTTGGGTAAAGCTCAGTTGAGGCGGGACTGGTGGCCCTCGAGCCAGTGGCCCTTGTGTGCTCTTCCAGAATGGACATATGGCCAGTCCGCCCCTGCACAGTAATATGGAAATATTATCGAACACACACCTGTCATAAACCTAACCAAGGAATAAATATTACTCGGGCAAATGGTTTGTCTTGCTATAGAAGAAGAATTAGTGTCAAATCTACATTGCTTTCATCTGATTTTCACGCTCAATCCGGGAACTATGTAATATACGTGAATGGGACAATATAAATTAGAATGGCATTTAAGCACTTTCCCGTTATCTACCAAATTATTCCCATGGTAGAGGTTATGCAGATCATTTCACAGCATGGAAACAAGATGGTAACAGATAATGCAAGTACTGTCTATTCTTTCTGCTGTGCTGCAAAGCAAAGTGCTCAAGTTATTTTGATTCACCCATCGCATATGTAAATGAGCAGACGGAGAGTCTCTCTCGCACTGAGCTGAAGAGTTCCAAACTTACGAGTGGAATGTCCTGGAATGTCCTGGAATGTTATCACCGCGTTCTTGGTCCAGCCCCCGTCAACAGCCCTGTCACTAGGCAACCGCCACATTACCTGATAAAGATGTGTCAACACTAAAACAAGGCAAAAGACAAAAACATGTGCTCTCGGTGAGATTTTGATATCTCTTCAATATGAACCACATGGAGCACGGGCACTATGGCAGACACAATCCTTTGTCTGGGTAAATTCTCTAAGCTTGTGGCCGTTATTTGATCCTCTCTCACAATCTGGCACTCCTTTACACAAATCACATAAGTTTACCTTTAATTTTTATATAAATTGGTGCTGCTAATTTGTGCTCTCGTCCAAAGAGCTATTGACCTTCATGATCTGACTGGGTTGCATTATTTTAAGAGGTGGGTAGAGAAGCTGAAACATGTACTCAAGTAAAAGTAACTTTACCCTTGAAATATTCGTACTCAAGAAGAAGTAAAAAGCAGTGACCAAAATATAATAAAAATATAATAATTAGGATTTTCAGTGGATTAAAGTCAGACCAGACCCATGGATGTATTTAGCTCGCTGCTATTGAACACAGGCTTGTCATTCTTACCTCCGCATGTTTGTCATAACATACACAACATTGTCCTATCTGCCATTATTTCTATTTTCTAAATATAGGAGCTGGCTCCAAAAACACCGCCAAATTGCTAGCATGCACGAGCCTCAGTTATCCCGGGCTATGGGGGAATCTTCTCACACTTAGTCCATTGCTATTCTACAGTCTATGATTAAAGTATAATGGTAAAGTGGCTCAAATGGACTAGTTCTGATGTCTTTACTATTGTCGGCGTAATCAGTCCGGTGCTTGAATTCCTTTGTATAGGCTACACTTACTTAAGGCTAAACAAATGTTCCACCCGCACCTCGAGTGAACTCACATGCAGCAGCTACTGCATGATTACATTTTTTCCAAGGCTGTAAAGCATAACTTTTTAAATACTGACATTGCCATGAGTTTTCCAAATGAATAGGGGCTGTGTTTGCCAAAAGCCATTTGTGGGTTTGGGGGATGATATGAAAAAGGCTTTTGAATTTTTATTTTCTCTCATTTCTTTTCTTTCTTTCAAGTTAAACGTCCCACAATGATGAAGCTTTAGTATTGTTCCGTGAAGAAGCACAGAGTTGTATATTGTTTCACGCATGTTTAAGTTACCTCCATAAGTCTGTCCTCTTAAAGCTTAAAAGGCTTGTTCATGACGTGTCCGTGCAGAATGCTCGGACATATCATTTCAGTGCTCGAATTGCCTCCACTACACAGTTACACTAATTTTGGCTTAATTTAAACTCCTTCCTGCCTCCTTTTGATCTCATTAAATCTCGGCTTTTGCATTTTTTTCTCCTCAGACCTTGGAAATGTTCCTGCTTTTGCTTTGACAATATGTAGCCAAGCATATGGTTAAATACATGGGCTGTAAATAGCATCATAGTGTTGAGCTGATCGTGTTTTGTGTTGGCGTTTTTTATAACATATAAGCTGGAATGTTCTGCAGTCTGGCTTTAATATGTCCAACAGTAAAACGGCCCTTACAGCTGATATTTTGCTATCTGCAATTACTGCATATCCCAGCAGCTTGTTTCACCACGAATAAGGGTTCCTGGGCCTTTGTGTCTCTGCCCGCTCCCTTTTTTTGGGGGGACAGTCTCATAATTGGATCGGGCCGTGGCATATCTCAGCTCTGCACTCAGCGGGAGTCCATTGTTTTTGACCAGTGTCTAATCCGTGCCCTGATTGGTTTTCATACATTCACCAGACAGTGGATGGCACACTCAGTCTAATGCTTCTAAAAATACAGACGAAGCATTTTAGCAGAGCCACCACAAAGCATTCCTTCTGAAAACTGCAAAATGATCAAGGGTTATCCGCAGTCAAAAGGGCCAGAACGCCACAGAAGAGCGGAAAAGCCTGTTTTTAAAAATAATTTGCATCCAAGGGACTGACTGAAGAGACCTTTATTCAAAACAGTTAGAATGTGTGCACATGTCACAGGCTGGAGAAGACAATAATGAAATACAATGTATAAAAATGTTGTGACTGAACACCTGATAGTCTCATTTTTGTCAGAATAAAACATTTGGAAAAGGCTGTTCGGCTTCCTATTGGTCAAAGCGAATCAGCATTATCTCCATGGAGACGAGCTGGTGATGTCCCACTCCCGGCTAAGTTACAAAACGGGTCTGAAAATATAAATAATAAACGTATTTAGAGACATAAACATCTTTTTATTTCAGTGAAGCAGCAAATTAAAAAGTTATTTTTGTTTGAATTTTTAAGCTACTAACAGGAAGTGACATAGATGGAGGTAAAGTTACATAGCAGTTTGATTAACTCATACATTTGTTAAAGAGACTAGATGCAAGTTAGTCATTTTATACTCGCTACTGCCACCTCAGGTCTTCTGCGTAACTGCGTAAGTATCTATATTAAAGGGATATTTCAGGATTTTTGACATAGGGCCTCATTAGTTATCCAGAGTGTTGCTGATTTCTGGAGATATATTTTTTGTAATTCAAGCAGTTCTTATATTTGAAGAGGTTTGTGGCGCTAGGCTAGTGCTAGGCTAGCGCATTTCTACGATATCAGCTAGCCTGCATTAAAACCAGTCTGACCTGCTCCACAGTGCACCTGAGGCAACTCACTTATAACGCCAGACTAACCATATAAATGTCTGTGCCGATAGAGTAATTTTAACCATTTTGCATTTACAATAACTTATATTTGAGCAGCATCAGCTTCGTGGTTGTATAAGCTACGCAGCGGCGGAGTGATACCGGGTCCAAACTGTTGAGAGCTCCATAGATAAACACAGCAAAAAACACAACTTTATCTGAATCTCCTGCTGGATTAATTAGAATAATATAGCTCACCGTGTCTCCGGGCAAAACTACAATATTTTTATAATTATTAGTAAGCCTTCATTGTGAAAGGGAAAAGCCTTACTAAAGAAAATGTCCAAGAAGGTAGTGAGACAATAAACATCACAAAAATTGTCAAACTTAAGAAAGCTGGGGAACATTTTTAACAAAGTCTTGAAAATTGTGTTAATGTTTTAGCAAAAACTGTGTAAATAAGACCATCCCTTTGTCCTCATTGACATCTACAACCTCTGAGCATCCAGGCGAGGTTGGGCCGCAGCTGTGTGTCTTCTATTTTAACGCCACATTAGAAACACCAATGTCCCGCCAAGCTGCTCCCAATGCACTATATTAATATAACAGGCACATGATAGTGCTTTGTACATGAATGCATTTAGATGACTTTGCGGCACTGGTATTTCAACTTTGGTCGAAATTTTCACCTGTTCAGCTCTGGCAGTGTTCATGTACTAAGGTTGAAGGACAGACGGGAATGTCAAGCCAAGTAACTTTTCATGTCCCTAATGAGGTGAAATAACAGTCCTCTTGTAAGGTACTAAGTCTACAATGTCGAGACATTTGAGGTTCTACATTTCTGAACACAATGTAAAAGTGCATTATCATTCCAAAAGTGAACCTGATCAAGAGCTCTCTGTGATGTTGTAACTTCTGCTTCATTTCACACTTTCTGCAGAAAATGACCAGCACAGTGAACAAAGCTGGCTAAGACATTTTGACAGTTGTACAAAGCAGGTGACATGCAGTTTATTTTTCTTCTGTAAAGTTGGAGGTCAGCGCTGGGGCCCGTGTCCATACAGTGTTTTTGAATTTTGTCTTGGGAGTGTTGAATGAGTGTCAGCTTCAAGACCGTGAGATCAGAACAAGCAAAGGATGACCAGTCAAGCGCCAAGTCCCACTACAAACATGAGATGACAGGCAGAGCCACCACACACGAATGGCCTCTGCAGCTACAGTGACTGTAGTAGAAATTACTCTGAGGGGCAAGAGACACAGCAGGCGCATGTGAGAAAGAGTGCCATCACTTTGACCTAGGACTTTGTTCAAAGCTGAGGTCCAAAGATGTTCAATTACAATCTGTAGGTCGATTTAAGACTGTTTCTTAAATCTTTGAAATGTCAAATAAATGTTGAATGAGTCCAGGTCTGGGCACAATATCTGTACCACCTTGGCAAAGGGCCGCACTGTCCCAATAACACTACAGTATATCTTTATATTTTGTGTGTGTGTGCGCACAAAGGACAGAATACTCATCTCCTAGAGAGACTAGTGCTTCACTCCGAGCTCAGAGCAGTGCATACTGTTGTATGGTGTGTGGTGAGTGAGTGAATGGTTTGGTCAAACAGGTCGCTGGTGCAGATTGGCTGCCACTGCGTGCACAGACTGAATGGATTATGCAATGTGAGGTGCTTTGGTTTTCTTGAAAGGGACTATATTAGAGCAATATTTGATATGGATATTGCAATAGCATTGGACAAACCAGATGCATTGTTTTAAGTGTTATAGCAAACTTTTCAACACTTGCTCATAGGACGCATGTGCAATGTGGTGTAACTCTGATGAGGCATTATAAAATGAGTCTGGTCTTTGTGCGTGCGCTCAGTCACGTGAATGTTAGCATTTAGCCTCTCCCAGCATATTTAGCTCCATCCATCCATTTTCTTCCACTTGTCCTTTGCTGGGTCGTGGGGGCAGCTGTTGGAGCAGCCAAATCACATTGCACCAGCCCCTTATGGCTCCTCCTGCAGGTGGTGGGTCCACAGAAGGACGGCCTCACGATTCAAACCGGGCCTGTTGGTCTCTCATAAGGGGCTTCTGAACCGCTCTTTGTCTGACCCATCACCTAGGACCTGTTTGACCCTACCAGGGGCACAAAGCCGACAACATAGATCATTCAGGCGCTCAAACCCCTCCACCACGTTAAGGTGGCGGTTCCAGGAGGGGTATTTAAATACAGTTACGTGAAAAATTACACGATCCAAGTCTAGTTACACAAAATTAAAGATGTCGATTTTCTAAGCGGATAAAAAAGTGGCGCTATATTGCGTAATAACACTTTAGGAGCACTTCGATGTCTGCGCAGTGAAGTCAAAGAGCTCCTAGAAAATCAACATGTTTATCTACACTGCGTTCCAAATTATTATGCAAATTGTATTTTTGTGTCAAAAAGGTAAAAAAATAAAATAAAATAATGAAACTCATGGATGGTATCGTGTCTTGGGGCTCTATGAATCATTGATATTAATCTCAGAGACCTGGGATGATGAGTTTTCAGGTTAAGCCCAGTTAAGGGAAAAACTACTGAAAAAGGGTGTTCCACTTTATTATGCAGATCATCATTTTCAAGCAATACGGGAAAGAAAAAGGATCTCTCTGCTGATGAAAAGCGTGAAATAGTTGAATGTCTTGGTCTAGGTATGAGGGGTTTGTGCAGATAAAGGCACAATATGGACGGTTTCTGCCTGACGTACACATCAGATTAGGAGAACAGATGCTACAAAGCAGCATGCAGGTACTTGAAGCTGCTGGTGCCTCTGGAGTCTCCCGAACATCAAGGTGTAGGACCCTCCAGAGGCTGCAGTTGTGCATAAACCTTCTATCCGGGCCTCCCCTAAAGGGTTAATTGAAGCTGAAGCAGAAACGGCTGCAGTGGCTCAGAAATACATGAAGACTCATTTTCACACAGTCTTGTTCACTGATGAGCGCCGTGTAACCCTGGATGGTCAAATCAATGGAGTAGTGGATAGTTGGTGAATGGCCACAATGTCCCAACAAGGCTGTGACGTCAGTAAAGAGGTGGCGGAGTCATGTTTTGGGCCAGAATCATGGGGAGAGAGCTGGTCGGCCCCATTAGGCCCTTTTAGGCTCCCTGAAGGTGTGAAAATGACCTTTGAAAAATATGTGGAGTTTCTGACTGACCGCTGTCTTCTATGCTACAAAATGAAGAGCTGCGCTTTCCCTAACGAAATCCTCTTCATACATGACAACGCACCATGTCCTGCTGTAAAGAAAACCTCTGCATCACTGGCTGCTATGGGCATAAAAGGAGAGAAACTCATGATGTGGACCCCCTCCTCCCCTGACCTCAACCCTGCTGAGAACCTTTGGAGCCTCAACAAAAAAACTTCTATGAGGGTGGGAGGCAGTTTTCATCCAAACAGCAGCTCTGGGAGGCTATTCTAACATCCTGCAAAGAAATCCAAGCTGCTATCACACAAGGGCTCCTATGGTAAAATATAACTTGACCTGTTAATACTTTTTTGATTGAAATAGCTTTTGATTTCAGTAAGTATGACCTCCTAATGCTACAAATTCAACAAATTACCATTTTCAGTTTATTACAAGCTTTAAAATGTATTGAAACGATGAGTTGCGTAATAATTTGGAACAGTAGATTTTGAGGTTTTTACAATATTTATTTTTGACAAAAAATACTGTTATCACTGGGAGATTTTTTCAACCACATTTAAATGATCCTCTACCAGTTAAAGACTTGAAAACTATGCTGACTCTCATTTGAGTTGACAGTTTAGAAAATCTTAGAAAAATGTCATTTGCATAATAATTTGGAACACAGTGTAGTCTTGGATCTGTATCTAAACAAAGGGAAAACGTGGAACAGCTTTGTAGCTTCTAACTTCACTGTATGCTGGGAGAGGCTAAATGCTAACAACATTTGCATGAATGAGCGCACGCACAAAGACCAAACAGTCACACATCATCTCGTCTAAGCTCAGGTAAGAACATATCTCAGTACGGAAAACGGTGGCCTGTTCCTTTAAGTATAACTGAGGTGAAGTGGCTGGTTCAGAGATAGAATAACAATATTCTTGCCCCCCACAAAAAACAATCTATAGATGTGCATTGATGTTACAAAGAAGAACACCATAGGATAAAGATAAAAGCTCACAGACATAATTACAATGAAACAATGCCATGTAATGTAAGGATAACACAGCAGATTAAAGGCGGCGCTGTGCATTTGCTTCATAGATTACTGAGGCCCAGACCATGTGACAGATGGGCTCCTGCTGAGCTAACTCATGCTTCACACTGACAGTGACCAATCACAATAGAGATTCAAAACAACATGAGCCATCTAGTACAATCTACTGTCTGGACTATTTTCTTAACTTTATAAAAGTCCACTCCCCGGTTGTGCCTTCATGTCTCTATATAAGGCGAATATGAGACTTGGTCCTCCCTCTGTCTTTTATTCATTGTTCAGGTTCAGGTTTCTCTAAAGCGTTTGTTCTGAATTTGGCCGCGGCACCGGGAAACTCCTGACCTTATCCAACAATGTCGCTCAAGTGCAACAGTACAGAAGTTCAGAGATGCCTCCCCAACACCCGATAGACTCACAATGAACTCAGTTGTGTCAGGTCTAAAGGAAACTGAAACATGCTACATCTGGGTGTGCGCACATATCTTTGACTTTGTGTGAACATGAATTGTTTGTTTAGTCTGCAGAAGTGGAGGTTTTCCAAGTAAAAGCACTATGACTTCAACAAAACCTACATCTGATGCTAGGTTTGACCTGTGATTCAGAAGAAAAAGTTAACACAAATATTAGTTCTGTTCAGTAAAAAAACAAAATTGTAAGTAAAGGAAGATATAGTTTATTGGCCCATCCTTCAAAGTTGGTGAGAGACCTGTCAGGAGCAGTGGCTGGGGACTCATCTACAGATATTGGGCTGAGTTTTGTGCATATTTTAGGTAGAAATATTACAACAACAAAAAAAACTCAAATACTGCTGTTGCTGCATTTACTACAGTGGGAGGAAACTGTTTGTGAACCCTTTGGAATTTCTCACATTTCTACCTAAATTGGTCATAAAATGTGGTCTGTTCTTTATCAGAATCATAAGAATGAGTAAACAGTGTCTCCTTAAACTAATACTACCCAAACAATTACATGTTATCATATTTTTATTGGCCATAACATGTAAACATTGACAAGTAAGCGTGGAATAAGTAAGTGAACTTTTGGATTCAATAGCTGGTTGACTGTCCTTTGGCAGCGATAACTTCATCCAGACGCTTTCTGTGCTAGCAGATTAAACGTGATCAACGATCAGGATGAATTTTAAACCATTGCTCTTTACAAAACTGCTGCAGTTCAGCAAGATTCCTGGGATGCTTGGTGTGAATGGCTTTCTTGAGGTCTTGCCACAGCATCTCAATCGGGTTTAGGTCTGGACTTTGACTGGGCCACTCCTGAATGCTTAATTTATTCTTCTGAAACTATTCTGAAGTTGATTTGCTTTTGTGCTTTGGGTCATTGTCTTGTTGCAGCATCCTCTATTGAGCTTCAGCTGTTGGACAAATGGCCTCAATTTTTTCAATCCAACTTTGGTTTCATCAGTCCACAGAATATTTTGCCAGTAGTGCCGTGGAGCAACTTCAATGGCTTCCTCCCTGGCGTTGAACCCCATTCTTGTTCAATGTTTTACATATTGTAGATGTGTCAACAGAGATGTCAGCATGTGCCATTGATTTCTGTAAGTCTTTAGCTGACATTCCAGGGTTCTTGTTTACCTCATTGAGTATTCTGCGCTGTTCCTTTGGAGTCATCTCTACAGGACGGCCAGATCGTGGAAGTGAAGCAACAGTTTTTCTAACCGTGGATTTAAGACATCCAGAAATGGCCCTGTAACCTTTTCCCACTTTAAACAAATCAATTTGACTGTTTTGAGTGAGGCATGGTGCATATCAGACAATGCTTCTTAACAAGACACCATTCTTGACTAGTGTGTGTTTTTCAGTGGGCAGCTTTAAGCCTCACCCCAGTGATTGGACTTCCTGTTGGCTCACACCTGACTTAAAATGTCTGCTTGAGTTTGTCTAATTAGCTCTTGCACTGCAAAAAATAATTTACTAGATTACTTTAGATGTCTCAATTTGAGCATAATAATCCAAATTCTAGTTCTTTTGACGAGTTAAGATGGAGTTGGGCATTTGACCTAGATTATTTCACTTGTTCTGAGATGTTTCTGACTCGTTTCGATACATTTCGTCTTTATTTCAAGTAAGTTTTTCTGCCAATGGGGTAAGAAGAATGGTCTTGTCCCATTGGCAATTTTACTTTCTTATTTCAAGCGAGATTTACCATAGATACAGACGGCATCTCTGGAATCGCCCATATATGGTCATTTTTGAAAACAGTTAAGGGGGAAAGCAATTTTGAAAAATGTAAATTTTCTCTAATTATTTAAAAACTACTGTAACAAATGCTGAAATATGAATTTAGTTTTCTACTAAATAATGATACAAAGACATGGGGAGGAGCACAGTGGTTCAACAGCCCATAAATACATAAAAAACGGATAATGCTAACTTGATGCTACATGCTAGCATCGGGCTAATGCTAACGGTTAGCTAGCGCTTGCTACAACTGCCGTTTTTTCACTTCTACTTAACAATCTGCTGTGAGAAAATATCCATAAGGGCCCGATTTACATTTGACTTTATTTTTGTGTGATAAATAAGTTGATATTCCATCAGAAAATGGCTAAAAAGAGTGAAAAATGTTGTTTCTCTAAAGATTCTATTTTCCCCCTCGGCGAAGCCACGCCCCCTTCTATGACGAGATGCCGTCTGTATCTATAGAACCATCTGAAATGTCATCAAACTAGCAAAATAACCTTGGTCAGATCAGGAGAAAGGTCTAAATGAGTGAAAACCCCTCAAAACAAGATACATTTCCTTAATTCAAGTCCTTTAAGCCGATGCTTGATATTTACTTTATGTAGTGTGGAGGAGCCTTAGCCAGGAGGTGTACTCACTTATTCCATGCTGTCCAATAAAAATATGATAAAATGTAAATCTTTGGGTGGTGTTAGTTTAAGTAGACACTGTTTACTCATTCTTGTGATTTTAATAAAGACCAGACCACATTTTATGACCAATTTAGGCAGAAAACCCTGACAGTTTCTACACTAAGACACATGGGAGAGCGGACAGGTTAAATCCCCAGCACCCTCGGGATTCCCCAACCAAGATGTCCTGTTAGAGCTGGATGAGAGCTTTAATGCTGTCGGGATGGGCAGAGCACTCTACCCCAGCAATCCACCTCTGACCCCTATCTGATCCATCACTAACTGGAATCACAGCCCTGGCTCCAGTAGGCAGTAAAAAAACGACCAATGAACTGTAAACCATCCTGATGCCTTAATGAACAACACACACAGCAACAAGTGGGGGGAAAGGCAGTCGTAAAAAAGTGAAAAGAGCAGCCCTATTTGTAGATGCCATAGAAACCACTTCAAACACTCACTCGGTCAGCCAGTTCACGGACTCAGCCACTCGGTGCATTGGGACTATACTGTAACTGGGGCTCTACGATGGCGCAATGTGATTCTGAATGTGTACCCAAGGATCACATGACAATAGGCTGTGTTCATGTGACATAATACCCTAAAGAGCCTATAGTGCAAGCTGTGAGCAGAAAGGCACATTGGAATATGGTAGAATGTGCCTGTTACACTGCTGATGTTGCTGTTTTGACCTGATGTATGGTTAATATCTCTGTAATTACAATGTTGCCCACAAGAAACAAAAGCAGAGAATATAGGGTGAAGTTGTTTGCAGAATTTTCTCCAAGGAAAGTGAATCAGCCACAGTTTGTCCCCTGCCCCATCTGCACACAGGGACCTGAAACGGAATCATCTATTTAAACAAGAGTAAAAAAATAAATGAAAGGTTTCCAGGATCAGACTTCAACTTAATAAAATAGAACACTTCTTGAACGTGCTGTATTTGCAGGTGTCATTTGCCCAATTAGTCAGAGAGCAGAGAGTGGGATGAGGAGAGACAGGCGCAGCGTCAGGAGTCAGAGCTGCAGCAGCTCATTTGCTAACGCCCTGCTGTGTTAATTCAGCCCCTGCATGAGTGTGTATGTTTTCACACTGGCCCACTGAACGCGCTCGTCCCAGGCCTGAGGAGGAGGGAGCTGCAGACACATAAAAGATACAGGAATGTGAAGAACAATGATACTTACATTGTGTTTTCTTTGGTTCGTTCAGTGTGCTGTGTGGATCTGAATCTGCCTGCTGCTTTTACCAATATATCTGTTGATATTAATCCAAATACAGGCGAGTAAAAGAGCATTGTCTTTAGAGAGGATCACTGGATAGTGATTTATATTTGTATTGCTCTTTAAAAGCTTGACAAGCTTCTCAAAGCGTTACACGATAGTCATTAACTCCTCATACTCAGGTGATAAGCTACTATAGCCACAGCTGGGATAGAGCGACAGAGGCTGCTGTGGAATAGAGCTCCAGCTCCAGTTCCCTGTTTCAAGTGCTTCCAAATCTGAATAAGATGAACTTTCTGGAACACACGATAGAAAAATTAATGTTGCTATTGAAAAGAATGTTGCAAAATGAAAGAATTACAGGAGATAATAATTTAGACGGGTAAAAAAAAGACCCAAAATGCAGTGCAGAACCACACTTTAACCCATTTGCCAAGAGGTGCATTGGCAGGCACTTAATCTTCTCTCTACTGTGTGTCCACAGATGGTTTTAATTGGGCCAGATAAGAAATGCTCAGAAGCCGTGAAGGGATTTACTGTGCTAAATACCATGACCGAAAAAAACACATCTCACCCCCTGTTGACTCAGGCATTCAGACGCTGTCCATGATCAATGCACAGCAACAGCTATGACAAAACCCCACATCCACTTTAGCTTTGGACAAATAAATCGGCAGTGTCATCATGAACGTTACAGCTATTTAAAGTTACTGACAGATAAATGGCTCTCTGAAAGAGTTTAACATCGAGGTAATGGATCTGATTTGTTGCCTGGATCTGGGTTTAGGATATTTTTTACGGTTTTATTGTTATCAGTCATCACATAACTGGCATATTTGAGATGAAAAGAAAACACAGCAGCAAATCTGGAAAGATTTTTTCTAGAAGTGATGGAAATATATATATATAAAAAAAAAAACATCCAGTCAAACAGTGAAAGACAGTTGAACCGTATGATATTCATATAGCTAAACAGTGTGAGCTCCACTGCTCCAACCTTGATTGCTCGACATATCCACATGAAAAAAGAAGTGGCACCAAGTTTACTTTACTCTGTCAGTAAAAATCAACTAGTCAAATAATTTTATAAGATGTAGGTTTGTGGACTTAATTCCTACCAAACTATGATCAGGTTAAATATTTTCTGTTGAGAGATTTCCTTCAAAAACAGCAACTCTCGCAAGAGTCACATTGGCCCCTGTCCTCCGTTTAAGATATCATCAAAGCGTGAACGCAACCGACTAATTTGCAAAAAGGTCTTTTAAAGTTTTAATCCCTTAAACTGGAGACCACACAGCAGACACATCTGTCTTCAATGAAAGTGTTTCAACTTAAGTTTTTCAGTAGCAGTGATCTTTGCAGGTCCCCAATGGCTACTATCGTGCAAATGCTGACATGCCAGAAAACCCACTGTGCAGCCCGGGATAAGACCAAGTGGAAAACATCACGCACAATAATAACAGCAGGTTGTACAGAGGATGGTTTAGTGAGTCAAGAGAGATGAGGAGGGCTGACTGCTCTTTTCCTGAGCTTCAACTGGAAAAATGGACTTCGTGCAGCTACACGTCAGAGGCGGATTCCTGAAGCAAAAAGTGAAAAAAGGAGCTGTTGAAAAATCTGCTCAACACACTTTGAGTAGAAAGGCTTTATTGGCAGCCAAATAGAGGTCATGGTGGGGACTGTGTCAAAAACAATAAAGCATATTTGAATTATGGAAGTAAGAGGGATAAGTAAGGCTACATTTGATCATCCCCCACCCCTTTAAACCTTCTTAAATAAACTCAATTATTTAGGTCGAAAGTAAAGTTATGCTCCTGTAATTCAAGTTAAAAGAACAGGATTTAAAGTGCTGTTGTTGTCCAGGCCCCACATCCTCTTGATTTAGTCAGGAGAGTCGACAAGCAGACATCAGAATAGGGTGCATGTGTGAATAGGACTTATGTCAGGGGTGCCCAAAGTGCGGCCCGGGGGCCAAATGCGGCCCTCAGGCCAATTTATGGTGGCCCTCGGCCTCTTGCTGTATCGGTGCACATCACCAGAGATGGACCTTTTTATTTGAAATGTAATAATTCTATACAATTCTAACCTAACAACTAACATTTTATTGTGAGACAGAGCTGGCATGAAGGTTTTAAGCTTAAATAGAGGTATGGGGCACAATTTAAACCTCTGCTAGTCGAAGGTTTTGCGGCACTAACTACTGATCTACGGCCCTTCACCCCGTGTACACTTCAATATGCGGCCCCCCCATGAAAAAAGTTTGGACACCCCTGACTTATGTGAAAGAATTTTGTATAGGACGACAATAAATCATCTTTTTATTGTATATTATGTGTACAAGCACAAATCTGTAAATTGTATCTATCCATAACTTTATTTCTATGCTGTTTGGCTGAAACACGTGAATAAAGTGTGAAAAGTCAAATATTGATTAGAGAATATTATAGAATAATTCTATCCGATGTCATGGGATTTGGGTGGAGGGTCTTAAGCCAAACATCTAATCAGAAAAGAAGATTGAATCACATTTTGGTGAGGTACATCCCAAGATTAAGAAACAGCACAAGGAAGTAACCGATGACTTGAACCTGAGTCCAAGTCAAGAAATTAACTCTGGTGGTTCTGTGCTTTCAAATAAGAGCTCATTATACCGAGTCAGGGCGCAAAATGTCCCGATGTCCTCACTATCATTGTACCACGGCCGTTTTAAAGCCATTAAAAGAGCATATTACAAATCCCACCTTTAACTTGAGTGCCCCCTAGAGGACCATCACTGCTAGTGCCTCACATGGAGAAAACCCTCAACTGAGAGGACAGACCGCGTCAAATGTTACCCAATAAATACAATTGAAGCATTTATTTTATGACAGATATTTTCATCATTGGAAAATACCTCATACATGTACAAACAAACATGAGCCTTTGCTGTGAGTGGCTCAGCTCTACTAAAACATGACTGTAACTTTACCTGGACTGGGTACATCTCCAGTCAGTAGAATTTGAGATTTATAAAGGTTAGGTCCTCATCCAATCCATTCTTTAAAGCAGTACTAAGTAACGTGTTTACCTTAATAAATCCTTTCCGTAGTCCCTGTGGGGATAGTACAAGTGTTTATGGGATGATTGGAGGGTCTTTCATCTCCCCCTGGTGTCTCTGGACAGAAAACCATGTTTGCAACTTGACTGCCACCGGTGCGGAGAAAGCAATACACACTAATGGAATCACGAAGAAGAAGCTAGCATGCTAACGGGCAAAGCTAACTGCGGGCTAACGTCACTTTAAACAGTATTTACTGCCAAGTTTGAGTGAAAAAAAATATTTCCATTGTATAATTGGATGCACAGTAACCCTCTCTCCCTTCGCCTTTCCTGTCAGTATTTACTCTCCAAGACAATAAGTTAAAAAATCGTAACTTGCTACGACACCTGCAGTTGCGCTTATGGCCTCTAGAGGGAAGAGTTACTTAGTACTGCTTTAATTACCCACTGCAGTAAAAGCATGTTCTGTGTCGAGCTGGTCAACAGTATAGTCAAAGTGTTACGCTGTGTGTCTTTAAAGGGGCTAGATGCAAGTAAAGTTAGCCATTTTACACTACTATCAGTACTGCCACCTCAGGTCATACGTGTAACTGCAGCTGCTAGATTAAGCTCGTGCGACACCTTTTTGAGTGACAGTGTAGGATTTGAGAGGCAGTTGTGAACAGGTCTGGGCTCATTCTACACTTTAGGACATTGTTGGAACAAGTAGGGGGAGGAAAACACTTACTTTTAACATTTTTAAACTCTCTTATTCATATAAACTCATATTTTATATATGGGTAAATGTCCTGGAATGTAACACAATTTACTTCTGTTGATCTGTTAATGAATGAAATGTCTCAAAGCCTACTTGTGCTGCTAAATGCACTGCTTCTTCTCATTATTTGTCAATGCGTCGCACAGGAGACAATAATACAGTTCACAACGGCTGCATTATTTATAGATTTATTAATTTATAATACAAGCTTTTCTTTACAGCTTTCCATTTTAGTCTTTACACAATTCATACGGAGCTAAACTTCATAGCAGTGACACAGACTGACAACACAAAACCCAAGACTCAATGGAAGAAATCAAGGTTCCCATCTTTTCCCCCGGTGCACCACCTTTTTAAGACCACATGCCCTCACTGTAATGTGTCACATGCATTTCACAACACCAGGCGCACTCCCATACACACACACACACACACACACACACACACACACACACACACACGCACGCACACACAGACACACACATCTACACGAAAATACCTATGCACAAGATTAAAATTGATATTTAAATTTCATACTTATATTAATGAATTACACAACCAAAGGCAAACATGAAGTAAAGACAGCTTTCCAAATGTAGAGCAGGATACACCAAGGTCTTCTAGTTTCTTATCGAGTCCATGCTCCCACGCTCCCATCGTCAAATGCTGCTTCTTCTGTTTGCACTGAACTGGCCTGCCACGTCGGCTGATAAACAATATTCCATTTAGTCTTGAACAAAGGTGGGAATGCCACACCTACTGGCCAATGAGCAAAACATCTTAAACTCCATCTTCAGACTTTGAGCCGCACCTGAAGACGACTGCGGACAATGACCCACAGAGCGTCGGTATCAATACACATCTTCCTGGTCTTTTTCTTCTGCCAGAGACGCACAAGTTTAATAGCGAATGGTACGGTTTGCAGGGGGTAGAGCTCAAGAAGAGTGGCACACATCATCCCTATTACTCAAATGTAAAAATCACTAATATTAGATGAGACACTTGAACTAATCCTTTTAAGTGCCATTAGTGGATTAACAACAGTAAAAGTTGAAATCATTTACGTGAGGAGAAGGGTTAGATACGAAATCTTCAGAGATCACGCTTATGTATCCACGCTGTGCAGACCTTTGAAATACATCCTGCTGAAACCAGGTCCACAATGCTTAATGATGGTCTTTGAATAAAGAGTTCTTCTGGTAAAAGGTGGATGACATAACTATGTTGGCACCAAAAGCAAAGTTTTGAGGATAGTGCTACTAAAGCAGATGTTCCTGCAGCCCTGCTCTGATGACAGGGGTGGGTGAGGTGACAGGACGAGCAGAGCCGGGTGGACGCAGGTCTGTGAGGGGCAGCTTTACAACAGCAGACAGCAGTTACTCTCTGTGGTTTTCTCCCTGTTTCTTTGACCTATAGACACAAGAAGAACGGGCATTAAAGACTCCGCTATAAACCAAAGCTTACCAAAAATTCACCCTGAACTGACTTTGTAAATAAAACTAGTCTTGTATCAACAAATGTTTAATAATCAGGTTTTATTGTTCCTTTGTATCATCTCATTTCATTCTAAATTTGCTTGATGGATCAGTGGTTCCCAAACTGGTATACGCAAAACAATTTGAGAACAAACAGACATCGACCTGTTAAAACACAGGAAACACGGTTATACAGGTGGAAGAGCCTTCAGTTCAGACGTGGATGTGCTTGTTCTGGACCTGAACCTCAAAAGGTGAGCTTTGGACCACCCAAGTGGCTTGTTGCACAATGTGGCTACGCTAGTTCCTCTGAGCTGAAGTTGAGGGCGCTAGTACTTCCTGTTCGTATTAATTTCCACTAACATTTTATATCATGTTAGCCTTTAGCTTCAAGAGAAACTATCAATCCTTTATGATCACAGGTGTCTCCGATCTGAACTCGTTACATCCTACATCAAGATTTGAACACATAGTAAATGATCATCTACCGGGAACTCACTGCCCACAACATAATCTTTAGAAAATATGATTATTATTCCAGGAAAAGAATACAGGCAGGAAGTACTGGTGCTCACAACTTCAGGTCAGAGGAACTAGCGTAGCCAAGTGCTTAAAACTCCAACTGAGGGCTGTGCCTTTAACCTCCTACCCCCCACCCGTACCGAGCGCATTTTCTCTATTTCGTCTTTACCCAAACCTAAAAGCTTCTAGATTGGCGAGCAACAGTGTAATGCCTCATTTGAAAGCGAAGACCTACAAAAGTGATCATAACTTTGTTGTCACATTGTGCATTTTTGTGTCTTTTTTGCCATGTTTTTGTTGTTTTCTGTTGCTTTGTCATTGCTTTTTTTTTTAATCGCTCTCTTTGCATTGCTTTTTTCTCGTGTTTTGTTGCTTTTTTGCTGCATTTTCACTCTTGTTTTTGTTGCTATTCTGATGCCTTTATTTTAAGATTTTAGATTTGGGTAAAGCCAAACTGGAGAAAATGTGCTCGGTTCAGGTGGGAGTTAAAAGGTCAACATGATCAAGTTGTAATGTCTTTATAATCTGTCAAAAGAGACGAGCCAACGACTTGTTGGAGACTTCAATTTCCACGAGTTTTCTGCTCATTCTGCTCCGAAGAGCGAGGGGGAAAAGAATCAAGAGGGGGCGGGGCCAGAACGCAGAGTCCAGCTCCAAACCAGTGTCTGATGTTCAGAATGAGTGACAAAAACAGTCCTGGTTCACTGGGACAAAGCAAAACACTCAGCTTTACCCCGTCATACTAACAGCTTTGTTTCAAAAACATGTTAAAACTAACTCCTTTTTGTATTTAATTAGGCCTACATATTTTTATAGCCTATTACCCTCCCAGACGAGCCACAATTGTTTAAATGTGGAAAACTTGCTTGAGTTCACGTGATAACATTTATATTTTATTGTGCTATATTCACTGGGTCTTTTCAATCGCATGGAGGTATAGCAGGGGTACTGGTCTCCCAAAGCCTCAGGTTTGGGAGGTTGTGCTAGATCATCAATTAAGATTTACAATGATTGAATGAAGGTGACGACTTTTTTGTTTACTGATGTGGATATTGCAAAACACATGGGTAACACAATAATGATCACGTTTCCCAAATCGTCTGCGGCCATTTAATTAGCATTAGTTTCTTAGCAAAGATTACTATAGTGTGGGACGGTGGCGAGTGGTTAGCTCTCGTGCTTCACAGCAAGAAGGTCCCAGGTTCGATTCCCACCTGGACGGGGCCTTTCAGTGTGGAGTTTGCATGTTCTCCCCGTGTCTGTGTAGGTTTACTCCGGGTACTCCGGTTATCCCTACCACTAAAAACATGTACAATAGGCCAGGATGAATGCGAGTGTGTGTGCGAAAGCCCATGGCTACAATCTGGTGTGGCATGTTTACATGCATGTGTCCATGTTATGTTCATTAACATGCACTGTCTCAACCAAATATACAAACAAACAATCAATCTCACCATGAGAGTTGGGCTCAGGAAGGGTTTCTCTGGCCACCAAGTGCATTACAGTAGTTCGTCCCGGAGGTAGCTTTAGAGCTGGAAATAAATAAATAAAAAGATATATATAAATATAAATGTGGTATAAAAAAGTTAGCACAGACAAACACAGTGTAGAAACAGTTTTAATTAATTTAGACTTATGGTTGCCCTTGGTCACTGGCAGTATCGAGTACAGCTCATTAGGTTCGTCATTTCAAGAAATTAAAAACATTAGACTCTCCAGGTCTGCCCTGACAACTGTTACCATAACAACAGCGACTCTCACTTCCATGTCTAAGGCCAAACTGTTTCAAGAGCATCCTAACACAAGGACATGAAGACAAACAACATAAGGCTAAATTGTTGCCTTTTTGTAACTTGTAACGGTGCAGTTTTGAACGGGATCATGGTAAACTAAAATACAAGATCTTCTGAACAAGTTTGGGATAAAAAAACAAAGGTCAACGGTCAATTGTGATGAGAAGCCACACGTACCTCCCAGAGTGACGTTGCCATGAAGAAAGCGTCCCTGAAAAATGAGTCGCAATATACTAGGGCTACTCACACGCTCCTCATCCCATCCTGTCAAACAGGGAGACATGTGACTCAACCAAGAAATAGCTAGATTCATGTACTAAAAGATAATTGACAATGAAAAGAGATTATCCTACCTTCAGGCCAGTTATCAAACACATGCTTAGCAATGTCTGTGGCCGAGTCGTTTGGGGAGAAAGTGAAGTCTTGTGTTTTCCCACTGACTAGGATAAGGCGGAGATGCACCTAAAATCAGAATTGGGCATTTAGAACCAGTTTGTGACCATTGTGCTTCCTGCTGTGGCAGCAGGTGACCTTCAGATGGCAGCAAAGAGACAGGCATTCCAGTGTAATTAGATATATGCACACCAGATCTCCAGCCTTTCACAGTGCAACTTCACTCAGTGCAGCTCATGCTAGAGTGAGCCCCCTTTTGAAATACAACAGAGAAGAGCGGAGGGACAACACTGCCCCTTTTTTTAGAGGCACGGGCAGGTCTCTCTGGTTTGTTGGCCTTGTGCGATAACTCCAGGTGGCCCAGACAATGTGTCTTAATATTAGAGTGCATAATTCTGAATCCAAATCTACTTTATGGATATAGTGCGGCACATAGCATTACCATAAACGGAACAATAAAATAATAATAAAATTGCCATTAATCAAATAAAATGAGATAGAAATTCGACAAAATTCCCTTTCCCTTTGCGTTGAGGAAACGCATCTCTTGACTGGGTTCACATGCTATTTTATTATTATATTATATATTATTTACATACAAATAACTCCTCAAAAGTGTAACTGTATTTTATCTTTATTATTACAAACTGTTTAAAAGAATTGCGATTACAAATTTGCAACATTAAATTGAATTTCCATAAAATGAAACCACTACTTTGCAGTCAAAGAGATAAAAGGGATTATTTTTCTCCGCTTTTAGGGGATGAACACAAACTTTCGTTGGTCACAAATCAGGGTGGAGAACAAAGAGATCCACGAGGTGTGACGCCCCAACTCGCTGAGCTGTTTACAAACACAATCTGCCTTTGGTGGTCCACTGTAAACCCCTCCCCCTGCGAACCGGATAACCTCAATGTGGCATTGCACATCCATGTCATCATTAACAAGCTCTGCCCCCATTTCAACCTCTTTCATCTCCAGCAAAATAAAAACAATGTTAAATCTGCCTGGTTACAAATGGCAACATCGACTAACCCAACCCTATTCAAAAAGATCAAACCCCAATACCTTCTACATCATGTAAAGTGAACCTTCATATGTTTAGTTACTTTAAAGCTATTATTTATTTATTTATTAATTATTATTAATAATAATAATAATAATAATAATAATAATAATAATAATAAATGTATTATTATTATTATTATCATCATTAAAAGGAATACAAATAATGTCATATGCACTTTAAATATTCAAAATTTTAATGTATAGGTAAGTGGTACAGATATTTAAAAATACTATTCCTAACACTAACAATATAACCTCTTAAATATCTAACATGATAACTTGTCATGCTGAATCTTTTGGGAAAGAGTTTGACCTCGGCACATCAGGGTCAAATCAACTGGAAAGTAGGACAGTTTTAACTGAGATTAGACAGATGGTGTCAGAGGAGCAGTAGTCAAGTGTTTATGGACAGTAGCTAATCCGTGAACCCCAGCAACCAACTCCCTCCAAAACTGCAGGATACTTCCTCTCTAATTACTGTGTAGTGTGTCACAGACTTATACAAGCTTATAATGGTTTCAGATGTGTATTTGACACATATGTGCCAGAAAATTGCTAATATATAAAGAATGAAATCAAATCTATTTGTTGTTGTGTGTGGGGGACATAAGAACACAGCTCACCAGGTCTTGATCTCTCTGACTGGTCATGGCTGAGGCAGGAGGAGCGGCAGAGGCAGAGCAGACAAGGCAGGACTGGAGCTTCAGCTGCTAGAGAGGGCCAGAGCCCTGACACAAACACAAACACGGCTATCACAGCCTGGCACCATAGAAGCATCAATGTTATCAGCAGAATTAGGCTGTGATATGACATGACTACTATATATATATATATATATATTTATATATATGTATATATAGTCTGAAGAATATAGATTAGCAACCCCTGTTTTTTCACACAAATCGTCCAGTTAAAGTGAAACCATAATATTGAGCGTCTGCCAAACCGAAATGATTTGGTCAGAACATTCCTTCGGTGTTCATGTATTATGAGAATAATATTATCACAACTGGATCATACATTTTTGGCTAAAGAACAAGAATAGCTAAATTACTGAAGCTGTCAAAAAACAACAACAACAAAAAACATTAGCTATCTCTAAGACGATGTAGCCCTCACAGCTAAGGCTCGAGACTCGGTAGGATCTCTCAAAAGATTACATTACATCACTTTTATTGTACCATGATAAAATGAATGAATTCAATTGATAATACACAAATTACGTGTTTTCTTCGCACGGCTAATTCTGCTCCTGTAAACGCTTTTAGCCTTCGAGTTCGCCGTTAGCAGCGTTAGCCTGTGCAATGTCGGCTAGCTCAATGCTAACTTGCTAATATCGAAAATGACAATGTTGGACTCGGTTGCTCTCACCTGCATTTGATTACAGTGGTGTAAACTGTCATCCAGCTGAACTGACAACCAAGCAGCTGTCGTGTTCTAGGAGTAAAACATCGAAAATAGTTGGATTTGATGGATCAGTTCTGCTGGCGTAGGGACGAAAAAACGCCGGAAGTCAGCTGGTTGTAAACACAGAATCTCCCGCAAAGGTAACTGGGAATTGATGTCCACAGCCACTTTTAGAAGATATTCCCAAAGTGAGGGCCCTCAAAGCTACTGCAAGGGTCCCACAAAGTTTCAGCAAGTATGAAAAGGACTGGCGTATTTCTAAACACTAGATCATTTTAAGTAATGTGAATAGCCTATACAATGTGTTATGAGAGAGAATTCAATTTTGCCATAGCTGATAGAATTTGCATTATTCCTTCCATATTGTATTTTTATAGGCAACCTCATATAAATCATATTCTGATTTGCTATGAAATTGATTTATAATACTTGGCTAGTTTTATCATCAGCATTATGAGTGTTGCGTTCAGGTGACATCACAGGATTCTAAAGGCCTATACTATTATATAGAGGAAAAATTATTTTGTTTTTGAGGACATTTTTAACCTTGTACAGAGAGATCATGGACCCAGTGACTGACATTAATGATATATTTTTTTTATTAATATATTTTCTTTTTAGCTATTACTTGTGAAAGTGTAATGCTGTTAATAGGGTAAAACTGGCTGCTGCCCCCCCTTGGGTCCGATGACATCATCACATTCTAGAACCTGCAACCCAGCAATAGTTTAACATTGAGGTGGAGGGCAACTGAAAATTCCATTGCGGTAACTATGGTAACTGTGGTAACTGACGAATCCTCATGAAACAAAAACTGTTTCAAAGTTCACTGTCTCCTCTGTCCACACTTATAAACCAATGTCCAATTATTTTCTCTGAAAGGCGTCCAAAAGTGGAGACAATATTAAAAAACTTAAACTTGATGTTGGCCACTAGAGAGGACTTTCAGACATAAAAAATAATGTGTCAGGTTTGTGAATCCGATCACGATCAAATATTGAAGAGGAAAATCAATTGTTACCTTTCGTTTTGGAGATTTCTTACAAAAACTGCATTTCTCACATAGAGTTGTATTGGCACCTGCCCTCAATCTGACATTATCATCACTAGGGCTGCAACTAACGATTATTTTGGTAATCGATTAATCTACCGATTATTTTTACGATTAATCGATTAATCGCTTGGCTGTGAATGGTGTATGAAAATTGTATTTTTTCATTTATTTTTAATCACATAAAGCTAAAGTGGCATCTCTTGAGGACATGTTGATGGAGTAAACTTAAACTGTGTTGTAAAGTGTTTTTGTAGGGCCAGTTCTGCTTTATTAATTGGATGAGACACAGACAGATATCTATGAAATTTTCAATGTACAAAACTCTACAGACCCTAACTTGAAAAACAAAGTAGGTTTCCATCAAAAATAAAAAATGTTCATGTAATTTTTGCTCTTTTTAAGTCTGTGTTACTAGAAAATGATTAATCGATTACTAAAATAGTTGACAACTATTTCAATAATCGATTAGTTGTCGATTAATCGATTAGTTGTTTCAGCCCTAATCATCACATTCTAAATCGTGAACGCCACCTATTCGATGGTGTCATATCTATGTCATTATTAACATGAGACAAAACTGTCACAATGTTCAGTGTCTTCTTCTCTGTCGGCACGTTTGTGAATCGAATCACGTCCAAATACTGACATTTTTAATCACATTTGTCATTTTTGTCACGTTCTAGTTCTTTGATGATGTCATAATCTCAGATCTTGGCCAGAGACTAATACTATGGGAGAAATACAGTTTTTGAAAGACATCTCTAAAACAGAAAATTGACAAACCCTGGCCAACATTACACTCATATTTTTGAATATTGTCACCACTTTAGGACAGAGAAAAAATTGGACCTTAGTTTATACGCTGGCTGAGAAGACAAGGAACTTTGAGACAGTTTTGTGTAGATTCTCCCAGTAACGACAAAGATATTAGCCAAGAAGAGACAAAAACATTTGCAGTTCGATAGGTACTTATCACCATGGAATTTTCTCTTGCCACCACCTCAGTTTTATAGACTCTTTAGAAAGTTGTGATGGCATGTGAACGTAACCCATTCCCAGTAAAAGGATATTGCAGTGAATAACTTACTCTGGTGGTTTTTCCAAATAAATATGAAGATGCTATATACTTTACTGATGGAAATTTGTTGACCCCAAAGAATTTGTGCAATTCTCAACATTGACTATTGGAGAAACACTTCATTAGATTACTTTACTGGTCATTTAATTAAGATATGGCCCACATGTATTCAGATTTTTAATCCCACAAAGAAGTGATGAAAGATCCATTTTCTTTTGTTTCTATAGCCACCCAAGTGAGTATGTTTCCCCTTCTCATGCAAATGTGTATGGGGATGCAGAAATGAAAATAAATAAATAAAATAAATGATTATGGCAATGATTTCATGATTTTAGAGGGTAAGCAGATTCTATTTCTATTTTAATCTAAATAGAAATGGAACCTCGAATGAATGGACAAATCAAACTAACAAGAGATGGAATCTCAAATTGAGGAACAAAGACTAACATGAGAACATTGCAGACTAAACACTAAATTTTCTTTTGCCATGTTGTGACATCACACACACACGCACTCACACACGCACACACACACACACACACACACACACATACGCACGCACACGTACGCACGCGCACACACACACAGTTAAGGTTCACAGGAAAAGCATAGAAAAGAAAAAGAAGAAAAGAAAAGAAAGTTGTTATTGCATTACAACATTACAATACATTAGTCTTATTTATTTATTGTTTGAATACGTTTATCAACTAAATAAAAATATATTTCATAGATTTGAGAGGATAATGTGCTAACAAGCAATCTTTGAAAGCCCTGACAATTTTGTTAGTCATTAATTTAATTCAGTGAATTATCAATTGATTCAGTTTGTTGAAGTTGTCAGTGTTACATGTACATTTGACCTAAGAATAGGCTTAGGTAGAGTTAGAAGGTCAGTCGGTTAGTTCTACTGAAGGACCTTGTTATTAAGCGTGTCTGAGCGGTATACTTTCATAAAGTATTATGCATTTTGGTACAAGAACTAGCCTACAAAATGAGCCCATGGCTGATGTTTTCGCGAGCGATGAATCCTTTCGCTGTGACTCGGTTTCCCAGAATCCCCCACGGCGCATGCGCAGTGCACGTTGCCTGACAGTGGTAAACAGACGTCAGAAGAAGGGAGTCTTCGCCTCGAGTCAAAACAAAACAAAACAAGTCAAAATCGGTCAAGAAGCGCACGTTTGGATAAAATCAGCGACCATAACTTTTACTAAAGTGACCAGTGGAGAAAGACTACGACTTGGAGGAAGTTTGTCGGGTGTTTTCGACGACTTTGTCGCGGATTGTAAACTCTGGAGTAGCAGGAGCTTAAGCGGCTAACATTACCGCGGCTATCGTGCTCTTTTCAAACGGCAGCGATTGACGAACAACAGAGCCGGGAAGAGACTTCACTTCACACTCTGGACACGGCGCCGGACACTTTGAGACGTGTGGACGGGGAATAGACAAACTGAGTTTGTTTTCTCGAAATGCTTTTCTGAACGCTCCTTGGCGCATCGTGCCGCGGCAGTGTGGAGAAACATGGCAGATGGTGACATGCGCCTGTTCGCAATGTGGCGGATTGTACAGACCTGAGGCACGGACACGTTCACGCGCCGTAGATCGTTAACGACATGTTAATGAACTTCCAAATGAATAAGTAAAGTAGATGTTTACTTTGAAATAGTTATTAGTTAAATTTATGTTTACGTAGAAGTAGTTACACTACCACTAAGATGCTCTCAAACTAAAAACAACTTTTTAAAATAATTGTTGAAAAAATACCTTTTCCTGCTAAAACACCAGCCACATCGCAAATAACCGAGAGCCACCACTCACTACCTCACGCACGACACACCAAGACTTTAAATTTGCCTTGAAAGCTTATTCTCTCGCGCACTGGCCAGACAGCGCGTTGTTTACTAGATTACAGAAGCCGGACTGGGGTTCTCCTGAGAAACTCCTTTGTAACAGTAGCTCATCTGTAGAGCTGGCCTGCTCTGCACTGTACACACTGAACACTGCTGTGGAGAAGAAGGAAAAACTGCGCTCAAATACGAGTCTACCTTATTGTTTATTTGATTCATCTAAAGGGCAGTTTCTTTTTCCTTGGTAATTGAACATAAGTGGCGCTGGCTGGTGCTTTTTCATTCATTTTAAGGTAAACCCACACCAGATTTTATTATTTTATTCAAACAAAGGGATTCCCTTTAACTCCTTTTATCAATCGGAAGCTTTATGATAGTTACTATTAAGGAGATTATTTGGGTTCCCTAATCTCCAGGATTAACCGGGGCGATTGGTGTTGTCAGATTATTACGTCTCTTTTCGCGGCCCCATTGTTTACATCCTGCATTTGACCACACTGTTCAAGAGTTACAGATACATGGTTTGAGTGGCATTTACTTTTAAATTCGGAGAAATTACACACGGTCAATATGGAGGAGTCAAACGTGCCCCCTATTGACCCAGATTTTGAGCCTCAGAGCAGACCGCGGTCATGCACGTGGCCTCTACCCAGACCGGACATCTCCATAGTAAAGACCGAGGGCGCGGACGGGAGCGAGTCCACTGCCGGCACCCCGCCTGCAGATGAGGACAAGCCCGAGACGCAGCAGATCACTCCTGAGTACGAGAAGGCAGCGGCGGCGGAGGGCGGACTCGGACCCAGTGTGGGAGGGGCCGCAGCGACTCCCCGGAAAGGGTCATCCCGGCGCAACGCGTGGGGAAACCAGAGCTACGCAGACCTGATCAGTCAAGCAATTGAGAACTCACCTGAGAAGAGGCTAACCCTGGCCCAAATCTACGAGTGGATGGTGAAAACAGTGCCTTACTTCAGAGACAAAGGAGACAGCAATAGTTCTGCAGGCTGGAAGGTAAGTCTGACCTTATGTGGCGCTAGAACTTTAAATCTGATTTGATAAGAGCTGATATCTATTGATCAACAAAAACAATGAAAGGTTAAATTGAGCTTTGCGCTAATTATCGAGGGCCTAACTTTTTATTCATACATTTGTCCCTTTTCTTTCATTGACAGAATTCAATCCGCCATAATTTATCACTCCACAACAAGTTTCTGCGAGTGCACAATGAGTCGACTGGAAAGAGTTCGTGGTGGATGCTCAACCCTGAAGGAGGTAAAACGGGGAAAGCTCCTCGGCGCAGAGCAGCATCCATGGACAACAGCAGTAAGCTACTGAAGAGTCGCATGCGTGCGAAACAAACCAAGAAGCAGGCTGTAGCTGCAGGCCTGTCTGGCTCCGGGGCAGCGCTGCAGACGGAGGGCAATGGAGCCTCAGCGGGCTCTGACAGTCCAAACTCCTCACAGCAGTTTCCTAAATGGGCAGTGAACAGCAGCAGCCCCTCTTCTCGGGGCAGTCTCGATGATGCGGACATGTGGACCACGTTCAGACCCCGCACCAGCTCTAATGCCAGCACATTGAGTGGACGTTTGTCCCCTATTGCTCCAGGGCAGGAAGATGACGATAACCTGCCTGATGACAGCCTCTTGGGGAGATATTCAACTCCAACTCTGACAGAGACCTTGATGGAGGAGCTAGATCTGATTGATGGCCTTACTCTGATGACCGCACAGGGAGGGGCTAGTCCAAGCACTGCGCCTCCTGCACCACCCACTCCTCTGCCATCTGCCTCCACTCTGCTACCCCGGGGTACAAGCTTCTCCTCCTTTCATCAACGACAGCCCTCCAGCCTCACACAGGGCACTCCTCACAGCAGCACCTCATCTGCTGTCTCTCAGTGTGGTCCCAGCAACAAAGAGCCCTCCTTCAGCAACTCCTTGTTCAACCCCCTGTCCAACTCTATGTCCGGCAGCAGAGGCAGTGGTCATTATACCGGTCATGTCCCATCGAGTCTGGAGGCACTGCTAACCTCAGATTCACCCCCGCCCAGCGAAGTTCTCCTGTCTCAGGTGGACCCCTTGATGCAGAGTCCTGGAGGTGTGGGACTGATGAGTCTGGGCTCGTCTCTGGTGGGTGTCAGGTCCAAAGCCTCAGTTGGGCCATTGCTGATGGGAAAAGGTTTGGAGCCCAATGCTATTGCTCCCATGGCTCTTCAGATGCAGGCTCAGCAGCAGCAGCACCACCTCCACCAGCAGCACCACCACCCTTCCATCGGGCTAAACATGGGCATGCTCTCAAGCTTATCTGCAGACACAGCCCAGCTCGCAGGCCTTAAAGCTCAGCACAGTGCTATACCTGCAGTGAGCTCGCATCACCAGGGGCAGGGGGGAGGCCCTTTGGTCAATCCCAACGCTGGCCTCCAGGGTATGGGTCAGTTTGGTGCTCCCTCCTGCTTCCAGACCGCACCCGACCGTCTGCCTACAGACCTGGACATTGACATGTTCACTGAAAACCTGGATTGTGACGTCGATTATATCATCAATACTGACCTCATGGATGACATTGACTTTAATTTTGACCCTATACTCCCAGATGCGCAAGGCTACGCGGGACCTGCCACTACACAGGGGTCCTCCCACAATTGGGTACCCAGCTAAATCTTCACCTGGCTGCAACCACAAGTCAGGTACATACATCTCTGTAGTGGTTTGAGTGCTAAACACATCTATAACTTGCAACTCAATGCTTGAAATGCATATGACACATTAGACCATTCCTTTTTTTTTTGCTAAAACATATTTATTACATATTATTTATCAATTTTACCCAGCTTTCTTCAGTTTGACATTTTTTGTGATGTTTATAGTTTCACTTCCTTATTGGACACTGACAGGAAGTGACATAGATAGAGGAAAACAGCTTTAAAGTGTTGCCATGCCAACCCTGTTATGTCAAATGGGACATGAGTCTGAAACTGCTCTGGAACTTTATCTCTATGTCCCTTCCTGTCAGTAGCTATAAAATCCAAGTAAATAAATAACATTTCTTCATTAATTTGCTGCTTCACTGAAATAAAATAATTATTACAACAGATATCATCCATCTAAATAAGTCCTAATTTTAAAAGGATATAAGCACATATGTCATATGCACAAGAAAATACCATGTTGATAAAGCGATAAAAATGTTTTCCATTTTATTTTGCAGGAAAGTATCATTTATAACCTCTCATTATGACAAAATGAATGGTGCATTGATCCTCCCCACTGGCTGAAGATACTGATCGGAAAAACCTTCCAACTAAATCCAACCTCACTATTGCCATGTGCCAAGACATGCAGAAGGCAGGGAGGAGTCCCAGGCCAATATGCTCGATCTCAATTCTTCTTCAAAGTACTGCTGACCAGCTATCAAAATAATCTAATCAAATTTTTGTCTAAAGTGGATAAAGACAAATGAACTCTTCTTTTTTTGGAGTGTTTTACCCTAAAAGCTTTACAGGAGTACTGGTACCTCTGAACCCTTGGTTGTACATGGCAGGAAAATGAGTAATCTTCTGTTAAGTTGAACCATTAAGTGAAAGCAGACTGACCACAATTCTGCTCCGCTTTTTGTCCAAAGAGATTTCATTGACGTCGTACATGAAAACCTTTGAGACTATGTCTACAGACTGATGAGAAAACCAGCCAGGTGTTTACCTGTAATTCAACAGTTGCTACAAATCTACCCGTCTACATAGCCTTTGATGTGCGTGTGAATGGAGTTTTCTTTTGACGATGAGTTTAAGATAGTACATCTGAAGGTCCTATATTGTGTTTAACAGACTTTGGTCATGGTATAATGCTTCCTCGTTAAAACACACATGGATTTGTTTGATTTTCTGTTAAAAAAACAACAACAACAATGATGTTTTATTGCAGAAATCAATGCTGAATTGCTTTGACTTGTTTCCATACAAATGCATTATTTTAAGTTATAAAACATGAAATACCATAAATTCACATGCCTGAACTATGCATAATATATGACCTGCTTATGTCAGCATGTATTTCTAGTTGCAGAAACTTTTGCTATAATACAGTGTGATAAATCGGAGTTTGAAGTCCTCCAGGGGCAGTTAAAATAATGAAATGAAGTAATGCAATTTGTGAATTACTACACGGGGCATTCATCGGTACATTTATATAGCTATGTGTGATATGTTGGCCAAGTATTATGTTGTCTCAGAGAGCATTCTAGCTCCTTTGTTTTGTTTTCCTTTTCAAAGAGTCTGTGCATTTTCAAAGCACTTAAGTTCCCTGCTACATAGGGCTCTCATATCCACGAAAGGTTAAACCATTTCACTAAACCCTGTATGCATGTTATGTACACAATGCACATGTACTCAAATGGCTTTCTATGCAGATAAACTGGAGAACAAAGCAGAATCTTGAAGGATATTCAGAAAATCACTCCTTGAAGGTTTATGCTACATACTTTTCTCCTTTGTTTAGTGGAGCAAGGTGCTCCTTCACATAATGTCCTCACACGCTGATTATTGAATGCTAACTTTCAAATGTGTGTGAGTTCGACAAAAAGAGTATATTTGATTATAGTTTTAATATAGATGGATCTCAAAAATGAGATGGTAGAAATATGAATATATTACTAATGACTTGATTTTTTACATTCAAGACAACATTTTAATGGCAATTTTCTATACTTTTATTTTTGTAAAGGATGAGATGCATGTACATTTTTACATTACCAAAGGAACACTAATGCTGTATTTTGCGTGGCATTTAGGGTGTGCTTAGGCTTGACACAATGTACATATGCTTTGCAAAAAGCAGTCTCTATCAACAAACATAACTTGGGAAGAGTCAAACTATTGTGATCAATACTCAAGTTTTTTTATACACACAATTTACACAATGCGCTTCTGGCACACATGCAAATCTTTTCTCTTGTTTGCTCTCCAAGAAAAATAGAAATGAAGCCTTTAAGGAGAAAATCTCATCTCAAACTAGCCAAACGTGCTATGTTAAAATTGATTATTTATTTCATCATCGATGTAAACAGACTGGAAAAAATCGCTTTTCTTAAAATCTGTTGCAGAGAAACAAATACTCAGTGCCCTGCTCTGTACATTGCTTTTTTCTTTTCTTTTTTAATCTCTTGTCTGCCAATGTTCAGCACTATAGCGTAACCTCTGTAATAGATCGATTTAATTTTGCCCTATTCTCCTTGAAGACTTGTGTTTTTGTTGTTTGTTATTTACTCAATGGGTCACACCCAAAAGGTTTCCTGGAGTTATACTCTTGTTTTACTGTAGCTTTGTGAAATGTTTGCTCTGTTGTGTATTAAGCACTCTTCTTCTTCACTGATTTTATGAATGGTGCTAGATCTATCTCGGAGTGCGCCATGATGCAATGGGTGCTTACCAGAGTTGAGCACAAAAATGTTATTTAATGTTAACTCGGTTATTAGCTAACAATCATTAGTCTTTTTTTTTCTTTGATACATCAATATTTCCCCAATGTGACACTTAATCATAGTAACTGAACGTAAATGCCAAGTGCATGAAAAAAATAAATTAGAATTTTTTTAGGAAGATGTGCAATTATATATGTTGCTAAATCAGGCAGATTTTTTATTCTTAATTTGCATATTTCTTTCCTTTAAGTAGATTATGTTAACCCCGTATGTAATGCATGTAATGGATATTTTGACACAGTATTTTATCATTCAGAAAGGTTTTTTCCCTCTGTTGGTTGGTGGGTAGGGCCTTATGTGCATAAGCCAATGCTTTATGACTTTGTTTTTCTTTTTCCCCCTCGCCCATTTTTTCTTCCAATTCTATAAACTTTAAGTTACTCGGGAACAGTTCTGATCAGCAAACTTAATTCAATAAAATCTTTAACCCAGTTGTGTGTGTTCTCTGAGACTGTGTGCGCCACTAGGGGGAGCCCTCATTCTATATAAATGTTCAGTTCATTAGGGAGCGTTCACGTGAGAGCACAACATTCTACAGAGCCAACTGACGGTAACTATGGAAACTGCGGTAACTGACAAAATGCATATATTTATGTCTTTGTTTTTTGGCTCATATCTCAGTCATTACTGGAGGAATCCATATGAAACAAAAACTGTCACAAAGTTCAAAATCTCCTCTCGGCACTTATGAACTAATGTCCAATTATTTTCTCTGAAAAACGTCAAAAAGTGGTGACAATATGCGAAAACATGACCATGATGTTGTCCAATAGAAAAGACTTTCAGACAAAAATAATATTACAGGTTTGTGAATCCAATCACGATCAAATACTGATCAGGAAAAACATTTGTCAAATTTTCATTTTGGAGATAGAGCTGCCCTCCATCTGACATTATGACATCACAATCTAAATCGTGAACGCCACCAGTTTCTAATCAACTGATTACTGTGTAAAATAGCGTTACCGCAAAAACATTGATTATTTGGGTTTATCATACTTCTTTAACATGTGGTTTATTAAGCTGCCCTTTTTATTGAAAGGAAAAGACAGGACAACACTTTAATACAAATCTTTATAGAAAAAGAAACTGTTATTCACATTTTCATATGTTCTTTTAATCTCTTACAACCAACTTATTTTCCACAGTTTGTCCTTTCCATTGTTTGTCTAACAAAGTTGAACACTTGTAACATCCATGAGTGTCGAAGGCTCTTGCTGAATCAGGGGCATTCACAATAAAGAAAGCCTCATATCTGTGCAGATCACACCATCTTTCAGGAGAAGTGAATTTGACCTGAAGGCACCTCATCGCATTTGTTTCTGTCGATATGCACCAATGTGTCAACATTTGGCCATCTAATGCCAAAATATTTTCACAATAACTCTGACCACCAGACGGCAGCACGAGGTCCTTGTGTCACAAATTAAAAAAAACAGACAAAATATATAAAAGACAGTAAAACATTACATTGCTCCTTGTTTGTTTTAACGGACACATTTGAAACCATGTCATAATGAACTAGTTTATCCTTCAACAACTACTTGCACAAGTTTCCTTTTCAGACTTTAGTTCTTAGCTTAAAACATGTCTGCGTCAGTACGTGAACCAATTGTCAAATGTGATTAATCTGCAACTGAAACCAATTTTGAGTCTTGACAAACAAGCTACTCTGTATAATAAATACATACAATTTTAAAAGTGCATTTAAAAAATAAACTGTAGTGGAAAGTTCCAGCAATGCCATTTTGTGTTCATTCTAGGCCAGATTTAATAAAAATCTTAAGAGCATGAAGCTGCTTCAGGTCCAAAACACTGGCAAAGATTGTCAGCTATTAAGTCAGTGGTTCTCAAATGGTGGGTTTGGCACCAACCGAAAACAGACCTTTGTCAAAGTAGCAATTGATAAATTATTATGCTAGGATAATCAGCCAAAAATATGTTTGATATAAAATGAGATCCACTGAATTAAGTACTATACAAAAGCTACGATAGAGGAACATTTCGACTGGAGCCTAAAGTAAAAACTAGTTAGAATTGCACATTTGATGCCAAGATGTCTTACAACACGACATTAGCAGTGAAAGAGTGTGGCACGCTATGGCGCAAACAAAACCAAAAAGCATTCATGACCAATGAACTGATAAAGGGCAGTGCTGTGTCTTCCCCAAAGTGCTGTTGCCGTTGTCCCATGTGAGAACAGTACCGCTGGTGGGACATCAGCAGGAAGCAGAAACATTCACCGCTCACAAAATCATGTACTGAGTGATGGCCCTGAGGCTGTAGAGCAGCTCCGCCTGCAGCCGGGCCTCCATGATTAACAAGTTCACGTGTATCTGAGGGACAAACAAGAGGTCATCTGCAGGTTCTACAAGATCTTGTCACACACTCAAAGAGGGCAGAAGACAGAATTTTGGTAAACCATAATGTGCATGTTGGAGATGACTGATTAGTGAGACTGACACAAGCCTCTGCAGTTCTCCCACCCAGGGGAGATACTACTGTTTTTGATCACTTCTCTGCTCTGTCAGTCTAATAAATACTTCTGATGTACTTAACATAGTAGCACGAATATTCCACAGCCTTTCTAAGCTGCACATTTAGACGTTCACGAAGAGGTGTAAAGAAAACAACATTGGGTTTGTCGTGCACTAGTCCAGCAAACAGCTCTGGGCACATTGTCAATGATTATGCCACCAACTCGGGCCCTTTCATTTACTTGTATATATTATACACTTATATTAGTGAAATTCTTACCCGTTCTGAAGCCTTTATTGAGGTCCAGCTAAGTGGACAAACTGATGCTTTGGTGACATCCGGAATACAAGCCACTGCTTTGATGTAGAGCTTATAATTTCGTTCCAAAAGATGGTTCACCTCTCCATAATCGTAATCGTCATACCTTCAGCCAAGCAATGTTAGAAAAAGTTATTTGTTTGACATTGGGTAAAAGCAGCATTTTCTCTGCTGAGTTTATACACTCACCGTATTCCTAAAACACAATGCGTGTAGTTCCAGATTGCCCTTCTCAGGTCAGGACTGTGCAATGATGGAAGAGTGACCACGCTTCGAAAACGATCATCTAAAAGGTGTCCAATGTCTGAATACAATCTATTTATTAATGAAAAGCCATGGTCCTCCCATGAATAGTCCTGTCAAGTCCAGACACAAAGGGAACACACCGTTAAAACCTGGTTACATGTAGCACAGAAAGAAAACTTGAGCCATTAAGTCTTCACCTGAACTCTGAAGACTTCAAAGTGGTCTTCATCTCGCCGGGCAAACTCCTGATAGCAGAAGTCAGGGTCAGTGATGAAACACGATGAGTCTGTAAAGCATAGCACTTCCTCTTCTTCCTCCAGGTCTAAAGGGACAAAACAATGAAAGTGTCAACAAATCCTGGCCATTTGTTCAGCGTGTTTTGTTTTGTTTTTAAATTCACCAGTTTGTTGGAGTGTCTGTGTTTGCAACAGTCGCTCATCTCGCTTCTCAAACTCCTCTTGAGACCTTTGAATCCTCTCTTTTAAACACGTCATGTCATTGCTGGGGTCCAGAGACTGAGAATGGCAAGAAATTCATTGTATTTACAGTGTTGACAAAAATATTACTTGCAGTGTATTTAAAATAGTATAAGCAGAGGGAAGAGGCTTTTACCCTTCTTTGCGTTACGAGCTCACGGGGCGGGGTCAGAGACAGAGGCACATTGGTGTTGCCATTGGCAGCGTCAAAAGGGCAGTAGTTTGGCGGAGTACCATTGGGAGATTTGGTGAGAGAGGCACTGTTTGACTCAGGATCGGACCCAAACACAAAGCTGCAAAGGGAATGGCAGTGGGCCAGGATTACCACTGCTTGTACCAGCTCAGCCAGAGACCAGCACTGCTCACGAGACTTCAACAACGCCTGGAAATAAGGAGGGAGTTAAAACTGTTCAACCATCTTATTGAGACTGATTCAGGCGTGTACCTGGATGTGTGCACACGATGTGAGCCATGGTTGGTGAGCAAGGACTTTATTGATCTGGTCTAGAAGGCGCAGACGGGCTGGAGCAGCCTGTAGGTCCTGTAGCCAATGAGGGTCTCCTCCCACCCTCAGGAACTGGGCTGAATGCAGGTGTACCAGGTAATTACAATGATGTCGCGCCGCAGCCTGCATCAGAGAGAAACTGTGAGCTCAAACCTAACACCCTTCACGGCGTCTTTGTTCACTGACCATGATGGCGATGTAATGGCGGTGGGGCAGAGGCAGCGGGCCGTCCATATGCAGGATGTAGTGCTGTGTTCGTAGGAAACTCTCCAGATACTGAGGGTGAGTGGCCATCTGCTGAGACACGGCGTCCACACTGCTCCTGCTGACCAGAGCCTTCATGAAGAGCAACGACACCCGCTCCCTCTCACCATTTGCCACCACCTGCAAAACCAAACATCGCCGTCAACAAACCTATTCTAACCAAACAACCCAGCACTCATTTCATACTCATTGTGACATGTGCTTAGTTCACACTTATATAAAAAGATTGACAAAAGCACACAGGTTAAGGACAATGACTCTGGAAACGTGAAAAGCTCTGTGACAGGGGTTGGCATGTTTGCCTGGTGGAAGGACTATTTTCTTCATTGTAAAAAGAACAAGGACAGAACCTGCTAATTTTAGTGTGTTCTGTTAGGAAATCTTGACTTTACTTTTACATTTTTAGAGTACTTTAACAGGCATTTGATCTTTGCTTCGTGTAATAATATCTCCAAAATAATCAGAATCATCTTGGAGGATGGAGGATGGAAGATGTGTGCTAGAGGGCCGGATTGGGCCCCTGGGCCTGACGTTGCCTACCTCTGTTCTATGAGAATGATCAGTGGATAAAATGATGTAAACATGAGGCTCTCAAGAGGAAGCTCTGCGCTTAAGCAATGGTTTAAGCAGTGTGGACTATTGCCAAGACAAATAGTGTCTTGAGGCGCTCACAGGTAAAGACAGTCCTCAGCTTTACTGCACCCTTAATAAGTAAGTTACCCTGAATTAAAACCTACACATGCACATCGATTAAGGCCAAGGTTTTACTGCAGGGTGGTTCATGTTGGCAAGAGTTTGACTTTCACAGTTTAGCCACAATCAAACTGATGGCACAATGATAAACATTGCGGGTCATAATAACATGGTTATTACTTATACACTGCAAGTGTTGTGTATCTTTGATTGTAGTAGAAGTTGTAATATTTATCATCTCCATAAATGCTGTAGAGGGTAGGATGACTGTAATAAATATATTTACATAATTATGAAATTAATGTTAAGGTATACTTTATTGTCCCCGTACGGAAATCTATCCTTTGCATTTGACCCATCCTTTGTCGAGCCAGGCAGATGGTCAGTATCACCAGGCTGGATAAATAACCTATTGTGGATGTTTTAGTTGACGGGGACCTTCTTGCTGTGAGGCAAGAGTGCTAATCACTCAGCCCAGCCCAGCTCAAATCTTTATCTCATAAGCAAACATCTGTTCTGTGATCTGTGACTTCCTATCTGCATCTCTCGCAAGATGATTTTTGTGGCAATATGTTTTTACATTTCTAACTTGTATAATTTAGTGAAATAAAGTCAAATTTTAAAACTGTGTCCAAAATAACATAATTAAACCGGATTTGGGGTTTAAACTCCATATAGTCCCTAAAGTTATAAGTTCTTCTCTGCCTGGCAGCCAGCTCCTTGTTTCTGATGTGCTATTCTGCTTGCCCCAGCAGTTTGTAGCCAAGAGTTCCCCTTGATCCGGCTTTGGGCTCCACCTCTTGACCTAAATACAGTGCATTGAAATCCACCTTTAAAACCCTCATCAGTCAGCCTGTCACAAATCACTCTATACCTTTAAACACAGACCGAGGGGGAAAGGCGATAGTGAGTAGAATGTACACAAGCTCAGACCATGACCCTGGTGTGAAAGACACGTTTGGCACACAGGTGTCTGTCAATCACACACAGCCTGAATGGAGTACAGTGTCACGGACTCATTAGCATGTACTGCAGAATCTGGGGCACAGACACATCAGGCTCCAACTCGCACTCAGGGAAAGATATATGTCCTGATTCATGTGACATAAAGTACAGCCCTCTTCAGTTAAAAAGAACAGTTGGATTTAACCTAATGGATTAGTAAAGTTCAATAAAAAAGTATGGTTGTGGTAGCAGCACACATTTTCCATTATGTGTGACAACAGAAAACCTCAGAATGAAACGGGAAACACATTTTATCCCACATCAGGAAATGACACATTGATATCTGCTGACACAAAAAACATAATGTGGCAAAATATTGAATATATACACACACTTACATACATATATATTAAAATACCACAAACATTACTATATGTGGTTGCACAACATTAAACATTAAAAAAATGTCTCGAATAACTACTTTATTGCTAGATTTTACTAAACCAACAGCCAAGGAGGTTCTATTAAATAACACACAAAAAAAGCTTCCTTTAATGAAAAGACTTTCAAATACTAAATAAGAGGACTTAAAATGAAACTCAATTAAGAATATCTTGGCAAAACTTAACCATGTGCACTTCTTAAAGTTATTATTTGTCTCCGTTTTAGGCTTTGTTAGCCAAATAGTGCAAATCTCAGTCAGAGGGAAGCCTTTATTAGTTGTGTGGCTTCTTGCAATATGGAAATTGCATACATTACGAGAATAAATGTGGCGAAATATTGTGCAGCTGTTCTATAACAGCATGGGGATAGGCTAGAAGCGATATAATATCTGAACACTGCTCTTCTGAAGGAAGAAAACACAATACAGACCTCCTAATTGTCCAAAAACACTGCCACAAGAAAAGGGTGCTGGTAACAACAAATGTGTGTGGGCGGACGCATACAGTAAAGCAGAGGCATCGTTTAGGCAACAGTAAGTGGTGCTACAATGAAACTGCAGTTTCATTTCTGTGTGAAGACATAGGCAGTGCAGTCAAAACAAGTCCGGAGAATTTAATTGTGTAGGACAAACAAGTAACAAGACTGCAGTGCGTATATTGAGCACAGAGAAATATCATAATATGTTATCATATCAAAGACATAAAAATATATGTAGAATTGGATAGTACAGATATCAAGGTCAATCTCAATTATCGGCATGGTGCTCTCTGGAATTTAGACTTTTCACAGGAATTAACCTACAGACGGTTTAGTTCCATGGTCCTAACACAAAGACAGCAGGGCAAGAGGCAGGAGTAACATGAAAAACAAAACATCAGCAGCGAGGGGAGGACAGGTACGCATAGACAAAGAGCAGCATTGATAGCTGCTTGACAAACAACACAGTTACAGTACAGGAGCTGCAAGACTGGCAAAGTTATATCAATATGAGGGCTGTTTTGCATCTCTTTGTGTAGAGGGGCAAAAACAAGACACGTCCACACCCCACTAAACAACGTATCGTAAATACAAGCAGCACTTGGGACACTGATTTTTTTGGCTGGCAAACTGCAACCTGAACTCTGAAGGAGCAGGGAGGGAGGGAGGGAGGGTGCAGCTTTGCCTGGATAAGACCAACAAAACACTCTGAAGCAGCCGCGTACATGAAAACTAGGAAATGCACATGAAATCTTCAGTGTTTTTTTTATATTTTTTAAACCAGATGAAATTGTGGTTTGCAATTTGAGCCGTACATGAGCGAGATGATGCAAGACTGATGATCATGATAATGTGCACTAAGAGCTTGTCTAGTGTCTGTATACATGCACCTACAGGGAACAAAACTAAATGAGCACAGCCATTGCTTAAAACACATGGCAGCCCCATGAGGACGCTGGTAAACATTTCTAAGAACAAGAGGGGTCTTGAATTCCTCCAAGCGCTGTGCTCCAATTCTGGACTCGACTCTGCAGCAAACATGTTAGAAACGGCGCCTCCCTTCGACTACAAAATGAAAAGCAGTCACAGAGGAGAAAAACAACTTTGATTGGCAGCACATTTTGCCCAACAAACACAGCTCAGCGCATGCCAAACAGATTCTTCTTTAATGGTCAAAATTATCTGAACTCTGCATTTGATCACAGGTGTATAAATGTGATGAAGCATTCCTGACATGTTAATAATGGTCAACAAGGGTTTAGCATTTATCCCAGACCCCAAATCCTGATGTCGTCACAGGCAATAGACATTTATGTGAAAGAGCCTATGATCCGCAGACACTTAACACATTTAACATCCTGGATTTTACGCCGTTTCGCAAAGTTTCGTACATAGATTTCATTCAGGAACAATATAAATAACTTGTAGTGTGTTTATTAACTTAAACGATCTACAGAAGTGAACGTTAGGTGATCAACTGAAAATAACGTTAGAACATAGTCTTTACATTGGCATTAAAAAAGTATTATTTTATTATTATTTTTATTCAATTAACTTGTTCTAGTGATCCCAACTATTGAAACAAAAACATATTTAAAAAAAAAAAAAAAAAAAAAGACCAATTAATCTAAGTTGATATCAGTGATGTCACGGTTTTAGTTGCACAGTTAAAATGTACTGAACTTGTCACGATAGGAAGTAATCACCAGAAAACAAGTAGTTACTCAAATCTAGCACCGACTGGATAAATCAAATGAATGAAATACCGCTTAGTTAGCCGCTAGCAATATTTGTGAGAACTTATTTAGCATTAGCTCTGTAAACCTACCTGTTTTTGGCATGGATTTTGGCCTCGATGGCACTGAGCTCGTAGCGGGTACTCCATTTTATTCGTACAGATGATCATTTTTCAGAAGGTGTGCAATTTCATGGGGGCAGCTTGGTGTTTTCCTCGATGATTTGAGGCCAGCTGAAAAAGTCAAAAGGGCTGAGCGCCTGCTGCCCGATGCGAGGTCCCGGACAGTCAGAGGCAGCGAAGAAAAAGCTTCCCCTGCCTGGACCAGCAGCTCCAGTAACAGCGCGGCCAATCACAGCGCAGGGGCGGAGCAGGACAGAGGCATCTCAAAATGCTAATGAACATCTGCAAACAACAGGCCCCCAACACATCTAACGTTACCGCACTGAAGCACTCATAATGATGGAATAAAAACATGCTTGCCAGGCCATTTCAACATCATTATGCCTGTGTCAACTTCACATCTCAATGACAAAAGTATCCACTTGATGATTTTACATAGTACTGGGTTATTTCAGCTTGGTGTAAAGTAAATTTCCTTTCACATTGCAAACTTACATATGAAAAAAATGATCTAAAAATATCTAAAAAATACAATACAATAAGGTAAACAACAGATTTTTAGGAAATAAAAACAAACAATCAATACAATATCTGTTTGTGAGGAGGGCTGGGCGATATGGACCAAAAGTCACATGAATATCAATATACAATATATATCCCCGTATTTTTTCCGTAAAGTGAGAGCTGTGAAATGAAATGTTCAAAGTCAAAGCCAAATACAAGTACTTTTATTGAAAACTCACTATAAAACTTAAACATAAACCATATATAACAAAGCTCCATAAGGTGCACATTTCATAAGAATGAAATTGGGGGGATAAAATAGCCTATAAAATAAAATAGGTCAAACTTTTTTCTGAGGGCAGCATTTATATATAAAGAGATAACTACATTTTTCTTCATGTTAACTTAACAGCTTTTGAAATATGCCGATATATGCGATATGGTCTAATTCCATATCTCATTAAAAAATATATTGACATATCTTAAATATCGATATATCTCCCAGCCCCAATGTTTACATGTCTATATGTTGCTATTGAAACCTATTCCAAAGACAGGTGCGTACCTACACTGCCCAACCAAAAGAAAATAGTTGCCAAACTGGATTTAACTAAGTAAATACAAGCCTTCTATCGGATAATCTGCATGGATGATTTTCCTTTCAGTTGGCAACACAGTATTTAAACCCAACTGATGCAGACGGTGGCTTCTCATTTCTGAAACAACCACGGCAAAAGACAAATCCTGTGGTTGTGGAAAAAATGTCAGTATGTTTGAAGAGTCAAATAATTGGCATGCATCAAGCAGAGGAAACAGCTAAGGAGTTTACAGAAACTGCTAAAATTGGGCCAATGTATTATAAAAACTGGAAGGATAGTGGGGATTGGGGAACAATCATCTTCAAGGAAGAACTGTGGTCGGAAAAAAAAAACTGATGTCGAATTGAAATCAATCGGGAGAACAACATCTATACAACACAGGGCAATGCCGTAAGAAAACCACTCATCAGTGAGGCTAACTGCAATAAAAAAGGCTTTAATATGACAGGGAGCATAAAGATTGGACACAGGAGCAATGGAAGAAGGTGAAGTGATCAGATGAGTCCTGGTTTACTCCATAGTGATGATGGGCTTATCAGGGTAAGAGAGAAGCAGGTAAAGTGATGTACCCATCATGCCTCGTGCCTACTGTACAAGCCTGTGGGAGCAGTGTTATGATTTGGGGTTGCTGCAGTTGGTCAGGTCTAGTTTCAGCCACACCATAATCCCAAAAAACGAGATCAGCTGACCACCTGAACATCCCAAATGACCAGGTTTTTCTATTTATGGATTTCTTCTCCCCCGATGGCATGGGAATATTATGCCAGGATTCATCGAGAAGAGTACATCGGGGAGCATGAGACATTATGCAATGTGCTGGGGAAGGCTTTGCGCAGTGGTCACACTCTCCCATCATCAGTACAAGATCGTTACAGAAGCTTTTTGAAACAATGCCACGGCGAATATGTGCTGTAATCAAAGCTCAAGGCGGAATATTAATGCATTTTTGCATTAGAGCCATTGTTTTGGTCAAGTAGTGAATGTTCATGTCCATGTCCAGACAACTGATGCGGGGCACCCATGTTCCCAGAGGGATGTAAAACTAGGTTTTCTTTTTGTGGCCTCGAATAATGGTTCTGATACTGATCCTTCGATCCAAACTCTATCCCTAACCCCAACCCCAACCCTAGCCCTTTGGAAATCTGGTGACCTGCCGCAGACATTGGGAAAGTAGTTGCAAGGTGAATTTAACTTCTTCACCCCCACCTGAACAAAGCACATTTTCTCCAGTTTGGCTTTACTCAAATCTAAAAGATCTTGGACAAAGCATTAAAACAGTGATAAAAACGTAACAAAAAAGCAACACAAGAGTATCAAAAAGTGACATAGAAGCAACAATAAAAAAGCGACAAAACATGACTAAGAAAATGCTTCAAAAATTTTATAAAACGCAGCGACAATGCAACAAAAGACTCAATCAGTTTTGTAGGTCGTAGCTTTCAAATGAGGCATTACTCTGTCGAGAAGCTTTTGGGTAAAACTGGAGAAAAGGCGCTTGGTTCAAGTGCAGGTAAGAGGTTAAGAGACATGCCCTGACAAACTACTTATTTTCTAGGGATAATCTGTGAATGATTTAATATTTAAGGATTGTTGTACAGTAGATTTTTCCTTTTTTAGTGCCATGATTTCAGAAAAACAAGCCTGCCTGAGAGCTTAAAACAATTATCTATATTAGACTCACATGCTCTGTGCAAAAACATAATGTGAACCTCAGGCCTCGCAAGTCAAGACCAGTTGTCTGTGCTGCAAAACAGATACAAGGATTCTATAACACTGCAACAACAAACATCTATGATCAGTCTTTATTATTTTGGCAAAGATACGCTGCTCCATATTGTTTTAAATCCTCTTGCCCAACTAACCCAAATGTCTTCCCACTTACTTTGTCTAGGCTCTGTCTAAAGCTGACTGAATAGAAATGCACACATCAACAGGAATGCTGTACTTCATACAGTATGCCTTGTTGTCAGTAAAAAAAATTGTATATGATAACAGTATTATCAGAAAAGTTCAGTAACTTTCTCCATGAAAAGGAATAGCAATACAAGGTAATACTTATGTACAAGTATTTTTGTCTAATGGGTGGTTAATAATTGAATCATCAAAGGGTACACTAAAGTTGTTTGTTTAATAAATTAGAATCTGGAAATGTTTTAATAAATTAGCTGACAATCATTTAAAAATGTAAAATAAAGTAGTTGCTGCAGTCCATCTAGTGCTGCCTTTCCCTGCAAATCCACAGTGAAAATTGACCGAGGAATGGATGAAACTGGGTTGAGGGATAATGGTGTTATAAATCTAGGTTACTACATCATCTTTACAGAGGTTTATGGTTTTTTCATTCAAATATTTATCCATTGTTACACTGTAGAATTCCTCCAACTCATTTCACTCCCAGAGCTTTGTCTAAAAAGTTTGCAAAGTGTTGAGGCTGTCCTGGGGTAAATGGTAGGAGGACAGAGAGATCCATGCTCTTCAATGTTTCTGTCAGTGTGCTGAAAGAGGAAGAGAAATATTTTGAGTTGCATTTTGGTCGTTAACCTGGTGGTGTGTAGCAACACAGACCTGCAGGTGCAGTAGAGCAAGTGGGAGTCGAAGTGCAACTGTCGGGCCAACTCCAGTTGGTGATTATTCATCAGTTTGTCATTTACAACAACCAGCAGAGGCTTTCCTGCACCTAGTGCCTCCAAGCAACTCCCAGCCCCTAAGAATCCAAGAACAAACTCAAGTCAAGGCTCAAGTCAGAATATACACTTGTCAACTATGGTCACTCCCACAATGACATGAACATGACTAGAAGTAGAAAATGGGAACATTGTAAAATGTTTCCTTAAACTAGGATACATGCCATATCCCTAAAACTGATCCATCCTTCATTGTGTCAGTGTTCTGCATGTACCTGCATGACTGATGATGAGATGAGCTTTGCTCATATCCTCAGCAATCGAGTCCTTAAAGCGGAAGGTCTCCAGAGTTATCCGTGGACAATTCTCAGGACATGGAAAAACGGAGCCTTTTCCTACTTGAAGAACCAGCTTCTCATATCCACGGGATATCAAAGCCTATAGATAATATATAACATTATTACGAACATGAATGTGTGGCTTCTTTGCGCTCTTTAATTTTAAAACAGTCATGGGGCTTGTTCGGAGTTAGTTTAATGTCTTCAAAGTATGTTTAGTAAAGATTGAAAAATTAGGAAACATAGATGCTCTAATCATGTCAGTTTATTTCATTAGAAAGATTACATTTAAAAACCTATTTGCTTTGCATTAAAGAAACTGGCTAGTCCGGTGGGATAAGCACACAACATGCAGAAAGATGTTATATACTGACCTCCACAGCCTCCGGGCTTATGATGGTTTCAATGAGCTCGTCAAAACTGGTGGTACCGACGGTCACAAAAACAGTCTTCATGTTTGAACATATCAAAAACCTTACACTCAAGAAATCAAATGACCAAGTCCTGCACAACTTGAAGCAACAACAGCTGATCACAAACTTATATCCGCATACGTCATTTTCATACTTCTCAGGCAGTGTCGCCGCCTACAGGTCAGATGACTAACCAAAAAATATGGATGCTTCATTTGCGTTTTAGCTAAATAAGATATGTGGGCTTCTTTCCACGTGCTTTAGTTTTAAAATAATCAACCATATAACTGTATGCAAACCTATGACAGTGTAGACAGCTGCCTCAATTGGAAATCAAGTCAATAAATTCACAACAAAGGCTGTTAGGGCCTGTGAATCAGCAGGTGCATATCATAAAGTCAAAAGAATTACAAACAGCACAATATAATGCTGTGATAAACTATATACATATATATATATATATAGATATCTCTATATATAGCGAGACTTGCACCTGAGAGGGACCTCTTGTGGCGAGGACTGCTGACCTGGTGTGGAGCAACTAAAGCAAGCAAAAAGTGAGCTGTTGATGCCTTAGTGGTCAGCTTATTCTCTATGGCGCCATGCACTGTATATTCTAAAGTGCAGTAGCTCTGCCTGGACAGACATGTGCCCCATTTATATTAACACAAGAACATGATGATTAGTGTACAGCCTTTCTGAGTGTAGTATATAGTATATAGTATATAGCATGGGGTGACAAGTCTGCTTTGTGGAAGTCCAATTTTCTTCATCATAAGACCAAGGGCCAGAGGCTGAAGTAAAGCATCACTTTCTACAAATGCCAGTGTTGTACATCCTACATGGCCTAAATGGATGTTCTGCTAAGACATTTAAAGGAATTGACAGTATTTGACACATTTCTAGAATACTTCAACAGGTATTTGATCTCTGATTTGTGTAATAATATTCCTCAAAATCATCTTGGTTCTATGATGGAGGGCCGGTTTTGGCTACCCCGGTGAATAGTATAGTGTAGTGTGAACACGTGTGTATTGCAAATCTCATTTAAGACAAAGGGAGGGCTGAGCCTTTGCACTATTGGACAGAAATTGTTGAATCAAACAAAGACACAAAACACCAGTTTCAAACAGAAATTAAGGCTCTGTTAAAATATCAGCTTCAGAAAAAAACAATGCCATATATATTTTAAGTCACAAAAGCTAATATGAAATTGAAAAAAAAGTTTAATACAGGCTAAATGTATTAGTTTAATAAATAGGTCGCTATAAGTAAAAGAATAGAATAATGTTAAAATTAAAGCAGAACTATGTAGCTTTACACAACCCCCCAAAATTGTGCCTGACAACGTCATATACTGAGGAACACACTGCCATCTTAGATTGACAATAATAATCACACAATACATGGTTCACAGTCTGTTGGGCACAGCACTTTCTTAAGAGAGTTGCCTTCAATAGTTTTGTAGGAGTTATGCGACAAATATAAGCAGTTTCCTTAATTAAAAACACATATCATGAACACAAAGATGCAACATAATGCTCTTCAGTCTTTCACTGAAAACAGAGGACTAGCGTACACAACACGCATGCCTCACAGAAAATAAACTTTAAAACTGACCAAATAAAATAAAATCAGGCAAAAGTACAATGGCTCTTCATTGTCACTTAAAAGTTAATGAACCATTTTTAATTTTTAGCATAATTTGTTATTCTTGAGATTTTAGACAGTTGGGAATGAAAATAGAATGTGTCCAAGATTAAAAGGAGAACGTCCAATGTACATGCTTAAAAGTAAAAATGTTACATTAAACTGAAATAACTTTACTCATTACATACGTAATAAAGTTTGTATAGTGAATAAGGCAGCTTTAAAAGAAGCTGCAACCTCATAAACATTGTCTGCTTGTTACTTATCACTGATTAAAAAACAGTTCACACTTGGATGTGAAGCTCCATCTTGTGTCATTGTAAAGGCTCTTACAGTTGCAGCAAAAACAATTTGTGGAACTATGATATCAAAAATAGCGCCAACACACTTTTCATTTTCTGGGAGATACTCTGAAGCACCAATTATTACGTTTTTTAACTGATGGCAGAAAGATAAGGTTGTGCCCAGGTTCATGGTTCATCAATAGCTTGTGGCAATCCGGATATACCTATTGGGGGAAAGAAAAAATATAATTTACATGTTTAACTTGGACAACATGAAGCTATCAGTAAGCTCTTAATTAACAGACCTAGTCACAAATGAACTCCCTGTGAGAAATGCATTGCCTTCTAAACCAATGTTTTAGGGGACATATCATGCAAAATAAGCTGGTGAGTGATGTTTGCTTAGGGGCAGGGTTGAGTTCATTCCACAAGCTTTAGACCGGAAATGGATAACTTGTTTCTATTTCATGTTGTTTTAGGTCAATATTGCCTCCTGCAATATTTAAAGTGTTGAATAATGTTGTATGTGTATTATAGATAACCACAAAATTACATAATATGTCACCTTTAAGCTATTTTTGCAGTGATTTAAAAGCTACATAAACACACATGAAAGTACAATACACTATTTCAGGTATAAATAATGCTCACACATCCAGTTAGACAAAAAATTATTCATCATAATCGCTTCTCCAGAGCCCAAAGTTTGTGACAGGATTGTTCCCACCAGGAAAGAAGGCGGTGAAACTTGACAGTGAACAGGTGTAAACATTTAGTTAGCCAGGTCCCACCAATTCTATATGGGCAACAGAGGCGCACCCTGCCTCCAGCGTCTGCGTACATTGGTGTATGAATGAGAGTGTGAATGGGTGAACGTTTCCTTGTTGTAAAGCGCTTTGGGCCTGATGACGGTAGAAAAGCGCAATATAAGTTACAACTGTTTACAACATTGGGCTTTAGAGAAGCAATTGGGATGAAACGTCAGCAATTTGTGTAAAGAAATATCCAGCTGTATTGATTCACCGGACTCAATTCCAGGTATGCTTTGGCAACCCCCCACCCGCCCCTTTTGTCTGTGCTTCAAATCATACATTCTTTTCCTGTCCCTCGCAATGAAAGGTTGGTAGGACGTGTCGCATACTTCTGCAGTCTTATCACAACAAACCACACCAATGGTTCACACGGACAATCTGACAACTCTTCTTTCACATATTCACATTGTTGCTGCACCAACATCTACAACAATCATCCGTGTGTCCCTTTCCTCAATTGTATTTGTGCGTGTTAATTAAAACACTCTTACCTTCCAACTTCATTGCACCACACAGGCTGTGCAGCACTGTTCCTGCTTTTCCGGCAATGAGGAGTAATTCATCTGTCGGACTATCTCGGCAAACAACTCATCCACCATAGTTTTACTCTTTGCAGAAGTTTCGATAAAAGGACAGCCCCACTCTTGAGCCAGAGCTCTCCCATCAGATCCAGCCACTTCTCGTTCAGACTCTAGATCGACTTTGTTCCCGACGAGGATCAGTGGCACCTTTTCAAAGCGCTTTACTCGAACTATTTGGTCTCGCATTGGTCTGATATCCTGAAACAATACAAAGACAAAATAATGAGAACATTTACACAAAGCCAAAATCTCAATAACCAACTCAACGTGGATTTAAGAAGGAATATGCAGTCTTATTCACTAAGTAGAATTACAAGATAAGCCTTTATTGATCTCACAATGGAGAAATTCACTTGTTACTATGTTATTATGTAAAGCATGTAACCATAAAAGCACAATTATTCCATGTTTTATGCATTTCTGTACATTCTTACCTGGAAAGATTGTTGATTCACAAGGCTATATACAAGGATGAAGCCTTGGCCATTTTTTATGTACAGGTCTCTCATGGAGGCGAACTGCTCTGTGCCTGCTGTGTCGAGGATTTCAAGCACAGATGGCGAAGAGTCAACCTCGATCTCTTTCCGATAAAAGTCCTCAATAGTGGGGTCATATTTTTCAATGAAAGTTCCTGTAACAAACTGGACAGTCAGAGCGGACTTGCCAACTCCGCCACTTCCCAGCACCACAACTTTATACTCCTTCATTTGGCCGACAGGAACAGGCTAAATCACACAGCTAACGCCTTAGCCAGTCTGCTATAGCCGTCTTAAAAACATGTATTTTTTCAATAAAACAGCCGGTCTTGAGGGGGAAAAACAGAACACCAACAAAATAAGTCGTTGTTTATGTATATGTGAACTCAGTGTTCATATTTTGTGTTTCTTCGCTGTGCGCGAGTAAAAGTTGCCGTTGCCAGTTAACTCCACTGTTAGCTTGCGTGAATGCTAGCTCTTTTTAAGCTAATTTCACAAGCCATTTTAGGCTCCAGTTTTATCCGCCGTTTCAAGAAAAATCGCGTGTGTGTCTATAGACGTAAAACTCAGGGGCAATGGTACTTGTAATGCAAAGTGCATGCCGATTCCTCCTCCACACAGGTTGTGCCGACCCGGGAGCCTCCTCCTCGCACACCGGTGTCCAGCACGCAGTGTTGTCCGCTCTTTTTCTGACTCTGATCGGCCACGGAAATCTGATTGATCTTCTAAACTGACCCGACGCCGATCTAATGATAAGTCAAGTGTGTATATGATCCATAGAGTTTAACACAACTCCAGTGCGTCTGGTTCTCCTTCCAGTAACAGGGCTACCGACATTAGCTTGCAGGTTACTTCCGTTCACTTCCGTTGAGTAGGGCGAAACATCCGGTTTGCTTGTTTGTACTGTTGGGTCAGGGGTTCCCAAACTCCTCTGGCTTCGACCGGCAAAATAGTACCATGGATAGGTAACCCGTGGCGAAGCTTCTCCGTGGGCCTCGTGACAGTAGTCCAGCATGCGGCCAGCATTCAAATCCGGTGCACACTGTTGTGTCCTCGGGCAAGACACTTCACCAATTTTATCTTTGCCTACTCCAGGGCAACTAATCCCCGTGGGGAACGAGGCTGTGGTACAAGGAAGGCAAATTACTTGATGTACAGCTGTGTTCATAGCTCACCTTCTTAATTCAGACCCGTGTGTCTCCCTTCACTGAGTTGTAAGAAATTCTCAAAATGTGTCAGTATTTTTCTTTAATCATATTCAAAACAAATAAACAAAAAACAATAGGCTACATATCAAAAAATATTAGTGCCTTTCTCTATGACACATAAGGAGAGAGTGAGAGTGAAATGTGAAAGTAAACACTACAGTTCCTCCGCTCCTTATTCGACCAGAAAGCCACTCCCAGTTTGCAAAATGAGGAGAGCGAGAACAAACTTTCAAAAGTAAAAGCTCCCTCCCCTCCTGATTAGACCTGACTGGGCAGTTCACAGGAAAGCTTGTCTCAATGGTCAAAGGGACGGCACTGACACTGCTTAGTTACTAAAATCAGGGACTTCAGAAAAATGTCGTTCAATATCACTTGTGTTACATAGAATTTCAGACCCAGGCGGTCAATGTTTTGCGCAATCTATTGAAATCGTAAAACATTGGACAATGCCGGCCTTTCTGTGTGGCCTCTTCCCATGTCTGGATGGGTTTCCTCCGGGTACTCCGGTTCCCCCATCGACCAAAAACATGCACAGTGATTCTGACCATCAGCCTGGCTCGATCCATCTGGAGATGGGTCCCTGCACTGCTCCTTACAGGTTGCCTCAACGGCATTGGAGGATGGGTCAAATGCAGTGGACAAATTTCCCCAGTATAACATAACATTATATGCTTAAACCTGGCAATGACATTACACAAGATATTTTAGCTAGCGTCTGGTTTTATTCAAAATAAATTCTGGGTACTGTGTCACATAAGTGCAAACAACACAAAGATTAATTTATTTCCACAGCAATGGTCAAGATCACCCAGCTGGGTAGACTCCATAGGCGTTAGGGTGTAAAAAAAACAAAAACAAGAAAATTGTTATTATTATTATGAATTGACAGACATATATTAACAACATTGACATATATATAACAGGCCACCATTTTTCCATACTGAGATATGTTCTTACCTGAGCTTAGACGAGTTGATACGTACCTGTCTTTGTGCGTGCGCTCAATCACGCAAAACGACCAAAGACGTTGTTTGCATTTGGCCTCTCCCAATGTATTCCTATAGCTCCAAACGGGGGTGAAGTTGGAAGCTACCACGCTCTTCCACGGGCACGCACAAAGACCAGACAGGTACGTATCAACTCGTCTAAGCTCAGGTAGGAACATATCTCAGTATGGAAAAACGGTGGCCTGTTCCTTTAAAGTGCTGCAATTGAATGCAGGCTGTAAAAGAAACCCCAGAGGACGAGAACACACTGAAAAGGACTTGTCACAAACATTCACAATGTTATGTTTACTTTTTGCTAAGCCCCGGTAAATATTTTAGTTGTATTAAAGTGGGCTGGTTTTTATTTTGTATATAGGAAGGACACAAATAGTCCTGCATAGTTCACTGTTTAATTTAGGCTATTTCAAAGTAGGCCTACACATGCAGACTGCACTTCTGTTTGTATTCTGTGGTTGTAACAGGAAAGATTTAACAAAAGATTAAAAGTGTATACGCTGTGTCATATTCTGTTGCGCAAAACTATTTTCTTTGAAGAGGGGGGCAAAATGGCTCTTTTGACAATGAATGTTGCAGACCCCTGGCCTAACACAAGATACAGTATGTGATGCTGCTATATTTCTGATTTGTTTGCACAGTGCAGGCGAAAGTTATTCAACCTTTTAGTAAAGAATGTCAATAAAAGTGTTGGTTAAATGTCACAATGGAAAATAAAAATATACAATACAGTGGGAGGAAAAAGTATGTGAACACTTTCTCACATTTCTAAGTTGGTCATATAATGTGGTCTGATCTTTTTTAAAGTTTAAACTTATTCATAAAAATAAGTGAACAGTGTCTGCTTAAACTAATACCACCCAATTACATTTGATCATATACCTATACCTGATTTTTGAATAACAAGTAGTGAAAGAGGAAGCCACAGAATTTAAATATTAGCTGTGGTTAAAACTCATTCCAAACTTTTCCAGCATATTTGTGGCATATCGATTCTTTCACATGGGCAAGTTTATCAGCACATTTTTCAACTTGCAGGGTCACTTTTTGGGGTCTCTTATAGAAAGGCTACAAAACTAGCCTGAGTCTGAGTTTTACATACTAAAGGAGGACAAAGCAAATTTTGTTCCATTACTAGGAACAAAAATCAGGTATGGCACCTTTAAGGTACCTCCAGATGCCAGAGGTCCTTAGTTGGTTCTATCTTTCAGGGTTAGGGCTCGAATGATGGGTATGGGGTTAGGTTCAGGATTGGGGTTGAATCGGAGGCATGGTGTTGGACGCACCAGTGGAGGAGGACAAGGGGAAACGTCGGCCAGTTTAAGATAAGGGTTAAGATTTGGGTATGGGATCAGAGCTGGTAGGGGAACATCAGCAGAACATACAGCAAGTGTGCACCCCTCATGGATTGTACTGTCACACATGTACCCAGAGCAAGTTGGACTCCTCCTGCCCTCTGCCACCAGTTCTGTTCATTCTTTTAAGGCACAGCCAGTTATGGCTTGTCCTTGCTTTTTATTGATTTTGATTATTATTTTTATTTGACCTTTATTTAACCAGAAAAGTCCCACTGAGCTTAAGATTCTCCCTTCTCTCTCCTGGAGTGAAGTTCTATTCGAAACAGACCAAACAGTTATACCATACACATTGGTGAATGAAAAATAAATCGGTAATGAAACTATTGTGATTTTATTGGCAGTGGAAAAGCCCTCACTTAAGAGTTGGAAGAAGGTAAAATATAGAATGTAAATATGACAAATCTGATCTGACTTGTGACTTTTGCAACATTAGTGTCATGTGCGGGCACGGTAAAGGGGCGTATTTGTTCCGTGAGGTGAGGGAGAGTGCATCTGAAAGTCACAGCTTTACTTTCTCTGATGTGTGAACCTCTGAAGGTGCCCTCACTGAGAACTGCCTGGAAGAGGTTAGGGGAAGGGAGAAGGGAATGGTTTCTGAAAGGCCACAAGAATCAGTTTTTTTGGATTGGACTTCATATTTTTGACATCTGCAATATGAGAGTTTTGCCTCTTCATCTGTACTTTAAAAATGTTTTTTTGATGTGCGTTACTCCTCTCTTTTTTCCCCCACATAAATCCTGGGAGGGTTTTAATCCCATGATCTAGATGTCTTTAAAACAAATTACATCTGCTAGAGACACTTGTCAACCTGAATGGTTACATTTTCAAGTTAACAATGAACTCTCTTAACAAATACATTCAAGCTCATAGGTACTTCCTGATTAACCACGACACATACCATGTGCCAATTCTTTTTACTCCAGAAGCCGGACAGGTTCATCTGTTCCTAATATACCCTCATATAATGGCACATAATGGCACACATTTCAGCACAGTTGCATCTCAGTGCTGCAACATCCGTGACATCTTTTAAAATCAATTAAAGTGCGTCTTATCATCAAGACCAACAAGTCTTGTGTTGCCAGTCCTGTGCACTTTAAATTCACAAGTCTAATACCTATTACATTGAATAGTTATTATCATTATGCACAGCATGTAATAATTACAATAACAGAATTATGATCAATACATTAAATTGGCAGTTCACATCCACATGACTTCAGATAAAGTTTTACAAGATCTACTTGAGTTTTTATCAATGAGACAGTCAAATGTATTGGTAGCCATATGCACCAACATAAAGAGCATGTAATTTCACTAATATCTGCACTTTTCAATCATTGGTATACAGTATATGGCTGTAAAACTGTCTATTGCTCAAGACTGATCTTCTAGTTCGTCCGCACCACTTTGGCAGCAGTGGTGAATTTTGATCCTTCTTTGAGAGTGAGACACATACAGTGTATGACCGAGTCTGCCTGAGATAGGACTTCCCACTTGTATATGCAGGAGCATTAACAGAGGTTACAGGACAGGCTGACGGAGTTAAGAGCAACCGGGGCGGCCACCATGGTTATACACTGCACAAGAGGATCTGGGTTGAGCAGTTCTGGAAAGTCTACTGTAAGAGAAAAAAATTGATATTAAAAATATTTATAATGCATATCTGTATCTCAGTTTATATATAAAGATGTATTTGACGTTTACAATATATTGCTATCAGCATATTGAATGCTGTAATGGAGTTGGCTATTGTGATGAAATGAAATACGACGGGGATTTTTATCACTTAACCTTAAATCCTGTACTTAAGGCCATGTCTGAAACACATGCAATTCTTGTATTGTATTGATCTAGGTCCGGGGAGGTCCAGGGACCCATGGGGGCCTTAGAGGAATTGCAGGGGGGCCTCCATAGGTTGACCACACTTCATTTATCTAAAATTGAATGTTTATGTGCATTTATTTAATTGTACGTAAGTATTTAGCCAGTAATCACTATTATTTGTGAATTGTTAAGCTAAAACATTACAAATCATTTTATAATGTTGGTGAGCCCCATGGGATCTTTGGATCAACATGGGGGGCAGCGATGCGCTGGACTTTGGGAACATGGCCTACTGGGTTACTGCATGTGAATTCGAGTCCCATCTCTGACTTGAGGGTTATATATGTCATGTTGCTCTATTAGGCTGCTACATATACAATTCTGTATGACAAAGTTAAGAAGGATAGAAGGATGAAATTTGAACAAATAGTTATACCTGATTGGAGACAGCAGATTCAGCAAAAGATACATTGGTGACAGGGGTTGAGGCCGATGAAACAGTGGTGGTGGAACCGTGCATCATGGGAACTTTTGATTCAATCAGACAGAGGACAATAGGACATGGATGTTGGCGAGAGGGACAGGAATGATATGTTTGTTTACAATGGGTAAATGTTTTAATAGAGACTAAAACATACGAGGTCATGCGAATAAAATTATGAAAAAACAACACAGAGTATTAACATCAGAGGTGGGTATAGTCGAATAAAGAAACTGTTTGATACATTAATTAATATTGTGTTTTATGAATAGCTCATCTACTCTATTATTTTAAATCTACTGAAAATTCATAGAGTTTTGCAATCCTTTGTCCAGTGTATTTTTTGTCTCTCAGATGTAAAGGGACAATGGGGTAGTAGAAACTCACCACTGGGCATGAAGGCTGGCTGCTGAATGCTGGACAGAGCCTGATGATAGTGAAACATGCTGGGGCTGAAAACAGTGGCAGCAGATCCATCACTTTTCTCTAAAACAGGCCTCTTTGGTAGCCCTGCAAACACAGCCTACACAGAGGAAAGAAGATAACACTGTTGTTCTCCACCTCCGATGAAATGTGGCTCTTTTGAGTAGCCTACCATCAGATCCAAACCAGGTTTATGGTGACTATAGGGGCTAAAGTAGTTCAAAGCAAGAGCTAAAAGGAGAACAAAAACTGCAGTGGGGTGTGGGAAAAAAGGCCACAGCAAAGGTTTAACACCCTACAGAGTCAATAACTAGCAGTCCCCCATTTTGCAAGTATCACAGAAAATGTCTGACAGAACTGACAGATCTTGGTTGTCTTGCATACACATCTCTTTGGAGGTCCATCCAAAGACCTTCAGTGACCTTCAGGAAACACCTCTTGATTTCTTCCATTGTTAATTTTGAAGTGTGTTTAGGATCATTATCCATTTGTAAAGGCCATCTGTTTTTAACTTAAGCTTTTTCACAGATAGTGTCACGTATGATAAATGCCACCTGCCACCATATTTTTTACACAATTTTTCTAATGTTGCAAAGCTACTAACTGTTCATCTATCCTGCCTTTCTCTATTTTTTGCAGTCACAGAAAGGCAACAGGAATAACTACGGGGTACTGCACAAAATGTAGTGACATCTTAAAATAGCTATAGCTACTTACGAATACATACAAAAAGTATTTTTCCCAAAATGCTAATGAATGATTAGCAACTGTAATTAGCTTACAGGTCAAATATGCTGTAATATTGGACAAAACAATTGATTGATTGATTGAAGTGCTTGTGCTCCATTTGTCCACGTGTAATAGGACAGCACTGTAATTGGACCTGCTCTCCTCCTCCACTCACAGTTGTGGCCGTAAGGTCTCCGGTGCCTGTCGCGGAGGCAATCCCGGAACTTGGTGGTGGCACTGTGAAGTAAGAGATGCCGTCAAGCTGAAGAAGGAGTCCTACCTGGCCTTGTTGGCTTGTGGGACCCCCGGAGGCAGCTGAGAGGTACCGGCAGGCCAAGCGTGCCGCAGCTCGTGCGGTTGCAGAGGCAAACACTCAGGTGCGGGAGGAGCTTGGTAAATCCATAGAGGAGGACTATCGGTCGGTCTCAAAGAAATTCTGACAAACCATCCGGCGCCCCAGGAGGGGGAAGTTGACCTCGAATGGGGATGTTGTCGGGTGGTGGATCTCCTCAGTCCCACTGTCACGTCTTCGATAAGGCAGCAGAGGCTGGGGACTCAGAGGGGGACATGCCCATCACCCAAGCTGAAGGTGGTTAGAAAGCTCCTTGGTGGCAAGGCTCCGGGGGTGGATGAGATTCGCCCTGAGTACCTTAAGTCTCTGGATGTTGTAAGACTGTATTGGCTGACCAGAGCTGGTGGTCCCTCTCGTTAAGAAGGGGGCTCACACTCCTCAGCCTCCATGTTAAGGTCTACTGCAGGGTGCTGGAGAAGAGGATCCATCCAAGAGTTGAACATCAGATTCAGGAGAACAGTGCATTTTTCGTCCCGATCGCGGTACACTGGACCAGCTCTATACCCTCCATCGGGTGCTGGAGGGTTCGTGGGAGTTCGTCCAACAAGTCCACATGTGCTTTGTGGATCTGGAGAAACCACTCAACCGCGTCCCTCACGGTGCCCTGTGGGGGGTGCTCCTAGAGTAGAGGGGCCCTCTGCTAAGGGTTGGTCCGTTCCTTGTATGACCGCAGCAGGAGCTCAGTTCGCAGTAGTTCAAAATCCCAATAATCGCCCTACATTAGAAAAAATCATTATGGGTCGACCTCTATTAGATATATTTCTATATATCTCTATGATTGAAACCTTTACTATATCAAAAAATGTTTAACTATTTGAGAGATTAAAAAAAAAAAACTGTGTATCATCAGCGTAACTGTGTTGACTCCATGTCTCCTGATGACACAGCTAAGAGGGAGCATTATAGAGGTGACACCAACCAGTCCACCTCCATGTAGGTTGACTCATCACCATCCAAGGTGATGATTCCGACTAGGGTGGAATCGTCTGCAAACTTGATCAGTTTTTCAGACTTATGGCTGGAGGTGCAGCATTTGGATTTACAGGGAAAAGAGCAAAGGGGAAAGTACCCAGGCTTGAGTGTCCAAGACAGGAAGTCAGTGATCCACCTGCAGAGGAAGTCCGGCACATGAGCTGGAGGAGCTGGTCCCGGATCAGAGCTGGGAAGATAGTGTTGAAGGCAGAACTGAAGACCACAGACAGGATCCTGGCACAGGTTCCTGAGAAAACCAAATGCTGCAAGATGAAGTGGAGGAGCAGGTTGAATGTGTGCAGTGAAATCTCTCAGTTCTAGAAGACTTTTCCCCAAACTGGAACTGAAAGACTCTTGGCTCCCTAGAAAGCTATGACACTTGCCAAAGGGGGGGCTACGAGGTATTTACTCTGCAGGGTGCTAAAATCTTGCAATGGCCTTATTTCCTTTTTTGGTTATTTTGAAAATGTAAAAGATGAAAAGAAGTTAAAATGTAAATACTCTGAAGAAAAATATTCCTCAAATATTGCTTAACTGCATACGTATGTCTACATTGGTAGAGAATGCCATTTTTCAAACCATGCTCGGCAATCTTTTGCTGAAAAAGATTGGTGCTCACTGTGTTTTAGGTCTGTGTTTTATTGTCCCTCATACATAACAAACAGAAGAGGTAGCTATGTCTCTGTTATTTTTTGTTGCTTTCTGCATTTGTTTACGCTGCAAAACTGGCAAAGTAAACAACTATGCCACTTTATTTGCTTAGAATAATAATACATTTTAATTCATAATGCACTTGCCAAACAAACCTCAAAGTGCTGCAGTAAAAACAATTTGTACCAAATGAATAAAAGCAGCGTATGGTTTAAAAATGTTCTGGATGTACCGTAGTCTCGGAAAACTGTAACTGTAAACTGCAGTAGTTTAGCCTGGAGGAGATAAAGCTTTTCAGCATCTGCAACGATGGGAATGGACGGAGTTTGGAGATGTTGCGTAAATGAAAACATTAAATCTAACAGGTTTTGGATGTGGGCTTGAAATGTTTGGTGGGGATCAAATTTCACCCACACATTTGTGACAGTGAATGAGAGTTTAGTAAATTGACCAAGGAATGAGATACCAGAAATGGGGAAAGTGCATCCACGCCTTTATCTCCTCCAGGCAGAGTGCGAGGGAGGAAAGTGTTGCTGTGGGGGATGTGGTGTCAGTCCGGATGTATAGCTGCGTGTCATCAGCGTAACTGTGAAAGGAGATGCCGTGTTTGGTGATGATTTTGTTTAGAAAGAGAACTCACTGTGTTTGGACTGTTTTGGTGCTGCGTGGCCTTGATCCGTGCCTGTAGGTGAGCAGGAGGGTGGAAGTACTTGCATGTATCTCGGCCGCAGCGACCTTTGATAAAGTCCATGCACACAATGACCGAGTTCTCACTGCAGTCAACCATACCAGCCTCCAGGGGATGTGCATAGCGGCAGTCACCCTCTCCCCGAGAGCAGTTTCCACGCTGAAACTCTCGACACACCTAGCACAATAACAATGTAAGTTTATTTAGACATTCTTTATATAATAGCTAAAAGAAAAACTCATGGGTCATACCTCTAATTTATCACTGCGTGATTGTTTTAGGGCTGAAGTGCCATTGCTGATAGCTGACAGACCAGTCGGACTCCCAGGAAGCAGCAGGGGAGCACTGGGCAACAGCTCGGGCATCAGGCCCATGCATGGAGCTATTTGGCTTAGATACGGATTAACGGCCAGACTGGGATAGGTTGGTAGCGATGGTGACATTGGGAATGTGGTCTAGAAAGAGAAAAACGCATATTTCAATGCTGTATGTTTATAAATGTTGTGTGTGACATAGAAAACATGATTATTAAATGTGGAAATTGCTACATTTATTAGAAAGAATAGATAGATGTTACTTAACCTGTTGTGTGTTGGCGTGGGCCTATGTTAAATCCTAAAATGCACCAAGATATCCTACAAAATATTTATTTTCTCTTCTACAATGTTTTGAGATTTGCGGACCCCAAATATGGAGCTTATTCCAGCTTCAACTCAAAATGTGCACAATAGGCTAATCCTCCAAGTACTTCTGACCAGAAAAAGTGGTGGAGCTTCTTTACTAAAAGTATCGATACAGGTGCCAAAAAAATGCAACAGCGTCAGATAGATTTAAATACTACTTAAACAAAAGTCAAAGGGGTTGATTTAATGGACAAATTGAGTAGCAAAAGTGGACAAGTAATTTGTGCATTTCTTACCCACACAGCATTGTCTCATTTACATATCAGATTTGGGGCCCATTTGCAATGAAACAATAGCTGCAATATGCCCACAAAAGAACCTGTTTTATTTTTCCGTTTCCACTTGCTATTGGCACCTGTCTTAACAAATGACCCCCTAAAAGCATCCACTTCAAACTGTACCTAAAGTAAAAAAGCTACAGTATTATAAATAGATTTTGAGAACTATAGTAGGAGTAAAGGACACATTTAGAACGCAGAGTTGTGCTGTTCTCAAATCAGGTTGAATAGACTGAATGTGCAGCTCAAAATTATTCTGAGCAGAAATATTTTTCTGGAGCTTTTAGAATCACTGACTGAGCCTCTACAAAATGACCACTGCAAAAATAAATGTGCCAGAACCTAAATAAAAAATACCTTTAATTTTAATTTAGTTCAAAACTATAGTGAAATAGAAAGAACAGTAAGCACAGTAAAAGTAAAAAGTATCCATTATATACTGTATATATGTTTAACTTAATTAAAGTACAAGAATATAAAATTAGTACTTAAAAACAGTACTTTTAATTTTGTATGTTAGTTTCCACCACTGCAGATCTACAGCCTCTATACAGCGGCTGCCCACTGCTCCTGACAGGTTGGCCCAGTGGCGCTAAAGAGAGCACATTTCTCTACAGGTACAATAAAAATATCACCTAGAGCTCAGCCTTTTTATGTGCATCATGCAAATATAGTTATTTAGATTCATTTAATCTAAAATCATGGGCTCATTATTGTTCTAGGCCACCAAGGTTAAAGTCAGTCTACTTACCATGGGCATCTGTGCCCCTGGGAACAGAAATTGTATTTGTTGAGCCAACATGGCTGCTGCTGCTTTTTGCTGGATCAGGTTGTTTCTCCCATTGATTTCCAGTTGAGTTTTCAGGTGCAGCGGCGGGTGTAGATATTTGCAGTTATCCCTTACACAACGTCCCTATAAAAGTTACAATTTCAACATACTTCACACATGAAAAGTGACTTTTAGGTACACATTAAAATAAATACAAGGCAAACTACAGTCACGTTCCGAATGAGAAAACTGATCAGTTCGGCACAGAAATAATTTTCGTAATGAAATGATGACATGCATGCAATAGGGCACTGCAATCAAGTGTTTGTGAAGTTTTGCCGAAATATTGGACACGCTGCAGGTGCCTCCAACCAAATTGAGTTTAGTTTTTAGTTATTTAACAGGGAGACTGTGCAAAAACATGATTTAAAGATGCTTTACACCAGATTATAGCATGAGCTAGTTTCCATCTGCAGTCCCAGAACAGGTGAATCAGCACAATATAAAATATATCCATCCATGCAAATATACACACCACAAACATCCAATTACGACACTATTTTACACAAAACACAATTATGTAAAATTACGTGAGCTACACGCAACTAAATCCTACAAACCAGGTCTTGCCATGACACACATGAGCATCACCAGGATGTAGTTAGGAATAGGGGTGAGCATGATATACTGCTGTTCGATTGATATATGTGACAGTGATAAATGAAGCTACACCGAGATGGAGCCGTTGTGGGAAGGGCATCACAATCGCTTACTGATGAGGGGATGGCTTTAAAGCACAAAACTAAAAGGAACATTTAAGATGGTACATAGACTAACAAACACACACTTGCTGGCACTCAGCACTTATTAAGGTTTGTTCAGGGAGGGAAAAGGAGTCCCTTTACTCATTAACCACACTGGCCCATAAGCATCCTACTGCAGCTATTAACTCACTTTAAAGAATTCTAACTCAATTTAACTCAATAAGGTTCTTGCTGTCAGGGGTATTATGCCTATGGCAAACAGGTCCTGACTAATGCAATGTCAGAAAACTCATATGGATAGTGATGAATCAAGGTCTATGACGTGGCCCAGTATGGTGCAGCAATGAAGTCAGGCCTGGGATTGGGGCCCATATGGGAGGAGAGCGCCTGGTGGGCCTTTGCCCACAGGGCCTGGCCTGGCTCATCTTGGGCCTGCCCTCCTGTGGGCTCACCAAATGCAGGTGTCAACTGATCACCACATGGTAGTGAGTTGGATCCCTTGGGGAGGAAGCCGGTCGGACCGGGCAGACCCGAATGTATTGCAAGGGTCTATTGGTAATGGGGAATGGGATCCCTCTGTCAGCAGGATTTTTAATTCTCACCCCTGGAAGAGCTCCTCCCAGATCCTGAGGGAGTTTGGAGACATGGAATCTGAACAGGACCAAGTTCTCCATTGTCAATGTGGCCGTTCGTAGCTGTAGCTGCATTGAAGGAGGAGTCCTACCTGGCCTTACTGGCTTGTGGGACTCCCCAGCTGCACTGGGGTGTTTTGCAGCTGAGTGTAAAGCGGCCGGGATGTGGATCAGCACCTCCAAATCCGAGGCCATGGCTCTCCACCAGAAAAGGGTGGCTTCTCCTCTCCAAGTCGGGGGAAAGTTCAAGTATCTCGGGATACTAGAACATATTCTACACCTCATCTCTGCCCATGAACACAGTTTATTTAGTTTATTGTTTATTGAAAAAGGGACAATGTACAAAACCATTAGTCCATTAGAAGAGATGATTTGTACCAGATTTAGCTAAGTAGCTATTTTCCATCTGCAGTCTTTATGAACTGATCATGCTGTTGCTCTGCACTAAAAAAAACATTCAGGAGAAGATCAGATCATCCAATGAATATGTACTATAGTGCTGTTGCTAGGCTGTTTTTTCCCTTACACCCAGTAAAATCCCCTATTGCTCTGATGGACAAAAAAAACATTGCTAAATGTATTTTAATAAGGAATTGTATCAGTTACATACAGGTATTCTTACCTTGAGTGAGTCAAAGCAGGCAATGACTCTGCCATTTTCCACGAGGCAGCTGGGAGAGGGGTGCGCAAACTTACACTCTGCATCTGACCTCAGGCATGTGCCTCTCTGAAACTCTCGACACACTTCCAATGTCAGCCATTTGGTATCTCGGCCCATGTTCATGCTGACTGTCATCCCAGATGGAAAAAAGTAAAAAAAAAAAAAAAAAAACGGACAAATAATTCCAGCAAAAAGCACAAGAAAAATGCATTTGCTTTGTAGATCTGCGATGATTCCCTTTGGGAAAAGTGTCAGATGATGTTTAAGCTGAGATAATAATAATAATAGTCACAATAATAATAATGGCTTACTCTTGTATTGCACTTTATAAGCCTGTATTACCAAGCGCTACACTGGAGTGTATTATCAATTCAGCCAGGGGTAGACTGAGGCTACCAGCCTGTGCCATCGGCCCCTCCGACCACCACCCACTCACACTCACTACATTAAGTCTGGCCTATAATACATGTTTTTAGTGGTAGGGGAAACCGGAGTACCAGGAGAAAACCTATACAGACATGGGGAGAGCATGCAAATTCCACACAGAAAGGCCCCGTCCAGGTGGGAATCGAAGCCGGGACCTTCTAGCTGTGCAGCACAAGCGCTAACCGCTGTACCACTGTGCCGCCCAATTCATTTCAACTGAACTAGAGACCCGCTCTGTCTTGGAAAGACAGATTTGAGTGTTGTTACATATAAAGTCCCAGTGTAAGTTTACTAATAAATCGAGACATTGGGCCAATATTGGGGCCATCAGCATAACCAACACAATTGATTTAAAAACATCAGGATTTGAGCACACAAAGGTGGACACAGACCTGAGCAGATAAAATGGATGCCTCTGTGGCTGTAGGTTCAAGACCAAGTCAGCATTGAGGAGGCAAACCCCAAGCACTTAAGATCACCCACTTCTTCCTTTAGTTGGATTCTTTCTTCATGATCTTTCCAGTAAGGCTATAGAGCTCCTGCAAAAAGCACATCAAAATAGTGATTATAATAGCTATAATCAATAGGTGAAACCGACGTTTCAGTAACAAATGAAACTGCAAGGAAAGTACAAGGGGAGAAAACATGGAAGGACAAGACGTGTGAATATGAGTCAAAGGAGAGAAACTGAAAGCATCATTAGGGTTGAGAGCCTATTGCCGCAGGGTGGTCCTTCATTCGGTTTAGGCTCAAACCCTTGGAATTAATTGAAGTAATTGAGTAGAATGTTTTTCTCAATTGGATTGCATTTATTCCTCCCTCATCGACCTTGTGAATAAATAGAACATATGGGGTGAAACGGTTCTGCTATCTCACGGTTCGGTGCATCACAATGCAAATACGAAATAAATAACATTTAGGTTTTGAAATAAAATAGCCATCACTAGGCAGTATTTATAGTCTCAGAATTAAATTGCTAATTCTTTCAAATTTTTCAAAGCTGCTTTATAATAAAATATGTCACTGGGTTCACACAGGAAGACAAAATAGAAATCAAATTTGTACTACTAAGTAAGTCATGTGTCGGCCATGTCCTAGTTAAGTGTTAAGTTTTGGGTTTAGCTTTCCATAGATGGCAGTAAAACACAGAGCAGCACATTTGATTTGGTTTGGGAAATTCTTGAACAACATTAAGCTTGTACTTTTTTGGAAACAAAGCTTTTGAGGCCGGACAACCAGGATTGGATCTTATGAATTTGTCTGCGCCTCTGACAATGCGCTGTGCCCTGGATCTATCATTCACTGCAGTCTGGTCGTCTGCAGGAGAACCCATGACTATGCCGCGAGGATGTCATGTGTTTTTGGAGGATGTAACGTTGAAGGTCCTGAGTGTCTGCAGCCTGAGTTTAGCAATCAGTGATAATGATACACATGCACTCTGGGTGCACACGAATGACATGCGCCGCGGAGCTTATGAATGAATACATATAGACTAAAACTTAAAGTAATTTTTGTAGCCATGGAAACGTGACCCAAAAGACTCCAATTGTGCTCCATGTTGTGTGCTATATGTTTAGGTGTTAAAGGGACTATACAGAGTTCAAATTAAGAATTTCCCCCCCTACATGTTCCAGCCATGTCCTAATGTGTAGAATGAGCTCAGACCTGTTCACCACAAGTGCCTCTAAAATCCTGCACTGTCACTCAAAAAGATGTTACTTCGGGTCCAAATTGCCGTCATGCACGAGCTTAATATAGAAGTTGCAGTTAAACCTATGGCCTGAGGTGGCAGTAGTGAGTATATAATGGCTAACTTGCATCTAGCCCCTTTAAGTAAAAGGTTTTCTTATAGTTTTATACATGTAATGAGGTAACCATTTATAAAGCAGTGTATTGTTACATGTTTTGTTAATGAATTGCATGAAATGTGTTTTCAAAGATTGTTGTTTTCATAAAAAACTGAAATATCACATGTATGTATTCACATTCTTTGCAATGACACTCAAAACTGAGCTCTGGTGCATCCTGTTTCCACTAATTGTTATTGAGATGTTTCTAAAACTTGACTCAAGTGACTAGAGTCGACTGGATTTCACCTGTGGTTAATTTACCACAGGTGGAATCCATTGGACTTGATTTGGAAAGACACACACCTGTCTATATTAGGTCCCACAGCTGACAGTGCATGTCAGGGCAGTAACTAAGCCCCGAAGTCAAAGGATTTGTCTGTAGACTGCAGAGACAGGTTTGAGGCACAGATCTGAGGAAGGGGACAGAACAACTATTGCAGCACTGTAAATGCAGCATTACGAAAATACCCCAAATGCAGATGTGCAAAGCCTGTAGCATCATACCCGAGAGAAGACTTGAGGCTTTAATACATTTGCAAAAATGTCTAGCTTTTCATGGTTTAGCACATAATACAGCTACGTTAGAGCCATATAACCATCTCGGGCCCTGAGAACTTCAGAGAGGGGTCTCCTGGTGGTTCTAAGCGTTTCTGTTTCATGCTGTTTCAAGTATTTTATCTGCACTCTTGCTTTTTACTGTAATTAATTCATTTTTATGTTGATGTTTTATGGATGGATTTTACCTGCTTTCTTGAAATTTTATGCAACTGTGTATGAATTGTGCTCTACAAAGCACTGCCCCCAAAGTGCACGCCTCCCTCAAACATACACTCGTCGTGCATAGTTCCTGCACTTACACGCGCATTAAAAAAAAAAAATATGGCAACTGTACAAAGTCCATAAAAGTAAATGGACTGAGAGCCCTGGGTCACTGATGGGCACCGACCATGAGGTAGGTTTATTGAAATATATAGTTTATGGTACCAGCGAATAAGGAAACATGGGAATATTATTTATTCTTATTTTATTCTTATTTTATTTTTATTTTTATTTTTTCACACCGTCGCAATTTTCACCCAGTAAACATTTATGGAAGTGCACAGATTTTCCAAAAATTCAAACCTGATCTCATTTTGGAATTTCTAAATATTGGCACGTCAGCGCCACCTTTTTTTTTTTTTTTTTTTTAATTGCGGAATAGGAATCAAAAACATTGGTCCATATATACATCTTGACAAGTAAACGTAATGACGGCAACGGCGTACGCCAAATTGGATGTCAGATATTTTGCATAAAAGCGGAAATATCTGCCATTTTTTTTACACATCGTACAAAATATATCTCTTCTCTATTTTGGGGGGAAATAATCAAGAGTAGAGGAATTTCAAAAGTTAGCCCAAAAACGTTTTTCTCATATTGATCGAACTCGATTTTAGAATCTATTTTGTTTTTCCATAATACAAGTAGCTGATTTATCAACTCTTGACACAAACTTCAGCTCAAACAAACATAAATGCTTTCCTCCAGGACCATTAGACATCTTCCAATGTTTCATTCAATCTCCAAAACTAGATGTTGTTTCTGTTTAAGAAATGCTGTAAACCTGTTGCCTGGAAACCAGACTCTGACGACAACTCGTCGCCGAGGGGGAAAATAGAATCTTTTGGGAAACACATTTTCACTCTTTTTAGCCATTTCCTGGTGGAATATCAACTTATTTTTCACATACAAATAAAGTCAAGAGTAAATCGGGTCCATATGGATATTTTCTCACAGCAGATTGTTCAGTAGAAGGGAATAAACGGCAGTTGTAGCTAGCGCTAGCTAACCGTTAGCATTAGCCCGATGCTAACATGTAGCATCCAGTTAGCATTGTCCGTTTTTTTAAAAAGTATTTATGGGCTGTTGAACCACTTTGCTCCTCTCCATGTCTTTGTATCTTTATTTAGTAGAAACTATGTTCACAATTCAGCATTTGTTAAAGTAGTTTTTGAATAATTAGAGAAAGTTTAGATTTTTTTCAAAATTGTTTTCCCCCTTAACTGTTTTCAAAAATGTCCATATAAGGGCGATTCACGAGATGCTGTCTGTATGAAAAAAGACAGAGGGGCTTCATTCCCTTCTCACCAGGCCAGTAAACCTGACGATTTTAAAGTCCCATGACGATATTTAAGATTGATCAAAGTAAAGATTGTGATTTCAATTAAATTAGATGAATTGCCCAGCCCTAGACAAAAAGTTACTCAAATTATTTGGATAACTTTTATGGACTCTCACTCTGTCAGGTATTGAGAGGGCACATTAGCGCCCCCTACAAAAATCCTATTACTCAGACCTCTGATAAGAAAAATATACATGAAGGCAGGAGCAATTATACCGTAAGCTAAGATTGAAGGCAAGGGTCGAATGAATCCCCTACACTGGGTGAAGCGCTTTGGGAGACTCCTCATGAAGGTGAATGAACGATACCGTTTGTAGTTTGACCTTTATTTAACGAGGAAAGTTTGTCATCTTGTTGTGATATTTAAAGTCTGTTTGAGCATAGACAATATTTAGTCGACACTAAACAGGGTTCTTCTGAATCCACACAGAATAATGCCAGTAGCCGAAAAAAGTGAATGGATGGAGAAAGCTGCAGGAATATAATGCAGCTACTTGGAATCTCTGAAACAAATACCAGAACATACAAGTCCTTTTGATGATACATTTGATGGTTCCTCCGAGTGATACATGGTTTCTTTGATGACAAGCCCAGCAGTGGTGTTATTGTGTAGGTCAGCGTCCGGCGGTTTGCTTACACATATCCTGACAATGTAGCTCAGCAATATGCATCTAGCATCTAAAGGGTCCACAGTCGGCTAAAACAAACCATTTCATTCCTGTCATTGGGTTCAGCAAAATAATTAATACTGGGAACGTGCATAAGAACCAGTGATGAGAATGAAACCACTGTCTGCGTAACTCACCTAAACACATGTACTACCACCTATAGCTATTTATATAACAATAATATAAGGGAATACAATTTAAAAACAGCTCTCTGTAGATGCTGAGATTTTCTTAAATGGTTCGTAAAAATAATATTTTGAAAATTGAACAAATAATATGATGAATGAATCCAAAAGAGAGTGAAAGCTTTTGGTCCGCACCAAGGAGACAATCCAATTAGCTTAAGTATTAAGTATTATTAACGCCCCTAGTGCATTGTGGCATCTGTCTATCCCCATATGTAAACTTTAAAGTGCAGTTGACGTTTCTTCTAGAGGACAGCTCGAGATGAAAGGGAGAGAAGCAAATTGAAACACATGGCAACTACCGCCAGATTTTCACACCCACAAAAAAGGTGATAAAACCGTGACCCTTTTCTATTCTAAAACTGTGAAGAGGGAGAGTTATAGCTATTAGTCTATTGGTTCAGTTTCAGTGTGATACAGTGGGTACTGTAGCCTAATCATACATCTTCGTATGTCACATCCTGTCAGAAAGTGAAATAAACAGCACACAAAACATCAAACCAGATAAAACTAGACAACATTTAATATTTAATTGTGCTTAGTTTGTTCTGAATGATGAAAAGAAAAATCTATCGTCGTATGCACTTTTAACGACCTTTGGGACAATATATTTGTATTTATTTAAAGGGACAACGTATTTATAAAATATATATATAATTGTAGAAATACTTAACATGCAGGATTGCAATCATCACAGGAAAAACATACAGTGTGTGTACACTCTACACACTTTCAAACTCTCTTCCCTGTACCCACAAACCCACACCCACCCAGAAATCTGAGATACATGTATCTATCTGGTCTATATAAACGTCTATGAGGTTTATATTATTAGTATTTTTAAATTATTTATTTAGGCTATTAGCAAATTGATAACTAATGTCAGTTTATTCAGATAGGCTATGTATTTTTTTAACACAGGACTTCCAAACCATCTCAATCTGCTAAGTAGGCTGTACCTCTTTAGATCAACCCTCTTTGGTCACAAATTTGAAACTCAAGCTTGTAAACTTGACTAATAACACTGTTGCTTAGAGCCTATACTCTGTAACAACGCGACAATACCTCCTATGCAACAGGCACATCGACTGTGTGTAAACCAAGCACTGAACACACGTGTACAAGTCAAATAGGCCATGTCTGACATGATGTGAGACAAACTGCCCAGGAGCCCGTGGCAGACTAGCTTATTGCTGCAGTCAGAGTTGCTGCGCCAGAGAGATGACTCCACGCAGTCTCTTACCTGCTTTTACCCGATCCATCACAGAATAAACTCTGGCATCATTCGCACAGTCACGCACGGCGTTGGTTTCACTTGAAGTAGGTTTAAAAACAATGATTAAAATGCATCGCCGTGAAAACCACAAAGCTTATTGATATGCAGCACTATCATTTTGGCTGGAGGGAGGGGTGGCAGCGAGCCCTCGGCGCAGTAGAGGAGGTTAAAACCAGGCGAAGGGCAAAACGTGTGCGACAGAGAGGGAGGGCACAGCTATGAAGTTGGACCGCGCTGCGCCGTCGATGCTGCTGCTGGGCGTATCCAATTAGAGCCGCTATTTCAGAACCGGTAGGCAGCACAATTATTATTATAATTATTAAATCCATGGTAACACATCACCACAAGTTAAAGAATGTCCCATCGTTTTTTTGTTCTTTGAGACTCCGCTAGTATGGGCCTATTTAAATGTTCCTGGCTTTGCGATACAATTCCCTGTTAATGCCACGCAGGGAAGTCTTTGGCGCAGAAAAGAAGTGGGTGTGGTTTACCAGGCTAAATGGATTCAAATAGAAAATACAGACATTAATTAGCCTAATACGATAAAATATAAGATGAAATTACAGCTACAGTAACGATAATGGTAATTTCGTGCATTATTCATTCACACCATACTCGGTGGTGGTAAACTCCTATTGGCCACATCTGCCCTGGGGTAGACTGACGGAAGGGAGACTGCCAGTCTGCGCCATCGGTCCCTCCGACCACAACCAACCTCTCTCTCTCTCTCTCTCTCTCTCTCTCTCTCTCTCTCTCTCTCTCTCTCTCTCTCTCTCTCTCTCTCTCTCTCTCTCTCTCTCTCTCTCTCTCTCTCTCTCTCTCTCTCTCTCTCTCTCTCTCTCTCTCTCTCTCTCTCTCTCTCTCACACACACACACACACACACACACACACACACACACACACACGCGCGCGCGCGCGCGCGCGCGCGCACACACACACACACACACACACACACACACACACACACACACACACACACACACCAAAAGTGGCCCTTCCCTGCTCAGCTTCCAAGGTCCATGATGTGAGTGACCCATGTGATTGTTATTGCTACATCAAACCCCAAAATGTTAAGTTACATCCACACCTCTCCAGCGCCCTCTGCTGGTGTTAAGAAATGTAGCACGGCCCCCTACCTTACGTAGATAGGAAGATCATAGACCCTTTTAACGCATATCTCGATTGCATAAAATATTGTCAATTATCCCCAACAATGAAAACTGGTCTGATAACCTTGTTGCCCAAACCCAATAAAGACTTATTACTATTAGATAATTGGAGACCTATAACTCTACTTTGTATTGATTATAAATTACTGGCTTTGATATTTGCTAACAGAGTAAAACATGTCTTGATTAAGTTAATAGACGAATTTCAGTCAGCCTTTATTAAAGGTAGAGATATCCATAACAATGTGAGACTAATTATGGACATCTTAGATTATCAGAGCCTTATTAACACAGAAAGCCTAATATTGTTTATTGATTTTTTTAAGGCATTTGACTCTGTGTCGAACATGACTTTTTATTGAAATCACTACAACTTTTTGGGTTTGGCAACAACTTTTGTAGGTAATTAGAATGTTTTATGATCAAATATACAGTTATATTTCACTTCAATCAGGCATCACTCCAAGAATCAATGTCTCTTGTGGAATTAGACAAGGATGCCCAATTTCACCTAAATTATTCATTCTTTGTACGCAGCTTTTGGCCTATTTTGTAGTAAATAAAAAAGACCTTGAAGGAATAAAAGTTTGTGACAAAGAATTGAAAAGAAGCCAATTTGCTGACGATACAGTGATATTTCTAAAAGACAAATCAATTCTTCAGAAGGCTATAAATGTGATTTCTGTTTTTTCCAGGGCATCAGGCCTTTGCCTCAATCTAAAAAAATGTGAAATATTACCGTTGTATAATCCACTGAGACCGACTTGGAGATGATTCCAGTAAAAAATGATGTGAAAAACTTGGGCATTCATCTATCTAAAAACTTGGAAATAAGAGAGTCCAAAAATATCAAAGAGAGATTTGAAGAAATAAAAAGAAACCTAAATCATTGGTTGACAAGAGACTTAACTATTTTAGGACGTAACCTCTTGTCAAAATCAGAAGGGATTTCTAAATTGATTTATCCAAGTTACTCTCTTTATATTAGTCCACAAAACATAAGAAAAGCAAATACTATAATCTACCAATTCATATGGCGTATTAAAACGTATTACTTAAAAAAAATCACAACTTGTAAAGGATTATAACAAAGGGGGCTTAAAAACAATTGATTTTGAATCTATGGTTGGAGTTTTTAGAGTAAACTGGATAAAAGCCTTTTTAGATAAACCTGATTCTTTATGGTTCCATATTCCTAAAAGTATTTTTCCTAAAGTGGGAGGTTTGGAGTTTCTTTTGAAATGTGATTTCGAGGTATCCAAATTGCCAGTGAAACTGTCTGAATATCATAAGCAAGTTCTGCATTACTGGAAGATGGTATTTGCTCATAATTTTACACCACATGGCTCTACCTTGTGGAACAACAGAGTGATAACAATAAGTAGAAAAACGCTTTTTTTCAGAAGTTGGTTTGAAAAAGGAATAATTTTTATCACTGATATATTAGATGAACAAGGTAATTTTTTTTAGATTTAAGGATTTTAAAACAAAATTCAAAAGTTCAATAAGAGAGTATAATAAGGTGTGTAAAGCAATACCAATAGCCTTATTAAATATGATACAAAACTATTTACGTTATTCTAAAAGTCAAATAAATTTGCCTAAATTGCAAATAAACCAGACTCCTTTAAATAGCAAAAAGTGTAACAATAATTATATTAGTAAACTATTCAAATGTAAACTATTTCATGATTTTGACCAAAATGCAGAAATAAGGCACTATGATGACAAAATAACAAATAAATACATCAAATTCATGAAATGGCCAATTCCTCCTAAAACCAAAGAAATGCAATTCAAAATTATAAATGGATATTATCCAGCAGCTGCAATGCTTAAAAAGAGGTTTGGCTTTGAGGTGGAGCCATGTGTGTTCTGTTCCCAGGAAGATGAAACTATTGAACATTTGTTTTTCTTTTGTCCAGTGATAAAAAGTTTCTGGCAAGACTTCATGAATTGGCTGAAAACAAAAATGAAGAAAATTACACAATTAAAGTTAGAACAAATTCTTTTAAGGAATGACAACCTGCCGAAGGAACTTTTTAGGATTTATAATATCACAATAGTTATGGGTAAATACCACATACATAAAAGTAAATGGCAAAACAAGAATACATCCCTATTGGTTTTTTAAAATTGAATTGAGGGAGTTCTTTGCTTCCTTGAATCTTCTGAAAGACTCAAGCGATAACATTTACTCTCTATGTGAAGATGTCTCTGAATATTTGTCGTTCTAATCTGTGGGGCTTCCATGTGACTCTGTCCTACAAGATTGAGGAAAATGTATGTGTGTGAATTGCCTTGACAATAACATGTCTAATGGACTGAAGTGCCTTCGCTTAATTCATTTTAATTTTCGCTTTCTATTTTCTTATAGAAATGTTGTTTTATTTAAATTGTACATTTTCTGCACTTTTATCTCCCAACGAGAGTTTTTTGTAAATAATAAAATAATAAGGAAAAAAAGAAAAAAAAGTTCATAGACCCAGTCAAATCATACAATTTATTTTATGCAAAAGTTACACTCTATAAACAATAAGATTAAAAAATAATAATAATAGAAATAAAAAGTCTCATGGCAAGTAGGCCCATCTAAAATTACATGTGACACAATTCCATTGCAGACAGGTCAGTATTTTGGTAAACACACAGATTGTTAATCACATACATACTACAGCAGCTTTTTTTAATATATAAAAAAAAACATAGGTTTAAATAAGTTGATGGTTGTGTTAAAATCGACATGGGTGCATTATCAAGTAATACATCTTTTTTTGTTTTACATGTGATTTGAGGTTGAAAGTACAATCGGTTTTACCAGTTCCCCAACTGGATAAAAATAAAAACAAGGCAAACTTTGGCACAGTCTCTTGTAGAGCATTTTTCCTCCACTGGTTGTCACCATTGTTCAACATTGTCCAAGTAGTCCTCAATAGTTTCATTCTCCTCGAGCTCCCACCAGCTTGGGAGGAGGCCTTCTGTGTCTGCAGCAGTCTTGCCTTTTTGCTTCTCTTCTTTCTGTAAATAATGATCACTAGCCTGGTTGGTAGTGACTGTGGGCTTCAACAGCAACCCTTGTTTCACTGCAAGTCTCCCACGGAGTCGTCTCCTCTCTTGCATACGCTTTTCCCGGGCCTGCCGCCGCTCCTGCTGACGTGCCACTTGGAAACGCTGGAGAAAAAGGTCTCTTGCATACTCATACAGTTCAACATCCCACTGGTTAAGGAGACGAATTCTGTGTTGTGTCTCTGCTGGAACCTCAACATTGGACGCCCGAGTGCCGTTGAGCTGCGTGAAAGGAGCAATAAACTCCAAGTTAAAGGTACGCTCAAACAGGTATTGGGTTTTGCGCTGATACTCCGTCAACCCAAAAAAAGCCATGCTGCGAAGGTTGCGTTTCGCACTCTCCAAGAGCACACCCCAGCGGTAATCCTCACTCATAGCAGAGACATTATAGCAGCCAACTAAACTCAGGTCCGCGAGCATGCGGGTCTGACGGTTGTTCGCCAGATTGTAGGGACAGTCCATGAACTCCTGAAGGGTGCAGCCTGACCAGTCATCACCAGAGTAACAACTCGGCAGCTCAGAGAGAGTTGGTGAACGGCCATCGCACACGTGTAAAGATGCCTTCCATGTCGCGCCCCTCTGCACGTGACGCCACTCACTTAGGAAACGGGACACTGGATCTCTCAGAATGGTGATATAGTAATAATTCCGCCTAAAAAAAGAGAGAAAAAACATTTGAATATGCTTGTGATAACACATTGTTTCTACTTTAGTTTATTAAGGCGAGACACTGCAGGTGAATAGGGAAAAAATGCATATTTACAGATATCAATTTTAAACTGTTGCTGTCGATCACAATGTGAGAATAAAATACATGGCAAATTTTCTGTTATTTTATCTTTTCATATAAGAACAATGTGTTTTATGCCTAAAAATGCCCCAAATTTCCCATCTTTTTTCGGTGACGAAATCTGAATAATGGATAGAGCTACATTCAAATTCATTGTTTCATTTTATTGATGAATGAGTTGCCAAGACTTTTTCAGAGCGGATTTTGAATTTCTTGTTTAGTTTTAAAATAAGCAGTTTTTTAGGGGGGAAAAATTAAATTTTCGCCTCATTTTTTGACATTCAAAACTCAATAAATGGGGCTCGGGATTAAATAATAAAAAATCCCCCTGAAAAAATCTTCCAAATATTGTTCAGTCCAAGGCTGGAAAATGTGAAGTCTTTAGGTCCTACTGACGTGGACATAGTGTCGCCACAATGACAGAAAAATTTCAGTTTTGAGAAAAAGGCCCTTGAAATTGCATTGTCCCGTATAAGTCTATGGGTGAACATTGAATCAGCGCAATATTTAAACATGTTATTGTGAAGATTAGGCATATTTTCTGTTTCCGGGTGAAAACTTATATGTTCAGAGACCAATTTGGCCCAAAACCTGAAAAAATTGAGTTTTGCCTGTAGTGTCTCCCCTTAATAAACTCCACTCTCACAACTTCTCACTGTTTTGTGTTTCTAAAGATAAATTAAAAACACATAGAGCCATAACAAACCTCGGGAGAATCTTCGGAGCGTCCCGTGAGTCCATGCGTGTAGGGACACAATTGGTGAGTTCAGTCCAGTCCGCGTGAAGACCACAACTCCAGCCGGTGGAGAAACGCGAAAACAGCCACGTCTCCTTCTTACCTGGCCGATAACAAGTACACTTCTTCTGCCCCGCGTGACACTCGCACGGCCTCTCCAGCTGAATGTTCCTCACCAAGTGGCGCCCAAACGTCGTGCCACCAGTCTTCTGAATGTGCAGAAACACTATAACATCATCGCCCTTAATGTTGAAGTCTATTCCCCGATACAAGTCCGTTTTGGAGAAATTAAACCTGGGAATAAAGCGAACCAAAGCCCTGTCTTCTGCGATGTAGGGGTCTTTCGGGACGCCATCCTGAAGCACGTTGCCGCTACTCTGAGAAGTGGATGAACTCCCAATCCACGAGCCCAGGACGTGCAAAGTCTGGCATTCAGCGCCGCTTGAACACATGTACTGCACCATAATGACGCCGAAGAGCAGCACCATCAGCAGGGCGATGAACAGTCTGTGGTGTCGGCTGTTGCTTCGGCTGGACTTTTCATCCATCTTCCCGAGGAAAGCAGTAAAACATCGCTCGGCCAGCAAGCCCTGCTTTCGCTGGGGGAAATCGTGCACGGTAAGGCTGCCCACGAAGGAAGGCGACAACAACAACAATGATACTAGCGCTAGCCTGCTAACATTAGCCAACAGTCTTCATACGAATCTGAAAAAGAAGCCGCTTGTAATGTTTGCCTCTTTCTCCCCTCGACGCGATGTATAAGGTAAAGATGACGACTTCGACAAACCGACTTAACCTTTGATTTGAAGCTAATCTCTTAATTGTTGATCTTTGTTTCTCGACGGACACCACCAAAACACCACTGATTCTTGACCTTCTCCCAGAATTCTTAGCGCGCGCCAGGCAGTGACGTCACTCCCAAATACGCACATACCGTACATACCTTTTACAATGAAATGGGAAAACGTTATTTTTTGTTTCTTCAGAAAGCAAAAGAATGAAGATTTCTATTTTGTTATTAATTTACTTATCCTTTTGTCCAAATTTTATATTCACAAATGTAAATATTCTAAGCAGAAACCCAACTTTGCACATTTTTTTAGTGATACTCTCTCATATATCAAGATCTTGGAAGGCTCTGATAACAAAAAGGCTCTAAAAACTCAGTATTTGCTCAAAATATAATATATTTGTAACTGAATAATTGTATTGTACAATTCTGTTACCCCCTGGCATACTTTGTATACTCATATACTTTTCAATAAAAATAAATAAAAATAAAAATAAAAAACATACCTTTTACAAGAAAAGCATTTTGTTCTACATTGGAAGAGTGTATTGTTTGGTCTGTTTGACTCTAACTTACAAAACAATAACTCTATTTACTTAATTAATCTTTTATTACTGATGTCAAAGTATCATATTCACTCATGTAAATGTTCCGGGAAAAGGCCATGTTTCTCTGCCTTTTATAACGGCTTCAAACAATACATTCTCTCAATTAAATGTTCTGAAAAACAGAAGGCGATTAAGACTGTTGAGTGCTGCACAGCATTGAATGTCTTCATTTAAATCCTGAAACCCCGTAGCGCTAGAATATGTTTTTTTTTTTCATCATCATTATTATTATTTATTTGTTTATTTCCCTTTTTTCCCTTTGCTTTCCCATCCTCTTTCTTCTTACTTTTTGTTTTTTATGATCCTGCACTGGTCCAGCAAAGCATTGTTTTAATCTATAGAGGTGATTTCCATGTGCAACTACTGTAAAATGTTGTTTATTATTGTTGTTTCAATGATTTTTTTACTACTGTACTACTGTAGGCCTACTATACATTGCTTAATAAAAAAATAAAAAAAACATACTTTTTACAAAAAAAACAACAACATACCTTTTACAATCTTTTTTTGATCAAATATTTATTTGTACTTTACACCCAAATGTAAAGGCACTTTTTTTTTTACAAGGAGAAAAAATAAAATAAAAACAAATTAAGACCCCAGCTCACCTTTTACAATCTGATATAACTGTAGATCCATGTCTGATGCGGATTTGTTTGTGGTTATTTTTCACTTTGAATGTTTTCTAGTTAATGTAGCTGCATGGTTGTCTGTTGAATTGAATTAGGCAAGTTTATTTGTAAAGCACGATTCATACACAAGGCAATTCAAAGTGCCTCACAGTTGCATCAAATTAGCTACAAGATAGATAAAATAAATAAAACACTAATTAAGAGACCGTTGCGCATGCTTGTTCCGGGGGGCGAGGTGAGGGGCAGGGGAGGGCAGCGTAACAACTAGGAGGAAGGCAGGGCGGTCCATCCCCCATGTAAAGTTAATATCCATGATCATGATAAAGCACTTTGTTTTCTTCTTGTTTAAAGTTAAATAGGTAGGCTTATCAACCCGTGTCCATTTGACCTCTTCATTTCGGAGGACATGGAGTTGGGCAGGCGGCTGCTGCTCGCCCATTGCACCGTCCACGCCCTGTCCATCGGCGCCGGTTTGCTGGTGGTGGTACCGATGGCACTGAATGGCTCTGCCTTCAAAGGACGATGTGCTCTCTTTTCAAGTGGGTTCTGGACGGGGGATAATAACCGAGAGGTACTTTCGGGACAGCAAGAAAACGCACATCTGGTTGTGCAACAGTGGGGTCCACTATCAGCCTGTCAATTTGCTACATTTGTGGGCATCTTCACTGTGCTGCACGGCGCTGTGCAGGGCTGGAGGAGCCTCTTGTATTTGCACGGACGACACGATGAGTGAGTAGCTACAGGAATGCATTGTATTTTTCTTGTTTTTAGGATGATATTAATAAAGTTATATTTCAGTTCAAATAGTTTATTGTGAATTCTAATCACATGTGTAAAGCATAGGCAGTCAGTCACAATCAGCAGAGGGATGGGAGTGTTCAGCTTTCTGACAGTCTGGTGGAGGATGAAGTTATAGGGACCTAGTAGCACTGAATAAAGACACTGCTGTCTTCTTCCTGAGGTTCATTGTTGAACCATAAACACAACAGTCCACTGATGAACGTAGTCAGCTTGATTTTCACTTCATGTAGATGTATTACATGCTAATGCTTGTCTTTAGTTGGGTATTTTAATTGTAACAATTTGAAACTCCTAAGACTTCTGAGTTGCTTTTCAATAGTTATCTGTGTTTTTCCCCACAGCACCCTGTTCTCATCCTTCCTGACCATGCTGCTGAGTGTGTGCGTGCTCTTCCTTTCTGGAGGTGCCAGTGTCATTCTGTCTCTTGGTCTGGTCACATGGTGTGACACGGTGACAGATCACAACAAACAGCCTTTTAGGTGAGCTGCTAAGATTTAACTGGACAGTGTCCAAAATATTTCCAGTGAAATGATACAATCACATAACCTGATTTCAGTTGTGCTCAAGCTGAGTCAGTCCCGCTTTTCTTGGATGTTGACACGTCTTCTTTCTACACCGAGCTCAGCCTGGCAGAGGTAACACACTATAACACACTATAACGAAGCACCAGAGAATCATTTGTAATCTCTTGCTTATATATGTAGATTTCTTTATGGGCTATAACAGCTCTGTGGCTGACCCAGTCCATTCTGGCCTTCCTTCGGCTCTACCACTCCCACAGCCAGAACATGAGTGGACCATGTCTGCCCAGAGAAAAAGAATGTCTTCTGGGCTATAGTCCCTCTGATGGATTTCCGTCACCTTCTGCTGCTGCACCTACTGTTTTAGTGTGATGCATGGTTTCGTTCAACTTCTCAAAACATGACCTGTGTGCACTCACCGTCTTTACTGTATAAGCAGCCTATGCACAAAAACATACCTGTGGATTTATGTGCCCTGTGCACCAGATACCCTTTACCCCCCGAGCAGATCATTCTCAGAGAGACACTTTTCAAGTTCCAAATGTTAAAAAAAAAAACTCTCTCATTATTTGTCTGAAAGCTCTGATATGCATAAAAGTTAAAAAAGCTTAAGTTGTTGACCAAATTAAGTTGCGCAAAAAATGTGCCTTTTGTGACTTAAAGGAGCATTAAAAGAGAGGGCAGTAACATTAAAATGTATCGAGTATGTTGTGTACCTAACACAGCGTAATTTTTTTCACCAGATATCAGTAAACGTGCCATAATGGCAAATGACAAAGAGGAAGTAATGCTTATTGAAATGAGCAATATCTTGTAAAAATTGTGTTGTGGTCTGGGACACATATGTGCCGTGTGTATTAATTTCTGTTCTGCATAGTAATATGGAACTGCACTATGGTCTATTTTTTCTTTTGGATGATCACTCAGGGAAAATGTGTATGTTGAATGAATCCAGATGTTGCGAAATATCTTTGGGTGTTTTCAAATGAACGGCTTACTGTGTGAGCATGATGTTGGCAACGAAATTGCTGCCCTGAACCCTTCCTGTTTTCTCTGATGTTGTTTGTGTGGAAATAATTGCTTTGATGACTTTGATGAGTTAAACAAAAACAATGATTCAAAGTGAACACCTCTTTGTTCCTGCATTGTGATGATACACAGGCATTGGAGAAAGAACTCAGACTTGTTTTCAACAGTGACAGTGGGTTATTTGTTTTATACATTATGTATTACCTGGCCATCCCCTATTCTGTTAATCAGTTTGTGTGTTATAATAAACATTTCGGTAATTGGCTGACTGTCTTACTTTTCACCTTCAAAACTCTTGCAAGCCTATACAGCCTGCACACTTAGATATATCTGTATAAATGAAATAATATGTATTTATATTAGTATTTTGTATTTATATTATTATAGAATTACTCTAATATATGATCCTATTAAGTAAAACATATCTCCACTTATCCTTTAATAATAATACTTTTAAGATTGTTTTTCCCCCTGGTTTAGACATAATAATGTACATCTATTTTAGCCCCAGTATATAACTTATTTGATCTTGATTTAGGCCTGATGGCACTTGGAAGGTCATGAAGTGGTGTTTAGTGTGAAAAGTGAGAACCACTAGCCTAAGCTGTTCCTTCTCTTGTTTAAACAGTGAGTCTAGTAGTTTCTTTTTTCATAGTTTAAACAGTAACATTCCCAACCACAAGGGGGCGGTAGCGAGCCATGAGAAAACGACTCAAATCACAGCGTCACTTGCTTTTGACCAATCACGGCCCAGGGCTCCATGTTGACTAAATGTTTTGAACAATTTCTCTTTCGGCGAGTTGAGACGAGTGCAACATGACCGCCAAACTTGAGGAGCTTAAAAAGTTAAAAGTCCCAGAGCTGAAATCTCGACTGAAAGAACTAGGCTTGGACAGTAGGGGACTTAAAGCGGACTTGATCGGTAGACTGTGGTCTGCGTTGGACGGTGGACTCGAGTCAAAACTGAAAAATGATACCGCAAAACCTCACTTAACTTTACCAACTGAAGAGGAGCCAATTTCTCCAGCTCTGCCCGCCCGGAGAGAGTTCTCGGACACGGCCACGCAGACGGACGCTGGGCTGAGTGTACCGGCGGACGCAAGGCTCGGGTCGCGTGAGGAGGAGACGCTGCACAAACGGAAGGGCGAAGAAGAAGAAGAGCTCACAGAGGAGAAGGGAAGAGCATTTTATGAGTTCAAAGAAGAGATTAGATATAAAAGGTATGTTGATGTACAGTCAGTGTTAAATGGGTGCGATTTTGCGTTGACCCTCTTGAACTTTCTAACGTGCGTAAAGTAGGTCCCTTCAGAAAGGTAAGGGGAACATCGAGTTGCTTTGCAGGGGAGCGTCTCTTTTCTTTAAAGGCACACCGCATAGAATTTAGCCCATTAAAAATAAATTGAAATACAAGCATTTATTTTATGACAGATATTTTCATCATTGAAAAATACCTCAACAAATGTATAAACAAACATTTATGAGGCTCACCCCTCCTACACTTTACCAGGAGTGGGTGCGTCTCCAGCTCGTTTCCATGGAGATGTGACAAAAGGCAGTAGAACTTGAGATTTAAAGCAGTACTAAGTAACTCTTCCCCCTAGAGGCCATAAGCGCAACTGCAGGTGTCGTAGCAAGTTACGATTTTTTAACTTATTAATTGTCTTGGAGAGTAAATACGACGCTGACAGGAAAGGCGAAGGGAGAGAGGGTTACTGTGCATCAAATTACACAATGGAAATAATTTTTTTCACTCAAACTTGGCTGTAAATACTGTTTAAAGTGACGTTAGCCCGCAGTTAGCTTTGCCCGTTAGCTTCTTCTTCGTGATTCCATTAGTGTGTATTGCTTTCTCCGGACCGGTGGCAGTCAAGTTGCAAACATGGTTTTCTGGCCAGAGACACCAGGGGGAGATGAAAGACCCTCCAATCATCCCATTAACACTTGTATCACCCCCACAGGGACTACGGAAAGGATTTATTAAGGTAAACACGTTACTTAGTACTGCTTTAAACAGGTTTGTTTCTCATCCAAATCCAGTCTTTTATTACACATTGCAGTAACAGCATTTTCTGTGTTGAGCTCGACATTAGGAGCGTGTTTTGTTTTTCCGGCAACAGTAGAGCTCAAAATGTTACGCGGTGTACCTTTTAAAGGGGGGATATTAAGCAAAATCGACTTTTTCAAGCTTTCCATCATGTTATTATGTCATTCCCTCATTAAAAACATGCCTGAAGTGTTGCCTTGGCACATTCATGTATTTTTGAGTAATCTGTAAAAACTCTGATGGCAGCCATTTTAGGGACAGGTTTGCCTGAGTCCTCCTAGGAACGCCCCCACCTCCTGGAGACGCCTCTGAGCTTTCGTCACCAGCCGAGTAACCAACCACTGCTCCTCAGCAGAACCTCCTCCCCACTGATGCCACAGACAGCGTGTGGAGGGGGCGTGTCAGAAAGGGTCAGAGGTTCTTAAAGAGACAGAGGCCTATTTCAAGACATTCACTACAGCCATTTTGAAAGAGCAATTTTATACAAGGCAGTTCTTCTAATTTACTGCATTTACAGACCAACAGAAGGTTTCGTCATCATTGTAGTGTGATATAGACTGGTGCTATGTGATTGAAAAAAGCATAATACCCCCTCTTTAAAGAAACAGGCCACCGTTTTCCCATACTGAGATATGTCCTTACCTGAGCTGTCTGGTGTTTGTGCGTGCACTCAGTCACGCACAGCGACCAAAGATGTTGTTAGGATCTGGCCTCTCCCAGGTTATCCCTATGGCTCCAAACGGCGATGAAGTTGGAAGCTACCACGCTCTTCCACGGGCACGTACAGAGACCAAACAGGTACGTATCGACTCGTCTAAGCTCAGATAAGAACATATCTCAGTATGGGAGAACGGTGGCCTGTTCCTTTTAAAGGTTTTGGCTTTATTAAACAGGACAGCAAGGTTTATATGACTGTCATTTCAAAATATGTAATGTGCAATGTTCGGCTTTGCCTAAATCTAAAGGTTACAGTATAGGCCAGTGTAACGCCTCATTTGAAAGCTAAGACCTACAAAACTCATCTAAACCTTTTCCATGCATTGTTGCCGCGTAGTTACTTTTTATACTTTTAATTGCTTGTTGTTTGCCACTTTTCTGTTGCACTTTTTTGTGGCCTTTTGTTGCATTTTTGTCACTCTTTTGCTGCCTTTTCATCATCATTTTCGTCTCATTTTGGTTGATGTTTTGAAGCTTTTTTTATGGTAGAGCCAAACTGGAGAAAATGTGCTTGGTTCAGGTTAAGAGGTTAATGCAAGAAAAAGGGATGAAAACTCCTTTAAAGTTTGTGCTAAAGGAAATCATAAATTACGCAAATCTGTAACACAAAGAAGTTGGCTATATTATAAAAAATATTATTATTTTTTTCCCCATAAGATCAAAGTTACCCCCAGTGGCAGTGGAAGAGATTTTGGAGGACGATAAACGCACAGTTAAAATTGATTTATGTAAGTTATGCCATAAATTGAAGCAAATGTCATTGTAATGCTAATAGTATTTCTAGTAAATAAATAACTCGCATGCTTTATTGTCCCCCCAAGACAACAGCCACCTTCACTTTGAGGTAGAACCAGATGGTCATAGTGGCCATCCACGGTTTTGGGAGCGGTTTCCTCTGCTATGGTCCGGCTGCAGGCTCACCCATGGGGTCCAGAAGAACAGAGTAGGTTTCGAAGTGAGGCTGGAGAGGATTTTGATTTCACAACCACAAAGCCATAAAGATGTCGAACTCGAGGCATTTGGCCTGAGAGTTGGTTGGTCGGGGGCCTTCACTTCTCTAATGCTTGGTATGTGTCTTAGTTTGGAACAGACTTATCGATGAATTATAGCTCAAATTATTTCTGTTATCTTTTTAAATGCAGGTAATGATTTTTTATCGTTTGCTTATGATGGGCGTGGCAAAAAAGTCTCCCAGGGAAAAGAGGACGACTATGGACAACCTTTGTCAGCTGGAGACATTATTGGCTGTTATGCTGTGAGTCTCAGTCTATTTGCGATGTATATTTCTGATTCGAAGTTCAGTTTTTTAAAGCTTTAACCAGTTTTCCTCAAACCACAGTCTTTTTCTTCAGATGGTGCTGTTGAACTCTCGTTTCATAAAAATGGACTTTTTATGGGTGTTGCATTTTCTCTGGATGCATCGGCACTACACGGACAGCCTCTTTTTCCACATGTTGTCTGTAGGAGCTGCTCTGTTCGGTTTTTACTTGATCCTTTGTCATGTCCCTGGTACCCTTCTCCTCCGGAGTTTACGTCTCTGATTACACTTCCTGATGCCAGGATTTGTACAGTTTCTGCTCCTCGATCTAAATCACAATGTGAGGTAAGGGGAAGTAACAATCTGGAATTTTAGTCAAGAGTTTGATGCAAAATTGTTATATTTATTTCTTTCATTCTCAGATGATTTTAATCGTTGGTTTTCCTGGTGCTGGGAAGACCCACTGGGCAAAGAACCATATAAACCAGCATCCAGAAAAGCACTACCGGCTGTTGAACACGGATGAGCTGCTCGCATGCATGACCGTGAGTGAAACCTTCAGTCTGTTTTTGAAAGCCAATGTGTCTCTGCTCACTTTTTCTCTGTATAGACAAACGTTAAAAGGAACATCAAGTTACAGCAAGCGTCTCAGTGTCTGACTGAATTGATCAAACTTGCTGCTGAAAGACCAGGCAATTACATCCTTGACCAGGTGACTGCGCCACCTTTAATGTGTGTTTTTCTTTTTTCTTTCTTTTTTAACATATCTTTATGGTGTCTTTGCAGTGTAATATACTCTTCTCTGCACGTCAGTACAAGTTGCAGCTGTTTATAGGCTTTAGACACAAGGTGATGGTCATCTTTCCTTCCAAAGAGGAATGGAAACGACGGCTTTCAATGCATCAAATAAGAGAGAAAGAGCAAATTCCTCATGCTGCGTTTCTAAAACTACAAGGTGAAATTTGCTCATCAAATTTAGTTTGTTGTGTTTTTAGTTGTAATGTTCTAATTGTGTTGTCTTCTACTCAGTCAGCTGCACTCTTCCAGAGCAGGAGAACCTTATAGACGAACTACAGTATGTGGAGCTATCGCAGCAACAAGCACAAACAGTGCTACAGGAGTATAAAGATGAGGCACGCAGATTACTGCCTCCTGCCCCAAAACATGTCAAGAAACCATCGCGTTGCAGTAGAAACTTATATCCTCATCGTCCACCATTGTCTTACAAGACCCAATGCACAGGCCAAAACAGTAAGATTAATTAAAAGAGGAAAATTTACAATGATTATAATTACATAACCTCCCTCTCGCTTTAGGTTGGAGCAATCTGCAGTCATGGAGCCAGCCACAACAATTTGTAAGTGTCACTAGCAGTGTTGGGTAGTAACTGAATACATGCATTTAAAATACTAATTTTGAGTAACTATATGAGCGATCGCTGTTATTGTTTACTTCCTCAATTTTCGCCGGATGTTGTGGTGAATGGTAGGCAACAGCTGATGCATCCAGGTCTCTAACTCGGTTTTATAAAATGATAGATCTGTTACAGCGAAAGAGAAGCAATGTCCTGTTTATGGACATTGTTTTTGCCGATCATAGGATTTTAATAAAATGTTTATCAAATATGAAAACGTAAAATGCCTACCAGGGCCAACGGATGTGATGACATCGCGATCGCTCCTATTCTGGTAAAAACGCTTTCATTTGAGGGCATTTGTAATTCAGTTACTTTCTTAATATCAAAAGAATACATTGCAGTACTACTTCTGTAGTAACTTTCTGTTTTATATTCATAACAATAAGTGAGAAAAGAACAGCTGGCAAAGTTTCACTGTTATGTTGAGCAGTGGGCATTTGCAAAGCGCTTTTTTGCATTCTGAATGAGTGGGCAAATAAGTTCATTACAGGCGATGTAAAAAGTGTAGCAGCTTGTTTTTACTCATACGGCGCTTTTATGCATGAATATAATGTAAATCAACGTGAACGTTTTCAAAAGAGTCAAAATACTGTACTCTGATTGGACAAAGTAACGGAATATGTTACAAAATACATTTTAAGGCTATTATTTTTCGGTATCTAAATACAATTTCAAAGTATTCTTCCCAACACTGGTCACTAGCATGAAACATCCAACACTGATATACCCCGGTTAATAAAGCCTGTTTCAAACATGCATGTCCAAACTGCTGCCAGGTGGTTAGTTCAAGAAGAGTTGCTTATTTGTGCACGAGCCTCTTCACTTTTGTCATCCTGAGGAGATGCTTAAGGCTGAATGTGACTAACTGGTCCGTTGCACAGCTGATGACACGCTGACATTCTTTTCACCCCCCGTATACAAAAGTACCACAGGTTTTTGGTTTTTTGTCTGTGTACATCTTAGAGATGGAGAATAGCAGATAAACCGTGTGCACTGTTTGTAAAAAAGAATAATAATAACCTTTTTTTTTGGTGTGTGTTTTAGTGGCCTTCCACCTATCTGCAAGAGTACTACAACAACAGTACTCTCAGCTCCTGCAGTTACCAGAGCTACTGGTGAGAAGATATTCAGCAGTACTTTTTGCAAAATGGTCATAAGGAATTCAGTTGTTAATGACACCGGTTTTGTGGCTTGAATCTTCAGGGATGTTACTGCACTACAAGAATCAGTATTTTAAACATTTGAAACCTGTTGCCTTTAAATATTTGTATTGCTTCAGATAACAAGCTATATTCTTTATGAAATTTCTCAACATTATAAAGTCTATCTATATGCACAGAAAATTGCACATCTAATATCATTTCATCAATGATATTAATGTCATCTTGGTGAAAATTAAAACCATGGGTCTTGGACTCGAGTTCTGTTTTGTCTTATGGAGTGTGTGGTTGTTCAGTCAAGTCTTGACCATCTGGCTTCACCGTCTGATATAGCAGTATTGCTCCTTTGGCTGAAGGGCACAGCTCAGACCACAGATTACTTTTTTGGTTCAACTGTAAGACATTCTTCCAAGTTAAATGGATAAAGGTTATTTGAAATATTACCTTAAAACAGCAAATGTTCAAATGTACAGGAATTACCTTTTTGCTGACAAAAAAGATGTCCGTTGATTCATTTGCCTCAGCGCCACCTTTTAAGTACAAACTTTTTACTTGGTCCGAAGTCAATGAGCAGCTAGAACATTGGTATATTAACTTCAGAGTCATATGAGGCATTATGCTGCTGGGAGGGACCAATACCTGATGTAAAACTCTGCACTTGGTCGACCTGCACTTGTGTGATTCAGCGCTATTCCCATCAACACCGGTTCTCCAAGGAATATCAGGGGGACGTTTATCTAAAAAATAAAAGTGCATTTTATGTACATTTTAAATATATCTACATTTAATGTAAAAAAAACCTGTCTTTTAATGTGACGAAATGAATGGGTTTCTTTGGAGCTTTTAAAAGTCTTGTAAAAACAAACCAACCTCATCACGAATCTCTGCACAAACTGAAGAAAACAGTTCAGTGACAACAGCATCTGGACTCAGCATAACCATGTCAATTTTCTCTTCACAGAACTTCACCCCCAAATTTTCACACACAACCTGAGGGGCACAAATTATAACACAGAAATGGGACAGCAACATGCATTTAGATTTGTCTTTCATTACATTTCACCTTTGGCTCTGGGTGTCCTCCTGGGATGTCTAGTAAGCCCCCTGCCTCCGCTACCCTCTGGCTTCTTCTGATGAACACAATCTGCTCATCTACTGTGCAGAGGACAGCACCTACTCCTAGAGGCTGAGCGAGGAGACACAACGGGTCACCAAACTCCACCTGCCCACGTCTACACAGCTCCTCTGCCTGTACAGACCAGTTGGTACCAAGGAAATCTTTGTAAGACGTAAGGCCTAGCCGCAGGATAAGAACACATCCTTCTTGCTTCACAGACTTTGATGCCAGTGCAGGGTCTTCTTCTCCAGCCCACTCACTTGTGGGCAAAGCAGGACAACAATCTCCCTTTTGTTTGGTGCTTGGTTCTTTATTGTCTGTTTGATTACATGCATCCTTGGAGTCGTTTTTGTGTGAAGCCAGTACGAAAGAGTGTAGTCTAAATTTAGCTCCATTGAAAATCCAGGGCGCTTTGGAGAGCCTCTCTGTCCATATCTCCTCAATATGATTTTCAAGCACTAGGTCTGTCTGCCTGTTATACCTATAGGAGACACATTTCACAATCTGAGTGTTATTGGCATTAAAGAAGTCATTTGACACACAGACATTACGGAAAGGGACATCAGAGTATTATTATATGAGCTGAATGATTACTCCATACCTCTCCGAGAGCTCCACTTGGACCTGACACCTTCTGAGCCCCCTCCAGTCAGCACAGTGCAGGAGCAGTGACACCTCGGGGTCCATCGCTCATCAGAAACAAACACCTGCAATTTTGACCGAAAGAGACATTTTTATCCTGAGCACCACAAAGAGGACGTGCCAACAATGAAGTTATCACTACTTATTTAAAAAATGTTTCCCCTCTTCTTCTACCTTTCAGCGCTCTCTTCCGCATTTTAATGACTAGCGCCACACAGGCCAGGTAACGTAATATTTTAACTGTCCTAAAAAAAAATGAAAAAAAACCCCATCCATAAACCTCCGCTACAATCAAACCATGTTAGTATTGTCTCTATCAGCTGATGTTTTAGAGTAAAATATATTATTATTATTATATTCTGAATGTGCAGTTTCCGGTTCTCGCGACATAGCTCTGGGGCTAACCGGGGCTAACTTTACAACGTCCGGTTTACATAATCCTCGCAGTCCAGACACTGTTATGAAACTATGAAACTGAGAGCTGTCGGTAGGTTATCTTCACCTGTTTTTGCTTTAATGAAGGCTGTTTTAGCGAACAGTTTGCACATTACGCCCGTTCTATAGATATCAGGTGTAAACATTGAGTGCTAACCTTTGCTAGCTGTTAGCCTTGTTTATGGCAGAGTTAGGGGGACACAGTGGGCAAGAGAACAGTGTGTACCCATGTGTTTAATGCAAAACAAACTGATATTGTGTGTTGTAAATCAAAAGACAAATTTAGGCATAATTAACTAGCTAGCACACAAAGCCATGCAAACTATGGGCTTGATATTCAATATATGTCCGTAGTGTCCTGAACCATTACATGAACCTTTGATTCATTCCTCTGCAGCTGTTGGCATCATCACAACTGTCACTAAACCAAGCTACCAGGTGAATGTCAACGTGAAAATTGATATAAAACATTTAATTTGCATAATATACCATGAAGTACTGGAATTGCTGTCATATTTTATTGTTATTAGAGCAATTAATAATATATGTTTTCCTTTAACATCCTCTTTCAGATTGTCCTCGGTTTCCCATAATGCAGTTGGAGGCCCAGCTCCGCCTGTGTCAGACCTGCCTGTGGTGCTACCGGGGCTGCAAACGTTTGTTTTCACAGAGCCACATACATAGGTGTGTTGTCATTTAGTGTGCACATTATTCTAAAATGACACATTTAAACTGAATTCGATTATTTTTTTTTAATCCATGCAGGAAAGCAGTGACCCATTATGAGCTTTTGGGAGTTAAATCTGATGCCACTGTGGAGGAAATTAAAAACGCTTTTTTCGACAAATCAAAAAAGGTATGCAAGTTTTTTTTCAATAAGAAGCATCACGTTTTCGCCACAAGAGGGCAGTCGTGGTGCATCACCTCAATAATGCTGTGCACTTGTTTTTGTTTTCCATAATCAATGTACTACCCTTTTGTCAAGTAGTGTAACAGTGAGTGGCAAAAATGTCAGGAGAAGGAAAAGTATTTTTAAAAAATGAAGAAGAAAATTCTATTTCATAGTTGAAATGCATTCAGTGCCTCCAAATGTGATGTTAGCTGACACTCAAACATATATGTATATGTTTGAGTGTCAGCTAACATCACAGCAGCTTTTACTTCTGTTTGTCCTCCTGAATGCTGTTCATGTATATCAATGATTGATTGTCCTCAAGATGATATTCAAACATGTCTCATTTGTCTCTTTTTTTTTTTACTTCACGAATAAGAGCTTATTTGTTGTTTACAGCTTCACCCAGACAGGGACCCCTCTAATCCAGACCTCCACAGCCAGTTTGTAAAGCTGAATGAGGCCTACAGAGTGCTGAGCAAAAACGGGAGCCGGAAAGAGTATGACATAAAGATGAAATATTCATACGACGCTCATCCAGCACATTCATCTACATATACAAACCATTCAAACAAGTACAGGTTTAACCAAACAACATTAACATTTATTGTATTTTCTCTGTAATAAATACAATTTTTGTCCGTTTCAGATCAGGGACATACGAAAATGAGCGTTATTGGGAACAATTTCATCAATCTAATGCACACAACACGTCAACAGAGGCATGGCAGCAAAGAAGGACTAAAAACTTTCGTATAGTGGGCTACTGCATCATTACAATTATAGTCAGTGTTGGAATCCACTTCATCCTTTTCAGGTAAACTGATTAAACAATTATATAATAATAATAATAATAATAATATATGTTTTTTTTTGTGTATTTTGAGACGCTTACACCACCCCTTTGTATATTGCTGCTATTTTATGTATCTTTGTGATCTGAAATGAATAACTAAAAGCGTATTTGACATTTACAGAAAACTTGAAGAAGTCCATACTAATTATATGGATGAGAAGGACCGAGTCATAACCGCAATTTACAATGAAGCCAAAGAGAGAGCCAGGTATGTCCACAGCCTCATAGTGTATTGTTTATATTGGCATTTATTAGTCATTCATTTTCCTCTGCCTTGTGACAGGGTCAACAGTTTTGAAAAACAGATGGAAATCCTCAGCCAGAAGCATGCTGAGTTTTCACAGAAATACAAAATGCGTCGCGGTGGAGACGAATAGTAAGGATACCACAGTGTTCTCTGCTACAGGTGTTTGATGACAATAGGAGTGGAAATCTTAAAGCTAATTTCCATGAACAGGATTTAGACCTATGTAATATTTGTCATCATAAAGTGCTGTGGTGTGTAACGGATTGGGCTGGTTTTGAGCTAATAACTAATATTACTTATATAACTTGTATTTTAAATATAGCAAAGCTATAATAAATCTGTCTGACCTTCACCATTTGTCATGTGTGAAAACCTCCTGTTGTTTAAACGGGGAGAGGCTTGTGATTTGTAACTCTCACATGGGACCCTGTATGATTTATAATGGGTTAGAGACCTTCATAAGACACCTGAATGATTGTTGTTGGTTCAAAGCTGATTTGTTTGCCTTATGTTTTTGGTATTTACAAAATGACGTTAAATACATTTTCTGCACGAATTAAAGAAAAAATAAATTGTTAACACTTTAAATATTATGTTCTGTGCTTTACAGCCATTGGGATGTGTTTACTTATGAGACTTATAAAGAGCTTTAACCCAAAACGTTTTACATCAAGGAACTGCTCGCCATTCACACTCTCTTTGATACACAAATGTTTGCACTGGAGACAAGGTGGGTGAAGTGTCTTGCCCAAGGATACTACAACAGTGCACTAGCAGAAGCCGGCATTTGAACCCCCACCTTTCGTTTATGAGACAACTCTTTCTACCCTCTGCACCACTATCGTCTCTAATCTTCTAATGTAATATCTCCATCAGTTCAAACATATTCTCAAAGTACACGCGTGCCTGCATGATGCGAAACGTCCAAAAATTGTGCAACAGTACGGACCGGTATTGCGCTTTTTTCTTCTTTTTTTCTTGGGCTCTGTGACTCAAGCCAGATGTGTTTATGGAGGTTTGTTTGGAGCCTGGTAAAGAGACATCAGTAGCAGATCATGTTTGCAGACACCCTCATCCTCATGTGGCGTGTGAGCGTGCAGTCATAACCCAAACAAAGTGTAATAGCAACGCACACCACCTCACTCACTGATGGGAGACATGGTTCAAGCCAGAACTGGGGGAGGGGAGTCTCATGGGCCAACGACATCATCTCAAGATTACAATTATTGAATGGTGCACATAAACTTAAGCCTGGCACGTTGGATGAATAAAACACTGTTTGTACTAGCTAGAGCTGAATATTAATGTATCAATTGATCTACTTTTCCTTTATTCGAGTATTCAAAACATTTCCAGAGATACAGAGATCGTCTAAAAGGTGAGCTGCCAATATGGTTTTCAACAAGTGGGGGCCCAAACGAACCAATTTCCCAGGAAACATTGCTCAAATATTATATATAGCCCACTGAAGATTTTTGAAAACACAGCATGGCATAAGGTTTAATGTATCAAAGCTGAACAGTAGCCTTTTTAATGTGTTGTAACATTAATATTTGGGTCATACCTAGACAGGGCTCATGGGGTGACCGGCTCTGCGCCAGTTTAGAGCCACGTGGGCTGGACCTAGCCTACAAACTAAGTTTTGATTCATCCACTGGCTGTATTTGTGGGGGTTTGTTCTCTCCATGTCCTGCTGAGAAGTACCTAAAGAGCGAACAGTGGAGAAAAGTACTCGGTGGTCTACTTGCCCTCGGGGGCCGTACTCAAACTAGCACTTGTGGGACTAGACCACTGAAAAAGCCAGCAGCGTCCTCGCGTTGCACCTGTATTTACTGCGCTGTCCCGTCTGTAAAAAAAAAAAAAAAAAAGTTGCCGCGCAATGCTTACGCTGTGTGCGTCTCAAGGGCAAAGGAAACAAGGAAATTGATCAAGGTTTGAGGACTCCTACATTTCAAGACACCACGCTGCGCCCCCGCAAGTGTCAAGAACTGACGTGACACTGAGGATTGTTGGTTTTATTTCTTGAGGGAAAACTGAAGGGCAAGATGAGCCAGAACTGAACGTCACATTTTCAGAGCGCCAGGCTGTGCCAGCCAGGGGAGAGGATATGCGCCACTGTCCTCAGCACGTCGCGCAGCGTCAGGGCTCGATCGGATATCTCCTTTTGAGCTGTTTCTTCACGTCTGGGATTTTATTGAGCGTATCACATTTAACGGGACACTTGCCTCGTGCACCACCTCTCATGCTGATCCTGTGGAGTGGATATCTACTGGACACAGCATAAACATCACTTGAACTTCAGACACGTGCCAGTATTATCTGTCGGATTTGGTCACTACTAACGTTCTTAATTAAGTGATCACATTTTGTTGAAAACACAAAGTCCTGACTGCTTTTTCAAATGCAACGACACAAAGTTATTCGTCTGAAGCTGAAGATGCCCCCCTGGGTGTCGTTCCCGGGAAGAGAAACTGGAGAATGAAATCAGGAATCTCCTAGGCGTCCTAAGCCACTATTCTCTTGTGCGGTCAAGTATTTTGGATTGGCCAAAATATTTTAGCGTGCCCTTTGGACTCTTGCACAATGGGGATAATGCTTAAAGTAATTCTAGGAATGTTTCAATTCCTGCTGCTCACCAAAATAACGACGTCCCGTGCCAAGGTATGTATATAGCATTTGGCCTCAACAGACTGTGGGTCTGAGGAGCACAGTCTCACTTACTTTGTGCTTGTTGGAACTCTGAGATGTGTGACTTACACTGTGACAACTGGAAGCTGGAGAAAAGGACGTATTGCATTGGACAAGTTCACTCCTGGGTCAATGACATCTGACTTAGTGACTTTAGGACCTGTCACTGTGTCTTTTTTTGTATCTATTATGCGCTAAAATAGTGTCTCTCTATCTAAAATATCTAAAATAACCCTGTATCCTCAATTGTGGTGTGTCATCTATGTCAAACTAAAATGTATTATATTGCTATCTGACATTAGGATGCATATGTTGCCTTTTATTCTCCCAAAGACATAATGTTGCCAAAGGAAAGAGTTTTACAATACATAGCGTAATAATTACGATATTAAACAATTCATTGATTGCTCATCATGGGAGTAAAGCGAGTTGGAGCAGATTGGAGACAGTCCAGTTTTCCTGACTATTCATGAGCAACCTCAAAACACACTGTTGACAACTTGGCCCCACTTTTTGACGAGGCTTTCTTTGTGAAGAGACAGACTGTTGTCTAACTAATGGTTTTATTCATGTGTAATGAATCAAGCCTTTGTGGATCATTTCAAGGCCATTAATGGCAACAGATAATAGAAAATCCTACTTCAGAAGCACAAGCACTTTTCTATCTGACTTCATCAAAGTAGAGGCCTAAAAGGATTCTACTAGTTATCTGTTTTTCAAAACATTTTGATCAATATATAAGAAATTAGGGAGCACTAAACTCCCAATGGAATCTGCATCTCAAACAAGCCCCGACATTGAATGGGGACGAGGACACAGAACATTTTTCATTTTTAATGTCCTTAGTCATTGCTAGTTTTTTATTTATTAGTTTAAGACTTTTTTTTTTCCGTCTTCATGTAGGCCTACATCTTTCTTATGTTTTAAGTTTTTTATCAGGAACATACACTGTTGTTTCTTTGCAGAAACGTTTATTGCCTGTTATGTTACTCTAGTGCAAAAAACTGCTAACTACGTGTTGTTAGAAGAGTGACATTGTGTGATTAGTTGCCTCAATAGATGGGTATATTCTGGCCTGAGGTGTATACTTTGGCCTAGGTCAGGTTATCCCTGGGGATATATTCTATATAATCTGGACTGGGGATAGCTTGGCCTGCTGCAATTGTTTAAAGCCAGTTGAGACATAACTAAATTCAGTAAACTGCAGCACTAGATCAAGTCAACGCATCAGGTTCACACCTCCTTAAACATCTATAGTCTACTACATGTCGCCGTTTTGCAGCAGCAGACGATTGGAGCTCACTCCTGAACAACCTCAGACTCACTTCTCTGATGACGACGACCAACTTCAAACACAGGCTCAAGTAGATTATAGTTGACACCTGCTTCTGTTAGTGCGCACACACACAAACACAAGCATACACCTTCTTCTCTTTTGTTCATTTTACTTTTGCGTTTTGTGTAGTTGTTTTTGGTTGTGTGTTCAGTATGCTGTGTGTCGGATGTCGGATGTTCTCCTGCTGGGGCCTCCTGGCCAAGTCATGTTTGTAAAGAAGAATTGGTTCTCAAACATTTTAACTGGTTCGATAAAGGTCAAATAAACAAACAAACAATTGAAGTCTTTTTAGACCCTTTATGCACTTCATTTAGTTCAGATTTGATCTTGATCTAGGCCTGATGGTACTGATCCAGTCATGACACTGCATTGAACTTATGGCACCCTGATTGTGATAGGGGTCACAGTGCAATTACATTGAGCCCAATGTAATTGCTGTGCTGTTGTAGATGAGGCAGGCTCTAATGCCGATCAGTGTTGTGTGAATCAAAATGTATCTTTGAAGGCAAAAGGGGGCGTAGCAATGCGGGCAAATGAACTAAGTCTATACAGTAATGTTTGAAGGCCTTTGGTTTGCAATACATGGCATGCCACTACAACACATCATTGTTTTTTCCGTGCAGATTGTGCAATCAAATCCATCTGACTCTTCCAATCCAAAGGACAATCCAGCAGGTATTTGTTTTAAAATGCTCTTGCCTTTCTTTTGCCGTTTATTATGTTTTGTCCTCTCCACGTTACATGATTAAGCATAAAATCATCATGATTACATGGTAATTGCCAAACCTGACCCATTTGTTTCTCCCCAGTGCGTAGGTGGCTAGAAGTGTATTCGCGGAGTGGCTGTGAGCCACGGGACACTTTGGTGGAGGTTTGGCGGGAGTTCCCTGAGGAGACGCACCACCTGTTTGTCCCGTCGTGTGTATCGCTGCGACGATGTGGAGGCTGCTGTGCTGATGAGGCCTGGGAGTGTGTAGCCTCGCTTACACACACTCTCACCATGGAGGTGCATATACAAATTTAGACGCTCATTAATTGTCTGGCCCAAATTATTAGACCAGTGTTTCCCTGCCTGTTGCCTACCTTACCAACAACTGAATGTAATGTATCTCTCAGCATAATTAAGGTTAGTTGTAAACATGCCGTAGTAGCCTATCAGCAAAATACAGTTGCTCCTTGCAATCTGGATTGAAACACTGTTTATGAGCAAGATTTGTCTTCAGTCCTGTATTTCTGTGTGCAGTTGATGAGGACTTCTTTTATGAAGCATGAAGTCACTGAGCTACTGTTTGTGGAGCACAGCAAGTGTGAGTGCAGGTAACAGCAGTTTGCAAGGATGTAATAGAGTCTGCTTGATTCATCGCTTACCAGACTTTTGTACTTTACAAACGTGCAGAATGAAAGAACAGTTCCAGACCACGCCTGCTACAAGGTAACACTCTGTTTTTCACAGCCTTTCCACTGTTTTTGTCTTTTACCTAAAGACCATTAAAAACATAGAAATTTATTACATGGTTATTTTGAACGAAATCCAGGTTTTAAATGTATTATTGTGTTTCTGCTGGATTCTTGGTTGCTATATTAAATTCACAGTTTCACCATGTAACAGTTTGTTTTGGTGAATCTTTGTTGTTTGTCCTGCAGGAGATCACAAAGTGCCATCTTTATGTTTGTGCCTGTGCTTCCTGTTAGGTCTCAACATAAATAAAACATTACTAAGTAAGGCTATGAAACAGGATCCCTAATACTAAAACTGTGTTTTTGTACCGATCTGTAAGAAGAGTGACCAAGTGCTACAAATATTTTAGGCATGTGGCTAATTAATACCTCATTGTATTTTAATATTTGGTTTTATGTTAAGATATGGGAATTAGAGCACAACTCTCTATCAGCATCCCCTGGGATAGCCCACATCCTGTTGTCACCGTAGTGACGATTTTCATTATCTATGCTGCCATGTGCTCTTTTAGTCTGTCAAAGCAGGGTTATCTATAGTAACTGCAATAGTCTGAAAGATTATGCTGGTTTTGCTCAGTATAAAAATGATTATCTGAATTGCAATATTTACTACAGGAGTGAAATATGTTATAGATTAACCATTTAATATTTAATCACATCAGGTCCCGTGTGAAACTGACAAGAAGGCACAAGAAAAAGCAGAGAAAAAAGATTAACCAAACGCCAACAGAATTCCCCAGCACTGTGTAAGTAAAACATGTCAAACTTTTAGTGGTATTTGACAGATACATTCACGCTCTGTAAATGTTTGGATCATAAACAGATCTTTTCTGGGTTACATTATTACTGAAGGACAGTTTGCTTTGGAGAAGTCAAGGTCAAACACTGACAAAAACAAACACACCTTTTGTGAACATCGCTGAAATGATCTAAACCAAAGCATGACTACTCGCCTTATTCAAACTATTTAGTTTTTGATGAGGCGTTATGCCTTGGATACAGTTACTTGTATGTGTGCCATACATCTAACTAGGATTTTAAAGCAAGTGAAAATTCAAAACTATACTAAAAATAATAATATATTTTAAAAAACAATGCAAATGCAGATTAAATATCATTGCTGAGGTAGAAGCTACCGTTTTGGCTAGATCTTACCGAGGGTAATAAGACGGAAGTAATCGTCTTTTTTAATACTCTCTTCTGTCATGCATGTTCCAGTCTGAGGGCCAGAGGTGGCACTGTTTGGATGTGATGCCCTTCAGTGCCTATCCATCACCCAGAACCGGCTTTATTCGGGCTCTGGCAAGGGTAAAATCTGTGTAATTTGCTCCAAATGCCACCTCCTCTGTCTGTGCCAGCGACAGGCTGGCCATCAGGACCTGAACAAAGATGGGCCTTCTCTGGCTCATTAAGTAACTTCATTAAGATCTGTACCTTCAAGAAGTTCTGCGACAAGTTCCACTTAACTGGCCAACTGGCTCGGACGGAGTATATGGGGCAGAGTAATAACTCATCAAAGTTGATGGATTGTAGACGAGAATGCACTTCAGACCCATGAATTCTACAGGGATTTGAAACGCTAACAGGGAAAATGAGCAGGGGCAAAGCCTAACTATAAGTTATCCTTTATATTAATCTCTGTAGAGAAATTAGTTCTCTGCATTTGACCCATCCTCAATGTCGCAGGGCGACCTGTAGGAGCAGTGAGCTGCCAGAATGGGCTGGCACTCGGGGACCCATCTCCATGATTTTTGTTTTTTGTTTGTTTGTTTTGTTTGTTAACTTGTTAACTTGATGTGGAGCCAGGCTGGTGGTCAGAAACACCTGGCTGGAGGATTCACCTATTGCGCACATGTTTTTTATAACCTACCACTAACCTACTTATGTTAGTGGGGACATGGGGAGAACATGCAAACTCCATACAGAAAGGCCCCGTCCAGGTGGGAATCAAACTGCTGTGCACCGTGCTAAACTATAGAGTCCTAACTTTAAAAAAAAAAATCTTTATTTATAAGTTTTAACTGTTTTAAAGATGGGTACAATTTACATATATGTGTCAACATGAGCACAATATTATTGTTTACTTTCAAAGAACATTTTCCATCAGAAAAAAACGAACACGAACTTCGGGGAGTGACCATTACGTTGTCAGACAATAAACTTAATAATTTCTCTCATCTGTAATAAAAAAAACGTTTAGTTGTCAGCTGTTGATTTGGCAGAAAATTGTGCTATTTTTTAATATTGCCTGATGTTTATTTGTTATTTTTCATGTTCTTGTTCTTCGGTAACATGCATTTGATTGGTCTCTCTCTGCTGTTATCTCAGAACTTGCTGAGATAACAGCAGGTCCCGGACCACACGGTTTTATTTTAGCTGCATGCATTGGTGCATGTATTGGGTTTCCCCAGTAGGACTGCCCACAGCTTCTGAGAACTTCTGACCGTTGCAATGGAAACACTACAAGTACAAAGCAGAGTGAAGCCCGCACTGTGTCCTGAACAATTTAGTGTTAAATGTTGCTGTGTGGAAAACCTCTATTTGTTAAGAATAGGGAAAGCACACACTCTGGCTGGCCTGACTACACTCACTAACTAATATTTTGTTTAGTTTATTATTTTTTTGAACCAGGACGATGTCCAATTTGCATTAACCTCAGAAAGGAGAGATGCATTGCATCAAGTTGTAGCACTTGTGCTAATTTCAACATGTTGTCCCTGGGCAGACTGATATCAATAGACAAAGTCTGAAAAATACAACATATTATTAATACATTCCCCCAAACAGCATTAAATCATTACACACTTCATTCATTATAAGCATTCATTTGCAGAACACACTCTCACTTACTCACTAATTACACTACATTGTGGGAGCAGGTTTGTTTTAGAAGAAGCCATGTTAAAGTTTTTACATGTGACACTGTTTGATGGCTCACTTGAGAACACTGAGCTGCCAAATGCTGTTGTATAATGTAGAATCCTATACTCGCTCCGACCAGCTGACTGATTCGCTCGATTATTTTTATTTCTATCGATCAGAGATATATTGATTCTGTATATTTTGTCTTATTCAGAACCATTGAAGAGCTGCTGCCCCATAACCTGCTGACTCCTTTACTCTCTACTCATTCCACCACTGTCCCGGAGCCTGTCCCAGCCTCAAGTCCACGCTGTGGCCCATGCAGAGGACGAAAGTGGACACTTGACTTGTCTTCGTGTCTGTGTAAATGCAAAATTAACCCTGAGAGCTGTCGTCGAAAGGGCCATATACTCAACATTCACCGCTGCAGGTCAGACATCCCTCAGTGTGATCTGAAGCCACAGTTTTTAATGTTACTGTAATATTTCATTACAAACTGTCCTCTTTATTTTCTCTTAGGTGTGAAGCTATGAGGACGTGAATTTTTAATAAGTTGTGATGCATTCACCTTTTGCAGGTTTATTTGCATGATTTGCAACCTGCGTAGCACCAATGGAATTCCTATGTTTTCATAAAATCTTACCTGTTGCTGTTCCACATTTCCTTGAGTGTGTAGTAAACAAGCAAACATCCAACTACTGGCAGCAAAACTATGTATTTGTAGTCACTTTCTCATCATTGACCTGCCAGTTTTACTGGATTCTCTGATGGTTTCTTTTTCTGAAGATGAGCTCATGCAATTCTAAAAAGAATGACCGTTAGTTCAGAGAAAGTCTTATGGCAGATTTTCTGGTTATATATAACTGGACGATAAACAGGTTAGAGGTGGATGCTCGTAAATTAGACATGGGCCATGGCCCATGCACAGCAGCACCCCTGTGTGCAACAGCTATAGTCTAACTGAATGCATGAACGCCGTGACCTGTGTGGTCCGAGTACTGAAAGACCCAGATGGGTTATCCCTGCAGCCGTTCACTTTCTTTCAATGCGTATGACCACAGGCTGGCTCTCCAAGCCGCTTTCCTCCATTTGTTTAATTTGAGCCTTTTGTCTACATCTTTCCTTAAGTCTTCAATTGCTCTGCCTCCCTTTGCTTTGCTATTCGCCATTCGCTAGTGAGGAGAATGACAATAATGAGGCCTGGCTATCTTCCACTGCTTCACACAAGCATTTCACACTTAAACCAGGCTCACTGTGTGCTGCCATATTCATGTAAAGTCTCGCATGAGCAATGTGCTACTGAAGTTAGCCTTGTGTGCTTGATTTTTTTTGCCGTTTACTACAATAGTTAGCAAAGCTTAGCTCTTTTGTTTTTATTATGCATTTTGCTGAGCTGATTGTAAATACATACAGTATATTTTCTATGTGTATTTTTGTATTGGATTCATCTGTAATTCATCGATATGAGAATTTATGTGTGTGTGTTTAGCTCTGTACTTTCTTACTATCACAGTACACAAAGCCTGTGTATTATATATCTCAAATAGAAACATACATTGTAATGTGTGTTTTAGACAATACTCTGATAGTTGTTCCCAGTGCAGTTCAGTATTGGTTAGAAGGACATATGCCATATCCCTTGTTTGTATTCTCAGTGAATCCCATGGTTTAACTACGTGCGGTGTGTGAATAGGGATTTGTACTGAAAGAATTCTGTCAATCAGCAGGTCCATCAAAGAGCATGTTCTGTTTTGCAGTAAACCCTTTTGACTTTAAGTATATAACAGCAATACAGTAGCAGAGTCTTATTTCAGAATTCAGTACAATCCACATTGTTGTTTAAACATTCTTTGTCAGTAAGTATGTGGCAACAATGAACTGAATTATGTCACATACTGACATACTGTTTCAATGGCTGTATGATTAGCCCCACTCACTACCTCATTAGATCATTTAAAGACTGATTGTACTTTTATTTTACACTAATTGTTAACTAAATATCACAATATGTTGAGGTAAATGAATTAGATTTAGTTTTCAACATAATGTGTTGCAAGCATTGTCAAAACAGCAAGTAGTCATCACACTGTGTGACCATGTAAATATAAATAGGCTGCTTTTCGAGAGCAAGGACCACAGTGAAATGTGTACAATGTGTCATTTACAATTTATTGTCTTGTATATCTATGTAACTGAGCTAGCAGGAAATAAGGGAGCTCTGGCAGGGACTGCACTTTGTAACATAGCAAAGTACACTTGAACATTTTTAAAGGACCAAATAGACTGCTCTTGTAGAAATACACTGCCTTGCCAAAAAAAAGGCATTGAATGAAGAATTGAATGGATTAACGGACGTAGATTCAATGAAGCAAATGGGCAGGAGGTAACAGCATGTTTGCCAACATCATATGCCCAAAGAATGAGTTCAGCTGACTTCTTGAACTTTATTTTTACTGGGTCTTTTTTTGGCTGGACAGTGTATAAAAGCAAACAACACCTGCTAAAGAAACCTCTGTATATCAAAAGGTGCATTCTACTGAAATGTATTCATGTCTTTTCAGTTTTAGGTAAAGGTGTACAATTTTGCTGCTATACCATTTGTGCCCTATACAATGTCTTATTACAATGTCTTAGTAATATATGTAAGTGAATGTTGTGTTGCCTTTTAAAACCAGTCAAATTCATATTGTGTGAAATTACATGCCAGTCACCAGTTCATCAAATATCATACCAGTGTTGCTACTACTGTTTGGTTGTTGTTTTTTTAAGAGAAGCATATTATTTTTTATATAAATATTATGTTGTTCATTTGCTGGTCATCTGTATCTCTCAATTGAATGTGAAAGCTAAGCATGTCTTTTTAATCACAGAGCTCTTGCCATACTGTATGTGAGAGGTGCTTCTGTGTTGTGAGACATAATATTTTTCCTTGTCCTCCTCGTGTTCCAAACTGCTGAGTCAGAGGCTCGAACAAAAAGCCTCATGGTGCAAAATAGGAAATGAATGAGTACAGAAAACATTGATCTTCCAGTCTCCTGCATCATTATTGGTGCCTGTAATTTTCATATTAAACATGACGTATTATTTGTTGGAACTGATTTCAGCAGCCACACAGAAGCCAGGGATGGAGAGCAGAAAATGAAACGGGAGAACTGCCAAGCTATCTGTCTAGAGAGGAATTATGCCAGCCCTAAATTTAGCTGTAAGATTAAGCTGACAGTGAGAGAGAAAATGGGAAAAGGGACATTGTGAGTCACACAGAACGGTTATGAACCAATGCCTGGATTCATATTTTGCAAATTATATGATAAAGTAGTCGGTGCTATGATGAACCACAAATTTCGTCACCAATCTAACTGTTAGACCTCCCTCTACAATCGATCTTTGCTCTTGTGTCATTGCACAGCACTTCCTGTGTTTTTCCACATTGTGCTTTCTGCTATCAGAGTGATGTTTTTCTTATACAGTAGCCATGGTTTCCTCCCTGCTTTTGTAGCAGCAGCTGTGCAGAAGCAGGCACTGGCCCCCAGACAGTGTTGTGAGATGCTATCAGTTTGTAGCCCTATGTGTAATGACCAGAGACAGCCAAACAAAATATGTCACACTATATTTGTGTTTGTTTTTTCTTGTCAGTAAAATAATTTTAATATCATGCACTGACATGTTCTGTCCCCTTGATTTGACCGAGCCTTGAGAAAATAACCTCTTGTAATGTATTATTGCTGTAAATTTACTGACAAATAATACATATAAAACGAGTAAACATTTCTCTTTTATATAAGTGGTAAGTGGCTATATTGTGAGCTGTACGGAATTGGGCAGGCTGACACATGTCTGTTTAAGGATGAGGGTACAGTTGGGTACAGTTGACCGAAAAGGGAATTCCTGGCATTTTTCAAAATATATTATTTGTCCCACAGCAAATCAATCTCAACCACCCACCCACTTTTTTTTTTCAATTAATTTTGTTCAATTAATTATAGCTTATACTTTTTAAAAGATCTGATTAGTTTTAAATTGAAAAAGCCATGTGTTTTGACCAAGGTCTAGACCAGGACTATTTAGCAAACATTTTGTGGGGACCAGATTTTTTTCATTATAGCGGCTTTGTGTGTGATGTGATAGATTGGTAACAGAATTCAAATGAGTGGCAAGTTTTTATTGTCGTTTGATTTTGCCACTCATATGCATATGCTATTACAGATAAATGAGCTTGGAGCTGAACCAGATTAGTTCGAGGGCCACATATGGCCCCATGTCTTAAATTCTCAGCCTGCCCTATGAAACCCTGTTTAAATTACAATTATTATTAAACTACTATTATTTAAAGTACTACTATTGTTGTTGTTTTTATTATTATTATTATTATTATTATTATTATTATTATTATTATTATTATTATTATTATTATTATTATTATTATTATTATTATTATTATTATTATTATTATTATTAAGTCATTGTTGTTGTATTATTGTGTTATATTTGTTGAGAATAAAAGGAATCAACCATTGACAGTGGATTCTATACTGTCAATGAATCCCAATAATGGATAAACTTTGTGTGGGATTAGTGACCCCTAGCGGTGGCTCCTGGTCCTGCAGCTGATTCTAAAGTCGACGTGGCATTGACGTCAATACCGGAAATGACCCGGATCTATCGGAACTTTAACCGTGGGCAGATTACTCAGAGTAGAAACATCGACCATCGGACCTGAAATGTCGTGTTTTTGTAAGTCTAACGCAAACGCTGTTCTGTTTAATTTGTTAATTATCGGAAATGTCACATGTATGCTGTCGAAAGTTTACCAATAAAATGTTTGAAACTGGCAAAAGAGCCGTTAGCATCCCTGAGCTAGTGTTAGCCTACCCTGTGGCTAGCTGCCGGTGAGGCCGTGATCAGCTGTGACATGAAGTGAAACCTTCTCACAACAAGACCCTTCGCTAAACTGGATTGTGGTCACTGTAAGCGCGATTTCTGACTAAGAGACAAAGATCTCCCCGCTATGGTTTAATTACACCGTTTACATGTTGTGTCGCATTTACACCGTTGAACCTTAACGTTATGGTTAAAAGAAAACGCCTATTGATAATAACATTTGAGTCATTTAATGTCTTGCTGATGCCCATCTGTGTTACCAATGCGCTTTCTGTTTGTGTTTTAGTTGAGTGCTCACATATGCCCGAGTCGGATTCGCCTCCTTGGATTTGATTTGACTTCACATTTGGAGGTTTAATTCCTAAACATCATATAGCAGACGGGCTGATTGTTCTGGTGGTCGCATTCAGGATTTTTGGCGTGTAACAGCGACAGGATGACGTGCCGTGACCGGACCGTCGAGTTTCAGTCGGCCTGCAAATCACTCCAGGGCAGACAGGTGGGTTTAACGAAAGAAAAACACATCAGTCCAAATCATCATTGCTCCAAGAAGAAGAAGAAGAAGAAGAAGAAGAAGAAGAAGAACTTTATTTATATAGCGCCTTTCACAGACATGGTCACAAAGTGTTAAGCTGTATCAATTATTTTACATCATATCATACTATCATTATGTTATTGACTGTATTTCGTTTCCCAGGAAATACACAAGAGCAGGACACATGTGTAACAACAACATAGAGCGTAATAAACTGTTTATTATGCTAGATGTTGTTGCCTCAGTATTAGACAAAGTATAGATATATCTACATCGCCTAGAGAAGGTGCTTCAGAATACACCTTAGAAATACATTTGCACGCTCTTTCAGGGAAGACTGAAGAGAGCGTGGAAAACCCTGATAGCTGATGTTCAATGGGGCGACATTTTCCATGATGGTTTCCTTTGATCCTAGTGCTGTAAACTGGCAAAGTGTAATAACTGTACTGAAGTTTCAGGCTTTTTATGTCTTTTTTTTTGTTTTATAGAATGGAGTCCAACCCAGTAAACCAGCTCTTTCTGCCCTCAGACAGCGCAGTGACTTCACTGTTATGGCAAAGTAAGTCAGGTTTCTCTTTTTCACTCCTTTCAACGTATGTCAATGTCTAGTTCACATATGACTAGACCATTCATGTTAGTAATGCACATTATGCACTGTCTTCATTTCGCAGGAGAATTGGAAAAGACCTGAGTAATACATTTGCCAAACTGGAAAAACTCACTATTCGTAAGTCGTGCCTCATGTAAATGTTAAGTTTATTTATCTTTGTTCAAATAAAGTGTGTAATGTAATGTTTCTTCTGTTTTAGTGGCAAAAAGAAAATCTCTGTTTGATGACAAAGCTGTTGAGATAGAAGAGTTAACGTATATTATTAAGCAAGTACGTTTTGTTCCTCTATCTCCTATATACCAGTGGTTCCCAAACTGGTACATGTACAACCCTGGGGTGCGCAGGACGCCCCATGGGGTATGCAAAGAAACATTGGAGGGAAAAAAACGTTGAGCACAATCAAATACCTTTTGCACATTAAAAAAAGCTACACGGGAAACAGGTGGAAGTGCTTTCTAATTCGGTCGTGGGTGAGCTTGTTCTGGACCTAAATACTGTCCACTTCAGAACCAAACCTCAAGAGCCGAGCTTTGACCCGAGAGCTAAAAACTCTATGGAGACCAGGAGTGCTGCTTGTACTGTAGTGTCCGCCCTCACTACAACAGCTGTGCCTTTGACGTGAACAAAGCCAAAGTTTGTCTGAGTTGTAATGTCTTTACTTTATCGACCAGCGGTTTGACAGTGAGGGAGACGCTTATGTAAAGCAGAGGAGGTGGGCCCAGAGAGCAGAGTCCAGCTCCAAACCAGTGTCTCATGTTCAAATGAGTGACATAAGCGGTCCTGGTCCACTGGGACAAAGCAAAACACTTTTTAGCTTAAAAAAACACAGCCTTATTTTCAAAATAATTAAAAACTGACATTTTCTATTCATGTTTTTGTAGGGTATTTAATTATTTCCCAGACAAGCCAAACGTTTTTAAATGTGGTAAACTTGCTTGAGCCCTCCTGTAATAATGGATGAAATAGATATTTAATTATTATTTTCAACTGCATTGAAGTAGGGGGTACGCGACCCAAAGCTTCAGGGGGTTCACTGGTCCAAAACGTTTGGGAACCACTGCGATTTACTGTATCCTAATATGTGTTCAAATAAACATGGTTGTTTTTATCTCATAAAGGATATCAACAGCTTGAATAAACAGATTGCGCAGCTCCAGGACTTGGTGCGTTCTCGAGGAGCTCCCGGGGGGCGACATATCCAAACGCACTCCAATACCATTGTGGTGTCGTTACAGGTAAACAATGAGTTTAAACTGGTATTTTATATGTTGGCAGTGACAAATCATACAATGTTATGTAATGTTGTTTTTTTACAGTCCAAACTTGCTTCAATGTCGAATGACTTCAAATCGGTCCTTGAGGTCAGAACTGAGGTAAGAGAATGTTATTTTACAGAGTTTGCTCTTGATGGATTGGTGTCTTCAGTCTGCTGTGTGTTTGTAGAACCTGAAGCAGCAGCGCAGCAGAAGAGAGCAGTTCTCTCAGCCTCCGGTCTCCTCGTCTCCTCTGATGGCCAACAACTTCAGTGAGTCCACGCTTATGTCCGCTCCTCTGTTAATACAGTATTTTCACAAGGGTCTCATATTGGACACCATTCAATCGAATCGTGTTTTTGTCGCTTACGGGGGCGTGATCACTCTATGCTGTGTAGAGGACTTAATTTAAGAACAATAAATACATATCTTTAAATTTTACTGATCTATTTTAAGGTGCATTTATAGAAACACAATTGAAAATGCATACTGTATAAATATATAAACCCAACAATGCTGTAAAAATGTATTTCTCAGAAACAGTCATTGTAAATTGGACAATAACTGTTTGAAACCAATTTTCAGGTATAGATAGTGTCACAATCTACAGTGTTCCCACTGTGCTGATTGACTTTACCATGGTCTTAAGAAAAAGATGAGTTGTCCTTACTTTTTAAAATCTTTTTGCCAACATTTTACTGCTCATCTCTCAATCTATTCCGATGAGCTAAACTTGTCATTTTTTTCTAATTTTCAATCACAGTTATAGTTCGAGCAAGTCTTTTTGAAATGTTTGCTTATGGCAATATAAAGCATGTCTGGCTCCTGCTTAATTGATTTTTAATTGAAGATAAAACGAGACCCTTTGATTTACACAATTTTAAATTTGTCCTGCACTGACCTCAACACTGTCAGCAAAATGTTTAATGTTTAAATTTCTTAATGGTGCACAAATATTTTACTGACAGTATTTTGGGCAGTTGTTACGGGCAACTGTCAAGACTTTTTGTGAATGATTACTGTATCTGGTCATTTATAACGCAAAAATTAAAAAATATTTTAGGGAGCCGCAAAAAAGGGGCCCAGGAGCCGCATGCACCTCGCGACCCACGCTATGACTACCAGGGCTATACCACCTCAAATTTAAAAGGTATTTCCCTGGAACGCTTGACTCTCCCAGTGGAGTCTACTAGCTCCTATAACTTCCCGCTGTATTTTCTGCTTTTTCCCTTTCTGCTATACTGCTGCTATACTTACGCTTGTCAATCTGTGTTTTGTGTCTTCCTTCAGAGAGTTCAGTCCTTATGCAGGATGAATCCAGAAGTCTTGGGGATGTGGCCATTGACATGGATTCACAAAGCAACCCTCTGCAGCTGCAGCTCATTGATGAGCAGGTACATGTTTACATATAGATTACTACATCTAGTTACAGTGGGGGGGAAAAGTATTTGATCAGTTCCCCATAGACTTTCTATTGGATTTTGGCCAAATACTTTTTTCCCCACTGTACATGGTTGGTTTCACCAGTGCCTGCAAGTTTTTCATTTGTGCGCACCAGAACATAATTCTGGCGCACCTCGTTAGAAATGCTCCTAAACCATCCTGAAACAGGGTTCAGTGCCTGTACCTCTTTTTAATATTCAGTCATTATTTGTTTCCAATGTCTCTGCTGTTTATTTCAACTTTCTATAACCAGACATTACACAATGATACATATTATTTGACAATGAACAATGAAAGTTAAGGACATATACCTGCATTATTATTTGACATATCATGCCAAATGACTTTTTGAGTTTTAAACTATGTTATAACGATTGTCTCTCATCAAAAACATACCTGGAGTGGAATTTCACTACATTCACGCAGTTTTGAGTAATTCTTGGGCAAAGCTGTTAAATTTAGCTGTTTCTTCCTCTACATTATCGAGCTGTGTTGAAGCTATTAGTCATCCCGTAAATCGAAACTATAAAAAAAAGTTATTCCTACAGCTGCCTGCAGGAGGAACCACAGTTAGTTTTCTCCAGCTCTAGTGGCTGTATTTCATTGTTACTATTTAGTTATTTTTTTAAAAAGTCTATTTTTAAGTTCCATATGCAGGAGACGTCCACATGGCTCTCACATACGAAATAATTTTCTTGTAACGACTGCACTTACCTGTATAGCATTTTACTGCTGTAGTATGTGCTCCAATACTACTACTGGTCAATTGTGAATGTAAACTGGTCTCAGTCTGGAGCCCATCATGGGCTTTTACTCCGTGATTAACTGTTGATGTGATTATGTCAGGACTCCTACATCCAGAGCCGTGCTAACACCATGCAGAACATTGAGAGCACGATAGTGGAGCTGGGCTCTATATTTCAGCAGCTCGCACACATGGTAAAAGAGCAAGAGGAGACCATCCAGAGGTGGGTGTTGTGTCAGCATTAAGCATGAACACGCATGAACATATGTTTGATTCTCACTTCGCTCTCATTTTTCCAGGATTGACGCCAATGTTGAGGACACTCAGTTGAACGTGGAGGCTGCACATACAGAAATCCTGAAATACTTCCAGTCTGTTTCCTCCAATCGCTGGCTGATGATAAAGATCTTTCTGGTCCTCATCGTCTTCTTCATCATCTTTGTTGTCTTCTTTGCTTGAAGAATAAAAGACTCGAACGAAACTGGACTGGACAACATGATGAGAAATATCTGAAGGACTCGTTTCTTAAAGAAACTGTTTGGACGTTTGGGGTTGTTTCATTTTCCCAAAGCCACATACTTTTGTCCCTGACTTGATGCCGTGACTGGATCGGGGGCAACATCGGGAAATCCAAGTGAAACTATAGTATCTACAGTTATTGAGGAGATGCTGTTCAGTATTGTTTTATGGACACTTAATTTAATTTAATAGTTTGATTCTGCAAACTGTCTTTTATTTGAACTTTTCCCCATCCTTCAGATTGTTTCTTTTTTGTTATTCAAAGCCAAATAACTGAAAATGAGTTAATTTTCAACTCACAGATTAATTTAAGAGTTCCTGACTAACTTTTATTGTAGGATATGTCTGCTATCTTCTATTACAAATACACTTTCTGTTTTGCTTTCTCTTTTTTTGCCAAATGGGAACTATTGGAATAACTGTGACCTGTTTGACTCTTTAGCTGTGAACCTACCTGACGGACCACTGGAAGAAACGCTTCGGGAAAGTGGCAAATCATTATTGGTCCTTACAAGTTGTGCAAAATGTATTTTAAACAAAACTCTCCATTTTTGGAATGAAGGACCTTGTCATGGATATTGTTTGGCAGCGGAGAACCCTATGCAGGGGGTTTGTTATCAAGACTCCCTGGAGGTCACTGTTTGTAAATCTATACTGCTATTCATTTAATGGAACACAGCTTTTTTAATACAGTTTTCCTATGTTCATTTTTAGCCAAATGCCTTGACTTAATTGTATACAGTGCAAATAGCTAAAATGATGTATTGATAAGAAAGTGCATATTAATAAAAGAATAATGGGGTACTGGCATTCACAGCTGAGCCGAGTTGTCTTGGTATAAGCGGATTAGTCAGGAGAGATAATATTAGCCCAGCGGGTAGATGATGCTGCTTTAAGAAGGGCTCATCATTTATTAACCGCTTGGTGCACACAAACAGTCGTTATCAAAAAGCAGTTCTAGAGCCATTTGTCATAATTTATTATGTAAAGTATTTTTTTAACAATAGCAAATAAGTCAGTTTGTCAAAAAGCAGTGTTTTATTAATAAAACTGCAAAAACAAACTGCATTACACAAAGTATTGAAAATAAAAAAGGGCAATTATTTAATTTTGGGTGTTAATGTTTTTACAGTCCTTGTTGCCAGCTATTGGTCGAGTTAATGATTTCTTCATTATTTCTATATCTTTAGAAACTACATTTTTAAACAGTTGTTAAATATGTCACTATTAACTAGACTTTTTGCTTGTTGTTTTCCCGTCTCTCTGTGTCCATGACTTTGTCTCATACATGTGCACTCTGTTCCATTGGGGCAATCTCTGGCATGCTTTTGCTCCTGCCTCTTTTCGTCCGTGCTCTGATGGCCTCGTCTTCTCCCTCTGAATCGTCTTCATCGGACCAGTCCACCTCCTGCTGCAGGTTTCCTCGAGAGCCTCTGAAAGCAGATCCCTTTGTAGAAGGGCCTGTTCTAAACTTGGTGCGAAAAGTAACAAAAGACAGGCTTTTGCTGCGCTGCTGCTTCTCAATAACTTCATCCTGGAACTCGTCATTTTCACTCAGCTCATTCACACATTCACGCAGGACCGTCCGAAACATGCGGGGAACTTCATGAACCTCTGGCTCCATCTGTGACACCAGCCTCCGAAACCTAAAACAAGCAAAACGATGGTATGAGGTCCTGAGCCACAGAGTCTGCACAGATGAAGGCTCAATATCAGATTTTTTTGGTTGGCCTTGAGTATAATGTAGAAGAAAACATGGGGGGAAAGACCTGTGTGCGCAGTCCTTCAAATATCCTTTTATTGATTATTAACTTGCAGCTAGTTGTTTATGTTACTGTGACAATATTGCTCCCTGAAAGGGCTTTTGTTGAAAACCATCCCTGTGAAGACTTGGGATGTTAAAAATCAATCAATCAACCTTTATTTGTATAGCGCTTTACAACAGCACCTGCTGAACCAAAGTGCTTTACACGGTCCCTTCTTTAATTGAGAACAAAAAGAAAAAGCCCTCAGGTATAGGGCCTTACATTGCAATAGTAAGTTTGTCTGGACCCAATTTTAAACATAATGTAATTGTTGATGGAGAGAATGTCAATACAAGACATGTCAAGAGAACAATTAAATCTTACTGGAATTTGGAGTTTAAACAACATCACATTGATTAGGTTTGGGATTTTTCTGTTCAGTTTGGGGTCCAGGTTGTGGTTGGATGTAAATATTACAAATATTAATATCCCTTTAACTGGAGGCTCAGTGCTCTCATAGGCTGAAGTTAACATGGCTTGTTTATGTCTTTTTTCAGTGTGTCTATAGTCAAACTCACCTCACGATCACTGGCCCACACTGTGCAGGTGGGACCTTGGCGCAGAGTTCCTGTAGCTCCAGTACGTCGTTGGGTGTCAGCTCGTAGGGCTGTGGATTTGGGGTGTTGACCAGCCAACTGTAGTCTGCAGCTGAGGAGGAGCTGCGGCGCCTGCGTCGGCCCTCCTTGGCCCGTTCTAAACGGATGCGCTCTGTGCGTTTGACCATGGCCCCGAGCTCCAGCATCAGGGTGTTGGTCACGAGCTCCTCAGTGCTGCGCTGTCCAGGAACCTTGGGCTCAATGGAGAAGACTGCAGACCAGGGGAACATCTGAAATACATTTGAAATGTTTCAATGCATTTTATAGTCTTTAATAATACTGTAATCCTTAATCTGAATACATCACATATTAGATCCTTTTCTTACCTTTTGCTGATTTAGATGCCTGCAGAGACAAAATCCCTCTCTTCGGTAAAGTTATAAGTTCTCAGACCTAAAGTGCACAGACTTGGAACACACTTACCTGTCTGCTTTGCTGCCCTTGATGGCCCTTAGCAGACAGTATGTGTACTATGTGGAGTTTGGATTGAGAATGAACATAATCCGGTATTAATAAGGAGCAGATGACGAGGTGAGCTTACCAGTGTACACCCGGTGGAGCACAGTCCTGCTCCTTCTGTAGGGACAGAAGAACCTGTTGGCTCTCAGTACTGTTCGTGTCATTGGTCTTTGATCAGTTTATAGCCTATAGGCTTTAAAAACGTAAATGACCAACTGTGATGTTACAGGAACATTTTGAATTCATGCCGTATCTTTAGCTTGATGTGGTGCAGTAACATTACATAATCTAGAAAAGATCAGCCTCCTCCCTGAAGATGGAGCCTGTCTGGTTCCTGGATTTCCACACCCTCAGCAGTGAGCAAACAAATCCCAGATTACAGCCAAATCCAGACAGTTCCTGGAAGAATAGACACAATTATTTTGTAATCTAATTATTTTTGTTGAGAATACACTAAGAGTGAAGTGAAACCATTTAGGCTATTGATGAAGCACTTGAGTGAAACATGTTAAATGTTCAGTTTGGGGAAGGGTAGTGGCCTTAATTTACTACACACTTAAACCACATCCACAAAATCAGCTTGAAACAGAGGTGCGCTCGTGCGGGGCCAGATGAGCTTTGGTTTTGTCAGTAGTTTGTCGGTAGGGGTCGGCAGAGTTTCACCCGCTGCCTCTTGTCTTTCCCAAAATAATGTCCAGCTGCCGCGTGACTACGTCACTGTCCTCCGCCCCGCCTCGTGCCCCACAGGTTTGTTAGCTGTCAGCAGCTGCACGAGACAGCCCATAGCAAACCTGGCTCATCTTTACCTTCACTTTAATAAAAGTTTGTTTGCTTGGTTTGTTCCGTCCAGACTCTTCGGTCCATGTTGGCTGTGAGCTCCCGGTGACCGGCGCCTTTTGTTGATCCCGCCTCCGGTGAATGGTGAGTGCCGATTACCGCGGGGTTAGCCTTTAGCTCTGAGGCTAAAGGCATCTTTTATCAAACCTCTTAGAGGAAAACACTTCACGGACGGTCGGGTTTTCTCTGGTGACAACAGTGCGCGGTACGTGGGATCTGTTAAAGCAAACACGAAGTTATTAGGTCTCAAAGTTGTTGAAGTTGTCACTTGCCTTGAACCTCGTGATCAGAGAGATCTGGAACTGATTAATAATAATAATAATAATAATAATAATAATAATAATAATAATAATAATAATAATAATAATAATAATAATAATAATAATAATGTTAGTAGTAACAGCATTAATAATAATAATGACAGCAACAATAGTAACCGTTCTGTTATTATTTGGTTTTATGCCATAGATAAAAAGTATTGTTTTTGTGCCTCAGATCAGAAATAATTCAGTCTTGCCTACTGTGAAAATGGCCCAGAAGATAAAGAGTGCTTGATTTTGTAAATGAGTATTTTCAGGAACACTGTTGGTCTGATGTGATGGATTGGGGGAACAGGCCAAAACATTTGCTGGAACACTCTCATTAAACACCATTATATCAGATACATTTTTTGCCGGATCCTCCTAAATATTTCCAGTATCCTTTACCCTGAAGAAAAATTTAATTGGGGGAATGCGTTTCCCCAAACGGGGGATCGGGCACTGAAGATAAAGGCTATATACCGTTTACATGCTAATTATTTCAGTTCTTACAAAACTTCACATGGATGGTCTGATCTGACCTCCACAAAAACAGAATAAACAACTTAAAGACTTCACATTAAATGCTGTGGCATCCCAGGTCAGTGTAATGCCTCATTTGAAAGCTAAGACCAACAAAAGTAATTAAGACAAGATAAGATAATCCTTTATTGATCTCACAAAGGAGAAATTCACTTGTTACAGTCGGCTTTCAAGAATATCACTCAGAGTTAATAAAGTGCAGCTGATCCAGAGATTATTGCACATGTTACTTCACAGTCTTATTGTACAGTCTGACAGCAGTGGGGATGAAGGCTTTGCAGTAGCGCTCACTCCTGCACTGAGGGTGTCTCAGTCCACCTTTTTTGTCACATTGTTGTTGTGTTTTCATCCTCGTAATTGTCGCTCTTTTATTGTTGTTGTTGTTTTTTTCAAGAAGCTTCTAGATTTGTGAAATTCCAAACTAGAGGAAATGCTCGGTTCAGGTGGGGGTTACGAGTAGGGGGGAACCTCCGGGTACCTCTCGATTTGATATGATACGCGATACATGCCGTACGATAAGGAGTTCTCGCGATACACCGAGACTGCGATAATATACGATACATTACTTTTAACCTTTATTTTGACATACTGCATATTATCCTGTGGCCCGCCCTCCTGTGGACTCACCACCCGCAGAGGGATCCATAGGGGTCGGGTGCGGAGAGGACTGGGTGGCAGTCAGAGGCAGGTGCCTCGACGACCTGGTCCGCATGCACAGCTTCTGGCGTTCGGGACATGGAACGTCACCTCGCTGGGGGGGAAGGAGCCTGAGCTTGTGCGGGAGGTTGAGAGATACCGACTAGATATAGTCGGGCTCACCTCCACGCACAGCTTGGGTTCCGGATCCCAACTCCTGGAGAGAGGCTGGACTCTCCATTTTTCTGGAGTTGCCCGCGGGGAGAGGCGGCGGGCTGGGGTGGGTTTGCTCATATCCCCCCAGCTCAGCCGCCACGTGTTGGAGTTCACCCCGGTGGACGAGAGGGTCGCGCCTCCCGCGGGAGGTGTTCCAGGCATGTCCTAGTGGGACAAGGCCTCGTGGAAGACCCAGGACACGGTGGTGGGACTATGTCTCCGAGCTGGCCTGGTGTCGCCTCGGGGTCCCCCCAGAACAGCTGGAGGAGGTGTGTGTGGATCGGGAAGTTTGGGCATCTCTGCTGAGACTGCTGCCCCCGCGACCCGGCCCCGGATAAAGCGGAAGAAAATGGATGGATGGATGGATGCATATTATTCATCATTTATATTTTGTTTCATGTGCTTTGGTCCCCTTTTTCTGTGTGTAGAAATTATCCCTGACTTGAAACCACAGTCCTATTTCAAAAGGAATGAATCAACCCCAAATTAATCTTATTTGTAATTATACAAGTTGTCATTAAAAGTATATTTGTGTGTTTGGTCCAAGTGCTTAAAACTATGGTGCCGCCTCCTGCTGCCCAGACTGAATTCTTGATCATTCATTCATTTATTTATTTGAACAGCAAAGTATTTCAAACATGACTGACAATGGCTGAAAACAGTGGAGCACTGCTACCTCATAAATATGCACAACATCATTAAAAGTATCGATATTGGAATGAAAAGTATCGGTATCATATCGTCCTGCAAAATATCGCGGTATATCAGAAAGTCGATATATTGTCACGCTCCTTGTTAAGAGGTTAAAAAGCTTGTACATCAAATTTGTTTTATTTTTTGTTGTGGTCTGTCATGTTCTCAGGCAAAGTGAAATGAGCTGGGCGGAGGAGGACTGGACAGTGGGACTGTCTGGAAAGGTCCTACAAAAAGTGAAGGAGTTGCAGGTTCACCATGAGCGACTGTCACGAGAGAACAAGCAGAAACAACTTCTGCTGGACAACATTCAAACGAGCCTTAAAAAACAGACGGCCAAGGTTATATCCCTGTTTGTAGCCTTCATGATGACCTAATATTTGACAAATAATGCTCAGTTCTGACTTCTCTGGTCTGCAACAGTATGAAGAAGTGCGTGTGGAGCTGCAGTCGTCACACAGGGAGCTCCAAAGGGTACAGGAGGAGGCCCAGGCGGCCGTAACCAGCAAGGAGCGCCTTTCTCTGGATCTTCAAAGCAAACAAGCTCAAGTCTGCTCTTTGGAGGGTCAGCTGGATGCTGCACGGACTCTAAACACCAAGCTGACACAGGAAGTGAAAAGGTCAATGCCTGTAAAAATAGATACAGTATGGGAGTTGAGGAAAAGCAGTGTGTGCTAGATTTAGCAAAACTGTTAACAGTATTATTTATTTATTTATTTGTATATTTATTTATTTATTCTCCGAATGTTTATTTACTAGCAGCAGTTGCTTGGTGCGGATTGATGCCACGCGAATGTGGAAGAACGTTAATAACTGGGAAACCTTGCAATGCACTCATCTAGTTCTTCTTTTCAGACTTGAGGCTGAGCTTGAAAAGCTACAGAACAGCAGCAGAGCAGCAGAGACCACGCTCTTCTCTACTCCCTGTTGGAGCAGCACCTCGCCTTGGGAACCCAGTGGTACAGGCCTCCGACTTTATGACCTCTGATTTCTGCTTTCCTATCACTGTTACACAGTGGAAAAATAAACACTCAAGCATGGTTATAAATAGCCCCTTCATTTCCCAACTGTGGACTCGGAGACGGCCGCTGCATGACTCCAGTTCACTTGAAGCTTTGGTCGTGGTGATCTCGTCCTCTGCCAACTCCTTATGTTGTGTTTTCGTTCTTCAGGGAGCAAAAAAGATGAGCGTCAGAGAAGCAAAGAAGAAGAGAATCAAGGTCTTCATGTTCGAGTAGGTACCACAATTATTGTACTAATTTGTGTTTAGTGCATTTTTAATGATCCTGCGATTGGATGCTTTAAACCACAGTGATGTTAACACAGCTTGGTCGGATCTGATCAAGGTTCCAACAATTAAACTGAAATAGTCTGTTTTGCAGCTGATGAAAAGTTTAGGACCACATGCCTTTAAAAGACCAAATCTGTGCAAAAATGTGGATACATTATCATTTTCTGTCAGGTATTCACACTGGTTTTGACCAGGGTCAGGTTGTTGAGCTGCATAAGCAGGGCCTAACGAAGCGCTCCATCGCTGCTGAGGTGGGATGCAGGAAGACGCTCATTTAGATTTTCTTAAAAGAGCCTGAGGGTTATGGAACAAAAAAGTAATGTGGAAGACACAAGGAATGTCGCACTGAGCTGTAAGATCCGATTGGGTGTTTGTCAAATAACCATCAGAGGCATCTGCGACTGAAGGGATTCTAAAACAAAACACGTCTTCAAAGGCCTCGTCTCAACACCTTCAAGCGAGCACAAACATGGGACATTGAAAGGTGGAAGAAAGTTTTATTCCTGATGGTTTCCAGTGTCACAAGAAGAGCCTGTTTAAGAATGTGTCCATAACTTACATACCAGTCCAAATTCTCTCAATTCTCCAACAACTACTCAGTTGCCAGAAAGGGTCCAGTGAGACGGCATTACGCCAAGAGTCTGTTAGAAAAGGACACATTTTCTAACAGCCTGTAAACGCTGGCATCAAGAATTCTGCAATGCATTTCTGAAGTGATCAGCCATAACGGTGCAGTGACTCACGGGTTGTGATTTGTTTAGTTTTTTTCTAGGCTAGCCTTTTTTAGCCTAAACTTTTGATTAGCTGCACAACAGCCTATTTCAGTCTAATTGTTGTTTTCAAGAAAAGCTTTCCTCAATTTATTTTTGTCTCGCTCCCATTTCCTCTTGTTGCCTATGGAAATTCTACTTCACTAAGTGATTTTTTTTTTTCTTTCAAATGGTTAAACTTTTGATTGTGACTATACTGTGCTAATACTAATGCTTTAGTGTTTATGTACTGTTTGTATTGCAATGTTTTCTTTTATTACTGATCTCATAGAGAAATGTAAATATATGCGTTAAAGATTTGTTTGTTTGTTATTTGTCCAGACAAAATGTGTTTCTGTTCCCGTGATATAGATGTACCAGTGTCCTGAATAGTTCCTTGTTTTGAAAGGCCTGTATGAACTTACGTTCTTGTCGGTTTTTATCTCAACCTTCCCAGCGCCTGCAGTTTTCAGATACGCCCTCTGGCTCATTGCCACGGCCCAGAGGCGCACACCACGTCCGAACACCTGACGCCTACTCCACTCCCTCAGCTGCGTTTCCATGGGAACGAGAAGACACCACAACCAGGAGACGGTCCCCAGAGTCTCCCAAGACGCCCTACAGTGACGCCCTCAGTCCGAGTCCGGTGCAGAACCTCTCAGTTTCGACAAACAGGCCAACTGAGACACACTGTAAGTTTCATTACAGAAGTTTAGCTGAGGTTTATTCTGTAATATGCCAAACTCAGACACAGATACAACCATGATCAAATGTTTTGATTTGTCCTAAAGTGTGAGTTAACTTTCAAGTCTAGTTTTGGCTGTTTTGTAGATTCTCCTGCAGTTTTTTGGGACGATGTGTAACAGATATGTTGTTGAGCAATACGTTCTGCATGCCTTCTCTTCACACCAGTGCTGATAAAGGATAGACCTTAGGAATGTTTTGACTGTTGCACTATGACTTACATAAGAACCTGTAAAGAAATCCCTGTGGAGGCCATGGCCCTCTCCCTCAAATCCACAGGCTGCTGTTGTGGTTCTGCTCATACTGTTGCCACATCATAATGTTAAATTGTTTCTTTGTGTGTCTGGAATTGTTTTATAGACCATAGTCTTTACTTTGAAACATGCTGCGTCCACAGGGTTTGACTCAAAGTACAATTATTAGACATAATACATTCAAATATGGAAAAGGCGAGGCTTTTGTCCAAGGGTTTAATAATAGATAATTCCTGTCCATTGGTTGGTTTTGTGCATTGTGTTGAATGTAATACCGTGGTTATTTATTGACTTGGCTTCCGTGCAGCTTTCCTCAAGCCTTGCAGAATGATGTTACGCAAAATGACAGTCATTCAGTCGATCATTATAGATTGACCTCCTTACAGAATTTATAATTGAGCTGTCATGCTTCTTTTGCTGTTTGAAAATGCGTTTTGAATGATGTGTTTTTAATTTATGAAGATTTAAAAAAAACAAAGTATTGATTGTTTGACCCGGTCATCGATATGAGAACAGCTGCTGTTTTGAGAGTGGTTTCAAACATGGCATGACTTCATAATCCTCATTATGTGTGTCACAGTGGCAGCTGCATCTGAACTTCAGAGCCGTTTGGCTGATTTGGAAGAGGAACTGCGGGTAAAAGCTCAAGCATTAAGCACAATCCACAATGAAGTGGCTCAGAACAAGAAGCATCTCGCTGCCAAAGAACTCGGCTTGCAGAAACTCCGAGATGAACTCAGCCTCGCTCACACGCGCATGGCTCAGGAAGGAGAACGGGTGAGTAATCTATTATAAATAACTAACGAACATGCTGTATGGGTGTGTCGAGCAACAAGGTGTGGCTGGATCTAACAAAGGTGATAAATGCAATACAATAGTCTATTCGTCAAGTCATTTTTCCTTTGTTTTCTAAATTTGTGCATCATTTTTCGGGTCAGGCGTCAAATGCAGAGCAAAAGGCCAAACAGCTTCAGGAAGAGCTCAAGTGTCAAAGACAGAACACTGAGAGCAGCCGAGTGCAGCATCAGCAGCGGACCAAGGAGCTGGAGAAGCAGCACCAGCGAGTGAGGCTCAGTTAAAACGCACGACATGATGAGTGGAAGGACGTCGTGGCCTAATAAACACCTCACTCCGTTGTTGGCAGGACCTGCACGAGTTTCAGAAGGAGAGGCAGTTCATGGAGAGGCAGCATCAGCAGGAGATAAACAAACTCAATCAAGAGCTCGCACAGGCCAGAGCGCTCCACAATGCCCTGCACGCTCAGCTGGACAAGGTACAAAGACACCCCTCTGAGCCATAATAACACCATTTGATTTGACGTATTCCGATATATATTGGGATATTGGAAAACCTCAACTGCGCATTTTTCTGTAGAGCTTGGGCGCCTTTCCAAATTTTACCCAATGCCTGAACTATACTTTGTTGCACCTATGCTATGGTATTCATTATATAGAGCAATTAAACAGAACCATTAGGACCATCAAGCTTCAAATCTTGGAGTAATATGGTTCCAGTTTTGGTGGTTATTTTTTCAGTGCCTGTTGTAGCTTTAAAGGGACTATACGGAGTTTAAAAATGTTAAAATGATGTATTTTCCTCCCCCACATGTTCCAGCAATGTCCTAAGGTGTAGAATGAGCCCCGACCTGTTCACCACAACTGCCTAAAATCCTGCACTGTCACTCAAAAAGTTGTTTCTTCGGGTTGAATTGCTGTCATGCACGAGCTTAAAGAGGGGGTATTATGCTTTTTTCAATCACATAGCACCAGTCTATAGCACACTACAATGATGACCAAACCTTCTGTTGGGCTGTCAATGCAGTAAATTAGAATAACCGCCTTGTATAAAATTGCTCTCTCAAAATGGCTGTAGTGAATGTCTTGAAATAGGCCTCTGTCTCTTTAAGAACCTCTGACCCTTTCCGACACGCCCCCTCCACACGCTGTCTGTGGCATCAGTGGGGAGGGGGTTCTGCTGAGGAGCAGTGGTTGGTTACTCGGCTGGTGACGAAACCTCGGAGGCGTCTCCAGGAGGTGGGGGCGTTCCTAGGAGGACTCAGGCAAACCTATCCCTAAAATGGCTGCCATCAGTTTTTAGATTACTCAAAAATACATGAATGGGCCAAGGCAACACTTTAGGCATGTTTTTTAATGAGGGAATGACATAATAACATGATGTAAAGCTTGAAAAAGTTGATTTTGCATAATACCCCCCCTTTAATATAGATGGCGCAGTTACATTTACGACCTGAGGTGGCAGTAGTGAGTATAAAATGGCCAACTTGCATCTAGTCCCCTTTAACTTTTGTTTTCATGGTCCCCACTACCCAGCTCTATGTTCTTGGATAAAATCTCATTCTCTGTATCTCCATGTAAATGTGACATGTCTTTAGTAACTAACGGGGGCACAAAGGCCTTGATGGGGCAGGTTGTAACCCTAACTACAACACCGATCCTTCACCTCTCTCTGTTTCCTGCCAAGAACAGCCTTTTAGAAGCTTCACCTTTTTTCCTCTCACTTCTTTCTTGCTTGTATCTTCCCTGTGTCTTTTTCACTCTGTTTCACTTTCTTGTGTCTTTGAAGCGCACTCCACACCTGCTTTCCCACTTTCATCCTAATCTGCTCAGTGGACGCTTTGAGCCCCGAAGGTAACGGTGTGTTTGCGTTTGTGTAAATATTTAGCATGAATTTGTGTTTTTAATCCTATTATGATTTGTATTTATTTTATAAGAGGGATTGTGCCTGTTTCCATTTGAAAGTGTAGGTTTCAGTCCTGTCTCCCGCATGCTTCCAACAATGCCACCTTTAGTAACACAATCGACTGATAGAGAGCACAAACACGATAAGGGTGGACCTGCAGCTGCCAGAGCCAAGTGACTGGAACAATAACTGCACGATTAATTTGTTTTCATGTTTAACCTCTTCACCCTCGCCATAACCGAGTGCATCGTCTCCTGTTGAGCATCACAGTGTAACGCCTCATGTGGAGACCTACAAAACTAATCGAAGCTCCTGATTGTCACATTTTTGTGGCTTGATCAGTTATCACACACAAAACAAATGCGTCAAAAAAGGAACAAAAATGCGACACAAAAATGTGATAAAAATGTGACAAAAATGTGACAAAAAAGCGACAAAAATGTGACAAAAAAGCGACAAAAATGTGACAAAAAAGCGACAAAAATGTGACAAAAAAGCAACAAAAATGTGACAAAAAAGCAACAAAAATGTGACAAAAAAAGCGACAAAAAAGCGACAAAAATGTGACAAAAATGTGACAAAAAAGTGACAAAAATGTGACAAAAAAGTGACAAAAATGTGACAAAAAAGCGTCAAAAAATTGACAAAAGTGACACAAATGTGACAAAAAAGCGTCAAAAATGTGACAAAAATGTGACAAAAAAGCGACAAAAATGTGACAAAAATGTGACAAAAAAGCAACAAAAAAGCAACAAAAATGTGACAAAAAAAGCAACAAAAATGTGACAAAAAAGCGACAAATGTGACAAAAAAGCGACAAAAATGTGACAAAAAACAACAAAAAATGTGACACAAAAGCAACAAAAATGTGACAAAAAAAGCGACAAAAAATGTGACAAAAGTGACAAAAAAGTGACAAAAATTTGACAAAAGTGAAAAAAATTTGACAAAAGTGACAAAAAAGTGACAAAAAAGCAACAAAAATGTGACAAAAAAAGCGACAAAAATGTGACACAAAAGCAACAAAAATGTGACAAAAAAGCGACAAAAATGTGACAAAAAAGTGACAAAACAGCAACAAAAATGTGACAAAAAAAGCGACAAAAATGTGACAAAAAAGTGACAAAAATGTGACAAAAAAGTGACAAAAATTTGTCAAAAGTGACAAAAATGTGACAAAAAAAGCGACAAAAATGTGACAAAAAAGCGACAAAAATGTGACCAAAAAGCGACAAAAATGTGACAAAAATGTGACAAAAAAGCGACAAAAATGCGATAAAAAAACGACTAATGTGACAACAAAAATAAAGAAGCTTAGATGAGTAGGTCAATGAGCCGGGACCCCCTGGGGGGCCTCAGAGGCACTGCAGGGGGGGCCCCCAAAGCACATAGAAAATTCACAGATTTTGAAAGAAAATGTACATTTATATACCTCTTTAAATCTGTATTTGGCTATTGTAGATGATTTCCATATATTTTTAGCTGTAAAATAATAACAAATTATTTCTAATAGAGTAAATTATTATTATTGGGGGGCCCTGGGAGTTTTTTGGAACAGTATAGGGGGCCGCAATGTCCCGGACTTTGGGAATGGCTGCTCTAGGCTGTAAACTCTGCAATCGAGAAGATTTAGATTTGGGTAAAACGGGAGGAAATGTGCTTGGTCAAGGTGGGGGGGTTAAGGTATTTTGTGTTCGTGTATTCTCAATTTGCAAAGGAGGTGTCAATCCGTTCTGGAGTTTTGATTGTTTTTTGTATCCAAACTGCATTTCATTAATACGTATTCCTGGTTTCTTCGTTTTTATCCGTTTTCATAGTTACATTTTGAAAATCCTCTTTCAGTTGTCTTTGGAAAAACAGGCTGTGACGAAAGAAGTGGATACGCTCAAAGAAAAGCTTAAATGGACAGAGGGACAACTACAGCAGAGCCAAAAGAAAGAGGCACAGACACAAGTCAAACTGACGGTAATCTATGCAGCACGGGTCTAAATGATTAAATATTTATAGCTTGGGGTGGGTTCTTAATATCACATCACATTCTAAATCATGAACGCCACCTATTAATATTTATGATGCGGTTGGACACATTGCTATTGTTAAACTAATATGACCTTCATTGTTGTCATTGTAATTGCTAATCTACCAAAAATGGACTTTTAAGAGGCTAAAAGATGTAAGATTTACATGTACTTCCTTGTTTTCACGCGTTGCCGTGGCGTTAGGAGTCCGTGCGAGAGGCGGAGGCTTTGACTGTAAGCCTGAAGCAGAGTCAGAAAAAGGAAAGAGCCCTTGAGGAAGACGGGAGGAGACTGACAGAAGAGAGAGACCACGCCCAGTGTTTACTGAGGGAACTGCAGGGTAAGCCTTGCTGCATGCAGGATGTTATATTGGTTTTAAAGCAGGACAAATAAATTGTGCCTATTATGGATGGCATACACCGCCCATACACGAGTTGTCAAAAGTAGAGGGTAAAATCCTTAGACTGAAGTGTGTGTTTTATAACGCATCATAAACTCATCTTCAATCAATTGAAGTTGTGAAATGGAACTACTGTATCAACCACCGCCCTTTATTGTGGCTGTGAACTTCTTCCCCCTGGTGGTGAAGGCTGTGTATTGTCATATTTTTAGGTAATGTGGTAATCTGTTGAATTTTCTTTCTCCAGAGCAAAAGGCTACCCCGGCCCCTCTTCAACAAACGCTCACAGTTTGTTCTCCTGCTCAGAGTTCTTCTCAAACGTCCTTCTCTCATGTCTCACCAAACCAAACCCGAAAGCCCAGCCCCGGCAGTGTTGCCAGGCAAAAGAAAGAGGAGGTGGAAATCAAAAGGGAAATCATTGCGCCCTATCCCACTGACCGAGAACCAGGCGAGGGCATTGACTCTGAACACATGAATGATATTCTTCCTGTAAATTTAAAAGGTTTACAAAGCGAGGAGTCCAGATTTCAAAGGGACAAGGAATTGGAGACCGAAATGGCACCTTCTCAGTCTAAGCAGGACGTCGCTTCAGGAGATCTCCAGGCAGCGAATGCGGCGCTGCGCTCTGAACTTTGCGAGGTGCGAGAAGAGCTCCAGAGAAGACTTGATGATCTGGAAGCCCAGCGACGGGCAGAGACTGAAGCTCGGACGAGACTCAAGCAGCTGAGTCGGAAAAATGCGACGCAGGTCACTGACAATCAGGCACAGCTGGAGAAGGAGAGGTCAGAAGTCGACAGGCTGAAGAAGGCTGTGGCTGCTTTGGAGACGGAACTAATGAGAGAAAGACAACAAAAAACTGAAGGGGAAAAAGAGGAGGCAAACGCCAAGACACAAGACAAAGAGGATGAAATGATTGAGCTCAATATGCAGCTGAAGAAGCAGCTGTCGGAGGTGAAAGCCCAGCTGGTTTTAGAACGAGAGGAGCGAACACAACTGGAGAAGGAAGTGATTAACAAAACTAGTTCAGACGCCAACTTGAATACAAAAATAGAAGAACTTAAAGCGGAAATAGAGCAGCTCAAGGCCAGTCCAAGCAAAAGTTCAGAGGCAGAAGAGGCGCTGTCCGCAGCCAACAGTCCTGTGGCCTACCTGACCCTCAGAGCAGATGAGCTAAACTCCAACGTTGAGTCAGTGAATGAACACAATACAATGGTATCTCTGGCTTCAGGACATTTGATCCAACCAGAAGAAACTGCACTCATTGATCCTCAACATTCGCCTATAGCTTTTACAGACGTAGAACAGGACGCTCTGTGCCAGGAACAAAACGAGAATGAATTGTCTGGCAAAGGGCAGGAGGACTCCAAACTGACCGTCTTGACAGCACAAGTAGAGTCCCTGCAAGAGCAAAATGCGACAGAGAAAGAGCGTGCCAACCAGTGCCAGATCAAACTAGAGCTCTTGCAGAACCAGGTATGACTCTTTTCTAAGTTGGATTGTGTTCATGTTTTCTTCATGCTCACGCGTCTGTTTGTGTGTTTGTGTCGTTTCAGGTGACGCAGCAGACCCAGCAGCTGACCATGGCATTTGAAAGACAGAGCCAGCATATCTCGGGCCTCTTAGTTGAGCTTCAAGAAAAGGAGAACACCATCCACAGCACAGAGCAACAGCTGCGGGAGTGCAGACAGGAGCTCGATGCACTAAAGGCTCAAATGGAAATGGAGGGAAGGGAGAAAGGAGAGAAAAGGGACAAGGGAGAGTCTGCCTCTGCCTGCATTGAAAGTCCAGTCACAGACAACAATAACTGTTCTGGGATAACAGTCCAGTTGATCCCTGATGCTGAATCACCGGTGCCACAAATAAAGATCGTGGATAGTTCAGGCAGTGCAGCGCAGGAGAATAAACTCAGCAGTGAAAGAGACGAAAGTTCAAAAACAGAACTGTTAAATATGCAGCAGAAAAACTCGGCAAAGTTGAAAATCGAGGCACTGGCTGCACCCGAGTCCTCTGATGTCAACACAGACGACGGTTTGGAGGAGCAGACACGTGAAGCCCTGAGTGATACCGGTGTCGACAGCAGAGAACTTGGAGAAGAGCGAGAAGAACAGCCAGAGGCAGGCTCCCAGCGGCTGGACCAGATCAGCCACCTACAGCAACAGGTACCAACATGTGCTGGATATCGACTTACATCAAGTGTGTGAAGTGACAAAACAGAAATACTCTGATTCACACAAAACTGTTTATTTCAAAAGACTAAACTGGAGATTTATTTGCCTTTTTGCTGCACCATCTTTTCCCCAGGTGGTGGCGCTGCAGACAAAGCTACAGGCTCTATCCGAGGAGAACCGGCAAAAGGCTCAGGAGCTCGCTCTGTGGAAACTGTCGTCTGAATCTGTGAGAGTCGCTGAATTGCAGCACACAGGACCGGAGAGCGGGGAGTGTGTGACCCTGATGAGACAGGATGAGATACTGCTGTCCTGCTCCTCCAACAAACTGCAGGGACGCACACTCTTCTCCAGGTAAGCCCTCATTCTGGACAGTCTGGCAGTTTTACTGAATGTTTATATTATGTCTGATTGTTGAGCACAACTTTAAAATGTCTTTATTCGTTTAGATTACAGCATAATGCCACCTCTGAACTCAAGACGCCTCCTATTTCAGTCCTGCAAGATCATAATGAAGACAATTCAGAGGTAAATATTATGGTTGTTTAACAATAATGTGGAATAATACAAGTTAAGGGCACTTGGTTTATTCAATAAGGCAATTTCAATTCAATCTGATACTGATATTTAGGCTGATACAGATTTCCTGGATGTGTGCCAAAAACAAGACAACCTGTGAACCTCAGAGCACATGGCTAATTATGCCTAAACAGTCACTATGCAGTTTAATTGTCCCTGCTTGCTCTCTTATGGCTGAATGGAGGCCTCCATGTAGTAAAGTGAATCAGTTCTCTGTGGTCACGGAGGTTTTAGGTCAAGCGCAGCCTCCTTTTGTAGCATTTGCGGCAGCTGTGGGTACTTCTTAAATAGATACAACAAGGTATCAAATCAATTAATAGACTAGGAACTTCTTTAGTTAGATCTGTGGTGTTGGCATGAAGTGTATTTTGCTTTGTTTCATTTATTGTATAGCAATAGCTGTATCAGTATATGAACAAGCCGAGATTCGGTATCTGCGTCTGTGTATTCATGTTTTGGCTTGCATCACTCAACAGTCTGACAAAGAAAACACATCTCCAACTCGGCTCAACCAAAGGAATGACAGCAGGGACATTGTGGACGGCTGCTGTCCCTCTCGTGCTGAAGCTAAAGCTATGAAGTTCTCCATAAACAGAGCTGTTGCGACGGACATGAAAAGTGTTGGCACTCAAACAGAGAGCCTGCCTGTGTTACCTGGTCTCCACCGTTCTCCGACCGAGCTTCTTCAAGAGGAAGAGGAGGAAGAGGAGGGGGACTCCTCGACAGCTTCCCCTGCCTCGTTTGGTGGAGGCCAACAGTCGAAGGACACGCTGATGCTCACCGCTTCTTTTCCAATCCCGGCCGATCCAGCGAGTTTGGCAGAAAGGATCAGACGAAACCGATCTCAGCTGTCGGCCGCCTTTGACGACACCGAGTACGAGCCGTACGGTCTGCCAGAAGTTGTAATGAAAGGTACTTCTGTCCTAGTCCAGTGGGTTTTCTCACTGTACAAATGCATAGTTGTTGCAAATGTATCCTTTTTACGGCTGTGGTTTTAACTAGTCTAAACCAGAGCTTCCCTAACTTTCAGATTGTGACCCCCCCAAATCACCAACAATGCAGGATCCCCTTCAGTAAAAAAAAAAGTAGCATTTACAATAATTTGTCTTAAAGATTTTCAGTTGGATACTGTATTTAGATGTTTGGCATGTTTTTAGTCAAAAATATATCAAATTCAAGGTCAGTGTAAGAAATATGGACTCAAAATCATTGTGCGACCCCCCCCATGGGGTCCTGACCTCCACTTTGGGAAACACTAGTCTAAACTACAGGGTTGGCCAGTCTATACATGAACACTTGCGTAAAAATTCTGATTTCAATTTGATGATTTTTGCAAATAAATGTGCTGCAGATTACATTTGAATTGAAGTCGGTTTGAAAAATATCCATATACTTTCAAGGCTTGATGAACAACAAGCCTGTTATGGGTTGTTCTTATAGGGACTTTGAAGTTGGTGAGAGAAAAGTCATTGTTCATTCTTAAATTATTTGTCCCTTTCTGCAGGATTTGCTGACATTCCCACTGGGCCTTCCTGCCCGTACATTGTGAGACGAGGCTTACTCGGAACTGCGGCTGTACCTGTCCCTCAGAAAAACCTGGCAGACGCAGAAGAAACTGATTAACCCCATGACAACAGGTTGCATCACTTGTTATGAGAAACAATGCAAGTATTTACAGTTAAAAAGCCTTAGTACATTGACACATTTACAAGAACGTTGCCTCTCGTGTCATGACACAGCACAGTTCCCTTGTGCACATTTGTGTTCTGCAGACGTCACTCGTCTCTGACCAGTGCAATAATGACAGATGTTTTTTTAAGATGTTTTTGGGAACAAATAAGTAAAGAAAAGACACTAATAAACTTCTTGTCTGTTAATCCAAAGGTAATGAGGGTTTGGGTCACTCTGATGGTGCCTTCTTAATAGTTGGTCAGAAAGGCTTGTGTTTACTGTGAATTGAGACTTTATTTAAGTGGCCTGTAACACTTGAACATGTTTAGGAAGTGCAGGTGTGCGTCTTTACGTTAGCGTGTGGATGTTGGTGAAAGTGCAGTGTGTGAGCCCCTCATGTTACTTTGTGCACAGCAGAATGAGTCACTCCAAACCTGCTGTTTCCGCTCCATGTATGGAGATGTGCACTGCCTCGTCTGTGCAGCTTTGCTTTTCTTCTAATAAGCACTCCTGTGATTTCTGCTGAAAATATTCTTTACAACATCATTTGTTTGAACAAGCTTTATTTATTTGCATTCATTGTATATAAAGTCTGTGTACATGAGCGACTGCAGTTCATTGTAGTTGTGTGGAGTTAGATTTGATTAGTTTTAGATTCTTTTATTTAATTTTGACCAAATACTTAAACCATGATTGTGATTTATCAACATATGTCTCATACACTCATTAAATATGATTGTTGTCTTCTGCCTTCTGGGATCTGTTGTCTTTGGCAGTGAAGTGGGCTTTAGTTTCTGTTGCCTTGATTTGGACACTGTCACGTGAATCTATACACTGTGTTTACAGATGAAATAAAAGGCTCTGTCAAGATGACTAAATGTCTGACCATTTGTGTATGTTTGGCTGGACAATATGAGTGGCTCATGTTTGTTCTGAAATCCTTCTCTCGATCATGTTTTATTTCATTCCACAAACCCACCGGGAGCTTTGAAGACTGTGTGTACGCTTAAGTGTCTCTTAATTTCCCAAAGGAACAGCAGCTAAAACGACAGCCCTTTTGAACGCTTCGCCCCCGGACGTAAAAACTCAGGAAACTCTGGGCCTTCTGCTCTACCTCCTTCCTCCAGTGCCACCACTTAATCACATCTACAGCTGTGAAATGGATGTTGCATGTCTTCAGTGTCCCTTTTATCGCCCTCCTCCTGCTGCTGCAGCCTTCGTCGGAGTGATGTAGGGTCACGAGAATGGGGAAACACCATCCAAGGAGAAAGCGCACACACAGAAAGTGCTCTGCTGCTACACGGTGAGAGGAAGCTCCACGCACCGTAACAAATCGGAGAGCGACAAGTCTTCAAACAAAAAGGTAAGAGTCTTGAATACTTTATCATTACAATGTTAAAGTGTCATCAATATACTTGTAACTATGTGGATTATTCAAACATTAATACATGAACAACACTTCAACTGTAATCTATAAAAGAGTTGCTGTTTTTAAAGCTTTATAAGCGCCATGATGAAAGTAACTGAATAGATAAGAAAGACCTTAATTCTTTCCCAGAGCAAAGACTCCAGATTCCTGTAACCTGTGATCTCTTCTCTGACGTCAGCAGACTCGTGTTGAAAGAGACAAATTCTTTCAGGGTTAATTTGATCTAAAGGAGCTTTATTTATCTGAGGCTCTGTATAGCCCTGCCCATCCTAAACAGTGCATCATTATATTCTTTTTAGTGGAGAATACACAGATAACAGCGGCCCAGTCTGAAGAGGCTTTAGTTATGTGCCTGCAACGTGCTGGGATAATAGTAATACTAGCAGTAATGTTGAAAGGAAAATACTTTTGAAGTTTTTTAACAAATAACATTGAGAACCTCAGCCGTGCAGCTCATATTCGTGCAACCGTTTTTCCCAAACTCTGGTGGTCACGTTCTTATACTTTTCAAGCACGTTCGCTTTTATCTTAAGAATACCCAAATATGCCAGAGACTGTTTATGAAGTGATAACTGATGCCTTTGTTTGGCTCCAACCAAAGCTTTAGCAACAGCGACTCTGGGACTTCTCACTGTCAGACCAGTCCAGACACACAAACTCTGCCTTTACACATTTAAGGCTTCTAATGTGTAATTTGTTTACACTTAACAATAAACACACCTGCAGCTGAAATGTTACAGCCAATGTGACGTGCTACGAGAGCATTAGATTTGTTAATACATTCATTAAAGCGTATTTCCCTTTTCAGTTCAGACATGAGCTGCTTTTAAAACCGTGGGAGCATCGGCTGATTTAAACATGGGATGAGCGGCTGACAACACTATGTAAGGTACTTTTCATTGCCTCGCTATTAAACCGTCTGAGAACAGTCACATGAGCTGGGTTATGCTTATATCTGTGATCTCAGATAACTCTCACAATACACAGGGTTGAAGATAAACCACATGGGGGTTTCATTATTTGTCAAGAGTGAAATAATCTTTAGAATTTCTGGTGCAATCGACTGAAATATTGAGTTAAACTAAAGTAGAATATGTTTTTGTCAGGATGCCTTAAATACACACTTTTACAGTTTTACAGTTACAGGTTTTAGTTTTATGAAATGTGCCTTGCTAAAATAGTGTTGTTTTTTAGATTTGTGCTTTTATGCAGAACCATTAGAATACTTGCCCACTCAGAACATGGAAAGTGCATGAGTTTATGACATGGCTGTTTTGTTACATTAATTGTGAAATGTTTGTGGAGCATAAAGTTTGTTCATAAATATTAACAATTTGGACTTACATCATCAGTTCTCACACCTTTCCTGTCCAACCGTCTTTGACGCACATACAAAAGTAAAGGTCACACCATCCGTCAGCTTTCCACAAAGATGTCTGCCTTGTTTACATGTTTGCTTCTTCTCCCTCATAGCGCCCTCTCAAAGGAACTTCCTGTTTATGACCAGCTGTGCCTGGTGCATCCTGACTCTTAAACGCTGTGACCTCCACCCCCCGAACGGCCACGGGACATTGGGACCAAGATGCGCTGTACCACCCTCTTGGCCTTGTTACTGGGGGTCATGATCTATGTGGGCCTGGGAGCCCTCGTGTTCAGCACCCTGGAGGAATCCCAAGAGAAGGAGGCCTACAACGACCTGCTGGACACTCGAAAGGAAATTCTCCAGAACCACTCCTGCGTCTCCGAGGTGGAGTTCGACAGACTCGTCAAGGTCAGCCACAACATTAACGACACGTCCTTCAAATATTCCAGTAAATGGTCCATTACATCGATGCATCAATTCTTGGCGTAAACGGCTGACGTTTTGACGTTATACAAATTCCCAAAGCCTGTGACTGGATTCTCACAGGATGGTGATGTGTGCGGTGATTCTCAACTGACTTTTTTGGCTCAAACATCCAGATGGACAAAAAATCAGAGTCCGATAAATCAATAAAGCTAGACATGCCTTTGCCCTGCACTGTTGAGTGTCACCACCCATTTTGCCTTCTTGAAGGAATCTAGCCTCAATCTTTGGCTGTAATTTCTAGAAGGGATGTGTTTAATTTAACACAACCTTCTGTACCCAAGAACTTTGTTGATTCAGACCCATCAAAAACCAAGCTACATTCATGCTCTCTCTTTTAGAGGGTGGTGTCTGCAGTTGAGGCTGGTCTTGATGCCAGTGCTGACAAGTTCAGCACTCGCTGGGATATTGCTTCTGCCTTCTTCTTCTGTGGCACCATCATCACCACAATAGGTAGCAGGCTGTGAAATGACACACTCTTGCAGAAATAAGTCTAAAATCTCAAGGGTTTCTTGGTTTTGACTAGGATTTGGAAATCTGTCTCCGCGAACATGGCATGGACAGTTGTTCTGTGTTTGCTATGCTCTGGTGGGAATACCGATGTTTGGCATCCTTCTGGCTGGAGTGAGTGACCACATGGGCACAGTGCTGCGCAGAGCTGTGGCCAAGATAGAGACTCTCTTCCTGGTGAGAATGGTCTGTCCTAAACAAAACCTCAGCTTCAGGGTAACAGCTTTACTCACTAAGACTGGAAACAATCAAAATAACAATTGAATAATGTTTTGATCTTATTGAAACTTGTTTTAAGTTTGAAATTGTGAAATTCTTTACAGAAGCGCAAGGTCAGACAGACCACTGTGCGTGTGATCTCAGCCGTCCTCTCCATCCTGATTGGCTGTCTGATCTTCCTTGCTGTGCCAACAGTTGTGTTTCAGGAAGTGGAGGAGTGGACCTTTATCGAGTCGCTCTACTTTGTGGTTATAACTCTCACCACTGTGGGATTTGGGGACTTTGTACCAGGTATAAAATGTGGCAAAGTGTTTCAAAGCACTCATTGATGAGTCTTTTCTTAACAACTTTCCTTTGATTCTTTTTTTTTTTTAACAAAAAGGTGGCCGTGAGGGGGGTGTGTTCAAACTTCTAGTGCTCTTATGGATCGTTTTTGGCCTTGCTTATTTTGCCTCAATCCTCACTATGATTGGAAACTGGCTGAGAGTGCTGTCCAAAAGGACTCGAGCTGAGGTGAGTTGACCTGGCTTAATGCACTATGCACATAAGAGACTCTTGCCTTCAAGTGTACCATATGTGTTGTCGTCTGTTTCTAAGATGGAGGAACTAAGGGCCCATGCCACAGACTGGACCCAGAACATCCAGAATATGTCCATGGACTTTCGCATTCCTAATCCTTTGGAATTCAACGACCCCTTCCTCCTGCAGCGGAGAAAATGGAAACGCAGTGAACGCAGACACATTCGTCGTGGAGCCCAGTGCACTGTGGGATACTTGGTCCGAGGAGGCTCTGAAAATGGCCACCTACCAAATCGCTGGGCTGGTCTGTCTGCCTCTATGATGGAGCTAGAGGGACATGCTTCTCTGGAGAGGGCCACGGTGGCTCAGGACAGACAGAGGGTCAGCATTGCAGGTGCACGGCCTTCGGTCCAGAGCCGATCGGGTCCACAGCTGCTGGCTCGCTCACTGTCCCTCCCAGCAGCACGCTCTGTCTCTGAGCTGCAATCGGCACAGGCCCTGGAAGGATCTCTCTCTGAATGGGACTCCTTTGGTTCAGGCTCTGAATCCTCAAATTTTAATGCACTTAAACCGTGCATCACAGGCAGTAGTTTGACCAGAGAAGTAAAAACAGAAAAAAAGATACTCCCAGAAAAAGAGATATTATCTGTAACAGGTCATAAACTCATACCGGAAATCAAAACTGAGCTTTTGTCAGAATCCCCTGTGCCTTTGCCCCAGGACTTCATCCCTGCCTTATATTCTGCAAATGCTCCTGGCTGCAAATTGCTGGATTACTTTGGAGAAAACCTGGCTTACATTGATGAATCCTCAGACACTCTGAGCGACCGTGCTTTACCAGCAGCTTTACAGGAGAAAAGGAGACGGCCTCGAAAGCCCAGAAGGAAGATCTCAAAGATAAGGCGGCTCAGTCGTGAACATCCACCAGCAAAACGCCCCACCCCATCTCCAGACTCTTCCCATTCAGAAAACCAGTCCGACACTACCACTAAACTCTGATGAGAACAGAGAAATGTGCCAAAAATAGTGAGAAAGAAGTTCTTATCCAGTGTCAATCTTTTTGTGGGCATTTTGTTCAGTCATTATTACTAATGCCTGATAAAACACCGTTATCATTACCAATGAATATGGTTGAGCTATTCTCTTAAGCTGAACTGGCAACAAATGAGAAGCTTAACGTTTGCAGTAGTTTATGGTGTCATGTCAACTGAAAAACACCCTCAGTACTATTCATTGTCATATTTTAATGTGATTGTTTTGAGGCTATATTGCTAGTTTTAGATATAGAGCATTAATGTGCTGCAACATCAAAGACTGAGCTATTTTATTACCGCTCCACACATCATTGCAGATGCGCCATATAATAAAACTACATTATATAAATCTTGGACTGACAGGGAACATAAGCTTACACTGGTAGAAGATGGAAAATAATTACGGTATTTAGATTTGTTTGTACACAAATTTCCCCAGTGCCGGGAGAGAACACTACTGAGCTGGAAATGTAACTTGTAAATTTGCATATGAGTTGTTGCCACCTACTGGACAGTTAATGGAATCACTGTTGTGCTGTTACAGGATTTAGAGAAAAAAACACACAAATCTACATTGTTATATTCCTAAATATCCAAATTGGGTTTTGTTTGGCTTTGCACTGTGCATTTCCAGTACAATAAATGACCTCTTTTTAAGATGTGACATTCTATTCAAAACTTTATATGGCAGAGGGGGCAAACTGCGGCCTGTGAGGGAAAGTTGAGCAGAATTAATAATGTAGAATTTAATGGCCCACCCCTGCTGTATGGGGTATGCAGGTTTGCATGATGGCACAAAGTACAAATACCATTGCACATCATATCCTAACAAGGAGGAAGCGCTTCCCCAGAAAGAAATAAGTCAGTATTTCTTTACTTTATTTTTTGAGTACTTCAACAAGTATTTGATATACAAATTTTGTGTGCAGCGATTTTTCTCTGATTAATCTTTTGGGCTTGGAGGATAAGCTCGGGAAGCGTATTTGGCTCGAGGACCTGACATTGCCCACCCGGCCTATGAGTTATTGAGTTTATACTGTATTTTGTTTATTACTTTAGAATTATATATACTGATCAGAGCACGTCACCGTAACCTGAACTGTAAAAGCCCTTCATGAACCTGGCTTTTGTGGTTGTGAAATAAAAAAGTGAATTTCCTGCTTACTCAGGACCAATGGCTACTACGAGTGGCGGTCATGGCCCTGTGCCCTCGGCCACAGCCAAAATAAGTAACCAGTCTGAAAGTCAAACTCCTGCATATTTGTGCAGGGGGTGAATGGGCTTTATTTTCACATGGCACTGCTCAGAGGTGGGTATGAAGCCAAAATATTCACTCAAGTGAGAGCAATGTCACTTTAAAATGTTACTTAAGTATAAGTTAAAAAGTATTTGGATGAAAATACTACGCGAGTACAGTGAGTGCAAGTCTGTTGGTGTAAAAGGACCGATAAAGCATAAAATGCAGTAAAAAAAAAAAAAAAAGGTATATATATATATATATATATATATATATATATATAATATAATTCCAAAGAGTACAACATAAAAACATAAATTGCATGAATGATATGTGAAACTATACAGTAATCTCTAAATGTATGGAGAGTGTTTTTTTCCTTGTGAGGCTCTACACTATACTCAACTCCCGGCTCAGAAAAATGTTTGCATGGGCCGCCTGACTTCCTGAAGCTGTAAGGTAAACAGAGCAGTATGTATGGATTTGTGTTTCATAAATTCTGTGTGAGTAATGTGCACTGGGGCGCTCCGTCAAGGACAGTGGGACCAGTGTAAGACAGACCGAGCCACTCCACTGTGGGATAAGTACAGGTTGGCTATAGTAAGGGGTAGTTAAGTAGAAAAGACTAACAGATGCTGGGCTAGTTTACTCTGGGGGGAGGGAGCCTCAGCACTGGACTGAACCCCAACAAACACTCACACATTGACTATGGATTACAAAACATTAAACTTTGAGCATGCATTTGACACATTCATTGGTACTGTAGCAAGAGCTGTGCTTTTATGCTTAAGGCTTTGTCAATATCAGATTATGTGTTTAACCATGAAATGTGCAAATTAACAAAGAATATAAATCTGTGGTGTATTAGATAAAATAAGTTAGACCATGCTAAAGGAACCTCTTAGAATTAAACAAAGAGATGAATGTTTTAATGAGTTAGCAAAAGTGAAATCGGCCACTTTAACCATTTGTGTGTGAGTTTTCTTTCTTGTTTTAACAGAATTGTAATTAATGACAACAAAGATTTACATAATGCAGCTACATTATAGTCTAAAACCCTGACAATAACAAAGCCATGAAATGATTTTGGTGCTATCCCGAACCTCACACAGACACACTACGCCCATTGGCTCTCACTGTCTATGCGACACACACAAACCACAGGCATACCAGAGAGCCTATATTTAAAATAAACCTCAACGTTTTTTTCCCTTTTCAGCTTCAGGCACTCAGTCAAAACTGGCCAATGTGCACGTGGTGCAGACTTTGTCAATCAGTGACCCTGATGGTAAACATAGCCATGACTAAATGTAATGACAGTATTTGAGCAGCAGCAATGGTCCTTACAATAGGATAATTAAAGTGCTTTTTGAAAATGAGCGGAGTGTGATTGCTGAAAGTTTGAGTCAGACCCAAAGAGTTACAAATTTGCTAAAGCTGCAAAATACCGCCATCTAAAGTTGTCGCTGTTCCAAATACAGCCCTATCATCCATCCCACATCTAATTTTCAAAGCCTGTCTTTCTGCCTTTCTCCTCCCACCACAAATCCCAGAACCTCAAGTGACAGAGACACAGAGGACATGAGGGGAGCGTTTAAATCTAGCGTTCCGTGAGTGGTCGGCTTGGTGTCTGGAAATCTTTCACATCCTGTTTACGGCGGGCAGCCTTCAGCCCAGGACCGCAGAAAACTGGCAAGGCCTCCGCCTGGACACAGCTTCTCCTTCTATCTGCCTACAGATCTGAGTGCAACACTGCACCCTCCCCACACTGCCTCCTTCATATCAACACCTTCAAGCTAAAGCAAACAGGGGCATGTCCAGCTCCTTGGCCCAAAATGTTAAGGCTGTATAAAAGAATCCTTTTAATGCAGCAGGTAAAGCCAAATCACACATCACCACTTAATATCCAAGTTCAGTTTTAATAGAAATAATGCACTTCTTTATAGTGTCCAGTATCACAGACATTTCCAGAGTGGAATAAAAACGATGGCAAACAGAGAGAGAGAATGGTCCTGTTTGTAAAATAGATTTAGACGTTGCCATAAAAGTATTCAAAAGTGTAAGCTGTGCTGTCATTCTCCTGGTGACCATTGTCCACATCTCAAAGTCTTTGCTGAGCTTGTCTCCTCAGCGGCATTTACAAGATTTAACAACCATGTTGGAGAGTTGTTCGACACGTGGGGTGCGTCCGATAAAGTACATAATGGTGAGGGGCTCCAGGTCTTGAGGAACACAGCAGGGAGTAGCTGAGGCCTCGGGGTTCAGCTTATTGTACAAGGGCAGGATCTGGCAGAAGGAGAGAGTTGGACATGCTATTACAGTTGTAAGAAACCATTGTACTTTGTGTGAAATCTCTTTCCAAGTAGGAGTCAAGAAGTAAAGGGGAATTAGAACCAGAGTGAATGCGTAGACAGACTGTGAATGCAAGGCAATTGGATTGCTGTCTAAACACTAATCTATAACACTGAGGCTAACCATTCATAGCCAACCGTTGTGTTCGACTTCCACAAACAATACACATTCAGCTCAGTTCAAGATCATACCAAGCTAATTTAAACTTGTTATGTGCCACAGCTGGGACTCTGTCTCTGGTTTCAAACTAAATGCAGGATTGATACAAACTCACCATGTTGTAGTGGTTGTTGGCACTCCACAGATAGGGACAGTTCCCTGCACAGAAGTTGGCTTTATAGCCTTTGGGTTCATGGATCCACTTCCAGTTTAAATCACGTCTGAAGTCAATGTAGAGTGAGCGTAGGCAGCAGCCATGATCTGATCCACTGAAAAAAGAAAAATAACAAATAGTCTGTCATGGGAAACTGACAGCAGATCACCTTTGAAGGAGCAGCTTTCCACAGCAGTGAAGCAGTCTAAATAAAACACTGGCATGCAGTCTAAACACCCGCTCAACTATGTGACTTTTCCGCACAGTTGTCCACAAAGTGAACTTTGGTCAGAGAAAAGAATGAAACACGCTGTTGAACACATTCAGTTTTTGAATTGTAAGACACCACATGCTGTAGAGTGTCCTCTGGTCTAACCGGGAACAGGTGATGCCGTCTGTGGCTGCGGCTCTCTTTTTGCGGTTCTTCTTTGCTGGGTTGTCCACTCTGTCACTGGGTAGCAGTGTGAGGATGAGGTGAGGAGTCTTGGTGCTGAAGTCTGCCTGACCTTTCACCTGGCCAGGCTTTCTGATCTGTCGCAGCTGTTCATCATCCACACCTATGGAAAAAATACACATGTTTTCAGACATGCTGAGACTGTATTCACTGTTTCTTGGTCTTTAATAGATAAACTAACACACAACAAAAGCACTAACCAGCAAACAGGGCCTCCAGTTCTTCACTTTTGTTGGGAACAATGTTGTTCGTGGATGGGACGAAAGTGCAGCAGGGGCAGTGGATACTCAGCTTCAAGCCTAAGTTATTCTCTGATAAATACAAAGAGGTGCCTAATAACTATTTTGGACACTTTAATAAGTATGAGCAGTGTATTTTTTGAGGCTTACCCGGGTCAGACATCCAGTCTTTAACTGTCTCTGTGATGTCCACAGAAATCCAGGTTCCCTTTGCCCTTGTCTGAACGGTTCGAGAGTCAACGTAACGTTGTGTGGCCGTGCTATCCTCATCTGGCCTAAGTAACTGCAATATTTACAAAAATGTCATGTTCACAGAATACTTTGTTCAATCACAGGTAAAAAAAACAAAAAAGTATAATGCTTTGACGCTAGACACACACTTAAATTTCAAGGTTCACAACATCAGAAGGAATCTATTGTTTCATGTTTTGACTGGTCCTGAAATGTGATCATTACCTGGAAGATCTCCACTCTCTGCTCCGCAGCCCGGGCTTGTGGGTTGGGAGCTCTGAAGATCCTAAACTCAGCTTTAACCAGAGTGCTGTTGGTGAGATCCACTGCACTCACATCAAAGTGTACCACTCTGTAGTGCGGGTCTGGGGCGGCAGGCTGCAGGGCATCTGAGAGAGACACATCATTTATACATCAGAAGTCTGCAACGTGATGATTGTGAGGAATGTCTCAGCAGTAAATTACAGTAGTTCAGTCTGTGCACACGCCACGTAGCCTATATAAGCTATACCAAAACAAACACATCACAGTTTTTATGATCATAATTATTATTACAGATTATTACTGTTCTGTTCTTGAATCATATGAAGGTTCAGGTTTTGACCAGGTGCAATATGACACTTCTGAGGCCTTACTGTTGTCGGTGCGCACTGGCAGCATGTCGATCCGTTGCACCTCTTTGGCATAATAATCCTCCTCACTGCTTTCACGGTCGCACGCGGACTCCGCCAGGCGCGCGCGCTCCTTGAGCAGCTCCCTCGTGCTGTTGTAGAGAAGCATGACCTCCGCGGGCACCGGGGCCACGGGCTGATCGTCGTCATCGTCCGGTGGGCTGCGGATGCGCAGCTTGCTGAGGATCTGTCCTCGCACCGCCTCTATGCGCCTGGACTTCTGCTCATCCAGGTTTATCGACTGGCACGTGTTGAGCGCCTCCACGAGCGCACCGGACACCCGGAGCAGCAGGAGCAGGGCCAGGTGCGGGGGCCACATGGTCCGGTGAGGCGGGCTGAATACAGTGGCAAAAGGATGATGCTCTATCAAGTAGGAGAGTAGGGACAGTGTAACACAAACTCTGCCTCTTCTTTAACGAGCCTCTTCAGGGTTTCTTGTCACATACTTTTCTGTCATCAAAAGATGTTCGCAATTCGAGATAAACTGTTCAGACACTCACACACTGAATTGCCTATTGCATTGGCTCCAACCAGCCTGCACTGTGGACTCATTAACACCGGAATGACGCGCCGTGGCTCTGTGCAGCTGATAAATGTCCTATGGAGATCTTTTTAGATGAGCTTGTGTGAAATTAAATGTCCGTCTCTCTTAACCGCTGTCCATTCTCAATCAGTCCAAACATGCTCTCAAAAAGACACCAGCCGCTGTCGCTCAGCCCATGTCGCAAGTCCAGTCTGCGCTGATCACTGCCCCAGTCGCGGCTCCCGTGAAGTTACCTCCGAGAGACCCATGAGAATCTCACAGAATGGGCCCATTCCAAAAGTCCTAGTCGAAGTTTATGAGATCCTCCCACTGCCAGTTATAGGTAAACAGAAGACAGACTGCACGAAAACGTGGAGAAACGGTTGATTTATGTTGGAAAAAACATGGTGGGCCTTTTATCCCATCATAAACATCAAAACACGGAAAATGTCAACTAACGCAAGAAGACATGACGCTGGAAAATGTATGAATGAGAACCCTGTGCCTTAAAAAAAACAAAAACAAAATCAATATTGTATAAATTACGTATCCCAGGCTTTAGTGCGCCTTTCGTGATTTCTGTGCCTCTCAAAAGTCCAGCAGCAGAGCAGCAGCAGCAGGTTTCTGCCAGACTGCAGAGGAGCCCGATGGCGAGGCAGGCTGTGACGGAGAGAGGGAGGTGCTGAGGCGGTGAGAGGTGGTGGTGGTTATGCTGTGGGCTGCCACCAAATTCAAGAGACTGTGTGATTATGCTGGCAAGAGCCATCTTTACCCGCGGAGAGACAAAGTTTAGCAAAACGAATCAACAGTAACGTCTTTGGTTTTAACTTGATACACACAAGTCCTTTCATTTGATTAAAGCCACGATGCAGATTTTCCGGGTTATATGTTGTACTGCGATCATCTTAACACAGACAATGTGATTATACCTAATGTGTTTTTCGTCATGTTTGGCTTCCTGTAGTGAAAGTCAGGGCACCAACATCTCCATGAAGATGAGCTGGTGATGTTGCGCAGTGTGAGCGCTCAGCAAAGTTATGAGTGAGGTCTGAGGAGAGGTGAACCTGCTCACAGTAAAGGCACATTTCTGAGGTAGCTTTTAACCAAAAAAAACGCACAGGATGATGCTTTCATTTTGTTCAATTTATAGGGTTACATTTGAAACTGTATGGTGTTAAAGGTGCATTATGTAACTTTTTATCTGGGAAACAGTTCCTAGTTCCTGCTTGGCCCCTCGTGACCCAGCGGCTGTATACGACGGTTTGGGTCAATTATTTTTAGGATTTCTAGCAGGTTTTCTCTGCTGAAGGAACCATGTCCATGGTTATGCGTACTTTTCCTTTCAAATATTTTCTTTCCCCTGTAGTGCCTCTGATGTCCCCCCCAGGAGGCCCTGGATCCCACTATGGGAACCACTGGTATGCAATCTGATCAAGGTATTAACCTGACCATAGTAACAAGTAAAAGAGCTACAAGGCAAAATACACATTTTCCCGAGTTTGGGTATGTTTAAAACGTAAAATAAAGTATGTGTGAAAAGCAGGTAATTTACCCAACCCAAGTTCTACTGAAGATAGGGAGAAGGAAGAAGCTTTTTAATAATGTTTACAAAGAAGTACTTTATTGTGGAGGCAATCTGAGACCTGAAATTATGAGAATAGCTTTGGGTAAGATGTGTAGCTCATGAGGGAACAGAATTAGAACAGCAATATCCACCAATAAACCTCCAATGGCCATGTTGTTATCCCTCTGTGTTGCCCTTTTCTTTCAGTCAGTCTTCAGCATCTTTGTTAATTGTAGCTTTGGAGAGGACTGTTAATCTGTCAGGGGTGGTTTTTATTGCTGCTACGCAGCCATCCCATTATACCGACATTATAGTTGTGAGTGCTGGCCTGTAATTGCTATAAGTGGAAGGGAGAGGTGGGACAGACTCAGCTGCTTTAAGGTCCACACACCTCCTCCACTCTTTGAAGTCTCCTGTTCCAACTTGTTGCAGTTGAGGAGTAATTGACGCATACTTTCACAATCCAACCTTGAGATTAAATATTCCTTTTTTTCAGTGATACAAGGGGCAAACAACCTATGGGGCATCAGGAATCTGCCCCGGTTGTAATACCAAGATGTGCGGTGTAATGTTTGACTTTTAAAAACTGACTTCCTCAAAAACAACCTCTAGCCTGGCTGCTCTTTCTGCTTTTTCCTCAAAATCCAAATATAGACAAAGCCACAGCCACGTCATCTGGCTTGGAGCATTTTCTTAACCCTGACATGGGCCGAGGTGGGGTTCAGAGCCCGCCGCAGAATTCTACAGGGGCATCATTTTGTGCAACTTTGTAATATGACCCAGTCCATATGCACTACAAATAACAAATGCAGTGTTGGTTGTCATGGAATTGAGGACAATTTTATCAAAAAGAAATAGTTTCAAAATGAAATACAGCTGATCCACCAGCGTGTAACTTGTAATGTGCCATTAGAAATTACAAACTTGAATGAACAAAACACAAAAAAAACAACGATCACCAATGAGATCCCCAGAGTCCAACTTCAATCTGAATAAAATAATCTCAGTAATGCAAATACTTTGATAAAGATTGCTCTGAGGGCTGTCTAACAGTGATCCAAAGTCTACACCTCATCTTCGTTCAGCAGCATGTTGGGAATGCCTCTGGAAATGGGGAACTCCCGCCCTGATTCAGGACACTTCAGACAGCCCTCCATCACCTCCACCTGTAAACCAACACAACACATGTCAAACGATATTGTCAATAAATCACCAGTGTGAGTTTTAAAACAGGCACAGGCTGTAACATTGAGCCAAATAAAGTAAAATCAATTGATAATCATCTATTATCTTAGCTAATAATTTGCCAATTTGAGTATACAGGTGGCGGGGCTCCGGGGGTGGATGAGATTCGCCCTGAGTACCTTAAGTCTCTGGATGTTGTAGGACTGTCTTGGCTGACACGTCTCTGCAACATCGCGTGGCGGTCGGGGACAGTGCCCCTGGATTGGCAGACCGGGGTGGTGGTCCCTCTCTTTAAGAAGGGGGATCGGAGGGTGTGTTCCAATTACAGAGGAATCACCCTCCTTAGCCTCCCCGGTAAGGTCTACTCCAGGGTGCTGGAGAGGAGGATCCGGCCGATAGTTGAACCTCGGATCCAGGAGGAACAATGCGGTTTTCGTCCTGGTCGTGGCACACTGGACCAGCTCTATACCCTCCGTCGGGTGCTCGAGGGTTCGTGGGAGTTCGCCCAACCAGTCCACATGTGTTTTGTGGACTTGGAGAAGGCGTTCGACCGCGTCCCTCGTGGTGCCCTGTGTGGGAGTATGTCTCCGGGAGTATGGGGTCCGGGGCCCGCTGCTAAGGGCTGTCCGTTCCCTGTATGACCGCAGCAGGAGCTTGGTTCGCATTGCCGGCAGTAAGTCAGACCTGTTCCCGGTGCGTGTTGGTCTCCGCCAGGGCTGCCCTTTATCACCGGTTCTGTTCATTACTTTTATGGACAGAATTTCTAGGCGCAGCCAGGGGCCGGAGGGTGTCCGGTTTGGGAGCCTCAGGATCTCATCTCTGCTTTTTGCGGATGATGTTGTTCTGTTGGCTCCAACGAACCAGGACCTTCAGCACGCACTGGGGCGGTTTGCAGCCGAGTGTGTAGCGGCCGGGATGGGGATCAGCACCTCCAAATCTGAGGCCATGGTTCTCCACCGGAAAAAGGTGGCTTCCCCTCTACAGGTCGGTAGGGAGTCCTTACCTCAAGTGGAGGAGTTCAAGTATCTCGGGGTCTTGTTCACGAGTGAGGGACGGATGGAGCGTGAGATCGACAGACGGATCGGTGCGGCGTCAGCAGTGATGCGGTCGCTGTATCGGTCTGTCGTGGTGAAGAGGGAGCTGAGTCGGGGCAAAGCTCTCGATTTACCGATCGATCTACGTTCCCACCCTCACCTATGGTCATGAGATTTGGGTCATGACCGAAAGGACGAGATCGCGAATACAAGCGGCAGAAATGAGTTTCCTTCGCAGGGTGGCTGGGCGCACCCTCCGAGATCGGGTGAGGAGCTCAGTTACCCGGGAGGAGCTCGGAGTAGAGTCGCTGCTCCTTCACGTTGAAAGGAGCCAGCTGAGGTGGCTAGGGCATCTGTTCCGGATGCCTCCTGGTCGCCTCCCGCGGGAGGTGTTCCAGGCATGTCCTAGTGGGACAAGGCCTCGTGGAAGGCCCAGGACACGGTGGTGGGACTATGTCTCCGAGCTGTCCTGGTGGCGCCTCGGGGTCCCCCCAGAACAGCTGGAGGAGGTGTGTGTGGATCGGGAAGTTTGGGCATCTCTGCTGAGACTGCTGCCCCCGCGACCCGGCCCCGGATTAAGCGGAAGAAAATGGATGGATGGAGTATACAGGTATTTAAATCAGTTTAAAATGCATAAAGTGGATAAATCCTGATGTTTTCATAATCACAAGGATGATTCTATTCTTTTAAGATAAATAAATATAACACGAATAGTAAAAATCAGAGATAATACCTCTAGAAGTGTTCTGTGCACTTTCTTCAGGAATTCTTCATTTCCATCATAATCTGGAATTAGCTCATCCGGCAAGTCTTGTCTGTGGCCAAGCTGCAAAGGTCAACAGTTTTACATAAATAATATCAACAGCATTCATTCATGTCTGAGAAATCCCACTTTAAACCAGTAAAGTAATGACAACATATTTAATATATATATATATATATATATATATATATATATATATAGTGTGGAAAAAAACATAAAATAACACTTAATACAGGTGACTACTTTGTTACCTCCTCTGCAGCTTGAATAAGAGCAGTCCACTCAAGTTTGGGGACCATCCTACTGACAAACTGAGGGTTAAACTCCACCTCGTTAACTTTCACTTCGGTAGCCTTAAAAAAATGAAAACAAAACAATCAAGTGTACTGTGGTATAATAATCCAAAATACTACTTCCTACTAGTACAATAATAGTACCAACACAAACACCCTTAATTACTAGACACCAGTTAAATGTAAACACCTATTAACTCAATAAGAGAATGTTCCCCTCGAACATAATGAGGTAAAAAATAGAGATTCATAGACCGCAATCTTAATTTGAGGGCACAAAAAAACTGACAATTCCCCTTTACCTTTATGAGCAGCGGGTATCCTTTTATGACACCTTTTACGTGAGAAGTCAGCATGTTATGCGTAAGTAACTTCATATTTAGTCGCTACGTACACCACTACACTTTTAAAACAATAGCAAAATTTGACGAGCCACAGTAAACAAACACGCCAAAGCGTTTACATGTGGACCGGAAGTGACTTTGGTTCGCAGGATAAAAGGTCCCCTGAAACATTCTCTGATAATGCTTCCGCATGTAAAATATTGTAGCATAAAAATATATATTATACTTAATATATTTTAAATAATATGCACTTTATTATTATTATTTATAATTATGTTGACAAATTATGTAGAAACAAATGTACACATTTACAGTGACAGGTTTTAATCCTTCTGTACTAATGTATCACTTAGTTAATGGATTACATCTGTGGAAACCAGTCACCCATTCACTCTCTCATTCATACACCAATGTGTAAATGAGAGAGACAGTTATTTTAAGTTCCCTTAGTTTCTCTTATGTAGAGGGAAAGTTCTATATATTCAGACTCACTCATCTTTATTTTCCCCCACATCTCTCATTGGGTAACATGGTTGGCATAGCAACAGTTTAAAAATCTTTACCACTACGTATGTCACTTCCTGTCAGTATCCAAAACTGAAGTGAAATAATAAACAACATAAAAACGAAAAACAAATTTAAAATGTTTAGTAAAACCTTAAGTGTAATTGTGATACCAATAATTAAGCAAAATTGTGTCTAATGTGTCATATGATTTTAACTACTTATTTTATTAATACGTACTTGTATTATTAATTATAAATACACACAACTAAATGAGAAGAAAGGTTTTTATACAGATTTTTTTAATCAATTTTGTATGCTCCTCTTTGTATTATACAGGCCATTCATACATTTTACAATATAGCAAATAGTAATTATTACACACTTGGTGTAGGAAGCACCAGCCATCCTCACCGACACACATCATAGTCTCAGTCACACAGTTACACAGTTTCACTCTTTACATGTATTCACAAAACAAAAAGAAAAAAGTTAAATCCCAAATTCCTCCGCCGCAGTCTATATATTTCCATCCCCCCTACACATATAACACAAATATGACAATAGTTAAAATATTAAAATGTAGAAAGGCCACTAAAGACATGACCAAACCCTTGATGAAGATGGAGGAAAATGATTTCTACTCAAACATCTGGACATTTGCTTTGGAAAAAAAGTTGAAATAATGACAAACAGCTATTGAGCCGGACAACAAAATCAGCTCCATCAGCAAAATAATAGATCACAGTCAATGAGAAAGTTCCAGGATTCAGAAAGGCAACTGCAAATAGGGCACTCAACAAGATGTATGGCACAAATAACGAGTGCATTTCGGGACAAATTAAAATTATGTTTGTCATCATTATCACTGTCAATATGCATGAAATCCAGCAATCATAACCCCAACAAGGTGCTGCTGACATGTCAAGTGGTAATACTGTTTCTATATCAATGAGACTGCAAATGACCACAAACTTTGTAAAGGCCACAAGCTTCTGTCTTTTGCTTCAGAAAAGTTGATTAAGATGATAAAATGTATTTGTTTTGAAAGTCTCATTAGAGCATGAATTGATTTAGTAAGAAATCTGGTGTAAATGAGAGATATGATTACAGCAAGTTGCTATGAGAAAGAAAATAATGTTAAGTATTTAAGTTTTGCTAATGTATCACAGAGATTAGTTAAGTAGTGGGTGTTAGTGACTGAATTTGCTGTTACTTTGCTTTTGTAATATGACTCCATACACACATGCACAACATGCAAATACACGTGTACGCCTTGTATTTGCTCCCTTTGAGTCAAAAATATTCACACATTAACACATACATAAGCATTCATACAAAAGTTTCTTCCGTCATTCTTGACTGTCTTCCGTGCGCCATTTGAGGAAATCCTCCTTACGGGCATCTGGTTTGATCTGGTTCCTCATTCCACCGAGTAGATTGGAAGTGGCCTCAGATGCTACTATTAAAGGTCTGACAACAGTGGGTGGGATCTGCCGCAGGACCCCACCTACAGCACCGGGGAGACCCTTCTGTTCATGACCACGAGACGCTACATCACACAGAGTCTGCGCTGTGTCGATCACTCCCTGAAACACAAAGTACAAACAGTGTGAATTTGACATCTAAAACCATGGTTGTGATTTGTTACGGGTCGCACCTCTCTAACAGTATCATAAGCCTTAGCAACTCCTTCCCTCAGGTCGGCTGGTTGAGCTGCTCTGCGTGACCTGCAGGATGTTACCCGGCCTTCAACGATGGTGCAGCGATTCAGGGGAGGTGTTGGGGACAGGATGTCATACACCGTTTCCGCCGTGGCCTTAAAATGAAGTTTTCCAATATTAGAACAAATGAAAAACATCACTTTGCTGTTAATCTTTCAGAGCACCAGAGAGGGAGTACCTGTATGGCCTGAACCAGCCTGTTGCTCAGCTCCAGAGCAGCTGAGGCAGTGGAGGTCCCGAACGACGCTGCTCCCCGCTGGAGACCTCGAATAATGCGTCCATCCTTTCTGTATTGCTCAATAGGCAACCAAAACAGGTCACGCACACCATGAACTGAAAGTACAAACAAAAGCAACAAAAGAATCACGACTCTGGTATATCTGAGCTTTAAAATTTTACTCCATATGGATGAACTTACACAGCTGGACAACAGAGTGCATAGGGCCCACACCTCCCAAAATGCCCGGCAGCTGATTCTTCCGAATGTCTGCCAGCCATTCGGTGACAGCGTACTGGATCACTTTGTCAAAACCTAGAAGACTGAACATATAAAATAAAACGTATTATTGTTTTTGCTGAGATACAAAGAGAATTTAAGTATTCACAGTAAATGTAAATAGCTGCCAGTTGAGATATAATCCTACCCATGTCTGCAACAGAGCCTCTTTAGCTTCAGCTCAGAACAATTTAACTGCGCCAGACCGATCAAAATTCCTGCAAAAGTTCCCTACAACAGAAAATCCAGAGTTTTCATAAAATTGTCTTTGAATGCTGGAAATGAAAATGGCAATTATGAATACCTGCTCAATGACAACATGTTTGCCATGATAATCCAGCCAGATAGGCACTTCAGAGGTGAAACGAAACTCTCTAACAGAAGGGAAACTGCTTTTAGAGACATTTCACAACTTTTTTATACTATATGTCTAGCTATACATTGTTCCATACAGCTATAGATGCACAGAAAGATCATTAAAGAGTGATCAGAAACCAATTCCTATTTTACCGAAAATAAATAGGCTGGTCAGATGATGAGGTGGAGCCAGCTGAGGAGGAACTCCTTTCACTGTAGGTCGTTTCCACAGAAGCTGAAAGATCGGGTCCCAGGCCAGCATCGGTCTCCTCTTTCTGCGATTCAGCTTTTACTACGGAAAAATAAATCCCAGTCTTTCTTTACATGCTTAAGAAGCACAAAGACCTCACAGTTGATTAAAAGCACCTTACCCTCAATAGACGAGTCCATTGGCAGGTATGGGTTAACAGAAGAAGCTAGATTACTGAAGAAGTCTTTGAGGAAAAAAAGAGCATCCTTGATAAAAGACACATGATATTAAGTTATTACAGTATAATTATAGGCATTAAAATGTATACACCAGTCTGTTTGATACTTTACCTGGTCAATGTTTAATCTTAGTGGCAACAAACTGACTCTGAGGCAGCACTCTGGACCCCCCAGGCCAGACTCTGGACACACCTGCAGGGCCTTTACAGTCAGCTGAAACCCAAAGAGTCTCAATTTACTCTGGACCAGACACAGAATAGACACGTTACCAGCCATTCTCCTGTCTCTCACCATGTTTGAGTGGGCTCGTCGAGGCATGCTCTCACTGGTGTACAAGTAAAGGAATTTGTTGAGTTGCGATGAGGCTAAACGGTCTCGAACCTCGAGCTCCTGGACTATGAACACTTGTCTGGACAGTGGCTGCTCGCCACTCAGACCAATCCCTCCACCTGCAGCCAGTGACACATCCCCCTCTTGTCCTGCTACTACAACAACTGGGTAAGTTTCATGTTGGAATGAAACCTTGCAATAGAGATAAAAAATTGAAGAAAAGTTAATATATCGGTTTGCTTTGATCTACAACTGTTAAAATGGTTTAGTTTCACACTTTAGTTAGTTGGATCTCCATGAGCAATGAGTGTTGACGACCGCTGCCACCAGCCCAGCGCCAGGAGTTTTGTGGACGAGAAGAACCCACAGAGCGGGATGGAGAGCCCCAAGCACCAGCAGAGACTGAGCGACCCCTGCACAATACATTTAGTTTTTATTATACTATGTGTTTTTGGCATTAATGTTGTCAATTACTGTTTACCTGTTAGCCTGTTGGGTATGTATGGATACGGGTTTGCCACCAAAATCCTTTCCTCCATAAAGATGCCAGACCACTGAGATTTCACGCAGCACCACTCTGGTCTTGGGCACAGGGAAGCGGCTTGGAGCTCGGAGCAGGTCTGAGCTTCCTCTTGGTCGGGAGAAGTGACTGTCTTTTACTTGTATGGGACCCTGAGCCAAAACTGACACCACAGGCTCCCCGTCTCTGGGCTGGTCAGGAGACAGAAGTGTGATTAAAATGACATTAACAGCAAATGTCAGTGCTTCACTGCTGCGATGAAAGTGCACAAAAGGACGTCAGTGAAACAAGGATGTTAGACTTACAGGAATGCCCATGCCTGGAGCCTCCAAAATGCAGAAGTCATCATTGTCTGTGGAGCCCTCTGAGGCTTCATCAGACATCATCATGTCCGGCTGAGCTTCTGTTGCTGTGGAAATCAGACCATCAAGCTCAGATTCATCGCCTTGAAGATCGGAGGGGCTGCGCTTCGAGGCTTCACCCGGAAAAAGATACACAGACACAGGAGAGCCTCGGGGCACAGAGCATTGGCCTGCACAAAAGCATTTTCATGATGAAATCTACACGTAACGTGTCCAGTTTAACAGCTACAGAAGGGTTATCAGGAATACCTGTTTCCAAACTTTCTTCTTCTTGACTTTTCTCTGTATCAATTAAGGCATCGGTCAGATCACACTGGTTGATCTCAGCAGTTTCAGCTGGAGGGTAGATCACCACAGAAGCAGGACTTTCAGACAGCTAAAAAGACCAAAATGTACACTTACACAATTTAGTAAGACTTCAAATTATTTATTTGATATAATTTAAGTTGTACTGGTAATTTCTGGCCAGCGATTTCTGTCGGGGAAGAATGACGTGGAGGAGGATGTAGGTCACCCTGTGAGACCAGGTACTGCAGCAAATTTACCAGGGCAGCACAAGAATCGGCACAGGTGTGAAGGTGGACCACATTATTTGAGCAACGCAGCTCAAAAAGTGGTTGAGACTAAACAAACACACAACATAAAGAAGCATGTGCGTTATACAAAGGTCCATAAGAATGAATATTGACAGATTTGCCTAGATATATAAAGCCTGGGTTTGATGTGCTTCGTCACTGTTCTGTAATTCAAAACCACATAAATGGCAAGAGAGTGAGGCAGCATGTTTTTCTATAAACATGCTGGTTTTGAAAAGAGAAAAATTATCCCATGTTCAAAATTCTAGCCAAAAGTCTGTGGCTTTGCCCAGTACATTATGGAAACATAAATGCTGGTGCTTTCTCATGGTTTTGGGCCACAAAATTAAATTACGTTAGGTCGGAATATTCTTAATTTTTTCATAATCATATTGAAGTAATTAAAAAAGCAGGAACATGATTGTTACTCACCAGTTTGCCCGTACTGTTGCCTTTCCATGTGGTTATGGCAAGCTCCAACAAGTCAATGTCCAGAATACACACATAATCTGCATCACACAACAATTTAATTTACGTGTTTGGTCAAACAGAAACCCATGAGAGATTTTGCTGTTACCTTTTCTCAAGTCCACTGTGTCAGTCTCACATTTATCAGAGAGGTAGAGGGCAGAATCATCTAGAATAAATCTAGAAACAAAACAAAAAATATGATTTGTCTTTATTAAAAAGAAAGGACAAATATTAATGATGGCGCCTGAATGTTACCTGAGGTGAAATGTTGCTGTGTCAACAATGATATTACTGGACAGAGAGAAGGACTCAGCCGTGAACAGCATTCGCAACGGTAAATAAAGTGGTCTGTTAAAAGGAAAGAGGTTTTAATTAATATTCAAGAGCAAAGAAAATCCTGAACATTCACAAATGAATACGGTTTACCTGTAGTCAACAGCGCATGAGGCGAGGTGAGTATGGAGAACTGTGATGACTGCAGGTGCCGTGTATCCCAGAATAGGGTCATCAATGACATCGAGAAAGTCAACCAGCTGAAACGTGAAAAATATGACGCAATTTAAGTTCACATTAAAACATCATTTTTGCTTCCACTTTCTATATGTTGAATCCCTCACTTGTTCGTGCCAACTTTGATTTGTTTGTGTCATGTAATGTCTCATGGTGGCCCCCTGCAATTGAAGAGCAACTAAAAATTCCTAAAAAAAATAAATAAATAAACATTTGAGAGGGTTACATTAAGTGCCTTTTATGTAGAAGAAGAAAAACAAAACATCTCGATAAAGACCCACTTTAACATTTCTCTGGAGGTCAAGTGTGATTTTGATAGCAGTGGACAACATCATCGACTCGGTCTCTTTGCCACTGACACTGCTTACACCAACTTCTGTAGGATAGACTGTAGGGTCTAGATGTGTGGGGGAGGTAAAACAAGGCATTTCCAGGCGTAATGGCATTTGGAGGTCTTTCACTACGGCTTAAAGAGAAAAAAAGAAATGTTAAACAAATTTCATATGGAGTTTTTATTTTTCTGAACAAAAATTGCAGCAGTACCTCGATGGAAAAGCTCAACTTTTCTGCTTTCCACACACAGGTAGTTTAGGTTGGGATCATTTTGATACTTTGCAACACTGAAGATCTTCCCTCCTTCAAGATCAAGCACAAATTCCCCTTGACCCTGTTCTTCCTAAAATAGCAGGTGATAAAACAAAGACAGCTCAAAACATAGAGCAACAATGAATCAGAAGAGTCAAAGGTACCTTTTCATCTGTCCTGGCCTGGAGACGACCTCTGTCAATGATCACAGTGAGAGAGAGGAGGCTAAGGTTGTGGCTGGGACGAGTGGATGTTTGAGTTTTTCCAGACAATTCATTGGGCGAATAGTAGGAGGTGTCTTCCTCCTCTGAGTCCGAGTCTTTATAAAGACATTATCATAAAACAGGCACATGTACAGTTTGTGACAGATTATATTCTCGTGAAACTTACCCAGTCTGAAAGCCGACTTGCAGAGATGAAACTCATCATATCCACGACCATGGTCAGTACTGTGGTCTGAGGGAGGAGGGGGTGGTGGTTCCCACATCAGAAGATCATTATTGATCCTTAAAGAGAGAAGTTATATTAAAAGATCATCAAAAAGCAGAGCAGACACAGAATAGAGTATACTAAGAGAAGCTGCATTAATGTCAGGGCTTTCTGCGTGACAAACCTGTTGTAGATACTCTGAAAGGCCTGTTTATTGGGCAGCAGAATGTATGCCAGAGGAAGGCTGATGTCCACAGCACACTGACAATGAGCAACACACTGGACTTGAAATTGCCTCATCTCTTCTGCATCTGCCGGAATCACCATCTGGAATAGACAAATAAATCAAAATGCAACTCAATTCAACAAACAATTTTACCAGTATCATTATACCTCCTCTGTTTCAAACATTGTCCGGTTAGAGGAGAAAGGGGAGCTTGTTTTATCCTGAAGTTCACAGTGGCTTTCAAAAAAGGCAGCCCCTTGGTCTCTGATGAGGCCTGTCTTTATTCCACTCAGTCCTGCTGCTGGGTCATGGGCTTCTCCCCCACGGACACGCACTGAGATCCTGGTCATAAGAAGAGTTTCAGATTTCAGGATAAATGAATCATGAGTAAATAAATGTATTTACAACTTATATAATGTAGCTACATCATACCTAGGAACAGAGTCCTTACTCTTCTTAACTCGGATACATGGGAAAGATCCTCCCTCCCAACCCTCGTAAGACCCTGGTGAAACAAAGATGAATACATTTGTCTCACAAAGGAAAATTATTAAAATTACTATGTTTTTGTTGAGTACAGAGTTGAGATCCCACCATGCAAGTCTATAAAGGAAGCCTCAAGCAGCTGGGTAAGGAGTGGTGCCCATGGCTGCCCTGGGACAGTCTGTTCCTGGAGGTCCGGAGCCTCTTGGTGCTTGACCTCAAGTTCAGCAAATTCCAGGACCAATGTCTCTTGGCGAACTGCTCTTTGGGTTGGGGGTCTGCGCTTTGACGGAGGACGCAAGTCTGGGATGGGAAAGCGTAATCTGAGGACAGCATGAGGAGAGAAGAGAGAGAAGGAAGAGTGCAGTTCACTGCACTGGGCCTGGAAGAGAACAAAGAAAGGAACAGTTTAGTGCTGTGCATATTACTTTTTAAAGCTTATTGAACAAACAGAATTTAAAGAGAAAGGACCTGTGTCTCCCCTGGACGAGGACTTTGTGAGGGGCAGTAACTGAAGGCTCTGCTCAGGTTGCTTAAACGACTGAAGATGTCTAGGTCCAACTCTGCGGTCAGCTCAGCCAACTCCACTCGCACCCTACTTTCCCTTCTCAGGATCCGCTGTTTCCCCTACCAAGACATATGGAAAGAATTTTAGTTTGACGTGACTGAGCAGTAAAAACCTTATGGAGTACAGTGTAGTCATCATGCATACCACAGCATTTTTACCATATCACATGTCAGCTATTACTTAATCTCCGTACACCAACATACTCTTATTGAGTTTATTTACATGTTGTACATTTACCATCAATCAAAAGATAAAGCCCATTGTTGCTCTTAAATAAACAGGACATACCTTCCTCTGCTGTTTTTCACTGAGGCTGTAGTGCAGCTGAGCACATGGTCTGGCTGTAGATCCCACCGTGAACTGACCTGCTTTCTGAAACTGAATCAGCTAAAATACAAACACAACACAAAAAATATACTGTGTCATTAATGTATTCAATGTTTCTTATTTACTTAATACTTTCAATGCTTAGATTTGAGGATTGTGGCATTTATGCAGTAAAATATTATACATTGTTGCCCAGATTTGTACCTCACTGTAATTTGGGTTGCCCTCGACCCAAAGGCACTCCAGCAGCTCGAGTCTGCTGAAGGAGAGGTCAGAGGTCACAGCACGGCTGCTGCGTCTTCCACTGCGCATTTCACAAGAAACCTGCACTGCTGCCCCGGTCAACCTGTGAAAGAGGCAATTCATTAACAACTTTGCAGATTGAGTAGCTTAATGAACATAAACTGACTGAGAAAGAAGCAACCGCACCTGAGGTGAGAGTGTGGGCAAGCTTTAGCAAAGCTGCCTCTTAAATGGTGGAAGTCTCTTTCACTAAACATGCTGTCTTTGAAGGATGCCAATTCTCTAAAGAAGACCTGAGACACATGGGCTAAAGATGGGGAGCTCTCGCTTCTGCTGGATGGATCCTCTTGCAGTAGAGTGAGTGTGAGCCCACCAAGCGTCAGACGGAGCAGGGCATCAGACTTCATCTGCTCTGCCTGGCCACTGCGTGACCGTCCTGCATTAATGATCGCAAGTCAAAGCATATAAAAAAACAACAAACACAAAACATTTTCTTAAAATGCTCTGAATTGTTGGATACCTCTAGGCCTTGTGGCGGCTTGTGGTAAACTTGACAAGCAGCCAGGTACTGGGTAACGTCTTGGGCAATTCATCATTCCCTAATCAAATAAAAATTCAGCCACATCAAGAAATACAAAAATAAAAAGGACAAAACAAAAATACAATCAGATTTCAGAAAGACAAACAAAAGCCCTAATATGCCGTTACTGCACAAAAATACCTGTGCTGTTAATACAGTGGGTTGTGCAAGACTGGATACACTATGTGTAGAAGATTCCATATCACTGTCCGACATCTCGCTTCCAGAGCGAACCGATGTCACACTACTACTCATCCCTGCGGGGCCCATTGAGTAAAACATTTCTGAAAAGCATAATATAAATGAGACACTAAACAACAGAAATGTATTTACATCATATATCATCATATATTTATAAATATATGATGTCACCTGAAAAAAAAACAATACCTACCTCCGTTTTCAAATCCCGTGACATAAGGTTCCAGATCAGGATCATCTTCCCACTCTGCATCTTTTGGGCTAGAGCCAAGTTGTTTACTGAGGTCGTCTTCAATCATCCGTAGATCATCTGAGTCCAGTGGACGACTGAGCACACCGCCAACTTTACTGTCAACCTCTGCAAAAGACAAGAAAACATTTAAAGTGATTGCCTGTAGGATTGCAAAATGAGGAGCAACATTCAAGTTCTTCTGATTGGACCATAAAACCACTCCTAGTTTTCGAAACGAAGAAAGTGAGAACAGACTTTCAGAAGTAGATGATCCAGCGCCCTTCCCCACAGGTAGTTTCCATAGTTTAGTATTACCAGGAAATACAGATACGTTTGATGTGCTGTATTTTGTATTCTGACACAAAACTGAAAGACCAATGAACGAACCACCCATTCATTCACACAATTTACACAACAATTACAATACCTGTGTTTATACAAAGGGCTGAGAGCAGGTCCGTGAGATGGGTTATTTGATCTGGAGACAACAGCATGTGCACACAGCCCACCTTCCCGTCTAACTCCAGCTGAGGACAGGAGAGAAAAAGAAGCCCTCAAATGTAAATAGAAAATGTATAATAGAAATTGCGTTAACTTTAAGTCAACGCAAACAAACATGGTATGTTTTATGAGCCATGTTTTGTGTGTATTTGTTTAGACACAAATTAAATGAAAGGGAAAACTCCATTAGTATCAAACCTTTGGTCCAGGGAGCATGTCATTCTGTTTGATCTTGACAATAGTCTCAATAAAACCAGAACAGCTTCCAATGAGCAGTGGCTGAGAGACAGGACAGGACTTCTCTTTAATCTCGTCTCCACTGTCATCTTCATCGCCTTCTTTCTGCCCCTCACTGACTGTATCTGAATCTGTATGTTCAGTGTGATTCTACAGTGAAAGCAAAACCATAATTGTTATACACAAAAGATATTCTTCAAAAGCAAATTAGCAAAAGTACATCGAGATAAACCTACAATAACAAATTTAAGAGCACAGTACCTGTACTACTACAGCACTGTCGTAAAATAGCTGAACAGAGCTGAGCTGCAGGATCTTATGCAGAACAGCAGGTGGCTGGTGTATGTCTACTGGCACAGCTGTTTGACTAGCCGGGTCCCGCACTGCTTCATCAAAGTATTCCAGCCTGCTCAACATACAAATATTCAGCATGCATTTATGGAGTACAATAAAAAATTATGTGACTTAAAGGTCCTATATCATGCAAAAGCGACTTTTTGGAGCTTTTAACCATGTTGTTATGCCATTTCCTTATCAAAAACACCCCAGAGTGTTTTTTGGCTTCATTCACGCAGTTCTCAGCAATCCTCCTGAATCCTGCTCTCTGAGCAGCTGCTTCGCCCTCTCCTGGTGAACGACTGAGTTGCTCAGTTGTGTCGAAAGAGCGGAACGGAAGTGCTCGACGTCTGTAACGTAATGTCTTAATTCTATGCTTACGGCCTGATTTTAATTTGTAAAACAGCTTTGTCATTATTTCTGTTGTAAGAAAGAAATAAAGGAGAAAAAAGCTGCCCCTGAACAGATGTCATGTGTGCACTGGAAGTTGCGAAGAAGCTGGACACTTGTTCTTTTTTCTTACCTAACGATAATGTCAGAGAAAGGCGCGTTATATTGTAAGGCGTAATGATACCAGCAGTAGTTCGAAATCCGCATATAGTCACTTTACTGTGCGGACGCCGAACTACTCCTGGTATTATTACGCCTTACAATATAGTTCTCCCTTTTATCTGCATAGAAAATCCACATTGTTTAATTTTGTGTACTAGACTTTATCATGCAACACTTCACGTAACCATATTTAAATAGGGAAAACGTGGAAGAGCTGGTAGCTTCTATCTTGACCTGTTTTGGAGCTATAGTTGAGAGGAGAGAGGCTAAATGCTAACGCCGTCTGTGCTGTGTTTACGTGACTGAAGGCACGTGTGAAGACCAGACAGGTCCTAAAGAACTCGTTTAAGCTAAGGTAAGAACATATCTCAGTATGTAAAAATAGTGGCCTATTCCTTTAATAACTGTTCTAACCCTCTGTGAGAACAATTGTTCATATCTGAACGGCTCCACACAAGTGATACTGGCTTTAAGAGCTCAATTAGATAAATATAGCAATCACAAAACAATTGTGGAAATTATTAAAAGAATAAGATTTTTGGAAAAAAAAAATTCCACCAACATCATTTCTGTGTGTCAACTTACAAAAACATTGCAACCGTAATTGTTATTTGAATGTTCGTGAAAAAAGCATCAAGTTAATTTTCATTACAAATCCGAGTAACCTATTTTTGCGTGTGTGCAGGAACTATTATTTCTATTCATGTACGCTGGGATTCTCCCTCCTCTCCTATGCCCCTGCCTTAAACAATAGATATATACCGTTTTTCTCCTAATCGCACAGTTCTAGCATCAATTACTGCAGACTTTAGGCAAAAAAAACACTGACAAACATATTACCGTTTGATGTGCACTTCTAAGGCAACACTTGTTTCCAGATCCAGGGGCTGGTGCTCAATGCGGACAATAGTGTCCACAAAGGTGACTTTGATGCGACGTAAAACTATGAATATAACCGAAGTAATAGATACATTATTAAAAAAACAGATTACACCAGGAAGAAAGCAGAATATCCAAACAAGGAATACATCCTACCAGTCTCAATAGTTTGTGCAAACATTTCAAGCCCCTCTAAAGGGGCAGGTGGTTCCTCTGAAGTCTCAGGAGGGTCCTTAAGGCACTCCTGGGCCAATTGCATGCTGGATGTCATGCTTGATGACCAACTTTGTGAGTCCCAGCCTCCACCTTGAAAATATGCATGTGATAAAACGGACTATAGACAGAATAAAATATGTATTGAAACTACTAAATTTATTGCTTTTAAATAAACAAACAAAAACACAAATTTGCTAGTTTGGGTTTTGATTCCGATATACCAGTCGATATAGCCACAACAGCCCATTTCGCTATCAGCTGATATGATGCCAATATCTCCGGATCGGAAAGTGATAATACTTTTGCACTGGAAAGAGCTCTGTCTGAGCCTTTAAAATAATGTGCGTTAGAAAAACCCACATCGGTCGGTAGTTTTGAAGCCACTTTTTTCAAGTAGTGGAACTAAATTTGTTTTGTTTTCCTTGAGCATGTTGTAAACTCAGCCATTTGAGGGAAAAACACTGTGCATCGAATTATAAAGCAGTTGTATCCATTTTATGAACTTACAGGCTACTTTTCTAGCATTTCTGTGAAAGTGACCCTGAAAGGTGACCCTGCAAGTTGTGAAATGTGACTATAAACTCGTCCCTAAGAATTGGGATGTTACAAATATGTGAGGAAAGTTAGGAATGAAGCTAGACTGTAACTAACATTTAAATTTAGTGGCTTCATCTGTCTTTGTTTGTTATCATAAAATCAGATATAGGGCCTTTAAGGAGTACTTACTTGTCCTGTACTTGGGTCGACATGTTATCTGCAGCCCAGAGACTTCCAAGGTGCAGTGATCAGTGAGAAGGGCTTGCCAAGGTATGGTCACTGTTATACTGCTCACAAAACCATCTACTATCTCTAGAGGGGCACCTAGAGACTCCAATAGCTCATTGACAGCCTATAAAGAAACCAGTTAGTGTTAAAAGAACTATGCAAAATATGATAAAAGTGAAACGGTAAGCTTATACAGTAAAGGCTACGGGTGTGTCACATAAACAATAACGTGTCATTTTGTAGAGATGTGTTTAAAATGTAAGCTACTGTCTCCTTCAAATTACTCAATTTCTAGGAAGAAATGTGAGCACGCGTCTATGAGCGTGACGCTGGAGTTTGTTGTTGAACTGAAACGCTCTTGCGAAATAGTTTGGACAGCCCTGTTGAACTGGACAAAAATACAAAGACTAGCTAATGCTGTGACGAACATTTATATCTCACCCAGACATCGAGGTTAATTTCCTTGATAACACCGCTGCCATTGTACAAATCCAAGCCTAGTTGATCCAAGCTTAGTCTTTCCTGTAGAAAGTGTCCGAGGTAGTGCTGTAAAAGGTACCGACAGGCCCGTTTCTTGATGGAGCCTGACCAGGGGAAAAGCCAGCGAGACATAGGGTCAGGGCGTTCGGGGAGAGGGAACGAAGAGCTGGTGGAGGAGAACGAGAACCGTCTTCTGGCAACTGCATAACAGACCCAACACTGATAGTACAAAAACAAGGAATGAGTCGAAGCTAGCTGCTGCTGAGGGCTAAGGAAGGGGTAGTCCGTAACTCTAGCTTTCCCACAACACTCAAAATCCTTTGTCAGAGCCGATTCTACCCAGAAGACGCCAGATATTGTAGTCTTACTGCCACTTTGGTTTAATTGTTTGGGGTAAGGTTTAGTTCAGTTTGCAGCGGCAAGTCTCGGTGCGAATCTCGTTTCAGGCTTGTTTATTGTTATCTTACGCCAACTGACGGCGTGCGTCATGCGTCACGGCAATTCCGGAAGTAGCTTTAAAATGATACATTTCTTCAAAGAAAGCAAGACATTTTATTATTAATTTACTTATCCCTTTATCCAAATTTTATATCCACATTTTAAAAATGATACTCTCTCATATATGAAGATTTTGCAAGGTTCTGATAACAAAAAGGCTCTGAAAACTATCGATATTTGCTCAAAACATATTTGTAACTATATAATTGCATTGTGCAATTGCATTATACCCCCTGGCATGTATACGCGTTTTATACTTTTCAACGCAATAATAATAATACAAAAATTACATTACATATCCTTTTGCACATTATGTAAGTCAGTAGATCCATGATGTAAATATACATTCTTTTTTTTTTTAAATTCCCAGTTTCCTCTACATTAAGGGTAGTTTGCGATGCATTTATAAAAGGACAAATATATTAGTTAAAATGCTTTAAAGAAAATTTTAAAATTATTCCATAAATATTGAAACTTGTGGAAATAGTTCCATTGTGCTCTACTTGTATAAAAAAACATTTTTTATTGTTTTACAAAGCACAAATCAACCAAAGTCACAAGAGCGAACTTTACGTGAAGCAAAGGCAATTTCCTAAAAACGATGGTCACAATCAAACTTGTATCATAACATCAGTTTTTAGGTAACAGGTGGAACATCCATGGTGTAACTATGCAATTAAAACAAAGCATTGATACAACAAATCAAATCGAGTGGGAATGTAAACTTGATCTACATTATTTACAGAAATATGAATAAAAGAAATTCATAAATAAAAATGACTGCAGACTGTATGTCAGTATTTCTAATTACTTTATGAAAGCAACATCCGGGATCCTGCCTTCACTCTGCAAGACAGGGTTGATATATTTTGGTTAACAATTAATGGTACATTTGAAAAACGAGTTCAAGTTACTTCTTACCCTGAGCTGAGTAAAGATTTGGGCTGCTTTGTTGAAATCCCACTCATTATCCTGCAGACACCTAAAATATATGTTTTTTGTTACATTTTTTTTAAAAGTCTGACATAAAATCGATGATTCAGGGATTAGAGTCTTACTTTTGAGACCACTCAAGGTTCATGCCTGACGTCTGAGAAAAAGCAGTTAACATCTCCTGTTGGGGAGCCGTTAGAGTTGGGACAGGACTTGAAGATGGAGTAGGAGCGGGGGCCACAAACGCTTTACGTATTTCTTCTGTTGTAGCCATCCGGATGAAAAGATGATCATTCACAACACACAAACTGCCAATAAAAAGCACAACATTCACATATTTAGAGCAGAGAATAGTCAAAAGTAAGGCAGAGAAGAATCCGAGGTACTTTGAAAGTTAAAAAACGCTACGCTATCACAATTTAAAACATATTTTAATCTCACGACAATATGACAAAGTGCGGCGCATGCCAATCTTGTCATGTAATGACATACATTGTGTAATAAAACCACATTTTATAAAAACACATTATGTAATGGGCTGTATTTTCTGTGGTTTCTGAATGCATTAGGTAATAAATTAGTTAACTAGACACCATTAAGCTGTGGTAATCAATTTCTTTTGGCACCATAGATCTTCGTACACATGACATTTGTTAAACACAAAACGTGTTTTGTTGTTATATATTTCATGTCGCACGTTTTGCACCAAAGAAAATTCCTAGGTTGTGAACCTGTTGGCAATAAAACCTATTTTGACTCTAAGTGAAAATTGTATCCCATTTACAACTGTTAATACATAAACTATTGTATGTGAGTTGTATTCAGATACTGCAGCACAAAGTATACATATTATTTAAAGCATTGATTTTTTTTTTTTTTTTAATTAGTTTTACCCATTAGACAAGGCAGTGGACACTTCATTCTTCCATAGTTGCTATAATGAGTCAACTAGCCAGCACAAACAATTACATTTTAGATACCATTTTATTGCCATGGCCAGTGCTACCCTCTGGTGGTCAGCAGGAATACATAAAACGATTTTTGCCAGTATTGAATATTGATACTGGAAGTAAATCTTACCCAGAGTTGCCTGCAGGGACAGTAATGAACACCCGAGAGAAGGCCATGGTGGACTCTCGGGATTTTCCATCTACAACAACTGCAACACAAATAAGCAAATTAAACTTAAGACACACATTTGTGATCAACTATTAATAGATAAAACTTACCTTCTTTGAAAACCCCACTCACTGTGAAAGATAGAAGTGTGTTCTGCAAAGAGACCATACGCGTCAATTAAAATCAACAATTTTTTGGCCCTATACTACAAAGCTGGAGTTGGAGTTTGGGGCAACAGTGGTTCAGCTGGTTACGCTAGTTGTTTTATAATCAGAAAGTTGGCAGTTTTAATCTCACCTCCCGCAGGTGCTGCTGTCACAGCACTTCACAGCTACTTGACACATCACAATTTTTGATCAAAGGGAACATGACTGCAACATTTGCTCAAAATCTATCCAGTTAACAGATAGCTACTCAAAGTTCCAGCTTCGTAGTTTAGGACGAGAGCAAGAACTTTTTACTTTACCAAATAAAATACTTACTGTGTAGGTATTTACATCAACTGTGAAAGAAGCAATATCATGTTGAGTTTTGGGTAACTCATTCAGGAAAGCCACAACATTGAGTCGTGTGTGCTTCAGAAGTCGAAACCGAATGGCTGGAAGGGGAAAAAAGTTAAATCTCATGAGTAAAAGATGTCCCATACATAGGTTTTAACACAGACTCTAACAGAGGAACTTACTAGTATCTTTCATTCTCTTCAGATTCCTACTGTCTTTGTGATATTCTCCAAGACTGCTCCTACTCACAGAGAAAAGTTAACATCGCTACAAAGATGTTGTTTTATGTTTTCTTATTCAAACTGTGGCTATACCTGGAAGGATTTTGTGTTGAGAAAGGCGTTGTGAGCGAGAATGATGCTCCATCATGGTAGGCATCAAGAAGCGGTTGTCTGTCTGAAGAGTCGTATATACTGTAGTATCTGCAAAAAAACATTTTTTTTAATTGCTTTTAATGTTAAGAAAATGTACATTAGAAAAATCGATTACACGTGACTTATTGTGATACTAAATTCTTGCCATTTAAATGTGAAAAACAACATATATGGTAATCCTTTTCCGTCAATAGGATGGTGGACAGGAAACTTTTTTTTGTGGCCAGACTATATGTTTGTTAAGTGGTGACGGTGGTCTACTTCCGGGTTTACATAGACCGGCAGATGTGCGAGAAACTACAAAAAAATTCTTCAAAACCACAATCAACATTTCTGAAACTCAACAGAGTTACTGAACATACTTATTTATAAGGCCCAATAGCCAAAAATGCTGTACCAACTGCTATAACTTTACCAAAGTCACTACATCTGGGTTTAGTGGAGAAAAATGCTAATGTCCGAGCCGGCGCAGCAGCTCCACAAACCCCGGAAGTAGCAACTTCAGTAAATATTACTCTTTTAGCAGTAGGTGCAGCATTTTTGGCTAAAGAGTCTGAGAAATAAGTGCGTTCAGTAACTCTCCGTAGAGTTTTAGAAATATTGATTGCTGCTTTTAAGAGTTTTTTTAATGTTTTTTTCTTGCATTTTGCCGGTCTGCTAGGACACGGAAGCGGAAGTCGTGACCTCACACTTAACAAACGTATTAAGTACATCCTATCTACCCACATAACATCTAAATTAAATTTTTTCATGAGGGACGTTAACAGTTATGACTACCTATGCTCGCAAACAAATTTCAATGGCGACATGGGTTGTTTGGTAGCCGAACATGATTGCATCTGCACCTGCGTGGGTGTCAGTGCAGATGCAATCATGTTCCAAAATTCATTTCCATAGATATAGTTAAATAACATTGGAAAAATACTCACTGTTGAAGGAATCGTAGAATGAGTCCCTTTATTTCATCAGAACCAAAGCAACTGCCCTACATTTAAATAACAAATCAAATGAAAACAAAATCATGCGATGCAAGGAAAGTTGTAGTATTAGAAAACAAATATATGCACAAAGGCAGAGAAACATGAGGGTAGCTCGCACCTTGCATTGGGGGATGGTGGTCGGTGTTTCCACGTCAAAGCCAATGGGCGGAGGGAGGTCATTGCCATCCTAAAATTACAATAAATATATGAAGATAATCTACAACAGTACTAATCATGGGTTTGTTAGCTTTACTGACATTCATCACACTACTAAGACTACTTGCTTAAAGATCACTGAATAAGAACAATAATTCATTGAGTGACTTACAAGTTTCAAAAGTCTGGGGAATCTCTGACGTACAGCACTGACGCAAGAACAAAATAAAGAAAAGCATGTTAGTTTGCCTTCTTGAGCTCGAACAGTGAACAATGTGCCACCTACAGCTATCACTCTCAGTCACACATGCCCTCAGGTGACAGATTAGAGCCGTTGCGATGTCGTGAGTATTATGACAATTTAAATCATAAAATTATTGCATGTAAATACCAGTAGACTACAATCAATATCACAAGAGTTAACTTTAAAAATAATAATACATCACTGAGCATTACTTCCGTCTGTTCCATTTAGGCGTCATCTTCCTAAAATATTCACCCAGTGTACTCACCAGCATTTTTACTCACCCTCTGCCTCAGCATGTAGATACACATAGATCAGACACTTTTCTAGGATCACACACACATACATGCGGGCACCCACAAACTAAATGCCATGTAAAAGACAGTTTTAATATGACGATGGAATACTCCAAGACGATGGTTACTTCTGGCTTTCTGTATTATAAGAGTTGTTCTGTAAGCTTTGAGTATTTAAAAATGTAGATCAAAATTATTAATGAAAGTCCAGCAGCAGAAAATCAAGTTGAAGAGAAAATTAGCTCTCCAGTTAGCTGAACCCAACCGTCCACTGGATGTCCCATAGTAGCTTTAACAAGCTTCCAACATCAGCAGTGAATTTACAAGAATATTTATATCAGGCAACTCCAGTGCAACATATGAATGCATACATTTTTTAAGGACTTTTAACTTTCTGTTCATGGTTGTTAGTGAAAATCAGCAGCTCCATATTCATGTTTGTTCTCAGGGATGAATCTAAAAAGATTGACTTTCCACGTCTTTCACAGAAGATCAGAAAATGGTTTCAAGGCAAAGCCTACCAAATGATTTCTCCCCACTAGATGTTACAATCACAGGGACAGCGTGCCCCTCCACCTGAGCCAAGCAGCATGTACCTGTTCAGTCCCATCTTTTTTCCACATGACAATATTTGATGAGCTGCTGCTCACTGGGACTGAGGCAGAGTAATCGTGACTGTGCCTGCCTTAGGTCGTCCCGAGGTTTAGAGTTGGGATCTTACCCGTCATAGGCCATCCAGCCTTCCATACTCGCCTGATACAGGGTGCTGAATCGGCATTTACAAATCACGGGGATAGCTCTTTTTCCCATTATATTCATTGCATTGGTTCAGACCAAAGAACATTGTCGACTGAGGCATTAAGCATTGCGTACAAGGCAATGCGATATTGCGGTTTGCGGCATTCTCACTTTTCTGCAAAACCATTGCGATTGCTGCTTAATTTCAACTTTAGCAAGATAAAAAATTATCAGAAAAACTTTTGGGACTTCACCAAAGGAGAGCTGGGTTCAGTATCTGAGAGTAACAAGCAGACCAGAGCATAAAGGGGGCCCCTGTGAAAAAGTAGAAAGGAAATTCGAAGTGTTTGCAGCAACAGAAGAAGGTTCCTCAAAGAAATCTCAAGAAAAAATACAATTAAGTTGTTAACAATTATAATATATTCACTTTTTAAACATTGATTAAAAATGTGACACACTGGTGAATACACCATAGTCAAGCTGCCAGACCGGTTTGGTCCATTCTATTCCTGGCAGATGGGTTAGGTTTATTATTCAGTGGGCATGTTTCATCTCACAAGCTGTCACTGCGGCTTCTTCACTGGGCTCTTCACTCACGCCACAAACTCACTGACTGACCTAATGTATGAGGCCTGGTCCTTGAAGTGTTCACACAGAGGATTTCTGTTCAGCCAAAGTTCCACAAGTTTCCAGCCTTTTACTTTGTCCAGTTCTCTGTCTGATTTTAGCTAACATAAAAGGATTCAAAAGTGGAAATCAGTATTGGTGAACAGTTTCAACATATGCATACAAACTGAGTTGAACAGACAACACAGTGAGACTTACTTCGTTGTGTGAGAGATTAAGAGTCTTCAGGTTGGGCACCTTAGAAACCAGTGCGGTAAAGTCATCCAACTTGTGAATGCGGTTGTTGCTTAAATTTAGACTTCCCAGCTGTGAGGAGTGTAATGTTGTGGAGTTATTTTTTTATAACTTAAACAAAATCTATAAATGTCTACATTACCTCTGGAATGTTTTCTTCAATAATCTTAACAACAGCTTCCATACTGTTCTTTCTGTTCAATATCACTTCAACATTGTGAGATACCAAGTCTGTGGCAAAAATGTTCACAGTGGAAACACAAAATCATTTGTAAAATAACTATATAGGTTTAGCAAAACTGTATAGGTACCTGGGTCTGTTCGGATGTTATTTAAGTCAAGAGCTTGTTGTGAACCATCAAAACGTTTCGCCATGCATTGCTGAAAAAGAAAGAAGAATTTATATAGCCCGTAGAAAAACGGCACTGACACAATTAACACGTAAAAAAAATGTGCAACATTTCCCCTCTCACTTGCATCAATGACCAACGTGCCTTAACTTATTCATGATAAATGAGTAAGTCACATGTTAGAGCGCTGCACGGTTTGAGAAAAGCATCTGAACGTTTGTCAGCAATGAATCCGTCTGTACTTAATAGGGTGCCCCAAAAAAATTTTTTTTTTTGGAAAATGCTAGTGCAGTCCCCCTAAAAAGTTTCACTAGGACACCATGAAACTACTTAAAAAATGTCAGCTCATTTAGTTAATATTTAGAGGCCCCCTGAAGTTTTACCATTATAACATATAGGTGACACTGCAAGCGTTTTTCAAAACAGTCTTGTATTATTGTTTTTGCTAATGTAACAACATGTTTATGTTCACAGCAATATTTTGCAAAGCTCTCAGTACTTTTACTCTGCTCACAAGCCTCACAATAAACCCAATAGTCCACTTAAGCTGAACTACATGTCCGCAAGATCGTCACGGTTACACTTTAGAAAGTCTTTCCTGTGTTTCTCAACTATTTGTAAAACAAATTGTGCGATCAAATTGATCAGTACGTTAGAGTTACAATGACTTATGTCAAAGAGACTGTCTATCTTCAAACTACATTCTTTCTGATTCTGTTGGGCTTTGTCATTACTCCTTGAGCGATGCTTCACTAACTGACCATGATGACAGTATTGGTCTTTGATCTTTTTGATAATGTCCGGCTTGTGTCACACTGGTATGTCTGACTTGATCCAGAAAGGAATCATCAGGTCTTACACTTTCAGATAGTGTCAGTTTCATTTTGAGATGCTAGTGGACAAAGTTTTTCCTAACATCTGGACCGTATGGAAGGTGAGCTCCGTTTATTGTTTCGCATGGATGACCGATCAACCAGACCTTATCTGTACTTCGAGTTCCAGGTGATGCTTCATTGTTTTGGCCATGTTGCAGCAAACGAACATAAATGTTAGACACATTATACTGTGCACATTGAGCAAACCTGTTTACTGTTGTTTGTTTGTTTGTATACTTTATTGTCCCCGTAGGGAAATTTGTCCTCTGCATTTAACCCATCCTTCGATGCCACTGGGGCAACCCGTAAGGAGCAGTGGTCGACGGCCGTGCCGCGCCCGGGGACCCATCTCCATGATGTAGAGCCAGGCTGATGGTCAGAATCACCTGGCTGGAGGATTCACCTATTGCACATGTTTTTAGTGGTAGGGGAAACCGGAGTACCCGGAGGAAACCTACGCAGACACGGGGAGAACATGCAAACTCCACACAGAAAGGCCCCGTCCTGGTGGGAATCGAACCCGGGACCTTCTAGCTGTGAAGCGGTACTGTTTAGGATAAATTTGTTCAAGCTAGTTGAAGGCCTAAACAGTAAACTCTAGCAAAAAGCTATTCCTAAATAATTATTATTATTAACTTCTTAACCCCACCTGAACCAAGCACATTTTCTCTAGTTTGGCTTTACCCACATCTTAAAGCTTCTTGAAAGACAAGCGTCAAAACAGTGAAGCAAAGCAACAAAAGAGCAACAAAAAAGTGACAAAGAAGCAACAACAGAGCGACAAAAACGTGCAGGAAAAGCAACTAGAACACAATAAAAAAGCACAAAAAAATACAAAAATAAAAAAGCAATGAAGAAAGGCCCCAGTCGGTCAGCGAGTGAGCACAACAGACTTCAAACTTGCCAGTCTTGGACTTAACAATATTAAAAGTTTTTTTCAGAGGGATTTTTTAATATCTAATTCCAAGCCTGATTTATTCAGCTTTGAACCCCAAAAAAAAACAGGCGGAATTTGAGTTTTTATAGACCTTTTCACTTGTGATTAGTTCATTGAAACAGTATAACATTAACAGTATATCCAATATCCCCTCTGAAAAAATCTTAGTTATTAATATGTCAATAAAATAAAACCATACATTTTAATCTGGCTCAATCCATTATTTAGATTTTGTTCAAAAATCTGCAATTTGCGCCATTTTGGCCAACAATTGTGACCTGCCGCAGTGTCACCTATGTCATAATGGTAAAACTTCAATGACCTTGGAGGACCTCTAGATGTTGCCCAAATGAGCTAAAATTTGGTGTGTAGTTTTATGGAGTCATAGTGAAACTTTATGGGGGGACTGCATTGCAATTTACAATTTTAAAAATTTCACTGTATAGCCTGGGACACCCTAATATTTAATTTAAGCTATAAGTAATATCTAACATGGAAAACAGCTCTACCAAAACCCGCGGGACCGCTTCAAAATCAGAGCAATTTAACGGGAATACCACTGACATGTTAACTCTGCCGAGACCAAAACAAAAACTACTGAACATATTATACTTCAGTAGAACATATGGCAATACAGTCAAAATAGATAAAGTCTTATGGTTTGCTAAATACAGAGATGCCCCGGGTGACTTTAAAATCGATCATTGAGGATTATGTTATTACTGCGGTTTGTTTCGATGTTATTTGCCTCACCTTAAGATGCTCCAGTTGCTCAGGTTTCAGATCAGAGAGAAGGAAAGGTGGAGGATTGCTGCCATTAACATGCACTTCCACCTAAAGACACATTAGTTCACGTTAAAATCGAACCAAAGCGAAACTTAAGAGATCATTTAAAGAAACAATACACTAACCTTATAACCATCTGTGTCTGTAATCTTGTGAGAACATTTTTGCAAAGCATTTGCAGCAATCGAATCATCAACGTAGAAATGAGCTCTGCTATGATCTACGTGGTACTGAGTACACAAAAAAACAGGTTCCATACTTCAATATGGTAGATTATGTTTTTTCACAGCTCGTTTGGTTTCTCTTCCTAATACCCTATGAATCATTGCTAAGGTAAACCTTACCTGCACAGGTGTGTAGGTTACAGAACATATATTCTGAAGAGCCGGCAGTAACCATTTTTTGTCATACTTTCTTCCATGCGGTATCTATAAAATATTGGCATGTGTTTATCACAGTAAGTTAGGTGCACACGTGCATGACTCACCACCACAAGTTCACCTACCGTGACTTTATACCAGCCAGTGTGGGTCCTCCCCCCCAATCCACTGCCTCCACCAGCACCTCGTTCTCCTCTGAAACCGCCACGGCCTTTGCCTGTTCGTCTGTCTCTATCAAACCGCCCGTCACCTTTTCTATTAGGTCTTCCATATGGGGTGCTGAAAACATATAAATAAGTCCATAATACGCATAAAATAGAAACACATTTTGTACTTGAGAGATGATTTAATCTCATACAAGAAATAAGTTGTAGAGTAATCCAAAAATGGAAGCTACAATCTGTAGAACACTTACAATCTACTCTGTCCGCTATTGTCCTGTGATCCGTCACTCATCGCTACATCTCCATCAATGTCGTCGAGTCTGGACCTTGGACCAGGTCCACCCCCAAAACCTCCTGGATGGCCTCCACGATGACGGTCTTTGCGGGATCTGTCAAACCGACCTTTGTGGGACCCTCTGCCTTTGCGGTTTCGGAATGATGGTGCGGTCCTGTCATCGTGCTCTACAAACAAAACATCACAAATGTAAATGTGGCAATGGCAAGGAAAAACAACACACACAAAATTACGCTTGCAGAGACAATATTTTTTATAGTATATAGCGTAAAGATACATTGTGATATTTCACCATTTTCTGATTTTAAGTTTACATGGTGTCTATGTTGCCATTGAACGGTTACCAGCCATATTACCATCTCTTGAGAGCGATATGGATAATGCTGACCATGCCATTAGGTTAACGTTAGGGCCAGGAGCTGGTAAATGGCTATGTTAACAATTAGGTTAAGAAATTAGTTACACAATTAAGGTTCATTCATACTTCATAAGACGCAAAAACTTTGTTCTTACACCGAGAGCTGCAATAACAAAATTACGTATTTTTTGCCTGGAAATGTCTTTAAATAAATGACGTCTCAATGGTTATAAGGCGAACATGAGCCTTTACTTGGCAGTATACAATCTAACTAGCTACAACAATTCATTTTTGTTGTTTTACAAATCATTACCAAGTATATAAAACCAATTCGACCCGAAGTAAATGTAACACGAAGAGATGGTAACAATTCGGTGTCTGGTCCACTTTTTAGGCATTAGCTTAAGGAGCCAGACAGCAAAACAGCAGAGTTTGTGGCCGCCAGTTTACCTCCTGGGATCATGGAGTCATGATCCGTAACGTCTCGTCTCACTGTAAATGCCCCCCGGCCTGGAGAAAAAATATGCGTACATAAGAAAAACAACATCATCTGAGTTTCTCTTGCTTACCATTGTAGTACCGCCCGCTGTCCGCCATATTCCTTCAATGGCGTGTCATAAAAAGTCACAACCTTGAGTAAATCAGCGTATATTCAACTTTTCAAAGCAGCGTCACCAAAGACAAAGACGACGTAATGGAGAGACGTTTGTTATTTGCTTTAAACCCGACAACAGCGCGGATTTGCAGAGTATATTTAGAAGTTTTCAAATAGCAGTCAGCTAGCTGTAGCTTCTTGTGCGCGCTGGGCGTGCAGGGTTCGTTTGCTTTCACTGCTCAACAGGAAACGAAGGGTTATTTACTTCCGGTGCACAACGGATGCGACGATAATCCATCCTCGCGAAAAGCAAACCATGTGGGCCTTGCATACATTCAACACACAATGATCGCAATGATTTACTTAATACAGCATTGTAATCTTTCATAGCGTATTAGCGTGCCTGGGATGAAGGAATGCTTAAAAAAAAAAAAAAAAGCTAAAGCTAACGTGGACACGCGGTGCGAACCCAGGCTCAACTCGCTTTAATTGGCGATTTTGTATATTATGGATGTATAAATAGCACATATCATATCCATAAGAACACTACATATGGTATACAAAATACAATTACTGGAATTTCAAATATTAAGTGCACAAACTGCTACCTACCTTGACTTAACACGTGCGTGGTCACTGCAAGGTTAGAGTAACGCCTGAGGAAAGTCGCACGGTCCATTTAAAATCCAAATGTTACCTCTACAGATAAACTAAAACTAAAACTGCGCAGCAACTACACATGGAATAATTTTCTGTAATATTGCATATTGACACGCCAGCGGATGTTTTAGAGACCGGTGTCAAGGTTACCCTCATGCATCACGGGAGCCTTTGGTTACGGCAACGACAAAACTAGCTTTAAAAGTTTTTTTTCTTAGGTTTTTTTTTGTGTGTGTGTGTGTGTGTGTGCTAGTTTTTTAGTTTCATTTAGCAATTAAAATGTTGTATAAGAAAATTGTTCCGGGCGGATGTCTGTTGCTGGCACCCGTGTCTTTCAAATGGATAAAGTAACGTCATCATGCGTATGCCGCCACCTAGTGGGAACTTGACTAAAGCGTATTCCACACAAATATACACACCTGGATGCATAATAAACATTTTTGAATGGTGTTTGAGATTCACCCGATGTTGTTGTTGTGGTCTCTCTTGTATAGCGCTTTTCTACCTACATTAGGCCCATTCACACCCTCATTCACACACCAATATACACAGACAAGGCAGCAGAAGTGTCTTGGACAAGGACACAATGACAGTGTGCATCTGTGCATATTTCTTCATCATCACATCAAATAAACGGAACTAAATCATTTCCGACAAAAAGATTGGTTGATTTATTGGTTTCATGCCAAATAACATTGTTGTTACAGTAGTTAATTTGGTGATTTAGGCCAAAGAACATGTATCTGGCTTTACATTAGTAACTATTTTCCAGGATTAAGAAGCTAAATGTATGGCCTGACTCAGTGAAGCGATGAGCGAGGTGAGACCAAGGAGATAGCCGTCCTCTCTGCTGCCCTCAGTCCATGGCACATCATGTTTAAGCTCACTGATATCTGGAAGAGGGACAGTTTTTCCAAAATCTATCATCCAAACAGAGGCCTTACTGCTGTGGTCATGGATGAAGAGAAGAGAACTCCCAATCACCTAGTAGAGTCAAATGTTTCTACTTTAGAGTTAACAACACAAATTAGAAAATTGCATTATCATTTGGGACGAACCTCATGTTTTCTGAAAAAAAAAGAACTCTTCAGGGCATCATCTAGAGCCAGGAGTCTTGAATGAAATGCTTTCTGGCAGTAGAAATGTGAACATATAAGCATTATAAGATTTACTATATATCAATGTTTCAGCTTCTAGGCTACTGCTGTCTACTGTATGCTTAAATTACTTACCAAGACATTCAACTGGTTTCTTGTGAAGAAAAGCAAAGTCTCGGTTACTTGAGCTAAGGTCAATATATTTCTGAAGTCTCTCTGGATATTACCATCCTCCATCTATTAAAATGATTACAAAACACAGTACAGGGAATAGTACAGTTGAAAGGCTTTGCTCGTACCATTATGCCCTCAATGCGAAAGCCCAGAGTAGATGTGGAGCTTGTGGTGTCCCTCCAGTGAAGGTACCTCCACTTGGTCACACCCTTCTGAGCATGCTCCTCTGCTGACAGAGCTGAAGGATCCACTCTAATTATCTTCTGATACATGTCATTCCGCAGGTTAGGTTTGCTTCGTGCTTTGATAACTTCTTCCTCCTGATAAGTTCTAACGTAATAAATAAATACATAAATAAATGAATAAAAAATCTAGCATTTGTACTTTTTCAAGAGGCCACCCACCTGATTCCCATCTTACAATCCATGATGACGGGCCGCCTGAGACCACTGAGCAGGTCTTCCAGACGAATGTAGCAGTGCTCCCCTCTGGTGACCAGACCATAGTACTGTGGTACAAATGGCCTGAGTGGGTCTTTCATCAGTGAATTCAGACAGGCAGCCTCAACTTCACTGTACAGTTTGAGGACCTCGCCTCCCTCACTCAGGTGAAAGTTTCCTTGTCAAAATATAACAAAATTGTAACTACAAGTTTTATGATTATTTATTATTTATTATTTACTTATTTGGGCTGAAACCCTATTATATTGGTTCTCAGACGTTTTACGTATGTATGTATACCATTGTCCACCTTTGACCATCTAAGTAGGCTACATAGCCTGAGATTAAGATCAATTTGGCTCGAAACTGGACTAAATTAAGTCTAAGCTAAACTACTCAACAAAAATGATGACATGCAGGGCTGCTTTATTATAGGAAAAATGATAATCACAATTATTCAAGCAGTTATCAACTTAGAGTATTTTCTGTTTTTGGTTCAAAAATAAATGCAAGTATTTTCACTTTTGTACATGCCTTGATGTCCAGCCAGCTGGACCCAGGAGCTCTGACGCTTCAGTGACCAGTGCATCATTGTAAGAAAGGTTTTCCAGGACCGACTCTGAGGAAAAACATATGATTTCAACATACAACAAACTCGAATGTAAAAACCTTTTAAATTATTTTTGACCCATGGGCTTTATTGACCAGGGCAGAGTGAAAGAGGATTAAAGGTCACAGTGTTGGTTCTTCTGGATCTGAGCGCTGCCTTTGATACAGTCGACCACACTATTCTTTTAACTCGTTTAAAACACATCGGCCTCTCTGGTGCTGTACACAAATGGTTTACTTCCTACCTCACAGACAGGACGTTCATGGTGAGTGTGGATACTTGCTCCTCTAAGGTGCATGGAATTACATGTGGTGTGCCCCAGGGTTCAATTTTAGGCCCAGTGCTTTTTAATTTGTATATGCTCCCTCTTGGTGATGTCATCAGGAGACACGGGGTCAATTTTCACAGTTATGCTGATGATACACAGTTATTCATCTCCATGTCTCCAGATGACACCAGGCCAATAGATGCACTCTTTAACTGCATTGTAGATATCAAATCCTGGATGGCAGAAAACTTTCTCCAGCTTAACCAGGACAAAACTGAAATGTTAATCATCGGCCCTGAGGCCCAGAGAGAGAGACTTTTACCCAAACTACAGTCACTGTCTTTTAATCCTTCCTCACAGGTGAAGAACCTGGGGGTGATCATTGACTCTGAACTGGCGTTTATTCCACACATTAAGAATATCACAAAGATTGTTTTTTACCATCTAAAGAACATAGCCAGAGTCCGCCCCATTCTCTCTCGTGCCAACATGGAGACACTAATGCATGCTTTTATCACCAGTCGTATCGACTACTGTAATGCCCTGCTTTCTGGTCTTCCCAAAAAGAGTAGCTCAGGTCTACAACTTTTACAAAATTCAGCAGCTCGTGTCCTGACGAAGACCAGGAGGCGGGACCACATTACACCGGTTTTAGAATCGCTGCATTGCATCCCCGTGTGTTTCAGGATCGATTTTAAAGGTTCTTTAAAGGTCTTTTAATGTTTTTTAAATGTCTTAATGGTCTTGGTCCTTCTTATCTTTCAGAACTGCTTTTACCTTATGAACCTTCACGGCCCCTTCGCTCCTCCGGCAGGGGTCTCCTAGTTATTCCTAAAGTCAACAAAAAGACTCATGGTGAGGCGCCTTTCCAATATTACGGCCCTCGCCTCTGGAACCACCTGAGGAGGAGCTCAGGGCTGCAGAGAACGTTCATGTTTTTAAGAGCAGGCTCAAGACCCACCTTTTTAGCTTAGCCTTTAACTGACTAATCTATTTATTTAATCCTAATATATAAAATGTATATATATGGGAGGTTGTCCCAGGAGCATTGTTTTAAATGTTGTAATCTGTAAAGCACTTTGTGATACCTTTCGGTATGAAAAGCGCTTTACAAATAAAGTTTGATTGATTGATTGATAAACACTCTAGCCAAGTGTACAAATTGCTCTGGGATGATCGTGAATGAGCATTCAAAAAATAGCTGGTTTGTCCATGTAAGATAGTATAGCTACTTTAGTTTATCTGTCCGCTAAGCAATTTTGTCTGACTCTTGAATCTCTTTCCATAATTATATATACCATAATTTTCTGAATATTGAGCGCTCCTGTATATAAGCCACACCAATTAAATTTAAAAAGAACTATGCTTTTTTACATAATAGGCTGCACTAAGCCACAGGTGTCCATGTTGTTCCAAGCCACAGATTGAATGTGGCATCAGTCCACTGGAAAGAGGACTTCTGTCTGTGCACGGTCAAATATGTCAAGAGAACAGTGGCCTACAGGTAGCTACATTTACGTCTATAAAATGCGGTAAGAACTTAAAAGTTTATATTAGATTGTACTATCCTTTAAACCCACAAGTCAAATTGAAGCACCTCCTGCACAGCAGCTCTTCCCGGGAGGGTAGACGAGTTTAGAGCTGCCCTCCCATAATATTTCAGTGGTGAGGGGATTAATCAAATTTATTTTGCACCTGAAGCCACCTTACAGGAGCAGGAGGGCATCCTCCGGCTCCCGCTCCAGTGTGCAGCAAACACCACGGACAGAAGTAGAGGAAAACAGCAATCGGAGCTGTTATTGCGCATCTTTATTGCATTTTTCATTCGAAATAGCCCAGAGTTTTTGGACCCCGGTGAATTTTTATTGATAACATGACACAATTTTTAGTATGACCCTAAAAACCTGGAAATTAGCCGCACCATTGTACGGTTCACATCAGCTCTGTTATTTTGTCTTGTTTTCATCGAGCGACTTCCAGATGTAATTTGCATTTCACAGTGTGAGAAAGTTGAGCAAACTTAGGTTCAAGTTATCATTGGTTTGGCCCTCTAACTCAATTCAGGGTACTCATGTGGCCCCTTGTAAATAATTAATCCCCACTCCTGTTTTAGGGTCACATTAAATGTTTTTGTAAGTTCCAAAGCATTTTATTTCTGACTGACATTGAATTAAGTGCATCTAAATGTCACCTCTTCTGCAATAACAGGCAATCCCGCTGTAGCCTGAAAAGAGCAGCATAAATAAGCCAAGCAAATAATATTCAAATGTATTACTGTCAATGGTCTCTTTCATCCCATGCAAATTAGAGCTTAGGTGAATAGCAAGTTGGGAAACTGATGTTTTAGATGAGAAATCTGCTTCATATAGCACATAAATTATGTTTTTGAATATTAAATATCACCTTCTTAAGGGTTTTCCTCTGAGACACAGCACTCTCTCCTTCACTGAAGATCTCATCACTCTCTCCAGACGAGTCACAGATGGAGGAGCAGGATGAGGATGTGGACGATTGCAGAAGTTTGGACAGAATGGGATGTGGCGACGACCACTGATGACTCGTCTCACCTATGTCGTCTGTAATTTCATTCTTACTTCTGCCAGATATCTCAAGGCCACTTTTGTCCATCTTTCTGTATTTTTCATCCTTTTCTAGTTCCCCATTTAAGGTTTGGTCTTCATTGACATTACCCTGTTTGTCTATTTGTGTTCTCCTTTGGAGATTTATATTCTCTACATCCGGGCACATATCAAAACTGCCGCCCAACCATTCCTTTTCCTTCAGCCTCCATTCGTCTTTCGCATCACAGTTACCACCACATGTAACTCCATTGTCTTTGGTATCAGCAATATGAACAACATCATCTACATTTTTTTGTAGATTCATGTTTTCGAAACGAAACTCTGCATCCATATCTGCATCTTGTCCCAGTCCCCCAATGCACTGACTGTAAGGAGGAAAACTCTTTGTGGCTTGAAGTTTTGGTCTGAAGACTTTGGCACTGGAAGACCTTTTACTGGCACAAAGATTTTTCGTCATCTCGTACGTCAATTTGTCTGTAAAGTCATTCTGTGTTGATTGATTGTTTGTTGTATCCGTCTCCATTTTGTCCGAATCTGTTGAATTATGTTGCTCTTCCTCCATTATGAATCTTCTTTCAGAAAGACATGAACTTCCACATAACTGTGAATTTTGAATGAGTACAAATTGAATATACACAAACACTCATTCCAAATGAATAAGAGTAAAATGTTTGCCTTACCTACATGCTCTCACCTGCAGTCTGACCATACACATGTCGTACACACATCCCCACACTATTGCTGCTGGTGTTGTGTTTTGCATATGATGACGTTATGAAGTTTCCAAAGCAGTCAACCGTGACTGGTGAGTCTGCCTAGGAGGAGGGTGGATTGCCTGGTATCTTGGTGCAGCTGCAACAACCTGGAGCTGCACCCCAGTGAAGACAGTGGAGATGATCAGGAAAGTCACAGCCCCTACTTGATCTCCTTCACTTGAGGCAAGGACTCTCCACCTGAGTATTTGCCTCTGCGTCCGCTCGAACAGTGGCATGCTGGATCTGTTTTTACCTTTCATCTCCCTCCGGTAGTCTACAAGTCTACATCATCCATTCTGGCTGAGCCCAGTTTGGCCCCGAGGAGAAAAGCCTGAACTGCCAGGCGCTTGCATACAAGCACCAAGGCCAGGTCCGGCATGATGCCCCTGGCAATATTTTCTAGCATCATTTGGATGCGAGAACTCCCCCACCATAAGGTGGCAGCTCAACAGGAGGATTTTACTATATGTTGTTTATTCAGCCTATATTATAAATTGGTATTTTTAATTGTTATCATAATTTATTTTATGTTATTCCATACCCTTAAACACTTTTATTATTTTACTATTGTTACTATTGTTATTATTTTTATGACATACAGAAATGACATTACACCAGTTGGTGTAGCTACTAGAGTATAAATTTCAATCTAAAATGTGTTTTTCATTCTTCGTTTTAGTTATTAGCATAACCTTAACAATAAAACACACCATATAATACTGTGTTGATATATGTCATTGCTTTTTTGAGAAATAAATAGTGAACAAAATGATACAGTATTTTACTATATCCAAACATATTCAATTTATAACCAGAAATGCAATAGAATAGAATAGGTTTTAATGTCTACCGAGGTAGAAATTCATCTTCGGCTCACCGACACATACAAACACAAGAATAGGGACAATACAAACATGCCCAGTATTAAAGCAGGAGCAAAACATTTACATGGTGAGTTAATCAACTTGTTTGGGAATGTAGTCCAAGGAAACAGATAATTGTAAAAGTATAGGGCAAAGCAATAAAATAAAACATATACATTTCGAGTCATTTGCACAAATTAAATCAGGCTGGTGGAAAACTAAAATACCATCATCCCAAGAGTGAATTTGTTCCAAAAGTAGTGTTCATGTTTGCTGCGCCTAAACTCGACCAAACTGCTCAGTAGAACCTGTTGATAAAATGTATTGTATCACAAGAGGAACTGTAATATTATTTTAAGTCATATTATCAGACTTTATACCCCCATCACATTCTTCTCTCTGTGCACCCTCTCTCGCTGGTGGTGGACCATTCACTGTAAGCTGCAACAAAGTCAACAGAGGCCATTTGGGTCACAAACGCTTATGGAAGTTACTTTTATGTTATACGACGTTAATAGAGTCATACTTCTTCAGGTTTTTGTCTGAGTTTCAGCATCTGTCTCAAATAGCTGAAGACAAAGAGGACACTCAGAAAAAAGAAGTTGCTGGAGACACCCACTACAGCCGAGATGAGCGGGAAATTAAATAACAAATATCTAAAGAAAAAGAAAAAAGACAGTAAGTCAAATATACTTTGATAGTTCCTATCTTGGTTAATAAGCACATCATTTTAAATGGTGTGACATGATTCCTCATCTTGAATAACAGTTTACCTTAAACCACTGAAGTGTGCATGAATGAAGAGCTGAGATGAGTAAATCTGCACCTTGTTGGATAATATTTCAATAATGGCTGTATCCGAGGGGGAATACTGTAGTAAGACAAGTAGAAGAATGAAGGACTATGAAGTACAATCAACACCAAACTTAAACATTAAATCACTCACAGGGTCATCTGTGTATTCTGAGAAGAGCTCCACCTCGAGCACTTGTTTCTGCTCCGCTGTCCCAGTCAGAAATGCAGGAAGTAGAAGCACTGTCTCCAGATTTCTCACCAGGTCCGATCGGTATCGTAGCATTCCCTGTAGACGTTAGGAGAAGAACCAACAGCATAACAATCAATTTTAAAAATGTGACGTCATATTCAGGCACAATGGACACAACCATATTACTCTGTATCAAACGTGAGTGTTTATAGGCTAAGATTGTCGTCACATGACTGACAACCGCAATGGTGACTTTCACTAATCACATGGTTTAATTGACAGATTATGACCATTTATTTGATTTTTCTACTTAATACGATAGATAGACCTATATACAGTTGTGGTCAAAAGTTTAAATACCATGACAGAATTTTATTTTATTTTTTGAATCATAATGATATTTGAAACTGTCAAAATTACCCTGATCAAAAGTTTACATTCCAGTTCACTGTGTTTTGCCCCTTTAACATCTTTAACACCAGCTTGGATTCTTTTATGGTAGTTGTGGATGGGCGTCTTCATTTCCTCAGATGGTAAAACTAGCCATTCTTTTTGGCAAAAAGCCTCAAGTTCTTGTAAATCCCTGGGCTGTCTTGCATGAATTTCACGTTTGACATCTCCCCAGAGTGGCTCAATGATATTGAGGTCAGGAGACTAAGATGGCCACTCCAGAACCTTCACTTTATTCTGCTGAGAGGTCGACATGGCCTTGTGCTTTGGATTGTTGTCATGTTGGAACGTCCAAGTGCGTCCAATGCACCACTTCAAAATGCTGCATTCACCCTGCAATCCATTTTCACCAAGTTTCCTGTAGCCATGATCCAGTTCCGGGTTTCACTGTAGGAATGGTACCGTTCATCGCAGGTCTGTTGACTCCTCTAAATGTAACGTTTATGGTTATGGCCACAAAGTTCCATTTTGGTTTAATCTTTCCAAATTACATAGTTTCAGAAATGTTGAGGCTTGTCTCTGTGCTGTTTGGCATATTGTAAGTGGATACTTTGTGGAATTTGCGAAATAATGGCTTTCTTCTGGCAACTTGGCCATGCAGAACATTTTTGATCAAGTGCCTCTTATTGTGCATCTTGAAACAGCCACACCACCTTTATTTTTTGAAAGTCCTGTACTTCAGCTGAAGTTATTTGTGGGTTTTTCTTTTCATCCACTTTCCTGTGTTATGCGTTTCATGTTTTACGTCAGCACATAAAAAAATCGGAGTTTTGTGAATCTGTTCTCAAACCATGGCAATAAAAAAACTATTCTGATTTTGAGTTGTTGATGAAATCTTTGTTCAGAATCTATAATTTTTCATTTGAACACTGCTGATTAATGCTCTCAGTACCTTGGATATATTTTTCATGACCCTTTCCCATTTTTTTCAGTTCAACTACACTTTTTGGCAGACCCTCTGACAATTCTTTTGCTTTCCTCAGGACTCAGAAACCATAAACGCCATTGCAGTACTGGATGAGAGATTCGAGGGTCTGTCAGTTGACAAACACAGGTGGGGCTGCTTACCTTTAGTAAACATTCAACTATTCGTTCATAGCAACCAAAAATAGACAAAAATTCTGCCAGGGTATGTAAACTTTTGAGCATAACTGTATGTTTTATTTTGGAGATAATGTAGGCTGGCTTCAAAACCAAGTCCAGCTGACCACGTTTTGAAATGTATTGTTGTTCTGAATGTAATTATTAGTGTAGTAAGTGACAAAAAACTTACAAAATGGGAACTGGAAGCAGAGAGCTGAAAAATAAACACATGCTTGTGTTATAGCTTCTACTTGGACTCCACCCTTGAAGACAAAAAACAGAACAGAGAAACTCACAGCACGGGCAGAGGAAGCAACCTGCGCTCCATCTTGAGAAAAACAAGTTGCTCTGACCATAAACATTCCAAGTTCCTGATTAGTTGGAGATTCAGGCATCTCCAGCTGCAACGACAGTCGATAGGCCTGCCCGAATGTTAACACCTGTGTGAATATCAGATTATTACATCACACTTCATGACACAAAATGTATCCCCTTTTTCAAAGATTAGGCATACATGTTTCTTGTTGTTCATCAGAGAAACGTTTGCCACAGGATAGGTGCACATTACAGAGCCTGGAGATTCACAGTTTGTTCTAATGGAGAAACAACAACTTTAGAGGAAACAGTGAGCGTTTCACAACATGCAGGAGATACAGTGATTACAGGCAATTCCCATAATCAACAACACAACACAGCACAACACAGACACACACAAAATATAAACCCATGTCCACTCTCGTCTTAGTCTCCCCACCCATTAGTGTATGCACATCCCCTTCCTTCAACTGCCGTCTCGTTTTGCCCTGTATGTATTTGTGTAAAATAAAACTCAATAAAATTAAAATTAAAAAAATTAAAATTAAAAAGGAGACACAGTGAGTTTTTATGATATATATTAAATAAAGAAGCAATAATTTAACCAACTTGAGTTTGAAGGTAAGGTATAATTTGCTAATAGTAAAAAAAAAACGATTGATGAGGACAACATGTTCAATTCAGATAATGGTTTTACTGATGTAACGATAGCAACGCTGATTCATTCACAATAAGACAAACGTTTGATATACTGTAGAAGAAGTTTTTACCAAATCTGAACGCAAAATGAACTCCATACTTAGGGTTGCTAAATCGAAAGGATATGATTTTACCAAGTTTTGATGCTGTTGGTCCAGGGACAGCATTGAAACAAGTTCAAATAAATGATACAAAACAAATTGTCTTTCGTGGAATACATTTCCATTATTGTTCTGTTTTCTGGTTCCAGATGACAAATACTTAAAGGAGCTATACCGGATTTTACTTCTAGAAATGGAATGACATTTATTTTGTCCTCCTTTAGTATATTGTAAACTCAAGCGTTTGTGGAGAACAGTGTGTATCAAATTATAAAACATTTGCATCAATTTTATGAACTTTCAGGCTAATTTTCTGGCATTTTTGTGAAAGTGACCTTGAAAAGTGACCTGTTCCTACCTCCACTTTCACAACACTTGTCCCCAATCAAGTTCTATTAGTGCTAGTGTTTCCATTTCTCAAAGCGTGTGTTTTGTGTTTTGTCTTCATATGCAGCTTGGCAACCCATAAGGCTGAGAGACTTTATGCCCATGTGCTGCTTGAATACGTTTTGGATAAACAGTTCAAATAATAACATTTGGGTTTTAGTCCAAATATTTCTGGACCTATCTGTAAATACAAAGTAAAGAGTAATAAGACCCACCTGTAATAATAGTGCACAGGGGTCGAATAAGTTGCTTTGGGCATGTAAGAAAAGTAGAAGCTTCCATATAAAAAGGCAGCGATCCAGAGCAATAGAAAAGTGACAGAAAACACCACAAAACCTTGCAGTATTCTCTGCCGGGCCTGGGATATTGCCACGGAAACAGCCATCTGAATCCGAAGCATCCCTCTGGTTTGTTCATCTGCTGCCTGTAAACTAGAAAATGTCCAGCTATATTTGGTCTGTTGACGTCTGAGTTGGAGCTACATTACCTGAATACTTATTGTCTGAAGGCCCCTTAATAAGCTGTGAAGGCAAAGACACAGAGCATCTCATTCAGAGCACTGACAGCCGTGAAACCACTGCATCTAATCTCAGTCACAAGCAGCAGTCAAATGACTTAGAAGCTGCCCGCAACATCAACATTTTATACACCACCAAAATCAAACAAATATGTCTCAAATGCCACATAATGTTATAATAATAATGTCATGGTGTTACCTACAGTGCACTGTATAATCATTTAAAGGTGTTATGCTCTTAAGAATTAGAACCAAATGTAGTCTATTGGCCACAAACTAAGTGCAATTGATATGGTATGTTGGTATGTTTGTGATACAATCTATTAACTTCCCCTATAAATGATGGAACAGCAACTGTATCTTATTAAGCTACTGCTGCATTGGACCAGAACATCCCACTTCATGTTGACATGTATGATCCCCCAGGCCAGACTTATGCAGGGGTTACAGGGGCTAAGCCAAGGGGCCCAGCAGGCTGAAGGGCCCATGGGCATATAGAGAAAAATGTGTGTTCAGTGCGGGCTGTAAACTAGTTCCCTCTCTCTTTGCAAACTCCCTCACATTTATTTTACTTAAATCCAGCTCTGATGATCCCCATCGTTTCTGCATCAGCGCTTGAGATTATGACCATGATTCAACAATCTTAGTTTTAAGGTTTTTCTAAACATGCTGAGCTGTGAATGACTCGCAAAAAGCGATTTATTTAACAACCAATAGGGGGCAGCATTCAAACAAAAACTCTACAAAGTAAAAGAAGAAGCTTTGGCCCAACAGTAACAAACTTCCCCCGGAAGTGTTATAAATCTCACGGGGAAAAAACCCGCGACTCAAGGTAAATTCTCCTTGTTGTTGTTGTGTCTTTTTTATAAGAAGTTAAAGTCACGCATTTTTCTACTTACTGAGTTAAAACGCCTTGCGCTCTTGTTTTGTGCAGAATGTCCTGTAACAGCAGTGTAATTCGCCTGCAGCTGGTGGGACAGGCACAGCGAGCCCCCATCCATCTAATGCCCTGCGAAATTGAGCACAATGGGCCAGCACAGATCAACGAGTATTTCTCTGCCACTGTGAAAGACTGTAAACATGGTATGCTGATGTTTTGACTTTTGTAACACAACACCAGCTAAATTAGCTAAAGAAATCCCTTCTCCCCCCGCAGAGCAGACAGTGTCTTTTAGGGGACGTGGTCTGAAAGGACAGGAGATCAACTGTCCCCAAGGCTTCGCCGGATTTGTATTAAAGGAGGTCAATAAACCAGGTTCAGATGAGGAGGTAATCCCTTGTTTTAAATGTGAAATAGACTTGTACATGTCATTTGAACAGACTGTGTTTGTTAGGACAGAACAGTCAGAGTGTCCTCCGTGTTTGACAAACTGACCTACTGGAATCTGGAAACCCCTCCCAGCTCGGATGACACAATTGTGATGGCAATGGACTGGCCTGAGCTTGCTGAAGCTGTAAGTCCTGTTCATACATAACCCTATTTACCATTCAGAGTAGGCGTTCACAAGAAATACATTTGTTCCAGAGAGAATTAATCAAATAAGCACTTCCTTTGTTTTATTACAGTTACATGGACCAGTAGATTAAGACGAACCTCTCAAGAAGACAGTTATTCTTGTGTACTGTTTTTATGTGCTGATTGTTAACTAGATTAAAACATACAAAATTCGTGGAAATTGTTTCATTAATAAATATGAAAAATGAATATATTTCATTAATCAATGGAACCCCCCAATTCTCATAGAAACATGAGGTGCCTGTAGGGTAATCATTTTGCATAAAATTCTTTAAAACTGTCTACAGACTTGAATTTACATTGGCCTTACCAAAAACAGGATTATTAAAAAAGATATATAGTTATGTGTAGGCCTATGTGTAATTCAAATTACAGCACAAGGGAACATAATGAATGCAGTGCCAGATAAGATGTCGAGCCAGGCTGATGTTCTATGTAGTCAATAATGTTAGCTTATAGGAGGTGGCGGTGGTGGTGGAAGATGGAGAGTTATTGTGTCTATACAAGTTGTGTCAACCTTACTGCGTTTGGCTGGCAGCGTGTGATCGTGGGTTTTACGAATGTGTCTATATAAGTCCCCAGATTGTGTGTAACTGCGGTAGCAGTAACGACACTCATAAGGTCGCTCCCGTGTATGCACGATGGCATGGCGTCTGAGCGTATATGAGCATGAGAATGTTTTTCCACAGACATTACATGTTGGAACATCTTCTACAAAGTTGTCTGCGGAGTCTTGAAAGTCCTGGAAGTAAACTGCACTTTCAGAATGCTGATTAGCTGTGGATGAAGGTATACCAATGTGGGAAGAAGGGCCAGCATCAGATGGGGACAGTGGAAAAGAATAGTTGGAGATCTGGGGAAGCCCCTGCTGGTGGGCAGACATGCACTGGGATCTGCTCAGTTCCCCCTGTTGACTGTCATCATCAAAGTCATCATCTACTTCCATCACAATCTCTCGAACTGCCTCTTTCTCTTCTTCTTGCTCTTCATCAGAGATGACAATGGCTTCCACTTTGATATTTACTTTTTCACCAACTACTTCAGCTAGGGTTGTCTGCAAATTGCAGTCTTTTTTAGAAAATAAAGCATCAGGATGTACTTGAGGCCCAGTAAGATATTTTGATGCAGTACCACTGTGAATATCTGAGCTTTGGTGTTGCTCTAACATTATACTCTGAATTTGATGAAGTGTCTGTTGCATTTGTGATGATGCTGTGTTGTTCAAATGTGAGGAAACTGCAGTTTGTGTTGACAATGCGAGCTGCTCTGCTCCCAAAGATTCGCCTCTGTCTGTAGTCCTTGGGTGTTTGGTAAAAATGAGATTTTCCTGAGAATGTCCAAGTGTCTCCCCATGGAGACTGTGTGAATGGGCCTCTGATCTAGGGAACAAAACTGATTGTCCTGACTCCTGGGTAGCTGCAGGCAATGAAGATGAAGATGAGGGCAGATGGTTACTTCTCTGGCTAAAAAAGATAAAGAAAATATGAATAAACAGATCAATAAAAACACAAATACTACTTTCGTTTAATTTGGAAATTGAACCATATTGTACCTCTTTGCCTCTGTGGTGCTACAAGGACTGCAAAGTCCTGCCCCTTCACTTTCAGATCCCATACTTTCAGAGGCAGAAGATATTGGGCCTACAAGGTGGTTGTGTGGAGGCACATGTGTGATACCCATGCCTGGTTGGGTGGTATCAACCAAATCAGGACTGTGGGACTGCTCAACTTGTAGGTCACTCATCCGCTCTGCATTTCTGTGCTCTAATTTTACATGATCTTGCTGGGTCCTGTCCATCGGCAGTAAAACTAAAGTATGTGGTGCTGAAACATTGGTTGGGTTTAGCACAAGTCCATGACGTCCATCATCACCCTCATCTCTTCCCATGTCAAGGGTCTTCGTAACACCATAGTTTTCTTCAGAGCGTGTGCTATCTGCCTCTGCTACAGGCCCACGTCTTTGTAATCTTCTCTTGCACACTCTCACCACCTCATTCATGTGAAGAAAGCTGGCAGCTGCCAGTATGTCCTCAATAGGAAGGGACTCTTCCACCTTTAAGATACCTTCATAAACAAAGTCCAAGAGTAAACTAAAAGCTGGAGCTGTGACAATGTCGCTGTCGAGAGTAACCAGGCCATTGGTGCCATTTTCAGTATTGTTTCCTGGAGAGTCTGAGTAGAACATGTGAAAGAAAGGTGAACAAGAGGCGAGCACAGCCCTGTGAGCTAAGAAGCTGGAGTTTCCCACCAACACAGTGCAGTCACAGAGGAATCCACGCTGGCGCTGGGATCGTAGAGCTGACAGCAGCTGCTGGGAATGATGGGGAAACTCCATGACCTGAACAACATACACAGTGAACATGATTAACTTGGCGTTAATCTCCAGTAACCCAATCGTTAATAACAGATCGTTTGTGCCATGAATTGTATATTTCAATGCAATAAAAATTAAATAAATAAATACCAACATGAAAGAGTCTACTTGTATAAACGAAAAAGCCAAACTCTACGCTAGATGCAAGATATTTTATGTATAAGTGGTTAGATTACGTAGGTAAACAAAGGATGGGTGGCTAGCAGTCTTATTAATGAGCGGTCTTGGACAGACTGATCGCGAAATCACAATAATTAGCTTGTGATTATTATTACTTTAGTTACGTATAGACGCCCATTTGATCTCACAATCAGCCGACCAAAGGAAAATGATCAAAATAGCAGATTCTTACCCACAGTCCTGTTTTTCCCATAGACTTTTTTTCCCTTGGTCAGATGTTCTTCACTGGGCGCCGCTGGTCTCATTGTGCTACAGCGCCACCTACGGCGGGGAATGAGCACATCCCGGAAAGAAGAGCTAGTGCTGGTGTATTTTGTGTCTTTTAGTAATAGGACACGTTAATATAACTCCAATCTTCAGTGTCCACCTTTCATACGATTTGGGTTTAACCATAATAAGTACTTAAATGAGCAGTGATCGAAAAAGAGGAGGAAGAGGGAAAAGTCGTGGAGAGGAGGTAAGGCACCTAAAGGGTAAATAAAACTATGGTTGCCTTGTTGTCCGAATTTTAAGTCTAAGCAGAGGTTCACTATCTGCTAGTTACATAAGGCAGCATGTTTTGGATGGAAGGCAATATGCCCCAGATTGATCAATGGAATAGAGACATAGGCTAGAGGGGTGATATGTTGCACTCACTTTCAGGATAAAGATGTAAGACTGTCCAAGTCTCTGTCCTATGTCCTTCGTCATGGGGCCAATCAGATGGGGTTTCAAATGAGTACAGGTAAGCAGTTGTCAACTATACAGCTTAGCTTTATGTACTTTGGTGCGATACAGTCCTTCATAATACTGGTTGGTTCTCTCTTTCTGCCTCGCTTTTCATTACCAACAAGGTATGACTATCTTAGTATTATTCATGCTTTCTTCCAGATGGATTTATTTTTTTGGAGGACCTTCTGGCTCACCCAAAGTTTTGCTCCTACTCTGTGGATGATGTCAAAAAGGTTGTGGAGACAAATGACAAACAACGATTCAAACTCCAGCCTCATCCAGAGAATGGACGCCTGCAGATCAGGGCTAATCAAGGCCATTCTGTGCAGGTACAGTTTAACACTTGTATACATAAACATCTTATAATGGATTAAAAAAACAAAGCATTCTTGTGCTGGTGTGACTTAAGGTGGAAGATCTTGAGCTCAGACCTGTTCTGGCAGGTTCACCAGACTGTCCTTCTGAAGCAGTTCATGGCTCTTATCTACGAAACTGGAACTCTATTCAGCAACATGGCTTGAGTCGCATGAAGAGAACTCACATTCATCTGGCGCCAGGGCTTCCAGGAGAGGAAGGGGTTATAAGTGGTAAATGTGAAATATACAATTTTGAACACAAAGCTCAACTATCTATGCTGAAACATACCATTGTGGTGCTGTTCTTATCCAGGCATGAGAGGAGACTGTGACCTGGCCATATTTATTGATGTTACTAAAGCTCTATCTGGTAAAATGACTTTGTAAAACAATGTTCTTCAAACTGTGAAACTGCCAGTATTCTCTCACGTCTATGTGGTGTGTGTTTGTGCAGATGGAATCCAGTTCTTCTGGTCAGAAAATGGTGTGTTATTAACAACCGGCGACACTCAGGGAAAACTTCTTCCTAAATACTTCAGCCGAGCTTTAAGATTGAGGCCTACAAGTAAGTATTTGTGTAATTCTGATAATGACCCCTTTTTTTGATTAATTTACACAGCTTGGTTTGTGTTTCAGGGTCTATGCTTCCGTTACAATAGCAAATGAAGAATGCTACGGGGCTGTCCTGATCTTACTACTGTCAAAGCAGCAGTCCTGTATTCTTTGTGTGACAGTAATGGAAATGCAGGGGACATGAAATGTTTTTCTCAGATAGCTGTTAAACACTGTATGTGAGGCGAGATAAATGACTGGATACTTCCTGTTTAAAAAAAAAGTTGAAACTGCAAACAAGTGAACAGTGTTTTTTATTGCTAAAGTAAATGTTTTTTTGTTTACAGTTGGTGAAATGATAAACAAGCTGGCAATAAAGTGTTTTGTTTTCTTGGATTATAATATGTCATTGAGTGAATAAGAAAGTCATTTCTAGAGGGCTTCGTGGCCTCCCGTCAATTTGTGAAAGAGCTCCTCATTCAGTGTGTTGCTTTTGTCATGGCTGCGCGTTGACATGAAGATGTAGCCCCCAATAAACTCATGAACAATTTTGCAGTCAGCAGTTACACAACTGAATGCAATGTTGAAATTTCCCTCAAATTCAATAGCCATCTAAAAGAATGACAAAAATGTTTGTTTTTATATATCAAATGTAAGACAACAGAATGTACATTATAATGAGAGATCGCTTTGTGTTTACCTGCTTTATGTCCCAGTTCACATTCCACTGCTTCATGTTGTTGTAGCGCCAAGTCTTGACTACATCTCCTACTCCCAGGTCTATCCTTATCAGTTTGCTGGGTGCGATTCCTATAACCTCATCTTTTCTACTGCCCTTGAATCTAAAGTGTGGTAAAAAAAAAAAAAAAAGAATAATGCATTTTTAAATTAACCATTATGTTGCAAAAATCAAACTATACAAAGATTTATACCTGACAACAACATATGAAATGCCGAAGTCTGGAAGGGATTGCCATATTTGCAGAAAACGCATGACCGCGTCAGTCAGTGAGAGAAGAGACACATTCTGGTAAGCATCAAGGATTCGTGGAGTCAGCTGCAATGAGGTTAAGGATTACCAAGGGAATCATTTAGAGAATATACAATAGTCATTTTGATCATCCATGGCATTTACCTGCTTTGCTTTGTATTTCTTATGGTAACGTGGGGAGACTAAGCTGTATGTATTGATGCTCTCATCTGCCTCTGCACTTTTGCCATGGGAGCCAGGGTTGGTCTTTTGCATTGCCAGAAAGGAGCAGATGCTTTGGATTTCACTCTGGTAACTGCTGTCTGCCAGACTCTTTCCTTTGGAGGCAAGCCGACATGCAGCCATCCACTGTGCATACTGCTGCTCCTATGGAGAGCAAAAAAAAGCTTTTAGGCAAAAAAAGTCTATACTGGGAATGAGAGAAATCTGTATGGACCGTACATCTTCACAGCGCAGGTAGACCTCGTTCATGCCCTCTGTTGAGGGGATTAACAGTTTGATGAGGAACTTGTTGGCTGTAACATTTACATCTGGGGCAACTTCACAACCTGCAGAACAAACGAGTACCATGAATCATTTTTTCACGTTAACCTATGTGTGTTGGACAGTAGTTTAAGATAGGATTAGATACAGAACAACTGTTTTGTCCCACAGAAGGGAAACTGCACTTTTGCAAAAGTAGGTAGGCTACCAAAGAACAACATTTAAATAAAAGGGAATGAATTCATTTGCATGTGCTGTGTAGCCACATCAAAATTATTTTAATTGAATTTATTTCCTTGAATGCTTTTAAATCCAGATTGAGAGCACTTGAGTTAACCTTTTTACATTGCAACTATTTTTCATAATGTGTATTTAATTGTTTGTAATTTGTAACTCCTTTCTGAATCTTAGCCAAGACTCCCTTGAAAAAGAGTTTTTTTAATCTCTGGTTAAACAAAGGTTAAATAAATTAAAATAAAAACACTGAACTGCAACATAGAAAACACTGAATTCATGATGTGTACATAGAATAAAAATGACATAATATCTTACCTTTAAGGTTGATCTGTTGAACAGGTTCTCCAAAACATTCTTCTTTACTCTTGAAACAAGATATGGATGTATCCTGGAATTTGACCCAGTAAAGCTTATAACCCTTTAGAGTCAGTCTTTTGGGCCTGCAATATTTAGTGAAATATGTTATAGTTGCTAACTGTTCTGTCCTGTAGTCAAATATACTGTACTACTACAGGTGCATTTAAGAAAACATTTTTTTTTTACCTGAATATTTTTAGATAATCATTTAGTTCTGGTGCCGACATAGTGTCCTGAAAAATCGACATTGCATACATTTTGTTGTCAAATAATTATATATATTAGATAAGTGAAGACATTTGTGTTTCAGACCAGCATGTCAGAGGCCGAGGTGCTCTCTCCCTCCAACTTCACTTCCAGAGACTGCAGGGCTGACTCCAGATCATCCATGGCAGCGGTGGAGGTCAACAGCTGCGGCTCAGACTGAGCTACTTTATTGATGTGGTACTAGAACAATGTAAACAAGAATAGAATTACCATGGATACATTTTGAAGAATAGATAATGATATGAAAAGAAATGTGCTATACTTGTAGAGCCCCAAACAGCATCATCTCCTCCTCTGTGCAGTCAATGTCTTCCAACAGGATGGCCCATCGAGCTTGCTCATACAGCTGCGTCAGTCGCACTACGTCATACTGCAAAAGCAACAATAAATAGGACATTTAGTCTTTAGAAGAGAAAAAAAACACTAATTGAGGACATTACCTTGGGCTCAATATCATAAAAAGAGTAGTATTTAAAGCGAAGCCAGAGTCGATCATTTGCTTGGATCCCCTGCTGCATAAGACTGCGGGATGAGTCCAGCCACCTGTCCACACACAGAAGTAAGTCCTATAATATAATGCACTGCCCTGCTTTCACATGTGAGTGAACAGACCTGCCATTGATGTGGGCCTTGTCCACCACACTGGCTGGACGGTACTGCTTAGCCACCACCTCGTGAGCTGGAGGAGGTTGAGTTACTGACAGCATCTTGTAGACAGCTTCCATCTGCGCTGAGTCCGCAAAATGAGCTGGCATCCCATTATACAAACATGGCCGCGATGCTGTCAATGTATTCATAAAAGAGAAACTAAGACAAATGTATACACTGCCCCACATAATCACAGTGTAACCTAATCTGACCAACATTCATAGTAAATGATGGAGGTCTACCTGAAGTGAGCGGGACCTGGGTCAGGTCATAGAGCTCCTCTGATATGTCTTTGTCCTTTTTTTTCTTTTTTTCTTCAACTGGACGCAGCAGTGAGAGCTCCTCTGGATGCCGCATATCTTTACAGAGTGACAAATAAAAAAAAACAATGCTTTCACAACAATTACAAACAAAATAGAAGAAAGACAACTATTCGACTAGTGTGCTCACAACAGTGTTCATTTTGACTTGTGGACATGTTTCATTTGCCATTTGTTTATCAAACTATATATATATGACATACAGTGTGAAGCTCTAAAATGCATGAATGTAGAAAGCGTGGCCCTGATGAAGACTTACTAATCACCCTGCAGATGCCAATGACCGTTTGGAAGACTGGGCTGGAAAACGATGCCCGCAGCCTGAGGGTTTTGCCATTGGGTAGACCCAGCTTGAGGGGCTTGTGTTGGGGCATGAAGACAAGTCTAGCATCAGCGTGGATACCATACTTCTCCAGGGCCCAGGCTGTCCGTAAAAGCCACTTCTGCTTCTGCTCCCACCAGAGAGCATGGTCTGACCAGTCCTGTTGGATCTCTACAAACAGAATGTGCATAAACAGTTTTCCACCATACCGACACCAGCGCATGTTTTTAATTTTCCATGTATTAATTGTGTGTCCTTCCTTTATATTCAAAGTTACAAGAACACTAATGTACTGCAGAAACTGTTTTTAGAATAAGATGACAATTTGTTCCGCAATGCATATTCTTTTGGAGAAGTTTTACTCATTATCCAAATAGCGGAAAAAAACCCCAATTTGTCACTTGCACACATTTGGCTTGAGCTTAAATCAACTATAGGTGGTGTTCACGATTTAGGATTTGATGATGCTATAATGGCAAGTGGAGGGCAGGGGCCAATACAACTCTATGGGAGAAATACAGTGTTTGTAAGAAATCTCCAAATGGAACACATTTTTTTCTCATCAGTATTTGACAGTGACTGGATTCACAAACCCGCCGTAACATTTTTATGTCTAAAAGTCCTTCCTAGTGGCCAACATCACACTCATGTTCTCGAATTTTGCCACCACTTTTGGACGCCTTTCAGAGAGTGCTGGAAGAGGTGACAATGAACTTCGAGACAGTTTTGTTTCATGTGGATACTTCCAGTAATGACTGAGATATTTACCAAAAACTAAGACAAAAACCCCTCCACCTCAATTGTAAACTATGGGCTCTTTAGACTGTTGTGATGTGAACGTGAACTATTGCTGGCTTTAAAAAGGGACACACTTTCTACGACATTACATTCATTTAACTGGACTATTTTAATCTTAATAAGTAAGGGTATTGCACAACTGTCGAAGAAATACAAATACTCACGGGTCTTTTCAACTAACTTGAGGATTACCCCACCTACATGGAGGTCAGAGGTCACACTGAGAGAGATAGGAGGAGCATCTTCCCCTAAATCCTCTACTGTGACAGACAGGTCCCAAACTGCCATCCTGAAAACAAAAAACAGGTGAAGCTGATGCAGTATATGAGTAATATTATCAAGCTCTAAGGAAGAACTATGTAATACTTAAGCCATATTGTCCACTCCCAGTGACTATAGACACACAACACAGACACCCTTCCTCTTTTGTCGAGCTCAACAACAACACCCATTCTTGATCATTTAAAGAGGTTTCAACTAGTGCCTCCAAGTGAAAACTAAACAATTATGGCACAATTAACTATGCTAGTACAATGGATTATTCAACCATTATATAAAGCATATTGATCTACATGCATGTAACTAGCACTGAGAATATCAGGCTGTAGCGTAGACGCATGCCCTGCCCTAAAGTCACCCTGGTCTCCACATGTGTCCCCTTCTCACCCATGTTCTCATACTCACAGTTATTGTTGGCTGCAGGGTTGTTTCTTGGGTCAGTTTCGATATTTCAGGCCTTTAAGTGGAATTTGAAAGAGTGTGTTGTAGCTCCCTGAGTCTAAGCAGTTTGTGGTCTCCGAGTCGCTTGTGTCAGTTCACTCACAAAAGTTTGTTCCTTTTTTGGTCTGCGTCAGTTTCCGCCAGGCGGAAATGTGTTAAGGTCTCAACTTTTGTCTGACAGGCTGCATGAGCGATGCCTGCACTGACACGCACAATATAGTGGCACATGCTTTGCAACAATAATGACAGTGATATTGCCAATTCTACAAAAAATAATAATTACGTAACCAAAACACAAAATCAAAACATCCATCCATCCATCCATTTTCTTCCGCTTTATCCGGGGCCGGGTCGCGGGGGCAGCAGTCTCAGCAGAGATGCCCAAACTTCCCGATCCACACACACTTCCTCCAGCTGTTCTGGGGGGACCCCGAGGCGACACCAGGCCAGCTCGGAGACATAGTCCCACCACCGTGTCCTGGGTCTTCCACGAGGCCTTGTCCCACTAGGACATGCCTGGAACACCTCCCGCGGGAGGTGACCAGGAGGCATCCGAAACAGATGCCCGAGCCACCTCAGCTGGCTCCTTTCGACGTGGAGGAGCAGCGACTCTACTCCGAGCTCCTCCCGGGTAGCTGAGCTCCTCACCCGATCTCGGAGGGTGCGCCCAGCCACCCTGCGAAGGAAACTCATTTCGGCCGCTTGTATTCGCGATCTTGTCCTTTCGGTCATTACCCAAATCTCATGACCATAGGTGAGGGTGGGAACGTAGATCGATCGGTAAATCGAGAGCTTTGCCCTCCGACTCAGCTCCCTCTTCACCACGACAGACCGATACAGCGACCGCATCACTGCTGACGCTGCACCGATCCGTCTGTCGATCTCACGCTCCATCCGTCCCTCACTCGTGAACAAGACCCCGAGATACTTGAACTCCTCCACTTGAGGTAAGGACTCCCCACCGACCTGGAGAGGGGAAACCACCTTTTTCCGGTGGAGGACCATGGCCTCGGATTTGGAGGTGCTGATCCTCATCCCGGCCGCTACACACTCGGCTGCAAACCGCCCCAGTGCGTGCTGAAGGTCCTGGTTTGTTGAAGCCAACAGAACAACATCATCTGCAAACAGCAGAGATGAGACTCTGAGGCTCCCAAACCGGACACCCTCCGGCCCCTGGCTGCGCCGAGAAATTCTGTCCATAAAAGTAATGAACAGAACCGGTGACAAAGGGCAGCCCTGGCGGAGACCAACACGCACCGGGAACAGGTCTGACTTACTGCCGGCAATACGAACCAAGCTCCTGCTGCGGTCATACAGGGAACGGACAGCCCTTAGCAGAGGGCCCCGGACCCCATACTCCCGGAGCACCCCCCACAGGGCACCACGAGGGACGCGGTCGAACGCTTTCTCCAAGTCCACAAAACACATGTGGACTGGTTGGGCGAACTCCCACGAACCCTCGAGCACCCGACGGAGGGTATAGAGCTGGTCCAGTGTGCCACGACCAGGACGAAAACCGCATTGTTCCTCCTGAATCCGAGGTTCAACTATCGGCCGGATCCTCCTCTCCAGCACCCTGGAGTAGACCTTACCGGGGAGGCTAAGGAGGGTGATTCCTCTGTAATTGGAACACACCCTCCGATCCCCCTTCTTAAAGAGAGGGACCACCACCCCGGTCTGCCAATCCAGGGGCGCTGTCCCCGACCGCCACGCGATGTTGCAGAGACGTGTCAGCCAAGACAGTCCTACAACATCCAGAGACTTAAGGTACTCAGGGCGAATCTCATCCACCCCCGGAGCCCCGCCACCGAGGAGCTTTCTCACCACCTCGGTGACTTCAGCCCCGGTGATGGGCGAGCCCACCTCCAAGTCCCCAGCCTCTGCTTCCTCATCGGAAGACGTGACGGCGGGGTTGAGGAGGTCCTCGAAGTACTCCTTCCACCGTCCGACGACATCCCCAGTCGAGGTCAGCAGCCCCCCACCCGCACTGTACACAGTGTTGGTGAAGCACTGCTTCCCCCTCCTGAGGCGCCGGATGGTTTGCCAGAATTTCTTCGAGGCCGACCGATAGTCTTCCTCCATGGCCTCCCCGAACTCCTCCCAGACACGAGTTTTTGCCTCTGCGACCGCACGAGCTGCAGCACGCTTGGCCTGCCGGTACCTCTCAGCTGCCTCAGGAGTCCCACAAGCCAACATGGCCAGGTAGGACTCCTTCTTCAGCTTGACGGCATCCCTTACTTCCGGGCGCCACCACCGGGTTCGGGGATTGCCGCCGCGACAGGCACCAGAGACCTTACGGCCACAACTACGAGCAGCCGCATCAACAATGGAGGAGGAGAACAGAGTCCACTCGGACTCCATGTCCCCCGCCTCCCCCGGAATCTGGGTGAAGCTCTTCCGGAGGTGGGAGTTGAAGACCCCACTGACAGAGGGATCCGCCAGTCGTTCCCAGCAGACCCTCACAACAGGCTTGGGCCTGCCAGGTCTGACCGGCTTCCTCCCCTGCCAGCGGATCCAGCTCACCACCAGGTGGTGATCGGTTGACAGCTCCGCCCCTCTCTTCACCCGAGTGTCCGAGACACGCGGCCGGAGGTCAGATGACACAACTACAAAGTCGATCATCGACCTCCTGCCTAGGGTGTCCTGGTGCCACGTGCACTTATGGACACCCTTGTGCTCGAACATGGTGTTCGTTATGGACAAACCGTGACTAGCACAGAAGTCCAATAACAGAACACCACTCGGGTTCAGATCGGGGAGGCCGTTCCTCCCAATCACTCCCTCCCAGGTCTCACTGTCGTTACCCACGTGGGCGTTGAAGTCCCCCAGTAGAACAATGGAGTCCCCAGTCGGAGCACTATCTAGTACCCCTCCCAGGGACTCCAAGAAGGCCGGGTACTCTACACCGATGTTGGGCCCGTAGGCCGAGACAACGGTGAGAGACCTGTCCCCGACCCGAAGGCGTAGGGACGCGACCCTCTCGTCCACCGGGGTGAACTCCAACACGTGGCGGCTGAGCTGGGGGGATATGAGCAAACCCACCCCAGCCCACCGCCTCTCCCCGCGGGCAACTCCAGAAAAATGGAGAGTCCAGCCTCTCTCCAGGAGTTGGGATCCGGAACCCAAGCTGTGCGTGGAGGTGAGCCCGACTATATCTAGTCGGTATCTCTCAACCTCCCGCACAAGCTCAGGCTCCTTCCCCCCCAGCGAGGTGACGTTCCATGTCCCGAACGCCAGAAGCTGTGCATGTGGACCAGGTCGTCGAGGCACCCGGCCTCGACTGCCACCCAGTCCTCTTAGCACCCGACCCCTACGGATCCCTCTGCGGGTGGTGGGTCCACAGGAGGGCGGGCCCACGTCGTCCCTTCGGGCTGTGCCCGGCCGGGCCCCGTGGGCAGAGGCCCGGCCACCAGACGCTCGCGTTCGGGCCCCAACCCCAGGTCTGGCTCCAGGGTGGGGCCCCGGCTGCGCCATGCCGGGCGACGTCTCGGTCCTTGATTGGTGTACGTCCATAGAAGTCTTGTGAGCTGTGTTTAGCAAACAACTATTTGCTAAACACAGTCAAAACTAAATAAAATACTGAAAAATCATTAATTTTAGGAAATACATAAAAAAAAGTTAAAACAAAGTAGTAAGAGAGGATTTTATAATCGAAGTCTGACTTAATTATTTGTTTGTTTTTGTCTATGATCAAGTCTATACTCTTAGTTGAGCAAAAATAAAATAATAATAATAAAATGGAATAGATGTATTTGTGTTTTGATGTGTTTCATTATATTGTATTGTCTTTATTCATTGTCTTTATTCATTAAGTTGATTAACAGCTCAAACAGTTAATCAACACTCACACGACTCAAGTAAAGTTTTCTCTCAGTACTTTGTTACTCTTACTTTAGTAAATATTTTGGCTTCTCTACCCAACAAATGCGGTATTTTTTGTGAGCTGATTTGGATTTTTTTTTATGTCACATTGGTTTTGCAGGTAAAAAATCTTGTCTGCGGGCGTTGTCTTAATAATGTCTTCCGTCCTGATGCCTGTCTGTCCTAACAAAACCAACAACATTGTGGAGGGAGCCAATATTAGCTGATCAACGCACACAATCGATACTGCCCTCAATCAATTATGTGTTGATGGGCTATTAAAATAATAAAAACAACAACTTAATTTTAGTCAAAGCGATATTTTTGCTGACTAAAATTGGACTAAAACTAAATTAAAAGTTTTTCACGAGACCTAAACTCTGATTAAAATGTCCAGATATTTTAGTCGATTAAAATAAGACTAAATAAAAATGAAAAGGAGAGACTAAAATCATCCAAACGTCTATTGACTGTCTGGCAGAAAGCTGCCAAAGGAACAGCTCTGAGCTTTGTTCATGTGGAGCAGCTCCATGAGGCAGAGGACCTGATCAAATATGATTATAATGAATATTATAAATGCAAAGTCGACAAAATCTGTCTTAAATTTAGTCGACTAAATTTAAGACAGATTTTAGTCGACTAAAACTAGACTAAAATTGAAGATATTTTTTTGACTAAATTCATCATTTAGAAAAAATGTTACGCAGTTTGCCTTTAAGCAGTGGTACAAGTGTGTGTTGGTGACACATTATGAAAGCTACAGCTACAGCAGGGAGGTTTGTGTCGTGCAGGGCCGATTTTCACCATTGCCAAATCACCGAGGGCCGAACCTCACCATTAAAGCCCTAAGTGAAGAAACATTTTCTGCAAATGCCAATGTTTTACAATATAATATTATGTAAAACATTATATTATAATATAATGTTTTACACTATATTGATGTATATATTATGTATAAATATATACATCAATACATATATTATATGATGTAATGGGATGTTCTTCCAGGATTTCTTTTTGAAAACCTCTTACCCCCTGAATGCATTTTCCAGTTTGGCTTTACCCAAATCTAAAAAACTTTTCGACTGCAGAGCAACAGTGTAATGCCTCATTTGAAAGCTAAGGCCTACAAAACTGTCTTGTCACATTTTTGTAGTTTGTTGTCATTTTTTGTCCTGTTTTCTCATCACTTAATTCTTGCTCTTTAGTCAACTTTTTGTTGTATTATTGTTACCTTGTATTTGTCGCTCTTTTGTTGCATTTTCGTCACAGTGTTTCTGTGTTTTCATCCACATTTTCAATGCCATTTTGATGCTTTTTTTCAAGAAGCTTTTAGATTTGGGTAAAGCCAAACTGGAAAATGCATTCGGGGGTAAGAGGTTTTCAAAAAGAAATTCTGGAAGAACATCCCATTACATCATATAATATATATCTGTGAGAAAATGTGCTCAGTTGAAGCGCGGGTTAAGATGGTAAAAACATACTCCAGGCGATTTTTGAATCCAAAATGTATGTGAATACATTTTGTATTTATATTATACTGTTTTAGACACTAGCCACCAAAGCAAAAAGGGGCTCATCCTCCCCCACTCCCCCCGACTGCTTAGTAATATTTGTCAAATTCATCTTGAGGGCCAGAAGTTCTATGCTGGAGGGCCGGGTTTGGCCCGCGGGCCTGACGTTGCCAACCCCTGGCCAACAGGCACTTTAATTATTTGATACGCAAGTTCACGTAGAAATGTCAAAAATATTACATCCTTTCTGTTGAAACCGGCCCCCTTTGTTGTAGCCTAATGGTTTGAACAGTAATGCATAAATAAATAAAATAAACAAAATAAATCCCCTTAGCACAAAAACCTGACCTGATCCTGAGAAAAGGTTAGTGCTAGATCGTATGCTCCGGAGGGACGGTCTGCTGTGAGTTTGTATAGATCTATGAGTTGGTTTGTCTAAAAATACAAATAATCCTAATCCTAACCCTAATCCTTAAGGTTAACCCCTTAACTTCCACCTGAACCGAGCACATTTTCTCCAGTTTGGCTTTACCCCAATCCAAAAGCTTCTGGAAAAAAGTGATGGAGAAAAAACAATGATGGAAATGTGACAAAAAAATGGGAAAACATTGACAAAAAAGTGACGAAAAATTTATGAAAAAGTGGCAAAAATGTCACAAGAAATTGACAAAAAATTGACAAAAAAATGACGAAAAATTGACAAAAAATGTGACAAAAAAGTGACAAAAAATTTATTAAAAATTGACGAAAAAATTGACGAAAAAATTGACGAAAAAATGACAAAAATGTGATAAAAAAAATACTAAAAAAGTTACAAAAATTAGTTGAATACCCAACAAAAAAATGTTGGGAAAAAAATCTGCTGACGTGAGGAAAAAAATCCTCTCGGTTCAGGCGGGAGTTAAGCAAGAGGTTAACCATTTCCCTGGCCCTAACCTTAATTTGTGTCATGATATCTCACGTTTTCACAGCAGACTGTCCCTCCGGAGCAGACGATCTAGCACTAACCCTGAGAAAAATGGATGTCATGTTAGGATTTCCCGCGTCCACTGAACTAAACAGGGTCTGATCCATTCGAGGTGATCTTCGAACTAATCTAGCAGACGGATTTTAATACTATGTGTTTTTTCTTATAAGATATCCTAAAACTCCAACCATTGATAAATACAATTCACTTCTCTCTGCATGATCTGTCGACGTGTACAACCTTAAAGAACCCCCATCCTACGAAATGGTACGGTCCACCGCATGACGGCCAAAACAAATATGGCACACAAACAGCAATACAGTCAGATCTAAAAAGAAAGCGAAACAGTTCCCGTCGCCTCGCGCTCAGTGCCTGTTACTTTCGAGAACTTTGCTCTCTCTTGGTGCTGTTCAGGCATGGCTCTGAAAATGACATCTGTTGTGTCAAAATGCTGTGTTCTCCGGAGCATTGCGGGTCCTCCTCTCTATGTCTGGACTGCTCTGAGAACAGGTGTCAAGTTCATGCACATGTCAACTTCTGGAGCCCCCTGTCAACTGGGAAGAAAGTCGGCGACGGGTTTTATCTGCTGCCATTTTAAACCTGGCCTAGCGCAGAAGTTCTCCACTGCATCAGCTGCACTTTGGAGGTCCGGCCAGAGAGGACTGTCTTCGCCCCGCGGGGGGAGGCACTGGCTCGGCACAGTTGCCTTTGGCGCAGCTCTAGGAGTCAGCTCTGCAGCCCTGATACTACAGTCCCTCTTTACAGGGACATTGGCCGCCATGGCCCTAAAAGTTAACTTGAACTCCGCTGAGGGAGACTGGAAAAAGATCAAGGGTGAGAGAGTAAGAGAGTGAGATCTAGAATAAAAGAAAATATATTCACAAGCAGGCCTGTCTGACTATGCTACTTCTTCACCAAGAGAGTTGCCTAGTAGTTTAGTGTGCACTGCAAAAAGTAATTAACTAGACTAGTATAAACATCTCAATTTGAGCATAATAATTCATTTTTGTTGTTGTTTTGACTGGTTAAGATGTTGTTGGGCATTTGTCCTAGATTATTTCACTTGTTCTGAGATGTTTCTGATTCATTTCAATACATTTCGTCCTTATTTCAGGTAATTTTCTTTGTCAATGGGGTAAGAAAATTGTTCTTATCTCATGGGCAATATTACTTTCTTATTTCAAGCGAGATTTACATTAGAACTGGTCTGAAATGTCCACGAACAAGCAAAGTAAACTTGGTCCGATCAGGAAAAATGTCTACGCTAGCGAAAAACGCTCAAAACAAGATACATTTCCTCAATTCAAGTCATTTAAGCCAATGCTTGATATTTACTTTTTGCAGTGTGTTCAGAATGGATAGCATTTGGCCACTGTTGCAAATGCACTTGCCATTTCCACGTTACACCAAATCAGGCTTCACTATGATTGCTTCTTTTATTGTTCCAGCTTTCCTGCTGTCCCTGGAGGATAAGCGTCCCTATTATCGGACTTCAAAGCATGTGCAGTTGGAGGACATCCCTGTGTGGACCTCTAATGCAGGTCAACGTTTATGTCTGTAACAGTGACGGAGCAGTGTTAAGTTTGCTGTATTTAAAAAGTCACATATAATTCACCTGAATCCATTTTTATATTGTCTCGACAGGTGCAGAACTGAGTAAATACCCACGAAACCCAAAGCTGGATCAGAAAATCTCACTTTTCAGCGGAGATATCACTACCCTGGAGATCGATGCCATTGTCAATGCAGGTACTCGTACAGAATACTTTTGCTCAACTTTAATCTGTGGTTTTATAGTCCGAGAAATGTGACTTTAGAAGTATCACACATTTGCAGTTAACGCTGTAAACCATCAACTTGACAAAGACTTACAAAATTAACAAAGGAAATAATAAGATTCAGTATATATATTTCCCGTTATGCTTCTGTATTACTCAAGTCTCCTTCAAAAAGTTACATTGTTTTCTTTGTTTGCACTATGCTGCACAATTGTAAAAAAAACCCTATGAAAGTGTATTCTACTTAGAAGATTATGAATTCACAATAAGATGCCAATAAAGGTTGTGAAGTTGAAGCTCATAGTAAGTATAAATCTTTACTTTAGAATCTTGAAGTGAATATGCAACATTATCAATCAATCAATCAAAGTTTATTTATATAGCACCATACAACAACACAAGGAAGACCAAAGTGCTTCACAGAAAGGTAAAACAATGTTATAAAATCAATCAATCAAATAAGTGCGATCTAAGTCTTAAAAGCTAGTTTGAAAAGATGTGTCTTCAATCTAGACTTAAAGAGGGACAGCTCTGTGAGAACACGCAGACTGAGGGGCAGGCTGTTCCACAGTCTTGGCGCTACAACCCTGAAAGAACGATCACCCCACTGTTTGTACTGGGACCTGGGCACGTCCAGAACCATTTGATTGGCAGACCGGAGAGCTCTGCTGGGGCGATGTACGGTCACCAACTCAGTCAGAAATAACGGAGCGAGATCATGAAGGGCTTTAAAAACAAACATTAAAATTTTGAAATCAATCCGATTTCAATCAACATTACTATGAGTTGTGACGACATGTGGAAAACAGTACTTTCGACTTATTAAAACTTCAAACTTCCCTAAGTTTTTGTGCAAAACGAGTGGTACGGGCCAATGTGGATCAGCAGCAGAGTGATTTACTAATTTCTAAGCCACGCAATTTTCTGTCTTTTTCATATCAGATTTGGGGCCCTAAAACTAATAGCCTACGGGCGGCATCTAGTGTTATGGTCTATGGATAGATAGATAAATGGCCTTCTCTGTGTATTACTTAAGCTGCAATTTTGTCTCATAGTTGCAGAATGAGTGCATGTTGTTAGTTTCCCTTGACTGTTAATAACATGATCATATTAAATAACACTGTCACCTTTAGATGGCGCCAGATACCCATTTGTTTTATTGTTGAACTTCACCACAAGATTATTGGGCTATTGTGGGGGGGGGGGGGGGTGTTTGTCTTGGCCAAGATGATACATCAGGGGAGTGTAAAGCAGGCCAGCATGCTTAAATGATGCCTGATGATGAGGCTTTAGCACAAAATGATAGATATTCACTGGCAGCTGACTGTCTGTACTGTACCTCTGCCAGACTGAATATGTAAATCTTTGGCTGGATTTATGGCTTTGCTCCTTGTGGCATGCATGCAATCACCCGTGTATGTAAATATGCACAAGTAATTATGTATATGCAAGTAAATAATTGTAATTTATATCTCTGTGTGGACTGGCACTTGTGGCACTTTGTGTGTGTTTTACAAGGGTTTTTTAGAGAGTGGCATGATATTAACAAGAGCACGCAGCTAGTAAAGTGTCATTTAGCGGCGAGGACAAGGAAAGGTGAGGGAGGCGAGACATGATTGGGATTCAGACCTGACAAAACACAGACACGCAGTCTAGAGGAGACAAGATGAAACATAGTGTAGTGCGTACTGGGCAGTATTTAAATCTTCAACTGCATTGCCATAGCAACAGGCAGGTAAAGGGTATAGTACCACGAAAGGGTTTTGGTCAGTTGAGTCCGATCCGCTGCTCTGTGACTGATTGGCTGCCCATCTGTCTGTCTCCATGGTCATGACTAAGAGGCTGACCTTTTCACTCACTGACTCGGTGATCGAATTTGAAGAACTATAGAAGTAAAAGAAAGTGTGCACTGAATGATCTTTACAATTATCAGTGATTTAAAAAGAGCAACGTTAAGACCAGAGAGAGAGTAGCAACATAGCATTGCACTGCATCTTTTTTGTTTATTTATTTGGTCGGGACAGTGCATGGTCTCCTGCATCCGTTGTCTCTCATTCACACTCTCATTCATCCTGGCCTATTACAGTACAGTAGTACATGTTTTTAGTGGTAGAGTACCTGGAGGAAACCTACGCAGATATGGGGATAGCTGTGAGGCACGCGCTTCTCTAAAAGGCCTTGGTGCATCCTTTAGCCTTAAGGCAGCAAACAGTCCATACCAACAGTGGCCAATTATGTTCCATATGTGGCAGACTAAGCATGTGGGAGCTTCTTAGTGTATCAACTGTTGACCTGCACACACACACATACACATGAAAATACCTTTAGATACATTACTGCTAATCCACAGAATTATATGTGCAACTCCACAATCTATTATACCCCACAGTTGCTTCTTTGCATAGGCAATATTGCATTGCAAAGAGGCTGGCTGAGCTCTGTTTGTTGTGTCTCTCAATAAAGATTGGATTTACAGTAACTTCTATCCTCTTCTCCTCCTTTTCCGTCCCCTTCGCCTGCCTTCCACACTTTTACTGCCTCTGGCTCCTGCCCACTCCTATAAAACATTACAAACATAAAAACCCACAAGCACTTAAGAGCTGTCCCGGTGTGAGGGGGGGGGGTATGGAGGCGGAGGGCTGAACATCCTCCTCTTTACACCCCTCAATCACTCCGTCCGGAGCGAGGAGCGAGATGGAGGGGAGGAGAGATTGTCTCTGATGGGCTTGCTGATTAAGATGGATTGCACAATGAAATGTCGTTGGAATGATGAGTTTCTGGGCTGTGTGTGTATGTGTGTGCAAATAACATCTTAGCATCCAGCTTTGCATTAGAACCTTTTTCAAATTGATTAAATGTGAATTTGCTCAGCTCCACTGAGCTAAATTTTCAAGTTCTAAGTTTTGTTTCTTATCGTGCTTATCACAGTTGACCATACCTTTTCTTCAAGGAGACCTACAATATATGAAAACAATAAAAATCACAACTTCCACTGTTTTTGAATAATGACCTTTTTACGATGTTAGCGCGTTTGAAAACATCGGCAAAAGCTACTGATGAATTGTTCAGGCACCATTAAAGTAGGTATAAATATTTGGCTGTGCGCGTTTTAGTCGATGATATAGCCGTATGTTGTACTGCACATTTTTATTATAATTTTCCCTCTTGTCACACTTGTGCACATGACTTCATACAGTATGTTTGTGTGAAAAAGCTGTACCTGCTTATTCCTGACATCACACATGGAGTGTCTCTGAAAGCACATGTGAGCTCTGCGGGGGGTCATGGCGACAGCGTGTATTTGTGTGTATTTGTGTGCAGGTGTGTGAGATACAGTAGCAGGTTTGCCTCTGCAGGTCACAGATAAAGCTGCCGTTGGCGTTGGCGACCAACTCACCGTGGCAACAGCTGAGAGATACAAGATTAGAGCTCATAGTTTTGTGGCCTGCAGGTGACAGGCACGAGATAGAGGGGAACAGTTCGGTTGACCATAGTGTAACTTCCCCCAGAGATAAGAAATTAGGTGCACAGATGAAGGATGATAGAAGGCCAAATAATCTGACCGAAGATGGGAGCTTGTTCAGGAGGCTCCTAAAGGGCAGCCTTGCTTTAAACTTTCAAAATCATCTGTCACTGACTTCAGGGTGATAACCGAGATATAAGCTGGCTTACTACTTCCTATTAATTCTAAAGTTTTTTTTTTTCAAGGCACGGCCAACAGTTTGAAAGACAAACAAGTGACACACATGGCTCCTACAAGGCATGGAAATGCTAAGTCAAGTCAGTGTTTCCCAACCAGTGCTATTTTGCAGTAAAATGTTTGAATTTGAGCACTAAAACACTAAAAAAATACCCATGAATTTGTGTTTAGTTGATCATTTTTTGCGCAGTCGGCAGGGTATTCAGTTTGCGAGTACTCAAGGGGTACACAATAGTTTGGAAACCACTGTTTTTTTTCAGTCTTGGTTCTCTGCTAAAATATAACTTAGTATTCTACTCATGCTCATTTCGGACTTATAATATTCTTATTATGTACACCACAGTTACTTTTCGAAGTCCTTCATCAGATATGATGATGAGTTTGTGTCATCTTGATTGTTTTGATTGATAAGCTTGCCCTCTTCAGTGTAATGATTTGCACAATCCACGTGTCAGTTCAGATAAACCGATTTAAATGGTCTGTGCTGATACGGTCGACCTAAAATGCTGGAAATGGTTGAGGGGAAATGCGCTGTATTAGAATATACAGAGAACTAAGCTTTTACCTGGCCCAATATGAACTCAGCTTGGATTCACCTCCTTTTATTGCATTGTGAGAAATAAGGATGGCAGAATAGGTTGATGTGGTGCTGCTGAGGGTGAAAGAGGAGGTGTTAGGAGGAGCCATGTTCTGAACAGCTGGAAGAAACCGTAAAGAGACACAGTTGTTGAATTGTTGGATTATTTCAATGGGATGGAAGGTGGAGCCTCTTGTACAACTTCTTTCCTCATAAGGCACTGCTTCACAGTGCAATAATTATTCCTGTGTGTGTGTTGGTGTCGATTTATGCCAAAAACAGCCTGGCACATATCCCTCTCCTTCAGCACACCTTGGTCAGCATGTACTGTGTTCCAAAATGCTTACAATTATTTAACCTGAACTGCATTATTTCATTTGACTGAGCTCATAAACATACGTCATAAATCTTTGCATGCTTAACCACTTTAAAGGGGATTTACCAGCATCAGGCCAAGGATTAAGTGATTTTTCCTCAGATCTACTCTGAAAGCTACAGGCTGCCAGGCCTAAGCTGTTGATAGTCTGTTTGTTTCGTCGTACTTGCAGTTATCAGGGGATAATCAACTGGTTGCAACAGTTTATTCCTGGCCTGGTGAAATCAATGTTTTCAAGGCTGCGTTTTGGCTGTGGCTCTGTCATTAGGTGATCTATCTTGGGTTTTAATCAGTGCAGGCAGGTTGTTGTGCCCTATACCTGTAGTAACAAGGGTCTGAGGAGGTGATGAAAAGTCCACAACAGGGACTGCTCAGGACGCCCAGGTCCCAAAGGCCTCACACTGTGTGCAGCCTTTACTGCTGTTATGCCATATGTGTCCCCTAGAGCTCCTGTCAACTCCTCTTATGACAAGCTCATCCAAGATGCCAAATGTCACCCCATGTTTGCAATTCCAATTGTGTGATAGAGAAAATGCTTTATAAAATAAACGCCCGATATTGTGTATGCATTTGTTTCCTTTTAAAGCAAGGGACACATGGAGATCAAACAAAAATCTCAACTTGCTTTGAGGCCGGATCTATTTAGATATCCTTGTGTTGTTTACTCTCAGACTAAAAGCTGTTGATCCCTGGTGAGCTGCGCCGATTCTCCCCACCATAGTAACTGTACTTTCTTATAGCCTTAGTTTCCATGGCTCTATCCCCACTGCTACAGAACTGTCTTTTTCACTAATAGACCTGTTGCTGTTGTGGTCGCTCACTGTTTGTGCAGTCTTTCTATTGACAAAAGGTAACACTTGTTAAAAACTATCACACACTTGAGTCACTGGCTCAGTTTCTACATACCAATGGACCAGGATGAAGCAGCATCAGTGCATTAACTGGAGACCTAAGCCTGTTTATTTAACGGAAAGAGGATTTTCAAAAGCCAATAAAAGATTATCAGAGTTTGGACAGAGCAAATATGACCAGAATTTGAATCACTAAGTAACAAAAGTAAGACGGAGGGGTGGGTGATGCAGACAAAACTGATTATTGATTATGCTGTCTTGATAACAATAATCCAATAATCTTGCCTTTGTACCAGAATGGGAGGCCGTGAGGGGATAAGTGTCTGTGTGAGTGAGTGGTTGGTGGTCGGAGATACAGTATGTGCAGCCACGCAGTATACCTGAGGCACAGAGTATGGAGTGAATGAATAAAATTGTCCTGTTGGGTGACTTCTGTTCTTTGAAAAGCTCTATCCAAATAAGATTTTCTTCCTTTCCTTTAAGTTAGTGTTTTCCAGTCTTTTTGAACCAAGCAATACCATAGCAAAATCACAAGGCACCCCCAACAAACAAAATGTCACCAAAAGTATGGAGCGTGTATCATTGTATTAAGCCACATCTAATTGCAACATATTGGTTTCAACAACAGGTTTCTGAGATAAGTATGTGGTGGATTTTCATAAAACAAGCAGCGTTTTGCAGCTTATGATCCAGACAACGCTTTTATGGAGCTCAATATAGCCCTTGCTCTGCCGTATATCCGCTTTCCTGAAGGAGAGAGCGGGGCGGAGTGAGGGTGCAGACACACACCAGTCTGTCCCGTTCATTATTTCCTGACAACGTCTTATAAAGTAGATTTATCTTGTTGCTGGTTTTAAGGAACTTTCAAGCGCATTTTCGGTATATTTCAAAAGTTGCAGGTAAAGACGCATGATCCAGCTTTTTTGATACCGATACTGAGGTTTGAGTATCTGCCGATATCCGATACCAAGAGATTTTCTTAAAAGTGGCGAAAAAATGTTATTGACTGTTTTCTCCATTTCAAGATGAATAAAGTCATATTTTATTGTCATGATGCTACAGATCAATTATCAATTATATCTATTAATAAACTTTTCTACACTAATTATCCTTGGGTATAGCGTTTGGGAAATTTCCGCAGTTACCGTGGATATTTGCAGCTGTTATCACACATTTCCATTGACTAACATTAGCTAAAAACAGTATAAAAAGTGGACAAAAAAGTCATGGAACAACTCCGTTAGCTGCTGAGTTACTGCTGGTAAATACATCTAGCTCACTGTGGTGTCCGAGTGTTTTAATATGTACAATAGCTCTAGTATTTTAACTTTTAAAATCTCCACTACTTTACAATTGCTGCTAATCCCATAATGCCTAGCGATATGACGTCACATTCCCTAACTCTATTCACCTTATTCCGCCCCTCCCACTTTTGCCTCTTTTTGCTTTGTCTCGGCACTTCCGTTGTCCTGACACTTCCGGTCGAGCGTGAAGCCCGTTCATTTAAACGGAGAACGAGGGAAAAGTTCGCCGCTCAAATCCGATGTTTAGTAGATTGATTTGTGTAAAATGTCCAATGTTCATTTGCACCAACAAGTCAACACGGCGCCGTTTCTCTGCACGGCCTGAAAACAACTTTGTTTTCATGGAGTAACTGATTTAATCTGGACTTCTCCAGTCCCATGTTAGCAGATAGGAGAAAAGGGGTGGGCACAATTCATGGCGCATCCATCCATCCATTTTCTTCCGCTTTATCCGGGGCTGGGTTGTGGGGGCAGCAGTCTCAGCAGAGATGCCCAGACTTCCCGATCCACACACACACCTTGATGATTTGTGTTTTAATAATGTTATATTGGCTACTGTATTTGGATATCTGTCTTAATTGCTGCGGAGAATATTCATGTTTTTAAGAGCGGGCTCAAGACCCACCTTTTTAGCTTAGCTTTCAGCTGAGATGTTTATTTATTTATTTATTTTAGTCCCATGTATTTATTTATCTATTTATTAATTTTGATAACTTGATATTTACTGATATTTATTGATATTTTGATATTTATTTTTAGTTTCTTACTGATTTTCACTTTGTTTTTAAACTTTTTATCAATGTTTTTATACTGCTTCTTATATTTTTAGAATCTCCAGTGTTTCCTCTGAAGGAGCCCTCTTCCTCGGGAGCGGTGACTGGCTGTGGCTGTGTGGGTGCTGTCCTGTGGGTGCCCAGGTGGAGGTGTTGGTGTCTCTGCCGCGCCTCCTATAGGGACCCTTGTGTTGGCGCCTGGGCGGCCGCAGCTTGTCTGCTGCTGCCGGGGAGGACGGCTCCTCTGATGGTGTTTCCTCACCTTGGTCATCTGTATGAGTGTGTGAATGTAGTGTAAGGGGTAGGGGTGGGTCCCCGGGCGCGGCACTGCCGTCGACCACTGCTCCTTGCGGGTTGCCCCAGTGGCATCGGAGGATGGGTTAAATGCAGAGGACAAATTTCCCTATGGGGACAATAAAGTAAACAAACAAACAAACAAAAACTGTGTATATTGGGAGGGTTTGACGGGCGCTAATGTTTTTAATGTCTTTTTTAAATGTCAAAGCACTTTGCGATGCATCTGCGTATGAAAAGCGCTCTATAAATAAAAATTGATTTATTGATTGAAAATATGCTGTTTTCAATCCAAAAATACATCATATTCAATGTCAGAAATGCAAAATCATCTTGTGACCTCCGGACCACAGATCAGCAACAAAAACACACATTTTCAGAATTAGCAACCCTTTTTAATGAATTTGCTGTTGAGTAAAGTTTAGTCTGCATTTTCTTTATACTCATTAACTTGATGTCGTCCCCTCCTCCTTTAGAAATCATGGCGGGGCTGTGACCTCCGACCAGAAGACTAAGCACCTGACTTTAAAGCCTCACAGTGATTTACAGTCTGACACTGAGAAGTTAACATATTCCCTGGAAGTTAATTCCTAATGTTGTCTGCGCTTGTAAATAAACAAGTAAAAAAAAGGCGAAATTGAAGGAGTGTGCAGGAAAAACTCATTCGTGCTAATTATTTTTCTACCACCCCTCCCATGTTAAAAGCTTTCCCACCCCTCCAATCAATCGGCACTTTAGCAAGCAGGAAGGGATGGAGGAAGTGCGAGCCTCATTAGCCTGATTGGGCCAATGTGGAGATGGAGTGAATTAGGCAGTCAAAGCGAAAGAGTTGGTTTGATCATCACTTGGCCCATCAACAGGGATACAGCCAGCTTGCTTTGTTTTTCATTTGTGTGCAGCTACTCGGGTCTCAAGAGTCGAGACTGGCTCTCAAAATACCACTGGTTGGATCCTGGTCACCTCCAAAATGTTTTGTTGGTGATTGAGTCATAACCTTTACCAGATTGCCTTTTGGAATAGTTTTATGATGGTTTGCAATGTTGTACTGTTTGAATAATTACTATAATCCAGATACCAAGGGAACATTGTGTGAGAGCATGTGATTTTTATTATTTTATATTTATGTGGCTGCATTCATCAATTGAAAAAGGGAATGGGGAGAAAGAGCTGTGTTTCAAACTCACAATGAATGCTGTTTGCATCCTGAGTTTGTTAGGTTTTCAAACCAGGTGCAGGTTCTGTCTATCTGAAGTGTTAATGCGCTCGCCTGCGTAAGTCAAACATTTAAAACGCCTAAAACACTGCTCACAGTGGATATAATTGACGGATTCATTGTCTTCTAATTTGTCAATCAAGCTTTGGCAAGTGATTATATTATGTGTTTTATTGGATTTAATAATGTTGTTAATCAGCTATGCAATGTATTTGGACAAAAAGAAATAACACAGATGTGGAGAAAAGGATAAAATGGTCAGGGCATTAAAAGCACATTTGGGAAAAAATTATCCTCATTGTCATCAGCATTATCTTGAATATTAAAATATAATGCAGCCTGACTAGAAGCTTCCATTTTCTTTCATCTGGGTAATTATAGCTCTTTGAAGAAAGTACAAAAGACGGATCATTGTAACCTCCTCAATGCTCTCTAAACTAACCTCGTGTCCTCTGTTCTGTCTCTGCTGTGCATAGTACAAGGAGCCCTCGTTGTCAGCTCACGTCCAATCATACACAAAGACTTTTCACGTAATGGCACACAGCCAAACAAGGAGAACATGCAGCGCATGGTTCCCTACACAATTACCACATAGTAATTGCAATCTATCAGGCTTTGTGAAGTGGTGTCCGATGCCTCTCTGCCTTATCAGGCTTAGAAAATGACAAGGCTATTTATAGGATGTATTTATCTACTTAGTGTTCCAACTGTGGATGGAGACTGATGGATAGGTTGATCCACGAGTGCATGTGCTTTATTTACAGATACATTGATAATTCAAGTGGACTTTACGGGTCACAATGATCGCAGAGAGGGGCCATTTCAGTGAAAGTCATTATAAATGGATGCTATTCAATATATGGCTGTGCTTTTTGACTAACACTACTGAGGGAAAAAAAAGTTTCTGATCAACTAATGATGAAAAAGGTGACATAGTCAAATTGTTATTTATGTTCTTTGTAATAAAGAGAACATGTAAACTCCATAAATGTGTGGAGCACCTGATTTCCCCTACCACTAAAAACATTAGTATAGGCCAGGATGAATAATGTCTGTGTGCATGAGTGAATGAATGCCGGTGGTCAGGGGTCTGGTGGTGCAGCCGCGCTTCTGTCAGGGGGAAACTGTAGCTACTGTATATGCGTAGACTTGTGTAATGTGAAAAGCGCTATACAAATAAGCTTCCATTCCATTTCAAGCTTCCATAATGTCTCTGTAATTGAACAAAATTGCCTGGCTGTGATGCACTAAGGCGCAGATGGGTTTAGGGCACTTTGACCGCTTCAGCATTTTGATTATGTCTCCAACAGTTTGTTTGATGTCTCTCCTTTGACCCCAAAAATAAAACACTCTTGCTGCTTTTAAACCTATTTTAAAACTTAGCAGCAACTCTTTGAAAACAAATATTTTCTCCTTTGAACAATCAGATTGTGTGTGTTGCTGCTATTCGAGATAAACTGAGAGCAAACTGCCACTCTCTTTGTCTTTTGACCAAAACAATGTCAAAGACACACTGATGTACGACGAGGAGAGGATGCCCCAATCACTGACACATCAGGCAGTAAAAAGACTCTGTACTTCCTCTGCATCTATGTCTTCTGTCGAATCAACAACATGCTTAAGCTGTGTGTCACAACACGCTTTGGCGCTTAGGTCATGTGTGTGTGTCCTGTGCCACGTCAGTCCAAATGTGGTGAGGTATTTGTGAGTTTTGTTTGGTTGTTGCATAATTGTATATGTCAGTCTATGATCTATCTGTGGACGGCTTGGGGACATCTTTGGTCTATAAAGGCTTGTAAGCGGTTTTGCTGAGAGACAGTGTTGAAATGCTGATGAAATGCATTTACTGCGGCTGGATCTATTCTCAATCAGAGACATGCAGGTGCTGAATTTTAACTCTATTGACTTCAGAAAAAAAGCTTTGCAGTTTACAAGCCAAAAGGTCAACAAGCATACTGAATTCATATTTCGTTTCAGTTTTTTTGCTTCACTTTTTAACAGAAAACACACATACAATAGCCTCATAGTTGTGATAATACATGAATTTATATGGTTCTTTCTTAAATTTCTGTCCTTGAATCATAGAACCTTGATGAACTGGCCCTTGCCTCTCTCAATTAACGCTCAGCTGCACTGTGAGTATACTAGACCTCTGGTATGATCACTTTGCACTCTGTGGCATTTCCAACATGGCAATGAATAATTTACCGCGCTCCTGGAATTCATTTGCTTTTTTGGCTTCGATGTGCCTGCCTCTGCTGACGAAAAGGCAGAGAGTCGGTTCTCCTGAGAAATCACAAGTTGCCATAACTACAAGTGCCGAGGTCTTGGTGCGCTCCCCAGTGTAGCCCCAAAGACGTGGGCAGCAAGCCGACCGTGAGTGAGGACTTGAGGGCATCGGCAGAGCACATCCAGCCCGGAGCAGCGCTTCTCTCCAGCGCTTTCTGCTCTTGTAGTGTGTCGAGACTGAAACTACACGCCTAAAGGTTTTACCATGGAGAAAAAAATACCCATCAATTATTCACTTAACGGTAGTCCCAGATAGATAATGAGCCAAATTGTGCTTCACTATTTAAGGTTATAAATGGCTTTCATTTAATTCACCCCTAAATGCGTCTGACTGAAATGCAGTGACATACAATGCTCATAATTAAGCTGTGCCGTTTGGAAGATAAAAACGAGCAAAGCGGCTAAATTGATTATAGGACAAAGGCAGAACAAGGGCATTTTGGTTATCTCTGTGTAAGCCTTGAGCATGGTTCTGGCATGTGTGAGATTCTCCTGTTTGGAGTGCAGATGCTGTGCACAGTCTCTGGGGCTGACAGACAGGCAAAATCATACAGCGGGTGTTGTCTATTCCCTGGAGGACGTCTTTGTCTTGTTTATTCCAGCGATGCTTCTGCTCCGCTTATTGCCTGTTTTAGGGTTGGTTTGTAAATATAGTATTGCTTTATTCAAATGATGTGTTTTATGGATTTCAAGCAGGTTTTGGTCCAGCTTTGTCAAAGTCTGCACGGTAACACAATTGATAACTATCTCTAGGCCAAATAGGGGGGCATTACCTTTGATTACTGTTTCGCTCACAAGGACCACAACCTCAGATACAATGTACACAAACGTTTATTCATAAACACGTGATAAATGTCGTTTTGGGGCTTCGATGAGAGAAGCTCACGGGCTCGCGTCCCCATTCCTGAAGGAAAAGCAGAAGAAATTTAGTAAAAAGGAGGGAGGGTGGGGCCGGAAACCTCGAACGAGAGGATGAGGTTGGTAGACCGGGGCTTAAATAGGCCGGTGGCTGGAAGAGGCGTACGGGAGGTGTGTCCTGCTCTCGAACCTCAGATAAATATAAATACTTATCTCCATTTGTCAGGGATTTGTTTCACATTATCAACACAGTTTGGCTAGAAATATTTAGTTATGGACTTAAAAGGGGCATTTCTGGCTGAATCAGTCTCACAGACCTCCAAATCCTTTAAGTTTTATGGAAAGTTTTGTATCCATACATTTGAAATCACCCAACCAAATGTATTTGTATAAAGTAATACACTGACCGTTTGACTTTGAATGTATTTTCTCTCATAAAGTTTAAGTCTCATAAAGGGATTACTTTCGCATGGTTAGTGCAATTCAAACTGAACAGTGGATGGGAAGAGTACACTGCGTACTTGTCAATAAATGAAACGTGTTCCAGACTTTTACTATTGTGAGCAGGTTTGATGTAGTGCACATTTGAATAACGGCTCAAGACAAGAGCCAGGTATAATACGCTGGTGCAGCCCAAACACTGTTGACAACTGAGGCCACAGCCGTGAAGAGCACAGACATGAGAGCTCCCTGCTTTTACAGTAAGCACTCAGACAACACAATGGCCTCCCTCTGTTAAGTGTTAAACATTCATGAGCAGCTCATGTCATAAGACTTGGACTCAGCGTGTACTTCTAGACCTGGCCATAACATGATATTTCATTCAGACTCTTCCTCACAAACACCCATTGCTGCGGGATGGACACTTATACACTCCCACGTTCGTTATATTGATCCATGCTTACACCAGCATTAGCACTCGCTTAGAATGAGAAGCATGTCTTCTCCTTCCAGACGGAGTAGCGAGCACATCTGACAATATGCCGACATTCGGAATTGCAGAAATTTTATCGAATCTAATGCTTAATAGGCAGTATATCCACCCTCATTGCGTCTCGTTTATTTCAATGCAGGCAGTCCACAAAATTATTTTAAGCTTTTGTTTGTTAACATAACCAATCCCACACAAAGAACGCATAAGACTACATTTCTTTTTACAAGTCTTTATTCATCTGCTTAGAAAAAAAGATGACAGACCATTAAGTGGAAAGGTTCACACCTATTTTTATGTTTTTTTACATAAGTGTGTTTTCATCAGCGTTTCTGAGGGTGACACAACAAACAGAAAATGGATTTCTGCACAGCATAAAAGAAAGCATCAGTGCTTTTAACAACAAACACAAAGTCAGACAAGAAAAAAGAAGAAGAAAACTCACACCGCAGCTCTTCGCAGAGTAACAGGCCAAAAAATGGACACAAAAGATGTCAAACTAAGAGCCCCATTAAGTCACTCCTCTGATTCTTCATTCTTAACCCTCGGTCTCGCCCAGTGTCTGACTGTGTGACTGTTTAATGCATCTGGAGTTTAAGTGTTTCTCTTATGTCAAGCTGCACCTTTTTCTCTTTATCCTTTGTCTTAAGTTGCACAGTGTGGCGGTCAGGCCATGGTCCCTTATCAAAACTGCTCTGGCTCTTAATCAAATAAAACATTTGAATCTTGTGAACTCATAATGGCACTTGGACATGCTCTGTATTAAAGAGAATTAAAAATGACAAATTGAGGTTCCTGGGTTGTGCAGTCGGTGTATGTCACAAATAAATTCTCAAATGTCTCAAATGTTCTATGGCTGATGCTAAAGCGTACCAGCAACAGCATAGTTTCTGTAATAGAATAATAAAGTTGATATTGTGTTGGAACATATTAATAATTTACCACAATATGATGACCTTGTTGAACTTGACAGAAAAAAAGCGGAACAAAAATGAAGCCCAAAAATATCCCTTAAGCATAAACATACTCAGGTTATAAATGTTTAAACAGGTGCTGTCAAGAGATCATTATTGTCAGTGTTTTGATAGTTTGATTCTATTTGCATATTTTGCAGTAAAAACCTTTTAATGCTTTGACTACATATTTTTTTAGAACTTCAGGTTGATTTGATTTCTTTGCCAATGAGGTGAGACCAATTAAAAAGTTATTAGCGACTTTCAGGGATTTAACCGCTCTCACAAACTTAATTGGTTACTATTATGAGATTTCAAATTTTGGTTCATTTTTTGCAGTTGCACGGGCAATTAGGGAAAGACTAGTTACAGAACTAAGTGATGATTGGTGTGCCAGCTAGACTGATTAATAAAATGGTTCTTCTCAAGGGGTTTCCTGAAGGTTTAATAGGGCAGTAGAAAATCAGTTCTGTCTCACATGTTTATTGGATCTTTGATATGTTTTCAGAAGTAGATCCCTTTTCCTTCTTTTTGCCTCTTACTTGCCTTGTGTGCCTGAAACCAACAGACCAATGTCACTGGCTCTATCCAGCAAAACAGTTGTTTTTTTCTCTCTTTTTTTTCATGTCTGCGAGGATCCATCTATCCATCACCTCCACACTGGGGCTCTCTCTGCCTCTCATTAGTCTCCCCATTGCTGGGGCTTGTGTCTGTCGTCTCTGTCAGAACTGTTATCGCTGCTGTCACTTCCCTTGGCGAGAACAAAGTCGTCCTCTGCTCATGGCACCACAAAAGAACCAAGAGAAAAGAGCCCAAGCCAAAAAGAAAAGACTGCAAAAGGGAGAAATTAAAAGACCTTGAATAAACTAGAGACAAGAGAGGGGAAGAGTACAGCTTTTCATGTCAACCATGATGCATTGTCATCTGCGGATTATAACAGCCATTGATTTCTTCTGTCATCCTTTAATCTATACACCCCAAAGCTTACAGTTGTAAGATGGGAGAGCTATCTCTATACACATCAAATGCCTTTCTTCATATAAATATATTTCCAGCTAAATCAGCTAAGACTAATTAAGTTCTGCATTTTATTAAAGCCAAGAGGAACTGAGGGTTTGAAAGATGCTTAGATTTCCAAGAGCAAATGTAACCATTTTAACAATAAGTAGCACTCAAAGGGTCTATCATGAACTCAGATACAGCAGTAGAGTATAGTAGGACTTCTGTCATTCAGTAGCAATGTCCTATCATCAGTCTTTCTACTAAGCAAACCATTAAGAACCAGCAGAGGCACAGAGGGTACTTTGGAAACAAGGACAAACGGCCACTGGCTAAAGTCGTCATTCTTAAAAAATGACGTCTGGCGGTCGTGGCTCAGTGAGTGTGTCCCTGTGTCATCACGTGTAAGCGTAGTCTATGTCAGGGATGCCCCCCTCTCTGTAACCACGGTTAGTGCCATATGTGACATGGTGATGGCTGGTTTGGCTTAGAACTGTACCATTGAGGGTGCCAACTCCATGGTTGCTCCGGTATGTCCCGTTGGCTTGAGAGGAGGTGGAGGAGGAGGAGGGGAAAATAGTGTGAATGTAGGTAACATCGTCCAACTTAGGCTGCAGGGGCTGATGGGCCATAGCTGTCATCTGAAACCCTGCCGGGGGCGCTCTAATTTCTAGAATAGAATTGTCTTTCTTTGTTCCTGATTCTACGTAATCATCGTAATGTTTACCTCCCCGGCTCCTGTTGTATGAACCCGAGTCCCCAGACATGTATCCTGTTCTCTGTCCATACCAACAGAAAATGCCAAATATTAATAAAAGGCTGACCAGCGCAGTAGCACCCCCTATAATCCCTGCCAGAGGAAGGACTGAGAGCTCTGAGTCTTGGGTGTCTTTTCCTGACCCCTCCCCTCCTGCACTAACAAGAGCCTCTCCAGTCTCTATTTGAGCACAGGCTGGGGCTGAGTCTTTACTGTCTGTGTCATAACCACTGGCCCGAGATGAGCCCTTGCTCACAGACCCGAAGGAGGGCTCCTGTCGCAGAGGCAGTAGGCAGATGAGGTAATGGGAGCGCGGAGTGAGCTGGGTGAGCAGGTACTGCCTCCTCTCTGCTGGAACCAAAGTCTCTGTTATTGAACTACTGCTTCCTAGACGCAGCCAGGACAAGCGGAAAGAGGGCGCTGGCTCTGGGCACAGCCAGCTCACCAGCACACTGTCCGAGGAGAGAGGTTTAACAGTCAGCTCTAGGCCCTCTCCTGATACATGCCCCCCTTCACCTGGGGGCAGAACCATTAAGTCTGGCCTCTTAATTCTCATTGTAAATAGAGATCCTTGTGTGGGAACCAGTGCAGGGGCAGTGGTGGTACTTCTGTGTGGAAATGTGGCAACTGGTTGGCCTCCATCCGGACTACTGCTGTCAATCACCTGGTCATTTGGAGAGGGATTTACACCTGCTCCAGGACTGGGCCCAGTTTGTGGGCCTTCACACTGCTCCATCGGAGAGGTGACGTCTCTGAGTGTCTGGCCCCTCACTGCCTCTGGGCCCTGGCAGGTGAGGCCCCGGACTGTCACTGCTGCTCCTCTGCTGTGCAGCCAGGCGTGGAGCCAGCGCAGGTTACAGCCGCAGTACCAGGGGTTTCCTCTTACTAGGAGCATTTCCAGACTCTCTGTATCCTTCAGAAGACCTCTGGGTAGACTGGTCAAATTGTTCCCTGACAGGTCCAGCTTCTGTAGCCGCTTCATGCCATCGAATGCCCCCCTGGGAATATGTGTCATCCCATTATCCTGTAGGTGTAGCCGCAGTAGGTGAGCGGAGGGCAGGTTGACTGGTGGAGACTGCAGAGCGTTCCTCACCAGAGACAGCTCTGTCAGGTTTGACAGACGTGAAAAAGTGTCATCTGCAATCCGGGTGTTGGCCAACAGGTTCCCATCCATGACCAAGCGTCTAAGTGAAGAGAGACCACGAAAGGCATGAGTAGGTATTGTGTTGATTCTGTTGTCATCCAGACGTAACTCCTCCAAGGAAGAGGGCAATCCTGCAGGGATGCTGGAGAGATGGTTACGAGAAAGAAACAGCAAACGAAGCCGCGGTGTCCCAGAAAAAGCCCGTTCCTGGATGCTAACTGTGGATATAGAGTTATCGTCCAAGTGTAAACGTTCTAGTAACGGTAACTTGGCTAGAGATGATCTCGGTAACGTTCTTATGTTATTATCCTGTAAGTGAAGCTCTCGTAACGAAGGTGGGAGATGTATGGGAAATTCATCCAGTTGATTGGCATACAAGTATATAACTCGTATTGAGCTGCTGCGTTCGAGTGAAGGAGGCAGCCCAGCGTTGGGCAGCCGGTTGCTCTGTAAGTAGAGTATAGCAGCGGTTAACGGCAGGGGTGGAATCAAGCTGAGGCCGCGGTCGTTGCAGTAGACGAAACCTTCATCACAGCGGCACACCGATGGACAAACAATGCCCTCATCTCCCTCGCCCGTCTCCATGGCGATCGCAGCTGCCGCCAGCTCCAACACCTCGGCCAATAAGGTGAGGCACAGGAGCAGCAGGAACAGCCAATCACGGAGCTCTGCCAGGCCCTCGGTCGCCATGTTTGGTCTCTGTATAAAAGACAAGAAATAAGAGTGTAACTGCAGTTATGTTCAGTTTTTCATGATGTGCACTAGTGTTGTTTTGCTTAGGAATTATTTAAGAACACCAATCAACTTTAGTTATAACTATTGACGGTTAACGTAGATTACGGTTTATAGTAATCTTTTACTTTAGTTGCAGTAGTAATTGCACCTACATTTCTTGCATACTTTGATATATAATAGGCAACATTCCATTTTTTGTAACCAAGAAAAAAAGTTGTGGTGTAAGAAGTCTCTCTGGATGACTTTTCCAGTTGTATATGGGTCAGATCGACCAAGCAGAAGACAGTTAGCGAGAGACGGCGCTGAGAAGTGGCGTGTAAGATTACGAGAATCAGTAAAAAGAGAAGACAGAGATCGAGAAAATTGGATGCTGACAGTTGTGTAGAAAATAAGATGGGATGCATTGTTCTCCATGGATTAACAGAAATTGAGTGAGTGACAGAGTGATCTACAGGGAGGAATCACGTTAATTGCCGGCAGTGCGGCGAGTTGTAAAAGTGTGACTGCACTTCATATAACCGTAACTTACTAAAATGTAAACACACATTTAGAATATATTTTCATTCATACATTCTGCATGAGCTTTGGGTTAAAAAAACACAGTGAAATGTTATTTATAAAAAATACCTACAGAGAAATGCACTCTCAGAGCTATTATACACATCTCTCAGAACAAGATCACATCCATTATGTATGCATACTCTGGCATGTTATTGTTTGTAAAATTTCTATAAATTATTCAGGAAAATGGTGCTGAACTCCCCAGAAATGGTTTGTCAAGATGTTTTACTGAGCAGCATTTTCTGCAACATTAATGTTTGGGGATGTCGTTCTATGACTTGTTTCTTGCAAATCCCTGACACCGGCATCAATAACATAAATTTACAATTCAGATAAAGTGATCGCACTGAGCAAACAGTCACAAAGCACTATTTATAGAATCTGAATATCATGCACTGGTGAGACTTGTACTGATTTCATTGTGGCACAGTTTTGTTTGAAGCCTTTCTTTTCAGTAGCCTGAGGGTGGAGAATGTGCCCTGATGTGAAAAGCTTGACATAATTTGACAGCAGATTTGATAAACAAATCCTCTAAAGGCAAGTTTTTTCCTGACTGAAACACACACGACTGTGGCTTTGGATGTGTGCTTGTAAGTGAACTCTGTTCTAGATGCAAAATTGCCCTTTGGCTGCAGTCAAAATCCATGCAAAGCAAAGACGAGATGTAAGAATAGAGGGGACAAAGAGAAGGATTGAGGCGAGAAGTCACATGGAAAACTGGACTGTCCTTTAGGAAAGAGGGAGTGAGTTCATGTTCTGAATGTGTGTATTAGATTTGTCTGGACACAACAAAGCAAGACAATTCCCTTCAAGTTGGGTTCTCTTTTTAAAGGGACAAAATGGTGTGTATAACATCTTTAGTTCTTTACACTATTAAAGCATAAGAAAAGCATAAAAACTATATAATGCATTTAAAATGTGATTTGGATTCTGTGTCCGTACATTGGAAAAGTCAGATCAAAAGTATGTGATACAATATTAGAATGGGATATAAATAGTTGCTAACATATGCTGCAGTGCTATCACACCTTTTCATAGTGTTTCCTTGTTCATCTCTAGATTATTGCCAGTTTATTTTCTTTGCTCTATTTAATGTGTAAATCTTGTTTTCACATTATAATGTTCTTTCCTTTCCAACATAGGTGTTTTTCAACTGTGTAGCTCATACAGTGTCTGTTTGATGACGTCAGTGATGCAGGCTTGAGTCTGAGATTTGATTTAACAACACTGGGTTTACTAACCTGTGCAGATTCTCTCTGTACTTTTCACTCAGCCGCAGCTTGTTGTACTTGTATCAAAGACTTCACTTAGTATGTGGGAGAAAATGCGATTGTTTTTCTCTGTTTTGAATCAGGAGTCCTTAGAGCTTAAGGCTGGGTGAATGATGCGGGTGATGATGGCCTGTACTCCAGGGTGCCACTTGTTGCGACTGTAGCATGGCTCAGAGGGGCGCCCGCCCCGTCATGTGTGGGGCGCTTGTGTGTCCTTTAGCCAAGATCTCTGTCTGCTTCTCTCTCAGGGTAACGGCTTTAAGGCCTGCCAAGTCATCTCATCTTCACTAAAGTCCAGAGGCCCCAAATGGAAACCCTTTCCCCCAGATGCTACAGCTGGGCAGGCAGACAAGGGACGTTTGAGGGTTCAAGGGTTCTTCTTCGAAGTCAAAAGCAATCCTGGATACTCATGCAAGTAGTAGGTCATGCAAATATAGTTCAGAAGTGTGCAACACTTTGCTTTTAATAGCCGACTCTGAGTGTAACGAATGAGCAGAGGCACATCTCTCTGTGAGCTTGATCAGCTACAGTTGGTCCATGCAAATCTCACTGCTAAAAATGTAATATCTTCCTCTTGAAGTTTACATGTCCACAAAAAAAGAGGGGATCATCTTTGCTGAGCTTGTGGAATCCTTCAAAAGACCTTGACAGCGTCCGATGGTGCTCCAGGGGAGTTTAATCTAAAACAACACAAAGGACAACAGTATTAGACATGCAACAAAGGGCACTGCCATTAACAAGTAACATTATACATCTATATACATATCTAAATTCAGATTTTTCATAATGATACTCAGTTATAATCATTGCTATGTTACAAGCAGAAATAACTAGGGGCTGGATTGTGCGTGTGTGTAGCCCTGGCTATTTTGTATGCTTGTATATTGTCCAGTAAAGTTAAATGGATTGTGTTATTGGACCCAGAGAGTTGATTAAATCGAGAAGTATTTTTGATGAGACTGAGCTGTATTCAGGGAACAGACCAGTTGTTTTTGCAGCTTATTTCAATTTTATAACATCTCATAAGATTTTTAGGACTCTGGTGGTGGACTATGCTTTGCCTTTTGGGCCTTGCACATCTGTAGTCTCTGCTGCGATATTGACCAAGGCGTTTCTTGCTACAGTTTTAAGTCAGTTGTTTGTAGACAGGAGATTGTAGAAAATTGTATACAATTGCACACAGGCAAAGATGGTGTTTTAATGTTTGTGCAGTCCTGTGAGGCAACTCCTGTTGTGCTATTGAGCTATACAAAACGATTGATTGTAAAGATGTAGTGCTGAACGTCCTTCTATTTTCTTCTGAGAGTAAATCATGAGCATCTTTGCTTTATTCACTTGATTTAAGCTTTAAGCTAGATGTCCTTGCCGATGCAAAGCTTTCCATATCTCTGCCTGGGCATAAAACATAATACAAAAAATTATGATTCATGAACGCTGGACCTTTAATAAATAAACTTGGCTCAAACTAAAACTGAATGCTTTCCACACAAGTACCATTTAACACACTCAAATATTCCACTGTCTCCAAACAAAGGTGCTGCAAACCTGACGACTCAAAAGCCACGCATTGAAAACCCCCAACTCCACATCCCATGGAAAGCTGCTATAAACACAGCACAGCCGTTTTTGTGTGTGTTTTTTTAACAAAGCTAATTGCATTAATTTTATGACCCTGCAAAAGTAAATAAGGTATATACTTTACTAATAAAAGACTACTGTTTATTTTGGCACAATATGGGACGCTAAAAGCTGCGCACTAAATAATTTTCTGACCTGTTATAAAACGAAGTACCTTATGAAAATACATATGAAGGTCACTACTTCAGCGGCAGAAGACCAAGCTCCCTGTGGACACAAACCTGCCATTAAGCTAACTCCATGCTTTATGTCTGTTGTTTTTTCGCACAAAGCTTTCATTAACCACCCTGCGCTAAGTGCCTGTGTCTTGTGCGCTGCGCCGAACCCCCAAGTGAACGCTGGCTTTAGAAATATAAGGTTTTTCATCAAGCGCACGGCGCACACTGAGGCAGATTCTTCAAGACCATTAACTGCTCGGCTGCTTACACACTTGCCCCGCTCGTTTCATCCCGCAGTAAGTAGACTACATATCCAACTGGGAAATTATCATGGCGTTTGCTTAAACACAAATAGAGACAAATAAAGCTGTCCTCGTTTTCATTTTTAAGGACACACACAGCTATAAAAGCTTTGATCAAAAGGCCCCAACCCAGAGTGTCATCCTGCTAATTCTCAGGATGATAGTGTTTTACAAATATAGGAAATCTACATATTAGGTGACAGGGGCTACATCCATTACTGCGGCATTAATAGAAAAGTTATCTCTCAATATTTTGATACACTGTGCTACTAAAGTTACATTACATAATTTGACTACTTCTACCACTTGTAGCACTCTCTATTTCTGTCTCTATAACTTTTCACTTGCCACAAAAATAACATTTAGCCAATTACTTGACCAATCCAATGATTTGCCTTGAGTGATGAATGCCATCGATGCTTGAGAATGATTCAGTGTTCTCATGTTCCAAGCCCTGCTCAATGTCTCTGATGCCACATATAAGCCGTAAACCAAATCATAATTCAGATAGAGCCCTTTTAAAGAATACCATTCGTCATTCATTAATAGCAGTTGCCACTTTAATAACAATAACTGTCATTGGAAACGGGTCAAGTAATTGGTTGCCTTGCCTACTACCTCCGCTGCACGCTAATCTTTGCCCACTGCAGGCGAAATGTCTGCCGGCTCCGGACAAGCTGTGAATATTGAGCACGTTTCCACAGCTCACTGCCATCGCCCATTAGACATCAATATGTGTAGCTCTGTCTGTGTAATGTGCAAGCTGTCCTTAAAACTTCTTGTGATGGATTTTTGAAGGTAAAGGTAGCTTGCGGGAGCAGGCAGTGGTTAAGAAGGAAAAGAAGAAGGAGCTTGTATCGGAAGAAATCAGGAAGTGGAGTTCAGAAGATGGTTTTACAAAAAGACACTTGATGATGCTGGAAATTATTCAAACACGGTTATCTAAAACTAGAACATTGTACAACTGAACTGTGTAAGCATCTCAATATAGTGTCTCAAAAACATAACTCATTCTGCAGATGCAAGACGTTCTCAAAATTAAACTAGGAAGACATCTTATAACTTGTGACTTTTCTGTTTCCTCTTGCCTGTTTTATAATAAGAGAACAAATAGTTTGTAGAGATGTTAAAACATTGACTTGTGGATGATAATCCTATAACGTTTTATCAATCATTAAATGACAAAAATGAACAATGGGCTGATGGCTAGCCTGGCATCCAGAATGATACCTCTCTGTATATTTTATATACGGGCAGGACACTCTCGTTTGCCGCCACTGCCAAGCTCAAATGGATCGGTGCAATCAGATTAGTTTATTTACGTTCACGTGTTGTACATGAGCAGGATCACTCTTGGGACGCAGAAGTTACCTAAATAATATTTATGGATGGGGCACGAGAGAGCTTAAGCTTTTTTCCAATCGGTGGTAAAACCCAAAACACATTGACAGTAGGTGAGTTTTGTGATTCATAATCCTGTTCGAAGATTAACCCAGAGCCGCTAATAACACCACATCAACGACTGACGCCCGCCCTTCAATGATTGGTTTACACTGCTTCCTGTTTGCTTGTGTATGTTACGCTCTGAAAATGTAGTTGATGCCAAGTCTGACCAGACTCAATCGCTGATACAGCAGCGAGTCTGGATTTTTCCAGGCAACAGATAGGAAGCCTCACTTCCTTCAGTCCAGTTCCTTCAGTTCAGTTTTTAACCACAAAAAACTAAGTGTATCCCCATCGATTATGGGGACTGAATACAGTCTCCATAGCATCTGTACAGTGGGCATGCACATACATCATTTTCATTCCAAACAGAGCCCTCATCGTTCTTTACTGAGTGTCAAAATAACAATAATAATGCAGACTTTCTCTCATCTGGCTTCAGTTGCTGTGCCGTAGGTACGCACTGACATAATTTGCTTTCTGTCTATAATATTGAATGTGTTTCTAAAATGTATATTTTTTAAATGATCTTGACATTTAAATATAGATGCTGCTGTTGACGATGTAGCCACAATAGCTCGTCTGCCAGTGCTTTGTATGCATCATTTTGTTAAGTGGCTGATAATTTGAATAGAAGCACAGTTAAAGCTAACTGTTTCCTGACATGGATCATTAGTTCAAATGAGATTTTCAAATACAAGAGAATGACCTCGGCTTTCCAATCCAATCCAGCTTTATTTCTTATGCACTTTAAAAACAACACAGTTGACCGAAGTGCAAACAAGCAAATAGTGGGATAAAGGCTTCAGTGAAACAAAACAGGAAGGAGTCAGCCGGCAAATACAATAACAGGATTTGCTGAGGTAAAACCTGTCTAAATTATGTTTGTTTCAATTGCCCATTTCCTGCCTCGCTTTGGGCTTAGTGGCTCTTTTTGTTGATCTATTTTGTTCTTCGTCACTTTTACACCACTCAGAGAAGTAGCTGTGATAAAGAGCTCAGCCGGCACAGCGCAGGCAGGTGACCTTTATGATGTTTATGTCAAAAGCGCTGCCAAATGACCCATCGTTGTTCATCTTTTATGCACTGTACTTGTTTTTGTGGGTAACGGCGAGCGCACAGAACATCCCGCTCCTCGAGGGGACACAAATCACTCTTGCTCTTGTGAGCCAGTCAATGACAACTGTGTATAGCCCACGGGCGCAGCTCCATTATGTGACTTTCAGCGTGGCTTCTGTACAGACCAAATGCTCTGGCTGTTTTGTTTTCCTCTACTTCTACACTAATGATATTGTATTAGCATTTTCTGTTCCCCTGATGGGAAGGCCAACAGAGCTGATAGTATGACTGAATAACTGCAAAAAATGTGAACAAATGTAGACAAAGAGATACTAAGCCCGGGGATAATGCAGCTTAGTGTGACTTAAACCTTTTAGGTGCGAAATTCCTCAAGCTATAACTTTTAACCCATCTGTTGTTGGGAGCCGTCGTGCAGATGTGCCAGTAATGTAGGTGCAGGAAGTGATTTACATTACGGCATGTACAGATGGAGGTAGCATATGCACTCAAATATGGCCAACATTTGTTAGCGGTCACCTTGTGCAATAACTGTTGAGTCTGGGCTGGCAGGTGTGCACTCCAGACACAAAAGACAGATTTGAAAACGTGGCTAATCAAGGAAGAGTCTCGACTTTTCTCTTCAGAAGGACCCGTTCCAGCCATTTACCGTTACTTTGATTTCCCCTCTGAATGGTTCCTACTTTGCAAAACCAAAACTTTTAAACATCGAAAGGGGCTGCTGTGTAAAAATCGACAAAATGCAATCTCCTACCAGTGCTTCCTGAGGATTGAGAAAATGAAAGTCAAAGAAAAGTGACAGGTGTGGTACTTAGGCCATCAGTGCACAGCGGGGGGACTAGAATGGGAGCGAGGTGGTGAAGAGCATGGGAGTAACGGTTCCATCCGCCGCTGCACGGGGACCGAAGTGGGAGTGTTTTGTAATCATGTGGCTGCCGAAACCCTAGTGTTAGCGAGGTTGATGAGTGTGCGTCCCTGCTGACACATGCGCTCCCTCTATCCACGCTGCTGAATATTAATATGGAGCTGAGAATTCCTCCGAGCCTCATTGTTAGACGGCCCTATTGTTCTGCTCTGGCCCCTGCCTTGCCGCGCGCGTGTGTGTGTTTAGTTTTAATGCCCCGCTTGATGTCCACATTGTGTGCTTATGCATATTACGGCCCGCGTCTTCATGGCCTCGTGTGCGTCGATCGCGCCTGAGCGGTTGTTAAATCGGCAGAGGGGGAGATGGGCGGCGCGTGCTTGTTGCCCGCTGCGGCCCATCCTGATGACTGGCCTGAGAACACTTGGAGTCGCCATCAGGGGCCCAAACACTGGCAATTATTTCACCTAGAGGCACTATCAGGAAAATGAACACTCTCATTAAAATTGTGCACTGTTGTGTGTATGGGCGCGCACACGTAGACAGCCAGTTGGAAGGCAGCACAATATATGGCAACAGCAAGTGCTTGTCTCCCAATCGAACTCTAATATGTTGCTTACATTTGACTGTGCCCGTCTGGCCATGCGTGCTGCTTTACACATCGTTTACTCTTATGTGTATTCGTGTGTGTGTGTGTGTGTGGTGCGAGTGTACGCGTCTGTATGGATTTATGTGACTGCTTAACAACTCTGCACACGTAACCCCCCCCCCCAATCTCTGCCTCCGTGTTTCTCATTTACTGAGCGAGCAGCGGAGAGCAGAAGCGAGGGGAATGGAGAAAACAAGTGATATGGCGGCAAGAGATGCGGCGAGGCAGTGCTGGTGCGGTGGTTGAATGGGGTTTGAGGTTTGCGCAGGAAAAATGGGGTAAAGCCAGAGGCGGTAAAAGAGGTGGATGGGGCAGAAAATGGATGTTGCTGGTGTAATGTGATCTGGAGCAAGGAACTACTGTCAGGTTTAAGGGTTCTATGTCCGTCAAGCTTGGATGCAAAAAAAAGACTGTGTTTGTTTTAAAAAATATACACCGGTTTATGTAGAGTTTGTCCCTTTCTGTATCGCCAATGAATAGATTTCACCTTGACCTAAACTTTTACGAATCGTCAAAAACATCGATTTAAGAGCAATGGACTGGTTATGAGGTAATTGTATGGATCTTCAATTCCTTGGTAGGGCTCTCCTCTCAGTATAGAATTTTTTTTAATTTTGTAGAATCAGACTGTTGATAAATAAACGCAATAAAAAATTGTCATAAAATTGTCATACGCTTTACATCTCCTTCATTCAAGGGACTAGAGTTAAAGGACACAGCAGACATTCATATTTAACGGCCCCTTGACTCCAACACATTGAAGGCCATGACTTTGGGTCGATCCATTGGAGGGTGTCGGCTCTGACCGAACCACTGCCGAGAGGGAGAGAAGGGGTTGGGAATAGAACACAGAGGGCGAGCGAGAGGACTTGGGAGAGCAGCTACATAGAAGAGTGGTCCGTATGTGACTGGCTTTCTAACACAACGACACACAGCTCCCATTTAGCTGCAAAGGGAGAGGCTGTGTGACATGAGAGGGGTGACAGAGCAGGGATAATCAGGCCTAGATGTGAAAGGAAGGCTTAAGTCTCTGTTGTTTTCAAATCTAGGATCAGCGTGACACTTTGTTTACTCTCCATCAATTAGCCACAATGGACCAAGCACTTAAATTATGAAGCAGCCACAGTTTAATTATTATTTAATACATGTTTTGCATAAACATCTTTCACGCTGTGCTGTCCTGTAAACTGATCCTTTCCAAAAAAAAATTAAAACGACAAAAAAACATTGGGTAAATACAATGGTTTATTTGGTTGGTATCAAATAATGAACTTAAGAAATGTCCAGCTTCAGCACCAACTGAGAAGCTGTGTTTATTAAGGGCTTTGCCACATCATTAAGATTGTCCACATCTGGGACATCTTAAAGCAAATCTGGCAATACAGACAAATAGTGAGGTCTTTTAAAGTAAGCTGAAGTACAAACAAACAAGATAATGCGGGATTTTTTACGAAGATTCATCTGAGGTTTTGCATTTTATGTTTCCTTTTAAGAGGTAACTATTTACTAAAGCCACCTGCTGCTTCTGAAATGTCACACTTCACTGTGAGTGGTTCGGGTTAGAGTTCTGCATCTCACTCACTCAGGACATGGGAGAGACAGACTAAATATTGAAGTGTTTTTGAGCATAAAGCTGCATAAAAAAAAACACTGAATCACGCAATGCCAATATCACCAAAGTAGCACATTGTCACAGAGATTGGATCATGATTCACTTGTCATCATGTTGCCCAACCCTAAAACTACATTCATTATTTTGAGCGATGTGTTTCTAAAGGCAGACTATAGTGTAGACTTTGACGCTGACGAGAGGGGCGCTCTGTGAGATCTTCCAGTTCTAGACCTGGCGTATTTAGTGGGCTGTACGTGGGCTGGACAGACACCCATGGCCAATAACGATGTGTAAAACCAACCAGAGTCTTTCCGCGGCCGGGGTGGGGCGAGGGGGAGGAAGAACGTGTGCTTTTGTTTGGATGGCGTTTCAGCCGAGTGCAGACCCGCGCCACTATGGGAGCGTCGGTATATTCACTCGGGACACTGGACATGGACAGTGTTTAACTCACAGTGGGATGAATAAAGTTTTTAGTTTGACTGGATGGAGCTCATAAAAGCCTATAATGCTAAAGGAAGAACATGATATGCTGTAAAAGGAGAGTGGCGCTTCTTTAAATAAACCACACCTCACAGTCGACCCTTTTTTTTAATAAGCAACAGCTGCGCACATGCAAGATGACGTCTCATTATGAGCAACGCAGTCCTTGTGCCAGGCGGAAACTCGAACCCTTAAAGTCAACCAAGCTTCTACCTCCAAGTTGCGTTGTACAATACAAAGTTGAAGTTGGAATTCAATTTCAAATGGACAAAACGCATCACTCACACAATATCCCACATCGTCTCGACACTTCCTGAAACTCAACCTCGCACCATTTTCCCTCTGTGTGACCTGTGAACCTGTTGTGTCTGTTCTTGCATACATAGCACCACCTTTCCGTCTCGTGTTCTTGTTGCTGGTTATAATGAGAGCGACGGCATTATGCATTGTGACAACGCTATACTTCCCACTTCTACTCTCACTGGCAGTTCACTCCATGGTGCCGTTTCTGTCTGTCTCTGCCCCCACCTCCCCACACCCCATCGCAACAGCAGCCGAGGTCAATTATCTCTGAATATCCTTATAGACCCGACAACGTCAAGCTGCCGGGGAGGTGTTAAGTGGCGCATTATTTATAAAGCTTTCAAGCTTGTTTCTTTGCTGACATCCATTCTCATCTCGCACGTTTTCATCGCATTCCTCATTTAGATATACATTTCTCACTTTGCGCGTAGATTTGTTCAGTGTGGAGTGCTTGTCCATCTTCTTTTCTTCCTATTTAGTACGAGGGGGGGCACAAAACTCTAGCTGTGAAAAGATGACAGCAAACCACTGAAAAAGCAAGACACGCAAATGGGAGCTGTTCAAGGGATGGGTGCTGAAACCTATTGTCTCAACACAGGGCGAGATGAACCAGTGGAGATATAGGAAAGAAAGCGAGAGGATGGGGGTGTAGATGGAGGCAGACATGCTCAATGAAAGTGAGCAGAAAGAGCTTTTTGCCCTGGAGGAACTTGAATGAACCGCAGAGAGGGCGTAAACGAGACTTTGAAAGAGCACGCCGGGGGAGAGGAGGAAGAACAGAACGACAACAGCTGAAAAAGGTGGAAAGAGGTGGAACAGCCAGAGTTGGAGGTGTTTTGCATATATATGACGGCAGTAATGAAAGTGCTTGCAGCTTCATTTTGAACGCAGAGGCTAATAATTAAAATGGTCAGGCGTCACACTGTGGGCTGTAGACAATTGGATGCATAAGCAGTAAATAAACTGTATTATCTCTCCAGGGGCTCTGTAGAGGAACAGCGGCCTCGAAGGCAATATTCAAATAACGTCCAGCTAACTCGCCCGCCATTCACCTTAAATTAGTCCCTTAACGCAAACGGCCCACTTAATGATGAGCGTTGATGTTTTCAGACTAAAGTTGCTGCTAACCAATGTACCTCTACTTTCAATTAAAGACGGTTTCATAGCACACACTTGCTTGGACACAAAATGATTCGTCCCCCCCAGCATGTATTTCTTGGCAGAGTGAAAACAAGTCCACTGCAGCAGCAATTAAGACTCTTGGAATGGACACTGAGATTCCAGTGAAAAGTCCTCCCAGATGAAAAGCTTTTAGGTGGGTATGCAGCTCCTAAAGTAAGGGTGGGGATAGGCTTCCCTGCACGTTTTATCGCCCCTGCGAGCTGAGAGCGGAGTCCACCCACATTGTGCTGCAACAATTTCTCAGCCAAGGCATCTGTTATATCAAATTAATAAAAACATATTCTCAAGCTATAGTTAGAACAAGCTGGATCCTGTAATTGCAGCCGTGTTATGTGGGAAAAAAATGCTGCTATAGAGACAACTAATAACTTGAACATCTGCTTTCAATAACGTTCTGTGTCTCTCTGTACACATTTGCACAGCCTGCATCAATACAGTGTCATGCAGTGATCTTGTTGAAATTTTAATGAGATTGCAGAGCTGTACATGTTGACATTCAAGTATTCAGAAGAGATTGTGGCATTTGAATAAAGAAGTCCAAATGTCTGTCTATTGTGACTGTGAGACCCAAATGACTGATATGCTGCAAACTTTTGCATTATGGATCACATTATTCGCATTAGCGATCTCTTTGGTCAATGCAAAAACATTTAATTTCATTGTGAATGCTGGCAAATGAATGACCAATTGTACAATACGATCCCATTCAAATCCCAGGCTAATTTCTGTGGTACAAATGGAAGTAAATTTTTCTAAATGCAACTAATAATATGATTTTCCTCAGAGGCTGGCAAATGGGCTCAGTAATCATTACAGAATCTATAGATCATAGTATTAGTTTATTGTACGTAATAATACTTAAAGTAAAAGTATAAACTTGTAAAAGCTATGACAGTATATTCACTTTAACGGTTACATCGAACAGGAGTTTTTATTCTTTCAAAAGTATCGTCTGTGCCTAACTAAGAAATGGCACTTTACTTTTGGCAGTGGAGGTGGGCAGGTTTAAAGGCCTCCCAGAGCAGGAATGTGGAAAAAGACTAGTTGTGTTGTTGTTTTGTCCACTCTATTCTGACCTACGACAAATCCTGTTTGAACAAGTGCATAATCCTAACCCGGAGGTGTGTTGGATGTGTGAATACAAGTCTATGAGGTAGTTTTATGAAAAGCATGTTTTTGCTTTAGCTCACGGGGCAGTTCCAGTTCACTGAAGAACGGTTTCATACACCAGGCTATCAGGAAGCTGAACTCCCTCCCTTCCCTGCCCTCCCTCTGCTTCCACCCCTTGCTCCACAACCAAGGGAGAGAGAATGAACTATTTCGATTCATTATGAAATGAATTGACAAATAAAATCTTTGAATCTTTTGAATCTGTTTCTAAAGCATGGGACCAAATGTGTTGTATCCCATTTGATACGTCTATTCATGAATTACTGAAGACTGAAGCCATCTAAATATTGTTTTTGTAAATACGTCTTGCTGTAAGTCTATGCGGGCTGAAATATACACAAGCACACATCAGTAACATTTCTACTGCTCCGATTGCTACATGTATCCTCCAATCGTGTCGCGTTGATGACCAAATAGAAAACCCAACAGCAGAACAGTTTTACTCTGAAACACAAACACGCATCAGGCCCCGAGGTCACAGTATTTGTCACTATAGTATAAACTTGCATTTATGACTTCAGATCAGACTCCCTACAGCTTTGGAGATGTGTTTTTGAGCCTCCATGTATTTGCTCCTAACGGCATGAGAAACAAGTCATTAAATCCAATAGGATGTAAAATGCCCCACAGAACTACGAGCTAAGACCTAAACTGAAGGTTTCTATCTCATTGACAAGCTTTACCGCCTGCCACTCCCTCACACTATCTCTCCAGTGCTGTAATTCCACTTTTCTTTTCATTATCTTGAGAAGAAGCAAAAATCCACAGGAGGTAAACCTGTGAAAGCTAAAAGAGAATAACTTGAAAATGCGTGGGAGCATGTTGTAAGAGAATAAAGTGAATGAAGCAAAAGTTTGTATGGGGCGGCTTTCAGTCAGAACTCACTGCGTCCTTTGTTCATCATTGTAAAGAGGTTATGAGAACAATCCAGAAAAGGCAAATTATCAAAGCAAAGCGATGTGCTAAGACAAGTGCAATGCATGCATACCTGAGTGATCAGGAGAGATTCACATCAGGTCAAAGCCCTCTCCTGCCCACAGCTCTTCACAATTCAGCATTCTTTCGTCACGCCTGCAGAGATGGGGGACTGGATGTGACTTCGTAATTAGCTGATATACATGCGTGTTTCATTCTTTGATCATCTGCGCCAGTGCGACGCTGTTTTCTTTTCATCTTTTGTTGCCTTGGTATTTGGCAGTAACTTGGCATTTGTGTCTATGAGCCACTTGTGCTAACAGAGAGGAGATGGGAAGATTTTGAGAAAAAGCTAATGTATTGAGTGTTGCTTGCTCTCTCAATCAATGAACACTTCCAGCAGCTCAAAATACATACAATGAACGGGCATTATGGGTAACTGAGACAAAATGAATAAAGATTTATCATGTATCGGGGTGAGGAAATATTAGGCAGCAAGTATCTTCAAATTTGAGATACAAAGCAATTGGCAAGTAAGAATTTTTACATCTATATTGTAATGGTCCGATAACTAAGCATAACTAATATCTCCAAATCCACAACTTTTATGGAGGTGTTCCCAGTCAGCTGTCAAATCAAAAGTGGCCCAAGATGATGAAAGTGTGACATGTGACGCACATTGGGAAAGATTAGTAAAAGAATGAGAAGTGCATAGCCCCAAACTGAAGCAAATTTTCTAAAGCTTGAATTTTATATTTCACGTGTCACAGAAATAATTCCTGCTCTAGGCGATGTAGTCTTGCACAGATGTGGCGAGAAGAAGACAAATGTGTGGTTGTAAAAAAAACAATCTGGAGCCTGGTGTGTCTCGTGTTGGGGAGAAGATGATAAACTGCTCCGTATTCCTCATATAATCAGCCTGCACTGCCCAAAGGGGCTTGATTTATTCATTAATACTTTCAAACCTCTCCCTCTCCATTAGCTACACAGCCCTTTGATCCACAGCGGATCAAAACAGAATCACTGTGTCAAAGAGACCCTTGATGCGATCATGTCCATGCTATGTTCTTCTTTTAACATTTACTCTATTCTACCTTTATTTAGCGTTTCTTTGTTAACAGAGCGCAGTTTCTCAGATGCCTTTGTTGGTTCCATGTGGTCATTGCAATTACCAGATGTGTATTATTAGGCCTTGATGACAGCAATAATTCTTGTCTGGAACAAAATGTAAAAGTAAAACACTAGAATTAACTATAATAATGAAACATAGTGTTGTTGACTGAAAAATAGATCTTTGCTTTTATTTTTGCTGTTCGAATAGAAGTATTATTTTATACCAGAATAGCCTGCCACAATTCCATCTTTTCTAAGGAATTACTGATTAACTCTAACTCTCCCTTTTCATCTAAGCACACAAAGGTATCTGGCTCTGAATCTCGCCTGCTGCCCGACCTGTAGTTCATTTCTGCTTTACTCCTACTCCCCGTGACCTGCTGCACTGTGCTTCTGTGGCCGCAAATGGACTGCCTCACAGTCCAGACACAAAGCCATAACACAACACAACACAACACACTCTAATGCAGTGCCAACACAAGAGTGTGAGCGAGCCGAGCATTGAAAAGCCTTGTGAGCTGTTAAAACCTTCCTCAGTGTACTGCTCGTCTGTAAAAATAATCCTATCTGCCATTTACTGTGTAATATATTTATTTCAATTTTGAGCAGAGCATGTTCATTGAGTGATCCTGACAAAAGGACGGACTTTCCCATAGCCTACAGCTGGTTGCATAAGGTCTGAGCAACAAAGACTAAAATCAGACACCAATTTTGTCCGAGTCGTCCATCTGTTTGTCTGATTCTTGAGCAGATGTTGGCATTTTGTACAAACTCTAACCAAAACAAAATACTTTTGTGTCTTACATTTTAATTAGTTTGATTTTACATTTACAGCAGCTTGTTTGGTCATAGACTTTTATTTTTATACAAACACAAGAAAATGGTTTGTCTTTGCTGTTGACAGTGTTCAGAAGGATGTTTTTAATTATTTTTCATATGAAAAGTAAAATCAAGTAAATAGTTTCTGTGGGTTAAAATACACTGACTACACCAACAACTGCAAACCGTTTCCATTTCACTCATAGTTGAGCTGTTTTTGTACAAGTCAAAAGTGCAATATTAGAGTTTTACTTCTGTTAATAAAAGTATTTTGAACTGATGTTTTAACACATTTATTGTTGTAATAAATTTGCTCTGACCAGAAACATCACGATTAGGGCTGGGCAAAAAATAGATTTGATTAAAGGCAGAGGCAATCAATGTAAGAAACTGAAAAGTCACGATTTTTAAACATCCAATTTATTAATGCAAAAAAGAAATAATCAGAAAATATGAATCAATTTTACTGAATTTTTAGAGTTGGTGAGTCAAATTGATTCAAATTTTCTGAAAATTGATTTTTTTTGTATGAATAATTTGTATGATAGAAATCTAAAATCTAATCAGTTATTTTGTTGTAAATGGGTGGAAAAATAAGAATAAGGAGGGTCGCCCAGCTCTAATCACAATTATAAAGTCTGAAAACTATTTCAGTCTTTTCTACATAACAATTCCATCTATCTATCCATGTTCTTCCACTTGTCCATTTCCGGGTCGTGGGGGCAGCTGTTGGAGCTGTCCAAATCACATTGCACCAGCCCCTTATGGTCTGACCCGTCACCTAGGACCCGTTTGCCATGGGAGACCCTACCAGGGGCACGAAGCCCCCGACAACAGAGCTCCCAGGATCATTCAGGTGCTCAAACCCCTCCACCACTTTAAGGTGGCAGTTCCAGGAGGGGATGACAATTCCTCAGTTCTTTATTGAAAAAATGCTTTACTTTAACTCTTAAAGTACTTTTAAACTTTTCCTTAAGTATAATTTTCCTGTAAGGAATCAAACAAAATAGGTAAATGCCACTGTTCTCTTCCTCAAGTCTGCGACAGGTACAACATTCGGGGGAGATAATGTTTGTGTCACCCTTGAAGCTCCAGCCACAATACACATGAAGAATATAATTAATGAAATAAATTTGTCAACCAACCACAGACTTTTTTATACCCAGAATGTTTTGTGACACTATATTGGATGACACAATGCGCTGTAATCCTTCGTAAATCATGGGTGCACTCTCGCTCCGAGTCTGCTCACTGTTATGAAATCATTGTATTTGGGCTGTGCTAAGCTCTAAATCTGGGAGAGTGCACACGCTCGCCTTTACGGGGCGGGGTGCTGAGAACATTAGTGTGCAGGTGTATTGGATTCTGAGTCACATTTACTACAGAAGAGGGGGGTCTCTTCTCCTTTATGCTCATCCCATGTAGATCGTATTCGCTAAATCTGTTTTCTGATGAATGATGTTAACATGAAGTTGACAAGACCATTTCCTTCCTTGCAGATCAATACAGAACAATTTCATCCAGTTCAATGCATCTGATTGACCAGGAGACTATATATTCATTGTTGAAACGTTTTCAGCATCAAAGCTTTCAGCTCGGGATCAAGAGATGATTTAAAAGTACAATTATCAATAACATTGTATTAATGGGTTTTGTAATTAAAACAGTAAAAGTACAATCCATCAAGGAACAACACTAAAACTATTTTTAAGAATCATTTATTACATTTTACTGTAACACCCACGGTGTTTGAATCAATATTTTGGGTGTTGCAACATACACTATACTGTAAATTAAGAATGGTCCAGCCTCCTTCTTCCTGAAGCCAAAAACAAAATGGGGCAGGCCCGGAAGTTCCTTGCTCTAATGCAGTTCCCAATAAAACATTTTGCCCCTCTCTAAGTCATTATTGAACACAGGCTTGCCATTCTTACCTCCATGGTTTGTCTTAAATTCACTCCTATTTTTTTTCCTCTCGCTCTTTATTTTTATTTATTTTTTTAAACGGAGTTGGCTCCACAAACACAGACAAATTGCTAGCATGCGCAAGCTTCAGTTAGCCCATGCTGAACGTGATGGGACATTCTTAATTGTCTATGGTTGTAACCGGTAAAGACTGGGTATAGCCCCTGGCCCAGATCAGTTCTTGTGCCGTCATAAGCTTTGTTTCCTGTAGGATACTTGGATCACATGGCCACTTTTTTTGGTTGGTTTCCACTTCACTATGACTGGTTAAAAGTCGCATGTCACTCGCCCAATTGGAGAAACAGTTGGTGCAAAATAGACTGCTTGTTTGTTTTATCATAGGGCTGCTCAATCGTAATCGTTCCAAATAGGGAGATCGTCACAGAATCTGATCGTGATTCAATTGAATATCGTCATGTGCTCCATATCAGAATATAATAGAATGGTACGAATAGTCCTTCAACCCACTGTATGTTTAGTCATCAGTATAATGCAAAAAGCCTTGACAGCTGAGATCTGCATTTCAATAGACGAGAACTTGCTCTTGACTGATGTATTGACTGGTGATGCATGCGATGTTGTGGGAGTCAGTGTGAAGTTGCCCTGGAACATCAGACACAGTGTTTAGACATCTAATAGTCATCCTCAGCTCAACACCTGCTGTTCTGCCACGGGCCATGATCTCAGCGCCTTGTCTACCGCTCACCGGGACAAGCGAGCACATACGGTAAAACACCTACGAAATGTACAGACCTCAACAGAAAACATGATGGTGAGGCTTTTAATCTTCCCGCACGTACGTTTAACAGCAGCCTTGTGCAATATAGAGAGACCATCCATCAAGTTTTGCCAAAATTCACTTCCTTACACCACAATGTTTACAAAAAAAAAAAATCGCTTCACTTTTGTCAAATGGGTTTGTCAAGTAGAGCATTTCAGCCTCTTCTCACTCATTGTGAAAGTAACCACTTCTGGCCTGCTATTGTTTCACTTGACTTTCGCTCCCAATCAGATCTTCAGTTCAAGGTGATGATCAGGAAAATATTGCCCTTCCTTTAGACTTGCATGTTATTAATCATCAACAGAAACGCAAACAATGTCATAAAAAAACACAGGATGCAACACACATAAAAACCTGCCCGCTTCCTTCAGCCAAGGTTCGCTGCAGCAAAAGCAAATTGTCTGTGTCTTAGTGATTAGTGATTTGCATATTGATTTGGCATGTTTGGACCAGTTGCCCCTTCCATCCATACCCTGCTTATGTGCACAGTGCCTGCGACTCTGGATTACTCTTTGTCATGTAGCCCCCAAAACGCGTGGCAGTAACAGCTGAACTGTACGGACTGTAGAGGAGTCAGATTTACATAAATTGCAAAGAAGGACTACAGTAGTTTTAATGTACTGTGGCAAGTATGTCATTGGCTTATGCCGTCGCCTCCATGCCAACCGGGCTTTACATAAATGTTCATGCTAGAGGTATAGGGGAAGAATCACACCAAAACACAGTCGACAACAGTCTTAAATTCTTAGAGACACTGTATAGGCACATTATAGTTTGTATATATTAAATGTATGGAGTTGCAAAAAAAAGAAAAGAAAGACAATTAAAATCATTACATGCAATTAAGAGCATGTGTGGGCCTAAGCTTTTAATGAACTCCATTGAGATGTTTTCAGTCTATTGCTGTAGCGTTTTAATGTAAGACTTCTATGAGAGATGGAATTTTGTTTCATATGAAATGATTGCAGTCTTGTAATCTGATAATTGCCTCCATTCATATTCGATTTCGATTAACCTTGCAAATAACCATGTTTTGAGACAAGATTGGTGTGCGCTGCTATAGCTGTGCGGGTTCATGTACAGGGCACCCACCTGGTGTCCTGTTGAGTGTTAACAGCCAAGCCACGCTGAGCCTAAAAGCAACAGCTAATGTATCGCTCAAACCTGTGCTCCTTAAACAGTGCTGCGCTGGTGAGGGTTATCACAGTGACAGCGTTAAGAGCTCCACATGGCAGGGCCCTTTGTTATGATCAATGACAGCTGGAAGAGATTTCAGGAAATGAAAATACATCGACTCCGCCGCCTCAGAGATGACATCGCTGTCTATGGGACTCAAACGACCCCTCTTTTTTGTGATAATACAGGTATTGTGTTCTTGTGAAGCCCTTTCTAGTGTGGCCTTTTTAAAGGGTGAGTTACATAAGCGGCTCGTCTCTCTTGTCAGATGGTTGAATGAGAGAAGATCAAAAGCCAAAAGTGTAGTTATTCCCCCCCTCTATTTTGCCCATGTGAACACTTGGCCTGGTTTGGGACACTAATCTAGTGTGCCGCCCCCACATCCCTATACCCACATTTAGTTTTGTTCAGTCTTGTCCTATGCCATTGCTTTGCTTGCACATTACACGTTTCATTTGTTCATGTGGTTATTTTCTTTAATCCGTCTGTGTGGCTTTGACCCTTAGAACCTCAATCTAATCTCGTGTTTCAATATGTCCTTGTATGACTGCTGCTAATCCATGTAGCACACATTACACACATTACACACTGTATACATGTTGTCAGGAATATGTGTTGAACCGCCTTGAATAATGAAACGTTTTCTGTCTGTCTAAGTGCTGTTTAGTGTCTTGTGCAAATCCATCTTTTAAGGCTGCAAATAATGCCATGCACTTGGGGCATGCCCAGCGGGATACAGCAGTGGCCCTATGAAGGCTCAGTAATAGAACATAAGAAAAACACACAGCTCACGCGAGGGAGGGAGCATGGAAAGAGCGATGGGAGAGATGAGAGGAAAACATGCAAGTGGGAATTTATCTCTTCACAAAGTATAATCTTTCACTTTAATATCCCAACTCTCTGAAGCCCCGCTGCTTTAAATATTGCACTTTTCTCTATATTCTCAAGCGTAAAACCGGCTGCAGCAGGTACAGCACAAATGGGTAAAGCAGTAGCCTACAATAAAGAGTAAAGAAAACATTTAGGTTGTCCTTAAGCCATGTAAGTTTAACATTGCCTACCTATCTTTAGAACTACTCCGTCGCTTCTTCGCTTCATTTCATCGCATCTTTTCCAACACGCGCTCTCCGTGTTTTCTCCGGTGATCGTTTACGGCTCCGTGGAGTCACTCCTCGGTCACTGCCCGGTCAGTGCTGTCTAAAGCCCACAGAAGAACACGAACATGCGCTGACTGCTGTCGGAGCTCCGACCAAACCGCTCTCCTTAGAGAAACTGCACTGACTGAGCCGGAGAGAATGAAGCGCCTCCGCTCGAGTCTCGCCTTTCCCCTGCGTCTCTCGCTCCTGCTGTCAGTCACTTCTCCGCACAACTTCTCCACTACAGTTCCTCCCGAACGGCGTCTTTGGGCTTCACATTAGCTCAGCACACACCCTGCGTCCGCGTCAAGCGATGCAAGTGTGTCTTGTCGCTCGGGCGCATCTCTCCAGTGTTCGGGGTGCCCTGCTCGTTCACATAAACCCACTGCGTTTAGAATCGCGTTGACAGGTATTGCTTTCAGCGCTCCACCCTCTGTTTCCGACTAAAGGCACCGTATTGTCTGAGTCTCTTTGGGTTTTCACAGAGGATGTGCTCTTCTGTGCTCCGTTACAGGGGTTCAGCGGGTCACCACGGTCCAGCAATTACCGACAACTGCACGGCGTTTAGACTGACAGGTGCTCACACTCGCTGTCAGAGACGCACTAAGCCCAGACTCCAGAGCCGGTCTGGGGCCGCCTATGCTCCTGATAGGCCCAAACGAAATACATTTACATCCTTTGGGTAACGGGGTGAGAGGTTTTTAACACTTGGAAACGAGACTTGACTCTTTAAGCCTATAGCACTTGGTTTGAGTTGCAAGTAAAACATGGACTAATGTCTCACAAATGCTGTCCCGGGCATCACATGGTCTCCACAGGGAAACTGTCAAAGAGCCAAGTCAGCCTAATGATTAAAGCACCATGTTTCCTCACACTTAGTGACCAATGGTTTGCCCCAGAGGCACATTCATTTGGGCTGTTCTCACAGAGTCAGTATGCACAATATGAAACAATCAAACCTAGAAACCACATATAAATCACATATGCCCCGATCAAGTGAACCGCACACAGAGCTGGAAGGTACGGGCTCTGGAGAGCTCCCATGTGGGCTGGTGTCCCAAGGGCTTTGGGCAGCTGCACCAGCAGCACCCTATGGCACTCAATACCGCTCACTACACAACACACTCACTGCAGGCAGCAGCGACTAAATAAACGCAGAAGCAAACAAACTTCAGATGTCTGCTGTCAAAATTGTGTATTTTGTTTCCCAGAGGACTATCGTGCACCACATCTGTCAATGTTACCCACAAGGAAAACACGGCCAAACACATCGATGAGAATTAGTTATTGACCTGTTTATTAAAGTTATTTTCTCCACAGGAATAATATATTATTGTCTAATACAGTGTGTTTGTAACTATTATATGCAGCAGACCATTAAAGGTCTGATTGTTGCTTTTTTTTATTACAAACAATGAAAGAGGAAGCCACTAAATGAAAATGTTAGTTGTTTTTCTGAACTAATTCCTAGCTTTCCAAATATATTTCTAGCATCACAGCTCTTTACAGGGAAGAGTTAATAGCCACATTTCACCCTCCACAATGTTCTTAAGGCGGACAAAACTCAATTTATTCCACTAGGGGAAAAAAGCCTTTGAGTGTTAAAATATGTGTAATTACTCTTAATAGTAACTTAGCTATAAGTCCATGTCTGTCCTTTCTGCTTCATTTGAATATCCCTTAGAGGCAAGAACAAATACACAGCTCACATTTGAATGGCCATCCTGGCTGACTGAGGATTTGCATGATGTCAGTGTCTCTCGTCTTGGAGCTGTTGTTTTCTGCTGTTGTTACTGTAGCTCTGCACACTTCCTGTTCATTACCATCCATTTGACAAACAAGCACCAGTGTCTGGGTCCTGCTCAGACCTGTTCAGTAGAGAGAGCAGACAGTAGAGCAAGAGCATCCCTCTCTATGCAAATATTAAATGAAAATTCTATGACAATTAATTATGAACAAAATATATTACAATATTTTATCGCCATGTTATCACCTGTTGAATAACGATAAATGTCCTTTCTGTCATTTGGCGTCAACCATGTGGCATTTATCACTGCCCCATTGATTAAGTAATATTTGAATTGTAGATCATTTATTTTAATTTGAGCCCAAGTGTTTCTGAATAATGTTTTTGTTTCGTATATTGATTTCAGAGACAATGTCAGGCATCCACACCCCTGCATCTACCATCCCTTTGATTGGCATCCTCGAGTGGACCAAACTAAATGATGGCCTGAGATTAAAAGACTTTCGTGGTTTAAGCATGAGCTGGGCGGAGGTGGAAGAGAGAAGGGTTGGGAGGGGGGAGAGAGAGGGAATAGACAAACAAGTTGCACTGGGGCCTGGGGAAAGGAGCCTGCCAAGTGCATGGAAAAATATAAAAAATAAGACGGATGGGTGCTGTGCTGAAGAACTTCGCGGAGAGGACGTAACTGGCAGTTTCAAAAAAATCATCATTATAGTGCACTTACACTCACTCAAGACGCGGCATTCGCAAACAGGTGACCAGCAAAGTGCACTCCACTCCTCGCCAACCTCGCATTGCCCTTGCTTCTCATACGATCAACCATTAAGCCTCTATTTAAAGCGTTTTATTTCGTCAAACTCACCTCAGAAGATCTGCTTCATCTCGGTATTTTATGATCCCAGCAAATTAAGTCCTATACGCGCCGGTCCCTGCTCAACTCTGCACTGAGCGCTTCTCCCATGTCCCCCCCCCCGCCCCCCTCGCCGACACCTCACACTCCTCCCCTCTCGCCTGTGTATCACTTATCGCCCGCCTGCCTTCCACGGCTCTGATAATGAGCGTGTCTCTTCCACAGATGCTATGGCTGCTTTATTTAGCTCTACTCACACTATTAACTCTTCCAATTAGGTGTTTAATAGCGGTAAGGGAAGTATTAACTGTCGTTGGGCTATACTCTGAGAGGTTGGAAAGTCGTGTTTGCCCTTTCAACGCGTAGCCTATCTGATGTTTACTGCTAATCCACTGACTGTTTGGCTTGGTCCACCCTTGACCGGCTGGAGGCTACATGTGGATTTTAACAGATGGCAAAACACTTTCCCCGGAGGATCACGCGTGGCCTCTTTCTCTCCCCTCTCTTTCTCCCCCCCTTCTCTCTCTCTCTCTTCCTCTCACTAATTAACAAGGTTTCAGTAACGAACCTTTGGGCTTTGGCGTCTCCATGGTAACAGTGAAGCGCAACTGTCTCGTGATTGTGTTGACGCCGTCTGCGTACAGTGCATCTCCGCGGTTTCGGTGGTACGTGACTTTGCATCCACTTGAATATTGTTCTTTTCGTTCCCTCTCTGTGCGCTCTCGGCATCGGTGGTTGAGTCTTAAAACAAAATCAAGCCCACTATTGTGCCGTAATGATAGGATGCGTTCATGTGATGTCTGAAAATCAGTCTAAACAACTTTGAAAATGAGATTGGGAGACGCTATGTATTATAGAATCGGCTTTTAATATGCAAATGCTTTATTGTGGTTCTTTGCAATGACTGGCTTTGTCTGCCTGAGACTAAATCAGGCAAAAGTTGTATTGTCTGTTGAAATTACACTTCCTGACTAAACATATAGTTGCCCGCTTTAATAATTATTTGGGCTGCCTTTAGCTTTGATTACAGCACACATTCACTGTGGCATTCTTTCAATAAGCTTCTGCAATGTCAATAAATCCAGTTTTGCATTATTTTTTCATAAAGGTCTGGTATTGATGGGGGAGTGTGACGACTGTGCAAAGCCTTCTCCAGCACTCTCCAAAGATTGTGAATGGCTTTAAGATCTGGGACTCTGTGGCGGCCAATCCATGAAAACTATATCTCGCGCTCCCTGAACCGCTCTTTTTTTTTGTGAATGAATCCTTGCATTGTCTTCTTGGAATACGCCCGCGCCACGAGGGGCAGAAGAAATCGGCTGATGGAATTACCTGGTCATTCAGGATGTTCAGATCGTCAGCTGATCTCATTCTTTGGGCAATGTGATGCTGAGCCTAGACTTGACCAACTGCAGCAACGCCAGATCATAACCGTTAGTAAAATCCACGTGGCAACTTTCTTTTTTGGTCAAGCAGTGTGTTTTTCACAATACTTAGGGATGTCATTGTCATTAAGCCACAAGAATGACTGTGTGTGAACATTTCTACCTGCCTCACCCTCAAAGGTGCATTTTTTTATGTGAAAAATTTCGACAGGACCAGTTCAGTTCACTTGAAACCGGTTCATTTAGGGAGGAGAAGCCCCCGCAAGTTTTTTTGTTTCAAGTTTCTTTAGGGTGAAGTGGTCTGGGTTGTTATGTGAGTGGCCAAGGACATTTATAACCACCATAGCCTGATACTGTGCTTTAGTCCTGCATCATAACACCTTTGTATATGCAAAATGTGTCCATTAGGCGGGACAGAGCGCTCATCAACATCATCAACTAATTTATAAAATAGACTAATATAGCTGGCCCATCTCTGATTGACCTCGAGGCTCAATCCATACAGAAGTGAAAGTAAAAATCAGCTGTGCCATGTGCGTGTATGTTAACTTTCACTTTTAGACAATCAGGCCAAGGAAGCAGCAAGATCTTGGAATTTTGCATTTGCGAGTCTCCCTGGATCATTAAGTATGTTTTAACCATGGGAATATATAGAAATATATCATTTTATTGAACGTTTCCACATCAAAATGAGATGGAAAATAAAGGCGCCATGCAAACCATCCATACAGGTGCTGCGTCACGAAAAAGGTAAATTACAATTCAATCAATTCAGTTCAACTTTATTACGGACTCAAGGTCCAAAGAGACAGAGTGACATCACAAACAAACAAACAAACAAACAAACAAACAAACAAACAAACAAACAAACAAACAAACAAACAAACAAACAAACAAACAAACAAACAAACAAACACAAATATATATATATTTTTTTCATAAAGGGTTCCATAATACACCTTTAAAGTAATAATGACCTCTGTACTGCAATGTTAATTTCACATGAAGCAATCTTACTTCTCAAAAACAAGATTAAAAGCCAATGTACGTAATTAATAAATGATAAAAAGATGAACCTAGATTTGAACTGGCTGCTCCTGTTCTCTTGAAAGTATTATGCAAGGTTAGATTGTATCCTTGGAATTGCTAATGCATCTACATGTAGTTCTCTTTTGAAAGGAGAAAAGCCTGCCATGCTTTTTACTTTTCATGGTTAAAAATACATATAAGTGAGAAACAAAAGTAAATGTCTAGCGAGTAGACTGGTCCTCGAGCCTGTAGGATCCTGTAGGATAATTCATTGTTGAATTAGAACAACAATTAAGGAAATAATTGTTAGAATTTGCAAATCATGTGCTCAGTACAAAATAAATCGTGTTGTATTTACTTTCTTCGACTCCAAAGAAATTGTCCTTGGCTGCTAATAAAATTTTGTTTACATAAAAACAGTCGGATTCCTTAACGTTTTGCTCATGAGGTTTCAGCATGCAAACTACGAGACCTGACATTGAACTTTCAAAGTGAAATCTAAGAAAAAAATGCACCACTCATTCATTTTGAGAATTAAGTCGCAGCACGTAACGTAGCGTTGATTAGCTTTATCAGAAAATATGCAGGTCATTTCTGAGAGGGAAGGCTTGCCAAGAACCTCCATATGTCGCCTGTGCACATTAGAAGTCCAGAGTGTTTGTACCTGTCCTAAATCCCAGCACCTAATCCTTGAAGTGCGGGCCGTCAGAGCGTATGCTGCACCACGCCACTGCTTTCATCTTTCTCCAATTCTGCACCCTTTGCATGTCTTTGTAGTGCGGTCTCGTCGGATCTTACAAATGAGCATAGCAATACTCTCTTTTTAGACAGCTCCAGCTTTAAGGCATCATTTTGTTGCTCTACAACAAATGAAAGAATGAAAAGAAATGTATTTTCATTTTGCAATGCCGCCTGCAAAGTCAACAGTTTTATAGCCAGTTGTGGAAAATTACAAAAATCATCATCCCCAAGAGTGCAAAAATGACAAACACAGGACTGGATACAGGTTTGTAGCCCTGAGTTACGAAGTGTGAATAAGAAGCCATTTCAAAAAGCCATTTCATTAACATTTCGCCGGATGTCTTCTGTAGTCCTTGTAGTTGTCCAAACACAGATTGTGTCATCTCACAGCGTGGCATTTCCAGAAGCTGCGATGCTTTGTGACTGCACACGTACAGCACAATCTAAAAGTACCACTTACAGATGAATTTTGGTGCAAGTCACAGAAAACAGAAGATTGGGCTTCTGTATAAAGTATTGCACTAAACACCCCGTTTTACTGGAAGAAATATATCATGCCACAGACGCTACTGTTGGAGTCCAGAAGGCAGCCATAAAACATATTTCAAATAATGTTGCATTCGGATTCGAGGCAGAAAGCAATTTAATTTTAGATATTGGGTTTATTTTGAGAGCTCAGGGCCAGAAGATTGATGAGAAAAGTTTGGTATGTGAGTGATTCTCTAAAATGTGTTGTTTTTTTAGGTTAGTTAAGTGTTAGGGATTTTAAATATATCCAGAAGGTGTTTCTGTAGCACAGCCTAAATTATATATGGGTAGAAGGATAGGATGCCTGGACGAAGGAGGAAATCAATGGATGTGGCGAAACATGAAATGAAGTTGTTTGAGGCAAGATGCAGTTATTTGAATGAGACAAAGTTAGATGGTGCCAGAACAACAAGAAGATGCAATTTTAGGAATTCTGCAGTGCATGTTGAATCCTTGCACCCCTGAAGATCCATCCTGTCTATTCCCACGAAAATACCGTAAGGTCAAATTCAGCTTGATGTAGCTCAGACGACTACAAAACCTTTTTCCCTCCTCCATCTCGCACCAATTTATGTCGAGCTACTAACCCACAGTTTTCGGGCAGAGTCTCTGAGCTGCATCCTCTCAACTGCGGGCACATTTGTCCTCCATAAAACAGGAAACTTTTCACCACACAAAGATTTCTCTGCTACAGCCTTGGGCGAGTCATAATGAGACTCAATATGTGATATTACTGCATTGATGCCTGCGGCTAATTAGTACAAAATGGATATAGGGGCACCTAATCAAGAGATCTGATTTGTCTGAACTTTTTACACGAGGATGAACTGTGAGATCTATCAACTCTTAAACACACTCAGCTCCTGACAAAGTGTCACACCTTTTAATTGTACAACCTGATGTTTTGTCTCACTTTGTAAGACACCGCACATGAATGTTTCCAAATTAGAGCGTGAACAAATCCTCTTTGGGCCATGTTAGCGAGGCAGCTGTTCGCACAAACTGACAGGTCTCAAAACAAAGACTGATACAATTGATTTGGAAGTTGTAGGGAGATAGAAACCAAAATAAGACAGATTTGATTTTGAGGTAAGCGTGATGGGAGAAAAATGTGACATGCATTAATGATGAAAATGCAGTACCGTTATAGCTGGTATTAATTGAATTGATTTCCTTTTTGACGCTCATTTGAGTCTTCAAATGATGTGTTAACCTTTAAACCTCCACTGCCAGAGAGTTTGGCTTCTGTATCAAAAGGGAAGCCAAACTAAACAAACTCACAACTGGCCAAACCAAGAGTAAACAAAGCCTATTGGATGACTTGTTTTCACAGCCTTATAGGTTTATACTATTGGAAGCTGTGTTGTCTTCCTGTACAGTTTGTCATATATGAATAGCTATGCAAACCAAATGGGATTTATGAGCCCGAAACATATATAAAACCAGACATAAATGGCTTCATCAGGTTTGAAATTTTCTCAAAGAGCAGCAGATGCACCCCTTCTAGCACTGCTGACTACACACTTCTGGGTGAGAAAAAAAAAAAAAAAAACTTGGATGTTGCATATGGCATAACCAGCCAGCCTTGACTCGTGCCAGCAATTTAGACTGTCTAAACATTCAGTAACTTTTACTTAAGCAGAGTTGAAGATCGTTTGAGATGCCCTAGTCGGCTGTAGCGTTTATGTTTCTAAAAGAGCTCATTATGCTGCTATAAAGCTATATGGTCTTGTTAGCTTGGGTAGGAAAAGTCAGTTGCTGTTTGTCTTGTGTGAGAGATAATTTGGTGTTTTAACTAGTTCTGGACTCGAGCCTCTGCATGAGTTAGTCCATTAGTGCAGCGGGCAGCAGGGCCTCCAGTTCACCACCGCCTCTGACGCTGACTGGTGGCCCGCAGCGTCTCATTGTATCCATCTAAGAAAGGACCGGTTACACCTTAGACGGCGGGTGAATAAAAATTAAGCGTGCCGTAGTAAAGCACAGTTCACCCCCAGGACCACGACCCGCTGAAATGCTGACGCTAAAAAACATTCCACCGAAGGACACGCTCTTATATGGCTCCCTTTCAAACCACAAAAATATTTTAGCGTGTGTGTATTGCAGTAAAACGGGTCACGGCACCAATATACATGAATGAAAAGTGCTTCAAACGCTGCTATTTGGGAACACAAAGCCTTAAGCAAAGTAATTTTCGACAAAGTTGAAGGGTGAATGCAAGTTATAAAAGAAATCCCAAGGTAAAACATATGAGTGTAAATGTATTGTAATAATCAAATCCTTATAATAGCTCACACAATACAATGTTGTCGACAATGTACATTATTTTTGGTAATCTTTTCAAATGCTTTTTTGTGTTGTGTTTTTCAGCCAACAACTCTCTTCTTGGAGGCGGAGGAGGTAAGCGCCGCAACCTGTTTTCTTTTTATTTGTTTGTCGCAGATAACCTTCATAAATAAGGGTTTGCGGAATGACGATCCAAAATTGTGTTTAAAAGGAATTCAAGGAAAGTGACTGGCCTCTCTGGCGGGCGGTGTAGTTCCCCGTGTCAGAGTCGTGCTTTGTTTTGTTTTGTCTCTCGTAGCAGGCTGCTCTTTGTTGTGGCAGGTGTTTCGAGGTGCATTTGAATACGGCTCGAGTCTGCCTGTGTTGCGTGTGCGAGCAGGTGCAAAGTCGATTGTTTCTAATTTATGGCTTTGAAGTCCCGCGCACATAAACAGTCATTTTTTAGTGTATTGTTGACTCAGTGCTTTACGGCGTGCGGGCGATGTCGGACGTTCACGGCGAAATCGATACTCGTAATAAATCTGTACCACTAATGCACCGGTCGAATTCACTGAAAAACACGCGCACTCTCAACCTGGCAACGTGTGTGTGTGTGTGTGTGTGTGTGTGTGTGTGTGTGTGTGTGAGGGAGTGTGCGAATTTGGGCGCATTTGACTGTGGTTGTTTTTCTTCATTTAGATAAACAGCTTCAGCCTTTCAGACCTCCCCGCTTTGCGCAGCCATTTTTAACCCTATACAAAGTGCATGCAAGTGCCCTATAACTGTCACCATGGTAACGTATTGTGGCACACCTGTAAACTCTCTGATAAAGATGCCACATGTTCCACTACCAAAATCAAGATGGCAATTATTTATGCTATACAGAATCCTTCCTATAAGTAGAATCGCGCTAAATTTGCTTTCAGACCTCCACAAAAACGTTTTTTCTGAAATGCATGGGATTCTTCGATTTGTTTTGCAGTTCGCATTTCAGTCATCAATCAAGTGACGACGCTCCTGGACGTGTTTGAAAAGCGCAATTTTAAACGTAAATTGCAAATCTAATAGCAGTCGCAATTGCTCGTGAGAAACATTGCTATTAGATTCTTTTCTAAAATCATGCAGACTTACGAGCCACCCTGGTCTTGCATCGACCACTGTGTTGTTTACTTTGGCATCACTCCAAACAACTAAGAGAGCCACTTTAATGCTTCATACTTTTCACTCTCTGATAAAAAGACAGATGTTTTTCGAAAAGCCTGTGAGCAGCGGAGACGCCAAAGAAATCATAAAGCGGCCTAATATTTCTTCAGTTGCCACAGTCATTTTGCCACTGCATCCATAATTCACACAATTTCTCCTCCATCTGCGTCTCTCTTTAGTGTTTTTTCTGTAGTAATATTGCTGGTCTCTTTGTTATTGTATTTATTCTGTTCCCTCTGACTGCGTTTCCAGTGCTGTCCTTTGGGGGTTTGCTCAGTCAGATCGAGCTACAGTAGGTGTTAATTAGAGACCGGGGCAAGGATAGAAACAGAGAAGTGAATGGAACAAACAACACAGTTGGGAGAAAGATGAAAAGCTATGGAGGAAGAAATAAATAAGTTTATTATTGCATAGGGCTACTTGCAGTGGACTGTAAAATATCACAATTACAAAATGAAATAAAGCTAATGGCATTCATAAATGTTTGCACAGCTACATGCATATCTCCAATTAAGAAGTCTTAACACCTTTACAGCCTCAGAAGCCGATTCATTTATTTGCTAAAATGCACGGTGCCATAGTGATTAGCGTTCTTGTCTCACAGCGAGAAGGTCTCAGGTTCGATCCTCGGGCCAGGTGGGGACTTTCTTTGTGGAATGTGCATGCTCTCCCTGTACCTGCGTAGGTTTTCTCCGAATACTCCGACTTCCACTTCCTCTAAAAGCATGTACAGTAAGACAGGATAAATGAGAGTGTGTTTGAGAGTGCGAGCAACAGATGGAAATTAGCCCTTAGCTACTGAACATCAATTCGATTAGCTCAAGTTCATTTATCCCAGGTGTCAAATCCAGTGTGGCGTGTTTATATGCGTGAGTCTCATGTGCTCATCAACATTCACTGTCCCGACCTAATAAACAAAGCAAAGAAATAGTATTAAGCAATATTCGTTTGCTTACTTTAAGTCAGGGGTGTCCAAACTTTTTTCATTGAGGGCTGCATATTGAAGTGTAAACGGTGTGGAGGGCTACAGATCAGTGGTCAATACAGTGAAAACTTCAACTGAGTGCTTTCAGTTTTAATCCTTCTCCCACACCTTAATTTTGGCTGGGAACTTTAAAACCAGCTTATTACCAAAACAAAAAGTAGAATTATGAAATTTGTAATAAGTACAATTTCTTTCAATGTGTGCCAATTCAACAAGAAGCCTGAGGGCCTACAAAAAATTGGTCCGAGGGCCACATTTTGGCCCCCCGGGCCGCACTTTGGGCACCCCTGCTTTAAGTAGTTCAGTAGTCTCGTTCTTTGACAGTGCACTTTCACTCAACGTGGCTTATAGCGCATGCTTTTGGCGGTCAAGGAAACTGGAGCACCCGGAGGAAACCTGTTCAATCACAGGAAGAACATTTTGTGCCATTCTGTGGGATTTTTGGTTTATGAAATAATTCTCAAAGTTCCCCATTTGTTTTCAAATAATTTTTTGGTAACACTTTATTTTACAGTACCCTTGATACATTGTACCTAACTAAATTTAGTGCAGTGTAATGTGCTCTGTAACAATGTGTTATAACTTGTACCTATGGGTTAGATACACATTGGAATAATATGTATTTGTAGTTTGTAGGTACATGTAATAAGACACAACTCTAACCCTAACCTTAAGCCTTAACCCTAAGGGTCTCGTGTCCTATTACATTATGTAGCTACAATACTGTGTATCTAGCCCATAGGTTCAAGTTATTACAGATTGTTGCAAAGCACATTGCATTGTACTAGATTTAGTTAGGTACAACGTATCAAGGTAGTGTAAAAAAAAGTGATACCTTTTTTTCAACTAATTGTTCTCCATGTGTACAAATAGTAAAATTCAATAAAAATCCAAGTTGCATAAACATGAACTGTTTTAAACGAATTATATAAAATAATCAAAGAATGGATTTGTTTTTTTGCTGAGACATTGTCTCTCCATTTAGAGAAACAACATTTAAAAAGAAACTAATTCTGCTGCTCCAAATTGTTTCATCTAACGCAATCCAACAAAAGGCCTTTACAGAGCTCTCCTCGCAGATCTCAAGGGTACCTGGGTAAATGTCATTGTGTGTAGAAGCACACCTGTCCTGCACACATTGTTTTCACACTTGAATGTGGATGAGAGCAGCACATCGACAGCCCGCTCAAGGACAGGAAATTAACCTTTGTTTTGGTCCACTCTCTACAGATCCTCTCTCATTCAGCCTTATCTGCCATTTCACTGCCATTAATTGAATTCCCAAATAAAATGAGAAGCACACAGCCATTAGAGGCTCAGCCAGGCAGATGCAATGAGCTTTAGTCACAAGAGTTTTGAATGCATTTACATTTCGAGAGCTCTTTGAAGTCCATGTTGCGCTGCTTCTTCTGGGGCACCATATGTCAGCGTGTACCTTTGGGAGCGGTGCAGCACTGATGGGTCCTGTGCGTGTGGCCTGCACTGAAATGCCATCAGACCTGTGTAAAAAACATAAGGAGTCCACTGGGAAGAGGAGCTGAACCTATTTACCACAGCATGAGACGCTGTAAATAATCCTCGAGGCACTGCCAGGGCTAGTTTTGAGCCCGCTATAAAGAAACCCTATGTAATTAGACCAAAGCTGAAGGCAGGTGCATTAACTCCATTGGCATTTATGAGGCAGGTGTTTAGAGTAGTCTGAATTACAGTTTTATTCCTTTAGGTAAATACTGCTTTTAACATTTGAATGACAGTCTCTGCATTAATGAAAGCACTAGTGTTGATCCCATTCAAGCTCAAAATGGGTGCGCTTTTCATATCCAGTTTTGCTGTTTAATGGCGTGTAAAGTAGATTAGGAAAAAACGAATCTCCCATGATATGTGATAATATAATCTGACAAGCAGTGGTTACAATGAGAACCTCTTAATGCCCACTTCTCCAGTTTGGCTTCACCCAAATCTAAAAACGTATCAAAGTGTCAAAATAGCAACAAAAATGAGCCAAGAACGAGGATGAAAACGCAACAAAAACGGCACAAAAGAGCAAATGAAAGTGACAAAAATGCTACAAAAAAGTGGCAAAAAAAAATGAAATGAAAAAGTGACAAAAAAGTGACGAATATGCAGCAAAAAGGCCCCAAAAGAGCAACAAAAAAGAAATGTCAAAAAAGGTTGCAACAACGCGAGGAAAAAGATCAGTTCAGATGAGTTTTGTAGGTCTTAGCTTTCAAATGTGGTGTTACTCTGGCGGTATAACTTTTTAGATTTGGGAAAAGCTGAACTGGAGAAAATGCACTTAAGGTTAAGAGGTGAAAGTATATATTCAAAAGTGCAGATAAAGCTTCCGTGCAAGTATTATTAAAGTTGTCTGCACTTGACTCCCTTTTCGTCCCGAGCTGCTCTGTTTATGAATCAATAGTTCTCAACAAAAACACTACTTACTTTGTTTCTGATCGCCTCTGCTGAAGGTAGTTTAAGTGGCTAATTGTCAGACAGAAGTTGTTTTGCAAAATGTGACTGTTGTGTTTTTGATACTTGGGGAAAGAGGAGCGCCTGGAAGAAACCTACTCTGTGTAGAGGGAGAACATGCAGACATATTCCTGAGCACTCGTCCCCAATGCACCACTGGGTAGAAAAGGTTTTTACGTCCATCAACTCAACACATGGAATTCTAACACTGCATCGATTGGAGCCTGCAGTTCCTAAAAGATTCTTCCTAATTGTAGAATAGAAAGACTTTGTGCCTCAGTATGTAGCTTTCAGTTTTAAAATCCTCACCGCCTCGGCTGCATGTGTTCCGTGTCATTTGGCATGCTCCTTTTTTTTAGTAAGTACAGCACATTTTCACATTGATTAATAGGATTTTCCCTGGACTTGTTGCATGTAAAATGGCACATCGAAATACAAATGAATCAGAGATTTTGAGCAGTCGCAAATCCAGTGCAGATTTCCTTCAGCAGTTCCTCCCACCTCCTCCTTTTTGAATAATTTACTCGCAGGATTATATTAGCTTTGAATTTGAATTTGCCGTGGCTAAATCTGTGAACACATTGTTGCATTAGATTGGAGCCTCAGATGCTGCCCTTACCTTTTTAAGATTATTCTTGAGCATTTGAAAGGAAGCCGCGTTACATGGTGGGATTAGCTCAACCGCGTGTCTAACAGGCAATTTGCCCCCAATTAACCTTTGCTCCCCTAACTATTACGTACATTACTCATCGGAGCTCTAACACCGCCAAACCCAGGATATTGGCGTTTAGCAAGAGGATTTTACTAAATTAATTTTGAACAGGCAACACAGTCTCTAAAAGCTGTGTAAATATTTCATGAGGACACTTGCAAAGACGCTGGACTAGACTGGGCAAGTTTGCATTAGGCCGCATTTTTGTTCACAAGGAGCTTAATTATCTGTAAAATAATGGCAATTTCACCTGACATTTTCATGCTTTGTGTGTCCTTTGTATACCTCCACTCCTGAGAAGGAAAAAAAAAAACACTTTTGTTTTTACAGCTTATGAAATATTGCTCTGGACAGACGGCGCACACGTATTGCAGGGGACTTGCATTCAAAGCTTCTCAATTGTTGTGATGTGAAGCACCTTTGTATTCTCAAGCCAGTGATCCGGCTGATACAAACCGACAGGGAAAGACAGGCAGCTGGTGTCTGGTGTACGTCTACAGGGACGAGAGCACAGGATGTGAGAAACCCGCATTACACACTGAATATGTGAGCTTTGGAAGTAGCATTTCTACCAAAGATGAAAAGAAAAAAAACACTTTTAATCACAGAAAGGGTGGGAGAAATGGGATGCTTGCAGTATTTATGCACAAGAATTTAAAACTACAGTGAATCCTCATCGGATGGGGTTTGATGGCGATCTCGTTGCCCTTTGTGGTTCTGCAGGAAAATGAAGTGAGTGGAGAGTCTTGTCTGCTCCTGTTTCTGAACAAATGAACAAAGGAGCATGTATTGTGAATGAAGGCAGTGGGTGAGAGCGTAAGATTGGTTTTGGGACGCACAGATGAGACAAGCAGCAGAGAGCACTTAGAGCACGCTCCATATTCAGACGGTGATGCCGGCGCCTCAGCTGCATGCATAAATTCAACTGTTTTACTGCTGTTTGCGTGTTGGCAGTGTGCGAGTTCACTGTAGCAGCATTTAACAGGTTGCGGGCTCGACTCGGTGAAGTTCGTGTGTGAGAAAAGTGCATGTATCCTGCGTGTGTCGCGGCGCGGGCATCCTCCACCGCCAAACCCATCCTAAATGTTGCCTTGGAAACAAGCTGACTGAAGTAAATGAGTGTCCTGGCTCTGCTGAGGGATTGTGGGAAAGCAATATGCCAGCGTTCCGCCCCATTAGTTTGACGGACAGCCTGTTTGGCCTATAAGAGGTCAGCTGGCAAGGGCGGCCATATTAGTATTCTATAGACGGGACTTTGGGATTAGTTTTACTCTAATGTCAATCTACCTGTGTGCGGGCGCGGGTGTCTTGTAGGAGGTAATAGCTGTCCCGCCGTGTAACATTGAAGGCAGGTGTGCGTCCGTGTGTGCAGGTCTTTATTTGTTTGTGTGCCCTGTTGGGGGTTGTGGGCTCCTCGCCAGGTAAGCATATCACCAATTATCACTTCCCCGTCCCAATCTAGTCCTCCCCCACTCTCCCGCCTCGCCCCCCGTCAGCACACAAACACCTCTCCTGGTCCCATGCCCACTCCGCCGCCTGCACGCGGTCCACGCACGCCAAAGCCCTCATATCTGCCCACCCCCACCCCCCTTCCCCGTGTCCATTCATCCACCGCAGTCTTTTTTATTCAAGCCTATCTCGCAAACCTTGCTTAACATTCATCTCTCGCCCTTTTGTTTTTAGCCACACACACTCCCTCTTTTTCACACTTGATCCCTTTCCAAACCCATTTCTCTTTGTCCTGCCGAGCTTTTCACAGCTCTCTCTCTCTCTGTCAGTCAGCTTCCACATCTATTTGCTGCCATTTTTCATACTTTCTCCTAAATTTTGAGATAATGGAAATTGTTCATGCGTGTACATAATGGTTTAAATCATGTAAATGAACTGTGGCACCTCTTGCAGAAAATCTTCCAGCACTGAGTCATAGGACGAACTGTAACAATGTTGGTGACATCAGGTCAAGCCAATTAGGGCTGATTGTGAAGCAGTGCAGGCATTTCCTTCTCCATTTGCCAGTTGAGCAGCGTTTCACACTAAACGATGTCCTGTCTAAATTAAGCTACCACTTATTGCCGTCAGAATTTATAAATACTGCGTGGTGGAACAGAACAGCAAGTCATAACTATTTCTTAAATGCCACAGAAGCCACAAGCCACTATTCATTTTCATTGTGCGGCATGTTAACATAAGGTTCTGTTTAAAAAGAAACATTAGTCACAAAGAGGGACGAGAAATGCAGGGGCAACCGCCTAACAGGGGGTGTGCAGCAGAATCAGGCCGTTTTTGTGGAATGAAGCTCGAAAGTCGCCGACCAAGAGTCATTTTAACCACTCATCCGCTGACATGACCACAGCTCGCAGATGATCACAATGCAATCAATAGCACAGGCCGTCTCCACTCTGGAGTCATGGTTCACTGTATGAAGCATCTCACAGTGTGAACCAGTCAAAGCTTTGGGTTAGGGTCATGCAGATAGTGTTACTTAGATTTCAGACATTGCCGACATAGAAAGCATAGCCTGGAGATGCATTTTCTTTTAGAGCAATAGTTGTTCTGACTCACAAGGCTCAAGTTTTCATGAACTTAAAAATACCGGTATATAAATGCAGATTTTCTTGCCGCCCATGTTATGATTTCGATTTTATCACGGTTATACAGTGGGTTGCATTAGTTACATAAACATAGATATATTTAATTTAAATTAGTCTGTTAAGAGACTATTGGGGAGCAGACAGCATCATGAAGTCCAAGAACACACCAGACAGGTCCAGGATCAAGATATTGAGAAGTATTAAGCTGGGTCAGGTTATGAAAAGATTTCCAAATTTTGAGCATCTCTCAAAGTACAGTTAAATACAGCATCCAGGAATGGAAAGAGTATGACATCACTGCAAACCTTCCAAGACCCGGCCGTCCTCCTAAACTTATTTATCGAACAAGGACAGCACTGACCAGAGCTGTTACCAAGAAGCCTATGATGACCCTGGATGAACTGCAGAGAGCTACAGTTCAGGTGGGGGAAACTGTACACAGAACAACTATTAGTCGTACACTGCAAAAATATGGCAGAGTGGCAGAGTGGCATTTTTAAAAGAAAACCATAAGAAGTCCCGTTTTCCCCCTTTGTGGCCTCGATGTGGCTTCTGGCTTCTGTGGCTACAGAAAATGGGACTTATTATGGGTTTCTTTCAAAAAGTTCTTGTTTTAGCCACTCTGCCATGAGGCCATATTTTTGCAGTGTACGTCTAATAATTGTTCTGTGTACAGTTTCCCCCACCTGAACTGTAGCTCTCTGCAGTTCATCCAGGGTCATCATAGGCTTCTTGGTAACAGCTCTGGTCAGTGCTGTCCTTGTTCGGTCAGTAAGTTGAGGAGGACGGCCGGGCCTTGGTAGGTTTGCAGTGATGTCATACTCTTTCCATTCCTGGATGCTGTATTTAACTGTACTTGAGAGATGTTAAAAATTTGGAAATAAAAATTTAAAAAATTTAAATGTAATATTTTTATGTTTATTGTCCATAGCGTGGCAAAATGTCAAAAAGTTGAAGGGGGGCCGATGTTATGAAACCCACTGTATCTGCTGTTACTCATGCAGAGCGTAACACAGACTCACCTGATACCGAGTATTTGGCGTGTGCTTGTGTAATCAAAGTGCTGCATTAAACAGAAAAGCTGAATCATGATACAGTATCATAGGCCTAGATTACGATTTGATTTTCTATCATATCGCCCACCCGTACATTTTACAGCATGGAATAAAAATCCTTGAAGTCGTCTCAAAATCCTAATGCAGCTCAAAATGGGAACATGGATTTCCCCATAACCAGCCTATTGGACATAACGCGTGAGACGTAGCACAGTAATACAAGTCCGGCTTGCTTCAAACACCTCTTTGATTAGCACCCTGCCCCTCTCATGTCTCCCCTTCATGTTCCTGTCCCATTGAAGTGTCTGCAACATGTGGCTTTCCCGCTGGGCTATTACTGCAGCTCCCACTAAGGCTCGAGTCGGAGGGGACGCGACGCAGACCGGCTTTCAGAGCGGGGCACAGCGAGGCGGCTCTCTGCGGTGCAAGAAACTGCAGGAAATTAAGCTGAGGTATTACTCAAGCCATCAACCTGGGACCAGAGCAGGAACAGAAGAGTCTGACTTTGAACTGATGGCTGATTCTAACCACAGAATCACTAACAAACACATCCTCTTAATGCTTTTATTATTAATATTATTGGAAAAGTTGCTGGTTCAAACCCCACGTCAGTATGTGTTATTGGTTGCTTATTGTGAATCACATAGCCTCCTTAACCAACAAAACACAGCTATTCCTCAGCCGCTAGAAATTAGCATGATAAAGGTTAGCTTGTTGAGCTCAACTCGGATATTTCTTTTCCATAAGCGCATTTGTCGTGTGAATACATTTCTGCCTGTATTTTTAGCATTTATGGAGGTATATTTATGTATGAGTGCAGCCCAGCGCTCATAAGGTCAAAAGGCAATGTGTTCGCTCAAGGCAATGCAGTCCACCCATAAAGACTGGAGCTTAAAGGCCACACTGCACTGCTTCATACACACTATAACTGTATGCATTACTGTATCTGTCAAACTAAACGCATAAAACAAAAGCCGTATTGTTGACTTCCACTGGAGTTCAATTCCTTTCCCCTTTTTTTCTTTTTGCTGTGCTCCTTATCTCCCCCACAGACGTTTTTACATCTGCTGTGCTCCTTTATTCCCTCGCTCTCAACTTCTCCTTTTTCATCTCGCAGCCTTATCACACTTGTTCCTATTTCAGAGTTGGTCCGCCACGGAGTTGGTGTGTGTGCGCTACCTCAAGGCCCGTTCACACAAACACCACAGAGCGTCCAGTGTGTATGTGTGTGCGCTTCCTTTCTTTGACAAGCACACACTACACCACAAAACTCCATCTGTGCGCCCAAGGATCTCGTCAGAAATGTTCAGAAGTCTCCTTTCACAGCCCTTTGCTCTTTGCTCACAGTGTGGTCCGCGCCTATGTGCCACATGCGATATGACAACTTGAAACAAAAGATATTAGAAGGCATTTTTAACCCCTGGCCGGGAGCATGCAGCCACCGGGCAGGACTCTGTTGCCGTCGGGTCTCAGCGGCTTTCAGCGCCCTGGCACATAAAGCATTCAATCAAGATGTCCGTCACAATCTTTCGAAGGCAACAAAGGACAGAAATGTTCAGAAGTTGAAGTCACTGGTGTCAAAAATATTGCATTTGTGGTTTATAGTATATGGTGGGTGTCAGTGTTAATTTTGCCAACATATTTTAATTTAGTTTTAGTCTTAGTCTTTTGACGAAAATGTAATTCGATTTTAGTCTAGTTTTAGTCAAAAAAATATCTTCAATTTTAGTCTAGTTTTAGTCGACTAAAATTGCAAGTAAATTTAGTCGACTAAATTTAAGACGAATTTAGTCGACTTTGCATTGATAATATTCATTATAATCATATTTAATCTTGGTCCTCTGCTTCATGGAGCTGCTCCACATGAACAAAGCTCAGAGCTGATCCTTTGGCAGTGAATTTACATGATATGAGGCTCTTTCAGACGGTCAATAGAAGTTTGGATGATAAACTAACTGTTAGAGGATAACATTAAATTGCTATTTATCATACTGGGTCAAGCTGTAAAGTCGTACTATCCACAGTCAAGGCAATGACAGAGACAGTACGACTGACCCAATATGATAAATAGTGGTTTAATGTTATCCTCTAACACTAACTTTATATCATGTTTTTAAACCTGGATAAAGGCTTTGTTTTTTTAATGAGTGTCTGCTAGTGTGTCAACAAAAATAATAAAAAAGATGAATACAGCAAAGCGGGAGCGTTTCACTTGGTCAGAGACGTGACAACTGCACAGGCAGGTGCTCTACCAGGACAATCAAAGATGAAATGAATTATAAAACTGTGCCCTGATGAAATATAAACATTGGCACGTTGGCGTCCCGTGTTAAATAAAGGACTTTTATTCAGTCAGTGCGCCTTGGACTTTGCCTACATCCACGTATTTTTCATCAGGGCACAATTTTATAATTCAATCAAAAAGATGAATGTTCGTGGCCCAGGGGGAAGCTTTTGTTGCTTCAGATCACCAGAATTGTAGGCATATAAGTTTGGGTTTAAGCTGTGAGATAGGGGCCAAAAATAGTTCCACCACAACCGATGATCATTGGACAAAGTGATTACATGTAGAACCACGTAGGTACTTTATTGTGGCTCACCAGAACAAGCTATTATCTATTTTTCTAAATTCCTCTTCAATGTGCACGTCAACACTTATTTTTATATTTACGTCATTCAGTTTCAATGCATCTACACTCCCTATCTTTTTCTTTATGCCCAGTTTTGTGTCCTTTTTAAAAGTGTCCATTGAGGTTTTAAATAGATTTAACAGTTTTAAGTAAATAATTTGCAGTTTTAGTCGACTGAATAAATATTGTGAATATTTACTTTTTACAAAGTGGATGCTTGATTTGAACAGCCGCGGTAATTGGCAGAGCTGTAAAAATTGCTTTCCCTGCATCGCTGCCCTTGTGGAAATGAACACAGTCACAGTCTTTAGGAACGTTTGTGGATCAAAGATGGAAACACATCTCTGGGTATTATGTAGATTTATGAAAATGTAATTAATAAAGCGTAATTGACCAAGAAGTCCGCATCAGCTGAGCCTGTAATAATGCTGTAAATTGAGTAATTAACTAATGCACTACCCTTAAAGTCCATTAAACTGACTGGCAGATGCTCAGAGGATTTGGGGTAAGAAGCTCCCGCTAGTTGAAAGCGTTTGCAAGGACAGGAAAATATAGCCATTTTTCATTACTCAACTCAGTCCAGGTAGCGCTCTCTTTAAATCCCCTCATGGACTTCAAACATCTAGCTGTAAACGTCGGCACATTCTTCAAAGTAGGCCAACTCTTTGTGCCTTTTCTTGTTTCCTCTCTAGTGGACGGAGCCATCCATCGAGCCGCGGGTCCCTTGCTGAAGAAGGAGTGCGCCTCCCTGGACGGATGCGAGACTGGACAGGCCAAGATTACCTGCGCTTACGGCCTCCCTGCCAAGTGTGAGTAAGACGTCCGTGAAGCTGCCTCTCCAGAGAAGCTTCACTGCTCTCAGGTCTGACTGTGGAGGCGACGGGGAAAGAGCAGCATGCAGTTTTATTCAGTCTGTGAAGGTTTAATAATCAGACCATAGTTTCTGTTGCCATGTGCATAAAGCGAGCCAAACTAACATACTATTTGCATTATGAATTATGCATAGATTGTCCAGCATTATGCGCTTTTATGTTTTTTTCTTCTTTCACATATCTTTAACCTTTGTAAATACTTGGATTCTTTTATGCATCTCTTGATGGAAACAAAAGAGAAGCTACTTACATGAGCATACACAAAAAATCTTAATGAATCACAATAATCTTAAAGGGGCTAGATGCAAGTTCACTATTTTATACTCACTACTGCCACCTCAGGTCATACATGTAGCTGCACCTTCTATATTAAGCTCGTGCATGACGGCACTTCGGACCCGAATTAACACCATTTTGAGTGACAGTGCAGGATTTAGAGGCAGTTGTGGTGAATTAGTCTGGGCTCATTCTACACCTTAGGACATTGTTGGAACATGTAGGGGGAGGAAAATACATAATTTTGACATTGTTAAACTAGTCTCTTTAAGGAGATCGTGTGGGTATAATCTCAATAATGTTACTTACTGCGCTCCATTTATAGCAGAGTAAATGGCACTCAATTATTAAGTGGCACTCCATCGCGGCATGTATAATGCGAGGACGCTGAAGATCTAACATGACAGAAAAAGTCTTTTTAGGTGTTTCAGATATAAAAAAAAAACTCTTGAGATTTCTTGACATCTAAAGCACAACGTGACAGAGATGAGCATTAGTATGCACCAACACTAACAAGAACAATTTAACAGCAGCGGCGACTTTTATGTTTGTAGCTTCAAAACTCATCACATTGGTTTAAATTTAGTATCTGTGAGGCAACACTTCAGCGCACTTCACAAGCAGAAGCACACTGCCATCTTCGAGACAGTCACCGCTATAATGCTATTTTAAATGAGCTCCACTCTTACTCTTAGATTTGACTTATTATCTATAAGTGTAATGCAACAGTTTGTATGGAGTGGCTTTATGGATACCTTTCAGTGTACGACTCTCAGTGATATTGCTCCATTTTGATTCTCTAAATTAGTGTTTCTTTACCTGAAACATGGGGACCCCCGGGAGTGCACGAGCTCAGCAGGGGCCCTTGGAATAATTTCAAATTAAAAAAGACGGTTAAACTTGAAAGCAAATACAACAGAGTGGACGCGCACATCCAAAATCTGTGAAGGCGGGCTGGAACCTAAACGGATGAGGCAAAAATTAAAGGGAGCTCGGAGCTCGGGCTCCCAAACTAATTTAATCTGTTTCATACCAGAAACTTACGTTTTGGGCGTCAACTCAGGCCTTCATCAGACATAATAATAATAAAGTATTTCACTATTATTTTCTGAGAAAAAAATATTTTAATGATGTTTTGCAGTAAAAGGTTTGAATTTGAAAGTAGTTTAGCTTTATTTCAATCCACACTACTGAATACTAATGCTGAATGCTTTCTCAATCAGTGTCAGGTAGTTGGATCCATGGAGCATAAATTACACTTTTTGGCACTTTTTTTCCTTTTTTCCTTTTTCTTTTTTTTGGGCAGAGCATTTAACTAACCACTATTATAGTATAGTAATCCAGTGTCAAAAGCTTTTGTTAACAGACGGTTAGGTCTATCGTCAGCTGGTTCAGCCTTGTTGAGCTGTCAGTTCAGTCTCCACTTGACAGTTTCTCAACCCCACTTCTCTTAATGTGACATTTTGTCAGGAGCTAATCACCATATCATTACACTGCCTAGCGACACATTAGAATTGGAAATAGCGCCTTGGGCACAGGTTGTAAGTAATGACCACCCAGGTATGTGTGTACGTCTTGTAAAACAGGTTAATAAGCTCTGTGTATCAGCTTATGAATCCACGTTCACAGTGAGGAAGAAAGGAGGTGGTGGTGCAGAGAGGGATGCTCCGGGCAGAATGGAGACTAGAAGAGATGGACACAAAAAGTGGATAGAAAATATAAATCATGAACCACTGTGTGAGGAGGAGGCAGCAAGGAATTTCTATGGAGGAATTCTTGCAATGTTTGTGCTTGTGTCAGCTCACCTGCTTGGTTTAGCTCAGGATCACAGGTCTGAATTCAAAATTGTCAGAAATGATTGTGGATAATAGATCAATTGTGCATGTATTCTCTCTGTATCTTTATTCAAATGGCCAAAGGCTTATTTCACACTAAAACATGTTGGACATTTTAGGTTTTGTGAAGTTTAGTTTCACTGAGCTACATGTTCCTTGGAGTATTTTTCTGTTGTTTATTGGGATGTTTGTGGGAGTTAGAGACAATCTCTACAGTATTTTCTGGCTGTCAACTCCAATCTCTTTTTTCTAGCCAGACATCTGGGTCTCTTTTGTGAGTCACTAACGTTCTAATTGAATGTGGGATACACCTCACTTTACCTCTGCATTAGAGTGTATGAGGCCACTGCCCAGCAGGTGCAGAGACTGGCATGTGTCTGGCATACGAATATAGGTTCTGAGAAGGATTCAACGCACGCCTGCTACATTGCTTAAACAATCACAACAGGGCTTGATTACCTCTCAGCAGGAGGCAGGGAAGCACGACGCATCAATAACAACGAAGGCAAAAACCTGCACAAGATAAGCATGCACAGGTTCTTGGGAAGGTGATGTGAAAAAGAGAGTCAAAATGAAACTGACGGGACAAGGAGAAGCTGAGAGATGGGTCCAATCTTCAACACACTGCGCTGATTTGTGTGGGCATGCCGACAGATGTGTCATTTGAAGGGCCACTGGCTCACAAGTTGCCAAATGGTCCTGAGGACCTGCTGTCAGGCGGACTGTGATCCCAGAGCCACTTAACCAGCCACATCCCTGAGCTGTAGCCTAGCAACCCCCAGGCCTATGGCACACACTGGTTAGCAGGAGGCACATGTAATTTAGGCATGTTGACAAATGACAACCCAAAGTGACTCTGGCGAAAGTGAGACAAATACCAGAGATGCCCATCATGTGTGCATTTACAGAAGCATTGCTCTGTTTAGTTTCATCCTTTTGCATCCAACAAGGATTGTTCTAACGTGTTGTTCAGGCGACCGGAGACCCAGAGCTCACCTGTGTACCAATACACTGTTACTATGAGTCTGTTTCCCTGTTGACCACTGGTCCCTAGCTAAAACCCACAGGGACGGCAAAACATAAAACACCTTTTAACTGGAATGTTCAAGTTCAAGAAAATGAATATACTCTATTTACAATTATATTTCTATTTAATACCCAGGGATGGAATTTTGTAAAGCACTTTTCACAGACACAAGTCACTCATAGTGTTAATTTCTCAAACACACATGAATCCACCCTGTGCAGCTTGAGCTGATTTGTTTGAATCCGAATGGCTGCTCGCTCGAGCCAATCACATGGCAGTATTGCTGTAAGTAGGCGGGTGTTACGTTTCCCGACAACATTAACATTAACTTGTATATATTTATTTTATATATTTTTACCGACAGGGTGCTGCTGCCTGAAATACGAATATGCAAGGTCTGCCACTGCTTTTAGTCCTTGCGAGGTCAGCTTAAAAACATGAAGATGGTAATAATAATGATGATGATCATGATGATCACCATGATAATAATTAAAACTAAATGCTCAATGGGTTAGTTATTGCGGCAGTTTGTTGTTTGCGACTTGGCTGTGATTGGCTGAAATTCATCCATAATTTAAACGCACACTATTACAGATTGATATTACTCTGTAATAGATTGATATTACTCTGTAATAGATTGATATTACTCTGTAATAGATTGATATTACTCTGTAATAGATTGATATTACTCTGTAATAGATTGATATTACTCTGTAATATCAATCTTATTACCATGTTACCAAAGCGCTTGACACTCAGCCAAGGTTTGTCTACGTATGTAACCACTCACACACCCAGGTATTTCTACACAGTCTCGCATCCAGGTACTAATCAGGCTCATCCATGCGTAGTATCAGAGATCTGACGAGATTCACAATTACTTCTATAATTATAGTATGACCCATTGGTTTGAACCCATTTGAGAGTCTCTCTGCAAGAATATTTGTTTGTTGTGAGCAGTCGCGGCATCTCAAGTGGTGTTTAAATTCCGTTCAGAGTTATAATCCAATTTCAGCTGCTAAATCCCTCTGAGCTCCACCTTTCCTGCTGTAGATTATATTTGCATCGCTTATGGCCGTTGTCGGCCATGGAATGATGGTATATCGACTGTGTTTTAAGGACACATTTCACATGGTGGTGGTTGCTTGAACACAGTGGGAGTTGGTCAAAGATGAAAAGTAGCTGTAGATGCTGGAGCACAGATAGAAAGTGCTGTAGGAGGTGGAGAGGTACAAAGCAGAGATCTCACTCTGTCAGGCTGCTCTTCTTCCATCTTGCCGGTCCTTTTCCCTCTGTGGCCAATTAGCGTTAATTAAAACCCTCACTGCTCGCTCTTGGACCCTCCTCTGCTTCGGGTGCCAGGCTCTTTCCTCTGAATCATCACTGTCACAGTCTCAGCTTGTTTTTCTCTTATAGACATTGTATTTCATGTACATTATTCACCAAACATCTTTCCCACTTTCTATAAACTTCTTCATTTATAGTTTGCCTTTCTTTTTTTACTTTAATCAATCCACACTTATTATATCTTTTTATTTACAACCTTTGTCTCCTCTCTCTTTAAACTCCCAAAGCCTGGACACTGCATGTAGTATGTCCTGCTGCAACCGGCTGTCTTTATGCCAAGCTTGCGATTTGTGTTGATTTATTGATTTTCCTGTTTGACCAAGGTCGGTTGTGAACACAGGCAGAAGGGGCAAGGGTTATCGGGACTATAAAAAGGTCCGGTGATTGTGTTGTATTGTTCAGATCAGAGCAAAGTCATGTTCAATAACTGTCTTGTTGTGCTGACAATATTGTGATATTAACTAAATTCACAGTATGTCCCTGTAGATTTAAACAAAACTAATAAATCAGTTTCTTCATTAAACTGAGTCAAAACAAGCCTCAAATACATACAAATTCAAACGATACCAAAAAAGCCACAAAGGAGGACCAAAACATCAACAAAAGGGCAACAAAAAAAGCCACAAAAGAATGACAAAAAACGAGACGAAAACAAGAATGAAAACGCAACAAAAGAGTGGCAAAAATGCTGTGGAAAAAAATCACGTCAAAAATGAAGACCACACGGCAACAAAGCTAGGAAGAAGATCAGTTTCGATCAGTTTTGTTGGTCTTAGGAACAGGCCACCGTTTTTCCACACTGAGATATGTTCTTTCCTGAGCTTTTCCCTATTTAAATATTTCTAAGCGGGTAAAAGGGGTGTTATATTGTTCATTCATTTTTTTCATTTCATTTTATTTATTCTTTTTTCAAGGTAATGCAACCTAAAATAAAGCAACAATCCAACAAAAAACAAACAAACAATACATTCCATGAAAAGAAGAACAGGAGTTGGATGAAGAAAAAAAAATCTTATAAACTCCAACCCCATTCTTGAAGAAAAACGTACAAGGCATAACTTAGGAACACTTGGACGCCTGCGCAGTAAGTTGTTTCTACGCCTTACAATTTAATTTTGTGTAACTTTTCACATAACGTAACGTATTTAAATAGGGAAAATGTGGAAGAGCTTGGTGGCTTCAAACTTCACCCCAGTTTGGAGCTATAGGAATATGCTAGGAGAGGCTAAATGCTAGTCGTCTAAGCTAATGTAAGAACATATCTCAGTATGGAAAAACGGTGGCCTATTCCTGTAAATGAGGCGCTACACTGGCCTATAGGCTGTAAACTCCAGTCGAGAAGCTTTAAGATATGGGTAAAGCTGTTTGTGGAAATGTGTTAATCTCAGTCAGATGGAAAACCTCAGCCATTTTGGAATATACTGTGGCTGTTTAACGATTACGTCACCTAATATTTCAATCATTTGGCAATATATTGTGCTGCTGTATATAAACAGGCTTTGTGAGTTGATCCATATTGGACCTGAGGTGAGCAGAGTTTGTTAAACCCATTTTAACTATGCATCCATATTTTTCCCTGTGTGATAGTTCAGTTAGCCTCTCCTGCACTGCCATCATCGTCGCCCCTTGAGTCTTCTTTCAAACCACCCCGAGACTGGGCTGAAACACGGCTTTTTATATAACTTCCTTTTGACACGCCCGTCAACGTGTTTTCTTCTTCCTGCCACAGCATCAGCAGCGCGATGCTCCAGAGGTGTTGAAAAGCTTTTCCAAATCTGCCTCCTTCACCACCACTGCTCCCGCTGCTGATGAGGAGCGAAATTATGATCACAACCTTGGTGCTAATACATTCCGTTAATTCATTCGCCTTGAAGGATGCGGGGAAAAGGGATAAAAATAAAGCTCCAGTGTTGCTTGGCTGAGGGAAAGCTGCCTCCTTAAAGCATCCCGTCCTCTTCCACCCATTTACCCGTCCTCCTAAAGGTAGAAAGAGATCTGAAACCCTCCTTTGTGGCATTGCATAGGCCCTGGATTTCATGTGTCCGCTTGACTGAGCACAGACTGAGGGCCCCACGCACAAAAGACCAGCTCGTCCTTTTTCTGCCCGATCTTTAAAAGCCGAAAAAAGAAAAGCCGCCGGACAGATGGCACAAGGACCAAAAGGAGAAAGTGGTGGTTGCGGCCCCCCAGGTAAGAAGAATGGTGAGGCCTCAAGGGGAGGAGTGACGCGGTGACAATGAGAAGCGGAGCGGGCGTCACCGGATGGCACTCAGTCAAGTTCTTTTAAGGTTCATGCCAGTGTGACAATGTATTATACGAGAGAGCACATGGGGACAGCATCAAACAGAGAAGGAGACTTGCACACACTGACTCTTGAGCTAATGAGACACTATATACAGAAACATATACCGAGTCACAACTCCCTGTATAAAACTATACAAAGCTGTTTAAAGTGGGTTGCAAACTTTGTCTCTACATATCAAATGAAATAAACGAACTGAACATAAACGTTTTTATTATATTACAGCATTTTAGGTAATTTTAACCTCTTAACGGAGTGCATTTTCTCCAAATCTAAAAGCTTGCAGCATACAGGCCAGTGTAACGCCCCATTAGAAAACTAAGACCTACAAAACTGATCTAAATGATGCTGTGTCATCATCACTTTTTTTTCTTCATGCCATTTTTTTTTTTGTTCACGTTTTTGTTGCTCTTTTGTTTGTGTCTTCATCCTCGTTTTCGTCTCATTTTTGTGGCTTTTTTGTCGCTCTTTTTTTAAAGAAGCTTTTAGATTTGGGTAAAGCCAATGCAGGAAATGTGCTCGGTTCAGGTGGCGTTAAGAGGTTAAAAAAACACTGCAGTAGCAGATTATTGCTGTATTATAACAATGTCACTGTGACAGCGTTATTTCAGTCCTATTGAGTCTAAAGGCCTTTAGTTCTATTTTCTACTTTCAAGGCCTGACTCTCAGCGCACACCAGGAGGCTACTGGCTACTCAATATGCAAAACAAAAAGATTTACTTTAGGTCCCGTTTACAGCTGTTGGACTCGATTCTTTCTCTACTTTGTTTTTAGGCAGAGCCTCCTCAGTGAGAGTAAACGCTGCTGTGGACGTTCGCCGTCGTAGCCGCGGCAACATTTGCGGGTGTGTCACAATAAGCCTAATATTATTTATTCATTATAGGAAATTGGCACCGGGCCAAACCAGACTGTTTGGCGGGCCGTATCCAGCCCCAGGGCCGTATCCAGCCCCAGGGCCGCCAATTGAGTAGGCTGGATCTACGCTAATGCTTAATATAGATGCACTTTTATGTATCTCGAGCAATGAGTGGAAATTACTACAGACCTAAACTTTTCCCGATGCTCAAAAATGGCAAAACTACAGGGGAGTGAGCGCGTGGGAGCTTCCTTTTATGAAAAGTGTGTACTGATGTTAAAGCAGTATTAAAGGGGCAATATCATGCTATTTTAGCCATTCCAAAGTTAAAGGGGGGGTATTATGCAAAATCGACTTTTTCAAGCTTTACATCATGTTATTAAGTCATTCCCTCATTAAAAACATGCCTGAAGTGTTGCCTTAGCACATTCACGTATTTTCGAGTAATCTGTAAAAACTCCGATGGCAGCCATTTTAGGGATAAAACGCCTGATTCCTTCAGGAAACGCCTCCGACCTCCAGGATACGCCTCCGACCTTTCGTCACCAGCCGAGTAACCAACCACTGCTCCTCAGCAGAACCCCCTCCCCGCAGTGTCTAGCCCTAAGATGTAAACAGAGTCATCATGGAGGATTAGTTTCATGTGTTGTGAACCGGAGCCACAGCAGACTTTTACAAAGACACACATCAGTGTTTCTGTTACCGAAACACCCAGGATTAAAACCGGTGACAAGAACGCTTATTTCAGTGTCTGGTTCTGCGCTGGGCCTTGATGATGCACAGAACCTCCGGAGAAAGCTAATGCTAAGCTAAACCTCGAGTCATCACGTGAAAACGAGAAATATGCACACATAAAGTCAATAAAACCACCACACACATAAAGAACCGTTTAACAATGATCACACACGGAGCCTGGCTTGTTGATTTGGAAGTTTATTGCTCACATTTCATCTACAATGGGTCATAGACGAGTGGCTTTCTCCCGGAGCTAACAAGCTAGCCGCGACAAGCTAACGGGAAAATTCACTGAATACAAGCAGCATATTATGCATTGAAAACGTCACTAAAACAGGCAACTGCTTGAAGCAGCCTTTATGATGATCACACACGGAGCCTGGCTTGTTGATTTTGTAGTTTACTGCTCACATTTCATCTACAGTGAGTCATAGCCGGGTGGTTTCTCCCGGAGCTAAGGCACTATTAGCCGCGACAAGCTAACAACCTTCACCTTCACAACATTCATTGAAAACAGGCAGCATATTATGCACAAATAACGTCAATAAAGCAGGCAACTACTTGAAGCAGCCTTTACGATGATCACACAATGAGCCTGGCTTTACACATTTATGGTTTATTGCAGACTTTTCATCAACAATGAGCTGTAGTCGATTATAACAAGCTAACGGGTAACCTCGAAAAACCATTGTCCACCTGCACAGATAATGTCCGTCTTTGAATCGTATGGGCTCCTGCAGATCCTGGTGTCGTCCATGGGGGTATAGTTAGAGATCCATAGGGCATGGCAGATGCAAAGAGAAGCCTCCAAACAGCAGTTATTTTTCAGGCAAGAGCCCCTTCCAAGCGTCCGGTGTGGAAGGTTCGTCTCCAAATAATATCCTGTGTGGCCATTGTTCACAAAGTGATAAACAGTAGCTCCTTTCCAACAATAAAAATTAAAATGCAACGATCGTAGTTTCAATACAGTTGAGACAACGAGCGCAGTGTTGTTGTGATGCCACAGACAGCGTGTGGAGGGGGCGTGTCGGAAAGGGTCAGAGGTTCTTAAAGAGACAGAGGCCTATTTCAAGTCATTTGCTACCGCCATTTTAAAAGAGCAATTTTATACAAGGCAGTTATTCTAATTTACTGCATTTACAGACCAACAGAAGGTTTCGTCATCATTGTAGTGTGCTATAGACTGGTGCTATGTGGCTGAAAAAAGCATAATACCCCCTCTTTAAGTATAGGCATTTATATGATATATTGTACCTCTACCATTATGGAGCACTCATTTTTGTGATAAATATAAGTGTTTTCTGGAGGTATTTTTCAAACCCGGAAGACACAACGCTTCGATTCAGTTAACTCCGCCCCCTCTCTCCGCGCATACAACTTTACCGTAATATAAATAAACAACAATAAGTGAAGTTACTTCACGATGCAGTTATACGGAGTTGACATCTGCAACACAGCTTCATAAATGGCTAACACACATGCTAATATGCTAACACACAAGCTAACCCGCGTTTGGACTGACTCACCGCTCTGGTCCATCGCTGTTTACATTATGGGACTCGCGTTGGTTATAAAAGTTAATCCACTTTGGTTCTGGCGAAGGTTCCCCAAACATCCATCAGTGACAATCACAGAAAAACACCATTTTGGTGATAGTCGCTGAATCCCGGAGAAAAAAACAGCTGAGTGGCCTCTTCCTGAAAAGGGTTGAATATAAACTCCTCGTCCTCGTAGCCAAACGCGCTTCTTTTTCTCCGTCCGTGACATAATCGTTAGTCAAGAGTAGGTAACGAGCTCCATCTTCACAGCTGCAGCGCAAACATGACTGATCTGTTCAGACGCGATGTGTTTGTTTTGGCCACAGCTGACCTGGAAGCACCTCGGGCACATCCTTTTTTTTTTTTTTTTTTTTTTACTCTTTGTTTCTCTCTTACGACAGAAATAATGAAAAAGCTGTTTTACAAATTAAAATCAGGCCGTAAGCATAGAATAAAGACATTACATTACAGACGTCCAGCACTTCCGTTCCGTTGTTACGACACAACTGAACACTCAGTCGTTCACGAGGAGAGGGAGGAGCAGCTGCTCAGAGAGCAGGATTCAGGAGGATTACTGAGAGCTGCGTGAATGAAGCCGCAAACCACTCTGGGGGTGTTTTTGATAAGGAAATAGCATAACAACATGGCTAAAAGCTCCAAAAAGTCGATTTTGCATGATATAGGACCTTTAAGTAACTCATGCCCCTAGAGGCCATAAGCGCCACTGCAGGTGTCGTAGCATGTTGCGTTTTTTTACTCATTAATTGTCTGTGAGAGTAAATACTACACTGACAAAAAAAACACAGAAACAAAGAGAGAGAGGGATATTGTACATCCAATTACACAAGAGATATTTTTTTCACTCAAACAGGGCTGTAAATACTATTTAAGTGGTTCTAGCCCGCAGTTAGCTGCAATTGTGGTTTTCGGGCCAGATGCCGTCAGGGTGTTCCCTGAGAGGGGGGCTGGCTCACGCCCTCACCTGATTTGGCCCCTGTGATTATTTCCTGTGGGGTTAGCTCAAATCCATAGTTTGACAATTGTCCACTGGTTTGTAACCAGTTAATCAGTGTGTTGACAATTTAAATGTTTTTCCAAAACGTTTTTTTTTTGTGTATATAGTGTAGAGTTTTTACCAATTAAAAATAAATGTGCAGTACATGATTTTTCTGTCACATGTCTACTCTACTCTACTCTACTCTGCTCTACTCTACTCTACTCTACTCTGCTCTACTCTACTCTGCTCTACTCTACTCTACTCTACTCTGCTCTACTCTACTCTACTCTGCTCTACTCTGCTCTACTCTACTCTACTCTACTCTACTCTGCTCTGCTCTACTCTGCTCTACTCTACTCTACTCTACTCTACTCTGCTCTACTCTGCTCTGCTCTGCTCTGCTCTGCTCTACTCTACTCTACTCTACTCTACTCTACTCTACTCTACTCTACTCTACTCTGCTCTGCTCTGCTCTGCTCTGCTCTGCTATGCTATGCTATGCTATACTATGCTATGCTATGCTATGCTATGCTATACTATAATCAAACTAAATGAATAGGTCTGAAAACTTTAAAAGCCCAGTGTAACTCACGGTTTATTCAAAGAGTCATGTAGCCAATGGCAGCAGCACATTGTGTCCAGATCCAAATGTCCTCTACATTGCACAAAACCAACTGTACTCTTTGTTACTGCTGAGATTTATTAATTGCAGAAGTCCTTGACTTCTTCATTGGCATACACATCGATTTTGTTGTAAAGTTGCAGGTTCAGGAGCACTCCGACACTTTGAAATAAAAAAGACGCCTCCCGACTGCGAGTTTAATAATCAGTGCGTAGGAAGTGGAGAAAGAGTTAGAACTAGGTTACCATTAAATAAGTGAATACAGCACCCTGCAGACTTGAGTATTTACAGCCTCTTTCTGCCTAATGCTTGGAGACCACTAATGTGTCTGGCTATGACAACAGACTATATACATTTGTTGTCTCCTAACACATTATACATACTACGTGACTGCAATGCATATAACTATTATTGCAAAATGTTAGGCTTTTTCTAAATTCGGTGGTAAAATACTGAAAAAGCCATCATCTTTACTTCCACTAGACTTTTTTTGGGTCGGATGCTTTGGCCGGCTGGGTCGTAAAATTTTGACCATTAACAGGAATTACCGGACATTTACAAAGAAATGTGCCTAACGTGGCTTCGAGGGCAAAATAAAAGAGATTAATTCTCTCAGCGCTGAATTATTGTGGAGGAACAAAGTGAAGCGTGAGATAAATTCATCAAAAGACGGCTCTGCCACACTCAGAGCGGCTCCGAACACCGGGAACCTCCCCGGACAATCTGCACTGACAGGCCGAGAAAAGCGCCTCTTAACCCGGCCATGTTCCCGGGAAGAGCCGCTGTGTGGGCAGCGCTTTCATTTGACTGAACACGTGCAGGTTAAAGAATTACCTGATTGAATTTATTAGCTTTTGAGTTCTTAACACACTTTTATAACGGTAAATATACCTGTCGGCCACTCTTCTCTTGGAAAATGCAACAAGAAGAGTCTTTAATTTCCAGTGTGATGATGGCACTTCAACTGCACTTTGTAGAATGGCCTGAAGACGTAGATCGACTGACTTAGGTGACTTGTATGGAGCCTATTTTCCTTTTTTTCTACAGAGTTTTTTTGGTCTGACGTTTTGGCCAATGGAAACTGTATTTATCAGACATTTGCTTTTCAAACCGGCCAAAATCCGGCTACAGACATCTAACAGAAACCCAGGCCTGTACCCTTTTCTCTTTTTAATCCTTGTCTGGGTACAGATGCCCTCTAAGACTCTAGAGGACTTCCCTCTTCTTGGAACTCCTGCACAGTCCCTCAAAAGGATTAAACCACAAATGTTCTACCACCCCTTTTCTTTTGTTGCTATTGTTTTGTGTGAGATCAGATCGTGTTTCATAAAAGTGTCCTGGTACCATCTGTTAGACACAAGCGTGGGGTTATAATTAGCCAGACGTCTTCTGTTGCAATTCATCTGAAGCAGAATATGCAGGTATACCATGAAAAAGATTAGCAGCAGCAGTGTAGCAGACGTTTGGAATTTTTTAAGGGGAATCATCACAATATGCCTTGAGGTGGAAACTTACACTTATCGATTTAATGTGAGGGGAACAAATGACTCCTTAAATCTGTCATACAAGGCTGAGCAAGAGCAACATGAGGAACATATAAAACTTTACGTAAATCATTTATTTACCTGCTGCGCCAGCCCCTTACATTTGTTCATGGATGCAGAGGCATTTGAAACCCTCCTCAGCTAATTGTTTCAAATTTCAGTAGCGTATCTAAAATGGAAAACACATTTCCTCACAATTATATATATCCCAGTTTCCCCAAGAGAAATTCATAACTTCTCTCACCTCTGATATCAGCGCTTTTGTCAATTGATTTTGGCGAAAGGCCGTTTCTTGCTTGGGCTAATTGACAGTTATCAATTTTGAATACGCCTCAAAATGTCCTAACAATGTTTTTCCACTCATTTGCAGCTATGCGAGTGATAAGGGGTGATTAACAGTGTAAATGGACGAGTAAAGGATTCTGATTGTGCTGATGCCAGAATCTGGTCCTTTCTTTGGAGTTAAAGGGCGACTTTGGACTCTGAAATGGATAACGCACATTCATAGTCATTAATATTACTGCAAATCACATTACAGGCTTGTTGAGCAAATCCTTTGAACCGCTGTGTAGGCCTTGCATTTGTTAAAGGGTTAAGGTTACGAGTGTCTCTGTGTGAGAGAGATTGATCTTTTCAAATCCAACAAAGCAACGGTAATATGTCAATGAAATCCACAGCCGGGGGCAAAGACGGCCTCCAATCCATTTTGCACTCTAATTTTCACTAACACCTTATAATTTATTCTCTTAATACAGCAGACATGTGGCAGGCATCATCTGAACATGTCTAGCTCTGGATAATGTTATAAGAGTCTTACAATCGCTGCATTTACATAAATGTCTCAGTTTTGTCATATTTTAAACTGTTTTTATGTGGATATACCGTCTCCGAAGAGCCATGACGTAAAAATAGCGTTAAAAAGGAAAAAACACGCACATCCAATCTAAATAGTGTGCAGGACCAAAGTAGACTATGAAGATAAAAAGGAAGAAAAAAGTCCGCACAACTATGTAGCTCCCAGGAAAATATTTATTACTTACACCTGTACGTACGTGTAAGTAATAAATATTTTCCTGGGAGCTACTTAGTTTTGATTAATATAAGCCTCAGCTGGTCTTGTCTTGCTCCTCTCTGCAGGAACCAAGTGCCAGTGGAGCTGAAAGAGTAAAAATGATCATGCTGCAATCGCATAAATTACTAAAATCACTAAAGGCAGCTGTAACAGTGAATATGTCAGACTGTGCCTTGACTTAACCAATCGTCACTTTCAAATGTGCTGTAGACTTGGCAACTACTCAGGTGCAATAATGTGCGAATGCTGATTTGGTCCAAAGCCTGTCAGGATTGTAGCCTAATAAATAACAGTCACAGCTTACACTTGTATTGCACTTTACCAGCCTGTGTCCCAGGTTTCTCAAAGCGCTGCACTGTAGTGATTATTCATTCACTACACACTCGGTGGTGGTAAGCTACTACTGTAGCCACAGCAGCCCTGGTGCAGACTGACCATTTACCACGTGGCTACAATGTGTGTTTATGTCCTGATCTCTTATCATGTGACTGCCCTCTGCTGGACATGTGTGGAATTCTCTCCTTTTTTACATGTTGGCTGCCTCCTTTTGGCTGGAGTGAACATTTGGTTATTTCTTTCAAAATTCATAACTCTGCACAGGAATGGGCTTGAGAGTTTTTGCTCTACATGGGTTAAATCATCTCGTGGGCCGCACCCAGAGCATGTTTATTTCATTTAGTGCACTAACAAGCTCCTGTAGTTTGACTTCTACAGCAACACTTTTGTACAAGGCTGAAAGCATCAGGGGAAAAATAAAAAGTTCAAAGACTAAATCGGACACTTTAACAAACAAAACAATTGTACATTCTGTGGTTATATGTTTTAACCAAGAAAGTCCCACTGAGATTCAAAATCCCTTTTTCAGGGGAGTCCTATTGCCACCACTAGTAAGGTCTATTTTAATTATCACATCCTAGACATAATTCAGTTGTTGGTGTTAAAAGCCAGTTTCATTTTCACTATCTGCTAATTAAGGTTATTGTAATCCATTCACTAATTATCCTGTAAATATGATTGGCCTTTTAATTTATTGTATTGAATATGTTTTGAATATGTTTTACTTGAACAAAAGTTAAATCTGAGCTCCTACACCCGTACACTCCTTCTCGGTCTCTCAGGTCGGCTGATCAGCTCCTCCTCAGCGTCCCAAAGACCAAACGAAAGATCAGAGGGGATCGGGCTTTTGCAGTGGCTGCACCAAAATTATGGAATGAGCTGCCCTTGCACATTAGACGCTTCTTCTGTTTTCTTTGTTCTTTTCTCTTTTTAAAAAAAAAATCTGTCCTTAAAACGCACTTGTTCACGTTGGCTTTTGGCACAGCCTGAGATTTTGACATTTTATCAGATTTTATTCATTTCTATTTGACGCTCCTTTTGTATTGTATTTTATGTCATGTTTGGCCTTTGTTACACTTTGGTCAACTTAGTTTTTTTTAAAAAGTGCATTATAAATAAAGTTGCCATTGCCATTGCCAAATCACTGACTGATTTAACATTGATGATTTAACTTTTCTACGATGGATACTCCCTGGATGAATGCGAGCCTTCACAAACAATATGTTTTACGGTAAATGTTGGTTCTGTACATATTATGGCAGGGAAAAAAAGGAAGATCTATTAAAGTCTATAGGCTACAGCAAATATATACAGCTGATCTGGGACTAAAAGAGAAAAATAGCTTTTTGGGCTCACTCTGGTACATTTTCAATAACATAATAAGCCTATGTTCAAAGTGCAGAACGTATTCGTAAGTCCTAAACATAATTAAGTGCGCTCGTATTTGAAAACGTACAGGCTGTACCAGCACTCCACTGCTTTTAGACCTGTGCACTGTAAATTTGATATAGTGTATTATTCATTTTACATATGCTCGTGTGCAAACGTCCCTCCATAACCCACACTCTGATGCACTCGCTCTGTCACACATAAATCCTTCACGCATCTTCAACATGCTCCGCCAGCTCTTTCCATCTCGCCCCGTGACGTTTTTTTTCCCCCCTCCACGGGTTTGTGTGCGTGTCTGCGGGTTGTACAAGCTTCAGCGGCGGGTGGTGGTGGTGGAGGAGCGTTGATGTATGGTGGAACTAAAGCAACCCTGCCGATCGATAATGTAAACACGAGCGAGGAGAGGCGGTAAATAAAGCCGACTCCTGACAGAAGTGTCTAGCTCAGGTGACGGAGAGAGAGAGGGGGTGGGGGTGGGGGTGTGTGTGGATGAGGTAATGGCTTTGGGGTAACAAACAGTAACGACAAAGGACAAACCGAGTTCATACTGAAAGATGAGGAGCAATACAGACCTGGAGACTGAGGAGAAAGAAGTATTTAGTGACCGTGAAAAGCAGAAGCACCCGTTTACCTCTGGCCTGGTGTGATAGTGCAGACATATTTGATATTAGCACACGACTCTCAGATGGTTGACCTGCTGTTGAACCAGACACAGGACCGTGCGGTGAACCTGGCGCCTGCCTCTTCGCGCCGACTTGTTTACTCAAGTGTTTCACACGTAGCAGAGCGTTAACTTGTAAACATTTACACAGACACTGAGCCATATGTGCTCAACGGTTTAAATCCAAGTAGGTCGGTGTTTCAAAGATGGCAGCATATTTGAGTGTGATAATTCAACTGCTCTGTGGCTGCACCCGATGACATGTCTCCGTGTCTGTTGAGGAGTAGCCTAATGCTCTTCTATAAATAAAAGTCCACTCACAAGGCTGTGAATCATTATTGTGATTCATCCACTGCTGCTCTGTCGAAGCTGTGAGTTTTTTTTTTACACTTTTAATACTGAAAAACAAGGAGTCTCAGGTGCTCACACAAACTCTGTATAAGCCCGAAACAGATTCACCTTCATTAGTGGTAGGACTGAAGCAACTAAATCAGCTTTTCGATTATTGAAATAGTTGACAACTATTTTAGTAATTGATTAATCGTTTCCTAGTAAACACAGACTCAAACAGAGCTAAAATGGCATGAACATTTTTTAATTTTTGATGAAGGCCTTCTTTGTTTTTTAAGTTAGGGTAGTGTTTTGCATCCAATCAGAAAGCAGAATTAGCCTCCAAAAAACAGTCACTTTAAAGGGACTATACAGAGTTTAAAAATGTTAAAATTAAGTATTTTCATCCCCCTACATGTTAAAGGAATAGGCCACCGTTTTTACATACCAAAATATGTTCTTACCTCACTTTAGACGTGTTAATATATCCCCGTCTGGTCTTTGTCCGTGCGCTCTGTCACGCAAACGGAGCACATACGCAGCCTCTCCCACATGTCACATAGCTCCGAAAAAGCTCACGATAGAAGCTACCAAGCTCTTCCACGTGTTCCCTATTTAAATAAAGTTACGTGAAGTGTTTTCATGCGAAGTATATTTACAGTATATTTTTACAGCAAATAAAAAGGGGGACTATATTGTGAGGCGTAATGATACGAGGAGCAAAACGTCCGCGCAGTAACTCCTAAAGGTTATTGACGGAAGTGAGCGGGGGAAGTCTTTAGGAGTTACTGCGCGGACATTTTACTCCTCGTATCATTACGCCTCACAATATAGTCCCCCTTTTTATTTGCTTATAAAATCGACATGTTACATTTCTGTGTAAATATACTTCGCATGAAAACACTTCACGTAACTTTATTTAAATAGGGAACACGTGGAAGAGCTTGGTAGCTTCTATCGTGAGCTTTTTCGGAGCTATGTGACATGTGGGAGAGGCTGCGTATGTGCTCCGTTTGCCTGGCAGAGCGCACGGACAAAGACCAGACGGGGATATATTAACACGTCTAAAGTGAGGTAAGAACATATTTTAGTATGTAAAAACGGTGGCCTATTCCTTTAAAGCCATGTCCTAATGTGTAGAATGAGCTCAGACCTGTTCACCACAACTGCCTCTAAAATCCTGCACTGTCACAAAGAAATGTGTTAATTCGGGTCCGAAGTGCCGTCATGCACGAGCTTAAAGGGATATTTCAGGATTTTTGACATAGGGCCTCATTTCTTAGTTATCCAGAGTGTTGTTGATTAATGGAGATATTTTTTTTTGTAATTCATGCAGTTCTTGTATTTGAAGAGTTTCGTGGCGCTTGGCTAATGCAAGGCTAGCACATTCCTACGATATCAGCTGCATTAAAAACAGTCTGACACACTCCACAGTGGACCTGAGGCAAATCACGTATAACGCCAGACTAACCATATAAATGTTTGTGTTGATAGAATAATTTTTGGAATATAACTGACTTTGCATCACATGAATGATCACATTTTGAGGGACTATTTTCGAGCAGATCACTCCGCTGCTGCGTTGCTTATACAACCACGGAGCTGATGCTGTCCAAATATAAGTTATTTTAGATACAAAATGGTTAAAATTACTCTATGGGCACAGACATTTATATGGTTAGTCTGGCGTTATAAGTGATTTGCCTCAGGTGCACTGTGGAGCGGGTCAGACTGTTTTTAATGCAGGCTAGCTGATATCGTAGAAATGCGCTAGCCTCGCACTAGCCTAGCGCCACGAAACTCTTCAAATATAAGAACTGCATGAATTACAAAAAAAATATCTACAGAAATCAGCAACACTGGATAACTAAGAAATGAGGCTCTATGTCAAAAATCCTGAAATATCCCTTTAATATAAGTAAGTTATACTGCATTAATCTCTGTAGAGAAATAAGTTCTCTGCATTTGACCCATCCTCAGTGTCGCATGGAGCGACCCATCTCCATGATGTGGGGCCAGGCTGGAGGTCAGAAACACCTGGCTGGAGGATTAACCTATTGCACATGTTTTTTATAACCTACCACTAACCTACGCAGACACGGGGAGAACATGCAAACTCCACACAGAAAGCCCCCGTCCAGGTGGGAATCGAACCCCGGACCTTCGACCTGTGAGGCACAAGCACTAATCGCTGCGCCACCATGCCTATAGAAGCTGCAGTTACGTATAAGACCTGAGGTGGCAGTAGTGAGCATAAAATGACTAACTTGCATCTAGCCCCTTTAAGTTAACTCCATCAGCATGTCCTCAAGTAGCATGAAAATCAGCATGTGTAATGACGTCGTGGCTAACATTGTTACAGTTACAGTTCATCTGAGAAGACTGACACTATTTGAAGTTAGCCCCTGTTTTCTGGAGCTCCCTGTGACTGAGGCTCAGGCTTTAATCAATACCAGACAAGTCATAAATACATTTTCACTTTTATGTTTGTAGTACGTGGGTTTTGCATATGGCCGGAGCGTTTAGGTGCCGGTTTCAGCATTTGAGTTTACCTCCGAGCTACAACAAAATGCTGAATGAAATAAAGCCTGCACTCACTCTGGTGGGCTATCATGACATAACCTATTGCCTTCATCATAGACGTGATTGGAGAATATTGGTGTCTGGCAGAATTATCCAAACATAAAGGGGCTTTGATGGATTCATAAATGAGGTTTGAATGATTTCTTAGGGAACACTGGCTCCTTCATCAGCGCTGGCTTTCATGAAGGATTGTGGCGTTGTACAGTTTCTTTGCACTCGCATCTGTGGACTCTCCGTTAGCCACGCGCTCCTATTTGCGCTGAGCTCTTTTATCTGCCGTCTTGAGGGGACATAGGCGCTTCACACGAGTCCTTTTGAAATGTTGCCGTCACATTGCAGCCCCACAAATTCTGCTGAATGGTTCCAAGGCAATGTCCTTGTGAAAATTCCACAGAGACCAAAAGAAATTGAGCAACATCTTGGAAAAAAAAAACTGTACCCACTGAATGTTCCGCATACCTTTTTTGTTAACTGTTTACTTTTATTTAAACTTCAGTTTATTTGAAATTATAATACACCACCAGGCTCCACACTGAGACAAATTTGGGTACATGTCCTTCCTGTTTTTGCATTGTCATATGATTTTTATTATTTTTTGTAAAATGTAGGACATCGAAGGCTGTTTTCTGGACCTGTATTTTAGTGCTTCTGTTGCTGGTTTAGCTGCCAGAAGGTGATTTGCGAGCTCACGTCCTGTAAATCCATTAAGAATTAATTCTACATTAAAATAGCAGCTTGCAAATGCAAGTTAAGGAACAGACTCACCTTGAAACCAATTAACCATTTCAGTCCATAGAGTCCATAGGAATTACCGAAGTAAACTTTTATTTTGTGAGTTCTTTGTACGCTTTGCTTTTAGTACTTTGTTGTTCAGAAGTATTTGGCTTAAGGCTTATTTCACTGAGCATAATGAGCAGATACTTCGCTCACAAATTATCTCCATTGATTGTGGTTAGCTGGCACAATTTCCTTGTCAATGGAAACAACAGAAACAATTGGTCACAACAAATTAGCATTGGGGAAGAACATGCTCAGACATATATCATCATTTCATTATGGGTAGAAAATAATAGTAATAATTAAAAATAAATAAATCAGCTGATCATATTGGAGAAAATCCCCAAACGCTGAGTTAAGTCTTTTTGCCTAATGGGCTTCCATCCTCCGAGGGAGGGATTAAAAAGGCCTCAGCTTCTGTATTTGACGCTGAAGCGAGAGGAGAGTGTTTAATAACTGTGATTAATGTGGGTGAGGCATACTTATGACTAAACCACTGAGAGAAATGGGACTGTTTGAGATGGTTTTCACAACTTCAAAGAGGATATTTGGTTCATTCTTATTTTCGACAGCCCAGAGCACATTTGTTGTTTTCAGGGACTAAAGATGGGTAAAGTTACTATAATGTGAACATATTTCAAGGGCAACAACATTTGAATACTTGACATTGACACCATAGTCACTTAAATTACACTTTAACGATTTCATCTCAGCTGTTTGGGTCATAAATATATGTGATAGGACTTGATTATGTATTTATTTATTTTTTTGCATTGCTCGCTCAGTCACTACATACATATTTGACAATATTACAAATTGTGTTTACTTGCTGTTTCTGAGTGCTGTTTGTTGCAAAGAAATAGGAAAATAAAAATATTATCCATTTGACAATCCATGTCAAAACAAACTGTCTGCCCAATTTAACAAAGGAGCGTATTATTCAGATGAGAAACCTGCTCTGGCTTTTGTCCCTGAGCCAATGTTCTGTCCCCTCTGATGCATTTGATCGTCCTGATGCCCCATAAGTCTCAATAATGACTGGATTACTGTGTTATGAAGTTATCTGGGGCCTGCTTTGATTGACAACGCAATCTACTCTTCACTTCAAAGTTCACTTTATTATGTTTTTTAAGTGGTTGGACATTTGCCTGGCATAATTCTCCGTCCAAAAACCCATATTTGCCTTGCATGCCTGTCCCTTATGTCCAAAAGCTTAATATTTAACACGCCCTATATATGACATGAGCATTAGTGCTAAGAGCAGATTCCTCCTCAGCACATCACACTATCCTCTACAGACTGTGTGAATTATATTGTCCCATAAATCAGGGGAGGTTAACATCTTGGTTAATTTAATGCTTCTCATATCTGCAGGGTCCCACAGTGGGTAGAGTTGGCAAATAATGTTATGGATGTTTTTGTGGTAAATATGAAACAATGTGAACATTCTGATATATTATTATTCATCAGTCATAACATTTATTTTCTATACCGGTACTTTAACCTCTTAATCCCCACTTTAACCAAGCGCGTTTTCTCCAGTTCAGCTTTACCCAAATCTAGAAGCTTCTCAACTGGAGAGCTTGGCCAGATCCGACCTGACCAAAACTGATTGTAATGTTTTTGTTGCATTGTCGCCACGTTTTTATCATATTTTTGTGGCTTTTTTTGGTGCCGTCTTCGTCACTCTTTAGTCATGTTTTTAGTGTTTTTAGCTCCTTTCCTTGTACGTTTTTGTAGCTCTTTTGACGCTTTCTTGTTACTTTTTTGTTGCGTTTTATCCTCGTTTTGTCTCTATTTTGATGCTTTTTTTCAAAACGCTTTTAGATTTGGGTAAAGCCAAACTGGAGAACTTGGTTGCACTTGGTTAAGGCGGGGGAAAGAGGTTAACGATACTCGGTTTACAATACTGATACCTTAACAATACTTTTTTCAATACCTATACTGATATATTTGTCATATTTATTTGTATTTATTATTTATTGACCTTTATTTAACCAGGATAGTCCCACTGAGATTGAGATTTTTTTTTTTCAGGGGAGTCCTGAACCACACGGTATAGAACCACAAAACTGAAAAATAATGTTAATTTATTCCATAAAAGACCATTTCTTTTAAATTTGTATATTTTTTTTGTGCTGAAACAACCAAGTAACTTCCTTTAATGTTCTCCCTGCACCAACATCAAAACCCTATCCTCACTGTGAAATATGGTGCAGGGAGCATCATGGTGGGTTTGTTGTTGCCTCAGGGCCTGGCATCATCAATAGAAAAAATAATTCATAAGTTTATCAAGATATTTAGCATAAAAACCTCAGACATGATGATGATAAAATGTAAATGTGTGGGTGGTGTTAGTTTAAGCAGACACTGTTTAGTCATTCTTATGATTTTAATAAAAATCAGACCACATTTAGTGACCAATTTAAGAAATTCCTCATTTTTTCCTCCCACTGTAAATAGACTTGCCCTCACCTGGCTGAAATTGATCTGAAACTGTGACCATGGCCTTGTGCGCTGACCTCCTCCGTCCTTACGTTACCTTTGTCAAACCATTATACAGTATTTGAAGCACAGTTCATTTGCTCTTTATTCAGTCAATTAGTTCAAGTAAAATACCTCAGCGGGCTGCAGGAACAAAAGCTTCATTAGACTGAAAATAGATGGTGCTGGCTGTGTCATTAGTCAGTCTGTTAGACGTCTCGAGAATCCTTCGCAGAAAGCATCGGGGGGAGAGATTTCAAGGTTAGCGCTTGCCTTAAAATATTAGCTTTGAGTTAGAGGAGGATGGTGAGTGTCGCCTGTTCTCTCGGTGTCTTGGTGTTTTTTGATTCTGCACATTCCTTCTGCCACATATCAGATTATGAAAACAACACTGCACCTGATTTTACTGAAGCTTGTGCTTGATGTACACTCTTTTCAAACCAATCCAAAGGCTTAGTTTGGCTTATTTAACTTTATTTAATAAACTGAGTACATAAAGTACTTTCATTGTGGGAAAGTAGTGTCCTAAAGGATCTCACAGAAGTGAATACCACCTTTAAAGCATGTCCCTGTTGATTTATTTTTGTTGACAGATGTTCAAGTTCCGCTCAGGGATTTGATAAAGTTTATAATCAGCAAACCATACCCATAAAAGAAAAGGCTTGGCATCCAAAACATACAGACTCTTAAGTAACTGTTGTCTGTTGCTTTCAAGCTGAGAAAACACAGTGTGTGGATAACTTTGTCCTTTTCAATGATACTGTGGGCATATTCAAATGTAGAAGTGTAATGTTTAAACATCTACTTTGTTCTTTTCTCAAATGCAATAAAACTGTGCTAAACCTTTTAAAATCCATAATATTCTTTTAAGTGTTGTTCCGCCTCTGTTGTTTGTTTCGCTTGAAAGCATTTCCCTCAGGTTCGAACATTTCAAGGCAGTGCCAGTCAAAGAGCGAGCAAAGACGCATGATGAAATTTCGCTGTTTTTCTTCGCCTTACACTCAACGAGTCACAAAAAGTTTATGTTCCTCTTGCATTGTTTATCCCATGACTACTTCAACCTCAGCAACTGTGCACAATGACCCGAAACATCTTTAATCTGGGAAACAACATGGCTAGTGCGTGCGTTAGACACAACTTTCACACTGTGCATTATTATGTAATCTGAGCCCTGGCATTAAGCTGTTGGTCAGGGACAAAAGGTCATCTTTATGGATAAGTAATTGTTTTCGAATCATCTATTTTTAGGAACTTGCTCGATTTGGTTTACTTTATTGAATGGCCCTAACCCTAACCCTTTGTATGTTTTATCAATTTATGTTTATATTGATTGAACAAGAATGATTAATTTGGACTTTATCAATTTTCCACACTACCCATTTTTAAGTCCCATCTCCAAACCCACTGGCCTACTCAGCTTAGTGTGCGGTGCGCTTATGTTTTATTTGCGTTTTTATTACTTTTTTTAATGTAAGGTGACCGTAGACAAATGTCCTACCCGTGAAAGCGCTATATAAGACTAATGCATTGGTTCCCAAACTTTTTTTCCTTGAAGAGTCCCTAACAATATGTGGTAAAAGAATTAGATTGACGGCTTGAGCATATTCCAGGATTCAAATTGTGAAAGAAAGATTCAGGGAGGGTCAGGCAAGGTTTGGCCGCAACAGGGTCATGACCTTGACCCCTTTGAAAATATGTGCAGGTGAAAGCTTTGCGCAGTGGTCGATCTCTCCCATCATTGTATGAGCTCTTACATATAATGCAACACTGGATGGAAATTAATCTTGCTTTTTACAATTAAATCAATCAAAGCTAAAAGCGGTCTTTTCTTTTTGATGGCAACACTATTTTAGTCACTGCATGTATGTAATGCAACTTCAAGTGCCTTCTTTCCTCCTACTCCACTTTGACCGTGACATATGATCCTAGTTTCACTGATTACTGTACAACAAGACAATACATCTTGACATTTACATGAATCCCCCTTGTGTTTGTGTGTAGATGTGGTGCATACTGTGGGGCCGATAGCACAAGGACCAGTGGGAGAGGCTGAGAAGAGGGCTCTGAGATCCTGCTACAAGAACAGCCTGCAGACTGCCACTGACAGCGGGGCGCGTTCAGTGGTGAGGACACAGGGAGACATGGGCAGTCGGCGCTCGCTGGCCCTGAGGGAAGAGAGTGTGTGTGCTTAACCAGGGGGTACACATTCAGTCAATAAGTCATCACCATCCTGAGCTTTAGCACAGAAGGTCAGATCAGGATAACAAGACATGGATGTGCATTTTTATTATGAATTACGCAATGTGCGCCACAGAATATGTCAGTACAAAATGACTTCAGCATTTTGTTGTGCACAAAACCCTATTCTCAAACAACATTCACATTTGATATGCGCCATTGGCAAAGCAGGTTACACTATTCATGGGTTTCAATAACATTACTCTGTACTTTGTTGGTTATTGATGCCATTTTGAGGACTTTGTGGTAAGTATAATATGAGGGGAAGATACTTTTGTGTAGCAGTTTAGTAGATAGATGGCCTTCCTCTGCGCATTTAGGACAGTTTATTGAGTAAGTCACTATAACCTGGCCAAAGCCTTTTCTAGAGTGGTTATGATACTGTTCTTGGAGGCAGCGTTGAGTAAAGGCATTACGTTTGCTATCAGATTTAATGTTCCAGTTAAATTGTCCCTCATTATTTCACACAGCTGGTTAGCGCTCCTACAAAGGGCTACTTCTTTCTGGGAGTGGACTCGTCAACATTATTTGACCCTGAGCAACATGCCGGCTTTGAAAAACACAGCTGCTGTAACAATGACAGTGATGTGTGCATCGGTGTGTGTCTGAATGCTGGATAAAAATGGGCTCTTAGCTGTTCATCTACCCTTTACAAACCGCTTTTCTTTGTTGTTATTGTATTTTTTTTCCTTCACAGGCTTTCCCTTGCATCTCAACGGGAATCTACGGTCAGTGTCTGTTTACACCCACTTGCACTGTACAAGAACAAACACACTTATCCACTCACTTGTGCGAGAGAGTTGTCGTTTTCATCTTTCCCCAAGTGTTTATTGCCGCCGCGGGGCTTTGAGCTTTAAGTGGCACTGTCCCTTTTTTGTCTGAATTGCTGTGTTCTCATCACGGGCTCGTTGGGTCTTGCTGTCCACGGCTGTATTAAACTGGTGTCGGGCCAGTGTGTGACACTTATCAGCTCCGGCCCAGAGGTGCTCTTCAGATTAAGGCCCGGATTAAGAGCGTCAGATTAAGATAGATTAGGCCAACGATTGTGTCATATTGAAAGTAATCCCTCTTCATGCTGGGAGGAGAAGGACATAAGGATGGCACTTTGAACGGACCCTGGGGTGCGCGCTGGGGTTTGGGCCAGTTGCTGACACATTTCCAAACCGGAAAAGGCCAAAGATGTTATTGATTAAAGTGTCTAAATAGGTTTTATTCATAACTGGACAACTAGTGCAACCAATAATGGCAAACCGGAAGAATTTATAAAGAATATTTTGCAATGATGGATATCAAAATGCAATATTTCCTCACAGTTCAGTTTAATCAAGCATTAATTATCAGGCAGACTGTCTAAATCAAAGCAATTCATCAACTATAATTATAGTTATTATTGGCCTTGAACGCACAGTGTGCTATTAATTACTAAGGTGTCTTACTATTAACATATTTTTTTAATATATGTAGATAGACTGTTCTATTGTAGAGAATTGGGCTCATTTTGGTGAACACAAACAGCAATGGGGACCCTTGAATAACACATTCAGTTGAGAACCACTGCATGAGACCAAAGATTGATCTGTCAAACATAAGTGATGAGTTCTTTTACACAGATATGTTTATCCTTTATGTTGTAGAAGCCAAAAAATAAGACATTTGAAACAGAAAAACACACATTTTTGCAGCTGTGACATCAGGCTTGTAGTCCACTGCTGCCATGTTTTCCATGGAGCGTCAACAGCAGGGAAACTCTAGAGACTAGACGTCTAAGTGCACATTTTTAATACTCCATCTACATCTGAGCTTGACCATTTTTAAAGAGGCGTGTCATCAAATATTCCCAAGAGCTCTCTGAGAGGCAACAGAGCTTTTCTATAAAAAATAAAAATCTGATTTAACTCCATTGCAGCAAATGTTTCAGAAAAATGCATCTTGATAAGATCCATTATTAGTGAATTATTTACACAGAGACATAATACAGTGAGGTCTGTTGGACTCAGTACAAGTGCTAACACAACCGGTCTATTCAATACAGCCTAACAGCCAGTTGAGCTGAATTGCTTACAACAGTGTTAATGGAGGCTCTGAAGCATTTTTATTGGAGCACAGTATTTGGCTGCAAGTCTCGTCAAGGAAAGGCAATTTAGACTTGTTTTTCATAATGCAATAAATGACTTACTGTATGACGCGTAATGGGCCCAGTTAGAGCTTTTACATTACATCTCAGAAATGCGAACAGCGCTGTTTGTATTTTCGCTGCTAGACAATACATTTAAGTTAATTTTCACCCTTCTTTACGCCCCACTGTGTCTGTGCTCTACCCTCTCCCGTCATGTAAGCTGTAATTGCTCTGTAATGGCGCAGCATGTGTCTGATTGGACAAAGCACTGCTGCGCTTATTTGTTTACTCTGTTCGGCAGGATAGAATATTTTAAACATTTTATTTTCTTTAAAAATGAAAAATCTGTTGTTTCTGCAGTATCTACTGATTTTACAGTGCAATGTAGATTTCTTTGGCTACACAAATAAATAAGAAGTAAAGATTATTGTTGTAAAAGACAAGAGTGCAGTATAAAGACTTGCATGTGCATATTGTCTTCTCTTGTTTGATACGCTGTGTGCTGTTGGCGCAGGCTATCCGCCGGAGCAGGCCGTGCACGAGGCATTAGCCACTGTGAGGGATTTTCTGGATGAGCACCACGAAAAGGTGTGTATTTCTGTGCACACTTCTCTCGACCGTGTCCTCCAGGTATTCTTCCTCTCACACAGCTGTTGTTTTTTGTTTTCTGGGGAGAGAGTGGAGAAAGGGCTGAATGGAGAGACACACACACATGCACAAACATACATTGAAATGCACACAGACTCCTTGTTCAAGTTGCAGCTCACACGCTCATGGCCAAGTCTGTGTTTTAATTGGCTCCTTGCGGGACTAAGCCCAGCTCACACAAACACATGCTTGTCTCTCCGGAGAAGGCGGAGAAAAGACAAAATGATGGAATAGATGACTGTAGATGACTGTAGGGGAGAGCAGTGCAAAAGAACAGAGAGGAAACTTTCCATTCAGACGTTTACATCCTTAAAACTCTCCTCCTCGACTTCTAAGACCTCTCCTCAGTCCCCTCCCTTCACTCCCTCTGTCTTTAGACAGCGCACTGTACCACCTCCCGCTGAGGCTGTTGATAATGTTATTGTTAGCCTCAGTCTCATGAGTCTATGGAGCAATACTAAGCGGATGATGCCATCAGCCATCGAGTGTTGTTCAGCAAACAAATGCTCACAGAAAATGCATCCCGCTGCAGAGGACGTGCCCTCAGAAGTGCTGGAAATGAGACCGCAGGTTTTGTTTACACACAAAATGCTTCAGTGTGTTTTAAAGAGAGAGAGAGAAATGTCTTATTGTAAACAAGAGAGATGGACCGACCAGAGTCTGTTTACTGTGAGAGTATTCACCAGAGAACAACCTTTATTGTCATCCTCTGATGGTTTACAGTGCGCATTGTTGGATCACTGACGCCCTGAGCTCCCAAATGCAGAAACTGAAATTAAAATGTGCACATGCTGTGAGCCACACAATAAACTCAGGGCACAGAGCTGTGGGTCCAACTGTCTTCCTGATCTGCAATAATAAAAATATGAATGATTTATTCATGAAACCAATACAGTCTAGACGCCGAGAATCACTATATTTACATTTTGTGTTATTGACCCCCCCTTACACTGCAGAAAGGTGTCTATACAAACCTGGACAACAAACTGGACCATGTTTGTGATATATATATATAAAAATGTGATATATTCAAGAATAATCTTATATTAATTGAACATCCTCAGGGTCAAAATCAGCCTGTGCTGCTCCTGTAGCTACAGGCCACTTCACATCCCTCTTCACAGCTTCTTGCTTTGATTTGAATGCGACTGGATGTAGAAGGGTGTGAGTGGAGGCTAATCCATTTTTGCTGCTAAACAATTCCAAACGCAGCTCAGGGGATGTAGTTTCTTCCACACATTTCCACATATTCTCTTGTATCTTGTATCCTGATAAGGCATAGTAATTGTGCACAAGCCAAGGCTGTGATGAGGGCAAGCAGGATGCTGAACATGTCTGCCTCCCACACTGCTCACAAAGTGGTGGCAACAGACGGGAATATATTGAGCTGGCTCACAGCAAACAGAAAAATCAAACCCATTGTAGAGATATTAAGATGGGTAATAATACAGTCTCTACGCCAATATAGTGGAGTTTTCCCTGAAAGCACAGTTTTATAGTTACACACTAACTTTTATCATCAGCCTGCACAGCATTGGGAGAGGCAGTATTTATAATGTAAATATACTGTGTACCGCAGTGCCAGAGCATAAAAACTGTTTATTGTTGCACACTAACTGCACTCACTTGGTCACTCTCTTAATAGTATTTGAAAACTATAATCTTTACAGCGATTATTTGTGTGGCTGGAGCTCAATGCTGTGCTCTACCAAAATACTGAGAGAGCAAGGAGCCTATTTGCCTGATAGTGTTTTCAGACTAAATGTAACAAGAACAGGCTGTCCTCAGTTCAGATACAATCATTTTACACTCGCCCATCTCTGTCCTCAATGTAAAAAGACACTGCATTACTTCTGAAGCACTTTGTCCTCGCTGCTGTAATAGGCTCTATGTCATAATAATAATAGGACGCTAATAGCTAACTAATGGACTGATGCATTAGCCGCATTCCTCCGTCTGTTGTGCACAATGTTGCTCTGTGTTACATTGTTCCTCCCCGCGGCTGATGAATATATGCTTTTTACATATGCTGCTAATAAAGGTCATTTTGTGTGTGTGTGTGTGTGCGTCTGTGTTTCAGCTGGACCGAGTCATCTTCTGTGTTTTCCTGCCGACAGACAAAGACTTGTATCTCCACAACCTCCCGCTCTACTTCCCTGAAGGTGAGTGCTCTCTTTAGTTCTAAAAAATATAAAGTACAGTTTTGTTTTCTCCTTGGCACCTAGAATAGGAGGCTGTAGAATGTGCTGTTTGAAAGAACATGCAGGGAAATAAGCACAGAGATGAGACATGCTGTTTAATAAGTTACTTAAAGGCACACTGCATAACATGTTGCCAGCAAAACAAAACATGCTCCTATAGTGACTAGATAGACACAGACTATTTTTGCAGTGGGTAATCAAAAAATGGATTTGGATGAAGACATAACCTGTTTACATAACCTGTTTAAATCTCATATTTGGCTGCGTCTCCATGGAGACGAGCTGGAGACGTACCCGCTCCCAGTGAAGTTAGTCAGGTCTGAGGAGCAGTAAGTCGCAGCAAAGACACATCTTCATTTGTTTTTATTTTAAACGTATATATTTCAACAATAAAAATGTGTGTAATAAAAATAAATGCTTGTATTTTATTCTATTTATTGGGTAAAATGTTACACACTGTGGCTTTAACCTTAAAGCAGTACTAAGTAACTCATGCCCCTAGAGGCCATAAGTGCCACTGCAGATGTCGTAGCAAGTTGCGTTTTACTCATTAATTGTCTGTGAGAGTAAATACTGCGCTGACAGAAAAGACAAAGGGATGTTTTACATCCAATTACACAATGGAGATCTTTTTTTTTTCATGCAAACCTGGCTGTAAATACTGTTTAAGTGGCGCTAGCCTGCAGTTAGCTTTGCCCTTTAGCCTGTTAGCTTCTTCTTCGTGATTGTATTAGTGTGGTTTTCTGGCCAGAGTCACCAGGGGGAGATGAAAGACCCCCCAATCCTCCCATTAACACTTGTATTACCCCCAGAGGGACTACGAAAAGGATCTATTAAGGTAAACAAGTTACTTAGTACTGCTTTAACACCAAATGACCAATTTATCATAAATACACCAAGAAATCATTGAAAAGTAAATGTTTCATGCCATGTATGTGTTTATATTTCATTTTGTTCCTTCAGACTGAAAAACACAGGAGCTAAGAGGTAACAGCACAGTGTGCGGTGGATACTTTGTAACAAACAACAGAACATGTACCTTGTAGAGTTACCTATAACTATATTTTCTAATTCATAAACAAAATATTGGAAGCTTTTTACCCACTTGAACTGACCATTTAAAACAAATACCTGTCTCTTAGAATAACTACTCTGTAATGGGTTTGTTCCATCATTGCAGATTGACCTGAGTGGCTAATTAAAGTTTTGCAAATACGTAAATTTTGATGTGGCCCGCGGCTTTGACATGATGACTTTGGCTATTCGTTTTGATTACAGTTGTGATTGATAGTGTTATAACGCCAAGCAGTCTGGGCCTCTATGCATGATCAGTCATTCACTCACTTATTCAAATTAGCCTCGGTATTACAACTGCTGCTTTAACCTCTAATGTCTTGTTTCACCACAGCGATAAATCACGCTCACCTCTCACTTAAAGATTTTTCAAGGCGTAGGGCTGGACCATCTCATGCTTTCTGAGTTCATAAAGTACTTATTTCTCCCATATGACTTGGCACCTTTCTACTACTGCTGTGGGCCTCCAAAACAATCAGAAAGTTACTGAGTAAATCACTTTGTGAACTGAACCCTCGCCCACAACAAACAGCCGAATGTTGGCCATGTAAACAGCGCTGCGGCCTGATTTGTGGCTGTTGGAATGCACTTTTAGACTTTCATTTCTAACATTCTTTCTTACATTCTAAACATGAAAAATATGAACCACCGTTGGCCCTTTTAGGATTTGAAAAATGTAAGGATGCAATACATAATATGGAAAGAAAGGAAGAATTTACAGGTTCAATGGCAGCAAAAAGCACTTCAAGCTACAGCAATATACAGTAAAATAACCAAATATCAAGTCAGTTGTTGTCTTGGTTGAGGATTAACAAATGAATCAGACTATACTTCAATAATATTAATTCACAGTATTATAGTTATCTATTTGACTAAGAAAATCATTAGCTTGTTAGCCTAAACAATGGAACAGAGATTAACTGCGCTTTAGACAGGTCCCCTTATCTGCTAAAGTCTTCATAAGCTTAATTAAACACACTTAAGTTTAGTTTTTCTGAGCCAGAAGCAACCAGACTCCTAATTATATAATACTGATATAATTAAATTGAGTGGAAACCCAATTTGTTTTTGCCTGAATGAAACCGTTTAATTTGGTGCTTTTAGACTCCACTTGACATCCGCAGATGGGCGTGACAAAACGAGCAATGTGCTTGATTTCACTGGCCGGTCTAAGCTGTATCCGGTTCTAGCCTCTGCACCATTACTGGACCTAAATCACAACGTTGTGTAATGTTTGGGTGTTAAACTGTAATGCAGCATCCATCTCCTGCCGCTCTTCCCACACTTTAAGGAGCTATTTTTAAACTAACAAGCCAAAACACATGGTGTGATATTTTGAAAGTGCCTGTCCCCTTATATACTGTAGGTGTGATTTGGCACTAGTTTGGCGGCATTTCTTGGCTTTTAGCTGCAGCAGATTTTTGCCTGTGTGTGACCGAGTGCCTTAATGAGGCAAATCTCCAACTCTTCCCCTGTAAACCAGCTCAATGCTACTCTGTTGATTTGATGTGCTTGCATGTTTTGGCCCATTCTTTTTTTCTTGTGGTCACTAAACCTGGATAATGGGTCATCCCAATAGAACCAAAAGCCAAACACGCTCTCCGGGTTCAAATGCTTTATTCCCTGCTTTGATATTGTCTAAACTTCTCCTGTTTGTGCTCCCACAGGCACGACTCTCAGGAGCAAACTGTGAGTGGAGTGGATTTGTCAAGTTTGGTTGCTGTGGATGCACGACTCGTCCAGCTCTTCCTCCTGTTGCCCCTTGATTGTTGCCGAGGACCAGGACCTCCCTGCAGCAGGAACATCTCATAAAAAAATATGTGTATATATATTTTTAGAGAACACTGGTTGTTGTGCAGATGTTGGTTAGTTTCTGTTTTTTATGCAAATGACAAGATGCAAGAGTTTGTGTATGATGAGCTCCCCACAACATAAATGGATAATTTACATCCAGGCTTTGGAAGCAGTCTATTGTCTACATTTTTAGGGCTGAACATCTAAAAGGCCTTTCCAAGTAGTGCCTCAAAGGCTTTCTTTTTTTCTTCCAAGTTTTACCATGACTAATGGCCAGTGTCCACAGTGTACTCCACCCATAGTTACTCCGATGTGCTCAAGCACCAGTAGCTTTCTGCCATTTTTGTTTTGTAGCTCACGGGGGAAGAGCAGTCCTATCTTTGGAGAAAAAACGTAACAAATACACACAGCAATACCTCAACCACCGACCTGTTGCAGAAATCTCAGATGTATGTATGTACGCCATTATTTGCATTTTTGCCATTTTGACCCTCACTGAGATGACCCAAAACTGATATAAGAAATAACACATTTTGGCATTAAAACTAGACTGTTTAATTTGTTCGCTCCCCTTTCTAAATTTTCTGTATTGATGTAGTTTGCTGTCTGTCACAGCAAATGCTTCACCAAATAATTGTGCTTGCAGAGACAGTGTTGGCGTATTCGAAAGCCCTTGACTAATCAAAGTAAACATTAGCATTGCATCTTCTGTTTTCCCCCAGTCAGCCATTGTTTCATCATCCACCTGGCTTGTAACAGCTGTTTATATTGTTCATACATGTCCCCGACTGTACAGCCCGTCTGGCTTAGGGACAGCCACTGCCCAGACAACATGTAGCTGCTTCCTCTGCCACATATTCCCTCCATAGAGCCTCTATTGTGCTGTTCACACCAGCCTGCGCCAAGTCCATCTCCGTCTGCACCTGATTCCCACTGCACACACATGAGAACGTGCCTGAATCAGACTGCTGGTGGAGACTAATCGCTTTGAAAAGCCCTTAACTTGTAATCGTGTGTCATTGCTGTTTAGCTTTTGTGTTAAGCTCGGGGCGACCAGTGAATAATGTGGCTTGTGTGCGAGATGTAAAATTGGGATTCCTGTGTGCACGCGTGAGGCGATGACAAAAGCTTATTAAAACTAATCACACTCAGGTTTGTGGTGTGCATGAATTGATTATTTCTCTGGCTGCGATACGAGTCGGTGAGCGTGCTTCCCCGGGGGACCACTCCACATGAATATTTGCCTCTCGCCTGCGTATCTATGTGTAGGAGAGGCAGTAAGAGACACACTGACAGCAAAGGTAGCACAGTGTTGTCAATGTTTTATCTGAAATATGATTGCTCCTGCTCAAGAATATTCCCCTCTTTTATTTGCTTGTGCATCTTCCTGTCACTGCTCACCATATGTCTCGCCACAGCGCATCTGTATGAGACTTTAATTGTTTGGGGGCATCATGTGGCGGGGAGGACACATGTGGATGTGCGTGAAGCGAAATGAGCGTGTTTAGCGCGGCAACGTCCCGCCCCGTGACTTTCATCTGCCAACAACCATCTTTTTATTGATTCTGAACAATCTGCTGTGCTCGGAGGAGGAGGCAGGGGTAGCAAGACTATGGGGAAAAACAACAAAGAATGTCAACAGGAAATTGGGAGAAGACTCTTTTTCTGTAAAAGCATCATCTGCCACAAAGGGAATGGTCTTTTCCTCTCCTGAGCTCTTTGATTCCCCGATTGTCTGGGCCCCACTTCCTCGCTCCACAGGATGGTGTAAAAAGTAAGCAGATGGGAGGCCGAGATAGAGGGAGGATGTTCAAGCTGAGGGAGAGAAAAGGAAGGGGGGGAAAGACGTGCGTGAAAGACTAGTCCAGCCACAAAAGGTGCTGGTCCCAAGCCTAGATAAACAGAAGACCCCTCCGCAGAATAACATTGTATTGGTTTGATTGAATGCACAGTAGCGCTATAGCAATCATAACTATTTCTTATGGATAATAAGGATAATGAGTGATGATGAGCTTGTCTCAGCAGGATGTCATTATGTTCAGAGGAAGAAAAGCTATTGTGTCGTGAGGGTGCATTTTAAATTTGACCTGGAATATGTTTTGTTCAGTTATTACTTGAAAAATCTTGAATCTTTATCTTTATTATGGATCCCCATTAGTTATTACCTGGGGTCCACATGAAATGAAAGTGATGTACAATGATAAAAAGCATCCAGATGGAAAAAGAAAAAACTCCCGAGACTAGGGCACTGTTGAAGCAAATGTTTAAGATAATAAAAATCATTGCAAATGGGCATCCAGCGTCAAACCAAATCATCTGGCAAATCCATGCGCACTAAAGGCAAACGATTTGCAGTGGCGACTCCAAAAACAACAAAACCGCAACGCGTCGTGAAGGCTGATGAATTAATTAACAGATAGTGTGTGTGCGTGTGTGTGTGTGTGTGTGTGTGTGTGTTTTTTTAATAAGCGGACTGTGAAGATTCCCTCCAACCACTCACTTTTCGGAGTAATGAGAGTGAAGACAAAAAACAAGGGGCTGAAAGGCGATGAGACTCATTATCCTACCAGCAATTTTCATCACTGTCCCGTCAGCAATGCTCCCCTCCCTCCTCCTCCCATGGCACGCATCCTCTTTGTTTGAGACATGACAGTTGAAGACCAATTATGCCAACTGTTAAACTTAAAGGTGATCCGCTGCCATCTCCGTGGACATATACGTGTCCTACTGTTGCATAGATGTCCTTTCCAAAGCCTAGATGGACGTGTGACTTTAATAATTTAGATAGCAACAAAGGAGTAAATGAATAAGGCTATTTTGGCCCAATGACTGCTATCGTCTGCTCCCTTCCCTGCGCTCTAATAGGTTACTGCTCTGTCAACATTTCCCTTGACACTTAAACATTTGTGTTGCTGCTTTTTATGAAGAAAAAAATATCATTTTTCCTTAATTGCCTTTACACTGGGTCATTAAATCAAACAGTTTCACTTAGAGCTCCGCAGTTGCTTTGTCTCTGGGTTGAAATACTCACAGCAAGCCAAATTGGTGCTTTCACTGTGATACTGAATGTTTATTATGTCACCAGCCACAGCAGTTTCAGCTGCTCTTTGTGCAGACATGGCCACTGCAGTTAACCATGCTGAGATGGGCTCATTATTATGGTTTTGTCAAAAGATAAGGCAAAGGAATCCAGAAGATTTTATCTAGAGGAAAGATATGGCACAGATCACACAGCAGCAACTTGTGGACCTGTGTGTACAATTGATAGGACTGTAACTCTGTAAGAAATATATCTGAATGGACTTTGCTTATTGTGCCTGTATTATGTGTTGACACAGTAGTTATTGATTCAGCTAAACTTCTGTGACCAAGAATCTCATTAAACACTGATAATTATCACTTGTCAACACTGTCACAACAGCAGTAATTGTGACACTCACAAAGGGACTAAAGGCATCAGTTTGTTCTGTAAAAACAATTTGTATCTTGTTGATTTGATTCCCTCCTGATTTGAGAAGACAATGGGCGGTTCCCCTTTTAGCGATAAACTGTGGAGAACAAAAGGTCCGTGTGAACACCTGTTGCATGAGTTTCTCAGTTTGACCCTTGGTCTGTGTGATGTAACACAGAATTATGAGCTGCTCCTCTCAGACCTGCCAGCTATTGGCTCAACATTAATAATGGATGTTTTTTTCCATCATTTAAAAGCACTGTTTTGACATTCAGCTGCTACAGCTCAAACTAGTGTGTTTTAAATCAATATGAAGTGTAGCTCTGCCTCGTTGCATAAATAAAAATAAAACAGCATATTTACTTTGACAAAAACCTCATATTACATTGACTCATCCACTTATCAACTTCATGAAGGTTTAGAAGTGAGAAACAATGAATTTGTGTTTGTTAGTGCTCACATAGGGGCTCTCATTTCACTCATTTCAGTTACATCACTTTATAAAACGCTCTGAGATCAGATACAAAAAGTTTTTGAAAATATATCAAATCAATATCTTTTGGTTCATTGGAAGAATAAATAGCTACTTTTTGCAAATACAGGGTAGAAGATTTCATAGAGCTCCCTGACAAAAAGTGTCACAAATGTAAAGATGTGGTCGTTTCATACATACGTACGCACATCTCATGAATTATCACCATTCATACATGATTTACCTTAAAACCACCACGACAGAACACGTGCGCTTCATTCCAAGCCTCATAATTTATGCAGCCTGTGAAATAATATCCGTAGAGTCATGATCATTTGTGACTTAAAACATACATAAATGCTGTATTAACTGAAATGAAAGATAAAAACATACACAATTGGTTATTCCTCCAGATGATGGTCAGGTGGTTCTGACCATTGGGTTCGCTTCATATGGAGATGGGTCCCCGGGCACAACTTTAGTTGTGGTCCAAATGTATTCCTAACATAATTGTAGCATCCCAATTCTTCACAGGGACGAGTTTATCGGCACATTTCATAACTTGCAGGGTCACTTTTCAAGGTCACTGTCACAGAAATGCTGGAAAACTCACCTGAGAGTTCATGAATTTGATAAAAAATGCTTTAATTAGATGCACAGTGTTTTTCTCACAAATGTGTAGGTTAAAGGAAGACGGAATATTTTTTTTGTTTCACTACTTGGAAAAAAAAATCTGGTAAGTGCCTTTAACCTCTTAAACCCCGCCTGAACCGAGGACATTTTCTCCAGTACAGCTTTACGTAAATCTAAAATCTTCTTGAAAAAAGTGCCATAATGACAAGGATGAAACGCAACAAAGATGTGACAAAAATTAGCCAAAAAAGCAGCAAAAGCAAAATAAAAAAGCAACAAAAACATGCCAAAAACACAACAAAAAAAGTTATGGATTATGGATTAAGAGATTAATAATCCTTAATTACAAGTGTTCTAGATTGCAATATAACATTTACACATAACTAGAATATTAATCAAACACAACCCCAACAGTTGAACAGTGAAAAAAAAGGTTACTACATTATTAACGTTAAAAGGGGGGGGGGGGGGGGGGGGGGGGGGACCTGTGCTTGTTGATTACAGTATTGCGGACTGGGGCGGAGAGGTGTGGCGATTTGTATGGATGAGGCTGGGATGGAGGAAAGCGAGAGAAGTGGGAGGGGGGCTGATGTTTACGGGTGGGGGCTCGCCAGGCCTGTAAACTGCTTGTGAAATGAAAATGGCTCTTTAGCAGAATCCAGGACACTTGGGCGCTGCGCTGGATCAATGACGCTGATTTACTGTCTGAAAGCCTGTCAGAGGGAACGAGCGAGGGAGAGAAGTTGGGGCTCGGAGGTACGAAGAGTCCTTTAATGGAAGGAGAAAAGGGGGGATGAAGAGGGAAATTGTCCGTCAGAGTGACAGCGCGAGCCGGCCCAAATCAGAGGGATTGCTCCTCTGCTCCTTACAACCCCAGATACAAAATCAATCTGTCAGGGCGATGGGGAAGGGCAATCTTGTTTTGTGCGGGGAATTGGCGCGGCCATTTGGGGTAAAATCAATGTGGGACACATGGCATTTCTTAAATCCGTACTATCCTATGGCTGGACATAATGACAAACAGACCAGTGGACATGGGCAGCACAACAATCTTTAACTTCACCCATCTGAATTAGATCTATATTTATGTTGGCGGTAAAACAACACCTGACCATTTAGGGGGGAAACAATGATAAGAGAATCAATAGATTACTTTTCAATGGAATATGGCATCCCCTCTTGGAACCGCCACCTTAACGTGGTGGAGGGGTTTGAGAACCTGAATGATCCTGGGAGCTCTGTTGTCCGGGGCTTTGTGCCCCTGGTAGGGTCTCCCATGGCTAAACAGGTCCTAGCCGACGGGTCAGACAAAGAGCGGTTCAGAAGCCCCTTATGAGAGACCAACAGGCCAGTTAAGAACCCTTCCGTGGACCCACCACCTGCAGGAGGAGCCAAAGGGGGCTGGTGCGATGTGATTTGGGCAGCTCCAACAGCTGCCCCCACCAAGCCCACCTTAATGTGCCCATAGCATAGAATTAGATACAGCCCTCGGGGCCCTAAACAGGATTGTAGGCCCCCACCCCCCCTCAGTGCAAACCCTAACCCTAACCCTCAAGCGAACCCTAACCCTAAATCCCACAAAAACCCTAAGCCTGCTACTCCTACATGTATCCCGCTGGGCCAGGTAGGGCGGGCCTTCTCCAGGTACACACATAGGAGTGCAGCACAATCATTGCATACGGTTAGTCATGCTACAAAGTGAAGTAATTGACATGAAACGAATGTCAACGAATCACCAATTCTTTTTTTTCCCTTTCTGATAATTCGGATAGGCCCTTGACTATGGTAGGCCCCTGGACTACAGCCCCTGCTAGCCCATTGGATAAGGTGGCTCTGGCCCCCACGACCCGCCAACGGACGAGTGGAAGAAAATGGATGGATGGAATATGGCGTCAAAGCATGTCTGCATTGGTTTCCCCCATGTGCCCCGGTTTTCTCTACCACTAAAACTTGTACAACAGGGTCCTCTTTGGGGCCCGCAATCTCAGTGGGACTTAACCTCTTACCCCCCAACTTAACCCAGCACATTTTCTCCGGTTCAGCATTACGCAAATGTAAAAGCTTCTGGACTGGAGCTTAGACCTACAAAACTAAACTAAACTCTAAACTTCACACATCACATTGTTATCGTGTTTTTGCAGGGTTTTCTTGCCATGTTTTGGATGTTTTGTTTATGCTTATTCACAGTTTTTTCTGCGCCTTTTTGGCACTTTTTTGTTGTGTTTTCGTCACTTTTTTATCACTATTTTTTCACTTTTTTTTTTTTGCTTTTTCGTCCGCTTTTAGTTGTGTTTTTGTCACTTTTTTATTATATCATTGTTGCTTTTCCAGTGAGTTTTCATATCTATTTTGAAGCTTTTAGATTTGGGTAAAGCCAGGGAAAGAAAGGCCACACTGCATAGTATTTCACTCAATGAATAGAATAAGATACAAGCATTTATTTAAGTGTTTTTATTGATGAAAAAATACCCCATAAAACATGGCTCGGCTCATGGACTTTAAATACAGCTCAAAAACATTGTCTGTGTCTTGCGGTTCATACGGAGCAGATTTGATTTTGATGGTGTTTGCTGAATGCTCCGCAGTGTGGCTTTAAATGAAGGTCAAATAAATGAAAACGCTGTGGGGTAAATAAATGTAAGACGTGCTTTGGTGTGAGATCGTCAGGTGCTGTGTTTGTGTGTGTGGGAGGAGGGGGAGGAGGAGTTGTTACGGGGTTTATTTTATTTTTGAGTGTTTAATGTATTAAAAGAGGCCGGGGTAATGAATTATAATCTTTAATGCAGAAACCGATCGATACAAGCGGGAGCATAAATCAGCTTTTACTGAGAGCGTCAAAGTCCTTTAATACACTGGGGGAGAGAGAGAGGCAGTGCAAGGCGACGGGGCGGTGTTGGGGTAGACAAACTGTGAGAAGGAAAGACCAACAGGAGGGAGCAGCAGTGATGAAATAGTCTAGAGGGGTTGTAGAAGGGGGGGGTTGGAGATGGATGGAGCCAGACGGAGGGAAGTTATAGATGAAGGGCCTCACCTTTGGACTAACCTCATTGAGGAAAAAGCCCAGTGAATGGAATGGGAACCTGACAGCTTTGCGAGAAGAGTGAGGTTGCGAGGGGGTCAGCGGTGTGAGCGCACATACACCGCTCTTAACTTGTTATTCTTTCTGCTTTTTGTATCGTGTACTCCCCTTAGAACAATTCCCCCCTCGCCACCTCCGGAGCCCGGGGCAAAATATAATTAACTGGATTACAGAAACCGTTCTTGATCAAGAATTAACTCGCAACCCTCGTCTGGCCTCTGCCGGGAGACGGTGCCTAAAAACAGTCTCAGAATATGTATTAGAGAAATTTGAGTGCGAGAAGCAAACAGATCCGCTTGGTTTGAAGTCACAAGGCATCTTAACAGAAACCTAATGCGTTACATTTAGGATGCCACGGCCGTCCAGTTAGTTCACTTAAGTGGTTGAACCGAGGTTTTACTCACTAGAGGCTCTTTAGCGAGACACAGGCATTAAAATTTGATAGCTCAGGGAAAGAACTGAGGGCAAAGGGGGAGAGTGAAGTGGGGAGAGAAAAAAAACACTTGGATGAAGAAAAGAAAGTGAGACGAGAAAATACAGGCGTGAAATGGCCAAAGATGTTGTGAAAGTGTAGCAAGGAGTAAGTGTTTCACAGGTGCTCAATAATTAAGCAGAAGCGATATCTAGATCTAAGCGACAAATCCGACGAGGCAGCCGTCCATCAACAAAATTTTAGGGTTCAGACACGGAGGACACACAATCGTTCATGTTTTTGTACAATTCTCGGCTGCTTGTTATTCAGGGATGCAGCTTTCCAACTCAAAAGAACTAGTAATTTCAGCGGGAGAGGCTACAGAATAAATTGGGGTCAAAGGGACCATCACGCTCTGTATTTTTCTGCTAGAATACAAAGTGGGATTACATGTTGTTTTAGGGGAATTTCAAAATTGCCCTCGTAGAATTATCTACACAAGACCCCCTACCCCGGGACGCGGCATGCCCATGGGCCTGGGGGCATAGGACTGTTGCGATGCTCTCATAATAAGCCTCTGAGTGACTGGCAGAACAGAATATCTTGCTATCGCTTTGCCTTGTGCTCATTGAGGCGGCTCCGTGCTCACGCCCTGTCATGCATCTCAATTCAGCGAAACACAGTGTTCATAGCTGCGAAGAAAGGAGGCCTGTTTTTTGATTAATGTCACCATGACAACTACATAATTCATGAATTGCATTAGCAGTCTATTTGTCATTTGCAAATCAAAATTCAGGTTGTGTTTGTGAAGCTTGAGGAAAAGCTTGCTGTTGTCTTCTGTAAACACACACACACGCACATACACACACGCACACGCAAACACATACATATACACACACACACACACACGCACACACACACACACACACACGGAGACACATTTGCAGGCTCAGTAACAAATGACCCCAACCCGGTTTGATATGCTGATGTATTGGCCTGCTAATCTCACAGATAGAGTTCTTTGAAAGGTGCCTGTCTTCTAGAGGGCCCTTTTGGCTCCACAGTGAACTCACAGGTCTACTCATTTGGAAAGATGCTAATCCCTCTGTGTAATGTGTGCGACTGTGTATGACGGCAGCAACTCCACACTGACACCATTTGGTGCAAGAGTGAAAACAGTGGAGAGGCTTCTCATTAAGGCGCTAAAGGAGATCAGTTGCCATTAGATCAGTGACAGGATTAGAACAAGAATCCCAAAATGAATCATAATTTTTTTTTCAGCCATATGTGAGCCAGATGGCTGCTTTCTGCTCGGTTATTCTAAACAGAGCACATCCCTGTACCTTGTATTTACAACATTTTATTTGTCATTTCATCACCTATTTTAAGATCCTCTTTCTACTCTTTTAGTGCCTGCCATAGGTTACCATTAAGTCCCTTTTTGCAGTATTTTATTTATTTTCTAACTTTAGGAGAGCAAATTAGGCTGTGATGAGAGGGAACAGCAGAGGCAGTAGACATTTCAGATAATCCTATAAGGGTTTTGGGAGAAGCACTGCTGGCACTGAACTTTCATGCCTCAGTGAAATTTGCATCAGCGCTAGATTAAGTCTATCTTTAACTATTAGACAGTGTAAGACTGCAGCATTTTCTTTACTGTGGGTGTGCTTTTAATTCTGATCGTCAAGTAAACACATGGACGATACACTGCTTTATGTAATTTAATTGATGACGCAAATACAATACAACAAATGTTACTACTTAGGCTTTACAAGCAAAATTGTCAACAATTACGCTTTTATGAAATTAATTTTAGAATAAACTGCTATGATTTTTTTTCCTTCTCGCCTTCATCTCCCTCTACCCTCTCCTGACTGGACAGGGGTGAGTCAGTGCGTGGGGGAGTGCCCCCTTTCTCTCCCTCCCATAGTACTCCACGGGTGCGTGAACCAGAGCCCAGACGGACGCGGGGCGGGGTCTTGTTGTCTCCGGGACTAAATGACTGGGACACGCCCCGACTCAGTCCCAGGCCCCAGCCATGACGAGAGCCCAGTTTACGGCGCCCCCCAGAGGCTGAACGCACCACTGCTGCTCCTGCGGCCGGAGAGTCTGGATGTTCTTGGGATAAACATTTCCTCAAGGGAGACGGAGACACCGGAGCACTGCGCGGATCTGCCGTGACAGGAGAAAGTGAATTTGTCTTTTTTATTATGAGCTCAATCAAACAAAAAAACTTTTTTGTACATTACATCTCTTTTTATTGTGGGTTAGTCCCAGGAAAAACTATTTTTAACTGCAAATAATGGAGTAAATTAGTGAACTTAATAATATTTGAATATAAAAAAGGGAAAGGCTCTTTACTCTCTATTTAATTTGTATTCAAGAATTGAATCTGTTTGATGTTTGTTTTTGTTTTTCAATATAGATGCAATTACAGTTCAAAATAGAAAAAGTGAGGCCATGCCAATCTTGTGCTTTTCAACATGTGGTTAGCAGAGAATGGCGGGCACACTTGGCACTCCTCGGGTTTGGATCCGAGTAGTCGAGCGCTATCAACATAGACCACACTTGGTAGTCATGAGTAGATTTGTATGCATGCCAGTAGCCTCACTTGATGGGGTGAGCATATCTTTGAGAAAGTGTTTGTGTGTGCGGTCTCACCAGGCTGAGCTGTTTGTGAGTCGGATGTAAATTCAGTGCTGTCGGCCAGGTTCTCCACGCTGCCTGCAGCGGTGAAGAGGGCGCGGCCTTCCCTCCCCGCTCCTCCCCGGGGTTTGATTAGCTTCTTCATCCTGTCTGCAATCCAGTTAGATTTCCTTTGAGGACACAGAGGACACACACTATTTACTGAAACGGTTGGGAGTTAAAAAAAAAAGTCCTTGTTTATTCAGTGGGCAGATGCACACATTAGAAACGCACAGTGGATTTACAAAAATGGGGTTACAGTAGATCAAGGGTGTGTGGCTCCTGTATTTATGCATATGTTGTGAAATCAAACTGAGAGGCTCTTGGTGGTTGTGTCTTAAATTTACAAAAATGGGGTTACAGTAGATCAAGGGTGTGTGGCTCCTGTATTTATGCATATGTTGTGAAATCAAACTGAGAGGCTCTTTGTGGTTGTGTCTTAAATCTCCATCCCTCAATAACTTTTTGTTTACAATGCGATTGATACAGTGCCTAGCCCAGAGCCGTTTTTTCCCATACACAGACTTGGGCCCCCGCCGCCGCCAGGGCCCTGCATCTCAAAACACGGTGTTGTTTTGCTGTGAATCAACGCATTGTTACGGCGACAGCCTCTCTGACAGCGCTAACTCACTCTCCGCCTACTTTGCCACATATAACACCAAAACGGAGCAGTCTGCTGAAGTGGATGAGCAGGAGAGACCTACTGCCTTCCCCTCGTCACCCCCAAGGTGCGAGTGCTTCTCCACTCAAGTCCCTGCTCGGCTGTCTGACTCCCGGTGCTCGCCTCGCCTCATGCTCCCCTCCTGCTCCCCTCCTGCTCCTGCGGCCGCATCAGCCACGCTCTCATTTACACCATCTTCTTATTGTCTCTTGCAGATTATCAGGACAGTAGTTTGGCGAATAGACGAGAGTAAAGCCGTTGTATTTGTCTCAAAGGGGAGTTGAATCCACATGGTTCTCATGAGCATAGTTACTTTCAGTAACTCTGGTTCTGAACGTGCACAGTCCAAAACAAATTACTGTCAGGCTACTTCTCAGTGGTAAGACAAACATAGCCGTCAGGAGCAGGTTTCTTTTTTAAAGCAGCGTTTCCCAAACTGTGGGTCAGGGACCAGAGGTGAGAGAATGTTACCATTTGTCATTTACAATTTTAAAAAGTGGGGAAAATAGACTAATAGTAGTCCTAAATCCCAGTCTGACAGTGGCTTAATGGTTAGTGGTTCTCACACAGAGGGGTAGGGCCTGAATTGAGGTCATTATGTTCCCCTTCTGCCCTGCTCTACTGCACAGTTCGCTCTTCATTGAGGAGCCATGGGACGCGTGCTGTAGGGCCCCCATGAGGATTTTTGCTTAGGGCCCCAGAAGGGCCAGCACCAGCTCTGGCCTTGCCACAATAGTCACCTCTTGGATTTAACCAAGGAAATACTTAAAGGCTTGCCATTGGACAATTATTGCATGTTCACAAATGCTGTGTTCACATAGAATTTGCCATATAAGCATTTTTTTCTTGTGGTTACAATTATGAAAAAGGGAGTATGAGACATTATTTTCATCCAGGGACTTCTTCAATAATTATTCAAGATGCCATGACATCTACATTGTCACAACATTTACTTCCATCTAGACTTTATTTCATCCTGTATTGATTACAAGTGCACAAAATATGTTTCATCAAATCCTAAAGTTTGTCACTGGGGCAAGTAAGCACATCTCGTAAAGTGCTAAACAAGAGAAAATATTAAGCAAAGCATCCCCAAAGGAATATGATAAGTAATGTGACAGTACTTGGCTTTACTGCCCGGAGTTTGCATGTTTGGCTCCAGGACTCGATACTGGTCCATTATCTTCTCCACCAACTTTTGCTTCTCCCGTCGAAGCTCACCGAGTTTCTCGCTGAAAGAAAACAATCAATGGAGAAAACTTTCAGAAGAGACCAAAAGAAGAAAACGGCAATTGAAAAAAAGACATTTTACTCATTTCCACTGACCAGGGCAGGTCAGGGAGAAGTACAAATGTGTCATGGCGAGTAATGGAGAGTAAAGGACAAGCTTCTGTTAGTCTGAACGGAATCATATTGAGCTTGTACCAAATTTCTTTTAAAAAACACAATAATAAAATCAAAGCAAGGTCTATCCGTGTATTATTGCGCAGCAGAGCGAAAGCCAGATGCTGATCGCTGGTCAATAGCGTTTGGAATTTTATCTTTTTAGCCAAGAAACTCAGATCTGCTAAAGTTTAATTAGCGCTATTCTCCTAATCAAGACAGTTTCACTTCCGGGTATTCGAGTTGACGCAGACAAGGATTCAACATTATCAATACAGGTTCATTGTTGTCATTTCTTTGTTGGCAGTGTCTGTTATCAAGTGAATGTCTGATATAGACAAATGAACATCGAAAATACAATGAGCGCAAAAGTACACAGACCAAGGTTTAATGTAGAACTCAAGGTTTTTGGATTTGTTAATCTAATGCGATCTTGTATTTTCATTTGTCAAAGAATATACTGTACATGGAATTTGTATATTGTATATTAACAAACAAGGATTTTAGAAATACAATTAAAGCCCCAGTGGTTGTCTACAAATAAAACACATACTTCATATGTTTTAGAATCAATATATGGACCACAGTTCTTGCTATAGTCAACAGTGTTAGCATTAAAAAAGCCCATCAAAAATATTGTATATTTGGCTTTAACATGTTGCTAATACAGTCATTGATGAGTGTGATATTCATATTCAGTGATTTCCCAAATTTAACACATACTCGCTGATACCAATAGAACGAATCATACATTTATAAAAAGTATTCACATGTGAGATAATGTAAACAGGAAGTTACAGTCGCGATGAGTTGAACTGAATCCGAAGTGTGATCTAGCTCTATTTTGTATTTGCTGTTGCTCATGGGCTTTCACATCAGCTATTTATTATTAGTAGCTGTTAACTGCACTTTTCTCTGTTCTTCTGAGGCATTTATAGATTCAGTGTGTGAGAATTACCATTGCACAAAGCTGAACAGAACAAAAAGTGTTGGAGACTATTAAACCTTAACTTAAATTAAAGACCTGGGTGTATATTAGCAAAGAACAAGAGATTATTAGATCATTATTTTGAGAGCGCTTGGGTCTGTTTTAAAGCTATTCACGGACTCAAGTGGAAAATAAATTGAATCAAGGGACTTGATTTGTAATTTTTATTCTATGGTGCTTAACAGCCATTCAGTTTTTTTAGAGGGATTCCCTTTGTGCTGTATGCCCCAATAATCTTCATGCATATACAGTACAGTGTGAAACCCACAGTCATGCAGTAAACCGTAATAACCGTAAGTCCAATCCAGGATTATAGAGCCACTGGAGAATTAAGATAGAAATATTAGAAACAATTTGTTTTTTACTCGCAGAAATGTTCAAAAAGAATGCCTCTGACGCGCTGGTACAGTGGTGTGTACTCACTGATAATCTCTCTGCTCGGAGTAGTGCTGGTCGCGACGTTCCAGACTCTGCTCCAGTAAAGCGCGGTTCTCCTTCAGGAGGCTCTGGTTCTGCTCAGCCACATGGCGATTCTCCTCCTCCATGTTTCCCTTGAGCTGCGTCAACAGCTTAACGACACACAACATCGTTACTTTCTGCATCCATGTGTGCATTGTGAATGTCAATATTTTTTACTGTCTAATTCTTTTTGTTCAGGAGTTTTTCCCCTAAGCTTCATTAGACAGGACAGCTCAGGATGAAACGGGGTTAAAAGAGGCTGTGGCTTATATAGTTTCATGTTTGTTTTTCATGTTTTTTTCTATTTTGTTCTTCATGACGTAGCCTAATTGTTTTTGGATTGCAGGAAGGGCTGCAATTAAAAAATATTTTGCAAACAATATATTTAGTGGGATACCTTTTGCTTTACACCTATTTTAACAACATAAAGATAAAATGATGGTGCCTGAAGGGCAATAATGGCGTCTTGAGAGGAAAAAAAATATTTTAATAATTGTGAATTTGTTGAAGTTGGTCTTGCCATGTTTTAGAGCCAGTTTATACGACACATAAATATCAGATGATTACAGATTTCTGACTTGGTGACATTATGTCAATAATGGATGGAATCATAGTTAAAAAAAATAACAGCATGTATTTTTCACTGTCTGCACTTCACTGTGTGTCTATATCAGTCTAATTAAGTTTTAAACAAGGCTGTATAGACGTACTTTTTAGGCTTAGACTTCATAGTGTAAATCATTGGAAAAATAATATATCCATGGCAAAATAAAACAACACTGTCAAATACACAAGACCAGCTCTAAAAGAGCAAGTAATTTTTCAAATCCATATAGAGTCTGACAGTGCCAAGTTAATGCAACTTCATCCAATTATTTTATTTGTTGTCAAAGTCGCACAAAGCTAAGTCCATAAAAGCTGCACTGTGACTGCAGGGATAAATTGTGAAGGTTCGAACATTTCCCTTTTAATAAGATCTCTAGGTTACAGACTCCAACAATTTGATTGGCCTCCCTGTATCCCAATGTATTAGAGATGAAAAGAGAACATTAAGTTTGAATTTGGGCTCAGGCAATTATATATAATATAATATCCCTCCTCCCTCTCTCCCTTTGGGCCATGCTCTAATAATATATTTTTCATTTATTTATCAGAGTTGATGCAATCAACATAGTTACAACTCAGGTTTGCAGCTTTGGCGATGCATAAAGAGCTTCAAGCTAGCGCTAATTTGCAGCTCATATAAAGCGTATAATAATGAGTGAATCTGAGATGTTAAATTGAGATAGGCTGTGAATTATGTGCTTATGTTTGCGTCATAAAAGCACTGCAAAATCCTATTTACAAAAAGAGCACTGACTTAAAACTATTTTATTTACTGCATTTAAAATGTAAGCACAGCTGTATAAGAAGAGTCCAGATGCCTCTGGGCTGTGTTCGTGTGTGTGACTGCGTCAGACCTGGAACTGGCTGGTTAGCCTGGCGTAGCTAATGTCCAGACTCTGGTGTGCTTCCCTCAGGGTGCTTAGTTCTCCCTCCAGGCGGGTTTTTTCCAGCTGGGAGGTATTCAGCTCTCCCCTCAGCACCGAGCCCTGGGCCAGCAGCTCGGCCTGGGACGCCAACCAGTCCTTCTGCTGGGCCTGCAGCCTGCAACACGTCACGCATGAATTAAACTAATCTGTCATTGCTATGTGACCTGTGCAGCACTCAATACACTTGTTAAGCAAATGCTTCACAAAAAATTTGTCATTACATATTGTACCTTGAAGACCTTGTGTTCCTCTGTTTCGTTTTTTTTTTCTGTGTTTTTTTCATGTCTCTGTTCATGTCCTTAGCGTTACATTTTGATATATCCAGTCCGTGCTTGTGGTTTCCTATTTACTTCCTTTTATACCATGGCCATTGAGAATGGAAAACTGGCGTGCATTAAAACTGTAAACGCACAGTTCGTCCGGCAACAGTTAAATCACGTTCTATATCACTCCACTGCAGCTGTTTCCATAGTAACAACAAACAATTGAGCTGGAACTAGCTTCAGGTAAAAAAAGTTTAAAAAGTGAAATAACTCCTGCAAACCAGTAGCACAGCTAGAAGGTCCGGGTTCAATTCCCACCAGGGACAGGGACTTTCTGTGTGGGGCTTGCATGTTCTCTCTGTGTCTGCGTAGGTTTCCTCCGGGTACTCCGGTTTCCCCTACCACTAAAACATGTACAATAGGTCAGAATGAATGAGAGTGTGTTTGAGCGTGCGCATGGGGGATGACGGATGGAAAATTAGCCCAAGGCTACAATCCGTTGTGGCTTGTTCATTAATTTGCACTGTCCCTACCAAATAAACCAATAAGTAAATAAACAGTTTCAGTTTGTGGGACCATGGTATAAGTGGATTAAACAACTCGGCATTAGACAGTTTTATTGCACTCCGCTGCACGTCGTGGTGTTCTTGACTCGCGCATTAAACTGTATAATGCACGGCTCCTCGTTGTTTAATCCTTACGTGTTGCCTGCCCCGTATGCCTCGCTCAGGCGCAGGTGAAACACTGCAGTGCAGTGGTTCTGAACTACCTTTAAAATAATGTATAATAGCAGTTATAACATTTTAGTCCATGACACTGGTTTGAGATTTACTGCAGATTGCACATGTAAGTAATGAAAATAAAAATAAATTATGTGCGGCAGTACTCTGTATAGTCTAACGCACATTCAAATTAGTTTCAGTGTTTCTCCTGGTGCCACTGATCCTCAACATTTACATATTGTGCATGCAAACAGGAGTCAAGTGAAACGATTATGAACGTAAACTAACACAGTTACCTCTCGTTTTCTTCTCTCAGTCTCTCAAGCTCCCGTTTTCTCTCCAGTTGATTCTGAGCTCCTGCCTCCATTTCTACTCTTAAAATATCCACTTCCCGTTCTCGCTCCTCAAGCTGGGCTTTTCCCAGAAGAAGATTCTGGTACCTTTAAATTTTAAAAAGCAAACTCATTATTAAATAACAAACAAAAACCTGTTTGTGCCGTGAGGATGATGCAAGTCAAACATGGATCAACGTTTCTTTGTTATACGCCTATTACCTTGTCACTGGATTTGATTTGAAAAAACAATAATTGAACAGCTTTCAAATATATTCCTATTGTTGTACCTGATCTCTAGCTCCCTGTGCTGGGCCTCGAGGCTGCGGGAGCTGCTGCGGAGTTGTGAGTTCTTCTCCAGCACCTCGTCCAGCTCCAGCTCCTGACGCTGCTGCAAAGCGGTCAAGCGCTCATGGTCCCGTCTCAGAGCCTCAGCTCGGGCCTGGGACTCCTCTCGCTCCCTTGTCCAAACCTTTGACTCTGCCTCCAGCGCTGCACACTGGGCCTTCACCTCACTACATTGGGACAGTGCTGCTGCATGCTGGGAATTTAATGATGCTTGCTCTATCTGTGTAATACAAAACAATCCATAGTTTAAAGTCTAAAGATCTTAAATAAGAAACAGAAAGTGCTCAGTGCATTTGTCCATATTTAGAATTGCATATTGCAAAAGAAACATACTCATTGTGCTAACACTTTGCTGCATAGTTTTCTTACTGTCTGACCTGTAGCTGTGTGTTGAGACCCTGTAATCTGGTGCAGGAGTCCTGCAGACTCAGAGAATGGCGACGTAAAGCCTCCAGCTGCTCCTTCAGGTGCTCACAGGCTTCATGAGACTGAGCCAGACGAGACGACAAGGCCTCCTGACTTGCAACTGCCGCTGCTTTCTGGCACAAAAATATATAAATATGATAAATAAACATATATTTATAAAATAGCAGAAAGTCAAACATTCTTAGTATCTACGGTTTAGTCATTTAGTATCTACATTTTACTGACTCGATCACTCACCCAAGTGCATCGGGTGTGTAAGGTTGTTTGATATAGTGAGTAATATGTAAACTACTGTTTAAACCAATGAAAAACGGTACGGTGGACGGCCAAATCATATGAAGAACGAAAACCGTAGCTTCCACACAAAGTCAAATCCAACCAATGTTATTAATGGTAAATGATGGCTAATCTAGTGCTATTTTAGAACTATGCAACTGGATAAAGTAGCATTTTATGTAATCCACAATCTTGGGATTAAGTGATATTTATCTATTTTTTCTGCCTGAATTGACCACCTTGATTTATTTATACTTTGGCGCAGGGCTAGCTTAGCTGGGAGTTAGCAGGTGAGTCATTAGACTCATACGTATCAGTGCCTTTGATTGACGTGAACCACAGAGTGATTCGTTTTCCCAGTTCAAACTAGTAGGTCACTCACGCCCACTGAGCCACATACGACTTCGGAGTGCACGAACTCTCGTTTTGAACAGAAATATTCAACCACTTTTACCATAAAGTTTTGTTTAGTTTCACACTTAAGGGACAATAGAGGGTTTTTAAAATGTTAAAACTAAATATTTTCATCCCCCTACATGTTCCAGCCATGTCCTAATGTGTAGAATGAGCCCAGACCTGTTCACCACAACTGCCTCTAAAATCCTGCACTGTCACTCAAAAAGGTGTTAATTCGGGTCTGAAGTGCCGTCATGCACGAGCTTAATATAGAAGCTGCAAGACCTGAGGTGGCAGTAGTGAGCATAAAATGACCAACTTGCATCTCGTCTCTTTAATATAAGAGTAACTAATGTGACAAAGGAAAAATAAAAAACTGTCTGAATCGCCGTCTAACGTATTAAACAGAACCAAATGAGTGAACGAGTTAATGGAGGAGGGGAATCTCGACTCTTGATTCAGTGAAGTGACCCTCGACTTCTACCAGAAGTAGTGCACTTGGTCCAGCTTGGATCCACACAAAGGGAGAGGCTACAGGTTGGGTACGTTTCTTTCATTGTTTTCAGTTCTCTCTCCTATCAGTGAGGCCTAACATAACAGAGCGTTTTTCAGTTTTGTTTTTGAATTCTTGCCTGAATTCTCTGCCTGAATTCCTAAAGTACAAGTTTCTGTGTTCTTGACTCTTTGGGTTCACTGTAGGGTTAGTAGTAGTTCACGTGTTCTTTAAAATACTCGCTCCTGAATCCCCGCTGGTAGATTTTTATTCACTCTTATGTTTATCCTTCATGCATCCCAACAATTCCCTGACGTTTTCCAATTGATGAGCAGCGAAAAACACAGTGCTCCACTTTGGAAAGCACAGACACAGATGGTTAACATGGTGGCTGCTGCTTAGTACCTGCACTGAGCCAAACTCCTGACCTTGGTAAGGCGCACAGCTCGATGGTGGAGTTGTGTGTGTTTTTAGATAGAGACAGGGAGAGAGAGGCGTGGGAGGAGCAGAGGCGATAAGGAAGATTAACAGTAGCCGAGGTGACATTATAAAGCCCGATGACTCAGATAAGGCACTAGTTCTGGGAATAAAGTGCTGCACTTTGTAGACCAGCGCAAGTTGATAGTCCCTGCGTATCCCAAGAGCAAGAAATTCAATATAATAAAATTGTCTCCCTTTCACAAAAGCTGCATCAAGTCACCCGGAGTCACCCCGTCAAAGCCAAATAGAGTAAAGAAAGAGATTGACAAATACAGACCTCTCTTTGGAGTTCAGCAAGGTTTTCTCTCAGCTGCCTCACAGTCTCTTCTGTCTCATGCCCATCGCTGCTCACATCAAGACCTTCGCCAGTTTTATGTGATTGCTCCATCGCTGACATCGCCTCCGTCTGAAGCTCACTAACATGCGGTTTGTTTACAGAAGAAATGTCTCTGTTCTTCTTTTCCAACTCAAGTAGGCTTTCCATTTTCTTGAGATCAGATGAAAGGAGTTCTGCTCGGTTCTGCGATTGGTCAAGAGACTCTTTTGCCGTTTTCAGCCCCGTCTCGGTCTTTTGGAGTTTCTTTCTCAAATGGTCATTTTCAGTGGACAGAGTTTGGGACTGCACCTGCTCATTAGCCATATTCTGAAGCACAGTAAAGAAAATTACTTTAGAAAAAATAATCATCAAAGGTGTTAGAAAACTGTGATAACACAATTTTAGTAATCAGATCAGATGCTTGTTTGTAAAATAAGCTATTGTTTCATTATATGCTCTCCTCAATAAAAGATAAACTCTGGGGGTTTACTCTCACTGCTGAATTAGTGTCATACTGTTTTTTTCTCTCTCTCACTCTTTTTACTGTATGTAATAGATGTGTTTTCTCTATTTGGTCTGGTGTTTTTTAGAAAAGAGTGGCGCTACCAAGAACTTCTCAAATATATAAAAGAAAATGGTGAACACTAAGTCACAACTGTATTGATGAATATAGCTAATAAATGCAGTAATTTATCTGCTAAGCACATTTTCACTTCTCTCCATAAACGAGGCACATGATTGTTTACGCAGGTCTACAGCAGTGTTTGTATGCACCACTCACAAAGACTATCCACAGCATCTCACCTGGGACAGTGTGCTAATCTGGGCCTGTGCCTGTGCACACTGCTCCTGCAGCTGCTGCCTTTCCTCCTCAGAGCTACTCAATCGAATACTGAGCTCCTTCTGCGAGTCCTGAAGCCGAGCGCAGAACTCCTGCGCTTCAGACAGCTGCAGACAAACGCGTCTGCCACAGAAGACAACACAGGTTTAAAAAGGTCAGGGAAAATCATCAAGTAACTTTTTTGTAAGAGAACGCAGAAATCATAGGCAGTTTTGATACTTATGTCATTGTTACATTGTGCTAAGCTTGAAATAAATGTGTGAGTAAAAATGATGGTTACATTTCTGCAAATATATCTCATTTCCCTTCATCTTTCAGCAATGAAGTAGAAGACAGGAATTACTCATCCCTCACATAATCATCTCGAAATTATGTTTGTAATCATCACCTTAAAGGAATAGGCCACCGTTTTTACATACTAAGATATGTTCTTACCTAACCTTAGTCGAGTTAATATATACCCATCTGGCCTTGGTCCGTGCGCTCTGTCACGCAAACGGAGCACATACGCAACCTCTCCCACATGTCATATAGCTCCAAAAAAGCTGACGATAGAAGCTACCAAGCTCTTCCACGTGTTCCCTATTTAAATAAAGTTACGTGAAGTGTTTTCATGCGAAGTATATTTACACAGAAATGTAACATGTCGATTTTATAAGCAGATAAAAAGGGGTACTATATTGTGAGGCGTAATGATACGAGGAGCAAAACGTCCGCGCAGTAACTCCTAAAGACTTCCCTGCTCACTTCCGTCAATAGAAGCTGTGTGACTTGTAATTTCTGAAACAGACATTAGAGCTGCCAGGGACCAGTTTACCTGTGCTCAGTGTCCACAGCCCGAGCCCTCTGATGGCAGCCCTCCAAGGTGAGGCTGGTGCTTTCCAGCTGTTGCTTTAATCTGGACACTTCCCTCTGCCTCTGCCTCATCTCTTTCTGAAAGCTGTCGATCTCAGTCTGCAAGGCCTCCTTCTCCTGCTCCAGACGGGTGGCCTCGGACAACGCCTGGTCTCTGGCTCTGGTCATTGATTCAGTCTCTAAAGTGGCATCGCAAAGCTCCGCCTCCAACTCCTCCTCTCGCCGTCGACAGGTGTCCAGGCTCCGCCCCTGACTGTCCAGCTCCAGATGTAGGCTCTGGATTGTGAGCTCAAACTGTTCACTCTGATTAAGCAAGATGAAGAATATTAACAATGCGTTTATTTACTTTGTTTTGTACTGCAACCCTCAAAACAACCAAGGCCTCCGATACAAGAATATACATATATATTTTTCTTTGATTTATTTAACCAGGAAAGTCCCACTGAGATTAGGAATCTCATTTCCAAGGGAGTCCTGTCCCTAGACGGAACCCTATTATACATATTTTTGTGGTAGGGGAAACCTATGATAAAGGAAAAGTGCTTTATTTACCACATACAATTGTACTGTGAATTTGGGGGTTTGAAGACCATGAACTTTCTTGCATTGTACCTGTACCTCAGTTTGACAATCACATAACAAAACACTTACAGTGTATTGTTTTTAACCATACCATCACAAGATGATCTACCGTCATTCTGTGTGAAGATTATAGAGTCATCTTGACCCCGTCTAAAACTGTGCATTAATGTAAATATAACAAAAGCAAAAGAAAACTATACACAGAGGTTAACTCGTCCCACACAGTGAGCAGGTAGGCAGCAGAACTGTGGAAGATGGCGCTGGTTACAGAGCCCTGAGGGAAACCGACTGTTTGCACTTCTTGTTCCATTTAAAATACACCGTTTGAGTTTGCATTAATTGTGGCTTTTTAATCTCCTCATGAAATACAAAGACTTCCTCTCAGTCTTAGCAAACCTTTCTGTTTTACAACACTCCAAAGTGTTGAAATGAGCATTTTTTTATTTGCCGCTGACTGCGCTGCTCTCAAGTTAAATTATATTATTCATACACCAAAATGGCTACGCAGTAAATCTGCTCTGAGACTTTGTAGTCCAAGTTTACAATTTTGAGAGTGAAAGAACACTTAACTTTTCAACTATTATTAACGAGAACAGTTATTATGGATTCAGATTGAACAGCCTCACTGGACAATCAAGAATCATTTAAAAGTATGTTGGGATTTGACTCATCATAATGGGCACTCACTGTAGCTCTGCTGTAAAATGTTCGCTCTTTGAAAGAATGACTCACTATATACAAAGAAATGCATTTGAACCTTTAACACCTTGATGAAACCTGATGTATCCTTTAAAATGGAGAGAAAATTAGAGTAATTATATTTTTAATGTCAGAGTCACATTAAGTTAGTATTGATGACTCCTGACTGTGAAGAATTCATAAATCCCTGTAATGGCATTTCTTAAACGCTGACTTTTGCACCGTTCTTTTCCTTAGCTGGCAATTTCTCAGATGTCAGGAAATTTTACTGCAAATAGAACATGAAGTGCCATTTTCTGTATCCACTCCAAAGATTCAAATTAACATTCTCGTCTTAGTGTAAGTAACACAAATAAAAGAATACTTGTATCCAGTGCTGCTAAATGTAAATTATTTGGATACAGTAAATGCATAATTAATCCTATTGTTAGAACTCAATTTAGTGTGATATAATATAGAACAACATAGTGGTTTAATGTATAATTAATTACTATTACTATTCCTCATATTAACCTCTTATTAATATCAATCACGTCACGTTATGTCAAATCAAATAGAGACCAAATAGAGATTCTTGATATCAGTTTAGTGGTTTAGTGGACTGCCCGTGACCAGTTTTACATTATATATTTACAGTGCGATTGATCATTGTGATGTTTACTGATTTTGTATGCTTGTATAATCACTGGGACCTTGCGCTGTTTGTTGCGCAGGACTTCCACGGCGCTGCGCAGTGTGTCCCTGTCTCTCTCCAGAGCCGCGCGCTCTCCCTCCAGCGTCGCGATGACCGTGGTCTGCATCCTGTGGAGCTCCACCTGGCTGCGTAGGCGACAGAGCTCCTCCTCCATAACCATACTGTCCGACTGCAGCACCTAACAAGAGGCCAGTTTGGATTTTGAGATGGACGCGGGCACCGAATCAGAAAGATGAGTTTGTGTTACCTCGATCTGCCTCCGGGCTTCTCCCAGACTCGCAGCTGCTTTCTTCAGTCGCTGCAGCTCAGCCTCAAGGAGCACCAACCTTTGCTCTGCTTCCCAAGTTTTCCGGCTCTGTTCCCCCAGCTTAGAGCGCAGGTCATGGGCAGCTTTGGCCTGGCTTTCAGCCTCATCCTGAGCTTCCTGAAGCAGGTGACTTAGACTCTCCATTTCGGGACCACAGAGGCAGCACACAGCTTTACTGGATACACCTTCAGTGTCCATACTTAAACTTTGCACTACTGCCCTGGTCTCCATTTCCCTCTTGGCTTTCTGACCCCCTTCTGCTTCACCCCTCTGCACCTCCTCGTTTAGCGCTGCCCCTTTTCTCTCTAAAACATCTTCACCAACTCCAGCTTGTCTTTGGATGCATATTGTCTCTCTCGTGTGCTCATCTATGACTATTCCCTGCCCCACTCCCTCACCCCTTAGAGACTCCTCATCCGGGACCCTTCTCTGGACGGTTTCCCCCTTTATTTTCTCTGTGTCCTTCTTCTCCACTCCCATATGTTGTAGTTTGTTGGCAAGCAGTTCAAGTTGTTGTTTCAGAGTAACATTTTCATTCTTCAAGTTCTGTATCTGCAAAGAGAGTGTGAAAAGGTAGTGTTAATGTTCACTCAAAACAGACACAGAATTTACCTCACTTTCTTCAAAAAAGTCATTTAAACAACTTATTCTATTGCTTTAATGTGTCTGTATTTGCCATAGAGGAGAACAGAGAATTTCTTATCTTATAACGACGGGCTCCAGCTTCAAAACAAGAGAGAATTCAAAAAGGACAAAAATGGAGAATTGCTACAATGGTTATTTGTTGTGAAATATCTAAGCTGCCAATGCCATGATATCAAAGAAAGTACTTCCAAAGACCTTCAAGTGAAATAAAAAGTGTTCTTTGTAAAGTTACGGCTTGAGCATGTATAAAAATAAATACTGTAGAGTAAACAAACCAATCAAACTTGCATATTTATTTTTCTATATTTCTAAACAATTTATAATTTTATATATATATAATTTTTCCACCATTTGCTCACCTCCTTATGATGCTCCTTCTCCAGCTCCTCTTTTGCACCCGGCAGATCGACCTGCGGTGGGAAGAGATAAATGTTCAGCTCCTCCAGCAGTCCCTTTCCGCGTTTCCCATTTCATGTTTCCACATAATGTTAACAGCCATTAAGGCACAGCGCGGACGACTCAGTAATTGCGGTGAATACGCTCTGAAAACTCAAGTGGTGTCTAAGAGATCATGGCAAGACCATTGTTCAGGGATTTGTCTTGAAAATAAAAATAGATGATGTGCGTCTGAGGAAGAGACCTGCACTTTCCTGTAGTGTTGCACTTAGTGATCCCCGATACCCTTTCATTACATGTATGGATTTATGTTGGTGACCTGCTTTAACCTATAACCTTCAGCCAACTGTAGATGAAATGAAATGGATCCCTTCTGTCCAGGCTTTAACCTCCAGCCTCTGACCTCTTGCTGCATCTGTAACTCCTCTAAACGCCTCCTCAGCTCTGCATTCTCCTGCTCTGCTCCCAGCAGCCGCAGCGTCGAGGCTTCACCCACTTCCACACTCAGCGGCGTCTCATCTGCAAAGGCCACAGGAACAAAAGGTTGTAGGGCTGCATGATATGAGGACAAATTGTGTTATTCAGTTACCGTTATTGTAGGCTCTTTAGAAAATGGAGATGTTGCAATGTAACATCATAATTTTGTTATGTTTTAAAATGGAATAGTTTCATGTTGGAGGACAGTTTTCTAAGGTTTGCTATGTATATTATGACACAAGATTAATATGGCACATTTGTAAACCCAGTTCCTAACAACAACATATTATGTGCATTTTCTGTTTGGACACATCCTTCAATAACATCGAATCATCCATTGAGTTTTACTCCATCTGAAAAAATGCAATCCAATTCTAAACAGTCATGAACATAATCTATTGAAATGGAAGAAAAATGAAAAATGAAGCAGTGAGTGTATGAGGAGACTGTTATTGGTGAACGATAACCTGCAACCCAGTATTACCTAACTCTATTTTTCTTATCAGTTAATTAAAATTATCTAAACGACAATGTGTGGAAAAAAGCCACTTTGCTCACCAATGAAGTCGCTCAGATCCTCATCAGAGTCAGGCTCTGATTGGATGAAGCTGCTTCTGGCTCCAGCGACAGGCGCTCTCATGCTGTCACTGCTCTGCCTCAGGTCGGCCTCCAGGCTTATGTTCATTTCTAACAACTCGTCCACGCGCTGCCTCTCAGTATCCCGCTCCTATAGAGAGACCCAATCAGCAATCAAAACTATGTATGATTGTTTACGAGATATGACAATATCTCATAAACAAAATGATGGAGTCCAGATTTTTTTTAAATACACCTAATTCAGAATTTAGATGAAACCAAATGTCCCATTTACCGATTCCACGATTGATATTTTGTGTCGCAGTAGTACATTTTCTCTTTCCAGCTCTCTCATCGAGGAGCAGCGCGCTCGGGCGTCAGACAGCTGTTCTTCAAGCAGCGCTTTGGTTTCCTGCAGTGCTGCACAGAGCTGTTGTTGCTCCTGTAAAATGAAAAAGCCAATAACATGCTAATACTAAGGTATTCTTTTTCATTGTGAAAATAATACATTTGGCAGACTCTTGAGAAGATGGTAAATTAATTAATGTTTTTGATAGAGCACGTCCTCATCTGAGTAAGGCCAATAACTGAATCCAAAATAAAATTGACAATGAGGAGAGCTTTTTACAAGGATATCAGCTCACTTGGCAGTTGCACTTCTGTTTCACAAAAGATAAATCTTATTTGGAGTTAAAAGCACCAATAACAGAAGCCATACGCTGCTCTTTGTCAGTGAAGTGGCTCCAGGCTGTAAATCCTGGTGACATCACACAATAATCTCATAATGTGGTTTTAAGCGTCGGAGCTGTTCACATTCGCTCTGATTGAAAAGCTCGGGGCCATGAGAAGAAACAGGCGTCCTTTGATATTAAGTGGCAGTAGTGTATTTAAGAAAGAAAGGCTGCTCAAGAACGTGTTTGAAGATCTTTTGAAGTTGTCATACACACAGTGAGATCAATGTGGGAGGAGACCGAAAGAATGTGATGTGAAACCCAATAATAGATGGATTGATTCAGGGGAAAATCTGCCATATTTGTTGTCAACAGCCAAACTAGGGCTACACAATATAGAACTGTATCACCAATTATTGTTGGTATGGCAAAATTAGGAAAAGGTTATGCAATATCCATATCACAATAAGACACATTATGTTATAAAATGACTAAGTTGTGAATTGAATTGTACACACAGGGGGTCATTTACTGAGCGTTTGTTCTAAAAAAAAAAAAGTATGTGCAAAAGTGGATCAGCAGGAGCAGCGTTCTCATCAGATTATACTGTAATTTCAAATGGTAAATTTGGTGCAACATGCCCATAAAATATGCTTTTTTCCCATTGTGTACACAGTAATTAGCACCTGTCTTGATAAATGACCCACCAACAGTGACTTAACAAAGTGCAAAGATTCAGTTTTAGCCTTGATTATACGAATTTAGATCCATTTTAGCTTTGTATTGAAACTACTATTGTTATGCTCTGTCTGTACTACTATTTTTCAGCAGTTTCGACGTTACAATTCCAAGAGTGTAAACCTTCAGCTGTGTGCGCAACAGCTCCAGTCCACGCAGCTTATGTCTGCAGCTCTGGAGCTCAGACTGAAGGTGCTCCGCTCGGGTCGCTCGCTCCCGGGTGCAGTCTAGCTCGTCCCGCAGCGTACGCATGCCCCTCACCTCCGCCTGCAGCGAGCGGTTCTGAGCACAAAAATAAGACGGCACTCAGCGGTCAGACAAGGCGGAGGACACAGCTGAGGGGTAATAAAGCAGATGTTTAGCAAGAGAACAGCAAGTGTTGTGTGCAAATGAGCTAAAAGGAAACTGCAGCTGTAGGAAGGACTGAGGCTGTGGATGCTACATGTAATTTAATTGAGTAACATGTAGTTAGTTTAGTGTTATATAAGTACAATCATTTTCTATTCTTTTGACACAATCACTGTATTTTCTTAACCTCTTTATGTATTTTCTTGAGTTGTTCCTCCATAGTTTCAATCTCTTGTTTATAATCCAGAATCTGATCTCCTTTTTCTTCTCTAAAAAACAAAAAAATCCAAATGTAACCACCCACAGTTCATGGTACAGTTATATCGTATGAAGACTTCAATACATATTTTTAGTTTTTTCTTTTTGAGACATACTCACAGTTGTTGTTTGAGACGCCGGAGCTTAGCCTTGCTATCTGCCAGCTGGAGTGCCAAACCTTCAGGTGGCTCCTCACTGTGACCACCGTGAGGCGCCGTGCTGGTGTTTACCTGAGCCTCCCGCTCCTGACTGAGCTCTGTTATCCTCTGGAGAGCGTTGGGTTGAAAGATACAGTGTTAGGTACACAAAACAGAGGGAGGCAGAGATTCTAAGTGAGAGGAGTCCCAAATACAGGCTGTTTTGGCAGAAAAAATGTTTAACACTTAAACGCCATAATGCTATTTAACCATCATCCTCATTGTGTCAGGGTGACTTGTACCACATTTTATAATTCTGTAACATTCTGTGTATGACCTCACCATCTGAACTTAAGACTAAAGTAGGTCCAAAAATGATGACGAAGGATCCTGGGATCAAACGAGTTGGACCAAAATATTAAAAACTTGAAATGGGCCGAGGTCGGCTATAACAAAAAATATTTATACTGTGCATTGTAACAAGCTAATTTATTGTAAATATACATTAAGGTTTGTATGTTGTCTGCACTTCCTAAACATTATTTTTTGTTTGAAATACCTCGAGATGAGTGTCTTTTTGTGCCAGGAGGTTTTGAATATGCTTAGTCATGGAGTTGAACACCAGCACTAAATCTGAACTTTCTGCCTCCACAAGCTCCTCCCACTGCAGCGGCAGCACCACGTGTGGATCCTGCGTCACCTGTAGATATCACACAAACGGTTGTGTTCACGTGACATCAAAACATCTTAAAAAGGGGGTGCGGTGGAGGACAGGCCAGAAATCAATGGGACAATTTGCCTTTAAACATTGTCAATACACAGTATTTACTAATGCCCCCTAAAATAGTGGATTTCTCTGGTAAAGTTCTTGTTATAACATTAGATCCAAATGTCGATTATGAGGGGCGACAGTGGCGCATATGGAACAATGTCGTTGTGTCATTGGGCAAGACACCCACTTAGCCTGTGGGAACTTAGTGAGAGAGTGAATGTGTGGCAGTGGTCGGAAGGACCGACAGCGCAAGGCAGCTGTAGCTACAACAGTTTTTGTTTTTGTTTTTTACTAGCCCATAGGCTAATTCTGGCATATTTACATGTATGATGTATATTAATATGCACTGTCCATATAATAAATAAATAAAGAGAACAGTAGCTTACTACCACTAAGTATGGAGTGAATGAATCATGCCATGTAAAGCATCTTTGTAAAACCAATGCATTCTTCTTATTCTTATTCTCATCGTCTCAGCATTTGAGCTGGTTCGTTCACCAGGGGCCAACCAGGTCCTTCATGTTTGGCTCTTCAGCCAAGGACTCTTCGAAGCATGAGTGCAGTCCCTAACAGCACCGTCTTTTGTATTTCTTTGGCACTGATTCTGCAAGGGAGGTTATCCAATTGCTCTTGGAGCCCTTTCTTGACAGTTCCTACAGCTCTGAATACTATTGGCACAATCTCGATGCTTATTATTATTATTATTATTATTATTATTATTATTATTATTATTATTATTATTATTATTATTATTATTATTATTATTATTATTATTATTATTATGATAAATGTGCCTCAAAATGATAGACCTGGGGAGAAGACAAATACAACCATTACTTAATAAAAAAGTAACTTGCAAATGCAAAACTTATGATCATTTAGACCCTTCACATCCATCCATAACTCACGAGGTTATGAAAGCTGTACAGAACTCACTGGTGGAAAACATGCTGCTACTGCAATGCTTAATCATTCCTGTGTGGTTTTTTTAACAAACCACAGTTTGCCATTTGTGCCAACGGATGGAGGAAAATGACAGTAAAAAGATGAAATAGCAAAGCAGATGTGACAGAGGCTGGGGATTGAGACGACATAACGGGTGGAGGATGGCAGTAAGGGCCACCTAAAGGTCCTTAAATGGCTGCCAGGAGAATGATAAGTGGTTCATTTTTTCACTCACTTGAAGCAGCAAAAGGGTGTAACAGTTCAAGTCATAGCTGACACTCTGGACAGATATAAAACTCAAGACATAAATCATATTCAAAGTTCAAAACTCGGCTGTTTAAAATTCTCCCCATTCAGCGGATTGAAAAAGTTGGATTTAGTCGCTAAATATTTACACTTAACTGTAAGTTTTTCCTGGAACTTACCTCCTGAATACAACTGGCAATACTGGCCTGGGTTTCTATGTCAAGGGACTGAATCTCCTGAATGAAAGTTTCTTTATTCTCGCACTGCAAACAGAAAATAGTATTGATAAATACATAGGATGAATAAAATCAATGATCAATCCACATGGTGCTGGAAAAAATTGGTAAAATAAAAAAATCTTTTTGCTCTCTGCTGCTTCCCGAGGAAGGTTTTTGCTGAATCAGCAGAAATAAAAGACTAAAATACAGTTTTTCTGTTTTATCGCTCTAGATAATAATGAATAGAGCATAGATACCTGAATAATATAGTTCAGTTATTGGTATTATGTTATATTATTTTATAATCATAGAATTATATTATTTTATTTAATAATTTTCTTCATATTATTAAGGTTGTCTGAAAACATACCTGTATAGGGAGTACTATCACAGATGAAATGTGAGTTGACTTTATTGACATGTGAGTGTGTGGTCACCTGCACGGCACATCCTAACAGGAGCAGCAGTAGTCGCCTGAGCTCTTCAACCGCAGCCTCTGTAAAAACACAATCATCCTTCCTGTCAATGCACTCCTCACTATCCCAACAGTTGTCACTATATGCCTTTGGCACAGAGAAGAGATAAGGACTTGTATATAGCGTAATTACTTTTGCAGCTCTAAATCATAAGCTGATAAGAGTTATCTTGTACCTGTGAGGGGGTCCTGTCCCAGAATAGCAGCATTTGGAAGAGGCATAAGTATCAGCTGTTGTAGATTCTCCTGGAGAAAAACATTTAAAAGGTCAAGAAAACGTGACCGTTGATCTGTGTACCCCAACAGACTCAGATCAACAGGAGTGACAGTGGCTCTGAGGGTAGAGCGGGTTCAAATCTCTACTTCCACAGGTGCACACTGTGTTGTGTCCTTGGGCAAGACATTTTATCCACCTTGCCTATAGTTTCTGTGTATATTTGTGTATAAATAAGAGTATACAGAGTTTTTAATGGAAAGTGCCTAATGTATGTGGAATAGCATTATATAAATTGAGACCATTTACCATTTTACTCCTGCAATTTGTAATGTAAACCGACCTGTCTCTGATGAGCATTGAAAGCTTGTTTCTCCCAATGATCGTTTAATGCTTCTACTGCTAAATATACAATTATTTAACAATAATTTGAATTGCAATCCAATTTTATTACTCAATATCAGTCTAGAAATATATTACAGACTGAAAATCACTTATTTAAAGGGCCTAAATGCAAGTTGGCCATTTTATACTCACTACTGCCACCTCAGGTCAAATGTGTAACTGCAGCTTCTATATTAAGCTCGTGCATGACGGCAGTTCTGACCTAATTAACTGAGTGACAGTGCAGGATTTTAGAGGCAGTTGTGGTGAACAGGTCTGAGCTCATTCTACACATTAGGACATTGCTGGAACATGTAAGGGGAGGAAAACACTTCATTTTAACATTTTTAAACTCTATTTAGTCCCTTTAAGCTACAAATAAGCCTGTTTTAATACAGTGTGAGTTTATCATCAGTGTGCGCAGCAAAACAATATGCTCTTTGGGATAACGTGACACTGTCAACTGAGTCTAGCTATTATCACCTGATGAATTAAAAGTCCTTGGCAAAGTGGTTTAGTTTTTGTGATTATAGAATCTTTACAATACAGACACATAGAACCGTATTGATTTTCTTTAATATGATTCATTCACAAAGCCAGTTTCTACAGGCACGGATGCCGATTTGGAGAAGTGTCACCACAACAACTGTTGCAATGCTATGGTTTCAGTCTGGTTTACTTACACCTAACCACACTTCATTCTTACTAAATGGCAACTTCTCAGGGTCAGAGCTTGTCAGAAAATGTAGCTTGATTCACCAAAGGTTTGGGTAGGAATTCCTGTATTATTCACTTTATATTGAAGGGAAAGTGTTGTATGGCTTTACAATATTCTCTTTGAACTTTTGTACTCTAGTCCAGTGGTTACTAAAGTGCCCCCTGGGTGGCCTCAGAGGCACTGCAGGGGAGCCTTGAAAGTTGGTCTACAAAACAAGTACATTTATTACAATTGACCGATTCAGTATTTATCCCTACAAATGAACTGAACAGTCTATGTTATTTGTTATTTGAGGTATATTTTTTAAGCTGTAAAACATCGCAAAATTATTATCATTATCATCATTATTGGGGGGCTTCCGTGGGCTCATCGGATCAAATGAGAGTTTGTGGTACCTGGTAAAAGACCCTGATGTGCCGGTTTAAAATGGAAACGTTCTGGACTCTCAGCATGTAGTCATCTACTCTGAAATTGTCGTACAGCCGCTCCACTTTGGGATTTGGATCTCTGTCAAGACAAAGTGAAATAAAAAGTATGAAGCAGCCCAACAGATTTTACACTGCAATCCATTCAAGATGTGTGAAAGCCATTTTAATGAGCTTGCAGATACCTACTGTCCACTGGGGAATGTTTTATTGAAATGCTGTGGCTTTAAGAGCAGAGTAAAGTAATAAGCTGCTCAGTAAACATAGACTATCTTGTTGTATGGCATTTGAACAAGTTGTCTGGTGCATAACAACATGGCCTGTGCACACATGACAACTACCAATTCAAATGTCAATGTTTATGCCATGCTTTTCCCTTGACTGTCTGATGAATGTGACATGTAAAAATATAAATAAAAGTAGTAAGTAAAAGGCAATCTCTCCTGTGTTTCTAGGCATTTAATTGGAAAATACTTGGCTTTTTTTGAGTTATCAAGGTTTCTATCAACGGTTTTGACATTTAAATAGATAGGTCCCTGGCCTTTTATTCTCTAGTTTGATGAAAAACACTCTGCAAAAGCATCCAGAGAAATGTTAATCATTCTTACATGACCCTCATGACCTCATTGAGGAAAATCCCATCGGTGAGTTTCAGGTAGCGGTCTCTGGCCCTCTGGGAGTCTGTGTTCACCTCCATGTACTCGCTGTAGAGGGGCCCACTGTCCCCGTTCTGTAGCATCTTCCCAAACAGCTGTACCTGCAAATGTGGGAGGATTATTTGTATAGAGACAGGCATGTTCCAAGAGACGGGCAAAAGCAAAGCAGACGGAGGCAGGAGCTGCAAATAAGCCAGAACAGATGCAGCCAAAACATTTTTCTCACGGGAAGTCACTCGAGTCAGAGGGAGCGCCTTTCTGGACAGGTGAGTCTGAGCTTTCACATTAGGAAGCACTTTTGTGACAGAAGCGGAGCTGAAGCCAAGGTTTCTCGAGTATTGCACAGAGGTGGGGAGTACTTGTTTATTTCATTTATTTATTTATTATTATCTATTTATTATTTCAAATTTCATTTTTTCAAGTACCAGTACTCAAGTAACTTTACAAGAAACTTCACTAAAAACTTCATTAAAAAACGTATACATACATCTGTGACCTGTTGCAGTTACATTTTGTCCATTTTGGTTTATGGCGTTGTCTGTGACATATGTCAAGCCCTTGTTATAATTTTTGATGATTATGGCTTACAGTCCATTTAAAAAATATTCAAATTTTCTAAGATTTTTACATATATTAGTTTCACACTTTTAATTTTCTTTTATTGTTTTTTACAATTTTATTAAACTTTTTTTATAGCATCTTATTTATGTTTTAAACTATTTTATCGTTTTAGCTGAATGTATAGTTTGGTTTCACTTGATTTTTTTATATTTATTTATTTTTTATTCCTATATTGCACTTTGGAAACACTTGTTTATGAAATGTGCTATATAAATACAGTGGATTGGATTGGATAACAGATTTAAATGCACTTTTTCATGATATTTGAATTATATGACGAGCACCTGTATGTGAGTGGGGTCCTCACATTTGGCCAGCTTGTGTTTTGAACCTCAGCCGTCATCTTGTGTTTTCTGACTGTATCCTATGCTTTGCTTTCTCCATAATGAGAGTTTGTATATAATTGTATTTTTAATGTATTTTTTGTACATATTTGGAAATGGTCATGTGACGATCTCCCACAACTAGTATTTAGGGCCACCTCGTGCCGCTTTTTAAGCTTATGCCCGGAGGAAGACCAACTCGAGGTCAAAACGCGTCGGCATGTCCATTTAAAATAAAGGACTTTTCATTGTAAGTCAGATCCTCTATTGTCCTGTGTTCAGTGCTTAATTTGATCCCCCGTTTGGGAGAACGCATTCCCCCAATGTTCAGGTTTTTCAGGGTAAATGATCCGGGAAATATTTAGGAGGATCCGGCAAAGATTTGCTCTGATATAATGGTGTTTAATGACGGTGTTCCAGCAAATGTTTTGGCCTGTTCCCCAAATCCATCACATCAGACCAATAGTGTTTCTCATAATACTGATTTACAAATTAAGCACTGCCTGTGTTCATCAAGTTTGAGACCTGATCTTTGAAGAGCACCTGCGCCCACACTTTGGGACACACAGATGCACTCACTGTTTTCTGTTTTTTTTTTTACTTTTTGAAGTAATTGCACTTTTGGAAGTAGCTTTTTCATACAGAACTTTTTACTTGAGTTATATTAACACACTTGAGAAAAAAAAATGTTACTCATGCCACTGTCAGTAAATCTTAAAGTGACAAATCTTCATTTTGACGTGTAAAAACGGTGTATTTCTCGCTTTGTTTGCTTAATTCTTCATAATGATTTCTTTTTATGGTTTTTTTGTGGTATTTTCTTTCACAGTATTCAAGTATTCAAGTTCAGTTTAACATTTCAACTGGAAATTTTTTGAGTAATCATTTGGGCCACTACTTTTTTTTTACTTCCACTTGAGCAAAACGATTTCAAAGTAATGTTACTCTTTTTTTTTTAACTTTTTGATTACTCCACCTCCTGCACTTGCACTTGCAGCCTTAATCAAGTCAAATTATTCCTGATCATTGTACTTGAGTAAATATTGTGTCTACTCTTACCCACCTCTGGCTCTGAATGCTCTCTGTCAATGCAAAGGGGGTCATTGAGGGTCATTTTGAGTATGACAGTAGTATGAATATCGCGCGTCAAACTGGGGCCTTTGAGCAAGACACTGAGCCATTGCCTGCCCCAAAGCAGTCCAGCCAACAAACCCCCTTTGAAATAGGCCAACAGTAGAGAAATCTCCCCAGTTTCACCCCAGGAGTGCATTATATTACTAATACAGCTCATTGACCAGAAGAGGTAGAAAGGCTTTGGGCTAATTGGCTTCCCATGTGGAAACCCCAGCTGGAAACACAGTCTGGTGGTACGAACAAACCCAACACATCCCGGACTGATAAAGAGGCGTCCTACTGTTTCAATACAAACAGTGTTATTAACATATTTGTTACAACTAGGACGCGGAAGAGGAAGACACAAGATTAGAAAAGGCTGCCAACAGGCAAGGGAAGCTCACAAAAGGAGAAGTAGTTTTTTGGGTTATTTTTTTGCCACAAACAAAACAAGTTAATTTCGTTTGGCCAATGTATATATTTCCCTGATTAAACCTTGAGATAGATCTAAACCGTGCAAAATGCTCTATTAGCGTTTCACTGTGAGGTGACCTTTACTTTCGCACTGATAGGCCTGTATGATAAATGACATACCCATCGCACCAGAGCGCTTTCCATGAAGTCCTCTATTATCTCCATGATGTTCGAGTCCATTGTTGAGCCGGGAGAGCCGTAAAATACTACAGCAGAGAGGTAATTAAAAAGTTTTCAGCTCTGGGTAAGTAATGAATCAAGAGCCTCCATTTGCCTCCAGTGAAAGAGTTTGACATTGTCACCCTCTTCCTCTCTCAGAGTGTGTCAGCCTTTGCAAAACCACACCGGAATTGACAAAACGCACATGTTGCGTTTTAAAGTCGTCATTTTCACACCTCTCCACTCAGATGTTGCGGTGCTTTTATTTTAGGTAGCACCATATTGTTGCATATCTATTGGACCAGGCAAAGTAATTATGTTTTTGATGTAATTGAAAGTTTACAGCAAAAAAAAGACAAACACACAAAAAAAAAGTTTGACAAGCGTTGCTTCCTGACAAAATCTTACTGCAGTTATTACATGGCCGCTTTTTGTACTGTTCAAGGGAGACATCTAGTGGATTAACTATCAAATGCACCGCTATGTAACTGCAGTTTGCATCCTGATGGATGAGTTGTCTCATATTCTGGACAAATGAAGCTTCCCCTGGGTTGGATTTATGTAAATTAGCAAACACATTTCTTTCACAAGTTATTTTCATTTGTTTTCACAGTCACAGGCTTTAGTGTGTGCTGTAGTGTGCACATGATGCTGGTGCAGCAGTCCATGGATTAACTTTACAAGGATTATCAGATTGTTTCAAGACACAACCTGCCAGCTTCATATAGGCCATCATAATAACACACTGATCCAGCACGGACTCCCTTTGTGAACTGCAGTAACCCTTTTATTATTATTATTACTATTATTACTATTACTATTACTATTATTATTATTATTATTATTATTATTATTATTATTATTATTATTATTATTATTATTATTATTATTATTATTATTATTACTATTATTATTATTATTATTATTATTATTATTATTATTATTATTATTATTATTATTATTATGACTATTATTATTATACAGAAGAAACCCAACACAACAAAGCAGTTAGAAATGTCTATCTTTATTTCATGGAGATATTTTTTTCAACACAGTAGCCTTCTATTAATTTCACATCAGCGGATACAAACACTACAGATGTCACCGTGGTTATTTATTGAGTTTCTGCATAACATTGTACTTTTTATCAAATTGAATTCGATGTTGAAAAAAGATTTGAATTTTCCTACTGAACCTGACATTAAGTCAGTGAACTCAATCCTACAGAATTTACAGTCTATTCTCACAGTACACTATAGCAGGGGTTTCCAAAGTGAGGGTTGGGACCCCTCATGGGGTCGTGAGACACTGAAGTGGGGATCACAAGACAATATTTTTAAAAATTCATAACCATGAATTTTATGTATTTTTGATTGAAACTAAGTATATTTTTAGTGAAAGTCAAGCCAAATCATTCTATCAAAGCAAACATTAATAAAGCACATTTTAAATGTTTAAATGTATTATTCTGAATAGTAATTATATTTTACAGTGGGTTGTTCCTGAGTCGTTGGTCTGGTGATTTTGGGGGTCGCAGCCCGAAAAGTCTGGGAACCCCTGCACTGTAGAATATATTCAGTTTTGTAGGTCCAACAAAATGGAGACACTTGGTGCTGTGCATGTCTGATTTCTTAAATTGTGTGTTTGTTGGCTCTGTATGACTACTGCTGCTGCATGGGCAGTGTAAATCAAGCTTATTGATGTGGAACTGAACTGGTTTCTATATCACCATCAGCCAGTTCACCGAGCCAACAAATCTCAAACACACCCAGCCCTATCATTTGTGTGTAATTATGTTTTATTTGCTCTAGCTGGCAGGAGGCGGTGAGGGAGTCTTCTCCGTGGCGTTATCTCCCTTCTCCGCCTCTTGGGCCTCAGGAGATTCTTCACTGGTGGTGGGGTCGACCTGTGCGAGCTTCACCATGTCCAGTACCTTGGCTTTGAGCTCTTCAAAGGTTTCTTTTAAACCCTTTTCAAGCAGATAGCCCACACTTTCATCCTCCGGATTCTCCAAGGCCATAGCACCTTCCACTGCAGTTTGCAGGTAGCGCAGGCTCACGATGACTGATATCTGCCGACAGATACGTAAGTAAAAACAAAAAACAGTAAATTAGTAGTCACAAACAGTCACAAAATCAGGGTCTCAGTCAGTGACCTCTTCTTGTGTCATCTTTCAAGTTTTAGGCTACTTGCAAAGCCATTTATCAAGTGATAGTCACCTACTCAGCCACCAATTTACTACAGCCTGTCGACTTGGGGCTTCATCACAAAATCGCAGTAACTTCTTACTGTTTTGTAGGAATTTGATACTCTGTGTGGTGAGGGAGCCGTTTTTTCACCTGTATCAAGATGACAGAGAGCACGCCAGGACCAGTTGAATTCATCAGCCCCATGTAATAATCAGTAAGCGCCTGCCTACAGCCGCGGGAGTACAGGTTGAGCTCCTCTGTTTGGTACTCGTAGTTGTAGTGGGCATGGTTGTCAGTCAAATGGTACTGCAGACAGGGCCGAGGGGAGGCAGGGTTACAGCAGCTGTAAGGAACACCATCCAGCAGGAAACGCCCATCCACATTGCTGCGGATACGACTGCAAAAGAACAGAGATTATTATTCTTGAAAATTGCAGACCTTCATGCTGAAACAAAAGCCCAGACACATTTTTCTGTTTGTGAACTCTTTGCATTGTTGTCATTATTTTTCTTTTGAGTTTATACTCTAGCGCCTGTAAAGACCTTTTCAAGTGAAGCCATTATCTGACATTTGACCACAACTATCTTGAATCACTATTGACTTCCCTTCTTCCTCAGCACTTTTGATTACATTACATTAAAGTTTCTTACTCTTTGACGTCCTTTGAGGTGAAGTCCAGGTATCGGTTGCTGACCCACTGGACTTCAAACCAGTCTTTAAAGTTGTTGTTACCACAACAGCGGAACTCAACCTGCAGACGATCAATGGTCTCTTTCTGAAAACAGCGCCCGGGCACATCTGTGTCCTTGTAGAAGCGAATACCATTCCTAAGGCCAATCTGATTAAAACAGAAGGGAAAGAATCATCAAAATATTTTTCTATATTGTGTTGTATAAACATCTTTATCTTCTTTTTGATATCTCCTTTTGTTATGTTCCATTGGAGTCAACTAGAGTTTAAAAATTGCAAAGAATATCCAATTAAGAAGACACCTATCAATCTAATCAAATTACACTGATAAACCTATTTCCCAATGATTAACATTGATTACTTCGACTAATGAACTTTATTACTGTAATCCGACCTTAAGGGATTCCTCCAGTCGGCCCTGCAGGGCATAGCTGAGTACTACAACAGCAACAAGCAGACAACATAGGAGGGCAGCCACTGCAAACCAGGCCAGCAGCAGCACTTTCCAGCGTGGAAAGCGGCTCACATCCATGGAGTCCTGACACACACGACTGGCCATCCAGTTAGTGCCCATGGACGCCAGGCCCACCAGAAGGAGGATGTTGGGAACGACGTGAATCTCAGTGTTCTCCATCACCTCAAGAAAAGATAAGGATCAAATATGAGTTAAAAATACGCTCAAAGTCATTCCCTTTATCCACTCATGTTGGTATTCATTTTAGCACGCAAGACATATCTGTAGAGATGTTATCAAAGGTGTAAGAGGAAGATATAATTAGATTTGACTGAAAAATTAAACTGCCACAGGAAGTTTCTTTACTTTTCATTTCACCCCATGAGTAAAGACCATAATTCCATGGCACAGAGCTGTTGAATCGACCTCTGGGATTATGAAATGTGGCTCATTGAAAGTCAATAAATATCTGACAGATGCAGGCCTGCAGCTTTCCTGTGTCACTTATAATCAATAATCACATTGCGCAATGACCAATTGAACATAACAACAACATTCGATGCCGATAGCGGGCCATGACCTTGACATTTATTTAGCCTATTGAAGGGTGGACTTTGCAATACACCTAAAAGTATTACATTTTATAGATTCTTGTCCATTATGTTGACAGGTGAATCAAGCAAAAATGGTGCTTGAAACACATTTTCACTTGACACAAAACCGGTTTATAATACAATATAATGGTCTTTGTACCTCTGCCCTTCGCAGCAGCTCAATTTTCAGGTAAACCCCGAGGCTGAAGATGAAGGCCCCACACATCACTGCCAGCCATGACAGCAGCCACAAGCCCTGTGCCAGGCGCACCCGCCTCGGCTGGCTGAACTGTATTTTCAAAAGCATGGCAGCTTAACTCGTGCACCAGTGAAGCCAAAGAGTGAAGGGAAAGTGGTTCCAAAGCCAGAAGAGAGCGGTCAGCAACGTGTGGTCAGAAATATATAGGGTCCAGCTGTGAACAGACACATGTAATATAATGAAGAGGCTGCAGGTGTCCTTGATCAACTAGCACTGATGCATGGAGTTAGATGAGGCCTATGCAATTATTAACAGCTTGAGCCCATAAGTTGTTCCAAGCAGAGGATAAGCAGGAAGGTTCTTAGATGCCCAAGGACATTAGCCACTTTAGACAATAGAGCAGATAAAGTTTTCAGTTTTTTAAAGTCCAATGTGCAGCAGAAGTTGTAATGATAATAATCCAAATCGGTCACTCTAAAATTGGGGGGAAAAAATAAGCTGATTTCCTGTAGATAGTCCTCTTTGAGTCGGTGATGTTTCCACTCCTTTTGACCGTCTTCTGTCAGGTTTCAGGTGAGATGTCCTTATTATGCTATGTGATGACGCACCTCAGACTCTCGGGGTACGGAGCCCCCCTAAAAAGTTGTGTCCATGTTCAGAGGACACAGAGAGTGGCCAAAGTCGAGAGTTTGGAACCCTAATCCTCTCAAGTGAGTCTCTGGGATCCTATTAATGTCTGGGCCAATGGGAAAGCAGGCCATTGTTTGATCAGCAAACTTTCCTATGATGGACGTGAAGATGAGGCGGGTCCAAGCACTAGGATTGAGATACAATTTATACTTGACTCTATATGTATGCACACTCTGTTGTTGAATCTATACTGTTAAATACAAAGTTTTGGAATTCATTTGTGAAATATTCTGGTAAATAATCTGCTTTATTTATGAAGCACTTTTATATATATACAGTGCCTCTCGTTAGTATTCATACACCTTGAACTTTTGCACATTTTGTCATGTTTACAACCCTAAACATGAAGATTTTATTTTGATTGTTTTACTGAACGTTCACACACAAGTAACTGACAACTGTGAAGTGAAAGCAAAATGATACATGATTCTGTTTTTTGTTTTTTTTATAGAAAAGTGAAAAGTGGGACTTGCATAAGTATTCATACAGCATGAATTAATACTTTGTGGAACCCCCTTTTGCTGCAATAACAGCAGCAAGTCTTTTGGGGTTTGACTGTACAAGATTTGCAGATCTAGAAACTGAAATTTTAGCCCATCCCTCTTTACAAAACAACTCCAGCTCTGTCAGATTTGAAGGAGAGCGTTTGTGAACAGCAGTTTTCAATTCTTTCCACAGATTTTCAATAGGATTTAGGTCAGGACTTTGACTGGGCCATTCTAACACATTAATATGTCTGTCTTTAAACCATTCCATTGTAGATTTAGCTTTGTGTTTAGGGTCATTGTCCTGCTGGAAGGTGAATCTCCGCCCCAGCCTCAGTTCTCTTGCTGACTCCAGCAGGTTTTCCTCCAAAATGTCTCTATATTTGGCTCCATCCATGTTCCCAACTATTCTCACAATCTTCCCAGTCCCCGCTGAGGAAAAGCAGCCCCACAGCATGATGCTCCCCCCACCATATTTGACACTGGGGATGGTGCACTCAGGACGATGAGCAGTGTTAGGTTTGCGCCATACATAACGTTTTGCATTTGTGCCAAAAAGTTCAATTTTTGTCTCGTCTGACCAAAGCTCCTTCTTCCACATGGAGCTGTGTCCTCCATATGACTTCTAGCAAACTTCAAACGGGATTTTTTATGGCCTCCTTTCAATAATGGCTTTCTTCTTCCACTCGTCCATGAAGGCCAGATTTGTGTAGAGTACGACTTATAGTTGTCCCATGTACAGTTTCCCCCAGCTCAGCGGCAGGACTTCACAGTTCCTCCAGAGTTATCTTGGGGCACTTGGTTGCCTTTCTGACCAGTGTTCTCCTTGTTCGCTCTAATATTTTAGGTGGAGGACCACGCCTTGGTAAGTTGGCAGTGGTGCTATACTCTTTCCATTTCCGAACAATGGATTGAACAGTGCTCCAGGAGATGTTCAAATCTTGGGAAATCTTTGTATAACTTAATGCTGCTTTAAACTTCTCCACAACTTTATCCCTGACCTCTCTGGTGCTCCTTGACCTTCATTATGCTGTTCAGTGACCAACACACTCCGACCACAGCTCTGAGGGCCTAAAAGAACAGCTGTAATTATACTGAGAGTAGATTACACACAGGTGGCCTCTATTTAACCGTTAGGCCAAGGTGTGAACATTCTGGAGTCATTAGAAATGTTTTAAAGGCAATTTAATGCACTCAGAAAATGCTGTATGAATACTTATGCAAGCCCCACTTTTCTATTTTTTGAAAATTAACAGAATCATGTATCATTTTGCTTTCACTTCACAGTTGTCGGTTACTTGTGTGTGAACGTTCAGTAAAAAAATCAAAATAAAATCTTCATGTTTAGGGTTGTAAACATGACAAAATGTGCAAAAGTTCAAGGTGTATAAATACTAACGAGAGGCACTGTATATTGCTTTAGCACTGTATAGTCCTTGTCATTATTTTATGTCCAAGGTAACACAAAGAAAATATGCATTTTACCAGGTTATAGCAGAGAAGATAATTTTCATCCGTTGTCCTACCTGGACCACCCACTTCATCAAAGGCCACCACACTTGGACTGCTACGAGACAGGTGGATCACTGACTTCCTGACAGACCGCAGACAGCACGTGCAGCTGGGGAAGATCGTCTCGGATACCCAAACTACAAACACTGGAACTCCTCAGAGCTGCGATCTTTTCCCCTGGCTCTTCTCCCTCTACACAACCTGCTGCACCTCCAGTCACCAGTCCGTAAACTGGTGCAACCACAACAACCTGGAGCTGAACACCCAGAAGACAGTAGAGATGATTGTGGACTTCAGGAAAGACACAGTCGGTGGGATCCCCCATCGCCCTGACAGACCCTCCCACCCCCATCTCCATTGTGGACTCCTTCCATTTCCTGGGCACCACCATCACCCAGGACCTCAAGTGGGAGCCAATCAAGAAGGTCCAACAGAGGATGTTCTTCCTGCAGCAGCTGAGGAAACTTAAGCTGTCATCCAAGATGCTGGTGCAGTTCTACACGGCCATCATCGAGTCCATCCTCACCTCCTCCATCAAATGTAGATGGAGGGAAATAATGCCTGAAACATGAACTTCCCTTTGGCAACAATTGGGCTAATAAACAACACATTTAAAGAACGTTTAGATGATACAAACGCAAGTTACAAAGACCACATTAGAGAACGTTTTGATGTTTGAATATTTATTCAGACACAGGTTTTAGGTAAAGTACAGTGGTGCTCAAACACATTTGTTAATTTTTAATATAACTTTCTTAAATGTTTTTATTAATACTACATATGGGCAAAACACATAATTGGCAAATGGCATAGCATTATCTGTTCACTTTTTACATCATAAGCAGACTTTTTGACACCATCAACTTTCCATTACATCAAAACAGTATATTACATGAGTCCACCCCCCCTTTGATTACATATTTTTGTTTCTGTACAGTAAGATTATGCAATGTAAAATACTCTGCAGTAGGTTGTCATTATACATTACAAGTTTCAAAACAAATAAAGCTACAAGAGCCACAGCATATATAAGGTTAAATTATTAATGCAAACTACAAGGAATTGCAGTCTTTATACAGCAATATAGTGACGTTTAGAACTTTTAAGACTTTATATCAATCTCATAATGTTATTCTGGATTCAACTTTGAACAGCCAAATGGTCAAAGATAATAAACAAAATTAAATATATATACAACAAACCATAATTATCTATACTTTACACAGTAGTGTTTCCTACAAGGTACAAAGACCCATCATGCAGACAAACAATTTTACAAGCACAAGACAATAAATGAGTCATAGACATGACAACATAAAGTGTGGTTTGGGCATCTTGAGGAGAAGGGAATAGCTCAACATGAAGCATAGCGCAAAGAGAAAAAAAGTGAGGTAGAACAAGTGATGAGAACAAGTACAGTGGCTCATTAGAAAGGTGGCAGACATTTTCTTTAAATTATACAATGCTTATAAATCCTTGTATTCTAATCAACTTTCTCTTGCTTATCTTTTTTTTAATCTTCATTTTTATTTAGTGTCTCTTGCTCAGCTAACGGCCTTCCCGGGGTTTGACCGCAGCTTAGCCCCGCTTCAAAAATAAAAGAAAGCTAATAAAATAAATGATAAATATACAGTGGCTACAGACCAGGATGAAAGCCTCCCGATCCATTGAGCAAACACCAGCAAACAGATGCTTGGCTTTCTGCTTCCTCAGAGTCAGTTTAAAGTCCCTTGCCTTATCCTCACCTCAAAAAATATAATCTAAGTTTGTTATTTCGAAATTTTGATTCAGCAAGTTAGGCCTATATACATTATGTAGCCTATGTTAAAAGCATATCGTTTGTACAATATGTTGGTCGTAATAGACAAAGTTTGGAAAATACTGCGTTGTTATAGCACAACCTGCTCAGCAAATCTAATTTTTCAGTGTCTCACTTGCCCTGTGCTCTGTGCTATCTCTGTCAGACTCGTTTCGCGCCTGCAGCTGCTGCATAAAATCATTGAGGATCTGCTGGGCTGACAGGGCAGTCACAGCCGCCTGTTCTGCTTGCACTAGTTTCACCCCTTCCGGCCCTGCACAGTTGTCACCACCAACAAAGGCTTGTTGGACACTTGGTTGTGGTGTGTCAGCTGTTGTGCTCAGCAATGGTTTTACACACACAGGTTGAATTGCTGGAGCTAAGCCAGCAGCCATTTTGTTATAAAATGCAGTGTTGGTGTCAGGTGCTCCATAATGTGAGCTGCAAGGGGAGAGTGATCCTGAAATGCAGCTTTGATTTTCTGTGTTTGACAAGCCATGTGTGACTGGATTGAAGGCTGTGGGTCGCTGTGGCCCTGATGTGGATTTAGACAACCAATCATGCAGTGAGAGTCCTTCCACTTTCGGGTCTGTTCTTGGTGAAGTATTCAACTGGCTGAAGGCAGTGGGTTCTGACATATACTGTGGTTTGGCCCCAGCAGACGTGTAGAGGTGCTTCTCCAATAACTCCTTCATCAAATTTGGCACCTTGAGTTATGTGAGATGTGTATAAAATATTAGACGTTAGGAGAAGATAGAGCTGACAACAAAAAATAGAATCCATCAATCCATGGAATTCCAGTAGATGGCAGTGTACTTACATTAATGTTCTCCAGGGCTGCAATGGTTTTGTGTGCTGCCTCTAGCTCGGAGCTCAGCTGGGCCACGCGGGTGAACATGTACTGCCTTTCATTGTTCAGGGTTTCTGCCTGAAATCACACACTTTCATTAAAATACTCCCCATTTACATGTGAATACCAAGAATCTTGAGGCTGACTGAAACCCTCTCTTAACGTGTTTCCTTACCTCTACATGCAAATGGTCCTGAACGAGGTGATTGACTTGCTGTGGGCCACTGTGCGACTCAAGAAGGCTACAAAACAATTAGACAAAATAGACACGTCAAAGTGGTTCTGTGGTTTAGGCCAAAATACAAAACCAAAATAAAAGCAAACTTTTTTTAGACCAGTCTCCCAAGAGTGATAGAAAGTTTAGCATCTTGGTGAAAAAAAAATGCAGACATATGTAAATGTAACTTATTGTCGAAACTCTATAGCCAACGAAATTCTATATTCGCAAGGGAATATTGTTCTTGGAACAGGACAGGCACTTGTTTTTAAACTTCTCTACAACTGTCTGTTCCACTGGTCAATTGTTCCATAAAAGCCGTGTAAGACAATAGATTTACACAATGGCTATTTATTGATCATGAAGCAGCAGCAGGGTGGTGATGTCAATGCTACATCTCTGCACTTATACACTGTTGTGACGTGTCAGCAACACCAAATCAATAAACTACATACAAAGGTTTCCCATGTCCAAAGCAATTTAGTTTACTGTTGTGTTGGCCCAAACCTTTTATACTTTTCTTTTACATGGATGAGTTCGTCCCTGGTGTGCTGCAGCTCAGCCTCTAGGTTCTCTATGCACACCACAGTCTGCAGCAGGTTTTGATGGAGGTCTGCATTCTCCTCCTTCAAGGCCCTAAATGCACATTATGTTAATGTTGTGTAGTAGTTTCTTATAAAGACACAATCTCCAATATAAACCTAAATAACAACAAGCCTAAATAACAAGAATTAATTCATAATATTATATTAATTACTTACTGGAGATGGTCAGCCTCACAGTGTGTTCCCTAATGAAACACAAGACAGTTCTCATATTATTTTCAATATTTTTTCAATACTATCTAAATAAACATGATCAACATCAAACAGCAGTTTAATTAAATTAACCTAGTTAAGCCTGTTGTGGGGTCAGTTTCTCAGTGACAGACACCGATAAAGTGTGAATATACAGTATGTCCAGTAAGTTATAAGCTGTTACCCAGCAGGACATCACTAAAAAAGAAATCCAACACATATAGGAAAATATGACATTCTGGGAAATGGAGTTTACTGTAAGCAATGAGTGTTGTGTGCCGAGATTTACAATTACACTCCTGTATATGTGAATTTATGAATTTAATGCAAGGACTTTGCTGCCATTGCTGCTTTGGGAGAATGACTCAGCTTATCTTGTGTAAGGCCATCCCCCGCAGCCTCTGACTCAGCCTGACTGCCTCTGCAACAGCTCTGCACCATTTCTGAGGTACTGACTGATCCAAGTTTTTACTGTCATCTCAATGCAGTACACGTGTGTAGTGTATAAACTGTTTATAAACAGACGGTGAACACTAGATTTAAGACCCCAAATGGGCACTCACCTGGCGGGGTTCAGAGCGAGTTGCGTGTTGTGAATGGTAACAGCCACTCAGTTCAGAACTAGTTGCTGTGGAAACTGTCTCTCTGGTCCTGGATGAGTCAGATTTACTGGATGAGGATTCAGAGCCCAAACCTGGTGCTGTGGGACAGGCGGGCAGGCACTGCGCTCTGTGCTGTTCATGTGAGAGAGGGTTTCGGGGTGCGGGCTGTGGTTTATGATGATGTCTGGGCTGAATGAGCTCAGGACTGGTGCTGGTACCATCAGTTAGGTGAAGACCCGATTTGCTATATCCCGGCCTTCTATCTTCACAGGTTTTGTTATGAGTGCTGTGATGAGGAGGGCTCCTGTGGTGGTTCATTCCGGCATAGGAGCTATGTTTGTCAAATTTACCTGGTTCAGAATGTTTGTGAGTGCTTTTGGGAGCTGGTTTTACATGTTTGCTTTGGCATTTCTGTCCATTTCCCTCCACAGAGCTCTCTCTGTGTTTCTTTGGTGGAAGCTGGGGCTTTGGGGCATCTGGTGGCTCATAAGGTGGTTCATTTGGAGCAAGGCCTGTAGTTTTGTTAGCATTCAAACCCAAGGTATTTAGATCTGATGGACTAATAACCTGTTTGGTGATTTCATCCAAAAATGCTGAGAACTTAACCTTTTCTTGAACAAAATTCTCCCTTGCCTTCTCCATGTCAAATTTAGTAGAGCCCTTAGCTTTCTGATCCACAAAACTTTGCTCCTTAGTAACTGAGGACAGCACTTCCATTGATTTAGCCTTACGGATGTCCAAGTGTGACTCCCTGTTCTTTAAAATGCCTTTGCTTGGAATTTGGCATGAGGATACCGTTCTCTTTGGGCCTTTGGAGACCTCCAGCATAATGTCCTCTTTATTAAAACCCAGACTGCGGTTCAAATGACTCTTTGCAACTTTTCTATCCTCCCTTTGCGCAAATCCATCAGCACTTCGACTGTGGCTACGATCGAGAGGAGCAAAAACCTGCTTTCCTTTATTTGATGCTCTGTTCGCTTCACTGTACACACTCCTGTTGCTTCCATGCTTCACGGCGGCAAAGACGACGGGATCAGTGGCGTTGTCTTGCTGGTACAATCTGCGGGCCTCGTGGATATTGGAACAGGAAAGGGAATGCGGAGGTCGCTCTGCATGACGCCGTGTAAAGGTGTCGTTTAAGCTCGCCTCTGTGTACCAGGAAGTAGAGGATGACGACGATGAAGATGTGAGGGACGAAGAAGATGTTCTGGACAGAGTTACTTGAGCCCTGGAGTTGTCATAATCAAACTCATTTTCATCAGAGCAAATGCTGTTTTGGAAATGGTGACCACGTTGTTGAGAGCAATGCCCAGAACTCTCATCTGTGTTATTTGTGTAGCCACGTGTGATGTATCTAGGAAACAGAAACAGATGTGAAAAAAATCTCACCCACAGCCAACTGTTTGAGTATACAAGAAAACAGAAATAACGAAACATAAAACAATACCCCCCACATGCACTCATTATGAAAATGTATTGTCCTACCTGTCTGCCCGAGGATCCTGTTGGTGGTAGTGGTGGCGGGGATGTTGGTTGCTCTTGTCTGGATCAGAAGGACAATGAACAGGCTTAAAATATTTATCCATTAGCTAGCTCTACAACGCATAAGCAATCAAGTCCTCAAATGTTTAGGAGTAATTTAGAAGTTTCCGCCTACAAAGAACTTGCCAATGTGTCTCTACCCCGTGCCTGTCGTTACAATGCGATCCGGTGAACGAAAATGTAAAAGTCTGGGGTGGGTGCCTGGCTTTTTGTATATCGGATGTAACAACCAGATGCTCACTGAACCGTATGAGAGCGCAAAAGACCTTTGTCCTCATAGCAAAGCAGGCAATCGAACAAACACCCTGCAGCAGATCTATACCAAAATTAATAACCCCAAGTACTCCAATGCGGTGTGTCTGTATTGTAGCTTTTCTTCCCTTCAGATATACAAATGACTTGCCTACCTTATGAAAGCACTCTACAATTTACCTTTATTCGTGTTCATTAACGTGCACTGTCCCGGCCAAAAAATAAGAATAAAAAATGCCAGCAACAGTGTTTATAAATCATTAATGTGACAGTGGTTTGTTTGCACATAGGACTGACTGCAATCCAGACCTATGTTCTCTGACCCCAGTATGAATACCTGTCCTTCATACAAATAGGATTTTATTTATTTGTTCTAATGTGGGCCATAAGAATATCCATTAACATCTGTGTACAAAATAAAGCAACTTAGGATAACGCAAACAGTTGGTGATATTGATGATAGCCTTATACTATTGTACCTAGAGGTGTGATCTGAAAGGCCAACATCTCCAGGTCTTTGATGAATTTACATTTACTCTGACAGGCTAGCTCTTACTGGTCAACAACTCCAGAAAATCTTTAATCAATATTAGGTCATCACACACAGGCCTAAACTGCAGCACAGAGCTCAACTCTTCCCTCATCAGCAAGGAGGAACCCCTAACTTTTGCACATCCTTGTAGTATTCTGTATTAATTTATATTTTAGGACATACTAACTTAGTTTTAAAGTGTGTGAGTTAATTCTTCTACTCCTGTCAAATGAATTTCCTTAGAATTCTAGTTATATCTGACGTAATCTAATCAGTTGACGCAGAGCACGTTTTCACAGCCTGTATTAATTTTCGCATGTGTTGTTGATCATTTTAGATGGATAAGGCCCATCTATGTGTGTTGCATTGTTGGCCGAACAGCTGGTCCACATTGTCAAAAGGCATTACCTTACTGAGACCAATCGAAACCTCCGTGGACATGTGAAAATGAGGCGTGAGCACTGGCACGTAACAACCGGGAACAACTGTACAGTACACAATTTCGCCCTCTGGCAATCAAAAATGGAACTACACTCGAAACCTGGAAAGTTTTGGTAATTTTCCACCATATTTTTGATATCAACTAACTTCCTTGAGTTTTTGGACATGATTAGAATTTGAGTGTTTGTTTGCTTTACTTTATAGCTAGCCTCACGGTTAAGAATGATCAGGACAGATGATTGCTGACACAAGGCAAGCAACAATCAGAATACACATATGTAAAATTTAGGCCATCGTGCGTTATCAAATGTGCTATCAATGAACGCAACAAAAATCACATACGTCTGTTATGGTGTAAGGTTTTTGGAACAAACAAGGCCCAAATAAATGGAAGTAGTTCCGAGACATTCAAGCTGGTTTTATCCGGTTGAGGACATGCAGCAGAAAGCAAATACTCATCCGCGCACAACGGCGCATTGTGTGACGTAATACTAAAGCTTTACCGTTTCTACGCGTCTCGCTATTTGTAGCGTCTTTAGATCGTTAAAACAATCATTGCAGTAAAGCATTACGGTGTAAGAAATATGTATTGCTTAATTGATCCGAGGCAGGAAATATTTTTCACAGTAAGGCCGTAACGATCTATTTGTTTTTTTCTTTCGCGGATGAATACATATACCCATTCCACTCCCATGGCAGGGTATAAATAGAAAAGAGACGACGCCATTTCAGATTCCTCTACTCTGACGCGACCTAGATTCATGAGCTTTGCGGTGCAGGTTTTATATGCCTTGTTATTCTTGAATTTGTTGGTTAGCTACTTTGAACCTTGATTGTTGTATTATTTAGGTTTTATTTGTTTTTTAAGCTTTCAGTCTCTGGCGTGTTTTAGCCGTTACTGCTGTAAGGTTACATTTAGAACTGGGCGGTTAACGCTACCTCTATTCTTTTACCAACGGTCATTTTGTGATTTATTTTGTGATTTATTTTTTCTTCTTTCGCTGTTGTTAAATCGCGTCTTAACTGTTATCTTCTACCAGTCAAAATATCATTGTTTTGTCATCTGATGTGTAGGTTTTGCTTTTTTATGGCTAACGTTCAGTGGTATTCGATTACAAAGGCATTTTCATAGCATTCCTAATCTTGTTTTATTTTTGAAATGATGCGATTTTTTAAACCTTACATGGTCGTTAACGGTCGTCACTTTAAAATGGAAGCCGTGACGTAATGGGCTCTACATGGATTGTGGTTGGCTAGTTTGATGCGTCATATGTATTGCTCCTGTAGCCCAAGGCGCATGTTACACTCATGCCACGAGTTAGTCATGATGACTGGCATTAAAAAAAAAAAAAAAAAAAAAAAAAAAGCCGTTTTTTCAAAATGCAACTTTTTAAGATTGTATATTTTTTTAAACTGAGAGATATTATTATACACATTTTTCCTTCATGTCCGTTACATTAATTAGACCATTACCTTTTGTATGATTATAATGGAGGCATTTTTGTGGTTTGACCTCGAGTTATTGCCTAAATCTGTTTGTGTTTTTGGCATTCAACCAAAGATTAGTGAGTGATCCAATTTCTATTGAGCTCGGGTAGTTTCTTATTTTGCTTATTTGACAAATCTTTTCCAGTAATCCTTGTGGTGAAAAGTGGATTTTTCCAGTGATTTAAGAAATGTTTGATATTTGTTACATTTTTACATAGCGCACAACAAATATGGACTTTTTTTTTTTTTTTTTTTTTTGGTGAGAGTACATGGACTGAGTTATTGGGGGGGGCATGGACTGAGTTAATGGGGAAATGGACTTAGTTATTAGAAGATCGCAGGACCAGCAGGAAGCCGGGACGTGGGGAGGACCGGAGCCAGGAGGAGCCAGGCAGGACAGGACCAGAGGAAGGACTTCAGTGGAGCAAGGCAGGACAGGACCAGAGGACTTCAGTGGAGCCAGGCAGGACAGGACCAGAGGGCATAGAGAGGATCAAGGGACCAGCAGTGCAGACGGAATCAGACCAGCAGAGGCCAGCATTCGTCAGTCTTCCTGGGTACATCAGAGGGAGCCAAAGCTGAGTGGCAGTGTAGCAGCAACATCGAGGACCAGATTGGCAGCTATCCCAGTCAAGCCAGCCAGCGGGTGGGCAGGGTGATCTTAGCTTCACAACTTACAGCGAGGCTTGGGTTTGTATGTTGGGTGGAGGTATCTCTGTCAGCAACATTAGATTTTAGGAAAAATGTACAGAATACAATTTCTCGCACAGCTTTTTTCTTCCTTTTCACAGGCAAGCCGCGTAGCTCGTTTGTACCACGCCCTCCGGTTTTGCTGTGACATGAGTGTTGGTGTCTGCTGTCGTGAATGCCTTGGTAGTGTGGTGGCAAGAGGAACAACTGTATTGGGACGTCTCTACCCCCTGCAAACAGAAGTAGTTCCCCGGCACAATGGCGTCTTGTCGTTCGGTAGATCGTCCGCAGAGGTTGTCAGCGTTGGCATGTACCAGGATTGCGCCCCCTAGAGGTTATGGCTCTACAACCTTCAGTGTTCAGATAAGCCTCAACAATTGCCACCTGTGAAACAAATGCATGAGATGTACATGTGGGTGTAAAAATCCTGTACATTGAGTTAAGTAGCTGTGATGGGGGGGGTGGGGTGGGGGTATTTAAACAGTCTTCCGAGTTCTCTTTTTGCAGGCTTGCGCCCGTACTGCTGACCAACTACAGAATCTCCCCTGTCGTAGCCGCTTGGTACCAGTCGAGCTTCTTTTATTCTTAGTGCAGTGGATTGGATTGGTTCTTATCTGGTTTTGAACTTGTAGGAAGGTATTTAAACTTGTATACAACTGTTTAGTCTTGTATCGGGTATGATTCTTCTGGGTAATGGGAGGGGGGGGCTTGTGGGAGTTAATCAATCTCTCCCTAGACTTTACAGCTCGTGCTACCCAAATCAAACTGGCATGGTTAAGACATACCCAGGTGCATCAAGATCCAAGTGGACTCCCGCTTCGCAGCATAGCCTCGCCAATTTCATAGTCTTCAAGATGTAGCCAGAAGCTGTTATTCCCATCAGCTCGGTAACAAGTCTCTTTATTTGTAGCTCTTGTAATTCTGTAGAACCTTTTTTGCCTTTTGGGGTTTGGGAGGGGGATCTGTACTTGTGACTCTTGCAGATAAGGTTAAAGGCCCACAATCAAAAGCTGCATTCAAGCCCACATCTCCAGTCGATAAAGGAAGGACCCCTTCACGTTCAGGCCCAGGTTTAACCGTTTCTTCTGGCAAAGGATAATCTTGGGGACTTTGCTGAGCTAAGTAGCTTAACAGTTATTGCTGTAATTGTCAAGGAGTTGTCTTTTTTTGGGATTGGGAATTGTGGGGATAGGCCTTCTCTTTGCACTTTTTCAGTGTGCTGTGTCCTGTGCGCTCCAATACCCTGAGATCATGAGGAACTCATGTTTGTACAAGTTGCATTGCACATCGAACATCACGTAAGGTCACCAAATGTTTTACATTTTTAACATTCATTGTCTGGCAAAGTGCCTCCATTGCTCCTCCTTTGCAATTAGTTACAATGCTTTGTATTTAAGATACAATGAGTGAACTATCTGTAAAGGATCTAATTGCATAATAAATGCATAGCTTGTTGTGATTGAATACAAATTTTGGTATGCATTTGTTCTTTTGGGGGCTTGTGTGGGGAGCTTCTCTTATGCTTTTCAGGTAACTTAAAGTTTGTAGAGCACGGACGTGACTGGGTGTCGAGTGTCAAGTCTATTCAAAGTGGAAGTGAAGGCAGATAAGTGGGATCCATCAAATGTTTAATTTTGAAAGAAAAATCAACTCTAGAAGAGTTTAAATTGAGCGTCATTGCTAAGCAGGAGGCCAGTTGTACGTAAGTACATGGTCTTGAGTCTAAAATTTGATGGAACACTAATTTTGATATCTGCAGTAAAGCATTTGGTAAGGATAACAATGGTGAGTTCTATGATTGAGATGCGGGGGTAGGGGAGCTTGTCCTTTTTTTTTTTATTTCTTACAGAATTTTCCAGAGGATCACGTTCTGAGAAAATTGGACTGCTGCCATAAAGCCCCAGAAACAAACCGTTTGGTCAGACAAGTCAGGTTAAACATCAGACTATAGCCCTTGTGCAACTGTGCATGTGGCAGGAAATATATCAAACGGTCATGCAACTGTGTGACCTTAGTTAGCTTGTGCATTGCACAGATTGGCATCTTTCTATAGCAATGCAAATGTGTTGCATTAGGGTCTGCTTTTGGGTGTGTTCGTTCAATTCTCTTCCAGAAAACTGATAGAAGCCCGAATGAAGACTTTCTGCCCGGAACATAGTAAGCTTTGACATATTTGTCGAAAATTAAACTTCTGCAATGTTGGAATTAACAATGAGATCTTAGAACTAGCTCTGTTATCCTCCAATCATTTGTAACAATGCTTTACTAGATTCCTCTTTGGCCGTTATGGGCCCTAATGCTTTGCATCTGAAACTTCGATGAGTAGCACTCAAATCTTTTCAAGTGTTGCGTGGTGGGTGTGTCTTGTAGATCACTCTTTGTTTCAGATCATTTGCGTCTGTCCCCTCTGATCTCGCCTGCATCTGAATGTAAAGCCGTCTGTGGAAGCTGTCAGCCAGTGTTGTCCCTGAATGAAGTATCAACCCTCTGCGCTTGAGCTTAAATTCCCCCGATGTACCCTGCAGGAGTCTCTTTGTCTGTGTGCCCTTTCTTTGTCCTTGGTTTTCTTAGGTCAAATTGCCCAATCTCTTTATTTGGCATCTGGGATTCCCTAACCTGTAATGGAGTTCTGAGAAACCACTTGCACTAAGATCAAGAGCTGCCGCTTGTACCGCTAATAATGCATCACAACACTTTCATGGGTTCTGAGTTAAGTAATTTCAGTTTGAGTTTCTTTTAACATACCACGGCTTAAATGTTTAACATTTTTGCATGCACACAGCACTGCATAACATTTATGTGGAATCTTCATTAAGTCGTCAAACATTGCAGTAGATGTGTTTAGGGTATTGGGTGGGGGGGGCAAAATTCTCTTTCTTTCAGATTTCCCAGTCAGCTTCCAAGCCAGGTGACCTCGGCCATTTGAACCTGCAGCTTTTTAGGCCTGTTCCATTCGGGCGGTGTGAAGAATAGCGCTAACGGTGTAATCTGTGGTAACCTACAACTTCTACATGGTGGCATTCCTGTACATCTGGGCACTTGGGCGGGAGGGGGGGCAGCTTAAATTGTTTTGTTTTTTTTCTATTGCAGTGTTGCCTGTGCGTCCCAGTGAAATGCGTTCTTGGCGCCTGAGAGGCTGGTATTGTGGTTTTACCAAAATGTTAAAAAAAATGGTAGTGTCGTGGGGAATTGTTCGGGGTTGGGGAAACGGTTATCTTGTTTTTCTAGTTTCAGCTTCGTGACCAGGTGAAACGTCGTGTGGTGGCAGGGAAATTAGCCAGGCGGGATGGGTTTTCTTTTCCTGGAGGAACAAAATTTTGTTCCTTCAGGTTTTGCTTTTGCCCTTTTTATATACAGCAACAACAAAAAGCAAAAGACTCCGGTGGTGGCACTCCTGGCTTCTGTCAGGAACAGGGTTCGACTCCCTGCGGTGTCGCTTTAAGTTTGCTGTGGGTGTCACTGTGTATGGTTTACAATCTCATACAGTAATTCAGGAACGAGGGACATTTAATGATACTGTTGGCATTTGTAATGGAATATAATATAATTGCTAATGTATTGCCACACTTGAGAAATTATGCCTGTTTAAAGAATCGCCAGACAGATGTAATACATGGTCTTAAATGCACACCTGGATCAAAACTGCGAAATGGCTTTTTAACACATTTGACCAACCTGTGCACTTTACAGTTTCATTGTCTTAGTCCACAGTTGTCAGAGCATGTTACCTGCAGCAGGAACTGTTATCCATCTTTAAATTCATCCTCATTTTAAAAATAAATTGTCTTAAAAACTAATTCTCCTTGTATCTGTCAATGAATGTTAAAAATACTATTGTAACAAATGATTGATTATAGAAAGTGCATTATAAAATATGCAGTTGCTAGTATGTTGAGTATCTTCTACTGCAGGGGTCACCAACCTTGTTTCAGCTGAGGGCTACTTTAAGAGCATTAAGTTGTTCGAGGGCTACCAGTTAAAAACAAATCCTAAAGACTTAAACGTACACTGTTCACTTATAGGATATTGACCCCATATTATATTAAAATAGCTTTATTTTAAACTCATGCCGAGTCACAAGAACCGAAATAACTGTAATTTTAAGAATTAGATTCAAGAAAATGAAGTGTTTTACACTTTAGAAAAAGTCCCAAGGGCTACTGGACATGCCCCAAAGGGCCCCTGGGTGCCCGCGGGCACCACGTTGGTGACCCCTGTTCTACTGCAGTGGGCACAACCCTAATCAGAAGCAGTTTGTCAGATCAGGCTCTCTAGTAAAAAGTAGTTCATAGATGTGTTGAGACTAGATGTTGCGTATTTGGTTCCTTTTCTGGGTTGAACACGAAGCTCTGATCTGCCTCCGCTGCAGTGTTGTGGCAGATGTTTGAATAAATGAGTTTCATACAGTTAATACTACAAGCTGTGCCTTCAACTTTGGATCAGCAAAAGCACTCTTCAATTGTGATCTTAAGATCTGATAATTACAGATCAATGGGTGACCTATTTAAGTAAGCCATTATTGTAGGCTGCAAAATAAATGCAGGATTGTATTTGTTCTTTCCTGCTTTGTCTGCCTGATTGCAGTTTTGGCTGGATTTGGCTCTTTGTCCTGTTTTTGGTGCAGTTAACTCTAAAGCAGTGGTTCTCAACCATGGTATTGTGACCCATAATTACCTAAAATTACAAGCCATGGCCCAATTAATGCATGCATTTGTTAAATAATGTAAATAACTGTTTAGGCTGACCTTATTATAGAATAAGTATTTTAAAAAGGCTGAAATTATAACATAAACAAGGCAAGTTTGATTTTGAACAGAAACAAGGCAAGTTTGATTTTGAACAGATTTGGGGAAGTGTTTCTGTTCAGAGAAAAGCCCGCAACCCACTGAAAACTGTTCTGCGCCCCAGTTTTGTGTCCCAACCCAGCAGTCGAGAACTATGCACTAAAGCTGGGGTCACCAACCCTATGCCCAAGGGCACCCAGGTACCCTTTGGGGCATCCTCACTAGCCCTGGAGACGTTCTTCAAAATAATGATAATAAAGCTCTTCATTTTCTTGCAATCTGTTTTTCAAAACAATACGTTAGGCCTATTTCTGTTCTTGTTGCTTTGTTGCTCACGAGTATGAATTTGTGACAGCAGAATTATAACCTATAGTTAAACACTCACTTTAAAGGTACACTGTGTAGCGATTTGCATTAAACGGTTGCCAGCAAAACAAACATGCTCCTTATGACCATCTATGTTTGCCATGGGGCTGGCTGCCATCTCCATGGAGACGAGCTCCCGCCCCGGTTCCCAGTGAAGTTACAAGTCAGGTCTTGATAGAAGTGAGCCGCTCACAGCAAACACATGTTAATATTTTTTTAGGTATTTTTCAACAATAAAAGTATCTGTAATGAAATAAGTTTTTGTATTTTATTCTAATTATTGGATGTTATACACAGTGTGGCTTTAAGTCATGGAAATACAGTTTCTTTTTGAACTGGTAGCTCTGGACTTCAACTGAGCCCTGTTCTGTAAGTAAGGTAAAAGTAAGAATGCTGGTGGCTCTCCACTGTGGAGTGTACACGGGCCACAGCACTCGGGGCAGTGAACCCCAAACTGGAGAAGTAGCCTCTGCGGATCCCAGGAAAACCATCAGACACTAAAGTGTACATTTGCTCATTCTGGCCAAAACGTTCTGCAGTGCACACAGACCTTTTGGCATAAAATTGAGAAAAGCCTCATGCATTTTGAAGACAATAGAGCCAATAACTTTTATGTTGGAATGAGCAAATGTCCGTTTGACAAAGAAGTTGGTCAAAATTTGATTAAAAGCATTGCAACTGTTTAACATGGGGGTGCATCAATCATCATTTGGGGGTTGTATTGCAGCCAGTGGCACGGGGAACATTTCATTGGTAGAACAAAGTATGGATTCAATTAATTACCAACAAATTCTGTAGGAAGAAACACCATCTGTGAAGAAGATGCAAATGGCTTCTACAAATGGGTAATGCAACACACCTCACAATCCCAACTTCTGACTGAAACATAATTGAAGATCTGTGGCTTAAGACAGCCCTGAAATCTCTCTGGAAGACTTTTGTAAGAAAGAAAGGGCAAAAGTAGGCTTAGTGTTGACTCTGATTTCGAAAATGGATTAAAATAAAACCTGATTGTTCTTTTTTATGTAACTTCATGCCTTTTGAAGATTATTTAATCTTGCCCTTGCTTCATTGTTTATAATAAGGCAACTCAGCTTTGTAGAACCCAATTCACATTAAGTGATTCAAAGTGCCTCACAGTTACATAGGCATGGCTAAAAAGTTTTCAGCCTGGATTTACAATTCCAGGCATTATTGATTCACACCATACTCGGTGGTGGTAAGCTATATACAGAATATTGTGAAAATGTTCATTTATTTCTGTAATTCAATTTAATATGTGAAACTAATATATGACATATAGACTTATGACATGCTTTGTTTGTTTTAATTTTGATGATTTTGGCTTACAGCTTGTAAAAAAAAAACTAATTATTTTTAAACGACTATGCACTCCTCATTGGGATCTCCTGATGGGGGTGCGTAAATCTGAACACATCACACCCATCTATAAACTTCATTGGCTTCCTGTTCAGGATACCAGTGACCTAGCAGTGTGTCTATGGCAGCGCGCCGGTGTACCTTAAAGAACTCATCAACAGCCACAAACCAACCCGACAGCTCCGCTCCTCTGACAGCCACCAACTCCTGGTCCCCAAGACAAAACTCTGCACTATGGGAGATAGGGCGTTCCAGGCAGCTGCACCTCGACTGTGGAATGCCCTACCCAACCATCTGAGGGCACCACAGTCTATTGAGGTTTTTAAAAGTAAACTGAAGACCCACTTATTTTGTACGGCCTTCTCTTAGTATGTTTATTTTGTGTTTTTACTGCTAATATGCTTCATGTTTTTACTACTGATATGTTCTGTTCTTTTTTGTGGCAATTGTAGCACTTTGAGATGTGTTTTTCATGTGTAAAGTGTAATACAAATAAAATGTATTACTATTGTTATTCGCCCCTGGGTCTCTATAGCCTGTCCGTCCATGGGAATGGATCTCTCCTTCTGTGGTTTTCCCCAAGGTTTCTCTTTTCTCCTGCCTGGTTTTTGAGTTTTTCCTTGCCGTGCTGGAGAGTCTAAGGACAGGGGACACCCGCGCCGCTCGTCGCTACCTCCTATTTGACATTATATTTGCCATTATATTTACCTGAACTTTTAAATGTCATATAGATTGCTCTGTTTTATTGCCTTAATGTTTGGTGCAGCCCTGTGAGGCGACTTCTGTTGTGATATTGGGCTATACAAAACCATTAAACTTGAACTTGAAACTTATTATTATTATTATTATTATTATTATTATTATTATTATTATTATTATCATTATCATTATCATTATCATTATCATTATTATTATTATTATTATTATTATTATTATTATCATTATCATTATCATTATTATTATTATTATTATTATTATTATTATTATTATTATTATTATTAAACAGAGGAATGCCGGCCCTCTGAAAACTATAATCATGCATATGTACTTGGTTTGGGCCCCCTTTACTTGAATTATGCCTTAATAGAAAGCATATGGAAGGGAAAAGTGTGGAAGAAAAAGGAGCACAAGCCACAGGGATGACCGCAATCTGGAGAGGATTGTCAGGAAAAGGTCATTCAAAAGTGTGGGGGGACCTTCACAAGGAGTGGACTGAGGCTGGAGTCACACAAAGACGAAAAATTCACGATATTCTAATTTTCCGAGTTTCACCTGTATATAGCCACAGCAGCCCGGGGTAGAATGATTGAAGCAAGGCTGCCAATCTAAGCCATTGGCCCCTCCGACCACCACCAACCACACACGAACGCACTCACACACACACCTTGTACTGCTATCTTAGTGAGGACACTCATAGACATAATGTATTACCCACACCCTAACCCTGAACCCTTAACCCCTAACCCTACCCCTAATCTTAACCCTAAAACCACATCTTGATTCTCAAACAGTCCTTCAAAGAAGTGAGGACCACCAAAAATGTAAAGCAAAGCATTTTCTGGCGACCCCTGCACCTCCAAAAGAGAAAGTACGTTCATGAGCATAAAGTGGGGGTATCTCTGTGCAGTCTTCTCAGAGGGCTGTGTGGGGTTGTTTTTTTAAACTAATCTATGGGCAGTCACAAGTCACAGCATTGTGTAGGGTGAATATGGGTAAAGTGGGACAATGGGTAAAGTGGGACACTTAACTTTAATCATGATTATTTTTTTATGTGTCATATTTTATCACTAATAGCCTAATACAAACACACGGAATAATTAGAATGTGCAGGATGATTAAATAATGGTTTTGTGGATATAACGTCACTTCATGTGGCGTGGCAAACCCTAATCTACCACCAAGTAGTAAAAAAGCAGAGGTATGTCCAATGACATAGCATTTGGGGATTTATGATCTTTAGGTTATAACTTTTTAAAACTAACAGACATGCAGATTTGTGTTGATAAATTATATAAGGGAATGCATCTGTAAACAAAACATCTCAAAATCACATGCTTATTCTTTATACTTTTATTTTTTATAAGAGATTTTATCACTGTCCCACTTTACCGATATGCTATTGGTAAAGTGGGACAGCCTCATATTGGCAAAGTGGGACAGTGTATTTTTGTGGAAAATCCTGGGTATTAGGTGTTTCTTGTATTCACACATCTTCAAATTAGATCAATTTAACTCTATATTTCTTGTTTTGATCAAGTTTTCTGATGATTGCATTTCTACATTTTTCTTCTCTTGTTCACTATGAACTGTTGATCGCAGTTTAGCAACATTTCAACATTAAGTTGTTCTTTGAGGTTTCTAAAGTCTTTAATTGTAGATTTATTTATTTTTTAAATACCGGCTATATTGTAAATTTCTTTTCAAATCTTTAAAAGATGCTTGTTCCCATATACTTCACCAATTAAAGGCAGCCTGAGTTCACAGATTAACATGTGTTTTATTGGGCATGTCCTTCAGATTATTCCTCACTCATTTATAAACAAAAACAAATCTGATGAAGGCACTTTACAATATTATTCTTCCATTGTTCTGTCACTCTTGTTTTTAGTTTATACCAAAGGTCCCAGTTAGATATTCCACACTGTAACATGTCTGACTCCTTCTGCACCAACAGCACAGGCTGCACATCAGACATATGAATTTAGTTAGAATAACCATTAGAATGGTTATTATTATTCATAACCTCTTCACATATTCATAAAAGTAGTTGCTACAATAATATTAATGGTTTTGAATACAAAAATTACCATGTTAATAGTGTCCCACTTTACCAATTACAAGTGTTCCACTTTACCAATAGCACCTCTAAAAATTTATCATTGGACCAACCTATGTTTCAGGCAAAATTATAGCTTCTGTGTTAAACATTTGACTTTTTTTCCTCCACTGGTGTAACATAGACATCTAAAGCTTTTAAAAATATATATATAACATTAAAGACTTTGGCATTTAAGTCCAAACAAAAAATGAGGTGGAAACTGAACTTTCAAAAAGTGTCCCACTTTACCCATATTCACCCTATCTATGGACTAATTATCTCATTTTGTCGTTTTTTTCCCCTTCCAATTCTATATGGCCTTATAAGTGTCCATGCCAAATAAAATAAATAATGTTGTGTATGAGCAGCGGAACCTTTGTGCGGGAAATGTTTTTACGGACCTAATTGACGTCGACTCCATCGGCTGATTAGCGTTTTGCTTGGTTTGATGCAGTGAGGGTTTGAGGGGAGATGTGGTCCTTTTTCGCCAGGGATCCCGTTAAAGATTTTGCTTATGAAATTCTCCTTGAGACACAAGAAAAGTGCGGAATATGGACACTTCACCGGGGCAAACGAAAGGTAAAGTCGTGTATGCTAATGCTAGGAGGCCTTTAGCCAACGCTTCTCCATCACAGTCATTTTTGTATGTTTATTTTTTTGTTACTTTTAGTAGCAATGTCACAGCACAACAACGTCAGGGAAAATCTTGTAACAGAGACAACAATAGTAACTCAAGCTGTGTTTATTGAAAAGTATATTTGTTAAAGCAAAATTAGCGTTTCTTGCGAGTAGCTTTGTTTACTCTCAGAATGACTGCGTATATGTCGCCACGTCACGTCGGATAGTGAATGGTTTCCTCAAGGATTTCGATATTTATATTTCTTTACAATGTTTGTTCGGCTGTTGTGGCTTATTGTCTTTGGTGTATTACTATTTATTTATGACTAGTCTACGAGTTTAGAATCGACTACACAAGTTCACGGGATGTCATCCTGTCTTCGCAGACAAGTGGAGAGCCTGTCTCCGTGTTTGTTTACGAAGTGGCCCAAGGATCAGAACAACAAACACAGCTCGCCAAAGCAGCGTTCAAGCGCATGAAGACCCTGAGACACCCGAACATCCTGGCTTATGTTGACGGTCTAGAGGTGTGTGACTATTGAGCGCTGAAACACAATAGAAAGCATGAACTGGTTGGCTATTTGGTTAATCACATACATTGTGCTGCCTTTCCTGGCCACACTTATTCATTTAGCTAGAGGTAAGCAAAAATGTTATATACCTTACCCAACTATGATGTCGGTGGGTGTTCCTGATACCACCAAGTAATTAGGGATCCAGGATCAATGTCAAAGTTGTTTGCCCAGGACCAATGTTAGGGTTAGGGTTAGGCTGATTGACTGGCTGTAACATTTGTCCAGGGCAAACAACTTTACATTGATCCTGGACTCTTACTTACTTGGTGATATCAGATCGACCGATGTAGGTGCTAGTTTAGTCTATAATAGTTCATGTACTGCAAGTGTAACTTTCTGTTACCATAAAATAGTTTGTCTTTTGCCTACTGTTGTGATATGGCCATGTTTGTTTAACTGGTTGCACATAATATAAACATCAATATTTGCCATGTTGTATTAAATAACATGTGGTGTGACTGTGACAATCTTGATTTGTCTTCTTTCATAGACAGAGAAGAGCTTGTATTTGGTTACTGAGCAGGTAACACCACTTGCAGTCCACCTTAAAGCTCAAGCTGAAAAGGGTGGGGCGGGAGAGCTTGAGGTGTCATGGGGTCTTCACCAGATTGTGGTGCGTTTTATAGACTGCAATAAGTTACTCTTAAAATGTCACAGAACTCTTCTGATAAAATATTCTTCTTCAATGCCTCTCAATCAGAAAGCTCTTAGTTTCCTCATCAACGACTGCCACCTGCTCCACAACAATCTGGGTGTGTGGGCCGTCTTTGTGGATAGAGCTGGAGAGTGGAAGCTCGGAGCTCTTGACCATGTTACCCCTGAACAAGGTGACGCAAGTGGGACAGCTCTTCCTGCTCCTAAAGCTGTTTATCCTGATATGGAGAAATATGACCCTCCTGAAACGTCAAACAGCAGTGGAGAGAAGTGGTAAGAATGTTAAACCCTAACACTTCCAATCTAAAATATTAAATGCACAGTGGTTTTGGGAAGAGCTATAAGGATGATGTGTATAATAGTGTTTTTCACGCTTTAGGACAGGGGAGGTATGGCGACTAGGCTGTGTAATATGGGAGGTATTCAATGGACCACTGCCACGCACTTCCTCACTTCGTTCACTGGGCAAGGTATGTTTCGCACATAGTTCAGATGGAAAGTACACTACGGATTTTGATTAATTTGTTCACCCAGTAATATACTGTTGCTTTCCATGCACAGATTCCAAAGACCCTTGTCCCTCACTACTGCGAGCTAGTCGGTGCAAACGCTCGTGCTCGCCCCAACCCTGCCCGCTTTTTGCAGAACTGCAGAGCTCCTGGGGGATTCCTCTGTAACAGTTTTGTTGAAAGCAACCTCTTTTTAGAAGAAATACAGGTCTACACACTAGCTGGACATATTCACATTTTTTATGTGTAAGTTGTCTGGCAGAAAACAATGGTCTTTTCATATTCTAGATCAAAGAGCCCGCGGAAAAGCAGCAGTTCTTCCAAGACCTCAGTGAAAATCTGGATTCATTTCCTGAGGACTTTTGCAAACACAAGGTCCTGCCACAGCTCCTCACTGCTTTTGAATTTGGAAATGCTGGAGCTGTAGTGCTCACACCTCTCTTCAAGGCGAGTCTTTTTTAGGTTTGATATTTTTTTCTTGAAACCGTTATTTGATTTACCAAATAACATCTGACCATACTGTAGGTGGGGAAGTTCCTTTCTGCTGAAGAATACCAACAGAAGATAATCCCTGTCATAGTAAAGATGTTTTCCTCAACAGACAGAGCAATGAGAATACGTCTGCTACAACAAGTATTAACTCCACAATTAATCACTTTTACCAGTTTATTTTTCTAATTTTTACGTTTTACTAACCTAAAACCTGCTTATCTTTCTGCAGATGGAGCAGTTCATTCAGTATTTAAATGAGCCTGCTGTCAATAATCAGATTTTTCCACACGTTGTTCATGGTTTTACAGACACAAACCCAGCCATTCGAGAACAAACTGTCAAGGTTGTTCATAGTAACTATAATGAATAAATAGATCAAACACACCCAGTTAACGTTTACTTTTCCTCACCTAGTCCATGTTACTGTTGGCTCCCAAACTGAATGAGACCAATCTGAACCAGGATTTAATGCGTCATTTTGCACGACTGCAAGCTCGAGATGAGCAAGGTCCTATTCGGTGCAACACAACTGTGTGCCTCGGCAAGATAGCCTCCTACCTCAATGCAGGAGTAAGATATAAAGTTATTGTTTATTTAATTTGAATATTTTCTTAACTAAATTTTCTCTTGATGAATCAATCTGTCTTCTCTAGACGCGACAGCGGGTCTTGATTTCGGCTTTCTCACGTGCCACCAAGGACCCTTTTCCAGCTTCTCGATCAGCTGGTGTGCTGGGCTTTGCTGCCACCCACAACTATTATAGTGTGTCAGAAATTGCTGCACGTATTCTGCCCACTCTGTGTGCCATTACAGTTGACCCAGACAGGGGTGTTCGGGATCAGGTACTAATGTATAATAGTGTTATTATAGTGTTTTTACCTATAGTATGGACATTTTAGGCTAACTGCTACTTTGTCCCATTTTTGTCAGGCGTTTAAAGCTATAAAAAGTTTCCTTTCAAAACTGGAGACGGTTTCAGAAGACCCCAGCAAGCTGAATGAGATAGGTGTGTTATACACTGAAAAGAAAAAAGAAAAAGTATAACCTCATGCTTTGCCCATTCCCTTTCCTCTGTGATGTGTTGTAGAGAAAGACGTGGGGTCACACGCTCAACCTGCAGGCGCCTCGTCTGGGTGGACAGGCTGGGCCGTCACAGGCATGTCCTCACTAACTTCAAAATTGATCCGCACTAATCCAGGAAGCGAGGACGGTGGAGCAACTGAGACCTCAACAGAAGCCGATGCCACCACCCCAACCAATGCCTCTTCAGTTGGTAGGAAATATTCAATATTGTGAGGCTGATTCATTGGGCTGGATTTTACATTTTATTTTTGATTTTAATTTATTTCAGATTCTCAAGACAAACCCCTTCAAGTCTCTTTGCCTCAACCAACAGCCCGTAGCTGTGCTAGTGAACCTGAGACAAATGATGTTCACATAGACAATCCTGAGCCTTTAGGAGACCGCTGGGATGAGGATGAAGACTGGGGAAGTTTAGAGGTACAGGATCACGTTTTAAAACTTAAAGGAATGGGCCACCGTTTTTACGTACTGAGATATAGGGATGTCCCGATCAGGTTTTTTTGCCCCCGAGTCCGAGTCATTTGATTTTGAGAATTGCCCGATACCGAGTCCCGATCCGATACCTAATACATTATTTTAAAAATTAAGAAAAAAAACGATATTATTCAACTTGTTTTCATTCATGGTTTTGGATATAGAGAGTATCTCTACTGTGTCTGTTTTTCTCAAGTAAGCAAGACTATTAGTCTTTACAGTGTAATATAGTTTTACACAGAGAGGGTGATCTAAAATCACATTCTTTATTAAATGTGTTTGTTGATTGGCAATGAAAACAAAACTTGGGCAATACATTTTTTATGCACTGCAATGTAAAAAACTGTCTGGCAGCACAGAAAAAACACTGCAGTAATGTGGCCAAACAGTTAAATAACACAATATATTTGGCCAAAAGCTAAATGTGCCAACCTGATTACAGTCTCTTTAATAAGTAGATATAAGGTGACCACATTTCCCAGCCTGAAAACCGGGACAGGGTCGAGGTCTGCGCGCGCCGTTCACCGTGGCTTGAGCGCGGGTCACCTACTGTGGGCGTGTACAGAGTGCGTGTGTTTTACTAAAGGCTTAAGACAACCAGGAGTGACAACAAGTGCTTCAATTCACCTCCTGAACATAGCGCGGCGATAAGCGAAGAGAGGAGGCAGAGGTTTTCAGGTTATAGAGACGAAGTTTCCCCTCGTCTTTCAGCTTTTGCGCACGTATGAGCGCAGGAGTCCATCACGGACTTTTAAACATCTCCGCAGAAATGCGAGGAGGGTTTCTCTGCTCAGTGCGGGTCTGAGTAGGCATGGGTTAATCACATGTAGCAGGGTAATAACGATAAAAACAGCTGTTTGCTACTTCTTACCGCTCTCTCCCCGCCCTGTCTTCCCGTCCGTTCTCATTCCTCTCTCCTCGCTTAGCCTACACAGTAAACTCTGCACGGGTTATCGGAGATGTTGTTATTGTTCTCCTGCGCTGGCACTTGTGTGGATTTGTGGATTTCTCAGACGAAGGGGGGACACGGACTGAGCGGATGGTGCGAGTGGTTTGACGCAGCAGGTGGAGTGAGTGACAGAGGCGCTGGGCCGGGGGAGAGGACAGAAAGTAGCTCGAAATCTGATCAAAAGCAACGAGAATGGACACGCATAAATATCCGAGTCCTGATCGGGAGGTGTTGTCCGATTCCGATCGAGTCTGTAACCACGTGATCGGGCCCGATTTCCGATCACGTGATCGGATCGGGACATCCCTACTGAGATATGTTCTTACATTAGCTTAGACGACTTCTTTAGTACCTGTCTGGTCTTCACCCGTACCTTCAATGACGCAAACACAGCGCAGACGACGTTAGCATTTAGCCTCTCCTCTCCACTATAGCTCCAACCAAGGTCAAGATAGAAGCTGCCAAGTTCTTTTCCCGTTTTCCCTATTTAAATATGGTTTCGTGAAGTGTTACACTACAAAGTATAGTTACAGAAAATTTAACAATGTGGATTTTCTAAGCGGAGTTTCTAGGTCTGTTTTGACCTAGTTTGGAGCTATAGTGGAGAGGAGAGGCAAATGCTAACAGCGTCTGCGCTGTGTTTACGTGAAGGCACGGGGGAAGACCAGACAGGTCCTAAAGAACTCGTCTAAGCTAATGTAAGAACATATCTCAGTATGTAAAAACGGTGGTCTATTCCTTTAAGCTGTGCACATCATTAACCCCAGTGTATACGTTTTATCTTTCTCCTTAACCCTTTTTATCTTAAGGAGCCAGAGAAAACTCTGACTGAGTCGGATGACTGGGGCGCAGACTGGTCTGGAACGTCAACGTCTAAAAAGAAAGTTCTTGATAAAGTATGAACATATGTCATGAAACTTAATAGGATGTGATGATTATACGGGGTTGATGGTGTTAAAATAATGCAAACTTTTTTCTATTTCTTTAACTTCAGACAAGTCGGGCATCATCAGTTGCGGTGAAGAAGCAGAGCTCTGATTGGAGCAGCTCGGGTTGGGATGCAGATGACAGTTGGTCCAATGAGAAAGAAGGCCAGGGCCAGAGTTCTGCTGGAGAGGAAGGCTGGGGCAATGACTGGGGGGACGAGGAAACAGACACAACCGCATCCACAAAGACCCTCCCACTGCCTGCTGGGGTGCGGTTAGCCAGCGAATACAACTGGGAGAGCACAGTCAAAGGTTCAGCTCAGAATGACCTGTTTGCCAACGTATCCCAGAGAAGCGCAACGAATATAACGACCACGGTGAGATCTAAGAGAGCCCTATTCAGTTGATAATGCTGTGTGTATTTAGCAGTATGCGAGATCTAATCTTAAAAAGAAGCATTAGTAGTGTTTTAACTGTACCTCTAATGTATTATTTAGGGAGGAGATGGCTGGAGCTCAGAAGTGACGGGAGACTGGGGTGGTGAGGAAAGCTGGGAGTCTGTTGACGGTGCCCAGGGTGCGTTTTTATTTGTGCTCATCTTTTATGTGAAACATTGTGTACACTTGTTGTAATTGCATCGTAATTACATTTCACTAGGTATGAGCAAAGCGGAATTATCAAAGAAAAAACGCGAGGAGAGAAGGAAAGAGCTGGAAGCAAAGCGCGCTGAACGGAAGGCCAATAAAGGGCCTCTCAAACTGGGTGCACGCAAACTGGACTGAAAGACGATAAAGAGGAGGACCCAAGAAGGTCGCTGTCGTAATGGGACCCATCAATGGAGCTTTGACATTCCAATGCAAGGAACAGAGAGATGCTTTAATTTGTGTTCGGTCGTGATGAAATGGACACTGGACAGTTGGATGAACAGGGGTGCAGTTGATGGAGAGACGATCTTGGACCATTGACCGCCCCAAACAGGCAGCCATTACTCAAAAGACTGCGTAATGAAAGAGAGGCGCATCTGGCCTAATGGACGCGATCCAAATTATGTATCTTTTATGTGACAGAAATGTGCAGGTTTTAGTGTACAGAAATACTCACAATTTTATCAATGTACTGACTTTGCTGTACATAAAACAATCCTGAACCATATAAATGTTTTATTTCAGGTCACAAAACAATGCATGCACCATATTTGACCTAATGCAGTTAGTGTATTTTATTGTCCAGATCTTGGACATACACACCCGCTTACCACGAATGATATACAAATTAGGATATGAAGGTAAGAAATAAAAAAAAGTCAGAAAGAAGAGTAGGGTTTGGGTGCATGTTTACCGTAAAGAGCCAATATGTTTCAAAGACCATTCTCCACCTGAAGTGAGGACGAGACAAACTGCTGGTTGGGATGTTTTCAGAGTAAAGGACATTTTACTCTTTATTTGTGCCTTCATTTGAACAAATCTGGATATCAGAGGGGTTGTATACTGTATTACTGAGGATGTGAACCTGTTTTCATTAAATCAGTTTACTTAACTTGCCATGATTTTGATTTTATAGTATAGAAGATGCTTTGAAGCAAGTGAAGACGATGTAGTAGCTTTCATGTTTAATTCTTTAAATAGACTGCTGGAAAAGTAAATTATTTATAAACATCAAAAATACAATGTGCTCAGAAGTCATTGTCCAGTAGCAGATTGGTGTGGGAGATTCTTTTTGGTGTTTGGGGAATCGCAACTCAAGAAAAACAATACAAACTCCAAGGCACTTCCTACATCAACTTTACATCTGTTATGCATTAATGTATTTGAAAATCTTTTTGAATGTAATTGCCGAAGAGTCCCTTGGATTTGTCGTCTTTTTCCTCAAGATCCAGTGATTTATTTTGTGTGTGCATCAAAGATGCACATACAGGAAAAAAAGCAAAAATCAACTTGCATCATTTTTAAAACACTATAAGAACTTTATTCTTTGCAGCACAGTCTGTCAGTCTGTGTCTTAAAGGCATCAACAGTACAAATATTATAAAGTGTGACATAAATGAGCTTATTAGCAAGTCAAACATAAATGTTGTTTATAAACTCATTACATTGTAAGTGCACGGTAGGACCTCTCCATGTAAGCGCGACAACTACCCTTTGGCACTAGAATTTCAAACATTATTTAAATATTTTTTAGACAGTGCAGAAATACTTGTTTTACATGTAATACCTCTAAAACTTAATTATTAAACCTTCACTTACATAATTTTTTTGTCCACTGGTAGTATGTGCTTAAAATGTTAAAACGATCCTTATATTGTGGTAGTAAAGACCATAACCAGGGTTGCTGGTTGTAGCTAGTTTGCTGTCCTGGCAGTGGTTTTTAGCTGGCGGCTTTCTTGATATTGTGCTAGGTGTGATAGGTTTTCCTCTTCAGTTTTAACTGTATTACTGTTTGTTCTTTTCCTTTTCTTCTTTGTTGCCTCCAAAAAAGGCTCCAGCCAAAGCAACAAAGCCCAGTCCAATGGCTGCTGCCATGCCAGCGTACATGACAGTCTCACCCGCCCTTCTGACCTATGAAAAAGATCATATATAATATTGAGCACAATCCATGGTAACAAACATTCTATCACTATTGGCCGATACTCAGGTGTGCCTATTGGCAGAATATTAGATTTAGCAATGTGAACACTCCTTATTCAACTTTGTACAGTTTTTCTGTTAATCATGTTACACAATCATTTCAATGTACACGAGCACACAGGGATTATTGGGAGAGCCCTACGATAGCTGTGCAATTTAGTGAAATGACATTACAATTACTAATGATTGCACATGCACACTCTATTATTATTGATGATATTATACTTTTTTTGTTTTTTTTGTTTTTACAAACGTAGGTATACTCAACATAATTTGCAAATGAAAATCAACAGATAATTGCTTGAATGATTGTGATTTCTTACTTAAATAGTCAAGTCAATGATTATTTTTCCTAAAATTGAGCTGCCAAATCATAAAGTATAAAATACACTATATAGCGGCTCTTCAAACTATGGCTTTCTCAACTGACCCAGTGATTCTGTTAGTGATTTTCTAAATTAAATGCAACCTGGTCTTGATTAATATAATACACAGTATTAACTCTAGTGTGTGTAACTGAGAAAATAGTAGTAATTTAGTGGTGACCAGAACTTCACGGAACTTCATTTGACAGTAAAACAACTTTCTCAATAAAACGTTCTCAATGAACCCCAGAGAAAAAAGTTAGACATCTGCAAATGAAACATTTTTGTAACCTGTTTAGTCTAACAAAATGAAACAACATATTTATGTCATGTAAACATTTGCTGCTCTTTTTCTACCAACCTGTCGGGACTCAGCCTGGCCATAGCGCAGTTCATTGACAAAGTGCTCGCAGTTTCCTCTGAAGACACAGTAAGGAACTTCCTGCCCCACACGTCTCCGTGCTTCCCGGACAATGTCTTCAGCTGGACGGGGGGTGTATTTTTCATCCAGACTGTTGTTGACGTTCCACTTGTCTGTTCCCACAACATCCCACAACTCATCCTCTCTCACAATGGCTTTCTCTGCCAGGACAGACATCATGCTGTTGGAACCTGCATTTGCAACCTCACCTACAAACACATATACATATTAGTATAATTCAACAGTTCAACATGTGCAGCCTAATTATAGGCCTGCATGTAAATACCTTTACTGTTAGATTAAAAACTTACAAGGCGGTGCCAAGTGAACCACAAAGCCATTGCCAATGTAGACAGCCCAATGCTGATAGGAGCCACGATGGACCTCGATTAGGTCCCCAAGATTAGGCTTTTCATCAAACTGGGGGACAAAAAAAAGACACAATATCAGTTTTCCTTTATAAACAACATTTTCACACGTTTCAGTAAATATATAAAATAACTTAAATTAAAACTAGTTTTGGACAATACATGCTTTACCAATGTAGGGGCCATCTTTGCTGAGCTTCTTGAAGGGGAAGGTTTGCTTTCACTTTCTAGTTGACCTGCAGTCTGGAAAAAGAAACCACAACTTAGCTTACAGTAGCCTGTACGTATGTATCCATTGTTGACTTTATCATCAGTTTACCAAACACAGTCCAGACAAGACAAGACAAGAAAGTAAGTAAGTAAGTAAGAATAAGCGACATTTAGGAGACACAAACCTATATAATATGATGCGTCTTTTTAAGAACCCAAGTCGATGTTGTTCGCGGTCTTTAGCAGAGGCTATTTCGCCAAACATTTCAATACAATGAATGATCTATAACAAGAAACCAAGGCAAACGATCAAAAACTCTAAGGAATCGTTTCTCACCTTCTGCTTCGGAAAATATGAGCGATCTGCCGGAGACGTGTCACGGAGTGACAACAAAGCACAGAGATCAGCTGGCAAAAAACACAACAGAGATCAGCTGATCTGTCAAACCTTTCACAATAAGGGTCTTTAAATGCGCTGAAATGGTTTTGTTGTTACACAAATGTTATTTTAAAAGCTCGTGGAACTGGAATTACAGACAATATCAACGAGCCCATTTGACATATTTTTTATTAGCCTATTGATTTATAATTTTGTACTGATAATCATCATGGAAGTTTAGCACACGTACAGGGACCTGTCGCTAGGCGGCGCGAACGTGTCAGAGTCACTTTAATAAAAGAGAAGAAGAAGAATGTTTTCCGGTTTCTGTGCGCCCTTTCTGTTATTTGGAAGATAAATCTTCTAAACCTGGTTTCTATTGCTCTTATTGAAGTTAATAAGATATTTCTTGATTTCAACTAAAATATTGATATTAATATTGTTCGCTTTCATGCGAAAAGACCAAACCATGTCTGTGGTGTTTGATGGGAGTGTTCCGAAAGCCACGGCGAGTTCACACAGTCACACGCTTCACACTTCCCTGAGGTGAGTAGAAAACTGCAAACAAAAATCCCAAAGTCCCCCCTTTGTTCTTTTGAAGGCTTTTATTAAAAGATGAACAAACTAAACAAAACACAATGCACACCTTCAAAAGGTTAGGTGCAGATTGTCACAAATGTACCATATTCATCAAATGTAGCACTATAGTCATCGTTAATTTTAATTAATCAGTATGCGTATTTGTCTTTTGTCGTTCCGAAATACAATATATTAACTGTGTGTTTTAATAGTACACAGGAGCTGTCACATGAGATCAAATCGTTCATCAGTGGTGTGGACAGTGTCCAGGGAAGAAAGCTCAGTGTGCGGGAGCATGCCCGCTGTGCTGTCCGGCTGCTGCGCTCGGTCCCAGCTTGTCGGGCTGCAGTGCTGGAGCATCTGAGAGGGGTGTACGATGAACATGTGTCTGTCTTTCTGCACAATCTGGAGACTGAGGGAGAAGCTGCCTCCGGGGCTAGTGCAAACCTGGAGGACATTATACAAGTAAGTGACAATGATGTACATGTTGAACATTAAAAAATGCAATGATTTAAAAAGAAAGTTGTGATGAAGAATGTAGTGCTTTGATGTAAAGTACTGACAGTTTTTTTCATCCTAGGAGGTTCATGGAGTGCTGTCTGAATTTATCCGTCTCAACCCACGAGCCTGGGCCCCTCTTGTGTCCTCTTGGGCTGTTGATTTACTTGGCCAGCTGAGCAGTAAGCATGCCGGCCGCAGGTGCACACCTCACTCATCCAGCCTAAATGAGCTGCTCCAGTTGTGGATGTCTTGTGCAGCCACACGTGCCCTCATGGAGGCCTACTCTCAGTGTTTGGCAGCCATGTTGTCGTGGTGCCCGGATGCCTGTGTAGATGCTCTCCTTGACACCTCGGTTCAACACTCGCCTCACTTTGACTGGGTGGTAGCACATATTGGCTCTGCTTTTCCAGGGACCATCATCAGCAGAGTGCTAGCCTGTGGACTTAAAGACTTCTGCTCTCATGGGGCAAAAGACCAAGGTTTTGTGGTGATGGGAATGGACAAAGGTGCTAAAGTGCCAAAAATTGGTTCTGTGGTGGGAATCCTCGGCCACCTCGCAGTGCATCACTCTGACAGCATTAGGAAAGAGCTGCTGAGGATGTTCCAGGAAAGCCTGACCCCATCCAATCAGTTGTCCCCAAATTTGTCCTCTACTTCTTGGGAGACCTCTCCTCAACTCCGCAGAGCAGCTGTGCCTTTCCTTCTGCAGCTGGCTGCCATGTCTCCAGATCTTTTTGGTGCTGTATCTTCAGAGCTAGTGGAGCTCTTACGGCCTCCTGTATTGCTTCAGCTTCACAGTTTGCTTCAAGGTCTTCCCAGGGAAGAATTGGACAATATGTTAGGGCTTGCTGTCCACCTTATTAGCCAGAGTCCAACAGGGGGGGCTCGGACCCTCCGTTTTCTGGCTGACACAGCTACCCCAGCTTCTGTTATTATTTCTGGCCCCGCAACTTCTTCTCATGAGGGAGTCCGAGAAGGATGTGATCGCCTGCTTCAGATGCTGTTACTTCATTTACATAAACTAGTGTATAATCGATCAGATGGAGTGGAAGGCAAGCCTCACAACTCTGTTTTGTCTCAACCCCAAAGAATGATTCCTTTCTTGGAAGAGCTTCAGACCCATGTAGGGGAGTTGTGTGCCGAAACACTCCGTCTTGAGAGAAAGCGCCACCTGTGGTTGCACCAGTTACTGTGCTTGCTGTCAATGTATGGGGGTCCTAGTGTGGCCACAGAGGCAATTTGTCAACTACTTACGCAAGCCCAAAACCCAGAAGAATTGGCACTGGCCTGGCAGCTCCACAGCACATTATCATTGTGTATGGTTGGACTCATTCCCGCTGCCGTCACCCGCACCGTGGCCCAAATACACACTAACACCCTTAGCCCATTGCAGCTTCGACAACTGTTGCTGAACCTTGCAGCTGCAATTCGGAGCCAGGAGGAAGAGAGACGTGGAACGGTTAGACCCCTTTATTCTATGGCTGTGCAATTGGGATCGGCAGTCTCAGGACACCTTCATGATTTTGGACCTCTTCTTCTCCATGGTGATTCAGCGGTTTCCCATGCAGCTGTGCAGCTTTTGTCCTGCAGCCCATTGCCTCATGCCTGTTCCCCAGGCCACCTGTTGTTGCTGTCACGTGCTGCTGTTACATATTTCTTTTTGGCACTAAGAAAAAGACAAGAAGGACGTAGAGCGGGTAGAGATTTGGGTCAGGAAAGGGAGGCCGTGAACAGCTCTGTGTTACTTCTGTCTCGATTTGCGGGGTACTCCCCTCTCACCCTCAAGTCCATCCTTCAGCAGCTGGTTGAGGGAGCACTACATAAAGGCAATGCTGATCTTTTTGGAGGGCAGGCGACGGACATAACTGATGTACCTCCACCTTCCTCATCTACGCTGTCAGACCTCGGAGCATCCCTTCTGAGCATCAACTGTCAGTTTGGAACCACAGCCAACTTCTCTGGAAGTGTGTGGTCAGTGTTTCATGCTGGAGTTATTGGAAAGGGCTTGAAGGCCAACTCTCCAGCAAAAGTCCTTGATCCTTGTGCAGCAAGCCAGGTGAGTTTTCTTTCTATTTTTTTTTTTTCAGTGATTATGAAACTAAGACTAAACTCAAAAAAAATGTTGATCTGTTTGCCTGCAGAACATCAAGACATTCATTGCAGTCCTTGTGCAATGCTGCAGCTCCACTGGTCTCAATGGCACATTCAGTGGCTCACGACCTCCGTCTGACTGCAGTGAATTTCCAACCATCAATGCAGAAGCAGCTAAAGTGGTTGCTGTCACAATGGTTGAGAATGTTTGTCCAGATGTGTCCAATAGTGAGCTATCATGGCCACCAGAAGAGCATGCCCGTACTACTGTAGAGCGAGATATTCACATTCGGCGATGCTTTGAGGCCCACCCTGTGCTCTTTCCTATGCTGCAAGTGGTGGCAGCAGGACGGCCAGCTCTCTGCTACTGTTCCGCTGTTCTCAGAGGACTACTGGCCACTCTGCTTGCACACTGGGAGGCATCTCGTGACCCCTCATCCACAGACTCCCCTTGGCATCTTCAGGCATCTAGCATACTAGTGTCCTGCATGGGAGAAGGCCAACTCATTCCTCCAGTCTTAGCAAATGTGCATGAGGCATTCCCCCACATCGCCCCATTTGAGGTAAGGTTACTGTTGCTGGCTGTGTGGGAGTACGTGAGGGGCAATGGACCAATGCCTCAGAAATTTACCTTCAGCTCAGAGAAAGGAGGCATGTTCTGCCGAGATTTCTCACGAGATGGTGATGTTGCAAGATATGTCGCTCCAATCCACAGTGTCCTGCATAAAAACATTGATCGATTGGGGCATTTATGCTGGCGGTTCCAGCTTTGAGAGAAACCATAATAAGGACTAAACCTGTTTATTAAAATGGACTTTTGGGACCGTGTGTTTTCTTGTAAAATATTTTGTTAGCAATTAATTGTTAAAAGGTAAGGATGTGCCAAACAGAGCAGCCACTGTAAGCAAACAGGTTCAATATTTCTTCTTTTTAGAAAAGGATGCATCCCTAACATTTGTTTTAAATAAGAAAATGCATACTTAAAATGTGTTATTAAACATGTTGTTTTGTTTTTAAATTGGTCAACATTGACACGTTGCAAATAAATATTTAAGAGTTTTGACTCGTCTCTTCATAATTATAATTTTAGCTACCATAAATAATGAGTCACATGGATAACGCAAGAAAATTACAGTTTTCAATATTTGCTTAAATAAAATATCAGTGGATGCAGCTGCATTTTTGCATTACAGTAAAGTACACAAACGACACTTTGGCCTAACATTAAAACTAAGTAAAATGTGATATAGGAAGATCAATAACTATGATGTGCAAGGTGAGTGTCCCCATAGCTATAGGAGTGTGCACCATTAATGCACAAGAGGGGATGAATCTAAGCTGAGCGATGACGTGTCGCCGCTTAAGAGGACATGCTGGATCCCTCTTTTGTAGGGGTAGGGAAGTTGAGGAAAATTATTGCCGAGGCACACATATTTATATATCTATAATAGTTTTCATATCATAGAGTTGGTCTTTTAACATTTGGGTGGATTATATAAATATCAATAAAGGTGAATCGATCTTGCATACTCAAAAGAAGAGCTCTTCCGTTTAACCATCTCCGTTGCGGAGTGAAATGGGCGGAGTCTAGCATTGTGGGCAAGATGGCCGCCTTCACAGAAAGGTAAGACAAAGCCATTCTGCGGAATCATCGGCAATTTTGTAAATGTTTATGGTAATTAATGTTTGTGCTAAGCCAGGTATTGTGACTGTGGCCTTGCGCCTCGAAAAGGCGGTCGGTCCTTTCAACGTGTGTCCAATACTAATATTAAAAACTGAAGCTCTTCGATGAATTGAATTAACCTAGCTAGCGGTTTGACAATCCCTCTGCACCGCTATTAGCTTAAATGGGCTAAATGTGCGCTTACAATAGCCTTGTAAGCCTTGCATATATGATAAGCTGTTTAATACACCTCGTTCTTTACTACTGCTAAATTTATTTTGTTTCTTCTCACTTGTGAGTTTATATTAGCTCTCTAGCTTGAATCAAAAGTGTGAATTGGCATGAATTCGAGTCCATACCATTGACCTATAATGTGCATAAGGCCACTAGAAGAACAGTAGCCAATGGCCAAATCCTAGGTAAAATACTCTAATTCCCTCGTGAAGTTTATACATCGATGTTTAGTGCGTAAGGAAATGCGGGGTTGTGTTCCCTTATTTTACCACCAGAGATCAAAGTCCAGTTGGTGTGCTTTTAGAAACCCTGGATCTCTGCTTCTTTGTATAACCTTGACCTATAAACGATGTATTCTACCATCAACCTGTGCTGTATTTTACATTTGTGTTGAGGATTTTGAGTGCTGACTGTAACCTCCTTTCAGGATGGCACCTGTCCTTGCAATTTTATTGGCTCTCTGTCTTGGGGGGACTTGGGCTGTGGACAGGGGCAACTTCAAGACTTGCGACCAGAGTGCCTTTTGCAAGTAAGGGATCAGTGTCATCACCTGTATCATATGATTCTCGCTTCATCACCCAAAAGTGTGGCTTTTAAAAATGTTATGTTGACAGGCGTCAGCGAGCCTTGAAGCCAGCGGAGTCTCCTTACCGTGCCCTACTGGAGACAATGGAGTTGACCAACACCAGACTCACGCTTCAGCTCATCAATGATAACAACAAGGTAGATCGAAGCTGGTTAGATAGGTCGCATGCTGGTGACTGCTTGTAAATTGTATGCAAGAACAAAAGTTTCTTACACGTCTACATGGTTGTTTTGCAGGTGCGTCTGTTGCTTGAGCTCTACCGTCTCCAGGGAAACATGACGAGGGTGAAGATTAACGAGCTGAAGCCACTGAAGCCACGCTATGAGGTCCCAGATGTCCTCATCAAGGAGCCATCCACTGAGCCGTAAGACTGAAGAATAGCACTGCAGTGTCTTGTATAAACATTTTAACACCGGTTAACCATGAGCCATTATCATCATGTCTCGAGATGGGTGTTTGAATGGTTATACGCCAAGTGTCTGTGTTGATATTATGCCTTTTTTTCTGCTCCTCAGCCTGGCTCTGTTATCCCAAGATGAAAATGGGGTGGTGCTGTCCCTGGGTGCAGTGTCGCAGAGAGTGATTGTCAGTGCACGCCCCTTTCGTCTGGATATCATGGAAGGGCACGATGTTCTCATGTCTCTTAACTCACGTGGTCTGTTGGCTTTCGAGCACTTGAGGATGCGCAAGGACACGTGAGACTGCACACATGCACACACATCCAAAATACGGAACCTCTATATCTGTGTCTTCAGTTTTTATTTATACTTTTTGTTCCCATGAATTGATTTGTTTTTTTGAGCATTGTTTCTGACCGGTTGTTCTGTCCTCTTTTCCTATCATCCTAGTTTCTCCTATAAAGTAACTAGCACAGTGGCTAGTGTGTGGGATAATATCAAGAGGGTTTTCTCTAGGTAAAGACCCTTTAAAATGTATGTGTATTCCATCCCTTGTGCCACTAGTGTAGATACGTATTATGTAGGGTCTCCCATCACCTGGTGCAGTTTTAGAAAATCTGAACTCATGAAAGGAAAAAGATGAATGTTTGCATGGGACTTGATTCTTTTACTTTTTTTTAGATTGCTCACTTAATTTTGGTTCAACTACTCATATTTTTAAATAATCAATACCAGTCTGTGATCATTGTTTTTCCAACAACATTTAAATGAAAGCAAATTTACAATGGTTGGTAGTAAATACAACAACTTCTCTGAATCAGGAGTTTGTCTGAAGGCCAGCGCACACCAGCACACGGCACGTCAGGACTTTCCTCAAACCGTTTAAACCATGTTAATGGTCATTGATAAAATGACACCTGCAGATCAGAGCTGCAAGAGCGCATCGTGGCCCCTTTTTAAATGCGAGTTTAACTCGAGAACAGCGAGTTGGTGTCAGAACTTTCCCTGCTCAGACTGAAGCAAGGGTTCTTCTGACAATGTTTTTTCTTTCTCCTGTAGCTCTCGACCCTGTCTACAAAGTTTTTGTAGTGGTCCTGTTGTCTATCACAGACCAGAGATCTGTCTGTCACTGCAGAAATGCAAACGCCTGCGTTTTTCACCACAGCGCCGCATCTGAATTCAGCAGATTCTAATCGTGGCACGGGGTGCAGCGTTGCCCTGTGCCCAAACACCCCTCGGTGTGGGCGCTCTCATAGAAAAGAATGGAGGGGGCTCTTTTGCCGTGCGTCAAAGCGCCTCGGTGTTCGCTGGCCTTAAAACTGCATGGCTGATTGTGTGTTAAGTGCCGATGGCAATAACAGTTGTTCTACAGGCTATTGGTAACGTAATATCATCTCTCTTTGTGGTTATGTTTTTGATCTAGTCTGACTAAACTGATCCACACCTGCTAGTTTTGTGTTAACTGTCCCAAATGCACAGGTCAATATTGCCGCAAAGGAATGGCTCAAAACCTTTGAAAGACTTGTTGTTAGAGGAGACCAATAATGAAGCCAGTGATAGTTATTATTTACCCTTAAAATATCTCTACATTTACGCATAGTTTATTAGTTTACGAAACAGCCACAAAGAACAATTCCTCAGTTTCATTTTTTTGTCTGTTTTTGAGCAGTCAAACAGAACCAGATGCAGAGAAGAAAGAGGAGGTTGATTCAGCTACTCAAGCCGAGGTACTTGGTCATGTTTATCTGTACATAGTATGTACTTCATACACTAGTGTTGTGATAGATGTAGGTAGATGATTGATATTTGTCTTGACCACTAGGCAGCGAAAGAAGAGGATGACAAAATTGAAGATGGCATGTGGGAAGAAACATTTAAGTCGCACACGGACACCAAGCCTAATGGTAAGTAACATTGAAGTATTAATAGTAACTATTTGCTCCATCAGTGAGACATTTAAAGTCAGCTAAACTAACTATTTGAGCTTTTGACCATGTTATAATGCACAAAATGCACAATTATTACGCAAATGAGTTCAAAGCTTTTCAAACTCCAAACCGTGTAAAACTGAAAGGCTGTTGGATTAAAGCGTCCCAGGTGATGGAGGTGTTTGTAATGAGAGGAAGTATGGCCAAAGCAGATTCCAACAACGGTTTCCAACAATCCAACAGTTTTACACAGTTTGGAGTTTGAAAATGTGACACTTGCACACTGTATTTTTATTTAAATTCAGAACGTACTACGTTTGATTTCCTTCACATGTTTGAGTGATCAACTTTACTTGACATTCAGCGATCACTACAGAGCATGACCTACAGATAACCAGCTTTGTTTGTGATGTTTCACAGGTCCCTCAGCTATAAGTTTAGACTTTTCACTGCCTGGAGTAGAACATGTTTATGGTATCCCTGAACATGCCGATAACCTTAAACTTAAAACAACTGAGTAAGTGCTATCAAACACACTAACTTCCAATGTGAACTAAATGCATAAGTTTACATTAATATTTTTGACTTTCAGGAATGGAGATCCGTATCGTTTGTACAACTTGGATGTTTTCCAGTATGAGCTTTACAATCCTATGGCTCTTTATGGAGCTGTCCCCGTCATGTTGGCCCACAACACACAGCGGACAACTGGTATTTTCTGGTTGAATGCTGCAGAGACATGGGTAGACATCAGCTCCAATACAGCTGGAAAGGTTTGTGTTATTCTGTAGACCGCACAAATGTGTTCTGTCTGATCTAAAGTCATTCCTTATTGATATTTTGCAGACTGTGTTTGGAAAGATGTTGGATTATGTGCAGGGATCAAGTGAGAAGCCACAAACAGATGTTCGTTGGATCTCTGAAAGTGGCATCATTGATGTCTTCATAATGCTTGGACCAACACCAAGAGATGTTTTTTCACAATATGCCTCACTCACTGGTAAGTTAAATTATGTTTTTTTTTTATAGTTCCAAACCTAGTGTGAGTTGAGCATGCTAATAAACACATGACGCCCATGGGGCGAAAATATTGAAGCCAAAAATACACAAATGTTTAACTTGATCATGATTTAGTAGAGACTAGGTTCACAAATCTGCCACATTAGATTTAAAGTCCTTTAAACCAACAAAACCCATATGTTTAAGTAATGATTAAGTTGTTATGACAAAATAATTTCATCTTGTGGCGCTGACCCCATAAGTTCAAGGCGATTGTGAACTTGATGTGAAGCAGTCATTAAAGAGTTAACTATATGTGTCCAAAGCTTATTACCCAATACTGTTTTTACCCCTTAGGCACACAGGCTTTTCCACCTATATCTGCTTTGGGCTACCACCAGTGTCGATGGAACTATAACGATCAAGAGGATGTGCAGAATGTCGATGCTGGCTTTGATGAGCATGACATCCCTTATGATTTTATTTGGCTCGATATTGAACACACCGATGGGAAGCGCTACTTCACTTGGGATGCCCACAAGTTTGCCAATCCTAAGGCGATGCTACAGGGCATCATGGACAAGAAACGCAAGGTAGACATTAAACATGTGTATTTTCACATTTTCTCAAGACACTTGACGCACCGCTTGTATGAATGTAGGGAGTGTGTGTGAGAGTGGTTGGTGGTGGTTGGAGGTGCAGATTGACGCCGTTGCTTTTGTCAGGCCTGGGCCACACATGTGTGCGTTGTGTGTCATTGCTACATTTTTACTGAGCTTCTATTGCGGTGGATTGGAAGTGATCACTCTTAAACTGTGCCAGTGTTATGTGCATATACAAAATGGAATCAGTACACATTCGCTGCAGGGGCAGTATGTTCACCCTCGCGTCTCCCTCACACTCCAGTATACGGGAGCTCATGCTTGTAAACGCATGTGAGATGTGTGGCCCACATGTCCATCTGCTCTTGGACAGCTGTGGCTACAATAGAAGCTTACCACCACAGAGTATTGAATGCATGAATAATTACTACTGTGTAACGCTTTGAGAATTACAGTGTATTCTATGTATATATGCAAATTTACTATTTATCACGTTTCTGTTTTAGATGGTGGCCATTGTTGACCCCCATATCAAAGTTGACAGTAACTACAAGATCCATAATGAAATCCAATCAAAAGAGTTCTATATTAAGAACAAAGATGGTGGAGATTACGAGGGCTGGTGTTGGCCAGGTAAAAGCATTTTAGCAAGTTATTTAGCAAGATTTTTTCCCTGACAATATATTCTCACAGGTAGTGCTGGTTATCCAGACTTTACTCGTGCCGACATGCGGGCTTGGTGGGCCAGCATGTTTGCCTATGATCAGTATGAAGTAAGTCAACTGGCTTAACATGTTGTGCCATTTTTCTGTAAAATGTGTAATCTTTACGCATGAACTGTTTTTAGGGTAGTATGGAAAATTTGTATACATGGAATGACATGAACGAGCCATCGGTTTTTAATGGACCAGAGGTCACCATGCACAAAGATGCCGTGCACGGAGCTTGGGAGCATCGTGATGTTCATAATTTATATGGTCTCTATGTGGTGAGTAAAAAAACAGTCAAATTGTTTTCGGTGACTGGATTGTTGGTAAACTTTTTTTTTTTTTGTCAAAACCTGCAGCAAATGGCAACAGCTGAGGGTCTGATCCAGCGATCTGGAGGAGTAGAACGGCCATTTGTCCTCACCAGAGCATTCTTTGCAGGGTCTCAGCGCTTTGGTGAGGGCTTAACTGCTTTCAACATAAATACTTGTCAACAGTCAGTCCTACGTAAGGATAGAGCCTGAGTGTGTTTTTTTTCAAGGCGCTGTGTGGACCGGTGACAATGCCGCTGAGTGGGACCATCTGAAGATCTCTATCCCAATGTGCCTGAGCCTTGGCTTGGTTGGAATCTCTTTTTGTGGTGGTAAGTCACTCAAGATTAAGGTGAACTGCTGAGCTATACTTTAATGTCCCTTTTAGGAATTTTGATGAAATCTAATGTGCACTTGCATCAGAATAGTTAGTAACTCTTGCCATGTTTAGCTGATGTGGGAGGCTTCTTCAAGTCTCCAAGCCCTGAGCTTCTGGTGCGTTGGTACCAAACTGGAGCTTATCAGCCGTTCTTCAGGGCCCATGCTCATCTGGACACGCCGCGCCGGGAGCCGTGGCTGTTTGGTCCCGAGAATACTGCCTTGATCCGTGAAGTGGTGCGCCAGCGTTACACACTGTTGCCCTACTGGTACCAACAGTTCTACCATGCATATCAGACCGGAGAGCCTATCATGAGGTGCATCACCTGTTTGTCTTAAAATGTTCCCCACTGATGTTCATTTACATATTTGATACATTTTAGGGGAAACCATTGTAAAAGTATCTCCTTATCTTTGTTACAGACCATTGTGGGTGGAATATCCTCAGGATTCAGCAACTTTTGCCATTGATGATGAGTTCCTTATTGGTGTGTTTTTGAGTCTATTTTCCACAATAAATTGTTCTGTTTTATTTTTTAAATCATAAGTTAACTTTTACTTGCTGTTTGCTGCAGGGAAAGACTTGTTAGTACATCCTGTCACAGAGGAGGGAGCAAGAGGTGTCACTGCTTACCTGCCTGGAAAAGATGAGGTAAAAAAAACAAATCAATCTCTATTACCGTGAATTCCAGACTATTGAGCGCACCTGAATATAAGCACAAATATTTCCAGAAAACTGTGGCCTACAGGTACAATTACTTTTAGAAAAGTGTGTTATGAACTTAAAAGTTTATAAATGCTATTAAATTCTTTAAACCAACGTGTTCAGTCAAACTGAAGCGCCGCCCGCACAGCGGCCACTCCTCGGGATGAGGCCGTATTTAGAGCCGCCCTCCTCAGCCCGTCTGTGCACAAGGTATTTCCCGGTGTTTTGAGCTGGGTCGGTGATGTATCGCGCAAGGCTGGCTTTTAATGAATTTAACCTGTCATTCATTTAATAATATTTCAGCAGTGAGAGAATAAAATGCATTTATTTTGCACCCGAAACCACGTTACAGCGTGGGAGGGCATCCTGCTGCCCCTGCCCCGGTGTGCAGTAATCACAGCGGACTGAGGTAGAGGAAGACAGCGATGGGGTTTACACCTGTCACAGTTTTTGTGCAGATGACTGGGGTATGCTCCACGCCATTTGGAGCTGTTATTACATCTTTCTCATGGCTATTTCTAATGAAAGAACTCAGACGAGTGTTTTTGGACTCGGATGCATTGTTTTTAATTACATGACTTAATATTCAGTATGACCATATAAAACTATAAATCAGGCGCACTGTTGTACAATTCTCAAGGTTCAAGGCGTATGGGAAAAAAAGTAGCGACTTATAGTCCACAATCGTGTCTTTGAGTAAATGGTCTTTTTTTTTTTTCTATAGCTCTGGTTTGACGTCCACACCTTCCAAAAACACAACGGGGCCCAAATCTTCTACATTCCTGTCACTATGAGCAGTGTAAGAAATGCTGTGTATATCATTTGAAATTAGTGTAGTTTGACAGTCTGTCATTCGCGGTAACACTGTTGTCTTTTGGTAGATTCCTGTTTTCCAGCGTGGAGGCTCCATCATTCCCAGGAAGCTTCGTGTTCGCAGATCCTCCTCTTGCATGGAAAATGATCCATACACTTTATATATTGCTTTAAATCAACAGGTAAATTCAATTCTTGATCACTGAACCAAAAAAGTCAATGCTTAAATATGCTCATAGCCTGTATTTCCAAATCTGTGTTTTGTTAGAGAGCTGCGGAGGGTGAACTCTACATTGACGACGGTCACACTTTCAACTATGAAAAGCGAGAGTATATTCACAGAAGACTGACATTCTCCAACAACGTGCTTTCTTCTGTGTGAGTTTCAGTATTTCAATAACCTCACAGTGGAGAAATGTACTTAACAGTGAGATCAAGTCGTATAATGTGCACTACAGGTCAAACGTTTTAGAACAACTCAATCTTTCCATGTAATATTGAACATTTAGCGGTTTAATGTCTCATTGTACTCGAAGATGAACAAACAATAGGTTAAAGAAAATATATATACATTTAAATGTATTCTAAACATCCAACAACAGAATAATGACCCAAATGTTATGGAAAAAGAGGGTGAGGTCGACATGGAGAGGCCAGCACATTCTCCAGACTTAAACCCCATTAAGCTTTGAGGAAAAACTGGACAGAAAGGTGAAAATCAACGTGTTTATGGGAACTTCTACAACAGACCCGGGAATAACTAAGACAGAATGCTAGTTATGTCTGTCAAAGGTTTAGATATTTATTGTTATTTTTTCTAGGCAATGCAATGAGGCATTATACTGAATACTGTTTCCAAGAAAACAGGGTAATTTGGGTGTTCTAAAACTTTTGACCTGCAGAGTATGTCACTGTTTGTGATGTGATTGAAATGATTCTTTGTCCCACCCACAGTAACCTGAATCCAGGTGGCAAGTTTACTACCGTTTCTTGGGTTGAGCGCATCATTATTATAGGTGCCAGTAAGCCCAGCAAGGTTGCTCTCAAGATGGCTGGTGAGTGACACTTTTTATTTGGTTCTATATGTTCAAAAAAGTTATAAATTACCATATCATTGTCTGTTTGGTGTTTGTTGTTACACTATATAAAGGTTGATCAAAGTTTTTTCTCCTCCTACATAATTGTACATTTGATTGTCTGCAGATGGCCAGGAGAGCACAATCGAGTTCGATTTTGATGCCTCCATGTCAGTACTGACCCTCCGTAAGCCAGGCATGAACGCGGGCGAGGACTGGAAGGTGGTCCTGCAGTAACCATGGAGACGGCACGAAGGAAACATGAAGAAATAGGAAAAAGTCTAAACAGAAGATTAAGGGGGAGTAAAGGAACATTAGCGGGTTGTTTTTACCAAATTAAATCCAAATAGATAATCTGTAGAAACAAAACTGATAAAAGTTTGTCAACCTGAAGTACTGCACCTCTCTCTCTTCTGTCCTTGTGTTCAGCGACCACAGTTCGTAACAAAATCGTGACGACTAGTTTTTCGCTTTTTTTTTTTTTTTAAATCAATTTGTTAATCCATTCACTGACCCTGCTTAAAAAAAAATGCTTTGTTATTGTGCGTAATTTCAAATGAAGGCTTATTCTTAAAACTGCTAATTGTTCATTTTATTTGCTCGTCACCATACACGTGGTGCAGAGCATTTTCATTCCAATAATTTCCTAAAGCACTTAAAGTTGGAAAAACTGCTGCTCATAACATTTGGGGGAGGGTTTTTTTTTTGGGACTATTATTTTCATTACCATTGCGGTTTCTTTTGTCAGCATTTTTACAACAAAGATGTACAAATGACGGCAGATTCTGGGAGTGAACCACTGGATCAAAATGCCATGCTGTCCTTTTTATTTGTCTCCAACATTGTATGCTTGTTTTTTTTGTTTTTTTGCATTGCACTTGGAGAATACAGACCGGTTTCTTGTACCAGTCTACCCAAATGAAAATGCATTGGATCTTTTTAATCAACGTACAAAATCATGCACTGCGTTACTGAACTTCCTATTGTAACCTTGTCCAGAAAATGTTTAGGTTTTGTTTTTTTCTAAACATTTGCTTCATAATTTTATGACCAATTAAGTATGTACATGTGACAATTTTGTTGGGAATTGGCTGAGATTGCCTGACCAGCCAGAATACACGCTTTTCCTATGCTTTACTAGACGCTTTGAACAAAAAAGCAGGAGCGGATGGCTGGCCAGGCAATGAGATGGGTAAAACAGAAGTGAGGATGTGAAACATTGTAAAAGATGAGACCAAGCAAAATAAAGTTGACCAAATGTAAACACTGAATGTTTTTGTCAAAGTTTTTGGAATGTCACGGGTTATAGCTACAGAAAAAATTAAGTGTTAAGGGGCGCAAAGCTGTTTTTTGTTGTTTTGTTTTCAGATTTTGGGCCAAATAATTTTCACCTGGAAATCTCTCTCAAGTGGTTTTATTCATAATTCAAGGACCATTTCTCAATGTGTCTTTCTAGTAGCACCTATAGACACGGCCAACCTTGTTGAACATTAGCTCAACCGATTAAGCTTTCTGGGAAGATGTACATTTTTTGCCTTATCTCCAATCCAAAGGTCGTCATTTACAAGACTTCACTGAAAAGGACATTTTTGGAATCTTAAAGGAACAGGCTATTGTTTTTCCATACTGAGATTTGTTCTTGCCTGAGCTTAGATGAGTTGATACGTACTTGTCTGGTCTTTGTGCATCCCCGTGGAAGAACTTGGTCACTTCTAACTTCATCCCATTTGGAGCTATAGGAATATGCTGGGAGAGGCCAAACGCTAACAACATCTTAGGTCTTTTTGCGTGACTGAGCGCACACAGTTCTTCCATACTGAGATATGTTCTTATCTGAGCTTAGATGAGTTGATATGTACTTGTCTGGTCTTTGCGCGTGCCCGTGGAAGAGTGTGGAAGCTTCCAACTTCACCCCCATTTGCAGCTATAGGAATATGCTGGGAGAGGCCAAACGCTAACAACAACTTTGGTCATTTTGCATGACTGAGTGAGGTCACGCACAAACACCAGACAGGTACGCATCAACTTGTCTAAGCTCAGGCAAGAACATATCTCAGTATGGGGAAAAAAGGTGGCCTGTTCCTTTAAAAGAAATATTAACTATTATTTAATGTCATAGTTATTCTTGGTAATGCACACATGTAAATGTATGAAATGTAAGCCCCTTCGTCATGTCTGCCACAAAGAACTCCAGTTGTACTTCATGGAAAGGAAGAACCCTATGACTTTGAAAGAACTGTGACCTCTTTGTGATATTCTTTATTACTCTCTTGGTTATTGTCAAGACTCTTCCAATGTGCGCGCTTACAACCTGGTTACTTGTCATGATCAGGCATTTTCTAAACGCACTGTTTTGTATTAATAGGCCTGAAAAAAAAAAAAAAAAAAGCTCGCCGCTGTTGTCGCGGACGAATGACGCAATAGCCAGCGCTCGCACCATCATGGCGGAGGAAGGCAGCGATGATGATAAAAGTAGCAATGAAGAGCTGCAGGATTCTGGTATCTTTATTTGTTTATAATACGTTAATTCAAAGCTGAATTGTATGTCGTTGCTGTGGTGTGCATGTGCATACATTCACAATCGATTAGACACGAAAATCAATAAGTAACTGAACGTGAGAGGATATGTGGCTGCACATTTAAAAACATTATGAAGTTGGCCCCAGGTAAAATAATTATTTTGACCATTAATGCCAACTCCAAAAGTACTTATGCAGGTGCAGTCTTCTTTTATGTGTGTAATGGGTTGGAAACAAAGTAAATCTGCTCTTACTGTTTGGATGTTTTGTGCTCACAGTAGAAATGGAGATCACAGATGTCCCTGAGCAGCTTCCCACTGCAGTGTATGAGGAGAATGGAAGTGCCACTGTGGCTGCTGACCCTGTTGTCTACCCCAGACCTCCAGCCACAGAGGAACAGCCCACTGACTTAGAGCGTTTGTGGAAGGCTGTTCATGACAGACCACAAGACTTCACCAGCTGGACTGATCTGCTACAATACTGCGAGCAAGAGGTTCATTCAAGTGCACTTAGATGACAAGCAGTGTGTGTGTTGTTATGTTATATGTTGAATGTTGACATTGACTGTTTTTACCTTTTAAAGAATAATGTGGCAACATCTCGTAAGGCTCTGGAGGCCTTTCTCGCGCGTTACCCACTTTGCTATGGCTATTGGAAGAAATTTGCAGACTTGGAGCGCCGTGCAGGAAATGGCAGCAAAGCCGAGGAGGTACCTGCAAGAGAGCATTAAATATTGCATTTAAAAAGAACAAAATCAAGTAGGTTGTGCCATTTTTAGGTCTGTATCCAGGGTCTCCAAGCAATCCCATTGAGTGTAGATTTGTGGATACATTACATTAATTTGCTGCTTGGAACATTAGATATGAATCTACCAGACTCACCCATGAGGATACGGAAGTAAGTGTGTGTTCTCCACGTGCATTATCATTTTACTAAGTTGATATAAGTTGAGACCATTTACCATTTACCATAAACTGTTCAATTTGTGGCCCTTAGTGTGTTTGAAGAGGCTATTGCTGCAACAGGTCTGGACTTTCTATCTGACCGCCTTTGGGATCTATACATCGAGTGGGAGAAAGAGCAGGGAAATATGAGGCAGGCCAGAGCCATTCTGGACAGAGTTCTTCAGGTGCCCACACAACTTTACAACACACACTATGACAAGTAAGCCAGTGCATCCATAAATAATTGTAAGGAAGCAAGGAATTAATGGTCCTGTTCCAATTTGTTGGTTTTGTGTTGTCAAGGTTTAAGACACATTTGAACAGTTATGAACCCAAAGAAGTGCTTTCTCAAGAAGAGTATGAAGAGCTGAGATTGTTATGTTGCCAGAGTCAGGAGACTGAAAAAGATGAACCAGCCATAGAAGAAACAAAGGACAGTCCCCCAGGGGAGGAACAATCAACCACACCAGAGAGAGCAGACGCTGTAAGAAACACTATTCACTGCTTTGTTTAGTGTGCGGGAATTTCTGAATAACGTGTTGTATCTCTAGGAGGAACTGAAACTAAAGATCAGAGAAATGGTTCTGACTCGAAGGGACAAGGTATATCATGATAATGAGGGAGAGGTTCGGAAAAGATGGCAATTTGAAGAAGCGGTGAGTGTCAAGAAGAACATTTAAATAAATATTTACAAGTAATACAAGTAATCTGATTTGCATGTTTTTCACTTATTAGATTAAACGGCCTTATTTTCATGTGAAACCACTCGATCGTCTCCAGCTTTGTTCTTGGCACTCCTATTTAGACTGGGAGATCGCTCAGCTTGGTAATCATTCAACTGAGAAAGGTGGTCGTCAATTTCCTTTGTATGTCGTTGTTGTTGTTGTGTAATGGCTTCATCATGCATTGCCTCTTAATAGACTCAACCCGAGAAGAGGGGTATGAAGAGTCGGCACAACCTCCCGAAGCATCAGGTAGCAGTCCTGTTCCCAAGGATGACAGCAGAGTACGCATCCTGTTTGAGCGCTGTCTTATTGCTTGTGCTTTGTATGAAGAGTTTTGGACCAGGGTAAGAAACATACAGGCCCTGATATGAAAATGAAAAGCATTTTCAGTCACCAGTATCCATCTGTCCCATGTAGTATGTCCGATACCTGGAGCCAAAGAGTGTGGATGAGACACGGCGTGTGTTTCAACGTGCTTGTAAAGTCTACTTAACAAACCAACCAAACATCCATATGCTTTGGGCAACATTTGAAGAGAGGCACGGTAAGTTGAAACACGCGTTTCTGTATTTTGAGATGGCATAACTATAACTTTTAGTATCTCTATCAGGTGACATAACTGAAGCTCGTCACATACTGGAGGATTTAGAGAAAAAATTGCCAGGTTTGGCTGTGTTACGGCTTCGAAGAGCAGCCCTGGAAAGACGGGCAGGCCAGCTGGAAAAATCGGAGGCTTTGCTGTTGGAGGCAGTTGCAGAATCTAAAGAAAAGCCCACATTACATGCTTTCTACTCTATCAAACTGTCTCGTTTGCTGTTAAAGCTCAACAGAAACACAGAAGGGGCCCGGAAAATCTTAACGGAGGCATTAGAAATAAGTCCTGTAAGATACAAAAAAGTTGACATTGGTTGACTTCTTCCTAATAATGTATTTGCTATTCGAAATTGTAAAAAACAAAAAAATACTGTAAAGCCTCTGAAATTTGCATTGTTTGCCTCAGGACAATGATAAGCTACACATGAACCTCTTGGAGCTAGAGTTAAGTGGAGACCCTTGGGCATCAGCTGAAGCAGTTCAAGACTGCGTGAAACGAGCGTTGGCAGCTTCACTGACGCCTCACTCCAAAATCCTCTTGTCCCAGAGGGGGCTTCAATATGCAGAAGACTACAGTACAACAATTGAAAGGTAAAAATGCAATTATACTGACATTGCAATATTATATTCCTTATGATTTTTCTATTTTTGCAGTGTGGTTTCAGTTTATGAAGGACATCAAAAACTGTTAAAGGATGTATGTGGTACAAAGAGGGGAGCAGAGGATGGGTGTGTAAACATTTTTCTTGATTTCAATTGTTCCTAATTTCATTCAATTATTGTGGGGGAAAAAGACAACAACTATTATGTCATTTATGTGTTGGAAAAATGCAGTGATGAAGATCCAGCAAAGTTAAGTAAAACTCACGAAGGGTCAGCTGTTGCTGCCACGATGTCACATGTCCCCATGGCAACACCCCCTCCTTCCATGGCAGGCACTGATATGGCCCAGAGTGGCTATAGTGGATACGGAAACTGGTACCAAGTATGGCAAACGTCTAAGAACCACACATTTATATGTAATTTAATGTATACAGGCACATAATTAATTACTCTTTTCTATTAGCCACAGTATAGCAGCTATGGCTACCAGAACACATGGAACTACAACCAGAGCTACTATCCTCCCAGCCAATGAGACCTTGTCAAGTACATGGAAGATTCTATACTGATTCTACTTACATCCAGCCGAGCCAACAAAACAACTTTTAAAATGCATAATTTATCTGTTGTAGTATTTTATTTGTCATTACTTGAGTTTTCAAGGTTTTATTGAAGTGTTATGTTTGTATTTTAATGTCCACACCCATAACCAAACAGTCACTGATTATAGAGCTGAGTACACGAGTCCCCCTTAAACAATCATTTATTTTGCAAGGTATTTGTTGGAGAAAGTATAATATATAATAGTTTATCTCAAAGCAGATGAAGCACATTTTGGTTTAAAAATAGCTTATGGCAAATATAAAGCTTCAGTTTCTGAATTTGTGTTTTGATTTAATGGTCAAATTTGAGCTTGGTAAAGGACATTGTTCTGTCATGTCATAACTCTGGTACTTCTAAGCATGTAATAACATACCAAAAATAACATTGTAATATATACTACGATTTTCAACACAATAAAAATATTTGTTACAAAATGATGACTGCAATCATGTGCACTTTTCTGTTTATTTGTGTAGATTTGTGAAAATGTAACAATTACATTAACTGTTTTAAATGTTTAAAATCTCAATTCCTCTAAGAATCAACTACCAACCCCCTTTAATGTAAATCAGATAAAACCCCAGGACTGTAATATCAGCTGCATCCAGCTGAAGTTAACTGGTTTATCGAATTATATTTGGAGATGGAGTATGCCGTGGTAGATTTGCTTGTTGATACAGAGGGGAGGTAGGTTCACAGAGAAGATTCCTCATTTTTGATTTTGGTAACTACCAACACAGCAGAAGGCACCAAACCTGTAAGAAGATGGAAGCAAATCGTATAGTTGATACATTTTGGAAAGAATTATTGCATTTATTTTATACTGCCCACACTTACCCAGTTCTTTAAGTGGCTTTTCCATATCCAGCTCTGTGTAAAGGTGACGGGGATAGGGTGACAATAGTGAAAAGTCTAGGCCCTCTGGTGTATTGCCATTCACTTGTACATAGACACGGACAGCGGCAAGAGGCTCCTGAGCCTTGAAGACTGCTGTGATAGTTGAGCCATCCAGTAGACGAATCTGATCAAGAGTCAAACATCATTTGGAAGTAGTTCCATATTCAATATCCAGAACTACTATGTCAACTACACCTGTATCGAGTACCTGTATTCGAGACTCATCGTACTCTCTTTTCGTGGGCGGAGGACCCTGACCAGTAGGGGATGTAGGACTTTGCTGGGATGTTGGAGTTGAGCTAAAAGATGTACCACCTCCAAACTAAAGAGACAACAAAAGGCAATATAATGTGGTCAAATGGAGCTGACAAATGTGGATGCAAATGTCATTGTACCTTTTGAGCTCTCTCTTCTCTATCACGGGCAATTTTGTCTTTAACCCTTTGCCTGGACAAAAATGATAACAGACAATTTGAGAAAATGTGAGTTTCATCATTGTTTAATTGTAATGGTCCTTTTCCTACGTTAGTCAAAGTCACATGCTTTGAATTCCTGAAGTCCTTTTAAGCTTTTGTAACCTACAATAATTAATATTGCAAAATGAAATGAACATTTGTGTAATTTTTCGCTCCTCTAGAATTTGTAAGTGTATTGGTGGAGTGAGGTCGAAGAGAGGTGTCAAGTCTTCTTGCTTGTTGCTTAAGTTCAAGTCAAGTCCATTTTGTGAGGCTAATCTTCTGCCCAAAGGTGGGTCGTAAACAAAAAGTGTTTATAATCATACAAACATTCAGCAATCAAGTTGTACCTTGCTAGTTTATCTTCCATCTTCTCCTTCCTCCGCAGGTCAGCCAACTTCTTCATGTCATCATCCTGTAACTTTTGGCGAATTTGCTGCAGCTCCTGTCCTTGCTTCCTTCGAGTCTTTTCCCTTTCAATCTCCTCTGCCTTTTCACGCTCTCTTCTCTCTGCTTGCTTGAATCGCATCAGTTCCTCAAGTCTGAACAACACAGTTGACAAGTCTAGTAAGTCCACTGTTAATAAACCAGAAGAAGAAGTCTGTTCATAATCTTTGCTGTACTTTGAATTAACATTTTATCTGGCTGTAGGCCTTGAAATCAAAATACACTGACACAGTACTGACCTTTTGACCTGTTCCCTTTTTTCCTCCTCTGTCATAGGCCGTTTTGTTCCATCAGGGTTAATAATGTCTCCACCTATTTCTAAAACACGCAAATACAATAACTGTTAGTTCATCTGTGTTGTAGAGGTTTTTAAAACTAACGGCCTGTGCATAATGGGAGTTGTGACCAGTAATGTAATATTTCAAATACTGGTTTACTTGGCACTTTTGTTAACATCAGCCAGCCAGGTGGAAAGGAGCACAAGTACTACAAGTTTAACCAGGTGTTACCGCTTCTTTCTTAGGTTAATGTCTATTGTCTGTACAATATTGATACAAAATATGTACTACCTTCACCAGTATCAGCAAATTCTGAAGTTGACTGTTCCTCTACTGCGCCTCCCACGACATTCTCTGCTGGTGGCACAAAGGGCTCATCAATGTCTGGGTCATTTTCATGTTCCATCAACCTGAGAAGGTGAAAAGGCGTTCATTCAAAATTGTTTTCATTTTTGTAGAAAAGTATAATGTTTTGTATATGAACTAGACTTACCAGTCCATTGCCTGCTCGATCCCTTGGTTTCCTGTGCTGGCCACAGCTCTCTCTCTACATAACAATAGACATGGCACCTTACAGTTTCTAAAAGGAAACGTGAAATGTAAGAGATTTCGACCATACTCACGCTCTGTTCCTGTCGAATCCCATCTCCAGTAGACTCTCTAATGTTGTTAGCGCTGCCATCTTTAGCTGTGACACAAGCAAATATGTGTTACATTACTTTGGGTATAAACCATTTGTACAGTTTAAATGGCCGCGGCAGGAGTGTTAGCCTCGTCAACAAAGTACATTACAGCATTCAGTCAGGGAGACCTAACATACACTTTAGCTCATTCACCACATATGTACTTCGTGGTGTGAAACCACAAAGAATAAATTAGACTGATACCAAATGAGGTTCTTATTTATTAAGGCTCTAATAATAAACTTTACAGCGCAGTGATCAGCACTGATGTGACAAACATTATAAAACGAAAGCTAAAGCAGACCTCGCTAGCTTTCAAAATGGAAACAAAAGAATCAAAACGAACAGTTTGGCACAAAACATCAGTAAAATGTGATGTGATGTGCCATTAATGATTCATATAGTCTATTTTCCATATTACTCCGAGTGTGGGAGAACTTATTCTACAAGAAACATTTTAGCTACTCACACATTAGTCAACACCACAGACACCACACCACTTCAGCACTACGGGAGCTCACAAGGGACAATAGTCCCTTACACAAACGCGGTTTGTTTTTCAACAAGCGAGTTTCACATTTTAAGAAGTACCAAGTATATGAGTACATGAGTGTTTTTTATTTATTTATTTTCCGTTTAGTGTCTTGTGTTGTCATTTTAAATGGTTGAGTGCTTCCAATTTGTTTGTAAGTACAAAATAAATTATTATTATTATTATTATTATTAATAATAATTATTATTATTATTATTATTGATAATAATAATAATAGCCTAATAATAATAATAATAATAATAATAATAATAATAATAATAATAATAATAATAATAATAATAATAATAATAATAATAATAATAATAATAATAATAATAATAGTAAGACAGTAGCATCGATCCTCACCTCAGAGGGTTTGGCTTTATTTTTAAGAGTTGAGTTTTATGATGCTCTGATTAAAAAACTAAAACCTTGCTGTTACTCAGCGAGACAGAAAGCCAGAAAGACCTTGTTGTAGGTAAGTTGGGGTCTTTTACATTGTTCTCCAGCCATGAGTCACTATCATAGACTGAATGCAGTTGGCTTAGCTTTATGGGGTAGGGTTGGTCTGTTATATATTTACAGTTGAGTAATGATTGATTTTTCTCTCCCCCTCTCAGTCTTAAGAAGGCATCATTCAAAAGCTTGTCATTCTCAAACAAGCTTCATTGATGTCATGTCGTGACAAGTGAGAAGCCATCATGATTTATCACGTAAGTTTATTTTATTTAATGCTACACGATTTTGTTCATGTTGTCATGATCAGATTCCCATTTTTGAATTAATTCGGCAAAGGATATCATGTCAAAAATGCATTTATTGTGTACACTTGATTCCAGTAGCACTTTTTTTTGAAACTGTAAGTTTTACTTGGAAGTCAAATGTACTTCATCAATATATTCAAAGTTGATACAGACTATTGTTTTGATATCTTTGTGTCTTTAAAGTAATTATTTTCCTTTCAGAGGTTTAACTTGAGTCTTCAATGTGGACAAAGTTTAAGAAGACAATAGGAACTTGGTCGGACCCTTCACTTATTTTATGGCTTTGTCATTTTGTGAAAAGCAGGTGATAAAGATCAAAGTTCAGTCATGGTTAAGTTATAATAGACTGGAAGCAGACATCTACACCAAAAGGACACCACAAAACCATGGGTATTCATGCTGTTGAAAGATGTTTCATTGTTTTTTGTATAAAATAAGTTGTTGTTTTTAACGGGTTCTGTTGTTTTTAACAGGTTCTGCTGCTGTAAGTGACACTACAGGCTGTGATTTTGGACCTTGGTTTTATTGGTGCCCTAAAGATGATGTTTAATCCTGAAAGCAGAGCAGTAAAAACATGAATAAGGAGAGCAAAGGCCAAAGGATAACTTTGCAGACCATTCGACGGATTTAACAATAGGCTGTCACATAAGAATAACTGTACAATAACTCTTTAATGTGGCCTAAACTCTGAGCTACATATTTGCAGGTTTTCCAGTCAGTAGGATGTGCTTATGTCGCTTATTTATCTCCAAAACCTTGTACAGAACATATTTTGTGCTATCCATTAGCCCATGACCCTGCTCGTCTCAGCTGTTTGTGTGGGTCTTCACCAGCTGTAACAGCATCTCCATATGGAAAATAATTGGCTTCCAGTGGAGCTGCTGTTATCTATGGTGGGACACCCCTGTCGTCTCTAATGCATTCTCACTCTCTTTTGTCCTTGTAGTAACAATAAATTAATTCAAAACAGAGAGTCTTTTGTTGTCGATTCTTTTTCCATCTGTGGATGTTTTACATTTGTGTTAAAACCAATGTTCAAAATGTGGCACTATAATGAGCCCCCATTTATTTGTGATAAGCCTAGTTTAATATATTTTTTAAATGTTTAATAAAACTAACCCCAACAACATTTGTTGAAATCCCACTTTTGTTGAACCTACAAAAATGAGACTTAAATGTCTAAGACCCAGTTGCATGATACATATCACTGAGACGTTTCAACCTGTCTTTAATAATTCCCCATCTGTAAAGTGCAAGTCATGAGCCTAACCCCTAGAGGTCCTGGTCGACCAAAACTCTGGGACTGGCACCTGCTCAGGCGGGGAACTGAGACCAATGACCACTGTCAGTGCCTCAGACACTGCGTTTCCACCATAGTGTCTCAAATGAAAGAAGATTACTTCAAATGAGACTAAAAATCCAAAACACAGATGACCCAGGCTGCTAAAAGAGTGCTATGTGCTATGCTATGGGATCGGTGATGCACTCACTAAATTTGTGTTTTTTTTATATGGTTATCTTAGAGACACAAACTTACATAGAAAAAACACACAGGTCAATAAAACAAAAAAGCTATGGATGAGGTTTACAAAATGCAGAATCAAAAAGAAAACTGAAGTCAGGGTGAGCAGAAATGAACTTTTATTGTGGAGCGCTGTGGTTTCCTCGTGTGTTTCCGGGTTTAGGGCACCATCAGCTCAACTGACAGCACTGTGGCTAATCCGGAAAGCTAACTGCCTAGGAAGTTTGCGTTTTGCTCTTCTTCATGACAGTTTGTTTATTTACAGGTGGTGTATTTGCATAAATATACTAAACATATCTTGTGTGGCACGTCAACACTTAGACAGTCCCCTTGAATGACTGAAATAGCGGTGCGTGGCTAACAGCAGAGGGAGGGGACACAAACTTCCCAGACCGCGCCCAGCTTTTGCTTCATTCCAGCAGGCAGCTAGTCACCTTCCCAGCGGTGTGAGTAGCCCACACCAGCAAAACCATATAGTTATTTCAGCGATATCCCCGTATCGTTTCAGATAAATCACACCACCATGTTCGGGAGAACCTCGAAGAAAGACCCGGAGCTGTTTCAAAACGTGTCGGAGGGTTTGCGGCGGCTCTATCGGACCAAGCTGTTCCCACTGGAGGACACGTACCGCTTCCACGACTTCCACTCCCCGGCACTGGAAGATGCGGACTTCGACAACAAGCCAATGGTGCTTCTGGTGGGGCAGTACTCCACCGGAAAAACTACGTTCATCCGACACCTTATGGAGCAGGACTTCCCCGGTATGCGCATTGGCCCAGAGCCGACTACAGACTCTTTCATCGCCGTCATGCACGGGGACCAGGATGGGGTGATCCCGGGCAACGCTCTGGTGGTCGACCCGAAGAAGCCCTTTCGGAAACTTAATGCTTTCGGCAACGCTTTCCTCAACAGGTAAAGTCCCCGCCACACTGTGCTGACACGTAAAAGTGAAAGTTGTGTCCGCTTTTGGTTTCAGTCCTTGTTTGAGAATGAACGACATCTTGAGTGTATTATGTTTGCATTGCGTGTTTAGTTCTTGTGTGCTTTTAAGACCAAACGCCGCAGGAATGAATTAAACTTCCTGGGCCTTGTCACTGTCACAGGTTGTTGCTGCAGAACTTTTTAAAAGCACGTCATTGTTTTAAAAGGCCTCACATGTTGGTGCATGTTTTGTTGCCCAAGCGAGAGTGTGTTTCCCAGCATTCTTTAACACATGCGTTTTCCCCCTGACTATGTGGACGTCTCATAGTAAAGTGAAAGGCATGTTTATGGCAAAACACAAGGAGACAAGATAATGCCTACAATTCTAATACTACTATACGTCCCTTTTATTGAAGCACCTGGTAGTGTCACTCTTGTGAACATAAATGGATAATGTTGCCAGGTAACACTGACCTTGTGCTGTCCTGCAGGTGCCTTGAGTTACATTTCCTGTGGTCATAAAGTGTTACTATATCAGAGGAGCCAAAGGAGCAGCCTAACCATACCTATTACCTGTGTCACGATCTTATCACGATGTGCTAAAGGTTTCTTGCCTATCACTTTGAATATTATACTTAGTCTGCGACAAGCTTTAGTTGAGAATGTCATTGTATTTTGATATATTTGTAATGATTTTTTTATTAGGAAAACAAAAGGAACAGAAGGAACTATCAGAGTAAAAACAGGGTTACAACAGCAAGTTCACAATGAAGATAATAACTTTATATTTTAGTCCAGTAATGGCATTTAATCTAAATTCCTAAACTAAACCAGAATTGCAGAAACGTTCACAGAGTCATTCATTTATCTAATATGACTCTTGAAGTGCACCAATCCATCGGTTTCTCGTATTATTATTATTATTATTATTATTATTATTATTAATTATAACAAGTGTTCCTGTCACACACTAGTCTAACAATCAGATCAGAGGGACAAACATTCACACAATCTAAATAAGCATGGCTCATAGTGAAGGGTGTTGGACCTCACTTCCTACAAATCACCTCTGGACTTCATCGTCGAGTACAGAGGAAAGCAGATAAGATTGTCCCTCAACAAAAGCTTTTGTCCATTTCCACATCATTTGTTGAACTGCTGAATACAATCCGGTAATGCTGTTGTGTTTGAAGTGGACGTACGTTTCTCTGAAGAGTCAAATGTGTGATTTAGTGTTCTTTATTGGCTATGAAGTCCTACTCATGAAGTCTTTGGTCATCTTTCCAAATGATTGCATAAATCTGTGGAGTACTCAGCCCACATGATTCAGAGTGTGACTATGTAAAACCAATTGTTTGTGACGTGAGTAAACGCAACACAACTTGCCCATTCAGAAAGTTTATTCTCCCATGTCTAATTGAATGTAGATGTCACCTGTGCACAGCTGTTCTTCGTGGTCTAGCCTCCTCGCGCTGCACGCTGTCTCTTCCCTTTGGAGAGCGGGCCTCACGCTCTCTGTGAACCATTAGTAAGTAAAACTCGAGTCAGCAAAGTCTCAGTTCCTCAGTGACCCACCCTGCGCCTGCACTGTCCCGCCTCAGGCCTGTTATTCCAGGACACTGACTCTGCACTTTACACGGAGAAGGACGGGGGTTGACGCCGAGAGGATCTCCAAGTGCCCAAATCCCCTTAAACTGTCTTGAGCTTTTAAACATGCCCTTATGTGGGTTTTCTCATGACAAATGTACCTGTTGATTCAAAATACACATTTGAAACTTGAGAGTGATCCCCGCTGGACCCCTCGTTCTGATTAGTTCAAGGCTAACATTGCCTCCATTACCACTTATTATTTACTAATAGATGTGGCAGCTGTTGTTTTTAAGCTAACTGCTTCAACTCCCTCGTGTTGTCCACACAGCGGGAATGAGGCATCAAATAAAACTGTGCAAACGTGTGTAGCCTGCAGAGGAAACGGAGTAGCTGTAACCTGTGCTAGCCACCCATTTCCTTTTGTCCCGGCGAAGCTGAGGTCATGATAGGAAAGGTCAAAGTTCAGGAGTTGGGTTGAAGAGGGGGTAACTTTACGTCATAACACGGTAAATGAACATCAAGTAGTGTCTCTATCATTTCAGTACATTACTGAAATAGTTTTGGATTCTTATGCCTTGCGGTATATTCCCTTCTTTGAATTCCGGCATTTTTTCCATGAACTCTTTGTGGAAAATGTTGGAGAGTGGAAAGCCCGTCGTTTTTATCGCGCACCATCCACACTGAGAGGAAAGGAAAAGGCTTCATGTTTGTTATCTTTGGCACTCGCTGTTATAGTAATGTAATAGCTCAAAGCATAGCCCGTCTCTCATATTACTTGGACTTATTCTTTCGCCTCATATTTTTCCTATCCCCCTGCGTGTGGTGGGGATGTCTGTTGGGCTTAGTTCATCGTGGCTGGTGCAGGAATGTAAAAGTCTTGTGACCCATTGCCTCCGAGATCATGTTGTGAGTATCCGTTCAGATTGACTCAAGGGGCAGCCGAGCGGGATGAAGTACCCCGAGCGGCGAGGCCGTGTCTAACAATCTCCTGCATTGTCTGCTTTGGGGACAGTGTGTAGGTTTATGCAAAGGACACTTAGCTCGCTCTGGTGCTTTGTGGTGTGTGATTGTGGGATGGCTTTGATTTCGGAAGCCTGTGTTTCTTGTGCCAAAATATTTCACTCAGACATTTCAGGATATTGGACACACAAAAAAACTACCGTGTTTTTACTATATTTTATGTTAAACTTACTAGGATTACACTTTTTGCTTATTTTATTTCCATTAACACACAAACTATACTTTACGGATCAAAAATAATAATAATGGCTTGTACTTGCATTGCTCTTTATTAGCTTGACAAGCTTCTAAAAGCGCTGCTCTGTAGCCACAGCTGCCCTGGTAGGCTGACGTGAACAAGAATGCCAATCTGCGCCCATTACATCGCTACCAACTTCTCTTAAACACGGGCTCTGAAGTGTCTCGCCCAAGGACACAACAGTCTGCAAACCTGTGGTCAACATGGTTCTTACATTTCATGCATAGCACTAAAGTTTGTACCATTTTTAGACCTTTTTTTATTACTTCCTTGTGTGCTTTTCTTCACACACACACACACACACACACACACACACACACACACATTGTAACACCCTGTAACACCCTCCTTCTGTTTGTGTTGTGTCTGCAGGTTCATGTGCGCCCAGATGCCTAACCCCGTGTTGGAGAGCATCAGTATAATCGATACTCCAGGAATCCTGTCCGGAGAGAAGCAGAGGATAAGCAGAGGTCGGCACACGCTTCCACTCACTTGAGCCACACATGACTAATGCCTCTCCCACTCGAGAGCCACACCCACAAACTCAACAAAACTGCTTTGCATGCATTCAGGAACAGGGCCAGAGAAAGGTTTTAAATTGGGCTATATAGTCTTTTCCGCCATTGTGTAAAGCAAATCCTCGCCCCAGACACGTGGCGGTGGTCATTCATTTCTATTCATTGGCCAATGTGATACAGAAAGCAACAGCCACTGAGTGTTAGGTGTAAAAATAATTTGGACCTTATTGGATTGAGACGTAATAAGTTGGATAGAGGGATATCAACTACGTGTTTGCTTGTTTCCCTTTGCTGACATTTTTCCCTTTTAGATTTCAATGCGATTTCCTTATTCCATCACACGTAAAGCATGTGTTATCATTCATGAAGTGGCAATATGACTCGTATTTGAATAATTCACCCTGAGTCATATCCATTTGCACATCCTAAATAAATAAATCTCTCACAGATTGCCACATTTGCTGAACTTCATAAAAAGGTCATAGCGGATTGCAAAATATATATATTTTTTTCCTGTAGTTATGATGACTGTACAAAAAGATGTATGATAGTAACTCAACTTCTTCTTTTGGACCCGACTAAAAGGAAACGTGCAAGCAGCGGTGAGACTTTTCTTCTCGAGTGGCAGGAAGCGGAGTAGCATAACAGAGTTTCCCAACACTTTGACATCTGTGTGACGAGGCCGGAGGCTGTATCTTATTTGCCTAAGCTTTCCTCCCCGTGAGAGAAAACTCCCACATGAATATAAAAATGTAGCTGGATGTGTGGGAGATCGTGAATCTCCTGTGTATACAATTAGACCAATGAAAAACCCAAACAGGAAGTGAGGACTTGGCTGAATGACGACGCAAATGTTCAACTCAATATCACTCAAGTTGTCCCCACGGGGAGCAGTACAATTCATTCATAAGCCGAATCTCCTTACGAGATAATGAAACCGACTGGCGCGATGCCTTTGCATTAATCTGAACCATTGTTTCAGGGTAAACAAGACTGGAGACTAGGCCCACTATAATGTGTCTTCTATAAACACCATTCATTGAAGCTATGGACACAGTGAAGGTGCATGAGGAGACTGAGTGATCACCAGTGTGATCACGGCTGGGCGGGCTGCTCGATCTAATTGCAATTTTCATTTCAGATTATGGCAAAAGTATGACATGATTTGCTATTTGTTTAATTTCTATTCTAAATATTTGAAACACTCCTAAGAGCTTTAACATTTGAACGAAGACTAAAACTGAACTATTACAAGCATCATGCAGTTCAGAACATGTTTGTAGAGGTCCAAGCTACAGGGGCAGCAGGTTTTATTCATACTGTATTAAGACCCCATGCTCAGTTTGGGCAAAGGATAGTGTGCTACCTAAGTAATCCAGTGTTTATTTCAATACATTGTTCAATCATGACCTTCAAAAACTGTATCTTATTTCATTTGGTCGAAGGAAATGTGCTAATAGTGAGTTTACCTTCCTCCTCCTGAAGCACAAGTGATGAAATCATGGAGAAGCCGGTTTTGCAGAACAGGTTGGATCTGTCACTGAGAGTATCTTATTTGACTGTTTAAGGAAACAACACTATGCACCGCTATTTGTCAACTTCAAGGCAATATCATTTCAAAGATCAAAAACTAGGGTGGCAGCTTTCACCTCACGTAGGCATTTGGTACTGTGACAAAAGAACTAAAGCGTGATATTCAGCAGCCCCTGTTCTTGACGGCATCATGTGAAATGCACACTCCATTTCCCTGTTTAAATACACAGAAGGGCCTCTGGTGTATTCCTGTGTGTGTCTGTCGTGGAAAGATCAGTCTCTAAATCCTCTATATGTGAAGTCTCGTCTCTAGCAGCTGCTCGTCTCCTCCTCCTGGCACATGTTAAAAACGGACACATGTCTATAGCCGGCTCCCCACAGGGACCCTCTATATATTCCACTCTCGCATAACATTTAAAACATGCGCACACCTCGATCCTCGTGCAATTATGTCGGCGTTCTCGGTGCGTAGCATATGTACAAACAAAAAGCATTTAGTTCCTCTTAACGCCACGATCCCTCCTGTCTTTTGGTGCACACATGTTTGGACAAAGACAAAAACTGGCCTTTGTCGGAATGTGTGCACTGCAGATCTGGATGGGGACTGGAGCTTTTGGACGCGGGTGCATATTTCTCAGATGAAGCAGACTCGATCACAAATAGTATTTTCGTTTTCTCTCTCAGATCCTTGAAAGGGGGAGTTCCAGAGTAGAAGTCACATTGTTTACTGTAATCCGAGTTGGTCTGCGTAGAGAACTAGCTGCGGTCTCTGGTGTTGCTTCTCATGATTATACAATTAATTTATTTTTATTTATCCCTTATAGCTTTACTGTTATGGCAAATCTGACAAGGACTGATTTCCCCTTATCCCAAAACAGCTATGTATTGTTTGTGTTCAGTGAAGAATATGATAATATTATAGCAGCTTTTAAATTAGGCAGGACGCCCCCGGGCCTTAAGTTGAATTGTCTGCCTCTTTGTCTTTACTTTAAGTTCATAATGTCATTCTGGGTATAGTTAATTATTAGCCAACTCGTCTTTCCAAGATCATGACTGAATAGAATTAAGCCAACACTGGATCCAGATGGACCAACAAACCAACCTTTGCTCAACAGCAGAAACTGAGCCTCAAGCATTGAGCTCTATGCAATACATTCCCGTATTTCTCCACTCCCATAGATTCACTACATCACAACATGCTTTTGTAGTGACATAAGTGGAAAGGAAATGTCTACCACTGCAGGTACATGCCAGTGACTTCACTGAGAAAAATGTTGTTCTCAGGCTGCTGTTTAGAAGCAACATTATGTATAAAAATGCACATCAACAAGAAATCAATTTCATGTAATTAATTCATTTTTCCTTCAATGTCTTGTTTTAAAGTCTGTATCTTTTCTTCTCAGGGTATGACTTTGCGGCTGTGCTGGAGTGGTTTGCTGAGCGCGTGGATCGGATCATTCTCCTCTTTGACGCGCACAAGCTGGACATCTCTGACGAGTTTTCAGAGGTCATCCGAGCCCTGAAAAATCACGAGGACAAAATGCGAGTGGTTCTGAACAAGGCGGACCAGATCAGCACACAGCAGCTGATGAGGGTCTATGGAGCGTTAATGTGGTCCCTCGGAAAAATCATCAACACTCCTGAGGTGAATGTTCAATAAGACTCTTTTACCTAATCAATTCCATATAATGACTTGCCCGGGCACAAGTGTATTAATCACATTATAGACCATTATTTCACCATTTTTAAACAACACTTTATATATGTTACTTTTCTCAACTGACAATGTGGAAATGTCTACTCTTCATGTGAGTCAGAAGATCTTGTGACGTCTCCAGAAAATAGTTAATGTTTGATTATGGTTTAGTCTCATGAACCTTTAAAGTGGGAAACCTTTGAATCATGTGGACAATCATTGATTGAGTTTGAGAGGTTGGAGTTGTAAAGCCTTCTTTAGAGTCAGTCCTTATCACATATGGCTGGCATATTCATAAATACCTGTGTCAACATTATAATCTGTGTTTTTTTTACATTGCAAGTATGTGTGGTTTAAAATGTCTTCATTTCAATAGCTGTGGGCAGTGACTAACCCTGTGCATGTTAATCCAGGTGGTGCGGGTGTACATTGGGTCATTCTGGGCACAGCCGCTGTTGGTCCCAGACAACAGGAAGCTTTTCGAAGCAGAGGAGCAGGACCTGTTTCTAGATATTCAGTCGCTGCCCCGAAATGCAGCGTTGCGCAAACTTAACGACCTCATCAAACGAGCCCGCCTTGCCAAGGTTAGTTCAATTATTTATTTTATGCTGTGTCCGATGTGTCCATTTTTATCGATTCTTAAAACTGTGTTTTGTTTTTAGGTCCAGGCATACATCATCAGCTCACTGAAAAAGGAGATGCCCAGTGTATTTGGAAAAGATAACAAGAAGAAAGAGCTTATTGCTAACCTTGGAGAAATCTACCAAAAGATTGAGAAGGAACATCAGATCTCTCCAGGAGACTTCCCCAACCTTAGCAAGATGCAGGTGTGCAATGGCTTTAGGGCACTATATGACTGCATATTAACGGTTTATGTCAAAGCCAGTCCACTGTAGTAAAGGAGAAACATTTCTCTGGGCATTCGGACCTGCATCTAAACGTGACTGATACAATACAGTATTTAAAAATACACTCATGCTATTCAGAGTTCTGGTCATATGATCTTGTACATCAGACTGGTAGTTCCCATTATGTAGAGTACTCATGTTGCCACTGTACAAAACTTCCAGTGTTATTTAAAGAATTAGACAAAGATGCTTTGGAGGACTATAACCTCTCACCCATCACTCCTCTCACATCTTTGCCCCCGTTTCCTGCCCTTACCTCCAGGATGGGCCAGGCCTGATGAGATTTATTTTTCCTGGTTTGTCAGGAAATCCTGCTTCTTGTATGCTGCTCCCATTGGTAGCCATTGAAGACTGATCTATTTCTATCACTAATTCCTGTTTTCACTCTCCCACTGTCTTTTCTTTTCAGGAGTTACTCAATGGGCAGGACTTCACAAAGTTTCCCTCTCTGAAGCCTAAGCTGCTGGAAGCTGTGGAGGACATGCTGGCCAATGATATTGCCCGTCTCATGGCTTTGGTGCGGCAGGAGGAGGCTGCTATGCCCAGCCAGACTGTCCACGGTGGAGCCTTCGAGGGAACCATGAGTGGCCCATTTGGCCACGGCTACGGAGAGGGCGCCAGTGAGGGAATAGACGAGATGGAGTGGGTGGTGGGCCGTGACAAGCCTTCATACGATGAGATGTTTTACAATCTGGGCCCCATCAACGGGAAGGTGTCTGGCGCTGCAGCCAAAAAGGAGATGCTGAAGTCCAAGTTGCCCAACACGGTGCTGGGAAAGATTTGGAAGCTGGCTGATGTGGATAAAGATGGGTACCTGGATGATGAGGAGTTTGCATTGGCAAACCACCTGATCAAAGTGAAGCTTGAGGGCCACGAGCTGCCGGCCTCTCTGCCTAACCATCTGGTGCCTCCATCCAAACGTCGGACTGTGCAGCTGGAGGCGGACGGAGAATAAAGATATAATGTGAGCCTTTCCACGCCTGAAGTACTTGTTTGAATTTTGTGACGAGTTATCGTTCTAACAGTTAATTCCATCTGTAGATGATTGATATTTAATGTTGAACAAAAAGATCTCAGAATATGCTGATACATTAACTACAAGTATATTTACAATTAAATACCGTGAAATTCAAACAGGTACTCATTGTGAACTGAGCCTCAAACCTTCCTGAAACGCCAGAGGACATGTGCAGAGTGGTTGTTCACCAGACTTTGGGCTTCCAAGGACAAAATGTAGTTAGATATCTATTATAAATGAAAGAAGGGTGATTGTCTATTGAAAAGACTTTGCTGTATCATTACTGGCTGATTCACTGTGACACTGAAAGTCGCACGCAGAATTGTCCTTAAGTAAATGGTCTGCGCTTTAATATTCTAATCCAAAGAATAGAAAAGAATTATAGTTTGTTTTCATTTTTAGAAAGAGAGTGAAAGTGGAAATCACAAAAGCTGTTTGAATTGTTTTATCTATATTTTTGTATTTCCCCACTGTTAACTTCTACTCTTTCCAAATGCTATCTTTTTATTATTTTGCGAGATAAATAAAAAAAAAAAAATTCTATGGTTCATTTTTCCCTGAGTAATTTTATTATTGCTAACGAACCAAGTCTGCCTTGAAAACAAAAGGCCTTATTTTTCATTTTGGTGACTGAAGGTCAGGTGGAGGACTGAGTCATCCAGAGGCCACATTACTGCAGTCATTATTTTCATCTAATTGTAACACCACAGTGCCCTCTGCTGGTTGTTTCAGAAAACAAAAATACCTAATTCAGTATCATATTGGTCAATAGGTAGAGTAGGTGTGACGGGTGATATTTAAAAATGACAGATTAAAAAGGCTATAGTAAAAAGTTTAATGACTCTGTACCCATTTAGAAAAGCCTCAATATTTTCCACACAGAAGTGGGTAGAGAAGCCAAAATGATTTACTCAAGTAAGAATAGCCCTGCTTTAAAATAACTTTACTCAAGTAGAAGTGATCAAAGTAGTCGATACAAATAATTGCTCTTGTGAAAGTAAAACAGTAATTCTCTGAACTGCCCCGTCTGAGCTTTATGTTTCGGTACTGACATAAATAATGAAAAACAAAACATGAAATAATATACAAACGTTAACAATATTCGGAGAATATAGATATTCACACAAGTAAGAGTATGGATACTTTTGTATAATATTGCTCAAGTAGAAATAAGGTAAAAAGTAACGTATGTAAACTATTTTAAGGAGTATAGCTACTCAATTAAATGTACTTGAGTTATGCAACTGAGAACTACCCTCCTCTGATTCCTTGGGTAGAAGTTCCTGCCTTGCCCCATTTCAGCTCATGGTGACAATTATGCTCAATTGCTCATCACCTTTTCGATATAAACACAATGCTTCTGGCTCTTTAGCGTCACGCAGCTTCTGATGAGACTTTCTGTCGGTAACTCACTGGGAGCTCATCATCATGGGGTTGGAAACAAAAGACAATAGGGTTAATGAAAAAGGATGGCCCTATGGTCTCCTTTACACTATACACTCATGCCGTGTGTGGGCCTTTAGTCACAGTGCTTCAAATCTACATTTTAGAAATTTAGATTTAATCTTTTTGTTAACGCAAATAGCCGACACGAACATCTATATCAAGGCTTAAATGCTTTTTTTGGGTTTATTTCTACTGAAAATAATAGTTTTAATTAATAGTGTTTTTAATAGTGTCTTATACTGAACAATTTAAGACCTATAATATGTTTATTCTACATTATAAATCTTGCTCATTCTTGATAGTGTGTACTGATGCCAATCTTTGCGGAAACAAGTGAGTCATATGTAAATATCTTTTTGTAAACAGAAGAAAAGTGGTTGACCTGGTTTGGGTGGGACAATCCAACCAAAATACATGACGGACAGTCATCTGTCCTAGATAGTCACCAATGAGACAGGACTTGACAGATTCTCTCAAAGATTCAGAACATACAGCCATACAGGGGGTAACAACAAAAACAGACAAACAAACAAACACACTAAAATTAAATTTAATTTATGGTATTTAACTCAGTCAATATGTCAATCAGTTAATTCATAATGTCTTCGATTTCAATAACAAAGCATTCAAAATGTAGAAAAGTATAACAGCAGCTGGAGCAGTTATTAGACAGGGAGGCTACTGGGCTGTTCTTCCGAATATTGATAAACAGTTTACATTTCTGTACATCCAGCAAAGTGCAGTGGATATGGAACCTAAGAATGCTATGTGTGGCAAATGTACAGAGTAGCCTCATTTACATGTGGCAGCCGCCTTTAGGACCCCTCTTGTTCTATAATGATGCATTAGCACAGAGCTGCAGAAACGCTCACAGTGGTGTGAAGTGAGAGGCACATGAGGTGTTATCCCTAATGGACTGCACACACTCCTCTTTGCATTACTTCCTTTTTTCTTCCAGTCAGGAAGTGTATGTTTTTTACTTTATTATGTCTTCCTTATTTTCCCCTTCTGCTTTTTTGGGGTATCTATTTAGGTCTTGTTTCTACAGGCCAAGACTAAAGGGTTCTTAACCTGAGCCTCTGACACACTGTCCATAACACTAAATGGATTGGGTCAACTTATGTAACACATTCATTAGTGAGAGTGGCCTTTTTGAGGTGAGGGTGAGAAATAAAGCACCTTTGTGTCTATTGCCCTAGTTATATTTTATATAATTAGTATAACATTGTTAGATACAATTGCTAAATATTTGGCCACAGCTTTCTGAAAAGTGGACACACAAACTGCAATGGGAGCAATGTACGTGTCCAGTAACTGCTCAAACTTAGTGTTTTAACTTGAAGAATAATATTTGTTTTTGTCTTTTGTTTGTTTTGTTTTTATTTGTTTTCGTCTTTGTTTTTTCTTTTTAGAAAAATGTGCTGTGTGTACAAATAGACAAGCCATGAATTAAAATGAAAATCATTTATTTGTGGAGAAGGAACTGAGCAGTGAGACCTGCCAGTCTCGTGTAGCAATGATTTCATTTCACATTTTGAAGGGAACATGAGGAATCAGGACAACCACAGTAAGTGCTTCGAACACTGTTACAGTTATATTGGATATCAACTGTTTTTACACTGGTTGACTATCAGGCAGCATTTTTGGAGCTTTGCTTACTCTGTACAGACCCATTTCTCAAATCTGCCCGTCAGATCCTCACGTAAAGAGTCCACTTCGACAGTGACATAGCCGTACGTCTATCAAAAGGAGATTCTCTTGAAGTAGCGGAGGGAGTTGGCTCGCATGCATTAGAGCTTTCGACCGGGACAGAAGCATTCACAGCTTGGTCTGTCCAAGATTGTGCCAGTTCACAGTGTTTTTTGTGAGGAGAATTCAGTCAACACGGCGGCCGCTCAGGCGTCTGAGGTGCACCAAAGACTTCTTGTGAGGCGTAGGTGATGTAAAGGAACCCGTCCAGATCGCTGTAGAGAGAGTAAATCTCCCCCATGCTTGACGACATAGAGGACATGCTCTTCTCTGCCACCAACAGAAACAGGGCCTGCGTCGCCTCCAGATCTATTTTATTTCTAGGAATAAAATGAGACAGGCGGTGACTCACAGCTTATAATAAGAAAAATGCATATTTCACAGCAAGATGGGAGATGGTGTGGGGGTACCAAACAAATAGACTTGCATACCTGAGTAGACAGAGGAACTGACCCAACGTGAACTCAAAGGGAACCAGGAACTTTGTCTTGTCCAAAAGAGGGAGAGATTTTTCACGAATATAACGCTCAACAATTACCTGTAGATAAGAGTATAAGGTGACCAGCCCAATATGCATTAATCAAAAACACAGTAAAATGTACCTACAGGTAACTTGTTTGGGAATTTAGTCCGGATATTGCAAACTTCATCTTTTCTTGTAGCTGCAGAAGAGAATATTGTTTGCAGTGAGGAAAAAAATCAACAATTTAAAGTTAAAAAGTTTTGGATTGGGTCACTCACCAAGGCATTTTCTTTGCTTGAAAGGCATCATCTCCATGGATTTCTCAAAAGGTGCCATTTTTGCTTCTTCTTTTTTTTTTGGGTGGTTTGACTAGACCGGTAGTGATGGAGGTGGCGTTGGTCTTACCCAGGCTGACAAAAGTCCCCTCGGGTGGAAGTTAGCAAACCCCACTGAGCTGCCCTGAGGAACACAGTTTTATAGGAGAGGAGGGAGGAGTCGAAATGTGACACCAACAAACAAAAGCTCACTCCTTGTCCCTGTGAAGAGTGTGGAAGGTCTTGTGCCTGTTCTTTGGCCTTCTTTATCCGGTTTGAACCAGATTTACAGGCCTCAGCTATCTGCTGAAGGCATCCTCTCATCCACTTGTGACATTACTGCTGTAGTGGTCACATACACGTCCACAACAGTAGAAAGGAAATGTGCGCTGAGTGAAAGGAGGGCAGCCAATATGCAAAGGAACATATGGCATAAATCATTTTCAAGTTCAGAGCAGCTGCTAGACTAGAAGAACATGTAACCACCATATATTCACTTTACTCCGTACGGTTCTTTGTGTGAGTCAGTTTTAATGTCTAGCTGGACTGAAGGACAGCACAGAGGCTCATCATGGCTGCACAGGAGCAGGCCTTGAGCACCAGAGCAATAGAGGGCCCAGATCTATCACACCAGACAAGACCCCAGGTGTAGACTGTGCAAAGAGTAAGTAATCTTTATTTATATAGCACCTTTCACAGGCAAAGGCCACAAAGTGCTTCACAACACAGTAAAAGCAGAAATTACATACAAAAAAAGGGGGTCAAAACAACACAGAAATCATAGCAGCCCAAAAGTAGCTAATTAAAAGCTTGAACAAATAAATGTGTCTTAAGTTCGCTTTAGAAAGAATCAACAGAGTCAATAGAGCGCAAAGAGGGTGGAAGATCATTCCAGAGCCTGGGAGCAACAGCCTGGAAGGATCGGTCACCTCTAGTGCGAAAACTCGTACGTGGAACCTTTAGCAGATTCTGATCCACAGACCTCAGAGCCCGCGCAGGGGTGTAAAGGCTGGACCAGAGCACTGATATAAGAAGGATCCTGACCATGCACGGCTCTGAAGGCTAGAACCAGAACTTTAAACATGATCCTAAAAGACACTGGCAGCCAATGACGCTGTTTTAAAATAGGGGATATGTGGGTCCTCCTGTTTGTGCGGGTCAGAATTGTCGCTGCAGAGTTTTGCACTAATTGCAGTCGAGAGAGCTCCTTCTTGTTAAGACATGAAAACAAACCGTTACAGTAGTCTAAACGTGAAGACACAAATGCATGGATGATAAGCTCCAAATCATTACGTGAGACCATATTCCTAAGTTTAGAAAGAGGCCAATGAGACGATCCAGCACATAACTGCAGGGTGTAAGATGCTGGCAGGGAAAGCTTACATGGAACCCCATAACCAAGTGGCTGGTATAGTGTACAGGAACATCTGTGCAGAATATGGGCTGGAAACCCCAAGGTCAAAGTGGGAAACACCTCCAAAGGTGGTCGAGAATGACCGAGCCAAGATCCTGTGGGACTTCCAGATACAGACGGACAGAATGGTAATGGCCAACCAACCGGACATTGTGGTGGTGGACAAAGAGCAGAGGAAAGCCGTTGTGATCGACATAGCAAAACCAAGCGACTTCAACATCAGGAAAAAGGAACACGAGAAACTAGATAAATACCAGGGGCTCAGAGAAGAGCTGGAGAAAACCTGGAGGGTGAAGGCATCAGTGGTGCCCGTGGTCGTTGGGGCACTCGGGGCAGTGACCCCCAAACCCCCAAACTGGAGGAGTGGCTCCAGCAGATCCCAGGAAATCCACATCTCTGTCCAGAAATGTGCAGTTGTAGGAACAGCAAAGATACTGCGCAAAACCCTAAAGCTCCCAGGACCCAAAAATAGTGACCAATATAAATTGTGAGAAACAAAACATGAAAATTGTGTAAATCCAAGGAAATGCCAGAAAAATACACCAAATTTGAAGAATAAATATACCAAATTTATTCTCCAGAAGAATAATGTACATGAAACACAAACTACATCTATTTTATGAGTCAACATGAAGTTTTTGCCACTGAAAGATTTACTTACTGTGGAACGTCAACTTTTTTACTCGAGCACAGATACTTCATTCGTTTCTCGAGTACACATACTTGAATACATGTACTTTTGACAGGGAGTTGAAGGCAGAGATCCCCCTCTGGTGGTTCACGGAGGTAGGCCAGGCAATGACATGCCTTGCACCTGTCACAAGCACATCCCATTCCCTGGACAGACAGAAACAGTTATGCTTAAACAGATTATATTCTCCATAGAGTCACAAAAATATCCCGCTATTCTTAAGCACAGAAAGAGTGCGCCCCAAAAGCCTAATGGGCCTAAACTGTCAGCCTATATTGGCTACATTTTGCGTCAATATTTGCCACATAGTCAGATATAACATAAGATCAGATAAGCCTTTACATGTACGGCCTCCTGTGATACATTGAGCTGGCTAAACGTGAGAAGGCCTACATCTTACCATCAGGATAAATGGCATCCACAGTTGATTTGAATGGCGGTATTACACAGTTTTAACAGTGGTATGTGTTATAGTCCATTCGAAAAACTTCTCGGACCAATGAGATGACAGCTTTGGTGCAGCGGCTCCTCCTCTCGCTGCCTGCCCTGCTCCTCTGCTCCACATGCAACGCTACCAACCTCGCACATTCTACTGGCATTGTTTCATTCAGGACGCTTTGATCACACCAGCACAGAACACGCACAAGGATATCTTCATTGATGTTCCCGTCACAGACTGCTTAGTAATATAATCAATCAGAGGCCAGAGGGAACCGCTGGATGTCTTATTTTTCCATAACGACCATTCACAACAGTTTGTGAGTCGATGCGGTAGCTGCATGGCACAGTCATGGTGAGCCTTCTTCTTTCTTGCTTCCACCGTGGCCGGGCTCGTGCTGCCCTCTCGGCCACTGGAGCGTAGTCTGTTGGACACATCAGTAGTGACTGTGGTCAGTGTGAACAGCAGAATGACTGGGCGCTGTGTGAACTCGCTGTGGACGGGCACAGAGCGCGGACGCATTGGAGAGCGCCTTAAAGCGACGCTGGCGGGAGTCTTGGAGCTGGAACTGCTCAGGTGCAAGCAGCTGGAGCTCGTGGATGCAGCCCTGTACAAGAGAGGACCCCAAGAGCAGAGCTGTGCGACATCCCGTCGGCAACAGGTCAGTGAGAGCCATACACGATCAGCATTAAATATTTATGTGAGTTCCGCGAACAAGCCCCTCAGCTCCTCAGCGCGCACATCTACTGCCTGATGCCAGAGCATCCGAACACACACGGGCAAGAGCATAGGGGTGACCCTTCTGAGAGGGGTCTGCTGGCTCAGTGCCCTGCTCAAGGGCACAGAGGTGCTACAACCAGGTATTAATAGCAGAACACTCACTGTGTGCTTTGGCCGTGGTCTCATCAGGCCATTCATATCACATTCTGTTAGTCAGTGTGTCTGTGCGGAACAACCTCTTTAAACTTGCCCTCTATGATAATCCCAAAGGATAGCATGTGTGAACTCTCCCACACATAACCCACCCTCTCTTTTTCCAGTGTTGCCCTGAAACTGATACAGCAGCTCTTTTTGTGTGAGAATGTAGAGAATGTAGGTTGACATGTAATACAGGAGGACAGGATGTGCGCAGGTACATCCTGAAGTAGGGACGCTGGGCCATGCTCCTCTTCAGTCATAATGTGTCATCGTCAAACTGTTCTGTGAGAGTAAATCCAGTCAATCTTAGGGCGGTGCAGCAGTTAGCACGTGTGCCTCACAGCTAGAAGGTCCCGGGTTCGATTCCCACCTGGACGGGGTCTTTCTGTGTGGAGTTTGCATGTTCTCCCTGTGTCTGTAGGTTTCCTCCAGGTACTCCGGTTTCCCCTACCACAAAATATGTGTACTATAGATTCTCCTCTGCGGCCAGGACTCCCCTGTAAAAGAGATTCTTAATCTCAGTGGGACTTTCCTGGTTAAATAAAGGTTAAAAAAAATGTACCTTTGGTCATTCGACCCAATCATTATTCTGTGTTGTAGTATCAGCCACAAACACAAGATTCTGATTAACACAACTATTTCCAAAACAGTCTTTACACAGAATTTGATGTGTAAACTGCCTGTGTGTAGGGAATACCACAATCAGCCCTGCTCCGTCTCCCTCATCACGAGACGCCAGTTAGGAATAATTAACACTAATTGCATCTTTGCACTGTGCAGATGGCCTAGTTTTACAGAAATAACTACCATTCACACAGACTTCTTTGGGACAAGAAATAATCTAATATGCAACACACGCAGTGTGTGCGAGATGTCTTCATTTTATTTGAAGAATTATTTTAATTTTAGTTTTGGTAGCTCTGTTGTGACAGGAAACTTGATTTCCTCGCTCACCGGCCTTGCTTAAGCAGAAACCTGTGCACACAGTCAGTGTTTCTTTGGGCAACACACTTCACCCATCTGGGTATATGAATACTGTATGTTTTGTGTGTGATTGGTGTTGGTCAGAGAGGCCATGGCAGCCATGTTTCTGTCAGTTTTCCCCATGCCGGATGTGACTACAGCAGTAGTTTACCATCACACAATGTTGCATATTCCAATGTAAAGCACTTTAGGCACCTTGGCTCTTTGCAAGAGTTAGGCATTGCTCTTGCGTCTGTAAGATATGCAATGTCTTATTATGCTACTGCAAAAGTACTTTCAAAGTTCTAACTTGCATCACCCACACTTAGGAAGAAAAGTTCAAATTGGATTGATATTCTTCTAGTTGAGACCAAATTTACACTGCCATCTGACAAGACCACAAGTATGGAAGTGCGGCACATAATATCACCACCCACCTATCTCCACTGTGCACCCCCCGCGGCGCCATGATATCCTGTGGTCCTGGCCTGTATCTCTCATTCTCACCTCTGAAGGGAGCTGACAGAGAGGCAGTGCTGCCACCGCCAACTCAAACATACACGACATTTACTCCAACGGAGCGGCAGTGACTGCATCTGCGTCTCTGTTGCTACTGAGAATATGTTAGTTTGGAATAGGAAGAAAACTTGTATGATAAACATAGGTACAAGATGCAGCATTAACTTGAATTAATGATGATCAGGGTGTACTAACGCTTGCGCTGAATTTCTTTTCATTTCTGAAATACTTCTCTGAAAGTCACCACTTTCATATTAGCCATTTTGCAAATCCAATGTTTTCTATTTCATTATACATTAACTCAAACACTAATTAATAAACAAATATGCCATATCAAAGGTGCTCCTTATTTGCAGCTGTTGCTTTTACCATAGGTTATCAAAATTGTACATGTAGAAGAGGACCTAATGTATTTCAATTGCACGTTGATTACTTTGTGTCAAAGTAAAGCAACAACCTTTCCATGGATATGAGCTGGTGGCAAATTCAGGAACACAGATAGAGGTTTACTGACAGAAAAGATTATTATTGTTTTGTAACAACAACAAAAAACGCTCCATGAGGAAATAAATGTTTAGATTTTAATCTTTTTCCATGCTTTGTTATGCAGTGTGGCCTCATCTGGTTCTTATTTTTTTATTTTCTAAAAATAACAAAACAAACAAACTAAAAAACCCTGCTGGCTGCGGAAATGTGTGGGAGCCGTGGGAGCCGTGCACCAGAACATTGATGTACTGGCATTGCACACATTTGACGCAAATACTTTGTAATAAAGTATTGGGTGTCCGCTTTCCATATTTAATTAAAATATTTAAGACTTTTGACTCACCTTAAACACAATCCAATCAAAGATAATCCAATAGAATAATCAAAATACCATGCCTTCATTGGCTGTTTTTATAATACCTGCTTTTTATTTAGATTTAGACTTTATAGATTTAGAATTTAGACTAATACAATCGTGTTATGAAATGCATGTGATTTTGTATTAGTTTAACTGTTCTTATTTCAGCCTTGTCTGTGTTCAAATGTACACTGTGAACTGAATCTTGATTTTAAAACCTAAACTGTGATCGAAAAAAATTGAAAAACCCAAACCCCTGTGCAGTTATATCTCAAGTAAATGTGCGTGCCTCCTCCCGAAGATCTTTCCTTTAGCTCGGATTCCTCCATTTTACTGTAACCCACCTGAATGTGAGATGTTGAGCCGTCTGTTTTGATACGCCATACATAATTCATGAACAATAAATGGTGTGTGAACAAGTGTTCTCCTTTGTGCAGCCGGCTTCGTCCTACACTATTCTGACAAGTTATTCGGCCTCAACACTTTGCTCAACAACACACTGCAATTTGTCTTGTGCTAATCATATAATACAGTGGTTTGGAGTAGGTGTATGGCTGCCACTGTGAACAAGCTAACATTATTATCCAATCAACCAGTACATTTTCTACATATTGTGCCGACGGGGCTGCAGTTGCACTCTCGAATGGACTCGTATCATGTTTCACAGTGGGCAAACCCCCTCCGCTTGCCCGTCAGTCTCCTATGATTTGATTTTGAACTGTGTAACATTATACCACATGAGCCAGAGAGCAAGGATACATGTCTCTTGTTGAGTGGGTGATAGCAGAACAGCATAGCGCTTTACAGATCAGGTATTCACTCATTCAATATTTTTGTTAGAAAATTAGAGTATGATGAGTTTGATTTATTTTTAACCATCATTTTGGATAGGGCTGTTGCTGAATCATTTTGGAAAACTATTGTAGTTTTTGTGATTAGATTTGCTATTTATAAATCTTTAGTGTGTTTGCTAACACTTATCAGGGAGCGCTTAGTCATTGATTACTTATGATCATGTCTTGGAGTAAGAGGTTTGATTCTGAGAGTATTTTATCGTGATATGAGGTGATGCAGTATCCGTATCGCAAGAATCCACAATATATCACTAAAGTCTTCATTTCAAACTCAGCCAAAAACAAACAACGAACAGAATGTGATGTGTAAAAGTTCAGTTTTAGTTCACTAATTTAGTTCAATTTTAGTCTTGTTGTCCTGATGTCGTGTTTTCTAAAGAAACTAGTTACTTACGATTTGTGTTTCATTATAATGGAACATATCATGTTGAAATTGTTTAGTGAAATGTCTCTATAATATCGTTATCACGATATTGCACAGCAGTATCGCATATCGGAAGCTACTTCATTATCGTTCAGCCCTAGTTTGACCACAACACCCTTATTATTGCCAGAATTTAGCTGATAAGTTTCTCAATAATAATTGGAGAGGTACTCAGAGTATCAAGGCATAAAGGGAACTGCTGGTTAAATCTGATTTGAGCAGGTTTTACATATATAGTAAGACTGCATTTAGGAAGGATATTAGCAATTAGCAATTTCAATTAATTTGAATGAATGAATAAATTTGAAAATATAATTTTTGTAACCAAGAAACATTTCAATGCCTTGGTTCTTGTCACACAAACCTCCAAGTCTCTTTACAACACACAACTAAATGGCTAATTCCAATACTGATCAACTCGAGTAGGAAGCAGAACTACATAGTACTTATTTGGTTAGATCCCAAAAAAGATCATAATCATCAGGCAAGACTCCACCAAATGAGTCTGAATGTTTTAAATACTCTGTAGAAATGCAGCGTGTCTGTGTGGGTGGAGAAGCGAGCGAGAGTTCGAGCCAGCCGCTGTAGCTATGGTGAGTAGGGGGTGGCAGGCTTGAGGGATATATAGAAGAGGGAGGGGGCATTATTTGACCAACAGGGGAGTTTTAAAGGAGTGTGGGGGTGCTTGAGTCTTGTTGGATGCCCTTCTCGCTCACCCGGCAACCACCCACCCGACTGACGATCAGCACCCCTCCCTCTCTCCCACAGTTTTCAATTTTATTTGCTACATGACTCACTCCTTCTTTGTCCCATTTCTCCTGTTTCGGACACCCACTCATCCGCAACTCAACTTCAGATTGACAGTTCAGTGGAGGAAACAACAGCTAATGGATGCGAAGGAATGTGGGCAGCGAATACAGTGATGGGTCACAAGTTTTACAAAGTTTTATCAGTGTTACGACAGGAAAAATGTTTGACACAACCACTGACCTACTGTCACTGGTTTTGACACTCGTAATAAATCCTTCTATACGTTGTAATTATTTTATAGAGGATGTGCACTTTTATTTCAGATGATAACATTGTGGAATTCACACTAATTCGGTTTCTGTTGCTATGCTTTAACGTCACCAGCAGACCCTCGATACATGAATCATACAAAGACAGGCTTTAAAAGGTGGCTAGAAAAACACCCATACGAACAGCTGAAGACCTGAAGTTATTTTGCAAACTAATTAACAGAAAAATTGAATGATTGGTTGATTGATAGAGTGCCATTTTAAACGGCATGTTATTACTTCTGTATGTACACATGCAATGTCAAACAATCCGTAAATATATTTGCCAGTCCTGTTTTCTCGAACATCTTCCGTCTCTGGGCCTATCCCATCAGAATGCATCCCCCCGACCCTTCTGCTGCTACGGACTGCTCTTTGTTGCGTCATCTGTCCTCTCCCTTTATCTCCCCCACCCTCCCTCTCCTGTCGCCCCAGCGGTGACTCACTACCTGTATTGTTTTCTCAGTAACAAGAGGATTGATCAGTGCCACTCACAGTGCTGCTGTTGTCCTGGCCCGATCAGCCTAATGCAGGGGGCTCTTGGCTGCCGTCCTGCAGATTTGGAGATAATTGGAAAGGGGGTTGCGCTCCATCCTTGATCAGTTAATCTCCGAAATGGAGGCACTTTGCTAACCTAAATGCGTGGTTCACATGTGCTAGTTTACAATATGGACAGTTACCACCTTCTCTGATGAATAAATGCTGCATGATTGTCAAAGTGCACTGGTACTCAAATAGTGGATCTTTCTGAACCACCGTCAACGTATTATAGCACAATTATACTGAAAATTATACTTACAATAATAATGGCTCTCACTTATACTTTACTAGCCTGTGGTAGTCATTATTCATTCACGCCATACTCTGTGGTGGACAGCTACGATTGTAACCACAGCTGCCCTGACATCAGCCCCTCTGACCACCACCACTCACTCACACTGGCAAACACACTCATTCATTTTGTACGCGTGCATGTTTTTAGTGGTAGGGGAAACCGGAGCACCCGGAGGAAACAGACGCAGACATGGGAAAAACATGCAAACTCCACATAGACCTTCTATCTGTAAAGCATGAGCGCTAACTGCTTAACATGATAGTACAGAGAAACACATCTTGCAATCGTAATGTCAATTCTTTGGCTCATTTCTTTGGAGTACGTGTTACAAATGAGAAAACATATGTGAAGATGGCATTTTGTTGCTGTAATGTAACTATATTTCATGTTGCAGTCACGGGTTTAGTCAGTCCCTGGCTTTGAACTAGGCTTTATATTTTTCATTAAAGTTTTTATCATTAAGATTTATTCCTGTACATGTTAAAGGTTCATTTTGGTTTTGTTTTCCAGGATGCATCTCCACCAGATATCACAGCATTACCTGAACAGAGCAGCCCTGAGGACTGTACAGATGGGACAGTCCACACTTCTGCGAGCCGTGGGGGTCACTCACGCTGGTCTACTTTGTCCTGGGATGCTGCCTCTGACCTGCTCTCTCCCCCAACACCTGACCCTGTTAACACGGGCCATCTGGACTGTGACTCCAGGCCTAGTTCAGGTAAAGACCACACTGGACCTACTATATAAAACAGCTTGTCGTCATGGCTCTCAACAGTACAATGGCCAGCATGTGTTGACACCTTGGTGTTGTGTAAGAGAAGAGTCCTATTAAACATTTACCAAAGTCTTTTCAAACTCCTGTTTGCTCACACTCTCTGGGACTTGGCTCGGGTGCATATAGCTCACACTAATCTCAACCTTGCCAAACTCTTTTACAATGCAGCCTGTCTAATGCAGACTCATACTTTGCAAACAAATGGGGTTAAATGTCTTAGAATAGCAGCTACAAGACTGAACTCTTAGAATAATTGCCAAAAGGACGGTCACAATAATTGCAACATTGACGCTGGGGGAACAGGCCAAAACTGTTACCGGAGCACTCTCATTACACACATTATATCAGATCAAATATTTGCCTGAATGGGGGATCAAATTAAGCACTAATGACTCATCGTTCATTAAATGACAGATGAACAATACCGCAGAGCATCAAAAATTTAGTCATTATATGAATTATGCCACAATTGAAAGCCTTAAATACCAATAAAAAGCAGTAAATAGTTATTTAATGGCATTAAGTCTAAATTTCTTGGGGAAAAATAACATTGTCAAAAAATAAAAAGTTCCTAAGCAGCAACTGCCGTTTCTCAAAAGTTGCCCGTTGTGTCCAATTTGTTTGTGAATATCCATATTTCCCCTCATTCTTCTGTTTGATAGAATGTTTGCCAGACTTAAGAAATTAAATATGCACATACATACATATGTTGTTGTGACAGGTCTCATTGCCAATGGAACACACTGTTATAAATAAATCTAAAGGTTTATGAGTGGTGAGGAGTAATTACACATTTGCATTCAAACATCAAACTTATTTGATTTTTCTGGTATTATTGTCCTCTATTATGTTCTCTCAGGGTTTTACTCGGTGAGTGGCAGCTCTCTGTCGGACTCTTGCTACTCTGTGTCCAGTGAAGTGGCTCAAGGACAAGTACCAGCCCGACCCCAGAAGCTGTGGGATCAGTGTCCCCTGCCCAACAGTGCTGGCCTCTTGTGGACAGATGGAGCAGTGCAGCAGATCGAGGCAGAGGAGACGCTGACTTCGGGTGAGTTTTGTTCAAGACACTAAATAGGCACAAGCATGCAATCAAACAATGATTTTTATTGTTTTCTTTCATAGCACCAACTGACCTGGAAGCCACTGGGCTCTGCTTTTTGTCCGACCTCTGTTCAGGACTCAGCGACTCCATAATCCCTTCCCTCCTTGGACTGCTCTCGCCATCATCATTTGTTCTGATTGATCCCAAATCTCAATTGGACCCTCACTACTGTGCAGACCTGGTGTCACGAAGGACCAAAGAAGTGTACACTTACCCCAGCCCTCTGCACGCTGTGGCTCTTCAAAGTCCTCTTTTCACCACCCAGGAGGAAGATGCCCAAGCTATTCCTATTGCTGAGGCTCCCCAAACTGAAGAGACCCCTCAAACCACCAGCGACACTGCCCAACCTGACCTTATGCAACCAAACCCCATTTCCTTCACCCAGCTAGAGCAGTACATCAATAGACTGGCCCGGCAATACCACACTCGTGTCACTGCATCCACTACTGACCTGAGTTCATTTGGTTCAGTCCCTTTTAGAGTATTTTGTACACCAGGAAAAAGCCACGGGTCCACTCAGTCTCTTTCAGCCTTTGAGAGTCGAAGCACACCTCAAGGGGGCAGCATCACGCCCTGTAAGTCCCTGCTGGGGAACTCAGCCCGAGTGAGCCTAAGCACCACAGGGAAAAAAGCAACAAGAAACTCAATCAATCTGGGCAACCTCCCCTCAGCCACGGGAGAGGATTTGAGCATAAACTTGCATCTTAATGTAAACTTTAACCTCACTCCGGGTTTGAATTCCAGTTTTGCGGACACCCCTAAATCGGGAAGCTGTGGAGCACTGAGAAGCGAGTTCACTACTGCCCCCCCTCCCTCCACTTCATCTCTGTCCTCCTCCACACCTGCTCCAGCACTGAGACCTCGCCCTCGTATATCCACCTGTCCAACCAGCTTGAGCCATCGCAGCTCTCTGGAGGTAGCACCCCCGTTTGGTTCCAGTCATTTTTGTCGATCCCTGGACTGGAGCAGCAGTGTCCCAGAGCAACTGTCCGTGCACGGGTCCAGATCAGGATCTGCTCCTGGCTCTCACCGAAACAGCTACAATCAAGAGTCCAGTCCAAAGCCAGACGAGGGCTTCCCCATGGTGGAGGAGATTTCGCGCCTCTCTGGGCTGTCCAGAGATGCGGTAGTGGGACTGATGGAGCAAGGTGTTGAGCTGGATATTGATTGCTTTGATGTGGATGCACCAGATGACATGAGGGGCCATGGTAAACACCGTCTGATGACTCAAACGGACCAAGCTCTTGATTCCACAAAGGAATCAACTCCGCAGAAACCCATTCAGTTGTCTCTAAGTGTCACACATTCACCGCAGTCTCAGAACAGCCTGACGCCTCCTCTCTCACACACCAGCAGCCCCGTACATCCTTACCAATCCAATTACATGCCTGCTCCACACTATCCCCCACATTACTACACGCATGAACTCCCCTCTTCCACTGCATCCTCTCCTGCCACCCGGGCAACCCCAAGGGCCAGATCTCCTCCTTATCCACTACAGCCCTCTCCCATGGGTGCCACTCCTTTGTCTGTTTTTCGTCGGGATGCTCCCTTTCAATGTTCCCTACCCCGGACAAACACAAGGAGCTCTGCTGTGGATCATTGTGGCATTCCGCCTAGAGGAGGGTCACTTCGGCAGAGTGGAGGAGGAGGATGGAAAAGAGGTGAAGGCCAGGGACTTTACAGAGGGAAGCATGCCTCGCACAAACTCATCAGGGCAGCCACAGTCAGCAGCCACGCCAAAAGAGAGGACCACAGCACCGGCTGGACTGAGGAAAAGGAAATGGAAAGAGGAGCTCAAACGCCTAAGAGGAGCTCCACCAAAGTATGGAGTCGATTTGAGGGGCGTCTGTTCGGAAAAGACTCTGAAAGTGAGCGGGAGGAGATGGACAGAGCCGAGTATGGGTTTGGATGGAGGAGAAATACTGGCGGAAGCTACAGGAGGGAACAGGACAAGACATTGTTTTGGAATAATGATCCAAAAGGAGGATATTCCCCCATGTTTTCAAAGAGAGAAGGCAAAGATGATGGAGAAAGGCTTAGCTCAAGCATTAGGCTTTCTCGAAGAGCCCTCTTTAGGAGCGAGTCCCAGGGTCTGCTTGTGACTCGGCACCATAATGAGCCCATGAAGCGGGCACATTGGGTGTCGTCTTTTGATGTGGGCCAGGGAGCAATGAGGAAAGATGAAGGGGTGAGACTGCTGAGAAAAAGGGAGGAGGATAAGCGCCTGTCCTCCACTGCCAGCCTCTTCAACCTGTCGCGCTCAGACAGCCTCGAGGGCAGCTTCCAGTCCATGTCTCCACTGTCCTCTCCTTCATTCTCCCCATCCCCTCCCAGAAGAACACTACAACGCTCCCGTTCACTCAGAGATTTGGGGAAGAGAGTTTTTGGCTCCATGAGGTCCCTGAGTCTTAAGCGGAAGCCATCGAAAAAGTAATATTTGTAATATGAGTAGTGGACATTGTTTCATATTTAACACCTAGGGGTGAAAAAAGCTGCTCCGTTTATATAAATTGTCACTTCCTCACAGTAATATTTTGTTATTCTCCAGCATAATAGTCTTTGCCCCAAACTGTTACCAAAGTAACTGAACACTAAATCGTTTTTTTTCATGTAAATGATCAATTTAACAATCATGGATTATATTGCCCTTTCCATACAGCTTTATCATAGAAGATTAATTGTATTTAAATGAATACTCATGTTGCATGCATCTCCTGTACAGTAGTGGATATGACAATGTAATTTCTCTTTAAATGGCAATTCTGCCTTTGGAGTACAATCATATTGGCCAGACAATGACCAAAACCTAGCAAACACGCTTTAACTTGATATTGTGCTCAGGACATTCAAGATGTGAAACTACTGCAATATGATGAGGTAATGTGTTGTACTATGACTAACAAATACAAAGTCAAAAATAAAAATGTATTTAATCTACGTTGTCAAATTCTGTCAAATCAATGAGATTATGAGTCAGTTATAAAAATATTTTATTGACAACTCAACAACATTCGCATCACTGCGAAACACTGGCAGAGCCAGAGCATATTTGTTTGTGAGCAAACTGTATTGGCTTAAATTAAAGGACACAACTAAAACTGAGCCTCCTTGTTGCTAGGAAACCTGAGTTTCTCAGCTCTATTTTCAGCATCGTCTTCACTGTTCATCCAACTGCTGTTACAGACCGCTTAATAAACTAAAGATGCGTGTCAAATCAGCCAGTACACTCATAGTCTACTGATTTTTAACTGTCCCAAACAGAAATGTCTTTGCACACCTGGCAAACTTAATCACCACTTTCATGCTGATTGTGAACTCCATTTCCAGAGCAGAACATCCCTCGATACATGGCCTTCTCCTTTTGTAACTCCTGGTTCAGCCTCTCTTCAGCTTTCTGGAGATACTTCTTTACATTTACATCTAGAACAAAATTATGGTGCATGTTAAATAATTATTATTCAGCATGTTTTCAAACTCAAAGTAAAGCACAAAACAGATTACCATGCGGCTGTTCCTTGAAGGCCTGTGTGAAATACTCTTTAGCCGTTTGGGCATCTCCCAGCTCCAGTGTGGCCACTCCCGCCCTGTATAGAGCTTTTACATTGTGTGGTTGCCACTGTAAAACTCGCAAGCTATACTCCTGGACACGAGCATAATTAACACTCTCTTTCTGCAGCAAACAGGCTGAAAAGACAAACATTTACATGTGTTTATGAAACAAGATGAATCAGACACTGATTTTGTCTTTGTGATTTTTTTTTCCTATAGGCTTTAATTCACTTTGTTGTCACAGGCATTTCATGCAATTTGTGAACGTAAAGGGAGTCACCAATAAGCGTTAAAAAGAATATTTAAAAAAATTGCAAAAGTACATCTAATCAACGTCAAGGTAGGTAGAGGTGGTACTTAATTTTTTAAGTAACTGAACTTCTAGAGGTATTTTTTTTATTTCTACTACTTACTACTACTACTACTACTACTACTGCTAGTACTACGTGGTTACTTTTCTCTGACAATATTTATGTGACATGCGCTTCATATCAGCCTATAAAAATTAACTGGAATAAAAAGCATTTGAACTTTTTTGTGGAGTGTCTTGAGAATTGTTTCTTGTTTGGGACTCATTTTTGGTAAATACCATAATTTTACATTTCATTTCATTTTTTTTAATTTTTTTTCAAATAGTGCTCTAAAACATAGTAGGTAGTTTTTACATAACTTTGTTCATTTCAAATTGCTTTCAAATTGTTAACTTTTGTTTGTGTCGTGTTTTGTCATCTTAGTGGTTAAAAACAAATATATATATATATTCATAAAATAAATGATGTACCAGCTAAATTGTTATACACGTCCACTTGTGTGTTTCTCAGGAGTGTCTCTTGTTCTGGGGAGAGAGGAAGAAGCACCTGTCCAAGTGCTTTCACACATGACATCATCTCAGAGTCCAGGCCCCGGAGGATGAGCAGAGCACTGTGATAGCGTCTGATGGCTGAGCGCAGGTTTTTCTCTCTGTAAAATGCATTGCCTTCCGTTTTCATCTGGACAGCTTCTTCCAGCAAAGCCCAGTTTGGTTTGCGGGAAGATGGCGTTTGGCCGGAGAGGGTTGACGACTGTGTGGCTTCAGCCTCTGCTCCCTGAACATCCACACTGTCGTGGGCTTCAGAGGGGTCCATTTCCTTAACCTGCCAGGAGGACAATCAGTCAGAACAGAAGACACACATTTAAGATGAGATGAGCCCCAGAAAATCCAAGACATGCAATGTGTTGCAGATTAGTCTCTTGTTCAAGACTGAAAACAAAAAATGAAAAAAACAAAACAAACAAAAATAAATAAATCTGCGATTTGGTCCAAAAATTATACACGTTTTGAAGGTAAACGGTTTAATGTACTCGTGACCGATGCGCAGCTTCAATTAAATTACTTATTGAGCAAAAAATGCGCCAGAAATGATGGTGATGGTTTGTTATCGTTATAGAAGAAAACACACCTTTGCAACCCCGTTCAGATAACAGGCACATCCCACACACAGTTAGTATAAATGTCATTATACCAGGCTTTTGAAAGGTAGAACTCAACATGCAAAAGTTAAAAACTCAAACCTTTAAGGATGAAACTCTTGAGCTTATGTGCACACCTCATTGAAATATGTATCTCCGACCTGCTGCAGACGCTTCCTGTTTATCTTGCTCTGCACTGGCTGGAAAAGTGACAAAGAAAGCTTTTGCTTTACCGCCCCGCGATGGTAGATCTACAAACTACACTTCTATTTCTAATTACTATTAGGCTACTGTATTTATGGTTCTAGTACAGGGGTTCAGTTTAGGAGGAAAGACACGCACATCCACATCTCTCAGCCAGTGTGCTGGATAAAAGAAAACAAACAAACAAACAAAAACAGTACAGTGGAAAAATGTAAGATAGATCCGCATAACGGTATTGCTCTCACCGGCAGCAGTACAGGGGTTCCCAAGTTTATCAAGCTGGGACCCTCAAAATGACCAGGCGAACAATTTAGGACACGGTAGAAAAAACAATACATAAAATAAATAAAGTAAAATATAACTATCAGTCAAAAAATAAACAATAAGTACATGAAAAAATGAATAAATCTGGTTTCCTTTATTATAGCGGTGTAGCGCCACATTCTTGGCCCGAGGTGCAAACTATTTATTTATTGTGTGAATAATGCGTTGACCCTATTGACAGTAGCTATATTTAGGAGCAATCCACTGTCAATGGTTAACCCTTGTGCCCTGTTAACCTTATGCCACCTCTGGGAGTGTTTCATACATTCTTTGTATTTCGGTGCTTTACATGGCCATAAAATCCTATTCACCTTTGATTTGCAAAAGAGCACTTGGATGCTCTATAGCACTACTGGAAAAATATCCTGTGGACTGATTAACCCAAAGTTTAATAGTTTGGGAGGAACGTCTTGTGTGGAGGAAAAATGGAGGTGCACCACCGTGGTGAAGTTAGTTTCACGTTGGACATTGGATATTCGGCTCCAGCACCTACGGCGGGAGCTTCCCTTTACTGCGTCCCACCCGCTCAGTCTGGGTTTGGGGAGGAACACGCTGAAGGCGCCGCTCTGAACTCTGGTCGTTCCAATTTAGGGACCGTCAGTAAATGACTATCTTACATAATCGCATTGGTTTAAAAAATGTATATCTCGTGAAAATTCGAAAAAATACTTTTAAAACTGATAAAAAATAATAAAAGTATGGGAAAATAGACAAAATTGAATGTGCAGGTGTATTTTATATCACAAATTCATTATTTTAGAATATTTTATAACCATTGTTGAAGACTGTGACCCCATTCTTATTTATAATAGTAGTTCTAGTCCTGGGCTACAACATACACCGTTTTGTTTTCCCATTTTGGGTTTTCCCATTTTTTGAAAAATCTAAATGTTGCAAAATTTGCCAAAATTCATCATTTCTGTTCAATAGCTTTGGGGCCATGTGACCAAAACACCCCATTCTAATTTGTAATAGTAGTTCTAGTCCTGGGCTACAACATACACCTTTTTGTTTCCACATTTGGGGGTTTTATATATATTTTTTAATCCAAATGTGGCAAAGTCAAACATAATCCATCATTTGCGCCCGGTAGAAGCGATGTCAGGTTTTTACTCCCCTTACTTCCTGGTTCCCAAGAAGAAGGTAGGAGTAAGACCCATTCTGGATTTGCGGGTCCTCAACAATCCCGTGGCCATCAGGGGGTTCTGCATGTTGACTGTCAAGCACCTCCTGGAAAGTGTCCGCCCGGGGGAATGGATAATGTCCATCGACCTTAGAGATGCAACAGAGGCACACACTGTTTCTCAGGTTTGCCATTGGGAACTGGTGTTTCTAGTAAAACCATCTCCCGTTCGGTTATTCCCTCGCCCCACCCACCTTTTCCAAATACGTAGAGGCAGCTCTGGAGCCTCTCCCTTGCCAAGGTTTCTGTATTCTGACCTACATCGACGACTGGCTGGTGCTCGCGGCTTCTCAGCAGAGACCGGGGAGCACACAGCTATGGTCCTTCAGCACATTTCGAAGCTCAGCTTCAGGAGAAGAGTGTTCTCCACCCGGCCCAACAGGTCATGTACCTGAGCTGGACGCACGGACCATGATTGCTCGGCTCTCCAGGGAAAGGTGGAGCACGCTACTGGACCTAGCTCAGAACCTGACGGCCACACCGTGGGTCCAGCCCCACTGAGTGAGATGAGATCCATCCTTGGCATGATAGCCGCAGCCCACCCGGTGGTGCGTCTGGGGTCTTGCATATGCGGAAGCTCCAGAGGTTGTTCTGCCACCTCTGTCTGCACCCGAGGCGTAACAGGCGGGCAGTGGTCTTGTTCTACCCAGCAGCTCTGGAAGACCTTGAGTTCTGGCTGGCCCCCGGCCGACTCCAACGGGGAGTGCACATGGGCTGTACCACATGGAGGTGTTCACAGACGCTCCGCTTGCCGGTTGGGGCGGGACTCTCAGCCAGTCCGCTGTGGGCGGGGCCTGGGAATCACCACCAGCTCACATCAACCTCATGGAGTTGAGAGCAGTGCAGAATGTTTTGCTACACTTCCTTTCCGGTCTACAGGGAAAACATGTGTTGGTCAGGTTGGACAACACGACAGTTGTGGCCTACCTGAACAGGTCTCCCAGATATCCCGCAAACCGGACATGGCGGAGTTCCTGCTGTGGGCGGACTCCCCCCTGGCCTCTCTGATCGCACGCCATGTGCCCAGAGTTCTCTATGTCAGAGCAGACAGATGTCTCGAGGAGGCCCACTGCACGACAAGTGGAGCCTGTCACCTGAGATCATACCCCAGATTTGGCACAGGTTTGGTGACCCCGTGGCTGACCTTGTCGCCAGAGCAGAGAACGCACAGCTCCCATTGTGTTTCTCGCTCGGGTCATCAGACGACCTCCCTCTTGGGGTAGATGCAAAAGCTCGGGCCGACAGGCCTCTTGTGTGGCTGACAAGCCTCTTGTGTGGCCGACAGACCTCCTGTATGCCATCCCATCGCTCCATCTCCGGTTCAGTTGGTGGGGTCCTCGAATTCCTGCAGAGACTCTAGGACAGTGGCCGGGCTGCATCTGGTTCGAAGAAGGGAGAGTGTTTGGGCCATGGGCCTTTTAAAGGCCATAGGTTTTGCAGGCATAAGCCATGCCCTAGGCAGGATTGGCGCGGATAAATAATTGTATCTGTCTCAATGCCCTGGCTGCGCCAGGAGACATTACCCATAGTGAAGCCCATTGGTGGGCACGCCCACACTCGAAGAACTGCAGTTACGGTAAGTATCGATAATTTGTTTCTTATTAACTTAATCAGTTATGAGAAAGTGTTACAACTTGATTAACACTCCCAGACTGTTGTACTGTTAACTGTCAAAAAGCCGACTAAACTTAAAGGGAGGTATTATGCTTTTTTCAATCCCATAGCACCAGTCTATAGCACACTGCAATGATGACGAAACCTTCTGTTGGTCTGTTAATGCAGTAAATTAAAATAACTGCCTTGTATAAAATTGCTCTCTCAAAATGGCTGTAGCGAATGTCTTGAAATAGGCCTCTGTCTCTTTAAGAACCTCTGACTCTTTCCGACACGCCCCCTCCACACGCTGTCTGTGGCATCAGTGGGGAGGGGGTTCTGCTGAGGAGCAGTGGTTGGTTACTCGGCTGGTGACGAAAGCTCGGAGGCGTCTCCAGGAGGTGGGGGCGTTCCTAGGAGGACTCAGGCAAACCTATCCCTAAAATGGCTGCCATCAGAGTTTTTACAGATTACTCAAAAATACGTGAACTTGCCAAGGCAACACTTCAGGCATGTTTTTAATGAGGGAATGACATAATAACATGATGTAAAGCTTGATGCAATGCCCCCCTTTAACAAGGCAACAAACACTGCAACAAAATTATAGGAATTCCCACACCATTCCTCACAGATCTGGAAAAAAAGGGCCATCAGACCCATTGCACTCTCCATAGAACAGGACATCACACACCTCCTTCATGAACACTTCTTTTTTTTTTTTTTTTTCAAGAAATGTAAATCCTCAAAATGGGGAAACAAAAAGGTGTATGTTGTAGCCCAGGACTAGAACTACTATTACAAATTAGAATGGGGTGTTTTGGTCACAATGCCCCAAAGCTATTGAACAGAAATGATGGATTATGTTTGATTTAGCCACATTTGGATTTTTCAAAAAATGTAAAAACCCAAAATAGGGAAACAAAAAGGTGTATGTTGTAGCCCAGGACTAGAACTACTATTACAAATTAGAATGGGGTCTCTGGGTCATATGATGCCAAAGCTATTGAAAAATATATTCATACAGTCTTCAACAATGGTTATAAAATATTCTAAAATAATGAATTTGTGATATAAAATACACCTGCACATTCAATTGTGTCTATTTTCCCATACGTTTATTATTTTTTATCAGTTTTAAAAGTATTTTTTCGAATTTTCACGAGATATACATTTTTTAAACCAATGCGATTATGTAAGATAGTCATTTACTGACGGTCCCTAAATTGGAACGACCAGAGTTCAGAGCGGCGCCTTCAGCGTGTTCCTCCCCAAACCCAGACTGAGCGGGTGGGACGCAGTAAAGGGAAGCTCCCGCCGTAGGTGCTGGAGCCGAATATCCAATGTCCAACGTGAAACTAACTTCACCACGGTAACAGACCGAACATCAAAACCCAATGCTCACTGTGAAGTATGGAGCAGGGAGAATCGTGGTGTGGGGCTGTTTTGTTCACTGGAAAAATGAATTCACAGCAGTCTGGATGTCTTATACATTAGAAGTTTTTTTTTACCAGCGGTGTGGGACCCGGAGACACGAACTCGAGACATTGCGCTAGTCCTACCATTAAGTCTGTCTATGCTTCCACAGAAAAGGGATAAATCCCCTCTCAGAGCGTCATACTGATACACAAGCAAACATTCAGTGGCTGAGTGTCTGAGCACCACAGTCAAGGCTATGACAGAGATAGTACGACTGTACAGCCTGACCCAGTATGATAAATAGCGATATGTAATCCTCTAACGTGAGCGACCTGTGGGTTCTGTCACTGTTTTGGCATAATTGCAGGAAATGACAATAAATAAAAGGAAACACGCACTTGAGTTGAAGCGCGCGTTGGCTGGAACAATTTGGCTCATTTTTAAAGGGGTGTCAGGGCCCTGATATCATCCATCATTGTTGTTTGTTTCAAATTCTGTCTAGCAACCATTGTATTTCAGCCTGGTTGTGTTGAGTTGTTATATTAATTATGAGGAAATTTAATAATAATAACAATGCATTGGTTTTATACAGCGCTTTTCTGGACACTCAAAGACGCTTTACATTGCATTATTCATTCACTCCATACTTGGTGATAGTAAGCTACTATTGTAGCCACAGCTGCCCTGGGGTAAACTGACGGAAGCGAGGCAACCAGTCTGCGCCATCGGCCCCTCCGACCACCAACAATCACTCACTCACTCACTCACTCCATTCGCCAGGCTTCCTGGTGATACCAAACGGTCGACCAGGCCCTTCCCTGCTTAGCTTCCAAGGTCTGACTGGATTGGGCAGAGTACAGGCGGTATGGCCAAATTTAGAAACTGCAATACAGAACACTTCTACCGTAGCACTTTTGAGCCCCCACCCTACTCTTAAGCTAGGTGTTTTTTTCTGGTTTAGAAATCACATCCAGAGATCATTTCATCCAATTTAGATTTATTTAAAAATGTTTTAGAAGCGCCTGGATTAATTTTGCTCTTAACGTGAAAAGTTTGATATCCACTGCAGTCTATTTTACCAGAAGACCTGTAAACTAACAAAATTAATTAATAATATCTATGCCCACACAATGAAAAAAACTAAATAATCCTCAGCCCAGTCAATCTGTGTAAAATGACAATATTTTTAATGGAAAAGTGCTACAAAATCAACATCAGTTTATTAGCACAAAAAGCCTTTAACCACAAATTCTTATACAAACACATTATTGTTCTACAAAGTTGTTTGTAATTCTGTGTTGTGTGGCGGCCTACCTGATTTTTTCACTCTAAAGACATCCCATGTTTCAGGTAGAATGTCTTTGTTAAAGAGTATAAAAGTTATGTGGGAAAATATTAATGTGGTAATGAATGCAGAAAGCATAGCGATTGTCTGAACAGGAGCACATTGGACATATGTGCCATCTTCAGCAGAGCAGCCCGGAAAATAAAGGAGAGGAGGCAAGCCCAGTGCTGGTTCCCCACTCAGTAATTTCAATAACAGTCCAATGACTAAGCCCATGATGCAGCCGTAGCCGTTACAGACATTGAAGTAGAGCACACAGATCAACTGAGGAAACATAACAGTGTAGGTAATGCTGGAGCCCAGTATCCAAAACACCATGACACTGTTGCTTAGAAAGGACAATGAAGTGCCCACGAGGCCGACTAACACCACAGTGACGCGTATGACCCACTGAAGCTCTGTATCTGATGCCTGTGACAGAAAGATACAAAAATTAAGGCAAACCTATATAGGTGCACAAATGTCACTGAGCATAATTTTTTACCATTTTCCTCAAAACGGTCTTATAGATGTTGGATGAGAATATTGAGGCTGCTGATAACAGAGCAGAGTCTGTTGACGACATCACAGCCGCAGCTATGGCTCCAATGCCCACAATGGAGATGGCGGAAGGGGTGAGGCACTGCAAAGCAATGGGCAGCACCAGCCCGGCTTCACCACGCTCATATGGGGACGGTGATCCATACTCTGTCATAGTCCAATCTGAAGCACACCAATAAAAACAGGTCTAAACTTCTAAAACTTTATGTCATATATTCAATATTGATTTATGGATCGAGGAACAATTATCAGAACAAATCATCACACATTAATAATAATGAACTAAAAACAGACACAAACTCACTATATGAATCATACTGTGTTATAATAAAAACAGGTTTACACAGGGAAAATATATATATTAAAAGAATTCATGCCAACAGAGAACATGTTAAATTTGTAACATTTGATTAACACAGCACGTGTGTGTGGACTCAATACGTAGTAAAATAATAATCTGATTTGTAGTGTTTTATTGGACCCTGCCCTCTTTAACATTTCACATAATCCATATGACATTTTTCACTACTGTGCAGTGCCATATACATTTATGACATCATGTGATACCCGGGAATGACTGTGCACTATACTTGTTGATGCAGCAGCCGCGCCGATCAATACTGGGGGGATACCAAGCACAAAGATCATGGGGGCTGCAATGAAGCATGTGATCCTGGCTGTAGAGGAGGAGGAGGCAGACAGAGTCCTCTGATGAAAATCTTGATAACCCAAGTTACCGAGAGTCTGAGAAAAGAGTGAGAAGACAACTTAACACCTGTCTCTTCTTCATTTAGCCTATTCATATCTATGAGGGTTTTTATTTATTATTTTTGCAAACAGGATCAAACAGCAGAATGTGTTAGTATTAGGTTTCGGTGGCGCCCTTTTACTGAGTGCATTGAGCGCAACAAGTGGTTAAACATTTGCTCATAATAAAAGAGAACAGAGCGGTTTACCAATAGCAGGAAATTATCAAGCCAAATCCACACATTCTGTTTATTCACAGACCCAATCCAAGGGGCCTGATAAATAAATGCATGTGCAGTCTTTGTGATATCATCTGAATACGGGCTCATCAGGACGAAAGGGACACATAACCACTGAAGAAAAATAAAACATGCCAGTCAAAAACAAACGTAGGTAGTAAGTAGGTAGTAAGCGTAACATGAAACCACATACCAAACTGCAGAAAATAAGAATCAACTGTATAACGTCAGTGTACGCGACACTGTACAACCCTCCTAGAAGGGTGTAGACTATGGCGACTGCAGCCGATAACCAGATGCACACAGAATAGGAAACATCCAAGATCACGCTCATGGTTGAACCTGTGAAAACATAGAGAATGGCATAGATCTCCACAACACAGTGTGATATGTGAAAGCAATTCAGAATCATACCTAAGCCTATGAGAGTTCCTGTTACCCAGATGATGTCAGATATCAACAGTGCTACAGACAGAACAGCACTGATTGTAATTCCATACTTCTCCTGAAATGGGTCCATCATGGTTACATACTTTCTCGCTCTCATTTTTTTGGCAAAGAAAAGTCCACCTGGAAAATGTTTAATGGGAGATACTATATTGCCCAGGTTGCATTAAATGTTGCTGGTTTAAATTGTCGTGTTCCATACCTATTATAAATGACAGAGCCCCTGTGACCGGCATGACAGCCCAAGCCAGTCCCAAAGTCGGAATGTAAGCAGCTTCTGTTACACCAGTGATAAAACCTCCTCCTACAAATGTGGCTGTACGAGAAATCACATAATTTAAAGTAAACAACACTTCTTTTAAGAAAAAATATCTGCGCTAAATTTGAAAAGGAAAAGTTTTAATACGTGGCTAATCAAGATTGTTTCTTAATACTGTTAGTAATCATTCCATGTGTGTGATGCCATGATCTTCAATGGGTTCGTGAAGGCTCTCAGTTGTCCAGCAAGTACCAATTGAAGTAGAAATGTTAAATAACTCAATAACTCTACTTCCTACTTCCTCTGTCTCCACACACACCCTGATGAAGGCGCAAGCCGACACGCGTGCTTTATAATGTTTCTGGCCCATAAATAAAGCCTATTCTACTTTTGCAAAATATGAGTGCCTGGACCTGATCTTTCTCTCCAACTCTACAGATATCTTGAGAAGCTTCTTCTCGTGCTTGTTGTCAAAATGTAAGACTGGTTAAACACTACCGCACATGCCAATGAACATCCAGGAGGAGGACATTGAGGAGGTGGACAGTTTCAAGTACCTGGGTGTTCACCTCAACAATAAACTGGACTGGTCCCACAACACCAACACCCAGTACAAGAGGAGACTGAGGTCTTTCAGAGCGAGCAGGCCTCTGCTCAGGGCTTTTTATGACTCTGTGGTAGCCTCTGCTCTCCACTACGCTGCTGTGTGCTGGGCCCCGGGCAGCACAGAGCGGGACAAGAACAGACCGAACAAGCTGGTCAGGAGGGCCAGCTCAGTCCTGGGCGCCCCCTGCACTCTGTGGAGGAGGTGAGGAGCAGGAGGGTATTATGGTGCCAACACACCTAACCGCACAGATCGTCCTGCTCATCATGCTCCAACATATATAAAAAATATGTCAATCGTTTGTGTTACGTTTGTGCTGTTATCACTTTTGAGATATTTATGATTGTTTTATTAGTCAGACCTGAGGTCACCCTGCCCGTAACAAAGCTCCAGAACTGATAAAAATGGTGACAACTGCTTGATCGTGGCTGTTTTGTGCTGTAAAGATTTCCGGTTGTGCTGGTTCGGTTTTGAAACTTTAAAGCCTTGAGGCGTCCACACTTGTCCCCCTCTGAGGTGCGCACATGTTTCTGTGGCACACAGGAACACACACTGCATGCAAAAAAGAGTCATCAGTATCTCAAAAACAAACACAATTTTTACAGCAGAAACGATTGACATATTTTTTATCTGAATTTCAGCATGATGAGGGGACAAGTTCACGGAGGTTGTATTCCTTCCTCCCAAGGGTGCCTTCACGCCGCTCTGAACAGTTGACGCACATTGAGCCTAGATCATCACCCACACCTCGGCGTGCATTTCTCATGAACAATACTCAGTAATAAACCCACGTTAGGTGTGAAAGCACCTTTAGCCAAGCTCACCTCGTCCCCCATCAGAAAAGGAGGGCATCAGAGTAAAGGACGACCACAAAACATGATTTGCTTGGCCCAAAATCGATTCTTTTGGAGGACTCTTTTCTTACAGAGTGAGGCAAGGTCTTCAAAACACACACCAGAAATCTTACTACACACTTTGACAATGTGGTTCAGACTATTCCTATTTAGACTTTTCACTTGGGTCTAAATATTTGCGATGCCTGCTCCACAGGGGCAAAGACCTGTCCTAGCGCTGGCCTCTAAATGTATGCAGATGATGCAGTTGTTTATGCAAGTGACAAAAATATAGAAACCATTACTGCTTAGCTGCAGCAACATCTTAACATTGCCAGTATGGTTTCAAAACTCAGTACTAACCCTAAATATTGACAGTGATAGTTTGTTTTGCTTCCAGATCACATCCTTTGCAAGAACTGCATCTGACAATCAATAGTCATTACACAATTCAAAGACGTGAAATACTTTGGCCTAATGTTGCATTCCCATTTATCATTTGAAAGTCATGTTTAAAAGATCACTGCTGGAACAACCAAGGAAAATTGGTTGTTTTAGAATCATACGGGATTGAAAATGTAGCCTATGCAATGATTTACAACAGAGCATTAAAAGTACTAGATAAAACATCTGTCAGTACACACCATTGAGGAGTATTCAGAATTCAAATTTCCTCAACTTGGAAAATGTTCATGAATTTTTTTTCTTTTTTTTAAATTAATGTATAAATGTTTGCACATGAAGCCCCGGATGATCTCAGAGGCTCATAGTACCACTCAGAGCAGTGGGCTTCATCACACTAGGAGCTGCCAATGTGAATGTGCCCAATAGAAAAAAGACCTTTGGACACTCAGCCTTTACTGTTGCTAAACTGTTGAAGATTTAGATCTAGGTTTTTTTTTTTGTTCTTTTTTATTTTTTTTAAAGAGACATAATTTTTGCACTACCTTATAATGTCGGAATTAATGTAACTGCAAATGTATTTTCTAAGTGTATTGTATTTCAAAACTCCTTTAGGGACCATTGACTGTAGATTAGGGACGGACATTGCAAATTTTCCTTGGCTACAAATGTTGCCATCAAATAGCCATAATAAATAAACAATTCCCCTGAGAGTAAAAAACAAGAACACCAGAGTACACATAAGGCTGCTATTGCACAATGCTTCAACAGACCTGTCATCGTGAAAACACCCACAGCCAGGCTGATGCCCCTGTTCCCCAACAAGATGTGTTCTGTTCGGTTCTCCTGGGACCTCTCACGCGCGCGTCTTGATTTCACCGCGGCCCAGACGCCGATGCCCAGGACTAGCACGTAGAAGGCGATCATCGCCAAGAGTCCCGGGACGTTCAGACCCATGCTGCTCACGCTCCAGACCTGTGCAAGAGGACACACTGTTTGACACCAAAGATCATATAATTGGTTTCCACCAGAGGCGTCACGAGAGAAAGGAGAAGGAAGACACACAAAAAAAATCTTACCTGTGGCAAAGGTCACATTATAGTTGTAGGCTCTCAACAAATTAGTTAAGGAATTGGCATATACCTGTCTCACATCAAATGTCATATCACATCTTACATAAAAAAAATTGCCTATTTTAGATTAATTTACATTTTACTGTCATCGCAAATTGTGCTTTGCTGTAATATATTGTCCATATTAGAAATGTATTATGTATTATATTTTTCGGCGTGTACTATTTGCTCATGCCATCCATAGAAATATATATATTGCTCATGCCATCCCACATGAATTTGTAAATTTGAAAGAAGATACTTTGTCACTGTCACTGTGCGCATGCGCTGTAGTATCCCATACAACCGCATTCAGAAACATGGCTGCTACTGTCGACAGTGTTGTTAAAGTGTAAGTTTATCCTTTTTTAACTTGTAATATTTACCTCGAATATGAGGTAGTAACCAGGTTGTTGTTGCGCATTATGGTAATAGTAACAGCATAGTGTTAAAATTATTTTTAGCCAAGTAACAAACGCTTTCTTCACTAAAATCGTACTATGGTTAGCATGTTAGCCATGAGCAAACTGAAAAGATGTACTTTATGCAACTTTAAACAACTCTTAGGTGTTCACTAGCGCCTTCCGTCCTGTTTATTCCTACGCTGTAAACTACTGGAACATATGTAGTAAATAAGGTTTATCATTTATGGAGCTTGTTGGAGGGTGCTTTGTGATGAGAGAGCCGCCATCCAGCAAGCTTTTGTTTCCTTCCATGCCCTGTTCTTCTGGACCAGTACAAAGGCTCTCTGATACAATATGTTAATGCTTTATAAGTACTGCCTTTAAATGAAAACATTTATAAAATCAGAATCTGGTACGATGAAATGCAATAATGTAACTGCACGGGAGTTACTAACCATTTAGTAATGTATTATTCGTTCTATCTCACAAACACATGTCATTACATTTACCATTTGTTGGGGTTGTATAAATAGTGTGTGTCGGTTTGATGCAGCAGAGTGTCCCCTGTCTCCTTCAGGCTGGGAGAGCAGTATTACAGAGATGCTATGGAGCAGTGTCACAGTTACAATGCCCGTCTATGTGCCGAGCGCAGCATCCTGATGCCCTTCCTGGACTCTCAGACTGGTGTGGCTCAGTCCAACTGTTACATCTGGATGGAGAAAAGGCACCGCAGTGCAGGTGAGGATTATCATCTGATGTCATGTTGCAAGTCTATTCCCCCCCTCTTTTGTTCTTGTATTGCAACTTAAAAAATAAGCTCTTATGAATGTATGGCTGCACTTAAGTAATGTCTCTCGTCGTGTCTCTTGTCTTGCATTACAAAAGGAACCACTCTCCCATCATGTAATACCTTTTATGTTTCAGTATCATGTTAAAAGTTGTTTAGGCCCACAAAATGAATGTTGATCTGGGTGCTCACAGCGGTTAAAACATTGTTTGTGTCATCTCAGGCGTAGCTCCAGGGCAGCTGTACACATACCCAGCGCGTCGATGGAGAAAGAAAAGGCGTTCTCATCCCCCTGAGGACCCGCGCCTAGCCTTCCCTCCACTCAAAGCTGGTAGGGTTGTAGGAGAAGCTGTTTTACAACTTTGTAACAGAGTCAACACAATTTGACTGACTATTAGATGTTGAATACATTTTTCTTAAAGTACTTAATTAGTGGCTTGTGGTGTGCATGTGTTTCTGATGTTTTATGTAGCGGATTTAGAGCTGGGACTTAAACGTGATGCACTGGTGGGAGTAGATGGTAGCAGTTTGGAGGCACTGCTCAAGGGAGAGCCTCTTGAGAGGAGGAGTGGAGTGTCTGATATTCGAGGTGCTGAAGAAGATCTTGCTACTGTGGAACCTCCTGCATCAGTGACTTCTGGCCGTATTCGCAAGGTGAGGCTGAAAATATATTTTTGTATTTTTTGAATTTCTCAATTCTCAATTTTTAGAGGGTTCTGGACCATGATGACTACTTGGATGATCTAGATGATGAGGACTTTGAAGACGAAACCCCTAAAAGGAGAGGAAAGAGCAAGTCAAAAGTAAGCCGGGTTGGAAAAGGCCAAGTAAAGTACATTTATTGTGGTTTTTATATGTCTACATACAATTATTAGGGACGAAGTGATAAGAATGGCAAAAAGAAGTCTGAGGCTGCTGCAGCAGCGGCACTGGAGGAAAGGGACAAACCATACGCCTGTGACAGTGAGTACAGACTATGTTTGTGTGGCAGAGGCCTTTGCTTCCAGTTAAAGGAATAGGCCACCATTTTTTCCATACTGAGATATGTTCTTCTTAGCTTAGACGAGTTCATTTGTACCTGTCTGGTCTTCACGCGTGCCCTCAGTCACGTAAACACAGCACAGTCGGTGTTAGCATTCAGCTTCTCCTCCTCTCCTCTATAGCTCCAAACAAGGTGAAGACAGAAGCCACCAAGCTCTTCCACGTTTTCCCTATTTAAATATGGTTACGTGAAGTGTTACACGATAACTATAGTTACACAAAATTAAACAATGTGGATTTTCTAAGTGGATAAAAAGGGGAACTATATTGTAAGGCGTAATAATACCAGGAGTACTTTGATATCCGCACAGCAATATCTTCACTTTACTGTGCGGACGTCGAAGTACTCATGAAGACCGTATGAAGACCAGACGGGTACAAAAGAAGAAGAGGTAAGAACATATCTCAGTATGTAAAAACGGTGGCCTATTCCTTTAAAGCATGGATCTGCGATCTTTTGAATTCAAAGAGCTAGTTCTCCTCAAAATTACTAAAGGAATTTCTATAAAGAGCTGCAACGAACTTTAATGTTTAGACCTGGTTTACACCCGTGAATACTACCCTCTAATAAAATTAGGGCTAAATGAGGACTAACTTCAGATTAGACCAGGACTGACATTCAATGATATATTTAGAAATGTTGGGACAATAAATGGGTCCTTTTTGGTAAACTGTTGGTCATTGCTATACAAATCTTGTGTGACTGTGTGTGTCAGTCTGTGGGAAGCGCTACAAGAACCGTCCGGGCCTGAGCTATCACTATACGCACTCTCACCTGGCCGAGGAGGAGGGTGAGGACCGCGAGGAGCTCGAGGCACCAGCCACTCCTCGCCAGCCTGAGGAGCAGAAGAGTGAGTCCAGGCCTGAGAGAGACTGTCAGGGGACAGGGGGACTGTTGCATGATGTGTTGCATGTGTGACGGCTTTTTTTTTTTTTCCTTTTTTTTGTGAGGAAAATGTCTTGATTTTATGGGGTTTGTCAATAACTGTACAGGTTGTAAAAACATAATGGGACTCTTCAAACATTTTTCATCAAATCATCCCTTTTTATCAAACATCTTTGCATTTGCACGTCCCATCACAATAACAAATAGTGTGAGTCACATATAAATTCATTAGTTTATGATTTGGATTACATTTTTGTACTTAAGCTGGATCATAATGCATGGGCAGGTTTGTTGTATGGTATCTTTGTAATGGAATAATGAAACATTTCTAAATGTTAATTTTTTTTGTTTCAGCAACTAAAAAAGGTCCCAATGGATTAGCACTGCCCAACGATTACTGCGATTTCTGTCTGGGAGATTCTACTTTAAATCAGAAGACGGGCCAGTCAGAGGAGCTGGTGTCCTGCTCAGACTGTGGGCGCTCTGGTATGCCTTTGTTCTCATACTGTCTTTTTCAACCTTTTCAACAAAAGGTCATTCAAGTATGTAAATTAAGTTTCTTTGTATTCCAGGACACCCCACATGTCTACAGTTTACTCCAGTGATGATGGCTGCCGTAAAGACATACCGCTGGCAGTGCATTGAGTGCAAGTGCTGCAATGTGTGTGGCACTTCAGAGAATGACGTGAGTATTCCAGTTTCTTCAGCCAGTGGTAATCACATTGGTCATCATTTTCAATAAAATAGATAAAACACACAACGATAAATTAAAAAAAAAAAAAAAACCTCAACTTTACCGAAACAAAACTAATTTACCCACTCTTCCTTTCAAACCTTCCATACATGGAACCACTCCGTTTCTTGATTTGAATGAAGGATAATCTTTTTTGAGTCGCAGCTGTCTAACACTTTATTATTATTCTTTATTTATACAGGTAGTCTCTTTTGCAAGAGACATTTGAGCAGTTTTACAAATTCACTAAAATATACATACTGTATAGACAACAATAACAATATAAACATGAACGCAAAACAATGACAACAGCATAATGCTTAAAAACTAGAGCTAAGGATAGCCTTATCAAGAGATTTAACTGATCAAGCGTCAGAAGACTGTGCATCATTCCAAACATATGCTGCAAAGCAGAAAAAAAGCCTTCTTACCCCATTCTTTCTTAACACAGTGTGACTCAAGAGTCAAAATGTCCTGAGACCTCAACTGGTAAGCATTTGACCAGGCATTTATGAAATTTAACAAATAATCAGGAAGGACACCAAGAAGAGCTTTGTATAGAAATGGCAAACAATGCTGCTCCCTCCTGTCTTCTAGAGACAATGGTGAGTCCTGTAGCCATCTCCTGTGATGAATCCAAGTGCTGAATGGAAAACTTAATGCAAAGGCTTTGGCACAAATGCAGTGATATACATGTATATGGTATTACCATAATCCACAATAGAAAGCAACGTGACCTGAACTAAAGGTTGCCTCTTGCTATGTGGGATTATTATTATTATTTTTTTTAATAGAAAAAAAGACAATTTGCATTGAGTTTGTAAGTTCTTGAACATGTATGGTATTTATAACATGGCACATGGCACTTGCTCAATCATGGGACCGTTTAGAGCAGAAATTAATATGTTCTCTAACAAAATCAAATGTTCTCTGGAAAACAACATGAATTTTGTTTTGGAAGAGTTCATTAACAATTTTAAATCAGCAACATTGTGTTGAATTAAATTGAAATCATGTACATACTCTGAGTTGCTTGTGCAGCAGAGGGTGTCAGAGTACACAGTTGCATCATCTGCATATAAATGAATGGAGCTATGTTTTAGGTTGTAATCAATTGAGTTAATGCAAATTGTAAATAAAAGTGGTCCTTGGGGAACACCCTTGTTAAGATAAAAAAAAAAGTCAGCCTCTGCAATAACTGCCTGGGCTCTATCTGTGAGATAATTTCAAAATCTTGCCTTTGAATCAAAGCCAATGACTTTGAGATGTTCTAGCAAAATACAATGATCTACCAAGTCAAAGGCCTTTGACAGGTCAAAGCTGTTATGGTGCGTTGTCTTGGTCTGAAACCAGATTGATGGGGCTTTAATAATGAATATTTAGATAGATATGAACCAGCTTTAGTACTAATTTGTTTTTCCAGTACCTCCTGCAAGGCAAAACAGCTTTGAAATTGGACGGATGATGTTTAAGTAATTCATCTGTCCTCCTTTTATATAAAAGAAGTACAAAAGCAGTTTTCCACACCGCTGGGATGCTTCTGTTTGGATTGTAAGGTTAAAAATATATATTTTAAACAAGTTACAATTTAAAGAAGCTGTTAACAGAAGTAGCCTTGGCTCAAGGGTATCAGCACTGGTTGACTTTGTAGGGTCAATAGAGGGCAAGATTTGTGAGACATCTTGTTGGGTGATAGGTTTAAAGGAAAATGTTTCCGGTGACCAATCCATATACATTATATATTCAGAGAAGTGTGCGTTTTTTTCTTTTTCTTTCTGCCATTTAAGTAGAGCGCAGCAGATCTCACTAGGGTTTTGGTCAGCTGAGGAGGAGGCCAAGTCATTATTGTTTCATCTATAGGCCTTGGCTGGCACCATGTAGTGGAGGACGTTGACGAATGAGATGAATAGAATAGAGACACTTTATTGTCTGCCATGCACATGGAAAATTGTTTTGCATAAACGTGTTTTCTTGAAAGATGCACTTTGCCCATGCCACTGCTTGGAAAGCGGTTCTTCTACAACATAGCTGTAGAGTTAAAAGTTTGAGTCCATCTTCAACCCGAAACCCACACCAGTACCACACCTTTACAAGCTTTATCCCCAACGCTGATGCAGCCACTGGCCCCTCCTGCCAATCCACCCAGAGTTACTGCCATCTCATCAGCCTGTAAAACATTTTGTGCAATCAATCTTTAGATGTTTTTGGACCAGTCTAGGTATTTAAGGTTATTAAGGGTATTGCTTATAAGTTAAGTTATACTTTATTATTTAATTAATTAATTATTATTGGTGGACGGGTTCTGTCTGTCATATCTTGGAAATGGTTGTACTTTCAAGTAAAGCGTGTTGCATCCTTTTGACAAGCTTTTTCCATGTTTTAATAGTTTTCAGAATCTTAGATCTCTCTCTCCTTGTCCGCTTTGGCTGCGAAAAGAAATTACTTAAAAATTCTGCGCATAGACTGTAAATTTCCTTCATCCACATCTCCCTCTCATTGCTCAGATGCTCATTACCTAAGATGTCTTCAGTCCAGCAGGCATTCCATTTTACACAGTTTGACCAGACCAGACAATAGCCATTGTAAATAACAATAGCAAAGCTACAATACAGTGTGTGAGAGACTTTAACCAAGAGAGGTGTGCAAACGGATTGTATGGAAGCTTTTAACCAACATTAAAATATAAAAACAAATGGGTGTAATGTAAATCAAAGCCAGCATCTTTAGTTAACACTAAAGTGATGTAGACAATTATAATGTATTGTGTTGAGCACGACTAAGAGTTTTAGACAAGTTTGTCTAAAGGTTTGGCTATATAAATGACCCAGCACTGGGTCATTTGGTGCAGTGGTTAGTACTCGTCCTTCACAGAGTTCAGTATTCTTCCTGTGTCTGCGGAGGTTTCCTCTGCTCCGAGTGCTCCCGTGTCCCTGTTACTAAAAACAATGGGTGATATTGACCATTAGCCTGGCTCCACATCTGGAGGTGGGATCCAGACTCACTGCTCTTTATGGGTTGCCCCAGCGGCATCGAAGGATTTAGAAATACACAAGACAAATTTCCCTACAGGGACAATAAGGTATACGTTACCTTACCATAGGTACTGGGCACTGCATATCTGCACTGGTATGTTTGCATACCAGTTCTACAAACTGGTATGTTTGCTTACCAGTTCTACAAACTGGTTTGTTTGCTTACCAGTTCTACAAACTGGTATGTTTGCATACCAATACAGTACTGCAAACTGGTATGTGTACTGGTATGTTTGCAGTACAGCTATTACATGCTTGGAAACTTGGTAATCATAGCTATTTTGACGGCACAATCCCAAGCTCTCTATTTGACATTAATCTTTTGTGAATATGTTGTTTGTAGGACCAGCTGCTGTTTTGTGACGATTGTGACAGAGGTTACCACATGTACTGCCTAAGTCCTCCCATGACTGAACCACCCGAGGGTAAGAACTATTTAAAAGCTATTTTGTTAATTATGTCACCTGATTCAACATGCTTCATGAAGTTGCAACAGTTTTATGTGATATTTGAAGTACTATGTAAATATAGTTTAAGTTACCTCTCAATTACACTGTTAATGTGTTTCTGCAGGAAGCTGGAGCTGCCACTTGTGTCTGGCTTTGCTAAAGGATAAAGCGTCCATTTACCAGCAGAACCAGGGCTCTGCCTCCGAGTGATTTTACAGCTCATCATCTCATTTACCCAAATCGCTCTACCCTAAAAAAAAATTCGACCTATTTTATCATTTGGAAGTCAAAACATTGAGTGTGTAGCAGAACAAGATCAATGTGCCCACATGTTGTATGTTGTAGACTCAAGATCACTGTGGATCAAATGGTCTTTGTCTATATTCATGTATAGACACACTTTACCGGACTGAACACACACAAGATCAAGAGTGAGAGCATGCAGTATCCATAGCAACTACTGTCTCCATGGGAGCCACCAGCAGTAAGGGGATTAGCATCATGGCTAATTATCTGTAGCCTTGTAGCCTTTCACTCGCAAAACCATAGGTAGACTTTGGACTAGTTGTTTCAAAATAGAAGACTTCTTAAGGCTTTTCCAAAATTAAAGTTTTTTTTAAAGAAATTATGGAATAATTATGATCACTATCTAAGTTTAGTGGCATTTTGTTTGTGTACGTACATGCCATCCATCTGCCTTTATCATACACATATCCTCATATCACAACAGTCCAAACCCAGATTGGTGGTTGCAGTGACAATGGGCAAAATGACCATTTCTAACACTACACAGAACTTATCTGCTCCCCAAAAGCTAACTTAAAATGTTTACACAGTATTACTCCACAAATTCAATTTCCAATACTTAAACTAGTGCCATTTATTAGCTCCTGTGATGACCTGGTGCTCGCCTTTTATAGTCCACTATTACACACATGATTGATTGCTATCAAGTCTGTGTAATCCACAATGGATTTTGCATGCAGGTTGCACTACTATATAAACATTCTCACATTTCAATATTTAGTGTTCTATTGTACTGTTTTTCCACCATTTTGTATGATTATGATTGTATGATGTTTTGTATGATTGTGTATGATTAGTATTGGGAGTTTTTTGTAGTAGAATTTTGTAAAGTCCATTGTATTGCAGACTTCAGTGGCTCCTTATGCATTCAGTGTACTGTATCAATATTTTCTATTTTTGTTATGACTGTGACATGCTTATTTGATATATGTAAACCCTACAAGTATTTGTAAATGATGTATTTTGTTGTACGTTTTATTTTTACATTTTTTTTGTATTAACATTTATTTAGCCTGAGATAAATAAAATATCACATACATTTAATATCGATATTAATTAATGCCACTAATTCATCTTTGTTTTAAAAACACAAAACTGCGTTTTATTGTGCACAACAAATAGCTTCAGCACATAGTGGGGATTTTTTTCTTTTCAAAATGACCTTTCCAATGACAATGTTTTAAACCAATTATCAATGAAGGACACGTTATTAGACATTTGATTCAAGAAATCTTTGTATCTGCAGATAAAACAAGTATGTTTTAATGTGTCTTCGCTATAAAGTTTACAAATTTGTGCAGAAAAAAACTGCAGATATACAACATATGCAATACTAAACACAATAAGTGCATTTAGGTAGATTTTCACAAAATCCAAGTAGCACATGCGTACAATATGTAGAAAAAACAGTAACTTTAGGTCACAAGATTTAGAATAAAAATCATCTATACACTAAAATATCCAAGGAGGTGCAGAACATACACACGACTTTTCATTTGGCTAAAATTAATGCTAATACTGGGGGCCATAGTTTGGGACTGAAGGGCACGGCCTGTCTCCAGCATGAGCATATGGAGGGTTTCAAGAAAAACAGGTTGGTAACCACTGCTCTACAGTCTTTCAAAACCAATAGAGCAAAGGAGGAAGATGACATAAAGCATTATTAGACAGAGACCAAGTTTGCGGTCCAGCCTCCATCGGTTTAAATGAACACACAGGACCTACAACACACAACAATAAGTTATGTCTTTACAAGCAACTAGTCATTCACATGTGAAGGGGAGTTCTCGTGAGCTGATCATGTGTACTCACAGTTAGTGTGACAGAGGCCAACAGCAGGATCACTGAGTAAACCAGGCCTTTGCTGTTTATTTTCACCTGAACAAAAGGTCATCTGTTATTTAGGAATCACATCTTTAAAATGCTGCCCTTTGTTCTGGATCTTACTCTTCACTTCAGTGGGAAGTATAACTGATTATACAGGCCTCGTCTTGTGGGTTGCTAACTTACCACTGATCCATAGCTGACTATGAGAGTTCTCAGTGCCCAAGGGAAGCCCAGTCCCAGCAACACATCAAAGATGTTACTGCCGATGGAGTTGGAGACAGCCATGTCCCCCATACCTACACAGGTCATCAATGTGTACTTAAATGCCCCAAAACCAATATTTTCATAAATATTTTCATGTGTAAAACTCACCTTGTCTTGCAACTATTAAGCTCGCCATGCAGTCAGGGACACTAGTGCCAGCTGCCAAAAAGGTGATACCCATAAGGACTTCTGGGATCCCCAGTGTAAAGCTGATAATGGTCACCTGATCAAGGACAATAATGGCAATGTGAAAATAAGGTCATTGTTTATGCATTTATAGTGATGTATAGCAGTGTGAGGGATTCATACCATCCAGACCATGAGGTAGGAAAAGAGGGCTATCCACAGAGTTGAGGACAGAAATGTGAGCAGGTACCAGCGCTCCCAGCGGGACTTGTTGCAGTTTGGCACTGTGAAGTACAGCAGCAAGCTCACTGGCCAGGACACCACCCACTTCAGACGCTCACACCAACCATCTGAGATTTCAAGTTAGGGGATAGAAATCATATTTGCATGTGATCATTTGGACAACCAAACAAACCTGTGTTTGCTTACCTGGAAAAAAGAAGGGATTTAAAGCCAAATGCTGCTCCTCTTCTTCCTCCTGCTCCTCTTCATCTTCCTCTTTAAATTGAGCTGTCTCTTGTGGCTCTCCACTTACTTCTTTTCCTCTCTCACTATCCAGTGTTTGTCTACCTCCCTCACTCACTGTCCCATTCTCTTGGCCCCACTGACCACTGACTCCTTCACCCAATCCACAACCTCCTTCATGTCCCGCTCGAGCCCGAATCAGCCTCTGCCGCTGTAGGAAGTGGGGCAACACACATGACCGAATGAAACAACTGCAGTGATGGCTGCTTCCAGGGTCTCACACAATGAAGTGTGTAAAGGGCTGCAGGAGTGGGAAAAGCAGTCAAGCATGCCCTCACACTCACTTGAGGGCATTTAGACAGCATGAATTAGGGTCATAGAACAAAACGAAAAAAGAATGTGCAGGGTTATTTCAAATAGAATAAAATGGCAGAGCACATGCATGCAAAGACAAACACCGAGGTGCCAAACTATCTGGGTTAGCTATCTGGTTTATAGCCATAACAGTTTGGTTGACGGCCGAATATGACCTGTCTGTGCCTGTTGTTTCAGACCTATGGCTTACTGACAGTTTTTGTTTTTTTTCGATTATCAAATGCTTAAGAATAACAGGACTGTGTTAAGGCATTCAACGGCAAGGGAAACTTACCCACCAAACTAACTAAGACACCTGAAGATGGGCTGTGCAGTATTGTTAGGGTTGAAAGCACGTGCAGTGTACCTGGCTGATGACCATGCGTCCTGCCATGCGCAGGCGGGTGAAAGGGGGGAAATGCGGGGTGATGAGAAGACGAAGGCTTGCCTCTGAAAAAGAGAGCTGCTGAGGGTGCAGGTTCAGGACCTCATCCACCACTCCTGTGTCCTGGCAGCCCACCACACTGTCTGCAGTAAAAAAACAAACGATATTGTGAATAAAGCTTTGAATGACACAATCATTTAAATGCAAGCACTTGTATACAGACTTACAGTAAAATCAATTTCATGTCAAACAGTAGAGTTAAAGTGACATGTTTACCTGGCTTTAGTGGTACCGTGTCATTGTCACAGTCTCCAATATTCCCGACGGCTGTTGTCCGTCTCATGCTGCTGAGACAAGGCTGGTTTTCCAAACTGCAGTGTCTCTCAACAAAGTTACACAGAAACCTGTTGAACCTACCGCAAAGACATGACATGCTTGTGCCTTAAAATGACCATGTAACACCGAAAACATGAATGTAAAAAGGCTCACCTCATGATGACTATGTACATTCCATACATAGAAATCAGAATAAGAGTTTCCCACCTGTGAAATCAATGTAAAAATATTTATTTTGACAACTGTGGTTATTTAGAAATAACAATAATTAAAAATTCTAAACTCAATCCCTACCACATAACCTTTTCATCATAGATCACCTGCAAAGACAGCCAAATATGTATAAAAATTGCATGCAGATGTTTGTTTATCTCATAGCACTAACAGTCAAATGCAACATGAGGATGATATAATGTGCATGACCTCTTACCAAAATTAGCACAATTATGGATAAAATGTAGAAGATAGAATCTCGAAATAGAGGCCACCAGCTTAGAGAAATAGGCTACAGGGTGGAGACACAAAAGTAGAAAGTGCATTTTGCTTCAGAGTAAGACAAAAATGTGCTCTACTGTATGTGGGCAGCAGCAGATTGATTGTCTAATGATGACAAAATGTCGCTAAATAGAAAAAAAAAACAAGGCAATTAAAAAGAAAGAAATTACCTGACCAGAGAAAATGCCACAGATACCAATAATAACCAGGACATTAAAAACGGCAGATCCCACAATTGTTCCCACACCAACATCTCCTTTTGTGATAAAAACTCCTGTAAGGCAACCACATAATAATCATACAAATTCTCAAAAAATAAATTAATAAAATAATCATACAAATGTAGGTATTGCTGAGACTATACAAAAGTGTCTCATCACTGATCTCCTGTTTTTAGCACACATCAGATAAATACTCTCAGAAGGTAGATACAGAAGTTGAAAACACTGTGTTAATGTACTTGTTTGAATGAAGAGTCTACTTTTTCAGACATAAAACTAATGTAAAGTCATTACAGGCATCAAAGACCAGTCTTTTACTGATTGAGCAGTCACTGTGCTAATGCATTTGGTTGAGTATGTGATTGGAGTAGATAGTACTGACCAATCAAAGAAGTAAAGAGCTCAGGGGCAGAGCTCCCAGCTGCCATGAAGGTCGCCCCGGCAACATCTTCACTAAGATTAAGATTCTGCGGAAAAGATCATTTGATGATGGGCAACCGACGTCAGGCTGGAAAAAAATGCCTCCTTTTCTTTTATCATACTGACTGTGAACTTCTTACCTCTGATATTTTCTCCAGAGATGGCACAAAGTAAATATCACACAAAATGGCCAGAGCATGAAACATATAGATAGCCTGCAGGAAACAGTATTGTAATGATTTGTTCAGATACCGAGGTGATAAATAATAAACAACAGAGGAATAAACAGGAAAATAGAACTTACACAGAGAAGGTGTAGTATGACAGCCCCATGCCGCCGCTGCTCCAATGTAAAAATGTCTTCTGGAAATTCAGAAATTGCTAGGATTGACAGAGAGACAGAGACAGAGACAGAGAATAGTTAGGTTGAATGCTTAAACTTGATCAAAAATATTAATTCAGTTTTAATCAAGAAAAAATGTCCTGTTCCTGTATGCGAAGCAAATGCATGTGAGTAGCATGACAGAATGCTACTCACATGTTCTTATTACAGACATTTTTATTGCTGAAATATAAGTTTAAAATATGAACAAATGAACATGTGTCTTTGCTATGAGCGACTTGCTTTTCCTCAGACCTGAATAACTTTACTGGGAGTGGGTCTCCATGGAGATGTCGACCGAACGCAGCCAAATATGAGATTTAAAGAGGTTAGGTCCTCATCCAAATCCGTTCTTTGATTGTTTTGTATTGCTGGCAACAGTATAATCCAAAATGTTACGCAGTGTCCCTTTAAGCTCTTTAATGAAGATCACGACCTGTGTCTTGCCTCATACCATAACAGAGCTAAAGTGATGTGTACACATGATTTGATTAGCCTGATATACACAACAAATAAAAGCATTTAAACTTGAATGTGAAAAATAATATTGGCCTCATACTCTTGTGCGCAGTTGAAAGAAGACGGATTGAACCAGCTGAGTTGTGTGGGGGAGAGTGAGAGATCTGATGACTGTGCCACATGATTCTGTTTGGACACAGATAGCCAGGGCTCTGCATTTTTCATATTACAAAACTGAAGTCGAAACAAAAATCAAATGTGGAAGAAAAAAAAAAAAGAGACAATCATACATTTACATGGAGTAAACTTTTTTTGTGGACTTGAACTCTTTTCAAGTATCTGACAACAGGAGGAGGTTGGTCACACTCTCAAACAGATGATGGAGCATGTGAAGGAGCCGTTCTGATCACAACCTTACAGTGTCTGCACAAAAGGCATGGAAGCATTTCTTACCAGACTTAGATAAGCCACTCAGAGTCGTGTTACCGGCATCACTCTCTTCGTGAAGCTCTCTTTTGGTCCAGATGAGATTTCCATTTTCGGAAAACCCTAAAATCAAAAATAACGCACAAGGAAAGAGTTTCACATGGCAAACCAGCGCCAACGTTTGCTTAAATGCTTCAATATAGCCATTCATTCTCATCAAATAAACCGAGAGCGATTGCAATAGACACCTGTAACGTCCACGGATAAGGCGGCTGTCAGAAGAGCGATCCCGCAGACGCAGAATCGAAAAAGAAGACGAGTTCGCTTCGGCGTTTTCGGCACCCCCATTCCCCCAACCAAAGCCGTTCCCCTCATAGCATATCGCTGCTTGTGTGTCCGAAGTCAAATGGGTGGATTGTTATCCCGATTTATCGCTGTGGTTGAAGCCCCAGCTTTAGGATCCGTCGAGGGTGTCGAGCGCTGTCATCGTGCCATCATCAGCATCTCCGCAGCATCCTTTCCGATAACTCGCCATCGACAAAAAGATGCGCCTCAGAGGATTCACACGCTCAATGAAACACTGCCTGGCACGGATTAAAAAATCTTCCTGTAGCTCGACTCCGCAGCTCTAAACTGGAGCGCTCATTATACACACATTTCCATCTGGGAGAGTCATTTCACTGGGAGCATGGAGCAGCGACCGCCACCAGAGAGCGCCTGTGCATGGGTGGGGCAATAGAGACGCACTTAAAGCAAGCGCTTACCCGCACTCATTCACAAGTAGGGCGCACAGACGCATTGATAAAAAAAAAAATGGACTGTGGTGGCCTGTACAGATAAAGGCGTTTATTATAACACTGGGTTTAAGTTAGATGGGCGGCATACCCCCATAGTGCAAGGTGCAGTAGGGCTCTAAAAGAAAACGCACACCACTCCAGATGGTGTTGTAAGACAAAAGCTCAGAGTCGCTAGTAAAACTTCCTGATGCTATAACAGCCAAAACAAAAAAGAGGAAGAGAGCCCCCAGGAACAGGACAACTTTCTCAGTGACTTTCAGCAGGAGGCCAACGAACCTTAAACAAACACAGAGAACATTAATTGGAATCCAGGAGTCTATTCGATATGAACTGAATATTATAATAACTGTGAAGGTGCACTTTCATCTTTATGCATTCAGATTTATCGCTAAATGATACGGGCAATGCTACGTACTATATGATAAGGAACACTCTTCTTACTTGCAATGTTTTGGTGACTCAGCATTGGTCTCTACAATGGGAAAGGCCCGCAGCCCCCCCACAGAACATGGTGTGAGGGTGCTAGCACATATCCCACTTGACGCCTCCTTATCCATGCTAGGAAAGATATGTATCGTTTTTCTCACATCAATCATGACAAAGGTAACATTGGCTTACCTCCCAGTGTCCTGACAATCCACAGGACAATGAGTCTTTTGGATATTTTCAGACACTGCTTCAGCCTTAAAAAAGAAAAATGTAAACACCATTTCGTCATTGAGATATGGAGCACATATGTGTGGTTGTGTATTACAAATGCTTGACTATATTAGACAGACACAAAAATAGTTAAAAGCTTCAAGTCCAGTGGTTCCACATTCCTGAATTGTTCCGAGTCAAATGGATGAATAAAGATTTCTTACATGTGACTGTGTGACGTCTGGGAGGCTTGTGTTGTTATGAGCGGAGGAATCCAACAGCCTGAGCTCGTCAGCAAATGACAGAACAGGGCTGGGGCTCTTTTCCCTTGCCTCCAAAAAGTCAATGGCAATTGCACTACAAAGTAAATTTTTAGATGAATAGTACTTAACATTTGGCACTTTTAAACAAGAGACTTAAATGCACACGTTACAATGATACTTCATCCTGCCCAGCCTCCACTGTGTCCTTTAGCTGTTGATTTTTCAATCTGAGATCCTGAATAAAATGTAATTAAATAAAAATAGTGTCTCACATGTGTTACCATTTGACAGTTTATGCACCTTTATAATGGTTGAATATTCTTCCACCATTTCCTCAGCGTGTTTTAACTCCTGATGTTTCTGTCACAACAGAAGATAGAACAAATCAGTTTGTTACTAACAAATTAAACTATGCATATTTGGTGATGTCTGCCTCTGACCTGCTCAATAACCTCATCTCTTTGTTGTAGCCCCAACTGAGCAACCTCCATTTCAGACTGAAGACACACATATTGTTACAAAACAAAGGTTAAATACGCTAAAGGTAAAGAAAGCAAACTCAACTGGAACTAACTAATTTTTAAAGGTGTGCATTACCTCAAGGATTTGAAGTGCAACTTTAAGCTTGTTCAGGCTCACATCATCTTGGTCTTGAAGGTGTTGCAAGTTTCCGATCTAGGTTAAAGATCACAGCACAACTTGTTAAAAGACATAAGCATCAGACGTAAAATACACTTGCATAATAGACCTCAGCTGTGAGCCTTTTATTTTCTTCTTTAAGACAGACAGACTCTTTCTCCTATAAACAAATACATTTCATTACTGTGAATTTCTACTATGTCAGTTAGCTGGGAAAATGAGAGCATTGACTGTACTGAATATTCATTTTAAAACTAGTACCACCATGACCACAGAAAACCTACCAATTTTTGCATTTTTACTTCATTTCTAATTTCCAAATCAAGGTAATCTGGTTGGCTGTTGGCTGGCTCTGACTCTACAATCTGAGCATCACTGATTACTGTCTCAAGTCTGAAACAAACAAAACAAGGTGAAAAGTATAAACTGCCCAAACTCTTGTCACTTTGAATCGTCACAAAAAAAACTCACTCTTTGACTTTTTTTCTGAGGGAGGAGTTTTCAGATCGAAGAGAGGCAATGTCTTCATCAGCCGCATCCAGCCAACTTCTCATCTCTGTGTTCTGGTCTTTGAGTAAACTTTTGCTATGATCAAGCTGAGCAATTTTCTCAAGCATTTCCTGTGCTGTCCTACATATTCATACACACATGTCAAACCTACTATTATGCGGCAAACTGATCTATTTTATTACTTACATGTTTCCCTCTATGAAATCCATTCTGCCAAGCTTATTTCATTCTTTCCTAGCTGCATGGAGCAACAAATCACTTCAAGCAAATCTGATCACCATTACTTGATTAAGTATGAATCAGGTCTAGCGAAATGAACTAGGCGCTATTTGGTTGAGCTAGTTTGCCAAAGCTAACGTAAAACATGTTACTAACACGAAAGTCATCAAACGAAGCATCGCCAAAATAACGCAATATATTTCCTCCTAAATACACCGTGATAAACACAAAACTTCACCCTTTTTTGCGTCCAGAAACGAGTTTGCAAAAGTATATCTGAATGTTAACTACGACATCCTAACCTTAAAAGAGTAAATTGACAGTTATCCAGCTACAGGTAAACTGGGATGCCCTCGCGTGACGTCACAGACAACACGTTGCGCCACAAACGCGTGACGTCACAGACAACCGCTGAAACCGATTTCACGTGCTGTTGGATTTACAATGAATAACAAAATATATATATATAATTTTGACCAATATTATCTGAGGCCGCAAAATTACAAAAAATAAAGGTATCAAAAACGATAAAGTACACCGACAATTTTGTTCAGTTTTATTTGATAATCACAGGCTTGGCCGTTAATGCCAGGTGTAGCAAATGTAAAATGTTACATCATAGCTTTGGCTTTGGCATTACTTGTAAAACAAAAACAAACACACACACACACACACACACACAAACAAAAGCGTATAGTCTGAATACATTCAAGTGTAGCCAGAAAAAATAATAAAATCAAACAAAGAATCAATTTCTGCAATGTCAAGTTGTTTCTTGATTTATTGGAATGAACCAATAAAAGCTGCATAAGATGTAAATTTACATCTCACACACACACAACACAATTCAAAATAATATATTAATCTGTAGCCAAGGAATAATATTAAAGTGTAAACAATGCAATTCCGTGTTTTACTCTCAAATAAAACAGTATATGAAAAAAGAAGGTAAAAATGAACAAAGGTGATAAACAATTACGCCACAGTACACCACCATAGAAAAAATAAAAGTGCTTCATACATTCATTGAATTATCTGGTAGGTTCTAGTGACCCTGTGACTTCAAAGTGTATGCCATCTCCAGGCATAGGTGAAGGGATAAGTGGGCAGAGCCAGCAAATGTACCAGTGACGACCTAAATTATTTTGCAGGTTACGAACTAGTCCCAGATTATATGGACGTCGTGAAGAGTACCACTCCCTGGTCGTTTGTCCCCTGGTCATCAGGAAAAGGTGGAAGAAAAAGAAAGCGGATACCAAAAGGAAGCCCACGACACATGTGTCAGCAATGAAAGCAAAAGCAAAGGCTCTTGCAGTGACTTGGCCTGGAAGGGAAAAAAAAAACAAATACAGAATTTAACAGAAATAACAATGTTTGCTTTAAAAAGCGAACAGCCAGTGTTAATTTCATCGACTAAAATATTTAGTCTTAATTTTAGTCAAAGTGATATTTTTGACGACTTAAATTGGACTAAAACTAAATTAAAACTTTTTCATGAGACTAAAACTATGACTTAAATGTCCAGATATTTTAGTCGACTAAAATAAGACTAAATAAAAATGAAAAGGAGAGACTAAAATCATCCAAACTTCTATTGACCGTCTGAAAGAGCCTCAGATCATGTAAATTCTCTGCCAAATGAACAGCTCTGAGCTTTGTTCATGTGGAGCAGCTCCATGAAGTCGGGGACCTTGATTAAATATGATTATAATGAATATTATCAATGCAAAGTCGACTAAATTAGTCTTGAATTCAGTCGACTAAATTGACATGCAATTTTAGTCGACTAAAACTAAACTAAAATTGAAAAGTTTTTTTAGACTAAATCTCGACTAAAATTTAATTACATTTTAGTCAAAAGACTAAGACTAAAACTAAAATAATATATGTTGTCAAAATTAACACTGCAAACAGCCCCACGTTATTTGCTACAAAAGAAAATTTGCAAAATATGAATGAGTTATTGTGTTTTTGTTATGTTCATCATTGTAAAGTCTACATAGAAGAATCTTACCTGAAACTAACATGATCCAAGGGATTAAGAGAAGCAGGACACTATGCACAGTCACCCCTTCTTTCAGTATGACAATGAAGACCTCTGCGTTCATCAAGGTGGCATATAGTAGTCCTGACCACATAAAAAGCAGGCAGCTCAGGAAGTACCGGTAGTTACTGAAGCCAACACATTGACCAAAAAAGACACAGTGGTGGTCTCTTCGAAGAACACACACCTTGCAATCATAGCAATGGGAACAGCGTGCAGGTGTGTGAGTCTCACATGTGTAGCAATACCTGCAGATGCAAAGGAAAAAATATTGTTTTTTTTAAATGAAGCTGATAGTGATTGGGATTCATATAACATCATGGTCAAAAGTACTGAAAGTTCCAGAGACTAACACATCAGAAACCATATTGAGGAGCAAAAGCAGCAACTTTACACAAACCTCCACAGGTAAAATTATATGAAAAAATGTGGCTAGTTTTCCTGTGAAAGGTCCTGATTTTGCATATATTCTCCCAGTGCCAGCATAGGTTTCCCTTTATTGCTCTGGCTTTTAACATTGTGCAATAGGTTCCCAGGATTCCCATGAAAAAGATGAAAGAGTAAATCAAGGGTCAAGGTCCACTATTTGATTTGTGCCACCAGATGAATTTCACAAAGCCCTGGAGCAAGTTAACAAACGCCAAATGTCAATATGCTGAATGAATGGGGTAGTTTTATTGGAACCGGAAGTGGAATGCTAACAGCTCAATAGAGAATAAATTATCAGGATCAATAGATTCAGTAAGGCAATCCCTACCTCCAGCCCTGCCCAACTCCTTCCTCCAGGAATACTCCTTTTATACTGGGGCTTGTCTTGACGAAAAGCAGTGCGTTCCAGCAGATATTGCCGAGCATGAAGTACTGTGCGAGCAAGTGAAAAACCTTCCACCAGGATGACCACACGGTTTTCTTCAAACTCGCCTCCAGCGGGGCTTCCACCAAGACCAAGTAGCTCACCTCCCCAGTTATGGAGAATACCAGGAAAGTGTTGAGCATTACTGGGAGGTGACGGCATATTCTCTCGACCCTGCAGAACACTTTACTGGCCAAACTTGTCATAACTCCTTTCTTTCTTTGAGTTACAAGCACTTGGGTGTTGTTTCTCAAACGTCGATGCGCTCAGCAGTCCTCATTTGACAGACGCACCATTAGCAATGAGCTGAATTCAGATTATTTTACCGAATTAAAATGCAGTTGAACTAATTCAGATGATAAAGTTAACGTTTCAGACGATAATATGCTCAGGAAACAAGTCAGTGTTGCGTTTTATCAGCGTACTAGGCATCAAATTACTCCCTCGTACAATGTAAAGCATGCGAGTGTCACACAAAAATATAACCCCGAGGTGTAGAGACGTTCGATGGTTCCGCTTAATAAAAATAAATAAATAAAAATGCGGTTTTAATTCCATGAGACTCTTCAGCTCGTGCCTTATTTTCAAGGCAGGATAAACACTACGGTCTTTACGGCTCATTTATTCACTTTCTATGTCTCTGGGAAGCAAATTGTACTGGAATTTCTATGAAGGGTGTTGTACAAATATAAATGACTTGTATTATTACTACTACATATATGACATACACCTAGTAAAGGGGGGGTAGGGGGTTAATATTTTCATCTGTAATTGATATACAGTACTCCTTTGTGACACATCATGTGTGGATTGAATATAGTCCCTCCCCCAAACTGCTGTCGTTAATCCGAGGTAATCTCTTCATTCGCTGTAAGGAGTCAGAGAATAGGCCTAGTCCATTGAACTGGATAAATTCTACTTTCACCAAACAAAGATACAAAAAATGAGGTAAGAACCGTTTGTGCCACTTGTCTTATGGAACTTGCCTTCTCTGTTCAGAGTTTGATACTTAATTAGAGTGGCTTCACAAAGTATTCATCATTTTATTAGATTTTTTCATTCATACTATAATAAAGCATTTAAATACTGGTTTAGTCGTGGTTTACAATGCATAAAATAAACACATACCTTAGGGCATTTAAGATGAGGAAAGTCTAGAATTCACACCCTTTTTAGTCATGATTTGATCTTGATCTCGGCCTTAGTGACACTTGGGTCAAATATTTTGAGAGGTGATGTGAAAAGCTTGAAAAACACTGGTCTTTGCCGTTTTCCAGCACGGCAGAGCATCTGCAAAAACACTTGTTTGACTTGAGAGAGAGGGAGCGTTTGTCCAAACTCCACAACTGGGAACTGCAGCAGCAGTTTGAGGATGCCCAGAAGACATTGAGGAAGATGCTGGACCGCACTGCTGCCATGAAAAAGTTACGGGTATAAACAACACATGTATATCTGAAGCTAACTAAAAGCACCAATTTTTGGTCCTTTTACAAACCCCTAAACACAGTATTTTACCACTCTTCAGAAAGAATATGAGAGTTACCTTTGGAGCTCACACCAGGATAACCAAGTCCATCTCAAAGCGCAGACAACTCAGGAGAATGTAAGCTATCCAATTAAATAAGTTAAATGGAATACAATTTACAATGCTATTCTACATAGAAAGAATGTAAGTAAATATTGTTTCTCTAAAAGATGCCCGGGGGACATCAGATAACATGTCAGAAGAATTCAGAGACGTCATACACTCTACTTTCACATGGTTTGTTTTTCATGTCTTTAAAAAAAATAAACACATCTGATGTGAGGACAAATTAATATCCACATTTCTTTTACACATCAACTATGACTAAACAAACTTTCATGTGCAGGCCTTGGAAAAATGCCAAGAACAACTGGAGCTTATCACGGAGAAACCTTTCCCTCTGAACTGCAACCCTCCTGGCAGACCATGGCTCAAAAACAGACAGCCGTCTTTCCAAACCAAGCAGAGCAGCGATTGGATATCACTCAGTCCTCTCCACTTTCATTCCCACATTCACATCTGGTTGGGTCACATCACCTTCCTTTCACACACAGTCTTCAGCCCTATGCATCCCGACAGACAAGTCCCTCCACTGACCATCCAGGCCTTAGTCTTTCAAAACAAGTTTCAGACTGTAATACTTCAGACCAACACTACACACACCATTCCAATCCTCAATCACAAAAAGAGAGACCGCCGCCTTCAAGTATACCAAGTGAACAAAAAATTACTCACAATGAGGACATCGATATAAAACCAGGTTTGACATATTATTCCAACAAATAGGAAGTGATTACCATTTTTCTCCCTCAATAACCTTTTCTGTTTATGATCATAGTTCGTCTCTCCAGTCACAGTAGTCGAACATCAAGCCAAGGAAGCACTCAGAACAAAGATAAGAAAAATCAGCGCAGCAGCTCGGATGAAAGCCATTACAGCTCCCACAAGTAAGGATGAGGATTTAGATTTAAAAGATGTATGTATGTTCACCATTGTATCTCTTCTTTTATAGCTTATCCCCTTTAAGAGCGGTAGCCACTGGTATAAAGGCAGTGGCATTAAAGTCTGAAAGTGAAAAGTCAGAAACATCCAGTCACCGAACATCAAAACAGAGCAGTGGACTAGGTTTCAAAGATACAAGGAACACATTGGGAGAAAGCTTGAGTGACAATGAAGATAATGATGATACAGAAGTTTGCAATAGTGACAAGACGTCGGGATCAGCACAACTGCCACAAACAAGTATTAGTATGAGACTAAAAGATATAGCAACACCAGCAGAAACAAAAGCGAGCATCTCGGATCAAAGTAGTCTGCAGGATGAAGACGAGGATTCTGAAAAAGAGAAGACCTATGAAGACAGAAAAGAAACACGTCAAGAAAATGATAAAGAAAATGCAGATATTCCAAGATATTCATCAGAAGAAGAGGCAGATAAAGAGACGGATGGATCAGATGATGAAGAAAGCACAGGGGAGAGTGCATCATCAGAATGTGAGGGTGGTGAGGACAATCTGGAGGAGCCCCTGTCCAACAAAGATAATGGACAGAAAGTAGACAAAACAAAAACACTCGAGGACAGTGACTCAGAGGACTGTATAGTGTCACCACAGATCAGGCGAGTCAGCAAACTCCATCACCTCAACCGACTTCTATCTAAACTTCCGTGGCTAAAATGATCATGTTTCTAGATCCAAAGTAATATACGTCATCCCAGAGTACCCATCAGAACACGAAGCAAGCAGCAGAAAAACGGCATCTTCAGATGATGACCAAGAGTCGAGCGGTTCATCTGATGATGATATAGAACAGGTCCTGGCACCTCAAGAAAACACACAGGAAGACGGGTAAGTCACATTTGGAGAGTTTTTAGCATGAAAATTAAATAAAATGTGACTAATGATACTCCTAAATGTTCTTTCAAGAAAGCAACCAAAACCTGATGATGAAGCAAACGGTAAGGTTTTTAAGGGAAAGAATTTGTATAATTCTTGTCAGGTCTTGCTTTCACTCATTTCATTTAATAGAATCCTGTGACATTGTGGCAAGATTTTGTGTGAAGGAAGAGCGAAAGGAAGACCACTCCAATGAATCAGATGACTTTTATGACTAATCAAAGATACCATAAGGCAGTGATGTTAATGTAGTACAAAAATAATAAATGATCATCTTTGGTTTAATTACAATACAAACAAGTGGATTCATGTGATTTGTAATAAGATGTTTATTTGTAAATATGTTACACAAATCCACTTTTGGAAAATATTTTTAGGTCGCTTCGTACGAATCAAAATCAGTCCAGAATCCAAAATAAAGTTGATAGTCTGCTAAACCTTTACCACCTGAGCAGCCAAACAAGGGCTCACTCTCTTGCTTTCCCCTGAAGTGCTGCGTTGAATGAGCAGTCTGCCATAGGTCCCTCCCACCTGACCTTTGGTTAGACGTCCAGGATTGACACATACACAACCCACCACGTCCTAAGGATAAAAAGGAAAGTAATAATTAATGCCAAACCTCTTGTAAGTCCTAACTTTCAAAACAAATAGTCTGAAACTAATCTTCATTTATCTTTATCAATAATATTTTATCAGTTTCGTGTTGAAAAGTCACGGGAGTAATCACTTGTAAGTACTAGTGTGATGCAGAGAAACACCAGGTTCAATACTACCTGTCTATAAACAGACAAGCATACGCAGTGGAACAGTACTGTACCTTGATAAAGTAGCGGAGCTCTGAGGGAACTATGAGTACATCAGGTGTGAGCGGCATCTGTCCGTAGCTCTGAAACTTCTCGTAGTCCATATTCACCTCCTCCACAGGAGGGTACAGTGGATAGTAGCTGCAATACAAACATTACATACATGTAAAAACTATTAAAACAATGAGAACTTGTTCTTCTTACCTCCTTTGGGTCAGCATGTGCGTTAATATGCGTGAGAATCGATCTGATCCAGCGCCCCTGGAAACACAATAACAATTTAGTACGAAAATGACAACCAAGAGTTTACATGTAAATAGACCAAGAATTATACCTGCTGATCTCTTCAGCGCCCATGTGAAATAGGATGTCAGTCGAGGTCAAGCCAAAGGTTACACCATCAATCAGCAGAGTGCAAGGATCAGGGACTAGTGTCACTCGCTAGAGAGAGATTCAAAATCATGATTTATCCTTGATTTTCTTTTTAGATTGCTTTTATTCATTATGTTGAGGTTTTCCTCTGGCATGAATTTTTATTCTTTAGTATGTTCCATAGCATGTTCACTACCTACTCTAAATATACAAAATAAAAATAATTATGACAGGGATTTCACTGGGTCCGACCTGAGCTTGCTCCTTGTTGAGATTTGGAAGTGTAAATGGAGGCTGTGGGTAGATGAAGTGCTGGTGGATATCTCTTTGGGAGGGCACAAAAACCAAACGGCTTCCAACGCTGCAAAGAAAAACAAAAACCTTATGTCATGCCTATTACCCGATTACTGCAGGGATTTAAAGACTGACTCTGACCTTTTGGTGCCATCCACAATGCTCTCTATACACCTTGTAAAAATAGCGTCAAACGTTTCAGTCACCTGAGCTTTCTAGGAGATAATTGTATGAAACTAAACAATTTAAGCACATAATCACAGTAAAAACAGATGAGACAATAGATTTTTGCATTTACCTCAATTTGTTCATGTTTTGCATCAACAAAGGGTCCAAGCTAGAAGAAAACACAAATCTAAATACACTTTTTAAAATGTCAATATTACAAGTGATTTTTAGTCCTGAACATACCAGCAAGCAAACATCAGGTCGATCCCTTAGAATTACATGTATCAAGTCGAGCAGAGGATCGTAGGTTAAAGTATCAGACGGAGTGTATGGCCCACAGGCCACTAAAACATTTAGAGGCTCTACAGCTGTGATAGAGGCAACGACAAATATGTAAAAAACTGAGTCATGAGTCAAGAAAACGTATTGATTAGCTTACCCTCATCCACCTCCATTTTTACTTGTGGAGTGAAAAAAGGCAGAGGGGCACCCTGTAACGGATGATATATATATATTATATACAATAAATTATATCTAGATTATACCAAATATTCCGAACATTGGTGATTGAAATTGAAAATTTCTGGATTGAAACTGAGAGTTAACAGACCTCATAAAGTCTGGAAGCAACAAGTTTCCGTCCCGTTGTGTTCATTCCTTCCATTGCAACCACCTAGAATATAAACAAATCACACGGTAAGATTTATTCAATTTGACAAAACGCTATTATGTCTGAGTTCTCGGTCAGACTCTGGGTGAATCTGTTTCCCAGGTCCTTGGCATGCTCAGATACTATTGGTGGCCATGTAGCCTGTAGCACACAAACTTCAGTGCTCAGGCAAAGGAGAAACCACCGTTAAAATCACACAACAGTTCAAAATGGTCTCACCTGACCGGGGAACAATGAATATTCTTTAAGTTCTGAGAGGTCAACAGGTATTTGTTGACCGCCTTGTTCTGGTCCTGCCTCCAGCAGAACTGAATGAGCATTAAGTTTTCCATTGCTGTCACAGCATATTTGACCCACTACCGTTATTGTGTCCTGACAAAAAGAAACAATAGTTGTAAGAACAAGTTAAAGAGAGAAATCATTCAGTGCAGCTCCTCACCTGGGCAGGAAGCGACACCGGAGAGAATTCTTCAATGTTAAAATGAGATCGAAGACCTTCCCCCAACTCCTCAATCTTCTCTGTCAAAACTGTAAAATATTCTACTTTTAGACATTATACTTCAAAAGGACTTGAAAAGGTCATTTTTATTACCATTTCGAACATCCCTCAGCCTCTGAAACATAAACTTGTAGCTGTTGGTGAGCGTTTCTTCAGGCCCTTCAAGCAGATCTAGCTGAACTCCAGATCCAGGAGAACTCCTGCCTGTCCAGCGCGTGCCTTGAACAAGTCCAAACGAGACCACAACTTCACCCTTTCCTCCACGCTGGCTGTACTTTTGTGAAGGTGTTGGACTGCAGAACATGATAAAAAAAAAACATTATTACAATGACAATCCCTCCTGGAACCACCACCTTAATGTGGTGGAGGGGTTTGAGCATCCGAATGATCCTGGGGGCTTCGTGCCCCGTTAGGGTCTCCAATGGCAAACAGGTCAAACAGGCAAACAGGTCCTAGGTGACGGGTCAGAAAAAGAGCGGTTCAAAAGCCCCTTATGAGAGACCAACAGGTCTCGGTTTAAACCATGCCCTTCCGTAGACCTAACACCTCCAGGAGGAGCCATAGGTGGCTGGTGCAATGTGATTTTGGCAGCTTCAACAGCTGTCCCCATGACCAGGTAACGGAAAAGTGATGGATGGACAATAACGATTAGTATTTGCTTTTATGAGTAAATACCTCGGTGAGAAGCTGGCAGGAGACAGCAGGAGGCCTGGACTGGCAAGCAAAGCAGCGCTTCTCTTTGATTGAGGTTGTTCAGGTGTGGTCAGTACACGCTTTTGAGAGCCCTGAAGCAGAGTATGTATTTAAAACAAACCTCACAATGATATGTTAGATGTGAGTGTATGTCGGTATTTACCTTGGCAGGAGTGGAATAGGAATTCAGTAAATCTTCCTCTTCCACTTCTGCTTTAACTCTAAAAAGTCAAGGACAGATCATCCAGGAAAACCATGACAAAGAGTGATAATCTACCAGTTATAGTACACGACTGAAGTATACAGTATACTGTTATGAAGGATACAGTTCCTGCAGTGAATTATAATCCCTGGTTCTTCCAAGTGTCTCTTCTCTTCTGGAATCCTGCTTTAATTTGCTCTTTCTGTTTAGGATCTGTATAAGTGTAAATATACAAGTGTAAATAATAAAGCATGTTTGGTGTTGTAAGCAATGGTAAATCCAATCACCTCATGTTCAAACTGTTCAAGTGTTTCCACAGTGACTTTCAGTGCATTTTTCGTGGATCTGTAGGCGACCCACTGCAGCACAATTTCATCTGCTTGTATTCTGTGGCAAATACACTGCTCTACCACTGCAAACACAGGGACAATGCATTATCAGTAATGGTTTTAAAGGCTCTTTAAGAAAGAACTAAAAGAACGTCCGTAACGCTGAGATTCCGAAAACTCAGACTGAGGTAAAACTCAAACTACTTACTTTTGTCTAAAGCGGAGTCATTTTGACAAGCGATGCCAAACATATCCAGCTCTGACTTCAAGCTTTCTGCGGTTACTAGTGACATCTTTCAAGTTGCAACTCAATGCAATGCGAAGTATCCAGAAGAGAAATGTATGTTTGTAACTACATAACAAACGGATAAAACCCGGGTAATGTCAATATAATAAATCGGCCTGGTTTGCCGCGAAAAACGTACAGGAACTTACGTCCTTTTTCTTCTTCTATGGATATATCACGGATGCACTTAATTCAGCGCACTACCGCCACCCTCCGGAAGAATTGCGCCCAAAGAAAACAAAAACAAACAAGCATTCAAACATTCATTTAAAAATAAAAATCTAATAATTATATACGTAATCATTTTTTGTTCTGATGACTTAGCTATATTTCTTAAGCTAAAGGTCTCCCCAGCAGAATTTATTTCCTTTCCATCCATCCATCGCGGTCACGGGGGCAGCAGTCTCAGCAGAGATGCCCAGACTACCCGATCCACACACACCTCCTCCAGCTGTTATATATATATATAATTTATTTCCTTTCATTCTTGTAAATATAATTTCCAGCTCTTGCAACTACAGCCCTGTGGTTGCTTTAAAACAAAAAAAATGAAACTCTTTCTTCTAGTGTTACAGTATGTTTTTATTTCATTTAAAGTGCATATTAAGAATTCACGTTGTTGACAATCAGCTTTAGAGAACCAGTCTGGTTCCTCCTTATTTATACAGTCTATCTATGGTTCCTACACTTGTGCTTGTACAAAAAAATGCAGTGACTAAACTAGTGGTCAGTACGATTAAAGTTGTTAAAACCGGTTTTCTTATAGTTTTCTTTTAAGCAGTACAAAGCTGATATTTACATTTCCACTCTCATGTTTTTGGAGTTCCCAAGTTGCCATCCAATCTGCACAAAATTGAAAGGAATATTATACTGTACATAGATAGATGAGACAAACTGTGGATTGTAATTCGATTTAAAGTCTTGTACCTTATCTGAGCTGCACATACTTTTTGGAACAAACTTATGAAAAACAATTCTCCTCAATGACTCAGAGAGGGCCACTGACAGCTGCTGTGTGTGGTGTACCTAATAGAGCATATTTGTACCAGTAGAGTAATGTACATTTTAATTTTGGTACATTCCACAGAGTTGAGGGTATGTTCACCCTGGTACGTACCTTCATGCTATTCAAGCAAGTGTTTCTAAACTCCATGTTGCCGCTGCAACTAATGATACTGAGGGCTGCACTGAGGATTACATCACATGCAGAGTGCATCTTTTCTTTGTTCTAAAATATGTAACACAAAGTTAATTCAATATGGAGTCTAACATTTATTATTCCACTATGTTTATTTAGTCAAATGTGCCTTTTTCTTAATGTTCTGGACCGTCAGAGTCTTTTTGAGCTCCTTCATCACAGCATTGGTCACAGCTTGCCTGTTGTAAATTAGAATATCCTCTAGGTGGTGCTCTAACAGCATCTCTGTGGCTGTGGAAGATAGTTACGCAGGATCCTTTAGTAAGCACAAAACTCCCACAAGAGCTTTGGAAATTCAAAAACAGCTGTGTTTTACCCATGATGTCAGCAATCTCTGCCATAAAAGGGTCCGTGTGTTGCAGAAACAGGAAAAGCATCAGGCTTTGGTCAATGGAGAAAAGCTTTGACTCTTCACTATCTTCAAGACAATCCACGTTTTCCACTTTATAGACAGTGCCACCACTGGGTATGACTTCTGTAGAGTGTATCGGTATCACTGATCTCAGTAAGGGAGATCAGTGATAAAGCAAGCTTACACAATGGCACATATTTATATTCATGGTGGATGAGAAAATCTTTTTCTTGGGTTATGTGCAATTCTGCATGGAGTACTTTCTCGTAAAAGAAATACAGGCTATAAACCGCTAGCCAGATGTACATAGGCATTCTCTCTTTATATTAAAAACACATTGTTTCAGTAAAATACAGCACAATTGTAAAAGATTTTTCCCCCCTGTTTTGTTTACCTTGGAAACTCAGGCGGTCACTCAGCAGACCCAATACCTTAAAGTTCAGATGAGCTGGGAGGTTTTGCATGAATGCAGAAGAGCTTGTTACAGGAACATTGCTGGGACTGTAAATCAACACCTGGCATCAAAGCATCAAGGAGTAACTTTGGTTTCATTCTGGTTTTATTTTCCCTACCAGAAGCTACAATGTATTGCAAAGTGGGTAAAAAACTTCAGTGGTTAGAGTAAAGGATATTTTTATTTGACTGAGGTTTGTTCCTGAATTTGGGTACTGCAGCACACAAGGGCTCAGCAGGGACACAGGCTGAAGGGTGACAGTTCCAAAAAGGCCTTGTTCCGTGGCTTTGGGAGGAATACTGAGAAGCAAGCTCTCGCCAATGTCAGGGTGGCCGCCATAGCAACGTGGCCCATTCTTAGAAGACTTTAGATGGCTGTTATGTTGGGGCAAAGGAAAGGCATTTTCACAGAATGATTGTTTCTGGTTAACACAACTGGTTTGAGTAAAGCTATTGTATGTAGTCACAATTGTATACTTGATGTACTTACGTTGTTTTGACAGAGACGTCCAAGGAGAGTAGTTGGTGGCCTGACAAAGGAATCCTGAGGTATTCTTTTACTCTGAAAGACGTTTAAACAAATGATTTATCATATAGAACATACATAATAATTTGAGTGCCAATACCTATATTCTCTTTGAAAACATTTTTGATGAATTCTGAGTTTAAGCTGAACTTTGATCTGCAAAAATAATGATAAAAACACTATAAACATCACTGTAGAAATGTTAAACAATTAAAGAATAAACTCCTACTCCTGCATTCGTCAAACTAAATGTGTGGAAAAATGTTTCGATCTGATGATGCCACTTGGGTCTGACGATGTCTGGATTACTTATCTAGAGAGAAAAGGTAAAATGACCTAAATACAACATTATCATCAGTAATGTCTGTACAAATGTTCTATATATTAATAATAAATTGTACCGGGAAGGACAGAAATACATGGAGGGAACCGTGCAAATCCGTAAAGGCACACAAGTCTTCTATGTCAGGCTCTGGACACGATCCAGGGGAGGGACACAGTCTGTTCAGTAACTCTGTAAAGACTAAAGCGACAGCACATCAACATAGTATATGCACGTGTGCCTAATGTGTATGTGTTTATTTATGAACCTGGGTGAAGTTCGTCCATTTGTATTCCTGCACACCACGGACCAGCAGCAGCAACTGGAGTAATCAAATTATTACAACTATAAAATTGTTGGAAGAACAAACATTGATGTTCACAGAATGCAATACCCACACTAGCTAGTCAGATAATGGTTTTACTTGTTCCACACAGGGAAAATCGCAGCCCTATTTGTCCAGCCCGAGGTGAGGGAACATATAGTGGTGGTGGTTTTGCCATTGGTGTCAACTGAACAGGTTTACAACTAATTTGGTGTCAACGCTTTGTGAGCTGTTTAATGACAATTTTAATGTGCTGAATCCAAAAATCACATTGTTTTTCCTCAATCAGGTATTTCTTTTTACCCTTCGGCCCAATTTTTCCAAAGGGTATTTTTGTGTGTCTTCAGTCCTGGTGCCTGTCTGTTCACAATTAGGGGGAGACTGGGGTTGATTGCAGCCCTGGCTCCAGAACAAATGGATTGATTGTGCAACAGAGTTTCAAGAGGGAGCAAACAGAGATGCTCCCATTAAAATACATTGTGATACTACTAAAACTGAGGATGCAAACATTTCAAAATGAGGTTACAATGCACTGTTTTGCACCCCTGTAGATCCGGGCCTGGTTGGTTATAACATAATTTGCATTTGATACGCATTACGCAAGTTCATTTCTTCGAAATGTCGAATAAACCGGCCCCTTGGCTGGGGCTGGTTGTAACATCCTTAGGGTTGGTTTTAACATATCACAGAAAGTAAAATTCATGTGCCTCATGCAATACAAAGATTGGAACATCCACTTAGAACAAAAACCTGACCTAATGAAGAAACATGGATGTCATTTTCAGATTCTGGGTTGCAAAAGTCTTCAAAATCAGTTACATTTTTTAGACACCACAAGAAGTATATTTTTGTAATCCAGAGTAATTCATTCAGATTTTTTCGACATCTGAATTGTTAAAAAATGATGTTAATATATCTAATTTGAAGACATTATGGACTAAATCTGGAAGGTAAGGGGTCTTTCTGTCACCCCCTTACATAAGACACTGAACACAGCACAATATACCATTCATGCTATATTAAAATTGTTTTCTCTATGAAAACAATTGGGAATCTTTCACCACAACAGCTCCCTCACATGATCCATGCATAATTGTATATTTTGGAAAAACTTGTAGCTTTCTTTAAGGCTTGTGCACCTGTGCAGTTGAAACTTTGGACATGGGGATCAGTGCATATGAGAACCAGAAGTCCTCCAATATTCTCAAAGCATTTATTCTTGTTTTGTTTCGCCATTAACATGAGCAGACGAAGCACCTGAAAGAGATCAAGATATTAGCTGAGGAGGCTACATGCTTAAGCTAACAGCGCCCTTCCAGTTAGCTTTTTCATCATCATTTGGCTACAATGCCGTTCAGTAGAAAATCATTTTTAGCCTTTATCTTCCAGGTATAATTACCAACCTCTTTAATTTCTTGAACCATTCTTGATGTTGAACCCTGCCCGGTTGATCGTGGTGGGAAACCCAAACCAAGTGCTCAGCGCGCGAAAATTGAAAACTGAGCTCAGCTGGCGGTCATTGACAAGGTCGGATCAGCAAACCAGTGCAAAAATGATCATGTTTCCTTTTCCGTGTTATCAATCAACCTTTTGCTTCTGTAATCCTTCACATCACCAGCATTTCAGCGTCCGAGGTAAAGATAAAGAAATTGATAAAAACTAAGAGTTTGGGAAATTCCACAGTTACCATGGAGATCCGCCATCTTTGGAGCTGTTAGCATACATTTTCATAGACCAACATGAGCTAAAATCAGTATAAAAAGTGTTGGAAAAAAAGCCATGGAACAACTCCATTAACTACTGAGTTACTGCTGGTAAAAGCACCTAACTCACTGTGGTGTCCAAGTGTTTTATTGTGAACAATAACTCTTAAAACCTTTAAAATCTCCATCAGTGTACAATTGCTGCTAATCCTATAATGCTTAGCGATATGACATCACATTCCCGAACTCTACTAAAACACATCAGAGAGACAATCAAAACAGTTTTTCCCCCCAGCAACTAAATTTTATTCTCCCTTTTGTGTTGCACATCCACTTGTAACAAAACAGCAAAAACAGTAAAACTGTGAGTAACACAAAATCATTAAATCGTAACAAGGAGAACATTTCTCATCTGTCACTTTCCCTGTTTTTCAGACCACTCCTTGAATGCCCCAGCATAATTCCTTGCACTGAAAGACAAGAAGCAAAACAAGGCAAGAACGGTTTAATTTTCTTTCACAAATAAGTGGATTCATCAATACTGTAGACTCAAATAGACGTACTTTGTGTAACCCATCTCATGAGCCTTGTTCGTGGCAACTGCCCCTCTTCTGCCCATTTGGCAGTGAAAAACCACCTCAGGGGCATCTGTCTGAGGCTTGGTGACTCCATACTTGGTCTTGAATTCTTCTGGCGACAAAGACAAGGCTGCTTCCACTGTGTCTACTGAAGAATGTGAGAATTCACAGAGGGATGAAACATTGTGTAACATTCTTCTACAGGAGCTGGTTTACTTCATTAGTGACAAATCTAAAATTATTTTGGCTCTTACCTGGAATGTGAATTGAACCGGGGATGTGCCCTCGTTCATATTCCTCCTTTCCTCTTACATCTACCAGGAACAAACTTGTACTCTTTCCAACAAGGGACTGGAGCTCAGCATAGGAAATCTCCTTGGTGGCTAGGAATACAGAAATGATGAAACACAGGGCATAATGGTAATAAATACAGTGTGTGTGCTGACAATGACACACAGACATGTACGTTTCTTTACTTTATATTGTTTTGTTTTTCCCCAACTATATAGTGAACTTGGCAGGTTATGCTATTTACATTATATGGTATATCAGATTGTTCTGAAGCACGTTCACATTTTCAATGCTAATTTCAAGTTGATACATGGATTTCACAGCATCGAGATTTGTTTGTTTTAGGCTTTTAAGTACATCGTACACATTATAGACTTCATGAATCAAGATCGTTGGAAAAGGTTAGACACATAAATACAATTATTTTCGGTAACATGAAATATGTTTTACATGTAAGAGGGGTTTGTCTGCTTGGACGGCCAAATGCTTCCTGAATGACGCGGTAATTGCTGAGTCATGGTTAGCCGGCTAGCCTTAAGAACAACTTATGAACCATAAATTTTGATCGGTCAAATTACAGGCTACTACTATCCTATCGATACTAGTTTTGATTTCGCAATATAATCTATGATTATCAGAAAATTCTCAAAAACGCTTTCGTTTCCCCCATAGAGTATCAAATTCCCCAAAACGCTTTCGTTTATCCCGTCCCCTCAGGTTGAAGCGTTTTTTTTCTTTCTCTTTTCAGCCACCCTAAACATGCTGAAATGTACTCACCTGTGCTGGCCATTTTGCTTGATAGAAACCTCAGTGTGTGATGAAGATGTGCACGAAGTTGACTCATTCAACTAGTTCAGCCACGAGACCAGGTACTGAAACCAGGAAGAGGACGAGGCAGGACCATGGATACAAACGATACTATTACTTTACGCATGTCATAGAGCTGGGCAGAGAAGGCAGCATATTTTATTTAAATCAATTTCATGGAGAGGTAAAAATAAGTTATGTCATCCAAATTTTATTTAATGTAGAAAAGTATGTGGGAAAAATTACTCAACAAGTCTGATTTATGTTGTAAAAGAGGCGTAATATTACAGACATAACATAAAATCATGTATAATATTATTTAATACACAACATAAACAAGTTTAATGATAAGCTAAGAGTAACAAACGTATTTATTATGTTTTCATCATTAACGTATTTGATTTTTTAAGTCACATACATTTGTGTCACCTATATTTACTGAAAATACATAATTTAATACATAAACAGTTCTTCTAAACATGACTCACGTACTGTACTCACTGTACTTGAGCAAGTGAAACTGTTTATTTCCTTGCTCTGTGCATAGTAGAATAAAAAACACACAATCGGTTTAAAAATATAAAATGTAATTTATTAGCACAGAACCCCAAAATATTCATTTTATACAAATTAATGCAAATGACAAAGACATCTAGAACAGTCCAGAGTTCATTTGCCTGCAAATAGACCTCTGACACTATTTTCTATCCTGTACCTCCGTACCCTAAAATTTAGTATTTAGGTATTGTTCAGCTGTTAAACTATATATAGCTCACAGTTCCTTGAAACAGAAAATCTTTTACCCACTTTTAATGCATGAAAGGCCTTGTTTAGTGTCCCTAAAATAACAAGTGTTAAGTTAAATACATTCTATGTTTTAAAGGGTTCCTGCTGCACTGTATGAAGGATTTCCTAGTCCATCATTCGAGTTTCTATCTTTCCTTTGACAGATTCGGTATTTGCAGAAAACAACTGTTCCAATGACGATTAGTAGAAGGAGGATAATGCCACCAGCTAGAACTCCGATCATCAGACTGCGGTCATAAGTTGTTGGGGGCTCGTATCGCTTACAGGAAAACTTAGACGGGCTGCTGTGTCCTGCACTGTTCACCGCCTCCACACACACCTTGGTCCCAACTTCCAGGTATCCCACCAAACCTCTCCTCTTGGAGTCTTTAAACTCCTGGGGCGACCCATTCCCCTCAATAGTCACTTTGTATACAGAGACGACAGAAGATGGCGCACACCACTGTACCTCGACCTTGCCACTGTTTGGCCCCTCCTTTACTGGAAACAGATCATGAATCTGTGGAGCATGAGGTGGCTCAGAGGCCCCACTGAACCCAGGACAAAGGCAGTCAGTCTGCTGTGAAAGAACTGCACATGGCGGCTGATCCTCCAAACAGGGATTGTGCTGGCAGAGCTCCTGGTTCAAAGAGGTTTTTTTAACTCGCACCTCTGGACGAGCGCTCAGATTTTCCTCGTCATCATCATAGTCATATTTTGAGGCGTTTTGAGTCAAAAATAAAATTTGCGATCGAGTGACAGGAGGAGAGGTGGAAGCAGCCCGGGTGAAGATGTGGGAGTTGAAGGAAGGCATGATGCTCAGAAAAAGCAGAAGCACCATGTGGTTATTACACAGTGATTTCATTTCTGTGGACAAAAATAGCAGTACATTGGAATTAATGCCAGTGACAAAAGTGACTGTAACACCCACATAGTGACAAAAGGGTTAATCACTGAACTACATATAGCCTACTCTTTAAAAGCTTGGAATAGTAAGAAAGGATGTTGATGAAATTGAAATTCTTGTGCTGTTCCCTGTGGTAAAGTTGTTCACATAAATCAGCATAAGTGTCTACTAGGGTGACCAAAACAGCACTTCCATTTTCTGGCAGCTGGCCAGTCTGCTGTGTGGGAACCCAACATGAATTAAATGTCCCAAGTTGAAAAAACCATAGTGTCTTTCAAATATTTAGTTTCTCGTGATGACTGAAAGTCTCCTGTGGCTACACGTGGTCAGCAGATATGTCCCAAGAGTAAAGAGAAAAGGGTGAAAAGTGCTGAAAAGTCTTTACTTTACCTGCTTGGTTGTTTAGGGCGTTTTGAGTTTGATGCCTTCTTTTATTCCCTCTCTCTGTCTCTGTTACTCAGTGTCTTGTGTTGTTTCGCTCAGACTCTCCTCCTCCACACCCCTCAAGCCCCCTCCCCCCTTCTTTTTAATAGGCCTGCTCTATTTTTTTTACTTCCTCGCCACCCACTCCCATCAGGCCAGCCAACCAAACATTTGTGCTTGATTTTATTTGTTTGTTCAAATTTCTGGAGAATGAATGTGTGTTGTTAAAACCAGGGTCTGCATCATTCGCCTCTGGGTGGATTGCTTAGCATGAATGTAATGAGAACAGTGGGAGACAGGCTTGTGCTTGTCCAAAATGTGTGCACATGTTTCTTGAAGTAGAAGCTCAGTTCTCTGTTTTTGATTACCCAGAGAATGTTAAATACTTCCTAAAGAGTTTGCAGGTGTTGGTTTGGACATAAGGTCAGTGTGTGTGTGTTTTTATGTCCTGAGTGGGGGAGGTGAAGAATGCACACAAATATCGCAAATTTTCAAACCCCCATTGTGACAATTTTTTTAAACGGGAATGATGAAAGCTTTGTGTTACCCAATCCTTTTATAGGGATTAGCTGGAAAACATAAAATTTTGTTCCTGTGTACCCACATTGTACACATGGCCATATGGTTTTACAAAGTTCCTGTAAAAAAAAACTAAAACAAAGATGTCTCAACCAGCTCACACCACACACCACATGTGTGTTTTATTTTAATTTAAGCCAGATCTTATACTGTGAGTAGGAGAAGTAAATAACTAAACATCAAGGGTTTCGAGGGTGAGTAGTGTGCAATTCATACATAAGTCGCTTATTGGGGACACTATCTTATGGGTCATCCTGAGTTGAGAAAAATAAATTAGAGTAAAACTAACATTAAAGACCTAATGTTATACAATGTGCTTGTTCCCATGAAACAAACTTGAGTTATTTTATTAAAGGAATGTAAATTGCTCTGGGCATTCCCCTGTATGCTGTTTGTATAAGCCTTGTATGTAGCTTTTGTGTAGCTTTTCATAAAGCCTTCGTGATGCCTCTAATTCACTTAAGTAAAAGAGTGGAACAGACATAACACCTACATTCAAAGTAGCTGCAAAATTACCAGCTGAGCAATTTTAGAACATGACAATATTTACAATAGTTGCCTTGTCACTATGGCTCTTTCCCCCATATACTGCATCTGAGGTGAAAAATACCAATGGAAAATGTCAATACAATCCACAAGACTTTCCACTTTTGTGTGTTCTATTTCCGTCCATGTGAGGGGCTGATAACTTTGTGCAACCTGTAACAAAGTGGTGCTGGCAGCCGTGACTTATCTTAAAGAGGACAGTTGGTTAAACGTTATTGCCCAAAAGAAATGTACTGGAGAGAGACAGACTTTACTGTGTATATCTGCTGATTATTTTGGTATTTTATTTGTGAAGCTCTTTGTAATGTTTTGTTTATATTATAATTATGACTATTACAATTATTACCAAAGTTTTACTACAAACCTGTAACAATGTAAACATAAGTGTAGTAAGCATATTGCATTATGTTTATGTTTTATATTTGGAAGAACGTAACCTCTTAATACTTAATACTAAAAGTCTCTGTAATATGACTTCTTTTTTTTACTCGTGCCTAGAGGTCAGAGGGTGTTCATCAAGCTTTACTCCATAATGATGATGCTGTGATCATTTTAAATAGGGGGAAGAGTCAGTCACAAACAGATCTAAAATGTTTGAAATGTGTTCAGCTCGTTGTATATTTTACTGGTAAATATTTATTAGTCTGACAACTGAGGAGTTCAAGTCACTTTAGGTGAATTTCGTGTCCTGCAGCCTGCTGCTTGTTAGAGCATGTATGTGACTCACGAGTCTCTTTTTATCATTGCAGATTTGTATCCTAGATTGTGCTCTTCGGGTGAAGCCAGGGACAACAGGTACGCTCTGGCTCTAGATCATACAGCTGATATGCTGACTGTTGTGGCTTCAGTAGTTTTTGATCCTGTCTACATATTAGTAAGAGAAATCTTTACAGTCTTCAGGATATACTTTACACCAGTGGTTCTCAGACTTTATTACATGTACCACATGTGGTTCTTGGGCTTCCATTATTCATTATGCAAATGTGTTTCAATTATGCTTTAGTAAAAAGGAAAGTAAGGCCTTGTCTTTTCTGGACACTTGAAGACACTTTACATTGCATCATTCAGTCACTCCACACTGAGGGGTAAGCTATAGTAGCCACAGCTGCCCTGGTCAGCCTTATAATCAATGTTTTATTTAACAGTGTGTGGAAATACTGTATATTTATACTGTATTAATAACAGGGTCAAATAGATCTAAAATTTCCTTTTAATTTGACTCATTTTAACATGAAGAAACACTGCTAGTCTACACCAAGAACTAACAAAGCAACCCAAGCATGAGTCATGGGTTTTACTTTGTGATTCACACACATTCTCTACAAACTGTCCAGCACGCTACTGCTTGCTTCTGAAAATATTTCTGAAATAACTTATGTTACCACACACACGGTGGCGCAGCAGCTAGCGCTCATGCCTCACAGCTAGAAGGTCCCGGGTTCGATTCCCACCAGGACAGGGCCTATCTGTGTGGAGTTTGCATGTTCTCCCCGTGTCTGCGTAGGTTTCCTCCGGGTACTCCGGTTTCCCCTACCACTAAAAACATGTACCCCTCTGGGGCCAGGTCTCCCCTGAAAAAGAGATTCTTAATCTCAGTGGGACTATCCTGGTTAAATAAAGGTCAATAATAATTAAAAATTGTTTTTTGTAAAACTACAAAACTAAACTAACTTGCAGGCACTGTGAAAAAGGCAAAAATATCATAGGCGCTCTGTCTTTCACAGTTACTGCAAGTAAACCCATTTTTTGTAGTTTTAGCATTTATATCTCTGATGCACGTCCCGGACCTGACAGAACAACTTTTTCATCACACTGTCTGACACTGTGAAGCCCTTCCCCTATCTTCTGCCAATTCAAGAATTCATTTCTATTTTAATTTGGTCACTTCATATGAATCCTGTTCAGTTACTAGTCAGTTTATACTTTTATTACCTCAAGCATGACCACATCTTAGAGGCCTCCAAATGTGTGGGGCCCTTGACATCTGACTAATGTTACACAGACACTCATTCCTACATACCCACACCTCTCCCAGGATTTGAAGAATTCCAATACAAACAGGAAGCCCTACTATTGACAAGATGCTGAAAACCTTCAGCCTTAGCTTCTTCCCAACAGAATCCCTCGGTAGTTGTGGAACCTGTGAGCTACTAATTTAGAAGGGTAAGCACAGAGGCTAGTAGCTTTGACTCTTCCTCACATATGACTGCAGCAGATTCATAAATGCTTATAATGTTAACATTAACTTAGGCTGTAACTAACAATTATTTTACTAAATGATTAATCTGCCGATCATATTTTGATGAACAAATCTGTAAATCGATGCCAGTTTTTTTACACCATTTTAACTATATGTACTATATTTTCATCAACACTAAGTTCACATATTTGCTTTGTCATTTTGATATGTAATTCCTGCTCTGTCTGGTGGGTCGGGAAACATTTTCACAGTTACAGTTTTTAATTATCAGTCTTGTACTTTGTAACAACCTGTAGGGTTAGAGTTAAGGTCTTATGTTTTGTTATTACATTTTGGACCTACAAACTACAAATACACACTGTGTATGTAGCCCATAGAACAAGTTATATTGTGACATAGCACATTACATTGTACCAAATGTGGCAGGTATAATGTATCAAGAGTAGTGTAAAATAAAGTGTTACCCTTTTTTTGGGTAACATTTTATTTTACACTACCTTGATACATTGTACCTAACGTACCAATGTACCAATGTAATGTGCTCTGAAACAATATAACTTGTATCTATGGGCTGCATACACAATGGAATAATGTGTAGTACTTTGGAGGTAAATAATGTAATAGGACATAAGACCCTTAGGGTTAGGGCTTAAGGTTTAAGGTTATGTCTTGTTACATTATGTACCTACAAACTACAAATCTACACAAAGCTTCACCGGTTAATCACTGTTCTAGATAATTATTCCAGTTATGGGCTATGTAAATGGGATTTGTTGTGATTAGTCCTAATATGATAGCCCTAAGATAAATATTATTCTTGCATGGAAACTAATAAGAGTTCACCTCAGCACGACTGGTTTTACAGAAAAGAGCAAAGCTTAACCATGAAATCATGAGGGTGAAATTAAATTAGTGCTAGATGAAACAAAAAACACGGAACTAAAGGAACAACTTACGTATTGTAAAAATCTGTAGTAATAATAATAATAATAATAATAATAATAATAATAATAATAATAATAATAATAAAAATAAAAATAAAATATTATTATAAAATGCAAACCATTGTTCACAGAGTAACTATTACGTGAGGACGGGTAAAAACAACAATATGAAAAGCCTTTATTTGTTCTTTAAACCATCTTGTGTCCTCAACTTTGTGCTTTGCACTCATTGCACTGACTGCACTATACTGAGAAGCCTCAGGAGATCCTTAAATAGAGTTGCAGTGACATCTTGTGGTTAATGGCGGTACATACTTGCAACGCTTGATCACATGTTTACATTAGACTATAGAAAAATGTGTAGGCTATTATATGTTTTTTCCCAGCAATAATTTATATATGTAAAAAAGCAAATAATGGCAAATATCATTGTTTATTTTATTGCAATTTATATTATTCCTGATTTAGATCTGCTATTCACCCGAAGTGCCCAAAGTAGAGCTTGCGAGACAAACTGGGCCCAAGAACAGGTTTGATTTGGCCCCTAGATTTGTAAATCAGTTCCTGTATCACTTTTCAGGCGTCCCTTTTATGCAAAGCATTATTGCAGTGGCAGTTATCAGATTTGTTTTAGAGTGCCCGGCTCTCTAATATTATCACACAACAGGAACATTTTGGGCTCTGGTAATAATAGCAAGTACACTTTTCACACCTGGGACTTGCCTTTATCAGAGACATGCAAGTCTTCATTTAGTCCGAAGTCACTAGTTTGAGTGATTTACATTTGATAAAATGGACCAAGACTTGTGACTCAACCTTTTTTGAATATCATTAACTAGTCTGGACTTAAATTAAAGCCTGTGACCAGAAAAGACTAGATGCTACTCCCTTAAAAAAAATCCTGTAAACTACCTCCTCCTTGCACATGACTGTAATAAGGATCATGGACATGCTACCTGCACTATCCATTCAAAATGTAAACACAGACTTTGCAAGATTGTGACTTGCAAAACAAGGACTTGTTTCCACCCCATCATGAACCTACAAATGCAGAGGCTTACTGAGTAATTGTTGCCAGTGTGAATTTTGATAACATATTTTGATTTACTTTTAGTCTTCTGACGAAAATGTAATTTAATTTGTTGTTCTCTTAAATTTTTAGTCTAGTTTTAGTCGACTAAAATTGCGTGTACAGTCGACTAAATTTAAGACGAATTTTGTCAACTTTGCATAAATAAAACGTATTATAATCAAGGTCCTCTGCTTCATGGAGCTTCTCTCACATGAATCTGAGGGTCTTTCAAACTGTCAGTGAAGTTTGGATGATTTTAGTCTCTTCTTTTCATTATTATTTACTTGCTGTTTTTTGCCGCCAAAGTCAAGTTGGGTCTGATAAACACTGAGTTGAAAATACACATTATAAACAGAACAGGTTGGTACAAGTAAAACGCATAACCACTGTCTCTGCACCATCATAAAAAAAGAGGCAATGAGCTAAATTTGCTGGATTAAATAAAAAATGATTAGAAACATGATAACCACGCCCACAGCGGCAGGTCGCCCTCCTATTGGTTGGTCAGAATGACGAGCTGTTGAGTCTTAAAGGAACAGCTCCCTGGATTCACGGCCTACTTATCTGTCATCCATACAGAAGAAAACGAGGGATAAAGAGGAGGGGCGCGTGGATGTTTATTTTCTCTCTCGAATTATGTTGCGAACCGTGAACACATTTTCTAGAAGTGGGACACGGTGTTAAAGCGGCACGGACCTGGGAAAAAGGGGGGATGATCCGACGCTGCGAAGGGAAGACGGCAAAAAGTAAATACAGCCAGCGACAGCCATACGTACAGTACAGCCTGTGCGTAAACACGGAATTCGCCTGCGTTAAATCCGCGAAACCTGTGAGCAATTAACGAGATCATACAGTGTTGTTGAAGCTCGATGTGTTTTTGTTTCCCGTAGTTTGTAGGAGGTTTGTCCAAACGGCAGTCTGCGTTGTACGTTATCAGTTGATCAAATCTCTGTGCATATGCCGGTGACCTATATCCCATGCATGATTGCCGAGAGCACACTGTAACCTCAGCTGTGGACCAGACAACATGGGGATCAACGGGCTCGACAGTCAAGGCCAGCCGGCTGCGGTTCTTCAGGGGGAGGATAAAGATGCCACGCAGGGTTTCGACAGAACACAGCAAGTAGCGGGCGGCGAAGGGAAAATCGCCCACGAGGATGGCTCTGTGCAGCTGATCGAGGCTGAAAAAACCCCCGTCTCCTCTCAGCCTTCAGAGTCAGCTCTCCAGGTGGACGGCCACGGACCCGGAACTGGCTTTGTCCCACCTGAAGGAGGGTACGGCTGGCTGGTTGTCTTCGCTGCAACATGGTGCAACGGCTCCATTTTCGGGATTCAGAATTCCTTTGGCATCCTGCATCTGATGTTGGTGAAGGAGCATGCAGATCCGGAGGACAAGACGTCCCAGTTCAAAGTGGGTGAGTATCCTCAGATAAGTAACGCAGCTATAACAACATCAGCAGACAGGGCACTAGCAAACAATACCTATAAAAAAAGAAAGAAAAAGGAAAAAAAGAAGAAATTTCCCCATGAAGTCGGATATATTTCGGAGATAGATGCGTCATTCCATGTGCAAGTTCAAGAAAGTCACTGCACGTGTGCCAAACATAGAAAGATATTACACACATGTGGTGCATGCGTGTGTCACCGCTGATGCCTCTCGAAATGCTGTATTCCTGCAATTTGTATAGAAACAATATGTAGTACAGAATTGACATGGTTTCTAATGAATAATTACACAAGGATTACACAGATCAGACTATTCGTTTGTGTTCTTTGTGGCTCAATAAGGATTTGATTGTGAAAGTTTCCATGTTGAATGTTACAGGTTGTATGCATAGCTCCATTATAGATCATTTGAAAGCAGGCAACACGTGACAAGGGTTATCCTAAACTTGGGACAAGAAGCTTGATACCGAGCACAGACATCCATATTACACTTCGGACTGTATAGGGCCATAGTTCGAATAAATCCTCTGTTAGCCCTCCTGTATCTGGGCCAACTATGACTAAAGGTCGGTTTGCTTCTCACAAGACTTACTATAGTTGGGTAGCCTATTGTTTTGCGTACTTTACTTATTGTAATCTAAACACTCCATCTCCCAATAGACATGATTCAGTATTACTGTGTAACTGTGTACTGTGCAGCTGTGCTCGCTTAAAATTTAGCTTTGTACTTTAAACCTTGATCATCTTTACCCCCCTTCTACATTACTGTTTATCATTGATGGTTACTGGGATTAATAAGTATTGCATTTAGAGGCACAAGGCAACTTGATGTGCCTCACAGCAACTCCAAAACACTCAAACACAATAAAAACACAATTAAACAAATCAACTGATGCAGCTCATAAAAATATATAAAAATATGTACATGCAATTGGTGTGTATTAAAATGAGTTAAGATACAGTTAATTGTCATTGGCAGCTGTAAATAGGCATGTTTTCAGCGTGGACTTAAACATAGTCAGAGTTGAGGCCTGTCTCACGTCCTCACTGAGGCAGTTCCAGACCTTTGCTGCATGAAGCTGAAACGCAGCCTCACCGTGTTTAGTCATGACTCTGGGAACCACCTTGGAGACCCCTCCCTGAGGAAAGTGGTTCATATTCATATAGTAGCTGTGCCTATGACAAATGAATGTACTTTATCTGCACTATTTTAATTACATTTCTTTATTATTAGAATGGTTTTCATTATAGGAGCTATACCTGATTATACTTCTAGAAATGGAATGACATTTATTTTGTCCTCCTTTAGTATATTGTAAACTCAAGCGTGTGTGGAGAACCATGTGTATCAAATTATAAAACATTTAAATCAATTTTATGAACTTTCAGGTTATTTTTCTAGCATTTTTGTGAAAGTTGCCTTGAAAAGTGACCCTGCAAAGTGTGAAATGTGCCTATAAACATGTCCCTGTTAAGAATTTGGATGTTACAAATATATTAGGAAAGTTACGAATGAGTTTGGACCATTTTAATTTAGTGGCTTCCTCTTTCATTGTTTGCAATCAAAAAATCAGGTATAGGGCCTTTAATGTTATTCATGATAGAATTAATGCACACTCCCCCCTGTTCACCAACATAAATATTGCTTTGTTCTTGTTTTGGCTTAGTTTTAACAAATACACCAGAGAACCTAGATTCTATAAGCAAGGTTAAGTGTCTTGCTCAGGGGCACAACGGCATCACTGCTGAGAACTCTACCAACTAAGCCAGCGGTTTCCAAAGTGGGGGTAATCAGGACCCCGGAAGGTCGCAGGACACTGAGGTGGAGTTTGCCAGATTCAGACAATATATCTTTTAAATTGTAGCATTGTATTTAATTTATTTTTGATTGAAAATAGTGTATATTTTTGTGAAATAATAATAATCAGAATTGCGCCTGAAATGATCAGCAGAGCCTTTTAGAATATTCAGAGGGCTTTGTTGTTTGTGAACCCTCAAAATAGGTACATGCAATTACCTTTTTTTATTTTACCTTTCACAGTCTTATGTACAGTCAGGAGGAGGACATGACAGTTTTAGTATAGACACAGGGTTATTAAAAAGCATTACATTTGACTTGCCTCTGCCTGTATAAAGTGACCCAAAATTAACATTGATTTATAATGTTCATGTTGGGTAAAAGCTAATTAGAAATACAACAATTGTTACGGTAAAAGTGATCAAATCAACATTTTACACACTAGAGGACATTTCATGGCATTTCATGGTTTCAAAGTACAATAACACATCCTTGTTCCTTGTTAAAAATAGGCTGTACAAAACCAAATTACTTTTCATTCCCATTGTTTACTAGAAAGGTGCAACAAAAGCACACATCAAAGTATTGCATTGTTTTATACTTCCAGTGTAATAAACAAGACACTTGAATGAGAAAGCTGCTGTTTGACACCAGTTTGACAACAAGTCGCAACCCTGTTCCATCTCCTTATGGCCTTTACTTACTCAACGTGCTTGTACCTCCGCTATTCGGAAAAATAACCTTGACCATTGTTGTACTGCCCTAGACAATCTTACAATAACATCCCTTATTGTTTATTTCCAGAAGTGTTCCCAGTCTGTGCCTGTTAATTGCCCCAGAGTGTCCTGAGGGGCATTTTTGTTTTTGTTTGACGTCAGTCGTGTGATTTTGCAGTGCCGCTCTGCATTAATGGCCTGTGTACGAATTTAATAATGCAGTAATAACCTTAAGTAAAGGATGTTTGATGTTTTTTTTTTTTCAATAACGTCCATGTAATATCACACAGTCCACTCCAAAGACTGTATTGTTTAAATTTGAGGTGTGTGACAATGTACAGGCCAAAAGTCTTTCTATTTGAAAGACTGCAGAACAAAATGCAGATCCTTAACCTGATTTCTGGTAATAATATGTGTTATTAGTGAGCCTATTATATCCACATAAAACAAAATGGGCATTAAGTTTAATGTTTTCTGCCTGCCACCTGAAATTCTGACATCAAATTCTATAACAATTGTGAGCACAACCTAAACTACAGTCCCATCTATAGGGACTGTGTTTCATTGCTGTTATATAGCATAAGCCTGTTTCCAAGGCCACTCAACAGTATTTACTAATCTTTTCTTTTGTGCCTTCAACCTCATTGTGTTCTTTTCACTCTGTTTCAAAGTGTTCACTTTTAATCATCTATAATGAGTACACTCCGGCTCTTGGCCAGCATTAGGAATCTGGATGAAGCAATTGAGTGGGTAATTTGGTTGGGAAGGAGACACTTGTTGTTGTTGTATGATTGTATAATTTGCTGTAAATCTTTTTTCATTGCCATTGTGTGTGAAAGTAAATATATCAGAGACAGACAATTGTAAAATAGGAGGTAAAAATGTAGTGTCAAAAAATTCTGTAACATTTAAAGTATGCTCAGTGCATTTACAGTACAATGCATGTACTCTTGCTAACGCAGTGTCTAGGTGTGTCATTTGAAGAACAAAAGAAGAGTGAACATAATCATCATCAACGTTAATTCTATATACTAGAATTTGAACCATAAGACTCCTGAGTTTACAAAACTAAGGTGCTACGGCTAAGGTGCTTATTACAAACCACGGTCAAATTCGTCTGGCTTATTAGGAAAAGTGGGTTAATCTGATCAGACATGGGTTTGGCATACACCTCCTTCACTCACAGCTGGGTACCTAGGCGAGAACAGTGTGTTTCCATGTGAATAGGAGTTCAGTGTTTTTTTAGGAAGTTGCTAAATGTCGGGAAGCATCTGTTTTGTCCATAAACTATATACGAGATTTCCCCTTTTTGTTTAATTTGAATAAACTATAGGGTCCTGGAGGCTACACCGTTCAATCTATACAAAGACTTTAAAGAAAAGCACAGTGTGTTCTGTACTCATCGATGCACAGGTCATTATGCATGGTACAAATTGTTCAAAAGAGCCATAACAAAGAATCTTTTGTAGACGTGTATGTATGTGTGGTATGCTTTGGACATGGCTGTGTGCACGTAGTAGGTACATGAGCCCATCTGCTTTTTTGTCAGTGTCTCTTGTGTCAGTGCATCTGAACATTGGATTAGAGGGACCTACAGTCTAGAATCCCTGCCAAACATTAAAGATACCTTTGCCCCTGGGATGCAGGCCACTTGTTTGTTCCCACTTTATACAACACTAAGTTTCTAAATGTGGTTTTGCTTTAACACAGGGTAAAGACCACATATCTTGCCAAAAATTAAATAGAAATATATATATATATATATATATATATATATATATATATATATATATATATATATATATATATATATATACATTTATATTTATATTTATATAATATATATATATATATATATATATATATTATATATATATTATATATATACAAGCAAAACAAAAGAACCGTAGCAAATTTGCCCTTTATCAACTGACCAAACATATATACCTAGTGATCTTGTGTCTGGTTTTCTGCAGCTTGGGTTGGAGCCTTGGCCATGGGAATGATCTTTCTGTGTTCACCAGTGGTCAGCATGTTCACAGACTCCTTTGGCTGCAGGAAAACAGCAGTTGGTGGTGCATTGCTGGCTTTTATAGGACTACTAAGTACATCATTTGCAAAGTAAGTTGTTCTACATTTGAACTAATACCCTGTAATTTAATATTTCACAGACTATGTTGGTCCTGTTTATAATTCTCAAATCCTCTGTTTTGCAGCTCACTTATCCTTCGTTATTTTACCTATGGTATACTCTTTGGATGCGGTTCCTCCTTTGCTTTCCAGCCATCCCTAGTCATCCTGGGGCACTACTTCCGCCAGCGATTGGGCCTGGTCAATGGGGTAGTTACTGCTGGTGCCAGCCTTTTCTCCATGGGGCTCCCAGTGTTATTGGACAAAGTGGCGACTCCTCTGGGCCTGAGCAAGACATTTCAGATTCTTAGCATTTTTATGCTCGTGCAGGCTTTGCTTGCTCTGACATTCAAACCTTTGCTACCTGCTGGAGGGAGTATGGGCCCCCCCGGCATGTGTCCAGAGCAAATGCAAGCAGGAGCCAGTGCCCAAGATGTGAGCAGGTGGAGCAAAACTCTCAGCCGGATCAGAAAGTACTTCAACCTGCGGGTCTTTCACATCATCACATACAGAGTCTGGGCATTTGGAGTGGCCACTGCTGTTCTGGGCTACTTTGTACCATACATCCATTTGGTAAGTTCTTTCAGGATCGCCATTTTCACTTTAGTTCTGCTTATTTCTTTGCTCAAATTCCCAGCATTTAAATGATTGTGCTTGTGCAGTGTTGGGGGCAACGGTCCAAAAATATATGACTTTTTTCAGTTACTAAGGACTATAAAATATTACTTACTTACACAAAATACTGGAATATATTAGTCATTGCAATTCAAGTAACTTGAGTTACAAGTGCATTTAAATGTATGAACGAAAAAATGCCAAACTTTCCCCAAATAAAATGCAGAATGCCAAATCAAGTTGGACACTGGTGTGTAAGATCCGCAGTTGCGTGTAGTTAATGTTATGAAAACAAAACATGTTCATAGCGTTATGGGAAATGGGGAAAGCAAAGGAAAAGGAAAAGGAAACATTTGACTGCACTTTTGCTCAGTGGCATTATTTCTATTTCAGTTTATATTTTGCCAAAAGTAACTCTAAATAGTGTAACTCAGCTACATTTTTGAAACAGTAACATGTAACTGTAACTACTAATATAGAATATATTACAACTTTAAAGTGACTTGCCCAACACTGTTGTTGTGCCCATATGTAAACTGTGTGTTATAATGCATATGCTTTCTTAGACTAAAATAATCGTAATGTATTTGCATTATGAGGAGGGGGTGGGGGGTTCCTTTATGTCATGGATGGGCTTTTGGTATTTGGTAAGCTGAAACATGCAAGACAGCAGGGTTCAGAAGCAAAAAAGGACTTTTTCGCCTGCATAGGGCTACCACTACACTGTAATTGTTGATACTGCACACACTCCCCTGCACATACCCCAATGTATGTCGAGGGAGTTACCAGAGTGATATGAAATAGTAGGGGTTGACGTTTATCGATAATCAGAGGAATTGGATAAACTGAAATGCTTATACAGTGGGGTGCGAAGGTTTAGGCACCCCGGATCAAAATTAATAATAATGTTTATTATGAAGCTAGAGAAAGAGGAAATTATCTCCAAAAGTCGTGAGGCTGTAGATGAGACATTCTCATAGCACCCCTCAAATAAAATAAATCAAGTTTTATTTCCATCATTTGCATTTTCAGAAGAATATTAATGTTAAAATGGCCAGAGCAAAAATTTTGGGCCCTACAGAATAGCCCAAAATATGGCAAGTATCACCACTTTAAATGTTTTTTTTCTTGGAGCCAAGAGTCTTTCAATTCTCGTTTTTGCAGGATTTGCTTTGTAACTTCAGCTTTTTCACAGATGGTGTTGCTTTTTCCTTCCGAATTTGTTGGAAATTAATTAAATCCATTCTTCGTTTTATTCATATTGTTCCCTGTGCCAATGGCTGCAATACAACCCCAAAGGATGATGGATCCTCCCCCAGGCTTAAAAGCTGGACAGGTGTTATTTTCATGAAATTCTGTGCCGGTCCTTCTCCAAACTGACTTTTGCTCATTCATTGGGCAAAATGTTCTACAGTGGGATGCAAAAGTTTAGGCATAACATTTAGAAAAGCCGTGTGCATTTTGGAGACAAAAAATCAGAGGTTAAAGTAGAACCCTTTTGGCCGAAATGAGCAAAGTCCAAAGAGTCCATTTGGAGAAGGGGCACAGAATTTCATAAAAAGCATTTCACGGGTAGAGTGAAGAGTGGCTTAGCTTAGAGTAAACAAAGAATGGTTTACATCAAGAGGTGCAGTCTGAAGGATTTGCTTTGGCTTTCACAGTCTCCTGACCCAAACATCATAGAAGATCTGTGGATAAACCTCTAAGAGCAGTGCGTGACATTCAGCCCAGTGGCCTATTAGTCCTAGAAAACTTTAGTAAGGAAGAAAGGGTTAAAATCCCACAAACTACAATTGAGAGACTCTTGGCTGCATAATGGGGGCTACGGAGCATTCATTCTCCAGGGCCCAAACATTTGCTCTGGCCTTTTTTAAATTATTACAAGTATACCATGGGAATGTCTCATCTGCATCCTCATGCCTTTTGGAGATCATTTCGTCTTCCCCCTGCTTCCTTATTCCCATTATTAGGAGTTTTGATCCGGGGTGCCTAAACACTGTGTATATATAACTGCATTTTATCTCCCCATTGGGTAGTTTTCAATTTAGTATAATGTATATGCTAAGCTAAACCAAACTTTTAACATTTATGATTCAAATAAAAGTACGTCCACTGGGCGCTCAAAGTGGTTTATGTCAAGGAACACCCATTCACACACACACATTCATACACCAGTTTTTGCACATTCATTCACTTTCACAACATGATTAAGATCCACCATGTTGTGAAAGTGTTAAGTTGATATTCATCCAGATGTCGGATGTTCCCACTCAGGCCTCCCTCCGTCAGGGCTGTTGTTTCAGGCCAAGGCCCAGATGTAAACACTGCTCCGGCTTTTGTATCACTCACCTCAGGATGTCTCTCCTGTATGGCCTTTCAATGTCCCTAAACATGCCAATCCTATGGACAGTGAAGAATGTAAATCTCTTCAAAGCAGAGCAAATACATCACATGGACCACCATGTCCTGAAAAGACTTGTCACGGGCGTGTTGTTTGTTGGTCTGATCTGGTCAGTGGTGGGGAGTGTCTGACTTATGCTTTAGACATTTCTCAAGTACTTTTTTTAGGTGTCCTATTTTTTTTTTTTATATTACTCCATCATTTATTATTCTGAAAGGTTTATTGAACAGTAACGATTGTCTTGGTGTTTTAGATGAACTTTGTCAAGGAGCAGTTTAAAGGCACTGATAAGGAATGGGTTCTTCTGGTGTGCATTGGAGCCTCATCCGGAGTGGGACGCCTAACATTTGGGAAGATAGGAGACCTTATTCCTGGTCTAAAGAAGATATACATGCAGGTAAGGAATCTCAAGCACATTACACGTCTGCTGTAGAACATAGTGTTTGGCTTATGAAACCGAGACCTAGATTCTATCAAAAAGCTTTTATGTTGTTGTGGCAAATTATTATTTTTCATCTCAAATTAGGGTTGTTTGTCTCCTATGTTATTTCAAAAAAAAAAAAAAAAAAAGGCAGAAGAAAAAACATTTGAATGTTGTGTGGATGTTTTACAGCAGATTAAATGATAAGATGCTATTTACCTGGCTCTGGTGAAATGACTCCAGCGAGTGCATTAGCCGTCTTTTGCAGAGGCAGAGCAGCACATCCACTGTGTCCTCTCCACTCTCTTCACACAAAGTCTGAGCAAACGTCAGTAGGCTATATTGACGTCTTTCAGCTAACACTATTGACTAATAATCTACTGCCTTGTGTGACGTGTGATACACACTGTTTCGATAAGTAGACTGTCACTCTCTCTACAGAGCACACAGTCAGATGTGCGTGTCAGGTCCTGCACTGTCACTGTTCTGTTGTAGCAGCAAAAGACAGGCTCATTTTCACTTTGTTGAGAATGCTAAATGTGCGGTCCTGTCCACCAGGGCCACAGACTAGTGGGCTTAGCCCCCCATGCCTTCCACGCCACACATGCTGTATAGCTATTTTTATATATATTATGAAATAAAACATTTTGGAACAAAAATAAAGTCCTACGGCATTAATTAACAAGTCTCACTTTATCTAAAGGAACTGGGTGTTTAAGAAACAGTCCTTCGATTTTGCATTCAAAGATGTTTTTTTCTGGTTGTAGGTGGTGTCATTTATAGCCTTGGGCCTGATGTCCATACTGATTCCCCAGTGTTTCGTATTTGAAGCACTCATTGTGGTGTGCGTGTTCTTGGGCTTGTGCGATGGATGTTTTCTCACCATGATGGCTCCTATAGCATTTGAGTTGGTCGGACCTATGCAGGCTTCACAGGCTATAGGCTACATCCTTGGACTTATGGCTCTTCCCATGACTGCAGGCCCACCTATAGCTGGTGAGTAGTGTGGTGTTTTTTTCATCTTTTCACATAGATGAGCTGTAGAATTTTGTGATTATAGAAACTAAATAATTAGATAAAAATGGACTGCTGGACTACTATTGTTGAACACAACATTTTTAGTTATATATCTGGGCTAATTACAACATAGCAGCCAAAGGTCTGTCTCGTTTTTTAGTGTACGCCTATATAAGGCTACTGCATGTGTAATTCCTAATGAATGAATCTTATGTACAGCGCACTGTGTTTTGTATCCTGATTGACTTTATGATCAGTTAAATCTATTTTGCACACATACAAAAATGAACTTGAAATGAACGGTACTAGCGTGCTCTCTCTCCCTTCTGCACACAGTGCTGCAGGAGGACAGTGAATTTGCACAGAGACACACATGCGGTGGAAAATAGGAGACATTGAGTTCCACAAGCAGCAAAATGCTCCTTATTTTATGATAATCCGCAGCATACTTATGTCAAAAACCTGCTGTACAGATGATAGAATGAGTCGTGGCTGAAAGCATTGAATGTGTGTACGTACACAACAATGTGTGGCGTCGACCGCCCAAACCCGACCCGCGATCAAAGGAGAATTTTATGACCCGACACAATCCGCGGACAGCCTGTGGGGACCGTGGGGGAACCCGCAATCCGCCTGTCGGGTGCGCTAATGCCCCCAGCCATGTGTGAAATCTTGCGCATTTTACGAGAACTACAGTTTGACACACAGGATGAGGATACATTACGCACGGTTCTGATTTGGTTTCTGAGAAGTGCCAGCCGTGCAATATACATTCTGTATCACTTCCAGCTCTGTCCCTCAAAAAAGAAAGACACCTGTCATGTAGACTGGGACAAGACTGGTTTGACAGGTTATGGGGAAGAATGGATAGGAGTCGAATCTTACACTTCACATGTAAAAGTAGTGGCTGTGAGACAGAAGTGAAGCATCATGCTGTGGGGTTTTTTGCTATGGGAAGGACTGGTGCACTTCACAAAATAGATGACATCATGAAGAAAGAACACTATGTGGAAATATCGGCGCAACATCTCAAGACATCAGCCAGGAAGTTAAAGCTTGGGCGCAGATGAGTCTTCCCAATGGACAATTCCCAAAGCATATGGCAGTATATGCCAATACTGGTATATGTTTTGAAGTGGTGAATGTTTTGACCACTTCAAAACATTGACTTTGGCTTAAGGATAACAAAGTCTGTGTTTTCAAGTGGTCATCACAAAGTAAGGATCTCAATCCAGTTGAAAATGTACAGGCAGAGCTGAAAAGGCATGTGCACGCAAGGTGCTACAAATGTGGCTCATTTACACCAGTTCTGTTTGGAGGAATGGACCAAAATTCCTGCCAACTATTGTGAGAAGCTCTCATTCTTCTGGAATTTGACAAATAGAAATATGTTTTAAATTTCTAATTGACATAAAAAAAAAAGTTAGTTCTGGTTTCATGTCAGACAAGAGAAAAAAATGCAAGTGTGTCTTTTTATAAAGTGTATGTAAACATCTGGTTCCCGCTGTATTTACTTTTCTCTTTCTGACTGTTTACAAAGTTTAATAATTACTAAATGTCCCCTTTTAGGCCTCTTGCGCGATTATTTTGGAAACTACACAGTGGCCTTCTCTCTGGCTGGGGTCCCTCCCATGGTGGGCGGGATGGTACTCTTCTTTGTGCCCTTGATCCAGAGCAGACTCCAGAGAAACCAGTTGACTGAGGAGACCTCCACCACTGCTCACATGCTGCCCCCTGCCACCACCGTCGAGGCCAAGAGCTGCTCCAATGGAGACATGCTGCCTGGATACACAGACGTAGAGACACACATCTGAGTAACACTACACGGAGGAGACACAGAAAGCTTATTCTATGGAGCTATGCTAAGTATCCATAGACAGAAGCTTTTCAGTGCTTTCGTATTTACAGGGATTCAGTCACCAGCATTATTCATCATCCTAACCAGAGCCATTTATACCGCCGTAGACTTGTCAGCTGACCAACAGTTAATCCAGATATGTTTTCATTGAAGTTAGTTCCCCTCTCTTTCCGACAAGTGCAGAAAGGTTGTGCTCTTGAAAAAAATGGGCAATGAATATGGATGTGTGAGCAGGATAAGCACAAGAGTGTAAAGAAACAGTGTTTTCAGTGGGACTATTAGTTACTAATACCTCCAAGAGGATTTAAATGAAGAGATTTACCTTAAAGTCATCACTTTAAATGTCTTTGTATTTTACTTTGTAAACTTAAAACATGATAATTTTCTATACACATATTGACATGCTCTCTTAAAACACATAGTGAAGGGATGCATTTGTAACTTGTATGCAGTACCATCTCGTTTATTTACTTCTATCATATAGTTTATCTGCTGCTCTAGAATTACAGTGGGTGTGCTTCTGATCATAGAGCTCGAGTCAGTCATTTAATTAACACACAAATATTATAAGAAATGTCAGTGAAATGACTAACTGTGAGTTTGATCGTGGTTAAAGTGATAGTTCAGGCTATATACTATGTTAGCAGATGTGCATCCTTTTGATCAGCCTTAACATTTCCTTTTTGGTCAGGGTGTGAGACAAACCCGCAAACTGGTGACAGTTGTAGCTTTTCAAAATACTGATAAGATTTTTTGTGACACTTGGTGAAGAATGTAACATTTAAGCAGTCTTCTCTATGAATATACTAGCACCTTTGTTATAGAGAAAGGAAAATGTTACTGCATAACGATAGAATCAACTGAGAAGGCTCCAAATGGCCTCTCACAGATTCTTTAGGCGTTTGATTTGCTGCTTCAGTGGAAGGTTCCCACTCACTGTGATGACATCCTCACAACCTCAGAGGACAATCTGCAGTTACACTTACCTCTGTTTGTAATAATTCACATTGCTTGATTCAGACAATGGATGGGTGCGACAGCGAGCTACGAAGTGTGGGCTAGAATAAGTAATTTTTGACAGTGGCAAAGTTGAAAATGTTTTGTTCAGAAAGACTTAAAATTCGGAATTGATGCATACAGGAAAGTAAAGGTGCAGGAAGAGGCATGGCATGATGGGAATGAGTACTGTCATTCAATATTTAGGTGCTACTGCATTCTGGTAATCGTCCTTTTGGCACCTCAGCCATCTGTGACTTCAACTTCAACACAAACCTCACTACTGAGTAGTTTATTGGAGGAGACTGCTACTGAACAGGGCAATGAAAACATTCATACCTCAATAATCAAATGGTCCTCAGAAAACCAGTCAACTTCATGCTCTTCATACTTTTCCGTGGTGCGTTTTCACTGTGTGCATCAGGTCGTAGCAGCCAACAAATATAACTATATAAAAAAATAAAATCTTCAAATCTAGTACCTTAAAACTGTGAAAACTATTTTTCATTGTTCAATCACTATAATACTAGTCATGTTTTTTATATATGTTTTTATTGTAGTGATAATCTAAATCAAGATCTTTATAATACAAATATCAAATACAGAAAATAATGACATGTTGATTTATGAAACAAGACCAGAGCCGTGCAGTTTTATCCAGTTTCTTAACATTCACACATTAGTACAAGTGCCCCCCCAAAAGATGTAATCATAATAATAGTAGCATGCTGTGTGTTGTTCAGCATTCGATCAATACAATCAAAACATTTATTTTATAAATGCAGTGAGAGCGGAGAGAACTGAACATGGAATCCCACACAACTGTAATGCTACTTTAGTAATGAATTAGGATTGCCTCAATGGGCTTATCCTCTGACAGCTATATCGGATCCAAGAACTTTGTGTTGTATAGAGGTCTTTTCATTTGTTTGTTAACATACAAAACAAATAACAGTCATAACAGTCACTTTCAAGGTTTACCTGAAATGAGGCTATAAACAGTAACATCAGCTGAAAACAACACTGCCTTATTCAAAAGTATTGACAGGTTAGTTACCTCTGCCTGATCTCAAATGTTTTCCAGGGCTCAAATTTACTTAAGTTTTTTATAAAGTGAAATCCCACCCCACTGAGTGACCTTTATTCATATTGTACACTAAATATACCTCTAATTGTAATGGTATATTACAGTTTCTAGATTTTTATTTTTATGAAGAAATTTTGTAAATAATGAACGGCAATCGACTGTAAAAGTGAGCAAGTTGAGTTATTGAGGAAGTGGTGGAAGACATTCTGAGTTTTTAGATTAAGATAAAAGCATAAAATCACCCACTTTCATATGTACTTAAAGTAAAAAAGTAAAAGTATTTCACAGATTTGAAAAAACTATCAGTTCCTGATCAGATCTAATGTACGGCAGCTTTTAGATTCACTTACTGTGAACCTACACTGACGTCATTGCAAAAATAAATGTTCACTAAGTAAATGTTTATCTTATACTTTAATCCAGTTTACACGTGTTTGAATCGAGAAAAAACAAAAAGCAGATTCCATCTCAAAAAAGAAAAGAATAAATACCTTAATAAAAGTACCTAAAAGATGTATTAGAATATATGCTTTTACTTTTTTCCTTGATTTTCCACCTCAGTTGACAAATATTAATCTTTAGAAATATATGAATTCTTTTGCCAAAGTCTTTTCTTCTATGCAGTACTGACTCTTGGTCTCTGCTCTCTGAACACTGCTTTTGTTTATCAGTCTCAGTTCATGTGTCCTATGTTTGATTTCTATACTGCTCTCCGCTGTATACAGGTCAGTGTCCCAGAGGTGCACGTTCTGTTTGATTTTAACTGTGATCCGCTGTGCCATAAAGCAGATCGACACTGACTATTCATTGGACAAATCCTTTATGTCTGAGTGATTGTGTCTGACCTAAACTTCATGATTTGTGCCATTTCTCTGCACCTCTGATCCAACACACACTTAATTTCCTCTTTGGAACATTTCTGAAATGTTTGTGTAGAGCTGAGCCATGACACTATATATAATTTTTAAGTTACCATTGGTTGAATTCGGTAAATGTTACTGATATGATAAAATCTTTTGAAGTTATGGTGTTTTCTCTACTGATAAATTGGCAGTGTCCACATAGCCTTATAGTATATGACTTCTAAGAAGAACCTGACCTCTGCTCACCTCTTCTTCCTCTCATTACTTATTCTTCAGTACACATCGTGTGAAATGTTCTAGAGGCCAGTGATGTTACTCATTTGAAACTAGGTCAAGCTGCTTGAAGAAATTTATTTTTTTGTTCCAATTATTTGAGTCCATATAAAAAAAAGGCACATTTTCTATTAAACAATATTAAAGATGTCATATCAAAGCGTGTGTGTATCACTGTCTGGCTGCTCCAAGCTAGTGTTTTGAGTGCATTTCAATTCAGCATTATTCATCAGATTAACCCAAAAAGTCTTGTCTAACAGCTTAGATAAAGAAAGCAGTGGATCAAGGACAGCTCTCCAGGCGTGTGCTGTTTTCCCATTACCGCAGGAGCGAGTTCATCCAGGAATCGAGTCCTGGTATGACTCATCTTTAATCTGTCCGGGAGCACACAGTCCACAGTCATGCAGAGTAGACCAGGGGTTCCCAAACTTTTCAGGCCGCGACCCCCAAAATCACTCAACAAACAACTGTTAGGACTCGCTTCTATTCAATGTTATTAGCATTTGTAGTAATTTATGGTGTAAAACATTTAAAATCTGTTTTAATGATATAATATTTTACCTAATTTCACTAAAATATGCTGTTTTGAATCAAAAATACATCAAATCGAGTCAAAAATGTGAAAATATAGTCTCAAAAACCTCTTGCGACCCCCACTCCAGTGTTCCTCCCCCAGACTGTAGATTATGTGCAGATCACGCTCCAATAGATTAGCTATGCACTGTGGCCTATAGCTCTGTGTGCGCACACAGGCGATCATTGTACACTTCACAGACAACTTCAGGGCTAATGCGGGATAATGAGTTCATTCTGATTACAGTAAATCAGATGAGAGAAATGTTCTGGCCATGTTTAATTCCATTTCAGCAATGACGGTAATACATTTGTTCATGCATTTATCTCAAAAATATAAATACTTTGTTGATGGTTGGAGGCTTGCCACATGACTGGCCAAGTACAGTTCTCCTGAAACAAAAAAGGAATCCAAACTTTATTGAATAAATTTCAATAACAATTTCATTGTGAGATCAATAAAGTCGTATCTTGTCTTGCAAATGAGGTGTTACATATCAATTGTAGGCTATTTATTGATACAGGAGTCACTGACTTTTCTACACTGAATATCCTTGGGTATATGACAAGCCATTAGGTTGCATTAAAGTACACAACTCACATAAAGTGAACTTATCATTACTAATAAATGTGATGTTTTAGTAACTTTTTTATATTGATGATTGTTCTTGGCTCTTCTGGCCAAAGATAAAGAGCAGTTCATAAGGTCCCTGATGTATCCACTGAAGAGGCCACGAGGAAAAGGATGGTAACTACCCAGTGTCTGGCCAGTATAGGCTTTGAATCTGTTGTACTCGTCTATAGGCTACCAATAATAGGCTTGTGAGCGGCACTGAGATGGTGTACAGAGTTGTTGTAATTACCTAGCGTGACAGGCAGGGGTCTCTGTTACCGTCTTTACACAGAGATATTTGGAGCAGGTGATGTTTTATTTGAGATATTTTTTAATATGCAACATGTAAAAAAATATAACCAGTGAATCCAACTTCCAGTCATTAGTCGCCTTTGTTATTATGAATATAAAATACAGTGCGTTCCAAAACAAACTTGACTTGTATTCTAATTCTGGGTTTTCCTTAAACATTTTTTAGCAGTCTATTTGCAGTATAAATATATTCTCTTTGTGCCAAAGAGGTTACACTTTGATTTTCACTTCATACCATACAGAGTTACATGCTCTTAATATTAAGGCATTGACTAATACAAAAATGCCAGCTTTGAGTCTACTGAGAACGTTAGGGCTATTTGCTGAGCCAAAGCATGTCCTGTCCCTCACGCTGTCTTCCCAATAACACAGCTGACTGGAAAGTTCCTCTGATAATGGGACATAGATAACGTCTCAACAACAAACTTCTGTTTTCATGGCTTGGGACCACACTTGACTCTCAGGAACATCACTGTTAATGTGTGAACAATAACACACAAACAATGCTGCATATTTCAACATGTCAAAGAATAATAATGGAGCGACTTACTCACTGCTTCTGCAGGAGGTGGATAAGCCAAAATAACAGGACAGAGCATTGTGGAGTGAAATGGAAACATAAGAGCTTTTTCAGTCTAAATTGTAAGCTTGTTTTGCACATTTGAGTGGAAAAATGCCCATCCAAGGAGAAACTATCAACTTTGTAGCATCAGAGAACTCACAACACAATCCAGCGTTAAAACTTACACAAATTAAAACAATAATTTCCAAAGTAGCGCAAGCAGTGGAATCAGAAAGTTGATTCAGCTACTTCTGTGGAAGCTGCTGTGTGTCACAACCCAGAACTTCCAGCCTCAGAGCGATGTCATTGATCCAGCCGAGCGGGTGAATGCGGAGGTAGCGACCAAACAGAGGGTAACCAAAAACAGTCAGAGCCTCCTCATCTGGGTCAGTGTTGCCAGCGAAGATCTGTGTAAGGGAGTATAATGTAAGTCAGATGTTTGTTTTTCACTGGAGTGAACACAGGGCAAAAGTATGTTACATTGTCTATTTAAAGCCACTGTCTGACTCAAAGGGTTCAAATAATAGTTTCATAGAGGTATTCCTAAACAGGGCACGTAACTTTTTTTTTTTTATTGATCCGTAAAGGGTGAAAAATACAAAAGCGTTGAAAACCACTGATCAGAAATAAAACAGAATAAAACATTAGCTAAAGAAGCACCAAGTAACTTGTTCACCTAAATAAATCCTTTTCGTAGTCCCTCTGGGGGTAATACAAGTGTTAATGGGCTGATTGGGGGGTCTTTCATCTCCCCCGGTGTCTCTGGCCAGAAAACCACACTTGCAGCTTTCCCTGCTCTGATCCGGAGACCCAATACACACAAATAGAATCAAGAAGAAGACGCTAATAGGCTAACGGGCAAAGCTGACTGCGGGCTAGTGCAACAGTATTTACAGCCAAGTTGGAGTGAAAAAAATATCTCCAATGTGTAATTTGATGTACAATATCCCTCTCTCCCTCTCTCACAGACAAATAATGAGCAAAAATACGCAGTATGCTACGACACCTGCAGTAGCACTTATGACCTCTAGGAGCACGAGTTACTTGCTTTAAGGATATAAACCAGTTTTTGGTACAGTATATGATACCTTTTAACAGAATGCCGCCCTTATTCTTAAAGGTAGACACTAGTACATGTAAAAGAGGTTAGTAATTTGAACCTATATTAAATGAATAGTGGTTTGAAAATGAGAAAAAAAGAGGGTGTGATTATACCTTTTCCCTGTGTGAGTCCTCCTCCAACACACTGTTCCAGGATTGTCCGTCCTGGCTGACAGTGACTGAGAACTCGGTGACCATCATCTGTGTGAATAGTGAGTGTGCTCCTTGAGTCACAACCCCAGCAATGCGTCTAACTTTGCCCAAATCCACCTGAAGCCACTCATGCGGGTTGTTGTTCTGCAATAAAAATAATAAAAAATGACTGCTGGAGAGTTTTCTTGGTAAAAAAAAGGTTGGACATTATTTCATAGTTTATCTCAATTTGTCATTAAACATTTGAAAGCATTAGATGTGAGTCATGGTAGTTACATTTGTCATGTGTAATATATGAGTAAGATTTGGGCTGACAGAATGGAAACTTCACAGTCAGCGGAATGTATCTTATTTTAACAGTGTAACAAGTGGCTGTCAGAGGGACACGTCACACCTCCGGAGCGAGTGAGGCTAAGTGTGAAAGATAAACGTAAGTGTATTGACAGCCAGGTCACAACCTTTTCTTTTTAGATGAGATTAGGGATGTTTTAATGCTTTACCATGGGCCTCCAGGCGTTAGCACTGCCCTCTTGATGGAGGCGGGCGAGGAAGGGGCTCCAGCTCCGAAGCAGCGATGAATGAACTGAAGAGGCAACAAAGTTGCCATCAGGGATCAGCCTGGCCTGCAGCCCCAGAGGCAGAGAGCAGCCTGGAGTATGTGAAGACAGAGGGCACTGGTTACATGTAAAAGCATTTAAAATGTAAAATCTCTTTTATCAGGCTTACTGTTGACATCGCAACCCAGAAGCTCCATTCTTAAAGCTGGCTTTTTCACAAAATTCACTGGATTAATTCTAATGTAACGAGCCACAAACGGTGGAGAGAAAGTATTTTCCTTGACCTTAGCACTGTCCATGTTGCCAAAGAACATCTACATTTAATGGACACAAAGAGCATTAGTGCATTGTTATAGTTACAGACTTCTCTAATTATCGTGTCGGAGACTTACACAGGTTTGCCTTGTGCTGTTTCCTCTGTAGTGAGTCCAGGTCTCCTGGTCCAGGCTGTAGGACACTGTGAAGTGTGTGATGTAGTACTCCCTCAGCTTTGCTCTCACTCCCTGTGTCTTCACACCATGAAGGAGCATAGGCCTCAGCAAATCAACCTGAAAAGAGAAAATGAATACAACCATGTTGCATCATTTTAAAACAAATATTTTAACAACCTCACCTGAATCCATGACATCTTGCCCTGGCCCATCCAGGCATTGATGAATCCTGACTGATCTAGTCGGGCCAGTCGAGGCTCCCAGCTCTCTACACACAGATACTGTATATCAGCAATGTTTACATGATACTGTTTACAGAAATGGTTCAGCATTTTCAACGGTTACCTAAATGATTTAAAGCTGTGATTTGTGAATCCTCTATTCTTCCAGATTTCATTCCCAATGGCAATTTGCATTCTGCAGGATAAGTATGAGATGTTCATACACCGCATACAATATTTAAACATTAACATTGTTTTAAGAATTGAAGATCTTCATGAGGTCACCACTGCAGTTTAAGGCAACTTGTGTTTTTTGTTGTTGTTACAAAACAACTCTAACTCTGGAGCAACTTATGCAATTCTGAAGTGGAAACAATATCATCTCTTATGTAATTTTCAACACTTCCAGTATGTGTAGACAATTTACACAGATGTAGTAATGTTCTTACTTGGGTTGTAGACCAGTACTTTGGCTCTCATTCCAGCCAACTGATAGTCTCCAACAGTGCATTCCACCAACCACGTGCCCACTGTAGGAGGCCTCATCTCCAGTGTACCAAAAACACCTCATGATCATGGATAGCAAAGACATGTTGGAAGATGTATTATTCAATATTGTCACTACAGTATCAGCAACAAGGATTTTATTGACCTAAGTATTAACAACACATTGATCCTTTTCTACAAAGTCTAACAAACCAATTGTTAAAACTACTTCCTCTTCTTACAACTCATGACACAAACATACAGCCATCAGTGAAATTACCAGGAAAAAGCTGGTAGACCCCCATGCGATGGTCCTCCTCAGTGTGAATGATGAAGGGCAGACCATGGAAGTGCACAGCGTGGTACTCCCCATCACTGCCGACATTGAGCAGGTGCCACCTGACCAGCTGGTGCTGTGCCACCAACAGACCAGGCAGTGTCTCTGCCACAAACCCGTTGATAGCTAAAAGAAAGACAATAACTATAACAAACACAAAAAGAAAAACCTAAATTAGTGAAAGGCCTGTCATTATGGTCTTTCACCTGCAAATCTGTTGCTGGTGTGGTACCAGGGGTCTGCACGGTTGACTTGGCATGGGGGTACACAGTATTCCTGAAGGTTCTCCTCCAGATACCAGCTCTTAGTTTCATCAAATGTGTGGAAAAGCAAAGCAAACTCCTGAACGTCCTGCTGTTTGTTCTGTCTGGTCTGCAGGGTCCCAGGTTTGCATATAACAAGAGGACCAACTAAACCCGAATGAAGGTCCCTGTCCTGAAGGAAGAATTAAACACTGTTAATACAGCAATACATTGTATTTTTTAACTGGTCTCTGGACAAACCTTGTCCAAGGTAGAGTAGTATGCTCCTGTCTTGCAGCTCAGCTCTTTGTCAGTGGGGCCTTGTTTCTTGGTGATTCTCCAGTTGTAGGTCTTGGCCTCCCCTGGGGCCACTGGATCTCCTGGGACTCCAGGGGGGGCGTGGGAGGCATACGTCGGGGCTGAGCCCGCTCCTTGGCTCCGGTCATACACTCCTTGAAGGTGAAACGAGTAGGGCCTAGATGCCTTGTTCTTAAAGACAACCTGCCATATAGCATAGAAGGCATTGGACAAGAACTAAGAACTATACACTTAGTAATTTAACTCATTAACAAGACAAGTTATGAATAATTATCTCTTTTCCAATAAGTGCATGTAAAATAGCTTCTTCTTCTACAAGTCCCAAAGAAAACTCAAAATATTCAAACATGCAATGAAAGAGGGTATGAAGCTAGCTCAGCAAACACAGGGCAAAAGATTTATTTCCGAGAAAGGAGACACAAAACAAATGAGAAGAAATCTCACAGTCAGCAGCTCATTGATCTCAGCTCTGATGAATGGTCCCATGATGCCCAAGTGTTCCCCCAACTCTCCTTTTGGAACGGGATGCTGGAAGTCTTTATCTCTGTAGGCTCGAAATACAACCTTCTTATACTCCAAAAGGAACTTCCGCATGCCACGCCTAATCTCTCTAACGAAGAAAAGAACATACACAATTGAATAACATTAAGCCATTAAAAGTAATAATTATGACATAATAATAATGACACGAGTCCTACTTGTGTTTAATAAACTGCTGAGGTTTCCTGATGCCATAGTCCCATGTGACTTCTTCAGCTGCAATGTAATAGTGCCGATATCTCATCTCACCAGATCTCATGTCCAAGTAGTCAGAGGAAAATATGTCTGTGCCATTCTCCTGCAAATGAAAATAAATGTCTTGTGTTGTTTTGATTTTGTAGAGAATACAGATTGAGTGTGTGCTGCTGTACCTCTTGGCTGTAGTCATCATAATCCACAGACAGAGAAATGTTGGTTACATTGTCATTGTCTGTATTATTTTTGTACTCCACATCTCCAAATCGTTGTTTCTCTCTTTTTTGCAGAACGAAGTTTGAAAGAACAAAGTCGTCTTTCATTTCTTTTAAAATATTTTCTTCTTCGGATTCAGTCTCCACAGACGTTGTTGGGTCCAGTAAAATCTCATTTTTCTCCTCTGTCTCATAACTGGTTGTGTAAATCTCGCGAAATATTTGGTTAGAAGAGACATTTAGTCTTTCTAAATTCTGAGCACCAAACCCGCTGTTTCCAGTTTCTTCTTCCTCCGATATGACGTCTTCATCTGTCCAATTTCCAGGTGTTTCTCTTTTCAATCTGCCACTTTGATGCTCAGGGTCTAATTTAATTCCAGTGTCTTTTAAAATATCCAGGGGGATTTCCTCTTCCTGCACATTTTTTGTTTTCACGCTAGCTAATTGTGCCAATGTCACATTCTTGAGTTGGCACCTCGTGGCTTTACTGGTGCTGTTAGAGTCCAACGTTGTGTTTTTGAGTCCCTTTTTGCACACCCGGACGGTGATAGTGCTATTCAGTGGTCTTGAGCCTCTGGGTCCAAAGTCTATGTAATCTAAATAATCAAAGACATCCTCCTCTTCTTCGTCATCTACAAGAGGGAGTTTTCCGCTGCCACATTGACGAACGGAGTACAGTATGCTCATTCCCTTGCTTTTAAGGTTGCTGTCAAAGGCACTGATCTCCCATTCACCTGAACAAAACAGCAAGTAAAGTAAATAACCAGTATTATACAGCTTGGCACATTCTAACATGTACAAATGAAGATTTTTCCAATGTACAATACTGGAGTTACTGTTCTCATTAAAGCATTTGGAGGCTACAGTGAGTTACATATATTTACCACCAGACACCTGGAAGCTTATGGAGTTACACAGAGTAATTCAATGTTGACAGATTTGACATTGTGCTGTACCATTTATTTCCGTCTCCATGGAAACCGTAGTTGCCGTCATTGGGAAGAGCGTGAGGACCGACTGGTAGATTCCTTGGTGTTCGAACATATTGCCCGTGAAGTAGACTGAGAGGAAGTTGCTTTGGGTGCCCACATTTGCTACATGCCAAAAGGTTACATCAGTCTGGCACATGACAAACTGCCGTCCACTGAACATGATGCCATTCACACCTGTACGCAAGAAACAAAAACGGTTATTTTCGATTTTAACAGAAGTCACGATAACATAATTACTAATATCTATGGTGTAAATTAGTGTAGGATTGTAGAAATGTTTCTCAGTTTGATCATTTTGTGAAGCCCCGTGAGGCAACTTCTGTTGTAATATTGGGTTTTACAAAGATACATTGAAGTGAAGGGCACTTACTATGAATGACGTTGGAGTCGTAGAATTCACTATCTGTGTTATTAAGCATAGTTAGTTGCTTGGACTTTTTCATGTTGTCATCAAAATACCAACTTCTGTTTTCATCAAAAACGGCAAAGATCAAACTCAATTCCCTGTCTGGACTCAGCTATGAAGACAAAAACAGAACGTCAGTGTAAATTGGCATCTAATGTTCCATCAAGGGGATGTTACTGGTTGCACTTTCCTTTACAGCACAGTATTAAGACGGGGTAATGAGTAGGAGCCACATGGGATAATTTGGCAGCATTGTTTCCAAGTTGGCATGAAGAAAATACTAACAGTCTTTGTATTGGTTGGAGTTAGGGCTGGTCATATTACCATTTAATGAGTCCTGTTACAGGTGGAGGAGCCCTATTGGTGGGTTACTTGCATATAGCCCACATGGTGTTCTTTTGGCATTTAATTGAGATCTTGTGTCTCAAAACGCAGACTATAGCGTAACATTTTGCGCTGAGTAGAAGCGCACTTTGTGATCTTGCCACTCCAGATTTAGCGCATTTAAGTGGGAAGTACGTGGGGTTGGAGACACACTTTTTCCTCCAACCAGATGATGGGTGAACATGTGCATTTGTTTTGTTTCGCGCCCGATCCGCGCCACAGCGGACGTCTGTAGCGCTTTCTCTCTCGAGACATGAACATTGTTTAGCTCGGGACGGGTAAATTAAGTTTTTAGTTTGACCTGTGAGAGCCTAAGGCTTAAAGGGGCTAGATGCAAGTTTGCCATTTTATACTCACTATTGCCACTTCAGGCCATATATGTAACTGCACCTTCTATATTAAGCTCGTGCATGACGGCAATTCGGACCCGAATTAACACCTTTTTGAGTGACAGTGCAGGATTTTAGAGGCAGTTGTGGTGAACAGGTCTGACCTCATTCTACACATTAGGACATGGCTGGAACATGTAGGGGGAGGAAAATATGTAATTTTAACATTTTTAAACTCCCTATAGTCCCTTTAAGGAAGAACATAAGGCAGCGCGATATAAACGAAGAAATGAATGTCAGCGGTGCTCCTATTAAAGCAGTCACCTCCTCTTGTGACGCCCTCTCCCAAGCAGCGAAGGCGCATAGGGCATAGCTCCGACCACTTGGACAATCTAAATTCACCAGATGCCTGCGCCCCCCCGTGCACCAGGCACAAGATCTGGCCCTTTAACTTCACCAAAGAGTGTCTTTTAATGATTTTCCCTGCCCCAGATCCAGAAAGGTCCTCTTTTGCTCTTTTTGTTAGTAATTTGTCCTGTCTCCATGTAATTGCCATAATAAGATTTTTGTACCATGTGATTTCCATCCAATTACTTTGCTATTACTGTGTTGTTCTAATGGTTTACTTACTAAACGTCCATGCCTATCGATGGCTTCATATTTGCAGATAAGAAGAGTGCCCACAAGTCCCGAGTCCAGGTCTCTCTCTGGTGAAACCATGCTCTGATAGAGTTGAGTGAGACACTGAGGATCTCCATCTAAAGGCCCGTCCTCTGCTGTGAGCTTCCACATGTATCCAAACGTGCTGTTAGGGGCCACTTCCATTGTACGCAAGTTCTTCTCTGCGTCTGGGTTAATACAAGTTGAAAGAAATTGCTTTGGACAATGCAGCAGATGAATGGCAAAGACCAAGTGAAAAGAATACCATTTGTAGATTTCTTCAGAGGATAAATTTTGGTAAGACCATTAGGATAGATGTTGAAAGGAAGAGTGGCCAAGTTCTTGAATGTGATCTGAAAACATCGATAAAAATGATAAAGGTAGTTTTCAGCAAGACAATTTAATTTTAATTAAATTTAATTGAAAGACTTTGCTGTTTACTTACATAAAACTGATCATTGACTTTTCCCTTCAGAAGAGGCCCCAGCAGTGTGTTGGGAGGACTAACTCTTGTGGTGAAGGATTCATCAGAATACTCCACATATACAACTTTTTTATACTGGTATTCTAGATGGTGAGGGGCCCCAGGCAAATACGGAGACTGCAGCTCGCTGGTGCAATGTGGACATATTTATTTATTTAATTTATTTATATATATATATTTATATATTTATATATATATTATGACAAACTGAGTTGATTTCAACATTTCCAGTGCTTTAGTTCATGTCTTACCTGTCTGTGTGCTTTAGATGAGGTGCATAATTCCACGTGATCTCTTCAGCCGCAATAAAGTGGTGCCAGGTTTTGGGCGCCTGTCCCCCAGCAGCCCGAGCCTGCACTTTTGGCTTCTTGGGTTCAAAGTTTATAACATCAAAAATGGAGTTGCCGTATTCATAGTTATAGTCATCATCGCTGTCGTCGGCATTGTTCTTGGCATTACGACGCTCGGGTAGTACAACCTCAGGGCATTTCTCTACCGTGAAAACTGCGTTCATCCCGGCTGAGAAGAATTAGAGGTTGGAAATAATTAACAAAAACAATTGTATTTAGAGGTTCTTTAGAGTAGTGGTTCACAACTGGTGGGTCGCGGAATCATTCTCAGTGGGTTGCAAGCCTTTCCCAGAAAACATTTCTTTTAATATTTATGAACAGAAAAATAATCACCCCTCACTCAACAATATTTTTTGAGAAAAAGACAATATTTTAGGTTATATTTCACAAGTCTAAGTTGTTTCTGGGTCATGACTGGTCATCCCAGGGTGATTGTGGGTCCCAATATTATACCACTTGAGAACCACTGCTTTAGAGCGTCCAAAAGTAAATATGACTTGAGATAAACAATAAAAAAGAGAGGAATTAAAAACATGCACTTGTATTTTAAACTTTAAAACTATTACACACAATTTATCCAAGTTTCCCTTGAGAATCCTACAATCCTACATTATACAGCCATAGTGCGCTCAATGTGTAAATTGTTACTCGATTTGTCTTACCATGACGATGAGCCACTATGTTACAGGTGATAAGGAAGTGACCCACAGAAGTAGGTTTCATTTCTGCAGTAATGAAAGTCATTGAGGTGACCTCTACAGTCACTTTACGATGGGTCAGCACCTACAAACCAATGCAATACTTTAGTCATGTGTTTTTCCATCTTATTTCAAGATACTGACAGAAAATACCTGAAGAGTGTGGTCCTGAAACTGAATGGAGTGGATGTCTGGAGCTGTGCCCACACCAATTAGATGCCAAAACACATGAGTGCGACTGTGACACAACGTCAAGCCTGCACACAAATAACACAACAGGAAATTAGGCAAGTTTACAGCACAGAAATAGCTCAACCCTGTGTTGCATGAGGGCGGGAGAAGGTTACCAGGTAATGTGGAGTTGATAAATCCATTTATAGTGTGATATTCCTTCCGATTGTTGCTTTTTCTGAATTTCTCTCTGCTTCTTCTCTCCCCAACTTCCCCATACCAGCTCCGCGACTCGTCAAAAACAGCAAACATCAAAACAAAGGCTGGATTTCTCCTCGATCCATCCTCCATCAAGGCACCTACAAACCACATCAGTGTAGCTTTTGAGAATAAACTGTAAGGCAACTTATTTTCCAGACTTTAGACTGCGATATTAAGTGACTGACTTGGTTTGCAGATGAGCAGTGCCCCAATGAGCCCAGAGTTCATATCCCGCACCGTATCCACTTGGGACGAGTAGGAGTAGGTGAGGCACTCTGGGTCACTGTGAGTGGGGCCATCTTTAATATTGATGTCCCACACATACTCATAATATCCACCTGGAGAAACAGCATCATCCTCTTTCTCCTGGCCTGCTGTTGAGTCATCATAGCCCGCCCCTGGAAACACCAAAGTCCTTATAAAAGGCAGTTTATGATCATGAAATACTGCGTTATTGTTAGATTACATTACACATTACAAATCAGTTTTAAGTTTTACTTGTTATGGTTGCCAAGGCTCACTCGGCTTAGTGAAACTCTGAGGACTAAAGATAATGGTGACGGACGGTTGGTGGTAGGAAATGATAAAACACCGGCTTCTCTGTGGGGCAAAATATCTAAAATCCAACAGCAACTGATGTAACAGGGCAGGTCCAGATAATTAAAAATGACTAAACGCAGTGAGTCAATAGAGCTTATAAGGCAGCAATGACATTAAGCCTGTGATCATTAGAATAAGCAGATTGTTAGTACCTTCAGATTGTTTCCAGTACGTGACTCCCACTGGGCTGATACTGTAGGGCTGTGAGGCTAAGTTTTTAAAGTGCACCAACACCCTGTCTCCAGCCTCTGCCACAATCACAGGTCCTTGAATACCTGTAGATAAACGCACAAATGAGACACTATAAATGGAAACATGATGCCAAAATCAAGAAATCAAGCTGTTAAAAAAAGGCGCTCACCGGCCCAGGCTGGTCTCGGCTTTGGGACAGTATACGATGAATCTGTGTATTCCCTGTACACAGCCTTGACGTATTTTTGGAGAGCATCTTTGAACATGTTTCTAATTCAATCAATTATTATTATTATTATTAATATTAGCAATCAAATCAACGTCAGACAAACAAATAAAGACGAATAAAGAGGGTCAATATGAAAAGTGTCAAGAATTCCCTGTTATACAAACTCACTTTTGGTCGGACCCCGAGTCAGCGCTGTCCGAGTAGGTATAGTCCCATCCAATTTCAACAGCTGCGATGTAATATGGTTTAATGGCGGCGTTAATAGGAGTGTGTCTAATAAAAGAGAGTGCTACAAGAAAAAGAAAAGCCGTCTCCATAACTTCTGCTGTTTCCCTTTATCTTAATTCAAAGAAGTGGCAACACTGAGGCTGCTGAAGAGAGGAGCAGTTTTTAAAGGAGGAGGAGGGACGTTCGCCACTGGATGCACGTGGGGCACTTTGTACATCTACCTCATGCATTGGCTACGGCTGTGGTTACTTCTACTACCACTACTAATGCTACTACTATTACTACTACTACTACTACTACTACTACTACTACTACTACTAGAAAACATATTATTATTGTTATAGTTGTTATCATCATCATTATTGTCTTTGTTTATCACATACAATGTTAAAAATGAATAATGAATTGAAAAAATCTTACATAGAAAGTCTTTCAATGGTTGTCGATTTCATTATTTTTTACTTTTACTGAACTGCTAAACGGGACACTATTATAGATCCATGAGCAAGCTACGCTCGCGCTCGGCTCAACCAACCGTCATAACTGGACTAAATCCTAAAAGGCCCATTGACTCCCCCTCGTGGACACAATATGATTCACTGACTGGCACACACTTTGTTGTTGTTGTAGTATTATGTTTAATGTATAAAAATATAAATACAACAAAAACGACAAGCATTACAACAGTTATAAAAACTGATCCACTGAGAAAAGTAAATGCTCGGGGTAGAAAAAAAAACTTGGATTATTTGTGAGGGTTATTACTTTACAGCAGCTCAACAATACACTTAAAACCATCTTAAGCAAGCAAGCGATAGAATAGTCATAAAAATAAACAAAAATAATTAGAAGGAACATTTAGTTTAATCTAATTACTCTGTCACACAATATAAGCTTTACTTCGTTTCTTCTATTTCATATTTCATAGCTTGAGTGCATTAACTTCTATGATCTGCTGCAGGATGTTGTCCACGTCAGATGTGTCCAAGCTGATGCCAGACAGGTCTAGCTGAGGCAGGAGGGCCGTGAGCAGCACCACCACGTTGTTTCGGATGCCACTAAGTTTGTCCTGCACGTTCCTGGTCAAATCACACATCACAGATACTGTTTAGTGCGCCAACAGTACAGAGGTTTGAGTAATGCAGTGGGTCAAGCTTTCAGACTTTTAATCATGATTATTTTTGCCAACAAAAAATAAACAATGTTTTAACATATACAGTGGGGAAAAAAAGTATTTGGTCAGTTTCACATAGACATTCTATTGGATTTTGGCCAAATACTTTTTTTCCCCACTGTATACAATGTTTTAACAATATACTACCATATTCTGACTCTATAACAGCAGAGGGGAGGGAATCTTATTTGTATAGTGCTATTTCACATGACTTAAGTCACCCAAAGTGCTTCACACAAGAGAAGGGGATTTTCATTCACTCCATAGCCACAGTGTATGTAGCCACAATTTCCTCTGGGGTTGACAGACAGAACATCTGGGCTAACGGACCCTCCAACCACACACTCACACCGGCTTCCTAGTATTCCCCCTGCAATACCCCATCCAGGTGACATATTTCATTCATTGCTTACCAATTACCAAGCAACTGGTAACTGGTAAATTTCCCACCTCCTACTTGGAAAAATGCCTTGGAACCCGCTCGATCTAGTAATTCTAACTTGTAAACTCGGAAACCTCAAGACTGCTACTCATCTCGTATACGAAATATGAGATGAAGTAATGGCGGCCTCCAGTGGGGGAGCGCAGCTAATGTTAAAACTGTAGCAAAACCACTGCATCAGTGAAGTGATCGTTACTTTTGGTCACAGATTTCGTTATGTTGAATGATTTTAATTATATTTGATTCGGAGAAACGTTCATAAAACGTTAGCATCGTATAAGCTAACAGTTATAGCATTAGCCGTTTTGTTACATATGACTTTATTCACCTGGAACGCTCTGAGCAAGATACCAATTACTGTTGCCTAGAACACACCATTATAAAAGAGAAAGGTAAAACCACTACATATACAGATTTGTTTAATCGATGCTTTGTTTTTCATGCTGTTATGCAAAGGACTGCTCTCAAAGTGAATTTCGTTGTGATTGATTTTGCAATGACAAAAAAGACCTATCCATAAGAAAAAGGGAAGATTTCAATAGCAATAAATAATATTCAAAAATTATTTGCGACTTTTAGCATCTTGTCATTTCAGTTTAGTCCTATATCAATAGACTGAAGAAGACTTTTTGAACCCGCTGTTTCTGAAGTCTTGATTGAAATATACCTGGCATTATGCTCTTCATTTCCCGAGCTCCTGCTGCTGTCCGTCCTCTCCTTTCTGGGCTTATTTTGGTCCGGCTCTTTGAATCCACACATTCCTCTAGAGTTCTGGATCATTGCTTCAGGAAGTTTGGGAACTGGAGTCTTGCTGCTGGATGAAGCTGACCTCTGATTAATCGAAATAGAGAGGTTATCCGTATTGTTTTTAACTACAAACTTGCTGGATAATCTCTATCAAACAAAACACTGTCTTAGTCTGTAATTTATTAATAATGCTTAGCTGCACTCACCTCATTTAATTCTGCTTGACAACCAATCTCCCTGGTTGCAACAGTCCTCTTCTCTTCTTTGCTGCTTTCAGTGTTAGTGGCAGCCGTTGTTGTAGATTTGTTCTTTGTCCCCAGACCAAGAAGCTGCCGTAATTTATGGCTCTCTCTTTCCAGTTCTTCCAGTTTTTTCAGTCGTGCTTCTCTGCTGTCCTCTTGTGTTACGATTGGATGACTGACATCATGGTTTTCTTCCTGACTCATACAGGTGTCTGCGGTTTGCACTGGCGCACCTGAATGATCGTCTTCTTCAATGGATGAAACTTCTCCTTCCAAAAGACGCCTCCTCTTCTCCGCATATACAAAAAGTTTCTCCAATTTCCTCTTAATGCTGCAGTAGAGAGGAGATTAAACATTTAGTCCAGAGTTATTTCTTAAAATGGGCAAGTACATTTGGACAGTCAAAAAGAACATTGACTACCAAACTGCAGTTGTGCTCCTGGGCAAAACACACCTTGTCCTCCATGTTTATGTACACTTAAGTATGAATGAGTGTCTGAACGGTTGAATAGTTCCTCGATACTATGAGTAGTAATAACTAATATTAAGAGAAAAGGATAGTAGTATAAGATAACACACAGCACCTTACAGCATCCGTGGCCTCATCATTTTCTTGAGCGGCTTCTTCCATCTCCTTGGGCATTTCTTTAATTTCCTCATCCTGTTGAATGCTTGGCTCTGGTGCCTTTTGTGCCTGTTTGATTGCAGTGTCTTTGATGACTGAGTCTCTGTCCTTTGCACTTGTGGTAGCTTCCCTTGTTCCCAAGTCTGTGTTCACTTCTGGTTCGTTTGTGAGTTCTTTTGGGCTGGGTTGATCTGGTGATCTGATTGGGAGTTCTGCTGGTTCTGTCAATTCTGATCTGGATACAACAGTTTCTGGGAAACTGCGCAGAAGGCTGTCTTTTTTGTGTGATGATTCTTCTAACTAAAAACAAAACAAAACATCAAATATAATTTAATAACATAGGAAACAACTTTGTCTGACTAAAAACAAAGCATGTATTAATCACTTAAGTACCTTTGGTGTTTTTTCTCTTTGTTTGGCTCTGGAAGCCTCTCTATTGGGGGGGGAAAAAAACACAGCTAAATATCTTTATGGATAGTTCTTTTTCTATTCACTATTCCCTTAAAGGGCCTATACAGAGTATAAAAATGTTCACCACAACTGCCTCTAAAATCCTGCACTGTGACTTGGTTGTTACTTTGAGTCCGAAGTGCAGTCATGCACGAGCTTAAAGGGATATTTCAGGATCCTTGACATAGGGCCTCATTTCCTAGTTACCCAGAGTGTTGTTGATTAATGGAGATATTTTTTTTTGTAATTCAAGCAGTTCTTATATTTGAAGAGTTTCGGGGGGTAGGCTATTGAAAGGCTAGCGCATTTCTACGATATCAGCTAGTCTGCATTAAAAACAGTCTGAACCGCTCCACAGTGCACCTGAGGCAAATCACTTATAACGCCAGACTAACGATATTAATGTCTGCGTTGATAGAATAATTTGAACCATTTTGCATTCAAAAAAACTTATATTTGAGCAGTTTCAGCTTCATGGTTGTATAAGCTACACAGCGGCGGAGTGATCTGCTAGAAAATAGTCGCTCAAAATGCGATCATTCATGTGATGCAAAGTCTGTTATTCCAAAAATGATTCTTTCGACACAGACATTTATATGGTTAGTCTGGTGTTATAAGTGATTTGCCTCAGGTGCACTGAGGAGTGGGTCAGACTGTTTTTTATGCTGTTTTTTTATGGATAACTAGGAAATGAGGCTGTCAAAAATCCAGAAATATCCCTTTAATATAGAAGGTGCAGTTACACCTATGACCTGAGCTGGCAGTAGTGAGTATTAAATGGAAAACTTGCATCTAGCCCCTTTAAAGCAGCATTAAGTAACTCATGCCCCTAGAGGCCATAAGCGCAACTGCAGGTGTCGTAGCCTCATAGTTGTTGTTTTTTTACGCTGACAGCAGTACGTAGTACTGCTTTAAAGGTGCATTGTGGAACTTTTTTTTTTTTTTTTTTCAAAAAGCAAATCAAATCAAAACCAAAAAACAAAGATATTGATACCTTGATATCTGGTCAGCAATGAAAACTCTTACAATAACTGCAGCGTCATAGAGGCCACTGTGATGGAAAATAAAGGTGCCATGCTAACCGACCATATAGGTCACTACAAGGTCAAATGCGTATTCATAAAAGCAGTTTTATTCCCATATAGAAAGTTCCATAATGCACCTTTAAGAGAATAGTAAAACCTGATAATACATAGGTTGTACAATACATAGGTTGATTAAATTATACCTAAATATAATATCGACTTGTCTGTAGAATTCAGGTTTACCAGAATTTGATTATGAAACGTTATAGAGGTAGACCTAAGATTCAGGATTTGAATAGTTACTTTTTTAAATAATTTTGATCTTTTTATTATCTAGTATGTTTGTTCTCTGTATCTATTTAGTTTTGTTGGTGGAGCTTGTGCCTGCTATAATAGTGAGAGATCCGGAACCTGTGGTAAACCGCAAAATGACATGAGAGCTGACATCAGGCCCAAGGAAGATATAAAGATTCAGTAAACCCAGGCGCTCAGAGTAACGTCTCACTTTCAAAAGATGCTTAATAACATTGAGCAAAATCTCCTGTGCTTTACCGTTTCTGGTTCTTCAGGTAACTGGCAGTCAAATCCTCGTTGTCATATGTTTCCTCCGGACTTGAGCAGCTTCTAAACAGAAAACATATTGAAGAACATTTTCTGTTGACCAAAATAAGAAGTTAAAAGTGACTAAACGCCCACCTGTATCGTCGGTTTGGGTTTTGACTGCAGCTCCAACTGTCAGGACTGACTTGGTAATGACCAGCTGGGACACTCCTCCATTTTAGGCACTCCTCACATTGTAACCATATGGGGCCACTGTGGGCGCAAGACAAGAACTACTGACATGGCTCATCCACTAACGTGCAATTATCATTTCCATCATTTCCAATTTGTTTGGAATTAAACATACGCTTTAAAAGGAATACAAGTTATTGCCATTACTCACTTTTCTAATTTGTCGTTTGTTACCGCCTCAAACTCTTTCTGTCTGGCTTTTCTTTCCATGACTTCTTTCCAGTAATCATTGAGCTTTATTCCCAAAGCACCAAGAGTAACCCTTAAAGACACATAATGAAAAAGAATGGGATACCTACTACTGCAATGAGAAAGTATATTTGTCAGGTTGAAGTTGTCGTACCTGTATTCTTTAGTATATTCGAAGTCTTGCTTGTTGTGAGCGGGTTTAAGAAAGTCACACTCGATGATCCCAATGACACCGACTCCAGCTCTTGGTCCAGAAGCCTGTGGGAAATATGGCAGATGAATGCATGCATAATAATGGTTAAGGTTCATTGTCCCAGAATTAACACTAAAATAACCATATGTTTTTGCTTCAGTGTAACTTCAGTCTAATGAAAGAGCTTACTGATTTTGCAATGTGGCTTGCAATGTCGCCTAATCTTTCAGTAAATCTATTTAGCAATGTTGTGCAGCCCCGGTATAGTTAACACAATACTTTCAAACCTTCAGCTGGCATCCCACTTTTTCATAAGCCTTGATGAGTCGGTTCTTGTGATACATCATGATGCCATAATATTCCTTGTTTTTTTCATTGATGCCAAACATCACCTTCACTTTGTCTTTCTGATAATCTTGAGTTAAGGTTCCCAGCTCGTGATTTCATTCATGTTCAGCCCCGCGCAAACACACAGTAAAAGGATACACTGAAGTGTGGTTTGTACACATCATACTCGATATGCGTCAGCTGCTGTGAGACCAACTTTGAGGGAATTTTCTTCCCTCTAAGGATCACATGTATCCTTGGCCTCAGGTACAAGATACTAAGATAGGCCTGCAACAGAAAATCACAAATATCTTAAGATTTAGTTAGATTAACAAAAAAATCATTAAACAGTTATTCTAAAATAATCTATTGAGTCGCAATTCTTAATAGTGTGGTATCACCCATCGCTGCTTCAATATTTGTTTGGCACATGGTTGTAGCATTAGCCAGAGCATTGGAGTGAGTCTACCATTTACCAGTCTGAGCGCCTCTTACTATTCAGTAAAAACTCCCTTGGTTTTGTTTAGGTTTTTTTTTTATATTGTCCATGTTTTTGTCTCTGTATGAATAGTATAAAGTCTATCATTTTTACCTTAAGACTGTAATGCATGTCTGGGATGATCAGCTCTGCTCTCAGCCCACTGTTTTTCAGATTTTGCTTTAACTCCTGTATTTGAATCTCAGGCAGGCGGAAGTCGGCAGGGTCAGTCTCAAAGTCAATTTCAGGGTTGCCATCTTTGGCCCTTCGAATTAAACGCAAAGATATGTAGACATTTAGACGTACAATCATCAGAAATAGTAGTGAAAGAAGAAACTGTATTTGCATATATGTGAGGCTCCAGCCATAAAGATGTAGTGTTCATATCCAATCCACCAAATTTTTAGCCTCTTTTTGCAACTTTCACTTCAATGATGATGAAGCATTATGAGCCGCTGGTCTTACCGGCGTAAGTTCCAGATGAGTATCTTTGTGCCTTTCTTTGATGAGATGGAGTCAAAGTGTGCTTGTATTTGCTCTTGGGAGGAAATGATGGAGTGCTGCAGGATAGCAGCCAAACTGGCCTCAGAGTCAGCAGTCTCAACCAGAGAATGTGAGGCTAGTTAAGGATAATTAATTACCCCGTGCATGTCATGCATAAACACAAAGTGAAATACATTTTGACATTAAAGGAGAGCTTACATAATTACGAAAAGGATATTGGTTTGTTGGTTAAAAGGCACAATGGGCACAATGACGCTCTGGGCCTTGATGTTTTCCAAGTAGGTCTGAGAGAGCATTCCCACAGACTGGCAGCCTCCGTTCTTAGTAAAGATAAGTGCATCTCGACCCAAACGCATGGACCCTGACTTGAATCCATTCCCATACACACCAATGGCCTGCACTCCAGTCCTTCCTATTCCTTTGTCTGTGAAACCAAAGCTAAATGAAGAGTGACATTAATCTAAATTTAAATAATAAAACATTTGCAGGCAAATCATAGAGATGGACTATGAGAAAAACATGAGACTAATGGGCAATAATTGTACTGCAGAAAGTTATATAAATATGTATAATATTTTAGAAGGCAACCTATGCATGTCTATAACCAGCCAAAAACACTTTTATACTGGTAGGTTGTACCTGAGCATTTTATGCAGCTTGTTGGGAGTCATGCCACTGCCATTGTCAGTAAAAGTCATGCAGAGTTGACCAGCCTCTTCATGAATGTTTATCCAGATCTGTTTTGCAAACACACCAGGATCTGCAGCATTGTCTGTGAAAAAGGGAAATCCTTTAGATTGCTTTTTTCCATCTTCCTAAATGAATGTTTGATCTTTTTTTGTTTGTTTGTTTTTTAGAAAATACGTTACCTTGTTTTGCATAAAAGCTCAGACTTAGACTACAGTGACACCTTGAGGAACTAAACAGCCTAAAGCTTTACGCGTACAATAGTATACGGAATGCACGTTCCAACGTATTCCAAACACCTGCCATATGTTTTACTCTCACTTACAGATGAAGCCATTGCACCTTTAAAATAATTAGAACTTCGGCGGCAAATTTACGAAATAAAAATATCCTGGACACCATCTTTTGTTTCCGCATATTGAAAGAGGAAGTGCTCTAGGTGCGTATCACGAAAACAGCAACCGTGCAATGAATGTGGTGCACAATCTTTCATCATGTAGTACGTACCAATTAATTCTGCGATAGCACTAAAGGGCCAGGTATGACTTGTCGAATTGCTGTTCAGAAAGGCAGGACACATCTGTCAAATCAAACGCACATGTAAGAGCAGGACAGGTACATTCTTAATTGATATACAAGTATGGGACACTTACCGAACTGAGTCGAATTCCATGCTCCGTGAACTGCGCCATGGTCCCGTCTCACTGCTCCAGTCGTGTGCGCACCGCGCGCAGTCAACTCGCCAGACAAAGATCAGTGGGCGTATGGACAGTTTATAGGAAGTTTACAACGAGCGCGTTACAAGACATGTCATTTGAGAAGACTCGACAAGCGCTCTTTCTGTTGTTTCCGTGAGTCTACCACTTTCACGGTTACTCGATAGCCAGAAGTTTTTGCTTCTACACAGATAAAGTGCAAACATGATTATTTACATTGCACAAACAATAAATCTGACTTTCTGTTTCATTGAACGCATGCGCCAATCGTACTCTTTGTTTGTCAGCTGATCTTTCAATACGTGTCAGGCACCTGTTTGCCTGACTGCTGTCAATGACATCACCAGGAGGCGTTGAGTGTGAACTGCTATGGTGAAAGGGTGCTTGGGCTTTTGGGATTTGTGTAGCCTACCCTATGACCTTCTCGTGCACATGCAGGCACAGAAAAGCTTCAGAAATTGGAGGCAATGCTTAAAATAAAATAAAAAATAATAATAATAATTAAAAAACTTTAAAAAAACTATATAAACTATAAGCTTACTTCATTGTTACATTATTACTATTTATAGTTAATAGTTAGATGAATGACCTGATGTTCCTGTACAATATGCCACTTGGTTATTGGTTATGGTAAGCTCTTCCTATAACTTAAAAACTCTTCCTCATCCTCTGCAGGTGGTCCATTTTCCTCCAAGCTCAGGTCCCCTGGGAGATTGAGGTTTTCTGGACTGAAATTCTGAGATGTCTGATGTCTTTCCAGGGATCAGCTGTAGCCACTCCTCCAGTGTGTGTGTGTGCGTGTGCGTGTGCATGTGCGTGTGCGTGTGTGAAAAAAACCCTCCGCGGTCGGTCTCTTTTTTTCCCTCCAAGCTCGGGTCCTCTACCAGAGGCCTGGGAGCTTAAGGGTTCTGCGCAGTATCTTTGCTGTTCCTAGAACTGCACTTTTCTGGACCGAGATGTCTGATGTATTTCCTGGGATCTGCTGGAGCCACTCCTCCGGTTTGGGGGTCACTGCCCAGAGTGCCCCAATGACCATTGGCACCACTGATGCCTTCACCCTCCAGGTTTTCTCCAGCTCTTCTCTGAGCCCCTTGTATTTCTCTTCCTTTTTTCCTGATGTTGAAGTCGCTTGGTATTGCTATGTCGACCACAACGGCTTTCCTCTGCTCTTTGTCCACCACCACAATGTCCGGTTGGTTCGCCATTACCATTCTGTCCGTCTGTATTTGGAAGTCCCACAGGATCTTGGCTCGGTCATTCTCGACCACCTTTGGAGGTGTTTCCCACTTTGACCTTGGGGTTTCCAGCCCATACTCTGCACATGTAAGCTCCATGTAAGCTTTCCCTGCCAGCATCTTACACCCTGCAGTTATGTGCTGGATTGTCTCATTGGCCTCTTTGCACAGTCTACACCTGGGGTCTTGTCTGGTGTGGTAGATCTGGGCCTTTATTGCTCAGGTGCTCCAGGCCTGCTCCTGTGCAGCCGTGATGAGCCTCCGTGCTGTCCTTTAGTCATGCTCTGTCCAACTCGTCTAGCCCGATTCCTGGGCTGACTAGCTCAAGTGGTAAGTCACCCGACTTGCACACAGTAAACCCTGGTTCAAATCCCTGTTGGGGAAATGGGCTGCAGTGTGGGTTAGGCAAGACCCTTCATGCTACTGCCTACTTCATACAATGATGAGAGACAATGAAATGGATCCCGGCTCAGATGTCGCCTGGCCAAACAACTGTGTCAGGTGCTGGGGAACCAGAGCACACTGATGTAAAATGGGCTACTGGAACAAGGTGGAAATGGGTGAGATGTGAGAACAGGGCTCTGATGGATTATATATATTTACATATTTATTTAGAATCAGGAGACGGCCTAGAGGGTGGACGGCATCAGTGGTGCCAGTGGTCATTGGAGCACTCCGGGAAATAAGTCAGATAACTCAGTCCAAAGATACTGCGTGGGACCCTCAAGCTCCCAGACCTCTGGTAGAGACCCCGAGCTTGGAGGAAAAAGAGATTGCCTGCGCTGAGTTGTTGCTGTTGTTGTTATATTATATTATTACTATATCACAACATAATTATACATGTTCATGGATGGTAAATATGTTTATTTATTGCATAGTTTTTCTCATTTTCTCTTTGCAATAAAAAGCCCCCATCGCTGATCTCCACTGTTCGACCGCTGCAGCTTGTCTCGCCACCCGTTAACGATGGCAAAATAGTCTCCTTCAGAAAACTCCTGCAGAGAGACACATATGTTCCAGTGATCGTCATTGTAAAACATTATTGTCGTGCTTGCTTTTTGTTCTTCTCAAACTGACCTGAATAAAGTCAACTTTGATTTTTTCTGCGTTTTGAAGCTCTGCGTCGATCACCTGGATGAACTGGCTGGTCCTGTCTTCAGCGTGTACCTCGGTAAAGCCTGCTTTCTCAATGATCTGCGCAGACAGAAGTACAGGTATGTGTACATGAATACTGAGTTAAACTATGCTGTTAAACGCAGCAAGTGGTTTGCGCTTTCGACTCAAAGCAGGAAGGTCTCTGATTTGATTCCTGGGGCAAGGCTTTTTGTGTGGAGTTTGCATATTTTTTGCATATTCTCCTTGTGCCTAGGTACGTTTACTCCGGGTGCTTCTCCATCAGCCATGCAAAATAGGATAATCGTCCAGCTAAGTGTTTCTGACCAAAATCGAGGCTGATGTTCTGGAGAGGGGTTCCCGGATACTGCACTGCGGTCACCAACTGCTTCAGAAGGTTGCATCGAGGTACTTCACTTCACTTCATTTTTTTTTTTACTGTTTGCAAAAGATATTTTACTGGCCAAAAAAGTGCAATTTGTACCTTTAGCTAATTGCAGCCATTCAAATTGTGAGTGAACAACAACAATAATAATTGTGTGCACCTTGCCATACTCCGCTGGTGTATGCAGGATATAACCTCTCTGTTTGACATAGGCTTCAAACTGTGGCGTCCAAGGCTTCTCTCCACAGCAGTAGTCACTAATCAGAAGCTGTCCTCCGGGTTTCAACCATGACTGAAGTAGTGAGGGAAGAAAATGTAACACTATCATATCATATTCATGCACCATTAAAGAATCGATTTCACAAATGTGGTATTACACACATAGAAACGCTTGAAAAGGGCCAGTTTATCATCTATGTGGAGGATGGTGTCTCTACTGTAGATGACGTCAAATGAGCTCTCAGGAAATATCCTCCTAGTGGCATCTGACACCTCGAACTGAACCTTCAAACAAACATTATCACATTGTTGTGCAGTCATTTTATAACACACGACAGTCTTGACTAAACCCATACTGAGGGTAGATTCTCCTTTGCAGCCCGCTCAATGGCTATCTCCACCATGTTTTCTGACAGGTCCAGGCCTAGAACTTCTACGCCATATTTCTGAAAAATGAAATTGGAAACTTGGAATTATAGTGAAATTTATTCTAAATATTGTCACGTTAAATGAGGCATAGTTATTTACCTTTGCCATGTAGAAGTCACCTCCGCCAATACCGCAGCCAACATCCAAAACTTTCTGACCAGGCTTCAGGTTTAACAAATCCACAAATTCCTAAAAATGTAATTTATTGCATCGTTGTCAGCAAAAAAATGTCTGTCTGTTAAAATTGCATGTTATCATTACAGGGCATGTGTTGGCCTTCATGTTGTTGAGGAGCATGCCTGCTGTATAGTTTATTATACCTTTGTTGTACTGGGACCTCCCGTGCTGACGTACCCAGCTCCAAACATCTTTTCGTAGCACAGAATTCCATTACGAGTGTACTGTTGATGATCCAAAAACTGCTGGAACGTTTGGAAATGGTTTGTGCCACTTGAAGGTCTTTGAGCCTTTTCAAGCAGCCAGCAGATCTGATTTGGGTTGTTTTTCATCTGCATTAGGAGAAATGAAGACAGTTTCACCTTAACATTACATTAGGATGCAATTCATTGTTATACCTTGATGTAGGTCTGGACTTGTTTCTTCAGCACAACGTCGAAGCCAAAGGTTTGCGCACCTTCTTCGTCCTTTGCTTGTGCTGAGGTGATCAGCTGAGTGTACTGTGCCTCGGTGCGGTAGCAAGTTGGATTAAATTTGCGCATGGAGTCCCCTGAGCAAACAGATTTTGACATTTCTAATCATGCATCATTTTACTTGAATACATCCTTTGTAATGACGTTGCCACATATAAGATAAAAAAATGTTTTGAGATACTTAGAAATGGTATTAAAAATTAGAAATGGTATTAAAAATACAATATGTTAGCGCAGTACTTAGCATCTCATCTATCTGCTGTAATCATGAGCACTACTTATTTACTTTTATTATCCTCATAAAATATCCATATTCAGCTCAACATTTGTGTTTTCTCTTGAACGTATTTCAATATTTAAAAAAAAAAATATATATATATATATATGTTGTTCATTGGTCCATTAACTGTTATTTATTAGACACCATCAGGGCAGAGGCTCATATTATTATTCACCTTATTCCGGATGTTCGTGTGGGCGCCGCCATGAATTGTGCCCGCCCTTTTTCTCATATCTGTTAACATGGGACTGGAGAAGTCCAGATAAAATCAGTCACTACATGAAAACAAAGCCGTTTTTAGGCCGCGCAGAGAAACAGTGCAGTGTTGACTTGCTGGTGCAAATGAACATTGGCCATTTTACACAAATCAATCCACTAAACATCAGATTTGAGTGGCGAACATTGTCCCTCATTCTCCACTGAATCAACAGACTTCGTGTTCTATCGGAAGTGTCAGGGCAACGGAAGTGCCGAGACAAAGCAAAAAGAGGCAAAAGTGGGCAGGGCGGAATAAGGTGAATAGTTCCATACTGTGATTTAAATAATAATATATTTTCCAGTAGCAGCATAATGACGGCGAAGGGGCTTTGGTTGTACCCTTCCGTGTTGTAATAATTTAATAGTCTATACCTGAACGATGGTTGCAAGACTCTCTGAAAAAGAGGAATCCACCAGGCCGCAGCCAACCCAACATCTTCTCAGACAGACGCTGGAGCTCCTCATCACTCAAATACATCAGCAACCAATTGGAGAAGATAAAATCAACACTGACCAGCCAAGAAACAAATACAGTACATTAAATCAATGTGTTTTTTTTGATAAAGGCAATCAAATATTTCTAATCATATTATTTGCAATCAAAAGACACACCTGTTTTTGGGAATGTCAAGCTTAGTGACATCTGCTTGGAGAAAAGTGGCATTGCCATGATGACCATTGGCCTGCCTGTTTCGCTCCACAAAGCTTTCCATAAAATCCACTGCAGTCACATGTTGTGCCTTGGTCAGCAAGTGCTGCGTGTAGCGGCTAAACACAAACCAAATACCATCAGACTGAAACTTTTGTGTCATTATATATACTTGTTTTCTTTGATTGATTTTGCCTTTATTTAATAAATAAAGTCTCTGACATCAAGAATCTCTTTTTCGGGAGAGTTATGGCCCCAGGGGGGAATCTACTGTACATATTTTTAGTGGTAGGGGAAACCGGAGCACCCAGAAGAAACCTATGCAGCCTCAGGGAGAACATGCAAACTCCACACAGAAAGGCCTGGGGATTGAACACAGGACCTTCTCGCTGTGAGGCACAAGCGCTAACTGTTGCACCACCGTTCCATCATGTAGCCTATATATCATGTATAATTAATTATATAATATTAAGCATATAAATTATTATTCATTACTAATAATTATTCATTACTAATCATTATTCATTAATAAATCGATATAACAGCTGGCTCTTACCCGATCCCAGCACCGAGCTCCAGCACTCTCCAGTTCTCCAGACTGGGCAGCATGGACAAGATCTCAGGCAGCTCTTGCACTGTCAGGTCCTGTGCATGAGAGTCCAACATCATCTCCTCCAGTGTGGCATTCTTAGAGTGTGTCCTCCAAAACTCTGTCATGTGGTCCCGTACTGTAAAAACAACTATAGTTTACATTCACCATGAATCAATTAAGGCCAAAAGAGATTCAGATTTCAGACATTCATTCTACACAAAGCCTATCTCTCACTAAAAAAACTAAACATATTTACACAAATGGGGATGAAAGTTTAGATAATGAATATTGTGGCCTACATCTTAGTCATATAAATAGTTGGCAACACTATCCTTGATACAATGTAACTGCAAACTTTATCAAATGTATTAGTAGTTTGGAGGTACATAATGTAACCTTAAGCCCTAACCCTAAGGGTACATTATGTACCTCCAAACTAATACACATTATTCCATTGTATCTACATAGGTACAACTTATTACAGATTGTTACAAAGATTACATTGCACAAATTTAGTTTGGTACAATGCATCAAACTAGTGTACAATAAAGAGTGACCAAAATGGTTTCTTATGCACCAGTAGTGGACGGAGAGAAGGGCAAACAAATTAATCATTAGTCAAACAAACTTGACCCTTGCTAAAGTCACTGTGTTATGTCTAATTACATTGGCTGATCTTTTCAAAGAGAAATAAAAGGGACAACAGTGTGGATAAACCAGCTACAGCACAATACACTTGATGACATAGTTACAAAAAAGGTTTGTCTTCTGCTTTTGTTTAGCAACAATTTAGAAGTTGGGAACAAACCTCTAACCATCCAAGAGAAATTGGGGTTTCTGGTCTATAAGCGCCACCGACCACTGGCACGTGTGCCCCGGTGACAGCTTTAGTGACACATTCCAACTCTGCATTGACCGAGGGATTTGTTCCACCAGCTCAAAACAATTGATAGAAAACACGTGGAATTGCACAGATGTACGGCCAATGCTGTCAGTAACTAGTGTGGTGAGGGCCTCGTTCATACCTTGGTCCATGGTGCTGTCAGGATAATAGAGGGACAGGACAGGGCACCGTGGGTTAAATAGTTCAGTTGTGGGTGGTGCTCGGGAGGTGGCGTGTGGGTTGTCATCAGGGGGCAGCTCACCATTTGGATGAACGCATGGGAGGAGAGTTGGTCATCCACGTCAAGTACAAGGGTCTAACTAGGTGGGAAATGCATGATTCCCATGTAAATGTGTGTCCACAGGTCAAAATTCAGTCGGCTGTTTTCCCTCAACTTTATAACTTCACCACCTGGTCAGACCTGCTGTTTGTATGGACTACAATACATTGGAAATCAGTATAAAGAAATAGTAGCAAATATAATAATAATAACAATAGTAATAATAATAATAATAATAATAATAATAATAATAATAATAATAATAACAATAGTAACAATAGTAATAATAATAATAATAATAATAATAATAATAATAATAATAATAATAATAATAACAACAACAATAATAATAATAATATAATAATAATAATAATAATAATAATAATAATAATAATAATAATAATAATAATAATAATAAATAAAAGATAACTACAGTAAAACTAGGCTATATTAATATAAACCTTAAAATGTAGGCCTAGGTAAAATAGTGACAGTCACAGGATATTTCATACTGATTTTTTTAAACTATAGAATTGAAGAATTGTGTGTCGTCAGAGACTGAGTGAGCCTTACAGCGTGGAAATAGATGCTTTAAGCCACGAGGCCTATTCTGTGTGCTTTTAAGCTACTTTCTCTCCAGTTGAAATGTAATGGTGTTGACGCAGGTTTTAATATTAAGCGAAGTAAAAGTAAACTTAGAGGCTCAGATGGTACAGGACACTTCACATACCTTGCCTGTGTGTGTGGTAGCCTATGTGGCATTGGTAGTCTCACTTCCAACAGTCTACCCCAGGAGAGCTGTTGGCACAATAGCCCTACAAACCACCAATGAGTAATGACAAGAGTGTAGCGCTTTGAGAGACGTGCCAGCACAGGTTTGTAATGCGTTGTGAAGTTGCAATCAATGAAATGCATTCTCTTTGTTGACTTAAAAAAATAAAAAATAAACATTCCATAAAAAGTAGCCAGTGACCATGAAATGTAAATTGTAGTCTACTTTCCCCCGTTTGTTTTTTTCGTTACTTCCACAGCTGGAAACGTGCCCATTGCGTAATATTGCGTCAGACTTGTGAGAGGTGGGACTGGGGGGGGACTCGCGTTGAGTGACCACAATGACATTTACGGCCAATGTGCAAACAAAAGCAACCAAGAGAAAAAAAGCCAAGCAGCCAACAGAGACAATCAAATGTAATAGGCTACTTACTGTGCAGGACCGGCCCGTGTATACGTACTCTTTTTGCGCACTTCCTTGGACTATGGACTGTTGCCTGTACGACTGCAAGGCTACACAATTCAGATCTAATGGGCTTTCTAACAAGTGCTACACCCTGTTTATTGTTTATGGAGAGTTTTGTTGATACACAATTAATGGATACAAAAAGCTTTAACATCAATATTATTTTAACTTTTTAAGAGCACTTCCTATAGCCTAAAATAATGACGCTTGATGAATGAAACACAACGCGACCAGCGGCATTTTTACAAATATCCACGAGATGGCAGCATAAACCCATAATGGACTCAGAATACAGTTGTGATTTGAATGGATGAGTTTACATGCTCGCCGTCATCGCTGTACCGTCCTCTGTGATAACCATTGTTGCATATTCTTAATTCTTTCCAAATAGGCCAATACACCTGGCTACACTGAGCTTTATGCTTCAAAATGTGCCTGTTCCTGAAATTAAGGAATGTAGTCTTAATCTGTTATTTATGCGTTTAGATATTATAAAAACGAGAAATGAACAAATATTTACATATTTCCCTCTGGTCCTGATCCAATGTATCAACCTCATCACTTGAACTTGTGTGAGGACTCTAAGACATGAAAAATTCATCCAGAAAACACATTCTCAAAGTTTTTTCTGCTCTCACAACAAAAAATACACAGTAGTAGAAGAATAGAGTGATCATGTTGTTGGTGAAATACATTTATTTATTTATTGATGTGACTACAGTGTGTGAGTTATAGAGACTCACAGCACTATACCGCCTTTACAATGCCTGGGCCTGTCAGATCTCAGAAGCTAAGCAGGCAGGGCCTGATTAGAGACCGTTTAGTAACACCGTTAAGCCTGGGTGAAAGTAGTGTGTGAGCGGTCGGTGGTGGTCGGATGGCGCAGATTGGCAGCTTCACTTTCGTCCGGCTTCAGGGCAGCTGTGGCTACAATAGTACCTATTATGGATTATATATTTGAATATTGATTTTTAAATCTAGCTGTGATATGTGTATTGGAGTCAATGCTGTTGAGAGGTGAGATATGTCCCTGGGAGAGTGAAGAGCAGACACCATACAGGTCCCATAGCTCCAATAACATGCTTTGTGACCATGGCACAATCTTGCTGTGCACAAGGATTTAAAGCAGAACCTGGAACATTGTTGAGAAGGAAATGAGAACCAAGATGAGAAAAAATAAATATATTTCTAGCCTTCTCTGAAATGTTATTGTGACAAGGTTTGATTCTTTTCAAGACATTCTTTTCAAGACAAGGTCAGTTGTTTGGTTAATAATGGTGAAAATATCCTAAAGTAAAATGTTTTCACCCTTCAGACTCTGACATGCAAAATCATTTCCTTCTGCGTGAGAATGACTCAGATATTAGAGCTGGTCGTCCAATAACTTAGAGGTTGGTGGTTCGAACTGCAGCGGCAGATTGACGTGCTGACACTTCACCCACCTGCATGAATGTAGTGTGTGAGTAAGTGGTCGCTGTTGGTCGGATGGACTGATGGCGCAGATTGCTTCCATCAGTTTGCCCCTAATTTTGTTTATTGAAAAGTCAGAACATTAAGTTACAACTAAGGTCAACCACAAAAAAAATACAATAAAAATAACAACAACAAAAAGAAAAATGTAAACATAAAAAACATTTGAAAATCCAGAAGAAAATTAGGAACTAATAATATTAGTTCAAAAATTCTCCCCCCTCCTATGAACCATTATGACAACCCATCTCCACTGTTAACCAATAGCCCTCCATCAGACATGGGAGCCAAAATCAGTCTGGCATAAGGAATAGAATTTACAATGGCACTTATAACTAGGGCTGCACAATACAACGCAAAAAACCCCAGAACAGCAGCATTGTATTGTAATATTATGTGATCACAGCAATACATCGCCACATCGCTAAAGTCCTCATCGGACTGCATTTTCTCTTTTGGTAACTTTTTGTCTTACTATGGTGCTGATGTGTCATTCAAGTCTTGTTTTGACAACAAAAACTAGTCACCTGCAATTTGTCCTTACTTAAAATGGAACATATCGTGTTGAAATGGTGAAGCATCTCGATAACATTGTGCTTCAATATCATGCTGCCCTACTTAACACAATTACAACGTTTTTAAAACTTTAGTATAGTTAATCACAGCGCCCCAAGTGGCATCAAATTGGGAAGGTTGGCTTAAATCATACTTAATCTTTTCCAGGTCGAGAAAGAGCAAGAGATCCCTATACCAATGAGAGGCTTTAGGGGTTTTCGTTGATTTCCACTCTAATAGTATTCGTCTTCTAGCTATTAAAGTTGAGAAGGCAATATTATTATTATTAACCAGGAAAATCCCACTGAGATTAAGAATCTCTTTTTCAGGGGAGTCCTGGCCCCAGAAGGGAATCTATTGTACATGTTTTTAGTGGTAGGGGAAACCGGAGTACCCGGAGGAAACCTACGCTAACACGGGGAGAACATGCAAACTCCACACAGAAAGGCCCCGTTCAGGTGGGAATCGAACCCGGGACCTTCTTGCCACCGTGCCGTAAATAATATTCCTTTCATAGATTGAGTATGGCTTCCAATTAAGATTGAAAAAGGTTCCAAAAATGGCTACATCTTCTGATGGTGTCAAAGTGACTTCTAAAGTTTAGTTTAGTTTATTTATTCAGGAAAACAGGGACAGTGCACAATAAACATTAACCTGAAGGAGAGAGATGCATTGTACCAGGTTATAGCTCAAGTGCTAATTTCCACCCGTAGTCCCTGGGCAGGCTGATGTTATAGTGAAATACATAAAAACATCATGCATACATGGATAATGGCATTTACATTGACCAAGTTCATTAAAGCAAATCTTCACATACACAACAATCAGATAAAAGACAAACACATACATCCGGTCACATGTGGGTGCAAGTTTGATTTGACAAGAGCCATTTCTTTGCCAGATGATTAACAATAATAGCCCAGTAGTTTGGCGACTACTAGTGGAGACATGACCAAAACATGTGTGTCGTATTGGCAGGAGACATAGACATCTGTTACATTCGTCTTTGACATTAGAATAGATTTTTGATAGCCTTGAGTTTGTAAAATACATACAGTGAACAGTCTTAAATTGTATTAAGGTAAGTTTGCAACAAGAAGTGCTGCCATCATCTGGGAAAGTTCCCTCTTCCAATCAACCTCATTCAGTTGTTTTCCCAATTCTGCTTCCCACTGTTTTTTGATTTTTTCCATGCATTCACTTTTAATGTTAGTTATAAGACAATAGATCTTTGAAATAGTGTCTTTTTCCCTAAAGGACTTTCAAACAGTTTATCTACAATAGTGCAAGGGGAGATAAAAGGAAAGGACATAGTATTTGATTTAAGAAAATACGAATACGATACATTTATATCTAAAAAGATGATTTTTTGGAAGAGAGTACGTTTGAGATAGCTCATCAGAACTGGCAAAAACATTATTAATGTAAAGGTCATTCAATTTTGCCTGGCTTCCCCAATGTAAAAAGGCTGGTTCCAAGCTTGGAGGGAAAATGTGGTTGTTATATATAGGGTTATAGTGCGAAAGTTCAGTCAATTTAAAAAATGAACGAAATTGTGACCAAATTCTCAAAGTTGAGATGAGAACAAGGTTGCTTGAGCATTGGGAAAATCGAATGGGTATTTTAGAGGTCAATATGGACACTAGAGACGTGGAACATTGCGCACCAGTTTAGTGCCTGCTCATGAATAAGAAACGAGATTTTGTGTAAAGCAGACCAATAATAATATTTTAGATTTGGTCAGGCTAAACCACCAATTGAGGTTTGCCTTTGTAGTAGTCCCTCTCTGATTCAAGGCGGTTTCCTTTTACAAATGAAGGATGAGAATAAGTAATTTTCATTAAATTATACACCACTTTGTTATTGCCTGCAAAGTTTGCAAACTCCAAACTTAATCCTATCTTTTTCCTTTACTTAGAAAACGTATTGCTTTATTAATCTTCTGTCTCTTTATAAATGGCCTTAAGCAGCTATGAACCAGACAGTTCTCAGGGCTCACGAAACAATTTACGATCATTGACTAAGGAAGAGAAGAGAAGGAAAGTAGGCACCAGGATTAAACTCACCCTGTTCTTTGTGATTGTGCTCTGTAGCTTCTCAGCAAAGAACTTATTATGAAACATTGTTATAACCTACTGATAAAGAACCACATTTATTTATAATCTGACCTCTCGCTTTTCTCTTTCATTGTAGATAGTAATACTGAAGTAAATATGTCCTGTCCTTGACATTTGACCACGACCTTCACAGATCCTCTCAGAAGCCATACTTATTTTGTCCTCTTCTTTTGGCTGTCATCTGTATCTCTGACCAGTGTGGGGCTCCTCTTGTACATGATTTGGATCCTGCTTGAAGATCTAGGAGTCTATGCTGTGAGCCGGGGCTGTAGGGGCAAAAGTAATTACCCAATCTGTTTAGGTGTCATCAGCACATAATTTCAGTGGGCGCTCAGACATGAAGGAGACCTTGAGTTTTCTGTGAGGCGCTGCTCGTGAGCTGTGGAAATGTAATAAGCCAGGAGAGATGCTGCTCTATCTGGTATTGATTTTTGATGCCCTTGCAAACAGCTGCAGTCAACAACAATCTGCTGTTCAGAAGGTAAAGAATGAAATATTGGTTCCAGTGGACAAAAATGTCGATGTCATACACATTATTTGGAACTAAATAGAGGAACACACATGAACACACCCAAGCTTAACTGTGTCAATAGTATATAATAACTCCTGTGACGCACAGGTCATAAAGGAGTTAAAGCCAATGACTTTTACTCTTGCTAGGAACACAGATATAAAATCGAGTTTTAAAATGCGTGAGTCAAATCTCATGATAGATTTTACTCATGTTTTGTACCACAAGAGTTTTGTACAACAAAAGAAACCGAAGATTACTGTATACACATACGCCCAATCACCCATGATCGAAAAAGAGCGAATGTCAAGTAAATTATATTTTGAGTACTTGAGTAAATTATGTAGTTTATATGTCATATATATATATATGTCATATATATGTCAATTACATTTTTTCCCCTTCCCCCCATTTTTTTTCTACAATAATGTAAAGATAAAAACTTTTGGGTTATGTTGCTGGTAAAGGCCTGGCAGGTGCTTGTCCATGAAAGCTATATTTGAGCTAATATTGAAGACCAACATGGCCTTAGTGGAGCTAATGAGGAAATTGGATGTTAAACTAACGGCTATGGTCGAGGTTATGTGATTATAAAATAGTGTATATAAAATTGTTTTTGCTGCCATCTTGCATGTACTGCATTTAGATAGATGATACTTTATTGATCTCACAGATGGAGAAATTACATACATACATTTGCTCTGTACATGTTCATTGCATCTGTTCACTGCTGCACTGCACAGTCACTGTCATGCTTAGTTTTGCTGCACCTTAGCGCTGCATTTGACACAGTGGCCCATGGGATCTTACTAGAGAGGTTTAAAACCTGGGTGGGAATCTCTGGAAAGGCTCTCGTGTGGTTCAGATCCTACCTTGAGGACCGAACTTACTCTTTCGTGATGGGAAACGGTGTCTCAGACCGGATGGCATTGAACTGTGTGGTTCCCAGGGGTCGATTCTGTTCAATTTGTACATGCTTCCACTGGGTCAATTAATATCCAGTAACAATGTGTCCTATCACAATTATGCAGACGATACTCGATCTATGTTTCACTGACAGCGGGTGAACATGGATACACTGTGTCACTGTACCAAACAGATTAGTGTGTGGATGCAAAACAACTTCCTCCAGTTAAATACAGATAAAACTGAGATACTTGTTTTTGGCCCACAAAAACACAGAGGTTGTCATTGGTCATCTTGAAACACTTTCACTGGAACCGAAAAGTCAAGTTAGAAATCAAGGAGTCATCATGGACTCAGACCTGAATTTTAACTGTCATATTAAGTCCATTACATCAGCGGCCTATCACCATCTAAAAACATTGCTAAAATATATAGTGTATAAACCAGATTTGGAGAGATTAATTCATGCGTTTGTCTCCAGTCGGTTAGACTATTGTAACGACCTGTTCACTGGCCCCTCTACATGAGCTGTTAGATAACTGCAGTACATCCAAAATACTGCTGCTCGAGTCCTGACCAGAACCAGGAAATACGACCACATTAGTCCAGTGCTCCGTTCTCTGCACTGGCTTCCTGACGCTCAGAGAATAGACTTTAAATTAGCTCTGCTTTTGTATAAGTCCCTTCATGGCCAGGCACCAGAGTACATACTGTAGCTGACATGTTACAGCCGTATGAACCACCTCGGACCGTGAGATCCTCAGGGAGGGGTCTCCTGGTGGTTCCTAGAGTCACCACTAAACACGGTGAGGCTGCGTTTCAGTTCCATGCAGCAAAGGTCTGGAACAGCCTCCGTAAGGATGTGAGACAGGCCTCAACTCTGACTATGTTTTGGTCCAGGCTGAAAGGACACCTTTTTACTGCTGCCTATGGCAATTGATTGTATTTTAACTAAGGCTGTCAATAGATAATTTGTTTTAAGTGCGATTAATTGCACTTGTTAAATGCGATTAATCGCAGTTAATTTTTTTCTAACAACTATATTAATTTTTAGTACTTATCCAACATAAAACGCTTACATTTAAAGCATGTGATTACTGATTGCACATTTCATTGACCAAATCCACAGTTTAATTTTTATGTGAAAAGCCCAACAGCTGATAACCGGGATCTTCAGCCATTTCTGAATATCTCGGGATTGATAACTCACTTTTTAGAGACTTTTGTTCTGAACCTTTTGGACAAAAACTGCAAACTTTTAGGTTCATGAAGTTGAATACAAGAACAAAATTGAAATATTTTTTGTTGAAATAGGATAATTAAATTAATCGCAATTAATGCTGACAGCCCAAATTTTAACATATTTTAATATACACATATTTTCATGTAATCTTTCAATGTAATTTTTTTTCAATGTAAGTTTTTTTGCCTTTTTTTTTTAATCGTGTTTGAGTGTCTGGTGTTGCTGTGTGGTACATTGAGTTGTCATGTACATGAAATATGCCATACAAATAAATTTGCCTTTCCTCGTCCGCTTCACTGCTGCTGCTATGTAATAATGCCTGTACATTTTTGTAGGTTGCCCTCGATACACCTGACAAAGACTATATGAAAACTATGATGCGTTGTCTTGTAATAATGAATACACAAAAAATAATGGTACTAAACATATATATATATATATATATATATATATATATATATATATATATATATATATATATATATATATATATACATATATATTTTCTGTCCAAATGCTTTTGTATAATCTGTAATCTTAACACAGAATCAATCTGTGAGAAGAGGGGGAGACAAAAAAAATGACACAGATTTACTTCCCTTATATTTATATTTCACAAAATGCAAACACCCGTCCTGTTTTGCCCAGTTCTGGATCATTAGCTTCAAACCCAGTGATATTTCTGCATAACCTTTTTATGATTCATTTCGGATTAAAAAGCTAAATCAGGCCAATACACGTCTGACATTTAGAGCCGCTGCAGATGACCAAACCCCGCCAGGCAACTTCTTCATCTCCCTCGTCCCCTCTCAACAGCACCAAGTAAGGCTTTTCTTCATGCCTCTATGACACTTGCGGACCCAGGCTAAAGCTAATAGAGCCGTGAATCACCCGGCAGAGTGGCAAGTAAGCACACCCGAGAGCCCATATAAAACATAAATCAGAAGCCAGAGTAATTATTTTGATTTCTCCATCAGGTAAGCAGTGAGTGCCCTTGAGATGATCCTTCTAGCTTTGACAGTTTGAGGCATCTAATCCCCCCCCCCCCCCCCCCAAGGTTAGGGCAGAGAGGCAGTTTTCTGTAAATCAGAAAGACTAGGAGTTGAGGAAGAAGACACACGGAAAGACAAAACCATGTCGAACAAATCAGGGGAATGCCTCAGTTGGGATCTGAGCACGGCATGCTTAGGGTTCAATTAGAGCAGAGGAAGCGGGGCTGAAGCTGGGACAGTAGTACGGGGAGGTTTTAGTGTGCTGATCAGGGAGTGCTGGCAGGTGTGAACTATACACAAGATATACGTAGATATATACTTATAGATGTTGGTTACAGCAAATACAGAGGGCTTAAAGGAGTGCTAGGAAAGATGAACTAATGTGAAATCTGGTTAAATAAAGCATTTCTTCTTCTTTCTGTTCTTTACGGTTCACCACAGATTGGATGTTGACAAACCATTAATAATTAGTGATGGGATTTAAGGCTCTTTCATAGAAGCCGAATATTTGAGATCCGTCCATCTCAATGAGCAATTCACAAGAGCCAATTCAGTCACTCATGTAACATCACGTTGGCATCCCTCTGGCGAAAGGTGGTGAGCAAACAGATTTGAACTACAGACCCATTTCCATGTTAATTCTCAACTAAAGCAGGTTTAATGGTCAACTTCCTCCAGGGTGAAACCCAGTCAGGTTTTAGGGCTCCAAACCACTTTCCATCAGCTTCAGCTTTCTCTCCACCAGATGAAAAAAAGAAATCAATTAAATAAATAAATAAATAAATAAAAAACATAAATATTTGTATGGTGCCCGGCATGGTGGAGGAAAGTGTCTTGCCCAAGGACACAATGGCAGGTTGCAGGATTTGTGGATGAATTATGCCAACTGAGCCACTATCTGCCCCCTAACTTGACCCACAGTCACATTATCATCTTTTGTAGTTGTAGCATGTGGGTGACCTATTGCCCTCTTCACCGTGGTTACCGCATTCCAGAGATAACCAAAACCCCCACTTCAAGACGCGTCTTCACTCTTGTGAATGGCCTACCAGATTGAACACAGTTCGGGACAAGAAAAAGACTGTGACGATCTTTCCTTTAGACTTCACAACCAGACGAGAACTCTTTATTGACCTTCGAATTGGACTAAAGACTGAATCTCAAACATCCGATTTGAGTAATAAGCCAATTCTTCAATTCATGGACAGTGAGAATGAACTCAACCAATCTGTTCTAATGATGAATTCTTCCCCAGGTCAACAAAGACGCAATGTACAAACATACTGTCGAAATGTTGTTTGGAAAGTTGTGAAGTTGTTAATGTGTTTATCGCAATAGAAATGTATTTCTTGAATTCTCTCCCAAAGACATTCCTACTTTGGATCGTCATATCGAGTTACGGAGTGAATCGATTGGTCGAATCCACGGAGAAAAAGGGGCCGCCCCCTTGGTATAAAGGAAGGAGAAATAGCCAGAAACTCCCCTTACTCTGCTCTTCTTTTTAAAACGCGCTTCTGAGTTGAGTTGGAAGGAGGAGGAGAAAGAGACGGCAGGATGAGCACATGGCTAACATCCCCCGCTGAACTCTGACCTCTCCTTTGTCTCAGATGGACCACAAGAACTTTAAGTTTGAGCCCGTCAGTTGACGTGATTTTGTAACTACCAGTTACTTCTTTTTAAGAACATTTGCATTTTTCCTACAAGACAACAACATTTTTGATCGCTGAGCTTTCAGCGAAACCAATTTGAGTCTAGCTGGTCAATCCAAACCCCAAGGCCCCGAGGAGCTGGAGAGAGACCCCCTCGCCTGCATCAACTTGAGAATTGCCACCCGAGAGACCACGACCAAACAAGCCGTCGGACACCAGAACTTTGGATCGCCGGACCACAGTTGGCGTGGAAAACCTTTCTCACGGTCGTAAGCGTATCTCACAGACCTAGCTCAATAAGACTCACATAACCACCTTACTGACTTTCAGATACAATTTTAGAACATTTTATCTGATTATTCATCCTGTTAGCCTTCTAGGTTACTCTGTTTGCACTTTAATATTCAATGCCGTCTGTTAATTGATTTTGATCATTAAACCTCCATAAACCACAGTTTGCTTTGGTAATGTCTGTGATTATTATTCCAGAATAAGGGTCCATGTGTACGTCCAAGACCTCATTTCCTTCAGATAAATCTGTAGTTTAGCCTCCTATTCTTACTTTTATTTTGTTCGCCTTTCGAACTGGTGCCCCGTTAAATTTTAAGGCTAATCTACAACTTATTAATTAATTAATAAACAAATTAATTGATTAATAAACCCTCATACCCTACATCTATTTGGCGGCCCCGTGTGAGGCGTCATAAACTCTATCTGTTATTAATGATCACTGATCATTCCAAAGCAAACTTTGAGGTTCAATCTTATCAAAAAGTTGTTGAAAAAGAATGAAAAATGCATTTTAAAGGTGTCCATTGAAAACAAAACTCTCTGCGCAACTCTCTCTCAATGCTACCGTTTATAGGTTGCAGCACATTATTTTAAATGTGACTTTCAAACATGCATGTTCTCTTTGTGCTATCAAAAGCACAATTCTCAAAGGCCTTAAGGTAACCAAATTTTAATAGCTGCGAATTTTCCAGTATTAAAAATTACCTGTATTTTGCAGTAAGTAATATAATTTGTCTGCGAGTTTTCCAGAAATTGTAACTTTAAACTGCATTGGTGTTAAAACTGTTCTCCCCTCCTGCAGGAGCTCAGATAACACCCCTAAGACCCCCCCTCCTTACAGCTCTGGTCAAGGAGATGTTTCACCCCTGGCCCTTGGCGCCAGAATGAGTCAATCATCCCCCCAGAGTGGGCCGGTCTTAATGACATCACTTCCTTAGAGCCCGCCTACAGAAGGCTGTGCCACTATCTCTGCCCCCTACCGTGAAGGAGGAGACAGAGGCAGAAGTGATTTTTAAGTGAGCTTTGATCACAACGCTCTCTTCCAAGTAAGTAAGCTTTACTTGAGTAACTTAGACAAGAAAACTTAAACTATAAACACATTCAGTTGTACCTTAGTTTACTGTTGTTTTATTGAAAATAAAGCCAAAACATTGTCCTTTTCCATCTTTAACAGTTACTGTACTGTTCTTCCTTCTCAAGACTAACACTTGTCTTCGGCTTTAACTGGTCTTTTCTGATTGGGTCTAACTTAATGACTTGTTTTGTGGCCACACTACAAGCTCTTATTTGCCTTTATCTAGACCAATGCTCAGCCTTGCAATTTAAATTGCAATCTCAAATTGTAACGCATAAAATTTTACAATTTTTAAGCTAAAGGGCTCAATTCAAATTTACCCTCTCTAAGTAAAACTTAGTGAATTTTCATCCACCTCTTGAAATCAATTTTAACTGACTGACTGCTGGACAGTCACCAATCAGTTAAGTCAAATTTTGATATTGAATTTAATTAATTAATTTGATTTTAATTCAATAATCACTCTCCATGTCCATGTCCTTTCTTCTCATTCATTTTTGTCTCATTCCCCTTTCATGTCTTGCTTCATTCCATCTATCAACCCTGGTTTTAGTTAAGCACAATTAAAACTGGTTTGTTTCATTGTGACCCACAGAAGGTCAAGTCAGACTTTAAAATCAAGATTGATTGATTTTGAAAGTTGTCTGAGTTTTGATAAAGCAACATGCCTCCAGGAAACCTAGCCGCTGTCTACAGACCGGGCCAGGGAGACGTCCTTGACTGTGTAGACAAAATGCAGGGAACAGATCCCTCTGAACTTGAATCCATAATTACATCTTTAGTAAGTATAACATCACTTACAGGAAAACAAGAGGAGAATCTGACATTGTTAGCTAAAATGGCAGTTGCAATGCATTTACAACTTAAACAAACACAAGAAGCATTGACAGACACAAGGAGACAAAATGATGAACTTGCATCACAAAATGCCTCTCTCCAAGAAGAGAATGCAAAGCTTATGAATGACAAAGAAACTAAACATCTAGAAAACCAACATCAAGAGGTAGGACAAAAACTCTTCGAGCAAGAGCAAGAACTGAAATTTGCAGATTCAGAACTTGACAAAACTAGCAGAACCCTCTCGGAACGAGAAGAGGAACTAGTGACAGCCCATGCTGAGCTAGACAGGACGACTCAAAACCTTAACAGGTCTGAGTGCCTTCTCAATAAAGCCACCCTAGAGGTAAGAGATTTAAAATCGGAAATTTTGATTCTCCAAGAAAACCAAGAAAAGGACAAAACAAAACTAACTCACATTCAGAGCCAGCTTACAGCAGCTCAGATTAAAATAGATCACACGACGCTACAGCGCACGATCAGTGAGGAAGAAAAGAGCTTTAAAAGAGAGCAAGAAGATCCTCCTGAAAAAGGAGTAAGATCTCAAGTGTATCCCCCGGGAACACTTCAGGAGAAAACAAATAAGTTCTTCAGGGACTTTTCTCCTCCACCTGCTTTAACATTGAACCCCAAGCCACCGCACCTACAGCGGTTGGACAGGCTCATCTCTGAGCCACCTTATCAATGTTATGCTTCACAGGAAACAAACGATCCCGTCAAGATCTCCACTGGTGAGTTTGAGCGTGGATATCGTGTTCCAATCAAAGATCTTGACAGAATTGCACAACATGTCATTCGCTTTGATCCCAAGTCTGATGGTGATAACGACACAAGCACCTACTTAAATGACATTGACTTTTACCTGCGTAGATTTCCAGACTCTACGGCAGAAGATAGAATTTACCTAATCAGGTTTACTTCAAGTAGAAATGTGGGAAGTTTCATTGATAGACAGGCGTGTCACACAAAGGCAGACTATGGTCGCCTTTGCCAAGCTCTCACAAAAGAGTTCTCAAACTGCCTGACTAGTGGCCTAACTGCAGCCTTAAATGTGAAGCAGACTCGACAAGAGTCTCCACAGGCTTATTACTGCAGACTGCGTGATGCTTACTTCAGTTCGAATGAACTTGAGATGGAGGAAAATCTCCACTTTAAATCACTTTTTGTTCTAAATCTTCATCCCACAACAAAGTACCACCTTGGCATCACCGCAGATCCCGCTACTCAAACGAGCTACCAGCTTCGTGAACTAGCGATGCGTGCTTTCATGAAACACAAACAATCGATGATAAAACATCCAGAACCTTCCCCAGTTCTTAATCTCGAGTTAAAGAACTCACAACAGATAAGAACTCAAAACTGCAAGCCAAGCAGTTCAAACATGCGTTCTTCTCCAGCAGAGAAACGCAAAAGTGAAGTAAAACCGGCCCAATGTCAACAGACAAATGAGAAGCATAAGCAAACGCTGCTCTCCAGCCCTGAACTTGAGTGTAGGCAAAACCCCGCCTATGGCAAACAGTGCCAAACAAAGCAGCATCTCCAACAGGGGGGTCATTACACTCATCACAGTAAGAACAGAGAAAATCGGGATAGCACAAAGCATCTCCGAATACACAAAAATTCTCAATTCTTCTCGTCAGGAGAACCTGAAGGAAATCAGAATCATGGCTGTCAAAACCAAGTCAGTGAACTTGACAGCTCAGCTGATCTGACTCACTTCAGTGATGGAAATGACACTTTTATTGAACAGACTCCAGACAATGATGGTAAAGCTGAGCTATCCTCATTAGCCTCTTTAATCCATCAGAGCTGTGATAAAATGTCAATTAAACAACCTTTCAAACGTTTTCTGGGTAATCTCACTGAAAAAGGTTTGGCTGGAAAATTTTACATGCCAACCACTATTGAGAATGCTCTCCAAGAGGAAGCAATGCTTGACACAGGTGCTGACGTCAGCATAATGTCAACCTCTCTTTTTAGTGAAATTCAGGAAGCACTACAACATAAAAGAAGAAAAATAAATCTTCACTCTTGCTTCCTTGAAATCCAGCCATATGCAGACATTCAAACTGCATTCACAGAAATGGCGTACATTCGCTTGACAATTGGACCGATGACAGTGGTCCATCCATTCTTTGTGTCTCCACTTGATATGATGCCTCTCCTTATCGGAAAGGATCTCCTCAACCGATTTGAGCCTCTTATTGATTTCAAAGAATCAATACTTTATGCACAGGTGCTGAAACCTTGGCCTTTCTCACATCCAGGAAACTATGGTGAGATCTTTCAGTGTGCCACTCTAACACATACACCTGTCCCAAAACATAGGGACTACAAACACAAGAAGTCAGGTTCTGACCCAACTCAGTCTCAGAACAGCCTCTGGAGACCCCAAACCAAGTTCTTGTGCAGGGACACAGCTCTACCTGAGCTGAACTGTCCACAAATGCACCCAGAGAAGACTCAAGGTCACCTTTGTGACCCCAGACAAAACAATGAACTTCAAAGTTCATTGAAGATCTTATCCAAGCAGGCAGTCATTGATGACAACGCTGTAAAGGCTAGCCTAGAACCCCAGCTCACCCAGCCAGGTTCTGTTCAGCCTTTTCCCACCCTTCCCACCCTATCTTCCATTGTGGCCCCTCACGCTGCCTCATTGGCCACCTCAACCCCCTCCTCCACCCTTTCTGAGCTTCCCTGCTCACACTCAGACCTTGCCTCACCTCGGTCTGATGCCTTCTCCAATGTCGTCCCTAACACAGACGCTGCTTGTGAACGATCCTTACCTCATGTTTTCGGCCTTTGGTCCCGCCAACGGGTCCAGCCTGGCCCGGACACACTCACTTCTCTTATGCTCATGGTGCACCCGAACCACAGGGGGGTAGCGCCGGCTCAAGCACATAAATCCTCTCTGTCGGCCCACAAAGGCACTCAGACAATGCAAGAAATAAGGCAAAAGGAATCCTGCTGCCCACATGCATGTACAAATGCAAATGATAAAGGCACGATTAACAGGTCAACCTGCAGCCAATGTCAGACATCAGGTCTGAAGAAATGGGTAAAGCCCACAAACCAAAGGTTTGGAGATAAACAGAACGATCTCCAAAAGCAGAGACACTTAACACCTGCCATTACCAAACCAGTATGGCATGGTAAGTTATCAGGGAACAAGGTAAGTTATCGCAACTGCCTCCAAGCTCTGAAACAAAACATCTAGTCCACTGGACAGATGAACTTGGTGCTCCAGATGCACACTTGTAAATAAACAGGAAACACAGCTCCTGTTTGTAAATAGACACTAGCCAGTCTATTCAGTGTCAATAGCAATCACTAAAGTTTTTCAATAGCAATTCCTTCTCTAACCAAAGGGGGGAGCTACTTTAAACTTTTTACTAACCTCTGCTATCCTCTATGCATGCTGTCATAACCATTGAGGCTTTGTTTTCAGTTTGACTGCAGTTAAACTCTGGACAACAGAATACCATTCAATCAGCAGTCAGTTGTCAATGCTCAAGTATTGCTTAAGACTCTTCAATCCATTGTGCAAAATCTTTTGTTGTAAAGGAAATCTTGGTGAACTCGCAGCCTTAGATATCAGCAACTCTAGAGACTTTGTTTTTCAATGGACCGCCTCAGTAAATTTAGCGCTTCTACCGCTTTTTCCAAATTTAGGTGTCAAACCTGAACCCTTAGGACTTAAGTCGTGCATAGTTGCACACAATGCAACACATATAGCCTCTAGCAAACATTGTAGCCACAGCAACAAACACGTAAGGCTAAACCTAGTCTGTAAATAGACTAGCCTATTGCTACACACATTTAGCCTAATATTGCCACACGGTTAGCAAACTCCTGAGCCAACTCTGTGTCAATGGACATCGGGCATCGTCTTCAGTCAACGGCCATCCCATCACATCACGGCAATGGCGTGCCAACCTCCGCCGTAGGGTGGAGCCTGCCACGAAGGGGGGACTGTAGCATGTGGGTGACCTATTGCCCTCTTCACCGTGGTTACCGCATTCCAGAGATAACCAAAACCCCCACTTCAAGACGCGTCTTCACTCTTGTGAATGGCCTACCAGATTGAACACAGTTCGGGACAAGAAAAAGACTGTGACGATCTTTCCTTTAGACTTCACAACCAGACGAGAACTCTTTATTGACCTTCGAATTGGACTAAAGACTGAATCTCAAACATCCGATTTGAGTAATAAGCCAATTCTTCAATTCATGGACAGTGAGAATGAACTCAACCAATCTGTTCTAATGATGAATTCTTCCCCAGGTCAACAAAGACGCAATGTACAAACATACTGTCGAAATGTTGTTTGGAAAGTTGTGAAGTTGTTAATGTGTTTATCGCAATAGAAATGTATTTCTTGAATTCTCTCCCAAAGACATTCCTACTTTGGATCGTCATATCGAGTTACGGAGTGAATCGATTGGTCGAATCCACGGAGAAAAAGGGGCCGCCCCCTTGGTATAAAGGAAGGAGAAATAGCCAGAAACTCCCCTTACTCTGCTCTTCTTTTTAAAACGCGCTTCTGAGTTGAGTTGGAAGGAGGAGGAGAAAGAGACGGCAGGATGAGCACATGGCTAACATCCCCCGCTGAACTCTGACCTCTCCTTTGTCTCAGATGGACCACAAGAACTTTAAGTTTGAGCCCGTCAGTTGACGTGATTTTGTAACTACCAGTTACTTCTTTTTAAGAACATTTGCATTTTTCCTACAAGACAACAACATTTTTGATCGCTGAGCTTTCAGCGAAACCAATTTGAGTCTAGCTGGTCAATCCAAACCCCAAGGCCCCGAGGAGCTGGAGAGAGACCCCCTCGCCTGCATCAACTTGAGAATTGCCACCCGAGAGACCACGACCAAACAAGCCGTCGGACACCAGAACTTTGGATCGCCGGACCACAGTTGGCGTGGAAAACCTTTCTCACGGTCGTAAGCGTATCTCACAGACCTAGCTCAATAAGACTCACATAACCACCTTACTGACTTTCAGATACAATTTTAGAACATTTTATCTGATTATTCATCCTGTTAGCCTTCTAGGTTACTCTGTTTGCACTTTAATATTCAATGCCGTCTGTTAATTGATTTTGATCATTAAACCTCCATAAACCACAGTTTGCTTTGGTAATGTCTGTGATTATTATTCCAGAATAAGGGTCCATGTGTACGTCCAAGACCTCATTTCCTTCAGATAAATCTGTAGTTTAGCCTCCTATTCTTACTTTTATTTTGTTCGCCTTTCGAACTGGTGCCCCGTTAAATTTTAAGGCTAATCTACAACTTATTAATTAATTAATAAACAAATTAATTGATTAATAAACCCTCATACCCTACATAGTCATAAATGAAAAAGAGGAAGAAGAAGCGGAAGAAGAAGAAGAAGAAGAAGAAGAAGAAGAAGAAGAAATGCAAGCCATGAAACCTCAGTCAAAGCAAAAGCAGGAAAAAGTAGTGATGGGCAAACTCACAGGAGAATCTGAGTGTGGGGCAGGAGCTGAAGTGTAAGCCTTGACCAAAGCTCTGCGGCTCTAGTTACAAATCCTTTTACAGCGCTCAGTGTGTTTGAGTGCGCTGTGAGCTGTGGGTGTGCAGGTGTTAACAGCTGCGGTAGGGGGAGGCTTTTGCATATAACCTGTAGCTGCTAAAAATAGAGGCTTATCCTGAGGCTGCTTCATGGCAAACATAGTGGTTATATAAACAGGCAAAGGCTCCCACTGAAGAAGACAGGCAGCAATAAACCAAACTTTTCCAGGTATTTCTTAGAAAGTGTCCTTAAATATTAAATACATACATTTTATTACAAATTGAAAATTTACTACACAGCTTTCCATCACTTCATAAAACAGTTCGGTCATTACATTGCTGGAGCTGTGTTTTTCCAATATTTATTGCTGTCTCTGTGAGCTTATTTCTCTTACCTGCTGCTACTTTCCCAATCCCCCCATAAGACTAGATTGATATGATCAGTGTTGCCACAGATTACTTGAAAAAGTAATGAATTACTGATTACTCCTTTGAAAAGTAACTTAGTTACTTTACTGAGTACTTGATTTTAAAAGTAGCTAAGATAGATTACAAGGTACTTTATTAGTTACATTCAGCCGCAGCTGAATGTAACTAATAACAACATCTCCACTGTCACAACACACTAATGACAAACTCTTTTACCAACACTCAATTTATTGTAAGTGCATTTTAACAGTAACATCAACAAAGCTGACACAGACTCAGAAAAGTGACATATTTCCATCTCTCTCCCCAAACAATTCTTTTATTCTGAAAACGTGACTTGTCACATTATCTTATGTCATTCGCCGAGATGCAAAAAGAAATGTCTTTTTTCAAAAGGAAAATGACAAAATAGTAACTCACAGTGATTTGGAAAAGTAACTTAAATCTGATTACTTGTTTTGAAATAGTAACGTGTTAGATTGCTAGTTATTGAAAAAGTAATCCGATTACAGTAATCCGTTACTAAGTAATTAGTTACTGGCATCACTGGATATAACTACCAATGACATTAGCATTGTTAAGTGTGTTTGTGAGGATGTTGCTTTGTTAATTAGTATCTATTTGGCCCAAACCACTTTTGGTTTGCCGTCAAATGGCGAAGACTCCACTTAGAAACAAACAATAATAATAATAAGACTTTATGAAAAAACAGACATACTTTTTTAAAAGGTGCATTATGCAACTTTTTATGAATAATATATGATATTTGTTTGTATTTTGCCTTGTAGTGACCCAGCGGCTGTGTGAGTGGTCGGCATGACGCTTTTACTTTCCATCCCAGTGGCCTCTAGGACGCTCCAGGATCAGTTTTTTAGAAGGTTTCCAAGGCTGACGGAGCCTCTCACCAGAAAACCTACAAAACAAGTGATCCTGGAGCATTGCAGAGACCACAGTGATAGAAAGTAAAGGCGTCATGCTGATATAGCCGCTGGATCACTGCAAGGTCTAATACGCACAAATATCAACTTCATTTTTCGCATAAAAAGTTGCATGGTGCACCTTTAAGTGACAGCACAACTGCACAATGCTGTCCTCTGGCTATTCGACCCATCTTTTTGCAGAGTGACAGTTGAAAATGTTAGTATTTTTTAAACGTCAGATAATGTTTTTAAAGGTAATTTATACAATACTTGTGGTGTCCTTGATTGCTCAGTAAATGAAAAGCAACCACTTTTTTAATGAAACCCATACTTAAAGACTTTTCAGCATTTGTAAAAACAAAAAAGGGGCTGTGAATGGGTCGTAGGCGATGCATGCTAAGGTGACTTCTGAAGCTGCAGAATACACTTCTTATGCATTCTCTGTCTTCACATGTATTTCCTACAACAGATTTTCTTCCCAGAAGACTTGACCTTATATTCTGAACCAATGTTGTACTGTATGCCCAATAAAAGAAATCTGTCTCAGCACCAAAATCTTAAGATGTTCTGAGAAAAGACAGACTTTGCAGACTTGCAGACTTTCCTTACATGTAAGGAGGTGTTTTTCAGAATTATTCACAGCACTGCCTTTACATTGGAACATAGGCAAAGGTTAAAGGCCCTATGCCTGAAGAAAGGAAGAAATGCATTAGAAAAGCTATAAATTAATTTAGATCAAATAAACATGCATCTAAACAGTGACACATGCTCGTCTCATTGTCAAGAGAAAATAGGTATAGGACCTTTAAGAGCAAATGTTCTATGTTATGTGTGTACTTTTGTTTGTCTTGTTTGGACATTTGCGGTCTAAAATTGTTGTTTTGTTACAAATAACAAAAAAGATTTGTTGGAGAACAAAAAACATTTATGAAGCAGTCTTTTTGTCTGATTACAAACATTATGTATCAAAAGATGGCTGTGTAAGACATCATAAGTAAAGAGAGGTTTGCTGTATCTTTGTTTGTCTCTAACAACAGCTGCCGCAGACAATCACAAATCAGAATTTTCTGTCAGCCATCTGCTAACTGCAGACAAAAGAAGAGAAGAATAAAATCCCCAGTGGAAACAGACACGGCTCAATAACCTTGGTTTCAGCAGTGCTGGATTTGCCTTGATTGGAAAACAAGTAACAAAATGTGTCTGTTTGTGACCAAAAGGGCACCTGACTGTAAAATCAGTGTGAATGGCTCACACAGTGACCCCAAACTAAACGAGAAGAAAAGAGAGAGACAGTGGCATTTCGGTTTGCATGAGTAGCTGAGCTATTTGGACAAAATTTCATACAGAGACAATATGTCCTTTCATTCCGCAGCATGAGTAGTCCTGATTCCAGATGATATACAAGTGTTTTACTGTTGCCTGCTCGTGATACTGTTATCATTGTCATTCACTGTAATCCCTGTTTCACCACACGTCATGTTGTAATACACACAAATTAAAATCAGGCATTTAGAGCACTAGCTGTATGCTGGAATGCATTTATGTCATGTAAATGTAAGTGTTTTGATATAATTTTCCACATTGTATCTACTTCTCCAATGACTGTATTCTCCAAGGCAACAGAAGATATTAGATGGTACACATACAGACTCATGTGATGACATTTGGATGTTGGCAGAGCTGAAATGTCAGTGTCCTGGTGTAAAAGCCCCTCTTGCACCCCAAGAACTGAACAAAAAAACAGCTGATTATTACCTTCCACCAAAGCCAAAGCCATATGTCTGATCCCCACCTCCTGTACATTTCACAGCTCCTACATCACAGTAATGAAGCTCAGAGCCAGCACTGCGGAGAAACAACTCTCCCAAGTGCTGTGTTTGTGTCGGAGTCAATAGCAATACTGCAGGCAGGAAATCCCTAAGACCTGGCTCATTATGATCCCAATGAAGAGGGCTCTATTTTTAGGACATCAAAGGTGGATGCTGGTTATTGATCTGAAGCAGCGAGGGGTGCTACAGATGTCCCGCTGTCTGAATTTCAGACAGATGGGGGCCGAAGAAAGCAGCAGTTTTCCCCGTCACTTACATCTGTCAATATGCGTCACATGAACGGGCAGACTGCGAGAACTGACTGAGCAGTGAGTGTTTTTGTATCATGGGAAATCAACAGAAGGCTTTCATATCTTCATTCGATCAGCAAAAGCCTTTCCCATCCAGTAAATTGCTTGTTATACTAGCAGTGTAGCCATTGCACAAACACCAAGCCTGGATAAAAAGTAGGTTGCAATTGCGGAATTTTACTGTGTACTAACCAAGGCAAGATTAATTATTCTATGTATTTCTGGATTAGTTTAAAGCAGCAGCCTTGCACTGGAAGCTATACACACACAGAAAGTAACCATTTGGGAACTGTGATCATTTCCTGCTCAAATGTGAACCATGAAGTGGGTCATTTATGTAATACCTACACATAAACATATTTAATTAAGTGAACAAGTGAAGCTGTACTACATATAACTTGCAGCAGTTACAACGATCTTCAAACAAACGTTTCTGGTCTGGTCTGATTCAAAACACTTTAATTTCTGTTGCCCCATTGATATTTAAAGTTTAAAAACCATGTTCAATAGAAAATAACATAAAACCTCAAACTGTACGTTCGATTGCAATGAAGTCACGTCCTGGGCTTTGGTAGGCAACATGAACCAAAATAAAAGTTCTGTGATGTGGCGGAAACCTCACCAGTTTCTAATGACAACTTACTTTATTAGATACACAATCAAACAACTTTTACAAAATGGTAAAATATGATCTCTTTTCATTTGTTTTCCATATTTTTTCATTTAGACCTGTACTGTATAATTGCACATAAAAAGATGTAGTTTATAAACCCTTGTGATAAAAGCACTACAAACAAAAGACCTTTTGGCAGAGTCCTGAAAGTGTTTTCTTAATTCATTAGCCAGAGGAAGTGACAGTGGCCAATGATGAAGAGCTCCTCTGAGGCACTTTCCCCTCTGACTAAACCCAAACCCCTTCAGATTGTCTCATCCAAAGGAAAGCACTCAATCTTCACTAGGTGGACGCCGAACGCACAAGTCGACCACAAAAGCAGGTGAAGTACAGAGCTGTCGAGAGAAAGCATAAAGGCACACTGGCTGAGTTCAAGCATTCTGGACTTACTTTAGTGGGTGTGGAATTTGCATGATCTCTCCTTAGCTGGGCGGGTTTTCCCCTATCAATCAAAAATATATACAATAGGGTGAAGTCCTCCAGCCTTAGCCCTTCCTGAGGTCCTGTGTATCAAGGGAATGCTTTCCTTGTTTGTTTGTGTATTTGGTCGAGACAATGCTGAACACTTGGGAATCATGTGTGTAAAAAACCCAGCACGCCAGATTGCAGCCATGGGCTTATTTCCATCTGTTGTCCCCCACGCGCACTCTCACACACTCTAACACACTCTCACACACTCTAACACACTCTAACACACTCTAACACACTCTCACACACTCTAACACACTCTCTAACACACTCTAACACACTCTCACACACTCTAACACACTCTAACACACTCTAACACACTCTCACACACTCTAACACACTCTCACACACTCTAACACACTCTAACACACTCTAACACACTCTAACACACTCTAACACACTCTAACACACTCTAACACACTCTCACACACTCTCACACACTCTCACACACTCTAACACACTCTAACACACTCTAACACACTCTAACACACTCTAACACACTCTAACACACTCTAACACACTCTAACACACTCTAACACACTCTCACACACTCTAACACACTCTCACACACTCTAACACACTCTAACACACTCTAACACACTCTAACACACTCTAACAAACTCTAACACACTCTCACTCAACAAGGCCTTAGGTACATCTTTTGGTGGTAATAGGGAATACTGCAGTACCTGGAGGAAACCTACGCAGACATGCAGAATCTGCAAATACCACATAGAAAGACCCTGTCCAGCCTGGGGATCAAACCCCAGATCTTCTGGTGTGTGAAGGAGAGTCGCAAACTGCTGCGCCACCATGCTGCCCTCACCTCTCAATCTCTTGCTAAACTTAATCCTCTAATCGAAGGGAAAGGAAAACACTCGCCATAGCTTCACTACAACCACATTGTTTGTGGTGTTTTTTTTTCTTCATTTTTTTTCTTTATTGAAACAGCTGTGCAGCAAAGGGGACCGAGAGGAGGGGTTTTAGCTGGATTGAAGCATCAGTAATGGATATTTTGTTTCAGCAGTTTTTGATCAATATTGTATTTTCTAACCAGCAAAGTGTAATACAGCAGTGGTTCCTCCCCAAGCTTGTTCCTCCTTCCAGACTTGAACATTTTCCGGGGGTGGCGTACGGTGGCAAGTGCAGGTGTATTGATCACACAGACAGTATTTTACTCACAGTGGGACAAATAAAGTTTGCAGTTTGTCCTGTGAGAGCTTAAAAAGGATGAAGCCTAAATGTTAAATGGAGATGGCGACATGAAGCGCAATGTAAAGAAAGAGAAGGGAAGATGCTTCAAATTGGAAGCAGCAGCTTTTGCGCTCTTGCCGCACACAACGCCTCAGTTGGCCTTTTTTTTTCTAAGTGATGTCCTCGAGCCACTGGTTGCAAGCGCTGATGCAGCAGTTATGTACACCAAGACACCAGGCAGAAGATCGGGCCCAGATACGTCTTTGACATGACCATTTCCATATACCTGGAAAAATCATAATACCCCCTTTTCAAGATCTGGAGATAGGTCCCTGGCTGTTTAAGTGGCATTTAAGGATGGGTCAAACGTTGAGGACAAATTTACCTATGAGCCACACACAGGTCAGAAGATAGCTAACACTGGCAGACTGAGGTAGCTTACACACATGTTGGAGCGCTTTGTAGACCCGAGACTGCCCTAGTTTAAACTGTATTTAATTCAAAGTTAGTTCAGGCTGCGTTCACATGCTCTCGCTGCAAAAGCCGCACCATCAGCCGCACCATCAGCCGCACCATCAGCCGCACCATCAGCCGCACCATCAGCCGCACCATCAGCCGCACCATCAGCCGCACCATCAGCCGCACCATCAGCCGCACCATCAGCCGCACCATCAGCCACGTAACAATGATCAGCTGTTTGTTGAACTTATTCCCATGACAACGGGCATCAAACGATCAGAGCCCTGTCGAGGCGCTGGCACTTCCCTGATGCTACATGGTGGTCTCTCGTGGAAAATGTGCGACACCGAGGAGAAATGCACTTTATTCTGACCAAGGAGAGGAAAGCTTAACTGTGAGACAGAGAGAGTTTTGTAAGTGGCCAAAACATGTAAGGCAGGTAAACAAGTACCTCTGTCTGACAAAACGAAACATTAGATCAAATGTACTGTTGTTTATTGGCCACATGCAATATATTGTATTCCTTTGTCTTTGTTTGCGAACCTTCTGCAAATTTCAGATGCAGGTCATGGTTGGCATAACTCCACTGAACTCTCACAGGATGATCAAGTCCTCCAAGCCAATGCTGTGATACAGCGTCTGCCTCCTCAGAGAGAGACAATGGTTGTGACAGACATTGAGCCACTGGGCCGCAGTGATCTACAGCCTGCTTAGATCCTCATTTCCCAGAGTTCATTGCTCTCTTCCATCAAGCAGCAGGCAGAGCGCCAAGCCTTTACTCCCTGCTCACTGGTGGTCTAATTCATCCTCACTTCGAAAGGTAACTTGTGCTTTCGAGTCCCTAGCTCTAGTCTTATCACTTAGATTTTGTGCAAATAAAAATGCCTCATTTTCTTGCAAACTAAGGCTAAAGGAGTAATTGGTAGTGCAAGAAAAACAAAGCTCTATTTATTGCATGCCACAAATCAACATCCTACTATTGACTGCACTTTTGCATCAGTGTCTAATTCGACAGATCTAAATAACCCAGAGTGTTTTTCCAAGCAGATGGAGATGAGGGGAGGCTGTTTTTGGATTTGGCTGCTCTGTGGGGCAGGTGGAGCAGGTGTGGAGACGCGGCTCTTCACTCACTTCACTCCATCCAGCTGTGCGCTTGCATCCGCATACTCCGACGCCTCTATAACAGACCCAGATGGCCCGCTGCTGCGGATGACAAATCTGCTTTGGTTTTCTGATGAGGATGGGCTCACTGTGATGGGAATAGTAACGACACAATTAGGGCCGAAAGAAGAAAGACGGTGCTCTGGTGGACAGGCAAACGGTGTGATTAATTGCCACAGCCGTGTTCCGGGGCACTGATTCCCAAGTTAGGATGTCATCCATTCAAAGACCTTCGGACGTCAATAAAATGTGCCAATAGAAGATAAATGATTCTGTGAGTAAAGATGCCGATAACGTTGTCTCCATTTATGAGGATATTGACGTGTGCACTGAATGCTGCCAAACTGACAATATATACTGAATGTTGCAGCTAGAAAATACTGGATTTGACAAACGTTTCTTCAAACTAGCTTCAGAGGGATATATAGACTGAACAAGGTCACTGAATTGCTTTGTTAATTTATGTCAATAGGTCAATAGGTTATGTTTTTTATTGAAATATCTGTCTCCAGTTTGTTTGTTTGTTGTTAGCACAGGCCTATAATATTTGACCTTGTGAAACTTCACATTTGAACTATATTTAACAATCACAAATACTTTATAATCACAAAACTTAGAACTAAGGTTTGAACACCTGGCTGGTGGATTCACCTAATGTACATGTTTTTGGTGGTAGAGGAAACTGGAGTCTCCGTAGGAAACCTCCACACAGAAGGCCCTGGGATCGACCCCGATTGAAGATGTAAAATACACATACTGACACAGACCAAAGATCATTTTTCATTTGCTTGATTGAAATGTCCTGTGAATAAAACTTGGTTGAGCATGAGTTCAGTTCCTTTTCTGTAGATGTTGAGAAATGACAAGTAGTTAAAAACAGTTGTTTTTATATTACTTTTGGAGGTGCTCCGTTGGGGAACCGGTGGTCAGGTAGCAGCATCTGGAATATTAGCGTATGCGACTCTCCCTGCATAATTACAATTGTTTTAACTGTGGAAATATGCTTTTACCTTGACATTGATAAGCAAAGATAATTACACTTGAATTGGAAGTCCACACCTTTCAGATGTGCATCCTGATCATCTTCGTGCTATGAACTTTATTCTTTGTCAAATGGATATAGCTGTTTCTTCCAAGCCTACCAGTAAAAGTAACACACAGTGTTTGGTTCTCTGGCAACAGCAAATCCCAAAAATTATGAAGGGAGAGGTGAGGCCTCACTCCTTTCATTTAGGCTATAAGACAGAATGAAGGGGAACTGTTGTGCAAATCAAACTTGTTTTGTGAACGCGTTGTTTGCTTGCTAGCTTTTGGGAAAATACACACATTGCAGTTGATAAACTGCATGCTGTCCTGACTTTATGTCCGTGTGTACCTCAGTGAAAATAAACTGTACACTGTCCCGATGTGCTCCTATGGAAAAGAGACTTTATATTAGCATGGCCATGTGAAAAGGTCTACAGGGCTGATTTGACGGAGAGGTCTTAGTCTTTGATTTGCAGGACAGTGTGAAGAGACGGGGGGGCTGTTAAGTTTGAGAAGTCTTTGTCTGAATGGACATGCCAACTTGATGATGTTGGAGGGAGATCCTTTTGTGCTGAGGGACGTTGAAGTTGGTCCAATGATTAAGAGATTAAGATTCAAGATGATTTAATAATAAAATAATATGAACTGACTGATTCAGTGATTTACCAAGAATGTTCAAACATAAATTATTACTCAATACAGCAGGATATTTCTTGACATGGCATGGTAAAAGATTGTCACAGGATTCCCAAAGGTTGAAAATGGCTCCCAATCAATTATAAAAATACTTTTTGCGGCGGGATATATTTTCAGCAATTACACAGATAGTTGATGTAAAATGTTACAAATATTGCGTTCTGCATAATGACATCTTCTGGAAGCCTGAAAAAAATAACAGCATCTGCAAAAAAAAAAAGTAATTTGGAAGTTTTTGCGACTTCAGTAGAGCAGCGCTGTGAGGAAAATGCTGAATGCTGGGAGCTCAGAACTGCGGCTGATTTAAATGCCTGAATGTTTGGGCCTTGAGAAGCTTTAACTGATGGAGTAAGAGTGCTAAGGATTACAATAATCTGACACCTCCTGATAGTGCAGTAGGTGTCCTCAGGGGTGATGTACCTGACCTCGCAAAACACCAGCTAAATCACAGGATCATAGCGAGTTCGCAAGCGGAAAGTTTAACCAAGTCTGTATTTTTACTCCCTTGCTCTGCAGTCTCCTCTTATGGTTAATAACAGGCAAAAGTAGCGACACACTCACTCTCGGCTCTTTTAGTAGCCTAATATTTCGATACAGTGATACGTCAGATGATGAAGTTTAAAATCAAATCAAAGAAGAACCAAAAGACAAAAGCTTCAGTGTTGTTAATTGAAGCGGAAATCCTGGGCAGGTATTGCTAAACGCAGCCCATCACGTCGGCTTTTCATTGGGTCTAATTACGGAGTTGTTGTAAGCCACATTAGAGGCCTGGGTGACAAATGACTTAATGAGCTACACGGGGAGTCCTAATTATTCCGCAATTAGAAATGTAATTATGGGCTGCTCCAGTGGAGTGATTGCTAGAGCCGACAGCAGAGTGAAAAAGCACAGTCATGGAAGGGTGGATAGATAGTATTCCTCAAACTGTTTACTTCACTAAGCCGCTTACTAAATCTTAAGATGTCTGCCCCACTCTTAAAGGTTAATTGTTGTATACAACATTTTTTACTTAAAATATGCGTTCTCAGAATCTCAGAATGATCCCAGTGTGTTGCAACGCGCCAGAGTATATGAACTTACACACTCTGGGTTGGCAACGTCAGGCAAAGGGGACAAATCTCACCCTTGAGCAAACATCCTTTGGCCCCAAAAGGATTCTGCCAAATAGAAAAAAGTTACAACATTGAAACATTATAGATGGTTTGGGTCTAAATGATACATAAAACTGAGTCTTTAGAATATATAAAACTAGTTGGCTATTTGTAGTCCTTCAGTTTTGGCCACTGTGGTTGAATAATCCCCCAAGTTGACTTAAATTTCGATCTGAAAAGAACTCTCAACGTTTGGTCTAAATAAATACTAACAAAGGCACCATTGACTTATGTTGCGATGCTGTTTCACTTCCTTGCTCACAGGCCGCTCCTGTAATACAGATTCAACAGTAAAGTCTATTCCCAAATGTTTACGAAGTGTTGAGGTGGGTTCACACTTTTGGCCGTAGCAAGTTTACACTAAGGTAATTTTCCTAAGCAGACACAAAAGCCTTCAGTGATGAATTACTGTCAATTAGCGCTAGTAAGTAAATGTACTGTAGGGAGCATGTGAGAAAAGCTCATCAAGGGGAAAGTCAAACATCAAAGATTTAGTGCAAGGAGAGCAGAGGCCCAACACAATATACTGTACCGTATTTTCCGGACTATACAGTAAGTCCCTCCAATGTATTAGTCTCACCAGCCAAAAAAAATGCATAATGAAGAAGCACGGAGGCGTAATTGTCCTGTTGACAAGCCTCTCCCAGCAGCACGTTGTTCAAGCACCCATTTGTGAACTCATTCTCTTTCTTCATTGCAGTAAAAGTACCTCTGCTTTTCACCAGTTCCTCATAAGTTTCTTGCTAACTCCAAACATTGCCGTTTTTTTTTCATTTTCAGTGGTACAGTAAGTAAGTAAGTAAGTAAGTGCTTTATTTGTCATTGTACAACTGTGGAGTAGCAGATACTGGTACAAAAGCCTAGAGCGCCCTCTAGCGGCTGTCAGTGTGAAAATAACAAACGTGAAATTACATATTATTATATATATAAGTCGCAACTGAGTATAAGTCGCACCCCCCGCCAAACTATGAAAAAAAGAAGTGTGACTTACAGTCCGATAAATACGGTATATAGAAAATACACATCCACATATTACTTGAAGTTTTTCTTGTGGAATAGAGTACGTATAGGTCTACTGCGGTGTAGACCTCACCTGCTTTTGGTGTCAGTGCAAATCCTTAAAGGAATAGGCCACCGTTTTTACATACTAAAATATGTTCTTACCTCACTTTAGACGTGTTAATATATCCCCGTCTGGTCTTTGTCCGTGCGCTCTGTCACGCAAACGGAGCACATACGCAGCCTCTCCCACATGTCACATAGCTCCGAAAAAGCTCACGATAGAAGCTACCAAGCTCTTCCACATGTTCCCTATTTAAATAAAGTTACGTGAAGTGTTTTCATGCGAAGTATATTTACCCAGAAATGTAACATGTCGATTTTATGAGCAAATAAAAAGGGGGACTATATTGTGAGGCGTAATGATACGAGGAGCACAGCGTCCGCGTAGTAACTCCTAAAGACTTCCCCCGCTCACTTCCGTCAATAACCTTTAGGAGTTACTGCGCGGACGTTTTACTCCTCGTATCATTACGCCTCACAATATAGTCCCCCTTTTTATTTGCTTATAAAATCGACATGTTACATTTCTGTGTAAATGTACTTCGCATGAAAACACTTCACGTAACTTTATTTAAATAGGGAACACGTGGAAGAGCTTGGTAGCTTCTATCGTGAGCTTTTTCGGAGCTATGTGACATGTGGGAGAGGCTGCGTATGTGCTCCGTTTGCGTGACAGAGCGCACGGACAAAGACCAGACGGGGATATATTAACACGTCTAAAGTGAGGTAAGAACATATTTTAGTATGTAAAAACGGTGGCCTATTCCTTTAAGCTACAGGAGTACTCACTCACTGAAAATGTTTGCCACAACAATAAACAGAAAAGAAACACAGTCTCTCAGTATGTTCCTCTCTTAGATTTTACAGGGCTAACTATGCCTCCAAGGACAACTTGTGCAAGCGGTATCTGACTGTGTCCAATACAGCCTGGCTAGGGTGCAAAACACAGACCTTGAGGCTGCATCATTGTTCTATTACTTTAGGATATTACAGGACACTCACACATGTTCCCAAATGGCTGATGTTCCTCCCACTATGCGTGTTTACCTGATTCTTGTTCCCGATGTGCATGGGCAAATATATTCAAATTTGTACTAGCCATTGTGAGTCATGTGAAGAACAAGTAAGCATATTGCCGATGGCTCGAGGGTCAGTGTGTGCGCAGGGCTTGTGGGCAGTGCTTTGGTAATGAGGCATTTGTACTATAGTGACAGATGAGAGCTGAGGGGCTCGAGCTCAGTGTCCATGCCAGGCTGGCTGCCTCACTCTGCCATCAGTCATGCACACTTCCCTTTTAGGAAACACATTTCCAGCAAGTGCACGGTGGAAGGGTTGTTCATGGTAAAAAATAGTAGCAATATTGAGCGTATAGTGGGTTAGATGTTTGTTCAATGATAAAATATAGTCACAAACACATTATATAGAATTCTGCTTTTGCCACTATGTAGCTGGAACTATTTATTTATTTGGTTCCTGGTTAGGCATAATTAATTATTGTAAGAATTAGAAATCCCACCAGTCTATTAGCTCTCTTGGCTCACACTAATGTGGGCAACAAAATGTTACACATAAATAAATGTTCCCGCTTGAATATTTGCTTCAGATTATTCATCATGATCTCTGTAAAGTGTTTTGATGTCTGTATACTTTGTAGCGAAAGAAACATGGTAAATATCTAGTCCTTCTTTGGCTCAATGGTTGTTCTGTCTATTGAAGATAAATAGTACCAGACTAATAATTGCTTCATTCTAAAAAAATAAAATAAGCCAAAGACAAATGAGGACAAAATACACTTCCACAGCAGATAAGTTTAAATCAGACTTTTAATGGACTTCACATAAATAACATTGTTTCATATATATTTTGAATATCATACAGCTTTATATAATATATATTTTCCCCACATGATTTCTATCCCTCTGTGGCCTGAATTCTCTCTTTAAATATATGGAAACAAAAAGCCTTGCCTCCAAGCAAAGCAATGCTTTTGTGCTGTTTATCAAGGTCCAAATGGCAAAAGAGGAGACGCTTTTCTCTTTGTTCTCATAAAAAATAATCTCCCAAGTTACACCCACCAAAAAGAAACAGAAAATCTATTGCATTGTCTCTAGGGTTTTACACTGCACTACAAGGAGGAGTGGGGAGCTACTGAAGATCATTCATTACTGTATTTGAGATGGGACACAACCAAGAGCAATGCAAAGTATTGGATATGATTGAAAGTAGTGTGTCTTGAATGTCACTCAAATGATAATTCTTCAACATAAAAATGAATGATAAAAAACATGTCTACAGATGGATAAAAAGTCATGAATCTGCAGCAAGGTCAGAAAATCATGCGTTGACCCGGCTGAGCATGCCTGCTCAGATGAGTTGAGCTTGTCAGTCCAGATCATAAATCAACACGCTGCCAATTGGAGCCTCTCTGACCGAGGTTATTTAACAAGATGTTCAAATATCTTGAACTCAGGTAACATTTTCTAATCTTTCTGGCAGTAAAAATATCATCTCTCCTTGTTGCAAAGCCCCAGTTGTACAAGGGTTGCAATCTAAATAAGGAACTCATCAACATGTCGATCAAAAATCCAACAATGAAAGCTGTTGCAACTCTTCATAAAAAAGATACACAGCAAGGCCACAGCATCCAACAAGTACATGCTGCGGAACATTTCTGTCAAAAAAAAAAAGCTGCATTTTGACTGTGGTTTTAGCACACAAACTCCAGTGTAATTTTCACATCTTCAGTTAAAATGCATTAAAGTTCCTTCACCAAAACATTGCTCATTTGATTGTCTATGTCAGAGGATTACCCAAGTCTCCAAACTGCAAGAAATGATTGATTTAATCTAAAGTGAATGACTGAATGAATGAAAAAGACGTTAATGACAAAGTTAAATGAAATGTCTCAGTATAGAGAGCCCAGTGATTTGGAAAATGTAAAAAATGTATCATGCATTTGCCGAGACAAGCTAAAGAAAAGATGTTTTGTGTGAGGACAAAGCACAGAGGGAAACACCATCATGCCATGACACAGTGACGGACAGACAGCAAGTTAGTGACAACCCTTTCCTTTCAAAATAAAACTCTTTTATCACCAAGATTTAAAACATGATCATCCCTTTTTTAAGAATGTGGCAATTACAAAGTAAGAGCAAAGACTGTATTATTGCCTTGATTATGGTTAATAATAAATTACCATAATTCATACTGGTGGTGGCTGAACACGACGAGCAGCCGGTGCCACGAGCCCCCGTTCAGTAAAACCGCACCTACACAAAGGGCTGCAAACATTTGTAAAAGTGCATCACAAATATTATTGTGGTTAATAATAAAGGTAAACTATCATTTTTGTTTTAAATTACACACATGTGTAATGTGTTTGAAATGACACATTACACATTCACCTTAGAATTTGATCATCTTTTATACAAGTTGAGTAGTCACATGATGCAAATCTCTCCCATGACTCAAAATCAGGGAGTAACTTTCAATGCAAACCATTACAAGTGGGTCAATTCCAGTAGGAAGATCATGAACAACCAGCTACACATGCCACTGATACCAGAATAAAGCAAAATCTATAAATAGGAGTCAGGTTAGATTAAAAGTCAGATTAGTGTATGTTCAGCATCTAACTGTGGAGTGAATGAAGGCACATCCACATTTAACCGAAAGCAATGAGCTGAATTCATTGTACATGTCCGTCTTGTTTTCTATGGCAAAAACAAAGCTCACCAGAAAAGCAAACTTAGATAAAGTGTGTCCAAGCCTAATAACAACAGACCATTTAAGGTCATTAAACCCTAATTTACGGATGAACGTGTAAAGCTTTGAGTGGACATGAACTTAAAGAGAACAGTGACGTGCATATTCCCAGCCCTTCCTTAGTTTCCTTCTTTCCTCCCACTTGTGTCCACTTTTCCAAGGGCAAGCACAGTCTCTCCAGCTCTTAACCTCTGACCTCGTTGCCCTTTTACCAGATGACGACTGGCGTCTCTCTCAATGGCAATTCTTCATCCCGGTCAAGTAGGGTGACTCCTGCCTGCACAGCCCCATCTGCTGCTGCTGCTGCTGCTGCTGCTGCTCCTGGTGGTCCAAAGAGGTGCCCTCCACAAAATCTGGCACAGGGAGTCCTGAGAGTATCATGACCGACTTGTTCCATATCATGAAAGTGGGAACAACGGGCAACAGGAAGGAGATTTCGAAGGTGTGGATGTGCTGCGAGCTCATGGCGTCGTAGAAAGACAGTGAATTGTTGTCGTAGTCCAGGAGCACGCCCAGCCTCCTCAGCTGCAGGCTCGCTTCCACCAACATCTCCTTACCGTCGTGCCGCACCATGAAGTTGTTGTTACAGCGCGAGAACACCCATGAGGAGGAGTTCTTGCCGCTCCACTCGTTTTTGGGGGCTGATTTGTAAGCCACGCCGATAGCATACCTGCAGGAAAGGGAACATTGTGAGGTCGCATTAGTGATGTTGAAAACCATGTGTCCTCTTTAATTATTGGTGTTGCGCAGTCAGGCTACCTCATGCTGGGGACACACGAGGCAGAGGCTGGCCTGCTGGGAACCTACAGCGTCAAGGGCTTCACTTTACAGCCAATTAGTGAAAGTAATTAGGCTAAGAGTGTACACTGAGACGCATACGTTTTGCATAATGGCCTAGATTCAACTCCTAAAAGTAAGTCTAAACTACGTATTTGCAAAAATTATACAAAAAAGTTTGATCCAAAAGGTTGTTTTTTGGCCAAGCAGTATATTTCCCAACTTAAGATACTGCAGGTCTGTTAACATAATAATAATTGCTTTGAGTCAGACACTTAAACTTAATGGTTGCATAAAAAAATATGTAACACAGCTATCTTTTACACTTTTTCTTTTTTTTTTCAAATGAAGGCAGTTCTCCTCTACTATTCCTTTCCTTTCCTATTTTTTTTTTCTGATACAGGGACCCCTCGCATGGTTACAGAACAATATGGGAGTTGCTGTTACCATGTGGATGCTCCTAGCAGGACCTCCCAGTAATGGCATCCACTGTCGATGAAGACGTTGCCCGCAGCGCCGTAAGAGCCCGTGCCGCTGAAGCGCTCGGGAGTGTGGCTCTTCTTCAAAGAGCTCTCGTCCTTTTCCATAGTCAGGCAGTCATTGGAGAGGCGCAGCTTCTTATGAGCCGTCTTTGGGTCCAATTTGAAGGGCTGACCTGGGGACGAAACATCACATGAGTGTATAATCTATAAAGCAGATATTTCCAGTTTAAGTTTGTATTTCAGACAAAAGGACTGAAAAAGAGATAAATGGCATAAGCTGTGACAAAATTTAGATCTCATTACAGCAAGAGAAGCAAATAAAGTGGGATGAGAAGCGTTGTCTGAGAACGCAAAGGGAGAGACACAAGAGGAGATTGTTTGAAATACAAGGACAAGTGTCGGCACTTCAAAGCTCTTCGCTGCCTTTTATAAAAAGACTTTCTAACAGCAGAGGAAGCCACCCGGCACTTTGCTCTGAGCCGCCAGCACATGGACTGGAAAATGAGCTGAGGAAAACAGCCTTCACCGTGGCAGGTCAGAGTTGGCCCATTCACGGCAATAGGTACTTTTGACTTACAACCATTCAGCCTACAATGACAACCGTCATTTTGGAGCAAAGACTGAAAAGTGAGTGAGATACTAGTACCACATGAATTGATCAAAAAAAAAAAGAAAGAAAAAAAAAGAACGAGAGGAGAGATCATGGCTGGGTCCCTGTGTCCTCCCAGCCCTGACATTTAACTATGACACCCTTCATTTTCTCCTCCTTCAGACTCCCAGAGCTTAATGACACAATGAGGGCCGACTTCTTCTCTCTTCGCTCTATCCTTCCCTTCATCTTTGCTTCTCATCCTGCCTCTCTCTCCTCCAATAATCCATGTGGTGAGAGTGTGTTAACGCATGTGGATATGAGACGTCAAGGCCAATGTGCTGCTGGCAGCCAATTACATTAATGCGCTCTCTTCTTTGATCTGCTTATCGCTGCCAGCGCAGCCATTTCCAAACACTGCCGCTCAGTCATGGCTTTTGAGGATGACTCTGGAGACAGTGGCTGGTTCATGCAGCACGTGAGGCTGAGAACGGGCACAGGCAACATCACACAAACATATTCAAACAGTCAAAGCAAATGTTGTGTTCTAAAGCTTGCAAGACAGATTTTTACAAGGTCATGCATAAGTTCATTACACTGAAAGTCTGTATACAACAAAATTTAAAACTCCATTGAGGTGTTTGGGGCACCAGGCCTATGCAATGTGGGAACATGTCCTCTATAATGCGTGTAACATAACTAACCCTATCACATTGAAAAACTCTTTCTACATCAAAATAACTTCCTATCGGAAAAACAGCTGCTCCCTTTTTTCAAGGAGCTACAACATCACAGCATTTGATTATTTACTTATTTGCAAGATCCCCCGCCCTAGATGTCTTTCCTATCTTAACTTCACATCATCACATCATAACCTGTGCCTCGTCTTGTTCGGATGAAGTCTTTAAAGACTCTCACTGTGTTCCCCAAAGGTCCCAAAGCCACATCACCAGTAGGACAACATGAAAGACTTGGACACTGCTGCTGTATAAGCTGGTACTTTGAATCAGTCACACAGCAAATGAGTTTTCTGCTGCAGTCATACTATACAAGTGCAGAACACCATGGTGGACTAATCAAGACATAATTAAAGAGCAATAGCTGCAATCAGTTCTCCACACCCTGCAATTTGATGAAATGTTCACTGTTTAATGAGGCTCATATACGTAGAAGTAACAACAAGGGTTCATAGCTGTGGTGCTCTGATCAACTCTGTTCGTCCTGCGTCTCGGCAAAGGAGCAGCACAACCAGAGTCTGAACTTGGGCCGCTACAAGTCTATCACACTATTGACAAATGATGACCAACTCCATTCTTTCATCCCCACGGCGTTGTGGGGATGAAAAGCCGCGGGGTCGGGGATACATGAGGAACTGATGACACTCTCTGAACAGAGACAATCAGACGTGCAGACAAAGGAGCAATTTAGGAATAACTAGGAGACGCCTGCCGGAGGAGCGAAGGGGCCGCAAAGGTTCATAAGGTATAAGCAATTATAAGATAAGATAAGATAAGATAAGATAAGATAAGAAGGACCAAGACCATTAAGGCACTTAAAAAACATTAAAAGAACTTTAAAATCGATCCTGAAACACACAGGGAGCCAATGCAGCGATTCTAAAACCGTTGTGGCCCCGCCTCCTGGTCTTGGTCAGGACACGAGTTGCTGAATTTTGTAAAACTTGTAAACCTGAGATACTCTTTTAAGGAAGACCGTATAGCAGGGCATTACAGTAGTCGATACGACTGGTGATAAAAGCATGCATTAGTGTCTCCGTGTTGGCCCGAGAGAGAATGGGGCGAACTCTGGCTATGTTCTTTAGATGGTAAAAACCTATCTTTGTGACATTTTTAATGTGTGGAATAAAAGTCAGCTCAAGAGTCAAAAATCACGCCCATTTTTTTCACCTGTGAGGAAGGACTGACAGTGACTGTAGTTTGGGGAAAAGTTTCACTCTCTAGGCCTCAGGACCGATGACTAAAACTTCAGTTTTGTCCTGGTTAAGCTGGAGAAAGTTTTCTGCCAACCAGGATTTGATATCTAGAATGCAGTTAAAAAGTGCATCTATTGATAAAATAAGATAAAATAATAATAATAATAATAATAATATTTGTATTACATTTTATTTGTATAGCGCTTTTCAAGACACTCAAAGACGCTTTACAGAAAACAAGAATAAAATCACACATAAAATTAGCACATTAAAATAGAGGGCAGTTACTCGACATTAAATAAAAAAAATAAAAAGCTTGGGATGCACCGATCTGATATAATCACCTTTACTAAAACACAATCATTTTTGACAAACCATTTTTCATTCCTTGCGTTTTACTGAGGAACACTTTTTCTGGCAGAATAAACAATTACAGCAAAAAAGAATTCAGCCTCATTGTATAACCTCAGTGCAGCTTTGACTCATGGGCAATATAACACAACTTTTACCTGCACTGACATTCCTCCCAACCAGCGGCACTCAAACAAGCCATCCCATGTCATTAAAATGTGTGGCTGCAGGCCATTGTGTTGACTGATGCAAATGTAATCGCTTTTGACATCTTACAGAACAGGCAGAAATCCAATGTCTTTGCAGGTTTAAAAGGCATCGCACGACTAGGCCACGGAAGTTCTGTGTAAGAGACCAAAAAACATCTCTTCACCTGGCAACAAATTGTATCAAAGCATTTTACTTATTTGAGCAATAGAGTATGAAATATGGAAATAATGAAGCATGAAACTTGAAAGGTTGTCTTCATTAAATAACATGACTGAAGTAAATGAAATTACAGAACCATTGTGAATATTCTGCCTCCAAGTACATTTTGTGATTTCTCCAGTTTCATCTTAAAATGTATTGCTGACTCTGGTTGGTCTTGGAGAAGCGACTTAATTCTGACTTTTAGATGAAATTCATTTAACATCGATAACTGGCCTTGATTCAGTGTTTTAAGGTGACACTTTGTCAGTGCTTGAGTTGGAGCTCTTCACTTTTATTTGAACAAAAGTCCACGTAACCTTTTCTTCATTTGACTCTCTTTTGGCTGCACTTTGTGGTCCTTTTCTTGCTTCTCGCATCATCAATGTTCTTCTGCCTCCTACTGTTTACTTTAGGGACTGTGTGTGTAGCTTGAGGCCTGTCATCACAGATGCATGCTGGGTAAATATTATTGCAGGTTCCTTCAGCAGGCTGTTAAGAGTGTGGCCTCCTGAGGCTCCTTGACATGTGATTTTTAGGGCTAGATTTTTGCTCTTACTCCGGTGAGATCAGAGTCTGGATCATGTGCAGATGTTGTGGTGAATGTTCAGAGCTGGATTATTACATTCAGAGTGGAGGCCTTCACCAGTTACTGCCTAATGCCTCATCTTTAGATTTACTCAACAGCTTCAATTTGCCAATAAATTCTACCCTGGAGCATTTGTCATCATATAATAAATTGGATCAGGCAGCACACTCATTTAAAGTTTTGTTGATCCTTTTAGTGATGAAATATTCAAAGTCAGTCAAAGGCACACATTTGTAGTCGAAGTGGAAATGATTTCAGCAATGTCATGTCTACATTTAAAACTCTTAATTAATTATTATTATTATTTTTTAATTTGTCAGATTAATGATGTGTGCTACATTAATGACCTTGGGAAAACAATACTGAGTGCACACGTAAATTAACTGTAAGTATAAGAGTGGACTACAGACAAGATCATGAATTCTAAAGTTATGCAAAACTGAAGCTAATATGATTTTCTTCCCTCAAGATACAGGGTACAATATATTCATATTCCGAAGAAAGATGATTTTGTTGGAAAAATGTCTTTTTTGACCTTTAATTGAGCAGTTTCTTTTTCAGGGGAGTCCCTACTGTACATGTTTTATATCGGAAAACTAGAGCACCCAGTGGAAACCTACACAGAGTAGACACAGACAAAATGCATACATCCACATAAGGCCACCCTCAGCTCAGCAACAGAAACTAGGACTTTTCTGTGAGCCATAGCCACTGCATCACATATTCGCCCAAACAGCAGGCATTTACTGCTCCTATAATTAACATAATTATAACATTCATAACTTATATTCTGCAAACACATTTGAATGGTAAATGAAAGTAGTTTCTTATACTCCAATTAACTAAGACCGAGACACAATTATTTTTTCATGTTTTCAACATACACCTATTTTCAAACAAAAGTTTGGAGAGAAAACAGAGAAACATAATTTGCAGCTGCTGCAGTGCTGATAGGCATTCATTTTGTACCACCACTAATAGACAAGCCAAAGAACTGGAATCATCTTTTGTATCTATTTGGCTTTTACTCAAGCAAAAATTGTATTTTTCTATATTCATTCTTGAGCCCACTGCCCAGGAGAGTCTGTTTTCAACCTGAAAATGTCCTAGTGCTGTGTGAATTTACCCACGTGTGAGTGCCCTTTGGACAGTAGTGTATTAATGGCTAAAAAGCCCTGTATGGAGGCTCTGTCTGCATACACTCATCCTGCAAAGAGCTATTCTGTGTCTCCTGTTCATTCAACACTCTGCCTCTTGCACTCACAATGTGTCACTTTTTATCCACTTTCATCCCCCCACACCTCTTTGTAGCGTGCCTCTGTAAAACCCGGTCATGGTTTTACTCTGTTGGTCAATGCAGGGAAAAGGGTCAGAGGCAGCTTTCCCCATCATTCCTAATTCATACAAGTGACTTCACGTGTTATTTGTGAACGCTCTGCGATAGCTCTCTGTACTATAGTGTAAATGTTCACTTTGGCCCACTTTCGCTTGAGTGTAGCTTTGAATGGACCCAAAAAGATCCCCAAAACACACCTTTACTTTAAAGAGGGGGTATTTTGCTTTTTTCAATCACATAGCACCAGTCTATATCACACTACAATGATGACGAAACCTTCTGTTGGTCTGTAAATGCAGTAAATTAAAATAACTGCCTAGTATAAAATTGCTCTCTCAAAATGGCTGTAGCGAATGTCTTGAAATAGGCCTCTGTCTCTTAAAGGGGGGGTATTATGCAAAATCGACTTTTTCAAGCTTTACATCATGTTATTAAGTCATTCCCTCATTAAAACCATGCCTGAAGTGTTGCCTTGGCACATTCACGTATTTTCGAGTAATCTGTAGAAACTCTGATGGCAGCCATTTTAGGGATAAAACGCCTGATTCCTTTAGGAAACGCCCTCGACCTCCAGGATACGCCTCCGACCTTTCGTCACCAGCCGAGTAACCAACCACTGCTCCTCAGCAGAACCCCCTCCCCGCAGTGTCTAGCCCTAAGATGTAAACAGAGTCATCATGGAGGATTAGCTTCATGTGTTGTGAACTGGAGCCACAGCAGACTTTTACAAAGACACACATCAGTGTTTCTGTTACCTAAACACCCAGGATTAAAACCGGTGACAAGAAAACTTATTTCAGTGGCTGGTTCTGCGCTGGGCCTTGATGATGCACAGAGCCTCCGGAGAAAGCTAATGCTAAGCTAAACCTCGAGTCATCACGTGAAAACGAGAAATATGCACACATAAAGTCAATGAAAAAACCACACACACATAAAGAACCGTTTAACAATGATCACACACGGAGCCAGGCTTGTTGATTTGGAAGTTTATTGCTCACATTTCATCTACAATGGGTCATAGCCGAGTGGTTTTCTCCCGGAGCTAACAAGCTAGCCGCGACAAGCTAACGGGAAAATTCACTGAATACAAGTAGCATATTATGCATTGAAAACGTCACTAAAACAGGCAACTGCTTGAAGCAGCCTTTATGATGATGACACACGGAGCCTGGCTTGTTGATTGTGCAGTTTATTGCTCACATTTCATCTACAGTGAGTCGTAGCCGAGTGGTTTTCTCCCGGAGCTAAGGCACTATTAGCCGTGACAAGCTAACAACCTTCACCTTCACAACATTCATTGAAAACAGGCAGCATATTGTGCACAAATAACGTCAATAAAGCAGGCAACTACTCGAAGCAGCCTTTACGATGATCACACAATGAGCCTGGCTTTACACATTTGTGGTTTATTACAGACTTTTCATCAACAATGAGCTGTAGTCGATTATAACAAGCTAACGGGTAACCTCGAAAAACCATTGTCCACCTGCACAGATAATGTCCGTCTTTTGAATCGTATGGGCTCCTGCAGATCCTGGTGTAGTCCATGGGGGTATAGTTAGAGATCCATAGGGCATGGCAGATGCAAAGAGATAGCCTCCAAACAGCAGTTATTTTTCAGGCAAGAGCCCCTTCCAAGCGTCCGGTGTGGAAGGTTCGTCTTCAAATCACATCCTGTGTGGCCATTGTTCACAAAGTGATAAACAGTAGCTCCTTTCCAACAATAAAAATTAAAATGCACCGATCGTAGTTTCAATTGGCTATATGCACAGTTTCCCCACGTGACGTCTTCCTGGACAGTCAGCCAGACGCAGCACTTCCTGTCGCTGGTCGTTTACGTTCACAATTAGCAGGTTCCCACACAAAAATAGCGATAGCTCAGGATCTGGTTAAGGACAACGAGTTACTGATGGACAGTCACAGCAACGTATTACAAACATCATGTTCGCTGTGAATCCAGCACCCAAAGGAAACGCCAGCTGTCGTAAGGTAGGAGCTTTTATCTTAGAGCTAAAGGCTAGTGTTGAAAAATGATAATATAACATGTAAACAAGTAAATATTATTTAAACTACTAACAGGACGATTCTTTTTTGCGCAGGCTCGTTCAAAACTTTGCGCTAGTTTTATTTTTTATTTTGTTAGCCGCGTTAGCTTCAAGACAAAAACATCCACCGTTATGAACACGGAGGTTTCCTCCAGTGAAGTCGTTGCGTCTCACGTAATATTTTTTAACCTGCTTCAGCCACATCCGAACTTTTACTCGCTGTCCTTTACCAAATCTTAAGCTATTGCTTCATTTCTGTGGGACCTGCTAATTTTTAATGGGAAGAGATAACAGACAGGAAGGACAGCCTCTGGCTGACTGTCCAGGCGGAAATCACGTGGGGTCACTGTGCATATAGCCCATACTGTTGAGACAGCGCAGTGTTGTTGTGATGCGTGTGGAGGGGGCGTGTCGGAAAAGGTCAGAGGTTCTTAAAGAGACAGGGGCCTATTTCAAGTCATTTGCTACCGCCATTTTGAAAGAGCAATTTTATACAAGGCAGTTCTTCTAATTTACTGCATTGACAGACCAACAGAAGGTTTCGTCATCATTGTAGTGTGCTATAGACTGGTGCTATGTGGCTGAAAAAAGCATAATACCCCCTCTTTAAAGAACCCCCTGACCTTTTCCGACACGCCCCCTCCACACGCTGTCTGTGGCATCAGTGGGGAGGGGGTTCTGCTGAGGAGCAGTGGTTGGTTACTCGGCTGGTGACGAAAGCTCGGAGGCGTCTCCAGGAGGTGGGGGCGTTCCTAGGAGGACTCAGGCAAACCTATCCCTAAAATGGCTGCCATCAGAGTTTTACGTGAATACGTGAATGTGCCAAGGCAACACTTCAGGCATGTTTTTAATGAGGGAATGACATAATAACATGAAATAACATGAAAAAGATGAGTTTGCATAATACCCCCCCTTTAAAAGATGTAACAATATGAAGCAATACAAAAGTACTTTCAAAGCAGTCTGGGAATTGTCCTTTCCTGGACAATTGATCAAAATCTAACCAATTTCATCATATCATTTTTTATATTATTATTTTTATTGCTTGCCACCAACAAAATAAAGCAGAACATGGTTAAGATTTCTCTTCAAACCCGCCTGTGTTTATAATTCACCACGTTGCCCTATTTTCAAACTCCATAGCACAGAGTTGGGGCATCTTGATCGGAGAAGCTTTACCCGTGGGATAAACAGACAGATGGTAAAGGGCCAGGGCCAGAAACTGAGGAGAGGGCACCAAAAGAGCAGCCCGTGTGCCGGCGCCAGGGGTAACGAGGATCACGGGGCCAACAAGCGGGTTAGGCTGGGACATTTTATGCCAAAGAGAAAAGACTATTGCACAACACCATCCAGTCCCAAATTGAGCTCTTTGAGGCAGTTAAAATTACCTTGAAATGATTGGTTCTTGTTGTTTCAAGTGAGTGTAACACATGTTTATCTTTCTATTTTAGAGAGAACATATATGAGTGTACTACTTCTATTTTGTTCTTTACTTTGGCTGCTATGTACTACAGGTGGAGGATGAAAAGAGACAGGACATAGCTGAATGTTTACAACTTTAGCCTCAGCACTTTTAGCACTAGATAAATGGTACTTTTCACTAAACTCAGAATTGCTATTCAGTGTTGCCTATCAAACGCAGCACACAATGCAGCTTAGTATTTGCACTTGCTATTATGAACACTTTCCCCCCGTGAGTTTTGCAGCATTGGTACTGCTTGTCGCTGCTTTCTGTACTTTTGAAGCTGTCTGAAATATGATGAGCTTAGCCAAAAGCCCCCAGAGTCTCTCATCTTCAAAAATGTGACAGCTAAAAAGACTGCAATCTAGCCACAGACAGAGAAGGCAACTTCCAAGTGCAAAGGGAAGCAGCAAAAGGAATGGAATACTTCTGGGTACGACAGCAGGTACGGGCTGGTGGTCCGACGGGGAGGGGACTGTAATACGCCTGTCAGGGATATTTCTGATCAGTTTGGTTGTGACCCATTTCCATCAGCAGAACAGACGACTGAAGCGCCATGGATACCGATGTGTCAAGAAACAAAACACAGACAAGACTGGCACTTGAGGGTTTTATTACTCTACAAACTCGAATGGTTAACATTAGAATTGCTGCACTAAAAACACAGTATCCAAGAGCATGCATGCCCCTGTTTTTATTAGCTTAAGACAAATGGATTGATGTATCAGTTAAAGAACTTCTGTTTTAGGTTGGTTTCAATGGCCATTCCCCCCGTAGAGATAAGATCAAAGAGTCTCAATTTGTAAACTATAGATTTGATTGACGCTTGTCATTTCGATTTTTAGACCAAAAGGAGGATGAAAATACCACAAAGAAAATAAAAATAACAAAAAAGAGCGTCAAAAACATGATGAAAAAGTGATGAAAAAGCAAAAAAAAACACAAAAAAAGTGACAAAGACGTACCAGAAAAGCAACAATAACAATTAAAAAGTGACAAAAATGAGACGAAAACACGACAAAAAAACAAGAAAAAAAGCTACAAAAATGACATAAGACAAGACATAAAAGAGACGAAAACGCAATCAAGATGCTTCAAAAAGGAACCAAAAACATGGCGACAACACAAGAAAAAAGTTACGGTTAGTTTTGTAGTTCTTTCGGTTCAGGGGGGGTTAAAGCAGTACTAAGTAACTCATGCCCCTAGAGGCCATAAGCACCCCTGCAGGTGTCTTTATATGTTGTGTTTTTTTTACTCACTAATTGTCTGTGAGAGTAAATGCTATGCTCACAGAAAAGAGAGAGAAAAGAGAGGGATATTGTACATTGTGCCACAGCCACATTATTATTATCATTAGATTTTTTGTCACTCAAACTTGGCTGTAAATACTGTTTCAGTGGTGCTAGCCCGCAGTTAGCTTTGCCCGTTTGGCATGTTTGCTTCTTCTTCATAATTCTATTAGTGTGTATTGGTGGCTCCAACCCGGAGGCAGCAAAGTTGCAATTGTATTTTCTGGCCAGAGACACCAGGGGAAGATGAAAGACCCCCCAATCATCCCATTAACACTTGTATTACCCTCAGAGGGCCTACAAAAAGGATTTATTAAGGTAAACATGTTACTTAGTACTGCTTTAAGAGGTTAAACTTCATATTGCATTTTTCCTCCATACGCCTTATCTTCTACAAATTAAAACGGGAAGGAGACGCCTCCAGTATGGCAAACTGAAAAGTTTTCACTTTTTCACTTGATTTGTTGATGCTCAGAGGTACACTCCAGCCCACCACCAAGTGAAGGCAGCCATCAGTTACACCCCAGAAAAGAGCTAATGCTTCGATTAGTTACATGTCCCGCAGACACATTCGCAGACTGAAGCTCGCTGAGGGCACAGGGTAACCTCAGCAGATGTCCCAATACATCCGCACAGGTATTACTATCTTTAAGGGCACCTCTGACTAATAGTCCAACTGTAAAATTCATCGCTCCTCGGATATAAAAAATAGATTACGGGCCCTGCACTTCGGAGCCAACAGCTTGCCGGGAAATTGAATAATAAAACGCAATCCTCAGTTGTAGCATTAAGATATGAACGCTCTAAAATGAAGAAATACAAGTCCATATGTGAAGAAATATCCCTTATGTTTAAGCCAATTGCAAATGTATAACCTCTTACTTTGACTTAGATGACTATAGATATAAGAACATATTGTTAAGCTGTGGTCTGCCTCTCAGTGTGAAGTTCCCCTGGTTCAATCCCCAAACCATGTGGGCCTTTTACGTTAACCTTTTACTGTGTGCTTATCACAATAAACATAATACTTTCGCAGAACATTTAATTGAGCTCTTAAGACACATTAATAAATTGTATTCTGCAAGACTCAGAAAGTATAGCCCCCAGTGTAAAATCAAGTTGCCTGTCGCTGCTTGCTTAAAATGTTTTTTTGATGTAAGAGTTACAACAGAAATGGCGTTGAACTTCACTTGAACTTGAACAGTACTCATATTAGTCGCTTTTCTACTGTCGTGCAAAGCCTGTCTATAAAACCCCACCGACAGTTACACCCAATGGCTTGTTCTTGTCAAATGATCCTGCTTTTTATATTTATTTATTTATTTTTAACCAGGAGAAGCAGAGATAGCGGTTAATCCCGACTGGCTGCCACACTCCTAAAAGCAATTGAGGAGTCTGCAAGAAGTGTAAGCTCTTTAAGCAACACACCAGAGCAGTTTGTGTATCTTTGGTAATTTTATTGAGCAGCTTTTTGGGTTCTGTCTGCACGCTGCAAGTTTGTTCTCATCTCTAAAGTTGCCTGAGGAGGACACACCTGGATCCTGACTGAGGTTTAAGCTTCACTCACTCTGGCAGGTGCAGCAGGAAGAGGGAAAAACAAGCATGGGCAAAGCACTACACTTTAGCAGGAAATTGAAAAAAGTAATTTGCAAAATAGAAGGTAGTATATATATAAATGGGTACGTTTTTCCTTTTCCTTTTAAGATTTCTGACCCGTGTGGTTTATCATTATCATCATTATTTTTTAAGGAATTATTTGTTTATAGCTACAAAACAGCAATAGTGGAGTGTAGGTGTTTTTAAATTATTATTTTTTTTAACCTGAACAAAGCGCAATTTCTCAATGTGTCTCTATTATGTGTTTCTCCATGTGTTTCATGTTTTCACTGCTTACATCATCAGTGACATCAGCTGGAGCCAGGAAGTGATCAAGATAAATAAGATTTAACTATAACTAACTATCTATCTATCTATCTATCTATCTATCTATCTATCTATCTATCTATCTATCTATCTATCTATCTATCTATCTATCTATCTATCTATCTATCTATCTATCTATCTATCTATCTATCTATCTATCTATCTATCTATCTATCTATCTATCTATCTATCTATCTATCTATCTATCTATCTATCTATCTATCTATCATTGTGCTCTTTGTGGCTTTTTTCAAGAAGCTTTTAGATTTGGGTAAAGCCAAACTGAAGAATATGTGCTCAGTTCAGGTGGGGAGTAAGAGGCTAAACAGTATTTCATCTCTTTTAGTCAAATTGATTGCAGTGGCAGTAAAAATGTGTATTATTTTGAAGTAGCATTGGGCACTTTCTCTTCATATTTGGCTCAAAATGACAGTGACGTAGCGTAGCGCCTCAAAATAATCACATCTGCTTATTTTTTTACTCAGAAATAACTTAAAAGAGTTGCCCCCCCGCAGGTCCAACATGAGAAGCATAACCAAATTCTCGGCTTTACTCACTGTTGGTCTTGAGGCGCGCGGGCTCGCTGTTGCGGCTTCCTGCCTGGTTGATGGCCTTGACAAAGAAGATGTAGCGCGTGCCACTCTGCAAACCGTGCACCGTGTAGTGGTTCTGCTTGATGTTTGGGACGATCATCCAGCTGTCTGCAGAGTTGTACAAACCTGGCACACAAAAACAAACAAAAAAAACAACATTTGAGAACCTCCCTAAGAAGTCAGTCATGCACTCGCTTCCACATGACCTTGAAAGTGTGTTGTTCATTTTCCATCTTAAACACAGAAAGGAGCAAAAGTATTGATGTATAGAAGAGGTTAAAGCTGAAGCACATATTTTTGCACTGCCAGCTCCAACAACCTGCTGAATGTCTCTTTTCCACCCTTCATCCCCTTTGATGCTTAACTTTCCTGTCCAATAAAAGAATTATAGATGCCTATACTGAATGTGAGTGACTTGTTTTGCGGGAATAGGGAAAACAAGCCTAGGGACGGGTACAAAGATGAAAAATGTCTTGAGTAGCATTTAACCTCTTAAAGAAGAACTAAGTAACTTGTTCACCTAAATAAATCCTTTTCGTAGTCCCTCTAGGGGTAATACAAGTGTTAATGGGATGATTGGGGGGTCTTTCATCTTCCCCTGGTGTCTCTGTCCAGAAAACCATAATTGCAACTTATTGCAACAGGCTAACGGGCAAAGCTAACTGCGGGCTAGCGCCACTTAAACAGTATTTACAGCCAAGTTTGAGTGAAAAATATTATCCCCATTGTGTAATTGGATGCACAATATCCCTCTCCCCCTTTGTTTTTTCTGTCAACGTAGTATTTACTCTCACAGACAATTTAAATGAGGAAAAATCAGTTTGGTAGGTCATAGGTCTTTAAAATGAGGCGTTACACTGGACAAAAGGTCGTACGCTCCAGTTGAGAAGCTTTTAGATTTGGGTAAAGCTGAATTGGAGAAAATGTGCTGTTTAGGCAGGGGTTAAGAGGTTAATGATATGAATAATGCGTAGGCTGTATTCTATTTCAGTGCTAAAAAACACACACACACACACATATGGATGACAAACAATTCATTGAATACATACAACACCGAACACTGTGTTACTCCTAAGAAATAAGAATATCTGCACGGGTGGAGTAAACTTGTTGTTTTCTGCCCGGCAGGAGAGTGTTAGAAATACAGTGCCGATCAGAGGACGTGCTCTTTGGACCACGCTTGCCTTGTGCCTGTGCCCTCTTGTATGCATGGTGAATTATTGAGCGAGATGGCAACGGCATGCATAAGTAATAGGCCCGAGTCTGCTTGTAAATATAAATACTTCACGGCACGCAAATAAGGGCTTTTATGAGTGAACGGCTTTAAGTATGAATGAGAAGAGTGGGACCGCTGTCGTAAAAAAAGCTATACGTTTCTGATGACTTCCACAAGATTTTGCCGAGACGAAGTAAGAGGGGCTTTCATCTCTTTTATAGGGAAAGGGTTTAAAGCGACACAATGTAGGACACTTTTAGCTTTCCCCCAGGCTCTCTCCATGATAAGACTGCTGGAGACTTATAAAAAAAAAGAAAGGAAAATGTGTAAGCACGCTAACAGTGTGTACAGTTAATATCAGTATTTTGACCCACAGGCTTTATTAGACAGGACAGCAGTGTTACAGGTGTGAAGACACAGACATGGAGCAACGACTGAAGCTGGCACTGGGATTGAGCCTATAACACTGTTTTACTTGGTCATAGAATTATTAAGCCACAGCAAGTCAACTACAAAGGAATTCAGTATTGTTTTAAAAGCAAAAAGCCCTTGCACTTGTAAGAAATCCCATATATGCCAACAGTATCAGTAGCCCTCTAGTTAGTGCGCCTCTCCTCTGTTGCCTCCCCAGCTTCTAAAAGCCAAGTGCATGAATTATTTCTCATGCAGGTTATTTTAGCCTCATTTACAAGCATACATTGAGCGTCAACAAGAACTGCCTTTTCCAGCTCCCTCAACATTGTTCTCCGCTGACAGCTGTCCCTGTTGTTATGAAAATGCACCCGCCCACCTGTCGTTCAGCCTCTTTCTGTAAAAAAAAAAAAAGAACTGGGGAGGCTACAACATTCTGTGGGTTTTTAAAAGCTCACATAAAAACGCTGCTTTCCATTTCTGAAGCTTTTGATCTCAGCAGCACCTCTTCTTCCTTTTTAGCTACATCAAATTAGGTCAGCACACGGCTATATGTAATATTACCGCTCCAGCTGCGGAGGGGAGATGGGCTTTTGGACACTCGAGAGGACATGCTGATCTAGAAGGGACTGTGGATTTAAAGCGGGAGGAAGAACTTGATCAATTTGCATCAGAGAATCTATTTCTTATGTTTAGCATATATGCAGTAGAGGGGTATTCTTGTCTCTACACAGAAGCAATTTGCTGCAGTTGATAAGACAGAATGAATGCTGGCACACGTCGAAGGTTTTGATTGAAAGCAAAGCATTATTTAGTCCTCATCTTCACGGTAATTCCTGTGAGATTACAAAAAAGAAGCAAATGAAAAAAAAAATCAGATGCTCTTCCGTTTTTCGATGACTGTGAGCTCTCAGCCATCCAGGTATTTTAAGGAAAAATGTCCTCAATTCAACCCAATCAAGTTGACAACTGTGAAAACCTCCACTATAATTGTTTCATGTTCATTTAAGTCCACATTCATGGGGTCTTTGCCTGTTGTCTCACCTGCGCCTCAGTGGTGCCTGACAGTTGATCCTGCTGCTTGTCTACTCAAAGCCCTGTGGGGATCTGCAGAGACAGACTTTACCCTCTCAGTGCTGTCATCCTGCCCGCTGTGATACTGACTCTCACTCATCATCATTAAATCAACTCGTCGCCACAGGCCACTGCTTATGATACAGGTGGAACTAAGATGGCTCCAGATACCCGCTGTGCTCACTGAAATTATGAAATATACTGAGTGATGAGTTAAATTAGAAGAATTCTGCAAAAAAGAAAAATCTTTGAGTTGATCCAAGCAGCAGGCCAATTGTTGTTTACAATACCATAACATCATTACTGCCTAAAACGTGCTTGTAAACTCATATATGCAATTTGAGCAATGCAATCATAAAGAGCAATTCAAATTTGGCTGTAAACAAAAAACAGCACAAAACAATCTGTCAGATCAGGCCATATGGTGTCACTCTCTGATTCCATTTTCTACTTTTTGGTCCACTGATCACACAAACTTGCTGGACCTTACGCCTTTTATCTTTCTCATGGGAGAGACAGATCAGAGAGAGCTAAATCTGCAGTAAAAGTCAAATGGCCCGGTCGACTAAGTGAGGACGTCTCTCGTTCTCAGCCGTGATCTCGGAGGACGTTGTGCGGCAGCTGCATGTGAGCCACTCCGTCTAGCGCAGATGAAATGGATCCTGATGTTTCAAATGGTTAGGGCACTTTAGATGGAGAAATGCCAGGCTCTGGGGAGCGGGAGCAGAGATGATGACAGTATGAAGGAGGACAGAAGAGTGGTGTACGCAGGTGTAGGCCTGTGCACGATCGGGATTATTTACTTTAATCACATCCTTCCAAGAGCCGACGAGAGGCAATTTACCTGCCCTGCGGACCTGTAATCCAGTCTAATTCACACTTGTGCATGATCCTGTCTCGAGCAATTAAGACTCAGCAATTATTGTCAATAATTTATAATGATAGTTTTATTAAGTATACTAAAGTGCAGCTGATGACCATCTCAGGAGTCGAATAATAAGTGATTATTTTGAAACAATTGTATTTATTGCATTTGAGTGTTGTTTTTTGGGTCATTTTGCAGTAAAATGACCAAAAAAAGGTAAAACATATGCTGACTGATATGCATTATTAGACCAGATTTTCATCCAAAATTTTACATATATATATATATATATATTAGAGGTGGGCATAGATTATTTTTTTAAATCTAGATTAATCTAGATTAATTCTGAAATTAATCTAGATTAATCTAGATTAAAATGTCTCGCTTGAATTCTGCCGAAGCCATTCAGAATATGTGTGCTACCCAAAAAATGACTAAAAGTAAATGGTAAATGGTCTCAACTTATATAGCGCTTTTCCACCTACATTAGGCACTCAAAGCGCTTTACAGCAAGGATCCACTCACCCATTCATACACCAATGTACGCAGACACTGGGGGCAATGTGGGTGAAGTGTCTTGCCCAAGGACACAACGACAGTGTACACTTTCAGGAGGTGGGAATCGAACCCCTGACCTTCCGATCATGAAACGACCTGCTTTACCATCTGCGCCACCGTCGCAGTCTTTGAGAATGAGTTTCTCAAGTCAGGTGGTGCGTTAGACCAGGGGCTCATCTCCTGTTTCCAAAGTGCATCACAAACTGCTTGAGAACGTTCTACTATGATAATTGGTGATGAAAATAATTCATGTTCAAGAAGATGCACTTGTGTTTACTAACTGTTTATTCAGTTAAACATTAATTTTGAACTGTAGGCCGACATTAGAGGTCCTGATGAACTGTTTACAGTCAGTAGCTTTGTGTCAATCAATTTTCTGGTGACAAACTAAATCTCCTCTTCTGCAACTATGACCTGCTACAGAAAAAAGATCTGGGACTTTAATGGTGCTCTTATCGGTGCTTTCAAAGAAAAAAGAAAAACGTTAGATAGAGGCTACTGTATATAGGCAATGTAGCTTAGGCCAATATTTTTTTTTTACGCAGCGTGTCGTTCCCGTGCACACCTGTCTCACCGCGCACGGCTGCAGAGAGAGGCGCGGAGCGGGGCAGGTCCAACACCGCGCTCTCGTGGCTCGGGGCTTTTAGTGCTTATTTTATTATTTTTAGCGCGGGTGATGCGACCCCGTTAGCCCGACTGTACTCACAGAAGAAGTAAATAAACTCACTGTGGATCAGTCGTAGAACCTGCTGCTCTTCGCCTCTTTATCCGATTCTCACTCGTCTGGTCATAGCGTCCATTTGGCAAAACTTAATCCATAACAAAAGTAGCTCCAGCATCCGCGTGGCAGTTGTTTTGGTTTCAGACGAATCACGTAACAGCGAGGCTGCGTGTGAGATGCATTCATGGACCGTAAGAAGTGCGGGAGTTTTTCACAAATGCGCGGATAAACCGGACAAATAATTTTCAGTCTGATACACTTTGCTTGCGCCAGAGGCCTCAGGCCGGAATACTTTAAGCCCTGAATAAAATATCACGGTGAAAGTCATCATAGCTTGCAGAGTATAGACCCAGCTCCCAACCCAGCTTTGAAAATAGATTAACGGCGATATTTTTTTTTATCGCGCGATAAGAGTCTTGCGTTAACGTAGCACGTTAACGCCGTTAAAGGGATATTTCAGGATTTTTCAAGTTTTTTCAAGTTCCTTTCACTATGATAAAACCTGTGTTAGTGAGTGTATACCAGATAATTCACAATGACTAAACTAGACGTTGATCTTTCACCTCTTAACCCCCGCCTTAACTGAGCACATTTTCTCCAGTTGAGCTTTATCCAAATCGAACTCCCTTTTTTTTGTATTTTTTTTTTTTGCAGTGTTGTCGTTACTTTTTTGTCGCTTTGCCTTGCCCCTTTTTGTTGACTTTATATCCCTTTTTGTTGTCTGTTTTGATGCGTTTTTGTTGCTTTTTTGTCACTTTATTAGTAGCCTGTTTTGTTTTGTTTTTGTCGCTCTTTTAGATACGTTTTCTTCCTCATGTATGTCTCGTTTTTGTCGATTTCTACAAACTGAAGGAAATGTGCTCGGTTCAGGTGGGGGTGAAAGGAACAGGCCAGCGTTTTTCCATACTGAGAAATGTTCTTACCTGAGCTTAGACGAGTTGCTGCGTACCTGTCTGTTCCTTTAAGGTTAATAGTCATCTATCATGCAAAATCCAAAGTTGATGCAGCCATAATCTGAAACTGAGTATTATAGCTGTTCTGTGATGCTTGAAAGAGACAATAAACACACTTTTTGTAGCTGAAAGAGAGTGTCAAAACTCCAGCTGTTATTATTTTGTGTTGACAGCTAAATATAACTATGGAGATCTTCCTATACAAACTATTTATAAAGGCTATTGCCCTCATTAAAGTTCACACAAAACCTACGCCCTTGATTCCAGAAGTGTCAAAGCTTCTTGGATGTCAGACATACAGCTTTAGTTGAAAAATCGTCTTTAAAGACCTTTACTGCACTGTCTTTCAGATTCCTCTAACACACAAGGGCCAATCCAGCCTCGTTGCACTAAAAATAAAGGATGGAAACTGCGCATGGAAAGTGTGGCTGTGTTATGTAACAGGGTTTGCATGAAATATTGACGAGGGGAAATCAGCGGGGATGTATTGTGTTCTACTTTCCTCTGTTTTTAGGGCAAAAAGGTCACCGAGTTTTTTAAGGTTTCTCCCCATGTTCTGCGCGCATGAGTGTATTTACAACAGGGGAAGCGTGCTGCATGAGTGAGCTTTCCAGACTCCCATGACAGCCTTGTGCTCTGTATAATGTGTAGTCGACGTAGTACGTGCGCTGACTTACTGATGAAGTTAGTCTGCCCGGTGTAAATCGTATACTGCAGCTCATAGGAGGTGACGCTGAACTCATCCTCGGACGTCCAGTGAACAGTGATGGTGTCGTGGGAGGCCGTGCACAGCTCCTCACGTATGGAAGGAGGGTTCGGCGCTGCACAGAAAAGATTTACAGTGTCATGGAGTGTCGTATCATCCCTAATAAAAAGAAAGGAGGACAGGCAGGACTGACTGTATTCAGGTTTGCTGTACTGGTTTAAAGCAGTACTGAGTAACTCATGCCCCTAGAGGCCATAAGCGCCACTGCAGGTGTCGTAGCATGTTGCGTTTTTTTACTCATTAATTGCCCGTGAGAGTAAATACTACGCTGACAGAAAAGACAAAGGGAGAGAAGGATATTGTACATCCAATTACACAATGGAGATCATTTATTTCACTCAAACTTGGCTGTAAATACTGTTTAAGTGGCGCTAGCCTGCAGTTAGCTTTGCCGTTAGCCTGTTAGCTTATTTTTCGTCATTCCATTAGTGTGTATTGCGGCCTTCGACCCGGTGGCAGCAAAGTTGCAATTGTGGTTTTCTGGCCAGAGACACTAGGGGGAGATGAAAGACCCCCCAATCATCCCATTAACACTTGCATTATCCCCAGAGGGACTATGAAAAGGATTTATTAAGGTAAACAGGTTACTTAGTACTGCTTTAAGTTATAGTATTTGTCAACCCAAAGCAAAGGGTTGTGTGGGCCTTTTGATTAGACAGTTGATAGTGGAAGGGCTTAAGCAACAAAAGCAAAAGACAGAAAATACATATAAAAGTGTTTTCAGCAGTGGATAGATTAACATTATAGTTAAAATTCATATAAACAGAGTCAAGTCAAATACATGTTGCAAATGAGGTCACCATTGAACACAATTATAGACGATTATATTTTGCTTTGCATTCCTTTGAGTTTGAGGGGCAGCCAATTGATGTTTTAACAGTGTAATCTCAATTCCAATATGACGTGGCCGTAATTCTACTCACACACACTGGCAACACGTCCGCCTACCTGTCAGATAGTCGAGTCCTTCCAGGATCTTCTTCTCTCTGGAAAAGTCCAGCGCAAAGTTGTCGAAAGCCTCATTGAGGTTGACATCGGGAATGAGCACTTGGGAGGAAGCCGTTGCCATGGCAACCCTGCAGTGAGTGCAGACAAGAGTTTGTGTGTAAAAAAAAAGAAAAATGTAGGCAAATGTCAGGGAAAGATGAGAGAGTACAGGGGAGGTCAGGAAGTCAGACGGAGAGGTTACACAGGAAAACAAAGATGAAGGGCACACAGGAGTGGGTGGGCGATATTGGATGATATTTTTGGACTGTTCAAGACGTATGTGCAAACAAAGGTCTTGGGCGCGTTTTGACTTAATGCGTCTGACCTATTATTATACTGATTTAGCTGCACAAAAAGATATTAGTCAATATTGATTGAAACATTAATCAAGTTGCTGAAGTAATATTCATTCAAGTAAGACTATGTGCTTTCAGTACAATATATATGTTACAAATGAACTTTGTGCTTTGCAAAACATGCTCTGCAGTTCTATATATTAGTAATAGTATATCTTACATTTAAGGTGCATTATGCAGCTTTTGATGTGGAAAATATAGTTAATATTTGTGTGAGTTTGATATTGTAGTGACCCAGCGGCTGTATGAGTGGCTAGCATGGCACCTTTCATTTCTGTCACAGTTGTCTCTATAACGCTCCAGGATCAATTGTTTTGTAGGTTTTCTGGTGAGAGGGTCCGTCAGCAGTGAAAACCTTCCAAACAATTGATCCTGGAGCGTCCTAGAGGCCACTGTGATGGAAAGTAAAGGTGCCATGCTGACCACTCATACAGCCGCTGGGTCACTACAAGGTCAAATACACACAAATATCAAGGCTGGACAGGTGTCACAGCAGACACTGCATGACCGTTGAGAAATGCAAAAATATCGGTCAAAAAAATCGGCCGAGTATATCGGCATGGGCCAATAAAAATCCACAAAAAGGCATCGGCCTTAGAAAAACCCATATCGGTCGACCTCTAGGTAGCAGTGCTTTCAGTTAAATCATAATTTGATCAGGAGGAACTGTACTTTTACAAATGAAATTAGTTGTGCTTAGCTGATATCAGGCATTCACAAGGTGTACGCCCAAAAATAAACCCAATTATCGTCTCCAAAAACACCTTGCATGAATAGCTCAGTAACAAATCTAGTCTTTGGCATTAAATGGAGCATAACCCTTTCTGTCCATGTTTCAGTGAGGAGTGGCATTACTCTTTGATGCTAGCTAAAAACATGGAGATTTATGGACTTTACAGCAGTCCAGAAAAAGAAATTGAAGATCCGTCTTACAAATGATAAATGATTTTCGACTGAGACATGACATCGATTTGAGTAGAGCCAGAGAGTTTTTAATATAGAACACTGATTTCAAGAAGGAGGAAAAAAGGTTTAAATCAAAACCGGCCTGTTGTGGAGAAAAGAACATTAATGTCAGCTTCGTGAAAAATGTTTTATAGAGCAGCGTAGCCGGACAGCAAAGCCAATTAAAGTTGCGGCAGGCACAGTTTAGCCTCACTTAACCCCTGGGTTGGCTCTGAGTGTGTGTGGGTGAGTGCGCCGTACCTCTCAGCGACGTTCCTGGCGGTCTGCAGAAAGCGCGCGTGGTCGTTCTCCTTCAGGCTCTGCTCTGCCTGAGTGATGAGGGCACTGGAGCGCTCCAAACACTGGCGACAGTTGGCAATCTGCTGGGCCAACTTACGCAACTTCATTACCTGAAACAAACACAAGCCACTTACTCTTACTCCTTTACATGCTTTGAGTCTCTAAATTGGTAAAAGGTACATGTAAGCTTAAAAGCCCAACCAAAGAAGGCGTCAGAAATTAGCACTAGCTACGCTCTTCGTGCATCGTGGCAGAGGAAAACTTGTCTTGTAGAAACTCTGACAGAGCTTTTCCAATCGCAGGCCTTAACCTCTTGACACCCCACACTCTTAGAAGGGCAAGATGCAAGTTGGCCATTTTATACTCACTACTGCCACCTCAGGTCATTCGCATAACTGCAGCTTCTATATTAAGCTCGTGCATGATGCCAATTCAGACCCGAATTCACGTCTTTTTGAGTGACAGTGCTGGATTTTAGAGGCAGTTGTGGTGAACAGGTCTGGGCTCATTCTACACCTCAGGACATTGCTGGAACATGTAGGGGGAGGAAAATACATACTTTTAACATTTTAAAACTCCGTACAGTCCCTTTAAGGTCACAGCATGTAGGCCAGTGTCATATCTTTTTCCCCACGTTGTTGCTTTTCCCCCCATTTTTTCCATCACTTTTTCATCATGTTTTCGTCGCTCGTTCGTTGCATTTTCGTCCTTGTTTTCGTCTCATTTTTGTTGCTGCTTTGACACTTTCTTTCAAGAAGCTTTTAGATTTGGGTAAAGCCAAATTGGAGAAAACATGCTCGGTTCAGGTGGGGGTTGAGAGGTTAAACTGTGGATCTCTCACCCACTAAAAGCACTTCAGTGGAGAGTTTAAAGTCACAGCTTAAAACCCAATTCTCGAACAAGACATTGCATTTTTCATAATTTTTACATTGTGTCTAACCATTAATATTAGTGTGCAGTACTTGGGAAAGTTCTGTCGGTTTGTAAATGTGCTTTATAGATAAATGCGAACAAAAAACAAAATCATTAAATGGCCAATGAACAGATATTTTCCATTTTACCGCTGAAATGTGGTGAGGATGTGTGGCTTAAACGTATTTACAGAAGTAGTAATGGCAGCTCAGCTTTGCATAAATAGCAGCACACTCAGCAGTGGTGGAAGTGGAAGTTGTGCTGGAAAAGAGTTGTTTCAGAGCGGGGGCACTTTTATTTTATTTTCCACTTTATTTCAGAGACTCGATTTTATTCCATAGTCCATCATTTCAGATCGGTCCACATACTGTCTGTGAAAGATTGTTGGCAAAAAAGCTCCTAAATTCTAGTTCAAAGTCAGCAGTGTGTGTGCCTCTCAGGGGGATGACGCCCGCTGTGACGCCTGACTCCTGGTAAAATATGAAAACCAACACAGCTGCAACCACCTCAAAACAAGCTACTGAGGATTTGGAATGAGACCAAATGCATGACGTCTCGAACGGCAAATCATGTGGCGACAACAGGAGTGCAAGTCTAGTAGCCACACATCACACTGAAAATACACTTCACAGCCAATGATTTAAGCCAACGCTTCATTATTTGTGGAAGCGACATTTTAACCCAAATGTTTGAAAAGTAAGGAGTTTAAAAGAATATTTCAGGATTTTTCACATATGGCCTCTTTTCATAGTTATCCAGAGTGTTGTTGATTTCTGGAGTTTTTTCTTTTTTTAAAAATTCATGCAGTCCAGTTTAGCGGCGCTAGGCTAGTACTAGGCTAGCGCATGTCTATGGTAAGAGCTAGCCTGCATTAAAAACAGTCTGACCCGCTCCACAGTGCACCTGAGGCAAATCACTTATAACGCCAGACTAACGATATAAATGTCTGTGTCAATAGAATATTTTTTGAAATATAACTGAGTTTGCATCACATGAATTACTGCAGTTTGAGGGACTATTTTCTAGCAGATCACTCCGCCGTTGCGTAGCTTACAACCACGGAGCTGATGCTGCTCAAATATAAGTTCTTTTAAATGCAAAATGGTTATAATTATTCTATCGACACAGACATTTATACAGTAGTCTGGTGTTATAAGTGATTTGCCTCAGGTGCATTGTGGAGTGTGTCAGACTGTTTTTAATGCAGGCTAGCTGATACCGTAGAAATGCGCTAGCCTGGCACTAGCCTAGTACAACTTAACTCTTAAAATATAAGGACTGCATGAAAAAAAAAAAAAAATCTCCAGAAATCAACAACACTGGAAAACTAGGAAATTAGGCCCTATGTAGAAAATCCTGAAATGTCGCTTTAATACATACTTTCTAAATTTGCTCACAGGTAGGCCAAAATGTTCGGACAAAGTAGCTGAAACAGCTTGACGTCATCTTTAACCTTTACTGTATAATGCTGCTCCTTTTGCTTGTAATTTCTGTATGGCAGAACTGTAATGCAATTTCCGACTGTCTACACAGAGAGCGCGCTTGTCCAATTTCAAGCTAAACTAATCCACTTACATTCATTACCTCTCATATCCTGATTCACCAAATTATCTAAAGTGGAGTGTGTATGAGCCACAAGAGATACAGTGCAGGAGAGGAGATTAAGTGAGGTAAAAAGCAAGCTTCAGAGGGTAGGGGTTTGAATAAATCAAAAAGTTGTTTTGATAATTAACAATTACATGAATGACTCAAGTGTCTTTGTACAGTCAGATCTGCCCTGGAAATTTGTACTGCTGTTTTAAGTAGTTCAAATTTGTGTCTGCGAAACCTGCAAGGCTACATCCCTGTTAATTCCTCATACCATTGGCTTCATTTGCCAAGTGAATTTACGAATCTGGCAAGAATTGAGTTTTACGTACTGCAATAGATAGTACATGGTTTTAAAGAAAAATGAAAGAAACACAAGAAAAAAGTAACAGAAAAGTGATGAAAAAGGGATGAAAAAGTGACAAGAACGTGGTTGGTTAAGAGGTTAGCTCCCACCTGAACCGAGCACGAACACAAGGATGGAAACATAACAATAAAGTGACAAAGAAGAGCCGGAAAAGCAACAATATCACAATAAAAAACTAAAAAGTGATGAAAAAGCAACAAAAACACGACGAAAAATGCCTCAAAAATGAGAGAAAAAGTGCTGAGCTCAGTTTTGTAGGTCTTTCAAATGAAGTGTTACACTGGGCTATAGCTTTTAGATTTGGGCAAAGCTGAAGTGGAGAAAATGCGCTCGGATTAAAGTGGGGGTAGGGTGAACAAAATTGCAATAAAAGTCCAGAACGCAAGCCCTGTTTCAGCTGTACTTAAACTTTATTCAAAAGTGTTTAAGCTGAGAGCGGAGCTTTCTTTGACATCTTAGCCGCTTCCTTTAAGTAGCCATAATCTGTTGTTGTCATTTTGAGCCGGCTGTTGAGCGCGCTGAGAAGAGAAGCGAAACGGCTTTAATGATGGCCTATTATTTAGCAACATGTGCCTCAAACAACATTTTTAGCCTTGATTACTCTCTCCCTCAGAAGCGCGGCGTGTGTGTGTTAGTTTGTGGGGGTAGCTGAAATGGAGCATACTCTTTAGACATTCAGCCTAAATCTGGCAGTGCTGTCTCATCAGTATTCAGAGTTTTAGGCTCTTATACATGGTGGGTCCTTCTGAAGGCACAAAATTACTTTCTTTGAACATTTACTTTTCATTATAGGGATTGGGCCCAATAAGAGAACCGAGTAAAAAGAGTAAAGAAGTTTTCACAGGGCGGTGATCTTTCAGTAACAGCCTGAACGTGACTGAACTACAACTTCATCCGCTTCAGGCTTTGGGGTGTCACAGTAAAATGTCTGCCTCTAAGCACACAGTGATCTGAACACTCTAAATTAAGCACATTATTATAATCGCCGATTAGTGGTCAATTTTGATTACCCACCACTGCTGACAGAGAAACCCCCTGAAGAGCTTTGCTTTTGAAGATCCAGCCACCCCATTTTGGCCTAATTCACAGTCACCTTTCTCACTCAAAAGTGCCATAATTAAGAGATAATCTTCACTACCAGACAACACCCTTTAATACTGAATCGGCTACTGCACCTTATGTAAGTATTTCAATGTTGTTGGCCTCGATGTTGCTGTGAATTTGTAAAGTCAAGCAGAAAAGACTCTTGGAGGACGTGCTTGTTTTGTTTGGGCATGATTTGGCTAAGGGCACACTTTCCTCAGAGACTGTGATAGAACAACATGAAACTGGAGAGAGAAAAGGAGCACCTTTCATGGAACCGCTCACCATAATCGGGCATAAAAATCCTGTTATGCTGTTTCAGTCACCTCTGCAGAGCTTTACCCCCAAAATGGAAGCATTACTGTGTTTTTGGGAGAAGGGACTTGTTTACTTGTGTCTGGCTGAGTTGCCTTTGTCCAAAACACTGGTCAGTAACAATGCGGTGGATCATTTCGACTGTCTATATATGGTGTTCGTTATGTACAATAATAATCTGACAGGGTGTCTCACAAACCAAACAATGTGTAGCCCAGTCATGTTTAGGCAGTGAGCTAAACCCACAATTTATGCCTTCATTATCAAAGAACCATGTCCCTAACTATTGAATCTACTTCATTATTTGTGTGTTTCATCTGTCTACAACTAATCTAACTTGGAGCTCATCCAGTTGCTGAGAATCCCTACCTCATGTGATTGAAATATTTCATAATATATGAAATTACCACTGATTGAATTATAAAAGACGTGTGAAACTAACGATGGGCTATAAAGCATTGAAAAAAATTCTAATAATGACAAAATCCTGTTTTACTGTTCTTTACTTCTGTTCAGCAATTGAAACAAGTAAAACCATTCTCCAAGTATGTAAGGATTGTTGTCCTTGTGAAGCTATGAAAAGAATATTATTTGTCATTATATACAAGTGCAGTGAAGCTTGTTTGGCTCTTCAAGGTGCGTTATGTAACTTTTTATGCGAAAAAGAAAAAAAAAAGTTGCTGGTTGCTCCGTGCAGGTGAAGTTGCAATTGTGGTTTTCTGGCCAGAGATACCAGGGGGAGATGAAAGACCCCAATAATCCCATCAACACTTGTATTACCCCCAGACTCAGGGTCTATAAAAAGGATTTATTAAGGAAAACAAGTTACTTAGTATACTGCTTATAAGTCTCAATAATAACTAGTAGGAATTCAGGCTTAAAATATTGGACTTCATAATTTTAGATACAAAATGAATGTGTAATCTACTACTATACTCTACTGTAGCCATACAATGCGGTGGGGAGATACTGCAACATCTAAATGCAGTGCTTCTGAAATTTTAAAGATCATGGCATAGTTCACTCTTATGCATGCATAACAAATGCCACATCGGTCATCGAAAGGTAAGAACCCTCTTTAGTCAGGGCGATGCACATCGCGGCATGTCCATCTGTGATTAGTCGAATTACTCGCAGTGCAGTTGATTCATCCCTCCCTTGACCCTTAAATATTAACACATCAGCTCCGAGCAGCTTCAATCAGGCTTCGTCGTGTGCACTTCCTGCCTCTCTTCTCCTCTATTCGCTGATCTGCTCATGCTTTACAGAGCACTGCCTTTTTCTTGCCAGACTCTCAGGAGACTTAACCTCTCACTTTGTCTGCTAGAACAACAAAACATGCTCAAGCTCTAAATCGCAAGCATGTTGTTTGCAAAATTTACTTTCTCACCATATTCAACGCATTTCCTTTTCAAGATATTTGTGTTAACATAAAAGTAATATTGTATGTAATAAGAGTAAAGGCATTAAAAGTAAGACCCTCAGCTGCCGTACCTTGGACTCCTTGATCTTGACAGCAATGACCTGCTTTCTCTGACGGATGATCTCCACCAGCTCGTCGCACTCCTCCACCAGCTTTGCTTCATGCATGGCCGTGTTTACCTACACAATACACATACAACATCATAAGAGAGAGATACTGACACATGTTAAGACTTTACAGCGCACTGTGTTTTTTTATCATTCACATCGCGTTACTCTTTCCGACAGATTCAAGCCTGTGAAGTGTAAAATGCCACCATCAAATACAGAGGCTTTGCAAATGCACAGCGCATCACTAACTTAATCAAAGATGTTCCCCTGGATTAGAATCAACAGCCGAGAAAAAAAACATACGCTGTCATTGACATTATTCAATTGTACATAAACTGCCTCTGCGTCTGTCAGGCATAAAATAAAAAGCAACCTCACAAACGACCTTGTGAAATATAATGCATTCTAAAATACATCTTTGTGCAAAACAATGGCTTCACAGAAAGGGCCTCTTGTCTTGATTCATTATCGTATTGCCAAACTTTTAATGGGAGTGTAACTTTCTATAAATAAACTTGCCACACTGTCTCCAAGTCTAGCGCTGCACAGACGGCTCTCCACAGCGCGTGAATTTGTGGTTCCGTAATACTACAAATTTCAGAACGAGTGAAGAGTCCAAGAAACCACAAACTTTCTGAAAAATAACACTGTGGATTAAGTACACGGGGAAATACTGTGTAAATGCTCCTGCTGCAGTTTGACTTTCCAGGTACTGCGTCTCCATAGAAAGCAGCACTCGCAAATGACATTCCCCGAACTCAAGCAACGCAGCAGGGGCCCCAGGAACCTTGTGGAATATCAACAGAAAGACCTCACAAACTAATCTAAGAGATCAATTAGGGCAAACGTTTTAAGAACGTGTGCTCCAACCGTGAAGGTTGGGTAAATTAAAGCTTTAACATTAGCCCTGTCTTGCAGCGGTACCCACACTTCGAGATGAAACATGTTCTAGTACAGGGTTAAATGTTGTTTATTCATTTGAAAAAGCCCCAGTATATTTCATGTTGGTAGGGGATCCATTTGCACCTTTACTCATACCTTGTGACAAAGTGCATTTGGCTTTTTCCCATGATTACAATCTTCATAATGCACTTTCTTTGAGAGTATCATTTAATAAAAAATAATGATAAACTTAACTATTCCTTCCTCTAAAGTCTGGTAGAACATCCACTATTTAAAAAAATACAGTGATACAAAGTTATTACTGTGCTGTAAGTGCCACCGTAATTTCTTGGTCAGACCGTTCTCACTTACCACAGCCAAAGACTCTCTCTAAAACCTACTTGTCTTGGTGTTTCAGGTTAATTCCAAAGCCTTAATCTTTCTATTGTTGCACTACGGCTAAGCAAGATCATATCCTGCCTCCACAAAGCCTATTACAAGATGCCGAGCCACTTAAGTCTCATTATTCACCCTCACACACTGCGCAATTCATTCTGTAAGAGCCCACTCATGGCTGCGGATAACTAATTAAACATGAGAAATGCACAGACTGAGATGCAAACTTTATCTTCACCTGACTCTAAACCTGCACCGGAGTTAGTTTTTTATACGCCCACTAAAACACAAACACTGTCATCACCCCCGGCACGTTAGGATTTATCAACCACCTCTGCAGAACAACTTTGACTGGCACAGCGGAGACAAATTACAGGCATGTGGAGTAAAATGGCACCTTGTGAATTGGAAACTGATTCATCGCTTGAGTCAGAAAAGTTTTAAAAATTGTAATAATTATGTCAATAAAAACTGTACAAAGACAAATCAACCACTAGGGCTGTGCTCCATATACTGTCGACAATATATCGTTTTGGAATACAGTGGGGAAAAAAAGTATTTGGTCAGTTTCACATAGACATTCTATTGGATTTTGGCCAAATACTTTTTTTCCCCACTGTATGTGACAATACGCGTATCTTATTGAGGCAGCTGTATCATGATATGCAAATATGTTTGTCTAACCATAGTCTTTATTAAGAGCGTCTCACAACATGCACACTAACTACTCCAATGAAAGGCTTAAATTTGACAGTTTGTCCTTTCCATAGTCTCTCTGGGGGTAATACAAGTGTTGATGGGATGATTGGGGGTCTTAAATCTCCCCCTGGTGTCTCAGGCCAGAAAACCACCCTCTCAACTTTCCCTGCTCCGACCCGGAGGCCCCAATACACACTAATGGAATCATGAAGAAGAAGCTAACAGGCTAATAGGCAAAGCTAACTGTGGGCTAGCTCCAATTTAGCAGTATCTACAGCCAAGTTTGATCTCCATTGTGTAATTGGGTTGTGGCACAATGTACAATATCCCTCTCTCCCTTTGTCTTCTCCGTCAGTGCAGTATTTACTCTCACAGACAATTAATAGAGATTTATGGTGGTTTGAGATCCTACAATAAGCAGCAGCATCATATACACTGCAAATGATACTGTACTATATAATACATAAAACATATTGTTTGCAGTTAGAGGTCACTTCATACACAGTTTCATAAAGTTTCCAGACCTCTTTTAATTACTTCTGTTTTATTATGTTACATTTCTTTTGTTCTTTTGTGTAAAAATACACAAAATACCATACAAATATGTATGGTAGTAGAAATTTGAAAAAAGTTTTAAAAAAATGACCATAAAAAAACAAGGAGATAGAAAGTTACAGCCTCTTTCAAAACCTGAGGGCAGATTTTTGTTAAGAATACTGGACAATAAGTAGAACTTTTTAAATTTTCAACACAATTACAGGAATACCACTGGGGCATGACTACTTCCTGAATGTGTCCAGTGCAAATTAATTATTGTGTGTGATTATTAGCTCGGTGCATGTATCTTGTCGGCCCTCATTTGCAAGTCCAGCGCTGAGCACGGACTGACAGCATCATCACTCACTTATCCATTAACCTCAACGTATCCTCCACCTGCCACAGCACAGATGGCTTCAGCATGGTTTACTATGTGACCACAAGAACAAGTCCCATGATGAGCTGCACACAGGAGTTACAAAAGCCTCGTCCCACCAGTCGTGTTGACTCGCAGCAGAAAGCTAAATGTGTGTCAGTCCTTATCACACTTGCACAATAACATCGCAGATTGTGAAAAGCGCAGCTAAATTAACCGCCCACTCCGCCAAAACAAACCCTAAATTGTTTTCTCTTCAACTCAGAGCACACTCATCTCCAGCTGACTGCATTGGTCACGTCGCGTGTTTGTTCATATTATTGTGGAATATACAAAATGTAAAGACGTGCACGTAAACAGGTTTTTGAATGTGTGTGACAGGATGTTGCCTATGGATAGGATTAGAAAAATTTAAGTGAAGGTGTCTGGACCCTAAAACAAATTGCCCTTTTGAGACATGAGAAACGTCAATGGCAATTTTACTTTGAGAGCCTTATGTTAGTTGCAGGTGATGTATGATAAACAATTAAGTCTACAAAATAAGGTCAATATACAACAAAATACTTACACTTTAATCACTCCTGCCTGAAACAAGCACATTTTCTCCAGTTTAACCCAAAAAGCATCTTGAAAAAAGTGTCAAAATAGTGACATAAATGAGATAAAAACGCAGCAAAAGAGCGATGAAAATGTGACAAAAAAGTGACAAAAATGTGACGAAAAAATGACCAAAATGTGATGAAAAAGTAAAAACAAAAATGACTTGCAGGTCTTAGCTTTCAAATGAAGTGTTACACTGGCCTATCTAAATCTAACAGGCTGTAACCTTTTAGATTTGGGTAAAGCTGCACTGGAGAAAATTCACTAGGTGAAGGCGGGGGCCAAGAGGTAAAGGTAAGTACTGTATATATACAATGACTTTAAGACTTTGTTAACCCTGAACAGGCTTTCCAGATTGTGTCATCGTTAGGCAGTGAAACCAAGCGAGATATTTTCACTCAAACAATCTAAGATGAAAGTTGGGGAAAAGGTCCAAAAGTGAATCTTACTGAACATGGGGGGTAAATGTTTTCCAACCAACCAGACTTGTCCAGTGCTGGTCAGGGTCCAACAGAGCAGTTAACCTCTGGCCATAGCCAAAACCTTCACACCTTGAATCAATTCTGTGTTCATTCCGCTACCATCAACTTCTCCTGCTCCCATTTCTCTTTACACTGCCCCTCGGCTTTTCCATTCCAGCTCTGTGTGGATTGCCTCACACCATTTTGGACCTCACTGATCACTCAAATTCAGTGCCTTGCATCTGTTCTGTACTATTCAAGGCAAGGGGATGTGGCACTTTATCATGTGAATTTCTCAGATGAGATGGATTTCCACAAAAGAAACTACCAAAAGGCAAAGGGTGATGTTTAGGGAACTAAAGTGTCTTTGCTAATGTCAAGCTTTACATGAAAATAATTTCTTCAGCACTGTTTGGAATATGTGCCACTATAATAATCACTATAATGTGCCCTGAAACTGTGTAATTATTGAGAGACTCGGTGAGAAAAATATCATAAATATTTAAGTCTATACATGCCATGACATCATGCATAGTTCCAGCGGCCTTTTTGAATACCAAAATAGAATTGTGCAGCACAACAACACGTAACAATATCTCTACTCAGGATGAAAATGAAAGTCGACTGATTGACGGTAGCCTTTTTATGTACTCGTGATCATTGCTCATGAAGATAAGAGTAAAAACACACACGTATTTGTGATATAACCTGCAAATGTGGCACAGACATAGCAGCTCTGTCTGTCGAGCTACAGCAGGATTTACTAAAGATCTGAAGAACTAAATTCACACATCAAAGAGTTTGTAATGTTGACAGAGTCTCAGTCTGAATCAGTGTTTAAGCTGCTCAAGATGCTAGCATGCTACCAGTTAGCAACTGTCAACCTACAACACGATAAACACATGTGTGGCTCACATCTATGAACACTGACCTCTGTCATATGTTGTATCCAAGGCTAGATCTTTGGAGTGTGGTTCAGGGCTTTCTCTTGGAGAGGTTAGAGCTGAGCTGTTGAAGCTAAATGCTAACTGGTAGCATGCTAACGTTTTGAGCAGCTTAAACACTGACTCACTGGTTTCTTCACATAAACGTAATCTGGGGCCGTGTTTTTACACTTATCTTCTTGAGCAATGATTACGAGTACATAAAAATGCCACTGTCAATCAGTTTCATTTTCATCCTGAGTAAAGATATTGTTACACATTGTAGTACTGCATAATTCTACTTCGGAATTTAAAATGGCCGCTATAACAACAAAGGTCACATGACTGAAAGGCATAGAAGCAAAACACAATAATTGATTAAAAAAAAAATGCATACTTTATCACCTGCAGGTGTAAATTTCACTGTTTTTTTTCTTTTCTTTTTCTTTTTAGGCTTTAAGGGTATACCCTCCAATTTTGATAAGGTCATGCAAAAATGTTTGACTGCAATAAGAAAAAATGTCTATGTCTTTCATGTCAGCGCTTCATTATAGCTCAACATAGCTCAACTATAAACTAAAATGGAAGTGATCACATCAGACAGTAGCCATGCAAAACAGAATGCCATATGGCAGCTTTAGAACAATACTGCAGACAAACAGAAGAAGCTACAGAGGAAAGGTAAGGTGAGGCACGATGAGTGCTGATACAGGGATTAGGGAGCATCACACAATCCTCATTCAGATTCTCCGCACAGACCGATGAGCTTTGGTGTACATAAACGCAGACAGGTCTCCACTAATGGCCTAAAGCTCATTGTTTAATCAGGAGACACACACGTTCGTGCACTAAACCCATGGGTGTCTGCCAGAGTGACTTTTTTAATAATACTTTTAATTCTCCTATGCTTAGCGCGTCCACTGCCTGCTAATGTGGCTTCACTGACAAGCTTGATTCCCTGGGTTTTAACACTGGTTTCTTTGCTCAAACTCTGCAATCTGGGCGCTTCGACTTGAGCAGAGACAGTTATTAAGGTTGTTCTCAAGTACAAGTTATGACACTGTGGTTGAAAAAAAAAAAAAAAAGATAGCTACATTAGGGGAGTGAGGGGTCTGGGTACAGAAGAAGTCAATTCAATATGGCGGTAAAGACTGCATGACAATGTTGAATACAAAAAACGCCACATGGCACGAGAACTAGAAGTTACATCTATTCAGGCTAAATAATCTAGCTTTATAAACACGGGGCTCGCAGAATACTTAATTCCTCAGTTGGCTAGACTGTTATAGGCAATTTTTTTCTACAATATTTTAAATGTCCTGTATCCAAGAGGAACCAAATCATAGCCCTATCTATAGTGTGAGAGCTTCACCTTTGCTCTCGTTCCTGCTTAGAGGAGAATCACTGAGCTTCTCAGCCTCAACTGTTGAAAAACCTTTGTGAAAGATAGTCATTCCAGCAAGAAAACGCAGACTGGAATTCTCCGAGCTTATAAACACAACTGCAGGTGATGACCCACTGGCCACACCTCTGCAAGACTCTGCTGCCAACTAAGATGTTATATATAGTTTAAGGCCTTATACTTGTGTTCTGGCTAATGGATGCTCACTAGAGAAAAAAGAGGAAGGAGGAGGTGGAGGAGCTGACCAGTGCTGGACACCATGCTCTGAAACAGGGACAAACCCAGGAGGCACTGCACCGTTTCAGAGGCTCAGAGGAGACTGAAGGCAGCCAGCCAGGTGTCCTCCGGATGCAATAGTTTCCTTGACCTCCAAAAACATGCTGCTCAGGTTGGCCTGCAGTGGTGGTACACCTGAACACAATTTTATTGTACGGTTGTACAAAAACAATTAAAGCACTTATACTTACTGCCAAATTTATCAACAATAGTCTAAGTAAAGTATAACCTGTTCAATTGACATTGTATATTATCTTTACCTTTTGTCAGACTTCTGAACTTTACTTTTTTGCAGTTTTTAAGAATGAACACATTTGAATGATGGGCACCTGAGGTCAATGAGATATTGTCTCTGCACAAAAGTGGTGGCACATGTCCACATCCGTCCTTCGCCTGTGCTGTACACTTTTATCTCTAAAAGGACACAGCATTCTCAAGCTTTTATTTCATTAGGTCAAAACATTTTCAGACTTTCATTCCATTCAACTTGTTTTGGCAAACTAATTTCAGACTTTATAATGGCTAACCACACAAAACTGTGTATTTATTTCAGTGTCTGGGTTGACTAGAGTTATTATAGTAGCGATGCTAAAGCTTGAGGTGAATCTTCAAAAGCATGCTTCCTCATCCTCGCACATTGTGCTCTTAACGCTGTTTCACAATCCTACATTCAAAAGCCTCCAAATATTGTTGTAAAGACGTTCTGCTGCTGAGAGACACATCCAGCTCATCGTCGATTCAACACATCTTTTTCCTGAGCTGGAGGAGGAGCACATTCCCAGAAGAGAAGCCGAGAGGAAACGAACGCACCGCTGGCATGTGCTGACACACCGCGCGCTCGCTCTGCTGTTTGATCACATCTCTGGCACAGATACAGTATGATGCAAACAGGAGGAAGAGGAAACCAGGTCACACTCTGAGAACCCTTGCGAGACTTTTTACTTTGCACATTGTTCTTTCAAACCATTTTATTACTATTCAGTGGTGCTGCAATTTTGCAGTTTTTTCTCTGAACAGGTTCCACAATCAAATGTGTTGTTGCAGGCTATGGTTGGCCTCACAACCCTGCTATTTATAATTGCATATTTATTTATTATCTTTATTTAAGGGAACATCAACAATTATATGTATCCCAACATTAATATAGAGTCAACACATTTTTGTCCCATCCATTATCACAACCAGCTGACTCACAAAAATGTGGATTTGATCACACAAGGATCAGCTTGAAAATCGACACTGAGACAGATATCAAACCAGCAAATGTTCAAATGTCCAACAGTCTACAGTGAAGCTGCCGATGGATAATTATTCTTGAGCTCAAAAAAAGGCCAATGAGAAAAAAGGAGAAAATAATAATAAGATGGACAGGATATACAGTAGACGTGCCCAGAGCTGATGGGAATTCATCTGCAAATAGGGCAGTGGGCTAACATCCAGTCCTTGCTGAAGCTTCAGGACAGCAGTTGAAGAGTGAAGAACTCATCTGTTGGGTCTGGGGGTCCTCAAGTCGCTCAAACACAGATGGTTACATTTTAATGCCTGAATCCTCTCTTTCATTTATCCAGGTTTAATTGGCGCATAAAACTATTGTATTACATTTTGTTTGTCCTGTATATTTTTTAGCATTTCCGTTTTGTTGTACTGTATCTTTTTAACTTAAAGGAATAGGCCACCGTTTTTACATACTGAGATATGTTCTTACCTAACCTTAGACGAGTTAAGGCCTCTGCATACTCCACAAGACGCGAGAACTTTGTTCTTGTTCTTGAGGCAAAAAGAACAAGAACAAAGTTCGTCTGCGCTCTGACATTTCATACTCCACAAGACGTTTTGCTGCCGAACTGCCACGCCCCCTTTCTCCTCAGCCAAAACAAACAAGGAATGACCGAAATAAAACAAGCCATTTGACTTCAAACTATTATAAAATGCATCAGTCACGATATTGCAAACATTTTGAAGATTGACTTCATGTTTAGCCACATCTCACGCTGGTTTATTATGTTAGAAAACGTTAACGTTAAAAGCTTACCTCCGTGTCACTCGGTAAAACCATGTTGTTTCATTTCATTTCATTTTATTTATTTATTTCATTCAAAAGTGATGTTGTGCAATCACAATAAATAAAACCGCCAAGCCAACACGGTCTGAATGAAACGGAGCAGAGCAGAAGAACAAGTCTTATAATATCTAATAGTTTCACGTCTGTGTAGCCTCTCAGTACAGGTTTTGTCCATCCAAGAACCTTCACTGAACATGTTGGTGATGTTTCCCGGTGTTTGATGAAAGGGTCTAAGATGTACAAGCTTGGTATTCCTCCGTCCACAAGCCTGAACCACTTTTTCTTTTCTTTATCACTCGCCTCTTTTACGCAGGTAGCGCCAGGCTCTTCTGTTTCCTCTTCGTCCTCGCGCAAAACGTCCGCGTGTGTCTCCCCAGGACTTTGTTGCCATTTGCGTGTCCTTGTAATCCTTCAGCGAAGTATTTTACTGCTGCGAGCGGTGCCTCAAAAGTATCCATGTTGTCTCCGTTTTCCGCACCGGTGTTAGGACGTAAACATTGGATTCTCGCTTCCCGCTTCCGCTAAAATAACCCCGCCCACTAAAAATCCAGCCAATCACAGCCAGAGTTCTCGCAGCCCTGCCTAACAAAGTTCTGCTGGGCTGATGCGTCAGCCAGACCTGCCGAACAGGAGCTGCGAGAATAAAATGACGTCATTTTGTTCTCGCAGCTCTGGGTGCGAGAACAAAGTTCTCGCATCTTGTGGAGTATGAATAGGCCTTTAATATATACCCGTCTGGTCTTTGTCCGTATGCGCTGTCACACAAACGGAGCACATACGCAGCCTCTCCCACATGTCATATAGCTCCAAAAAAGCTCACGATAGAAGCTACCAAGCTCTTCCACGTGTTCCCTATTTAAATAAAGTTACGTGAAGTGTTTTCAAGCGAAGTATATTTACACAGAAATGTAACATGTCGATTTTATAAGCAGATAAAAAGGGGTACTATATTGTGAGGCGTAATGATACGAGGAGCACAACGTCCGCGCAGTAACTCCTAAAGGTTATTGACGGAAGTGAGCGGGGGGAAGTCTTTCCTTATTTCTCATTGTACAACCATAGAAACAAAATTGTGTGGCGTTAATCCTGAGCCGCGCCACCACTGTGAACCAACCTGACCAGCATGTTTTTGGAGCTCAGGGAAATCGTAGCTGCCGGCTGGCTGCCGGCTGGCTGCCTTTAGACTTCTCTGATCCTCTGAAATTGTGTTGTTCCTGTTTCAGAGCGTGGTGTCCTGCACTGGTCAGCTCCTCCACCTCCTCCTTCCACTTCCTCCTGCACATCTCCATCCGCTCCACAACAGTCTTTCACCATCTTCTGGGAAGTGCTTAGCAGTAAATCTGTTTTATTCTCCAGTGAACGTTCATTAGCCAGAACAATAGTAGGGACAGAAGGCATGTGTGGTGTAGCTGTGAGTCTTGCCCGGACACCTCCTTGTTTGCCCCTTTTTTGTTTCCTGTAGCACCTCTTGTGATGCCTCCACTGTGCTGCAGCTGTGGGGGGCTCTTGGTGCCTCTTTTCATTGTTTCAGAAGAAGAAATTTGTAGGTCTCAAATGTCTTTAACTAAACTAGCAGTTTGTTTACTTTTAAAAAGCTGCTTTCTTCAGGACCATCATGAACTCTCTGGAGTAAAAAAAAAATGGCAAAGACATACAAAAACATCCAGTAAAACAGTGTGGAACACAGAAACCACAAATGCAGTTTGCATAAAAATACAAAAAACACAACTGTACCAAGAGAGAGGGAGTTTGCAACTTGTTAACACGTTGCCATGACGGGGAAAAAAAGGAGTACAAAAGCATGGTCTAGTCTGTATACCATCACTCTTTATTCCTTTCCAAATAATTGAAGTCTTGCTCAGCTTTGTATGCACACTGAGACAACGAACGTTTTTTTCTTGTTCACAAATGAACATTTTATCTATTGTTAATAAATAATGCTGCAATCGTTTCATTTTGATCAGCTCAAATTGTTGTGCATGGACCTCTGAATGCTGGGTGGAAATTGCAGCTGGCAGCATGTAATAAGAAATGAACTGTGCATGGGGCACTGGCGGCACCCAAGTGCATTTGTTATGGACGGCCATTAATGTCAAATTGCACCGAGAAATGATGGTGGTATTAGGCGGGGAGTGTTTTAGAAGTATGTGTCAGTGTGTGTTCGTGTTAGCAACGCCTCGGTAAGCATTAGCACCGTCTAGCCCATTCTTCATACTTCTTTTTCCATTAAAGCGCAGAATTGGCTCAAAACGAAGGGGTCAACAGCGACAAGATTGGCTGAGGGTGTAATTTTCCACAGACAGGTATGGGACGCAAGAAACACACCACTCAATGAATAAATCAAACAGAGTGAGTGCTGGGCAGGACAGGTTTGTCACAGGCCAAATCTTCTTTCCACTTTGCCAGGTGACAGAAATCTCTCCGCTTTCATGATTAGATGCAAAATAACAAAACATAAGCCTGCTCTGAAGTGGGGAGGGGGCTTTAATTGCCCTTAGAAATAGGTGGGGTTCTTGCAGTTCGGGTGGTTAAATAGGCAATCTTGACTTAAGAGAAGGTAGAATCCTCTGAAGAAAGATGTTGAACTGTCCCAATGCAATCAATCCTGTCCAGTCAATGATATTGGAAAATCTTTACTCCGAAGCAAAACCTAGGTAATTTCTTCAGTTGTGTACCACGGTTGAGAATTCTTCATAAAGATCTGGTCACCTACTACTCCTTCATTTCTGATGCAGTAGATGTGTCAAGGCTCACACTGAAACAGAATAATTTGGTCTTTTCTGAATTACATAATACGGCCTTACCCACTCTTGACAATGGTGACGGCTGAGAACAACTCAGCGTCACTCTTTGTCCATGAACAACTCTCTGACTCAGCGTCTGGAGTGTTGAAAAGTACAAGAGGTCATTCAGAACACAATATCCGTCTTGGTTTGAGCACTGCTATTCTCACCACTAATCTATTACCAAAATTAGAGAGAAATGCGTGAGATTTCATTTAAAACACTGGGACTTCAGCCATAAACAAGTGCTGCTTACCTCCACTTGCTGACAGATCTGGATGAGTTTGGCCATTTGGTTCTCCAGCTCGCTGTTTCTCTTTACTAGGTTGGTTAAGTTGTTCTCCAAGGTTTGCTGTTGAGAAGAGAAACATCATGGTTATACATACTCATCTAACATAGTATACCTACGTAACAATGTAAGCAGTATAACTTAAATAGTCAATGTCAGGCGTCAAAGAAAATAACGATTTTGCCAAGTGTCTTTGTTATGTATATCATCACATCAACATATTATTGTGGACAACTTTATAGTCCATACAGGCAGTGCAATACAGTATATGTACAAGTTGGTTTTTGAGTGAGGTTTTCCCAAAGTAACTTCTGTACAGTGAAAAGAAGTAGTGCAAACACCTGCTATTTGATATGAAGATACTGTTAATATTGTATAAAAGAAAAGAAAGTTGATGAATGATGCTGCAACCAAGAAAGTTTATAGATTTAGGATGAAACAGTGTTTAGCGCTGTGCCTTGAGGCTTCTCCACCAAGTTACATTGTTTTATTACGCCTTTCAAGACAGGACCGCTTTGATTAACTGTCCAGCCTCGTGCACGTCTAGTCTCTGATTTAAACTAAATGCTGATTGAGTCCATTCTTTCTGTGTGGCCTCAGGGTCAGTGTGTAACAATATGAAATATGAAATCCCTCCAAATCACTGTACAGCTTCAAATGCAAGCTGACTTCTTTGAATAAAGTAGTGAAGTATGATTGTTTGGTCGGTGGCCAGTCATTTCAGTCTCTGACAATGCAGTTGTAAGAGTCTACGAGACTATAATGAGCCTTAAAATAGAGGGGACAAATAGTGTTCCTGTCTATTCAATTCTAATATGTTTGGACAATATTTGAGCAACTTTCTATGATAAATTTGAAGTTAAGGAACACAACTGGACATGATCTGCATTCAGACCATTAATGCAATTACATCAAAACCTGGCCTGCTGCACCTACTTTGACAATGCAACAATAATCAAACAGTCCATTGTTGCACAAACAGTGAAATGTGAACCCATACAAGAGCAAATACAAAGCACACTCGAACGCATCACAAAGGGATAAAAGATAGGAACAGGCACACAGAGTCAGAAATAGCGGTGGCGTTTGTGTGAAGCAAATCAACAGTGGCTGTAACGACGGGCATCAAAACAGCGGCAACAAAAACACAGCTGTGCAGAAGAGAGGGGACAGAGAGGCGGAGGAGTGCGGGGCATGTGTTTGAAGTGGCTCTACTCATGCAAGTGAATGGAGACAGGAGCTGGGGCACCTGGAAGGCAATGGCTGACTGTGGCCATGTTTGTAACAAGTGTCTTACAGTATAAGCACAACTGCAGGGGGCTTGTTAAATATAATGAAATAAAAGATAGTAAACACAATAAATATTGGGCTGGCGTAGGTTGAATGGACAAATCCCCCTCCATTTATACACTATACGCTGGTAAAACACTCTTTGTGGCTGGGATAGTTTACATTACACTTGTAGGATTTAATTGAGCCTTTTCTAATAACCCAATGTTTTCAAAAAAGTTTGGAATTTACAAATTTATGCACTTCTCGCTTGTCGTGGCCACAAAGTGGGGATAAAGGGAGGGGTAGAAGGCGTCCGGGGAACTCACCGCAGCGCTTGTCTTTGAAGCCTCCAAAACTGCCTCTGACACTCTGCCCGGGCTCTGATAGGCCTACGGATACACAATTAATACTCAACATTAAAACACACACTTTCAGACAAGGGGGCAAGCGGATTCTGGAAGGTTGAAGCGGCAAATCAGACTGACAATGTATAACTTGCAACGTGAACACATTTGCTTTACCTCTGATGCTGTGTAAGACTTGTGCAGTCCCATTGTGTGTGTGGCAGAGTTTATGAAGAGGCCAGATGGGTGATTAATTAGCAAGCTGGAGATGAAACTGATTGATAGAACCCGGCACAGCTGGCTCCCAGGAGACTGAAGTACAACGCGTGTGTCCTTTCCACGCATGCACATCTAATCATCCTGACATTTCACTATTTATGTTAGCTTTGGTGAGCTATAGATGCTAAAAAGGGCTGGCTCTTTGGATTAGCACTCACTGATGATGAGTGGCAAGGAGACACATAGCGAGTGTCATCAAGAAAATCATTATAAAACACACTTCAAAGAGGACAATGCTGAAATAAAAATGAACGGAGAATCTAGAAAAGGAGTCTTGATTGTGAGACTCAGTGACTCTCAGTGGTTAAAGGAATAGTTCACCGTTTTTACATTCTGAGATATGTTCTTACCTGAGCTTAGACAAGTTGATACGTACCTGTCTGGTCTTTGTGCGTGCGCTCAGTCAAACAAAAAGACCAAAGATGTTGTTAGCATTTGGCCTCTCCCAGTATATTCTTATAGCTCCAAACGGGGTGAAGTTGGAAGCGACCACGCTCCTCCACGAGCACGCACACAGACCAGACAGGTACGCATCAACTTGTCTAAGCTCAGGTAAGAACATATCTCAGAATGTAAAAACGGTGAACTATTCCTTTAAGTAATTTCACAACAGATAATAAATTGGCTTGAATACTTATTTAATGTTTATAGCATTGGTTCTCAACCTTTTAGAGCCGCAACCCCCATTATAACAGTTAAAGGGGTTTGTGACCCCTGCCCCGGTCACGCCGTGAGAAATAGAAAAATTAGCCTACATAATTCATAAGAAAACAATGAAAAAAATGGCTAAAATAAAATGAATAAGAAAAATAGCACACACATGCGACAATAAAATATTATATGCTTAGAAAAATATATTTTTTTATCTACAAGATCTGGCGACCCCTCAAACTTGTCTCGTGACCTTGGGGGTCCCGACCCCCAGGTTGAGAACCACTGGTTATAGCATAAGGAAGACTTGTTTGTTAGGTTTATGTATGTACAATACAAATTAATGTAGCATATGTTACAAGAAACTAGTGGTCGACCAATATGGGTTTTTCTATGGCCGATGCCGATATGCTCGGCCGATTTTTTTGACTGATTTTTTTGGCCGTTTTTTCCAAATGTCTGGTCTATAATCCTGTAAAAACATAAATACTTGGCAGTGGCTGATTTTCAGAATCAGAATCAGAATAGTTTTTATTGCCATTGTTTGAGAACAGGTTCATAAACTAGGAATTTTTCTTGGTACTCTCGTTAACATAAAACATATAGCGCAGAATTCAGTTAAAAATAAGCTATAAAAACTTTGAAACTATACTTAAGTTAATTTTATTACTTTAGGATTCAATCTTAGTTTCTGTCCCAGCTTTGATAAGTTGCCGTTAGCATTAGCATAACTAAATCTAGGCAAATTTGGAGCTAACCAATTTTCATTGCGATGTTTCTCTGTTCCCCTGAGGCCTAGGAAATTGTGGGACTCGTTTTAAAGCCCTGACTTTGCTCTTTCTAATGGAAAAAACGGGGAGTCTCTATCACTTCGGTCCCGGAGATACTGATAGCCGATATTGTAAAAACTCCAAATATCTGCCCTTATGTATCAGTCGACCTCTACAAGAAACTATTAGATTGAGCATTCTTTTTCAAACCCATGCAGGTTATTATTATTATGGTTTATTTGGTAGGGACAGTGCAAGTTAATGAACAAGCCACACCGGATTGTAGCCTTAGGCTAATTTTCATCCGTCGTCCCCCATGTGCACTCTCAAACACACTCTCATACATCCTGGCCTATTGTACATGTTTTTAGTGGTAGGGGAAACCGGAGTACCCGGAGGAAACCTACGCAGACACGGGGAGAACATGCAAACTCCACACAGAAAGGCCCCGTCCTTGGTGGGAATCGAACCCGGACCTTCTAGCTGTGAAGCACAAGCACTAACCGCTGTGCTACCGTGCCGCCCTGACCCGAGGTTTTGTAAAGTTTATTGGAGTTTAACCCTCATTTCACACACTGTGGTCACCATTAGCATATACATCACAGTTATTACAATTACCACAGCTTTTTTCAATGCTGTAGAAATGCTGTTTTTTTTCTTTAGTAAAAGGCAGTAGTTTAGGTCACTACCTGCTGCATTCTCTTGACCTCTATACAGCATTCAGTAGTTGAGTATTGTGCTTTATATAGAAGTCTTCATTGTTATAAAAGATCTAGCAAATGAATTCCTTTCACAGACACAACAACAGATTGCCTGCACCGCAAAATGGCACCCTCAGGCCAAGTCTCCAACTTCAAAGTCTTAAAATTTTAATTAATTAGGTATATTATTATGCACATGAAAGACGTGGGGTCCCAAACACACAGTGAACAAAAAAAACAAGGAGATTAAACTTGAGAAAGGCCGACAGAATAGAACAAGCTCAATTTACAGCTGTTGTTAACAAGAAGCTTTTGAGGGTGGCGGATGTGTCAGTAACTGTAGCCTTCTGGGAAACTGTTTTGTGTGTGCACGGATAATATTCCACCAGGCAGAAGTTTGGAGAGCCATGGCTGTCTGCTGGCCATGGCCCAATTAATGAGACCAACAGGGAGGCTACCTCTTTCAGTCCCACTGTCAAAGAAGCACTCGAACGATTATGCTTTCTCTGCTCTTAATTGAGAGGGAGCATTTACCTTTATAATTGTATTCTATGAAACTGGAACACCTTTAAATATATTTGCAAGCTTCTGTCATTGAAAAGTGAACATAGTAGGCATTTCACAATGAATAAACTTGGGTAGCCTCATTCATTTTTGATTGAATGCTGAATCTCAAAGGGTTCGAATTTGGCCTTGTGATAATGATTTAATACTGAGGAGAAAAGAGCAGAGCACTGTCTAAAACACAAATCTGTTTTTATTTGTGTTTATGTTTGGTACCGATAATGCCATAAGTGCTGCCTGGCAGTGAAGGCTGGATGTGGCTTGACTGCTGCAGATAGAGCCTTTGCTTGATTATGAGTAATGATATAAAGAAAATTACACCAACCACAGCGGAAAGTTCCAAACCCTCCCCATGTCTCGGGTATAAACCTTTGCCCTATCTTGCAATTGCTGAGAATTCTGGATCAAAAGCTGATATTTTGATCTTAACTTGATATAATTAAAGTGATTACCCCACAATAAAGGCAATATGAGCATGCAGGAACAAAGAGAAAGGAAAACATCAATCCACTTTCTCTAAACCATTATTAGACAGTCTCATATCAGATTGCAGGGTGAGCGCGGTGTCATGTTTGCTCCAAAAAGATCTGACTGTAATGCTGGGGATTAGCTGGGAAGCACACCACGGTGAGGAGGGGTTACTGAGTTACTTGTGCCTCCCATTAGTTTAACTCAAGCACAAGTTTCATTACCTGTCCTCTGATTAAGTAAATTATATTACTAAAAATCTTAGACATGTAAAACAGAAATGAGTATTAGGGTTCAATCCCCTCTCCATCTACAGCAGCCTTCTCAATCTCACGTCATACCAGCCATGTTGCTGCCATGGCCATGACCATGGCCATGTTGCTGCCTCAAGTGACCAACCCCAGGTTCGGACTATTAGTGCACTATGTTTAGATTTCCACTGTTGTGGGATGTTCGTGGAGAGTATGAAAACTATATATTTTTGGAAACCTTATGGCAAAAGTAATGATGTTTTTCTCATTGCTCATGCCATAAGGTTTCCAAAAATATATAGTTTTCATACTTGTCATTTTAATAAATTTTTCCACAGTAAATGGGGAGTTCTGGTCATTGCTACGGTAACTCCATGAAACATATGACAAGGGTTTCATTGACTTTTTTGATTGGAACCACCAAATGGAATTTTCTGTCAAATTTCATAAATTTCTATCAAACTATTTTTATTCCCCATATAAATGTTATTAGCACCTCTTTTTTTTTCACATTTAAAAAATGTACAGTTTTGATACTCTCCGGCGGTAATCCGGCGTAATTACACAGTGAACCGGACTATATAGGACACAAGCTGAAAGTAGGTTTAGGCAAAACAATAGTGAGAGGCTATTGGGCTATAGTAACATGTGTTTCTTCCCCACATCGGTAAATTCCAATTTTCAGACCAGAGGACACTCTTTTATAACAACCCAGTCCAGAAGACTACGTTTTGAAAACCTTTCACAATGAAACACACCTGGATGACAGAGAACTCACACAAACAACTAGCAGATAATTCAAAAAGTTAAACAAATGGATGAGTGAGCTCATCCGTCTTACTGATTCATGTGGAGTACAAGTGCACAATATGGCAAGTTTATTTATAGAGCACAATCCGTACACGAGGCAATTCAAAGTGCTTCACAGTTATATAAAAGTACAACTTTTAGTCTCGCTCATTTGAGATTTAGTTGAGGGCATTACATATTGAAATGCTAATAATTGAAGTCTTGGCTTGTCAGATAAGAACAAGAAAATCTTCCTTCTAAACATATAATTGCTCCGCTTATTTTGACTCAACCTGAAAGCACTGAATTATATCTAAAGAGAACGCAGTCTCGTGCATTAGCTTGTTTTTCTGTTTTTCTGTCTAGGCCATTCCCCGCGTCTCCTGAAAGCTGTTTCAACTTATTTGTGTATCATTCAGAGCACATCTTCTCCATTCCACTGATTTGTGAAGCGCCCTCCCAACAACACCTGGGCTCATATGATGAATTATCGTTTGCATGAGTTCAATCTTAAAATAGTATCACATAGCAGCAAGGCAAATGCTTGTTATTTGCTGGGTGATATCATTAGGTCGGTACATGTAGCTGCAGGCAGGATGGAGAGACTGTCATTGAGATTGGAGATAGAGCCAAGCATGGTGACTCCTGACTCAAGATATTAACGTCATAGTTGTTTTTCCTTGCGCTGCTTTATGTGGGTAGAATGAGGATGGTAATCTTTATAGGAGAGTTGCACACAAGGCTTTAGACCAATGGTGTTATCAAAAGAATTACCACTTTCTAATTAATCAGTGTAATGCAAACCTCTTTTCAGGTTATTTTGTACGCCGGGCCCTAGGTTTCATTCGGGTTAAATCAAGCATGACTTGGTGGAAGGCGTGGGAGAGACTCGCACATGACAAGATAGTTTTGCTAATGCCCATCATTGCTCACTTTTCTTGCTTCAAACACATCAGCTTTGGGGACACAACGTTCGCTCTCTGCCTAAAATATTCCACCCAGAATCAGGTGTCATGACAAAAATATCATCTGGCTTAATCCGTTCTCATTACTTTTTATTACAATGCATTGAGATGATTACAGCTTGCACAAAACGCAGCGTCACACACGGCTTGTTCAGATAATGATCCAATCTCAGTATTCACAAAAGATCACAATGTTCCTTAATATGTGGCGGTGCAGATAAGGACAATCCATACGACCAGAATAGATGTTCATGTTTTATTAATTTCTTAAAATAAATAAATTACTGGTTACATGGCGGAGCTGGGTGCTCATTAAGAGGTATTTTTAAGGTGCGTCCTGAACCTGTCCTCCGCATTAGCTCCAAGTGCCGCCCGCAGCAACTGTCCCATCTCCTGCTGATGAGCTTCTGTTGCCAAAACAGATTTTACATATATGGAGGAAATTGGGCCAAACTATCTTCTTGCTTGTGGGTGACAACAATGTGGCTTAATATGAGACAATAGGTAGAAATGCTGGTGTTTGGGAGACTTTGTAGGAATAAAATCATGTAAAATGTCACAGAGCTAACGGTGTTGTAGTATGTTGGGAGATCTGGATAAACAAAAAACAAAAACAATATTATTTTGAGCCTACTGACACCTCCTGGGCTGTGGCTTCAGTTCTTTGACCGTTGAAGTTAAAGAAGAACTAGGTAACTTGTTTACCTCAATAAATCCTTTTTGTCCCTCTGGGGGTAATTCAAGTGTTATTGGGATGATTGGGGGGTCTTTCATCTCCCCCTGGTGTCTCTGGCCAGAAAAACACAATTGCAACTTTCCTGCCTCCGGGTCGGAGCCACCAATACACACTAATGGAATTACGAAGAAGAAGCGAACAGGCTAACGGGCAAAGCTAACTGCGGGCTAGCGCCAATTAAACAGTATTTACAACCAAGTTTGAGTGAAGAAAATTATCTCCATTGTGTAATTGGATGTACAATATCTACAATATAATATATATACCCCTCTCCCTTTGTCTTTTCTGTCAGCGTAGTATTTACTCTCACGGACAATTAATGAGTAAAAAAACGCAACATGCTACGACACCTGCAGTGGCGCTTATGGCCTCCAGGGGCATGAGTTACTTAGTTCTGCTTTAAGATGCAGATGCATTGGCTGCGTTATGTCCCTGATAAACAGCTCATTGCACTCTTCATTCCAATAAATGGAATACACCATATTTCTTTGTTTGTGACAGTGACTTAGCTATTAGATAACCCTTGATTAATAACTTTCTGAAAGAGTCAGTAACCTCACCTGTGACGACAGTAAGGTCGGAAGTTTAGCTAAGGAAAATAGGAAATTAGAGAGCAGAGTGAATTTATTCGCTTCAGTTCCATGGTCAGGTAAATACACTGGCTTGCTGAGTCCATGGGCCTTCACATAATTATACACCGATATGTAAAAGATGCCACGGTGGCCTTTCTCTGTGTACCGGGAAACAGAAGCAAACAGCACCACACTATGAATTTCACTATTTTACTGCCCAGTTAAGACTACTCACAGGCTGTCGTGTGATTGATTGACAACGACTTTGTCCAATGAGATACGTTAACATCACCTTGAGCCTCCTCGCAGGCCCTGAGGACATGCAAACCCAGGCATGGCTGGAGGGTCCGCTAGTGTACTGCTGTATTCACCTGTGGAATTTTAAGGAGGAGAGCCCACCAAAGTGAATCTGAAGGCCAAAGCAGAGAGCTCTCCGCTATTGGCAACAAAGGGCTAAACAATCTATGATATTTTTATTCTAATCAAAACCTTTTACCACCCGCCTAAACTGAGTGCATTTTCTCCAGTTCGGCTTTATCCAAATCTGAAAGCTTCTTAACTTCTTAACTGGAGCTTACAGCCTTCGCTTTTTTGTCACATTCTTGTTGCTTTTTTTTGCTGGTCTTTTATCACTTTTTGACACTTTTTTGTTGCATTCTCATGCTCGTTTTCTTCTCGCTCTTGTTCTTGACGCTATTTTGACGCTTTTTTAAAGAAGCTTTTAGATTTGAGTAATGCCAAACTAGAGGGGCTTGGTTCAGGTGGGAGTTAAGAGGTTAATATTAGGATCATTATAATCATTATAAAATATATTTAGGTTATTGTAAAATTGTTTAGGCCAGCAGAAAAGGCTTTGCAGGCCTTGAGGGAACAGGATAAATGACTGAAACTGGCTGAGTGTAAACAAGAACTGTGTGGCAAAAGCAATGGCTTTACAAAAAGAGCCGCTCGATTATCCAGTTTGATCAGATGAGTGTGAAGAAGCCTCCTAAAAGAGATGCCAAACACCCTCAAAAAAACCAAGTGGCAACTTTGCAAACCACCACTATGATGTTGGTTCCTGGATGGCAGAGAGCTGACACAAACTTTGAGGCAAATGGTGACGGTTCAAAACGATACAAGTTCTACTCATGTCCCGATAAAGATAAATCCCTTGCATATCGAGTGATCTAGTGTCACCTTGAATCAGCGTTCGGAGACTCAGCACTGATCTGATTTGATATACCCATAGTGCGTGTTTGTGCTTCATAGATTCTTATCCTGAAGATAAAATATCAGGTTATCTGGAGCCACCAGGAACAGCCGCTTACCATTTTTATACCCTCGAGGTAGGACATGGAAAGTTCCATTTTGGGACCGAAAACGTGATGAATTGAGGTGACAGTTAAAGTTTAGGCCCCACAGCTTGAGAGCATTTGCTGGTGTTTTACGGGATCTCTCTCGGCGCAGTAACACGGGGGAATAATCGCATGTCTGCAAACTAGAACCGTGGCACATTTTGGGCGAGTGCAAAATTCATGCGCACTTTACAGATTTTAGGTTTTATGGATGACTTGCTTTACAAGTCCACACTTTGGAGAAATACTGTACTGCTCCTGCGGACTGCGGTGTATTTCAAGAAATGGTGTAAGATTGCAACTTCTTTAATACATTACATGAAAATCTCTCATTGCCGTCTCCTGCATTTTAGAGCAAAATGCAGCAAGTGCACACACACAAAGAAGCAATCAACCTCACATTTATATTTATTAGGGTCAGGGATGGCTGGTATCAATGGCCTAGGTGGGCTAGTTGTATTTTTCATTTATTACAGTTAACTTTATATCATAACTAATTGCCTAATGTCATTACTGTGTATAATCATTGTACTTTTATACATCTGATCATGATTTTACCAGAAAAAACAAAAAAAGGGCTAGTTGTGATTAGTCCCGAGAACGCACATGAATATGACAGTGATCGACAGATGGCAGTGCCGCAGGTCCCACCTCCAGCACATACACGCATATGTTGCACGCGCTCTCTGTAAACTCTATAGGAAACTAGCAAACACCGCGGACAAACATTGGATATTCTTCGTTTTTTGGACGACTCCTCGCAATGGTCCTTTTCGCTGGCGACACATTGAGTGGGGAAGCGAAGTGAGTCCATGTTTACACCATGGTGTCCGGGTTCAACTATTGTTAACTTTAGCAGGTAATAAACAACTCCTTTATGCTTTCATATCATTGTGCTGAGGGTAAATGGACTGCTTAGTAGATGTTTAAAGCAGCACAAGACCTGCGATTTTTTTTACTTATTAATTGTCCGTGAGAGTAAATACTACGCTGACAGGAAAGGCGAAGGGAGAGAGGGATATTGTACATCCAATTACATGATGGAAATTTTTTTTTTCCACTCAAACTTTGCTGTAAATACCGTTTAAAGTGGCGCTAGCCCGCAGTTAGCTTTGCCCGTTAGCCTGTTAGCTTCTTCTTTATGATTCCATTAGTGTGTTTTGGTTGCTCCGGTCCAGTGGCAGTCAAGTTGCAATTGTGATTTGTGACAGAGACACCAGGGGGAGATGAAAGACCCTCCAATCATCCCATTAACACTTATATTACCCCCAGAGGGACGGAAAGGATTTACTAAGGTAGACAAATTACTTAGTATTGCTTTAAATTATGTTTTGGAGCTGTTTGACTACCGTCTATAGGGTAAACGTCTGCCTTGTTGTTGTCCTGATGCACTGGGAATAAGCGTTGTTTGTATTGCCTGTTCTGTGGGTATTTGCTGATTGTGGTTAGATGTTTCTTTTTAGTCTGACAAGTCGTGGTAAATGTGTTTAGTGGATCTGATAAAAAACACAAACTCCTTGTGCAGCCCCACCTAGAGTTTACATCACCAGCCTCCACGGATTAGGGTCCATTTAATAAGCGCTTCTAAGTGTACAGAGAGATATTATTTTAATGAGAAGTACAAATTGCCCTTAGGGTTTTTATTGTAATATCTAAGCAATTTATTCCATATATTCAAATTCAGTGCCACAATATTAATGGAACTTTTAAGATGAAGTGCAGCATTCAATCTGTTTACTGGGTGCATTATTTTCAGCCACTGGCATTTGTAAAAATTGATATACTGTAAGTACAGGGGCCTGGTGTATAGTGTTACCAGCTGAAGTCTTACCTCTGGCTCTCCCTCAGGCTGACTGAATAGAGCTGTCTGTCATTGACACATTCTGTGACAGTGAGAAGTCGTCACCACACAATCCTCATACCCTCACCATTTACGACTGCAGTTCTGGTTAGCGAATGACAGAATGCTATGAAGACCTGCCACTGCCGTGGAGATTTCATGATAATATGCCACTGGTATCTTACCATATTCTTGTCCTGAAAGCTTTACATTTATGGCTATTGATCTATGAACTGTACATGCTGCTAAAAGCGCATGTTGGATTTCTTAAAGGGCGATGGATTTATGCTGTAGGGACACATACAGACAGGAGCACTAAAAATACTTTGGATGAGATTTCTCCCTCGGTTTTTAACTAAACAAGTTGTTCACTAAACATATCTGGAGTAGTATGTATCAAACTTATTTGATCGAGGTTTGGGTATCCATCCATCCATCCATTTTCTTCCGCTTTATCCGGGGCCGGGTCGCGGGGGCAGCAGTCTCAGCAGAGATGCCCAAACTTCCCGATCCTCACACACCTCCTCCAGCTGTTCTGGGGGGACCCCGAGGCGACACCAGGCCAGCTCGGAGACATAGTCCCACCACCGTGTCCTGGGCCTTCCACGAGGCCTTGTCCCACTAGGACATGCCTGGAACACCTCCCGCGGGAGGCGACCAGGAGGCATCCGAAACAGATGCCCGAGCCACCTCAGCTGGCTCCTTTCGACGTGAAGGAGCAGCGACTCTACTCCGAGCTCCTCCCGGGTAACTGAGCTCCTCACCCGATCTCGGAGGGTGCGCCCAGCCACCCTGCGAAGGAAACTCATTTCGGCCGCTTGTATTCGCGATCTTGTCCTTTCGGTCATTACCCAAATCTCATGACCATAGGTGAGGGTGGGAACGTAGATCGATCGGTAAATCGAGAGCTTTGCCCTCCGACTCAGCTCCCTCTTCACCACGACAGACCGATACAGCGACCGCATCACTGCTGACGCCGCACCGATCCGTCTATCGATCTCACGCTCCATCCGTCCCTCACTCGTGAACAAGACCCCGAGATACTTGAACTCCTCCACTTGAGGCAAGGACTCCCCACCGACCTGAAGAGGGGAAACCACCTTTTTCCGGTGGAGAACCATGGCCTCGGATTTGGAGGTGCTGATCCTCATCCCGGCCGCTACACACTCGGCTGCAAACCGCCCCAGTGCGTGCTGAAGGTCCTGGTTCGTTGAAGCCATCAGAACAACATCGTCCGCAAACAGCAGAGATGAGACTCTGAGGCTCCCAAACCGGACACCCTCCGGCCCCTGGCTGCGCCTAGAAATTCTGTCCATAAAAGTAATGAACAGAACCGGTGACAAAGGGCAGCCCTGGCGGAGACCAACACGCACCGGGAACAGGTTTGACTTACTGCCGGCAATGCGAACCAAGCTCCTGCTGCGGTCATACAGGGAACGGACAGCCCTTAGCAGAGGGCCCCGGACCCCATACTCCCGCCCTGTGGGAGGAGGTTTGGGTAATCCAGTTTAATTTGGTTGTTCTTTCTTTGACAAATCCCTCCAATTTATATTTAGTGTATTTAGCTGCGTAAAGGATAGAAAACAGGTCATCTGCAGTTGTAGTCTTTTAGCCATCAGAGTCGTTAGCATGCTGCTAGCAAAAAAATGAAAGCTTGAATAATATTTTACACATGGACGATTCCCAGTGTATTTGCTGATGAAGTGGCTCTTTCATACACACATTACACTAAGTTGAGTGTTTCGAACACCAATTATCAGTTAATTGGTGTTCAAAAGTATACACAAATATGTTTATGTAAGTTGGTGATTTTTATACTCATTACTGCCACCTCAGGTCTTACTCGTAACAGCAGGTTCTATGTTAAGCTTATGCATGAGGGCACTTTGGATCCGAAGTAACAACCTTTTGAGTGACAGAGCAGGATTTTGGAGGCAGTTGTGGTGAACAGGTCTGGGCTCATTCTACACATTAGGACATGGCTGGAACATGTAGGGGGGAAAAAATACTTAATTTTAACCTTTTTAAAATCTGTATAGTCCCTTTAAAGCCCCTATAACTGTTTATTTTTTTCCTTTTTTATAAGAAACAATAATAGAGGAAGCCACATACTGTAATTCCAAACTCATTCCTAACTTTCCAAACATATTTGTAGGATCCCTATTCTTCACATGGACGTTTCACAACTTGCAGGGCTACTTTTCAGGGTCACTTTCTCAGAAATGCTAGAAAATTGTTCCAAATGCTTTAGAATTAGATGCACAGTGTCTACAATACACTAAAAGAGGACAAAGCAAATGTTGTTCCATCACTGGAAAAAATAAAATAAATCAGGTATAGTGCCTGATCCATACATAGTGTTCTCAATTTGATTGCATTGTGGTTAGTGCTGACTTTCTGCATCGATATTCTGTACCTCAAGATTGGTTAAGTTTAATATTTTCAGTGCCTCCGTCTAACTTCAAGTCTAAAGCAGCACAAAGGAGCCCGTCTGCCCCGGCTGTGATAGTAGTACACCCACACAGACACAGTGCCTGCAGCCTGTGACAGTGGTCAGTGACAAGACGGAGTGTCTCTATTAGCATCAAAGTGGCTGTGTCGGCCTGACAGATGGTTCTTCTTCCTCTAAGGTGGAAAAATGATTCACTGTATCCCTACTATACTTTATACCTTATCTAATTGATGCCACCAACGCAGAAAAGAGGCCAGTAAATCATGTCACCATTACGTATTTATTAGGGGTGTAACGGTTCACGGGGATGTATTGAACCGCTTCGGTTCGGCCTGTTCGGTTCGGTCCACTTGCGTACCGTTTCGGTGTATTATTATCATTAAATAATGTAAATTTATTATTAACGTCATATTAAGTGCCGCGGAACAAAGTTCCTACGCGAGTTTCCGCACGGACGCTATTGAAGCTGCATGAGTAGCTGCGAGAAACTGCAGTCGTTGAAGGCGCTGGCTTTAAGTATTTGATTAAAAGTCTTGAGCCTCGCTACAATATCCCATCACGTCCGCACTTCAGCCAAAAAGTTATACCAGCGCTCATAGCCGGTTCTTCCTATACGCAAACTACGCAAGGTGCGTAGTGTTGCTTCACTGATTAACCAACGCATTGTTACGGGGACAGGCTCTTCCAGCGCGCACTCACTCTCCGCCTACTTCGCCACATATAACACCAAAACGGAGTAGTCTGCTGAAGTGAATGAGCAGGAGAGACCGACCGCCTTCCCCCTGTCTCTTCCAAAGCGCGAGTGCTTGTCCGCTCGTGTCCCGCTCGGCCGTCTGTCTCCCGGTGTTTCGCCTCATGCGCGGCTCCTCCGCGGCTGCATCACGTCACCTGTGTCCCGGGCGCAGCTCTCATGTTTTCTCTGCGCGGACTCTGGGCCTCACTCTCATTTAAACTCTCTTCTTATTGTGTCTGGTGAGTCTGGAGTATCAGGACAGTAGTTTGGCGAATGGACGAGAGTAAAGCTGTTCTCCGTGCCCTTCTTGTTGAGTTGAATCCACATGGTTCTCATGAGCGCAGTTACTTACAGTAACTCTGGTTCTCTGAATGTGCACAGTCTAAAACGGATTGGGCGACTCACAGGCTAATTCTCAGCGGTCAGACAGAGACAACAGTCTCTTAAATCAGCAGTTCCCAATCTGTGGGTCAGGGACCAGAGGTGAGAGAATGGGACCATTTGCCATTTACTATTTTAAAAAGGGAAATAGACTAGTTGTAGTCCTAAATCCCAGTCTCACAGTGGTTTAGTGGTTAGTGGTCCTCACACAGGGGGTCGCTTTTATTTATTTTATGCAAGAATTCTATTTTGTATTGGCAGCTTTTCAAAAGAAAAATTTTGTTAGTTCTTATTTATTTGTACCGAAAATTAACCGAACCGAGCCCTCCAAAACCGTGAACCGAACCGAATACAATTTTAGCGTACCGTTACACCCCTAGTATTTATAGATGAGATCGTGTAACAGTAGCCCCAATGTCCGCTGTATAACACCCATATACTCCACCTGTTACCAACTTAGCGGCCTGGTGGGGCGCCCAAATGAAATGAGACAGGCTGCATAGTGAGAGGGGGAAATGGAGGAGGCACTGACAGCATGAGAAAGAGGGGCTATCACCGCACATGTGTTAAGATATATCGCTTTGAATATGAATCTGACACACTATGATATCACTGGCGGAGAATCCTGGCTCACATTATGTTTTATGTATCATAATCCAGACAATAGTGGGATTTGGGGAAAAATTATTCTAATTCTGATGCCCAGTGTATTGCTAAATTTAAGGACATGATGGTTACACAATCAGTCATTCATTTTCTTCACTTATTTTGATATTGAAGATTTACAAGTATTTTTGATTTGGACTGCTTCTCCGATGGTAACAAGAATGAACACAAATAGGGAAGATACATTCTTGTCATTCCCATGACTCTGCAAACTCTGCAAACTTTCTAGCATCACAGATTCCCAATTACAACATCTCCCTGGGGACATGAACTTCCTTCCTGTAACTGGAGATAAAGACTTTGGTATGAGGTTAATCCATGTCACAGATAAAAGTGACTAAAGAAGTGCATCAGCTAATTTTCATTGTTGTCTTATCTTTTGTGGGACCACAGCGGATTATGTGCATGGTTTGTTTTGAAAAGCAAATATTTTATGTCAAATGCCCTTCCTGGTGCAAACCTATTTATTTATTTGACAAATAAAAAAAGATGCTAAAGGTTTATTTAATAACTAAATAATGACTAAATAAATGCTTTAATGCATTTTTATTCTATGCATTAGACTGACATTCACAAAAGTCCATTATGTATGCGCTTACAGACGCATATCAAACAGATTAACAGTACTTATTCATAAACATGTTTGAGTGGAGCTTGCGAGGACAGTTTGTTGTCATTGTGGTTTAGGAGGAAGAAGATACTGTAGGCCCTGCATCCTTTTTTAGAAGCCATAAAAGTGGACCTATATTATTAAACATGCATCAGCAACCCCAGCCACTTAAAGAGAGGGGAGCGTTAACCTATGTTCTCAACAGGCTCCTGGGGAAAAACAGCCTTTATATTTTAATCTACTTCAAGTGATTATTGGTGTACTCTCTTACATCTGCTTGGCTGAAAGTGGATATGCTATCCACAAATAAAAAAAAATATATACTCTCCAGTTTACACAATAGAGACACAGTTTAAGCATCATGAGATTTATCCTGTGTAGAGCCCATTTAGTCCTTGAACAATGACTTATGTTTTATGAGTATTTTTTTTTTGCTTTAAAAGCAGAAAGGCAATCAATGAAGCTGGAGCTGCACTCATGGCCTACCAACATAATAACATATAATCAAGCAGTGGCATCAGGCTCTTATTAGAACAATCTAATGCACAAATATTCTTCAGCTCTGTGTCTGTGAGGAGAACAGAATCCTCAGAGGGAAGAGCCCCATGCTGCTGAAATGATCACACAGGCCTCACATCTCCACTTAAAAAAAGTAAAAATTTGGGAAAATACAAAGAAGCGCCTAAAATACACCTATAACAAGTAAATACAACCCCTGAATACATGCAATTACAAAGGCCCTCATTAACTCCCACCACTCATAAAAGTATGTTTATAATAAACTAAAGATGATTATTGTTGAATATGCAAAGCCTCTCTATTGAGACATACTCTATACAAATAATAATGGAAACATAATTATACATTGAATAATTTGTCGCTGCAGTTTAAATCATATCATCTTACTCCAGAAACAAGACTATATTTCTGATACATAAGAACTCACTGATAGCGTATGATTGTTATAGCATCCATTGAACCAGCCGCAATAACACTGACAAATGCTCTTTGAAATACGAATCCTTGTGTGACATAAAACAACAACAACAAAGCAGGCACACTTATAACGATCTATGTGCAGGCAGACAGTGATTTTAAGCTTTTCAGATCTCCAAATACAGAAATCCTGTCTGCTCCATTTGAAGCGTGTACACACAGAGCTGCCCAGCTGTCTTGGAGCTACAATACACCAAACCAGTGCTTTGAAAAAAATGAAAAGCAAAGCAGTAAAACAAATTATAGCCATTTCTGGTTCAGTCAAAAAAACTCCAGCACTGAGTCTATGCTAATTTGATTCATCTAGGGTTACTTTATTTGATCAATAAATCCCATTTTAGATGTGATTCAGATATTTTTGTTGTCACGCGGCCAGTGTGGACGTGCTGAAGACCATGTCTTGTTTTACAAATATCCCAAACATCCACAAATCATCTCCAAACATCCAGAGAACCGGAATGCAGTGGACATTCCAGTCAATGTAAACGCCTCTGTTCTGTAATATGGCATCTTTCTCAGTCTTTCAAAACACAAAGGCAAGCAGAATTTAGTTCAGGGGTAAACGCTATAGCCAATGAGCCAATAAGCACTGATTTCACAACAATAAAACAAACAAACAAATAAATCAATGCACTTTAGATAATCTTAATTTTACAATGATCCAAAATGTATTTTTTAAATATACATAGAATTAGAAAACTCAGCCCATTGCACCAAACCACAACCCCACTCTGCTCCAGAGAAACACTAAAATGTTATTTATGCTGACATTTATGGCCATACAATACTGCCATCACGTTACTCAAAAAGCCATATTTTACTGGGGCATGAAAAGAGGTTTGCATATTGGGTAGAGCAAGAAAAACATGCACTTAACTAAAAGTGCAGTAAAGATACAATAGTATGACACGAGCAGACGGATGTTTAAATCTTCTGTTGTGTGCTCCTGCCAGACAGAAGCCTTTAAATAGAATTTATTTTATTTATTATGAGCAGAAAATGCATGCACATTGCATTACAAATGCCATCACAGTATGTAATGTGGCGAAAGTGAATCTTGAAATGGGTCATACTCTAGTTTATAATAGAATTATGGATCATTATTTATAAGCAGAAATATAGCTGCTGGGACTCTGGAGAGTCAGCTACTTTCATTCTCAATGGAACAAAGCTGAAGACACAAGAAACAGCCATGAATCTTCTAGATCATTGGTAAATGCAATCCATTCAGCATAAAAGGCAAAATAAATAAACTGCACAGCTACTTAATCTAGAAAGAGCCTTATGTCCCATGATGTTTAAAAGAAATAGTGTTGTATTAGCAGTAATGTATTGGAAGAACTCCATTGGTCTGATCTTGTGTTTCTAAACGCAGACTATAGCGTAACATTTTACGCTTATTAGGAGCGCACTTTCAGATCTGGCCACTCCAGACTCCACACACATTTAAGTGGGGGATACGTGTGGTGGAGAAACACTCATGGCCAATGGTGGAGTTGTGTACTAGAGCCTTTTTCCTCCAACCAGACTCTGTGCCCGGCAAGGGGTGAGGGGGTAAGCATGTGCTTTTGTTTTATTTGCGTTTACGGCCAAGCAAGTGCCGATCCACGCCACAGCGGGACCGGCTGAAGGCGACATCTCTTTCTCTCGAGACACGAACACTGCTTAGCTCACGATGGGGGTTAATAAAGTGTTTAGTTTGACCTGTGAGAGCCTATAATGCTTAAGGGAGTACACAAGGCAGCGTGATGTAAACGAGGAAATGAATGAGAGGCTCCCATCAGGAGTCTGAACCTCTGACTGGGAATAAACGTGTCCTGGCACCAAGCAAACCTGCCTACATATGCATTAAGAAACATGACCCAGCTGAGACTTATAGTACATCCATGCCTTTAGACTTTAATACATATTGAATAAAAGAGTAGTTTATTGTATTTGGCCCATTACATACTAACATGCACACAGATAACAGCAAATGTAACCTTTTTCCTTCTTTGTGAAACCAGTGGGCACTTCTTCCCCAAGCTTTTAAAAGCCCTTCACTTTCCTTCTTCACAAATGCTGCATATGCATGAACTGTTGAGTGCAAGACATTTCATCTTACCACAAGATTTCACAAAGCAACCTACAACACACTTGCTGCCCGCTCTGTGGCTATATGTGGACTATATAAATGCATATAGGTGTAAAAGCTTTTCACTACCTCCTTGACCATTCTGTCAGCATGACTAAGTGTGCTGCATCTCTCCGCTGTTCACTTTGATTTCCCCTGGCATCACACACTCCTCATGCACAAGCCATGCGCACCCACGTAAGCTACAGGCCAAAGCAGGCACCTGTAAATACTGAAGAAAGCGGAAAGCGTTTTTGAAGCCAACTACAGACACACCAGAGCGCTGAGAGCATCTTTCACTGGCAATAAACGCCGGCGCTGGTTTGGGGGTTTTGTGGCCGTCAGGAGGTGCAGCGTACGGTACAAGACAGGCTGGCTACAGGCCAAATGAGAGCGAGGAGAGAGGAGAAGTGACAGAAACCAGGTGGGGAGAACAGAAGCATGTGTGGCTCATGTAAAACAGGGGCAGAAGGGGGGCAAGAGGGAAAACATGGTGGGAGTTTGACTGTGAGCGGGAGAATAGTAGTAGAATTTTCTTTGGCTTATGATATTTTCTAATTGTAGTTTGCTGGTTGAAAGGTGTCCTCACTGCAAAAAGATACAGCACCCGCTCACTATTTCAGTGAAGGATGGGTTGAAAGCAGACGACAAGTTTCTCAATGGGGACAATGAAGACCTTAACCTGATCCTTAAACTTTCAACACCTGTTTTTAGACCAGAGTCCCTCGGCTACACACATAGGGGGTCATTCATCAAGACAGCTGCCAGATAGGTAGCGCCGACAGAAAAATAAAATAGGCTATTTTGTGGGCATGTTGCGGCTAATTTACCTCATTCGAAATTGCCTGTGTTATAGTATACGGCCCCAAATGCTACGTGGGTAAAAGAAAATGCACAAAATGACTTGTCTGCTGATCCACTTTTGTAAGTCGATTTGCCCATGAGCAAACGCTTGGTAAGTCTAACACCATAGTACCCCTCAAGTTCACTGTAGCCACAAAGTCACTTGTTTACCCTAATAAATCCTTTCTGTGGTCCATCTTGGGGTAATACAAGTGTGGATGGGATGATTGGGGGATATTTCATCTACCCCTGGTGTCTCTGGCCAGAAAACCAGAATTGCAACTTTTCCTGCCTCCGGGTCGGAGCCACCAATACACACTAATGGAATCACAAAGAAGAAGCTAACAGGCTAATGGGGGCTAGTGCCACTTAAACAGTATTTACAGCCAATTTTGAGAGAAAAAAAATCCTCTCCATTGTGTAATTGGATGTACAATATCCCTCTCTCCCTTTGTCTTTTCTGTCAGCTTAGTATCCACTCTCACAGACAATTAATGAGTAAAAAAACGCAACATGCAACAACACCTGCAGTGGCGCTCATGGCCTCTAGGGGCACGAGTTACTTAGTTCTGCTCTAAATCTAAAATAATTTCAAAGTTTAAATGATGTTAAACCACAAAGAGATCTGTGAAAACATAAATATGTCATTCTAATAAAAAATGCTGTGGTTTTAAACAACTAAATGTCAGTAATTACAGTCAGGGAAGTCTGGCATGACTCACGCTTCCCATAGCACAGTTCACCAGTGTCATAAGCAGCTTAGACATGGCAGTGGGAAGGGATGAGCGGCAGAAAGTTTGGGAGGAAAACATCAGTGAAAAGAGGGTGGTGATGTCAGGACTCCTCTTCCAAAACAGGAATTAGTCCAATAATCACCGGGGAATGTTTTGCATATTTCCCTATTCTTCTTCCTGTTTATACAAGACTCATCTGAAGTTTTGCGTGAGGCCTGTCATGCAGTAAATGCCTGTACAGTTGGCACACATGTGACTAAGCCTGTACGCCGCGACGACGGGATGAATGTCACAAATGTCAGATGCTGTGGGAGTCGTGTCAGCTCGTTAAACTTGATGAAAACAGTTCACTCTGAGCTGCCAAGTGGCTGCAAATCAATATTTAGACAACTATCAATGAAGAGGAAAGAAGCCATGTCATTCTATGGCCCAAGTTACCTGTTTCTGTGAAATGTCTTACAGCAGCTTACTCAAACTTTTTGTGAATAAATTCTATGTGCCTCTGCAGCGTCTCAGGACAATATGAGCAGATTTGACAAACAGTGTACAATTCCAGATATATTCAGATTTATTCAGGTATTTACAATACATTTGCTCCTGTGAGTGTGATGAATGATTCAGTGAGGAAACTAGTGCAATCCAGAGTAAACATCAACAACAGAAAAAATAATGCAGGTGTCAGCGTTAGACATGCACTTTCAACCAGGAAATCTACATTTATTCCACACAAAACTATCGTAACTATTGCTAGCCTATCCTCGGAGGTTGTTTGGTGGCGCAGTGGTTAGTGCTCTCACTCAACAGAAAAGGGGTTGCGGCTTCAATTGACTCTGTGCATAAATTCAAATCACAATCACGCCGCCCAAGAAGTGACTTCCTGTTTCCATCCACCACATCAAAATAAAAGCAACATGTTATTCATTAATTCAGCAGTTCAGTAGTTCAACTTTCTTTTTGACCAACTTTCTGACTGCTGAACTTATCAATGAGACGAGCTGTGTGCTTTTATTTTGGCGTGCTGGATCGAAACAGGAAGTCACTTCTTGGGCGGCGTTGTTTTGATTTGAAGTTATGCACAGAGTCAATTTGCAGGCCAGAATGGACCTTTCTGTGTTTGCATGTTCTTCTTGTGCCTGTACCTCTTCGTATGTTTCCCTTGCTACTAAAACATGTACAATAGGGTCCTGTTCAGGGCCAGATCACTCTTGAAAAAAAAAGAGAGTCTGAAATCTGTTTCCTGTGTAGATACATGTTGCTAAATGTTAGTATGCTATTCTGACGAAATTGTGACATTTGGAGTGTCAAGTCACATAACCTCATGAATCCTTCTGGCGGTTAAAATGTGCTTAAATGGAGTGCGCTTTTTCTTATCTCAGAGTGTGCCATCAAAGAGTTAAAACATTTACAGCCGAACAGGATCAAGAGCCCCTTTTAAGAGCACGATAACAAGAGCACGCTCAGGTATAGTTCCTTTCAAATAGCGCATTTAAGGCATATCAAAGTAAACACCATTACTAAGGTCTACCAATTATAAAACTCAGCGTCGGTGCATAAGAGCTGTGCTTAAGAACAGCCTAGGGGATTAGCTCGCCGCACTTTGAGCTCTGCATTGTTTTTTCACCGTCTTGGCACTTGTTAGCATTTTCTGTCCTCAAAATATCCACAAAACAACGCCTGAGGGGAGCTTACCTTCCTTTTAATGTGAGACAGATCTATTAGCACCAGCACACTCTCCCTGATACACAAGGGGCCGTCAACATAATGTGAAGGGTAACTCCGAGCTCAGGAGTTCAGACTGAGGTGAAATTACGACGCAGGAATGAGGATTCTTACACGTTATATTATCTGTCCCTCTCATGGACAATCTTGAGTTGTAGTTTTGAAGTTTCCTGTCAAACCTGCTGAAATGTTCGTGCTTGTGCTGTATCACGTGCTCGGGATACAAAATGTTCACTTGGTGCATTTCATTAAAAACTCAATGCTCAAGTGCAATGAAAGAGAACCTGTGTTGTTATTATCTTGATTTCTGTATCTTGCTAAATGTAGTGATCAGTTAGATTTTATTCAAGTACATTTACTATCAAATCTATGAGGAAAAAAAGCTTCCTGTTAACATATGATAGCAAAAAAAAAGCTTGTTTTTCTTGACCTCTACTTTTGAATGATTTCTAATATATTATTTTAAGTAGGCGGTTTTATTGTTTGTCAGTTGGATCACACAACAAATGTATATGTTGCAATGAATAGTTCTCAGTTCTTAGTACTTTTCTACTTTTTTTCGTCCAACTTTTTACTTATACTTCAGTACATTTGTTTTACAGTAACACAACTTGAGCAAATGGATAATCTACTCACCTCTATATCTTGAACTTCTAATGAGTGAATAAAGGGATCATTAACCTTAAGTAGTTCGCACATGACTTCTGTACGCCCGAAAGATTTCAAAGTGCTCAAACAGTAGAATAAAAAACCCTGACCTACATCTCCATGATTAGCTATGCACAAAAAAGCCCTCCTTCCCTCTTGCCTTGCTCTCAGTGAGAAGATTAGAAGTTCCCTGCCACTGCCATGGCTGTATAGCTGGAGCCTGAACTAGGGCTGGTCTCCTGCCAGATTTGAATGCGATTGGAGATTTCAAAGTCAAGTAAGTTCAAAGACTCGGCTGCGAAACGCTCAAAAGAACACAGTGGACCAGGGAGCCGCCAGAACAGGGAGCAAAGAGAGCTTCCTAAAGTAAAGCGCAGAGAAAGGAAAGAAAGGAAGAAGACTTGAAAAGAGTGTCAGAATTAATACGGGTAATGGGTCCTCTCAGGGTAGAAAGAGGCGAGAGATTTCAAGGATATTTTGGGCTTGTCAATAAGAGCTTCCTGCAGGGTTTGGTAGAGCTTTGAAATGATAACAGCGCTGTTAACAGAACGGTGAGCAAAATAAGATACATAACCATGCATAATGATTGCCTTCCATTTTAAATCACTGAAAAAATAAAAATAAAAACAGTTGAGAAGCTGCATGCAGTTCTCACTTCACATCTATCCTGTTAGCAAAATGCACTATTCTAAATGATGATTACACATACTGACAAAAGTATTCTGCTTTGGAGAAAAACACCTTATTGTTCATCAAATCCCACTTTGATGACAGAGAGTGTCCCCTTACACAGCGTGTTCATATAAAGCTGCCTCTTGTGTCACTGCCGCTCTGTTCTCTGCCTTGGCACAATCACACTGCGGTAACACAACAACAACAAACATGTTTGGAATTTCCTTTATCTGGGTGACTTTGGAAAAGGACAAAGGAGCATGTCCTCAGTCAGAGATTTATGTGGAAACAAAGGAAGGTCATACAGTGTCTGATTGCGGAGTGGTGCTTCTTAGAGACCAACACACCAACATTCGGTACATTTTCACTAATCATTCAGAACAATGTTTTTCTATGCACACTGCGTTATTCTATAATGTATGAATCAAATTAGGCAACTATAAATAAGCACTGTGAATGTGGTCACAGCAACTTTGATCTTATGGGATTATACACCAGCGATTTTTTAGCTGCCTGTCTTTTGACAAACTTATCCAGACGCTCCCACATCACCCCAATCCTCTCCTCCCTCCACTGGCTCAATTTAAAATGTTGTTATTCATTTTTAAAGCTCTTCATGCTCCCTATATCTGTCCGAGCTTCGGTTCATCCACTGCCCCTGCAGAACCCTGCGCTCTTCGCAGATGTTTCGGACAGTGGACTTTGCTTTTGCCATGGCGGGGCCAACACTGTGAAACTCGCTCCCAGTCGAGCTGCGAGTCATCAGTGACCTGCCACTGTTTAAATCTAGACCAGTGGCTCCCAACCTTTATTGCCTCGCAAACCCTCGAGTAGTTAATTCCTAACACCCACCTTGAGAATTCTGCCAATATTTCCACACAGTGGTCAACGAAACTCAGATTATCCAGAATTTAGAAGTGTTGTTTTCAAAATGAAACTGAAATACTCCCATATTCACAGATTTGACTGAAAACAACATAATCCGAAATAATTCCAATTTGAGTAGTAACTCTTTAGTCTGGACCAGTGTTTAAAGACTCAATTATTTAGACAGGCCTTCCATAATGCCTAGTGCTGCTCTATTGATGTTGATGTTTTCGCTTGTGTTTATATGTAAAGCACTAGTCTGTGTTGTTATAAAGTGCTCTAGAAATCAGAATCCCTTAATTGTCACTGTACAATGCACAACAAAATAAAAAAAAAGATGCCCAAATTAACTTATAATAAAAATAAACTTTGATTGATCATGACAAACAATGAGTCAAGTATACAGTCCATTGTGCTTGACAATAATTGGTTTATTTTTGGAGAGATGTTGAGAACGCTTAAACTAGATGAAGTCTGTAGTCTTAAAAAAAGAGATCGCAGAGCAGAATAAACTGACTGAATGACTGTGGTATTCTGTGTCATATGACAGTTCTACACAGATGCTGGAAGCCGCTGGTCCATAGAGGTGGTATTAGCTGGAGCCAGTGCCTCTGCCTGTTGTTTTTCAGCCTGATTCAGCAGTCCTGCTCTTTCCTCTGTAAGCTCAGTGGCCACAGGGAATGCCAGCTCATCGACTATTATAATGACGGCCTCCCTACTGCGCTCCAGCTCAGACTTCTCTCATCCAACCAGCCCAAATGTCCCTCTCACTCTGCCATCCTTCTGGCCTTCCTGCTCCAACAAAAGCTGATCTCATTTTATCTGTTGCTATATAAGGTTCAGTCTACGAGAAGCACAGAATGGATGTTTTCTGTTTTTGCTTGATAAATATACAGTATTGAACATTATTTCACCTCTGTCCTTTATCCATGACCTACCTGTCTAAATAGTGGTAATGATAGGGGCAGCACACAGTAGTGTTGATACAAACCATTGTATGCTCTGTAAACAGTTCTCACCTTGAGTTTGTCGAATCGCTCGGTGAGTGAGCAGACCTGGTGCTCCCGGTGGCGGCCCACCAGCTTACACAGGGCACAGATGAGCTGGTCGTCCACCATGCAGTACATGTTGACCTTCTCGTTCTCGTGCTCCATACAGGTCAAGCCTCTGATGTGCGTATCTGGGACGGGCTCCACCAGACGGTGGCTGGTGAAGGGTTTCTTATTTGGGTGTGTGGCCCTCAGACAGCGGTCGCAGTAAGACACCTCACACGTGACACACGTCTTCACTGCCTCCCGGGGAGGGTCCTGCTCGCAGAACTGGCAGCTGATGCGATAGTCCATCTTGGCGATGACCGCGGGGCTGTGGTTGGCGTTGTTGTGGTTGGTGTGATTAGTGTGGTTGGAGTGATTGGCCAGTGAGTGCGAGTGGCTGGAAGTGGCCGGGCTGCCGCGGGCACTACTTCCGCTGGTGCCACTGCCGCCGCCCAGGGTGCCTATGGTGCCGCTAATGGTTGCGGTGTAGGGCCGCTGCGGAGGCGGCAGGCGGCGGCTCTCGGTCGGGGAGTTGGGGCCACTGAGGGAGGCCTTTTGAAAGCGGTCAATGATGTTCTGCAGAGTCACATTGCGCTTTAGGCCCTCCAGACCTCTGTGATTCAGCGTGATGACGTATCGGCACGTGGGACACTGAAAAGCAGAGATGGACTCAAGTGGTTTGCTGTTGGAGCAGTGAGACACCAGGATACGATGGGCGCAATTAAAACACAGAGAATGGGCGCAGGGCAACAGCAGAGGGTCTTCAAACAACTCCAGGCAGATCGGGCACGTGAGCTCAGACTCCAATGTTTCCATCTTCAGTTAAACCAATCCAAGAGTGGCATCAATTCCCACAGAAGCTGGCCAGTAACCTGCAAGAGAAGGCAAAAATAAGCACTTTAAAATGTTGAAAGTTTCCCTGTACTGTTTGTGTGCTTTTGTGCTACTTTTTATTGAATACCACAGCAGAAATCGTACACTCGCCCATTCACCCCTATCTGATTGTAACTCAAACAGTCATGAGTTATTGAATTCAGGTGAGCGGGAGTGGCTCGTGCACAGTCAGCGCGCCAGCACTAAGTCACAGGGGCTAACTCAGTTCACAGTAGTCATTAAAAAGAAATAATGTGAGAGGACAGTTCTTTATGCTCTGTATGGGATAAGATAAGGAGTCTACAGATGCCAAGGGTTGTGCCAATATCACAACATTATGGGGAAGAGAATGCACAAAACAAAACAATTGATTTTATATTTCACTGAAGTCTTTGCTCCAACATATCAAACTGTCTCCCTGTGTGGTCTTAAATCCACTCAGATGGAATGCTACTGATAACTTTTGGGATCTCCTCGTGAAACAGACCAGAAGAAAAAAACAGCATAGCAGGACTTGATAAAGCAGCCTGTTGGTGGGACGTGGTCTTTTCATCCACACCTCTAATGCAGTCTCTGCGCATTATCATCTAATTGGTAATGGCACATCTGGCACTGGGTTTCAGTTCTGTGAATGACCTCTGGGAACAGTGGGCAATTACATTTTGTACAGACCTCTACATACTGTTTTCCCTTCCAAACTAAAAACATTTACAGAAATATGATCCCATTTTTGCAACTAGAATGAAGAAGAAGCCTGAACAAACAAACAAAAAAACAAAAAATCCGCGATGTATATTTCACCTTAATATGAACCTCTAAAGCCCCACCTGAACACAGCATTTTCTCTAGTTTTTTAGACGCTTTGATCAAGAAGCTTTTCGACTTGGGTAAGGCCGAACAGGAGAAAATGTGCTCGGTGAAGGTGGGGGTTAAGAGGTTAATAATGCAAACAGTCTAGCACAACATGGCATACTTTATATGCATATTGATTTGGCAGTGCACGTCTTTCCTGGTGCAACTTTCTCAAAGAATCCAGTCCATCACAAGGAGTACTCTGTCTTGTGACCTAAATACATTGTTGCTGCTCATGACATAATTTTTTACAAGATCATTATTTATAGTTTTAGACTTAAAGCACCGAGACAATGAATAAATGAATGCGCACAATAACTCATAACGCAATCAATAGTAACAATTCTATCATTATAGCAGTTGCTCAACAGTTACAGCACTTAGCGTTACGCAATTATGCTGAAGTTGTCAAAACAGGACCTTAAGTGGGAAATCCTTATCGCAGAAGTTATTCATATGACAAAATATTGGATTAGCAGAGGCGGTCATTAGCTTGAATGAACAAGCTGAGACACTCTCCATGCATCAATACTGTATTGTTTGGAGAATTGGCAACAAAACCACAAGATTTCTACTCTCTCAATCCTCTTGTCGCCATGAGAAAAAAAACCCAAAACATCTACAACACAAGTTCAAACAGGGATTGTTTCAAATAAGTAGTTTGACTCACACTGGAAGCTTTTGGAAAGCTCATTATGAGAAAATACAAATAAAGTAAATGTTTGAAATGTCTAATAATTAGGGCCGCACAGTTTTGGAAAACTACTGTGAAACTACAAGAATCACATAAATTTAAAGCAGTACTAAGTAACTCATGCCCCTAGTGGGTGTTTTTTTACTCATTAATTGTCCGTGAGAGAAAATACTACGCTGACAGAAAAGACAAAGGGAGAGAGAGATATTGTACATCCAATTACACAATGGAGATCATTTTATTCACTCAAACATGGCTGTAAATACTGTTAAAGGCGCGCTAGCCTGCAGTTAGCTTTGCCCGTTAGCCTGTTAGCTTCTCCCTTGTGATTTCATTAGTGTGTATTGCGCCTCTGGGTCGGAGCAGTATTACCCCCAGAGAGACTATGAAAAGAATTTATTAAGATGAACACGTTATTCAGTACTGCTTTAAGAACATGTTTGCAGAGATCTAAACTCACTAAACTTGGCAGATTTTGTGCATGTAAATCCTTTCTGAGACGTTTCAGAGGGCATAAGATCACCTAAAGAAATGAAAAGTACAATTTTGATTACGGTAGATTGCAATTAATTGTGCACACTTACTGCTAATAACACTAAAAAGGTAGCATAGAAATAATGTGTTCACAGATCTATGTAAATGGATGTTGAGGTTATGCTTGGTCACTTTGAAAATAGGACTGATCGGATGCTTGATTAGTAAGAGCCAGTGACTCAGAAATAAAGATATATTAGAGTGGGTGTGATTAGTGTGGACAAACAACAGTGTCTAATACGGAATGCACTGATGAGAGAAACAGGTAAAAGGTGTTGTTCCATTCCATACGGTAAAGAATCATAATGTTGAAATGTGATCTAAAGCATTTTTTTTTAATTAAGGGCTTTGCGTGCACATTCATGAACTCCCAGATGGATGTGAGTGAACGCAGGTAAAAGAAATGTGAGCCGTGTGAAAATACCCATTCACACGGACTAGTATTACTGGAAGAATCTGCACTAATTACAACTTGTGAACCTACTGCTACCAGCTACATCCAGAAGACATCACATGACACAATAGGAAATGGAAATAAGTCAGCAGAGGAATTTTCCCCCCTGTACTGTTCATATTGCATTTTTCGGCTCAAATTTCTTTCCTTAACTCGCTTTCACCTGAGAACTGCTTCCATTCATGCAGTGATTCACTGTATGTAGTAATCTTGATGTTTCTCCTTGCATTCTATATTTAACTGGATTAAACATGTGACTTTCTTCAGATATCATTGCATTATTACTTTGTTTTTTCTTAAAGAAGAACTAAGTAGCTTGTTTGCTTTGCACCGGGTCGGAGGTGCAATACACACTAATAGAATCACGAATCAAGAAGAGGCTAACAGGCTAACGGGCAAAGCTAACTGTGCACTAGCGCCACCAAGTTTGACAAAAATGATCTCCATTGTGTAATGCGGTTGTGACACAATGTACAATTTCCCTCTTTTCTGTCAGCGTAATATTTACTCTCATGGACAATTAATGAGTAAAAACAGCGCAACATGCTACGACACCTGCAGTGGCGCTTTATGGCCTCTAGGGGCATGAGTTACTTAGTTCTGCTTTAATGGTGCAATGGCAGAGACAATGATTGCGTACTGCTTATACTTTCTATTCAGAATTGCAGTCCCAAAGGTGATTGTCTCAGTTTCTTAATTTTGAGCCACAAAACACTGAGCCGAATGAATCCGAAAGGCAACATTTCTGCCTGTCAACAACAGGAAACATGTTGCACATTTTTCCCACAGCTCGGGACATTCTTTGCTCTCAGTTCACCACGCCGGCACACAAACACCTCACCTCAGCTGACAATGAGCACTGTCTCTTTGTCCTCGTATGCGATCAACAAGATTACATTCGTCACTGCCTTCATATCGACACGAGTATGTTGACAGCAAAAAGCCACATTTCTTACAATAGAAACAGTACAGAATCAAAACATTTACTCGTTAAGGCCTTCAAATCAGCACAGACAGGAGCTTGACCCATGTTGTGCACAATATCCCAGCAGTCACACTGTGTCCCCCCGTGTAGCAGTGCTGCTAAAGTGAGCGTGTCTGACGAAGCATGGAGCTATAATTAACACTGAGCCCAATAACACCATCAACAGGGACACTGCGCTTAAGCGATGTCACTCTGGGGAAATGGTGCGAGGAATGATGGCCGACACTTAGGGAGCCAACCTCGGGCCTTTTGTTAAACACAATGAAACAATTAAAATGGTGAACTATCTGCCACACTGGCTGTCAGCGTACGCTACAGTTGGAAGCAGATTTGGCCAGTGTTTTTAAGTACGACCTTGAATGACACCTTTTGGTAAAGATGTTCTGAATTGATTTTTGTACTAATTTCTCAAAGCAATGTGACTCCTCAATACAGCAAAAGAAGTTGATGTTGCTGTTTTCTCATTGCAAGCGAAATCTTTATCACAGCTGTTTATCTGAAAGCATTGATTTGTGTCGCTAAGTGTTTCCATTCATCTGTCACTTCCACTCTTCTAATAACACTCTCATGGGATGAAATAAGTACAAGCATAGATTTAAAACAACTAAAACAGACAGATTACAGAAACAAACACATTCAGACTTCAGACTTGCAAAAAGATTAGCTCAGGTGCAGAGCCAGATGTAGTGCATTTATCATTGACATCAAGGGCTGGATAAAAGATGTGAGGGTGGATTATAGTGAGTTTTACAAGGTCCAGGGATAGGGAGGTCTAAACAAAACAGAAGCGCAGATGTGATTTCAAAGGCCGCCTTTTCTTAGTTACGACATATATACCTCTCGTCAAAGTAACAATCAAAGAAGAATATCAATGTCCGTTTTAAAAACCCTTATCCTTACAACCTTAAGTCCATTCGCTCAGTTTTCTTTTCGCTCTTGGAGTTGAACTAGAATCTATATTCACAGCAGGGGAGATGCCAATCACAACTCAACACACCAGCAAAAGTCAAGCTGAGATAAAGGAGTGAAATATGCAACAGCAAATGTGAATTTGATCAAATACAACACATGTCCCTCTTGGTTCAATGTTCTCATTGTGTCAATATTTGAAATGTTATCTTGGTATTGGCATGTGGCTGCTGAAGACTATTAAAGTGGAAACAGAACAGCCTGCCTCAAGTATCAAGACACGCACTATTCTGTGACGCAAATTGAAATACTTTTATGTATCTGGCAAAGCAATCATTATTTTAATTTTGAGCAGTAAAATTAATCAACTTTAAATCGAATCACAGTCAGATACGTTATCTGGAAAAAAAACATTACTTTTGTCCATCCATCCATATGGGGCTGGATCGTAGAGGCAGCAGTCTGAGCAGACTTCCCTCTTCACGCACACTTCCCTCTTCACGCACACTTCCTCCAGCTGTTCTTCGGGGATCCCAAGGCCACACCAGGCCAGCTCAGAGAGATGATCCCTCCAGAGTGTCCTGGGTCTTCCCAGGGGCCTCCTCCCAATGGGACATGCCCGGAACACCTCCCCAGACCGATACAGCGACCGCATTGCCAACAGTGCAACGATTTGTCGGTCTGTCGGTCTCTCGCTCCGTTAATCCCTCACTCGTGAATAAGACCCCGAGATACTTGAACTCCTCCTCTTCAGGCAAGGACTCTCCACTGACCTGGAGAGGGCAAGCCACCTTTTCCTGGTATAGCACCATGGCCTGGATTTGGAGGTGCTGATTTCCAACCCAGTTGCTTCATTCTTAACTACAAACTGCTACAATCAGGTCTTGTCCAAATGCTTCATTTTGATTCTTTGTATTTGTATTGTATTATCATAGTTTTTGGTAAAAAAAAAAGAGTCAGAGGCTGCTCTGACTTATTCAAAGACCTGACCTGAGGTGTGACCTTCTTTTAGAAAATTATTAAAATGATCCAAGACGGAAGAAATTGCCACATGAAAAAGCAAAAAGGTCAAGAGTACAAACACATTTCTAACCTTCCTAACCAGACTTATTTATGCAGTCATAAGGAAAACCTTATTACTGAACTGCCTGGAAAATGTGAATATAGCTTTTTAAATATTTACCACCTCAAAAATGCTTTAAACATCGCATGACACCATGAGCCTGGTGTGATTTATTTTCCAAGCTTTTGAAAACACCCTTTATGAGTTAACCAAACACCACAGTAGGCCTGACGCGTGTCTGCGAGAAAAGCTGACCTGTTTGTTAAGTGTTGCTACAGCACAGAGACCCTCCCACAGTTGGAACGCCGCAGGTACTAATCACGAGTACACACATTAAAAAAAGGGCCAGTAAAAACATCTCCACACAGCCGCGCTTTCATTACTTAAAGTGTCCGCAGACTCCAAAACATATTTCCTATGAGTCGTCCAGTGAGAGTGTGTTGAATTAGCAGATGAAACGGCAGTGCATTTGGCTAATTGCTGTCAAAATTGGGCACAAGCAAAAGACATTTGTAAAGGCAAGGCATTAGTGAGGTTTACCAGGTGCCAAAGGACTCAAAAGTCTTGTTTTTAAAGCCGCACTTTGGAACATTGCTGTTTATATTCCCACTAGCTGAGACCCGGCCTTTGGCCGGGCCTCGCTAGTCTCCACATTTGATATTCTGAGATTGTGAGTGATTACAAAGAAATGTCCAACCCGTCACACAGTTCAGCTGTAGACCAGTGGTTCCCAACCCATTCCAAAAACTATGGCCACTACAAATGAGTAAAAGAATGAAGGCAAAAAACAATTTCAAACAAACTGCAATTGGAGTGTTTGATGCACCCGTACTCCTTTCTTATAAACTACAACGACAATATTTTCGCTAAACTCGGGGAACAGGATTCAAGAGACAGTGGAATAATTATGGATAAATATTAGGGGTTCAGCTTTAACGGTTTGGTTCACGGTGCAGGACCCGTGGTTTGGTGCATCACGGTCGTGTACAATAAAAAAAATAATGAGTAGGTTTTGAACTGAAATAGCCTAATGATCGTTGTTAGACAGTATTTATAACCTTACAATAAAATTGGCAATGCGTTCAAAGCGGCTTTAGAATAAAATGTACCTCTGGGCTCACAATACGTGAAAGCAAAATAGAAAAGAAATGGTACAGTAGCAAAGAAAAAAAAAAGAAAAAAAACTACGCAGTGCAGGCAATGCGCTCGTTAAGTGGTTTCATTTTCGCTTTTACTCACACGGAGGACAAATCAGTCGGAGCAGCGCGTTTGATTAGAGGCTCGTGTTTGAGCAGGTTTTGGGCACGCACGCACACGCACACACATACACACACGCACACACACGCACACATCGCCCTGTTTGGATGCGCGCGCACACATACATACACACACGCACGAACACACACACACGCGCGCACACACACATCGCCCTGTTTGGATGCGCGCACACGCACGGCAGTCAGATCTCGTGCACTCGCGTTTTTGTGACAGCGGGTTGTCCTCGGACAGCAGCACCACCAACCACGCACTCAGTACTGTCGCCAGGCTTCCTGGTGTTCCCAAACGGTCTCCCATCCCAGTTCTAACCAGGCACTTCCCTGCTTAGCTTCAAAGTCGGTATGGGAAATAAACATGGCGGCGCCCAGGCGGCGGCCATTGAGATAGATAGATTCCACAGAAGCAACTAAAACTCAAAATAAAGCATGTGGATGAGGCCCTAATGTCAATTTTGTATCCTTCCTATTAGTCAAAACAAAGCAGGAACATCTCCATGGAGACGAGCTGGCGAGGTGACGCTCCCGCAAGGTTAAGAGTCAGGTTAATGGTGAGTTGAGCCCGCTTACACAAGTTTTTCACCAATAAAAGCATTCATAATGAAATAAATGCTCTTATATTATTCAAACTGTGTGGCTTTGACTAATTGCTACAGAAGATGAAACTGTTATTGGTTTCTTGTTTTTTCTCCTCCCATTTTGCATAGTGTATAAGTGAAGCGAATTTGTCTTTTTTAGAAAGGCAATATCATAATTACAATCAAATATAGCCACAAGCACAGTCATATGTCAAGTTACTGCACCAGTGAGCTTTGCCAGACACTGAAAGATAACAGTTCGTGTCCAATTTGGGTTTAGAAATCGGAAATAGGTCAGCTCCCTACTGCACGAGAGCCCTCCAAATGACCGGAACATGTCCAAACCCAACATATGATTTTGCATTTGTAACATGAGACTCTTTGACATTTCCCATGTTGCTGCTTTATGGATAAAAAAGGTAGTTCTGCAAATGAGCCACTGGCACGATATCCTTTCCGTCATTTCTTCCATCGCTCTCTTTCACTCCTGATCTTCTTTTTGCTGTCCACTTGTCCAATCGTTTCCTCTCTCGCCGTCTTTTTTTTTCTTCAAAGATTTTCCTGTCCCTGAAGCGGCACGCAGAGCAGCGGCTGGTTTCATCAAACATGGGATTCCTATTCATAGAATGTAAACAGAAAAGCTGCCAAGCCGGTGTTTCCATTTCACATTCAAGGCAGCCGAACGGAGAGGCTTAACCCTAACCCTCTCAATCCTCCCATTACAGAGCCAAATTCAACACTAAACCATGTATGAATTGATGCAAGTGGGCGCATTTTACAGTAGGTTTGTCATTACAGGACCAACACTCAAACCAGGGCGAAAAGAACTAAATGCAATTATCCAACTTGATGGCCATTCCTTTGAGGCTCACAGAGATATTGTTTCCAGGATGGAGCTTTGAAGGTCAGTCTTTAGTATCTCTACAGAGAATTGAGGGCTGTGACTCACTTCTGGTTCTCACGCCATGATGTAATGGCAAACAAAAGCTCACCTCCAAATTACAACAAAAGAAAATATCATCCAGCTTTACCTATGTACAGGCACCCATACACTGTAAACCCGAATGCTCAGGTTAATCAAAAAAAATAAAATAAGTATTGTTACTAACTTATATATTTTTTAATTATTCTTAGATTGGATATATATAATCCACAGTCCTCTCACAAAAGATTTTTTCTTTTTGAAAAAGCAAAATAAAAATAAAAACCAAAACTTCAAAATCCCCACTAAGTGAAACCACTACCCCTAATTGCGGACAGACAGGAACCAGGCCGGAAGACAAGGGTAAAAAAAAAAATTACCTGAGCAAAACCAATATGACTTTTGGATTCAGAACATCAAAATTGTCCTAAATCAGCTCACTAAACTTTGACCAGATTTACTACTACTACTACTACTACTACTACTACTACTACTACTACTACTACTACTACTACTACTACTACTACTGGTTATAATGGTGACCCAACAGAACACAATCATATACCTCCATTTTCATATCTATAAAGTACTGCTCACTTTGCCTTTTCCCAAAGGTGCAACAAATCCCAACACTCATTTAGCCTCCGTCTGTGTGTGTGGTCTAATCGACTGTCGGCTACACAGCGATAAGGACTATGCAGTGGACATTGTGTCACATTAGACATTGAAAAATAAAACAAACGATCAATTCCTGTCAAGTGGAGGACCAGCTCAACCCGCACATTTGGAACTACCTGACATACAGTAATGAGGCTTTCACTGCACTGACAACGATACATCTATTTTACCAGCTATTTCAACCTCAAGCAGTTAGAGCTTGGCATTCTGGGTAATAGTGGAGGTGGGACTGCTTATCAGACTTTCACCACATAACACTGTCTGCAACATGGCCCTCCCCGAACGCTGCATCCATTATTCATGTGCACTTGCCCAGGTGAGAATGAACCACTATCGGAGATTGGCAGGACAGCACACGATATTTAGAAAGAGCTAAAGCAACGGTGGCCATGCAGGTTTTTGAAGGCTGAGGGGAAAATATGAAACCTCTTTGCAGATTTAATGTGTGATACTCTGCGGGTCATAAACTTAAAGCCCTGGATGTCAAGGCTTGAGAACTGAGGTTACTGATTAGGATCTCAGAGCATTTACAGTCATGACACGGCTCAATAAATCTGATATACAGCAGTGTAATACTAAATGGATCAAACCAAAATGATCCGTATACAAACCACCCCGAAGGTTAGGATCAAGGTCTCCCCCCCCCCACCCTCACAAATAATCACACAGATGCATTTATTCTGGCAAACTCAGAATACTGAGTTTCCCATGAACTCCACTTAATAAATGCGGCACAGGTTCCTGATTCAAGTACTGACTCATAATATTATTACTAATTAATACGGGTGACAGGTTATGTTCTCTATGTTCTTCGTCTATCTTTTTGATACAATGGTAAAGTCATATTGAAGACATATTTTCTACTCAAGTAACTCATGCCCCTACAGGCCAGAAGCGTCACTGCATGTTGCGTTTTTTGTTATTCATTAATTGTCCGTGAGAGTAAAATACTACGCTGACAGAAAAGATAAAACGAGAGAGGGATATTGTACATTGTGCCACAACTCAATTGCATGATGGAAATATTTCTTTCCTTGGCGCAAGCCCATAGTTAGCTTTGCCCGTTAGCCTGTTAGCTTCTTTTTTGTGATTCCATGCGTGTGTATTGGGGCCTCCGACTCAGAGGCAGGGGAGTTGCAAGCGTGGTTTTCTGGCCGGAGAGACTACGAAAAGGATTTATTAAGGTAAACAGGTTACTTAGTGCTGCTTTAAAGCACATTTCTGGAAAAGCATCGTGATGTGTGCCTGTGATTGGAATATCAAGACGGTCCTTTTGGATAGAAACAAAAACCAGCAGTGGACGTCATGGCCAGGCAAATGCAACACAGCGAGAAGACACATTTTTAACCAACTGGATGGATATATTACCAAAATGATGCTCTTATTTGCCCTAGGAGAGCAAGTTGACAACATTAAATTACACAAGGTCCAAAGCATATTGCATCTGCTGTTTACATGACTTACACGCTCTGCTGAAGATGATGATGAGCTGCTTATTGGGTTGCGAAGAGGAGCCTAAAGCAATGCAGCACCACTGATGATAAATGCACGGCTCTGTCCCTGTGTTTTAGTATGATGGTATGTCATGATCCCGCCGCTCCCTAAATCGGTCAGCGACTGCAGCTGCGCTTCAATCTCTCAGCCCCGAGTGTGGCCCGCCGCCGGGGAAACACATTTGTAGCACTGATAGGAAAGATAGCACGCCTCAGAGACTTGTTGGAATTGTCTCCGTTGAATTCTTGGCAACAATATTACAGACACTAACCTCATCTTCAGGAGAAACCTTTATCACCATCTCTCACTTTGGGATAAGAAAATGTAATCTTTGTGTCAATATAATACAATAGATGGATTTTCTTTACTTTAGCAGTGAATCTCAATGAGAAAATATCAGAGAGAAGGGCAGGCACGTGTCTTTGCATGAAGGATGAGGACCCGAGGATCCTTCCAGTGTCAAAGTTTTAGACAGATTCTAAAGTGTCCAACTGTCCATAGTGAATGAGAGGACGGACTGACTCAAGTCTTAAAGGTTTCTGGCAGTTTGGCCAAAACATGTCAAGGTATAACGTACTTTGGTTTCCTTTAAATACCACAATTTCCATGTCATTACGCACTTAGTTGTCGTGCTTTTTATTTCTGTCCTTTTACCATGCTATGCTATAAATCTAATTCACAGATGCCAAAGGTCCAAAAAATGTATTCTGTCATTGCACTAAACTGTAAACATTTCAATAGTGTGTAGAGTGTATTGTAACATGAGCAAAAAATGCATAATATTGGGGAATTTATTAAAAATATACATATATCAAGAATAAAAGCAGTCCTATAATGGGACACACAAGAGATCTTATGAGGGACATGGCACTGCCTGTTGTCTGTAAACTCCTAAAACGTGGGACACTCAGACGGCTGAGATTGGAGCTCTTTAATAACAACTTTATCAAGTGAATGTACTTTCTCAGCCATGAACATTATAATGCTATCTTCATTCAATGATTCAATGATTTTCATACAAGCCATTAATCTCGACTGGACCTCAAGAGCTGATTATTAGCAGATTGTGTGGCTCTTTATACGCTGCCCCTACAGGCCAAAGCTGCAACTGCACTTACGGGAATGCAGCAAGCTCTGCCATGGAAATAAAATTAACAGCATAGAGGCACCACCAGGATCCGGACTAAATCACCTCGAGGTCCATATCCGGACCTGAGCCCAGAGTTTGAGAAGGCCTGCTGTAAAGTAAACGGTACATTTTTCACAGTGACAGTGTGACACTGAAGTTTGAACCACAATATTGATGCAAAAAAAACTTCACCACTTCTTAAACATCATTTGCTCAAAAGTAGTAAAAGTAGTACAAAAAATAGCTGCAGGTGCTGGACAATTGTCTGGTTATTCAAGATGAGCGATTGCCACGGTAAAGCGGGGCAGACCACAAACTTAAATAACCCCTGGGAGAAAAACACAAAATCAGTGTGAGGTCAAGAGAACTGTGCTGCAAATAGATCGCAGAGACTAGAGAAACAAAGGAGCAAAGCCCGGTGAGGGAGACCTGGGAGGGGGTTCCTGTCCTCTATCTGGCCTTCACAAAGTCAGCCCCTGCTATTTATAAACCACTTATGTGTGGCATTTCCTTCAGGAGCGCGTCAGAGCCATTGTTTTGTTTGGCTGCTGTTTGATTGGCTTGGCGAGGTGTTACCGGCTTTACATTCATATTTGTGCAGCCCGTCTTGAGTGCAGAGATACACTTGTGTTTGTTCCTTTTCAAGTCCATATTTCCATCAGATGCAAAGACTTACTGTGACTGTTAGGCATGTTGCAGACTGTTCGTGCTACAACCAGGGATTCAAGCCAAAAGCCAATCTAGGCTTGATTATTGCAGCTGAAACAATGGAGATATTGCAACACATAATGCATATGTAATAGAGTGCCAAATCAACTACCTACAAATATTAACTTTAGGCTTAGACAAAAAAAATTCCCATCCCAGAAAACATTCTAATAATTCATTTGACCACCTCTATAGCTATAATTATGGCACGCATATGTTGTGTCATAGTTTTGATAAGCTTCTGCAATGTGAAAGATTTGCCGCACTTCCAAACAGTGTTTCATTAATTTTTCACAAAGATCTTGTGTTGATGATGGGAAAGTCAGCCGTCTTTTTGCCTAAGCCGTGTACATAATGTTTATGAATCATCCATGTTGGCATTAATTAAAAGATAAAAACATAATCTTGCAACAACAGGAGAACACTGTACTTAACGTAACACTTGCTTTTAAATTGTCTTTGCACAGTTTTACCGAGCAACAATCAATACAGGGTACACAACAAGCATATTACGTCAGTCTTTTAAAAATAGCTTTTCCCACGGCGCAAATTCAGACCAAGTTAACAAAGACCTCATATGGCTTATAGCGCCTGTATGATTATCAAACAGTGCAGAGGTACGGGCGCTACAAGATCACACTACCTTTATGAGACATAATTATATTAGTTCAGCTACAGTGAGGCTTTAGTGCATGCAAAGGTTTAACTGATGTGTCTGCTGCGTGGAATGAGAGAGACGTCTGCAATTCAACTGTGCACGATTGTTGATTTGTGTACATTAATGTTGATGTTCTTGTACAATCTTGTATTGTCTGTATATCATGCTTCTCTGAGGTTCATTACAAACTGTAGGGCCTTGGCCCATCATTGTGATCTGTATTCTCGAGTGGGATGGCCTTCTTTGTCCTCCAGGAGGCTGGGTCATTTATAAGGCCATGCTTGTTCTACTGCCTTCCTACATTTGTAACTTAATCACACAGAGGAGTGTTGACTCTTACTTTGAGAAATGATCATTTGTTGCTCGCTGTTCCATGTGCCACTGCTGGGAAAAAGAACTGGGAAAAAGGGAACATTTCTCTTACTCTGCCCGCATGGAACATGCTGCAAAAACACTGGAAACTGAACTTATTCCATTGAGCGCAGATTGAGAGCACTTAAGACGACCCCTTTAAATTGTAACTTTTTCTCCATAAATGTGTATGTAATTTTATTTAGAGATTTGTAGTAACTGTATATTTTGCTGCCTCTCTGCCAGGACTCCCTTTAAAAAGAGGTTTTTAATCTTGATGGGACTTTCTTGGTTGAATAAAGGTTACATAAAATTAAAATAAAATAATCTTCATATATTGCTAAAAAGTCGAGTGGCAGCACACTTTTATTGAAAAGATGGAACCTGGAGGCTAAATCAGCAGTTATGTCACAATATACTATGTATTGATGGATTTAGCTCACATAATATGATATTTGCTGATAATAAAAAATGTATAATGATAATAATAATAATAATGATAATAATTATTTTAATTGAAAATATAAGAACTTAGTATACAAAAAAAAAAAACATGAACAAAACCCATGCATAATAAAGGTTGAAAAGCAGTGACGGCTGCTTTTGTTTCTTTTCTGATTCCAAAGTTTGATCAGGGCAAGATGCAATGTCAAATTACAAAAAATATATGGTTGCATAATCACAATACCTTATTTTTTACAGGGCACTCTGGCATTTTTTATTTTTTTTATTTTTTTTTAAGATTTATATTAAAAGGTGTTAATAACAAGAGCCATAGGATCATACATGCATTGCAAACCGGCGTCCTCTGTCAACACCACAAAGGCATTTAAAAACCTCTAATGACAAACAGCAGCACCACTGCACAGCCACACCCGCTGTCTGCAGACCTCAGTGGCTTCAGTGAGAGAGGTGCACTGACCCCAGCAGCTGAGTGGAACAGAGCTGTTTTTACAGAGGTGTTTCTAAGAGCTGCTATGAACATGATGCAAGTCTGAGTGCATGAGTCAGGTCCAGGAAAAAGGGTGGTTTCCTCTTTCCCAATCCCTAAATCCTGACTTTAAGGGCTTTGCTCTCTGCTCTTACTAGTAATTAACATAAGCAGGACAGTCCCACACCACAGAGGAAATGCAGCACTAAAACTTCTGAATGGATCGAGAATATATATTTTTTAATGAAAATATATAGATTTAGATCAATGTATTTTTTTATATTTTGATACATATATTTTATACATGCATAAATAAACTTACAACTACTATTGCTACCACTAGATGTACTGCTATGCCACCAAATGCAGTGGTATGCAAAAGTTTTGGCTTTTCCACATTTTGCCATACTATGGACCATTTTTATAAATAAAAAACTGAAATGTGTGATAAAAGAATAGGCCCCCTTTCCATTTAGGGCAACCATTTGCCTTCAGAAGTTGCCTAATGAATGATCACACGTTGACCCAATGACTAAATAGAGTCTACCTGTGTGTAAGCTAATGTCAGTTCAAATACAGCTGCTCTGTGATGGTCTCAGAGGTCTGTTAAGAGACTATTGTGGAGCAGAAGCATCATGGAGTCCAAGAACACACCAGACAGGTCCAGGATAAAGTTATTGAGAAGTATAAAGCTGGGTTAGGTTATGAAAAGATTTCCAAAACTTTGAACATCTCTCAAAGTACAATTAAATACACCATCCAGGAATGGAAAGTGTATGACATCACTGCAAACCTACCAAGACCCGGCCGTCCTCCTTACTTACTGACCGAACAAGGACAGCACTGACCCACAGCTGTTACCAAGAAGCCTATGATGACCCTGGATGAACTGCAGAGAGCTACAGCTCAGGTGGGGGAAACTGTACACAGAACAACTATTAGTCATACACTGCACAAATTTGGCCTTATGACAGAGTGGCTAAAACAAGCCATTTTTAAAAGAAAACCATAAGAAGTCCTGTTTTCTGTTTGCCAGAGGCCACATGGAGGCTTCTGGCAAACAGAAGACGGTACTTCTTATGGTTTTCTTTTAAAAATGCCACTCTGCCATAAAGGACGGCTGGGTCTTGGTAGGTTTGCAGTGATGCCATACTCTTTCCATTCCTGGATGGTGTATTTAACTGTACTTTGAGAGATGTTCAAAGCTTTGGAAATCTTTATCTTCTAATCTTTATAACCTAACCCAGCTTTCTTCTTTTCAATATCTTGATCCCGGACCTGTCTGGTGTGTTCTTGGACTTTATGATGCTGTCTGCTCCCCAATTTGAACTGACATTAGATTACTCACAGGTAGACTCTATTTAGTCAAATAACTCAAAAATTAAATCGATAAGTTTGCTCGGCCTGTTTTAAGCCATATCTTACAAAACTATTCTCCAATACAGAGTCTAATCATTTTTCTCCCTCAGTAAGGTTAAACATTCAAGATTCAAAGATTTTATTTAGCATTAAAAAAGAAAAACACGCACATCCAATCTCTCATCTCTCAGTCTCTCGTCCTTGTCGTGGAGTGGGTGAGTGAGGAGTAAGGGGTGAGAGCCAAGGGAGGGCAGGGAAGGGGGAGAGTTCAGCTTCCTGATAGCCTGGTGAATGAAACTGTTTACATGTATCTTATGCACCTAAGTGCTGTTGTGAGGCAGATGCAGAGCGACACTGTGCCCGGGAGAAAAGTGTTTCGGTGGTCTTTCTGACAGCAGAGCCGGTATGATCCAGGGCTTCTGTGCCAGCAGGTGAGATCATGGTGAACTCTCGAGGCAGCTGGTTCTCGTGAAGTGTAAAACGGAACATAGAAGGGCTGCTGCTCCTTAACTGCTATCATAAAAATTAAACCAGAAAATGCAACAAATCTGCTGCCATGATAACAAACAAAACAACAAACAATGTTTCTTGCTAATGTACAATCTGACCTAATCACAAGTGCAGCAGAGTTTAATCTAACAGTGCGGAGGAAATGACAGCCAATTAAGCCTTGCTCTCCCGGTCCATTCTCTTGGTATGTGATGCTAATGAAGGCATTTAAATAAACTTCTGGCAATGTGCACACAGTGATTTGCTATCACTTAATGTTCAAACTGATGCTAGGCAAAAAGTTAGCTTTCCACACTCATCACATAAGACAATATGTTCTACATCAGCAAACTTATTAGTCTCGTAATAGTCTCTTTAGAATTCCTATCACAACACCATCAGCCTCCATAAAGAGAGCTTGGCCCATGTTTTCACAGGATGCCCTTCCTGACGGCACAACCTCAAGTTATCAATGTTTGTGACTGGCAAGAGCTATACAGAAACCAATGATCAAAGTTAAATCTGAGTTATATAGAAGTTGAATCACTCTTGTTGATGGATTGATTGATTGATTGATTGATTGATTGATTGATTGATTGATTGATTGATTGATTGATTGATTGATTGATTGATTGATTGATTGATTGATTGAGCTGTTTATTTGAGCTGTCTACATTCATATTGGCAATGGCTTGCAAGGTGCTAGGTGTTATGTGGAAACAAATGCACCCCCAACTTTTGAAAGAATCCTTGGGTTCTTTTTGGCCCCCAGTCGACAGTGCGCTGACATGCAAGAGCGCTCCCCTGCCTTATCTACATGCAGAGGGCGCTGCTGCAGACAGGGGCCTTCTGTGGATGAAGAGATCAAACGCGTCTGGAGACGGAGACAGCAGGCAGTCTGTCACATCCAGGACATGTCAGCTGCCATTCAGACACTAAACCCCAGGGTCAAAGCAGAATTACATATCAAATAATATACTCTGTTAATGAAGGCTACAGTCAGTACAACACTCAAATTATGTCTGCAATATGCCCACCTATTATAAACTATACAACACAACCTCAATATGTTTTATGCGTTTTCCAATTCGACATGAGCCACCTCTACACCAAATATTCACTGTGGGCTTTATCAGTAAACAAGCTGCATACATTTACTAGAATGTGAACTTTTATTGACACTGAGGAACTGGGACTAGTCGACCTCAGTTTAGACGAGTCGACGAGTCGTGTGTTAATCTCTCTCTGCCTAGTTTTAACATTAAAGCAAACTTTTCAATGTCAACTAATTCACATACAATCCACTATGATCTAACACTCTGCGACCGAAAGTTTGTTTACTTCAGACCTTGGATTTAAAATGAAGATGATCCTAACAGTACAAAGGAGTACAGATGAGGCCAGGAGGAGTGGAGTTACGAGACAAACAGAGGAAGGTAAACACTGACTGAGCGTTGCCTAAAAATGAAGTTAAAACCTAGGAAATGGAAATAAGCCACTATATTGTACGTTAACTTACAAACACAAACTTGCTTACACGTGAGTCTACCTTATTACATGACAAATTTGGACATGAACTGTGTCCACTGTTAATATGATGACGTCGTGAATGCCCTACTAGATACTATAGCCATAGTAGAGTGGAGTTACTATGGCTATAGTATGTCAAGGTTCAGAAATGCTTCATAATGCACATCCATCCTCCGATTCCAAAATAATGGGGAATGTTTAGAGTTCACAATAAACTCAAGACTACAGTTAATATCTTCCTCAATAAAATATTCCTACGGTCACTTTCCCCGCTCACAACACCCACAGTCTATAGAACATCAATTGACATTTTATATTATGCAAAACAGTGACCTTTCTTACAGTGGCATGTGATTTTATACTTTCTATTATTCGCAGCAACATAATAGTATTCTCAGATCATTTACTTTGTGCAAGCACACAGGGTCAATGGCCCAGACAAAGAACCTCAGGAAACATTGCTTATTAAAAGCGGGCCATGTTGGCTCTCTCCACAGATTTATTTGAGGAGCATTAGCAGCATTACTGTGGTCAAGATTTGTTGCAAAAAGCCATGAAAGCGTGACGAATTGTGCCGGATTTGGTCTGGAATGGCATGGTCTTAAAACATCAGGGGTGCGGATTCTTTGGTTTCTAACGGTACATGAATGAAAGGGGCTGCACCCACACTAAAGCTTGTTCAAGTTTCATTTGGAGAAGTGATCACTTATAACTGTCAGCTTCAATGTAATGAGTCTCTGTGGCATTGACTGTTGCTAGAAAATATTCTTGCATTTTTCGGTGGCTTAACAGTTGGTGCGGTTGATTAAAATAAACCAAAGGATGAGGGCAATAGGTCAAACAAGAGCGCAAAGAGGCTGACTAAATGAGTGGACCGTCTGTTGTTTCTGATATAAAGTACTAAATCTCCTCAACCAATAACAAGGCTTGCTGCAGCAAAATAACAACAACAAACAAACCCCAAAAAACGATCTAAAAGTAATCTTTAAAAATGTTTCCCAGACATTGGCCATAGGTTGTATTCACGTTCTAGAAGGTGGTGACGTCATTATCTTAGATGAAGGACAAGGACCAACACACAACTCCAAGGGAAAGAAAAACAAAAAGAAATCTCTAAAAAGGAAAGTGACAAATGTTGAGCCTGGTCATTATTTGGTAATGATTGGATCCACAAATCTGTCGTAAATATCATGGCTGAAAGTCAACTGGCCAACATTAAGTACATGTTTTTGAATATTGTCACCATTTTTTGAAGGCCATTATGAGAAAAATAATGAAACCCTATTTTTATATTTGCTGACAGAGAAGATGTTGAAATCTGTGTCAGTTTTTTCCCAGTAATGACAAAGATTATTAGTTATAAACCAAAAACATCTGCATTTTGACAGTTACCATAGTTACTGCTGTAGAATTGAAAACTGTCCACCACCTCAATGTTAAGCCTTAGGCTCTTTAGAATGTTGAGACATCACGTGACGACAACTTTTTACATTCTCAAGCACACTCGTTTGCGTAGTGAAGCCCTCATTTTCTTCACACAACAAAAAACAGATTATAACTTTCTTAAATTGATGTAAACTGGTAGTTCAATGGATAATCCAGCATTACCATCCCATCTAATGGCTGAGTTAGGATGACTTTACAAGTGCATATCTTCAAATACATAACATCAATGTCCAAGACTACACAGACTTACACAAGAGACAGACACTTTACTTACAAAACAGCAATCTGGGATGGAACAACGCATGATTGATGCATGGAAGCTCCAACAGCGGCTGAATGATAGAGGACGGAGAAGAAAGCGCGTCTAAAGATAGAAAAATTGACACGCTGAGGCAGAACGTATGTAGTAGTGGCAGCCCAAAGCTCTGCCAGCCTGCAACACATGTCTGAAGACATGTAATCAGTCTGATGAGCAGAGTCGGCGGACCATGCAGAATGGCAGGTATGGGTCCGGGGCTGATAGATCCTGTGCTATTCTAAAGCAGTCAATTTAGCACTAGAGGCCCAATCATTTAAGTGAAGATTAAAGGAAGACCGCAACTTCTAGACAACCTCTGTCACCCAGATACAAGACGTGAAGCTAATAGGCTCATAAGAATAAAAAACAACAACGCGCATACATCAAATATAATATGGCAATAATAATATATGTTTTGTGCAAATGATCTCGCAATACCGTATTTATGTTTGCAATGCAGGATGGTGGCCAAGTAATGTCAATATATATTCAAGGAAGGAAGGAAATGCATCAGAAAACATAAGGAAATAGCCTAAATTTGGCTCAACACCTCCAGCTCGTTCATTATTTCTAGCTTCTGAACATATGAAATTAATCGTAGCCTACATGGTTATCCCACTAAGGCACACATATCCCCAAATTAGCCTACGTGGGAATCAAACTTCAGAATCTGATATCAAATGAAGCGGGTATGTCAAAAATGTCAACTAACAGCAACATCGGGCTTACATGAGAGAACGCGTCCCGTTTGCGCGCACCACTGTATGTTCTATCCTACACATGACACAAAAGCCACACAGTAAAACGCTAACTGGCTTTTACATTACGGACGTCCACAATATTGAATGTTCAAGTTTAATATCCCCGTAGCCATCCTACCTCACACATGATCGCGCGCCCTACACTCGCGTCCATTCAAGCCAGCGGCAAAGCGCGTCAAGACAAATCCAGCTGATGTCCGCGCAAAAACATAACCGCCGGTCCCTTTGCGCACTTGTGCCAATCCGAGCGCATTGGCCATGAGAACCGATCCCCCCCCCCCCCAAAAAAAAAGAAAAAAAAAAAAACAGTTAGACACTTATACACTGCGTGGGGAGGAGTTTCAGACACCTTACCAGCTTTTTGTGTCGTATTCTATTTTCCGCTGTCATCTTGTAAAAAAAGACGGGGGGAAATAAGTTGGGGAGAAACACGAGGAAAGCAGGACAACAAGAGCGACGAAGTGACCCAGGGAAACTCTCCTGCCCCCGCTCCGCGTAACGTGAGTCCGTTCGTCCGTCCCGGTGGTACTGTCACAGGCTGCTCCGCCAGCTATAGCTCCGAGGCAAAACGCACTATTCAACTTTGGGGGAAATGAGAACGGGAGCGCGCAGGAGAGAGAGAGAGCGAGAGAGAGAGAGAGAGAGAGAGAGAGAGAGAGAGAGAGAGAGAGAGAGCGAGAGCGAGAGAGCGCGCGCGAGAGAATCACAGGAAAGCAGCTCCTCCTACCCGCACAAACAGCAGCGAGACAACGATTACTCCAAATCATGCCATCAACAGCATGTGATTCCGTTTGTGTCATTGTAGCCTGAAACGTTATCATGTTATCAACCTTTGCTCTAAAATATGTTGATTACAGTATTTACAACCACAGCGCACTATTCCACATATATATATATATAAAAAAAAAAACATAATGCCTTTTCATCGTTTTATGGTCTGCAGAATGATGCAAGTACATGCAACAAAAACATTCTCACATTAAATCAATAACTCCAACATTGGAGGTATAACGTCTTGTTCAGCTGCCGAATGCCCGAGGAGATAATTAGAATAGGCATAGATTGGAACCAGACAAAAGTGGCTTGAAATAAAGATGGTATCGTTTTTTTAATATCCGGGTAGAGATATGAATAATGGTTTTGTGTGTGTGTGTGTGTGTGTGTGTGTGTGTGTGTGTGTGTGTGTGTGTGTGTGTGTGTGTGTGTGTGTGTGTGTGTGTGTGTGTGTGTGTGTGTGTGTTACAATACATTCTTGAGTTTGCAAATGTAGTTTGTTAACACAAAAATTGTAATTTTCGCAAATTAAATGCACTTTTTGCTGCTACATCCCAGTGGTTTATATACTCCACTATCACAGCAATACAACAGACCTGTTCCGACAACTCAGGCTATTCTTATTACTACAACCACAACACTATTAGAAATTAGAACAACCAATATTAGCTTTAACTGTACCTACTTTCTATTTCCATTCAATCTGCTGACACAAACTTCCTTTCTTTCTGGAAGGAAAACTTCCAGAAAGTTGTGGGTTGCAGCCGCGGCACCTTTTTGACCTGACATCATGTAGCAAAACTTCCTCCATATGGGCTGCCCAATGGATCTCTGAGAAACATGGGAGTTGTTGATGTAAATGTGGTTGTGAAACCATCTGCAGAGACCACAAACCAGACTTGTAGACAGTCAATGTAATGTGCATTTGACATTTCAGCAAACACATCACAGCACCAAGGAGCCTGTTTCAAAGAGCACTTTGAAGAAACACACACTGCTGCCTCTGAGAACGTCCAGGTCTCAAGAAGAGTGAACTTTTGTGCTGTTAAATCCAGAGGTGGCGGAAGCAAAATATCCACAAGAAAGAGAAACATAAGCAAATCCTAATATGTGTTTCTGTAGGACTTCTCCAGTAACTACCACACATTTTCTTTCTGCAACTAAAAAACACAAAACATGCACAATAGGTTAATTCTCCAGCTTGGAGCCTGTGACCATAAGCCCGGCTCAAGATCCGGAGATCTGAGATGTTAAATTAATCATATTTATACTTTTCCTGAAGCTAGAAGCCGGCACATTATCACTGTGTATATCAGGCATTCTAACTGCAATGTAATATGCCCGTCAATTCAATCAACGTTTCTATGGATTGATATTGTAATATTGAACATGATGTTACACCCGCTATAGGTGTATTACAGAATCTCATTCCAGTGTATGATTGTAATATCCTTTGAGCCTGAGCGAGTGGGAGGCTGATTGCTCTGGATTCAGCTCTGGGCATTCATCAAAGCTGTCCTCACTGTGATATACTGGTCTCTACTGTGTTACAGACTGGCACTAATCTTATGTTATTTCATGGTATGAAACATTTGAATTAACTTAATTCAGTCTGGAAAGGATTCTATGTGCTATAATGGAATGAATTGACAAGCCTTAATGCATATGCCCTGGGCTTGTTTTTATATACACCAAAAAACACAATGTTATAGTCCACTTAACAGTCCACTATCACAGATTCAAAACAAGCTTCTCTTACTTAACTGATAACATTATTAGGGAGAGCAATAAATTGAGAGGACGGGAGGGTTGGACGGGCGAGAATGTTTCTAAAAGTTGTTTTAAGTGTAAAGCACTTTGTGATGCACCTGTGTATGAAACGATGAAGGGCTTGTCGCCCGAAACGTCACATTCTTGATATGGTGTAAGTAAATAAAAATGGTGTGTGACCCTCTTTGTCTGTGAAAGGCACTATATGAATCTTCTTCTTCATTTGAGCTAACTGCTATCACTTCCATACCATTTTATAACCTATACTGTTGAAAGTGGTAATTTACTTATGTCCTTTGCTCTTAATGGTTAGCAAACCCATTAACTTTGGGGCTGGCACACTATGTTTTAATAGTCATTAAAAACAAGTGTTCAATCTAGTATAGGCTATATTAAATAGGCTCCTAAAATATAACTTACACAACTTTTTTTTTATATTGATAGCCATCTGTGCATCTACATGAGAGTCACAACTTTGAGCTTAATGCTGAATTGTTATAGCCGGTGAATGTGACAGTGACAGTACAGGGTCAGGCCCATAGACGTAAATGGACAGTAAATCCATTCATTCGTTTTTACGTTTTATGGATTGATTTTATCTGCCTCATTGTATTTTTATGTAACTGTGAAGCACTTTGAATTACCTTGTGTATGAATTGTGCTCTACAAATAACCTTGCCTTGCCTAAACACTGCGGCCACTGGAGACCTGGCCTGTGTATTGTGCTCAGACATGGGTCAGTTTACACAACGACTTCTTTCCACCACCTGCTAGCGCTGAGAGCTTAAGAGTTAGCCAGAGTGTACAATTATGGGACTATGCAATGTAATAGAGATAATGTGTGGGTATGACAGAAAGTGCCAACCAGGAAACGCATCCGCTCCGCTTCTCCTCACAGCCCACACCTCATCAGGGACGTATTGTGCAGCTCTTGCCTGTCTGTGGACTGCCTCAGCATCCAGTGATTGGGAACACACTCAAAACTAAAGACATGGGGTCTTTTGTTCTCATCTGAATGCAAGATTCGAAGAATCCAAACCTCCAAAGTGAAAGGAATATTTTATATAGGAAGATATAATAATTACAGGTGACTGCAGTGACAGGTCTTTTCAAAAACACAATGTCATGAGATACTACAGGAGAAGTTATGTAAAAAGAAATAGAAGATATGGTGGATTTCTTTTCTTGCTTAGTTTTTTGGACGAAAATACTTGTACTGGTAATTTCTAAATGTGATTGTTTTAGTCAGATGAAAACTCAAAAGGTTTAAATCAAGTTTTAGTAAGTTTCATTATAAAAAGTAAGAATTAATTTAGATAGGTATTGTAATTTGGGATAAATAAAAACAATCTCTTGACTTTATATAGCTTTTAAGTAAGGCTGTCAATAGATTAATTTTTTTAATCGCGATTAATCGCACTTGTGAAATGCGATTAATCGTGATTAATCGCATTTAATTTTTTTCTAATAATTATATTCATTTTTTATGTTTTTATGTTTTATCCAACATAAAACAATTACATTTAAAGCATGTGATTACTGATTGCACATTTCATTGACCAAATCCACAGTTTCATATTTATGTGAGAAGCCCAACAGCTGATAACCGGGATCTTCAGCCATTTCTGAAGATCCCGGGATTGATAACTCACTTTTTAGAGACATCTTCTTTTTGTGCTGAACCTTTAGGACAGAAACTGCAATCTTTAAGGTTCATGAAATAGAATATAAGGACAATATATATATATTTTTTGTTGCAATAGGATGATTAAATTAATCACGATTAATTTAATTAATCGCGATTAATTATTTTTGCGATTAATTTGATTAATCGCGATTAATGTTGACAGCCCTACTTTTAAGATTACAACACAATAGGGGCGCTCCTCATCCTCTGTTCATCGCGTCCAGATTTTTTTTTTTACCACGTGAGTGCCATCTGCAGGTAGCAAAGGGAATGACACATCATAAAAATGTATATCAGATTTCCCTCTTTAGCTAAGGGCATGCTAACAAATCAGACGAACACAATGAGCACAGAACTGGTCCAGAGAAGGATGTTGGGCATTAAATATGCAGAGGATACTGCTGGCCTCTGTCTATTACACTGTTAAATTCAGGAACCAGAGAGTGAGTTGCTTCTGCAGCAAAAAGAAACATAAAAAACAGAAGTGGTGTTAAATACTCATATTCAAATGTACATCCACTTTTAGAGCAACATTATTTGCATCTGGGAGAAAAGAAACATCTTCATCTCAGTATCAGTACATATGACTTCTTTCAACCCTATTGATCTGACAAACTTTTACACTGACATGACATTTTTAGATCTTATAAATAAAGATCTCCAGTCAATGTTCACTTTCATCTCCTGTTTCTCTCATGTCACACGCCTCCTGTGGGAGATGCCTGATGTCAAATGACAAACTGTAAGATCAAGGTGCACATCACTGTACCCTCTAATGATGCAACAAGTGACGCTGGGTTTAACACAAACGTGAGGTGGGATTGAGTTGATAAATTTGCCGCTTTTGTGCCACCCCCCCCCTTTAATTTTAAACAATACAGGCCCAGCGGGACAGATAAACCGCATTGTAACCGTTTTATAGCTCCCGCGGCTGCTGTATTATGTGGATGCACAATCTGAATATTGACGACTACTTCAGGCTCTCCTTTTGGGTTGAACTATAAAGCAGTATTAGGCAAAATGAGTGTCTCGACTCCAGGGGGAACAATATAATTTAGGATTATAGGCAATTTGAACAGGCTCACTCATTTAATCTCTCCCACTCCGGATCAATAGGAGGCTCTCTCTAAGCAGCGATAATTCAATTCCCCTGCAGCACCAACCATTTGTAAGGGCTGGTTTGAGGTACCTGACATACTGGCATTTTAAATGAGTATGTCCCAGTAACAGTGGGAAAAAAAAGAAATCTATTAATAATATGACGCATGACGGAATTTGTTCTCTGGATTTGACCCAGTCTTCTATGTAGCTTGGGAAACCTAAGGATGAGTAACAAGCCGGAGGAGCTGGAGATGACCCTATTGAGCATGCTTTAAGGTAGACAGGAGATACAGGAGGAACCCAGAGTGACAGGCTCAATACAGAAATCATTTACACAGTCGTCAATGGCAGTGATACAGAGATAATGCAACAGTAAAGCAATGCTGTGTGAATCACCAGCAGCCCGCGAGGACTACAGACAGAAAAAGCCAAACACGGAGGAGGGATGGAGAGAGATGTGGGTCAGACAGAGAAACGCAGCTTCGCGCCCATGTAAATAGGACTGTGTACATGCACAGGCCTAATCTCATTATGCCCCTTTTCTCCTGGGCTCAGATCCTGGGCTTGATTAGAGACTGAGATGAAAGAGCAAGAGCGGGGATGTAAATGCAGGTATACAGGGAGATTCCACCAGACACTCACCTTTATGTAACCATCAATCAAAGCACAAGGCTATAGTATGAGCCATAGTAACATGAGGCTATTCTTTATAAGGGCTTATTTATCCAGAGAATACTGGCAATGTGAAACAACATTGCACTACAAAAGCAATTTAGTGTTCAGCTTCTATAGTGATTGCATGTCCTACTCATGTCGAGGCACAGAACTCTTGTTTCAGCAGCAAATTGCCTCATGACTTTTTAAAGACTTGCCAGGCAGCTTCTTCTGACATGCTATAGAATATAAGAAAGGGCAAGGTTAGCACTTTTGCTTCAAAGACTGACAGCTTATGTGTCAGATCATTCTCTGCATTAATAGCTACTGAATATATCTATTAAAAATGACTAAAACACAGGAGCATGTTGATCAATGACCTATTGCTAATACAACTTCTAAGTTATCGGTAAGTCTGTTTCTTAACGCCCAACATCACCGTCAAAACCAACGAGAGTTATGAATTTCCATTAATTGGCAAAATGCTACATTGTGTCAACCATGTGCACATTGTTATAATGCATTAGTATTTTGTATTGTTGTTCCCTTCAACTACAAGCAGTGGCACCCACTAATGGCCATGTGACAGAGTGAGGGTTTTAGGGAGGTTTCTCTCCGCCTGTTTGCTGGGGGCTAGATTTTACTATAAAAACCCTCTCAGTGCTGCTTCTCTTGCTATTCTGCCCCATTCGAGCTTGTTCCCCGCCTTATTATAAATCTGTCTCTTTCCTCCTCGTGATCATGTGATTTGTTTTTCAAAGAGTAATTTCAACCCTGTTGACTAAAATGCAACCTAGCAACAACAATTTAACTTAAAGGGACTATAAGGAGTTTAAAAATGTTAAAATTAAGTATTTTCCTCCACCTACATGTTCCAGCCATGTCCTAATGTGTAGAATGAGCTCAGACCTGTTCACCACAACTGCCTCTAAAATCCTGTACGGTCACTCAAAAATGTATCACTTCGGCCCGAATTGCCGTCATGCACGAGCTTAATATAGAAGGTGCAGTTACATATATGGCCAGAGGTGGCAGTAGTGAGTATAAAATGGCGAACTTGCTTCCAGCCCCTTTAAAGACAACTTAAAGTTAAATAAACTATATATTTTTCTACAAATAAATGATGGTGAACTATGATATGTTTGGCCAAATCTGTGTCTTTATTTTATTTTACTGTAAAATCTAAGGCTACATATACAACAATGCACATACAATTGCAGATTAAAGACATTGCCTTGTCCTTTTTTCTAAACTGCAAAAGCATCAACATTTCCAGATTGTTATTCAAGATCATACACATATTATTCACCCTTCTCCTGCTTTTTGCTCGCAGCCTCACATCTTCTCATCTCTTGCTTATCACACGTCCAGACTTTGATTCCCTGTTGCCCCTACTCTCCTGGTACGCTCATCGTCCATGCACGGAGCTGTCTGTCAGAGCCCACCTCAAGTCTTGTGAGATTGATTTCTCAGCCCACCTGACTCTCTGCTACTGCTTTACCGACTGCCGTCACTGTTTTAGCTCTTTCTCCTCTCCGGGTAAAATCCATCTCTCTGCTCACTGTTAGGGAATATCCTCTAGTTATTTACATCAGAATTACACTGGCCTCAGTGAGCCACAATCACACTTTGTACCATTTGGATATTTTATATTCTTCCCTTATGCGCTGGCATTTGTTTAAGTCTCGAGATAGAAGCACAAAGACGTCTGTTGTAGAGGCTGAACAAAGACGTCTGTGAGGAGCCGGAGTCACTGGAAGGTCATTTCACACATCAGAAAATCACCGTCTGTTTGGATGTTGCGCACAATTGTAGAATTACAATCCAATGTGCTCTGAACACTTCTATTTGAATAATATATATGAGCCCATATTTTATCATTTTTGGACAATGCTATGACTAATGATCTTTTGTCTAGGACCTTAAAGAAGAGCTAAGTAACTTGTTTACCTTAATAAATCCTTTCCATAGTCCCTCTGGGGTTAATAAAAAATGGGATGATTGGGGGGTCTTTCATCTCTCCCTGGTGTCTCTGGCCAGAAAACCACAATTGCAACATTTCTGCCTCTGGGTCGAAGCCACCAATACACACTAATGGAATCACGAAGAGGAAGTTAACAGGCTAACGGGCAAAGCTAACTGCGGGCTAGAGCCACTTTCGTATTATTTACAGCTAAGTTTGAGTGAAAAAAAAAATCTCCATTGTGTAATTGGGCTGTGGCACAATGTACAATATCCCTCTCTCCCTTTGTCTTTTCTGTCAGTGTAGTATTTACTCTCACGGACAATTAATGATATAAACAACCTTAACATGCTACGACACCTGCAGTGGTGCTAATACGGCCTCTAGGGGTGTGAGTTACTTAGTGCTTCTTTAAAGTCTATTCAACCGAAATAACAATAATTGAATGTAACAATTTTGGTGCTGTGGCCTTCACCACGTTTGCCTGATGGAGGCCGTAGCGCCGAAACATTGAGAGTAGGTCCTTGTAAAATATAACTTGTTTGCAAGTTAGGCAGTGAGCGGGATTTTTCTGAATCGACTAATGCTTTAATAAAAAAATATTCTCAGACGTGGTTATGCTGATGTGCTTATCTGAGAATACAAATTGGGCATGGCAAAATGTAAAACCTAACTGAAGTCAAAATATGTACAAACCTATGCTCTATGAGAAATGACATCAAGCTGGAAAGTCCAGAAAGGTTTTTGACCGCAGTCCAGGTTATTTTCCAAACTTCTGCTCATGCGCATTTTTCCAACACCAAAGGTTTCTGAGGAGTGACCACTGCATATTGCGTTACCGCGGTAGAACACTGTACTGGCAATGTGTTCTATGGAAAAACCAGTATGGCCAGTTTTCATTCTAACTGTATTAAAGTACAACCTTGATACACATCCCTTATCATGCGTTCAACATTTCACAATTTCACATATCAAGGTCAAGGTGAAGTAGTACAGTGTATTTTTTCTCTTTTGTTTAGGCTGAAACAACCGGGAGAAAAGGGGAAGACAGCAGATCCACACAAAATGACATGCAAACCACTATATGTTGAACGTGACCATCATCAAGAGATACAAAAAAAAAACTGCAATAAGTGAAATTGCAACTTGGCGTGGAAATCCTGACTCTATTTTTAATCTGTTTATATTTTAGTTGGAGCCGCAGAAGGGAAAGAGGAATCATCAGAGGATTGAGAGGCAGTGCAGGAAAACGGGGTTAGTGAAAGTGGAGCACAAATATCAGACAGACCCTTGAGACTCATAGAGAGAAGAGCCAATTTACCAGAGCTTTACTAATGCACCAACTCCTGCTGTTTGCAAAAATAAAAAAAGACACAAAGAATTGGATATTATACCGAAACCTATGTTTTTTTTGTCTAATTTTCCCAGGCTCATTTCAGCACAGCCAATGATCTACCTCCTAGTGTGTCTGGCTCCGGGTCGTGCTTCATAATTCTGGGTGAATTTCTACAAATAGCTCAAACGGTTGCAAATGGTTTAACGAGAAACGTGGCTTGCATTGAGAGCCTACAACCCATTCAATTCATTTGCAATTGGGACAAGCTCAGTGATTAAACACAAAGTTCAATAGTCACAATTAAAGTAGTGCTAAGTAACTTAATAAATCATTTTTGTAGTCCCTCTTCGGGTAAAGGGTTAATGGGATGATTGGGGGGTCTTTCATCTTCCCCGGTGTCTCTGGCCAGAAAACCACAATTGCAGCCTTCCCTGCTCCGACCCGGAGACCAAATACACACTAATGGAATCAGGAAGAAGAAGCTAACAGGCTAATGGGCAAAGCTAACTGCGGGCTAGCGTGACTTAAACAGTATTTACAGCCAAGTTTGAGTGAAAAAAATCATCTCCATTGTGTAATTGGATGAACAATATCCCTCTGTCCCTTTGTCTTTTCTGTCAGCGTAGTATTTACTCTCACGGACATTTAAGCAATTATTGAGCAAAAAAAACGCAACTTGCTATGACACCTGCAGCGGCGCTTATGGCCTCTAGGGGCACGAGTCGCTTAGTACTGCTTTCAGCTGCAAATTTTGTTGGTTTATTTGGTTGGGACAGTGCATTTAATGAACACACATAAGACTCATGCATGTAAACACGCCACACCGGATTGTCGTCCCCCACTCGCACTCTCAAACACACTCTCATTCATCCTGGCCTAATGTACATGCTTTTAGTGGTAGGGGAATCGGGAGTACCCGGAGGAAACCTACGCAGACACAGGAAGAACATGCAAACTCCACAAGGAAAGGCCCCGTCCAGGTGGGAATTGAACACGGGACCTTCTAGCTATAAAGCAGACCGCTGTGCTACTGTGCCTCCCGAATAGTGATTGTGAATTAATGTTCTCTGCAAACATGTCTATGGGGTCTCATTAAGTATTTACGATGAAGTATAGGCCTCAAACATGAAATGCATGATGCTTGTATTAGTTTAGCAGCTCTCTCTCAGTCCTCTCTTAAGTGTTAGTGCTCCTGGCCAAAATGTATGCCACGAGCCCAAACTAACATCTGAACTCATTTGCAAAGGTATTCTACTAACTTTTACATTTTAGTACTGTGACATCAAAAATGTTTTTCAACCCTAATACACACAACTACATTCAGAAGCCAAAGGGAGCGCACCTGACTTTTCACCACTTATGCCCAGAGGAAACATTTTCAAATTGAAAAAGTCTGCCACCACAAGAATCCTCCATCATGATTACAGCTCAATCATACCCAGGATTTAGCCCTGCATGAAGCACATCCCTGGCTGTTCCTGTGCACATTCAGTAAACATGTCACTGCTGGTCTGACTGCTCCTGCAGCAGTGTGCACCTATACTTGACACGAGGAGAGAGAGGGAGCGCGAGGAGCCAGGCTTAATGTGTGTTTTTTTCTGCTTATGCGTGTCGAAAGGTGCTTGCGGTAAAGTGGCAGGACGTGGCTTCTGTTAAGGCCCATAAGTGCTCAGGCCATCACATTGACAGCAGCCATCTATCACTGAGAGGCATCGAGGCTTTGACAGGTAGATCCACTCAATGGCATGTAGCGGGGCTAGTTCTGCACGAGATAATCGACTGTGAATGTAGCCGGGCAAGTTGCACCTTGGAGCTAAATTGCATGTCTGGAAACATAGACGCAGATAATTAAAGATGAGGTAAGTAACAATCACCATTTCAAAAAATAATAGCAAAATCATGCAGCCCTCGAAAAAATATAAAGATATGTCAGCATTAAAAATCTCATTTATTGCCTTTAACAAACAGTGTCATGTAAGATTACTTTTATATGAGTAAATACTTGGATTACTTCCTTCACCGCAGCCATAGTATCACGCACACACGGAATGGTGTTTCTATCTGAACAAACCGATCCTCTTGAATGTTCACAGCCCATGACGAAAATAGAAACCGGTCTTATGGGGTACTTCAACTGCAATCTTCTCTGGGGCTATCATTAAATTCAAACCTGCTGATAGCGATACCCCACTGAGTTTGTAATGAGCCCCAATTAAATCTTGCTTCGTACTATAAAAGTATTTAAAAACAAATTTTGAGTAAAGAAACTTGCAACCAAAATCATTAGGAAAAAGTGAGTGTTATTTATGGCTACTTTATAGGTCAGTCTACTCAGAAAAAATCCATGGTGCATTTATTATTCACATGTTATTTCACATGTGTCCCTCTGGAAGAGTCATAAGCGCTGATCCCGTGGGTGCTGCGGGGCTCAAGCACCCATCCAAATCTTTGGGCACCCAAGTAAATTTGCCCTAACTACAAAATGATTCAATATAACCTGCGTGGGTTGGTCCATTACATTAATACAGGTGCAGCGTCAGAGTGATGCATCGCTCATTTAGCTCTATAGGGAGAGCGCCCAACTCAAAAGCATGATTTTGTCTTTTTTTTTTTTTTGACTGGGTGGGCACCCACTGGGGGGAAAAAATAAAACGGCGTCTATGACTATGGAAGGAATAACGCACACATGCACATAGTTGTGTTGACCCTGTTGTGCCGTCAACGCATGAGCCACTGTGTAGACACAATGTAAGCAAACCTTTACATGACAAAATGACCCTTTTGCATTGCATGTAAGGCTGTCAAGACACATCACACAACACTGTATCAAAGGCTATCAACTTACTCAGAAGTGAGCAATAAAAATAAAATTAATGGTAGGAATTGTACAATGTCAATATCCATTTTTTTTTATTGTTTGCTGCTGGCAATCTACATCTTGCACAAGGGACTATGGTTGAAAATTAGCTTTAGAGCTAAAACTGGCACATTTACAGTGATATTGATCAATGTGCATTGTCCCTGTTCAAATAAACCCATCTAGGAACCAGTGCCCTCACCTTTTAGGAGCAGTGGGTGTCCCCAATGCAGCGCCTCAGGGCCCATTTCAAGATCCTGAATCAAGATTTTGTCAAGACCTTGATGGGAAACCAAAGGAAACCCTTTGAGTGCTCCTCTTGTCTTGTACTCCAGACAAGAGGAGTACATGCAAACTTCACACAGAAAGACCGTCTGGTAGTGAGGCAAGAGAGTCAGCCACACAGCCACCGCGCCACAGATATTAAAAGGAAACCAAGATGAGAAACCAATCAACAACCAATAAAAAAAAGTTCTTCCATGTAAATCTTGAACAGTATGAGAAGTCAATTTCCACCGAGAAGAACAAGTCAGCGCGCACTCCTTTATTACTGTAATGAACCGCTCCAGGGATCCTATATTGGATTTTAAATTACACTGCAGATTTTTTGACACAACTTTTTTTTATTTTTACTGCAACTAGAGGAGATGATCCTCAGAAATGGAGCCTCAAAAACAGCGGGGGAGGGGGAGGGGGGGACTAAAAACAAATTACAGGTGTGAAAAGTAAAATCAAATGTGGGATTAAGTGAAACTTCCATAATCAGGATGCTTGTGGGCTTCAAGTAAAAGCAACGGACAGCTGACAAATGAATACATGGAAGTAAGGACCACAGAGATTTGGACATATGAGAACTTGGAAAAGGCAAAGCCGTGGCAAAAAAAAACATAGAGGTGGAATAGCATTAAATAAGAGACATTTCCCTGCCTCTGTTGTAAAGCTATAACATGTATAGACTAGATAGATTATATGGCATGGTGAGCTACATGCATGTTGTATCAATTCCTCGAAGACGTGGAACAGACACACAGACTGTGGTTAAATATTGACAGCAGACGGCGGCAGCAGCAGTCAACAGTACAGTCCCACCACAGAGTCTGGCTACTGTTTACTGTGGAACAGCCAGGTGCACAGCCACTTTTTTGTTCATACAAAACTATGACAAAAGGATATAACACATGGTCCAACATTTGGTGCTTAATAAGCTATTGTTTCAATTTGGTTCATTAGTAAATCCAATACATCACCCACAGGGGAACACACACACTGCAATCCACAACCAGACTTATAGCTTGCAGTTTCTTACATAGCTTCCCGTATTTTTCGGACTATAGACAGGACTGACACCTGAATACTATTTTGTTGTACGCTTGTACAATGACAATAAAGCGCGTACTTACTTACTTACTTATAAGTCGCACTTATACTCAGGTGTGACTGAGCAAGCTGCAAGTAGTGAAATATGCAGCCGAAAACGGTAATCGAGCAGCTTGAAATTTGAACACAGAAACTTGTGAGGTAGTGGCAAAAAGCAGAGGTTACTTTTACAGTAATGAAGAAAACAAGAAAAATAAGCTAATCGTGGGCTAAAACCTAGATGGCCACAGCTAGAGGAACGATTTCTCAAATGACAGCTTGAACAACGTAATGCCGGGAGAGGCTTGTCAACACTGCATATACACCTCCAGGCCCAGGTAGTTTCCAAGGCTGGTGCGACTTATAGTCCAGAAAATAATGGTATATTCCATTATGTCAAAATGGCAAATACGGTCTATAAATCACCTTGATAGAAAATAATCACATTTTGTTTACAATGTTTTTTTCAAAGGATTATCCATGATTTGCTCCTTTTCATCATGATGTTGTATCAGTGAGCCCTGATTCACCATTGTGATTTAATTAAAGGGAGTCTGACCCCTGAATCGGGCAGAGAAGCAGAACGGATTTGCTTTTATGCATGAAGACAACAGGCTGAGCGATGAGCCAGTTTATCTGCAGTGATCGAGCAGAGAGCTGAAATCATTGACCTTCTAATTATGCATCATTTTCCGGAGCAGTTTGAGACTTCATTGTTACATAAAAGATGGGCCATTTCCGTTGTGTTCCAACATCATGATGATACTGCTCGTAATAACACACAAAACACACTCCCGTTTGTTAGGAGACAGCGTGTGATCAGTGACAGTTATTCTGCTAGTAGTCGATATTTCTGTTGTGATTAATCCAATACAACGCACAGCAAAATGTTAACCAAGACAGGACTTTCATTCTTATGTCACTTTATTCAAATCAAGGGAAAAAAGCTTCTTAGTGATTATGAGAATCTTATCACATTGGTTGTTGAGCAATGGCTGCTGATGAGATAAAAGTTGTTTATCTTTAGATTAAACAAAGAAAAGCCACTGCAACATTCAAAAAAGGTTATCGGTTGTCGGTTATGGAGACTGTCCCAAAGGCATAGCTCTATGTGTCAGAAGTTAAAAGCCATATAAAAGCAACACAAGTAGGATTAGTAAGGATGCAAAACCAGAAAAAAACTGGTTTATTGAAACAAAACACTGCTATATAGAGTGACTCCTTTATCCTGCACATGTCTGTATATTTTAAATCCACTTTGAACCTGCATTTGACCTTTAGATAACCTCCAAGCTACATTTCATTTTCATTTTCATACATTTCAAGGTAAAGCCCCCCCCCCAAACATCATATTTAGAAGTGACACAAATTACCTAACACATCATTTGTGCAAACTGTAGCAATGGAGTTGATATTTTTGCGGTGCTGAAACTTCTGAGAACGCGTCATGCGGTTCGAGCTCTCTGATCTTCCCAGAGCCTTTAAAAAGGAAACAGCTGGATTTGGTTTTGGTGGAACAGTGGCCTCTGAATAGGAACAGGTGTGGCACTCAGACCTGGGCACGCACCATCAGGCTGCTGACGACAGAGGAACGACTGACTCTTCTCTGAATGGAACGTAACGCGGAAAAGGGTTCAAGTATATTACTGGATGAACTTTTACTCTATCATTGGCAGTGAGCAACAAAGATCGGGGGGATTTTTTTTGTGTGAAGCAAACACAGGTGTATACTGTACACCTCCCATGAAGCACAATCATGTTGCCTGGCACGAGCCAGACTGATGCTCCATGTTAAAGGGGGGGTATTATGCAAAATCGTCTTTTTCAAGCTTTACATCATGTTATTATGTCATTCCTTCATTAAAAACATGCCTGAAGTGTTGCCTTGGCACATTCACGTATTTTTGAGTAATCTGTAAAAACTCTGATGGCAGCCATTTTAGGGATAGGTTTGCCTGAGTCCTCCTAAGAACGCCCCCACCTCCTGGAGACGCCTCCGAGCTTTCGTCACCAGCCGAGTAACCAACCACTGCTCCTCAGCAGAACCCCCTCCCCACTGATGCCACAGACAGCGTGTGGAGGGGCGTGTGGGAAAGGGTCAGAGGTTCTTAGACAGAGGCCTATTTCAAGACATTCGGTGCAGCCATTTTGAGAGAACAAATTATACAAGGCAGTTATTTTAATTTACTGCATTTACAGACCAACAGAAGGTTTGGTCATCATTGTAGTGTGCTATAGACTGGTGCTATGTGATTGAAAAAAGCATAATACCCCCTCTTTAAGAGATACATGGGGATACAGTCCGGAATTGTGTGATTTGAATCTCGCTGACTCCGGCAAAACCAGGCAGAGCCAATCATAACGCGGGAGGCGGGAGTTAACAGTGCGTCATCTTCCATGCCAGGATTTCCCATTAACACCTGCGCTCTTCACGCAATCAAAACAGTGAAAAAGGCGGCGGCCGAGACACAGCGATCTTTTACCAGTGCCCTGACGTTAAAGCCACAGAAAGAAGCTGTTCTGAGGGCTTTCACCGGAGCATTTGCTCGACTACACGTGTGGACTACAAACAATCATGGCGGAGGACGTGAACGCAAAGCGTAAGTCGCTTTGTGTTTGATTGGTTCGCTCTCGTTCAAACCGCGATCGTTAGCCCCGCCTCCAGCTCGATTTGGAAATTGCATCCTATTACCACAAGTCCAGACTGTCTTTATATGTATTTATAAATACATAAATAAAGTCAGTCTGGCTTTTGCCAGGCTACAATCATGTAGAAGTGCTTTGCCAAGTTGTAGTTTAAAATCAAGCCCTGATTATTTGGATAGTTATACATTTTTATAGTATTGAAGGCTTTTATTGAGACTGTTGGTACTGTATGTGGTTCAGCCAATTCAGAGGCAGTAAAGTATGTTTGTATGTTGTTAACCCTCAACTTAATTTTTCTCCAGTTTTACTCAAATCTACCAGAGCTTACAGCTTATACAGACCATTGTAACGCCTCATTTGAAAGCTAAGAACTACAAAACTCATCTAAGCTTCTTCTTTGTATTTGTTATCACGTTTTCATTGCTTTTGTGTCACACTTTTTTGTCTCGTTCTTGCTTTTATTTGTCACATTATTGTTGTGTTCATTGCTTTTGTGTCATGCTTTTGTCACATTTTTTGTCATATGTTCAGTGCTTTTTTGTTGCTTTTTTGTTGCTTTTTTGTTGCTTTTTTGTCAAATGTTATGTTTTTGTCAAATTTTTGTCATGTTTTTGTCACATTATTGACATGTGTTCAGTGCTTTTTTGTCAAGATTTTTGTCAGGTTTTGTTTTTTGTGTGAAAAACAAAAAAGCAAGAAATGATGAACACATGATGAAAACACAACCAAAGAGGATGAAAACATGTCTTAACTAGACAGAAGCTTAATTTGCTTTGTAGGTCTTAGCTTTTAAATGGCTCCAGTCGAGAAGCTTTTAGATTTGGGTAAAGCCGAACCGGAGAAAATGCACTGGGTTAAGGCAGGGGTTAAGAGGTTAAGTAAAAACACCCTGTGACAAATAAAGTGTTAAGTTAAGCGCAGACAAACACTGCAAGCTAAATTCATATTTATTACACCTTTCAAATCCTGGTGACGCAACAATTGCATTAGCTGATAATTTCGATTGGTTGTTCACCACTTTAGCGCCCAGCACAGTTTGCACAATAAGATGTAGCTCTCCAACAACTTGTCCACATTGATTACATGTAAATTCATTTTGATCCAACCTTTTCAAATCAGCCTCGACTAAAACGCTGAAAGGAGTACAAACTGAAATTAATGTTACAGGTCCAATGTACACAGGCTAATAGGTTTTGAAAGCCAGTGACAGACAAATAAAGCACAGGGGATATGAGTAATAGTTGGCTCAGTATTTTCTATTATCCCACTCATTGAGAGGTTGGCGGCTCACACTGTCAAATCATCTCAAATGCAGAGTAAATTACCTGTCAGAGCAGCAGTAGCCACACTATTTTACGGCATAATGGTTTCCTCAGACAAATCTTTATACATGACTGGAAAGGCACGATAACAAAACTTCCCATCCAAAAACATGGAGGCACAGCACACTAAAGTAGGGGAGAGCGGGGTGGGTTGGTCACGAGACATTGTATGCACACTCTCCAGAGCAAAAAGTAGATACCTCTAAATCATGATGCTTTAATATTCAATAGAAACAGAATAAAACAAATTTTAATTATTGCAATGATTTGACCCAACCCTCCCCATGACCTGGGAAGGTTGGGTCAGTATTTTGAAGGGTACAACCAAAAATGTATCTTTGACAAGATGATATCTTATAAAAAGTTTATTACTTATTTGGTAAAAGTTAGAAAATCGAAAACCTTTTTTTAAACAAAGACCAGTAAACCAGTGTTAGTCATTACTGAACTTGAATTACTGAACTTGATAAGTTGATGACCACTAAGATCTACAGTACAGTACAGATGGAGCAAACCTGTGAGTACCTCCTACAGATAAAGGGGGAACAGCATGAGAACAACAGTCTTTAGATTAATAAGTTATAATAAGGTCTCCAACCCCTGATTTTCTCTGCTCCGCCCCGCTTCACCGTACTCATTGCACGACGTCTCCTCAGTCTGCACCCTCACTCTCATCACTCTGCGCTGTGGGGACAGCTCCAGATTGCTCCAAGCGACAAACTCCTTTGCCAGGACCTTTGAAGACGTGTTTGACATTGCGTTTGTGACTTTACGTTCTGTATTTTGCGAGTGGGGCGATGATTTGCTTTCTGCGCTGCACGAGGTGACGAGCGAGTAGATTGAAGCTTGCACTGCTTCTCCTCCTGACATCGATTCAAGCATCATTTGAGAGATGCCTCCAGTCCCAAAAAGTTTATGAATGATACAGTATATCTTCCCTCATAAACAGACTACAGTTGTGTAGATACATTGGCTCATTCAGTGAAAGCAGGAAGATGAATGAGAACGGTGCACAGAAACATTTACGCTGAAACACAGACTGGGCTGGTGCAGGTCGGCCCAGCGTGTCTGACTGGGAAGAATGACAGCGCCGCTGAGCCAAAAGAGAGGACAGATCATAGTTAACAGAGGCCTATGCTTTCATGGTATCTCGCAAAAAAATATTTTCACTATGCCGGCTCCCAATTTGGGCCCCTGATCTAGGCTAATAGTAAAAGTATATATTTTTTCCCCTCAATGCAAACAGGTCTACTAAACCCTTTTTTGACCCTGTTTAGTCCTGATTTGTTCCCGATCAAGGCCTGGAGGTACTTGTATTGTATGAGGTTGTTCTTGAAGTGAAAACAAAGAAAAAAGACAAAACATGACTTAATATGCTTAAAGCAGTACTAAGTAACTCTTCCCCCTAGATGCCATAAGCACAACTGCAGGTGTAGTAGCAAGTTCCGATTTTTTTATTAATTAATTGTCTTGGAGAGTAAATATTACGCTAACAGGAAAGGCGAAGGGAGAGAGGGTTACTGTACATCCAATTATACAATAGAAATATTTTTTTTCACTCAAACTTGGCTGTAAATACTGATTAAAGTGACGTTAGCCCGCAGTTAGCTTTGCCCGTTAGCATGTTAGCTTCTTCTTCGTGATTACATTAGTGTGTATTGCTTTCTCCGCACCGGGGGCAGTCAAGTTGCAAACATGGTTTTCTGGCCAGAGACACAGGGGGAGATGAAAGACCCTCCAATCATCCCATAAACACTTGTATTACCCCCACAGGGACTACGGAAAGGATTTATTAAGGTAAATAAGTTACTTAGTACTGCTTTAAGGCACAAGTAAACAAACTGGAGCCCACGACTATAAACTATTTCTAAAGCTTCATGTACGAAACTGAAATAGAGTAGGTGAAAACGAGCGAGGGAGTTTGGTACATCCACAAGTAGCCTCACAAAGCCCCACACGTGTCCATTATCAGTCCACCACACCTCGCTGTGCCCATTTTTTATCACAGGGAAACTCTCTCACGCCCTCGTGTTTCCTGACATGACCTCACGCTCACACAACACAAGTAGTGGACGTCAGAGCCAGTTTTTTCACACTGCGCAACACAAGCAGGTCATAAGAGGGCTGAGCGAAACAGGTGGATTTCTCTCGTACACATTAGTTAGACAAATAAAGATCACTATGGACTGTGGATCATCACCTGAGAGTTAGGAATGCAGAAGAGCGGGAACTGCGGTGTTCATTTTGCAGCCTGACAGGGGTTGAGGGCCTTCAGTAGTTCCAGCCCGCACCGACCTGTATCTTCATCCCTGAGGGCAGCAGGTGGAACAGGTGGTGTGCAAGGCATGACTAGTAGCTGTAGTGAATATTCTCTTCTTTGCCCCGATGAGCCTGACTTTCAAACCTCAGCAAAGCAAACATGAGCAAGCAAAACAACTTTTGGATTTTTGGTAAACTTGTCTTCTTCCCTTCAAACTCAGACACCTAATCAGTAAAGTGAATTAATGTCTCACTGTTTTCCGAAATCTGAGGCAACATCATGAAATCAGCTCTTTGGCAGGCCACCACTGCAATCAATTACTTTGACTGGGAAAACTTTCCTTTGAAGCAATATGTCAAAGAACTGTAACAAATGTCCTGTTTATCTTTCGATTGTTGGCACTAAGCAATGCCACACTCCTGGAAAAGCCAAAAAGTAGCTTTCACAAACCCATCTTCGTGAAATAGTGCTAATTAATCAGCTTGAAGCAAATACTCACTCAAGCGGTTTGATTGTAACTTTAGTAAAACATTTTCTCAGCTCTTTGCTTTCTCATCCGAACCCATTGCATTCATTCGATTAAATATGAGCTATTATGCCGAGAAAAAGGGAAATTTCAACACAATTTGACACATTATTCCCACTGATTCAAAATCATTGCATGCAAGTCATGTGCCTCAATGCAACATCGCCGATTCGCTGCCTCGATTCTGTGGTCTTTGCCTCTGCAGCTTTCGCTTCTGTGATGATGATCCAGCCACATCCAGGTCAGTCCCAGTGTGAACCGTCTGTCGAGTGGCCCCCGTCCAGGCTGAACCTCCCTTTCACCTCAGCCAGACACACGTGCAATTATGAGCCGATGACACGGTTAACTTTAACCAAGAGTCAACAGCAGCGTTGCACTGCTGGTTCATTCAAAATATAGGTAAACCTCGTCAGAACAGCGACTATGTGTCACTTCTTGGAAAATGTAATTGCAGGAGACTGGTTATAAATGCGCTCCTGCCTGGTTGTTGTTCTTTGTAAGTGATGTGCTGGTGATTTGTCCTTCAATTACACGTTTGTCTGATTTAAAAGAACAAAAAACAAAAAGTAACCAGAAGACAAACTGAACACAATTGAGAGGGTGCTCCTGTCTGACCTCGGGATAATTAGATATTTGAGAGACCTTTTCAAACTGTAATTAAATCACATCCAGACAATTTATTAAGTCGAGCGTCTGGATTGTGTTTTTCTTTTCTCTTGTGTAAAAAGCTGCTTTGATGCTTAAGCAGAAAAACAAGAGGAAACAATGTTTTGTAGCCATGGGTATATTGCTATATTTGCACACTTTTAATAATTCATAACGGCAATATGTGTCAGACAAACATGATATCTTTAACTGCTTGTTGAGTAGGAGATTGAGTTTATTTGAGCTTCAGGGCTGGTGGCGGGCTGTTTTGTTGGGTAGATTGTGTTTGATAGTGGTTGTTTAAAGAGGACAAACTCCTGATTTTTTAGTTAATCCTCAAAATAGCAGGCGCAAAGGCACTTTCAGGCCTGTGGCTGTTTTTCTGCACAACCGCTGTGTTAGATAATCGTAGGATCCTGCTCAGTCAGCCAGGTAACATTTGAAACATCCACTGACACGACTTTGACATAGACCCATTGATGACTGGGGAAAGACATACTCACAGTCAGATCGCATACAAGTGCATTTACATTTAAGTCGCAGGTAATTGGAGCCAACTACAAGTCAACACAATGCCATCACCCACATAGATTGGGTGATAACTCAGTGACTTTTACATAACTTGTTTCCTAAGAATGGAAACAAACAACTCCAGCGACCACATCATCAATGCAACTCAGTTCAGTTCTGCTACATTATTAATGTGATTCTAATTTGAAAAGAACATCAAATGACTTCTATTCTAATGTGAAAAACACTCTGGAGCAGCAAAACATCATTTCAACTTCCAAAGAAAAGGGAGTAATTGAATATGCAAGAATCTGCTGGGTCAGAGAGCGGTTTGTGCGGGTTATGTTCAATGTGGAAAGAGTTGTGACAGAGGGGTACAGTGGTTTTAAAAGTGAAATGTGATATAACAGGTAGGTCGTACACCACAGCCCGGTTTGTCTTCTGCTGCATCTTGTTAATATTTTAAACTTTGCCTGGTGCACTTCGGGATGTGTCCCAGTCTTTGATCAGGCTGAATGACATTGATTTGTTTCTGTGAGCTGGAGTTAGGCACCGAGCGTTTCATCACGGAGGAAAACGCAATCAGGACCCAAGCTCACGGAGCGCAGACAAGTCGATAAATAATGCAACTGAACTAGTCTTCCGTTCAGCTGTTTTATCAATCATTGAGACGTACAGTGGAGAGTTGCCAATCCTGTACTACCACCACTGTACTGGTAAAGCTTTCAGTACTTGTTCATTATATGTCAATTCTTAAACAACTTACAGTGGGAACCATATGTTTACACACTCTTCATAAAAAAGACACATTTGCATTGTTTCACTGTCTGACATGAAACCAGAATTTAACCTTTATTTATTTTTTGGCAGAAAAATGTGTCAAATTCTAGAAGAATGAGAAATAGAATTTTCTACACGGTTTTATATTACTTTTTACAAAACAAAGGTTTGCATACATTTCATTAATATTTGGTAGCGTTGCCTTTAAACTATATTTTGAGCTTCTCACAATAGTTGGCAGAAATTTTAGTCTATTCCTCCAAACTACTTATTCCCAAAGTCAACAAAAAGACTCATGGTGAGGCGTCTTTCCAATATTACGGCCCTCGCCTCTGGAACGACCTGCCGGAGGAGCGAAGGGCTGCAGAGAACGTTCATGTTTATAAGAGCAGGCTCAAGACCCATCTTTTTAGCTTAGCTTTTAACTGACTAATCTATTTATTTAATCCTAGTATATAAATATATATATGGGAGGTTGTGCCAGGCATATTGTTTTAAATGTTGTAAGTCTGCAAAGCACTTTGTGATACCTTTCGGTATGAAAAGCGCTTTATAAATAAAGTTTGATTGATTGAAACAGAACTGGTGTGACTGAGCCAAATTTGTAGACCGCCTTGCGTGCACATGCCTTTTCAGCTCTGCCCATACATTTTCAACTGAATTGAGATCAAGACTTTGTGATGGTCACTTCAAAACATTGACTTTGTTATCCTTAAGTCACTTTGTAACCAGTTTGGCAGTTTGCTTTGGGCCATTGTCCATTTGGAAGACCCATCTGTGTCCAAGCTTTGACTTTCTGGCTGATGTCTTGAGATGTTGCACATATTGTTCTTTCTTCATGATGTCATCTATTTTGTGAAGTGCGCCAGTCCCTCCCACAGCAAAACAACCCCACAGCATGATGCTGCCACCCCCGTATTTCACAGTTGGGATGGTGTTCTCAGGCTTGCAAGATTCCCCCTTTTTGACAATGTTTTTTTTCTATTTTTTTTTTCTCGTCAGACCACAGGATATGTCTCCAAAAATGTAAGTCTTTATCCTTTTTTTTGTGTGCAATCTCCAATCTCCGATCTGTCTTTTTGTGTTTCTAAGTAAGAGCTTCTTCCTGGCAGAGTACCCTCTCAGCCCATGTCGGTACAGGACTTGTTTCACTCTGGATAATGACAAACTTCAGCATCTTCACCAGGTCTTTTGCATTTGTTCTTGGGCTGATATTCACATTTCAGACCACAGCATGTTCATCTCTGGGAAACAGAACCCACCTCCTTTCTGATCTGTATAATACCTGGAAATGATGCATTTCCATCATTGTTTTAACAAACCTGGAACCTCAAGTGTCTTGAAAGGACGAACCAGACTCGTGCTTTCAAAGTCATGACATCGTGATCTGGGCTTTCCCAAATTGTTGAAAGGTATAGTAATTTTGGGGTTGTAAAAAGTAATACAAAATTTGGTAGAAAATTATATCTCTCATTCTTCTGGTATTTGACAAAAAGAACTTTTTTTTTTATTTATTCTAATTGACCTAAAAAGTTAATTCTGCTTTCATGTCAGACAGTGACAAAAAAAAAATGCAAATGTGTCTTTTTATGAAGTGTATGCAAACATATGGTTTCCACTGTATGTACTTTTCAACTGTATCTCCACATTCAGCTCAACAGCTCACACAAAGTACATTATCATTTGGTGTTGATATTGTACTAAATAAATAAGCAAATACTTCTTGTTCTTACTGGCAAAGAAGAAATTACACTATTAGGTACACATTGTGATTCCTCCACCAGGGAAAACCCCACTGATGACTTTGTGTAGTTGAAATGTCATATTAAATGATTAATTTTAGAACCTAGATTTTTAAATGTCAGATAACATAAGGACAGCGTCTGCGTAAGATCTCTCTGTAGAAGCATTTTGGCTGTGCAGTCAAAGCTCACTTTCTGGCTTTAATATTCACATGGCACTGCAGCTCCGTCTGGAAAATGTGCTGAAACCACTCACAGATCTGCAAGAATTATGCTGCTGACATAATCTTCTGGGTGTTTATTTATATTTGATCACGACGCAAGAATTTTTAAGTCCCCATACGACAAAAGTGGCAGTGATCACCTTTCACTGAGGCAAACTATTTAAGGACGTAGCCAGACATGTAAGTTTAACCACCGTGTAAATGGCATGAAAGAGACCAAATGTGAAAAGCCCAGTGTATTAATAACAGTACCATTGCCCTGTATCATTGTGGAAATTGGCCTGAAATGTTGAAAGTTGCACACCCTGTATAAGCAAATGCCAAACTATTGCAATCTACTTAAAGGAACAGGCCACTGCTTTTCCATACTGAGATATGTTCTGACCTGAGCTTAGACGAGTTGATGCGTACCTGTCTGGTCTTTGTGCGTGCGCTCAATCACGCAAAACGACCAAAGACGTTGTTAGCATTTAGCCTCTCCTCTCCTCTATGGGGCCAAACAGGGGTGAAGTTAGAAGCGACCAAGCTCTTCCACATTTCCCCTATTTAAATATGGTTATGTGAGTAGTTACACGATCCAAGTAGAGATCGATTTTCTAAGCGGGTATAAAAGGTGTACTATTTTGTAGGGTGTAATAATACCATACAAGCACTTCGACATTCGCGCAGTAAAGTGAAGATATTATTAAGATAAAACGTGGAAGAGTTTGGTCGCTTCTAACTTCACTCCCGTTTGGCCCTATAGAGGAGCGGAGGAGAGGCTAAATGCTAACTACATCTTTGGTCTTTTTGCGTGACTAAGCCCACGCATACAGACCAGAACAGGTACGCATCAAGTTGTCTAAGCTGAGGTAAAAACATATCTCAGTCTGGAAAAACGGTGGCCTGTTCCTTTAATGCAATAGTCAATTTGGTCACAACTTTTACCAACAGAGTGAGTAAGGCATAGATTTAACAACAACGATTTGCATAATGACATTCTAATGACATATTATCGATTTTATGGTGCAGGACGTATCACTGTGATGTGATTTCAACTCGACACATCGCACACAGCAGCAGCAGCACGTGATCCTCTCGACTCAGACCAAGGACAAAGGGCCTGTATAAGTCCATTACCCCCACTTTCACATATTTGATCTCTGAGCTTCAGAAGCCCGGCCTGAAACACTGCCTTTGTGTGGTACCGCGTCGAGCACTAGCACAATGTCTGCTGGGTTTTCCCCAGCAGTCAATAGATGTCATATATATGCACATGACAGACAGGCATGGGCACAGGCAGCTACAAAAGAGTCACACACACTGCATTCCCAGCTCACTGGCTTTAATCTAATGTAACACTTTGCCAGTCACAGAATATGTCCTTTGTGAGGGTTGTTTGAGGAGCACTGGGCGTCTGGGACTGACATGAATGAATGGACTGTCCTTCACAGCCAAACAGTAGATCTTACAGCTACTATCAAAGCTTTCAAGAAGGTTTACAATTTGGCCACATCTCGAGTGGTTACATACAGTATGCAAGGTAGATATGTATGGTTAAGGTGTACTTTATTGTCCCTGTAGGGAGAAGTGGGAAGACGTCGATCCAGACTAAAGACCACAATCGCCTGGTTGAAATATTAACCGATCACGCATGTTTTCAGTTGATCAGGTGGCCAGAGCACCTGGAGGAAACTCCACACAGAAAGGCCCGCACAATTGTGAATTCTGCATGAATGTGGATTGTAATTGAAGAATAGGTTAGGTCCACTATATTGTCTGTTATTGACTATGGACGTTAATCCCATACAAGTTACATTTCAAGAAATTCCAAGACAGAAGGAACAATCAAATATGTATCTATTTTTTGAGTAATACGTTCATGCGTGATACATGCGTGAAGTCATCTGTCTAATGTGCTAAATGCTTATGAACGACTGTGGAGTGCGAACTGAAAAAGAACATGCTCTTTACTCTGACCCCGGAAAGCCTGCTTTTTCCACTCCATTGACTTAAAAGACATTTAACCTAAAACATGGAAATGTCACTGGCTTGTATAAAATGCTGAAGCCATTAGTTGCTGTTAAAACCGAGCCAGAGGCCAGGCAGACCCAGCATGCCATGGCACAATAAAAAGCAACACAAGACCAGCAAAACATTGCAGATCATTGGAATTAATGACTCCATTTTATGTGGTCCAAATAAAAAAAGAAAGCAAAAGCACTTCATCAAATAAAATTCAACTAAATGATAAATGCATTGTTGGCATTTAGCTGAAATTGACTATATTCAGGGAAGACTAGTTTATTTACTGTGTATGAACCATCACCTTAACACTGTGGAAGGGTTTGAGTGAATGTTGTCGGGGGGTTTGTGCCCCTGGAAGGGACTCCCATGGTGAACAGGTTTTAGCTGACGGGTCAGACGAGGAGTGCTTCAGGAGCCCCGTGATGGGAGACCAACGGGGCTGGTTGTGTTGCCCAAATTGTGCTGAGCCCGAGGGAGCGTAAATGGAGTTTTCTTCCCATGAACCTCCCACCTGCGGGAGGAGCAAAAAAGGCTAGTGCAGTGTGATCTGGGCAGCTTGAACTATAGGCAACGAATAGGCAGAGGAACATGAATGGTTTACTTTAACCATTGTACGATTTATTTTTTATACAATCAATCAGAGCCAGCTGGTGGGCTTCAAAAATTTGACTATTGTTTCACCATCTACAACTGTTCACTCCTACATTTGACTCCAGCCCACTCACGTTCAGTGGGCTGGAACTGGGCCAGCAGCTAGATCTGATTTACCAAGAAATGAATAGGTCTTTTTACTAATTCGGACACACGTTACTGGTATACTAGAAGAATGTAATACGTATTTCTCAACATTATTACCACTTTAATTAACTTTTGCTTCATTAACACTTTTTACGGCTGATTCTCCATTCCTATTCCTGGCACGTCTCTCGGCTGTTATTTTTTACTCCTCGTTAGACAGGCTGAAATTGCCCTGTCATAGTTTTTTTCAAGGTCTTTAACTTCCTTAATATTGCTGAGGAGGCATTTTCATGGTAGATACCTTCCACCATGCGGCAGCTTCACACTGTACTATAAGAGCGCGTCGAAATCTTTAAACAACTCTCATTTGTACCGATAATGTAAAGACAACATCCCTTTTCAAGAGGGAAATACTTGCCTTCTGATGTTTTGTTTCCGCGTCCTTGTTGTTGACAGCGCATGAGTTGACAGAAGCGCTGGGAAAGCTCTTTTTATGAAGTGTCCTAATTAGTGTGAATAAACATCGCCGTGTTCGTTGGAGCTGGAGGATGAGTAACAGTAGCTTGGGGCTGAAGGAGTGACAAGTTGGTTTTAAACTACCAATTTATATGATATATTCTTAACAGTGTTTAAAGTAGCCGAGAGCAAAACACCGTGGCAGGATGACTATCCAAACATCAGCTCATTCTAAAAGGAATTTTCCACCAATTTGAGGTAATGTTTGTACCACAGTAAAGCAGAGAGATTTGGTTTAACTTAATTAAAATATATAAAGCAATAAAAAAAAAAGTAAAGCAGTGATGTAAAGTGACTGAAGTGACACCCAAATACTTATATTACAAAGTTGAATTACTGGTGGTGGACTTTTATTACTGCCTGCACTTGTTTAATGGTCAATGGTTGAGTGAACCTCTGCACTTTGCGAGTGTGTATCTCAAAAATATCATACTACTCTATTTACTTCATCCATTTTTAATGAAAGGCGGCGTGTCGGCTGCTCCAGAGTTTTCAGCAACGGCCAGCAATTTTATACTGGCTATATTTGAAATGCAAATACTTGAATGAATGAAAGGAGTTAAACATGAACCAATTAGTTTAACTGGTAATACTACTTAAAAGGGACAATACAGAGTTTAAAAATGTTAAAAGTAAGTATTTTCCTCCCCCTACATGTTCCAGCTATGTCCTAATGTGTAGAATGACCTCAGACCTGTTCACCACAACTGCCTCTACAATCCTGCACTGTCACTCAAAAAGTTGCTAATTCGGGTCCGAAGTGCCGTCATGCACAGCACAGAGCACATGTTATTCTTAAAGAAATAAGAAAAATGGTAATAACTACAAGAAGTTTGCACTGGAACAAATAATTGGTCTAGGGCTCTTGCAAATGATGTTTTTTTTACTTGGATTGAAAGTGCAATTACCCATGAACAATGGGTATCTCAAATATCTCATGCAGACTGAGGTTATGCAGTTTTGCTGAAGGGCTATCCTTAGTTTAAGTTCTTCCATTTTAAAAAAAATGACTAAATGTTGATGTTGTTGATTTTTTAAATTTATTTAAAAGAAAATATTGAGAATCATATATGTACAAAACAGAATATCACGCCCAGGGTAATGTTTAACTGAGCAGTGGTTCTCAAACAGTCACTGTATGGGTCAAACTGTCCAAGGTGCAAGAAGCTCTTTGGTCTTCATTGCTTTAGGGCAGTCGGACTTATGTATCATTTGCATATATTGTCGTAGGTCGTTTTGGGAAATTAATGGCTTCCTGTTCATAAATTTAGACATGTGTTGATGAAATTTGGCAAAGATGATGAAGAGATGAACTATATAATATGGACTTGAGTTCTTGTTGTTGAATCCAAGGAGCATGTCTAGCTACCGGAGGGTGCAACATTGTTTTTTATAATGTGTTTGACAATTTTTTTCCACAAAGCGGCAGTCGATGGACGCAAACCAAAACACATGTAAAGACTTTTCACTCAAATTATTATAGAATGTACTGTTTGAGTCCAATTGTGTCCTTAAAGAAGAACTAAGTAACACGTAAATCCTCTTCGTAGTCCCTCTGGGGGTAATACAGAAGTGTTAATGGGGTGATTGGGGGGTCTTTCATCTCCCCCTGGTGTCTCTGGCCAGAAAACCACACCCCAGAGGCGCAATACACACTAATAGAATCACGAAAAAGAAGCTAACAGGCTAAGGGGCAAAGCTAACTGCAGGCTCGCGCCACTTAAACAGTATTTACAGCCAAGTTTGAGTGAAAAAAAGTTTGAGCTAAGTTTTGCTAGGTAACAGTATACTGTACATGTACAAGTTTGTAGGTTACTTCTCTTTGTTTGTGGGGAATCAAATATGTGTAGGGAAGAGTCCAGCATCATAAAGTTTCCGAGGTTTCAATCAAATAAAACACAAAGAAAGCAACAGCTCATCAGGATGAGACTGAAAGACTGTTGCATGAGTGATTTTTCTCACTTCACGTTATTAGAGGTAAGAAAATTCAAACCACCTCCACATGCACAGACACAAAAAAGTTACAACCATTGAGTGCTTTGTTTTTTTTATGATGTCGCAGCTTTAGTCTTTGGCATGGATGAAATGCTGAGCATGGATGGCATACTGGACTGGAGCACTGAAGGCAACAGGGAATAGTTAGCTATGTGTGAAAGAGAGTAAAACATGAGCAAATCACAGGGGATAAAAGTCTCCTTTGTAATAAGGGCCAACACCGCAAGCAAACGTGTCTGACCATGTAGTGTGAATAAAAATCCCACCTCACCTCTCATCTCATCAAACATGCATCTGTCTCACGTATTCAAAGCCTGTGTTGGCTGAGCATCATCGCTTAAAGTTGAGGCTAGACTGCATATCCATAGTGCCATCTAGTGTCTCATGCACTGCTATACAAACACTGAGCACCAAAAAGAGCAAAAATACAGAGTAATGAACAGATACGAAGATTTAGTATTTCTGAATAATTCTAATCAATGCAAAGAAATATCGGAGTATACAATAACAAAGACAACATGTTTTTAATCTGCTGATATTCTTGGTATGTTGTAAAATGGGAGCTTTAGAATCAGCACCTGTACGCTTTGAAAAAAAAAAACACACAAAAAAGTATCTAAAATGACAGTGCTTTTACGCAGGAAATAGAGCAGTCGAGAGTGGGGGCTTGCATAACCTGATGAGGAGGACATTATGCGGGATTATTTATGCATGTTCAAAGGATGATCTTTGGTGAGATAATATTAATATCCCATTCACCTTACGAAGCACTACACTCCCCCCAAAGGCAATCGGTTTAATATTTACAGCTACGTCATTAGCGATGCCAAGGAAAAGCGGGAGATAAATTCATGAGAGCATCAATCGCACGGTGACGGGAACAAAAATATCCCGTTCCACTAATTACACCGGAGACTGATGATACAAGGCCGACGAATGGCAAAGCATGAACAAATTAATTCCACTTACAATCTGAACACAGCGCTCAAGTTAGAGCTTAATCGACTAAACATTTCTACGCCCACACACACACAGATATTCGGCTTCTTTTGTGAGTCTCAAAATGGGTCAGAAAAACACCAAAAATCACAAACTTCTTTCTTTGTGTCGCTTGTTTCTCCAAGGCCTTCATGTTCCTTCGATCTCTCCTTGGGTGCTTTTCTCGAGTGCATGTTGAAAGGGATTTAAAAACTGACATTAATTATTAGTGTCTCCCCAATGTCGAGTTGCTCTTGTGACTAAACAGCACGACTAGCCTCATTCAAGAGACTCAAAACAGAATCAAAACAGCAAAACAAAGGACTTCAGCGCAGAAAAGAAATGAAAAAAAAAAAGAAAGTCCGTTTTAGAACTCGAATCACAAGGGACAACGCTAATATGTTGTGAGAGAGGACTTCTGTTTGATAAAGTTCTCTTCCTTCAACAGTAGATTCCTTCCTTTTGTTTGATATTGCCGTACATAAGAATGAACCGGCATCAACCAACAACAAGGGGGAGTGCAAACTAGCGCTTGTGCTGTTGCCAACTGTAATGAGATAGGCCAGTACATAATTCATACTCTTAAATCATTTACTGACACAATTTTCCTTGACAGTGATCGAAGAAAATGCTTAAAATTATGACTCCTATTATGATTATTTCAGGCTTTGTTTACCTGTTTATCATATACAGCTGAACTCATGGTACAATTAGTTGTTCTGTTAACTTCATTGATATTTTGATCCGAGCACCATCTGTGAGCCATTGTTGCGTGACAGAAATGCACAGCAACCCTCCTCTTCCTTTGTGCTGGGTCACACTGCCTAATCCTTAAATTGCTGAGGCGCACACATTTTAAATACTATAGATTGTGTAAAGTGGACATATGGTTGGCCTAATCCCTTTGGTTCAGATGGGGGCTGGGGCGCATGTTTACATAAATAACCTCTTCAACTATATAAAACGAAGCACAGAGTGTCATTGGATACTTTCGATATCCTTCAAAGTGGCACATTTTGAGGAAGGGTACCACAAAAAGATGTCATTTCATTGTTTCCTCTGACAAGTATTACAATTGCGAGTAAACACCCTACGCCGGATTGTAGTCAGGGGCTAATTTCCATCCGTCATCTCACACTGAAACATTTGAAATATTAGCTACTAAACAAATACAAGATGCCAAATTACAAGGTTACCAGTTTCCTATATGACAAAAAAACAGTAGGTAGCACCAGTAGGGCTGGATATTGAAAAAAAGAGTTTCGAAAACAGGTACAGAAATTACAGGAAGTGACTTGGTTGGTTTCCCTTTTTGCCTAATGTTTACTCCATTTTTCCCATTTTTTTCTTCTTATTTTTTCCCTAATTTTTGCTTATTTCTTTTTACTAACATTTTCCCTATTTTCAACCCATTTTCTTTCCTATTTTTGCCCCATTTTTAACCCAATTTTTTCCCTATTTTTTACCACTATTTCTAATAGCTCCAAAATCACCAAAAGGGAGGACTCAGGACTGTCCGCCTGTCTGTGGAACTGCCTACAGTCAAAACATTGAGGATCTCATAACAAAGCTGGGACTTCTGCCAGAGCCCATTCATACACACAGGCAGGAGAAACTAAAACTCAATGTGGCGCTCTCTTCTCTTTAGCGAACTGTCAGTCTGAGCAGTTCGTCTGTCCAGAACAACTGATGGCTTAATCTATCTCTCCGATGCCCTTCACTATCACCCAGTAATCATTCATCAGTAAGATAATAATAACGGCTTGCGCTTGTGTTGCGCTAATACTGATTATGTTGATCCGGATCATAATATGTCATTCATTTTCAGAGCCAAGTCAAACAAAAGTATTATATTGTGTAGCCACGTCACCCTTTTTCCTCATTTTTTCTTTCACACTGATCACGCCTCATTCCCTCGATAACAAAACACAGGCCCAGCCTCAAAAATGAAAGTTATTTCCGTTTTTATCTCCATCACATCCTCACAGCTGCAAACTGCCGAGGGTGGTCAGCCTGACTCGAGTGTTGCCATACTCCGGCAGCTGCTGGTGTACGCAAGTTTCCTTTTGTCGCTCCGTTCTGAGGCTAGATTTCCTTTCTGTGTGGAGGGTTTGAGAGCAGGATCAGAGCGAGGCAGAGAGCATGGGTACAGCTGTGTGAAGAGGATGTTTGAAATAACTGGGAAAGTTGAAGGAGAGAACGTAGTGGCAGCTGGTCTGGACACTGCAGCACTGGTGCCAGGAAACGTTTCAGTGAGTCTCCTGAACATACTTAAACAGCGATGTGAACTGAAAAAAATCCCTCAGGGTATCTAATGAAGATAAAAAGTACATGTCAGCAACTGGCTGCTCATGAGTTCAAGAATTGATATTAGTCATAGAAAAATCTATATGTCCATCTATAAAGTACAATGCACTGAACTACTGGAACTGACTACCTTTCCTTTTCTATTTTCATTGAGCATGTGTTTGAGAGTGCCAGTGTGGGAGAACCAATGAAAATGAACCCATGGCTACAGTTCAGCATGGCGTGTTCACATACATGAGTCATGAGTTCATTAGAATGCACAATGTCCTGATCAAATAAACAAATGAGCAATATGTAAGTATTTGATAATAAGATCTCATTTTGAAATATGAAAAAACTATGTAGAGAACTGCCACTCCAATGAGCACTGTCTGCAGACAGTAGGGCTGGGTATATTGAAAAAAAAGTTTAGGTACTGCCAGCATCGAAAAACATGTATCTTTATATCCGAGTTTTGATGCTATTGGTCCAGGTACGGCATTACAGGAAGTGACTTGGTTGGTTTCCCTTTTTTTCTTGCTTACAGTTTACCCTTTTCACCCCCTTTTTTTTGCCCCAATTTTTTCTTGTTTTCCGAATTTTTCCCCTCATTTTTGCTTTAAAAAAATAAAAACTAATACATTCCCTATTTCCCCCCCATTTTATTCCAATTTTCCCCCCTTATTTTTTCCCCATTTTTCAAACACGTTTTTTCCTTATTTTTACCAAAATTTCTCTGTATTTTCTCCAATTTCCCCCCCCAAAAATGATTCCCAATTTCTTGCACATTTCTTGACATTAGAGATGAACCCGATATTGTAAATTTGCAGGTCTTCCAAACATCATTGTTCTGTTTTCTGGTTCTAGTATCGTTCAGGTATCGGTATCGAAAACCAAATATCGTTAAAGTACTGGTATCGGAAAACATTTTTTAACGGTACCTGGCCCTAGCAGACAGTTGACTAGACCTTTGCCGGTGCAGCCGTCAGTCTTGCGGATAAGCTATTGCCATGTCCGGTCCGATCACAGCTTTGTGGGTTTGAGTCCCAACACTAACATTTCAATCCAATAAAGCCTACAGTCCAAAAGATCCTGAATAAAATGTACTTGTGTCAAAACAAATGTCTGAGTGTCTAAAACCGGACAAAACCTAGAACTAGATTAGTAATAACAGCCACCATATAAAATCGACAATCCCTGTGTTGTGCACTGGTCTGTCTCTATGTCTGACAATAAACATGCATTATCACACATTAGTCACATCGCTTCTCCAAACACACTACAATTGCACTATGACCACAGAACAATCTTCTCGTGTGGTTGGAGTCAGGAAGTAGAATGATAGCCTTTAATCTGCACTTTTGGCCAGAGCAAATTCTCTAATTAGGGCCTCATAACTGTCCATTCATCCAAATTAGGCTGCACACAGACAAATTTATGACAATGATCTGAAACTATGGGTGTTCACATCTGAAAATGAATAGGGCACATTACGCTGTGGTGAGCTGAGAATGTGAAGCCTGTGCATGATTCATTCAAGTATAATTACACCACCGTAATAAAACCCAATCATTTAATTATATGCAAGACACCCCATAGAGATAATGAATAGTGTGATAATAAGGTTATTTATGACCGGAAAAGTAAATGTAAGAGATGCAGTGTACAAAAAGCACAGTTTTACTAAAATTCAAAATGTTCTCAACAGTGCAACAGTTCATTGACATTGAAAAAAGTGTACTGCAGCGATTTGGTTGTACTCAAATTAGGGCTAAGTAATTCAGACACTTTTTGTTTGCCTAAGACAAAATGGTCTAAACAAAGTAATTAACATTCAGATCTGCCCACAGCGGCGCACATGAAGCCTATCAGGCACCAATGAGTGTGGAAAATGGATCCGGCCTGCTGCAGCAATGATTAGCAACAACAAAGGGAAGATTTAGATCAAGTTTGGGGAGCAGGGTTGAATCTGATAGGAGCTAAAAATAAACCCAGTAAAATGAAATATTGGTGTTGCAAAGCCCTACAGTGGAGGTGAGAATGAGGTTACATTTAACGGGGTTCCGCGGGGTTCCAAGCAAAGAAGACGTCACTGTCCAACTGCTCTGCCACATGTTGGGATTATAAAGAACAAGTGGATACAGAGGACAACCGTGGGTCACTGTCATCTTCAATTCAGATCTCATTTGACTTCACCGGCCCATACGCGCTCAGCACCAAGTCTCTAATATATCGCTACCCAGGGCTAATTCATCATGGTTAAGAAAGGCGACAGCACAAGTCTAATTTAATCAGCTGGGAGAAATAAATACACTGGTAGCGCTTGGCCAAAGAGAACAGAAACGGAGAAGGCTTCCACACGTGTTACAGAGAAAGCAATCATCTTATTTAAAGAAAAAAGAAAAAAGAGAAGAAAGCTCCTGACCTCCTATTTCACATCGCCAAAGGTAAAATATTAACATATATATAGACCTGCACCGATCCAGCTTTTTGATACCGATACTGGGGTTTGAGTATCTGCCGATATCCAATATTTACCGATACAAAGAGACTTTCTTAAAAGTGTCTTTCTGTTATTATTATTATATTAATAACAATAATAATTGTGTTGTAAATAACGTTTTTTAGAAATGTCAGTGCAATAACTGTTTGTTCCAAAACTATAGTGAAGAGTCAACCTTTGTAAACATTGCCTAAGCCATAGTGTTTGTGTAGTGCCAACTGAAGTAAAGCAATTATCTAGTTTCAATACCCATCCAGCAGCTACAGAAGAGTTCACACTACAATTAGCTGGCATCTGTTTTTCTCCAGCGGGTAAACACATTGTGAAGAGTGGGGATTATTTTGAGCAGGTCCCCGCTGTGCCACAAACATCAGTCAGCATCTTTAGCACTTCGTCTGCAGAAGAGAAAGGCACGCTGACTTTCCTATGCAGAGATGGCTCCCCTGTTACATGCAAAACAGTAGTGTAGAACTTAGATGAAACAGTTCATAATTTGACCTGACTAGTTTTTCTTTTTTTTTTATGAAGCCCAGGCGACCCACTGCGAAGCTTTCAAAAGACCATTATGCCACAACACACTTTGAGTACTTCAAAATTACTCTGAATAACAACTTTTATTGGAAGTTGAATTTCCCAGGGGAAAATGCAGAAATCTTGACTCAGCAGGAAGAAATCGGACAGTCAATTAGTCATTGAGAGTGCCACTCTTGTAATTTATGCATGAGTCTTGATTACGCCTCACACTGAAATGTTAAAAGGCATCAATAGTGTGCTAGTACAAAGATGCATTTCTTACCAATGCCTGCTTTGCTCATTACATACAGTGTATGCACATAACTAACACTGACTAATATTCCACTTCAAGAGATGGGGAATTCGATTTGTCTAAAAGTGTTTTATTGACGCAGTGTTTGCATGTGCATGAAGGGCAGGCGAAAGGCATCCGTTTCCCAGAGGAGGAGTTTATCTGCAAACTCTCCCATGACCCGCCGGGATCTGGGCCTCCTCTTCAGCGGGGCCAGTGTCTGTGCTGCAGCATGAGTGTTCATACCTTCTAATGGGCATTTGCACAGAGAAGTCCTCTGGGAGAAGTGTGCTCCCACCAGTGCACAGCTAATCTGGCTGACAGCCTGCTCCGGCGATGATTGGACCCTCAGCCCACACGCACAGTCCAACTCGCACACCTGAGCGATGTGTCAGACTATGCTGAGAAATGACAAACTCTATCCTGTGGTGTACCCTTCCAAGTAGTGGACACTGCTCTCTGCACTGGACGGGTCAGCAGAATAAAGAGAGAGGGGCGGTTCAACCAACTCAGCTGTGGGCATGTTGGCAGTCACTCCAACAAAATAAAGCCATGAAGTGACACTGTATCGCTTCCACTGAGTGAAAAACATGTCTGTCAAACGGCCCACGGATACAGTTCACTATCAAGTCTGTCTATTTTTGTTGAGATAATAGGCAATTAGCAGAAAGTCCAAAACAATTCATGTGCAATATTCTTGATTCTTGATATCCTTGATAAATCTAGCTATCTAAAATAAGTTTAAAAGCAAGGCCTATTTATGTTAACTATTTCTTCCAACTATAAAGAATCATAGGACAAATGGTCACCACATTGCTCTGCCTGTTTCATTTGCCATCCCCCAGACTTAAACTAGAGGACCCTCATAATTGAATCCTTTGATGAGACGAGTGCTAAGACCAGCTACAGTGAGCGCTGATGGAGAGTGGGAGCAGTAATGTGGCACTGCCAGAGAACTGCTGTCAGAGCGTCCTGCCTACCCCGAGGTTATTCTGTCACTATCTCAATCTTGGTGAAGAGAAAAATACAGCTACACACAATGTACTGGCTCCAAGAACTGCACTTGGCTGGTGGCACTCACACAAATACAGTTGTTTAAGTAAAAAGGGTGACACTAAGAAAAGGGCTCATCAACTGTATGTTCATCAATGTTCACTGTATTCCAGAGGCTACCCATTTTGTCCTAAAATGATTATAACTTCAGTACCATTCTGTACAGCACAAGAAGAGTAAAGATCCGCTTTCCAGTATACATGGACACAACAATACAGACAGATGAACTTAACTCACAGGAAAATGACTCACAAGGTAAACCTGGTAAAAAAGCAGTCAAAAAGAGTTTTAGCAGAGAGGTATCTTCATAAGAGCAACTAAAACTTATGTTTTAGACTGAGAGTCATAGAATATACTCTCAGTCATAGTTTTACTTGGCTACTCGCACTCACAGACACGCTCTCACTCAATCTGGCCTATTGTACATGTTTTAGTGGTTAGGGGAAACCCGAGTAGCCGGAGGAAACCTACGCAGACATGGGGTGGACACGCAAACTCCACACAGCCTGGGGATCGAACCAAGGACCTTCTAGCTGTGAAGCATGAAGGCTAACTGCTGTGCCACCGTGCTGACTTGAAATCCTTTTTTTCCATTAAAGGCTGTACCAGAAAACTGCATCTGTGGGCTGAAAGCATAGGCCTGGTTAGTTTACGCAAAACAACGACTAAAGAACAAAAGCAAAACGTGTTCTTTCATTTCCAGAATTCCCCAGCTGTAAATCCAGCTGAGAAAGCATCTGTTGATTCGTAGTGATCTCAGCATGTACCTGACGACTGACGCTCCATTTATCTACAGGGAGAGTCACTGCTCTTGTCATCATCATGCTTTAATTGTCATTAGAGAGTCTTCAGGCTTGGAGACATACAGTGAGGCAGCAGAAACCACACTGTAGTATGTCTGATGGATGAGCCTGTCAGCTGTGTGCACACACTACTATCGCTGAGGGGCGACCCCATACTCTCAGATCTGTCTCATTACCCATAGTCATCAGCATTAACAAGGGACCCATGGCAAGAGGCTGGGGACATCAATTACTGGCAGGAGCAAGGTCAAAAACACAAAACACAAATATTAAGATAATCTTTCAAAAAACAAAACTTCAAAATGCACATTTGTTGGGACTGTTTGAGAAGGTTTTAGTGTAGGCTATACTTTGTCGTCTCAGGTCACACGTCAAACCATAAAAAACACGTCAAAAGATACTGTATAGCCTACGCATGTGGAATAACAGGGATGCACCAATTAAAGATGTGCCAGCCTGGGCACCCACCCCCTCGTCCTCCTCAGTCCAGTGTACAGTATGATATCATGTGCTCGTTACCACATCTTCAATACGCTGCGCTCTTATTGCCTCTAGTTCAAAGCACTAACAAGACACCCCCCCAAGCAAGTTCAGAGTCAGTAACGGTGCCCGTCGTGAGTAAACCACACGTTTATTGCTCTCCTCATGAATACCCCGAAATAAAAAAAAACAACAACACTTACCTCTGGGCTCCGTGGCAACCCGACAGCCCCCGTGCTGCTGTTGACCAGAAGCCGCGGAAACTATGCGCTCGTAGAAAATCCCGCACGGCAGAAGTTTGGAGCTCTGAACCTGAGTTGAAGATGTCACTCCCTGCGCGTCAGTAGTTGGACAGAGCTCTCCCCGACTGAGCGCTGGATACTGTGGATAAGCAACGCTCCAAACGCCGTCTGATCTGCTTGATCCGCCGCCCGCTCATTAACACTTGTTAAACACACACACACAGGCTACTGGAACTGTCCAACTCGACTGTGCGTAACGGCGTGTGCGCACTCCCGCTCCTTTACTCCAAAAGCACTCCCCACAGACATGTGACCAGCCAGCAGCGGACGGGAATAGCTCTCGTTACCCAGTGGCAGCAGCTGGGATCGCTTACACTGCCCCGGTGCCAGTGGAACAAAAAAAAAAATCGCTTCGACCTCACGGTGTCGCTGTCAATGTGTCACGTCCGGCCAGAATGAGCAGAAACACCTGCCTCTCACAGGGCTCAGAACAAGTCATGACAGCTCATTAGGGTTGAATACTGTTAGAGGCTACATTGATATTTGTATATTGCAATACATTGGCATCATTGTAATAAAGGTGTTATTCTAGTTCTTATTTGTGGTTGCAGAAGTTTGACAAAATAAAGAATGTGAATCTTACAACACTGGCCAGTACATCATCTCTACAGGGAAAGCATCATCAACCAGAGACTAGTGGAAAGAAAGAATAATTAGTGTGCATTTGTATGGTCAGCTCCCGAACATCACATACTGCTTTCGTAGGTCCGTCTGTCAGCTTTGGTGCTAAAAACTTTGCCCAGTCGTATATAAATGCACACACGCTGTTCAAAGCCCCACAGATGTGCAATGAGCTATAATGGTGTTGTGCTAAGCCAGAATCTGCAATCCTCATTAGTTCTCCGGTAACAAGCCCTGCATTCGGCAGAAGGAAAGGAGACAAGTGTAAGGTAAAGTGATAGGTGGTCTTTGTCTGCCTGACTGCTTTCAGTTCATCCACCTGCTCAAGCACACGCATCACCAGGCACATTTCTTGAGCACACAGCACTGTTTGCGCAATAGGGAATTGAGCCATGTTTTAATATCATGAGTTCCCAGGATGGAATTCAACTGCTTTAATCAGTGCACTTGCTCCACTAGTTCAAGACGCAAACAAAAGAAAGAAATACATTAGCTGAAAGTGTGCATCATTTCTTAAAGAATCCCTTTAAAGTGTTGTATCAATCCATGGAGCGACTTATAAATTGTTAATTGGAGAGAGAGGGGTAACTGGAACCCGCTGGAGTAATAATTTATGAGCTTGGGTGCACCTAGAACAGAGGGAGATTCTAAATTCTGTTTACAGAGTTTAGGAGAAGCATATGGACACTGCCGGGAACTTCACAGGGTCTTTAAAGTAACTTGGACAAAACATTCGAGCGGTAAACAACAATGTGTACTGTTAGCTTTCTGTGACTTTCACTCTTTAACTTATGAGAACTATGTCAAGTGAAAAGTAAAGAAGCCCATAGACAAGAGGAGACAGGCCCAAATGACTTCCCTGTGCCCTGCAGACAAGGCACTTTTGGGATGTTTGCAGGGTCACAGTAAGGGAATCAATCAGGTTTATTGATGAAGGCTGAACCCGCTATGCCACTGTAACTCTCAAGCCTGTTTGAATGAACATATACTACATTTACTACTTCTTACTACTTCTTTGAATGAAGTAGTAGAGAAAGGTGATTTGTTTTCCTTAAGTTTCAAAACAACACTTTTCTTCCAAAACACAATAATTCTCTTTTTTACCCATTTCGATTTACCCCTTAGTAAGAAATCCATTTTGAGACTCTACTTTCCATATAGATGGAGTTTAAGTTATCAACATTGTTATTAAGTTATCAACATTGAGTTTTCAGAATCAAATTTGCAACAAAGACACTTACCTGGTGCAGCAATGACATGTGCACATACCACTGTATATTGAGGACAATACATGAAAAGATGCTCCAGCAGAATAAAGACGTGATGTGTGGCACAGACACAAGCAGTTCTCAGTAGGAGGTGATAAACATGAAAACTGTGCTACACAGAAAGAGCTCTGGGCAGATGCTGTAGAATCCTTAAGTAAAATAAGGCTTATGAGTCCACACAATCAAATTTGCCCTTGTGTGTTTTTTTCATTTGTCTACGTCTATATATTGGCTATATATAAAAAAAAAAAAAATTGGCAAACCATCCATCTTCCTCTACTTATCCAGGGTCGGGTCACAGGAGCAACGATCCTGGCAAAAATAATACCCACACTTTCTCTGAGAGGAGTCCATTTATTTTCCTGTCACCGTCCAAAGCACTGTGCTGCATATTAAAAGTCCATTATTTGAGATTGGAACAAAAAATATGATCATATCAGCTTTGTCATTGTATTTGCTGTTTTAGGCCCTGTGTGTTAAATGCAATATTCACATTCCATGTACCAACAGTCTCAAGAGCCGCTATGGGTTGAGCAGTGTTGGGCAAGTTATAATTGTAATATATTCTATATTAGTGATTACAGCTTTACAAATGTGATAAGTCTGTATTACACATTAAGGTTTCAAAAAGGTAGCTGAGTTACACTACTTTGAGTTACTTTTGGCAAAATATAAACTGATAATAGTAATAAAACCACTCAGCCAAATGCAGTCAGAGATTTCCTTTTACTTCATTATGCCCATTCTCTCATGTTCTGTTTTGACAACATTAACTACACACAACTGCATGTCTTATACACCAGTGTTTATTCAGTAGGAGTTTGGCATTTAATACATTTTATACATTTTTTCTTAATACATTTAAATGTTCTTGTAACTCAAGTTAACTATTATTATTCTTTATTTAAACAGGTGGGCTTCAGAGACTCAATGTCTCATTTGCAAGAGTTAGGTACAATGTATCAAGGTAGTGTAACCCAATTCTGTCTGATCAAATTGCCATAGTGCATTATGTTGTATGGTGTATGGTTCAGCCGCTATGATATTGCTGGTGAATGTTTAGTTTCGACTGCCTTGAAAATGAGGACATGTGGGTGTAATGGTTTAGTGCAGGCTGACGTGCCATTTCATTCTGCGGCTGATTAAGTGTCCCAGCCCACTGCTTCATACAAGTGTGGAGACGACCGCTCCACATGCACAACTAAACTTTTACCAGGTGGGCAGGCCTGGGGATGTGTTGTTCAAAACACGTCAGACTTGAACCAAATATCGAGGCATCTGCAGAGCCGTCTGCCCAGGAAGCATGGTCAGATTAGCAAACCTGGAGGGGGCCGAGATATTCTGGGGGTCCTCTCTGCTTGGGAGGATCTACATGCGGCGTAGCCAACCTGAAAATGAATTGGGATGGATTAAATGGGTTTAAAAGCTTTGGCTCTTGATTCTGATAAGGGTGTTCGCCAGGAAAATGGTGACAGACAGAAGGCTTAGAGTGAGAGAGAGAGTTAGATAAAAGAAAAGGGAGATAAAAGTAAGAAACAAACTTGGACTTGGGCATTTTATAAGGAGGATGTTTTTATGATGTAATTATCTCATACCTTAATTGTCAACAGAAATATCTTTACTGTGAACACCTAATATCTTTGAATATACTGTATACTAGTTTTTATATAATTTTCTTGTTCCACCTGATTTGATCTCAAGGTTAATAAAAGTGCACTCTTGGAAAAGCTCCACTGTAGATAGAGGACTAGCCTTCAGAGAGAGAGAGTCTGCCCACACTATGCCCCCTGAGCCTGTCTGTGTCTGTGTCTATCTCTGCGTCTGTCTGTCTGTCTCTATCAGCTGTCGTATGTGGACCCAGGGATCATTTGTCCTCCAGAAGACACTCCCTCAGCCCCAGCTCACTATCACAGTAAGGGACTAAACTGCCTGTTACTAACCAGTTGCACTTGAGACACCTTGAGTTGTCTACCAATATTTTGAGTCTGTGGTGCGCCTCTTTCTTCCTTTTATTCAAGTAAATTCACATGGGTGAGGAGCAGACAAAATGATAGCATCTAAAATTCACCCGGATGCAAGAAGTGACCTCGAGACATGCCTATGTTTATTTCTACAAACAAAACAAAGTTAAAACATAACAGACATAAACATAACGTGAACATAAAAACACAAAAAGTTGTGTCAATTAAAGGTAGCTCCTATATTCATAGTATAAATCATATGTATCCATTGTTGTTTACAGATTGAATTGCTACTGACTTTCATTTGGTTTGAAACATGCAAAAGTTGATCCTTTTATGTTTGAGGCTGCAGACCCCTGACCCTGGTTCTAGGGACTCGCATGGCGCAGAGCGCAGACTGATAGCGATATGGCAGTCATAATGTGCCAATGGCCATGCTGTCTTTGCTTTGCCTGTTCCCGTCAGACGTCTGAAGCTAAGCAGGGAAGGGCCTGGTTGGTACTTGGATGGGAGACCATTTGGGAACACCAGGAAGCCTGGGTGAATGTAGTGAGTGAGTGAGTGGTTGGTGGTGGTCGGATGGCACAGACTGGCACAGACTTCTGTCAGTCTACCCCAGGGCAGCTGTGGCTACAACAGAAGCATACTACCACCAAGTATGGCAAGAATGAATAATAATAATATGGACACAGTGGCACAGCGGTTAGCGCTCGTGCCTCACAGCTCGAAGGTCCCGGGTTCGATTCTCACCTGGACGGGGCCTTTCTGTGTGGAGTTTGCATGTTCTCCCCGTGTCTGCATAGGTTAGTGGTAGGTTATAAAACATGTACAATAGGTGAATCCTCCAGCCAGGTGTTTCTGACCACCAGCCTGGCTCCACATCATGGAGATGGGTCCCCGAGCGCCAGCCCATGCTGGCAGCTCACTGCTCCTACAGGTCGCCCCATGCGACACTGAGGATGGGTCAAATGCAGAGAACTAATTTCTCTACAGAGATTAATACAGTATAACTTATAATGACAACAGTGTAGCGTTTTGAGAAACTTGGGGATACAGGCTTGTAAAGCGCAATACAAGTGGAAGGTATTACTTTTATTCATGGTTTCATAGACTATTAAAGAGTGCAACAATAACCAGAGCCCAAAAAAGTGAAGATGCTAGATACGGTTTTAAAGATATATTTGAAAATTGTTAAAACACCATTGTGCGCCAAACCAGTGACATGTACCTCTGTGATTTCAGCACTAAGAAGAGCCTCACACAGGGGACAGCCACGTCATGAATTTGGGCGAACATCAAAGCCTCTGATCTCTCAGAACAGCGGCCCCAGCTCCTCCGTATGCACAGCACACAAGTATATATTCAGGAATTCCATGTATGCATCGAAACACATTGCTCTCAACTGGCTCTGTATAATATATCAGATGTCACATTCAGTGCAGATCCTGTATTTTTTGGCAGCTGTTTTTGCCATTTTGATTTTTATTTACTCCCAAAGTCACGTCAACGGGAGACCTTGCACTAAATCACAGTTGGACTTCCATCGCAGTTGTCTTGACCTATGACCCAGGAAGTCTTTGAAACCTGGTCACTCTGCCCCACAACCAACCGAGGGCCCCTGGCACTGTGGAATTTGAGGAAATCCACACCTCTGGGTCAGTAGCTAAAGTAAGCGTGAATAAGAGTCGGCCACATATGGGGAAGACGAGACTCCAACATGCTTTCACTCAACACGCAAGTGGCGTTTCAAAAACATCCTGAGAGAGTTCATAACACATGTTTAGCACACATGCCATGTTCAGTTATAATTTACTGAGTGAAGACGCTTGCATCGAGCATTAAAACAGGGGATTCTGGGAAATTTAGAAGACAGAACAACACTGATACAGTACACCTATCAATTCAAATATACAGTTCAGAGAATATATTATCTGTGATGACGAGCATTATAATTATGATTTGGTAAAACTGAATAGTGTTTATAATCTCCTGTTAGAGTCCAAATTGTGGATTCAAAATGAACACAATTGAGAGACTGAAACTCAAACTTTCATTACTATAAACTTGTTTACATCACAGTTACTTTCCATCCAGGGTACACAAATAGCACTAATTCCCACATTACATTAAACTAAACATCGTTCCCATTAAAAACTGCCCTGGGCTCTTTTCACTCCTCTGATGACCTGAGAGCTCATTAAAGCCTGGAAGGTACATTATGAACATTAACAAATTATACAAACAATTGTGAGTGCTGCTTCCTTTGAAAGTGGAGCCTGACAGCGGGAGAGCACTGGCTGTCGCCAGCGCGCTCAACATACTGGTGTTTGGCAAAAAAAAAGAAAAAGAAAGAAAGGAAAGATAAGCTCTTCACTGAACCAAGGGGAATTAATTAAGAGTGAGTGACAGCAGCCACAAGAGCTGCCAATGTCTTCTTATCATTTGTTTAAAAAATAATACAAATACTTTTGTTTGGTCATGGGAGGCAATTCTGCACCCACAACAGAAATGAAGAATAATAGCCTAAACTGCACTGCTATTATGAATGTCTATCAAACACTATGTGGGCTGCCAGAATAGAATCTCTCAGCATTTAAAACCTGAGCTGTGAGGTATTGAGAGGCAATGGAAAGAATCTGTCAATTTTTTTGTTCCCAAGTAAAGAAATAGCTTTTTCATTGTTGGATTAACAGAAAGTATTTTGTTGAACTTCACTGGGAAAATAGGTTGTATGTGAAAACTTCACCTGAGTTTAAGCAGTTGGAGTTGACTTTGGCGTTTGCCTTCAGTGCTGGTTCAAGGGTGTATTATCACAGTGTCCGTGGGTAAGAAATATTAATCCACAAATTCCAGTCAGTAATCTGGCAGGTTTCAGCAGGAGGGACACCCAGCAACAAAAAGTCGAAAAACACTGTTCGTTCACTCAGGCAACTCATGGCAAAAATGGTGCAGTAAATGAATGAATGAAAAAACAAAGGGAAGCTACAATTCAATTGAATTTCACAAACAACACCAAAAACACAAAAAAATACACAGTCACTTTAAAAAGACAGCTATACCAGGGCCTCCACATTCTCGACTAGCGAATGGCACTACAGGTGACATCAACCATAGAACCAATTACTGTATTCACCGAGTTATTCAAACAGCATATAAAACGGTTCATAAGCGTCCGCAGTGTGGCTTGCAGTGTGTTAATTCCAGCAGTGACAAACATCTCACTCACACTGATCTCGGCCTCCTAAGAAGCACACGCAGAGCACCATTATAGGCCACCTGCAGCCTTTGCAAAGTACCTCTTTTATAGGTGCACTGTGTTCAGAGGTGTACAGTCTGATTTGAACAACATTATTTGCACTTTGTCCATACAAAAACCCAAATTATGCGCCAGCGTGTTTGCCTGGGCAAACAACGCTCAACATTGTTTATGTCCGCATCATCAGACAAGTCCTCTGTCAATATATGCCCAAGATATTTTATTCTTTTAGTAACATAAAACGTCCTCCTTGGGTCTACAGACCAAAACCAAACTTTTCACTGCATTATATTTGATGTCATGCTCCAAGCCGTAGCTTGGACAAATGTTAAGTAACTGTTTCAGTCCAGCAGTGCTCGGACTGAACACAACATTGAAAAAGATACTGAAGCTGTTGCAGTATTACAAGTGAGCAGCACGGTGGTGCAGTGCTTAGTATCTGTGCTTCACAGATCTCTTGAGTTTGGTCCCCGGCTGGGCGGCAATTGTTTTTTTTTATGCCGGATGGGGATGGGGAAAATGATCAGTCTGATTGGCAGACTAGTCAGGCTAAACTAATCTAAACTGGCCATAAACCTAACCCTAAACTTAGGATATTGATGTTTACTAAAGGTTTTTTATTGAGATTCTTTGAATTGAACCAATCAGAGATGGCTGTCTGCTTTCCCTAGCGAATCAGAGGCATTATTTCCTCTGCTGTCCTGCATAAAACAAATCTTGTGTGGGGCACTGACCAGGCTCAATCGCTGGTAAACTCTGGATTTTTCCAGGCTAATTAATCTTCTGTTGTCTATGTCTACCAATGTAGCTTACCACCACTGAGTATGTAGTGAATGTAATTGTCCCATGTAAAGCACTTTGTCACCATGTCTGTGGAAATTATATAAAAGAAGTTTATTAACTGGTCTGGTTTTCCGTTGCCGTCTCTGTTAACCTTATTTTGACCCAGAGTAGTTGCTTGCTTTAATCTGTGGTGTGAACTCTGTTGACATATCCATGACTTGTCTTTCACCAGTGCTGAATGCATCAAGGGCCTGTGGGAATATACCACTCACATTCAACCTTACTGTGGTCTGATCAACCTTAGAGGACCTTATGACAACGATCATCAGTGTCCACAGTCAATGTTTTAGTCTCAGTCTAAATGTTCTTTGTTACAGACTACAACCCACTAAACAGTTTATGCACAAAGTTCACTTTCGATACTCACCTCTTGCAATGCAATTATTAACACGGGATCAAGTGTAGTTCAGACTCATTTTTTGCACGTCATGCGGCTTTCACTATTGTTTATATCAACTCATTCTGTCCCTCATGTCCCTCAGCGCCCATATAGAAAGTGCATAATGCTGTAAATAAACACATCCATTGTGCTGATGCTCTGTAGAGGGCTATGCTCTAAATAGCCAGGAGGATGTGGCCCTTTAGAGTCAGATAAGACTAATCAATACTGATCTATGAGATAGTGAACATCTAAAATAGACCACAGCCACTCTTAGTGAAGAGAGTGCTGCCTGGAGCGGGTCACATACAGTCTGAAATGGAACAAGATTGTGCATCCAAACCAAGGCAATCATTTATTTAAACGTATGATCTGTGTAAATGAATCAAATCATTCTCAAAATAGTGAAAGTGTGTAATATAATAATTGCTCAGAGCTGTTTTGTTTTGCCACCATTTCATGCAATCGATGAATTATTGATTTCTGTTTGCTTTTTACCTCATTTTCACAGCTGCCTAAGCACGTGTTGAGATGAATGTGACTTCACAGCTCTGCAGCGATCAATGCCATGCAACACTGAACAGGATCAAAGCTGTGTGAAACAAGTAGCAAAGTGATAAAAACACAAATAGTACATTTATTCCAGGTATCTCCAGTTGTTGTTTTTTGCTCTGTGAAGTTTGTTTTTAACCCGTCACCAGATTTTGATGTAGAATTTTTCTCAGAAAAATGACAGATGCGATCATGTGTGCTGATTTTTAAAAGCTGCAGTTGAAAGAACATCAGCAGCTTACAGACGTGTTTGAACTCAGCGTATGACACTCAAAGAAGCTTGGATCAAGTAGCGCTCGGAACATACAAGGGTTTACTATTGCAGTAAACACATTTGATTTATATCTTAAACATGATTTCAGTGGGTTGCAAGCAATGGACTAAAGACAGAGCTAAATGTGGAGTTGGTGACAATTAAATAAACTGACAAGGTAAAGACTTAGCAGATTATGAACTGACATCAAAACACTTATAACGGGGTAACGTCAACCTGTCCAGGGACTGCGGGTGGAAAATAGCATTGTTTTTGCTATAACTCTTTTGTGCATTGTCCCTGATCAAATAAGAAATACATTCATTTCAAATTCAAAGGTGTTAATGAATAGAGGAAAGGTCACAAAACTGGAAAATTGTTGCAGATGCAATGAGGACATCTGTAGTCGAGGCTAATATGGAATTGTCTCTGGTGGAAAAGTTCATCTGATTATAATTTACAATAAATAAACTCTCTCAGTAAAGTAGACATTCTCATTTCCCAGCTTGTTTTGCTGCTCTCTGTGTCAATCACTTGTTTTTGTAAAGCCCAATATCACAGTTGCCTCGCAGCACTTTCCACATATTGCCAATTTGATCAAACGAATGAACAGCTTGGAAATAAACAAAGAGACAAATGTCAAACAGTGAAAAAGACAAGCAAATGTAATACAATTGTCAGAATGCCGACAGTAAAGCAGCACATGGAGAGTTGTCCCCTGGCATCCCCTGTCCTTAGACCCTCCTCCTTGGCAAGGAAATGCTGAAAAACCTTTAAAGGAATAGGCCACCGTTTTTACATACTGAGATGTTCTTACCTTAGCTTTGACGAGTTCTTTAGGACCTGTCTGGTCTTCCCCCGTGCCTTCAATCACGTAAACACAGCGCAGACGGCGTTAGCATTTAGCCTCTCCCTCTCTCCTCTATAGCTCCAAAACAGGTCAAGATAGAAGCTACCAAGCTCTTCCACGTTTTCCCTATTTAAATATGGTTACGTGAAGTGTTACACTACAAAGTATAATTACACAAAATTAAACAATGTGGATTTTCTAAGCGGATAAAAGGGGGGACTATAATGTAAGGTGTAGTAATACCAGGAGTAGTTTGGCATCCGCACAGTAAAGTGAAGATTACTGCGCAGTAAAGTGAAGATTACTGCGCAGATTTCGAACTACTCCTGGTATTATTACGCCTTACAATATAGTTCCCCCTTTTATCCGCTTAGAAAATCCACATTGTTTAATTTTGTGTAATTATACTTTGTAGTGTAACACTTCACGTAACCATATTTAAATAGGGAAAACGTGGAAGAGCTTGGTAGCTTCTATCTTGACCTGTTTTGGAGCTATAGAGGAGAGGGGGAGAGGCTAAATGCTAACGCCGTCTGCGCTGTGTTTACGTGACTGAAGGCACGGGGGAAGACCAGACAGGTCCTAAAGAACTCGTCAAAGCTAAGGTAAGAACATATCTCAGTATGTAAAAACGGTGGCCTATTCCTTTAAAGAAAGAAGGAAAACCTTGAGGAGAACCATATTGCCCCAAGGACTACATGGGGCTGATGGCAGTCCGTCAGCAATCTCTATTCATCTTGTCTCTAGCATTCAACATTATATTCTGTACATAATCAGTTTAGCAGAGTTTAATGATACACACAATACTGTCATCAGGAAGAAAAACTTTCCTCCCAAACTGTGGGAAAATGTATGCCGTTATGATCATAATTCATAACAATAGAAAAAAAGGATTGAAAAACAAACACTGTATTTGTTCCATTATGTTGATGTTTTTGAAGAAAGTTAGCGTGCCTAAATCTGCAACTTTGACTGGGCTATGACCAATGAAGTCATTGTGAATAGCACTGCGTCTGACTATAGGGCCCTGCTGGAGGAGAGAGTTCAAACTACTGCTTACCGACATTGATAATTACTTCTCAGGCTTAACTCGTGGCCCGAATCTCCTAACAGCTTCACACAGCTCAGTAAATGCACACCAGGGCTCGCGCTGTACAGCCCTGCGAAGACAGATTGGCCAACTAAAGACTTTTTTTTAGTCACTTCAAGCCCAACCGTTTGGGCTGGCCTCTTAAAGATGACGGGACAGCAAATTTAATCCTCGGGGAGAAGAGAGAAGATTAGGATTAAATATATCTCACTGACCAATAGTGTGGATTTGAACCAATGTAGATGTGAGAGGAAGACCCAGTCCAACCAGCCTTAGTATATATATATATATATATATATATATATATAGGCCTACATTAAAGGGGCAGTTATTTCTGGTATTATTGATAAGACGTAGCAAGTTTTTCCGGACTGAATTTCACTGATTGTTGCCCTGAATATTCCAGATCTTAAAGAAATAGGTCATGACACTTCTTTGTCTCATTGTTGCCATCTCTAAGTAAGAATCCTATGTTGCTGATTATAGATGCAGAGCAAGTGGACCCATAACCAGCACCGTTTTACATCTGTATTGAGATGACGCTGTAAAGATGGTTTGTACATATCGCCATCTAGTGGAAGAACCCATTTACACACATGGCATAGGTGATATATCGTAGCCAGTTAGTATCACGTGACATCCACATAGCATAATTGCCTAGTCATCAACATTGAAACATGATCTAGGCAATTATGCTATGTGGTAGGCTAACGATATGATATGTATAACTTAACATTAAATGCCCAATTCTCACTCCAGATCAAGACGTGCAAAATTCTATATATAACTATATCATACAGCTCATAATAACTTTTTCGGCAACACTTTACATTACGGGCCGGTAAGTCCATGGTACTTACAGTGGTAATTACTAGTAATGACAGTGGTACTTATTGTGGCACTAAAAATGATAACTACTAGTAATTGGGGTTAGGGAGTCACAGAGTTACCCCTGTATCTCTCATTACTAAGAGATACAGGGGTAACTCTTAGTAAGAAGGTTGTACTTCTATTTACTATGGTACTTACTGGTAATTGAAGGATACTACAGCAGCAATTCATGGTTAGTAAATGTGGTACTTCTTCAAACAGAAGTAATTTCTAGGATTTTGTGACTATAAAACAACATAAAACAGCATTAGGGAAAACAAGAAGTACAACCTTCATTACTAAGAGTTACCACTGTTTCTAGAAGTACATACCTTGTAATTCTCACTATAGTATCCTCTAAGTACCACAATAAGTACCTAGAATTACCACTGTAAGTACCACCATAAGCACCACTGTAAGTACCACAATAAGTACCTAGAATACCACTGTAAGCACCACCATAAGCACCACTGTAAGTACCACAAGTACCTAGAATTTCCACTGTAAGTACCACCATAAGCACCACTGTAAGTACCACAATAAGTACCTAGAAGCACCACTATTATTACTAGTATTTACCACAGTAAGTACCACCATATTTACCTAGAATTTCCACTGTAAGTACCACCATAAGTACCTAGAAGCACCACTATTATTACTAGTATTTACCACTGTAAGTACCACAATTAGCACCACCATAAGCACCACTGTAAGTACCACCATAAGTACCTAGAAGTACCACTATTATTACTAGTATTTACCACTGTAAGTACCACCATAAGTATCTAGAATTACCACTGTAAGTACCAAGGACTTACCGGCCCGTAATGTAAAGTGTTTCTCTTCTCTTCTCTTTTTCAGCTTATAAAGACACATCATCGCAGTGGAATGAAAGCAGATATAGCTGATATAGCATTAATTTTCAATTCGACATGAGCTATTCTATGGGTTAGTAGTACTATAATAAGATAAAATACAGTTTTTAGTTGTAGTATTGGCAAAGAACATTTAACATATACATTGGACTTTGGAGTGAGTACAAACTGCTGCTTATCTGCTCTAGTGGCAATAAATGTCCTTTAAAAAAAAAAGGCACCCAGCCACAGTGTCGGCATTCTTCTTCCTCCGCCATTTCACTGACACTCAATCTCCAAAATCTATTACAATGTATAAAAATATATGCCTTTTCATGCTATAGTTTTTTTTTTCTTTTTCAATTTAGAGAGTGATTCTGATTCTGATTCTATGACGCTAAAAGTCCACTAGAGGGCAGCCACAACTTAGATTTTCATCCTGTTGCGTCCATCCATACTTCTGCCAAACCGTTCCAGCCTGCCTGCCCGAGGACATTATTACACACTCAATAAAGCAATAGTCAGCCATTTTCTCTGCTTAATTGATCCCAGTGCTGCTTCACAATGTGTTGCGTGACATTTTGCCGCGGCTGAACGCCACAATAAAAATACCTCTGAGGAAGACGTGCTCTTTGTAATTGATTTGTTGCGGTGTTCTCGTTGAGAGACCATCTGTAAACAACACGCAGTGCACTTGTTGGTCAGCGGCCGAGGTCAGTAGTGCATTCCTGTCCCTGTCTGCGTCTCTATTGGCTGGAATGGTACTTGCCGCGCTGCTATTTGCCAGTGCTTGTGAAACATTCTGTGTGCGAGACAAGAGGAGCTCTTTCCCAATCCGGACAAATGCAAACGTGGAAATTGACAAACAACACGGGAAACCTGATAAGGATTGTTTATGTTGCTTATGCAAGGCAGTAAAAATATAGTGGATCCTTCCAACACAAACAGACTGCAGGCCCAGCAAACAAAGGTACATTTATGTAAGCTGCATGCCGAATTATGCCAATAGATTTGATTATGTGATATGCACAGTGTTTTAGCATGGGCTGAGGAGAACTCACAAGATGATGTAGCCTGTATTTGAAAATGCGTAAAAACCCCAAATTAGATGTGCATGGATTTATGGATTACTGGTAATGCAAATCCAAGAATTTCTCACAAGAAACGCGAATTTAAGATCTACAAGTCATCGTTATAGAAATACTCATGTTTGCAAGTGTCCAACAAGTGCCTTTGTGGGACAGGACAAGCACAGAGTGAAAGGCAGGGAGAGACATCCAGAGAATGGTCAGAGCAGGACTCAAACGGACAATGCAGACGACATATATGCAGCAGCCCCAACCACAAGACGATCAGCCGCACATTAGGAATGGGCCACATCGTATCGCGAGAGTATCGCATATCGTTGTTGCGACGTAATTTTTTTGATATCGTCGGAATTGTATATATCGGTGTGGACACGATATAATTTATGTTCCACTCAGCTCCATCAGAGCAGCATAAACACTGACTGTAGAACACGGGGACAGTCAAATGAAAAAGGATGTAAACTGCTTGTGTAGATCAATCTTTCCAATATTTTTTCGTGATATAGATTTAAGGCCATATCGCCCGGGCTCTAGTTTTTAATATTCCACAACACGAGAGAGAAAGCTATAACTAACTGGTTAAAATGCATCACCAAGAAACAATATGTTGTTGTGAATTCATGGTCATTGACGGCTGTACCAAAAATCCAGGATGTTTTCTAAAATCCTAACTGATTGGTTAGTTTATTAACCTCTTAACTGCCACCTGAAAAGAGCACATTTTCTCAAGTTCAGCTTTACTCAAATCTAAAAGCCTCTCAACTTTCCCGCCTGTAAGCCAGTGTAACGCCTCATTTCAAAGCTAAGACCTTCAAAACTGATCAAAGATTTTTCCTCGCGTTGCTATCACTTTTTTGTCATTTTTTTGGGTCACTTTTTTCAAGTAGCTTCAAGATTTAGGTCAGGGCGAACTGGAGGATATGTGCTCAGTTAAAGTCAGGGTTAAGAGATTAAAGTAAAAAAGAAACTCCCTTTAAATGTTTTTATAGCACAGACAGATGATCCTGGCTCTGTGTGGGCTGCACTGTTCCTCTCCAGGCCACTCCTTGTCCTAGAGCAGAGTTGGCCTGCTGAAGTGCACATGTTTAAAGCGTGCTCCAAACTCCCTCTTTCCTATTCCGTCTGCTCTCCTTCCTCTTTCACTGGCTTCTCAAAAGCCTCAGACTGAGGAAGGGCAGGTCTTGGCCACCAACCGGCACTCCTTACAACCAATCAGAGCTCTTTCCACACCCTCTCCCTGTGTCCTGTTCCCTCCCCGCTGTTGTTTCGAAGCACAGCAACAACCGAGAGGAGGGGAGGAAAAGTGCTGGGCAGAAAAAAAAAGTGATAAGCAGTAGGCAGGCCGCTTCTGGGTTTTAGCTTCCCTGCTGGAGCACAGTGTGAGAGCGTGGGGCGTTCACTTTTTCACTTACTACTTGCCACAGTAGCAACAGCGGCAGCGGGAGCGGTGCAGCGTCCGGCCGGGAACAAAGGGCTAAAGGCGGCCAAAGCACTGGATATAAACCTCAGGGAGAGAGGCAGAGAGGCAGACTGATTGGCCTTGACTAACAGCCCTTTATAGGACACTTCATTCAAGAAACCCACCTCGCAAGTTCATCCTACTTCCTTTCACTTCTCGTGCACCTGTCCTGAGCACATCCTTCGAACCCTCCGAGATGTCAGAAGATGAGTGCCGGTCTCCGATTGGTCTGGACTGTTGTAGCTGTTGCCTAGATTTGGCCAATGGCATTGATGATTCTATGGGAGGCAGCGGTGGTCCAGGTTTAGGGGCGCTGCCGGGGAGCCCCACCAGCCCGACAGTCACCCACTTCCGCCAGCTGCGCCATCAACTCATGTACCAGAACCTGAACACAGACAAACTCAACACCATCATGAGGCAGGATTCCCTGGAGTCGGTGGTGCGAGATCCGTGCTTCCTGCTCAATGAGGGCATCTGCAACAGCAACATCGACCAGACCATGCTTTCCATATTGCTCTTCTTTCACAGGTATGGCATTTCATCAGCTGATCCTGCTGTCAATCATTTTGCACACAAACAGCTGGAAGTAGAAAGAAGAGGTTATGATTTAGGGTAGGCGGTCCACAACAAGTTATGACATATTATTTGTTTTGACACACTGAAGCTTTTGTTTAGGATGAAATTGACGAAAGCACAATATTCTAAACACCAATGCATCCTTAGTCCCATCTTGGACATTCCATACATAAATAAATGAATAATAAAAACATCAACGTGTTTAGCTCTCAATTGTCGATTCTTTCATATCTTCACACCTCGCGCATTTGCACAGCAGAGTGATAATAACAGATGGTTTGCGGAGACTAATCACGTTTCTCAGCACATCCCCTAAAAGGCTGACACAAGTGTTTACTGCCTTGGATTAAGTACAGGGTATGCAGGCAGGATGCTCATTTTGATTATCTTCCAGAGCGAGCTGTCATTATGAGCCCAAATGGAAAATAAATAAATAAATAAATAAATAAATGTGTGCAGGATTTGAATGCGTGTGAGTGTGAAGTAAAGATAACTTGAATCACCAGCCAGATCAAACAATCAGTAAAGTAAATGACCAAAAGTACTGGCATCAACTGCAATGGTAAGACAAAAACTTTGACTTGTTGAAAGCGCTAACTACCAGTGTGACATCTAATTTTATTCCAGGCAATTCTCTCGAACTCTGCAGCTCTAGAGAAATGTGCTGGTCTGCAGTGGACAGTGGTCTGCAGTGTCTTTCAAAAGTTCTTAATACAAGAAGTAAGAACTTGTACTGTGACAAATGATGTCCACGAGTGTGACGGCTGCTTTTTGTGTGTGGGTCCATAGAGAATAGATTAACTGTAAGTGAATAAGAGTTCATAGACTGGAGGCAGGTGGACATAAAGTCATGGCAGAATGGTCTTTTGACACAATAGCAATGTTTACTGCAGCAGTGATTCAATTAAACCCGGCTCTGTAAAGTTTGAGGTCAATTACTCCAATTCCAGCATTGGAGTGTGTGTAAAACAAAGTTTGGCAGCAAACCTTGCACTGTTTGTGAAAAACCCAAAGTGCTGCTTCACAGTGTCTGTGCCAGTTGGCCCAATGCTTTGGCAGCCACCAGTCGCTCCTGTCTCACACGAGTCTCTCTCAGTCTGCTGCAGGTTCCACTCTTCACTCAAAGTGAACAGCCATTCCCTGATGAACATCACACCACACTTTCTTAGACGTCTCTTGTATTAACCTGAACTTTTACCTTCTGTCCTTAATGTGAGAACAGGTTATATCATACCACGATAGCACCTTTATCTCTTGCTAACAAAGACTTTCTATTTTGTTCAGGTAATAATTTACCTTTGCATACGTCATATTGATCTAAAGGTTAAGTTTTCAGTACAACTTATCAGTTTGGGCGTATTAGTTAACATGAACTTATGCATCGCATAAATAAGATGGGGCATATACTTCAATTATGCAGAGATTATAATAATATTATCAGGTATCTGAAAGTTGTGTACCTAATTTACCCCCCAATTTCACCACATCCATGATAAATTATCAGCTCTAAACTGATAAAGATTTTTTGTTTTGAAGTTGTTATGGAAATCTGGTGTCCAATCATCAAGCATTATTTACACAGGTTATCTCAGAAATGTTCTAGCCAGAAAGTTATCAGACAGTATCAGATGTACCCACTGACTGTTGTGTGTCGTGCCAAACTTCTGCCAAGAGGGCCACATTTTAACCCTGTGCAACAAGTATAGACTCCTCCTCTGCTCGTGCTGTGTGAGCTCTTTATTTATACAGATAATTTATTATACAACACTTGGTTGTATAGTTTATTTCCAAAAACAGATAAGTGTCATTGAGAACACATCAGCAGAGGCCTACAAATAATGCTTTCCGCTGTCAATGGAACACTGTTACAGTACAATAACAATGTTTTTTATAAATATTTCTTGATCAAATCCACTCTCTCTAACTCTAGTTCACGTAGTAGAAACAACATGAAAAAACTTTGATTTTCTCAAAAGCATTTGTAGTCTAGTTCTGGGATAAACATTTACCTAGTTTTGATCTGTTCTCTAAACTTTCCCTGTTGTGAGGTTTGATAAACAGATGGCAGATTTACGTCAGTCTTCAGTTTATATATTCATTTCATGTTTATTGAGGGAGATATGTTTTTGCAAGTGCTTTGTTGCAAATAAATAAACAAACAAATGGATTATCTGAATTACTGTTTTTGGATCCCTGATAAAAAATACATTTATACTGCATGTGCTTCAGTGGCAGAAGTAAAAGTGCTGTTGTGTGTAGTTAATGTGGAAATAACCCAAATGTGTGTGTGTCAGCGAACTTGACATGTTGGCCAGGGCTGTGTGGGCACACCTTTGCCGTCGGTCAGTGCGGTTGCCCAGTCTGTGCCAGCTCACTGTTTGTCTGACAAACAGTTTTCAGCCAAGAACACTTTGTCCAGGAACCTTTACCTCTCAGGAGAGTGAGGTTAATACGGGTCAGGTGGCTCCTATAGAATAAACTCATCGATTGTAAATATTTCTTACGAGTCGAATCCTGTTTTATCACGCTTTAACACAGTCACAGAAGGATTCTCTCTGGATAGCCATTTTCTTGCAGGAGCTTTGTATCAGAATGAGCATCAAAAAGACTTCATTGCTCCCCAAGGGTAAATTGATTTTGTACATTTAAAAAAGAAAAAGGAAAACACGATTTGCGACTCAGCCATAATACTGTATGTGCAGCTTATACATAAATTGCAGCAGATTCACAGCTATCCATCACAATGGGTACAAAGTATTTTATAGACGTTGGAATATACCGTTGGCATATCTGGAGTAGCCCATGCCCTGTCACTGCTGCGTCATACTTCTTTGTCTGTTTCAGCTAATGCACGCAGGTATGCAGTATTGTCTGAGGCTGTGGGAGAGCAGACAAGACACATAAAAGCACTGGTTAACACGCATTTTGACTGGTGTTGAGAGTGATAGTATACATACAAGTGACTTGTTGACTCAAATGTCAGAGTTACACCCCTCACTGTGTCTGCATGTCCTCTGTCTCAACGATCTTTCTCACCTCAAAGATCATGTGGCATATCTGGAGTAGTACTTTACTCCCTGACGTGGTTATCTTCTACTTGTGCTAAAAAATTAACTTTGCATCACTGGGGTATTTTGTGGGACAATTTTCCGTCACATTTGTAGCTCCTTTTTAATAACCAAATAATTTAGATAGCAAATAATAATAATACACTATTAAATCAGTACTAAGTAAGTTGTTTACCTTAATAAATCCTTTTCGTAGTCCCTCTGGGGGTAATACAAGTGTTGATGGGATGATTGGGGGGTCTTTCATCTCAACCTGGTGCCTCTGGCCAGAAAACCACAATTGCAGCTTCCCCTGCTCAGACCCGGAGACCCAATACACACTAATGGAATCACGAAGAAGAAGGGAACGGGAAGAACGGGAAAAGCTAACTGTGGGCTAACACCACTAAACAGTATTTACAGCAAGGTTTGAGTGAAAACAATTATTATTATGGATGTACAATATCCCTCTCTCCCTTTGTCTTTTCTGTCAGCGAAGTATTTACTCTCACGGACAATTAATGAGTAAAAAACGCAACATTACACGACACCTGCAGTGGCGCTTATGGCCTCCAGGGGCATGAGTTACTTAGCACTGCTTTAACATGAAATACATGTTTTTATGTTGTATTTGTAACAAGTCAAATGTTTTTAAAATTCACATATTGTTGATTTAAGTGTCACCATAATATGGGAACCACAGTGAATAGTCAATATCACCATGTTTGTTATTAAGGTAATTAAATAGTGGAAATTTACAGATGATAACTCATTACTCTGAATATTTTTTTATGATTTGAATTTTAAATATTTGTAGCTTAATGTCATATGCTCCAATGCTCAATCAGTGACAGACAAAAGCTTACATAACTTCACGGGTTACAGGTGGGCAGCAGGATGTAAACAGGGGGAAAGTGTTGATAAACTGGCCGGAGGGGAAGTGTGCGGGGCCGACGAGTGTCCTTAAAAACACAGGCCGTGGAGGCGAGGGATGAGCCATGTCGGGACAAAAGCACACATTTAAAATAGCCAGACAGGAGGTCCACATAAGAGACACAACACGCTCGGGACACCGGCTAAATATAGTCTGCATCTCTGGCCTGATAATGGTATCAAATGGTTGTTGTTGTTCTATAGCCACTATAGCAGGAGTCAAAATATTACTTGGATAATACTTTGTTTATTTTTTCTATAATCAATCCGAGGGAGCTGTTGATTCCATTGTAAAGCTGCATAATAAAGCATGTAGTCTAAACAATAAACCACCAGGGACCTGTTTAACAATACAGTAATGTTTTTTTAACGGTGCTGGGACTGGTGCGTCCTTGAGCGTGCTTGGTGTGTCTGGCCGGGGCGTTTGCTTTGCGGAAGTGCTTTGTGTGTACGTCTGCTATAGGTCGCTGGAAGCCGTTAAAGGGACGATCGACTTGTTTATACCTTTAAGGTCCCCGCGTTAACAGCTACGCAAACACAGACAGACACACTTACTGCCGTAATTATCGCAGTGTTATGTAACTCAGATAGAGGAATAAACACACGCCCATGTGCCATATGTCTGCGAGAGAAGTCCTGTCTTTACATGGCACGGCGGCGGTTTCGGGCCCGGGTTACCTTGACAACGCGGTAAACCGGCTCACTGGTCGAAAGCCTCTATGCAAACAAGCTAATCCATAAGTTTGCATGAGAAGAGAAATCCGTGAATTGTTGCAGTGTTCGATTTGCAACGCATTCATGAACAGCCAACGAGTCAAAAAACACGCACGCACTTCTGAATGAAAGACATTTGAAAGCTAAGACCTATAAAACTGATTTAAATAGATCTTTTTCCTTGCATTGCCACTTTTTTAAACCTTTTTTTCCATTCTGTTTTTGTTGTGTTTTTGTCACATTTTTTTTCCTTGGTTTTTTACACTTTTCTGTCGCTTTTTTGTTGCATTTTCGTACCATTTTCGTCACTTTTTTTAATCACTTTTTCGTCAATTCACTATCACTCATTTGTCGCATTTTTGCCACTTTTCTCATGCTCTCTTGTGGCTTCTTTGTTGCGTTTTCGTCACATTTTTGTACATTTTTGCACTAATTAACACATCGGGGGTTCATTTAGCTTTTTTTTTTTTACTGTGTCATGTAATATGTACCAATATTTTTGTGTATACTAGTATTTAAGTCCCAAATTGAAGAGTAAGTTTGGTGATGAACGCTCGCCGCAGAATACTCGAGCTTTCTGTACGTTCAGGTGACCCTTAGCCTTGACCTGTTGTTGACACATCACCAGAAATGGATCGGGTTGTAATCCTTTTTGTCCCAGCGGCTCTATGTACAGTGAGGATATGCAGAGGGATTATCTCTGAGCAACAATGCCAGTTCACCACCTCATGTATGTATAGTCAACCGATGTGGTCGGTCAAACGGTTCGAAAAAATAAATAAACGAATGGAAATATGAATTTGACATTAAGTCTGACCCGGTGACCCATTATCTCTGTGCTTGACTTTCATGCAAATCATATATTAGTTTACTTTTTGTCGATCTTGGAGTATTAGATTGTTGGCAGTAGTCAGTGACCTTACATAAGAAATAGCTGGTGTGAGTGTGTCGGGGTGAGTGACCAGGGCTAGCCCTTGGAGCCTTATCTGTTTGGCCCACAGCTCTGGCGCCCATTTAGATAATCAGACCTTCTGTCAGCACTCGCGATGACACTGCACTGCTGCCGCCGCCGCCGCCGCCGCCTTAGTGAACCTGATATGACGATGAGTCGTGAGTAACGGCAGCACAAATAGACTTTATGTCATTCCCAGGCTCTTTGATGGCAAACAGGAGCTCATGGGTGTTTGAAGGTGCCTGTTTAAGCTATGGGAAGTTCGGCCCCATGTGTATAGGGCTGCCACCCAGGCTGAGCTATACAGGGAGTTGGTTGGAGGGCTATAAAAACCTCCGATCTGAACCGCTTTCATTAGCATTTCACTTTTTATCACTCTGCATTAAGAGTGAGAATGTGGTAACCCGCCCTTCTATTAAGATCTAGATGAGCGATGCCAAGATGACTGCATGGAAAGATTTCTCATGTGTTACTATAGTATTCTCGTGTGAATTTGTTTAGGTTTTTCGAGGCCGTTTTCACACACTTTGGCTAAAACTCCCAGCATTCCAGGTTTCATAATCCCCAACGAGGTTATCCCACTCTGAGTCAGATTTGACTTACACAATGGCGCGCTCTACAATTCAGCCAGACAGTAGCTTTGTCGAGCATGGCCTATCATTAGCCTATTATTCTATTCACACGCAGGTCGGGGACATGCTGTACTCGACAGGGCAGACATCTTAATGAGGGGGACATAAAACTGACTTTACTGGCTATAATCTGGCACGGCTAAGACTTAATATAGCCTTGCTGATAAGATGCTCTTAAACAAGTTGTACAGATATTTAATTGCAGTTGAGACAAAAAAAAATATTGAGAAACCTTAAGTACTGTGGCGAAAAGCCCAAAAGCTCCAAGGTGCACATATAACATCCCTCTTTCAAGAACCTGAACTGTATGGCGCTGGACTTTCCTATACTTTAGCAGGGTTACTCTCCACTTTTAACCTCTCAAAATCTGCTTGTGTGGGTGGGGGTTAAGAGGTAAATTATATGTTATGACTGTTAACGTTTCATCGGCTTTCAGAACCTACTTTTGATACATTCCTGTTCTGTAAAAATACACCAGCCCTTGCCTTTTCCATAACTCCATTGCTTCGAACCGTGCCACTGCCGGGGAAATACCACTTATGTAAAAACTGCCGGCCTCACTGTTTTGAATCTTCCAGTATGTCCCACAAACACAAGACGACAAATTAGTCCATGAAGTTCTTTAGTTTTTTTTATGACCTTTCAGGACTGCGCCGGGAAAAGAGAAAGGCATCACAAGCTATTAGTGTTTGTATTTTAGCCAACGATTCTGAAACCAGACTCTCCTGTCGTGCAAAGGGCAGAGGGGTAATGAGTTTAGGATCGGGAAACATTTGGTTTGAGTGCATATGTCGTACACACCGTTACGCTGTTTCTCCTCATTAGGACTTTGCTCCGTGTGGGCGTTTGCCAGGAAACATGGCGTTTACTGAAATCAGAGCAGTCCACTTCCCAATCAACCCCCATTTAAGCCGACAACACCTGAATGGATTTAGAAAAAAACTGCAATTCGCATTTTTTGGAGGGGTCTGGCCAGAAAATTACCCACTTCTGGGAACTCCCCAGCTGTCTGTCTTAATTGCGGCATTAAATAAAAACTTGCTACACGATTTTTGCATCACAGTTGTATGTTAGGTAAGACGTTTACACCCTGTTTTTGCAAGTTCTCTGTTCTTTTAAAGGCATGCCTGGAGGTTACAATTATGTAGTGTATACCGTACACAACCAAGCCTGAACAGAGCACATTTTCTCCTGTTCGGCTTTTCCCAAATCTATAAGCTCCTTGGAAAACAAAGCAGCAAAAGAGCAACAAATACACACATATAAAAAAAAAAGAAACACAAATAAAAAATACAATTAAGCAAGACATAAAAATTACAAAAAAAAACATTACAAAAAGCAAATAAAAAAACAACACAAATGCAACAAATAATTTACAAAAGAAATGACAAAAAATGTCAAAAAGTGACAAAAGCGTGACAAAAAAGCAACCCTAAAATTACAAATAAATAACAAATACAGACAAATTTACAAAAAGCAACAAAAAACAAAGCGAAAAATGGCGAAAAAACGACACAAATGCAACAAAAAAGCGACAAAAATGTACAAAAAGTGACAATAAAATTACCAAAAATACAATAAAATTACAAAAAGATACAATAAAATTACCAAAATATTTTAAAAGTACAATAAAATTACAAAGAAATGACAATGAGATAACAAAAAAATGACAAAAAATGTACGAAAAGAGGAAAAAAACAACACAAATGCGACAAAAAATTACAAAAAAGCAACAATAAAATTACAATAAAATTACAAAAATCACAATAAAATTACAATAAAATAAAAAAAATACAATAAAAACAACACAAATGCAACAAAAAATGTACAAAATAAATGACAAAAAAGCAACAATATAATTACAAACACATTACAATGAAATAACAAAAGAAACAAAAAATGTATGAAATGCAACAAAAAACAAAGCAAAAAAAAAGACAAAAACAACACAAAAGTAACAAAAAATGACTAAAAAGCAACAAAAAGAATGAAACGAAAAAGTGTTGACAACAAGGCATCAACACGAGGAAAAGTCTTCGATCAGTTTTGTCGGTAATAGATTTCAAATGAAGCATACTGTTGCTCTCCAGCTGAGAAGCTTTTAGATTTGGGTATTGCCGAACCGGAGAAAATGCACCCGGTTAAGAGGTTAATAAACACTGGTGTTATTTGGTGTTTTTACAAGTTGTACAGCAATTTTATATTAAACCATGAGTCAGCACTTTGTGGAGCATCTAATGAGGAAGTGTGAAAGATTCCCCCCCCCCTTGATGTTGAATTTGATTCTAGCAACACAGCACAAACAGGATGGAAACATTTCATTACAAAAACAACAACTACAAATAAGTGTTAATGCAGAAACACAGCACATTTGTATTGACCTTTCACACGGAAGTAAGCTCCGAAATCAGCACAATGCACTGTATATACTGTACGTGGCGGCACACCCTGCTTCAATTTGCTGCCTCAAAAGCTGAAACGGACTACATTCTTCTCTCTGGCTGCTCTTCAGCATTGACAGAGCAAGGAGAGAGGGAGGAATTTGCAGGCTCCACTAGGCCAAAATAACAAGAAATATCCTGCCCAAGAAGTCCTCCCTTTGTACTTGGACAAAGGTTAACCACACATCGGACCGCTGGAGTCCGCCGGGGTGTTGCGACTCATTTTCTCGCCATTTCGTGTCGTTGCCATCGCTAATTGGTGTTCTTTAATGACCCGTGTTAGCATTCTTTCCTATGGTGTCATGGAGTTGACTGACTCATGCTGTATGTCCCCATTACTCTTGCACGCTTTGCTTATACTGCTGTGGATTTAGCTAAACAACGGCGCTAACTCAAAGCGAAAAAGATGTTACAATTGTCGCTGCCAAATTTGCGCAAGCCTCTCTCTGACAAATGCTTTTTTTCCCCCCTTTCATCCTTCCCATTCAACTATCTGTCTCTATCAGATATGTTCCATACGCGCTGCCAGCTCTGTCTTTCACTAGCCCGCAGTGCACACAAAGAACCATTATTAGAACGCTGAATGCTAAGTGTCATATAAAGGGGAGGCGGAGACGGTGCAGAGAACAGGGGGGGGGGGCAAGGTGAATTTATGTAACAGTGCGGGTCGTAACCTTCCGGTGGATCGTGTGTAGACTATGTGGAAGTGAGTTGAGGTCATGAGAAGCGTCTTGTGCTTTAGGGAACAGGGAAACGAACACATGACCCAGTATTCACACATAAACCTGCCAGAAGTGCTTTGTAGAGTTAATCCCTTGCACTCGTATAGCTGAGATTGCTTATTGTTTAGTTGGTTTTTTTTTGGATGAATTAGCGCAGAAAGATGTGCAGATATCAGTCAAACCAGTATAGGATGAAGTGCAAGTGGTCATTTAGATTGAACTTTATTAGAAAGTTAAAAGCGTGTTCTGAAGCGACAAAAACAAGCTCACCGTTTAACTCTGTTTCAAAGTCCCTGTGCATATTTTGAGTGAAAGGAAAATTGAGTGCATAATATTAAAGCAGCATTTGTGAAAAAAGACAGTACAGGCTATCTATTTATAAAAGCATTGTTGTCAATATAGATCTCTACATTGCAGCCTGAAAGATGTGAAACATTCAACCTCATCAAAATTAACAATTTTACTTTTATTGTAAAAAAAAAGTACTTTACTTATACTGGTCCAGCAATTAGTGTCGAGTTTGGCGCTCATTCTGACCTTCGGCTTATCGCTCACTCAAGGCTTGTTTACTAGTGTTTAGAGGTTATTTGCTAGAGACAAACATCACATCAAGGCCAATCGTATGGAACAAAACCCACAACTACAACTATCTTTATACACCGTATAAAGTTGATGGACGGTGCTTCTCTTAAGATGTGTGGTTCATTTACTGTATGTCTTACTATACTGCAGACTGCCTTATCTTTACACCTCCCATAATGACTTCTTTTACAAACCTACCCCTTTTCACCATGAACATTATGCTACAGTCTTGAGTGGGCACGGATAAACAGACAACCCAGAAGAGAAAAAATCAATCAATCAATCAAATAAAAAAAATTATGTTGTTTTTGAATCAACCTAGATTTATAGGCTATGGTGTTGTCAAGAAAAAGTCGCTACTGTAGTTTTATCAACAGGAAATTTAGAGTCACACCCTGATAAAGTACAGCCTTTGTTAATGTAGCACTTTCAGCAAATGGGTGGATTAAAGGGAGATTGTTTTTTACATTTTTGATAAAATGCAACAGGCGACATACAGTACATGTAAAACAATCACAGAAACCAATTCTAAGTCATATTGGTATTGTGCAGGTTTAATAATGTGATAACTTTGTATTTTAGGAATTCAAATTTGTGCCCGTATTCATCTTTCACTGAAATGATTGTTGACTTTGTGTTGACACAAACATGAAAAGACTTATGCCTTCACTTTCCAGGACGACTTGAACATGATTATTATTTCCACTTCCCGCCATGTGCTCTCGAAGTTATGCAGCCGTAACCATAATTACTGTGTACAGTATCTGAGTGGCGCTCTCACCTCCAGGGTGTCACCTGTCTGAGGGACACAATAAGGAGGCCGATTAAAGACTTAAAGATTATTATGTCGGGCCTGTCATAAGAAGACTAGGACTTTATGCAGGGTCAGCACTGTAGAGCTGCAGTTGCTCCATTAGATATCATGTTTTATCTAGATCAGCTTTACTACACGATGCTATGGGAACACTTTTTGCATGATGCTGCCTGCATATTAAAGGGATATTTCGGGATTTTTTACATAGGGCCTCATTTCTTAGTTATCCAGAGTGTTGTTGATTTCTGGATGTTTTTTTTTTAAATTTATGTAGTCCTTATATTTGAAGAGTTTAGTGGTGCTAGGCTAGCGCATGTCTATGGTAACTAGTGGCCTGCATAAAAAACAGTCTGGCCCAAGCACAGTGCACCTGAAGAAAATCACTTATAACACCAGATTACCGATATAAACGTCTGTGTTGACTGATTAATGTTTAAAATATAACCATTTTGCATTTAAAATAACTTATATTTGAGCAGCTTCCTGGTTGTAAGCTACGCAGCGGCGAAGTGATCTGCTAGGTTACTGGATCTACAGTAGTTTGTTTACCTGGCATTACTACATTACTACATTACAAAGGAGCTTTCTGCAAATCAGATATGGCAACGTTTGGAGGACTACCCCAGGATTTTGAAGGTTTTTTTAATGCAGGCTACTAGTTACCATAGACATGCGCTAGCCTAGCACTAGCCTAGCACCACTAAACTCTTCAAATATAAGGACTGCATGAATAAAAAAAATAAAAATAAAAAAAATCCAGAAATCAACAGCCCTCTGGATATCTAGCAAATGAGGCCCTACGTCAAAAATCCTGAAATATCCCCCACACACCACAGCATTAATCATAAACTGACAAACATTATTCATAATTCCATGGTATGGTTATTCGTTAACCCTATCTGGTTAAAGTGGCGCTGCTCTCCTTGTACATGGACTTAAGTGTGTTTTCTGTTGGTTACCTAAAGTACTGGGAGTACAGCCAACGCCTGTATCAGAGGAAACAGTGTTTAACAACAGCTGTGGAAGCCCTCTGCTCCACGCAGCCACACAACCTCCGCCTACGCAGGCTCTCTTCCTCATTTTTGTCTTTTCCTGTTTTGGTTTTGTAACTCTTTGCTTAGTCTTTGATAGTTTTGTGATGGGTCAAGTACAGCCCTGAGACGATTGTTACTTTAGAAGGAACAACTCAGGAAGAAAACAAGTATCTGAAACAAATTCTTGGAAAATATAAGTATATATTTATTTTTTAATTTTTATTTTTGTATTTATTTTTATTTTTTTACATGACTTTCTAATTGATTGGATGATTCACATAAAGCAAACACTGTAAAAGTACATTCATGGGGAGCAAGGCCGGTCTTGTTTCCCCTCTCTGACTTTTTGTCCTCACATATCCCGTGTTTGACAGTTGGATCAACATTACATGGCGCAATCTCAACAGCTGCGCCAAAAATAGGCGAGACTCCAGCTCTGCACTAGACAGGACAGGTCACAGACAGAATCATCACCTGCTGGACTCAGGGTCATTCTGTCCTGGCACAAACCACTGTAGCATTCACTGCTCACAAGGAACGATCTCTGCAAGGAACCTTGTTGGAGCAGGGGCAACTTCCTCCTGAGTTGCCCCTGCTCCAACTGAAATGATCACACAACCTATGAGATCACCATTCAGTTCATTATTTCAACTCTTTTCCACACCACTACTGGATTGGATTCTGCCAGGAACGAGAAGTCTATAGGTGTCTCCTCTTAAGCTGCTGCAGCATAAGCGGGACCAAAATTGATGGGTGCTATTGTAACTCCCATGTACAAATTTGAAAAACCCTATTTGCAAGATGTTTTTTTGTGTATCGCATAGTTTCTTTGCAACATTAAAGTCATCAAGTTGATTTATGATGTTTGTTCTCCAAGATCTATCCATATTGAAATTGGTTGATGGCAGCGATGTCTTCACCCCAAGCTCTTTCTTTCATATACATGAAATACATTTATGCAACATAAAACTATTATGATCCCCCTAATAAATGATATGCTGCACCCATGTTTACTTAGGACCAGAGCCAAAAACATAACCCTGCCCCTGGCTGACTTCCTCAGAGCAAGAGAGCGTTTTTGACCCTATTCACCTTCCTGTGAAGTGATTTCTTACTTTTCAAAGAATAAGAGAAAGAAAATGTATTTAAATACCATACACAGCATGTTCACCTTAGATCACCCAACTGAGTTGGCGCAGTGCCAAGTCTGCTCCATGCACTAGAAAACCCTGTCTTTCAATGCCCAGATTAGACCAGTGACAGGGAAAGTTTTCTTTCTTTGAAACGATCCACATCAGACATTTTCAAAACAATCACAGTTCTTACGCACTAGTTTCAAAAGCACAAGCCAGATCTGATAAAAGCAGCACGTCAGCATCAGTGTGTGTACGGGCACATGCGTGGAACATTTGAATGTGAATCAGCGCTGCACTTGAAGATTACCAGGACTAAAGGTGTACAAAATTATAACATGTATTCAATTGTTAAAAAGGAAAAGCAAGTACTGTATTACATAGACCATTACAGAAAAAAAACTAAACTAAATCAGGTACATTTTCTTAAATTTATATTTGTGTTCAAATGTTTTTGACTGTATTCTGCTTCCACTTACCAAACTAAGTAAACTAAGTAAAACAATGTTTTCTCTGTGTTCTTTTCGTGCTGTAGTTACTGATCTTGCCAGTGTGATTGCACTTGTAGTGCTGTGATAACTTTTTGGGCTTTGACCATGTTTACAGTTACAACACTTGGCCATGCTGCGTATTTCATTTAGTCTAAAATCCACTTAAGTGAAATGCTAAATGTATCTAGTTAGTTCCCACCACTCCTGAGTTGATACAAGCTGTGTATCAGTTTCGTAGGTATGTGAGTTGTTCCTTGCCAAACGCAGTAAATCTACACGCCCCAACTGCGACCAGAAGACACTGCAGAACTGGCACATTCCAGTTTTTATGCTCTCTCTGGGTCTTCCTCGTCTCCGTGTTGACACAAACACTAGTGCTACGTGCTTGTTTGTACTCTTCAGGTAGTGTGTCACTGTGCTTCAGTGCACACCTATAGCAGTGCGTGCGAGCCGATCAGAGAGTGACTCGAGGTTTTATAAGTGAACTTTAGACCTGCGGAGGTGAGTGGAGCTGGAGCCAGGCCAGTCTGACACACTGTTTACCTGATACTTAGTAGAGAGAGTGGGATGGCACACAGGCTTTACTAATGCACCACTCAAGGCTAAGGTAAACTCAGGTAAAATGGTTCCAGTTTGCTCTCGCCCAAAGGCTGTGTGGGAGGTGTGTGGTATCGTACACTATGTGAAAAACGTATCTCCAAAAGAGTCATTATTTTACAGGCCTTAATCCTCTTTTTTCTTGTAAATGAAATGCAATCTGTTTTCTGTCTGTATAGTATGAAAGCAAACACTTGTGAAAAAAAGACCTTTCTGTCACAATATACTTCAATGACGAGCGTTTCTTTGTCCCTGCATTTAGAATTGAATGCTTTTTCAGACTGCCTGATCTTGGAAAATGTGTTTTCCAATATCAACATATATACCAATATATGTTTTTGTTGATGAATCAGAGTCGTCACATGGGGGGAGGCAAACCAGGCTCTTGCCCCAGAATGAACGAGGCCCCAGTGACTTGTTGTGATATGACAGTTGTTCACATACTTTTGTCTATATAAATCCCCTCTTCCCCTAATGTGTCTAGAAACAACTCTGGACGACGGGATGATATCTGATCACTGTTCTACCAGTCCCATTGCTGCGACACCTTTTGCTCGGAAACGGAAATAATCATTAATGTGCTTGTTCTCATGTAATAACAGACTTCTAAAACAGTGTTCAATTACAGCTCCTGTCAACCACCCTTAACCCTGTGACACGGGAACATCAAACTCTTTCAGACCTCACATCATAATTAGAAATATTATTAGCGCGCAGCAAAAGGACTGCAGCACGCACGATGACACTCGACTCATCTGGCAACAAATGGAATAACATAAGGGAGAATTTCAACTCCCAACAGCTGTGTTTTTTGTGGGGAGTACATTTTATTTTTTAATTCCTTTTCGAATGATCCCACTCCTGTTGTGTGGGTTGTGCAATAGTTGTACAATAGCGAGCCTTCCAAACTATATCTTTTTAAGTAAAATGAAAAATTCTCTTCTAGGACGTACGCAACACTTTACACAGTGCTTTTTTTTTTTATGTTGGAGCATGACACACTGTGTACTGTACGTATATGTGAGAATCTCTCTTTTCATTTTATAGTGTTCATGCGGGTGGCCAACATCTGGATACACTGTTCTAGTTTCTGACTTAATTGCGCTTTAATGTGTTTTATGCTCTTCTTAGAAACATGTGTTCTTTTAAAAGCAGAAGTGCCTCAGTGCATCTGTCTGTCTGAGCCCGGTGTCTCCCGTTGAGAGTCCCTCTTGATTCACTCAGGCTGAGGAAACACGGTGCACATGGTGTTCTCCTATAGCCCCCGTCTCCCGTGTGTGTTTGCATGCGAGCTATAGAGCGCAGACTGTGGTTTGTCAGCACACAGACTGAGAGTTTTAGTGTGACACAGAGGAGACAGCCTTCTCCATACAGGTCTGACTTAGCGTTTAGCTGTTCCTCTTTGAAATCAAACTGTCACTTTCCCACTGAATGGACTTTAGAGATGGAATTTATGTTCATGCCGAATCTGCATTTCAATAGAAAGAACAAAAAGAGAGGTGGGCACTCAAGTCCATGTACTTCAGTGACTTTTTGAAGTAACTGTACGACATTTAGAAAGGAAAATACATTACTCAACTTGTATCTCATATGAAGAATGTTCTTTTTTGGTCTGTTCTGATCGGAAATGTAAAGTCTGTCCCATAACTTAGTCTTATACAGTTGCGCAGAAGAACTATTTTACGTTTATTTCAATATTTATTTGGTTTGCTACATACTATGGTACAGTAAATACTTACCCACTTCCTATATTGTTTTTGTATTTAAAAATGTCATGGATTGTAAGTGCAAATTAAAACCATAAATCAGCGCACCATGTTTAGAGGCAAGTTAAGATTTTTGGCACCAAAACAAAAGACCCACCCCGTTATCCCAAGGGAAACGAAATGAACCGCTACTATACATCAAGCTTGAGTCTGCGTGCCTGCACTAGAATAGGTTTAAATTGATGTTGATATTTACATATGAATACGGCATTATCCAGGCTCGTAGTGCACAGATGCAGCACATAATTCTCCCATAAAAGAGCTGTTCTCATGCACTTCAAAAGCATGTGCGCACGTCCTGCAAAAAGGCCTCCCCATTGCTCCACTGCAGCCCCCTACAGGTGACCGATGTGATGTGCAGGCAAATAAAAACCAATGGACTGCATAGTGCATTCAAGTTCCCAGTTTTAATTACTCATGTAAAAGAACAGTAAACCACAGTTGCTATTAAAGAAAATTTACAGTCTGTTACACTCGTCAACCTAATTATGTAAATGCTTTTGGTCTTTTGATGCCGCCACAGAGATACAGTGAGTCACACAGTGTCACAGCAGAGTCTGATTGTATCATGCGTATGTAGAGGTGACCCAAACGCGCCTGCTGTTATTCCTGTGGTTGTTGTTTTTCGGTGGCTTGTACACATCAGAGCAAACCCAGATGACGAAACTCAAGTTACTTATTAACAACTCTGGGCCACAGATATTTATGACTGGTTTTGTTATGTGAATGAGAGTCAAAAACTACACTGCAACTGGTTCCATCGTAGAATTTTGTAAACCACATGACACTGATTATTAGTAAAATCACAAACTTTTCAGCAGTTATCCACATGATATTCATGGGTAAAAGAAGCCACAGGAACAGTAATGGGAACTGTGGTGGTGGTGCCTGGAACAAAGTTTTTTAGTTGGAATAGGGGTCATCAGCGTCAGTGTTGAGGAGTAACTAAATACATGTTTTTACAATACGTATATAGAACACTCATTTTGAGTAATTCTGGTAAAGTTACACTTTCAGAATACAGTTACTTTCCAAATATCAATGGAATACATCCCAGTCCTTAATCATTTAATTTTAGCTCCATATTGCACAACACAATTAAGAAATAACTTTTAATAATGAGCTGTTTTTCCTCCTAAAACAATAATAAAGAAAGATTTAAAAGGCCTTATGCTACAGTTCATACAAACACTGCACATGTGCGTCACATGATGCTGTATCTGCTGCTCCTGCATTTGACAAGAGAGTTTTTTAGTTCCACATTAATGGTAAGTGGGTTTAGGTGTTCCAACAATCATAGTCTTCATTTTTGTAATTGTATGCCGTATTCATACATAAATACCATGACAATCAATGTGAAAGTATTCTAAAAGTATTCAGAATACAGTACTCTGATAAGACAAAATAACAGAATACGTTGCAAAATACATTTTAAGGGAAGTATTCAGTTTTCAGTCACTAAATGCAATTTCAAAGTATTCTCCCCAACACTGGTTATCAGTATTTAGCCTTTAGCCGTTTATGTTTACATTTCTTTTATTTGGACGGGACTGTGAGAAAACACATGCATATTGCAACCCTTGGCCAATTTCCATTTGTAGTCTTGCAATTGTGCTCACAAGCACGCTCTCACTCTTTCAACAGCGTGCACTAAGACCATATTCCACAAGCCACTCACAATTTCAAATGCCACTTTCCTCCTCAGCTAATCTCATCAAAGTGTACTTCTTCTGTCTCTGCATCCGACCTCTAATGACACAGCTCTGCTCTTCTTTGTGGGAACTCAATGGCGGCTGTGTGGTCAGTTATCACAGGTGATGGCGGCTCACAGCGGAGGGGTCTGCAGGAGTCTATGGGAACCTCTCGCCCGTGTTTACAGTTTGTGCGACACTCGTGACATAAGTTAGCGGGACGCCTCATATCCAGTCTGATCCAGATCGTGCTGACGCGGCTGCAAAGTGTGCGTGGACGTGTGTGAACGTGTGGGCAGGGGAAAGTGTGCGCAGGACCAGGGCAGAAAACAAAAACACCATTGCACAAACACTCATGCAGGAAGAGCGGAGAGGGGGCCAGCATCCCTCCTGTGATGTCCCAGTTTGTGACGACTCGGGTCAGGCAGCTGCAGGCCAACAGGACACTTGATCAAATGAAATGGTGGGAAAATGTAGAGCTCACGTCTGACAAAGTGGAACTGTCCATAAAAATGAGTTGTGTGTTGGCTAAAATATGTTCCACTGTATAATATAAGATTTGTGTTGATGACCTGTACGTGAATACCACAGCCTGCATCGACCATAAATGAGTACTGGGGCTGTTGTTCCAAAGTTCACGGAATCTGTGTTGCGCAGTTAGAGGATAACTAGCAGAACTTGACATTGTGTGGGACATTTTCAGTGGGCTGCAGTGAGAAGAGGGTCTTTGCCCAAAATCACAAATTGCTTTCACAGTTTTTAAAGTTATAATGGTCAACTCTTGAATTAACTGAACTCTGCGGAAAATTGTATGCTGACAATAAATAGTTTTTTACTCTAATTCGGAATTGATACTTTTATATCAGCTTGTCATGATCAGTTGAAGGTGGATTCTGAAGCTATACCAGTTTAGACAGTTTAGACCAGGGGTAGGCAAGTTTGTCTAGTGAAGGGACGATTTTTTCGTCATTGCCAAAACACCCACCATTGTAGCAAAATAAAGAATCATTATCGGCGCATGCCAATGTCTTTCATTATATATGACCTGGTGTTCTGCCAGGAAATGTAAAACATACTGATAGTATTTCCCGCATTTTAAAGCAGAACTAAGTAACTCATGCCCCTAGAGGCCACAAGCGCCACTGCAGGTGTCGTAGCATGTTGCGTTTTTCACTCATTAATTGTCCATGAGCGTAAATACTACGCTGACAGAAAAGACAAAAGGAGAGAGGAATACTGTTCTTCCAATTACACAATGTACGTAGATGATTTTTTTCACTCAAACTTGGCTGTAAATACCGTTTAAGTCGTGCTAGTCCGCAGCTAGCTTTGCCCATTAGCCTGTTAGCTTCTTCTTCGTGATTCCATTAGTGTGTATTGGTAATCTGGCCAGAGACACCAGGGGGAGATGAAAGACCCCCCCATCCTCCCATTCACACTACAAAAAGTACAAACAAAGTTACTTAGTTCTTCTTTAACAGGTATTGGATGCTGTGAGTTAAATAATGAAAAGGTTTCTACTTCTTAAAATGTTGTAGGTTTCAGATTTGCTGTTGTGAGTTTTGCCCTGGATGTCCTTTTATGCATGATTAACGGGAAATGTGGAAAGTCCTGCACTGTCTGTCTGTGATGTGCTGGTGTGAGAATGGGCACTCCCTGGGCACATGTCAACAATTAGACATTGCCAACCATTCCACTGCCACACCGTTTGCAAAATGACTCCTCTCCTCTTACATCACTGCAAATCAGAGCTGACCTCTTCCTTTTCACATTATACACATTATTCACAGGAGAGCTTCATTTGGCGACCACAGCACTGACGGGTTCGGTCCAGCATGTACCCATTTGCCCGCTGTTAGCATTCCATAGCTGAAGATAACTTAGATTAGACACCGCCGCACACCGCACAGCAGTATATAGACAGCTGGAAGTGCACAGTGGAGTAAGGCAGCGGGCGGATGAATGCAGACAGATGGCCCTGACCTCTCTAACCTTTTGTTCTATAGGATCTGATCCAGTCAACAGTGCGTTTAGCTCAGGTGCCAAGCGCATAGATCCTCTGCCATCACTGCCTATAACTTTGAATCGCTTCATACAAAGACTCTCCTACTGTATAGGTTCAGGAAGCATTCATGTCCATTTGTCTTAAAAGTTCAAATTGATAACTGGGTTTACCACAGACCGAAACTTTTATGAATGCTTACTTTTTACTAATAGAAAAGAACCTTATGTTGTTTTAGATTCGTAAAACTTTAGAAATGACTTGTAATAAGGCATTAACAAGACATTTGCAAACATAATCATGATCTTATAAGACTAACAATCAACTTATTACGAATACATGTTTTTAAGCAAAGATTTTGAAGAAGAACTAAGTAACTTGCTTACCTTAATAAATCCTTTTCGTAGTCCCTCTGGGGGTGATATAGGTGTTAATGGGATGATTGGGGGGTCTTTCATCTCCCCCTGGCGTCTCTGGCCAGAAAACCACCCCGGCAACTTCCCTGCCTCCGGGTCAGAGGCGCAATAAACACTAATAGAATCACTGTAATATCGCGCAATATTTACAGCCAAGTTAGAGTGAAAAAAAATGATCTTCATTGTGTAATTGGATGTACAATATCCCTCTCTCCCTTTGTCTTTTCTTCTTTTCTGTCAGCGTAGTATTTACTCTAATGGACAATTAATGAGTAAAACACTTTAAAACCTGTTTGTAAACTTTCAATAAGTATCACCAAGTCTCAAATAAAAATGCTTTTCAAATATCATGATCCAAAGATTTACAAGTGACAAGTTTCCGTTTCAGTTCAGTTTGAAATATTTATCGGTAAGTCTTTGCTTGTGAACTGTTTGAATAATGAGTTCATTATGAGTTTTATTTTATGTGAAGTCATGATTCATTGGTGTTTGTAAATGGGTTGAACTAGTTTGTTTATACTGTACTTAGATATCTTGATAAAAACACTTCACAAATACTCCAGTTCCTTGTTTCGTTTGATGCTTCACAGGCCTGCATATTTCCTTGACGTGCTTTGTGCTCGTATAACTGTAGCCTCGATTGGGGCGAGAGGTGGCGGCAGAGACGATGTCCGAGTTTGGTGACCCCACTCTTTAGTCGAGGGACCTTTACATGGCTAATGACAGGGTTTAGTGTGATGAAACACTTCACGACCAATTGAGCTTTTGACCTTTGCCCTTTTCTCCAGCGTGTGCAGTCTCCATGGTCTTCTGCATGTTTGCACTTAGCCGCAGATTGGATCCTTATGGCATGTTATGGTTACGAGCTGTTAGAACATACTGTAACTTCTTAAGCGACTTAGGTCAAGGGGGCGACAGTGTGACCCACTAAGCACTTACTGGTACATACCTCCCTGAACTGTATTTTTCACATGACGCCATTTTGCTTCATTTGTTCAGCTGAGGTGAATAGGGTGCATTTAAGTTGTCCCCACTGTGTTGATACAGACTGGTACCATGACAAAACTCATTAGAATTTATTACGCTTTTTCTCTCTCTTGCCCTGGGGTACATTGTGTCCTGGGTTAGCAGTCGTTTTAATATTCCATCTTTAAAAAAAACAAGGCTTGAGTTTGGTTGAGCACAGCAGTTGATTCATGACACATGGAACAGAAGTCAAATGGGAAGTATGTGGATGTTTCCTGTCTGCCTGGCAATGATAAAAGTCTGTTATGTCACAAAGGAAAAGGTTCTAACAGAATAAGAAACAATAATAATAATGCTTTGAGGTTTCCTTTTTATTGGATTGATTACATACTGCATCGAGTGCACACACAAAGTCCAAAATACTTCTCGCGAATCACGACATATAATTATAGTTGTATAACACACGATCAACAACAGATTTGTCTGATTCGTCACCGGAATTAGTCAGGCAGAAGAGACTTTAAAAAATCATATACTCCACCCAAGATTAAATGATGACACCCAGTTTACAAGGGTCATTGCTATCTGTTCAGACATGCACATGCCTTGTCAACCTATCCCCATTAAGCCTTTATAGAAAAGATGTATCAGGCTTTATAAACAGTGAATATTACTATTTGTGGGCATGTGGCGCCTAATTTACCATTGTATTACAGTGTGAGGGAAGAAATTTGATATGCATAATGATGAGATACTGAAATGTAACAAGAAAGTGTTGAGTGAAATGTACTGGGTTAAAGTGACAGTTGGGTGTATTGACTTGTTTGTGGTTCCAGGTACACATGTTTTTGCAGCAGGCAGTCACCGCATTGATAAATGTGATTATTCCAAAGTCTGGCGTGGAATCCTTTTGATTGCGTATTCAGACTTGTCAAGCCTTTGAGCCGGTGACGATGACACCGGCCCATTGTGGTGTATCTCTGCATTTACTCGCTAATTACAGCACTAATAACACCGAACGCTCGGTGAAAGCCATAAATCTTCAGAGTCAAAATGAAAGGCTTTGCGAGATTAATAATCACCCCGCAGACACCCATCTTGAGGTTGCATAAGAACAGATTTTTCCAACTGTTGCCAGATATGTTGAGAATAGATGTGATGAGAACATAATGTGGCCTTTCAACACTGCTTCAGAATAGGAACGTATGATCACCTGCATCATTGGTGATATTAAGCCAGTGTAATACGCAGAATAGGTCAGTTAGGTTGTCCTCACTGATCTGGAGATGGGTCCCTGGGTGTTGCTTTGTGGTTGCCCCAGCAGCTTCAAAGGATGGCTCGAATGTGGGCAAATGACCCAATGAGAACAATACTGAGGAATCTCTGCGCTCTAAGCTAACCTCTTAAAGGAACAGGCCACTGTTTTTACATATTGAGTTACGTTCTTACCTGAGGTTAGACAAGTTCATACGTACCTGTCTGGTCTGTGTGCGTGTCTGTGGAAGAGCTTGGTCGCTTCTAACTTCACTCCATTTGGAGCCGTAGGAATATACTGGGAGAGGCCAAATGCTAACAACATCTTTGGTCTTTTCACGTGACTGAGGGCACACAGCTCTTCCATGCAGCGATATGTTCTTACCTAAGCTTAGACGAGTTGATAGGTACCTGTTTGGTGCAACAATATGCTGGAGCTGAAAGAGTCTATATATGGGTCATCATAACACAGAACAAACTGGCCCGTAGACTTAATGTTATGCCTGTATCTGTTTTCCTACACTGTAACAATTGTGTAGCAACACCATGCCTTTTATGCCACGATTTAGCCCTTGTTTCAATTGAAAGCCACAGTAATTGGTCTATTCAGGTGCAGTTAGCTACATTTTCTTTCACCGGTTGCAGCACATTTCTATTGTGCCTCTGCTCCACTGCAGCCACAGAAGTGCCAGTCTGAGTGTGGCACGGACAATTATGTGTTCACACGTGCGGCTCAATTGTCCCTTTGTGCCCGTGAACGGCAGAACACAGCACAATAAGAGAGAGTCGGTCCTTGCTGGATTCCCTCAGTAGATAGCGGAGATGGGACAGAGACAGGCGCGTTACATCGAAGCTCCCCCAATGAATTTGGCCTCTCACCGGGCAGTGTGCGCCCATCGCTTGGAGCACCCTGGCCACAGGTTCTGCTGCCAGTACCAGCACTACCAGGCCTATCCAGAGAGGGTCCTTAGTTACTCTCCCCCCTTCTCTCCCAGCCTGTTCAAGAGGCCCGTCGAACGCCGGTAAGTGAGGGTCAAGCCTAACTAATGATCGAGACAGATACTTAATTCAATATTTGATATAACCCAAAGGTGCTTGAATGTGTTGGTGAATTACATGCGATACATGCGAGCGATTACATGAATGTCTGCCAGCGAAAAAAAGGAGTATCTATTTCATTACTGCTTGATGTAAAAATATTTGCATTTTGGCCTATTAATGACAATCATTCAGTTCACTTTCCCCATTTTCTGTCCTAAGAATTCCCTTGGCATTTGTCTTCACTTTGTGTGTGTATATCAAATTGTGAAAGAGTCCATAGAACATGCACCATACTGAGAAAAACACATACCTCTTCACGAAAATGCTATCCGCATCTACAGTACGTGCACAGGCCACAGCGCTCCTCATAACAAAGCTGGGTGCATATCTGGCTATATTCTTGTGTAGCCGCCCCTGGCACAAGTGAATCACAGCGTTATGTAAGGCTGGCTCTCGTGGGACATCTGATGAAAACCATGGCCCTCAGCCCGTTTCAGAGTGACTCACCCAATCTGGCAACATCAAGCTTGCAGGCAGTTTGTGTTCAAATATGGCACAGCATCATCTCACCCATCAAAAGATTATTAGTGGCACCTCATTTGTTAAAAAACTTTTGGGTGTAAAAGTTGGTTTTGAGTTACAATTTGCCACCGCGCAGTGACAGCAAATAGCAATTTTACGTATGCAATGTTCTCAGAAGTGCACAAAAAAAGAATTAAAAACGAAATGACAAATAATAAATGTCATATCCCTTATACAGTTCCTCTAAGGAAATGAACCTGCCCATTTCCCTTCTTCGCAGGCTCATTAGATGCTTTGTGTTAAGCCTAAAAAACTCTCAAATTCTCATTGACCTTTATAGATGTATGTACTAAATGTAAAAAACATAACAAATAGGAGTAACCCGGTGCAGTTTGACTTTGCATAGTGCTGATGAAGACACACAAATAAGATTCAAGCCTAGATAATACACAACCAGTTGTGAATACTAATGAGAATTATAATTGTAGCACTTTGAAAAGGTGTGTATATTTTATGTTACTATAGGAGAGTCAATGGCTCACTGCATAGAGTGATGGTCCATTGATCTAGATATAGGTTTTCAATCACAGTTCTGACTATAATGTTGTTTAGTCCTTGCGCAACAGACTTCACATTCCAAACTCCCATGAATGTGGCGTGAGTGAACAATGGTGGTTAGAAAGGACTTGAGCGCAGGTTTGCAGCCACGCTTCTGTTAAGTCTACCCCAGGGCAGTTGTGGCTAAAGCAGCTTACCATCACATCACTGACTGAATACCTGGAAAAGTGCACTTTTTGAAGGCTATGTATAAGTTTCTCATCATTGTTTATTTTTTCTTAAGAAAAAGTACTATATATTTAATTGTTGCACTTCTCCCAGATACAATGCACTCACTCATTATGACTAATCGAGTAATTACTACACCGATGAGCAGCACTACGCGTCAATAATATGTAAGCATAATCCTTATGCTTACATCATTGTTGTATTGTATTGTCCTTTAGGGAACGGAGGAGTCAGGCGAAAGCAAAAATACAAGATTGCAAGAATGCAAGATTTACTGTGTAGTGGATTCTCCCTGAATCCAAACATTGCTGTAATAAATCCATGCCTTCTTTGATGTTTACAACTTATTAATGTTTAACAAAATAAAACATATTTTTGCATAAAACATAGTGAAGCCAATGGGAATGTGTTTCCCATGCGCTTTCTAGGCAGTACAAACAACCTTGGTTTGCCGGAACATTTTCTTCTAAAAATGTGTGGAGAAAGTGCACGGAAATTTCCCTCAGTAAACAACCTCGAGAAAACTGCTTTACCACCCGCGCAGTTGCAATCTACATTTTCTCCACCAGAGGCTGTTAGAGTTCTGGTTCAGGAAAATTACCAGAATGAGGCTGTGGAAAAGTACGCGCACTGGTGGAGACATGCACGTGGCCATATGGTGAAGGAACAATAACAAAGTCGAGCCAGGGAACACCGTGTTCAATGAAATATGGGTTAATGAGGGTTCAGTACATACCGTTTAGAAAGCCAGCTAATGTTGGGTGAAATAAACAGCCTGTCATAGAATGGTAGCCCAATTTCATTCATTTTTAAACAATGAAATTACTGCACTATAAAAGTTTGTTCCTGACTTTTTGTCTGTTTCTCAACGAGCATTTGACTTTTCATGCAAGTAGATGTCCTGCTGTTTTGGAAAATGTCGTTCTGTGGCCACAGGTCCAGAAAATGTACAGGGGCAGAAACCATGTTGTGCACTGTGCACACATGAGCTCGTGCGTTGTTGTGCGTGGTTTTGATGAAATGATCTCTTCATCTCGAGACTCAATGCTCTGTGCTTTATCTGTGGTAAAATAAAGTCCTGTGTGCAATGTATCTTATCCACATCTGTTATGCTGCACTTGTGCTGTTTTGGCCTCATGTGCTTTGCATTGTTATTCCTACACGTTGTTACCCCCATCCAGACCTGTTATGTAGACAGTTAGAGAGGAAGTGATCAACAAAATATTCACCATACCCATCTCCAGTTTGTACCTAGAAAACTGAAGGCTGCCTGACCCCAGGGCACATTTGCATAATGAGATGCACGCGTCAGGTGACGTCACGCGGCTCTCTTATATAAAGCAGCCGCTGGCAGAAATAGCAACAGACAAACGCTTGTTCAAAGCGAGGCGAAGCTCAACATACTGACACAGCACTGCACACAGCCTTCGGCTCTGAAGTAGTGCGTCGCGACCAAACTACAGGACAACAACAAGCTTTATCTTCACTTAGGTGACCCACCAGTCGCAAACGTGGCGAAAAGCTATATCCAGACGAGTCTAGTACTCAACATGAGCACAGAGATGTTCGCTAAAACGCCAATGGAAGTGGCCGTCTACGAGCTACATAACTTCTCCATCTCGTTCTTTTCCTCGCTACTCGGAGGGGACGTAGTATCGGTCAAACTTGACAACAGGTACTTATTTTATTATGGATGCATTTGGTGCGCTGCAATGTGGTATGTGAATGCGACATAGAGCATTTTAAGCGTAGATCCATTGTTCTCCTTGTGTGCTTTCTGATGCATTATGCATTTTAGGCACAGCGTTACAAAACAAGATTTTTTCATAGTCTAGTTGTGCTGTTTGTCCCATGTCCTGCCTTGGTATTTGTCTCGGCTGCTGTGGAGTTGCACTTTGAACCGATAGTGTATGTTTTCAGTTGTACTAATCGCAGGGGCAGTGTGCCAATGTGCCAGTGTTCTATTCTCTAAGCTCAAAGTGTAATACCCACACACAATACAGGCTAACTATACTGTTATAGCGTAGGGAGGACATCACGGTGGACTTTTACTGAGCACAAAGCTAATGTTCAATTGAAGTTTTGTGACTGATGTTATTTTGCTTCTTTCTTGCAGTGCCTCTGGTGCTAGCGTTGTGGCCATTGACAACAAGATTGAACAAGCAATGGTAAGCTGACACAATACATTCTGCACTACACATTAATAGGACACAGAAAGAACCACTGCAGATTATACGCTTCAAAGTATATTCTATTAACAGTGTAATATTTTAGTTTGGGGGCAAATATAGAACATACAGTCTTTATACAATAAAGGATGCATATATGTTTGCATGAATGCAGTTAGACTCTGTCACTACACTGGGAAGTCCCTGTTATGTAAAAGCGGCATAGAGTCACATGCACACAGAGTGGAGCAGATGGAGACAAGACGAAAAATACAAACTCATAACAATTTAGCATGGAATTATTGAAAACACGCTCTCGTCAAAGACACAGCTTTGCCGCAGAACACACTTTTGGAGTAGTAGCAGACGGCCAAAGTAGTTAGTTAGTTTTTATTATCATGTGCCTCAGGTCTCACCACTTTCTGTTTCCCCAGGACCTGGTCAAAAACCACTTGATGTACGCCGTCCGGGAGGAGGTAGAAATCCTCAAAGAGCAGATCAAGGAGCTTGCTGAGAAGAACAACCAGCTGGAGAGAGAGAACTACCTGCTCAAGAACCTGGCCAGCCCTGAACAGCTGGAGAAATTCCAGTCCCGCATCCCCTCAGACATTCAATTGGACAATCAGAGTATGCAGGTGAACATGGACCACCAGCAACTGCAAATGTGCACCCACAGCTCCGGCTCTGCTGTATAAGTGGCTCTGCTTTGGGGCGAGCAGAGCCTTCGAGTACAGTAACGGACCTCCGTGTTTTATTGATGAATCCTTCTACACACGAAGGAAATGCATCGTGTACTTGCTAGATGGGACTTGAATGAACTGATGAAAAGCACAAGGACTGGAGCTGCCCGGAGGCACACACGGTGGTGTCCAACCCGTCCTCAGATACCTAGTCTCTCTTGTTAGACTAGTTCAGCACTTTGTCCAGACAGAAAGGGGGCGCCCTCCTTGATTAGCCTTTAGCCAAACCCTCTCCAGTGCAAGGAGAAGGGTGCAGACTGGGCTGGCCCCGCAGATGCCATCTTGGAATGTTGGCGATCACTGGTAGGGGAGTACCATGCGAGACAGTCCTCCATGTCTCAGAAGAGCTCCAACGTGTGGATCAAAATTACAAGTGTCATGAACTCTCATTGCACTTCAGCGCAAACAAATACGCAAAAACCGCAATGTGTTTCATGCAATCACTATAGTAAACATGCTAACAACGCTGCAATGGAGACAGCCTTCACAAATATCCATAATGAGTAATTTTGTATTTTCTGCAGTTGGGGCTTGCTGCTTATGGGGGAGTAATCCTGCTTTTTGTCAGGTTTTTGTTTGATTATGAACAAAAATCAATTGTTAAATAGGAGAATTGTACAAATTCCTGGGAACATTAGGCGTAGATGTCCACCTCGTTGGCCTATTGATCTCAAATGTAAAAAGGTTGTTATGTTGTATATAATGATGAAACGTCCTGATGTAATAGAAGCTAGTGAACAGTTTCCACTTCAGATGCACTCCTGATTGTTGCATGTCTCTGTGTGTTGATAACAATGGCATGACAACAGTGCCTGTCGTAGCAGAAGAGAGAGAATTTCACACTGAAATCTGTTGTTGTTCGCTAGCTACCAAAGACTGTTAGTTCTTTCTACAACGGCAGATACAACCCAGGACCATGTGTATAAACCACAGGGAGAAGTGCTAAATTTTCTATGTTTTTTGGTAAAGATAATGGTGATGTTGTCATAAAGCGTCCAATGTTTGGATACAGCTGCACAATTGCAATAAACCTTATGTTTACATGATATAACATTGTGTCCTTAAGTGCTTATTTTTCCTATGTGTTAACAATCAATATGTAAATGCAACACTTTTACTCCAATGTTCTACAGCGATTTTCCCACGCTGTTTGCAGATACATATTATTCCGACCATAAGCCGGAACTACTACTGCTACAAGGTCAGGTGACTTTGTGAATCATTTGGCCTGAGAATGAATAAGTTGCACTGCAGACATAGTAACTTCTGCTGCTGTCTGTGTGATGCCTACTAGGAGTTGGCTGATAAACCAGAATCAGAGTTACTTCAACGACTACTGGAGTTTACAAATGAACAAAATGACAGGAACATTTTAAAGTTTAAAGTTTTAATTCTTGTGTAGATGCAAGTAAAAAGTATGTTGAAAAATACTATGCTGGTTATATTTTTAATTGCTCCTTTTATGCCCAGTAATGCTCATGTTTCTAGAAGTATCCCTAGCTTTCAAATCAGAATAGAATGACAAGGCGCCCTGACGTAAATCTCTTCTTGACAGTACCCTACAAGTCTCTGTTACTTGAATATTTGGTTATCGAATTTGTTTTCAGGTTACAAGCTCGATCTAAACTTACACTTGGGCACTTGACGCGGGTGCTTTTTAAAAAACTTTGGGTGGCAACTCCTCAGACACTGGAACAAATTAATAACTGTTTTGCAAAAACAGTGAGCGCCCATTTCCAATGAAACATCACATGCTTTTTTTTCTCCAAAAGTGTATGACCACTAATAATAGAGAAGTACATTGAGAAATATAACACTCTTGGTTGTTTTCAGATGGTTCTGGCTGACAGTCAGTAGTCTGCGTGTAACCAGATATGCTGTGGCTTCCCTATAAAGCAGAGTACACTTTGGAGAGAGAGCACTATGGACACCCGCTGGCCTTAAAATCAGAAACAGTACATTAAATCTTCCCCCTACTGCTTAGCCCTTCTGTTACATCAAAACCTCAGAGTTCAACGTTGCTTCTACTCATTGAAACGACACTTCTGAATTGAAGTCTTCTTGAGCTGGAAAGGCAGCTGAAGAACTTGACAGTTGCATACGTTTTAATGATGTTTGAATCACATGAGATACAGGTTATGACTAAAAAAAAGATCCCAGACACAAGCAGTGGAAATTAGGGGAAGCTGGGCTTAGAAGTCAGCTCAGTCATCAAGGGAGAGTTTCTTTGCAGAACTACAACTGGTCGTCAATGTCGAGAGGAGAAAGCGAGGCAGCTTTGGCGTGAGGGGCTCTGGGCACTATGACACACAGGAACTACGATATGTCTCAGGGATTTCTTTGGGATTCTCCGGGAAGAGTTGGTAGAAATGTGCGTGATAGGAGGGAGTGAGCGTCTCTGCATCGATCCCTGATTAAAGTAAGGAGGAAGATAAAACAGCACTTTGAGCCTCAGTTGTATGCAATTGCAAATATTCGTTCCATAATAGTGGTGACATTTGTTGTTGAATAATGTAAGTAGTGATAATTGTAATAACTACAGTAATAATAAATAGCAATAGAGTAGTAAATTATATGTCAAAACACACCGATATCACACAATATTCATGACATTCAAATCATGGCGACATCTTATCGAGGGTTAAACTGTTCTGCAAAAGTAATAGATAACATCCTTACACATGGCTCTCTAATGCCTGATTTATGGCTTTGTCCTGAGACACTGTTGTTCTATTTCAGGACTGGGTTGAAACCATGTGCTCTTGAGTTTATTCTCTGCATGAGGCTTCTATTTGGAAACAGCACATTAGAAATCTCTGTCCAGGGCATAGTTCATAACTGCAACTAATCAGCAAGAGTCAAGAAAAACTGCTGGATATAGGCTTATGTGTCTGCATAGTTACACTTCATTCATCGCGACATTCAAAGAATAACACAAGGAATAAATCACTACGTCTTACATTTGGTATATCCCCGAAACACCAATCACATCTTTGTTCTCGTAGATATATGTCCAGCCTATGTGCAGACTTTTTATTGCCAACACAGACACGACCATATATGGATTTCTACAGTGGCAGGTGTCGTGCCTGTCTTTTTTATTAGCTTTACCATTGAAGTGTGGGAAGGTTCAAAAACTTGGAGGGGGGAAAAAAGAGGATTCTTGCAGTGCACAGTCGAAGTTTGTCTTGGATTAAAACCTTATGCAACGGCAAAACATCTGGTTTAGATAAAACCTCGGGAGCTGTGCTGGAAAATCCAGGCTGGGTCTAAATGTGGTCAGCGTTGCATGCACAAGTATAATTTGGTCTGACTTCTTGTCATGCACATATACAAGTTGTTTGTGCCCTCAAAGTTGGCACTATCAAAATGTGTCAAACTAAATGCAAGCGAAAGGGCACAAATGTCACACTTGGTCTCCTTTTTGAACTGCATACTGCTTTTTCTTAAAATATTTTGATGGGTTGGAAATTGTGCACGACTGGTTACATAAGAAAGGAAACAAAATAATAACACTGTTATATAAATATATCTCCAAAGACCAAATGCTCTTCCCCATTTTTCTGGTAAAGTTCTGTTCACATGACGCACAACCCAAACAAAAGTGACACTTTTTAAATTATTGTACCTGCCTACGAAACAGCCTCAGACATTTTGTTCACATTTGACGTGGTCGGCATTCCACAGATTAAACCCATCAGACAAGCATTGATGTGAGGCATTTTACCTCAAGGCAATGTTTAGTCTTGTCAGATATTTGTCTTTTAGGATCTACTCTACCAAAACAACATAACCTGGCCCTTCAGATGTGGATCAAGTCAAGTCATTTTCTCTTGCCAAAGGTTTTATTATGGTATTACTGGCTTGTGGCATCCTAAATACAGGTAGGTTTAGGTATAGGTGAGTAGATTTAATTACCAAATATATCTATCCTCCATTTCCAAGTTCTTCTTTATTAGATAAAATGGTTATACATACATGAGTACCTTTAGTTTTGAATTTATTGTTGAGTGTGCTATAAATAGGATTCATTATTGAGGGTAAGGGCCTATTGGTGAACTGTCCCCCATTAACAGGTCAACTCACCACGATAAAAAATAACTACCCTGTTCGATACCACATATACATTCTATTGCAGGAAAATGAATGGGAGTCAATGGCCAACTGTCTTGTGGAGTACGGTTGTGTGGGACTCCTTGAAAGCTTAAAAAAAACAAAAAAAAACATAAAGTGTTGTTGCCACGGCTATATATTTTTAGGCAAAATGTTTTTTTGTTCTTTTTTTCCCTCTACCCCTTGAGCACAAATTTCACCTCCTATACAGTAGGCTATTTAGCAGTTTTTGCCAAAATTGAAATTTCTTTTTTAATATGCTTCATACTTGGTATATTAAAAAATAGCGTCACCTACAAAAGTGAAAACACAAAACAAATATTTACGTGGACAGACTAAAATGTTTTTGGATGTTTTGAGGTGCATTATGTAACTTTTCTAGTGAAAAAAAAGTGTATGTTTGTGTATTTGACCTTGTAGTTACCTAGTGGCTATATGAGTGGTTATTATGGCACCTTTACTTTCCTCTCACCAGAAAATCTACAATACAATTGATCCTGGAAAGTGCTGCTGACCACTCATGCAGCTGCTGGGTCACGACAAGGTAAAATACGGACAAATATCAACTTTTATTCTGCATAAAAAGTTGCAATGATTATTACTTTAAATATTGTGAATATGTCTGAATGATAAGAGCTGCCTAAGCCCTTTATATTCAGCATTTTTACAATTTATTTTCTTTGTATCTTTCGTTTTGTACTTTCGCACTGCAGTAAGCCCACTAATTTATGTGTGCCAGTTATTTATCTAGTGTTGAACTTGAGCTTTTGTTTGCAGCTGATCTGAGGGGCCGCTGGAATGCAGCTGAAGGGACATCTTATTCCTGAAGACAAAAGGTCATGACCTGTGCGGTTTCAGATTGATGGTGATACCCCAGTTCATGGCATGGTGGCACAGCGGGAGCCTGGACATTACTTACAGGCAGCTCTTCAGGAACCCAGCAGAGAATGTGCCATACAGGGGGTTACAGGGTACGCGCAGTTACACAAGCTGAATGTAAAAAATAAATACGCTGAAAATGAAAACATGCCATATCTGCATCCTCTGGTCACACAAAAACATGGCCATAGGTGTGAAGGGAACGCTCAGAATTGATTACTTCAGGTTTTCTCATCTCGATTACTTGAGTAGCATATAATTGCAATTTTATGCTACAGTCTACCACCTATATCTCGTAATACTGCGATTCTGATCTTCTGAAAAGACTTTAGAGGTTGGGCAAGTAAGATTTTTTTGTTCTTGTTGTCTCTTGAATTCTGGAGGTTGTAATAGAAGTTGTTGGGATTGTACTGCTTGTATACAACTCCTCAGCGTACACTTTTCCATGCAGCTCAAACGTAAGCCCGCCGCTGTTCGGTGGTGAGCTTGTGCTGGTGTAATGCTTCATTGTGGTGAGTTTGAGCGACTGTGGCCTTACGAGCAGTAAACATCTCCTCTGTAGTTTTGGCTCGTGTCGAGGGAAGTGTTTGGAGGATGTTCACAGAATGAGAAATGAACTCCAGACGAGCTCAGCAACAAAACATGTTGCCCTTTGGCTTGTTATATGAATAGGTTATTTAAATAGAGTGTCTTTGTAGAGTTTTTGAGAACGCCACTAACCTCATGTTAAGCTTGTCTAAAGTTTATCAGTATTACTATGAATATTTTAGCGTCAATACTCAGAACTCTATAGCGGGACCATACAAAAGAGGAGTTGTGCAGTCAGAGAAGAAGAACAACACTAACAACAACAAAATCCTGTATTGCCTTTTTTTTTTTCACTCCGAGAAATGTAAACACCGCCTGCCTCTCTGTCTATCTCTCCTGAAGTGAACATTGTGTTCTCAGAGCTTTACAACCCCCTCCGGTTTTCCGGGTTCGTGAACTTTACAAAGCCTTATTTACAACCCCTTTAACCTGCCCTTAGCTGTGTGTAATCTCTGTAGATCACACAGCATTTACCACCCAATGTTCCCATTATTATGTCACATCCACATGTTAGGCAATCTTCATCTTTATATGTGCGCCTGATTCTCCGCAGATAGGGCAACACATTTTGATATTTTTTAAAATGTCTCTTATTCATGGTTTTGCAGCAGCTTGAATTGTCACTTGAATGGGATGTAATATTGGTATGCACTTGTCGCTGCAGGTGACCGGCTTTACGTCAATGTAAATGCACAGACTCCATAAGTGCCCTTGGGGCGTCAGACAGTAGCATGAACTGTCACAGCAGAGTGAGAGGCTGTGTGACTTTGACTGTAGTTTCTAAGACCAACAGTATTTTTTTTTTTTTTCAATTAGTTTCTGTGTGGACTGGTCTGGCCATAAGCATTTTGTTTGATTATATTTAGTGTTAAATCTTTGTCGTTTTATTGTTATCCCATTGTCATATGTCAAATTAGACGTCCCATGACCCATTATTTGCCTTATATGATACTAAAGAGTAATGAAACTTTCCCGCCTGCAAATTTTGTGCAATTGATGATATATTAAAGCAGTACTAAGTAACTTGTTTACCTTAATAAATCCTTACAAGTGTTGATGGGATGATTGGGGTTTTTTTCATCTCTCCCGGTGCTTCTGGCCATAAAACCACAATTGCAACTCCGCTGCCCCCGGGTTGGAGGCGCAATACACACGAATGTAATCATGAAGAAGAAGCAAGCAGGCTAACGGACAAAGCTAACTGCAGGCTAGCGCCACTTAAACAGTATTTAAAGCCAAGTTTGAGTGAAAAAAATGATCTCCATTGTGTAATTGGATGTACAATATCCCTCTCTCCCTTTGTCTTTTCTGTCAGTGTAGTATTTACTCTCATGGACGATTAATGAGTAAAAACCCGTGACATGCTACGACACCTGCAGTGGCGCTTGTGGCCTCTAGGGCATGAGTTACTTAGTACTGCTTTAATTTAGGAGTTGGAATCCTGTTGCAATTGTACATGTCTTTTAAAGTTGTTGACAAACTCGTTATATCTGACCGTTCTTACAGCTCGCACAATTCTCAGCTTCTCCAGCACTAAATCATTGTCTCCAGTCTCTGGGTTCTCAATGCGCAGTCTCTTCAGTAGAGACGTTCACAGCTGCAGGGCTCAGGTGACATGTGCTGAAAAGGGGCTACGACCAGTTGGCGAAGTCAGCGAGCACGCAGTGAGACACACGGCCCGTCTCCCACAGCTTTCGCGAAGGACGCCTGTGACATAAGGAGCGCATACAGAACATAGTGTGAGTGCTTTGGCCCACACTGTCACTGGGTCACAGGAGCACATGTGAGCCTGGGCAGAGAGGTTTAGTTGTATGTGATTTTCAAAAAAAAAAAAAAAAGGCTAATTCTTTAACTCTACTTTGAGACATTTATAGGAAAAATATCTGCAGAAAATAAATAATCTGAATATGAATAAATACACAAACAATAATACATTTCTGACCTGCACCTTATTCAGTATAAGCTTCATTTTGCCATTTATAAAAATGTACATTTAGGATGGAAAATTAATTGCACCGATTTTCTGACTCCGAATCCCCAATCAGATATTGCATTAAAAGCGCAGCTATTAAAAGTATTGACAAATTTATGAATTGATTGTCAATGCTAATTATTTGCCTGCATGTATTTGACAGTTAATGTCAAAGAGCTGTCACCTCGTTCTTTAGAGGTTTGACTAAAATGATACCGAATGTGCTTTGTGTCAATCACACACCAAACAGTGTCAAATAGCCTTTTTCATTGTGTATGAATGAAGCACTGTTGATGACACAGATGAATTAAGATTATAATGCGCCCCTTTCAAGGGCTGCAAATAGAAGCTTTCACATCCTACAGACAGTTTTGAATGTGGTTATTACAATGAAACTTGGCGTCTAGTATGTTATTTTAAACTATTGATTCATTTGCGAAAGAGATCTGTTCATTCTTCATAGAGAGAAACGCAATGATGTGATGACATTCAGAAACTTGAAAATGGCAAATTAACCTCATAACTTGAAGATGAACAAGTGAAAAAAAGGATCCGTTGAGATGAGTTTTGCACATTTGAGTAAGGCTAAATTGGAGAAAATTGGTTAGGGCGGGGATTAAGAGGTTCATGCAATTCCTAATATATAGTTTACCAAACATTCCATGGTGATCGATGATTTTGTTCAGATATGAAGTATTCAATCATATATACTTTTTTTTATGCTGCATCATTTTCTCATTACACAATTATTAGACCCACTCTTTACACTTGCACTATATCTGACGGTTTGTGTACTTATGTTGTTCTTCATCCAGGATTCTTTCTAATTGAAACTTCAGCGCCGTCCTTTGTGTCGACCCTGAAGTTTGAGACGCAGACATGATCTCGGTGTCGGAGCGGTGCCACTGCGTCTTCCCACAGATTAAAGGGAGACAAATGAAGCATGAATGAAGTCAAATAGTCCAATGAGAAAAAAACAAAAACATAAAAGGTAAGCATGCAGGCCTTGTGTGAAGTGTTTTGGGTCTAGCTTCCAAAAAAATGCTAAAAGAGAGAGAGAGAACAGATTGTGCTGAGTGATACACGACACGCACAAATACTGCAGGCGCTTGGGGCTTCATGCGAGCCTTACATAAATTCACTATTTTACCCTTCGGCTGCATCGTGTTCTCCACAGCCATGCAAGGAACAAGTCTCCCACTGTGCACATTTGTGATGTGTGTCACACTGTCTGTCTGCCCTCAAAACAGCGGCCGTCGATGAAACACATTCTGGCAGTGACATCAGCAGTTTTCAAAATCCTTCCTGACAATTTTCTATCAAGTAAAAAAAAAAAAAAGTCTCTGAGTAATTGCTCCAACACCTCACTTGACAGCACTTTGCGATACATTTTGTTCCGTTACCTTTGGCTAAACCCATAAAACTCTTAGCTCCGATGAACTTGTGAGCAGAATGACTCCAGCCTCGGGCACAGCACTGACAGGTGTAAATGAGTGCGTAGCGTGAGAGCGTGTGTTTGTGTGGGTGATGAAAGACAGAGCTGCTCTTTCACACCTGTAGGATCACTGTAACACACCGGGCCTGCATTCACACATTGAAAATCAATAGGCTACAATTATTAAACTCTGCAACGGACACAGCCTTGAATGGAGATAAGATGTGCCCAGATAGGTCAGTGTCCGATTAGAGTCGATATTTGCTTGGCGCCATCTGAGCCGGAGATTTGGGCTCAAAGACTATGATGTTTAGTACAAACGTTTTAGTAAGTTGTTTGCTGTGTACTAGAAGGAAAGTCAGATCTTTACGTTTTTCCAGGTGTTTCAAACTAAAACACAAACAAAAACGTTTTAAAGATCCTCTTAAAGGGATATTTCAGGATTTTTGACATTGGGCCTCATTTCCTAGTTCTCCAGAGAGTTGTTGATTTCTGGAGATTTTTTTTTAAATTCATGCAGTCCTTATATTTGAAGAGTTTAGTGGTGCTAGGCTAGTGCTAGGCTAGCGCATGTCTATGGTAACTAGTATTCTGCATTAAAAACCTCTTCAAAATCATGGGGTAGTCCTCCAAACGTTGCCATATCTGATTTGTAGAAAGCTCCTTTGTGAATTCCACGTGTAGTAATGCCGGCCAAACTACTGTTTTAAGTGATTTGCCTCAGGTGCACTGTGCTTGGGTCAGACTGTTCTTAATGCAGGCTACTAGTTACCATAGACATGCACTAGCCTAGAACTAGCCTAGCAAGGGTTGCATGAATTAAATATGTATAGAAATCAACAACACTCTGGATAACTAGGAAACGAAGCCCTATGTCAAAAATCCTGAAATTTCCCTTTAAGGGTGTTAAACTTGCCCCCAAACCAAGGTGGAATTTATTGGCAGGGTTTCGTCCGCAGATGAAGCAGGACTTGATTAAAATAGACTCTTGTTTGCTATAGGATTTTGGTTTGTTTTCTCAATTGAGACCCGGTCACTTCAAATGCGCCCTCCTTTGAACTCATTACTGGCACTATTTGGTTACACAACATATTTTTTTCTTTGGGATAAAAAGCATTAGGACATGATGAGGCCTGTTACCTCTGCGTGTGCAGCGAGGCGCGATAAACACAAACATGGACACCGACACAAGTGCACTTATTCGGGAGGAGGCTTTGAAGATATGTAGCTGTTAATCGCTTGGTAGCGGCCTCACGATTCACCTTACTCCACCTAATAATAATAATAATAATAATAATAATAATAATAATAATAATAATAATAATAATAATAATAATAATAATGGTTTACTCTTGTATTGTGCTTTACAAACCTGTGTTACCAAGTTTCTTAAATGTTAAATGTCATTATTCATTCACACTCTACTCACTATTACTTGTGCAAAGTGCTGTGCTCAGTAAAATATTGCTATGTCCTCGGCTTCAGATTCTGCAGGATTCCTCGTTCAGACAAAATGTAATTCCAGCATGAAATATCTCCTGAAGCCTTTCATGTTTTTGTTTTTTTTAGCTTGGTGCTGCTTCAAACTGCACGGTAAGGCCAAGGAGATCGCTCTATTGTCAAGGTCAAGATATTTAGATCATAAGGTCAAAAGAAAATAGTTTTCTCACGGCAACACATAGCACACTTTTGGAATTTAATCACTTATGTAAGAAACACTTTTCATGTCTGGCCTACTGAGCTTTGGAGGCACACGCCCCTCTCATATTTGATTACACTGTAGTGAAACCAGACCGGCTACTGTTGATTTAGCCTCAAGTCCACTCCTCTTGTCTCCTTACAGTTCACTCGGTTCAATGTGTTACGTGTCTGCCAAAAAAGATCGGGATCGTTCACTCGTCTGTCCATTAAGGCAGTGAAAATGATTTCAGATATAAAAAGAAGGTGAAACGGAATGTAATTGCAAAATGACTTTTTAAAACTTGTTAAAGGTTTGAATTTCAGGGTGCTTTATTTTGAACACAATACACAACTTAATACCAATGAACCTGAGTATTTTCTAAATGGCTGCACCTTTGAGTTAAGGAGTAAAAATGAAAGACTCTCTGTGCGAGACACAAAAGGCCTTAAGGAACGATAGTGAAATGAATGAAGTTTTGAAAACCAATCAGGCCCGCTCCTGTGACTTACATAACGTCTAAGACAGAGGCATGAACAGAAGCCGTCTGCACACGCTACAGGATTCACACGCAACACCACTCAGCTGTCTGTCTGTGTGTACACAATGCTGTGTGCTTAAGTGCATGCGCTTAAGAATGTCTGTCTATGGCCCCACCTGTTGAACTTTACCTTCATTATGAATATGAAGTATGCTACTTAGAATGGATGATTTAATACATGGAATATTGTGCTGTAGGGACTTATTAATAGTCATTAATCATAAGTAAATAAAGAACTTGAATCTTGGTTCCTTCAGCAGTGCTGTTGCAAACAGTTTTATCATTATCATTATTGTCACAGACTTTTGTCCCTATTTAAACATGATCATGTGAGGTTTCTGTGCATTACAACTCTGTCAGAGTGTTCTTGTACATAATGTGTGAATATATTTCTCTGTACAGTGTCTTAATTGTTTGTCACATGACTTCACCTGTCTTTTTAAATGGTGAAGTGAATTGTGAATAGTGAATTGAAACGTTGCTGTTGTCCATGTTGATAAACTCTATTCTATTCTTGTACACAGTTTACCTTGGACCTCTTGCTCTCCTGCCTCCAACAGTCACGGTATGGTTTCAGCAAAGTTTTCTCTGCTCAAACATATAAATACATATTGAACAAAGTGACGATGAGTTCATAGCATTCTTGTGGGAAAGAACTTTTTCTGTGGTCACATGATAATTCACACAATATTTCCAGGTATAGCAGGGACTCAAGGTTCTGATCTGTTCAGAGAAACTAAAGCGTGTGAAATGCAGAAAAAAATCAATGAGATATACTATGTACTAGTTTAAGCATGTTTCTGTTCATGAACATATTTGTAATGGTACAGTATAACTTTAACCAATTTGGAATTGTAATACTGTGGCATCTTATGTGTTATATATTATGGTCTTGTTTAGGTTTATAATACAGGACTGTGTTGCAGAATTGTGGTGGTCATAAACAGGCGGTGTAAATGTTATGTATTGTGTAGTTAAGTATTAACTCACCCAATCAGTGACCTCGGATGCAAACTAGCCATAGCTAAATCTGGTGTAAAGAGTCTTTTAAACAAAGATGGCCGCCAGGGTGCAGCCACAGAGTCTGGCAGGTCCTGTGTATCTGCCACAAAAATATATCAATAACCCTTGGATTTTGCCATGTTTATCTGGTCTTCTCCTGTCCTTCTACCTTCTCTTGAGTTTAACATGTCCAAGGAAAATGAATAACTTAACTCTCTACCCAGCAAAGAGGAGCCAACATCTTCTGTATGCAAGAATCCTGGATTGTGGACATGCTAGGCCGCCCACAGGTATACATGATCAAACAGCATCTAGATCATTCCTGGGGGTTGTGAATCTTTTGATGATAATACTTCTGGCTGGTGATGTTGAGCAAAACCCTGGACCTGTTTCAAGTCCTGTGCGACAGCTACAGCAGCTCCCTGGGCTAATTCCACCACTGCTACCTGGGCTGCAGCAGCAGCAGCTACCTGGGCTAATACCACCACCTCCACTGCTACCTGAGCTACAGCTGCTCCCTGGGCTAATTACACCTCTAGTGCCTGGGCTACAGCAGTTCTCTGGGCTAACACCACCACTACTACCTGGCCTACAGCTGCCCCCTGGGCTAATTCCACCTCTACTACCCAGGCTACAGCAGCTCCATGGGCTAACACCACCACCACTGCTGCTACCTGGGCTACAGCTGCTCCCTGGGCCAACACCACCACTACCTGGCCTACAGCAGCTCCCTGGGCCAACACCACCACTACTACCTGGGCTACAGCTGCTCCCTGGGCTAACTCCACCTCTACTGCCCAGGCTACAGCAGCTCCCTGGGCCAACACCACCACTGCTGCTACCTGGCCTACAGCAGCTCCCTGGGCCAACACCACCACTGCTGCTACCTGGCCTACAGCAGCTCCCTGGGCCAACACCACCACTGCTGCTACCTGGCCTACAGCAGCTCCCTGGGCCAACACCACCTTTACTGCCCAGGCTACAGCAGCTCCCTGGGCCAACACCACCTCTACTGCCCAGGCTACAGCAGCTCCCTGGGCTAACACCACCTCTACTGCCCAGGCTACAGCAGCTCCCTGGGCTAACACCACCTCTACTGCCCAGGCTACAGCAGCTCCCTGGGCTAACACCACCTCTACTGCCCAGGCTACAGCAGCTCCCTGGGCTAACACCACCTCTACTGCCCAGGCTACAGCAGCTCCCTGGGCTAACACCACCACTGCAGGACCCCATTACAACAGAGCCCAGTAGGTCACCACAACCCATCACACCCCTGCATACACGGAGGAACCCTGTATTCAAGAAGCATCGATTGTGTAAGTTATTTCAGACTCTTAATCAAGCCAGGACTATATGGGATCCACAGTGTAAAAACAAAGGGCTCCTAGGTGGCCATCTGAACATACGCAGTATGACCCCTAAGAAGGAACAATTGGAGCATCTTCTCGTTAACTCAAATGTAGATTTTATGGGACTTTCAGAAACTTGGCTCAAACCCTCTTCCCCACAAGCAGTGGTAACAGTACAAGGCTACAATGTCTTTAGAAAGGATAGGCATCAAGGAAAGGGGGGAGGGGTGTTATTGTATATGAAGGACTCTCTAAAATGTACACAAATAATTTGGCCTAATGCAATCCCAATTGAATGTGTTGGAGTTAAAGTGTCACTCTCAGCAGAAATGTCATTTACTGTTTTATGTCTTTATCGCCCGCCTTCAGCAAAAGTAGATTTTTATGACCATTTTAAGGCACTTCTGAATTGTTGTGACTTCAACAATGAAGTTATTCTAATAGGAGACTTAAATGTAAATTGGGATAACAAAAGTGACAGAAAGAAACTAAAAGAAATTACAGATAATTTTGGTCTAACACAAATGATCAGTGACCCCACTAGAATAACAAGTCGCTGTAAAACCCTAATAGACCTGGTGTTCTCTAACAAACCAGATAGAATGATAAAAACATACAATTTTTTGACTGGCTTGTCCGACCATAATGCCATATTCTTCTCGAGAAAGCTGACTAAAAAGCGACTGAGAAATGTCAGTAAAAGCACTAATACAAACCAAACATTTATTCCAAAGAGCCAAGAACAACGTTTAACTGCAGCTCTAAATAATCTTGATTGGTCGAGCATACTATCCTGTGACGACACAAATAAATGTTGTGATCTACTATACTCCTCTATTAAAGGGGTTCTGTCTCAGTTTCAGAAAGAGGGTCATTTAAAGCAACGAGTTTATTCCTTGCCTTGGATCAATAGAGAGTGTAAACAGCTCATGATACTCAGAGACAAATTACTTAAAAAATCATTACAATCTGGATTAACTACTGATCGATTAAATTTTATATCTACAAGGAATAAAGTCACACAAACTTTGAGAATGGCAAAAGCAAATTTCTTTATGACTACAATTAATAGTGCCAAAGGAAACTGTAAGCTAATTTGGGAAAATATTAACAAACTCCTTGGTAAAAGTAAGCACAATGCTGATAAAGACCTTGAACTCAAATTTGGCAATGAATTGGTATCGGAGCCTCTCAGCCTAGCAACTAAATTAAATGATTTTTTCCAAAGTACCATTAATGAAATTGCACAACTGTTTCCTAATTCTTGTGACTCTAGACAAAATATTAGCAATACCAACTCTCATATGGTTCCCTCAACTCAAAATTCAAAGTTTAATATCCAAAAAATTACAGAAAATGAAGTAGAAAACATAATCTCTAAATTGAAAAGTTCTAAAGCAAGGGATGATTTTGGATTTGATACTAATTTTCTGAAACATTATAAACCTTGTATCTTGGTGCCTGTGACCCATCTAATTAATTTATCTATTACGCAGGCAGTCGTTCCTCTGAGTTGGAAGGTGGCAAAAGTTATACCAATCTATAAATCGGGAGATAAATCAGACCCTGCTAATTATCGACCTATTAGCATACTCCCTATCTTTTCAAAAATAGCAGAAAAGTGGGTCGCCAACTCTATTATTGAACATCTTAATGATTCCAATCCAGGCCTGCACCCTATGCAATTCAGATTTAGATCTCTTCACTCAACTGAAACAGCTGTCTGTGTGTTTGTTGAGAAGGTGAAGTCTTATTTAGACAAAAACAGTTATGTTGCGGCTGTTTTTATTGACTTTAAGCGTGCGTTTGACACCGTGAATCACCTTAAGCTCTTGTCTAGACTGTCAACATTTAACCTTAGTAATCAAACCGTTGAATGGATACAGTCTTACCTATCAGATAGAAAACAATGTGTGCAAATAAAGAATAGCAAGTCACCCTATCTTCACTATACGCAAGGTGTCCCTCAGGGATCAATTTTAGGGCCCCTGCTATTCTCACTTTATGTAAATAACTTGCCCAATGTGTGCAAAAATGTGGACACAATTATGTATGCCGACGATACGGTAATTTTTACACAAGCCAAAAGTGCTGATGATGCAGCCCATCAGCTTTCATTAGCCTTAAATGACCTACAAAAATGGCTGAATGATTCATGCCTATGCCTTAATGTGAAAAAGACTGTATCAATGTTTTTTAGTAAACCTAAAACAACTGTGGCCGCAGTAAAAGTTTGCCTGGATGGACAAGAGTTAACTAATGTTGAGGAATTTAAGTATCTGGGAGTGCTAATAGACTCAAAACTATCCTTCAAAAAACACGTTAAAAAAGTAGTGAAAACTGTAAATGTTAATATACGGAACTTTAGACATATTCGCACATCATTAACAGATACAGCAGCGATTACATTCCTGCACTCTATGATACTGGCTCATATTGAGTACTGCATAACAAGTTGGTCATATACAAGTCATGCTGCTATTGGGCCAATTGAAGTATGCTACAAAAGAGCATTGAAAATATTAGACAAGAAACCTTCGTCATACCACCATTGTCAAATTTTAGATAAATATACATTTTTAAACTTTGCTAATTTCAAATTATTTAAATCAGCCTGTTTAATCTATAAGGTTATACATGGTCTGGCGCCTCCACCATTGAGTGATTTTATTAAACAAAAATCTAGCAGTGCTGCGGGGTCTCGAGTGACTCGAGCCACTGTGAGAGGTGATTGTGAATTGGCATTTAAGCGGACTGCCTTCTCACAGAACGTCCTGTCATATCAGGGAGTGAGCTTCTGGAATAGTATTCCACTGTCAGTGAGGGAAAGCACGAGTCTCCCTACATTCAGGAGTCATTTAAAAGTGTGGCTGAGGGGCACACAAACATGTGATCACGTTTAGTTAATCATGATAGTGCATTATAAAAAAAAAGAGATCCAATTATCAGTGTAATACGGGTTGTGCAATAAGAGTCCCATAACATGGGTTGGCAATAGGGGTCAGTGTAATGCGGGTCAGTGCAATACAGAATGGTGCAATATGGGTCAGTGCAATACAGAATGGTGCAATATGGGTCAGTGCAATATCAGGTCTGTCAGGGCATGTGCATTTTTGAGGTTTGTGCAATACAGTCGATGCATTTACTATTTTCTATTTTCTCCTCTGTCCACTCTTGTTATTGTTATTTGTTTTAACATGATGTGATCACTGTTCTCATTCCTGTCTGTACATAGTCTGTATATAGTTTGTATATCGTGTCTCTGTATGTTTTTACTAACTTGTGTGTAACATCAACCTGCCAGGGGGTCTGCAGATGGAAATTAGCCTAAGGCTATAATCTGGCATATTTACATTTGTAAAAATGTTCATTAATATGTATTGTCCCTCCTTTTCAAATAAATAAATAAATAAATGATTGTTTTTGCTCATTGTCCCAAAATTGAATGCATTAAAACTCTATTATGTTGGGTGTCCTGTTTCACAAAAGCTATACTTTTTTTTTTTTTTTTGGGGGGGGGGGAGATCTGAAATAACAATTTGCTACATTCCATATGAAAAGTGCACTGAATCAGTGGAAGCTACTCTTATAGAGTTTGTTTGTATTGATAAAACAGGAAACAGTTGACCATGAAATGACCTGAGACACAATGGATATTGTATTTTTCTATGGAGCTTTTTGTCCACGTTGTTCATCAAGACAAGGTCATACAAAACTTCCTGAGGCCATACCAATCTCATGTTTGTTTGTAATTTTGGTTTACATTGCATTCTTGAAACAACAACTAGAAAGCAGGGCGCAATGTAACATGAGGGGGGTGGCCTGTTTTTTGTGTGTTAATAATATGGCTTAAAGTCAACTGTCAACAAGTGTTTCTGTGTGATTGAGTTATGCCACCCCTTTTGTTGAAGATTGTTTTGCTCTAATTCATTTCTGCTGATAGAATTTAAAAAAAAAAGTGCAGTATATACAGTATAATCCTTACTTGCCCTCCACCTCAGTATTCATATGCTGGCTTGTTGTGAAATCACATGAACACATCTGCTTGTTTGTAACAGTGGAGGCAATTCATTGACTGTCCAACCTGTTTTCTTCCATGTGATTATTATGAAAGGGTCTCACTTGATATTTCTTTCCAGTGATGTGATCCAGGGAATAACAATGGCTTCCCACAGTATCAGAGAGTTGAAAATAAACGTTGCAATCCTCCTGTTTTTTCTGATCCTATCTCGCCTCCAATGGGGGACTTTGCAGAGATCTGACAGCGCACTTTCACAGAGTTTCCTGAGTAGAGCTGCTTCTGGCAAACTGACAGCACAAACAGGGCTGCACAGAGGTGTACGTGCATTTCTTTTCTATGCAGAGGTGTGTTGAGGCATTAAAAAAAAGATCCACAGACCGTTTTCGGTGACACTGGGTCATTCCCACGTGTCAGCTGAGGGTGAGGTATTCCCACTTCTAAGAACGAGTTGTTTTCACTCTGTTACAATAGGAGTTCAATGTGTTACGTAAGTGAAGCTAAACTACCTGAAGAGTTGTCATGGTGTGCTTTTTCCATGCAGTTAACTGGCACGTGCCCTTGTTTTCCTGAATGTGCAAACAAAAAAATTGGGAAAAAAGGGAAATACATTTATTCATCTTCTACTGCTTCTGTTTAGGCCCTGAGTGTCTCTATTCAAAGTCAACGCCCTGAAAGTGGAACAAACAAACTCATACAGACACACAGTCTTATTAGTGATCCTGCCTCACCACAAGAAGCTACATTTCAGACTTTCAAGATTAAATAAAGATTAAAAAAGAGCTAATTAGATTGATCCTGTGTGCAACTTTTGATATTTAAAGGTGCATTATGCAATTTTTTATGTAGTTTATATCTCTATGACGCTCCAGGATCAATTGTTTGGAAGGTTTTCACTGTTGACGGAGCCTCTCACCAGAAAACCTAGATAACGATTGATCCTGGAGCATTGTAGAGACCAGTAAAGACTTCATACCGACCACCCGTACTGGGTCACTGCAAGGTCAAATACGCACAAATATGAACTGGAATAATTGGAAATGATTTGGAATATATAATGTGCAAATAGTTTGATAATTCTGTTAGTGATCGTGGCAGCTTTCGTAAATTGCAGAAGCATAACGAGCATTTTCATCAATAAAAGCCTGATTCTGTTGTTTGTTTCTTACATTGTGCATCATGTGATAAGACACTGTGATTAATTTGTGTCGAGGTCAGTGGGACATGTTTTGAGATCAGTTGCTGTAAAAGTTGGCCTACATATTTGTGAATTTCCCACTCTGTGAGCAAACACAAACCCTGGATAAACTTGTCTGCCCTTCTATAAGTTCTGGCATGTGATATCGTACAGCGATGGATCCAGTGACCTATATGTGCTCACGTTAACTGTGTGCTCCATGGCTTTGTGGCTGGGGTCATGAGGCCCCCAACATTCCTGCTGACCACTGTTGGTACAAATACGTTTGAAGGCACCACGGCGTATGTTTGGTCTGTATAGGAGGAACACAAAAGGCAGATTAAGGTCATGGTTTCATAACAGGCGTCTAGTGTCCTCTTATTAGTGGGTCACTTGAAGAGGGGACAGGTAGACTTAAGAAGATAATCCATTTAACCATAGCAGGGGCACAGTCTTTTGTCAAAGCACGTGGTATGTGTGAGGGGGACGTCTGATTCTTACTACATACTTTTTATGTTACATCTCAGTAATAATATCGCAATTGGATGTAAACGGCGTGACACATGGTACTTACATGGAAACAGGACACACACCTAATTTAAGATAAGATAAGCATTTATCAATTTCACATTGGAGACATTCAGTTAAGGCTCATCTTATTCATATATCAAAGCGATATTTCAGGATTTTTGACATAGGGCCTCATTTCCTAGCTATCCAGAGGGCTGTTGATTTCAGTCCTTATATTTGAAGAGTTTCGTGGCGCTAGGCTAGTGCAAGGCTAGTGTAGTGGGGTGGTTTCTTTTTCCTCTAGCCTCTGAAGTGCTCCCCCTGGCTCCGCCCTTTAGCCCACCCCCTAGTTAGGAAGGTTATTTAAGACACCTGGTTCCAATATGGTGCCCTCTTTCGCTGAGACTAGCTGGGTGTTCTCTGGTTGTCTCCACTCCTGGCATTGAGGTATCAAAGCCCCTGTTTTCTTTAAAAGAAAAATGCTAATGTTCTACTAAAACTATTTCTCCTTGGTGCTGGCTCTAGCTTACCATAGTGCCCCGTTTGCAACGTGGTTCGAGTGGTGGCCATGAGTTCCTAACAAGGAGGTATTGAAAAGTCCCTGTTTAATCTGTATGTTAAAAACTTAAACTAAATTAAATGGGTTTTGGTTTACCCTCAGGGTCCTGTGAACCGTCAAGGGTGGTAAGTTAGAGTGCCATGAACATACTTTGGTCTGCTGAGCCTTTCTAACAACTAATCTCCTTTTTACAGGCTAACCTGCTGCTGTTTTGCCATTAGTTTACCTTTGTTCCTTTTGATGTAACTTATGGTTTTCCCTAGTTAATCTTTGCCATTTTTTGTTAGCCAACTGGGTTCGCTTTTAGCGTTTTTAAACTATAGGAATATTCAAATTTTCATCTTAAATAAAATGAATTTGTAATTAAACTTGTTTTTGTTGTAGATAATTAAATTCCTATTTTTCCTAATTTAGTGTCCTGCCTTAACTGGTGTTGCAGCCAATCATGAAGATTTTACTCTAGATCACTTTTTAATAAACTGCTTCGAATTGGAAGTCAACGTCTTTGTCCTTTTTATCAGAAACTTACCTTGTGTTACCTTGTGATCTGGTAATTTGCCCCCTCGGTATACTACACTAGCACATTTCTACGGTAACAGCTAGCCTGCATTAAAAACAGTCTGACCCACTCCTCAGTGCACCTGAGGCAAATCACAGGTCACACGAAGTGACATGCTGGAAAATAGTCCCTCAAAATGCGATAATTCATGTGGTGCAAGGTCAGTTATATTTCAAAAATTACTCGGCACAGACATTTATATGGTTGGTCTGGCGTTATAAGTGATTTGCTTCAGGTGCACTGTGGAGCGGGTCAGACTGTTTTTAATGCAGACTAGCTGATACCGTAGAAATGCGCTAGCCTAGCCCTATGAAACTCTTCAAAAATAAAGATTTTATGAATTAAAAAAAAATCTACAGAAATCAACAGCACTCTGGATAACTGGGAAATGAGGCCCTATGTCAATGGATTAGAGTTATTAGACCATAGATTTCATGGACTAATCCTGACTGAGTAAACACTGTCAATTACCCAGAATCAGTATTTTCTGAATACTATTATGGAAACAGTGCTGCAAAATGCATTATATCCTGACCTGGTGAAATTGACAAGAAAACTTGGTATATTGAGGTTGGTGAGAGCTACTTGTATTGTATTTGTATGTAAGTGTGTAAATTGACCTGAACTATTTACCTCAATTGTTCCTTTAAAGATAATATAACATAACATTGTTAATTATACAATCATGTCTTTGAGCCCCATAAATAACGCTAATGGACCAATTAGATTGTGTCCACAGAAGTCCATGGTTACAATTCATAAGCCGCTTACCTTACTAGGCTCATTTGTAGATAAATGTACCACTTTCCCATGGTGCTTAGGGGGTAACTGTAATGCATTGCAATTTATAAAGCATGGGTCTTGTGGTTGTGGCAGCTCCTTTACAATACCCTCGGCTTGGCAATTGACACAGCAGATGTTAATACATTATGCAGTTCTTATTGGATATTGGATCAAAGACGTTTTTGACTGTGAGGTAGTTTTAAAGCCCTAAACACATTGACATGTTCCAGTTACATACTACCTATAAAGCCAGCCAATGAAAACAGCTGCTGAAACTGCAAATTACATTTTACTAGTCTTGGACCCGCATATGCACACCAGGTTTAAGCACAGACGATTTTTAATTTCCTACCAGTTTTACAATGGAATAAAACAGCAACAAGAACCTGTATACTTGCTCTCATAACCTAAATTGTAAGTCAAAAACAGTTCATTTAAATGTGCGTGTTGTGATCCAGAGCATCTTCGCTCATGACCCAATTGTAACAGGAGAAACACACAGGGAGCTTGTTAGAAATGGCATTCGACTCCCATGAAGAGCCATCAGAACACAACACTGGGGTCTTTTGTCCATGGCTGCATCATGGAGACTATTTTCTAATGGCCTAATATTGTTGAATGTCGGTTAAAAGATCCACTTGCGTAAGCCACCGTGACACACTGGCTGACAATGTATGAAATGTGCCCTTGTCCTAAATACCACATGCTAACGTTTGGGTACAAATGGTTTGTTTTTTTGGGATGATGTGGCAGTCCCGTGAATCGCAGCAATCCAACACTATGCCAGTGGTCCAGATAACCGCTGAACAACATGTATGATGGGGAAATCAAATCAAAGTATGAATTAATTCGCGCGCTAGCTCAAGTATAGGTCCACATTACCAATGCATGTGTTTCGGTACAGCACAATACCCTCACATTGTCCTGCACCATTTACCATTTTACAACTGTTTTCAATTTAATCTGGCCAGAATTAAGAAACTAATTTTTCGTAATCTACAAAAATCTGCTTCAGGTTTGATTGAAGTCAGCTGTGAGATCTCTGTAAGACGCCCAGGTCTGCATTCACAGGGTGTAATACCTCTAAATCCCATGGTCGCACTGAGCATTTGTGTAAACTGTACATTTCTGTTTCTGATTTACCATTCTAACTAATCTCTACTAGTCTGTTTATTCTGGCTCGGTTGTTTTGTTTCACATTTGGGAATAGTCCCAACCCTACACCCAAACCCAAACCCAAACCTAACCCTAAACCTAAACCTAAACCTAATGGTGTTTACAGATGCAGCAAAGCACCAAAGATGATAATTATGCAAGACCCACAAATTCGCTGGAAATAATAATAATAAATGCAATGATTCACCCCCTGTCCTCTTCCCATGCACCCCTCTCTGACTGTGGCTATTTTGACAGCTGCACATATCAGCCGGTCTTGACTCACAGCAGATATGATCAAATCAGATGCAATTGGATGGTTTATTACATAACAAACATCTGATCTTAATACATTTCATCTTTTGAACAAAGCAATAGGCTTAGTCCTGCGATGTGGTACAATAAGAACTTGTGCTACTGGCACTGGTGGGCACGCTTTGGATAATAGCCACTCGGCACTGTTTGTACGACTTTTCCTCAGAAATAAGCCGTTCCAGGACTCTCCGCGACACACATGAGCTTACAGTAGGGTTTTAACAGCTGATCAGGGCGTGACCCGTTTTTTTCCCCCTTTGGCGCGAGCCTGGGAAAAAGTGCTAACTTGAATTACATCCAAAAGTTAAAAACAACACTTAGCAAATCCCGCGCTGCCTCAGCCCTCTCCCTTCTGCCCATATTTCCTCCTTGTTGTGCGCTAAACTCTCCGGCGCTTGAAATTAATTGCGGGTTTCCCTCCTTAGCCGTTTCCATGGAGACAAACGCTGGTGACACCACACAAACACAGCCGACCACAGTTACGCAGACAAAACGATGCTGGATAGGAAAGAAAAGGACACATCCCAGCTTGAGTCAGCAGGCTTAAAATAGCTTAGGGAGCTGCAGTTGAAACTAGGTGTGGATAAGGAAAAGGATGAGTGTGTTGAGATGCATGTTGAAGCTGGTTGGGAAGAGATCATTGCTTTTTTTCCCGAGATATAAACATTTTTGTGTGTATTAATGCCTTTACAGGTCATTGTGCGTAAGTCTATTGTAAGAAATAGAAAAGAAAAATCAAGCTGCAGCATTGATTGTGCATGTTTTATTTAATCTTCATATTTGGCATTTATAAGACTTCAGACAAGCAAAGGCACCCTGCAGGTTAAAAACAGCACATAAAAGATATCATATGCTGTTTATTATGCAACACCATTCAATGCAAAAAAAGGAAAGAGGAGTTCGCCTTAAGTGATTTTTAAAAGCAGTATGTGGTCGTTGTTCATTTTACAGGAAAACCATGCCCTCTAGTATAATAAGCATCACAAGGTAGAATATAAACATTCTAGTCACATTTGAATGTAAATCGAAAGATCTTTGCCGTCTAGAGTTGTGTTGATCAGTCATAAAATTGAACCCTGCAAAAAATCTGTGTGTAGTGGCAGGCTTTTACAGTCTTTTAGAATACAATGTGGCTGTTTAGCAAAAACATAAGTGCTTATATGTTACGTCTTGACCATAAATTCTTGAAATACCAGAGATAATCTCCAGACTATTTTGTCGTTCCTTCTCTATGCCTCTTAATCCTTGACAAACCATGCTAAAGATACAGCGCTCTCTTTATCCGGTGACCTTTTAATGCCAGATAAGTGTGGCCTATGTATCTGTATCTGTGCTACACAATATATCACCAGGACTCTGACACAATCGCCTTAAATCGAGCGGAAAGATGTTTGGCACCTGCCATACTGAGATGTGTGCTAATGTTCAGTGGCTAGGCTATATTAGCATGCCGCTGGTTATGCAACTGACACAGTAAGGAGTGCGTAGCCTGGAGCTGCTCTTTGTGTGTGTGTGCGTGTGTGTGTGCGTGTGTGTGGCGGAGCAGGGGCTGCTCGATGGGAATGTAAACATAGCAGAACGTTTGCAGCTAAACACACACACAGACTTCTCATTATGGTCTGTGCCGTTTCAGCCTCTGCCCTGGGTGGGAAATGCAGTATTCACAGGTGCTTACAGTCACTTAACACATAAGCAAACTATTGAGATAAGCAAAGTCTAAAGCTGCTCATTTTATTAGATCAAATAATTCACGATTACGTAATTAGGTCATTGTTTTACTATTACCTGTTTTTTTTTTTTTATCTCTTGAATACCATTGAAAACTATACACAGCATTTATGTTTATGCTATATACTGTATTCATTACAAGGGAACGAGCTCCCTTTCACAAGTTGTATCAATTTGAAACTCAGTTGTGAAACTGAATCCTGGCCTGGAGAGTAGAGCAAACGGACACTTGGCAGACACAAATCATAGAGTTGTATAACTGTTCTGGTGAGTGAAAACAATAAAAAGAAACTATTGCGCAGTGGTCCCGAGACAAAATACAACGGTGCCTCCTTCATGGCATCTTACGTAAGTCAAGGCATTGTTCTGCCTGTCCACATCACTAGTCAACCACGATGCAGGTTTTTGTCTTCTCAGGGATATATTTTGCCTCCAACCCGGCTGGAGCAATGTGTGAGTGATTGCAGTGGTCTGCTCGGGGCCCATCTCTTGATCTTGTGCAAGGTTTGATCAAAAGAACCTGTGTGGAAGTTTGGTGTTTTGCATGCTTTACGTTGAAGGAAACTGTAAACAGGAGGACACATAGGATTGGAGAGAACATGCAAACGCCCCACACAGACCGGGATTGGTGCCTTTGCTGTGAGGAAAGAGTGCAAACTGTGGTGATGCGAGTATTTTGTTGTAGTGTTGTTCCAGCGTGCCCGCTGGGGGGCACACTATAAAAGGCCCTAGTTTAGTATTATTTGTCTTCTGGTCCTGTTTAACTTACGCATCCTGTTGAACCCGGTGCTGGCGCTTGGGTGCTCTGTCCGAGACAGTGTTGCTGTGGGTCCCTTCCTGGGAGCGCGTAACGCTGTAGCCTCGCAGTAGATTGGGTTTGCGGCTCCCAGATGGTCCCGTGGATGTGTCCTTACTAAAAAAAAGTGGCCTACAGTGGGCTCTGATGAGTTTCAAGGCCCAGCTGACTTAGGCACTGTCCATCATTGTCTTAAACTATCTGTGATTTGGGTCTGTCCGACAGTCGGCGGGTGCTTGTTGGAGGACTCCCTACATAGATGTAACACCTGTATCTCATGGACTGAACATAAAGGCATCTCGGCAGAGGTTTAAAATATTTTCTGATGAACTCTAAATGAATGAAGAACATAATTTTGTAACAAATACATTCTATTTAACTAATGGAACACAAAGGAACTCACAGTATATCCTAAAGCTACAAAACCATAGAAATCATAGAGATGCCTCTAGCTATCTGAGCCTGTTCCTATAAATCCGAGCCGACAAAAAGCAGAAACCTGACTCTGTATGATTTAGCATTTAGCTCAGAGGCCACTTATATCCGTCAATTTGTATCTAAATCTCAAATCTCAGAAGGTCTGTACATTCACTAATCACCTCTAACTAGCCTTTGACCTCATCTGAAAATGGTTGATAGAACAACCATGTGATAACAGGAAGCCTTTTTCTGCCTTTGTGGTTGCTGTGCTCCACAAAGTTTTACTGGATACTTTTGTACGTCTTTGCCGTTTTTCTTTTGTGGGGTTAGGTGGATTTTTTTGCTGCAGAGATGGTCCTGAAGAAAGTAGCTTTTTAAAAGTAAAGCTAAACCCATTTGAGACCTACAAATTTACTTAATGGCCTGCATGACTCAGTGGCAGCGGCTCAGGACTAACACCTTAACAATATCTTCTCTTTTATAATAGGAATAATAGGAACAATACATTGAGCAGGCTAACGGACTCTGAAAAGTTGCCTGGACTAGCTGACTTGCTAAGGCATAGGATCGAACATCACTTCTCCCTTTTATTTAAGGTATCTATGGTGCAAATACTCAAATACCACACAGATGCCATCAGGGAAGAAGAAATCCATTGATGGCATAACCTGGTCATTCAGGATGTTCAGGTCAGCTGATCTCATTCTCCGGGCAGAACCCAGACCTGACCAACTGCAGCAAACCCCGGTTCATAACAGTTAAATCCAGGTAGTGACTTTTTATTGGTCAGGCAATGTAACTTCCAGTGTGTCCTGAGAGAGTGTCAGAGTCCAGACAAGAGCAGCAAGCTTCCAAGGCTGGTAAGAGGGAGGACAAATTAAAATATTGAAAGTACTTTTGAAAGTATCATAAATTATTTGTTTGCAGGATGTTTTCAAAGTTTGTCTCTTTCAATCTGTTCTTAAGAGAATCAACATCTTTAAAAAATATATATTATTAAAGTAAACTTTTATAGGTCAAACATGTTACCACTGACCTTTGATTCATAGATATGATAACATTTTACATGCATTGTATTGTTTTTAAAGTAAAATATAAAGTTGAAAAGTATTTCTTGATCTTAAATGGTAAATGGAGAGTCTGAGAATGTTGACAGCTCCAGACCTGACAAGCTTTCCAAAGAGCCACAACGTAGTCATTATTCACTCACTCCATACACAGTGGTGCTAAGCTGCTTTTGGAGCCGCCGCTGCCCTGGGGCAAACTGACGGAAGTGAGGCTGTCACAGTCACACATGCATTGGCTGAAGCGTCCTGCCCAAGGACACGAAAACAGTCTCAGAGCTGGGATCTCAATCTCAAACCTTTGGATGTGTGGAATAGCTGTACAAAGCTCGAATCAGAAATACATATATTTTTTTACACAGCAGAAAAAAAATCAGGTCTGAAGGGACAACCAAAACAAAACAGCTGTCAAATTCATTTCACCACCATGTCCTCACCAAAAACCTCCAAAATGCTGACCCATGTGAAAAATCAAAATTTAGTCATAGTTATTGCCAGTTGCCTCGTCCACCTTTCCATGATCCACTGTGCCATGCCCAGAAACCTGGAGAGGTTCTTAATCCCCACAGAGAGGCCAACATGTGTTAGAGTGTTGGTGATTCGGCTCAAGGTAGTAATAACCGTGTGTTGTGGCAGGTTGACCTATGGGTCTAAGAGGCTGCTTCCTTCTCACGTCTCAATATGTCGTTAAGTGTTCTCAGCGGCGGAGGTGACTGGGCCCATGCTGCTGCTGCTGTGTAGTCAGTGCCATCTGGCTTTGTTTACTCCGCGGCACTAGTGTTGACATGTAAGTGCTATATTTCAGTGACCTTTCATAAGCGTCTAAGGTAGTGTCAACAGGTTAGGCTTTTAAATAAGGACCCTGCAAATTGTATAGTCCTGTAAATGAATGGATGAGTAAATAAAAAAATGCAGAGTTCAATCAGTTCAGATTTTTGGTGAATTCTTGATTCCATTCCCAGTCTCCAAAAAGTGGTGTTTGCGCAATAATTCTACACTCAACTAGTGAACACTACATCAAAAATGCATCCCCGTCAGTGTGACACCACTACTGTTCCCATGGTGATGTTTTAAGATTAACCACAAATGGACAATTGTTTCAGTTTCATTTATGTGTGACTGAAGTTACTGCAATGACTGTGTGTGCGTCAGACTTCCTGTGTGGTATGCCCTGTTGCCACTATCAACAACAACAGCCACAACAGACCACGCCGTTGTCATGGTATCATACAGTCACGCAAAGTGTAAAATTATGCCAGTTTTCCTGAGTGTCCAGTCTCCTGAGTTCTCAGTCTCGTCCCTGTGTGAAATGTTCTTATCATGTCCTCCATCCTGCAGCACATAGCCCAGAACCGATTTGGACTTATCAGCCCTCTCCCATTGACCCCACCCAAACTAAACGTCCTGTTCACTTGGGTGCACGGCACACACTCAAACTGGTGACTTTCTGAGGCTATCTAAAGATCTTCCCCACCATGTGTAGAAGGATGCAACAGTTGCTTTTTTAGTACAAGTACACATGTAACTCTACTGTATTTTCAACATTAACCCTCTGGACAAGAGATCAGCTTCAATAAAAGAGATTTGTAGATTAATGAAAGAACATTAATGACCATTATCTCTACATGTATATATAACCAATCTGACCGCTTGTTATAAAATATAACCCCCAATGCACAGTATGTAACGTCAATCAATTCTCACAGTTTTGATCTCAACCAAAAATATTTCTGTGCATGAATGAACATTTTTGTCTGTCCTATGACGTATCAAGGAGGATATATTACTCACTGTGTCTTCATAATAATTTCATAATTGTAAGCAGTATAACGTAATGGTGAAAAACGATGTTTCCTGCCAGAGACTTGGTTCCTCTCCATTCCAGCTTCGTCCCACTGTGGGATCTTTTCACCACAACTGGGTCACTCCCATCATCTGAGAAGGTCAGCTCTCCAGTGCAACCTGTTCTATTTAATACTTCCAAGACCTTTCATTCTCAACTCAGCAGCACACTGCTAACTCCAGAGAGTCGATAGAAGATAATTAGAGGATTTGAGGGATTTCCCAGGGCACATTTGGACTGTACTGTATTAGGACATTATTCAGGGCACGTGTGTCAGGATCAAGCTGGAGAAATTTCATCGCATTGACCTTCACAAAAATAGTTCAGAAAAATAGTATCTGGAAAACAGAGCGAGACACCTGTCCACAGGTAATGCTTTGGTGGTTTCCCCAAAACTGACTTATCTTTGACTGAAGGCCCATATTCACCTTCTTTCCAAACAAACAGTTCTTTGTTATTGCTTAGTAGAGCTCGATATTTCGACAAGAGGAACCAGGGATGTGCAAACCATTGCCATGGCCTACAATGATAAACAAATAAACAAATGCTTAATATATTATACACCACAACGCAGGTATTATGCGGATAATTGGTAAATCACACATTTACATGGAATATGTTGTTGAATTTCATTGCTAATTTAAATATACATATATAGTAGCCAATTATGCTCTTCTTGCTCAGTCAGAGGCCCCTGTGTAGTTGTTGTTATGTCTGTATTGTAAAACAAGAACAGGACAGAATAGGGGCATGACATCACATAGGCCTTTATGCTGAGTTTTGGTTTCTACAGTTCTCCTGCAGACAGCTAACAAGCTCAACCCCCCCGAGTCTGAGACGAGGCTGGAAAAACAGATGATGATGTCAGCCTTGTAAGTCTCCCTGTGTTTTTATCTGCTTCCTGTTTACCTGCCTTTGTGCCAGAGTCTGTCAGCGGGGACATCGGGAAACACCTACTGAGATAGAGAGAAACAAGTGAATGTGAACAGCTGGCCCATTGTCCCCAGACCCCAGAGAAGGCCTTCTAAGGACATTCAGCCCACCCCAGTCCACTCCTACAGAGAAACTATGCACTCTGGAGAAAAATCATTGTTCAGAAGAAAACATTCGAGTAGCAGGGATATGGTAGATGACTGACTGGGAAAGCCCCCCTGGGCCTGAGTCATGTTCCGGAAGGCAGTCAGACCAGACAGACCTAAACACTTTACCAGCCCCTGTAACAAGGGAAAACTGCTGTGTTAAATAGTGTCTACGAACAGTTAGTCTGAGACATGGAGGAAAGTTGCTTTCTATTTTTAGGCATTATACCTTTGTTTGTATTTGTGCACAAGGCAGCATTCAACCCATTAATCGCAAGATTGCTTATGTTATGCTGCAGTTATAGAACACTTTACGAGTAAATGAGTTAAATTTACTCACAATTTTTGCTCTCAGCATGATCGTGTCAATAAAAGAGACTGTGGTTCTGCTTGTCTTCTGTTTTTGGCTTCTCACCCATGATTGCAGCACAAAAGGAGATAAAAATGAACTGTTTTGTTGCTCTGTGCAAAGCCATATTGTCAACATTTTATTGCAGAACACAACACTTACATATGACCACATAATGTGCAACATGGTTTGAGAAGTGATTCAAAATCAGCAATTTCAGTCTATAGAGGTTCGTTCTGATGTCATAACATAGCAACAGCATGGCAACAGAAGCAAATTGAGAGGCAAGTGTGCAATGTTATTTTCTGATTTGCCACTAAAGTTGCAATGACATTGAAGCATTACTATTAACAGTGACAAGTAAAGAGGAAGTGCGTCTAAAAACTGGTGTGACTTGTGGCCAAAGTGATTGGCTGTTGAAGATGTCATACCACTGCTTTGTCACAATCAGCCATTCCTAAGGCGGGTACATTACGTCTTGGTGCTTCTATATTTGGTGTTAAATTCACACACTGGCCACTCTTATAGGTTTGTTTATGCACACTGGTGTATAAGACTTTCATTCATGCTCTTTCCCCCTTCCTTTCAGCACAAACATATAGTGACCTTTACATGTTTGGGTTTGGAAATTGCTCTAACTTCATTAACACAAAAAAACGAGCTTGAAATAGTGCGCCCCACCCCATGCTGGAATTCTCTATATTTGGTGCAAGAAGACGTCAGTTATACAACAGCAGTATAAATAGGCTGATTAAGATCAAAGCTAGATAAAGCTATAGATAACAGTAACATGTAAGTGTGTTCCACCCTAATTTCCTTCATTTTTGCTCAGAAAAACATAACGACATATCTATTATTAGCCGATACAAAAATATAAGACCTCAGACCGTCTGTTTCCAATGACCTCACCTCCATATACATGCATTCTGCTGTATAGCCCAAGCCTCAGCTTTTCCCCACTATCTGAGTCAGCCCCTTCTCACGCTGATGTGTGTCTATTTTAGGCATAATATTTCCAAATGGGCATAGGACCATAAAACTGGAGCTTTTTACTTCGGAAAAGCAAATAGTCAGACAGTATAAGCTCTGATTTTGGAGCAGATTTAATAGCATAGAGATGTTAGAAGCGATGCCTTGTCAGCAGTTTAATTCTACAAAAGTGTTAAAAAGACTGACCGTGGCACAAATGGGTCAGCCACTGGTCACTGCACAGGCTTGGTCTTACGGGATTTAATGTAGATCACAGGACTCTTCATATTATGGGCCATATTTTTAAAGACGTTTTATAAAAAATTCCTTACGTGAACAGAACCTATTCAATGAAAGTTAGGATTGATTTACTGACTCTTATGGACATGGGGCAGCAAGGCATGACCAAACGCTTAAGGCTCTTCTAGTGGCTTCATTTAACAAGATGAGCAGGGGCTCTGTCTTCAGACCTGCCAGATAAATGTCAGGCCTTCGACACGGTTTAGTCCCAATCCTGTTAGCCAGCTCATGAATGGTACGACTGTCAAGAGAAATCTCCTTTACACACATCCTGCCACCAAAGATCCTTAAGTGTTTCCTTATCGTTACACTCAAGTGTTCACCTCTCCAGCGTTTGTTTATTTATACTGTTTGGAAGTGCTCAGGAGCTGCAAAGACGTGCTTCGTTTTTTACAACAATGACAATGTACCTGCATGTGTACTGTGCTACTATGGGTTTTGTTTCCTCTTTTTAAACAATAAAAGGAAAGTGCTTGTTCATTTTAAATTGTTAGTTGTTGACACTTTCCCATCATATCCAAAATAATTCATCCAGGGCATAAAACAGGCCAGGACCACCACTGGGTCGACTACACTCTCCATGGGCCGAGTGCACCAGCGGGGTAAGATAAGTCTAACCTAACTCTTACACTGGGCTTAGCGAAGTGACAAACCAGCTTCAAGTGGACCTGGTCTTTTCTGTGTGTCATGAGAAAACAGGGAATTCTGTAGTTGTTGCTTATAGTTTCTTAGTTTACCCATGTATTTTAACGACACATTCATTGAGGCACAACCTAAATGTTAAAGGTCCTATATCATACATGATCATCCTTATCAAAAACACTCCTATAATGGATTTTGGCTTCATTCATGCAGTTCTCAGCAATCCTCCTGAATCCTGCTCTCTGAGTAGCTGCTCCGCCCTCTCCTGGTGAACGACTAACATCTGACGTCAGATTGGAACAAGGAAGTGCTCGACGTCTGTAATGCGATGGCTTACGGCCTGACTTTTATTTGTAAAACAGCTTTTTCATTATTTCTGTCAAAATAAAAAATAAAAATAAAAAAGAAGTGCCCGAGGGGTGTCAGCGCCGTGCTGCCCCTGCAGTGTAAACAAAAGCACCTGAGTGTTCGAACAGGTTATATTTGCACCGAAAGTTGTGAAGAAGGAGCTCTTTCTAACCTACTCTGGACACCTGTTTTTTTTCTTACCTAATGATAATGTCACGGCGAAAATGCGCGTTTGGGTACAAGAGGACAGACTTTATTCAACCTTCCTGAAGAAGAGGCCACTCGCCAGAAGTTGGAATTTCTTTCCGGGATTCAGCAAATATCAGCCAAAATAGTGTTTATCTGTGACCGTCACTTGATGGATGTTTTGGTGAACCTTGGCCAGAATCAAAGTGGATTAACTCTTATAACCGGCGCGATTTCCACAACAAAAACACCCGATGGAGCGGTGAGTAAATCAAAATGCGTGTTAGTGTGTAAGTCATTTATGAAGCTGTGTTGCACGTCAACCCCTTATAACTGCATTGTAAAGTAACTTCACTTTTTGCTGTGATATATATTTCTACTACTGCTAATGTTGCATGGGCGGAGAGAGGGGGCAGAGTTAACTGAATCCAAGTGTCTTGTCTTCCGGGTTGGAAAATATGTTGTAAAAATATTTCTCACAAAAATTAGTACTCCATAGTGGTAGTGGTACAATATATCATATAAATGCCTATACTTTACTTTGAAATGGCTAAAATAGCATGATACAGATCTTTTAAAGAACTGGAAGGCATCATTTACCCAGGGTACAGAGCAGGGACGGTCCTATTCATCCTACAAAATGGATTGTACACTGGATGATGAAAAAAAAAAAGACAAGAATTTCTATTAGACAAGAGTAAACAAAACCCCACTCTCTTTTTTTTATGTGCAGGTGATGCAAATGGTACTTTTCTAATTGTCTTATGTGTCTCTTCTGCTGCTCCTTGGTCTTACTAAGTAAGAGCAAAACAAACATGACATCTGGAAAAGAGGAAATCTGCCCTCCATTAGCAAACCAGAGAGAGGGAGAGAGAGAGAGGGAGAGGGAGCGACTCAGCTGCTGTTCCTGTTGGTTCAAAGTACGGTCACTGGCGTAGAACCAGGAGCACAAACACCCACAGCCACTTCAGAAGCACTGCCAAACTTAGGCAAACAGAATGTCTCTGGAACTCACCACGACAGGCAGATATAATGTCACGCAGCAGACTATCAAAACTTTGTCTGGGCAAGAGATGCCTCCTCCTTGCCAGTGCTGGATGAGATTGTTGATGTCCTATCCAGTCACCACGGTACAAGGATCGAGGAGGGAAATCTGAAGTTAGAGATTTTCTACTTTTTACAAGATCACAAAAGGAGTCAGGACAGTACGTGAAGTGGTCATATGGAATGTTGCATAAGAACTAGGCCATTCAAGCAGGACTCAATGTGAAGTCAGCAGCGTGAGAGGAGTTAATCTGAGTGGGAAGCCGAGGGTTGTGCAGACTTTGTTAGTCATGCTTAAGTTGATTACGTGGCCTAACAAACTTATGTTACCCTCCATTGTGTGTCTTCAAGACCTTTCCTTCTCAACTCAGCAGCACACTTCTAACTCCAGACAGTTGTGTCTTCCAATGTGCTTTTGTAAACAGATACAAAGTCACGCGCAATGTGGAGTTACTTTTAAAAGTATATAGTTACTTTGTTACTGCTCAAGACAAGCATCTTATTACGTAACTGCTCTACTGTAAAGCACACAGGTTACAAGCAACATAAGGTGAATAACCTGCTTTTATTATGTAAACGTGCTCAAAGAGACTTCCAGCTTCTCCTCTCAGCTGTTCCAGGGCCGCCGCACTGGGACCAAGGTGAGACCGAGAAGGGAAATGACCCAAACTAATGTGTTACTGTGTTGAAAGATATCTTGAAAGATTACGTGAAACTTTGGCGTTGCGGTTCTTGTTATTTGAGTGCTGCTACTACCTAACCTGCTACTAAGTCGGATTACACCAAAACACTGGCCACAAGTCACTCAAGGTGCAACCATAGATTGCTTAATATCCATTTGGTTTACATAGGGATGAAGCATTTTGTCTCAATCCAAACTGAAGAATGTCTAAATGAACGTCCAGTGCAGGTGCTTCATGACTTTGTCCAGTCATGTGACCATAGGCCCACACACACAGCCTGAACAATTCTGTGGAAAGACTCCTTACTTTGGTTTGGAACGTGACTACACCAGTGCATTGCCAAACTGTCTCGACTTGTCTGACAGGTACAGGCCATGGCTGATCGCATGTTTTTTTTTACGCCAATGGGAACGATGTGTCTATCTTCACAGAATCTGAGACATAGTTAAGGCAGGCTGAACTAAGTTTAATGTGAAGAAATCACATTGGTTAAGATGCAGCTGTGTGACCCTGAGGGCAGCCTGGGTAAAGTCAACCTAAAACTGTGCAAACAACACGGCAGTACATTTCACTCTAATGAGTAAATAAGGAAAATACTAATTCAACAGAGGTGTGCAGAACTCAATGAGGTTTCAGTCAGGAAGTCAGCTCTGCCCTCTCACATCCTGCTTGATGGATTTAACTTCACTGGTTATATTTCTGTACAGAATAATTGCATTATTGATAAATAGCAAAAATAATGCTAAATAGTATGACATGAAAAAATGTCCTCGTTTAAGTCTTAAAGTTGAAGACAAAATGATAATAATAAAACACTAATAATAAAGATTAGTTGTAGTTTTAGGTTTGTCATCCATGTACTTTTGTGATCATTGTATTTTGTATATAAAATGGTAATTGACCAGCAAAGAACATTAACCAGTAATTACTAATTAACATCTGGCTTTAGCTCTGCTCTTCACAAACACATTGGTGATATCTTTGCACGGTTATTCTAGGAGAGCATCTTGCTGTGTGCTCTCGCCAAATGCACACTGCTCGTCTTACGGACACATGTGTGGCTCGTGTACTGTCCGTGCTTTTCACGTCAGACTCCACAGTGCAGGACAAAGTTTGCAGACGTCCCAAGTTTTGTTCTAGTGTCTGTCCTCGCGCTGTCCAGCCTGCTGATGCCATGTGTGCCTCGTGATCCAGCGACATTTTGACTATTCGCCAATTTACTGAACTTTGCCCAAATGGACTGTCTGTCATCAACAGCATTCGAATCTGGGACACATGTGCGAACAAATCAGATACTTTAATGTGCATCACACTGATCATCATACCTGGGGCCAATGGCAGAACAACAAAGCTGACTGAATCACTCTGGTTAAATGTAACACTATCTGTTTTTACAACCAGCATTCGAACGACCTTCTTGAAAACATGTTTTGGTGACACAATGAAGTTTTCAGGCCCTGCAGCAGGACTGGGGCAGGTTCAATGACTCACATTATATCAGTTAGTGGCTCTATCAGAGCAGTGTGCTGTATTACAGATGCAGCAGGACAATGGGGCTTAGCATGACTCACTAAGTCAAATGGCACGAGAAGGAGATTCTGTGGAAGAAGTGAGTTTTGGGAAGAAAACGTGAGCCACTGCCTTTTCTGCTAGTTTAGGGCCTTATCTCAATGATCTCACAATTGGAATCACCTGAAATTAATAGGCCACCGTTTTTACATACTGAGATATGTTCTTACCTTAGCTTTGACGAGTTCTTTAGGACCTGTCTGATCTTCACCTGTGCCTTCAGTCACGTAAACACAGCACAGACGAGTTAGCATTTAGCCTCTCCCCCTCTCCTCTATAGCTCCAAAACAGGTCAAGATAGAAGCTACCAAGCTCCTCCACGTTTTCCCTATTTAAGTATGGTCACGTGAAGTGTTATACTACAAAGTATAATTACACAAAATTAAACAATGTGGATTTTCTAAGCGGATAAAAGGGGGGACTATATTGTAAGGCGTAATAATACCAGGAGTAATTTGGCATCCGCACAGTAAAGTGAACATTACTGCGCAGTAAAGTGAAGATTACTGCGCGGATTTTGAACTACTCCTGGTATTATTAGGCCTTACAATATAGTTCCCCCTTTTATCCGCTTAGAAAATCCACATTGTTTAATTTTGTGTAATTATACTTTGTAGTATAACACTTCACGTGACCATATTTAAATAGGGAAAACGTGGAAGAGCTTGGTAGCTTCTATCTTGACCTGTTTTGGAGCTATAGGAGAGAGGGAGAGGCTAAATGCTAACGCCGTCTGCGCTGTGTTTACGTGACTGAAGGCACGGGTGAAGACCAGACAGGTCCTAAAGAACTCGTCAAAGCTAAGGTAAGAACATATCTCAGTATGTAAAAACGGTGGCCTATTCCTTTAAATACATACAGTAAACAAACCTTTATTTCAGTGGTAAATTCACAAAGATGTGTCCAGTGTCAGAGCCAATTCTTAAAGCTAAGTCCCATTTTTATATTCTGTTTAACATCATGGTATGCAAAAGTTGCCAAAACAATGAATCTAGATGGTGAACAATATAGTGTACCTTTTGAAACGCACGTGTTCCAGCACATGGGCATTCCTGTAAGCCATGTCAACCGGGGCATTTAAGTCGTGCCTAAATCATCCGTCTCCCACCTCTAAAGCCTTATTAACTCCTGCCAGTGCCCGGATTAAAGTCTCCCTGCCTTCCAGACAAGCTAACAACTCTGTAGGTGTCCAGTACAAGCTGTTCACCCATTCACAACACTTTATGACTGGCTACGGGTCACGGGCTTCTCCCACTGCCTCCTACGGGGAACATTTGAAAAACAAGTGTTCCCTGTATTTTGTAGCTATTGTGAAAAGACAGTGGTCATCAAATAATTCCCAACGAGAAGCCCATGGACTCGGGCTTCAGTGAGGGGTGTAGGAGACAGTAAGAGACAAAGAGCACAATGTCCCGTTTGGCTCATGAGTGCAGCGACATGGGGGCAGACTCGATTCGCCTTCTTGTTTTGTCCAGATGCGAAAGAACATATAAAGATATGAAAATAATTACCTTTAGGTGCCGCTTAGATCTAACTGAAAACATGAACAATTTTCGAATTAATGTTTTATTTGAATTTGATTTTTGTTGGATCTGCATTATTGCTCAAGATGTTTTTGTCCTCAGCGAGATCTAAGACATGAGAACTAAATCACAAATGCGTAACATTGTTGGGAAATACTATAGCAATATGAAGACATACCTAAAAACACTTTCCATTCAACTGTGCTGGATTATTTTGCAATGCCTCTGTGAAAGGCCTTTTAGGGTGTGGGAAAAGACTCTTTGTTTGCTCAACAATGATTCCCATCAGCCAACTGTTTCTTCTTCTTTTTTTTTAACACGGTGAAAAAAAACTAAACTAATGAGTAATTTGACAATATCCCATTCATGTTTGCATATGGACTTCTACAGGCAGTTGATCCATTCCAGAGGCTTCTGCTGATTTCTGTGGACTGCACAGAACACAGTGAGCAAACACTCTGAAGGTCTGTCAATGTTTGAGATTATATTATTGAACTCATCCAAATGGGGCAGCCTCGATCAAAGTATCAAATATCTAGAGGACACTGCTGAGTTCTTATTCTATCTATTGTGTTGACTGGACTAGACTGGCTCCATCGCTCCAGCACATTTCCACCTGGAGAGCCTATAGTATGTCTTCTCGTAGGTGGTAATGCTACAGGCTGATAAATACATGAAGTGCACACACCTTATCTAATTACATAGTATTCTGCCGTCGGTACACACTTCCTGTAATTACACCTTCATAAAGGTCCCACAACACAAAAGGCCTGTTTCATAACTGCAGCAGCAGAGGGCCTGTTGTAAACAGAGGGGACGATTAAAGAATAGTTTTCTACAGCAGCTCAAGTGGTGACTTTGTTGCCAGTTTGCAGCTCTTACATAAGTCCTCAGACAGGTGAAAAAACAAGTGACCAATTAATGTTTTCTCCCTGGAGAGCTGGCTCTGCAACATGTCCAACTAGTCCAGGCCGGTGTCAGCAGGCGAGCACTGGCTGTTTGTTTAAGAGCAAGTGTCTGCATTCTGGAGCTGCATCTCAACATAAAGTCAACATGATGTGGATGCAATATTTGCTTTATTTCTTTGCTCTTAAGCAAGTATGTAAATGTGCCGTCAATCACAAGAAACTGATTTTTACCAAGAATGAAGAGTTCTATTGCAAGCACGGATAGGTCCCATTGGAAAAACAAACAAACAAACAAAACATGGCCTTTAATTTTTTTTGTATGTTGCAACCAAATCTATTTTAGTGCAGTGAAAATACTGTCATGTCACTCCTTGATCAAATTGACTCAAATTTTGTTCCACTGGTATTATGTGTAGACCACATTTTTCAAATTAAAAAAACAAAGTGGAAATATATATTTTTTTTATATTGAGCTGTTCAATTCCTTTCCTACCCTCACCTTTCAGTTCAGTTTAAGATTCAGAGGAGAGTTCAGGATTCAGAGGAGGCTTAATGTAATACGTTACTCTCCTATTAGCCGTTATATCAGTTAAGTCAATGGCAAAGTCAATAATGTCAAGTACATGGCAGTATAAGAATTTAATAACATTACATTATGGTGCTTACATAACACACATTAATGTGTCCTCACTCGGCTTGCCTAGTGCGCTAACACCCAGCTCCAGCAGCCTGATGCTTTGACATTTCACAGAGGTTTGACTGAAAAGGGTTGACACACATATAATAACAACAGGTCATTGAATGTGCTTAAAATAATATGTGTCAGCTGGCTGTGAATACATGTCTTTTAACACTAGGAACATGCACAGCTCATAACACACAATGGAAAACATAAAACAGTTTTATTTATTGTATTGAAATGTCCACTAAAAGTGAATGGATTTTAACAGCTCTCTTTTTTTGTTCAAGTTTGTGCAAAACATGAATGAAAAGTCTTGATTTTAAGAGCCGCACTTTTTGTTTATGTAACTTGATTTTTTCCACCATATTATGGGGTTAAGGACGGAGTCTCATAGCACTATATAATTAGTGGGCACAGTCTGTACACTGACATTATGCCAAACATGGTTGTTTGTGGGCCACACGCAACATCAAACCCTTCCTCATGATGCTGTGCATTAAACGTTTGTAGGAGAAGAACATTGTATACTACTGTACATCAAGCACATGAAATCAGTCTGTTTAGGTCATCCTGGGAGCACCATGAGTCTGGCTGGCCTATGAGTGGAGGTTCTCCCTGAGGAATTTCAATTATCCAGGGAGTCATATTATGTACTATTCAAATGTTATCAGTATAATCAGTATTCTTGGGCAAAATTCTGCATCTCACTGAAAGTAACATAAACATAAATATAAATATAAAAATAAAGTAATTCAATGTTCCCCCTCTACACTAAGTAAATACTCTCTTTTCTCTCCACAATACTTAAAAAAGACTCATTTTTTAAAACTCTCCAGTGCGATGGTAGAGCCGCAGCCACTAGACCATCACACAAACAAGTGCACAAGAATAACTCCGACACGTTTTATACCTCTGAAGGCAGAAGAATGTCATGTGACACGGATGTGACATCTTCACAAGTTCTGTTCCCATCACGCCCTGCGAATGAGTTTGTGGTGTACCAGGCCAGGAGTTTTCGGTGTGACCGCAAACTTCCCTTATCTGCTGCAGCAATCCAGAGCAGTGGTGCAACGACCCTAACCCAGAGGCCAAACCCCAGGGTGGCACTGCTTCCTGTGACTTCTAATACAGATCACATCAAATCTAAAGAAAGGTCAAAATAAAACATGTGTGATCATAGTAAATAAATGAGAACATCGTTGTATTGTGCAACACATCAGTCTGTCTTAATATTTATGGTGCAAATTTTGACCTATGAGCTAATATGCACTCCTTGATGTGTCAGGACTCAGTGAAAATGACCATGGTGTGGAAATCAAATGATACAAACTTGTCAACTTTGGGAAGAAATAGTAAATGTTTTTAGTGCATATGTGGTGTGTTCCAGGTCTGCATTTGTCAGTATCGATCCTATGTATCCTGGAAGGAACAGATGTGACGCATATACAGGTTATCAAAGTGCACAATCTATGCACATGGCCATAGTTACATTAACGTGATCATTAAGCCTTATGTTATGCCTGTTTGGGGCCTTTGTTATAATTGAAGTGAACGGCTTGAACTAATGTTTTCCTCTTGGAGTAAAGCCAAGACTTGAACTGCAAATTGAATGTTCAGATTTTTATTGGCTACATAATATACTTAGCTGATAATGCGCAAAGTGAAAGAGAATCTACAGGGAAATGAGGTAGATATTGCAGTGCATTCTTATCAGGCCCTAGGCTTACAGGAATAGGCTCCTTAAGCTTTCACATCTTTTTCTTACTTAGAGCAGTTTGGCGCCCTCACGCTCATGGCGGGAGGGTGCTTGGAGGAGTGTCCTATGGGAATGTTGAAAGCCAAACCAATTAAAAGATATTGTATGAGATTACCATTCTCCCAAAAAAAAAGCAGCTTTATAAGGGAGCTGTGAAATCGCAGCCAAGCCGTGTGTGTTTGGAGACAGTAGCCCGGCTGGCAGTCAGTCCTGTTTTGTTGTGCAGACACAAGCCAAGTCGCAACATGAGCTGCAACATTATTGATCAGTTTGGAAGGAGGAAGAACAGGGGAAACCACAAACATAATGCTCAAATGAGCTCCTAATAATCGGTTTAAATCTCCATATCAGAGTGAGAAAAGCAATTTTGACTTACAATAACACCATCCAGTCAGCCAAGAATGCCAGTAACAAGCACAATGTGAAGCACAGCGTCATAAATAAACTCACTAATAATTTAAACTGGAATTGAATTAGCTGTTACTCACAAATAATCCAATGAGCAAGTTTTAATTTGAGCCTTTATCTATCTAGCGATACATCTCTTTTGCAAGAGTCCTGACCATGATGCAGAAGCATAAACACAGACTGATTGAATTAGGACTGATTGAATCACGACAATCGAATAACTCAAACTACTGTACGTTTAAAGTCATTCACTAAACATTTTCCTGCATCAGGCCTCAGCAACACTTTAGTAATACAGAAGAAAAAAACATACCCCGTTCTTTTCAAATTTAAATGTGCTGCACTCAATTAGAATTATCTCATATTTTAAGGAGTCCTTGATTGTTACAAGGTACTTTTTTTTTGCTTTATAGTCGCAAATGATACTAATCTAAGTCCCTTTCTTCTCCAGGATGATGCTGTCTTCTAAAAGCAGATCCCATTTTTGAGATGCTTCGATATGTTAGAGTTTGCATTCTACCAACAACTTCACTCTACTGTCCACAGATTTTGAGAGAAAATATTTCCTTTTTCATCCCATTTTCCTGGATACAGTTTTGACTGTATTTTGAGGTAATGCTGCGAGTTTCTTCTTGGCGTCTCCTCTGACAAATACACGACTTCAATGTGCCTACTTCAAATGCCACCAAAAGTTCATGTTTTGCCAACTTTTACATATCCGGGGGAAACATCCAAAGTTCAGGATGTATATTTGAGCCAACAGCACCATTGGTATTATTAAAATATCCACATTTATATGCTCTCATATTAGGTGCTAGTTGACTGAATGAATGGTGTTTTGTGCACTACACACAGGTGGCATGAGAGTAGTGACAGTGCATTGATTCCAATAATCTCACCCTGACTCTTACAGCTGGCTGTTGGAGTGAATACAGCGGAACATATACTATATATATATACATATGAGGCAGTGTTGTGTACTAGAGGCCCCCATTTCCTGACTTCTAACCTTTTGTCCCTGCTCTAGTCTTCGTCTCCACAGCTGCTTGGGTCACCAAGATAATAACAAAGGCTCTTAGTCGTACATGTCTTGTACAATAATATTTGTTTTTCAATTACCGTATTTATAGCATACTATATATAACTTAAAACTAACAAAGTAAATGCTAATGCTAAATATTGTTATGCATGATTTTACTGGAAGAAAAAAAAAGAAATAAAGCACATTATTATTATCATTATTATTGTTATTATTGTTATTATTGTTATTATTGTTATTATTATTATTATTATTATTATTATTATTATCATTATTATCATTATTATCATTATTTGCATTATTCCTGAACAGAAAAAAAAACACAGAAAACAAAGAATGCAAGCTGTTATTAAGGTCAAATTAAATATTAAATGAACTATAAAAATCGACAACTTTTTTTTTTCTTAAGATTTATGTTAAGTGAATAACAGGTTGTCCAATTCATTTGTTCAGCTCCTATGGCGCTGCAAAGACTGCCTCAGACTTGGATACTTGCACTCATGAGCCCCCTAGAGGCCTTCAGCCATAACTACAGCTTGGCCCACTGCCAGCCAGTGTGTCTGTTACCTAAGCGCAACACTCTCAGCTCTGACAAACGCAACAAAAGGTGAGACTTATTAAACGCATACCTCATCTTAGTGCAGGTGTCAGCAAATATGTTACCTACTGATCCACATCAATCACTGCGCTCTGGTTTTGTAACCGCCTGCCCTTAGAGATAGGCCTGGTACAGATTAGATAGAGCTCACATACGTGCAAAGATGATTTAATATGTGCATATTTGCCCCACTCTCTTACCTAACTCCTTAGCTCACGGCAAAAGGTGTCAAGAACGGGCGTCCTCTTTTGATGCTTCAAACATAATATTATAAGGTTATACAAGCTTTGAATAAGAATTATAAGGTCGAATCTGGTGTTTTTTCAAATCAGAGTGGTGCTAGTACGGTCAAAAAAGTGATCAAATCTACTTTTTTACCGTTAGTTTAATGACCAAAAATTCAAGGACATTCCAAAGCAGTAAAATGAGCGAATCCCTCTCCAAATATATATCAGTGCATGCATGGTTCACAAACTGGGTCACAACTTTTTTTTTTTCCCCCCAAGAAATGTTACTATTCTTGAGAAGAATGGACAATCACATTATGGCCGGCAGAGTCAGACATTAGTTCCAATGAATTACAATGGCGATGTCCTATCTGGAGTTTTATTATGGATGTTTGGCCTCCACATTGTTTTTCATGTGCAGCTTTCTTACCACAAATCTTTTTGCATTTGGAAACTGGGCTGTACGCATGTAAAATATAATGACTTTGCCAAACCACGACTTTATTTTAAATGTGATGCATTACATGAGTACTTTCCTTGGACGATTAAACTCAGTGGACGGGCGAGCGGGCAGGAGAGTGACCTCAGCTGTCCACGGTGCCGTGTCTTTGGCGCGGTGCCCAGGTGGCTGCTGCGTGCGTACCCTCTCTGTTTGGCCTCATTTGCATCTGTTCTGAGGAGAAAATGGGATGATTCATGGGCTGCTAACTGCAGTTTGTGTGTGTCTTTTAGCTGACTGGGCCATCTCGCTGAGCTCCTCTTTCACGTAACTAACTCTATCTTATCGCCAAGAAGAATGTGCACTGTCTAAATTCTGATTACGTGCATTTAGATACAAGGACAAACTGAGTTATGTTTTAATACGGACTACATAAATCATTACTACACTGATACATAGAGAAACATACATTTGTAAAATGTTTTATTTGATATAACCTCAAATACATTATCATAGTTAACTTATCTAAGTATACTTAAGATGGAAACATACTCTTTGTCTATTAACCCCCTGACTCAGTATTGAAGTTAATTACCGTAGTTTATTTAAAGCCACACCGCGTAGAATTTTAAAAATAAAATTGAAATACAAGCATTTATTTTATGACAGATATTTTCATCATTGAAAAATACCGCATAAATGTCCAAACAAACATTTCGAGGCTCACCTCTCCTAAGATATGACTGTAATCTTTACTGGGAGTGGGTAAGTCTCCAGCTCGTCTCCATGGAAATGTGACTAAAGGCAGTAGAATTTGAGGTTTAAACAGGTTTGTTTCTCATCCAAATCCATTATTTTATTACTCTCTGCAACAGTATAGTCCAAAATGTTACGCAGTGTACCTTTAAGTTAATTAGGCTGTAGTAGCACTAACATAGGTGTAGAAGCAGTAGTTGTAGTAGTAGTAGTAGGGAAAGCTTTTGTTCTCTCTCACTGGGATACTCTGGCTAGGACCTTTTAAAAAAAAGAAAAGTAGTGCAATGTGCCGCTGTAGTTTGATTGTGCCTGTGCACCGGACCCTAATACAGGGCTTTGCTTTATTTGGAGCCGATCTACTCGATTTCTGGCAGTACGATAATACCTGTAACCATTTTTGGAACCACATTCACCCTCGGCCATTGAAGAGCAGAAGATACTGCAAGTACGAACTAGAACACCTCCACTTGAAGTAATTTGATATCAAAGTGTCTATAAACCCAAGACTGAACTCCATTGTGACCCACAAACTTCATCGTCTGTGATTGGACAGATTTGGCGGTTGCGTGATGTCACAGCCAGGTGCGAAAAAACATGAGAAAAGTTTTCTGCAGAGTACAGAGTGTACAGTGAAACGGAGCTGGCGCTGTTATTGTCCCCACAGGAGCTTTTCATCATCTCGACCTCATTCTACAGGGCTTATTTTCACTTTAACACAGCACAGAACTACTAAACACATAATTCTATCCACAAGCTATTTTTAAGAACAATGTTGCACAATGCGACTGTTACTAAGTGCCATCGTTTGCATAGCATTTACTAAATCGAGAGAACAATGTTTGTGCCGTTATATTGCTTCCCATTTCCCTCCGGAAAAATGCCTCGACCAAGACAGATAATGCATCTAGCATAGAAAAATAACACATAAATAAACCCCTGCGAGATGTATTTGAATTATGGCTGAGTATGACAAACTTTGCCACGAAGAATGAAGCAAAAACATGTATCTGTAAGCCTATAGTTAAAAACAAAAAACAGTGACTTCTGGAAGTTATTATTTTTTGTTCTTTGTGATTACATCAAATACTTAAGGCAGGTTTGTAGGAGACGAGGGAGCAACCCATGTTGCATCGATTCGAACAACACTGCCAAAACTTGCACAAGTATATGTTATCTTATAAGAACTTTAAGTCAACAATTCGGCGCTGCGGCCTTCATCTTGCATTAACTTTGATTCAACAATGTTATCTGCATAATAAACCAAAATGTTGGATATCTTGGAACTGGTAGAAAGTAATACTTCATTAAGTGGCCATAATGTTTGCAGCCAAATATTTGAGAGGGGAGTTTTTAGTACACAGTAAACAGATCGACTAATCTAAAAAACACATAACTCACCTCCTTTTAAACCAAGTCTATCAAGAAGTGCAAAGGACATTTAAGGTGAGGCTGATGATCAAAAACATTAACTGTCGATTTTTGTTGCTTTGTTCTTACATGTGCTCCCTGATGGCAGTGTCAAACTTTGTAACAAGAGGGAATTGTCAGTTACCTTGAATCACAGTTTGAATAGAGCATCCTTGTACAATTGATTTGATTCTGCAGAAAAGTATACTGCAATTATGCCCTCTTTTCTGTATGAAGCAACTGAATTATACTATACACTCCACATTATGTCTATCTACTGTGATAAACAGGAGTTGTTTACATGCTCCAATGGTGACAAACGTCAGCGCTGAGTAGAGTCGAGATGGTTTTTAGCCACTTCCTCTTTTGCATAGAAAACAGCCAAGGACGCGGTGTTCTGAACTGCTATCTCTCTGTATTGAGCCACAAAAAAAAAAGGTCAAACTCGCTCAACACTCAATATGTTATGCAGCAAGACACTTGATAGTACAGCCTGAATGGTGATGTTAATGACCTTTCGACCTTTCAATATGACTGCATTTGAATAAGTAGTAAACAACACATAATGATTGCATATGTTAGGTTTACAAGATCGATGCTGAATTACCAAGGTTTTGTTACTATCTAGCTAAACAATGAAATTCAATAGCGTGCCGACAGAACACGTAGCCACCCTCATAACACGCATCACTTCTGATACGCACCCGCATCAAACCCCAAGAAAAGTCACGTAATCCTCAACAGGAATACACTTCCCTGAGCACTTTCCCTGAACCGTGTAAAGAGTGTGTGAGGAGTCCTGTCGTCGGAAAGAGACAGGGATTTAGACAGTCAGTGTGTCCACAACAAACATGGCTGTAGACTCTGCATATGCAACACTGCGCTTGTTCATTCTTATTATAGAGCCTGGCACGTAGCACACGAACAAAAAAGAAAGTCACAAGGTGAAGACTTCAACAAAGGCCATTACGTTAAAGAGACTTTTGAGCTTTAGCTACGGCGTAACGCGGGTCTCTCATGAAAAGCAGATTAAAGCTGTACTACCTGAATCCAACCGTGAAAGTCGGAGGTGTAAAATCTTTCAGGTGTTGCCTAAGTGCCTTTCTAGCGCTCACAGGCCCTGCACGTCTCAGTCGGCGTTCACAGCGAGACAGAGTTGAAACGTGAACAGTGCTAACAATGCTAACACTATGCTAATTTAAGCCTCTGACTTCCTGGTTCGCGCTGGAGGAAAATACGCTGTATTTTGACACACAACGCACATGGTCTGTTTTTTTCAACGTTTACAATGTAGATCAATGGTGCCAAATAAAGTTTACTCTACTACAAGAAAATAAATTGATTACCTCAGCTTAAATTGTTTTGTTCATTCATGCATGTTTGAGTAAAACAGTCTGTTCAGTCAGTCAATACTGTGTAAGAGCTGACCAAGATGTATGTAATGTAATGAACACCTACAAGTTTTTTCAAAATGTGTTTAGCTTTATTAGAACTGCATTACTCCCTTTTGTGCCAGCAGAGGACAAACCCATGTATCTTTATTTAAAGCCACACCGTGTAGAATTTTACCCTATAAATAAAATTGAAATATAAGCCTTTATTTTATGACAGATATTTTCATCATTGAAAAATACCCCATAAATGTACAAACACACATTTATGAGGCTCACCCCTCCGAAGGGATGACTGTAAACTTTACTGGGAGTGGGTACGTCTCCAGCTCGTTTCCATGGAGATGTGACAAAAGGCAGTAGAATTTGAGATATAAACAGGTTAGTTTCTCATCCAGGTCCATTCTTTTATTACACACTGCAGTAATAGCATTTTCTGTGTCATTAGGAACATGCTTTTTTTTGTCGCAACAGTACAGTCCAAAATGTTACGCAGTGTACCTTTAAGCTTGGTGAAACTCTGAAAATTAGAATAATCGTTAAAAAGTGCATTAATTTCTGTTATTCAACTTAAACTGTGAAACTGATATATGATAGACTCATACATGCAAAGTGAGATATGTATAGCCTTTATTTGTTGTCATTTTGTTATCAACTGCACAAACTTTAGAAGCCGTTTTCTCTGCTTAGAGATATTCTGAGTGCTTAGCTTCAAATGGCCACAAGTTCTCCCAATATTATCAGATTTCCATGTGTTACACATCATTGGAAAGCTCGGAGACTACACTTTCTGAATCTATGTCCAACACCAAAACCGTGCTGTTTCTTCACTTTCCGTGATGGGGCACATATGCCTCTGTAACTCGATGTTCAACCTCAACTCTCTAAATTCAGTCAGCCAGTCAAGTATACTCTTATATATATACTGTACCTAATTAACAACCTTTTAGTCAATATGTGACGAAACAGGTATTTTTGCCGTCACTGCCGTCCTTCGGAGTCAATATGTGACGAAAAAGGTAAACCCCATTTCGTCACATATTGACTATTTGGGTTGACTATACACACCATTAGCAAATCATAATATGGCACAACCTTCATGTATCAGGCAGATCTTTTCACAAATGACTACTTTTACAACATACTTTTATGGGACAAATATCATTTTACCAAACAAAAAGGAAAGGAATGTCAGGTATAGCTCCTTTAAATAAAGACTTTTTTTTTTCATCTTATAAATGCATTTCACACTCAAGTGCAACTCAAAGTACCGTTAAAATCCCACCTAGCGTACCCCACCGTCCCCCCAATTGTTTTTTTGTACAGGTATCACATTGAGCACACACAAATTGGAGGTGCATAGCAAGGACACTGAAATTATACAGTAGTTCATACTCCGCCAGAAGATAAATGCGATTTGTCAGGTCACTCCTGAATGGTTGGCCCCGGAGCCTCTTAAACTGTGTGCACTTATGAGAGGAAGCGGAGGGATAGACGAGACAGAATAACACAATGTACCAGAAGCTTTGAAATGAGGTCAGACCAAATGGGGAGAAGCGTGTGTCTCCTCCTGCTGGCCACTGGGTGTAGTGTATCTGTGTGTGTGGAACAAAAGTCAAGTTTGCAGTGAAACAAAACACAATAATGGGGAAAAAACTAACAAACTAAGCATATTAGCATTTTTTTTTTTTTAAATGGCTGCAGGCGAGGTTTGTCAACAATTTACAGAGGGCTTTGAAGACTAATGAGCCATTCATTCATTAAAGGGACTATGCAGAGTTTAAAAAATGTAAAATTAAGTATTTCCCCCCTCTTCATGTTCCAGCAATGTCCTAATATGTATAAGCCCAGACCTATTCACAACACCTCCCTCTAAAATACTGTGCTGTCACTCACAAAGGTGTTAATTCGGGTCCGAAGTGCCGTCATGCACAAGCTTAATATAGAAGGTGCAGCAAGACCTGAGGTGGCAGTAGTGAGTATAAAATGACAAACTTGCATCTGGCCCCTTTAAGGTGAATCTGACTCTCTTAACATGAGTTTAAATTTAACCAGTGCTAGCAATTCGCATGTTGTGCTTGTTGAACATTTCTACCAAAACCGCATTTCTTCCATCACACTGAGCAGTTTTGTACGGCGCGCCTGTGAGAGATGACAGCGAGCATCGCCTTCACAACATCAATGCAATAATCTGTAGGGCAAGTCGTGTTCACATCAGAATAGAACACAGTGATCCCCATTTGACAAATACCGGAGTGTCAGCTTGAATTAAAAGGCCTTGTCATTCAGCATCGACGGCCGTTTGCTGTGACACTGCGGCCCATGTCACACAACGGCGTACTTCCATTTAAGAGAGATATTTGCAGTCGTCCGCTGGGACCTGCACATTAAAGAGGCGCTGAATGCAACAAAGTGTCCTCATGCACTGAACTCATTTTTCAAGCCATTCACGGCGCAATGCTTCAGACTGCTGTGGGAGCCGCGTCTGACTCTAAGGACACATGAAATATACACAGCAATAAATAGACTTTAAAGAAGCTCTGTCAAAGGAAATATATTCACATTACTCATTCCAGCTCCAGCGCTGGCGATTCAGTTAAACATTAGGGTGGTACGAACCGTTCCAAAAGGCCTTTTTAAAAAACTCAAATTAAAGCTTTTCATGCGCTGTCAAACGCAATCTGCTCAGTTCTGTCAAAAGCAGCGAGGGCTGTGTAACATGGGGCGGGCATCTGCAATTCAAAGCAACAATCTCAACAATATGTGGCGGTTGATATTAGTTCTCAGGTATTCAAGTAAAAACTCAGAGTGTTTAAGAATGTAGGCCAGGCAGTGGTGGCACTTCAAGCGATACTTGATCGACCATTTTAGACTTTATTCATTTTAACAAGAGATAATAGTAGAAGATATAGAGAAAGAGCACGCTTTAGTAATTCATTCAAGTGAGATGTCTTTTTAATGATTTGGACATTTTTAGTTCTGACTTGGCTTTTCAGGTGAGAAGTGAATATTTTGTTTTTCCTTAACCTCTTAACCCCCACCTGAACTGAGCCACAGTTTGGCTTTACCCAAATCTGACAAAAATGTGATGAAAACATGACAAAAATGTGGTGAAAAAATGTCATAAATGTGCTGAAAAAAATGACAAAAATGTGGTTAAAAAGACAAAAAATGTGTCGGAAAAAGTGACAGAAATGTAGTGAAAAAATGACAAAAATGTGGTGCAATTTTTAACGAAAACACAATAAAAAAGCCCCAAAAGAAGAGCAATGGAAAAATGACCCCCCAAAAAACCCACGAGTATAAGACAAAAATGAGAATGAAAATGTAGCAAAAGAGCGACAAAGAGTGACCAAATGGCCAAGAAAAAATGACAAAAAAGTGATGAAAAGGCAACAAAAAAGCCACTAATGAGCAACAAAAATGGGACAAAAAAAACGCATTAAAAAGTGACAATAACGCGAGGAAAGTTATCTGTTTAGATGAGTGTTGTAGATTTGGGTAAAGCAGAACTGGAGAAAATGCACTTGATTAAGCGGGTGAAGAGGTTAAAGCTGGATAAAACTTTAATTCACCTTCACTATTTGAAAAGGAAAAACCGTCTCCAAATGGAAAGACACAGAAACGCAGCCCTGGGAAGACTCTGAGGCGGCTGAAGCATCGGCACTCCTCTGTGATCAGAACGGACAAGAGCAGAACTCTGTGTGTGTTTCTTTATAGAGTTTTCCCACTCGGTAAGGTGAGCCTGACAGTGGGAGTGGGAGCGTCTTGTATCTGCGGACAAATCCGGGGAAGCAGGATTAAACCAGCGCTGCCCTTCTCTGACCCACTCCTGTCTGCTCCTGTCTGCTCAGAGGGGTTAACAAGTCCGGTAATTAAGGAACCAAACCACAGCTCCATACCACCCGCCTATCTCCATTTCAGTGTGAGCCGCTTCCCCGCTCTGTTCTCCACACTGCAAAAAAACTTCACTCCTCTTGCCTAGTTCGAATGTTGGCTGTGCACTCAGCTCTGATCTGGCACACTGTTGCTCTTCGAATTTGGGAAGTCATTACAGAAGTGATTATCTGTGCACTGGCCGACTGCTAAGGAGTTGCTGGTGCTGGGGATGCCAACATGTCTGGGTTCACTTAGAGTAAATATCTTCAGAGTGTTGGAAAGACCTGAGAGACAACCTGCTGTCGAATTCTCTGGCCCGTTGAAACTTTACAATCGGCACTTGATAAACACAATCAAATTCGTCTGTAGCCTGTTCCTGACAAATGAATGCTGCAGGTAAAGGTTCACTGCTTCTTACTGTGTTAATAATTGATGTGTGCAGTGGGCATAATGTTCTTCTTGTCCATATAGCAGTCTATATATATATATATATATATATACCACCTGAACCGAGCACATTTTCTCCAAGTTTGGCTTTGCCCAGATCTAAAGCTTCTTGAAAAAAGGCGTCAAAGTAGTGACGTAAACTAGAAGGAAAACGCAAAACAAAAAAAGTGTCAAAAAAGCGGCAAAAAGACGACGGAAGAGTGATGAAAAGGCAACATGAAAGCCACAAAAGCGCGAACTCAACAAGAAAATGACGAAAACACAACAAAAAAGAGATTTAAAAAAGAGACGAAAACATGACAAAAGAGCTTCAAAATGGGATAAAAACATGACAAAAAGGTTACGATCAGTTTTGCAGGTCTTAGCTTTCAAATGAGCCAAAAAAAGTTTTGATTTGGGTAAAGCCAAACTAAAAAAAAATCATTTGGTTACAGATGTTCTAGAATTAGATGACAAGATTGGCATGGAAAAAGAAGACATTCATATAAGCTGCACATCCCTATGAAATTCTGCATCCTTTTTGTACAGTGGCAGCACTATTGATGAAATTCTGACAATACAATACAATTAATAAAGATAGAGATTGTATGTTTGAAATTGAACAAAATGGTCTAAATTTGCCATTTTTATCCATAATTCCATTATCCATAGAGTAACATTAAAGAGGGGGTATTATGCTTTTTTCAGCCACATAGCACCAGTCTATATCACACTACAATGATGACGAAACCTTCTGTTGGTCTGTCAATGCAGTAAATTAGAATAACTACCTTGTATAAAATTGCTCTTTCAAAATGGCGTTAGCGAATGACTTGAAATAGGCCTCTGTCTCTTTAAGAACCTCTGACCCTTTCCGACACGCCCCCTCCACACGCTGTCTGTGGCATCACAACAACACTGCGCTCGTTGTCTCAAGTATTGAAACTACGATCGGTGCATTTTAATTATTATTGTTGGAAAGGAGCACACCGGACGCTTGGAAGGGGCTCTTGCCTGAAAAATAACTGCTGTTTGGAGGCTATCTCTTTGCATCTGCCATGCCCTATGGATCTCTAACTATACCCCCATGGACGACACCAGGATCTGCAGGAGCCCATACGATTCAAAAGACGGACATTATCTCCGCAGGTGGACAATGGTTTTTCGAGGTTACCCGTTAGCTTGTTATAATCGACTACAGCTCATTGTTGATGAAAAGTCTGCAATAAACCATAAATGTGTAAAGCCAGGCTCATTGTGTAATCATCGTAAAGGCTGCTTCGAGTAGTTGCCTGCTTTATTGACGTTATTTGTGCACAGTATGCTGCCTGTTTTCAATGAATGTTGTGAAGGTGAAGGTTGTTAGCCTGTCGCGGCTAATAGTGCCTTAGCTCCGGGAGAAAACCACTCGGCCACGACTCATTGTAGATGAAATGTGAGCAGTAAACTACGAAATCAACAAGCCAGGCTCCATGTGTGATCACCATAAAGGCTGCTTCAAGCAGTTGCCTGTTTTAGTGACGTTTTCAATGCATAATATGCTGCTTGTATTCAGTGAATTTTCCCGTTAGCTTGTCGCGGCTAGCTTGTTAGCTCCGGGAGAAAGCCACTCGTCTATGACCCATTGTAGATGAAATGTGAGCAATAAACTTCCAAATCAACAAGCCAGGCTCCGTGTGTGATCATTGTTAAACGGTTCTTTATGTGTGTGGTGGTTTTATTGACTTTATTTGTGCATATTTCTCGTTTTCACGTGATGACTCGAGGTTTAGCTTAGCATTAGCTTTCTCCGGAGGCTCTGTGCATCATCAAGGCCCAGCGCAGAACCAGACACTGAAATAAGTGTTCTTGTCACCGGTTTTAATCCTGGGTGTTTCGGTAACAGAAACACTGATGTGTGTTTTTGTAAAAGTCTGCTGTGGCTCCGGTTCACAACACATGAAGCTAATCCTCCATGATGACTCTGTTTACATCTTAGGGCTAGACACTGCGGGGAGGGGGTTCTGCTGAGGGGCAGTGGTTGGTTACTCGGCTGGTGACGAAAGGTCGGAGGCGTATCCTGGAGGTCGAGGGCGTTTCCTGAAGGAATCAGGCGTTTTATCCCTAAAATGGCTGCCATCAGAGTTTCTACAGATTACTCGAAAATACGTGAATGTGCCCAGGCAACACTTCAGGCATGGTTTTAATGAGGGAATGACTTAATAACATGATGTAAAGCTTGAAAAAGTCATTTTTGCATAATACCCCCCCTTTAACAAAACAAACTCACATGCAGGGTCAGTACTGGCAAATAAAACACTGAATAAATGCACTTCTTCACTTAAAATCTCAGTTCTTCCAACACACTAACTCATCTGACGCGGTTATAACCCAATACCAATCTCCGTTATATATGTAGCCAATTTATAAGAAAGCAAAACAAAACAAAAAAACACCAAAACACTCAACTCATCCTTGAAATGTACGCAAATCACGTTATCTTTAATACGTATAACCGGATTCCTTTTGCATGTATCTGCAGTTCCTTCCTTTGGCACATGATGGCAGTAGCGAGCAACACTTTGTGCCAGCGCCCGCCTCATTTCCATTCTGAATCTCTGCCATGTTCACCTCCAAGAGAGAGTCACAGCGGCGGCGGTGCTCTGATTTACGGCAAGCGCAGCCACTATACTGTAGTGCACCGGGGGAAAGATTATAAATTACACACAATGCCTCATTTGACCAAGAAATGTCAGCGCTAAATGTGTATATTTAACCATGAAGCAGGATTACAGAGCAGCCGTAATGACAAATGAAGCTAATTACAGGAAATCAGACATTATTGTGCATTAAGATGGTGAAGACAATGACATGACAACACTGGAATATTGTCAAAGAGGTCAAATATTGAAAAGTCTCTATGTCAGTGTTGTATGACGTATCTCTCTGCAGTTTCAAGGGAACAAAGAGGTTCATTTTTTTGCTTTGTGCGCTGTTCAGAGGAGCTTTTCTTTAAACATTTGTTTGGCCCGTAGGCTTTATCCACCGCACAGCACGGGATGAAAGAGAGTGACGAGCAGGGAGAGACATTCGGCAAATCGTCAGAGCCAGGACTGGAGCCGACGACTGAGGACGGACGGTGTTCAGAAGTGGTTGAAAAGAGAATGGAATTTGAATTTCCTTTTGCTGAAAGTCTATGTAACGGTTGAACTCCAGGTCATGAGCGCACGTGCGACCGGATCATTCCAGTTCAGCTTTACCCAAATCTGAACGCTTCTTGTCAGGAGCTTGTGTTTTGGTCACTTGCTTATTGTGTTATTTTGTTGCGTTTCTGGCTCGCTTTTGTCACTTTTTTTTATCGTGTTTTCATCCGTGCTTTTTTTTTTCAAGACGCTTTTCAATGTGGGTAATGCCAAAACTGGAGAAAATGTGTGTGGTTAAGAGATGCCAGGTGTTTCTGACCATTACCCTTTATACTTCAATAAAGTATAAGGTATGCCTTGCTGTGAATTCGGGCATCACTTGGCATGTTTATCTATTTTAGCAGTTTTTCAAGTTTTTATTTTCTCTTGCCACAAACCTTTCTGGAATGTGGCTTTAACCCAATGATTCCAACCAGCTCAACACGCTTCTTCTTTGACATCTGAAACCGTTCCTGTGATCATGTCTCTGAAGACTCCTCTATAAAGGATGCGCTCAGTTGATTAGGTGAATATCTTCTTTAAAGCGGTTACTTTTACTCTTAAAAACCCCTGCTCTCTCTTGATCATTGGTGTTTTGGGCGTACTTTACCAATCAAGGATCCATTCATGATCTTTGGCTGGCCCCTCGCACACTTAAGCATTCGATACCGTGGCATTAGCTGTCCCCCCAGTTCCACACTAGGCGCTAATCAATTGCTAATTCACACACACAAGTGGACAGGAATCTTCAGTCAGCCGTCCAACTCAAAGGCACTAATTCAACAAGCGCGGGGGCCTATTTGTATCCCAGGCGGCTGTTTGTAAAGATCCACCCTGACCACACAAATCCTGGCCGCGGTGATTAATGTCTCCCGTACGGCGGACTGGACGGCTGGATAAAAAGACGTGGATCGATACTGGCTTTATTGATAGGGACCGCCAAATAAAGATAACATTTGCTTGCTTTAAAAGATCCTTTAATTTGTCATGGTAAGTGAAAATGTGCTTCATTCGGTGAACTGGCACACCTGCGGAAAGGTCAGCGAGGAGGCATGATGAACAGTGGGAGGAGAGGATGAGGGGCCTAAGTGATGGATGGGGGAAAAGACAATGGGGAAAAAAAAGGGGCCGGCAAAATTGTAATTTGTCCTGGCAACAAACTGTAAAAAATGCAACTTTGGAACTTATACTGCCCTATCTCAGTGTAAGTGTGTTGACTGGGTGACAAGTTATAATTGGTGATGTATAGTAGTGTATGTACTGAGTATTGTGCTTCCTTGTGTTTGTTGATTTTCTTGATGAAATAAAATACAAATGTGTCAACTTCAAGCTAAACTAAGTAACTAATGCCCCAAGAGGCCATTAGCGCCACTGCAGGTGTCGTAGCATGTTTTTTTTTTTTACCCATTAATTGTCCGTGAAAATAAATACTACGCTGACAGAAAAGACAAAGGATGAGAGGGATATTGTACATTGTGCCACCACCCAATTACTCAGTGGAGATAATTTATTTCACTCAAACTTGGCTGTAAACACTGCTAAAGTGGCACTAGCCCGCAGTTAGCTTTGCCGGCTAGCCTGTTAGCTTCTTCTTTGTGATTCCATTAGTGTGTATTGCGCCTCCAACTCGAGGAGGCAAGGAAGTTGTAAGGGTTTTCTGGTCAGAGACACCAGGGGGAGACGAAAGATCTAGGCATAAAGCCAGACTGACTTTTGTGCCAAAGGCAATCTGGAGTTTGAACGGTCACAAATAATTGTCATGTTGTTCGTTATTGTTGTGTGCGCATGTTTTGAGCCTGTCAAAGACGAATTTCTGTCGCCTTCGGGGACAGACAATGAAGCTTATCTTATCTTGTCTATTTATAAATACATATTAAAGACAGTCTGGAATTGTGGTGATAGGACGCAATTTCTAAATCGAGACTCGAGGCGGGGCCAACGATCACAGTTTGAACGAGAGCGAACAAATCAAACACGAAACGACCTAGGCTTTGCGTTCACGTCCTCCGCCATGATTGTTTGTAGTCCACACGTGCAATCGAGTAAATGATCTGGTGAAAGCCCTCAGAGCAGACAAGTCCAGCTAATTTAAAACAGAAGAAAGGGCACCGGTAAAAGATCACTGTTTTGGTCACGGCCCGGAAGATAACACATCGTTAACTCCCGCCTCCCGTTCAATGATTGGCTCATCTTGGTTTTTTGCTGGATTCAGGGAGATTCAAATCGCACAATTCCAGACTGTATCCCCAGGATCTCTTCATAGGGAGGATCAGTCTGGCTCGTGCCAGGCTACGAAAGACCCCCAATCATCCCATTAACACTTGAATTACCCCGAGAGGGACTACGAAAAGGATTTATTAAGGCAAACAAGTTACTTAGTACTGCTTTAACTCGATCCATTTTGTGTTGGTTTGATTCTCTCGACTCACCTGACACAGGGACTGCAGAATTTGAAGTCTACCTTTGCTCTAAAACTCCCAGGAAGTGAGCAACATCTCTGTAGTCGATCAATGTTTGTGTTTCAGTTTGTTTCAATGCCTGACTCTTGACTGATCTTTTTGTATATAGCCTATTTTATTTGATCTCATAATGGTAATTCAAGTGACAACAGAAAGTGCATTTGTCATGTTTGTCCTCCAAATATTTGTTTTTCGTAATGGCACAAACTTTACCATTTAATCCGAACAGACAGTGCACGGGATGTTTCAAGCCTGGACAAACAAAACGGGGCTGTGTTTGTGAAACTCGTTCTCAGTCAATATGCAATTTACTGCGCTCGAAGGCTACCCGCTTCCTGTTTCTTCTGTATCATATGAACCTATTGCAGCTCTCTTTGATCGTCTCACCTTCCTCCTCTGCTCTCTGACCCCTCTCCCATTATCAAACACACCCCAACGCTCACCTGCTGTGATTTGCGCGCGGGGACGTCAGCCGGCCCCGGGATCAATATTGGTGGATTCCGCCCACAAAAGCCGAGGTGACAAGCAGAGAGTGTGAGAAAGAAGACTGTGACCTTTTGGGGGGAATACAATTTAAAACATCTTACCAACACGGCCTGAGTTAAATCTGACACCACGCTGCGGCGGGCCCCTGCAGATCGTTCATTTTCCTGGACAGTATCATTTGAAGGAGTGCAGGTTAAGAGACAAGGGCCTGCGATTGGGATTGAAGGAAGAAGATCCACAGAAGAGCAACAATCCTGCGTTGTTGTTTTTTGGCAAATGCTTGTTTCGCTTGAACTCTCCTTCACACCCTGTCTTTTATAGCACAAGAGGAAAACACATATTTGGTCGTCTTACTTCATCTAGAATTTAAGTATTTTTGTGGCTCCCAATCCCCTTCCCAATGAGCAAAATGTGCCATATATCATGATGTATACACTGTTATCTTAAGCAAGGCTGCTAAAGAAAAGCAGCATTTGTCAAGGGCTCTAAGACAATCTGACTCATTTCACAAGCAGCACAGTGGTTTTCAAAAGCCGGTTTTCTCATTTACATCCAATACACAGGAGAGAGACAGGGCAGAGTCTGTACAATTATAATGGAACACAGACAGAAAATCTATACGAGTCTGCTTTAATGATTTACTTCTTCTTCTTCCGTCCTCCTTTCACACATCCATGACCCCCTCACTCTGTTCTCTTCCTTTTTATTTTTTGACTTTTTAGATCTCAAATAGCACTAATTATAATGGCCTGGAGTCATTTAGACAAAACAGTCTGTTTAATGAAGTACCAAGGGGGCCAAAATTTGAAAATGTGAAGCTTTCTCCTGGCACCAGTGTCTCACCCATTTAGTTTAGTGTATTTATTTATTTGAGCAGGGACAGTGTACAATATACATTAACCTCAAAGGGAGAGATGCATTGTACCAGGTTATAGCACTAATTTCCACCTGTAGTCCACCTGTATTTGACCATGCTATTGCAAATATCACATGCCTCAAAATTTTTTTTTTGCTGCTACAGAGTGGCTAGAACAGGGGTCCCGAACTAAATCAGCTCAAGGTCTGCAAACTTTTCTTATATAAACTTTCAAGATAGATCCAGGGTCCGGACATATGCAGTCATTGCATTTATGTTAAAACATTAAAGACACTAAATGCAAGTTGGTCATTTTATGCTCTCTGCTGCCACCTCAGGTCTTACACGTAATTGCAGCTTCTGTATTAAAGGAATAGGCCATCGTTTTTACATACTGAGATATGTTCTTACCTAACCTTAGCCGAGTTAATATATCCCCGTCTGGCCTTGGTCCGTGCGCTCTGTCACGCAAACGGAGCACATACGCAGCCTCTCCCACATGTCATATAGCTCCAAAAAAGCTCACGATAGAAGCTACCAAGCTCTTCTACGTGTTCCCTATTGAAATATAGTTACGTGAAGTGTTTTCATCCGAAGTATATTTACGCAGAAATGTAGCATGTCGATTTTATAAGCAGATAAAAAGGGGTACAACATATCTCAGTATGTAAAAACGGTGGCCTATTCCTTTAAGCTTGTGCATGACAGCACTTTGGACTCGAAGTAACACCTTTTTGGATTTTAGAGGTAGTTGTGGTGAATAGATCGGGGCTCATTCTACACATTAGGACATGGCTGGAACATGTAGGGGGAGGAAAGTACTTAGTTTTAACGTTTTTAAACTTTAACACAAGTTGTCTATTTACATACCAGAGCTGATCAATTAATCAATCATGTTGCCATTGTATTTCAGTGTTATTCAAATTGTTCATAATATTTAATTCAGCCTTAGAAATTAAGTATATTGAGAGGATGAAAAAGCTTTGGGGTCTGGACAAAATCCTCCGGAGGTCCGGATCTGGACTCCAGAGCTGATGAATTATTGAATTTCAAACACTTGCTCTGAGCTCTTGGACCTTGATGCAAAAACGGCTTTGCCAAAATGAAAAAAAAATAAAAAATAGAAACAGCTTAAACTTCCACCGATGACCAAATCAATCCTCGACCCGGGCTGACTTTGGAAGGCGTCTGATGAAGAGTTGCCATTTCCGATAACCCCCACATTCCAAAGCATGTTATTCCACCCCGACCTCTTTCGTCTGTCTGCAGCCCGCCCTTCCCGCTATCATCCAACAGGGGGCAGTATTAAATGAGGTATGACTCAGTGGTGACTTTTTGTCCTTTCAGAGTGATGGGGCTGCAGCACGCGGTTGTCTGGAGCCGGAGAATGGAGGAGGATAGAGAGAAGGAGAGAGAGAGAGACATAAAGGATGAGAGTAAGTGGATGCTGCATTGCAACAACAGAGCGGTGTGCCAATGGGAGGACAGCAGAGTGGCTATATTCTGCCTTTGTTTGACATTTGAGTGGTGTTTAGACAAGCCTTATTCCAAATGTGTAATTACCACTGACACGGTTACTTTTCCCGCAGACTCAAGTTCAGTGATTAGCATGCTCGCTCCGTCTCCGGGGCACTCGTAAATGTAAAACAGGTCCTCGGTGTGTTCGCAGTGTATATTTTTGTATTATATTGCTCCATACCCATTTAGTGTGAACTTACTGTAGAAATAACTCGCGAGGACAAAAATGGATCTACATTTAAGTCTTATTTCCCTCAGCTCTGATTCAGAAAAAGTTGGGACCAAACCTAAAATGCAAAAAAAAAAAAGTAAAGAAGTAAACTGGTGTAATTTTGCCCATTGATCATCTGAATTCCGTTGGCTGGATTTTGTATGTCTTTCATGTCATTTTCTTTTAATTTTGCCCTGCCACAAGCGTGCAGTCACGTTGTCAGTTCACAGCATGGATAAATAATTGCAAGTGCATCTGGAGCCAAAGCCTAAAGAGTAACATGAGGATGATGTGCTGTGGGAACCCCAGAAGTGAATATCCAAGTAGCGGGAGATGATAACATTTATGCATAATTCGGGGGGGATTTGTACTCTACATTTCCTGGATTCTGCCATTTTTTTGGGGAGGATAGCACATTGCACTGTAAGCGTAATCACAAATCATTTGATCTCCCATTCAGCTGGGACAAAAGGGGAAATGATAGCTGCCACATTCCCTCTTACACAAGGGTTTACCCTAATGTCTATAACAAACCATTTGCGGCACACATCGCATTTTCGAGGGAAAATTAGCATTCATTGCCACACATGCCAAGATTAAATCAATTTTGCCCGCTTCCGCCACATCATGTTATCAGCTTAGATATGGTAAACAGACAGTAAGTGCCTTAGTGCCATCTTTCTTGTGGACCAGAGGCATTTTACCACGCGCCGTAATAAATGCCTATCTGCTTGATAATGTTTACAACCGAGACATGTCATGTGCATCAGTATTCACATGGTCAGCTGCCAAGCGAGAACGCTAAAAACAGTTGCAAACATTACCACCGCTAATATTGATTTATTCATTCTGTGTTGACACATGAGGAGCTGGAGCCAGGCATGACATAAAGGCAACAAGGCAGAAAAAAAAACATCAACACAAGTGAACATCAGGAACGTTGCACGACTGCTGTGAAACAATCTTTTTCTTATTTTGAACAACTGTTGTCATTTGCTTGTGTCAAATCTCAAATACAGAAGAATAACAACAATTTTTACAATGATTGCATGTCATCCAGAGTTGTGAACCAGGTACAGTTAAGTACTGCTCCTAAAAAACTGGAAAGGTACTCTGACCTTTACATGCAATACTTTAGGTTTGGGCATAGTACTGGTAGTTCTATTTTTAACACCGTTTTCAAAACAACACAAAGTGAGGTAGATTGATTTTGTTAGTGACACGGAGCATTCTGTTGCATTCTTGGGCAGCACACTTGACCCTATATGCTGAAAAGAGTGAGTGTCTGACGAAAGGCGAGAGACGTGCCATTAATATAAAATGATTTTCTTAAAAGCATAATGATTTAAGTTGTTATTATTTGTGGCGTACCTGATCCTGAAAAATAACTTTCAGGTTAATAATGTTAACATCTTTATTCAATGGAATTTCAGACAGACATGTTCTGTGAAGCAACATGACAATCAATTACGGTGCGTCTGTGCTGCAGTACTAAATCAGTACAGTGCCCACTGAGTGCGATGACAAGTCTTTGAGAGAAGCTCATGTTGGGAAGAAAAATGTTACAGGTGCAGAAATAACTGTCACAGCCCCAAACTGACGCCTGTATAAAAATAACACAATTGCTTAGTTCTGAATTCGAAATTATATAATCATAGTTTTGGAGTTTCTGAACAAAGAAAAATGTTTCCTCAGAGGTGAAGATGAAAACTGTATTGTCTTTATTTCATTTTTCTAACTACGGATAATAAAGCTCAGTTTCAACTGAATTGAAATGAGGCAGGCTTCACATACTAACACATATCAGACGTTCAAATTGATACAGAAATGCAAGTGCATATGTAAATCAGGATCAGACTTCTCAGTGAGGTTAACTCTTTGGTCAAACGGAGAATTCTTGTAGTTTCAAATCATATTCAGATCAAGACTTTTTCCGAGTGGAAACATAAGAAGGTCATGACACCATTGCCCCGAGACTACATTACTGCAATGTTGTGCATACTTTTACAATCATTATTGCGTGTAAAATGTTGTGGTCAAACAGCACACAGCCCAACACTGAAGATGCAACATGAGTGAATTTTGGTGCTAGCAGCTCAGCTCTGCAACCCATTCCAAACAAAGGCCTTTTAATCTTCTATTGTTTGCTTTTAGAGGCGGCCTGGCTCCGAGCTACAGCCTATTACTGAAGTGTTATCTCCATGCAGCCTGCCTGCTTACATGCGGCACATCAAGGGCTCTAAGTAACCATCTCCCCATAACTCCACAACTGTTCGCTGAGACATGCCTTGTGCTTATTATTTAGAATGGACAAATAAAGTTTTATGAATAACAAACTAGAATGAGTTTGCATGGGAATTTAGTTACTGGGATTATGTCCAAATCCAGCCACAACATTTCAAATTTCAGTGCACACTTGTGCTTGCCCCAAGTCTATAAAAATACTGTAGGTCAGGGGATAGGCAAGATACTAAGATCAGGTAACCTGGCATCCAAAATGATACCCCTCTATATATTTTATGCACAGGGATATCAGTCTGGGCATGCGCCCACTTTTGCCGCTGCTGCCGAGCCTGTGCAATCAGAATGGTTTATCTGCAGTCACGTGTTGTTTGTGAGCGGCGTCACTCTGAAGGTCAGCACACTCTACACGATTTTTCCAGTCTTCAAAGATGTTACAAAGAATGGGGGGTCCACACTGCACGATTGGGGGTTCACACATAGCGACTGAGAATCGTAAGAGCGGACACACTACACAAGTCTGTGAAACAGCTGATGTTTTATAACACAGCACCTCTGTCCTCTCTATGACTTCATTTTTCCTCTGGCTTCAAAAACTGTCCCCAGATCAACAAAGACAGGCTTCTGTTTGTGAGTGTGGGAAACACATGCGTGTCCTGATTGGTCAACAGTGTCATGTGATCACTGTCACAACAACACAGTTCAATGCTGCAGGCTACAAGCCTTCAACCTGTCTATAGTTCTGTCAAATGGAAATAAAAGTCGGCGACACGAAGAAGTGGGACATGTTTCCAGTGGATTTAATAAAAAAAGGAGATGGACATCAGCCCCGAGACAGAGGAGACAGCAGAGAGAGTGGGGGCAGCGGAGAGAGGCAAGTGAGAAGTAGCTGAATAGTTCGCTTCCACACTCGGTAAGCGCCGCTAAACTGTGTTTGCCGTTGTAATGTATATGGAGGTGATATAAAGTTGTGGCCATGAAATTAGTTGTCAGTACCACTGAAATGAAAAGGGAGGCGCTGCTTTGTTTTTCTGTCTGTATTTCCTCTATGTTTGCTTTCCTACAACTGTAGTCTAGTCGGGTCTTTCTGCGTCTCTGCGATCGCCTTCGACTATCCACTACTTTTTGTATCAAATTGTATCAAAATTGGGCATTAAAATCGTGTAGCGTGTGCTGACCTTTCGGATGCGGTACTCCCCTCAATAACAATCTACAGGCGATGCACAGGAGGGAGCGAGAGTACATACATCAACAGTAGGTGAGTTTTGTGATTCATAACTCTGTTCAAATATTAACAAAGAACCGCTAATAATGCCATTCACTGCCCACCGTAGATTTGTTTACTCCACTTCCGGTTTGCTTGTGTATGTTCCGCTGTGGAAATGTAGTTGATGCCGACCCTAAGATTCCATCGCTGGTAAGGTGAGTCTGGATTTTTCAAGGCAAACTCAGTGGAACACTTGTTTTGGTTTTTTAAATCTTCTCATTTATTTCAAGCAAGTGAGCCAAGCAATAAGGGATACAAGTTTAGAGAAGCACATTAAAGAAAACAATACTATATACACTGATACTCAAAATGGGGGAAGAAATAAAAAGAGTTTGAAATTTGAATTGAGAAGTGAACAATTAAAGAAGAACTGTAACTTAATAAATCCTTTTCGTTGTCCCTCTGGGGGTAATCCAAGTGTTAAGGGGATGATTGGGGGTCTTTTATCTCCCCCGGTGTCTCTGTCCAGAAAATCACCCTTGCAACTTCCCTGCCTCAGGGTTGGAGGCAAAATACACAAATCATGAAGAAGTAGCTAACAGGCAAAGCTAACTGTGGCTTTTTAGCAGTGTTTACATCCAAGTTTGATCTCCATTGTGTCATTGAGTTATGGCACAATATCCTTATATTCATTATCCTTCTCTCCTTTTGTCTTTTCTGTCAACATAGTATTTACTCTCACAGAAAATTTGTGGGTTAGGTTGCGACACCTACAGTGAGGCTTATGGCCTCTAGGGGCATGAGTTACTAGTACTGCTTTAAATGAACTTACATACATTTTTGCTTATTTATAAGCAGTTCCACATGTTTGTCACTTGTCACCTGTTCTCCCCTGACCACACACATTATAAATATGATTTGAAATCATCTCCACCCCGACACTCACAACTGCAAACTGCACTTGACACGAGCTGAGTCTGTCACCTCGGTGTTTGCCTTCCATCAATACAATGAAAAGCTCAAATATTGCACTATAAGCCTATTATTCAACAAGAAAAAGTTATGAACTGTCTGGAAGTTAATGTAAACTATTGTGAATCATTGTTCTGAGTGTCTATTTGTCTACCACTGTAAGCCACTTGTTTGTCTTCAGAAAAACTTTGAACTGGATGGTCACACATGCTACAAAACTAACCAGATTAACAATGTCTTTCTTTGCCCTCTCTTGCCACAATAATGAGTCTCTGCTTGTCTGACCCTTCTTGTGTCTGAACAAAAAGAAAAAAAACCCTCTATAAAACAACCCCCGTTAGCTTCACACACCGCTGCCTCTGGCTGTAGACCCGCTGTTCATCAGCCCTCTGACACATATGGTGACAGAAACCCACCTACCCTGGGGAGGGCTTGCATATCTGCCCCGATGTTCAGCCCTGCGCCACTGCTCTCCCACTGCCATTTGATGTTCCTCCGAAAGCAATTAGCCGTCCAGCATTTCCGCATGTAAATGAAATGACTGGTTGCCATGGCACCTGGGTCGCTCAAAGGCATATTCCTATTGCCATAAGGTCTGCCAGCATTAACATTTGATAAGGAGGCTCGTTTACAACTCCCAGCAGCTCACCAGCACCAGACACTGACCTTTCAAACAACAGTAAATTTTAATGCATAAAAAAAGAAAGAGAGAGAGAGAGAGAAAAAAAAAGCATCCTGCCGTTGCCCACGCACGGCCTCATCATTTCGAATCATTTCCTCTTTGACGATGCATGGAGGTGTGTGCTATCTTCCACATCGGCGAGGCCAGACCAAGGTTTTGTTTCTTTTCGCCGAATATAAAAAGAAAAAAAAAAAGGTTTCATTAAAGCTACGAAAACATGTAACATTTCAGGAGGTTGCTACTTTTAAAATACTGAGGAAATTAGTGGTTGCTATAAAAGTTGTACCAAGCTTTAAGTGTTGGTTGCAGTGGTGAAACAAATAACTACTGCACTAAAAACAGTGGAAGTGTTTGGTAGCAACTGATATTGATTGTTCAAATAGCAATATAATACCAGTTGCAGTAACTTTGCAATTACTTTGACCATTTGCAATTAAGTTGAAGTAACTCTATTGAGCACTGATCCGACCGTTCCATCCGTGCATGCCTAAACCGACAGACAGCCACATTATGTGAATTAAACCAGTGACTGATTCTCGTCACTTGTCAATAGTTTATATGAATCATTCTCAAAACATAATTTCCTAGCACAACTCAACGATCTGAAGACGCCGTGTGTGATGCTCGATAGAGAATAAGAAGTAGATTAGCCTTGGTGGGTGAAATCTACATGCTCCCATTATTCAAAGGACTGTGTGAATAAAAGCATAAATCCTACACGGCGGCGCAGACTGAAAGGGAAGAGTCGTACAATGCCACTATGATACAACAACCTTGAGAGTCAAAAGGCAGTGATTGAAGGCGGAAACAATGTGGATATGAGTGGGATAAAAAAATAAAAAAAAATATTGTATTAGTCGCAGCGCATTGCGTTATCCTCTGCGCTTACCATGGCAACAGCATGCTTCATCTTCAGAGCTCTGTATTTGGACCAAACTAATAATCGCTTAAGTGGCGCTGTATTAACAAAAATCTGTTTTCTCTATGGGATACAACATTGGAGTGCAAAGCTATTCTTCAACTCCCATACTGGATTTAAAAACTGGCAACTTTAAGGGTGTGATTGTCGAAGTTGTTTCTTTCCATCAAATCAAACAATCTGTGAATGGTTCTTTCATTTGACCACTCATTAAGGATACAAACCATGAATGCCAAAGGGGCTCTGGAGTGATCCAAATCAGATTACTAAATAAAAAATTGGCTGAATCTTCGTTTTGGCTTAATGTTCTAAAATGTGTTAATATAACTATAAAGGCACATGTGACAAGTTTCCTCTTCAGATTTTGACCTGAATTTAAATGTCCTTTCAGCCAACTGGTTCTGGGTGACCTTCTCTCTTTTGCACAATTTATTTCATCACTGTTATTTCCAATGACTACTTTGAAAAGACTGTCTAATCCAACTATACTCTTTCTTTCGCACAACACCAGTCAGGGCCAGTGCCAGACTCACCTGCTACCTGAGGCTTGCTTTGAAAACCAACCCCAGCGTAAGGCCAACTTTATCCATTCACCTTTGCCAGGCTGCTTGGTGCCGCTGTGAACTGTCCAGTCAGTGTCATCTCTCGCCGTTGGACCATAACATTGGAACACTGAACCTCTGCCTGATTGAGCTCAGTCCACTTTGTTCTGGAGCTGAACCTGCCTCTGGCCAACTCAGCGATGCAGTTAGTTGTTTGTTGGTTTGTGTGTTCGACCTGCCTGGCCAGCCAGTTGTCACTTTGCACATCAGGACACTGTTGGTTAAACTGACCGCTAGGTTTGTGAAAAGATCTCTTCCCCTTGAATCATTTTAATTCTATGTGCATTTTGGTCTGTAAATGCAGTAAATTAGAATTACTGCCTTGTATAAAATTGCTCTCTAAAAATGTTTTGAAATAGGCCTCTGTCTCTTTAAGAACCTCTGACCCTTTCCGACACGCCCCCTCCACACGCTGTCTGTGGCATCAGTGGGGAGGGGGTTCTGCTGAGGAGCAGTGGTTGGTTACTCGGTGGTGACGAAAGCTCGGAGGCGTCTCCAGGATGTGGGGGCGTTCCTAGGAGGACTCAGGCAAACCTATCCCTAAAATGGCTGCATCAGAGTTTTACAGATTACTCAAAAATACGTGAATGTGCCAAGGCAACACTTCAGGCATGTTTTTAATGAGGGAATGACATAATAAATTGATGTAAAGCTTGAAAAAGTCGATTTTGCAAAATACCCCCCCTTTAACATTGTGTAAGCAGGCAGTTAGTAGTAGTTTCCTACATTGGTGTACCCGTGAATGCCCCACCCCTGTCTCTGATAAGCAGAGTGGTAAAAGGTGTGCACACCATAGCATCGGTGTCATTTGGGCTGTTTCAGATCACCGTCTGTGTTTAAAGGAGTTGGGGACAGCAGCAATGCACTTTGGCTGCATGGACACTTTGGTCGGTAGTGTCGGCCATTGTTGTCGTTTTAATAACTGTGGTCCAGGTCAGGCCATTGCATCAATGGTGTGGAGTTATTGTCAGCTTTATCCCTTGCATTGGGAGTGGAGAGTTTAAAGATGCCCTTCCGCCTGCATGACATGTTTTTTGTCTAATGTGTGTTAAAGCAGAACTAAGTAACTCATGCCCCAAGAGGCCATAAGCGCCACTGCAGGGGTCGTAGTGTTGCATGTTGCGTTTTTGTTTTACTCATTAAGAGTATGGTGAGAGGAATATTGTACATTGTGCCACAACCCAATAACACAATGGAGATCATTTTAATCACTCAAACTTGCCTGTAAACACTGCTAAAGTGGTGCTAGCCCACAGTTAGCTTTGCCTGTTAGCCTGTTAGCTTCGTCTACATTCCATTAGTGTGTATTGTGCCTCTGGCTCGGTGCAGGGGAAGTTGCAAGCATGGTTTTCAGGAGGGGATGATAGAGATGAGATGAAATCATACTATCAACACTTGTATTACCCCCAGAGGGACTACGAAGTCACATCTGCTGCAGGACTTAGTTTTCTAGTTGTGTGTTGTGTCTGGAGCGTCAAGCCAAACGTGAGGCTTGAGGCCTGCAACTTTGCATGCAACTTCCATGCCTCATTAAGCACATCCTCATGATTTGGTATAGTGTCAATGTGGGTTAATTTCTAAGTTCCTACTGTTCAGACAGCGCAGATGCGGGTCCGAGTGGTGCCGTATAGCTGGACGTGGTATTTTCAGTCCTGGCAGCCCCATGGTTTCCTCTTGTGTTGATTGCCTGCTGCTACGACCTGTATGCTCTGGACTGAACTTTTAATCAAAACCAAGTCAAATGATGAACCGTTTTTCCTAACTTAAAGCATAAAACAATGTATCTTTTGTAAACCATTTGCCTCTACTTGGTCCTTTTAATGAACCATTGTGCCTTAGACCTTTGCTAAAGTTATTTTCTTGGTTATACTGGGTGGTGTTGTGGTAACATTAAATTCTACTTCAACTACTATCCCATCTGCTACATTTGTAACGTGAAGTCTGGGCAAGGGCTATCTATTTAAATATCACTGCACTATAGAGCTCCACAGTCCCACCCACTCCCGGTCACTTGTCGGGGTCCGACACAAAAAATCCCCAAAAGTCAATAATGAAGAGTTTAATGGCATGACGCTGGCAAATAATCTATTCATGCATATGCAGCTGGACTGGATCGCTGTCTCAACATTTTGAAATATCTTTCATAAATAAAGGGGCCACACATCCAGAATATTTCAATGTATCAGTGTGACATTTAAAGCAGGATGACTTGGACATCCACTTACATCTGAGGATAATCCAAAATATATTTTGTTGTAGTTGCACCTCCCTCAGACGATATGTCGGTCTTGTGATAATTCCAATGGGAGTCGCAGTACACTGTGCCACTCGCGGTTTGATAAGTGTGATGTAGAGGGATTTGGAAGCGGATTTGGATAGACGTGAGAAGTGTATGTAATCTTTCTCACCCTTTTTCAAATGAATCCTTTATTCCTTTAAGCCGCATCTGATGGGACCTCGGTGGGCACTCAATCAAAACTGCATCACAAGAGACTCATTCAGGAACGCCTGGCAATAACTATGGTAAAACATTTCCAGGACAAGATACTGGACAGGGTTATTTAGAATGCCCACTTTGTCTCATGAAATTCACTTTTACACACGCACGCACGCACGCACACACACACACACACACACACACACACACACACACACACACACACACACACACACACACACACACATCGAGTAGTGTGTGCTGAGCTGACAGCACAAAACAAACCAATCTACTTTTCCAGGTTGAAAAGAGTATTAATATGATCATTAAAGGGACATTTACAATAGATAAAATGTGCGATTCATTAATCAGTCATTAATCACGAGTTAATTATGACATGCATTAGATTAACTGCAATTAAATATTTTAAGCGAATGACTGCATAATTATATCATTTTCCCTCCTCCAGTTTCGTCCTCCAGTATATATACATATATATATATATATACACTGCTCACAAAACTTAGGGCACACTCAAAAAACACAATGTAACTCCAAGTCAGTCAAATTTCTGGGATATCAGACTGTCCAGTTAGGAAGCCACGCTTATTGTGAATCAGTTTCACTTGGTGTTGTGGAAATGAAACAGACAACAGGTGGAAATGAGAGGCAATTAGCAAGATCACTCCAAAAGAGGAATGGTTTTGCAGGTGGTGACCACAGACCATTTCCCTGTCTTCATCCTTTGTACCGTATTTTTGGAACACTTTTGCATTTGTCCAGTGTTCTCACCACTAGAGGTATCATGAGGAGCATCTACAACCCACAGAAGTTGCTCAGGGAGTGATGCTCATCCAAAATGGCACGTCCATTCGTGCTGTGGCAAGAAGGTTTGCTGTGTCTCCCAGCGCAGTGTCCAGAGCATGGAGGAGATACCAGGAGACAGGCCAGTACACCAGGAGACCTGGGGGGGGCCGACCGAGGTCAACAACCCAGCAGCAGGACCGCTATCTGCTCATTTGTACACGGAGAAACAGGAGAAGCACTGCCCGAGCCCTACAAAATGACCTCCAGAGGGCCACAAATGTGCATGTTGGTCCTCAAACGGTCAGAAACCGACTCCATGAGGGTGGTATGAGGGCCCGACGTCCACAAGTTGGGCCGGTGCTTACTGCCCAACACCGTGCAGCCCGATTGGCATTTGCCCGAGAACACAGCGATTGGCAGATTGGCCAATGGTGCCCTGTGCTCTTCACGGATGAGAGCAGGTTCACCCTGAGCACAGGTGACAGACGTGACAGAGTCTGGAGACGCCCTGGAGAACGTTCTGCTGCTGCAACATCATCCAGCATGACCGGTTTGGTGGTGGGTCAGTGATGGTCTGGGGAGGCATTTTTTTGGAGGGCCGCACAGCCCTCCATGTGCGAGCCACATTTCCCTGACTGGCATTGGGTACCGGGATGAGATCCTCAGACCTATTGTAAGACCATATGCTGGTGCTGTGGGCCCTTGGTTCCTTCTGATGCCTGATAATGCCAGGCCACATGTGGCAAGAGTGTGTCAGCAGTTCCTGCATGATGAAGGTATTGATGTGCCCGTTCCCCAGACTTAAATCCAATAGAGCACATCTGGGACATCATGTCTCGGTCCATCCATCAACGCCACGTCGCACCACAGACTGTCCAGGAGCTGACTTATGCTCTAATCCAGGTCTGGGAGGAGATCCCTCAGGAGGACATCCGTGGTCTCATCAGGAGCATGCCCAGGCGTTGTAGGGAGTGCATTCAGGCACGTGGAGGCCACACACACTACTGAGGATGATACAGACTCGTTTGGAGGAATTTCTACAGAATTTGGATCAACCAGTGACCTGATTTGTCACTTTGATTTTGACTATAATTTTGGATCCAGACCTCCAGGGGCTGAGAATTTGATTTCCATTTATCATTCTTATGTTATTTTGTTCTCAACACATTGCCCTACACTATGAATAAAGATTTTCATCTGAAAAATTTCATTTATTGACATCTAGGATGTGTTTTTTTAGTGTGCCCTAAGTTTTTGTGAGCAGTGTATATATATATATATATATATATATATATATATATATATATATATATAATATGTCATTCGGACTAGAGAAGTGTGGTCGGATGGTGACTCAGAGAGGGAAGGTAGTCCACACAGAAGGGGTCTCACTCCCAGAAGGAACAATAGCAGACATTGAGGACAGTTACAAGTACCTCGGAATCCCACAAGCAAATGGCAACCTCGAAGAGGTGACAAGGAAAGCGGCCAAATACCTCCAACGAGTAAGGCAGGTCCTAAGAAGCCAGCTCAATGGCAAGAACAAGTCCCAATAGCAAAAGCAATAAACAGCTACGCCCTGCCAGTAATCAGATACCTTGCAGGAATAATAAACTGGCCAAAGGATGAGATACAGACCACAGATGTTAAGACGCAAAAGCTCCCTAACCATGCATGGAGGGTTCCACCCCAAATCCAGCACTCTGAGACTGTACGCTAGCCGTAAGGAAGGAGGCCGAGGGCGAGTGAGTGTGCGAGCCACTATCCAGGATGAAACATCCAAGATCCATAAGTACATCAAGGACAAGGCTCCGACAGATGACGTGCTCAGTGAATGTCTCAGACAATGGGGAACAGAAGATGAGGTGCTGGAGGTTCCGTCATGTGAGGACAAGCCCCTACACGGGATGTACCACCGAAACATAACTGAAGTGGCGGATATCAAGAAACCCTACCAATGACTTGACAGAGCTGGACTGAAGTACAGCACAGAGGCTCTCATCATGGCTGCACAGGAGCAGGCCTGGAGCACCAGAGCAATAGAGGCCCAGATCTACCACACCAGACAAGACCCCAGGTGTAGACTGTGCAAAGGGGCCAATGAGACAATCCAGCACATAACTGCAGGGTGTAAGATGCTGGCAGAGAAAGCTTACATGGAGCGCCATAACCAAGTGTATAGTTTGTACATATATAGTATAGTATAGTGTTCAGGAACATCTGTGCAGAGTATGGGCTGGAAACCTCAAGGTCAAAGTGGGAAACACCTCCAAAGGTGGTAGAGAATGACCGAGCCAAGATCCTGTGGGACTTCCAGATATAGACGGACAGAATGGTAATGGCGAACCAACCAGACATTGTGGTGGTGGACAAAGAGCAGAGGAAAGCCGTTGTGGTCGACATAGCAAAACCAAGCGACTTCAACATCAGGAAAAAGGAACAAGAGAAACTAAAGAAATACCAGGGGCTCAGAGAAGAGCTGGAGAAAACCTGGCGGGTGAAGGCATCAGTGGTGCCCGTGGTCATTGGGGCACTCGGAGCAGTGACCCCCAAACTGGAGGAGTGGCTCCAGCAGATCCCAGGAAATACATCAGACATCTCGGTCCAGAAAAGTGCAGTTCTAGGAACAGCAAAAATACTGCGGAGCCCTCAAGCTCCCAGGCCTCTGGTAGAGGACCTGAGCTTGGAGGAAAAAGAGACCGCCCGCGGAGGGTGAGGAAGAGTTTTTTTCAAGGTTAGTAATCAAATTCTACCCTCCGTTCTTCTGGTTACATTGGCTTTGACAAATGAATTGCTTTACTCTCAAGTTGATTTTTATTTTTCAATCTCTGCTTGTAGGTTCGTGAATAGAATCCTGTCCTTCAAAATATACATAATTCAGCATTAAAGCGACAAAAGAATAGCTGTTATTGAAAGAGGAAAGTGCACAGCAGCACACACTTTTTTACATTATGTACAGACTTTCCAAGGCCTTTACAAGTTTATCTTTTTATTATTGATTGACTCAACAAATAATTTGAACCACACAATTTTCCTCCTTAGCCCTTCGCCTTAACCCTTTCCCACAGTTTTTATGAGAGACAAGGGGATGTCCCAATTCTGTTTTGCAGTGAGGGGGGAGGACTGAGGGGATGGGTTACATGCCCCTCCAAACGGAGGTTTTTCACACTAAAAAAGGAGGCGGTGTTTGACACAACACAAAAACAAGCTGCGAAAAGAATTCACAAACATCCTCAATGAGCACTTTTACAACATTTCTAAAGTTATTCTTCGCTCATTATTTATCTAGCTGTTTGCTACATTTTAAGTAGTCAATAGCTGTAAATGTGTGACTTTTACATTTTCGCTTTGCTGCTGCTGTGAATGTCCTGTTCATCTCCGCCGACTTAGGAGTTTCCAATTTCATTTCAGCATTTGGATATGTCGCTATTGTCATGACACGCCTCGCTGCTGTGGCCGATGTGTGCCCGCTGTCTCCTTGAGCAGCTGTGCTCTAAGCCCCGTTGCCGACCGGAGTCTGCCACTGTCCTCGCTCTGAGTGCACTGTGAGCGGGGACTACCCGCTGTCTTTCCCTGCTTTGAGTGCGCTAGTGGGTTGGGTCGGTGCTCTGTTTCGTGCAGCTATGGGTGCTACGAGGCTGCAGCCACAGCGGGCCAGAAGCAACAGCAGCAACACACGGACAGGGAAGGAGAATGAACACGGGATGAAGCAGAGATAAATGAAAATATGTAGGATTTGGGCTGACACTGAAGAACTCAAGAATGCACTTAATGAATAATTTATGAAATTGGAAGTAACCTCAACATGGTTGTGTTGATGGTTGATAAACTGTGCTTTGGTGAATGCATCCAATTGTGCACTGGGTTACAGGTCCTCAGGTCGGCTTGAATGGCAGCACACCAAAAACACACCGCCTAAGGTTGTTGTACAGTGTTTGCCAAGGATTGTGTTTGACCCTGGCCCTTTGCTGATATTTGGAAGTACTAACAACATGCTTCCTACCACCTAACTACTCTTTTAAAACCTCACTGCAAAACAGAATAGCTTGAACATACAGTGGGTTAATTACCTGCTCTAACAGAGCATGTTGCAAAAAGCTTTTTTCTTTTGGCTTGATTATTAACTAAATCTAGCTAGTACAGATGTTACTACCTTTTATTTTCCCACTTTTAATTCTACTGAACGTTTGTTTTCTGGGCTATCCGGAAACCATGGTTTTGTATTGAGGAAGACCAAACACCCAATTTAGCCAAGGGGCACAATTATTTATAGCTGTGCATTCAATAAACTAAATAATTCTATTGTGTACATTATTTTACTTTTGTATTACTAAAGATAATGGATACTGTGTTGGACATGTTTTTAGCATAGCAGTGTCCAAGGGCGTCGGACTGGGGGGGGGTAAAGGGTACTGAGTACCCAGGTCCCAGAGCAGGGTAGGGGCCCTCAAAAATGCTGCAAAAAGCGTTCTGTATTGTACATTCTATAGTTTCCTCATAATTGATGCTATAAGAACTGAATACAACCGGGCTAAAATACAATGGTTGCTACACAGAATTTTGCACAAACAACAATGATGGATAATATCTTAGGGCCCTGACACCCCTTTAAAAATGTGCCAAATGGTTCAGCCCACACCGGTGTTCAGCACCGTGCGCTTCAACTCTGCAGTGACTTGAGGTGGATTCTGTGATGTAATGACACAGAGCTATGAGGAAAGACAGATCTTAGTCTTACCTCGCTCTAATGTGCTTTTATTTAACACTAGCCTGTTCTAGCGGACCTTAGAGGCAACTTTCTTGTCATAAATGGCACTTAAACATGAGGTGAGGCGAGTCCTGCCTCTGCCTGCGCTGAGAAGTGGATGGTGCAGGTGCAGAGTCAGAGACAGAGCTCCTTCTCTCCTCGTTTTAACCTCTAAAGTTTCTCTTTCCTCATGTTTATTATAATTGAGCCATCAGGCCAATACACTGACAAAAGCCACAGGTCGCGCACGCCATTTTCGCCAAATTAATTATGCTAATTAGCCGCGCGCATTTGGATTCACGCATTATAAATGCGCAGCTTTGGAGACAAGTTAACATCGTTCTAGTGAAAGGTGGAGCCGGTGGAGCTCGTGCCATTTAGCCTATTCCAACGTAACTTTTTACAACAAATTTTTTTCTGACAATACACTTAAAGGTATACGCTTCAAATATGTGAGAGACTAAATCAGGCTGAAGCCCTTGAGTTTTTTGTTCAGGTCCTGTGGGCCACAGAGACATCATATAGTATCATCATTTTTTGTAAAATAGCATTTTAAAGCCTATTTTAAAGTCACACATGTGTTATTCTCAGCACAAATATCCCATGTCCCTAGTGCAGTCCTCCTGTTCAATGTGGTCTGCTAATAATCATTATGCTCTACATAAAATTAGCCATTTCAATTGGCCCAATGAAAGTAGAATATTCCACCCTAATCTAAATATTTGTGTCACTACAGGATTAAAAGTTATTCAATTTCTGTAACTGAAGCCAAATCAGATGCAATTTCAAGTCAAACACTGACTTGAAACAAACAAACAAACAAACAAACAAACAAACAAACAAACAAACAAACAAACAAACAAACAAACAAACAAACAAACAAACAAACAAACAAACAAACAAACCGTGACCTAAGTACCCATTGGATTGGATTTGTGTTTGAAACACTTTTTTGGTGGCCAACCCATTTTTCGAGACTGTCCTCCAACAGAAAACGACACAAGTGGTCGTTTGTCTTATCCCTTAATTACGACCATATAAGACGTTTACTAAAACAGCGCCCCCAAGCTCCCATTGAGGGTATGTACATTTACATTACATTTAACCCGATTCAGAAACGACTTTATTTTACGTAGTGTTTTGCGATGACGATTCCAAAACTCAAACGCAAAGAAATAAATCACAAACTTGCAAAATGAGCCCCACATGCAATAAGTAAAGCCGTCCCAGGTCTTCAGCCCTGCCACACCTGTGGAGGAACTGAACGTCCAGCGGTGCCAAAGGCTCTCCAAGCGCGCTCTGCGCTATTACGCATCACACCTCCCCAACCGCAGCAGCGGCTACAGGTCACCACCCTCATCATTTATTATATTATATGTGTGGGCTATAGGTTATCGCCATTTTACTCACAACAACAGCGACACCAAAGCACAACTCACCATTGACGCCTTCGTTTCTTCTCCTCCATATGCGTCACTGCCAACTCCATAAACTCTCCTGTCCGCTTCCATCTCTGTCCTCAAACGTTCTCGTGTCTCAGACTCCGTGTCTCCCGTACGTCCGGTTGTCCGGTGACCGCGGCGATCCTCGGATCCGCCCCGGGTTCCAGTGCGCATGATGCAGGGAAGCACCGCTGTCACCCCGACAAAGTCGGGCCTCGGCTCCGCTGCTGTTCTCCACAAAGTCCCGCATCTCTGTCAGAGTTCCTCTTGAAAACGTGCAGCCAAATGTCCTGATCAAACTGATGTGGTTCATTTCTCCGCAGTTTCGTCATTTAAGGATACAAATATAAAACATCACAGCTGTGTTTAGCTCGCGGGTTTTTCCAACTAGACTTGACGGACACTCGCTCTGTCCAATGAAAACACGTGAATCAGCTCGAGGGCGTTTGGGCAGGTGAGCCTGCGCTCTGATTGGCTGAAGAGTCAGCTACGTCATATCCAGTAATATTTGTTAATAATTATCATCATTATATTATAAACAATCTGAAATAAACTGTTGTAAAGCATTTCCTCTGATGTCTGTGATTTATATGGACTAAAGCAGGATTTAACCCTATAGCAAAAGGTGCACAGGAGGGAAGAAAAAAGAAAGGGGTTTATGTATTTGAATTGATTTATTTATTTGTACATTTCTTATTATCTACTACTTCTGCATTTATATATTTACCGCAGCAATAACTATTCTTTCTGGGATCCATTTATTTATATTTTTAATTGTTATTTGAGTTTTTTACTTTTACTCAAGTAATATTATTTTGAAGTAGTATCTGTACTCGAGTGTATAGTTCTCTTTTTACTGAGTAAATCTGCAAGCGGCAAACTGAAGAAAAAAATGAAAATGAATCAAAGCACAATGAATCTAAACCTGTATTAATTTTCTTGTGTCTTATCAAAAGAATTGTGATTTATTTTTTTCTGGGGTATTTTTTACACATATCAGAATTTTCAACATTGTTTTATGTTTTTTCTCTGCTTTATCAACACTAAACCTTAATTAGACAAACATTTACTCAGGGGTTATGATAAAATTAAGAAACAAAAACATATAGTAGTTTTCATCATGTCACGTTTCATCTGGACCGTGAGGGTTCGCACATCCATGTGGTGCATGTGTGTGTTGGTTGATCATATGTGATGTCGGTGGAGCCACAGGAGGAGCTGCAGCCACATGTGGATCACCAGTGTTAAGTCATGTAACATAAAAGTGAGCGTGTACATTTGACCATCTCAGTGTCGTACACTGGCATACAAAGGAACCTAAAGAACTGGACGCAATTGGACTGTCCAGAACTCCATGAAGCACATCTGTCCCTGCAGCTGTTCATTAGATGTTTACATCATAGGGAATGATGATGATGTTCCTCTGCACAAAACAGATCAGAAATAATGCAACCTCCTCATTACTATTTGATAAAGTCATGTTTACATTTCTATATTTGATTAAAACACACTTGACAGTAGCCTGTATGATTTACATGATGGCGGCACATGTGGCTGAGTGGTTTGTGCTCTGGCCTCGCAGCAAGAGGGTCCTGGGTTAAATTCCGTTTCAGTGTGGAGTTCATCTGCACCCCAACAAAAGATAAGATATGATAAGATAAGATAAACGTCTTTAGCCCCAGAGGGGGATTTGTCTTTTTTCTTGGCGACAGAGCCGCTCATCTGCGCACACACAATCAGACATGACAAAACATTCACACTGAACACAAAGTGCCACATCTGCAGTGTCTCTATTACATTTGCTTTAAACATAAAACATGTGCATTAGGTGAATCCTCCAGCAGGTGATTCTGACCATCAGCCTGGCTCCACATCTGGAGATGGTCCCCAGATGCTACACGCTCCTGCCCACTGCTCCTGACGGCTCGCCTCAGTCGAAGGAGGGGCCAAATGCAGAGACACATTTTGTAATGACACATAAATGATCTTAACCTTTATCTGCACTCATGTGTTTAGCTCATTATGTCATAGAAACACATATGGGTAGAATGATTATTATGACCAAGACATTTATTTTGAATAGAAAAATAATAAAATGTGTAACATTATTCATATAAATCACAGACATCAGAGGAATTGCTCTATAACAGTTTATTTCAGATTGTTTATAATATAATGATGATAATTATTAACAAATATTACTGGATATGACGTAGCTGACCCTTCAGCCAATCAGAGCGCAGGCTCACCTGCCCAAACGCCCTCGAGCTGATTCACGTGTTTTCATTGGACAGAGCGAGTGTCCGTCAAATCTAGTTGGAAAAACCCGCGAGCTAAACACAGCTGTGATGTTTTATATTTTTATCCTTAAATGACGAAACTGCGGAGAAATGAACCACATCAGTTTGATCAGGACATTTGGCTGCACGTTCTCCAGAGGAACTCAGAAAGAGATGCGGGACTTTGTGGAGAACAGCAGCGGAGCCGAGGCCCGACTTTGTCGGGGTGACAGCGGTGCTTCCCTGCATCATGCGCACTGGAACCCGGGGCGGATCCGAGGATCGCCGCGGTCACCGGACAACCGGACGTACGGGAGACACGGAGTCTGAGACACGAGAACGTTTGAGGACAGAGATGGAAGCGGACAGGAGAGTTTATGGAGTTGGCAGTGACGCATATGGAGGAGAAGAAACGAAGGCGTCAATGGTGAGTTGTGCTTTGGTGTCGCTGTTGTTGTGAGTAAAATGGCGATAACCTATAGCCCACACATATAATATAATAAATGATGAGGGTGGTGACCTGTAGCCGCTGCTGCGGTTGGGGAGGTGTGATGCGTAATAGCGCAGAGCGCGCTTGGAGAGCCTTTGGCACCGCTTGACGTTCAGTTCCTCCACAGGTGTGGCAGGGCTGAAGACATGGGACGGCTTTACTTATTGCATGTGGGGCTCATTTTGCCAGTTTGTGATTTATTTCTTTGCGTTTGTGTTTTGGAATCGTCATCGCAAAACACTACGTAAAATAAAGTCGTTTCTGAATTGGGTTAAATGTAATGCACATACCCTCAATGGGAGCTTGGGGGCGCTGTTTTAGTAAACGTCTTATATGGTCGTAATCAAGGGATAAGACAAACGACCACTTGTGTCGTATGGATTTGGAGGACTTGTTGCATTTTTCACTAAGGTATATATAATAAAGTTCTAATAGAATATAAATGAACTGCACTGTCAAACCACTAAACCGCTGTTATGTGGTCAAAGAACATAGAATATGAATGTGAATTTCATATGGGGGGGTCCACCAAGATAGTTTGTACCCAGGGCCCAGAATTTGGTGCTACGCCCCTAGCAGTGTCCGTCGGTGTGAAATGTCTGGAGGTTGAAGACAGCTCCATGGCTACTGCTCCCAGGGCAACAGCAGTGCACAGAAGGTAAAAAAGGCTCGGAACAACACCTCCAGTCGGTGCTCTCTCTCTTGCTCCTTGCCTCAACCCACCCTCCCGCCCTCCTCAAACTATTCTTTAGTCTTTCTCTCACTTGTCTCGTCTCCAAGTTCTCTCCTCAACAACAGCCAGTCCAATTAAGAAATGGCTCTTGAAAGGATAGCAATTATTCTGTTGCAAAGCATACATGGTTCCTGCTTGCCTCCACACATTATTATCTCCCTGGTATCCTACAGTGAGGTGCCCGGCCAAGCATTCACTGAAAACCCTTAAACTTTAGCCAGGCTCGCTGCTTCTCCTCTATCTGGCTGTCTGAGCTGATGAGAGCCAGATTGCATAGCGCGGCGTTTCGACGCCCAATGGTGAGCACAGGAACATGAGATAATGGGTTGATTATTAAGAGAAGCCCCGTTGGGAGGATTTCTTTCCTCCTAATATCTCCAGCTACGCCAACACAATCTATATTTCTGCTCTTTGTTGCCACACTGACAATTACTGCCAGATGTGAATGTAGTGCAAGTATTATTTTTAATCAAAGGATGGATGCTGGCCTACAGTGGGATAGATAGTTGTTGTATTAACTGAGTATCTCTAAAGTTGGTGTGTATAGTGAAGGGTCGTGGTTCTTAAGCTGTGACATGTTTCTTTGAGCTAGTAAATTTGGTTAGATCTTGTTTTGGTAGAATGAGGGCATTCGCTGTTCTTGACCACTTTTGCAAATCTTCTAATCAAACATTGCACATATGAGAAGCGTTCAATGTTGTCTAGTGCAAACAACAAATCTGTAAAACAGCCAAACTAACTAAATGTGACAGATGATAGCACAAAGGCGACTTTATGTCAAAGAAGTAAGTGCGATCACAGCCAGTGACTCTTCGATTGTGTCCTGTCATCATAGAATTTGCTATTCATCCACTGGTTCTTACTTGTCTCATTCATGACAATTTTAGCTTTTAACTGGCTTCCGGCAGCCGGGGTTTCAGGGCTGTGTTCTCCTGCTGATACTTCTTGATTATTCCACTCATGCCTACTTTGACTGCATCTGAATCTGCACTTTTCCTTGAAGACGCATGATTGTATTTTTCTTTACTTTTGCCTCAGCCCATGCCTTGTCCCACCAGAGAAAACATGGGTAGGTTTTGATTTTCTTGAAGTAAGACGTGAATGTATCCTTTTACATCATATGCAAAATCAACTTTTATCAGATTTTAAGCTGTTTTTTCTATGGAAGCCCGTTTCCGCCATGTTAAAAAATAAAAGCCCAATGGGAAATCGAAATTACGAGATTTAAAGTCATAATTTTGTGTTTAAAACACAAAATTTCCAGTTTAAATCTCGAAAATTATGACTTTTAAACTCATACTACGAGTTTAAATCTCGAAATTACGACTTTTAAACTCGTCCTACGAGTTTAAATCTCAAAATTACGAGTTTAAATCTCGAAATTACGACTTTATAAACTCAGAATTTCGAGATTTAAACTTGGAATTTCGAGTTTTTCAAATCCGTGATCATAGACGTAGGTACGGCGGGGACAGCGGAATCACAGGTGCAGATGTAAACAAACAGTCATGGAGGATTAGCTTCCTTGTGTTGTGAACCGGAGCTACAGCAACTCTGGGACTTTTACAAAGACACACAGAAGTGTTTATTTTACCTCAACACCCAGGATTAAAAGCGGCAACAAGAAAACTAAAAAAAATTAAAAATGGCTGTATCCACGATAGGAATGTGTTTAGGCCTTGATGATGCATGAGCATACCCAAAGCTACTGCTACGATCGTAGCATTATGAACTTCGATGAACTTCGGATTATCATGATCATGTAAAAATGGGAATGCATATGCATACTGTATATGCATGAATAATGTCACTAAAACCACCGTCTACATAAAGCATCCCTTTAACAACGATCACACACTGAGCAGGGCTGGTTGATTTTGCAGTTTATTTCTCACACTTCATGTACAATTGGCCGTAGCCGATTGCTTAGCAACCGGAGCAAACTAGCTTCTTAGCAGCTCTAGCATCCAGCTCCAATAATGGATCATGTGGAATTAAGTATTACACACTAAAAACGTGAATAAAGCCGTAACCACATAATGCAGCCTTGAAGATTATCACACGCTGGGTCGGGATTGACGCATTTGTGGTTAATTGCAGACTTTTTTATATCAACAATGACGCCGATTGCACATGCTAACCAGGCTAACCTAGACTAGCCATTGTCCACCGGCATCGCCCTTTTATCAAGCGGGGAGACCCAAGGGGGTATCCATAGGACATGGCAGAGGCAAAGAGGGACAAGTTTGCCCCAAAATAGCAATAACAACATCCAGATTTTCAAAGTAAAATAGGGCTGACGTCTATGATCACGGATCTTAAAAACTCGTAATTCCGAGTTTAAATCTCAAAATTCAGAGTTTAAAAGATTTAAACTCGTAATTTCGAGAATTAAACTTGTGGTAGGAGTTTAAAAGTCGTAATTTTGAGATTTAAACTCTTTAAACTGTTTTAGAATTATGACTTTAAATCTCGAAAAATGTCGACTTCCTGTTGGGCTTCTTTTTTTTTTACATGGCGGAAATGGGCTTCCATATTTTCCTGTGTAGTTAGGGTACTTGGTTTTCTGATCCATTCACGCATTCCTGAGGAATCCTGCTCTGCCCTGCCTTTGTGTGTTCTGTGCTCTGGAAATCTCTGTGCACCTATCTATTTTTTTGCAAATATAATTGAAAATCTAAAACAAAGAAACTCTCACGCTACTCACTTTGAAAAACAGACACACTCAGAGCTGCTGGAATACATGTCACTAACTTCTTTTTGCTGGTGTGGGCAAACGTTTTCCAGCTCAGTTCATGTCTGGATTATTAAAATGTCTCCACGAGGAAAATGATTCTTTGGATGTCAAAGAGAAGCATAATGTTCAAGTTTCCAGGCCATGGCACAAGTGGAGATAAGTACTGTCTGGACTGTCTGTGGAGAACATCCTTTGGAACCAAAGTTCTCTTTTTTGTGCACGACATTTGACCGGCGAATGCTTTGTAAACAAGGACTTATTGGACAGCGGGAAAATCCGCAGTTTGTGTTAAACCTGGCACAGTCCCAAGATATAAGACGCTGCTGCTTCCCCACCACCAGCAACGGTGAGTAAAACCACTGCGAAATGGTTCCTTTTGGTAATGTAATGTGCATTGAGAGGCTAGAAGCGTCCGTAACTACTTCTCATGAAATAAATACGCTAGGTCAGACTGTGACACGACCATTAAATGTCTTATAAACAGTAAGATCGCGAGAACACTCTCCTCATGTTTGCGCTTTGTCAGAAATAGGGCAGTGTGTGCCTTCTTCATGTTTTACTTTCATGGCGGTTGGTTGTAAGACAGTTTTTCGATGGTTTGGCTGGTTGGTTTGTGAGACATTTTTGCCTTGATGCTGTGTTTTGGTGAGTGACGTTTTCTTCGGGGCAGGGCTGACCCTATTCCACGGGCATTGAACTGGAAATGGATGCAACCTCTTTCAAGAAATGAATTTGAGGGACAGGTCATTTTGAGGACTTCTCACCACAAGATAATGTCGACTACAGATAAAATATTTTGTTTTGTATAGTCGATTCCTATGGCATCAAACCTCATTTTGCATCACAGGGAAACCCACCAACCCCATTTTTTTTTTAGGTTTGTAAACATAGTAGGTGGAAATCATGGAAAAATTGCCTTTAGTCCAGTTCTTACAAATGCATACTTCTGTCTGCGGTGTTTGAGTACACCCTATACTAAACTATGGCGCGTTATGATCTGTTTGGCATTTACAGTATACTTTTATGTGGTTTCTTCATCATTAGTGTGTTTAGAGGACAATAGATGTTCATCCGACCCAACAAAAAGCAGAAACTTAACTGCATATGTAACCGGGGATGGTTTAGAGGGGTAAAATATCTTGCAGTTTTTAACCATAGCTGTTAAACTAAAAGCACACAGGTAAGTAATATTGACAGAGGCAGGTTCCATGTGTTAAATATTATTTGTTCCATTTGTTTCTCTTTTTCTTAGTTCCAAGTTTAAAATACAAAAATCCGTACGTTTGTCACCATCCACAGACCCACGCGCCCCAACAGTGGGCCTACAGGCCAACACCATTAGATAAAACATAATGTAAACAAAACATAAACAAGACACGGGTAAACAAGACGATGAACAAGACACGGAAAGACAAGACGGCAGAGTCCTGCACTGGCCCGCTAGTGCTTGGAGCCAAACTTAAAATAGGAAATAGTTGTTCAGAAAAAAATCCTATTTAACCCACCGCTCTTGAGCTATATGGCCACAAAAAAAACATATCGCTCTCTGAGGCGCAGTGTCACCAAGCATTGGGATATAAATGCTACATCCACTGGACCTTCGGGACCTCCACACCCAATACACCGTGGCTTCGTCCACTGGACCTTCGGGACCTTCACACCCGATACACAGTGGCTTCTACGCGCTTTGCCCTGAGGCGCTCCCCCAGGTTAGTTGTGCCCCTCGGTGCTATAAAGCAGTGCTTTTGGTTAGGGCCAAACCTATTTAGTTAATTTGAAAACGCTTAAACTTCGCTCTACCTGTTAGCATGTTGGTCCAAACACAGGAGGACGCTGGCCCGACCACCCGGAAGAACAAAGACCAGAGGCAGAGTGAAGACAGGCGTGACCTTTTAAACTTTTTACGTTGCACCCCTCGTGGTCGCACCGTCACACATATGTTTAGCATTTTGCTCAAAGGCCACTTTTATACGCCAGTTGACTTGTCTAAAGTAAAATATGCTAATCCATGACACCCCAGATACAAAACAAATAGCAAAACACAAGACATATGTAATGCTTTTGTAAAAAGGTAGATGGAAAAGTGTATGGCTAATTAAATTACAATTACAAATTTCATTACATAAAGCGTTGTATTAGGTATGTTTATGTACCCCAGTAAAGTGCAAAAAGGAAACAGAAGTCAATAGCTGGAGGTGCCACAGGCATGGGCTCAATTTTGACCCTTTCATCCATAACAGCACAAAGTAGACACCTTAAGGGCTGGATTAAGAGGCCGCTGTGAGAAGAGCACCATGGGACATGTAAACCAGCCTGTTAATATAACTTCAGTTCAGTCGATCACCACACATTTTGGGGAAATGGGAAAACTAACAGCATCCATGCCAAGCAGCCAACATTACATGTTAGAGAGACTCCTATTTCAATAAACAATCTCTATACATGGCTATCAACTCAATTAGCATTAGCTTTGGAGACAACAGGGATTTGCAAATGTTTCATTGGAGACATGAGAGGACAGGAAGAGGCGGAAAGGGGCTTCTGAAGAAAATGTTGCAAAATTCTTTTAGTCAGACACCAGGATTAGAGATGTTAATGTTACAAGCTTTAGAAGATACCCGCGCGAGCCTTTCTCAGAGGTATCAATGGTGCCTGATGATATGCTGCTTATCACCAGCTTATTCTCCAAGGCGTGGAAGATGTTTGTATGTTCAATTATTATGCAAATTACATTTTTCTCAGATTTTCTAAATTATCAACTCAAATGACAGTTAGCATAATTTTCAAATCTTTAACTGTTACTTTAACTGATTATTTGAATGTGATTGAAAAAACCTCCCAATGATAACAGTATATATATATTTCTGCTCATCAGCATTCAATTAACAGTTTAGTGGAGGCCGAATAGAAGGCTTATGCACAACTGCAGCCTCTGGAGGGTCCTACACCTTGATGTTCGGGAGACTCTAATGGCACCAGCTTCAATACCTGTTTCCTGCTTTGTTGCAGCTGGTCTCTTAATCTGATGTATTTGTCAGAAACCGTCCTCATTGTGCCTTTATCTGCACAAACCTGTGTGTGCTCTGAATCAGCCACAAATTTGTTTAGTCTTCGATGATTACGCTTAATTATTATTTAATGAAATATCGAAGGTTTTCATACTTAGTCCAAGGCATTCAACTATTTTACGCTTCTCATCAGCAGAGAGATTCTTTTTCTTTCCCATATTGCTTTAAAATGGTGATCTGCTTAATAATGTGGAATGTCCTTTTTCAGCAGTTTTTCCCTTAACTGGGCTTAACCTGACAACTAATCATCACAGGTGTCTGAGGTTGATGTCAGTAATTCAAAGAGCCCTGAGATACAATACTATCCACTATTTTTATTTTTTTTCACCTTTTTTGCACTGAAATATTCTTTGCATAATAACTGTGAACACATCCCCTTGGATGTAGGTGGATGTTGAAGGAATCTTGGGAACAATATTCTGTTTATATACCAACAGTTTGCAAGCTGCGGGACGTCTCATCATCAGAAGGTCGGGGGTTCGAATCCCGGCTCCTGCAGGTGCAGACTGTCGTTTCCTTGGGCAAGACAGAGTGGTTGGTAGTGCTCGGAGGGACCGTTGGTGCAGATGTGAGCAGCCTCACTTCTGTCAGTCTACCCCTGGGGAAACTGTGGCTACAGATGTAGCTTCCCACCATCAGCATGGAGTGAATGAACCCCCTCTCCTTTTCATGGGTGTGACTTGAGTCATATGAAAGCGCTATACAAATAAGATTCTCTTCCCCTCCCCTTTTATTTTTCTTGGTTAATAGATCCATTCAATGATGATGAATGAATGAATGAACTTTATTGTCCCTCTTGGGGACAGTTGTTCTGGGGAGATTTGCTGACAAAGAACATCCAAAGAAACCTTGCTGTTGCCATGTCCTGCTCACTGACATCAGTGTGTTTCTGTCTTAAGCATGGGTCTATTGAGATGCCTTTTCTAAAGCAATGTGGCTACTGCAGTGACCCTGAAATGGAGTAAGCACACCCACAAGGTAAACATCCTGGCCTCTGTCAATTACAATATATCACTTAGCATGACCTGGTTTTACAATTCTTGCCAAACAATCGATACGTAGCTTTCATTTAAGGTTGGCCTCATAATGGAAACATTTCACATTCTCACACCATGCTGGCTGTCGATGCAACTCTGCCTTTATCATTGATTGCATTTTATTTTCTTCAAGATGTTTATAACTTTTTCTTGTTTCAAAAGTCTTGTCAGATTTGGAGGAACTAATCATGTTCCTCCGCCTTTCTCAGAGAACATTCACACCATCTGTGCCACTAACTAACTAACTAACTAACTAACTGACTAACTGACTAACCGACTAACCGACTAACCGACTAACCGACTAACCGACTAACCGACTAACCAACTAACCGACTAACCAACTAACCAACTAAACATGTTGAGCATTTTATCCCTGCTAACGGACGTAGGAAGTGGTATGTTGACTCTGTAAATCTTACATCAGGTTTGCATGTGTGCAGGCTGTAACAAACTTTCTATTTCAATAGGTTCTGCCCTGCTCAAGCCCGTCCCCAGTACAATCCAGCCTGGAGACTAGTTGGAGACTCAAGTCACAACTAGTCACAGAGACGTCTCTGAGACGTCCCCTGGGGATGAGGCGAGCATCCAGGTAGTCTCGGTGAAAACTAATAGGCTTGATTTCAGGAGAGACTGCATGGGGAGTTTTTTAACTCTCCATGCAGTCTCTGTGTGGTCTCCGAGACGTCTCTGTGCAGTCTCAATCAGTTGGGGCGACGTTGTGAACATTGTTTCTTTCTGTGATGTCCCTGCAATGTCTCAGAGACCTGTTGAACACCAAGGTGATCTTAAAGAGACGGAACAGTGACGTCACAGAGAAGACACAGAGACATCTCCACTAAGAGACGTTTGGGCTCCGACATTTCACTCTTCAAAAGACATGTTGCTGTCGAAAGAGACTGAAAGAGACCAATGTTTTCAGCCTGGACAGCGTGTGATCTTGAGATGAAGTGGGCGCAGGTGTCTGTGCCTTTACAATGAACCAAGGATTACGTATGAAAAAGGTGACATACTGCTCTAAGACTGGGATGAGAGATGTTCTGGACTGGACAGCGCTGTTTCACTACACGCAATGAACGAGCCACTGTCAACCCAAACATGCAGCCATACATTAGGCCTTTATGGGTACGACATGCTGGACATCGTGTAGCACAGCTTCCAAATGTCGCGGTGAGACCACAGTGCAGATATACTTATCTATGTAGTAGCCGGAAGTCTGCACGAAATAGAGCGGCAGAGATCAGAGGCCGTGCACCGCACTCCTCGCACCAGTGTTGCTAAACAGAGACGCAGAATGTAAGGCCTCGTAATCGGCCAGATAGATAAGATTGAATGAATGAGATGACCGCTTACCAGGCACTAAAGGCATGAGCACAGGGCGTTTCACACGCACAAATGGGAGCATTGAAGAAGGATCAGAGCCACACACTGACGCCAAGGTCAAACACTAAACAATCCAACGCTAGATACATTCTGAATGAATGGAAAAGGTAAGTTCCCAACTGTTCACCCGTGTCAATGATGGGCCGAGAGTACTTTTTAGGCTTTGCAGCAGAGATATTACAATGGTTTTGTCTGTGGCTCCGGTCCAGCTCTTCAGCGTGTCACTCGTAGGGACAATCAGAGGAGAAAAGGTGTGAGGCCGACTGCGCACCTTTAGACGTATCCCTAATAAAGACTCGGGCGCAGCGTGATTGGCCAGCAGGGCAGAGCCTACCACTACACAAAACTTGACCTCATGGACAAAGGATTGATAATAGGTTTTGTGTGAAAAGATGAAGCTGACACGGAGAGTGTTGATGAAATAAACCACATCAGTGACTCGTATGGAGAGGCCATTTTGGGCAAGCTTATTAGTTTTGGTGGTTAGCAACAGGCTATATCCGATTCTTTGCTCACAGTGTCTAATAGCCAAGCTGCGTGATACTGAATACGCTAAATAAATATAACTGGGGCGCTGGTTTATTGTGCATGGGTTGGGTATTGCTGAGATGTCTCTGTGACTTATCTGCAACGTTTTTTATCTGACAGGTCTCAGAGACATTGCAGGCACGTCACAGGTTGAGGACAACAAACGGTGTTCATGACGTTGCCACAACTGCTTGACACCTCTCGGAGGCCATGCTGAGAATTTAAACAACAAAACAAGACAGAAAAAAAAGAAAAGAAAACAAGTACATTAACAAATACATCATTATTAAAATTTGAACTTTTTATCCTCCTTGTTGTCAGCTTGTGTCTCGCAAATTAAATAATGATTTTACTACATTGAAATGAAACAAAAAGAAAATAAATAGCTCATGCCTTGAAATAAAAATCATTAACTTAATTGTTTAATGCGGCCTCTTCAACAATAACTGAATCTGTGTGTCCCTTTAGTTTAGTTGATTAATGTTGAAGCTGCCGTTGTTTTGGCTTTGTTTAGGATTATTTTATATAATTACAATTTAAACACACAATCCACAAGAGCAACTCAACTCTACACATGCATTTATCACTGAAAGCAAGTTCTTCTTCGTTTCGGTCGGCCTTATCTTATTTTTTTTTTTGTGGTAAATCTATCGGAAACCAATGTAGGGGTCACAACTAAATGTATCTTGTCGCTGTCATCCAACAGTTTAAATGAATGACTGCTCTGTGGCTGCCCCACCTGCACTGATCTGAATTCTTTTACTGCTCGCCCCTTTGTCACGTGCCATCACTCTTGTGTGGCATGTAGAGAGCGACACTCCACCTGTTCCTCTTTGTGATTGGTCTGTGACCTCCTTTTGAGGCCAAAAGGTTTGTTCAAGCATTTTGCTGTGCCTCATTAATTCCCTCAGAAAAATGGGGAGGGCAAAGCAAGTCCTCCATTATGTGTTGGCTGTGTACCATACCCCTAGAGTTTTATGAAGAAGGGCACGGTGGGTGAAAGTAAGTACCGGTATGTTCTGACTCTAGTAAGCTGTGTCACTATCACTTGAACAAAAGTGTAATGTGCTCTTTTAATTGTTTTGTGTCTTTCAGCGAAGTGGTTGTAAAATGTCTTTTTTTTATTTGGGCTTTTCTCAATTTTTTTGAGATTTTTTTTTGGTGCTGCTACGACTTCCAAGCGACACGTTTACAGTGCTCAATTTTAGTCGAAAATGAATCTTGATAAAGAAAAAGAAATGTTCAAAAGAACAACACTGTCATTTGATAACACTGTCACAGAACCCTCAGACTCCCTGACAGACATAGAGACCATTATATTGCAGTTGGTTTAGTTATTTCAAAGAGTTTTGATTCTTGTTTTATAATGAAATTCTTTAGTGACATTTTGATTCTGAATGTCTCCTCTGTATTTTATGTCCCATTCAACCTTTTTCCTCAGAACTCCAAGTGACATTTCTCATTGGTATTTAAAGATAGCAACAGGCATCTCAATGTGACAATTCTCTGGACAGTGAACACAAGCAAACATCTCTTTTGGACAACTCGTTAATTGTCATTTTGCCCATGCTCATACCCAACATCTTGAAGCTTGCAGCTCGCAAATCATCCGGCCACGCAGTTGTCCTCAAATGTCAGTGCAACACAGTGAATATAAACGCTTAACATTTAGTAGCAAATAATATGATGCGGACAAGGCATTTGTGGAGCTGACATTTTAGATCAGTGCTCGTAATGCGTTCGGAGGGGAAGCTGAAAAACGGCTAATGTGTTGGAAGGTCTCGGCGGCTTCCATAGCGTCTAAATTGGAACGAAAAGCAGAGCGGGGAGTTGGGGAGTTGGGGAACAAGAACGAAGGAGGAGTAGGAAATGTGAGTGTTTCCTTTTTTAAAATCCTTGGCAGGGGGAGCTCAGAAAACAGCGAAAATTACAGGAGAAGAGAAATTGCCATTGTCGCCGGCGGAGACAGTGGTAAATGGTGCGTCATTTTGCAGTAATTTACAAATCGCGGAGTGGAAACAAAATTAGATTAAGAGGGTCTGCTGAAATGGACCTGCTAAACATCACTATTAATTATGTGTCTGTCAGGCCAAAGAGCTATTTATCTCTATGGCAGACAGTGAAATGGTGTCGTAGGTGACTGCTTAGAGTCGGGAAGGGGACTTATTCTTTCATGGGCAAGTGCAGGACTAAGCAAAACTACAGAAAAACATGGTTATTCATCCAAAGGGAAAAGATGTCTCAGTTATCAATTACATATGTAGATGGCTTAATTTGACTTTAGGCAGGTTACAGTCTGTTAGATTACGCTGCACTTGATTTGACTATCAAAGAACCATCTAAATACAACAAATGCCCTCTAATACAGTTGTTAATTAAAGGGCACATTGCTTGCGGCCATTGATAATCAAAAGGAAGTATCTTCCTTGAACCTTTACTCTTTCTGATGTGGGTGTCTCCTGTTCTCTGAATAGCAGTCATAAGGTCAGAAGTGTGTCAGAGGATACAATTATCTCATTCACAGCACAGCAGCTCAGCACAAAGGCTGCACCAGGAGCGTTGCAGACACACAGATCTAGAGACATGTGGACAGGTCAGTCGATACCTCTATTCATCTTGCACACAAGGTCAAGGTACCTCTAGTTTTAGAGGAAAGAAACTGTTTATGAAACAAAATGTTTTCTATATATATTTTTTTTATATATTTCAGTTGCAGTCATAATATTGCTTCCTCTTTACAAGTCCCATGAATTGACACTGAATTGGCCAAAATGCCTTTTTTGGGGGGATGTTAGAAATGTGTGTCTTTTTGACTCTGGTTATGAAACAAAAGTCACGCTACAGCTTAATGAACACATTCCTCTGCACTCATTTAAACTGAGTCAGAGCTTTACTGAAATGTGCACATGTTATTGTTGATCTGGCTGTAAATGTTCATTGTCACACTTAATGTAACTGTTTTGTCTTTTTTTGTTTTGTTAATACTGTACATAGATTTTATCTCAGTGAACTTCTTGGTTAAAGAAAGATCAAATAAAATTACTCACTCGTATCTCCATTGGCTCTCAGGCAGACCACAGTTTGAGGGGTTAACTCCTGGCTCCATCTGCCTGGCAGCCGGTCCCACAGTTCGTGGGCCTTGCTCTGGCTGTGCAGAAGAGAGTAAGGCTTGTCCCAGTGGCTGGGCTCCATCGGCCTGGCACTACCATCCAGAGAAGAGCCTGGCAGTGCAGGCCCAGGGTCAGGCTGTCTGAGGAAAGAGCACAGTGCGGGCCTCATGGATGGCTCACTGTCTGTTCCTGGCAACTTGTCATTTATCACTGCTGAGCAGTCATGTCAGGTGGGAGTGTGATTAATTTCACTTTACCATTCTCAGGAATAAGACCGATAAATCATCCTGGGTGCAGCCGGACTGTCGGTCAGTTTGACAAATCTTTACCTGGTCCCCTTGCCCCATTCAGGCCTTGTTGTGCCACTGAGGTTGAACAACGAAAGATGGTCTTTGTCAAAACGACACTTAGTGGTGTCCACTTGAAGACAGAAATAAAGGCAAACAGACACAGGCTGTATATGGGCCACATTAAGAGTGCGACAGGACACATACAGCTCATGTCACACCTCAGGTCTTCACATGTGTCTGTGCAGCTGTGACTGACAGTGGCAGAGAGTCACACACAGTCTAATGGAACACACTGATGATGTGGACCTGTCAGCCCACTGCTGTCTTCAGTTATTACCACGGCAACAGCACCTCACTTCTCATGTGCCACTGCTAATAAGGCCACTGTAGTGATCGGGAAAACGCCAACACATTTAGACAACTTTATACATCTCACACACATTCTGTTTTTCCATTAGTTGTTTGATAAGGTCCTTGGCAAAACCATGTACAACTGTAATATTCATTACAGGTAATTTGTTGTGCTAGTAAATACCCAGCATTATGCATCAGTTTAATTTCCCTGCAGTAAACAGCATTCAGAAGTCAGACAGAAGGCCATTTTGCCTTTACAGATCTTCTAAAGTGTATGGTAAACCCATGACCTATCCTAGCCTGTTCCTTCTTTTAAAACTCTGAGCTCTCTTCTGTAGAGAGCACTTTCACAATAAAGACAGTGGCAGTGCAAAAGGAGGCAGTGAAATGCTGGGAATTATATAAAGTATTCTTTCAGTGCACAAAAGATCTGAGTGTTTCCACTTCCCTTTCCTGATCTTCTGCCTCTTTGACTCTCCATGGTGCGGAGCCAGATTGCATGACTAAATAGTCTTGTAGAGCTTACTCTATTTGATATTTATATTCCCATTGAAGTGTTCTTGTTCCTGAAGTTTTAATTGGCTGCTAATAAATAAATCATCTAGTCCCTTCCTCAACAGATGTGCGAGCAAGCGTTCTGCTGCATAAGAAGTGTGCGTCATGCAGGTGTCTGTGCGCGGCCGCCTCGTATCACCGGTGCATGAGACGGAGCAGCCGGGCCCCTCTTAATCTGCTGCATGAAGGCTTAGCACACCACCACTATACATACAAACAACCAGGAGAGGTGCTATCCATGACCTTCTTTAGGACACAAGAAGACACACATCTGACCAAATATACTACATGTTTCAATCAAAATGTAATATTACTATGGGGTCTTTTGATTTTATCTCAGGGATGACTGAGGACTTAAAAAAAAAAAAAAAAAAAACAGCAACATCTGTGGTGTCCCACTGCTCCGAATCCTCAGCTAATGTGATGTTAAATCATTTGCGGTTTTAATAATTGTTAGACCAGTTAGACTTCACTAAATGATTTTAATCTGTTAAATTCACAACTAAATGAAAGTCAACTTTAAAAAAACATTTCCAAATAGATACGATTTAGCACCCAGAAAATAAAAAAGAAGAAGAAAGAAACATAGCATTGGTAACATAGATTCTTAGTGCATGGCCAGGGTTACATTTGGTTTACACTGTAGCAACAGTCCATTCTTCAGTAGAATGAATCATCATGAATCATTTTTTGCTTAATGGTGTAATGACCATGACAAACTTAAACTGTTGGATTTGCCAGACCTTTGGGAATTCAGATGAATTATGAAAATGTGTAGTCAAAGTTTGGGAGCGTAATTCGCGTCACAAACGATTTCACCAAGCCACAAGGCTATAATGTAGAATTCAGCAATACTCTGGCAGCTGTCCTTGAGTATAAAGCATGCTCTTATATACATTGGAATATACGTAGGTGCTTGTTTATTTTGTAAACCATCAAACTGACATTTCTTTCTATCAATGCCCCAGCTATTTCTATGTGTCAGTGGGGTTGCACACATAGCACAAGCTTTCACGGACTTGTTTGACTTCACTGTTTCATTCATGTGTGCTCAGCCACATGTGTGTAGGTGGAATAGTCAAATGGACAAATAACATTTCTTCTGCCATACAAACATCTTGCCAACTAAAATACAAGAGGGCTGAGGGCGTTTAGATAAAAATGCAAGCACACATGCTGTTTACTGCTGCTAACTCCCACCTCGTCGCTCCCCTGGCTTCCCACAATGCAACACCTGGAATCAGGAACATGGTGGCCCGGTCATAGGAGTGGGCAGTAGTCATGGAAGCGCTAGGAAACAGTGGTGTTGTCAGGAGCCGAGCCCAGACAAAAGATAATAAGAGAAAATGGCTGCCTGCTGAGCGATACCACCCTCCGTCTAATTAACAATGAATAATAAAGCAACATGGCGGCATGTTTACTCCTGCAGCAGAGAACGACCCACAGAGTTGTGGCCGGAAACAGTCAAGAAACTACTCAGCAGACACATTACAACATCACTGTAATGTTACAATTTGAAGTGGATTCACATTATGAGGTTTCATTTTGATTATCATGTGCTGATGCAGAAGTGTGATACAGCTGCAGGTAATGGAGAGAGAGAAATGAGGGTTACATGCTGGTTGTAGAAATTCTGTATGAAGCTTCACAGATCAGAAAACACAGCTGATATTTATTTGATGTGAAATGAGATAAATGGGGCACTGCAGGGGTGGACTGGCCGCATGTGCCTTCTGGGCCGAGGCTATTGTACTTCAAACAAACATTAATACAGAAATAGACAGCACAGGGGGAACCTTGTGAACCGCCCAGTGTGGTCGATGTTTTTGTCAGGGCTCCTGGACCTTTACAACTTCAACCATAAACATATTTCCAGTTTTCAAGAAGAAGAAGTTTGGCTCTGTCACATATAATTTGGCTCTGGTCACTTATTATATGTAGGCCTAAAAGCTCATTCACAAATACATATGTGCAGATGTACGTATATCTACACACATTCTATCTATATTTAAAAAGTGTTGCAATAAAACAGGAGGGACAAAAATAAGCCAAGTTTTGACAACAGCAAAAGCAGCAGCTGAAATTGTTTTGTATCATTTAAAATTCACCAGAAATTACCTTAAATTTCAGACTACTGAGCGCACCTGAATACAAGGCGCACTAACAAAATGTATTTTCCAAGAGTGGCCTACAGGTACAATTACTTTGATAAAAGTGTGTTAAGAACTTTATACTTATTCAGCCAAGCCAAAGCACTGGACCCTCTATAATATTTCAGCGGCCACATTACTGACGTGCATAGGTGGGTAGCACTCAGTTTCGTTAGATGGCAGCTTGTTGCGTCGGCTCTGTTCTCTCTTTTCTTACTTTTGCTTCGTTGTATTATTTCTAGACGTGATTTTATAAGACACCTCTCTTTACTATTTCATTGTTTGCACATTTCCATGTAACACGTGAACTTGTCCATCGTGAGATCAATAAAGGCTTATTTTGTACTTGTACTTCTTAGAGTAGTTTTATGATAAGGTACTTTTTACTTCTACTTGAGTAAAATTATAATGCTTCTTTTTGATCTGTAAAATGGATGTAGATTGTCTCTTGCACCCCAGTATTTTCTTTCTTCATGCCATTTTTTGCCATGATTTTATGTTTTGTTTCACACAATTGTTGGCGTTGAAAATAAAGAACACTTATTTCCTCTCAAACAGTTGCTCAGTACTCACAGTAACATTTTCTTCTTCACTTTTACTTGAGTAATTGTTTGGGTCTAAGAGCATTTGTGGTCCAAGCCCCCTTGAGCCTGACTGTAAGGCCATATTGTAGCTTCTTATTAATTTAAAATCATTTGCTGCACCTCTGAGGGGAGATAAATGCCAGGTGCAGAAGCAGGGCACAGACAAACCTATAAAACTATTAGAGGTTCCGCTTCCTCCAGCCTATTGCCACGGCCTGATAATAGCCACACCGCCGCTAAGAGCTAAGCCATCAGAGAGCATAGCCTTCCTCTACCTGTATGTGCCTCCCAGGCACTTGTGTTAAATTAGGGTCACCCACACTCACACTCAAGCGCACACAGGCAAGAGATTTAAGTTGCAAATATTCACAAGTTAGACCATAACCATCTGTACAAAGAAGCATAAGGAAATAAATGGATCGCTTTCCTTGACCAAGGCTCAAGGTCAATCCAGAAATAATATTCATAAAGACAAAATTAAACATGTTGGTTGTTTGGAAATTCAGCATCTCATTTTAAGACATTTTCGGTAAAGGGTCCAGTGGGCCAGCAACACTTTTGATTGATTTGATGGATTTGGGGAAAAGGCCAAAACAATTACTGTAACACTCTCATTAAACACTGGACATGGGAAAAAGGGGACAAAGGGTATGGCTGCATAGGGCCATGGAGAAACAGCACAGGGACACGGCTGAGGACTGGGACAAGGACTCGCGGCATGGGCTGGTTTGAGGAGTGACACGGTCCAAGATGCCGAAACAGAGAGCCACGTTCAAATACCAGGAGACAGCACCTTGATGCTGGGTGGAAAAAGAGGGGACCTCTGCCTTGCCAGTATGTGTTCTGCATGGGGCTGTGGAGCTCATGAGTTAATGGATGAGGTGTTTGGGGCGTATGGCACTGCCATATGTTTTCTTAGGCGCAGAGGCCGAGTGGCGATGATGACGGCACCATGACAACGGGGCCACAGCAGCCTGAGAGGAAGCTTCTGGGGTGAGTCGGGGAGTTAACCTGGGACCCATCACGAGAAGCCACAGCAACGACTGCACGGGAAAGCCTGCTGCAGCAGTAAGTGCGCTTCCATAGTGGTTCTGGCTTGATGGATACAGTGCTGGAGTTTTGTTTTCCTTTTCCTTATTTTATTCTGTGTGGTTATTATTGGTTACACCTATCTACACTCTTGCTTCATTAGTTCTGCAGTAACTTAATCTATAATTTGGCCACAATATAGATGCCAGCCTTACAATATTCATAATACCCGTGTGACACTTATACATCTATATGAGTGGAGTATATCATCTGTTTTGTTATTTCCTGAGTTCATGCAAAAGTCTCTCCAGTACAAGTTTGTTAGGCCCCCTGGGACGCAGCTCTGACCAGATTTGGAATTGACTGCTGTGAAAAATATTTCTTTCAAGAGGACTGCTATAAGAAAATCATGGCCACAGGATAAATAACAACCAACAGCAAATATGATGTTGGTTCAATTGGCTCAATTTATGCTTTTCAGCACATTTTTAAAATGGTTTATTTCTAGACACAGTTGCAAATCATACAACAAATAACGACATTCCATGTTCAGTACCTATTGTATTGTTGGTGAATAATTATATATCAACAAAACTTACACTGTAAAAGTATATTTAGACATTGCTAAGAAATAAACTTAAGAAGGGGGATGTGCGTTCCATCTTCATGCCTGGCAGTGTTGCAAGTTGTCCTTTTCATCATGGTTAAACCCACACTGCTGAACCCTGTACAAAAAATACATATTTATTGCATTGATGAAAATAATCTCAATAACTTCTCAGACTGGACCTGCACAAAAAAGCATCCTTACTTCTGATCTGTCCTGTTCTGTCCTGCGCCTCTGCTGTGATGTGCAGTGGGTCAGAGACAGAGAAAGAGGGGGGCATTTGCTACATGTTTATAATATGCTGTTTGTATCCTGATCTCTTAATATGTCAGTGCCTTCTGCTGCAAACTGGTTATTTCTTTAAAAATCCATAACTCACAAGGAATGGGCTAGAGCAGTTGTGTCAAGCTCATTTTGGGTCGCGGGCCGGAAATCAGCTCCCACGGCAGGTCGCGGGCCGCATTTAATAGAGAATTTTTTTCCAATAAATGAATAATAATAAGCTGTTGTTTGGTCAAAGCCCCAACTTGACTTTAGCTTCATTAGTAACAACGGCTTACACTTGTAATGCACTTTACAAGCCTGTGTCACAAGTTCCTCAAAGTACTACATAGTACTGCCCTGGGGCAGACTGTCCATTTACCACGTGGCTATATAACGTGTTGTTCATATCCTGAGCTCTTATTATATCAGTGCCCTCTGCTGGACACGTGTGGAACTCTTTCCTTTTTATAAAATGTAATGCCTCCTGGTGGCTAGAATGAGCATTCTGGTTATTCTTTAAAAAGTCATAACTCCGCACAGGAATGGGCTAGAGACTTACTTTTTTTCACATACTCTGGATTTTATGCTCTACAGGGCAGGGGCCGGATTAAATCATCTCTGTTTGACACCCGTGGGCTAGAGACTTACTATATATATTTTTTTCATACTCAGAAATTCATGTTCTACAAAGGGCCACATTAAATCATCTCGCAGACCGCACCTGGCCCGCAGGCCTTGTGTTTGACCCCTGTGCCTTATACCTTATTTCAACCTACAATGTATTCTAACACGATATTGACAACTGATAAGATATTTAGCCGATTTTACAAAACTGATGAAAATCATAGGAAATCACTATCATCATCATCAGAAAATATCTTGTTTATAATGACTCCGCTTACCACAGTTACAAGTACAAAAAAAGAAGTAAACTGTAAACTGACAACAGAATAGACTGTAGATGACCGCAGTGCAATAGGCCAGGACATAGAAAATCTAATGTGGAACTGTGCAAAAGTTTACTCTGCTGTTCCTGATGCGTGACACTTGTGAACCCTGTGCTGGACACGCAACTATAAAATCCATATCTGACATACCCCACATCCATTTGCATGACTTATAGAATAATTAATCTTGTTTTCTCATAAGGCCCATAATGCCTGCATGCGCCGCACTGTTCACCCACGCACTATTTTCTAATATTGGATTTTTATCTCTGCACTTGTTGTCCTCTCAGATGTTTCTTGAATATGAATATTTCTTGCGTGTATATTCATTACCAAAGTTGATGACCTACATAGAAATCAACAGACACAAAACAAAGATAACACAAAGGGCTCTAGATGAAATGCTTAACTCTCCAGTCAGCTGCTCGGACCACGAACAGGGGAATAGTGAGACCCAGCACGCCCACACGTTCTAATGCTCCACATTGAAAATCATGATGAAAAAAATAAAGAAAAGGCTCTGTAGATACTTTCTTGCTATATTCTCTGTGTTATAGAACATCACGGCTTTTTCTTCACTCTTCAAACTCTATGTTTCATGTTTATTTTGAGGAGGGGAGGGGCAGGGAAGGGTACAAGAGAAAAGCTTTAAGGCCTGAGTGATGAAAAACACAACTGGTGAGACAAAGAGAGAGAGAGAAAGAGAAGAAAAGTGTATCACAGCAACACAATAACTTTCCGAACATTGAAATTGTCTTAAATATGATTGAAAGATGTCAGAATGCAAAGTATATTAGCGTGAGCACAGGTTGTTAAATAAACCCCATTTTTTTCTTCAAAGGATCATGAAAATGTGCGCGTGTGTGTGTTGTGGGATTGCATGGTGGTGGTCATTCGCGACGGCGTTTCTGTCAGGGGAAACTGAACACCAAGTATGGAGTGAATGCATAATCGTCTCACGTTTTTTGACTATGTCTGTTTTAAAAAAAAGTTCTCTTTCTTCTTTGCCAAGGTTTTAACTATGCTGTTTTTTCCATGTCAAATATATTGGATTCTTCAGTGGGTTCTAAAATAGATTGAAAATTCCAGTTGCGGAATGGTATGTCCATGAGTCTTGCCGATTTTTGAGATATTTGTGGCTGCTGGTACCGAACAACCCTGGGTTATTGTATCTTGTGTCAGAAGAGCGCTTTCGAAGAACATTTTCAGCTTATGAAGAAAAGTTTATTTGTTGTTATTTGTTGTTGTCTTTATCATAGTTTAAATGGAATCTTCTTACGCATGCCCTTATAGTCTTATAGTTTAAAGTGCTTATAGTTTATTATTTATCTTAAGCCATATTGCACGATCAAAATATTCCTGGTTGTGACGCTGTTCATAACCGTGGCAATAAAACTGACTCTGATTCTGATGTGCACAATTCATACACAGCCCATACATTCATCAATGCCCCCCGATGGCTCTGGCTCTGACAATATGCGGCTCTTCATCCCATTTAAACACTGAACTGACAGAGCAATTTGCAAAATAACGGTATCAAACATCACTAAAGAATTTCAATTTGATCTGAATTATTTACCTAACCAAAAAGGCAGCACGGTGCTCATGGTTAGAATGAGATGTTTCTACCTTGTCCAGAAAGGATGAGGGAAAAAAAAGAAAGAAAAGAAAGTAAAATCCTTGATCTCATGCATGACGCCACTTGTACCAACACCAGTGTCAGTACATCTCTCTGGGAGCTTTCCGAACGCCCAAATCCCATTAAGCCGTTGTGAGCGAAAGGCTGACATTTTGTGGTCTAATTAAAATTTCCCCTGCAATGATTCGGTGAACGGTTAACAATAATCACCAACAGGATGATGCGGCCACCGGGACATGACCACATACAAGGCACACTTAGGCGACACGATTGCGCTATCTATTCTGTATTATGCCTCTATTGTTGAATTATTCTTTCTAATACTGTTTAAATTCCCTCTAATACAGCCATTAAATTATCACTGCCTCCCATAATCAGCTATTTAGCCAGACTGCTGCGTGTGGTTGCTGTTTGTGGGAGCTGTTTATACAGTCGTGCGGTCCCTCTGTTTTTTTTGTTTTCTTTTTTTTTTTTTTCAGCTCATTTGCATTTTCTACAAATGTCTCTAAGCAACAAAGTGGGGGGGGAGAGGAGAGGAGAGAGAAGGAGAGATGAGGCAAGGAGGCAAGAAGAGGAGGGGTTGAAGGGGACTCAAACATGTCGCCAGCAACACCCCCGTCTATGGATGCTCTTTCCCTCTTCAAGTCCGTCCCCCGGTGGCTCTGTCTCATCCCCCTTTTGCCTGTCATCCTTAGAAAGCACCCGGGTGCCACCATACTTCAGCCGCCAAAAGACATGAAGAGGGCAGGCAGTCTTATAATCATCGCTTCCCCCCCCCTTGTGCTGTTCTCTTGAACGGTCAAAAATAACAAAAGCTGTCACATGTCGCCTTTCAGTGATCACAACAGATAATTAGTCTCCCCCTGGGAAAAAGCAAGTCCATCCGTGTCTATCTCTCCGACTGCAACAGTTTTGCAGAATCTCAACTACTTGTGGCAAAGAAAAAGAAATTCACTTTCAACCTGAATATGTTAACAGTAATTACAGAAAGGTGTCCAATATTCGGGAAGTACAGATTTAGGGCTGTTCTATGGGAGCCCGATTCACTTACATTAAATGCACAAAAGACAGGCTCATTTAGAAATTCATTTATTTAAAAAAAACTTGAAAAAAAGCAACACCTAATGTAGAACAATAAACACTGAAACGTACTGGTTTTTACCCTCTGAAATGCACCAAATGTTGTGACACAAAGACAATGAAAAAAAACTGATTACAAATTCTATGCCTTTTGTGTGTGTGTGTGTGTGTGTGTGTGGGAAAAGGCTTTGATGCGTGCTGCCTGCTATTCTGTTAGTCCTTGTGTTCAATGTAAAACTATGTGTAATTGCATTAAAACAGAGGGAAAAACTCTTTTCAACAATATTGTCTGTTTGGATGGTTCATGTAAAAGATCCGCTCAGAAGATCTAACGGGAAAATGCCTCACTACAGTAGTCTTGCTCCCGCTGAGGGACTGCGGTGGCCATAAGGGGGCAGTGTTGCTGTTCAGAGGGAACGGCTTGTCGTCTGGCCGGGGCTTTGCGCGCGAGTGACTGAGTGAATGGGTGTGCGAGTGAAGAGTCCAGGCAGATAAGACGATAGCTGACTGACACGGGGAAAGCACAGTGTTCGCCATCGATTACCACAACTCCAGCTCTCCGGGCGGTCTCTTTGCGCTGGTCGTGTCAAACTTTCGAATTCTGGAATACAAAAAGTAAAGGAATTGAGAAAAACGTTTATATTAAAAAAAAAAAAAAAAACTTTTCCTTGTCTTGAAGAGAAAACTGTGATTTTAGTCAATAGGTTTTTTTCATGTGTGATGTTGACCGCGCTAATAAGATACAAATAATGGTCCCCGCAGGGAGGTCTGTTGGTCACAAGGGAGTATCTAATGCAGGGTTTTTTAAAGGCAAGTTATCATACATTTATTCAACTGTCCAATGTCCAATTTGAAATGAAACCTGCTCTAGGCTTAGTGCAGAAATTCCACCTCCGCCGGTTTTATGAGACCATAGCTTATCTGCATTCAAATGGTGAAAAGCTAATTCTCCTTTTATCTTATTGTCCACGGTAGAGAGAGAGAAAGGGGGGGCTAGGGGATAAAGGATGGGATGAAACGGCTTGCGCACACTTGCTGTAAGTCAATACAGATGTATGATTGCCAAAGATGGGTAGCGTGGCAGAGAATATACTGGTAGGAGACGCTAACTATCAAACTCAATTTGTTCAGTTTTGTCTCGGAGGGCTTCAGACCTCGCAACTAAATCCACCCAGATCATGCGGAATCACAGAGGTGGGAGGGAATCGAGGGCAACCCTATGATGAATGAATCGCAATCCCTCCTCTACCCGTCTTTTCCTCTGCTCTCTTGCCAAATAGTGCAAACTCAAACCAATGGCAGCTTAGCGAAAATAATTTGATCAGGGAGAGAAAGAAGAATGAAATCCAACTCCGACAAATTGTAATTGTGAATTTTTCCCCCCGCTTGTGATCTTTTTTTTTCTTCTTTTTTTTTTTTAGGATAAACACCACTTGATACCATGAGCGTCCACATCCCTTTTGGACTTTAAAGAGGTGCATGCGGGAGGGGAGAAGGAAGAAAAGAAAAAAAAAAAAATCTGTCAAGTGAAATCTATAATCGAGATCCCTCAACCCGCTCCCCCCCGGTGTGGCCAATTGGTATTCCACAGGATCGCCAGGCCCCCTATGGCTTTCCCAATCTCCAACGGGGAAAGGGGGGGGGGGGATTGAGTGCAGCTGAGATGTGCGGAGATGTGAATTAATGGGCGCTGGAGCAAATGGAGCACAGACAGGACACCACTTAAAATGTATCGACGAGCTGTACAGTATTTGTTTACGCAATGCACTGTATCACGCACGCTCATCAGAGGGATTGTGACTGTTCGGTTTTTCAAGAAAGGGTCGTCCACTTTGGGTTGGGGTTGGTTGACGCCGGTAGTGCATTTTTTTGGATCAAGATGCCTAATGTTTTTCGAGGATAAGCGCTGCCTGTCTGTCATTTTCTGCTGTTTGCTTGGCTGAGGCGCGAAATGCTAATTGTTGCTGGTTGAGGACTTAGCCAATAATACCTAAAAGATGCAGCAGTCGGAGGATAAGATGAGCACAAATCTAAATTTAGACAATTATGCTCGGAGGTTGACAAAAATAATGAGCATGGATTGTCAACAACACAGCTTTGACACCCATTTATTTAATTGCATGTAAATATCTGTAACGTCACTTTAAAGAAAATGAATGCAATTGCTCATTTTGAAGGATTATAAAATAGATGATTAAAAACAAAAAAGTCTGTCGAAGCGTATTAAATATTAAGCACACCGAATCATTAAAACAGCGTTACTTGCGTTGGACAACTGAAATCCTTTGAAAGTTTGATTCTCTGCTTGGGTGTGCCAGCGCTCTTATTTTCGGCCTTATTTTACAACGGTATAGTTGAAACCACATGGACGTGTTTCATTATTTATCGGCTGCTCTTCTTTCTCAACGTTTTAGGTGCTTTTGAGAAGATCCAACCTTTGTGCCATCTCCGGGTAACCTTGGTCGATCCTGTAATGAATTTAGCCGGCGGCAATAACGCCGCCGATCAATAGCCATTCGTGGTATGTCATCGACAGGGTTAGACAATGTACTGTTTGGCCATGGAGGCTTTCAAAGGAATCAAAGCAAGTCCGCCGTGTTTTTTTATATCGGGCACTTCAGACGAGTGGGCACACGCTGGCACGACTAACCTGACACAAGCTACATGCAGGACGAGCATTGGTCAGTTACAGTTGCTGTTGTTTTTTTTTCCTTAAATTGCGCAAATGCGAAGCATATGATTGTGAGAAAGTTGTTATGGCCATGAAAACAAAGCCTGCACATAATGGGGGTTTATAGGTTTGAAGGTCGACCCGTTGTCATCTAAAACTGGAGAGCCCAGATACGGGGAGAACATGCCATCTCCACACAGAAAGGCCCCGTCCCTGCTGGGAATCGAACCTTCTTGCTGTGAAGCACGAGCACTAACCGCTGTACTACTGTGCCGCTCTTGTGTCACTCTTTGAAATTGTATGTGGCTAATACCAAAGTTCACATGTATGATCATAAATGCACTAGGGATGGGACGATAATGAAATTTGGGGTCACAATTATTTTGGCCCAAATAATTGCGATTCATTAGCCTGGCCTTAGCCATCCGTAAACTCTGGTCAATTATCATTTCCCTACATGTACGTCTGGGCTTGATCTCAGTGGCTGCCTTACATCGGTTGACTTTCTACCTTCCACTCAGCGAGCGGGGAGGCGGGTGTTGTAGGTGACGTGAAGCATTTGCGCCGCATTGGCTGGTTGTAGTTTGGCAATGGCGGTGGATACGAAAGTAATGGAAGCTCTTCAATCCATCCTGGCTCGGCTCCCAGAAATCCAGAAATTAAAATTGAGACCTTGGAATGCGCAAGGAATGCTCCCAAGAGTTATGATAGAGTTATGATAGCTGCTTCACTCACTCGAGGGCATTACATACGTCACGACCAAACGCTAGCGAAAATCAGATCCTATTGTTTCAAGGGAGTTCACCCCCCCCACCTGATAACGGAGCTCAATTGTGAAGGTCCAGACCCTGGTAAAACCAGGCTAGTGATTCACGATATTATCACGATATTTGCCTATGGTTTAAAAAAATAACTGAAACTGCAGAAATGATGGGGATTGGGCAATTATTAAATATTCCTCTTCATTGTCTGCTGTATATTTCATATTGAGTGAGGCATAAAGTAAGTATTTAAAGGCACACTTTGTAACATTTTGGAATATACTGTTGTCATTAATACAAAACATGCAGCCAATGAGCAGCTCGACACAGAAAATGCTATTTCTGCAGTAATCAAAGAATGGATTTGGATGAGGAACTAACCTACTGAAACTTAAATATTGGTGACTTTAGTCTCCATGGAGACGTACCCACTCCCGATAAAGTTACCGGCACTGGTTGTCTGATGGATTTAGCAATTATCAATAATCAAAAAATGTGGTGATTAATTGCCACATTTTTTATCGCAATTAACGATATTATTGTTCCCTAAAATGCACAGATAATAATTGTAATAATAATGAGATGAAATGAAATGCATTAATGAAAAAAAAAAAAGCCTGGCACACCATGACAAAATCCCCAGGACCCCAGTTAAAAGGCGTTTCAGTACAGCATGTTCACTTTCTCAGTTCATTTCAGGACTGACCATTTTCACCCCTGACTACACACGCCAGAATCAGATGCTGCCTGTCGCTGAAGTAGATTCTGTGCAAGGTTAGATTTATTTTGAATTCTTCTTCCAATTGATAGCATGTCTCCAGAGTGCACGGGATTCATGTTAGAAATGATCAGCACGGACATCGCTCAGTTTTTAGGCTATCGATTTTCATAACCCTGTACCTAATGCAAAGGCCGCAAAACGAAACCAGCTATTTTGAAATGGAAAATATGAACAGGTTAAAAGTAAGCTAAATACATTTGAGATGGTCATAAACTACTTTTTAAAAGATCTCAAACTGCTATAGAAGACAAACAATACAATCTTGTGTAGATACAACAGAATTTCACTACCTTCATGTTGAATTTAGAGTAATTTACTCCAGTTTTCCGAAGCCTAGCAGCAGCAGTCCTGTCCCCCCGACTTTAGTCATCACACATCACATAGACTCAAGGGAAAAATTAGATATAGTTTAAATCAGGTTTTAACATGGTTGTAACCAGGTCATCTGATAAGGCCTGTAACAAAAGAAAAGGTCCATAGGCTTCAATATGATCTTAACCCCTTTATAGGGCACTCATTGAAAGAATTTTAAAGAAATCATTTCAATTTAAGAGTGTTATTGCCATCCGAGCTGCCCAAATCAAACTGCATCAGCCCCTTTTGGCTCCTCCAGCAGGTGGTGTGTCCACGGGAGGATGGCCTCGCGATTAAACTAGCCTGTTAGTCTCTCACAAAGGGCTTCTGAAGCCCCTTATGTCCAAATAATGACACAACGTATTGTTTAAGTGTATGATCAAATATGGTGCCTTCCTTTTCATGTTGTAATTTGAGTCATTTCACTACGTCCTCCAAAACCAACACATGTGTCATCCCTTAGCACACATGTGTCAAGGTCAAGGTCCGTGGGCCACATGCGGCCGCGAGATGATTTAATGTGGCCTTTTTAGGAGCATGAATGTTATGGTTTTTTAACAAAATAACCAGTTTGCTCACTCCAGCCACTAGGGGGCAGCTTAAATGACCATACCGCCTATGCTCTGCCCAATCCCGTCAGACCTTGGAAGCTGAGCAGGGAAGGGCTGGTCGGTACTTGGATGGGAGACCATTTGGGAACACCAGGAAGCCTAGTGAATGTAATGCATGAGTGAGTGAGTGGTGGTGGTCGGAGGGGCCGATGGCGCAGACTGGTTGCCTCGCTTCCGTCAGTCTACACCAGGGCAGCTGTGGCTACCATGGTATGGTAAGCGGCTAGCTTACCATCACCGAGTATGGAGTGAATGAATAGTGCAATGTAAAGTGTCTTTGAGTGTCCAGAAAAGCGCTATATAAAACCAATGCATTATTATTATTATTATTATTATTATTATTATTATTATTATTATTATTATTATTATTATTATTATTATTATTATTATTATTATTATTAAATAAATAAAAAAGGAAAGAATTTCACAAGTGAGGGCACTGACATAATAAGAGATCAAGATACAAACAGCATATTAAAGCCATGTGGTAAATGGTCAGTCTACACCAGGGCAGCTGTGGCTACCATGGTATGGTAAGCGGCTAGCTTACCATCACTCCGCTACAATAGCAACTTACTGACTTTATGTAGTACTTTGAGAAACATGTGACACAGACTGATAAAGCACAATAAGTGTAAACTGTTGTTATTTATGAGGCCACAGACCATAACAATATATACGGCCCGCGACCCGCCACTGGGGCTGAATTTGGGCCCTCGACCCAAATGACTTCGACACCTCTGCCTTAGCACAATCATTCACCAATAAAATATGTGAGTTTCATCAACTTACCATGGTTAGTTTTCAAGTTATGTAAAGAAATGTACCATGAATTTAGCCAGCCTGATAAACCAAACCCACTTCTTTTCTGCACGAAAGAAGGTGGGTCTGGCCATGCACGGTAAACAAAATGCTGATTGGCGGCTGAGGCCGAACCACTGAAGACCGTCACAGAGAAATGACAAGATTACGTCAGTCGCTGCACCACTATGTTGTTAATTCAATTAACATTATCATTAGCCAAAACTCATCATGGATGAAGTAGTCGAGGATGTTGCCTCAGCGTTCTATATTCAGTTCATATTTGTGAATTGGACTATAGCTGTCGTCACGTCCGCTAATTGCTAATTGGTTTATTTCACTGACAATGTGTGCGCATTAGACCCGCCCGTTCAAACTGCTCCAATTGCTCCGTGACCAGACTAATTCCCTGCGTGGAATGGACAGGGAATAGTATGGCAGAGCCAGGCAAGAATTTAGCCAGACTTGGGTCTTTTTCAGACTTCAGAGAAAACAGGATGCTAAGAGCGCGACCGGTCTCTGCTGATTGGTCAAATGCCAAAGAGGTGGGATCTGTGATGTAGGGTAAGTGAGGACTACATGCTTCTTCACCTTACTAATGTGCAGCAGGGCCACAGGCACCTCAGGGGTAAAAAAAGAGCAGAAACCACACATGGCCACTACTTTATATCTCAGTTAACCTTGCGTTGATATGGATGTACAAACAAGTCAACGTCAGGGATAGAGACAAATGTGTCAGAAAGGGTACTTGACAAAACGCAGTCCACCTAATTAATGTTCATTCAGTCGGACTCACACCACGCCCACTGTCATTTTTAAATAACAATACTCCCAGTGGACAGGCTTACCCGCGATATATGCAATTTCTAGCACCTACATCGCAAGTGAAAGAATTCTTGGACATGGTTGAAGGTTTTGGCAGCGGCGTTGAAATCTGGGATATGTTGGGTTGAATATGGTGTGTTTTGTGCAGCTGCTCCTCTGCTCCTCTGGTCTGCCAATGTGCCACTGAGGGGATGGATGTTATTGTCCAGCATGGCCTACACCTTACTCCCCTGCACCTCTCCACTGCCACGCCGTTACCCGTGAGTCCAGCCTCCTGCCAAGAGCTGAGCGAGCTCTTTTCATCGACTGTCCTCCCCTGGCAACGGAAGTTTAATACCGCGCAAAATAACACCATTTCAAATGACGAAATGTTCACGTTTGAAAGACAGCATATGTGTACAAAATATATATATATATATAGCTGCTGAAGAGGTTTTACTTCTCCCCACTCCATTTCAAGCATCAGTGTATAAGTGATTATTATTGTGTAGCCTATCCTTTCTGTTTAGTTCTGAAATGAAAATGAATAAATGAAAATGAACGAAACACAAAAAGGGTTGCGTCGATACCTGTAACAAATCATTACGCAATTCACTTGACACCAAAGCAGATAAACTGGTAACATTTTGACGATTTGCCTATACTTCCTATTAATATCGTGACTTTTACTTGACTCCAGCTTATTTAGCATTTGGCCAAAGCTTCATTTCATAGACTGCTTACACACTTTACAGACCTTGTTGTCCGCAAATGTTCATCATGCATTGTGTTGTAGTCAATAGCAATAAGCACTTCGCAATCCTGGTTCTGTTATACTCATGTCTGTGCAGGCTCTCAGTCGTACAGGAGGTGTCCATCTTCAGTGAAGGCTCTGAAGTCGTCTTCTGTACTCTGTGGTTGAAGTGTGGAACGTTTCGCTTCTCATCCAAGAGGCTTCGTCAGCGCACTAAAGATCAGTTTCAGGGGAGGAGTTTTGCTTCTATTAACAGCTACTCTCACCTGTAGGTAAACATCCTAGTAAGTACTCAAGTGAATATAAATTTACTTCTAAAACACATCACTGAGGTACAAGTAAATGGAGTTCTCAAAATAATTGGTTAAATGTGGGATTAAAAAAATAACTAATATATGGTTTGCGCCTAAGATGGAAAATGCATTATTCAATATTAAAGAAAAGTACTTGGGAAAGTCACTTCACTATAATATCATTCTTCATCCGCCCTCTGTCATTCTCACCTCTTCTGCCTAAAAGCCCACTGAAAAAACACCCCATTCCTAATCAACAAACCCTCCCAGTTAATGCAATAAAACAGCTCTGTGCAACTTCTATTGTAATCAACTTTGCTCGGCCTGTTCTCAGACAGACCCAACTTTGCCAAGGACATCTGTGGAATGGGCAAAGACAGACCTTCAAGTTTTATCTTCTTTTCTTAAAAAAAAAGAAAAAAATCTTGATTGAAATTGAAATCGATTATATGTCAAGACATTTTAATCTGGAAGTAAGTGTTGTATCTGACATTTTGAAAAAGGTCAACAAAAAAAGCTCAACCATGCTTTTGTAATACTGAAAATGACGGACTAAACTGATGAATAATATTGTACACTATGTAGTATATAACCAATGCAACTGGGTTTCAGGAGGTGTGCAGCGTTCTACCGTGACTCCTCAGGTTCCCACCTCCGGTTGCACTGAAGGCAGTGTATGCCCCACAGCCTCATGTCTGAGTAGCTGGAGACTACATATGCTCGCTGCACATTCTCTCGATAACAAGGCTATCAGACACATTTGCAAGGTTGGTTATGTCATGTTCCTTTTACAAAGTAATACCCTCCAGTCAGGAGACTCTAAGGGATTGGAGTTTTAGTTCCCTTCATCATTTGTATGGGTCGAGGTGCCCGCTGTGGCAAATTGCAATTCTACATCCCATAAGGTCAGGCCTCACACTTCCTCCTTGTTTCTCTTTCTTTGGCTGGAAAATGACACTCAATAAGGCCGGAGAGGTAATGTGCGAGAAGAGGGGCCATAATCCCCCCAGGAAGTGCGAACCTCAAAGACACAGAGGGTTTTTAATCCATGCCACTTTACACTTTACATGCCCGGGCCAAATCCACGGGAAAGTAGGGCACGGGGTTGAAGTTTGATGCTCTATTGTAATGGAAGAACCATTGCTTATCCATTGCTAAAACGAATAACCATTAGGTTAACTTTGTTATTGTTATTGAATGGTTGGAATTATCTGTAATTGAAAAAGCTCACTCTTTTTAGATATAACAAGTTTGTGTGAGAATCTAGTTTGACAATTCACTAATGAATGATTGCAACGGGAGAACTCATTTAGAAGGCATAGAATTTACTGTTCTGTGTGCTATAATGAGAAGAAATATACAAAGAAATACAATAAATGTCTTTGTTTATTGTATCAACGTGTCACACCTATTGATTCTTATTCAAATCTATTCTGGCATGCATTGTATCTTCAGTGTTCCAAATGTTTTATCGTTTTAGAGTTAGGGTTGAAATTCTGGAAAGCGCACTTAATTAAAAAAAAAAACACACAAAAACAGAAGCTATTTTAAAACATCTCCAGCCACTACTACAACACCTCTTCTTTTTTTTTGCCATAAAGCAAATGCTCATTTCATTTTGCAGGGATATTGGTCCCACTTCAGAAAAACATCGTGCCACCAAACCAGATTTTTTTGTTGTTGCTGTTGCCGTGAGTGGATAAATAAAACCCTGTGTGACACTTGTGTTTCCGATTATTAATTCCCAGCAACACTGTTCTTCTTTTTCAATTGCGGGGCACAAGAATAAAGAAGGTGCCATCTTTATCTCTGACAATCTGCAGTACGAATTCTGACTCATTCAACGGAAAGGTCACGACTGTCGCCTAAAAAAATCCAGGTCAGACGCAGTCGGCCTGTCCATTTTTTTTTCCCTTCTTTCATCTCGTCTCTCTGCTTTGTGCTCCTCCACTTTCGCCTCTTTGTTCCTCTCAAACACTTTTGCACCGCGGTCGGGGAGCCGTGAATGCGGGCGGCAGATGGCTGGGATGTTTGGACGTCTCAGTGGGATCGTGCTTTGCCACCCCCCTCCCCTCTACCCTCCATCCCTCCATCCCTCCATCCCTCCGTCCCTCTCCCTCTCTGTCTCTTCCAGCCAGGAGGTCAGCAAGGTGGGCTGGAGAGTAATTGGTGACTGGCAGTGACAAAGCCGACACAAGGGGTGCTTTGGCTAACAGTAATTGACAATTGTAAATAACAAATAGAGCTGATGACTCAAATCACCTGTCCACACGATCCCCTCCATTAATTGCGAAACGTGACCCGACATAACGGGCGCTTTGGAGCCGCGGCCAATGCCAGGAGCCTCGAGAGGGGAGGACAGGATGACTGAGAGCGGATCACATCAAGGAACAGATTGTTAATATCAGCGGTTTCATCTGGCTGATTGTGAAATAAATGGCAATGGGGCTTGCAGTAACACGGCGCGACACTGAGCGGCGCCTAATGGTTCGCGCAGCCCTCCACCAGCGGGACCTAATGAAGTGCGACATCGTTTTTCACCCCGTGACCACCGTAATGTCAAGGTGCCGGAACATGCCATTTGTGAGAAAGACGCTTGGCGGGACATCAGCCGCTCAAGCCATGTGTGCGACAAGGCAAGACCGGGCCAGGCGTCAGGCGGGCACACGGGCGCGCCAACAACACTTTCCGACGACTTTGGTAGGAAAATATCAGCCATCAATATCATCAATCGACCTTGCGCTGACCGTGGAAACGCAGCACGCTCCTCTCCGCCCTCCCTTGAGCTGTTTGGCTACACACCCACAGGACCACACAACTCAACCGGGAGACGCAGCAGGCGACCTTGTCCGACACAGTGCACTGGGACATGTTTCTATTATTACAGGTCTGGAGGCAGTCATGCACCAGAACACAAAGCATGTTTTACGGGAAGGGTTGTGACTGATGATGGGGGGGAAAGTTGCAAAAAGGCGGCGCTGGCATTTGATTTACTGGCTTCTGCTGCACCATAATGAGGAGTAATTCCATCTTGACACAGCCCTCCCCTCCTCTTTGCCTCCACTCTTGTCTCCATTCTTATCCTCCTTCCGCTTTACCTTTGCCTGTGGCTAACCCTCTCTCTCTCATGCCGTTTGTCATAGTTTAGGACTCAACACCAGCTTGCTTTCTCCTAAATTTTAGTGCTTTCTCCTCTGGCAAAAAATGACTTGTCTGATCTTGTCTAAAGTAATCTTTTATACACCTTTGTAGAAAAATGATGGAAGAAGAAAAGCACAAATCAAAATGGTGATTTTAACCTTTTATAAAAGCCAAGGAAATCTGTGATTAGGCAATGTTTTGAAGATTAAAACACATAGCCGAAAATTAACTTGATGTTAACCAGTGTTGCTTTTTGTCAACGAAGACGATATGATTTCAGACCTTTTCTTAATGACGATGCTGAGCTAAAAATATCTCTGTGGGGACTAAAACATGACGAGACGTTTATGAGTTTACATCAATGAGACAAATGGGAGAAAGTGGACTCGCTCGTATCAGCATACGTCCTCCATGGATTGCGTCTGACAGCGATGTCACCAAGACTTCATCTCTTCTAAGGACAGTTTTAAATCCTGAAGCTGTTTATGAACGAATGTGCAGACGGAGCTGAAGTGATGATCAGACGAGGAGGAGAGCGGGCGCTTTGGGGAAAAGTTAAGTTCACAACTGCCTATTGTGGCGTAATCTGTTTGTCTAAAGCTATAGAATGCCAAGATTATTATTATTATTATTATCCCAATTTCCAATACTAATACTAATCAATTATTACTTCTTTTTTTAAATAATGGAACTGACTAAAACGTGACTAAAACCTTTTTAGTTTTCGTGTGACTAAAAGGGGACACATTTTGAAGTGACTAAAGAGCATTTTTGTCCAAAAGACTAAGGGCCAGATCTTGTGCCTGCACAGTCTGTGCGCAACTCTAAATGCAACGTGGCACACGCGCGATCTTGCATGTGGCGCAGGTTTTGCGCTCAAGGCTGTGCCACTAGGGACAGGGCATTTTTTGAGAAAAAAAGGCCGACTGAGGCGTGGTTCATTACAAGCAGCACTCATTCTTCTAAGGCAACCGTCACATTATGTTCCTCTTTACAACGCGCCACCTTGTCTTCTTCCTTAGAATCGACGTCAAATTGAAAACAAAAGTGAAATTGCCTTGAAAAGTCTGTTTGAGCGTCGGTTACGCACGGGCTTACTTTGATCCAGTAGATCAACGTGCACACCCCTAACACCAAAACAACAACAGTTTTCCATAAATAAACCACACATGCCTTCGAGTGCCACAACACCAGGTCTAATCTGCGTTTTAAGGAGACACTTCCATCGTGTGTCAGTCTTTACCTCCTGATGATGCTCCTTGTGTAGCCACAGCTCAGTCCAAAAGAAACAAGCGCATTTTACAGGGCGCATAGTAACTTTTTTTTTTTTCAATTCAGCTGCTCCAAGAATCCTGCAGATGTAACGCAAATGTTCCAATAAGCTACAGTTTTCTTGCAACTGCTGTATAGGCTAACTCTGCAACTCCTCCGCAGCCGATATGACCGTTTCTGATCAATTAAATCCTGTACATTTCGTAACTTTGCGCATTCGAGCGGTGTCCGACGCCGAGGCTGCTGCCTCTCTTTCCCCGCCCGCTCAGCTTGGATCTTCAGTGAGTGGCTGCAGCAACGGAGCGACAGTCTTATTTCTTTAATCTTTATTAAACATTGCGTGCTGCATCATGCATGTTACGCGTTTACAGGAGAACCCCCCTCGCAAACCACCGCCTTCCGCAGGTCTGGGGAAAGCATGGGGAGGGGGCGGCACCACAACATCGCAATGTGAGTCTGTCCCCCTCTCCTGTCCTGCCCATTTTTTGCGCCAGGTATGACAATGAAGATTGCAAGGAGCGCCACCCGTCTGCGTACTCGTCTTCTCTACAGCCTGAACCACAAGATCTGGCCCTAAGACTAAAACTAAAAGGGCTGCCAAAACAACACTGATGTCAACAATTTGCGCTCCTTTAGAACGATGTTTGTGGGTTCACTTCAAACCGCTTTACAAAGAATGATTTTTAGATTGAATTTGTTAACCACGATAAGCCCCAGTCTGAAATACTTTTTACATTTTTCCCCCCAGTAACACAGCATTTTAGAACTTTGGGTAAGGTATGGGTCACTCAAACCATGAATACATATCGAGGTGAATAACAAGCAGAGTCGGCCATATCATTTCGTTGTGCTTCCCCAAAGTATTTCTTGGTGGAAATGCTGTCTAAGCCCTTGAGTTGATTTCTGTCTTGTTTTAGTTTTGGGAGTGAAGTTTATACCTATTGCTGCTTTGGATATTCACTGCTCAGAAGTGTGATCACAGGGTATGTTCAAGACACTATTTACGGAGCAAATAAACGCATACCACGGCACGGTGAGGTTGGTCTTAAGTCTGTAATTGTCGTGTAGAAAAGAACGCTACAGCTCCACGTAAACACGGGTCTATTAAGAGTGGCCACATGGCTCGTATCCTAATCTTACACGTCAACTGTAATCACTCACTTACCTAATAAGCAAAGTAAATACGCCTGAGCTCAAGGAGTGCAAAGGTTCAAAGGGAATGCACAGTCAATGCGCTTTACGTGATTAATGGAGAGTTGAAAGTTTCAAAGCCGCGGTGCTACTGTTGTTTTTTCGTCTTCATATTGGTTTGCTCTCCCCCCAGACCGGAGTAGTCAGCTGTAATTTCCACCCTGCAGATAAATTCCAAATGGAAACAGACATGATTCTCTCCCCCACCCCGAGCCACAGTGTTTCCACAGTGTTTTGCGCATTTTCCCCCCGTCCTCGCCTTGCACATTCAAACCCCTAATTAGCAGCGCTAAAGCAAACAAGTTTCTCTGTTAAAGTACATTGGCTTGAAAAGGGGCCATTTGCACAGACTTCTCTTTTTGGTGGCGAGTCAGCTTCCGCCTCAATGCTCCTCCTTCCGAGTCTCTGTTAGCTTTAATTTAATACCTGTGACACCCACCTATTACTTTTATGACACGGCCCGGCGAGGACTGAGGAGACCTGTGGCCGTATGGTGCTCATTAAAAGGCTCACGCTGGGGCCGTGACTCACTGTAGAAGCACAGTGAAGTCAGCACCGGGTTTAATTTATCGGAGACACACAGTTTTATGGAATTGGTGTTGAAGAAGCAGCCATCCAAACTGTATCTGAAGACCTTTACTCATTACTCACTCATGCTTAATTGTCAATTTTTGTTTTTTTGTTCTCATTAATGCAGTATTTTTTTATTTATTTAATTATTCAAAAAAGACAAACACGCAATACATAACAATTTCAACAATCGCAATACATTTGACAAACTAACACCAAGCCAGGATTGCAAGACAACACAAAATACAGTAGACAATAGTCCTGACAAGACAGACAACACAGCACCTCGGCACAATGCATTCCAAAAAGAAAAAGGAAAAAAAAATAGTAGTAGCTTTAGTAAATGCCCTTCTGCTTGTCCATCCGAAGTGACTTCACGAAGCAAAGCAAACTTGCATTATTTCAGGTCGCTGGGATTATTTTGCCTGACATAAAACCAAACAGCGCTGTGTGATGATATCATCAGGCCGCGCTGCTCAGTTTACTTGTGCAAGTGTGATGGCTGGCCAGCAGGGGGCAGGTGTGAAACAGAGACCTCTCCTCAATCAATGCATACTTGAAATCATTTGTACTTTTATGACTGTTCAGAAAACAGAAAATATTCAGCATAGATTTTTGATTAATAAATAAATAAAATAAAAATAGACTTTTTTTTTTTAAAGGCAACAAATAATGATTTCAATTATGACTAAAATAATCGTGATTATTATTTTTTCAATAATCGAGCATCCCTAATCATGATTTCTGTGTCGGTATCTTTCGTTGCTGACTCCGCTCACTCATCTCTCTGACAGACAGTGACCGACGCTAGACTTGATGGATTTAGGTGTGGAGATAAAGATTGTGTTCACATTCGGCCCATTTCAGTACAATCCTCTCCCCACAGGTGGGATCAGATCCCCCCCGGCACATCTCTAACCTCTCCTCTCCCACATGATAAATATTTCACCCAGCGAAATCAGTCGATATGCGCAGCGCTGTAAAGCCTCCATGTTTGGGCGAAGACGACTTGAGTTCATGCAGCCGGGGATGGAGGACACGAGGGTCTCAGGGGAGGTTATCATCTGTTTGTAACACACTAGGCAACTCTCGGGATGAAAAAGATCTCTTGTGTCATGGATTATGGCAGGGAATGTACAGTATATGACAGACAATCATAAGAATGTATGTACGAATTAGTCAAGTGAAAGGCTATGAAGAATAGGTGTTCTGCCAGTTACATGGGTGTCGTAGTCCCTATACCTTTTCTCCCACTGGGGCCAGTAGAGCGACTGAGAATGTGCTGTCGAGCGGTTGTTTGTTACAGAATTGCAGAGCAGGCAAACTGCACTGTCCTGTATTTTACATTCACAACATAGGGCTGCTCAATTATTAAAAAAAAAGTTATAATCATGATTGTTTTAGTCATAATTGAAATCACGATTATTTGTTGCCTTAAAAAAAAGGTTATCTTTATTTTATTTATTTATTGATCAAAAAACTGTGCTGAAGATTTTCTGTTTTCTGAACAGTCATGGAAGTCGAAATGATTTCAAGTATGCCTCGATTGAGCAGAGGTCTCTATTTCACACCTGCCCCCTGCTGGCCAGCCCTCACACCTGCGCAAGTAAACTGAGCAGCGCGGCCTGATGACATCATCACACGAACACTGTTTGTTTTTGGCACGTGAAATGCAAAGGGAAAATAATCCCAGCAGCCTGAAATAATGCAAGTTTGCTTTACTTCGTGAGATTGCTTCTGATGGACATAATCTGATGGACTATAATAAATTAAAAGGATGAACATCCTCATCATCAATCAAACATTTACTGAAGCTACTGCTATTTTTTATTTTTTATCGTTTCGGAATGCATTGTGCTGAAGTGCTGTGTTGTCTGTCTTTTATTTTTATTTTTTTCTTACCTTCCCATGTGATGATCTGTTGTGGCTTGAAACAGCGCAACCTTCTAATCCTTTTATGATCAGATCATGATATGATTATGCTCGAGAAACTTGACAAGCCGTTGATAATTCACTCTCGACACTCGGCAGTGGTATAGATTTGTTGAAACTGTGATCGAACCACCACCCTCTACACCCTGTCCCCATCACATGTAATCAATCACTTGAGGTATGGTTATTATGGATACTGCAGGCATATAACCCCCCGCCTTAACCAAGGGTGTTTTCTCCAGTTCAGTTTTACCCAAATCTAAAAGGTTACAGTGCAATGTTTCACTCGAAAGCTCTCAAAAAAATCCCTTTTTTGTCACTTTTTCGACACATTTTCATCACTTTTTTTGGTCACGTTTTTGTTGCATTTTCATCCTTGTTTTCGTCTCAATTTTGTCGCTATATTGACACGTTTTTTCAAGAAGCTTGCACATTTGGGTAAAGCCAAACTGGTAAAAATGCAGTCGGTTAAGGCAGGGGGTTAAGAGTCTGAATTTCATATGCACTCAATTTTAGACATAATTCTTATAATATTAACAACTTTGGCCTTATCTTGCTGTGGTGCCGGCACAAATTTATGACATATTCTCTATATGTGAAGCCACAAAAAAAGAAAAGAAAAAGAAAACTATCCAATTTAAGAAAGCGGAAAAAGGTCCTCCAAACATAACTGGAAAGCATCACGTGACTAAAGCCCGTTCATGACATTCAAAGTCAGTGTTGAAGCCTTGTACTCTCTGATAGTCCCAATTGCGCCTTGACATTTATCGCAAACGCGCATTCTATAAATATTCAGACCTGCCCCCTCCGCGTCCCTACACCACCAATATACTTTCACAGTTACATATATGACTCGCCTCAGAATCTCTTTACGGTCATTAAACAGGAGCTTTCCCCTTGCTCTCCCTTCACTATATTCAGACCCAGCACTGTTTTATCGACTTTAGCCGAGTGAGCTAAAGCACAGCCCTGGGAACAGTGTATCCAGCCTGCGTGCGCGTCCTCCGCTCTGGGTGCGTGCGGTGCAGGTGAAGGTCAGGGACAAGCTAAGGGGATATCAAAGCCACTGTGTCTGCTGGACCTTTCTGTCACAGTGGGTAAAGCCGCCCACCGCATCTCTCTCTATTCCTCACACTTTCTCTGACCCAGACGCACTCTCCTCTCCCTCGCTTTCCCTTCAACACGTTCCCAGCTCTAGGTGATCCCTCTGACTTGCCCTCTGCGCTTTTTTCTTTTCTATCTTTTTTTTTTTTCCTTTTCTTGCCTCCCCTCCCCGCGTGTGATTCAACATTGCCTCGATTCTAGTCACCCTCTCTACCCCGTGGCTTTGCTCCAACTGCTGACTACACGGATTTCTATTTTATCTGAGTCCCATGCAGTCGTCACATACAGTATACTCCAAGCAGGACTACTGTAGTACCGAGTGCAGTCGGAAAATCTGTCATGTACCTATGGGAAAGTAAATGGAACGTGCAAATTTTAAATGTGATATTGTGGACTTACAAGCTGCAACATTTCATTTTAATATATAACACTTTCTGTAGTTGTTAGGCTTCAATGAGCACTTAAAAAGGTAAATACACCTGCATCCACACTATTTGAGTCAGACAGCATTTAGGGTTATAGAAATTATATATATTTTGTGTTGCTTTAATCAGAGGTTGAAATATGTAATTGCAGCCACATGTCGTGAAGGCTACAGTAAAGGTTGCTATTTAACTGAGCCTCTTGTGCCAATATCACATTCAATTAGCTGTTAGTTGGCCGTGATCTGAAGTCACAGAGATTAATTTTCACTTACACATAATGGTGACACTCTGACAAGCTTCGATGTTGGCAATGAGGCAGCCGACATAACTTGCTACTGGATATGATTAATTGTACAGTTTGGTTACATTGTTGAATTAAAGTTAATAAAGGCTGCTTGCCAAAACGGCTGTGTACAAATTTGTGCAGTATCTAAAGCTTTGATCATAATAAAGTTTGGCAGCTGAAGGATATCCAGATCTACAGTAACAATCCATCACAAATACTGTCATGGTAGATTATTTCTAATGAATGACTACGTTCTAGTTATGATTTTTTCCTTACATTGTCATTTGTTTGTTATTCGGCCTTATAAGGTGGAAGTGGGTGTCCTTGCGCATTGGTCCATGGGAGTCGTATTGGCTACAAGCAAACAAACCGGCACCCAAAATTAAATCGCCATGGGATTACACACATATGTTGCTGAGGTCCAGGGAGAACTTTAGCCCAGTGGAGGAAATCGCTCAATGACACCGAGCGCCTCACCACTGGGCCACACAGCCAGCGGCTACAGGCAGGCTCAATTCATCTAACTCACACCGCCACTAATGTTCATCCGTGTTTTATAGATTTCTGCAGAAATAGTTTTCAACATTTCTGGTAACTTTATCCTTGGTTGGGCTTGTACTGTTAACACGACTTTTCAGCAGCTTCTGGCTGCAAAGGCCCGAACAGCAATTCAGCCAATTAAGGCAAATAGCTTAAGTTCGAAAAGTCATTCGAACTAAAGCTGTTGTAGTCAGAGTTTGTCCATGTTTTACCAACACATACAAAAGAGCTGAAGTACATGAAAGTCCATGCAGGATTTCGTTACGTCACAACATAATGGAGTTAGTACACTGAGTTACTACTTCCAGTATTTGTGTTGTAAAACAGGGGGTCAACATGGAGGTCGTGGCCCTGGGGGCACAGCTGAACATCAGGAAGATCATTTATTTATTTGGCATATTTGACAGTAGTTTTGCAGTTACTTTAATTCTATTGCCCCTCCAGTGAGTACATTTACATGCCTTACACAAAACAAAACTGGCAGATACAATACCATGCAGAAGTAGAAACCTAATTGGACAAGATGAATGAAGTTGGACATCCCCAGTCCATCACTTTGGGCGCCTTGGCATCACGGCCTGTGCTGAAGACTGCTGTTGTTAAATGTTTTAATGTTTAAGTTTCCTGATTATTTCAAATGTCTGTCGAACACAATGTGAGGAGTTGGTCAAAAAGGCCGGCAGACTTGACAAAAAGTCTTGCCTTTGTTAGACACAGTTTGTGAATACATTTACTTTAAAAGTTTGTGAATGCATTTCTGCTTCTCCCACCCATCCGCCTCATCATCAGAGCAAAGGCTGTAGACTGCTCATCTTAGAGTTATGGCCATACAGTTTAGGATTAAAATGAATAATTAACCGACACATTTCTGATCAAAACAGAATTCAGACCCAATCATCTGTCAGTCCACTTCATTTCCCATCATCCCTTTGGCCTGTGTAGTTAAGACAGGCGAGCCCAGGCGGTGAAAAGCAGTCACGAGAGTATTGGCAGCCTGGGCCCGTCTGGCTCATCTTAAAGATAAGATAAGATAATCCTTTATTGATCTCACAATGGAGAAATTCACTTACATTTACATTTGGCTCTCAAAAAGATCACTCAGGGTGTGAAATAAAGTCAGGAAATGTGCAAATAGTTAAATAGTAAAAGAGGTATCTTATGTACAATGAGTAAAAACCAAAATCTTAAGGTGCAGAAATATAAACAATAAGAAAACAAAAATTAGAACAGACTATAAAAAGTAGAATATCAAGGTCAGCATCAGCAGTGCAACGTTTACAGTCCTAGTGCAGGTTGTCAGTAAGTGACGCTGATACAGGGAATAAAGTAGCGCTATAGTACAGAGAATATTGCACATAGTTTTGCAAAGGGGTCATTGCACATTACAGTCTTGTAGTACAGTCTGACAGCAGTGGGGAGGAAGGCCCTGCGATAGTGCTCCTTCTTTCAGAGGGTGTCTCAGTCTTCCATGCAGTGGGTGGGTGGTGTTGTCCATGATGGTTTTAGCTCCTGGTTAAAACCCGGGCAGCCCAGGACGGAGCTCGCCCTCTTGACCAGCTTGTTCAGTCTGTTCTTGTCCCGCTCTGTACTAACCGACCGGTGTTCTAGTTCGAACTTAATCACAAATCATGTTTGTAATTACATTTTTCTGTTAATTAAAATGTTTACAATTTGTAATATTTTACCAACATGTCCACCTATGTGTACGATGAACACATATTCCCATATTGACTCCATAGCAATGGAAGTGACAGCATGCTGGTTGTTGCTGCAATACGTAGCTTCACTCCCATTATCGGTACTAGAAAATGAGCAGTCATTGGTTGCCTGTGCTTGACTGCTTAACCGAAATAAACCCAGAGATAATTGCTATAGGAGTGTATGGGGGTGGCAAATTGAGGTTGTGCAGTGCCCTTCAGCCTATTTATAGATGTGCAGCCAAGTGCTTTATGAAGTAAAGAGTGAGGCCAACTTGCCCATTTGAGCAGGTGCTAATGTGTGGGTGTGGGTGACACTGGGTGGGACTTGATTGTGTGGGGTGCTAACAGATAGAGGCACACATGTAAAAGTAATTGTGTGTGAATAGTGTGCGTACTGCAGAGGAGCTCTATGTATAATGTATATGAGACTAGCCCTGTCGCACCCACAGATGGTGTGAGGACGGGATTGACATGGGAGGTGTTGGCATATTCTGATGACATCCATGCCTCCAGAATCAAGTCTTTGTCTCCCTCTACTTTGTATTCATGCAACACAGCAACTGTATGTGCAACATTAGAGTCAAACTTACACAAAGAAGATACGCACCAAGCAAACTTAATGCATCTACATTAATCCACTACAAAAACAATGGCCTGAAAACATTATCAATTCAATGGCACAATTGACCGTTTCCATGGTAACACACTTACAGATATACGTGGCAGTTGCTCTGGCATGCGCTTCCCCACGGGCTCCTGAGTCCATTATTTCTTTTAAGGGCTGCCTAAAATAACATTTAAACATGAGTTCTGTGATGGGTGATATCCCTGTGCTTTTATATCAATGCATTTTGTATTTTACTATTGTATGTCATTGTTGTGCATAATTGTGGGCTATATTTACAGTATATGTATAGTCATTTGTGCATTTTTTTTTTAATTCCCTTTAAAATCATAATTAATGTATGTTTTTAATTCTGTGAATCCCCTTGTGCTCTGAGAAAGGCACTCAAAAAAATCTATATCATTTGTCTTAAAATGGCAACATACCCGATCCGAAAGGCTGCCCGACTTTCCCTGAAGAGTCATTAAACTTAGGCCTATCAAAAAAACATGAAAAACAACTCCCCGAGGAGTTACTGTAACTATTTACTAACATGTAAGCATGTGAATTTAGGATGAACTAACTGTAATTCTTTGAAAACAAAACATTGTTAAAGCAGTACTACGTAATTCATGCCTCTAGAGGCCATAAGCGCCACTGCAGCTTTGCGTTTTTTTTTAACTTAATAATTGTTTTTTTTTACTTATTAATTGTCCGTGAGAGTACATACTACGCTGACAGAAAATACATCAAATTACACAACGGAGATCTTTTTTTTTCACTCAAACTTGGTTGTAATCACTGCTAAAGTGGCGCTAGCCCGCAGTTAGCTTTGCCCGTTAGCCTGCTAGCATCTTCTTCGTGATTCTATTAGTGTGTATTGGTGACTCCGACCCGATACAAGAAAGCTGCAAGTATGGTTTTCTGGCCAGAGACACCAGGGGGAGATGAAAGACCCCCCAATCACCCCATCAACACTTGTATTTAATATAATTTATTATGGTAAACAAGTTACTTAGTACTGCTACAGGGCCCCGTATCGTCACACTCCACTCTTGGTCGTAAACAATATCGTATGGATTTGGAGGACTTGTTGGAGATGATGGGCTCAATTGGGGAAAACATGCTTATCATTAGCTCATCATCATGTGTTTCAAGGAGGAATGTGTTCTGACCTTGGCCTTGCAACAGCACCTTTCGGATACAACCAACAACAATGTCAATAGTGTGTTTTGTGGAAGCGGTCTGTTACGTTACAATATCCCGCTTCATTTTCTACATATTTAAACTACGTGAAAAAGACCTTTACAGCAAAAATTATGTTTTTTTTGCTGTAATCACATGTGTAAGATCTGAAATCATCCTGGAATATGTTCTGCACTGTCTGCTACAGTTTGTCACATTTAGTCTAAAAGTGTTATAGATGTTCAGTGAATTTGAACCAAGTATTCAATATAAAAGTGGAGTGAACTTTTTGCAAAACTGACTTTTGTCCAAGTACAATTGCCACTCCACAGCAACTTCTATGAGCAAAATGTTCTGGACAGATGCAGTTAGAAAGTTTTGCAATAAATGGGTAGTTTTTCCTGATCAGTTTGTGACCCCAGTGCTGATTGGATTGTTGTTAGTTGGGCTTGGATTCTGCACTTACTATAGCACATTACTAGGAGTTGCAGTTATTGCAGTTTTAGATGAGAGCCTGCCACTACTCACTATAATAGTATGCCAACAATTATTCATCTTGCTGAAGCAGGGGTAATAGTAAAAATGATAGCACCTTTTAACTGAGAAAAGTAATTACTACTTTGTACCAAATCCAATCTTTACCACGTCCTTCAGTTTTTCCCTTGGTAAACTTGTTATCAGTTTGCATTGTTATCTTAGCCTGCATTTTTATTGGGAAAAAGTTATTGCTGAGCCAAGTTTGTGCATGTAAAAGATTGCTGTGTTTGTTCAAATCAATATGTCATTTTGTGTTTGTGAGGTCCTCTCCAAGGGCATTCTCCAAATCACCACAGATTCAAAAAAGGCACAATTGTACTTGCAAGCACTCGATAGTTGAGCGGTGCCTCAGGAACACGTCAACAAAACCTTCCCCTCCAGAAGAATTCTTGCATAAGGCCTATTCCGCAGGTTCGCAGACTGCATGCATGGCTTTTCTAACTGTATTTGACATCGGCGGACTGTATCTTGACCGCGGTGACACTGCGTGGATGGGAGAATTATGCAACGATAGGAGCAGGTATATGCAGCGTATCCTTTTACACTGTAGTAGTCTCGCTGTGACCTCGGCGTGGCATGATGACAACCACCCACACATACTTCACACTTTACTCCCTACTGGCACTTATAGGCATAAGTTCTACAGTGCATTCTTTCCAACAAGTACTGAAAGCGAAGGCCGACAAGCTAAAGTCACAGCTTTTTTATCCTTTGATTATAAGTTTCAGAGCATCTTGACCCAGTTTGGTGGTAGATCTGAGGGTGGACAGTGTGGCTTTTAACATTTGAAAACAACATGTAGTACAAATGGCGCCACAAACTTATTACTGATCGATTGATTAATTGATTGATTGATTGATTGATTGATTGATTGATTGATTGTAAACTTATTGCAGACTGCTATACATTCTCTGCAAAGGAGTAGCATGTAGGAAAATGTGAAGAATATCAAGGTGATTTTGGAGACTGACAAACATTGAATTAGTTGGACAATCTTAATGTATTGTTAATTGCACAGTAATTTGTACGAGTGTTGTACAAGTTAAGAAGATAAATAAAGCAAGATTCTGGAAAAAACAAACAAACCTTAAAGTAAGTAAAGAAAGTAAAGAGCACTGAGTGTGAGTGCAGAGAGCTCTTGGAGCTCAGAGAGAAGATTGACAGTTTCTTAAGAAGAACAATTATGACTTTATTGACCACAGCAAGAAATATGAATATACTAGAAAATGTTGCAATTGCTGCGCAATTGCGATTGACTGCGGAATCCTAGGCTACTAATGCAGAAATGGCAAAAAATGCATAAAAATTGTGAAAAAATTCATAATTGCATAAGAGTGCTTTTATCGTGAAAATCCTCATTTAGTTGCATAATACTGCTTTACATGTGAAAATCCCTATTAAGTTGCATTATAGTGCTTTACATGTGAAAATCCCTATTAAGTTGCATTATAGTGCTTTACATGTGAAAATCCTTATTAAGTTGCATTATAGTGCTTTATATGTGAAAATCCCTATTAAGTTGCATTATAGTGCTTTACATGTGAAAATCCCTATTAAGTTGCATTATAGTGCTTTATATGTGAAAATCCCTATTAAGTTGCATTATAGTGCTTTACATGTGAAAATCCCTATTAAGTTGCATTATAGTGCTCTACATGTGAAAATCCCTATTAAGTTGCATTATAGTGGTTTACATGTGAAAATCCCTATTAAGTTGCATTATACTGCTTTACATGTGAAAATCCCTATTAAGTTGCATTATACTGCTTTACATGTGAAAATCCCTATTAAGTTGCATTATAGTGCTTTTATTGTGAAAATCCCTATTAAGTTGCATTATAGTGCTTTACATGTGAAAATCCCTATTAAGTTGCATTATAGTGCTTTTATTGTGAAAATCCCTATTGTTGCATTATAGTGCTTTTATTGTGAAAATCCCTATTAAGTTGCATTATAGTGCTTTTATTGTGAAAATCCCTATTAAGTTGCATTATAGTGCTTTATATGTGAAAATCCCTATTTAGTTGCATTATAGTGCTTTTATTGTGAAAATCCCTATTAAGTTGCATTATAGTGCTTTACATGTGAAAATCCCTATTAAGTTGCATTATAGTGCTTTATATGCGAAAATCCCTATTAAGTTGCATTATAGTGCTTTATATGCGAAAATCCCTATTAAGTTGCTATATAGTGCTTTATATGCGAAAATCCCTATTAAGTTGCATTATAGTGCTTTACATGCGAAAATCCATATTAAGTTGCATTATAGTGCTTTATATGCGAAAATCCCTATTAAGTTGCATTATAGTGCTTTATATGTGAAAATCCCTATTAAGTTGCAATATAGTGCTTTATATGCGAAAATCCCTATTAAGTTGCAATATAGTGCTTTACATGCGAAAATCCCTATTAAGTTGCATTATAGTGCTTTACATGCGAAAATCCCTATTAAGTTGCATTATAGTGCTTTATATGTGAAAATCCCAATAAAGTTGCATTATAGTGCTTTTATTGTGAAAATCCCTATTAAGTTGCATTATAGTGCTTTTATTGTGAAAATCCCTATTTAGTTGCATAATTGTGTTGTAATTGCAAAAATCCCTATTTTGTTGCAGAAACTGTAAAAACTGTTGAAATTGCAGAAACTTGACATTGTATAAAGTCTTAACATTGTATAAACTGTTTAAATCACTCACAGACTTCACTGTATCAGAAATCCTATTAAAATGAATGGGCAGAATTCCCCATACAAATCAATGGCAGAATTCCCAAGCCCGTAGAAAAAAACTGGAAAACTGTAGAACTCTAATTTTTTCAGAAAACTGACAAGTTGTGGAAGCTGAACAAGCACAAACTGCAGAAATTGCTGAAACTGTGGAAAAAACTGCAGAATCTGTGAATTTGCGGGAGCCCCATTATAACTAATAGGAAAAATCGGCCGAATATCGGCCGATTGCGGAAAAACCGGAAGTTGCAGAATTCCCAAAAGTAATAGCAGGATTCTCTCCAACATGCTGAACGTTTTGATGTATAACTTGTGGAAATCGCTGAAATTGTGAAAGTTGTGAAAGCTGCAGAAAATTTGGAAAAAAATACTATAATAATAACTAGAAAATTTTGCAATTGCTGCGCAATTGCGATTGACTGCGGAATAGATCTAATGCAGAAGTCACCTGAAAAATCCTTGAAAATGCCTTGAAACTGAAATTCTTTCTTTGAAACTCCTGAAGTCCTTGAAAGATTTGAAACATTGAAACTCCTGAAATCTTCAAAACTGTTGACACCTTGAACCTCCTGAAATCCTTGAAACTGTTGAAACCTTGAAACTGTTGAAACCTTGAAACTGTTGAAACCTTGAAACTCCTGAATTCTTTGAAACTGTTAAAACCTTGAAATTCTTATAATCCTTAACACTGTTGAATTCCTCACCACTCCTGAAATACTTGAAACTCCTGAAATTATCCGGTAACTATGTAAATGCGGTCTGGACTTTGCCTGGTTTCTGTGGATTTCCTGGTTATGGTTTTCATTCCGGTAACTATGGTAACTTGGTCTGGACTTGGCCTGGCTTCTGTGGTTTACCTGGTTATGGTTTTAATTCCGGTAACTATGGGAACCTGGTCTGGACATGACCTGGTTCCTGTGGTTTACCTGCTTATGATTTTAATTCCGGTAGCTATGGTAACCTGGTCTGGACTTAGTCTTGCTCCAGGTCTTGGTTCAGTCTTGGTCTGGGTCTTGGTTTGGGTCTTAATCTGGGTCTTGGTTTGGATCTTGGTCTGGGCCTTGGTTTGGGTCTTGGTCTGGGTTTTGGTTCGGGTCTTGGTTTGGATCTTTGTCTGGGTCTTGGTTCGGGTCTTGGTCTGGGTCTTGGTTCGGGTCTTGTTCTGGGTCTTGGTTCGGGTCTTGGTTCGGGTCTTGGTTCGGGTCTTGTTCTGGGTCTTGGTTCGGGTCTTGTTCTGGGTCTTGGTTCGGGTCTTGGTTCGGGTCTTGGTTTGGATCTTGGTCTGGATCTTGGTTCGGATCTTAGTCTGGGTCTTGGTCTGGGTCTTGGTTCGGGTCTTGTTCTGGGTCTTGGTTCGGGTCTTGGTTCGGGTCTTGGTTCGGGTCTTGGTTCGGGTCTTGGTTCGGGTCTTGTTCTGGGTCTTGGTTCGGGTCTTGGTTCGGGTCTTGGTTCGGGTCTTGGTTCGGGTCTTGGTTTGGATCTTGGTCTGGATCTTGGTTCGGATCTTAGTCTGGGTCTTGGTCTGGGTCTTGGTTCGGGTCTTGTTCTGGGTCTTGGTTCGGGTCTTGGTTGGGGTCTTGGTTCAGGTCTTGGTTCGGTCTTGGTTCGGGTTTTGGTTCGGGTCTTGGTTCTGGTCTTGGTTCGGGTCTTGGTTCGGATCTTGGTTTGGGTCTTGGTTCGGGTCTTGGTTGGGGTCTTGGTTGGGGTTTTGGTCTGGGTCTTGGTTCAGGTCTTGGTTCGGGTCTTGGTTCGGGTCTTGGTTCGGGTCTTAGTTCGGGTCTTAGTTCGGGTCTTGGTTCGGGTCTTGGTTCGGGTCTTGGTTCGGGTCTTGGTTCGGGTCTTGGTTCGGGTCTTGGTTCGGGTCTTAGTTCGGGTCTTAGTTCGGGTCTTGGTTCGGGTCTTGGTTCGGGTCTTGGTTCGGGTCTTGGTTCGGGTCTTGGTCTGGGTCTTGGTTGAGGTCTTGGTTCAGGTCTTTGTCCCTCCTTGAAACTGCAGAAGTATTTGAACTGCAGAAGTATTTGAAACTGCAGAAGTATTTGAAACTGCAGAAGTATTTGAACTGCAGAAGTATTTGAAACTGCAGAAGTATTTGAACTGCAGAAGTATTTGGACTGCAGAAGTATTTGAAACTGCAGAAGTATTTGAACTGCAGAAGTATTTGAACTGCAGAAGTATTTGAACTGCAGAAGTATTTGAAACTGCAGAAGTATTTGAACTGCAGAAGTATTTGAAACTGCAGAAGTATTTGAACTGCAGAAGTATTTGAAACTGCAGAAGTATTTGAACTGCAGAAGTATTTGAAACTGCAGAAGTATTTGAAACTGCAGAAGTATTTGAACTGCAGAAGTATTTGAAACTGCAGAAGTATTTGAACTGCAGAAGTATTTGAAACTGCAGAAGTGTTTGAAAGTGCAGAAGTATTTGAACTGCAGAAGTATTTGAACTGCAGAAGTTTTTGAACTGCAGAAGTATTTGAACTGCAGAAGTATTTGAACTGCAGAAGTATTTGAACTGCAGAAATGGCTGAAAGTACCTGAAGTCCCATTAAAATGAATGGGCAGAATTCCCCATACAAATCAATGGCAGAATTCCCGATCCCGTAGAAAAAAACTGGAAAACTGCAGAACTCTAATTTTTTCAGAAAACTGACAAGCTGCGGAAGCTGAACAAGCACAAACTGCAGAAATTGCTGAAACTGTGGAAAAAACTGCAGAATCTGTGAATTTGAGGAAGCCCCATTATAAGTAATGGGAAAAATCGTCCAAATATCGGCCGATTGCGGAAAAACCGGAAATCGCTGAATTCCCAAAAGTAATCGCAGGATTCTCCCAAACATGCGGAACGTTTAAATGTATAACTTGCTGAAATTGCTGAAACTGTGAAAGCTGTGAAAGCTGTTGAAAAACGGGAAAAACATAGATTAATAATAATAATAATAACTAGAAAATTTTGCAATTGCTGCGCAATTGCGATTGACTGCGGAATAGATCTAATGCAGAAGTCACCTGAAAAATCCTTGAAAATGCCTTGAAACTGTTAAAATACTTTCTTTGAAACGCCTGAAGTCTTTGAAAGATTTGAAACATTGAAACTCCTGAAATCTTCAAAACTGTTGACACCTTGAACCTCCTGAAATCCTTGAAACTGTTGAAACTTTGAAACTTTGAAACTGTTGAAACCTTGAAACTGTTGAAACCTTGAAACTGTTGAAACCTTGAAACTCCTGAATTCTTTGAAACTGTTAAAACCTTGAAATTCCTATAATCCTTAACACTGTTGAATTCCTCACCACTCCTGAAATACTTGAAACTCCTGAAATTATCCGGTAACTATGGAAATGTGGTCTGGACTTGGCCTGGTTTCTGTGGTTTTCCTGGTTATGGTTTTAATTCCGGTAACTATGGGGACTTGGTCTGGACTTGGCCTGGTTTCTGTGGTTTACCTGGTTATGGTTTTAATTCAGGTTACTATGGTAACTTGGTCTGGACTTGGCCTTGCTTCTGTGGTTTACCTGGTTATGGTTTTAATTCAGGTTACTATGGTAACTTGGTCTGGACTTGACCTGGCTTCTGTGGTTTTTGGTCTTGGTCTGGGTCTTGGTCTGGGTCTTGGTCTGGGTCTTGGTCTGGGTCTTGGTTCGGGTCTTGGTTCGGGTCTTGGTTCGGGTCTTGGTTCGGGTCTTGATTTGAATCTTGGTCCAGGTCTTGGGTCAGATCTTGGTCTAGGTCTTGGTTCGGGTCTTGGTTCGGGTCTTGGTTTGGGTCTTTGTTTGGGTCTTGGTTCGGGTCTTGGTCTGGGTCTTGGTTTGGGTCTTTGTTTGGGTCTTGGTTTGGGTCTTGGTTCAGGTCTTAGTCTGGGTTTTGGTTCGGGTCTTGGTTCGGGTCTTGGTTCAGGTCTTAGTCTGGGTCTTGGTTCAGGTCTTAGTCTGGGTTTTGGTTCGGGTCTTGGTTTGGGTCTTGGTCTGGGTCTTGGTTCGGGTCTTGGTTCGGGTCTTGGTTCAGGTCTTGGTCTGGGTCTTGGTTCGGGTCTTGGTTCGGGTCTTGGTTCGGGTCTTGGTTCGGGTCTTGGTTCGGGTCTTGGTTCGGGTCTTGGTCTGGGTCTTGGTCTGGGTCTTGGTTCGGGTCTTGGTTCGGGTCTTGGTTCGGGTCTTGGTTCGGGTCTTGGTTCGGGTCTTGGTTCGGGTCTTGGTTCGGGTCTTGGTTCGGGTCTTGGTTCGGGTCTTGGTCTGGGTCTTGGTCTGGGTCTTGGTCTGGGTCTTGGTTCGGGTCTTGGTTCGGGTCTTGGTTCGGGTCTTGGTTCGGGTCTTGGTTCGGGTCTTGGTTCGGGTCTTGGTCTGGGTCTTGGTCTGGGTCTGGGTCTTGGTCTGGGTCTCGGTCTGGGTCTTGGTTCGGGTCTTGGTTCGGGTCTTGGTTCGGGTCTTGGTTCGGGTCTTGGTTCGGGTCTTGGTCCCAATCCTTGAAACTGCAGAAGTATTTGAACTGCAGAAGTATTTGAACTGCAGAAGTATTTGAAACTGCAGAAGTATTTGAACTGCAGAAGTATTTGAACTGCAGAAGTATTTGAACTGCAGAAGTATTTGAACCGCAGAAGTATTTGAACCGCAGAAGTATTTGAAACGCAGAAGTATTTGAACTGCAGAAGTACTTGAACTGCAGAAGTATTTGAACTGCAGAAGGATTTGAACTGCAGAAGTATTTGAACTGCAGAAGTACTTGAACTGCAGAAGTATTTGAACTGCAGAAGTACTTGAACTGCAGAAGTATTTGAAACTGCAGAAGTATTTGAACTGCAGAAGTATTTGAACTGCAGAAGTATTTGAACTGCAGAAGTATTTGAAACTGCAGAAGTATTTGAACTGCAGAAGTTTTTGAACTGCAGAAGTATTTGAAACTGCAGAAGTGTTTGAACTGCAGAAGTATTTGAAATTGCAGAAGTATTTGAACTGCAGAAGTATTTGAAACTGCAGAAGTGTTTGAACTGCAGAAGTATTTGAAACTGCAGAAGTGTTTGAACTGCAGAAGTATTTGAAACTGCAGAAGTGTTTGAACTGCAGAAGTATTTGAAACTGCAGAAATGGCTGAAAGACCTGAATGTACCTGAAGTCCCATTAAAATGAATGGGCAGAATTCCCCATACAAATCAATGGCAGAATTCCCGATCCCGCAGAAAAAAACTGGAAAACTGCAGAACTCTAATTTTTTCAGAAAACTGACAAGCTGCGGAAGCTGAACAAGCACAAACTGCAGAAATTGCTGAAACTGTGGAAAAAACTGCAAAATCTGTGAATTTGAGGAAGCCCCATTATAAGTAATGGGAAAAATCGTCCAAATATCGGCCGATTGCGGAAAAACCGGAAATCGCTGAATTCCCAAAAGTAATCGCAGGATTCTCCCAAACATGCGGAACGTTTAAATGTATAACTTGCTGAAATTGCTGAAACTGTGAAAGCTGTGAAAGCTGTTGAAAAACGGGAAAAACATAGATTAATAATAATAATAATAATAATAAAGAACATGAAAACCAATTATTGACTGCGGAAGAATTCCGCAGTCAATCAATAACTAGAAAATTTTGCAATTGCTGCGCAATTGCGATTGACTGCGGAATAGATCTAATGCAGAAGTCACCTGAAAAATCCTTGAAAATGCCTTGAAACTGTTAAAATACTTTCTTTGAAACGCCTGAAGTCCTTGAAAGATTTGAAACATTGAAACTCCTGAAATCTTCAAAACTGTTGAAACCTTGAACCTCCTGAAATCCTTGAAACTGTTGAAACTTTGAAACTGTTGAAACCTTGAAACTGTTGAAACCTTGAAACTGTTGAAACCTTGAAACTCCTGAATTCTTTGAAACTGTTAAAACCTTGAAATTCCTATAATCCTTAACACTGTTGAATTCCTCACCACTCCTGAAATACTTGAAACTCCTGAAATTATCCGGTAACTATGGAAATGTGGTCTGGACTTGGCCTGGTTTCTGTGGTTTTCCTGGTTATGGTTTTAATTCCGGTAACTATGGGGACTTGGTCTGGACTTGGCCTGGTTTCTGTGGTTTACCTGGTTATGGTTTTAATTCAGGTTACTATGGTAACTTGGTCTGGACTTGGCCTTGCTTCTGTGGTTTACCTGGTTATGGTTTTAATTCAGGTTACTATGGTAACCTGGTCTGGACTTGGCCTGGCTTCTGTGATTTACCTGGTTATGGATTGAATTCAGGTTACTATGGTTACTTGGTCTGGACTTGGCCTGGCTTCTGTGGTTTACCTGGTTATGGTTTTAATTCAGGTTACTATGGTAACTTGGTCTGGACTTGACCTGGTTTCTATGGATTTCCTGGTTATGGTTTTAATTCGGGTAACTATGGCAACTTAGTCTGGACTTGGCCTGGCTTCTGTGGTTTTTGGTCTTGGTCTGGGTCTTGGTGTTGGTCTTGGTTCGGGTCTTGGTCTGGGTCTTGGTCTGGGTCTTGGTTCGGGTCTTGGTCTGGGTCTTGGTTCGGGTCTTGGTCTGGGTCTTGGTCTGGGTCTTGGTTTGGGTCTTGGTTCAGGTCTTGGTTCGGGTCTTGGTCTGGGTCTTGGTTCGGGTCTTGGTTCGGGTCTTGGTTCAGGTCTTAGTCTGGGTTTTGGTTCGGGTCTTGGTTCGGGTCTTGGTCTGGGTCTTGGTTCAGGTCTTGGTTCGGGTCTTGGTCTGGGTCTTGGTTCGGGTCTTGGTCTGGGTCTTGGTTCGGGTCTTGGTTCGGGTTTTGATTTGAATCTTGGTCCAGGTCTTGGGTCAGATCTTGGTCTAGGTCTTGGTTCGAGTCTTGGTCTGGGTCTTGGTTTGGGTCTTTGTTTGGGTCTTGGTTCGGGTCTTGGTCTGGGTCTTGGTTTGGGTCTTGGTTCAGGTCTTGGTTCGGGTCTTGGTCTGGGTCTTGGTTCGGGTCTTGGTTCGGGTCTTGGTTCGGGTCTTGGTTCGGGTCTTGGTTCGGGTCTTGGTTCAGGTCTTGGTCTGGGTCTTGGTTCGGGTCTTGGTTCAGGTCTTGGTCTGGGTCTTGGTTTGGGTCTTGGTTCAGGTCTTAGTCTGGGTCTTGGTCTGGGTCTTGGTCTGGGTCTTGGTCTGGGTCTTGGTCTGGGTCTTGGTTCGGGTCTGGGTCTTGGTTCGGGTCTTGGTTCGGGTCTTGGTTCGGGTCTTGGTTCGGGTCTTGATTTGAATCTTGGTCCAGGTCTTGGGTCAGATCTTGGTCTAGGTCTTGGTTCGGGTCTTGGTCTGGGTCTTGGTTTGGGTCTTTGTTTGGGTCTTGGTTTGGGTCTTGGTTCGGGTCTTGGTTTGGGTCTTTGTTTGGGTCTTGGTCTGGGTCTTGGTTTGGGTCTTGGTTCAGGTCTTGGTTCGGGTCTTGGTCTGGGTCTTGGTTCGGGTCTTGGTTCGGGTCTTGGTTCGGGTCTTGGTTCAGGTCTTAGTCTGGGTTTTGGTTCGGGTCTTGGTTCGGGTCTTGGTTCGGGTCTTGGTTCAGGTCTTGGTCTGGGTCTTGGTTCGGGTCTTGGTCTGGGTCTTGGTTCGGGTCTTGGTTCAGGTCTTAGTCTGGGTCTTGGTTCGGGTCTTGGTTCGGGTCTTGGTCTGGGTCTTGGTCTGGGTCTTGGTCTGGGTCTTGGTTCGGGTCTTGGTCTGGGTCTTGGTTCGGGTCTTGGTTCGGGTCTTGGTTCGGGTCTTGGTTCGGGTCTTGGTTCGGGTCTTGGTTCGGGTCTTGGTTCGGGTCTTGGTCTGGGTCTTGGTTCGGGTCTTGGTCTGGGTCTTGGTCTGGGTCTTGGTTCGGGTCTTGGTTCGGGTCTTGGTTCGGGTCTTGGTCTGGGTCTTGGTTCGGGTCTTGGTTCGGGTCTTGGTTCGGGTCTTGGTTCGGGTCTTGGTTCGGGTCTTGGTCCCAATCCTTGAAACTGCAGAAGTATTTGAACTGCAGAAGTATTTGAACTGCAGAAGTATTTGAAACTGCAGAAGTATTTGAACTGCAGAAGTATTTGAACTGCAGAAGTATTTGAACTGCATAAGTATTTGAAACTGCAGAAGTATTTGAACTGCAGAAGTATTTGAACTGCATAAGTATTTGAACTGCAGAAGTATTTGAACCGCAGAAGTATTTGAAACTGCAGAAGTATTTGAACTGCAGAAGTATTTGAACTGCAGAAGTATTTGAACTGCAGAAGTATTTGAACTGCAGAAGTATTTGAACTGCAGAAGTTTTTGAACTGCAGAAATGGCTGAAAGTACCTGAAGTCCCATTAAAATGAATGGGCAGAATTCCCCATACAAATCAATGGCAGAATTCCCGATCCCGTAGAAAAAAACTGGAAAACTGCAGAACTCAAATTTTTTCAGAAAACTGACAAGCTGTGGAAGCTGAACAAGCACAAACTGCAGAAATTGCTGAAACTGTGGAAAAAACTGCAAAATCTGTGAATTTGAGGAAGCCCCATTATAAGTAATGGGAAAAATCGTCCAAATATCGGCCGATTGCGGAAAAACCGGAAATCGCTGAATTCCCAAAAGTAATCGCAGGATTCTCCCAAACATGCGGAACGTTTAAATGTATAACTTGCTGAAATTGCTGAAACTGTGAAAGCTGTGAAAGCTGTTGAAAAACGGGAAAAACATAGATTAATAATAATAATAATAATAATAAAGAACATGAAAACCAATTATTGACTGCGGAAGTTTTCCGCAGTCAATCAATAAAGAACATGAAAACCAATTATTGACTGCGGAAGTTTTCCGCAGTCAATCAACTAGAAAATTTTGCAATTGCTGCGCAATTGCGATTGACTGCGGAATAGATCTAATGCAGAAGTCACCTGAAAAATCCTTGAAAATGCCTTGAAACAGTTAAAATACTTTCTTTGAAACTTCTGAAGTCCTTGAAAGATTTGAAACATTGAAACTCCTGAAATCTTCAAAACTGTTGAAACGTTGAAACTGTTGAAACTTTGAAACTGTTGAAACCATGAAACTGTTAAAACCTTGAAATTCCTATAATCCTTAACACTGTTGAATTCCTGAACACTGAAATACTTGAAACTCCTGAAATTATCCGGTAACTATGGAAATGTGGTCTGGACTTTGCCTGGCTTCTGCAGTTTTCCTGGTTATGGTTTTAAATCAGGTTACTATGGTAACTTGGTCTGGACTTGGCCTTGCTTCTGTGGTTTACCTGGTTATGGATTGAATTCTGGTAACTATGGTAACTTGATCTGGACTTGTCCTGGCTTCTGTGGTTTTCCTGGTTATGGATGGAATTCAGGTTACTATGGTAACTTGGTCTGGACCTGGCCTTGCTTCTGTGGTTTACCTGGTTATGGTTTTAAATCAGGTAACTATGGTAACTTGGTCTGGACTTGGTCTGGTTCCTGTGGTTTACCTGGTTATGGTTTTAATTACGGTAACTATGGGGACTTGGTCTGGACTTGGCCTGGTTCCTGTGGTTTACCTGGTTATGGTTTTAAATCAGGTAACTATGGTAACTTGGTCTGGACTTGGTCTGGTTCCTGTGGTTTACCTGGTTATGGATTGAATTCAGGTTACTATGGCAACCTGGTCTGGACTTGGTCTTGGTCCAGGTCTTGGGTCGGATCTTGGTCTGGGTCTTGGTTCGGGTCTTGGTTCGGGTCTTGGTTCGGGTCTTGGTTCGGGTCTTGGTTCGGGTCTCGGTCTGGGTCTCGGTTCGGGTCTTGGTTCGGGTCTTGGTCTCGGTCTGGGTCTCGGTCTGGGTCTCGGTTCGGGTCTTGGTTCGGGTCTTGGTTCGGGTCTTGGTTCGGGTCTTGGTTCGGGTCTCGGTCTGGGTCTCGGTTCGGGTCTTGGTTCGGGTCTTGGTTCGGGTCTTGGTTCGGGTCTTGGTTTGGGTCTTTGTTCGGGTCTCGGTTCGGGTCTCGGTTCGGGTCTTGGTCTCGGTCTGGGTCTCGGTCTGGGTCTCGGTTCGGGTCTTGGTTCGGGTCTTGGTCTCGGTCTGGGTCTCGGTCTGGGTCTCGGTCTGGGTCTCGGTTCGGGTCTTGGTTCGGGTCTTGGTTCGGGTCTTGGTTCGGGTCTTGGTTCGGGTCTCGGTTCGGGTCTTGGTTCGGGTCTGGGTCTCGGTCTGGGTCTCGGTCTGGGTCTCGGTTCGGGTCTTGGTTCGGGTCTTGGTTCGGGTCTTGGTTCGGGTCTTGGTTTGGGTCTTTGTTCGGGTCTTGGTTCGGGTCTTGGTTCGGGTCTCGGTCTGGGTCTTGGTTCGGGTCTTGGTTCGGGTCTTGGTTCGGGTCTCGGTCTGGGTCTTGGTTCGGGTCTTGGTTCGGGTCTTGGTTCGGGTCTCGGTCTGGGTCTCGGTTCGGGTCTCGGTTCGGGTCTTGGTTCGGGTCTTAGTTCGGGTCTTGGTTCGGGTCTTGGTTCGGGTCTTGGTTCGGGTCTTGGTTCGGGTCTCGGTCTGGGTCTCGGTTCGGGTCTTGGTTCGGGTCTTGGTCTCGGTCTGGGTCTCGGTCTGGGTCTCGGTTCGGGTCTTGGTTCGGGTCTTGGTTCGGGTCTTGGTTCGGGTCTTGGTTCGGGTCTCGGTCTGGGTCTCGGTTCGGGTCTTGGTTCGGGTCTTGGTTCGGGTCTTGGTTCGGGTCTTGGTTCGGGTCTTGGTTTGGGTCTTTGTTCGGGTCTCGGTTCGGGTCTTGGTTCGGGTCTTGGTCTCGGTCTGGGTCTCGGTCTGGGTCTCGGTTCGGGTCTTGGTTCGGGTCTTGGTTCGGGTCTTGGTCTCGGTCTGGGTCTCGGTCTGGGTCTCGGTTCGGGTCTTGGTTCGGGTCTTGGTTCGGGTCTTGGTTCGGGTCTTGGTTCGGGTCTTGGTTCGGGTCTTGGTTCGGGTCTCGGTTCGGGTCTCGGTTCGGGTCTTGGTCTCGGTCTGGGTCTCGGTCTGGGTCTCGGTTCGGGTCTCGGTTCGGGTCTCGGTTCGGGTCTTGGTTCGGGTCTTGGTTCGGGTCTTGGTTCGGGTCTTGGTTCGGGTCTTGGTTCGGGTCTTGGTCTGGGTCTTGGTCTGGGTCTTGGTTCGGGTCTTGGTTCGGGTCTTGGTTCAGGTCTTGGTTCGGGTCTTGGTTCGGGTCTTGGTTCGGGTCTTGGTTCGGGTCTTGGTTCGGGTCTTGGTCTCGGTCTGGGTCTCGGTCTGGGTCTCGGTTCGGGTCTCGGTTCGGGTCTTGGTTCGGGTCTTGGTTCGGGTCTTGGTTCGGGTCTTGGTTCGGGTCTTGGTTCGGGTCTTGGTTCGGGTCTTGGTTCGGGTCTTGGTTCGGGTCTTGGTTCGGGTCTTGGTCTGGGTCTTGGTCTGGGTCTTGGTTCGGGTCTTGGTTCGGGTCTTGGTTCAGGTCTTGGTTCGGGTCTTGGTTCGGGTCTTGGTTCGGGTCTTGGTTCGGGTCTTGGTTCGGGTCTTGGTTCGGGTCTTGGTTCGGGTCTCGGTCTGGGTCTTAGTTCGGGTCTTGGTTCGGGTCTTGGTTCGGGTCTTGGTCTCGGTCTGGGTCTTGGTTCGGGTCTTGGTTCGGGTCTTGGTTCGGGTCTTGGTTCGGGTCTTGGTTCAGGTCTTGGTTCGGGTCTTGGTTCGGGTCTTGGTCTCGGTCTGGGTCTTGGTTCGGGTCTTGGTCTCGGTCTGGGTCTTGGTTCGGGTCTTGGTTCGGGTCTTGGTTCGAGTCTTGGTTCGGGTCTTGGTTCGGGTCTTGGTTCAGGTCTTGGTTCAGGTCTTGGTTCGAGTCTTGGTTCGGGTCTTGGTTCGGGTCTTGGTTCGGGTCTTGGTTCGGGTCTTGGTTCGGGTCTTGGTTCGGGTCTTGGTCTCGGTCTGGGTCTCGGTTCGGGTCTTGGTTCGGGTCTTGGTTCGAGTCTTGGTTCGGGTCTTGGTTCGGGTCTTGGTTCAGGTCTTGGTTCAGGTCTTGGTTCGGGTCTTGGTTCGGGTCTCGGTCTGGGTCTTGGTTCGGGTCTTGGTTCGGGTCTTGGTTCGGGTCTTGGTCTCGGTCTGGGTCTTGGTTCGGGTCTTGGTTCGGGTCTTGGTTCGGGTCATGGTTCGGGTCTTGGTTCAGGTCTTGGTTCGGGTCTTGGTTCGGGTCTTGGTCTCGGTCTGGGTCTTGGTTCGGGTCTTGGTCTCGGTCTGGGTCTTGGTTCGGGTCTTGGTTCGGGTCTTGGTTCGAGTCTTGGTTCGGGTCTTGGTTCGGGTCTTGGTTCAGGTCTTGGTTCAGGTCTTGGTTCAGGTCTTGGTTCGAGTCTTGGTTCGGGTCTTGGTTCGGGTCTTGGTTCGGGTCTTGGTTCGGGTCTTGGTTCGGGTCTTGGTTCGGGTCTTGGTCTCGGTCTGGGTCTCGGTCTGGGTCTCGGTTCGGGTCTTGGTTCGGGTCTTGGTTCGGGTCTTGGTTCGGGTCTTGGTTCGGGTCTTGGTTCGGGTCTTGGTTTGGGTCTTTGTTCGGGTCTTGGTTCGGGTCTTGGTTCGGGTCTCGGTCTGGGTCTTGGTTCGGGTCTTGGTTCGGGTCTTGGTTCGGGTCTCGGTCTGGGTCTTGGTTCGGGTCTTGGTTCGGGTCTCGGTCTGGGTCTTGGTTCGGGTCTTGGTTCGGGTCTTGGTTCGGGTCTCGGTCTGGGTCTTGGTTCGGGTCTTGGTTCGGGTCTTGGTTCGGGTCTTGGTTCGGGTCTTGGTTCGGGTCTTGGTCGGGGTCTTGGTTCGGGTCTTGGTTCAGGTCTTGGTTCAGGTCTTGGTTCAGGTCTTGGTTCGAGTCTTGGTTCGGGTCTTGGTTCGGGTCTTGGTTCGGGTCTTGGTTCGGGTCTTGGTTCGGGTCTTGGTTCGGGTCTTGGTCTCGGTCTGGGTCTCGGTCTGGGTCTCGGTTCGGGTCTTGGTTCGGGTCTTGGTTCGGGTCTTGGTTCGGGTCTTGGTTCGGGTCTTGGTTCGGGTCTTGGTTTGGGTCTTTGTTCGGGTCTTGGTTCGGGTCTTGGTTCGGGTCTCGGTCTGGGTCTTGGTTCGGGTCTTGGTTCGGGTCTTGGTTCGGGTCTCGGTCTGGGTCTTGGTTCGGGTCTTGGTTCGGGTCTCGGTCTGGGTCTTGGTTCGGGTCTTGGTTCGGGTCTTGGTTCGGGTCTCGGTCTGGGTCTTGGTTCGGGTCTTGGTTCGGGTCTTGGTTCGGGTCTTGGTTCGGGTCTTGGTTCGGGTCTTGGTCTGGGTCTTGGTTCGGGTCTTGGTTCGGGTCTTGGTTCGGGTCTTGGTTCGGGTCTTGGTTCGGGTCTTGGTTTGGGTCTTGGTTCGGGTCTTGGTTCGGGTCTTGGTTTGGGTCTTGGTTCGGGTCTTGGTTCGGGTCTTGGTTCGGGTCTTGGTTTGGGTCTTTGTTCGGGTCTTGGTCTGGGTCTTGGTTCGGGTCTTGGTTCGGGTCTCGGTCTGGGTCTTGGTTCGGGTCTTGGTTCGGGTCTTGGTTCGGGTCTTGGTTCGGGTCTTGGTTCGGGTCTTGGTTCGGGTCTTTGTCCCAATCCTTGAAACTGCAGAAGTATTTGAACTGCGGAAGTATTTGAACTGCAGAAGTATTTGAACTGCAGAAGTATTTGAACTGCAGAAGTATTTGAAACTGCAGAAGTATTTGAACTGCAGAAGTATTTGAACTGCAGAAGTATTGAAACTGCAGAAGTATTTGAAACTGCAGAAGTATTTGAACTGCAGAAGTATTTGAACTGCAGAAGTATTTGAACTGCAGAAGTATTTGAAACTGCAGAAGTATTTGAACTGCAGAAGTATTTGAACTGCAGAAGTATTTGAAACTGCAGAAGTATTTGAAACTGCAGAAGTATTTGAACTGCAGAAGTATTTGAACTGCAGAAGTATTTAAACTGCAGAAGTATTTGAAACTGCAGAAGTATTTGAACTGCAGAAGTATTTGAACTGCAGAAGTATTTGAACTGCGGAAATGGCTGAATGGACCTGAAGTCCCATTAAAATGCATGGCCCTATTAAAATGAATGGGCAGAATTCCCCATACAAATCAATGGCAGAATTCCCGATCCCGTAGAAAAAAACAGGAAAACTGCAGAAGGCGGAATTTTTCTGAAAACTGACAAGTTGTGGAAGCTGAACAAGCACAAACTGCAGAAATTGCTGAAACTGCGGAAAAAATTGCAGAATCTGTGAATTTGAGGAAGCCCCATTATAAGTAATGGGAAAAATCGGCCGAATATCGTCCGATTGCGGAAAAACCGTAAATCGCTGAATTCCCAAAAGTAATAGCAGGATTCTCTCCAACATGCTGAACGTTTTGAGGTATAAGTTGCTGAAATTGCTGAAACCGTGCAAGCTGTGAAAACTCCCGAAAATCTGGAAAAAAATATAATAATAAAGAACATGAAAACCAATGGTTGACTGCGGAAGGATTCCGCAGTCAATCAATAATAAAGAACGTGAAAACCATTTATTGACTGCGGAAGGATTCCGCAGTCAATCAATTAAGGGGCAGTGACTTTTTGAAGTACATTTCTTCAAGTCGTGATTGAAGTTCAGTGTCAAAGGCTACGTCATTGTGTCTATTAAAGGCACCTCATTTTTAACCTTTTCAGTCAAATATGAGGAAATAGGTAAACCCCTTTTCGTCACATATTGACCATTTGGGTTGACCATTCATAACACCAACAAACCATAATACAATGCAAACTTCATACATCAGGCTTATTTTTTCGACACAAATGACCACTTTTACAACATACTTTTATTGGGCAAACAAATGCTACACTACAAAGAGAAAACCATGTTCTATCGGGCCTTGGCACATTCATGCAATGCCATGATTCCTTTTGCACGGGAATAATACATGAAATAATCATCACCATCCTCATGACCTCTGGATACTACAGACTTCATGTTGAGGGTCATGGTCAGTGGCATCAATTGAAAATCCTTCGCCTTAGTGTAAACTTTGAGATTGACTTATTCTCTTGGACATTTAGAGAAACATCTTTAATGGTCAGAAGCAGCCACAACAGTCATGGTACAGCAGATAGTAACTGGTTGAAACTGAGTGGCCATGCAGCTTCTTTATGCAAGGCTGGAGCTCAAACGTCTTCGCCACTACACCACAAACACATGCATAATCACACTTGAAGCGCAAGTGTGCTGATTCGAATCGACAAGCTTCTATCTGATGATAGCGCCTCCCATGGGATCACTTATGTTAACAAAAGAAACAGTTTCATTATTCACATCGCCCGTAAGTCACGTACCAATCACATACCGAAATGGGAATTAATAATTATTACAGAAGGCAGAATCTAAACGTCTATCTATCAGACATTGCTGCAGAGTAAACCCATTTGGCCTCCGCTCCTAAACTGCTGGGGCATAGAAGTCCATTTAGGATTATAGTTTAATGGGGCTTTTGGGGCCTGGTCTACTCTCAACAAGGCTGTTTCCGAGGCGAGCCAAAGCACCCCCAGCTAAAACTGCAGGTGATTATGCACGCCTGTCAATTCCATTTAGCCTATGGTTCCTAGTTTCAAAAATGGACATGAAGCTTTCTAGTTTGTGTGTGTGTTTTTATGCCCTGTTTTTTCAAAGGCTGCTGTTTGGTTTCTGCATAGCAGGACATTGGAGGTCTCGGTAGCGAACCAATCTGACAGTGGATACTCATTTTGCACAAGTCTGTTAATGGTGAAGGAAATAATGAGCAGGCTTGATTCTTGGGTTTTATATTTCTACCCCGCATCTGAAATTATGACTTATTATTCCAGAATCGGGAGGGCAACCTATTTCAAATTGCATTATCATCACTCCATGACTGGCATTTTGGAGTTGAGGAAGTTTCCGCCGGCTGACATATCATTCCTCAGTTCTGTGTTCATATAGAGATCCATTTTTTAAAGCCTGCCAGAAATACTCCCAAAATTTCATTGTGTAAGGGGCTCATTTCAGCTGCGAGCCTTTGAAATCTTATCGCCGTCTGCTGTTATGACATTGCCTCGGCCGTGAATATTTAAACAGGACCAGTGCTGCCCTCAGACAAGAAATGCATATAGAAACATGAAAAGCTCCAACGAAATTAGAATTTGTCATGTCTTAGCTGACTGCCGTTATCATGAAAGTCATGCACTTTGCTCATTTTACAGGATGACTTTCATAAAAGGCAAGTCATTGAGGCATTGTTATGATAAAGGTTGATATCTACAGCATACTGCACGATTCTACCGTAGATATAATACAGCAAAGTCCAAAGGATGCTTCGAAGTCCTTAATGATATCATTTTTATTACAGTGACAAAAATATGGCATGCTATATTTGTATCTGAATCCAGACATTACAATTTTGCTATTGGTCCAAGCATTTACCCTTTGCTCAGAGTCAGAATTATGTTTCGGAATGAAAACATTGCCAGCACTGTCCACGGCATGATTTATTGTAAAGAAAAATCCAAGTCTTTTCATAGTGCAACCTAATTAAGGGTCCCAAGACGATGAAGACAAACCCACAGGAGCCCTTAGCCCACCATTTATGAGCAGAAGCGTGACAGGGCGTGACCTGAAGCCAGGGTTAACACCAGAGTCAATCAATGTCTGGAGGTGAGCTGTTCCTGTCTATCTGCAGCTGATGGCTGATGGATTAATCAATCTCAAAGCTTACGTGCTCAGGCGTTATTACTCACTGTATGCTTCACTGGGTGCAGCAGGACAACTTTGGGGGAATGAATGCTATATCAACCCCCCAAAAAGAAACTTGTATAATATGTAATGCGTTGGGCCATATCGTATATCGCATATCATTATCGCAATATCATTTTTTGATATCATTGTAATTTTTTATATCGTTGTGGACACGATATAATTTATGTCACACTCAGCTTCAACAAAGCAGCATAAACATGGACTGTAGGTGCTTAAACAGTAAAATGAAATGAAGGATGTAAACTGCTTGAGTAGATCATAATTGCGAGGAAATTAGTGTGCCGTAAAAAAAGAATGAAATATCACTGAATTAATCTTCCCAAGCGTCCATTGTCAATAATATCGTCAAATATATTGTGATATTTCTTTTTTATATATATTGCCATGCCCTCGTTTGTAACATGAATTCCTTCATAATATTTAGATATTTTTTTGTGTGTGTTTTTTACCAATATTCCATATTGATCTATCTCAATTTTTGATTAGATTATTATTTTTTGAAAAAAAATAAAAATAAATGTGGCCATTCCTGGACTTACAAGTAAACTGCAGCTAACTCATCAGCAAAGACAAGCTCCACACTTCTCGCCTCACCGTACAACATTCCCTCACCTGCCCAGTGCCCACGCAACACACAAACATCTGCAAAGGAGACGCAAAAAAGTGAAATGTGTGACGAACATCAGAAGCGAGAACTGGCGCGTGGCTTGGCTTCAGAGCCTCACAAAGCCATGACTTACAGAGTGAAGCGCTAACAACTTACTATGTACATAAAGAAATACTCGTCGTAAACAGCGCATTTATAAGTATAAAAGAAGATCAAACTTACAATTCACTGGTTATAATTCAGCTATTACGGCTGCAGCCTCAATAACAGTCCACATGGTTCAAATAGCGTTCGCGAGTTTTCCCCTTCTTTTCATCCGTGTGCGCGTGTCCTGTTCCTCCGACAGCTCCTCGTGTGTTTCTGTTTTACCCATTTGACGAGTTAGCGGCTTTGTAGCTGCTTTTACACTTAAAATCACCAGGTCCTCTCCTCATGCTGCCGTATGTATCATCCGTGCTTCCTGTTTGTTTGGGCTGTGTGTTTCACTGGGATTGACCTGACAGGCCTGAAGCATTGCGCCGTCCATATTTTTTTCAGGACTGGCCAAACGATTATCGTGATCAACCTTTATTAAAATTGCGATTAAATTAAAATTTGATTAATTGCCCAGCCCTAGTTTTGCCCAATCATTTATTTTAGCTTTCCTGTTTCCTCTCTGTGCATTGGTGCAACAGCATTAAAAGTTTTTGACAGCTGGTCTAAATCAATCAAAAAGTAAATGACAAAATAGAGGTAGATGGTTGTCTTCAATATAATAATAACAATCAATGGAAGTCATCTTCTAAATGTACAATGAAAGTGACAGATTCTGGATTGTTGCACAAATCTAGCTGCACCGGTTGTTTCCGCTGATATAAACGGTTTCTTTCCGACCCCAGAGACAATACCCCCACAGCACACTGAGTTTGTCTGGTCCGAGCGGGTTGGAGTTGTCACCTTGTGGAGGGTGCACACAGCAGAATTGGGCTAGTAAAAATGAGAGGTGACAGGATATTGATTTGCTTATCTCAGCCGCGCAGACACACAGATGTGAAGGGCAGAGGATCTGAGGGGGAGGGGGACCATGGCAGTGGTTATCGGGCATTCACGTCTGATAGGGTAATGAAAAAAAAAAAAAAGAGAGGAAGATTTATCAACTGATTGCCTCACAACAATTTTTGTTCGTGAGATTTCTTCTAAAAAAACACTGAAAAGTACGTGTGGGGTTGTGGTTAGAGGCATGGACTCGAGTTTGATGTGGATCATCAATGAGTGACCGTATATATTTATGTCCAGTAAGTCTAAGGAAAGAGTGTGTTACTACAATAAAAAAAACATCTACCATGTTTTCCAGATTATAAATCACATATTTTTTCATAGTTTGGCTGGGGGTGCGACATATACTCAGGTGCGACTTATATATATTTTTTAAATTTTCACACTGATTGCCACGAGAGGGCACTCTAGGCTAATGTACCAGTATCTGCTACTTCTGTACGGTTGTATAATCACATATGAACATATTTTCCGGACTATAAGTTGCACTTTTTTTGTAGTTTGAGGGTGCGACTTATAAATCAAAATATATAATTTCACACGTGTTATTTTCGAGCAGCAGAAAGAAAGTTTGGGGTAAGCGAGAAACTTGTGAGAGACTGGTGAAAAGCGGAGGTTACTCTTACTGCAATAAAGAAAACAAAAAAAGCTAATCACGAGCTAAAAACTAGATGGCCACCGCTAGAGGAACAAGTTTGCAAAACGGTGCGGGTGTTCTCCTGGTCTCCTGGTCCTGTACTGATGGATAAATAATATGAGGGTATACCTTCAATACATAAGGACATTTAGAATCATCTTAAAAATAGAGACAATAAAAATATTAGTGTGACACCCAAAGTATATTTTCTATTAAACAAGGTGACACTTTTTGGCATAGTTCAATCTAGGAGGAGAAAAAAAGAAAAAGAAAAGGGATGGAACCAAACTTCAGTTGGCAGTGGAACAATAGAGCTGTCACTTTGGTTTAAAAAAGGATTCCAGTTTGAATTGATCTCTCAACTATTTCTTTTAATAGAAAGATCACAGCGTCACATGGGAAAATGTCAGAAAAGGAGGGAGAGACACACAGACAGACGAAAAAGGAAGTCAAGGAGGAGGGGGCTGATTAAATTGTCTTCATTTACTTAACTGGCTGCTAATATTTCAATTAGAGAGACTGCAGGCACTGACACTGTAGGGTTAAAAATGGAACGAGTGGAGAATTAGTCCGACTGATTAACGAGAGGAAATGAAATCTAGATCGGCGACAGGAGACATCCCTCTGGCGTCGTACATCACTGCCGCGGCCCCCTCGCACACAACTGTCACTCAAATCACAGCACGATCGGCCACTTTTATCTGCCCCTGTTTTATGTGGACCTGCGAGAGTTACACGTGTCAGACTGCGAACCAAAGCTGTTGTCAAAATATAGGAGCGTCGTCGTGTTTGGATTTGACAGAAAACACATGTGGAACTGCACTCTGGAGTCTCTGCTGCCTCTTCACATTATAAAAATCCCCCAAAACTGACAGCTATGCATAACTTAAAGACACATTGCGGAACATTCAAGGCTATACATTGCTACGTCACAACAGCAGCTAATACATTCGTATCGTATTTTCCCGATGTGTGTAGAGTATAAGACGCGCACCAGCCAAAAAATGCCTATGAGGAAAAAAACAACAGGCTGGATAGGTGTACGGTATGCTAACGTAACACATTGATGGTTAGCTACATGAAGCAGTTCAGATAACTATAGCATAAAGCACATACCAAACCCTCGATCTCGCTTCAAATCGCTAAATCCATTGAAGTCTTCATCCTCGGTTTCACTTTACTTATGAAGAATCGCCTTGGCAACGACCTGGGCACTGAGGCGTAGCTGCACCGTTGACAAGCCTCTTGACGAGCAGCACGTTTCTCAAACTCTCATTTGCGAACTCGTTCCTCTAAATGTGGCCATCTGGCTTTTAGCCCGTGATTAGCTTTCTTGTTTTCTTCATTGCAGTAAGAGTAACCTCCGCTTTTCGCCAATCCTGCACAAGTTTCTCCCTCACTCCAAACTTTCTTTCTGCTGCTCAATTAGCCTGCAGCGCCCTCTAGCGGCATGTGATCAACAACAATGCTGTTCTTTGGATGGGTTATACAAAATAAAGCAAATGGAAAAGCAAATACACTGCGTTCCAAATTATTATGCAAATGACATTTTTCTCTGATTTTCTAAAATGTCAACTCAAATGAGAGTCAGCATAATTTTCAAGTCTTTACCTGGTAGAGGATCATTTAAATGTGGTGGACAAAATTTCCTAGTTATAACAGTATTTTTTTCAAAAATAAATATAGTAAAAACCTCAAAATCCACTGTTCCAAATTATTATGCAACTCATCGTTTCAATACATTTTAAAGCTTGTAATAAACTGAAAATGGTCATTTGTTGTATTTGTAGCATTAGGAGGTCATATTTACTGAAATCAGAAGCTATTTCAATCAAACAAATATTAACAGGTCAAGTTATATTTTACCAAAGGAGCCCTTGTGTGATAGCAGCTTCAAAATTCTTAAATCCATTAAAATTGTGAGTTTTTGGACAGTTTCTGCTTGGATTTCTTTGCAGGATGTTAAACTAGCCTCCCAGAGCTGCCGTTTGGATGAAAACTGCCTCCCACCCTCATAGAAGTGTTTTTTGTTGAGGCTCCAAAGGTTCTCAATAGGGTTGAAGTCAGGGGAGGAGGGGGTCCGCATCATGAGTTTCTCTCCTTTTATGCCCATAGCAGCCAGTGATGCAGATTCTTTACAGCAGGACATGGTGCGTTGTCATGCTGAAGAGGATTTTGTTAGGGAAAGCACGGCTCTTCTTTTTGTAGCATAGAAGACAGTGGTCAGTCAGAAACTCCACATATTTTTCAAAGGTCATTTTCACACCTTCAGGGAGCCTAAAAGGGCCTAATGGGGCCGACCAGCTCTCTCCCCATGAGTCTGGCCCAAAACATGACTCCGCCCCTCCTTACTGACGTCACAGCCTTGTTGGGACATTGTGGTCATTCACCAACCATCCACTACTCTATTGATTTGACCATCCAGGGTTACACGGCGCTCATCAGTGAACAAGACTGTTTGAAAATGAGTCCTCATGTATTTCTGAGCCACTGCAGCCGTTTCTGTTCATCAGCATTCAATTAACCGTTTAGGGGAGGCCCGGATAGAAGGTTTTTGCACAACTGCAGCCTCTGGAGGGTCCTACACCTTGATGTTCGGGGGACTCCAGAGGCACCAGCAGCTTCAAATACCTGCATGCTGCTTTGTAGCATCTGTTCTCCTAATCTGATGTGTTTGTCTGGCAGAAACCGTCCATATTGTGCCATTATCTGCACAAAACGGAGTGTGCTCTGAATCATCCACAAATCTCTTATCAGTACGATGATTACACTTAATCTTTCATGAAATATCGAAGGTTTTCATACCTAGACCAAGGCATTCAACTATTTCACGCTTTTCATCAGCAGACAGACCCTTTTTCTTTCCCATATTACTTGAAAATGATGATCTGCGTAATAAAGTGGAACACCCTTTTCAGCAGTTTTTCCCTTAACTGGGCTTAACCTGAAAACTAATTATCCCAGGTCTCTGAGATTAATGTCAGCCCCGAGACACGATACCATCCATGAGTTTCATTATTATTATTATTTTGTTTTACCTTTTTGACACAAAAATTCAATTTGCATAATAATTTGGAACACAGTGTAGCACCGTACTGTACGTTTTCAATTTATTTGTTCAAAATCGTGTGCAATTTGAGAAACAATGAATAAGATGGTTAAAGTGGGTTATAGGGTAGAAGAAAAAGAATAACTTTATTTATATAGCGCATTTTACAGACAAAGCGCTTTGTGACTATGTCTGATACTAATGGTGAGGGTAAAGTAGTATAGCGTGCAGCAAGGTTAAAGCAGGACATTTGTTGTCACTCAGGGTCTGCCAAAGCTTGTTTTCAAAAAGGCAGGCGTTCTAAATGTTAACAATTCAGAATGTTTTTGTGTGTGTCTTTTAGCCATTGTGAAAGGTCTATGTTTAAGTTGGGGACAGAAACTAACAGTTTATGGCTATCTCTGACTTTCATTCACTACAAACTAATGAATAATTCAAGTAAAAGTAGCCATAGACTCAAATCTTTACTTTTACTCCACTCATCCCTATTTCACTTGGACATGGATAGAGTCCGCTCTTCCTCTCATTAGCATAAAGCTACTCAGTCATGATAACCATTAATGTAGCGTCTTATTAAAAACCTATCAATACCAGAGCTGCCAGGGCACTAATGGCCTGGTATCCCTCTCAGTTAAACCCGACTCTGGTCTTCACTGCGGCCCTAATGAGAGCCATCCTTCAGCATCTCTTTGGGCTAAATCACCTTTATTTGTATCTGCCTGTCCCGCGCTCCCGGCCATTTATAAGAACAGATGCACATGCTAATCCTGGGAGCCTGAGCTGGAGGGAAGCAGAGGGAGGGACTGGTTGGTTTTAGACGATCTAAATCAGTCACTCTTCTATGATGTCATTCATTTGTGGCCCAAGAAAAGAGGAAAAATGTAAACTTTGGCTGTGTCTGAATCCTCTTCATCACTGAATAGTGCTGCACTAGCAGACTATGCTTTTGAATAATATTCAAGTGTTATGTTTTACCTGGATGTGTGATAATGAAGAAAGCAGACTGGATTATTACACATCTTTGCCTGAGAGCGGAGATTGATCATTTAACAGCTCAACTAAAAAGGTGAGCAGCGAAAGTTGGCGTTTTTTCACCACAACAATTTAGTTAAGTCTCGACTACGCGCCTAACACTGCGCGTATCTGCAGTTTGAAAATAGCTGCTGAACAGAGACAGTTGTCATGCTGCGTAGTGGTTCAGCTGACTTCTCCTTAGTGAACTGGCTGGAGGATTCACCTATTGTGCATGTTTTTGGTTGATGGGTGTACTAAATTTTACGGAATCAGACACCTCCGCAAAATTATATGATCACTTTATAGTATTTAGGGAATAGTGGACATTTGGGGACAGCCACATATATGGAGTCCTTCATTCAGATTTAATTGATTAATAATACATTGGCCAGTGTGCGCATTAAAAATATTCATTTAAGAATCGTGACATTTCAATATGTATTTATATTCATGGGTTCCAGTCACATGCCATACACCCTGCTGTTATGTGCTGGATTGTCTCAGAGGCCATATTTTTTTTAAAATTCTTGATTCTTATGGCGACAGTCCTAAACTTACATCACTTGAGATTATACGCATAAACAACTCAAGTATGTCCACTTTCATTTACATAAAGTTTGATTTGCAGAATGGACATCTTTTTTTTTTTTTTTTAAAGCTGCATGTTTAGAAAAATATTAAAGCAAGGTCAATCAAGGTGTGATTACTCATAGTGCTCATATTAATATATTACTGAATAATGAATAATATATTACTGAATAAAACAGATGAAAGCGGTGAAAAAGCAGATAAAATGTGATGAGGGAAAAAAAAGAATGACCACTGGTATAGGCCTTGTAATATATTTATTCAATATACCATGGTGTGCACTTAATTGCACAACATTGACCAATAAAAGAACCTATTGCAGATGCATTGTTGTTAGAGAAACTTTATCTCCAGTGTTGAGTCAAAGGGAGGGCGCGCTGTAGGAGTCTGGCCTTCCAACTCAGGGGAGGCGTCCGGCACGGCTCTATCAATCTGGGCATTTTACGGCACGGGCCTCCCAGCCGTGAGAAGTGTGTGGGAGTGTTTATACTGTTGCTTATTGTCTTGGATCTAAAGCCGACGCTTAGGGACGCTATATTACGACAGCAGCGCACCTCATGAAGCAAAAACCACATATCCGAAAAAGGCCTGCGTTTTCCACATGACTGATACATGGAGCGCAAATAATAAAACCATTTATGTGTGCGCGGTGCATCCACGTCTGGCCACAAAGGTAATGTTGTGCCACAGAGGAAAGTTATTGAAAGTTCGCCATGGCTTCTTTCGTATCAACACCTTCTTTCACACTCATTAGCTGCTCATATTCACACCTCTAACCTGCCACGTAAATGAACTGCTCCAGTGGATCTCCATAGTCACGCAAGCCCTATAGGTAATTTAAACACAGCAATTAGCGGATTATCTGACAGACCAAGCCATGAGCCTTGAGGGTGGATTGAGTTTGATAAATCCAGGGAGAACAAAAAGCCGTAAATACTATATACATCAAATGTTCAATTTATGGTGTATCCTGTTTCATAAAACCATTGTGACAGACAATATTTTTTTAATTTGGTTTGGCTTAGTTTAACTCAGTGTGTCAGCCTGCATTGAAAGATAAGATAAGATAAGATAAGATAAGATAAGATAAGATAAGATAAGATAAGATAAGATAAGATAAGATAAGATAAGATAAGATAAGATAAGATAAGATAAGATAAGATAAGATAAGATAAGATAAGATAAGATAAGATAAGATAAGATAAGATAAGATAAGATAAGATAAGATTATTGCACATGTAACTTTACAGTCTTATTGTACAGTCTGACAGCAGTTGGGATGAAGGCTTTGCGGTAGCACTCCGTCCTGCACTGAGGGTGTCTCAGTCTGCCACTGAGAGAGCTGCACAGCTCTTCTACAGTCCCGTGCAGTGGGTGGGAGGTGTTGTCCCTGATGGAGGTGAGCTTGGCTAACACCCTCCTGTCACTCACCTCCTCCACAGAGTCCATATAAAATGCATTGGTTAGGGAAATACCTAGGCAATATCAATTTACCATTTACAGAAAGTCCTTGCAGATGTGTTAGTGGCACCTCTTTTGATATGGTCAAAATACTACGAATACACTAATAGACTCAGTACAGACAGGCCTTCGGCAGGCAAGGTAATCAAAGGCAGCCAAGCATGAAACCTGTTGAATAGTTGCAGTCGCCGATTCATCACAGCCTTTAGTTTATAAGGTAACCTGGGGTATGCAATAGTTGCGTGTTGAAAACAATTGTAATACCCATCAGTAAACAAGGCGGGTATCACTCTTCGATGCCATCATCAGTATCATCAGTCTGAGAGGCGCTTCAGCCCTATATGCAACAGGGAGATTGTCTTGCCAAGAGTATCCATATTGTAAACACACTTAAACGAATGGAATGGATTGTATGCTCTTGGATTCAGGCCAGCAGCATTCCAGATTTATCCTGCTTTACTTATAGAAAACAATCAATGGACATTTTACACATCGGTGTTGCTAAAATAGAATGAGCTCACTTTGTCAGAGCATTTTGCAACCACTTGGTTAGATGTCAAGCTACAACAGTGCTAGGACATATGAGCATAGCAGAAGTCTATGGACATTTGACCGGATATTGCGTGCAGGGCCTTCATGGGGCTGTAGATAGAATTTCATTGGGCGGGTCCTCACTAGGGCCAATATATAAGGCCGATATTAGGCCAAAATCGACCAATAAAAAGGCCGATATCTCCTGGACCGAAAGTGATTGAGACTTCCCGTTTTCAGCACCGGAAAGAGCTTTAGGCCTCAGGGGAGCGGAGAAACATCGCGGTGAAAATTGTTTGCACTCCTATTTTACATATTTTATTCTATAAACTTGTGCGTATAATTTCGGAACCATAAGAGATAGAGACTTACCGTTTTTTGTTTTGGAATCTACTGATTTTTGTCTTTCAAACAAGCTCCCTCTGAAGTACCTATTAAACATGAATATTCAGCGCCCCCCGCTGTCACAGTTCAACACTGACATGTTTAGAAGCTTCATACACAGGATTATAGATAGAGACATTTCTAAAATTTGACCAAAAATATCAGTGGTGCATACCGGCATCGGCCAGCCAAAATACCCGATAATCGTTTAGTTTTGTTTATTGAAAGGACAGTGTGCAGTTACATTAAAAAGATGGCTGCACCAGATTTTGCACTATAGAAAAACCCACATCGGTCTATATACTTCTATCATTGGAACCTATACTATAATAATTAATGTTTAGGCTATTTAAGAGATTTGAAAATAAAAACAACAACATCAAATTAAATTACCTAAAATGTCGGCTTTTATATCGGATATCGGCCATGCCAACCCCCTTCATATCAGTATAGGACCCTGAAAATCCACATCGGTCGGGCCCTAGTCCTCACGACGTCAGTGTCACACAGATTCAGCAATTGATGATTAAAATTCCATGTCACAGTTTGCTAAAAAGTGATCTAATTTACAAATTGGTGCAAAGTGCATTTAAGTTTCTGGAAGTCTGATCATTCATATAACTTGTAAACATTACACTGAAAACAAACCACAGTTCCATTGCATATAGTAAAATGAAGAAAGAAAAAATGAGTCAACCGTTTCCGAGTTAACAGTGATGCACTCAATGTCGACATACGTGCGTTCATTGTAGCCTTACTATAGCCATGTCTAATTGTAACATCTTTACAACAGGTTTTTGACATACTGTAAATATGAGGCGGATTTTCATACAACAAGCAGCGCTTTGCAGCTTGTGATCCCGAGAACGCTGTCTCCTGTTTTCATGTGTCTCTGAGGGAGAGAGAGAGCAGCATGAGACACGCCAGTCCCGTTCATTTCTGAATGAATAAAACTCTTCCTTAATACACCTCATTGCTGCCTCTTGCAGATTTGCATCTTGTTGCCAGTTTTAGGCAACAAGATGCAACGGAATCAAAGCTATGGTTCATTCGACAAGTGAAGCGTCTTTCTAGATGTATAGTGCAAATACAACCTGATTTTTCTACTGACATAAAGTCAAAACAGCAATGCAAAGTTGGTTGTATTTCACAAGATTATTTATATTTGTTATGTGTCTGTTGGATACACTGGAGGGCACTGTTGTTATTTGGGGCAAGTAAAAAAAAAAAAACGTAACAAAATACAACAGACTCTAAATGTGTGTCTTGTTGATGTGAAGGTGTAGGTTGACATGGTGATCCACCCAGCTGCTGTGCCTCCCCTGTCCCTCCTCAGCATTTGACACTGTTCTCATCAGGGAGTTTGATTCATTACAAGTGCAGGGGAACGTGAGATCTACTAACAGTTAAAGGCACTCATTAAGGCTGATGTGAACAGTGCATTCACAAAGACGAGAGGCAAAAAAGAAATATGAGTTCACTTTTCTGACAGCTCTTCCCTTCAACTACTGTTAATGAGTGCATGTGAGAGAAATAGCGCTAGATTAACTGGGGCCTTTTAATAAGTGCTCATAGACTAGAAGAGGTTTTAATGTTAAGTTTGGAGATGTATTAAAGTTGTTGCTTTTTTTTAACAGTTAACTTGCGGTATACAGAAATTTACTGACCAGAGATAATAATAACTCCAAGTCCTGTCATGGAAGTGGAAACTGAGCAGCTTTATTGGCCCTAAAAGCTGCAGGACCATTCCCACTAGGCTGCTTGGGAGGCTGCATGCCAACGAGACACATTTGAATGGTCCTACGAGTGTCATTGGTCCCACTAAATGTCAGAGTTGCACAAAGTATGGCTGCCATGTGGAGCTGTATTTAAGCGAAGATGGAAGCTAATTTACTGGACTTCGATGCTGTCAAAATTAGCATTACTATTTAGTATTATTAGCCTGAAAAATCTGAGTAAATGTATGATGTTAGACAGCTGTGGTAGTCTGCCCATGCAAGGTCTAAGAGAGATGAGAGTGCGCAGCACAGAGCAGCACGGTGCATGTCTGAGTGCAGCTGTGGCGTGTTCCCAGCAACTCACTCGGCTCCATGTTGGTCTGCCTCTAACTGCAGGTCACAAAGTGACATTGTGCTTTTATGGCTCCTCTCCATGGTGCTTCACATAAGCCCTGAAATGACTAAATCCCTCCGCCAGTGTCCCTGACCCTCAGCCCCCCTGCCAGAGCTGCAGCATTCTCACTCTTTGATGTGGCCCTCAATTGGAATCAGTCATCGGCTCTATTCCAGCGCAGATACTGCCGTTGGAGCTCACACACCCAGGGCTGGACAGATCCATGGTCGGCTGGAGTCTGCCTCTTGACTGGTCGCCATCATTAAATGTGCTTTTACCCACTCCAGGCTACAACCTTCACTCTTGACTTTGACAGCACTGCATTCTGGTTCTATCTGAAAAAGGGGGGAAAAATTGAAACACTAACAACAAAAATATATATCTTAATTTTCCAACTTTTTTGGCTTACAGTCAGTCTTGAGTACACTATTGTCTTTCAGCCTCTTCACAATATTGTTGTTTTTGCTATTTGCAAAGTAGTCAGTAGTTTTGGTAAAAAAAACAAAAAAAAAGAGTTGAGAACATGTCTAAGCACAGCCACCAGGAATCCAGGGAGCAGTTATTGGGTAATGGTGTGTATCCATCTATGGTGTAATGCTTAGGCCGGCACACCTGCCCCTCTCAGAGCTGTGCCCTCTCGTCATGGTGCTCCTCTGGATGATTGATATCACACCATATGCACTGATGAGCATTGTAACACTTACATCCACCAGCAGCAGGTCCACGTGTCTAACGGGACTGCAGTATTTAACATTACGAGCTAATAAATTAGTACGTGAGCAAAATGCATAAAGAACACTGCAGTTATTGCTCTCTGGTCTGCTATTACTTTTTCCTGCTTCAGCTGATCATTTATTTTAATTATTCAAGCTGTTTTTTCTTCTTTTTTTTTTACTTTGCATCGTGAATGAACTCAAATTGAAGGCATGACATGTCTTTTCATTACATGCTTCCATATGCACTTAAGCTTATATTTATGTATACAACAACCCACCGGTGACAAACTAATCTCGTAATTTAACTTGCAATTTAACTATGCTATACCAAATGCACTCGATGACATAGCCCCCCGGGGCACACAGGAATAACATGCTCTGGGCTCTTTGTATTGGTCTTTCTTTCATGTCTTACATTGTTCGACCTCAGTAGAGGCGACCCGGTGATATTGACCTAATTTCATGTTTGTTTGGCCTCGCCCCTCCTTTGCCCTGGTCACAGATGACAAATGCATTATTAAACAACAGCTAAGCCAAGTCAAACTTCTCTCTTCGAGTGTTCATTATGAAATGCTCACAGAGGTGAAATAGGTGGAGTTGCAGAGGATCCAGCATAGAAAAGCAGGATATTTTAGATAGCTGTGGAAGAGCTCAAGGGTATTCTATATGAGGAAGCTTCCCTCTGAGATTTGCTCTGGACTCACGCGGGGCCACTGTGGAGATATTGCTGGATAGAAGTGTTAATGAGAAAGTACTTATCGCAGCCAGAGGTGTGATCAGTTTGTTGTGTGATCTGGTATTCAGAAGGTTACACAACATGTTCTATTGTCACTCATTGGATTTCAAAACAACACGACCTGGGTGAGATTGTGGGAAACACATTTCTCCCAACATACATACATTTCTAAAGGTCGATATAGTGAAATATTAACAATATATTAACAACCTACAAGCCATGACTTTTGCTTTTAAATGAGACACTTGGAACTGCAGAGAGTAAGTTTTCATAGAGAGGAATGTTATTCTGTAGGCATTTAAATGGACTCCAGTGTGTCGCTTGTCTAATGGGTTCTATAGTTAAATGTGCTATGGACTCAGATAGAGACAGCGGTTACAATACTTGGCCGTCTTTTTCAGTAAAGCCCAGACATAACATTTTAGGTTTCATCGAGCCAGCCTCCCCTTTACGCCACCTTTCAGTAGATCCATTACTAATTGTTTCTGTCTCCAAGGTAGCATGGCTGTTCTTTGATGTTCAACCCTTTCCTCCTCACAAAGAAGAATGACGGCAGGAGCGAGGAGAGAGGCAGATGGGCCGCGACAGGATGCGAACCGTGCGTCTCTGTGCCTCCTTTCAAGTGCTCGGGTTCAATCAAGCCTCGCTGCACAAGCTGTTGTGGAGCACCTTTGAAATCATGCTGTCTGCACAATAGTCTTGACTGTTAATGACTTCTTGTTAAAAGTTCCAAAGCGCCTCTGATTACACAGCTCATGCACATTCAAGTACACAGGCTGGGGTGGACACATGTGGACTTAACACAAAAAAATTCATCATTTATTGTGATCATTCTGAAGGTGTCATGGTGGGTTCGTGTTATGTGCCTTAGGGCCCCTACAACAGACCATTTGGCCTAGAACCTACTTGGTCCCACACAGCTCTAGAGGCATGTAGCCATGTCTCCTGTACTGGGCGCCTGTGGTTTTCATTACAAAAACGGTTGGCAGGGTCCACATGATGCAATCCAAAACACAGAGCAACAACAACAACAGGAATGGAGCGTGTTTCAATACATTCTCTTTATCAAGGGAAGACATAATACTGCATTTGGGGATTCAATGTAATAACCCAGGAGAATCAAGTAAAAGAGAAAAGCTCCAAAAAGACAATGGGCCCTATCTGTGTTTCTGAACGCTGGCTGCAAACTAAACTTTGGCGCTGATGGGGGGATGCTCTGTGAAATCTTCAGCTTTAGACCTGATGCAGTAGCTTGGAACTACAGGAAGTTACCATGAGTAAGTAAGAGATCCCATTAGGACTGCAACTATCGATTATTTGGTAATCGATTAATCTACTGATTATTTTCACGATGAATCGCATAGCTGTGAATGGTGTGTGAAAATTGTATTTTACATTTTTTTTTATCACATAGCGCTAAAATGGCATCGCTTGAGGACATGTTGATGGAGTAAACTTTAAGTGAATGTGGTTTTACCAGACCCTCGTACTTACTACGTTTCGTACAAGGGCCTGGACCTTCACAATTGAGCTCCGTTATCAGGTGGGAGGGGTGAACTCCTTTGAAATGATTGGATCTGATTTTAGCAAGCGTTTGGTCGTGAGGTATGTAATGCGCCCGAGTGAGTGTAGCAGCTATCATGGGGGCATTCCTTGCACATTCCAAGGCTTCAATTTTGATTTCTTGATATTTGGGAGCCGAGCCAGGACGGATTGAAGAGCTTCCCTTTCTTTCGTATCCGCCGCCATTGCCAAACTACAACCCGCAAATCGGCGCAAATGCTTGACGTCACCTACAACACCCGCCTCCCCGCTCGCTGAATGGTAGGTAGAAAGTCAACCGATGTAACGCAGCCACTGAGATCAAGCCCAGACGTACATGTAGGGAAATGATAATTGACCAGAGTTTACGGATGGCTAAGGCCAGGCTAATTCTGCTTCTGATTGGATGAGAAAAAGACAGATATTTATGAAATTTTCAATGTACAAAACACTACAGACCCTAACTTTAAAAACAAAGTAGGCATTCATGTCATTTTTGCTCTATTTGAATGTGCTATTATATCAATTACTAAAATAGTTGTCGACTATTTCAATAATTGATTAGTTGTCGATTAATCGATTAGCTGTTTCAGCCCTCGATCCCCTACCTGTCATCTTTTAAATAGGATTTAATAATGATACATTACAAAAACACCTGGGACACTTATATCTTAAATAAGTTGTCCATCCAAAAAATCAGCAGTTCACTTTTGAGGCAGACTGCTGAAAATAATTGTGTATATGAGCACACATACACCTCATAAACAGTGTTAGAGCCGAGCTTTGATGTGGTGCCTTTGTATTTCTTGTTAAAGGGTAACAAACTTTTTTGCTGCCAAGACAGCTTGTATCTGACGATGCAAGATGTCAGACATGCAGGTGAAAGCATGGGAGCGGAGATTCTAGTGCTAACATATCATATTGGGCGGCATTAAAGGAAACGGACCTGGCAGTTCTTTCTGGAGCCAAAACAGTGTGAGCAAGCTTAATTAGGACGTAGACATTCAGAAAGTGGCATCTGAGGGCTGGATGTGTGAGTGTTGGCTGGGCACCGGAGCAGTGCTCACCCTACGTCAAACTACACAGCTGTATGTATTTTACAATGTGGTATTGTGCTCCTGGATCTTGTAGGGCACAGCCTTTGCACCGGTCAATGTTTTTTTTGTGTGAATTATTTTATTTTAGTTCATTATTATTATTTTGTTTTAAAGGCAAGGCAAGGCAACTTTATTTATACCGCGCATTTCGTACACAAGACAACTCAATGCGCCTTAAAGACAAATATTCTCAGACACAGGGTACTATAAAATATCCTGTTGGAGCTGTTCCTACTTGTTGGACCCTTATTGGATTTTTATTAAGTACACCCTAAAATAATGTATGCGACTAGAAAATACCCCTAGCTTTTAAGATGTCATGAAATGCATTTATACAACATGCCAGGAGAGGGCACACTTTTCCCTTTTGTGCCCCAGTAACCAGAGCAGCAGTCCAAAATGGGATCTTAGAAAAAAAAAATATGCACCATCAAACATTCTAATCAGCAGGGAGAAGCGAGTCTGACATAAACAGGATCACCACACGTTTGGTGAAAGTGTCTGGACCTTAAAAAAACACAAAGAAGATTCATACACCTTTCAAGATGGAGACAGATTGATTTAACATAATTACTGAAACATGCATGAATTAAACGAAACATCACTCCAGATATGATTTTAATGAAGATATAATTAACACAATTGAAAGTCCATTTTGCATGATCTAAGCATTAACTTTCTTTTCCGGCTTGAAAAGAATATGAAAAGAATCTGAAAAGAATAGTCTTTTAATATACATTAATTTGTCTTTAAATACATTTCTCTGTTTTCTATTTTATACCATGGTCCGGGTGAATACTCAATTCTGATTGGCTAACTGGCGTGCATTACGTCAATGGCCGCTTATTTTACGGCCATTTGCCAACTGAACACACACAACATAAACTTCATACACTTTTATGAAAGCTGAAAGGTTTATTTAATGACTTCCACAGAAAATAGTTCCCAAAGGTTTGCGTGTTGCTTGGCAATGTTTGGCTAGGCTAGTTGCAGCAAGGCTAGTAGCTAGCCTAGTTACTTAGTTGAAGGTGTGGTTCGGGATGAGGAATGATGGTGAATCTCTGGGTAAGTTGAAAGTCGGACTTAACTTTACGAGCGATTCCCCCAACTCCTCTCGCAGTGACGGGGACAGAGATAGTGTCTGCTACTACGTACGTGTGGAGTGATATGAAAGACCTGTATTACAAGCACGAACTCCGTTGCCATTGGCAGCGGTCATTATTTTTCTCAAACGTCAAAAAATAATGACCGGTAGAACGTTGGAAAATCCCATTCAAATCAGTGGAGCATTCTACTTACGTTGTGAAGAGCCGTATAATAAATGGTTATAATGCACGACACGGAGTCAAGAACACCACGAGGCGCAGCAATAAACAGCATAATCCTTACGTAAAGAACTTTTCACCAATTAATGGTTTAAAAACAAACAGATCTACTAAAAGTGACTTAAAACTAACACCATGGCGTATGTGACACATTGCTGTCTTTTCAGAGGATGGAGGGATATTTTGATCTTACTGACCTTGTTTTGAGCATGGGGTGAAAGTAAACCATCCAATCAATGGACATGTGTCCATTCAGCACAAATCAGTGCTTCAATATTGGCAATTACCTGACTGGAATTCATCACTACTGGCATAAACATTTCTTCACCTCATTAAAGTCCATGCTTTTCAGCATTTTGAATATCCCTTTTAAATGATTGATTAAAGTTTTCCACTTAGCAATGATTACGCCAAATACATTTTTAAATGACTTGAAGGTTAAATAAGATGGTTGTCACATAACTAAATGGGTTGAGAACTTTAAATGAAAATGTATTATTAAAATGTCGCTGCAAACAGTGCATACAGATCAAATAAAGTAGTTTTCAGCTGAGTGTCACAAGTAAGAACTAAAAACAGTTTGGAAATTAGCAATGCCACAGACATCAAACACTGAAACAGACAAACAAATGTATTGTCCAACAACAACAATTGTCAGCAGTGAAACAGCAGATGTAAAGTTGCAGCTTCCTTCTTAAGGGCAAAACAAGCAAAGAGAAAAAAAGCTGATAAACTCACTGGGAGAAGAACCACATTGAAGGTGAGATCTACTCCCACAGACGAACCGGCTATAAATGGCCCAGGGCTGATGGGAGTCCATCTGAAGATACGTTGGGCTGAAGGTTGTGGAGCTAACGTCCAGTCCTCGGTGGAGCTACAGGACAGTGGGGAAAAGGGTGAGGGACTCATCCAGGCAGGCCTGAAATTAGCTTTAAAGGCCAATTTTAAGGCCTTAAAAGCATTACATTTCCCCATTTCATTTTTCAGTGCATGGGTCTTAAAATTGCTTTAATCCTTGTGTTAAAATTAGTCGCATATGATTTTTGTCAATGTATGCCTTAAAATAATGTAAAGTTGAGAAACGATGTACGCTATTTAAAGTCATTACGACAGTATGGTGCAGTTTGCATCAGTAGCAACAAACACCAAACGTCCTGATAACTTTTAGGTATATATATTAAAATAGTGTGTTTTGCGATTCAAGTGAAGGCAGTTCATTTAAACGGGGCTGCATAAACTTAACACTATATCTCTCTTATGTGATGTTCACCTGCCATGGACCCGCCCTATGAGTGTGCGAGTGTGAGAAGCGACTACTGCACTAGAAACATGTCCCAAATCCCAACGCTTCAAACATCAAACAGGAGCACAACTTTAACTGCGGCCCTTTGTCGTGTGACTGACACACTCTTTCATTGTCCCGTATGCACACTGCTCCTGGTGACTGAGTGCAAAACCATAACCGTTTATACCCCATTTAGTCCTGGGTGAAACCTGGTGCAGTCCAGGACATGGTTAGACCTGAAGTCCTAGCTCTAGTCTACAAGATAGATTTACCAGGGTTTAGCATTCACTCTTTATAAATGACTTCATCCAACCAATTTGGTCTAAAAATGCTTAAAGGTCCTATATCATGCAAAATCGACTTTTTAGAGCTTTTAACCATGTTGTTATGCTATTTCCTTATCAAAAACACTCCCAGAGTGGTTTGTGGCTTCATTCACGCAGCTCTCAGTAATCCTCCTGAATCCTGCTCTCTGAGCAGCTGAGCCGGCCTCTCCTGGTGAACGACTGAGTGTTCAGTTGTGTCGTCACAGCGGAACGGAAGTGCTCGACGTCTGTAATGTAATGTCTTAATTCTATGCTTACTGACGGATTTTAATTTGTAATACAGCTTTTTCATTATTTCTGTCGTAAGAGAGAAACAAAGAGAAAAAAAAAAGGATGTGCCCGAGGTGCTTCTAGGTCAGCTGTGGCCAAAACAAACGCACGCCTGAGCTTCTGAACAGATCAGTCATGTTTGCGCTGCAGCTGTGAAGATGGAGCTCGTTATAACTGGACACACCTGTTCTTTATTCTTACCTAACGATAATGTCACGGACGGAGAAAAAGAAGCGCATTTGGCTACGAGGACGGGAGTTTATTCAACCTTTTTCAAGAAGAGGCCACTTGAAGTTGTTTTTTTCTCCGGGATTCAGTGACTATCACCAAAATATTGTTTTTCTGTGACTGTCTCTGATGGATGTTTGGTGAACCTTCGCCTGAATCAAAGTGGATTAACTTTTTTAACCAACGCGAGTCCCATAATGTAAACAGCGATGGACCAGAGCGGTGAGTCAGTCCAAACGCGGGTTAGCATATTAGCATGTGTGTTAGCCATTTATGAAGCTGTGTTGCAGATGTCAACTCCGTATAACTCCATCGTGAAGCAATTTCACTTATTGCTGTTAATTGATATTACGGTAAAGTATGTGCGGAGAGAGGGGGCGGAGTTAACTGAATCGAAGCGTTGTGTCTTCCGGGTTTGAAAAATACCTCCAGAAAACACTTATATTTATCACAAAAATGAGTGCTCAATAGCGGTAGAGGTACAATCATTCATATAAATGCCTATACTTAACTTTGGAATGGCTAAAATAGCATGATATAGATCCTTTAAAATAAATGTATCAAACTGTCCAACCACATCCCTTTGCTTATACTCATTATTTTTAATAGTAGCTTATACAATCCATATTAGTCTATCATTTAGATTGTATTTAATAGAATGATTTAATAGAATATAGCTTCACATAGAAGGGCACATAGACCCTATAAAGTGATATTCTTTACTCATTCATTCGAGTAAACAAAAAAACTTTGTCATCCAAAGTCCTGTGTACAAGTGGCACTGAGAAGCCTCATGTGTATGCTACTCGTAGTGATACCGCACACTATGGGATGGCTCAGGCCAGTAATTAGCTCAGTGTTTAGTCAAACTAATAGGTTCGATGGTACAAAATCAGATAGCGGCCTACTCTAGCATAACTAAATTAGTGCAGTAATTACCTGAGACACACATCTTCATTAATAATTGCTGCATCTTGTCTGAGAAGGAAACATCAATACAGTACACCTCTAAACTTAATGGAATCCCAATATTAGATCACTTCCACTGTGGCTGGTGCATTTTGGTATTTGTAAATCTACATACAACGAATCTATAAACCTATTTACCCCTCACTGCCTACTCAGGGCGGTTGCTCATTCAGTTGTTCAAGCTTTTTTTTGTTTTGTTTATCCATCATTACAAAACACAGGCTTGTAATGTTGTGCTGAATATGCACAGACTCTGGAATATCAATGGCAGACAGACAAAGGAGTAGTACAGGACTTCACGGTCACAGCATTCTGCAAGCTGACGAATTTGCAATGGACATTTTTGAATATTTAAATTATTGAATGACAAAACATGCAGTTTGCAATAATGTCTCAAAAACATAGGTCTTTCTGGCACCACTTTGACCGGTATGATCTAATCTCGAAAGCTGGGGATGATTTACACTCCAATGTTGCTGTAATTCCACTTTATGATATTTATTAAAAACTGAAACAGCCAAATTCACAAATCCTCAGGACATTCTCCTGGTATTGTCAGGTTTTTTGGAACATCTCCTGATATTGCAAGGAGGGCACATGTTCATTTGGCTATTGAGGATTAGAAACGATCCTGCTTCTTAAAAAAAAACAAAAAACACAACAATCCTGCGACTTAAAAAAGTAATATTCCAAATCAAAGCAGTACACAAAAAAATATGCTATAACGAAAGCGCAGAGACATACAGTATGTAGACAACAATTAACCGCCACTAATTATGAAGTTGATATCACGGTCCAGATGTCGAAGAATGACAAAATATGAAAATGTACTGTTTACTTACGCACCCAGACAATTAGCAGCAGACACGTTGGAGCTCCATTAATAATCTTTGTCCTTTGGAATTAATTCTACAACCTTTCCTCAGAGTTAAATTGATTCCGTGTCACTGCATCATTGATGAGGCCTTGGTCTTCAGGGCAAACACTCAAATGTATTTGATGTTGTTCTTGTCATTTAGAAAAAAAATCTGTGAAGCAGGAGCGAGGGACGAAGAGGAGACACCTTTTGTAAAGGCGACAGCATGTTCACAAACAAATCTCTGCAACACAATGACTTTTTCTTGTTTCTACTACTTACTTTTGAGACAGTATAGAATTCATGAGATGCAACATGAAAAAGTGTTTTCGAACATATACAAGAAACATGTATCATGTAGAATAAAGCTTTTGGAGCTTTTAACCTTGTTAGATATGGCCTTGTCAAAAACAAATCTGGGTAAGTATTTTCTTTCATTCACATACTGTATGGCTATGGTAAATGGTAAATGCACTTTTCTACCTTCATTAGACCCAAAGCGCTTTACAGCAAGGAACCAGTCACCCATTCTCACACCAATGTACGCAGACACTGGAGGCAAGGAGGGTAAAGTGTCTTGCCCAAGGACACAACGACAGTGTGCACCTGCAGGAGCTGGGATTCAAACTCCCGACCTTTCGATCATGAGACAACCCGCGCCACCATCTGTGCCACTGTAGCCCCTATAGCTATGAGAATTGTAATATTTATTTGATGGTAAAAAGTAAAAATAAAAGCACAAAGTAGTTTATTTTAGCAGCTTGTTCTACGAAACTAATCATGAACCCAGAGACAGAGCTGAATATGAAGGTGATCCAGCGTAATGACATCATCATCACTAGTGTGGACTTCTTTAGAGTCCTCTGAGTCAATTGCCCCCTTTCTGTATCTATAGTTTCTACAATAATGTAATAATTATGGGTCAAAGTTAAACACACTCAAACCTGCGTAAGACAAATCACAGCAGATGTGAAGTGTGCGTATAAAAACACTGCACGTTTCTGCATTTGACAATCTGAACGTGTGCATACGGTGAAATCAGATCCATCGTCAGGTCAAAAGATATTGTACATTGTACACTGATTTGAAATAACCACCAAACTGCACATATTTTTTCAAGCACCAGCCCATTTGTAACATTCAATTAATTATTTTTGGTGTTTGGGCATTTGTTAAATGCCACCAGCCCTCCAGCGTACAATACACCAAAATATGCATCATTTTGTGCACAACTTTGATAAAGGAAGGTAATTGACTTGTCAAACACAAATTTGATTCTTCGTTTTGTTTTTGCGTAACTAATGACAGTTCTATGAACATTGCACCTGATGACAGTGACGTGGATCCCCCTGGACAAGCTTTCACAGGTTGTTGTTGTTGCTCCCTCCTTATTCCACACCAACAATGGCCGACAAACAGCAGTGATTGCGCTCTGTGTCAACATGATGTGAGTGCAGCCATGCCAATGTTTGTGGCAGTAGATGGACTGCGCTGCCATGGGAAATCAATTCCATAGGTGTCAACATCAGCAATGAAGATTGCCAACGTGAGGGGGAACATCCAAGACGTACATTCTGTAAATGGTCTTGTATTGTGTTCTGCACAATTTCCTTACAAGTACACCTTAACCATACGTTTTCACTGGATACAAATATACGGTTTATGTTGGCTTTTGCATTATGTTAGATTTTGCTTTTCTTTAAGCGGTATACATAAACATCACAATTCACTAAATTTCGAATTCCTGATTTCACATAGCTACTATAAAGAATAAATAAATAAACAAATAAACACAGTATGTTCTCATTGCAGCATAGATTAAGTGAACAATAATTACTCAGAGCAGTCACTCTTAAATAGCTTGCTCCTATGTGTTATTTGAACGTGCTTATACCTGCGCCATGTGGAATTAGTATGCTGCCCTTTTAGCAGTATAATAAAAAAGTCTCTTCCATAGGGCACCATCTTGAGCTACATAGGCAGATCAGTTCGCGAATAGTGTCTCGCGTCCACTGATTACACATTTCATAGACAAGAATAGCCTTTTATTCTCGCACGGCGATAATGATGATGATTAACTTAAGTAGCACCAATGCTTTCAAGCAATCAATCATAATTCTCTGTAGGGATTCAGTGGAAGGTACAAAACAGACAAAATGGCACAGACATCTATAGAACATGTTCAAGCTCCGCAGCAATAAAGTTCATTTAAGCCAAGGTAATTGAATAGCGTCATCTATACTAATCATGTTTGAATGGCCCTTGATGGCTCACCTTTGAAGAGCTATTGGAGAGAAACAAAGCCCTATAAACACTTTATTACTCTAAAATCTGCATTGATAAGTGCCAATGTGTCTTTCCATGCTTTCCATAAATATTAACACACAAAACATCTGCAACTGCACTAATGTTCATTTGTATGTTTTTGAGCGTTTTGATTTTTATTTGGATTGATTATTTATGCCCTTCCTTGGTATATGCGAAACTTGGGACTGAAATAAAGGGAAAAGTGTTCCTCTTTTGTTTAATCCAAGTTGATTAAACTAATGTATATCGGTAGAAACAGAGCAATTTAAGTCATGATGTAATGAAGGAGCCTTTTTGGTGTAAAAGACTGCTTAATTGTTCTTTAAAAAAAAGACAGGAAGAAATAAAATTATATGTAAGAATTCTGTCATCATTTGAACCTGCTGTTCCAGCCAAACTCTGGACCAAAGCGAACTTCCATTCCAGCATGTGCCTGCGGTGGGACACAGCAGCAGGACAGCCTGGCGGTACGTGATTTTAATTTCCCGACACACAGTGATTTGGACCTTAAAATCTTTCATTTACAAGGATTGGGTCATCCAATTAACCCCGTCACACTCGGGCGTTCTTTGTGCACTCGCAGTCTCTTGCTTGGAGCTATTGTCACAAATCTTTAAATCTTTAGGAGCCGCTACACCTGTCCTCACTGTCTTTGTGAAGCTTAATTAGTTGAGCTGTCTTCAATCAGCGCTGATGAACGTGCGGTTGTTGACTTTGTGTGTGGGCCTATTGTCACAATGTGAAAGGCGTTCGAGTGTTAAGACAATACGCCGCTGCAGACCAGAGGACACAAGTTCATATTAATGACTTAACGTCTCATTCGTATACCTTGTTTGTCACTTTTGTCACTGCATTATGATAGCACAATGCTCCACTGCTTTGCACATGTCAAGGACAATTACGTCTGTGTAGCTGCATGTTACTGAAGCTACTGCATGAAATACGAGTGAAATTTGAGCCCCATTCAAAGCCGTGCTGGATAATCGGGAGAATCGAGACATTTCCCTATGTGTCGCGGTGCTTTTGGGGCATCAGAAAAAAAACACAGTTGTGCTATTACAGGCCGAAAGGCTTTAACTGGGCTGTAGCAGGAGCACAAGCGTTTTTTTTTTTGTCATGTAAATCTATCATATAATGTCTGAGGCATGAAAATCAGAAAGAACTTTCACATAGCACTTTTGTGGGAGATACCATGTGACATTGAGCTAACTCAGGGGGGTGTTTAGGGTGGTTTAAGTGGAACGCCCCTCCGCATTAGTCCAAGTTGGTGCAGTCCAATCCAGTGGACAAAGGAGTGTCCCTGTGAGTAAGGCAGTGTTTTTGAACCTTTGTTGAGCCAAGGCACATTTTTTTCATTAAAATAATCACGAGGTACACCACCAGCAGAAAATGTTCTCATCAAAGTGTCTTGACTAGGAACACCGTATAGTTTCACTAGCCACAATGCCTCAATACATCACTAATTCTCTTGTCTCAAAGAAATTAACTACTTGATATGGAAGAGTATAATATGGTTACTCTGCCGATCACTAGACAGCATAGACACTCGGTACATTTGTGGATAATAATGCATTTGTTTAAAAAAAAAACAAAAAAAACAATGAGGTGAGATTAGATAATTTCCCAAGGCACACCAGACAGTATCCCACGGCACACTAGTGTGTCACGGCACAGTGGTTGAAAAACACTGGAGTAAGGAAGGGAACAGGTGTGGCCAGAAAAAAAAAAAAAAAAAGGCACTAATAATCAATGTGGAAAAAGTACATAAATCAGGCTCAGACAGTGTGTGCAGCTGCCCATGTGAAAAGAGAAAATGTCATCAGGTGGGACTGATCCTACAACCTTGGACTTATAGTGCTACCGCCCTATGAGTCAAGATAAGACTCGATGGGCATGTGGGCTGGTCTAAATCATTAAAGCAGTACTAAGCAACTCATGTCCCTAGAGGCCATAAGCGCCTTTTTTGTATTCATTAATTGTCCGTGAGAGTAAATACTACGCTGACAGAAAAGACAAAGGGAGAGAGGGATATTGTACATCCAATTACACAATGGAGATAATTTCTTTCACTCAAACTTGGCTGTAGATAGCCTTCTAGCCCGCAGTTAGCTTTGCACGTTTGCCGGTTAGCTTCTTCTTCGTGATTCCATTAGTGTATATTGGTGACTCAGACCCGGTGGCAGTGAAGTTGCAATAGTGGTTTTCTGGTCAGAGACACCGGGAGATGAAAGACTCTCCAATCATCCCATTAACACTTGTATTACCCCCAGAGGGACTATACGAAAATGATTTATTAAGATAAACAAGTTACTTCGTACTGCTTTAAATTCCCTGGCTGAAATGAGGTCCCAGCTTGCCCCTGGCCCCAGTGATAGCACAATGCCAAGATCTTGAGGTTCTCGGCCTCTTTAGTTGCGACCCCCATAGGGAACGTTTTCAATTCAAAATACAAAGAAAGTGTGCGTTTATTTTACTTTTTTGCTACTGTATTTATTGTCTGTACAACACATCACTGGAGCAGTTTTAATTGTTTGAAGCATTCACCTCTTAATATTCATTCTCTTTTGATGGCGTCAATGTATGCTGTTGTTTCTTTGTGATATACTGTGCGATAATGTCAAAAAAGCCCATCTAAGAAAGCCACTGTGTGAACCTAATCTGCAGTGCTAATACTTCCCCTGTAGTCTAATTGAGGACAATAATAAACCTGTCACGTTTCATTGTTTGTTGGAAGTAAAGCAGACTCATATTTTGAGGCAATTTAATTTGAAGCGCCGTAGTTGGCGGCAGAGGGAGCGCAGCCAGAAGTCACGCAGAGAAAATAGTCTTAATTGTTTAATCCATATCAGTTATGCGCCATATGGGAGAAATTACAGGTGCTGCGTGAGGGGCCAACATGACGACTACAGTAATGTCTGAGGGGCAGTCTGCGCCAGTCTGTGTCTTTTAAGATCAATTAGTCTCCACTCTTCTCTCCTTTGGACTAACTAATGTGCTCCAATTATCGCAGAGCAGTTTGAGCAGCACCATTTGACTAGCAGCAGTTTAGCTTTAGACAGAATCAAACCAGTCACATATTTGACTTATATAACCTGTTCTAATGTGTATCCTATTTTTATTTATTACCATTCCCTTATTGTTATAACTCTTCCCCCTAAGATTTGTGCTTTACTTATTGTACATAAGATACCTCGTTTTCTACTATTGAACTGTTTGCACATTTCCTGTCTGTTTTGCACACTGTTTTGACTTGACAAAAGCTGTGAATCGACTTGACTTGACCCCATGACCAATTGATTTGGACTTGCTTGGGACTTGGACCTTCACGACTTGGACTTGACTCGAGACTTGCATTTAGTGACTTACACCCACCTCTGTTATTTGTTTTATCCGTGTTTTCTCACTTTTAAGAATATGTGCATCCTTGTTTTCTGAATGAACTTTCGTCCCACCATTGCTCTTGTTGCCATGACTGCAGGATCACATGTCTCAACCCTTCCAATCCCAACGCAGTGTAATGGAGAAATAAAGCCAGGGAAACAATGGGGAAACGGGGGGAGGTGACAACGGGACTCGGGTGACGCGGACACAGGAGGCACGGGGCGAACACCGGCGGCCAGAGCCACGGCCCAGAAATGAGTGGCGAACGGACGCGTGGGTGGACCGCATGGCACCGGACGAACGCGCTCGTCTGGTTGGAGCTCTGGACAGAGAAGGGAGCCGGTCTGCACCCAGCGCACAGTGGAGAGGCACCGACAACACGGCCTGGAAGGAGAACACAGCGAGGTTCAACACCAGCAGCGGGAGGACGAGGAGTCCATGGAGGAGGGACCATGGTGCGAAGGGAGCGAGTGAGAGAAACCTGCTGGTGTGGACGTTCGAGCCCTGGCCGCCCGGTATAGCCCCGTCACAAGAACAGAGGAGTCATCGTGGATCAGGCCCACCTTTAATTTTACTTAAGATTTAATTTAGTGGCGTTTGGATAAGCCCTGTGTTTAAGTCAATTGCTCGTTTTTAACTGTTTTTTTAGAATCTAGCAAATTAAAAATTCGAAAGACTTTTTACGGTTGTTTTATTGGCTGCACCTATAAGCTCTGCTCTCACACTCACCGTGTTACAATAATTTGAACCCATACATTTCTCGGCCTTGGTCAATATTCATCCCTCCGTAACTTAACCTCCACCTGTGAAATGTGTATATATAAATGGACAGTTTCTGCTCACTTCTCCCCGTTTACCATAATGACTACGGTCGTGGGGGAAGTCATGGCGGATTTACAGACTCCCCCTCCCCAGCTCTGACGAAGCATGTCCCTAAAAAGGACATATGGGCGGGATCTTCACCATAGACTCGGCCCTTGCGTGACGTGTAGCTCGCGCTGCTCCAATGCTAACAGTCCGACCCTCATTAAGTTTCAAGATTTCAAATTCTTCTTACGAAAACTAGCCTGGTTTCTTTAATTGTGACTAACCCAGCGTTATCACAGGAGGAATATCTAGCCTAGTCTAGTGTTGAAAAAATAGAAACAAGGCATTAAAGTTGTTTTTAACGTGTCTAAACTCCAATGCTTTTCAATGGGGGCCTAGCGGCGATATGAAGGTACTACAGCAATGGCGGCCCCCAGTGTCGTCAAAAAGCAGGGCAGCCAGCGGCCATTGGTTGTTATGCACTTTGCAAATGCTCTGAGGTGAGGGAGGTGCGGGATAAAGCTAGCTCGCTGTTTCGCAGGTAAAATGGAGTAGCTGAGGGCAGCTTGAAAGGTATTTTATTAATTAAATCATTCTTTTTCTATTTGTCCACTCATCTGATAGGAAACAAACTCAATATGATTTCTCTTTTAGTACAACCAAACCGCTCTCATATTCTTTTAGCCGCAAAAGTGGAGTTTTCTTTTGAAGCCGCAATTCTCCAAAGGTCACAGGCATCAGGGAAAAAGACTGAATTGCACAGATTTCAAGCCGTATTAATGAGGACCCCCATTGGCCGGCACTCATCTTAGAGGTCAGGCCATCACCTAAAATGATAAAGATTTATCATTGGAAGGCAAGACTGGTCAGAGTGCTCTCTTATCTCCACTGCACTGCCTTTTTTTCAGTCCCAAACACTGTCAGACATCTCACATGGATGAAAGACCTCTCCACACCACAGCTGCCTGGCTCTAGAAATATTCTGACACAAGTAAATAATTCATTGTTCACATTTTGTACTCCTTGAGAATTTTTAAGGAGATTAAGCTTTGCAGTTGAGGTATAAGAATGTGTGAATGAAAAGGTCAGACAGACTGGTACATTAGCTGGAGTCGTAGAAGGCGGTTAAAAAGACATTAACAATGGTATAAGAGTAAGTCTAGAGTAGACTTTTAGGAAATAAAAAAGCTGTATATTGAGTACTTAAGAATTCTTTTTCTTTGCTCTTCAAATAATGGAACAGCCAGAAATAGTTATCTGGATTTTGGCACCTGACCAGCTGAGCCTTTCTCAGCTGTATTATTTGCTTTATCCTTTGGTCCTTCTAGGTCAACATTCACAAACTGACTCTATGTTCTGCATGATTTAAAAAAAAAAAAAAAAAAAACCTTCCCAGAATTGCAGGACGTCGGAGGCAGAGCTTTACTTTTTAACTTGGTTTAGTAACATGGGCACATCTTCAAGAGTGAGTGCCTCTGGCCCATTCAGAGGAAAACATTGTTGATTTACCAGCCATGAAATTCAATCATCTTTTGGTGAGACTTTTCTTCCAGCCAGGGTTGGATGTACTTGTCTGCACTGGCTGCCTGTGAGCTCACAGCAGTGAGTTGTAATTCTTGGAATGTGGCTATTGAAGCTGTTGAAGTTGCACAGGTTGGTGTGCAATATTTCCCCAAATCTACAGCATAGTTTAAATTTTTGGCTCCAAGCAAATTGCCAAATATAATGCATACATTGCTGCTGACATAGAACATATACAAATACAGCTTCTGCAATGTCAAACGTGTTGCATCTTTTTTTTCACCAAGATCTTGTATTGATGTTTGGAGAGTGTAACCACTGCGCAAAGCTTTCTCCAGCACATCCCAAGTATTCCCAATGGGGTTAAGATCTGGAGTCTGTGGTGGTCAATCCTTGCCTGAAAATGATGTCTCATGCTCCCTGAGCCACTCTTTGACAATGTGAGCAACAACAGCATTGTCATCTTGGAAAACGCCCGTGCCATCAGGGAAGAAGAAATCCATTGATGGAATAACCTGGTCATTCAGGATGTTCATCTGATTTAGACATACGATAATTTAGGGGAATTGCCTTTATATATTCTTTTATTGATACAGACGGCATCTCTGGCATCGCCCATATATGGTCATGTTTGAAAACAGTTAAGGGGAAAACAATTTGGAGAAAAAGCTAAACTTTCTCTAATTATTCAAAAACTACTTTAACAAATGCTGAATTATGAATCTAGTTTCTTTTTTCTACTAAATAAAGATACAACGACATGAAGAGGAGCAAAATGGTTCAACAGTCCATAAATACATAAATAAGGGAGAATTGTAACATGATGCTTCATGTTAGTATCGTGCTAATGCTAGCGCTAGCGCTACTTTTTTTTCCGCTTCTACTGAACAATCTGCTGTGAATAAACATCCATTTGGATCCGATTTAGCTTAAAAATTCAAATGAAAGTTACTTTTCTGCCCAACATTTCTTCATTGAAATGCTTCACTGAAATAAAATGATCATTATGCAACTGATGAACTTGCAACTGATGTTATCCTTCTAAATAACTCATATTTTCAAAAGCATTAAAACCTGTCATATGCACTTTAAGTCTAAGACTGGAAAATTTGAAGTCTGTAGGTGCTATGTGGAGATAGTGTCGCCACAATGTGAGAAAAATAATAATATGGCTCTTGAAACAATAATTCTCCATATAAACCTGTGCCATCAGGGAAGAAGAAATCCATTGGTGAATTACCTGGTCATTCAGGATGTTCATCTGATTTGGACATACGATATTTTGGGGTAATACATTTAAATTCACATTGCACCTTCTCTGGAGACAGTTTTCAAGTATGATTAATTTTAAGCGACCAAGTAAACGGTGTCGTTATTAAATGCTCTTCTCTTACACCAGGGACCCAATTTCACTATATAAACGTAATACACAGTGACTCAACAACATGTGGCTTTTCACTTCTCAACTTCTTTATTTCCTGATTTTCCCAGTGTGATGCCATTAACGGCCCTCTTTACACGCTTAAATAGATTTGGCCACGTTATCACTACGGTGTCCTCCCCAGTCCCTGAACCGCGTGTGTCTTAGAAAATAGAGTTTGGGCCACACCATCCGCTAACTGTTTAACTTTCCTGAAGGAGTCATTGGAAACAAGAACGGGAACTTGTCTATTGGGAAATACCTCCGGATTAGGGGGGCTGAAAGATTGAAAAAGTAATTTGAAAAATAATGGGCTTTTTAATGACTAAACCTATGGGACACCCAGATGTGCTCTTTGTTAATTTTCACTAGTGTAATGTAAAATTCCAACTGCTTAATTACTCCAGGACACACAAAGCAACTGTTTTTTAACGAAGCAATTACGGAACAGCTTTCGCAAGACTCGCCACCGCTTCCATTCCCCACCAGCGATTTCCTGTGCCCCACGCTACTTTTGGGTACAAAGTTATCATTCTTTTTCATGTCTTAAGCTGTGACAGAAAATCCAGCATATTTTTTAAAATCAAAGGTTTGTTTTGGCTCCAGAGAACTCAAGTCATTTGAATATGGCCTAATTTCTCAATTTCCTCCCAATAAAAAACTAATGACTGTTTAAAAGATAATGCTGACATTTGCTATGGATCTGAAGTGGAGCGCATTGGAAAATAGAAGAATTATCTGTATGGCTCTGTACCCTTCAAACAGGCTGAATATATATACACGTGACATTTCGGTTTTCCCCTTTCCATAAATCAATAAAGAAAAGTATGCACGCAACATTAAATGCCTCGCCACGGTCCCCTGCCCCCCCAGGGACTACCTTGTGACCAGCTGTTGGCAAATATCATTCAGATATTACATTGTTTATCGTGGCTTTAATGGTGAACTATCAAGATGTCTCATACCGAAAGATATTAACATTTAGAAGAATCAATAAAAGTAGCACAATTTACAAGCAGCATTATGCACCTCCGCGTGCACAGAATTCCTACTAAAATGCATGGTAAAAACAACAGTCAAATATTACAGGTCAAATAGGATTTTTACATTATTTTAGAGATATCAATTTGAAACTTTTGCTGTAGATTAGTGACATACTGTAAGAATGCGAACAAATATAGTGCAAGTGTTTTGTGTTTCATATAAAATAAGGCCTTTTATGCCTAAAAATGCCCAAAATTCCACATAGTATTTACAGGGTAGGAATTAGATATAAAAAAAATCCCTCTGAATTGTTTTTGTTTGTTTAAGTGCATATGTCACATTAGACTCAATTTTTTGCTAAAACATAGTTAACACGATTATGTTTAAGATTTTGCTAAATATTTTTTCACTTCCTTACTGGACACTGACAGGAAGTGACATAAAAGAAGGTTAACAATTTTAAACTGTTGAAATGAGTGAGTCAAACTGCTATGAAACGTTATATTCTTCTATCGATACAGACGGCATCTATGGAATCGCCCATGCGGTCCTGTTTGAAAACAGTTAAGGAGGAAAACAATTTGGAGAAAAAGCTAAACTTTCTCTAATTACTCAAAAACTACAATAACAAATGCTGAATTATGAATATAGCTTTCTACTAAATAAAGATACAAAGACAAGGGGAGGAGCAAAGTGGTTCAACAGCCCATAAATACCTAAATATACGGAGAATACTAACATGATGCTACATACTAGTATCGTGCTAAACTAGCTCGCTAGCTATAGCGAATAAACATCCATATGGACTAGATTTAGACATGACTTTATTTGTATGTGATAAATAAGTTTATATTTTGCAGAAAGAGTGAAAAATTGTGTTTCCCAAAACATACTTCCTTCCCTCGGCGAGGGCACGCCCCCTTCCATTACGCAATGCCGTCTGTATCCATGTCACTTCACGATGTCAGCTTAAAAATTCAAATGAAAGTTACTTTTCTGCCCAACGTTTCTTCATTAAAATGGCTGCTTCACTGAAATAAAATGATCATTATGCAACTGATGAACTTGTAAAATATGTTATCCTTCTAAATAACTCAGATTTTCAAAACCATTAATACATAATGTCATATGCACTTTAAGTCTGAGACAGGAACATTTGAAGACTGTAGGTGCTATGTGGAGATATTGTCGCCACAATGTGAGAACAATGATAATATGGCTCTTGAAATAAAATTGTGTTTGCTTCCAGGTGAACGTTTAAAAAAAAGAGAACAAATTGGCCCAAAACCTAAAAAAGGTTTGTGTCTCCCCTTAATCAAATATTCATAAAATAAAAACAAGTTTCATTAACGCAGGCAGTTTTTGTCCTGTTGAGAAGAAGAGCCTTCACGCTTTGGTTCTAAAATCACACTTTGTCACAATTATCAAAATCCATGGACGCTATGCAAAATGAGGAAATGACCTTATGTAATTTTTGCATGGAGGAGAATCATTAAAAGGTCCACATTGCTGTATATAATATAGACTATGTGCAGTGATGCCTCAGTGCCATCGGGCTTTTGGAAAAAAAAACCTGCATGGAATTAAAGAAGATAAAGAATTATATAGTCACAAAGCACCGTTCCCTCTGGTGCGTTTCTACAAAGTTGTATTATTTCCATTGTTTTTTTTTGCTCCACAAACAAAGAGAAAGGGGATTTTATATTCTGATGGCAGCAACATCAATAAACTGAAATTGCATTACCATACCTTTGTTTATCATCAATGGGAATGTCACTGTAACCTGTTTAATAAATTATACCAAAGCTACACTTTCAGACAAAAGATCTAATGTACAAGGGGGGTTTGGGTGTATTTTTATAAGTGTATATGTACAGTATTCACTTCTTCCCTGCGTTGAATATGAAAGTAGGACTGGAGCAATTTCAAAAATTAAAATTGGGCCTTTGAGATGCAAATGTCCGAGCAACATTCTTCATGTCAGATCTAAATTGCTAATGTCCACTCTATCAGGCCAGTGGATCTCTTTCAAGATGAGATATGTCGGAGACGTGAACCTGATGTGCTGCTGGTGATCAAAGGGGCGACCGTGTTGGAACTGTCTCCGGGGACACGCACTTTTGCACCTGCCACACACCACACAGGACACTTGTTCCTGTTTACTGTTCCGTAATAGCCCCCAACAACAGAGGAGCAAGAGATTTTGGAAAACGACCCGTTCGAATAATAATAATAATGCAATGCGTGCAGTAGTTTGTAAACTGTATGAAAACTGCTTCAACTTATTATCTTCATTATCACTCTCGTCATGAAATCTAACTAGATCTGTAACTATAAACAGTTTTGAAGGATTCAGTTTTGTCTTCTAATTTTCACTCTAAGCCTTGCTGAAATTGTAATTCCCCAAGTAACAGTTGACGGTCTATATTAACATTTGCAATACAAAAACCGCAATCATACACTCGCAACAGTTGGCCCAAATGAAACAGCATGAGGCCTTGCAAATGTTTACTTGTTTTTCTCATAAAATATTGAGCCACACAAACGAATAAAACTCACACGCTTGGTCGATTGATGATTTTTGCCGAGCAGTTACTCTAAAAATGTTCCTAACTGTTCCTATCTTGAAAACATGTGGCCCAGACGCTTCCCTTAAGTTGAAACAATCGCTTTACATTCAGGAGGGGTTCCCTTGACAGCGGGCCACTACTTTTGATCACATACAGGGCAGCACCTTGATAGAACAACTATATGGATTAATAGCACTAGTTACAACACGGCCCTAGGCCCCCTATATCTCCCTTAATAGAGCCTATCCATTGCTGTCAGCTACTGGGGACTGACGGAATTGCAGAGGTGGCCCTGTATCCACACAGCAAATCATACCGCCTCACATATCGCTTGAGTTGAATGACTGCAATTTTCATTTATAAAGCAAAATATATTACAGTGAGATCTATCAAACACAGTCTTTTGAAAAGGGGGCAATTTTTCTCCGTCTCACTGCACTCTGGACAAAGGGAATAGCTGCAGGTACAGGCAGCTTGTCTTCATTTGCACACACGCACTCGCAGGTTTTGCACACACAGTATGAATAACTACAGGGGTAACAGATGTTTTCGTTCACAGACATGGTTTATTATTTGGGTGGGACAGTACATATTGTTGGACATACGAGACTGACATGAGACTGATGTAAACACGCCATAGCTAATGGTTTAGTATCGCCATCAGAAGCACACTCTCATACATCACAGTATAAAAGCTTGCCCAGAGACACGATGACAGACTGTAGACTATAGACTGGCCAAAGCTGCACTACCGTTCTTTGGATCAGAGCCTCTGAGTCACTGCCGCCTCTGGACCAAGAGAATATACATATTCTATTAAACATTAACACTGATATAATTGAGCCTCTGGTCTGTTATAAACACATCCATAAAAATATTTGGATAATTATTGTACATAATTTGAATGTGGCTAATAAAACTATGCACTCCAATCTGGCTTAAGGTTCAAGATCAAACATTAGCAGCTCTGTTATTGTGCACTTGGAAAATATTTTAAAAAAACTATCACACTTTTTATTCAGTCAATTTAAAAGCAACAACAATTCACATGGTAATACCACTAGGCACATACCAAGGAGACGGTTTCTAAATCTAAAAGCAAACGTGAACTTTTCAAAGGAATGGATTAAAACTGGTCAATCTTTAAAGCACACAATGGAGTTGACTATCTGTAACTGATGTCCTATATTTTGGTATGAATTGCAATTGTTATTTAGCCCAATTATTTTTAGTTTATTATGATTATATTGAAATGTATTTTATATATGTCTGTCATCTGTCATATTGACAATATTTTGGATATATTTTTTTTCTAAGAAGGACCCCAGAAAGACTTGCTAGTTGTTAAAAGAACAGGCCACCATTTTTCCATACTGAGATATGTTCTTACCTGAGCTTAGACAAGTTGATGGGTAACTGTCTGGTCTTTACGGGTGCGCTCAGTCAAGCAAAAACACAAAAGCTGTTGTTAGCATTTAGCCTCTCTTCCTCTCCTCTATGGACCCAAACGGGGTGAAGTTAGACTTCCACGTTTTCCCTCTTTAAATACGGTTACGTGGGCAACACAATCCAAATATAGCGGATAAAACGGGGTACTATATTGTATGGCATAATAATACCTTAGGAACTCTTCGACTTTACTGTGCGGTCGTCGAAGCTAATCCTAAGAATAAACTAAACAAGGTGTGTGTGTTATATCGGTATATTCTGGTGAAACACTGTAATGGTTTAAATAAGCCATTTGTGTCCTTGTTTGAACTAATATGTCTGAACCTTGTGAAACATTGATCACAAACTGACTCCCGCTGAGCTAACGACACTCTGCATCTTAGAAATCTTAATTAAACTGTTAATATTAATTCTCTTCAAAGCTGGTCAAATGTATGCAGTCTGCCAGAGACAGAAGACACCTTGAAAGAAGAAAGGCGCTAAACAATATTCCCCTCTGTCAAGCTGAATATTTCCCTTCGCTGCAGCTAATAATGACAGGCTTGTTCTTTGATGCTGGAGGAAGGCGGCTTTTCATTTTAGCAGCTTTAAATTTCAGGTATTTAATCTTCTTCGGAAATGCCCGGCTTTGAGGGTGTTACCCCAACAATTCCAAGTTCAGCGCGTGAAAAGCAGCACAGTGTGAATGGTGGAGGTAATATTTTTTATGCTGCGGTTTGAGCATATTTTGACAAACTCAACAAATTTAAATTTAGTTTCTTTGAGACACGCTAAAAAAATTTGTGGATGAAATTGAGCTCAAGTTCTTGTGAAGCCAAACTTGTATTCCTGGTTGTATGTTGTGCGATGTAACTTGAGCGCACAGCTGGAGTGTGAGTGGAATCCACAGTGAACAGGACGCCTAGCAGCTGTTGTGATTGGGGGAGATGTGCATTGTGGGTAAGCTGTAAACACATTCACACTCCCACGGATGTACATTCATGCAGGTGTCTTTATTCATTCACACGTTCCAGAGGATGGAGACATGCTGCCGGCGAGAAATGCAGTCATCTCTGCAATAAGAGAGTTTGGAACACACATCGACAGTATGGCTGCGTGCGCTCCATGATTGCCCGACTAAAAATGAACTGATATACATAATTAAGAGTATTTTGACCAAGAATGTCCCAGAAAACCAGTGCTTTGATTTTAGGAGCTTGTGATGCTGTGTTGAACCGTTTGAAATTTTGCGTGTCTCCTCCATGTTCTGGTGGTTCCACTACCTATTTATGTTTTTTTGAAGTGGGGGGTGAAAAGTGGGAAATTCCAACAGGTGCCAACTGTGAAGGATTGCTCGTGGATTATACTGGTCTTTGAATGAGCGACGCATGTGCGTTTCTGCCGTAAAGCTTAGCGGTTTAAGCAATTATGAAGGCTCAGCAGCAAGATAGCGTGTGTGCTAAAGGCACAGGGCGCGGCACGCACCATAGTATTGAAGCATTAAAGGGATATTTCAGAATTTTTGACACAGGGCCTCATTTCCTAGTTATCCCAAGTGTTGTTGATTTCTGGAGATTTGCTTCTTTTTTTTAATTCCTTATATTTGAAGAGTTTTGTGGTGCTAGGCTAATGCTAGGCTAGCGCATGTCTATGGTAACTAGTAGCCTGCATTAAAAACCTCTTCAAAATCATCGGGTAGTCCTTCAAACATTGCCATATCTGATTTGCAGAAAGCAGAAAGCTCCTTTGTAAATGTATGTCGGCTTCAGGTAAACAAACTAGATCCAGTCACCCAGCAGATCACTCCGCCGCTGCGTAAGTTACAACCAGGAAGCTGATGCTGCTCAAATTTAAGTAATTTTAAATGCAAAATGGTTGTATTTCAAAAAGGATTCAGTCAACACAGACATTTAAATCGGTAGTCTGTTGTTATAAGTGATTTGCCTCAGGTGCACTGTGCTTGGGTCAGACTGTTTTTAATGCAGGCTACTAGTTACCATAGACATGCGCTAGCCCAGCACTAGCCTAGCGCAACTAAACTCTTCAAATATAAGGACTGCATTAATTTTGGATAACGTGGAAATGAGGCTCTATGTCAAAAACCCTGAAATATCCCTTTAATGGGGTTGTTGCATGTTCTCAATGCGAAGTCATGGTATACGCTCACGTTTGTAGAAGTACCAGTGAGTAACTACCCTCTTAAAGCACTGGAAAGCAAGGAGACCTATTATCCAAACTAACATCGAGAAACAAGTCCAGTTTCCGGAGTTGAAGTTATGCATGATTCACAAAATCATCATTCTAAACTTTATCTAAACTATTCAGCAATCCGAGGATGAATTCATATCTATTCAAACGTTTTTTTCTTCTAAAAATGTTTTGCATACTGTATTTCACAGTGAAGGCCACAGAAACAAGGGGATGAACATTTCTGGCAAATGAAATGTCTTTAGAATGTTAACTTAAGGAGACGTACAAATTCATATTTCAGAAGAAGAGACAGTGAAAGATGTTTGTATTTATTCTTTTATTGCCAGAATACCTATACATAACCCTTCTTCCTTAGGGCAAAGGCTGCAGTCAGATGCTCCTTTCTTCTGCCTGTCATTCAAACAGAAAATCCCTCCTCCGTGGAAATGTAACAGTTGATGATGACTGGGCCTCTTTTCCTTAAATGGCGATTTGAGGTTGGCTCAGTCAAAGCTATCTCCGTGCCCTAAAGACCGATGAGACTCTGATTTAAGCCTGTAATTGCTTTTGCCGTGCACACTGTCAGTTTTCTATTCCCCAGCAGCGGGCCCGCGTGTACAGCGCAGGACAGGGGCTGCTTGTCACGAGTGCAGGCTTGACTGGACACTGAGGAAGATATCCACTGGAGACATCTTCTGGCAACTCTGGGCGTCTGTAATGGCCCCCGTTCACAGCCTCTTCATGAAAGGTTTTACATGGGAACCCCAAAGGCTAATTGGCCCATGGAGATCGGGCTTATTGTTAGTTCTGCATGGCTTCCGGCAAAAAACCATGGCTGCCATAAGGGTACCTAATCACCACGGGGCTCCACACCTGACTAAACAAAGAGCACTGCCTTAATTCCTCAAAAGTCTCCCCCCCTTCCCCTTTATCTCCTCCCCCTCCCTCCATACTGTCTTGTGCCTAAAGAACAGGTCAGGATTTACAATATTAACATATGGATGGTAATTTTAATTAAACTTGCAGTATGCTTGGATGCCTAAAGCCAAGCGTAAAAAAAAAATCCATTTAAAGCCCTGGAGGTTGAATCACTAGTTACTTTGTATTTGTATTTTTCGTGTCGTGCCTTAAATTTAAAAATACATTTAATTAGCGACATATTGGTCGGGTCAAGAGACAAGAACAATTAGGAAAGCCTTTAAATATGGCTCGTATGTTCGTGTGTATCTGTCCCCAGTCAGAGTGACTTTATACCAGACACGAAACTTGGGGCCTTTTCTTTTACAAATGATGTAGGAATATTCGCCTTGACGTTCAATCATCTCCATCTAAATGAAACAGTTTATTTCTTATTGTCGGTACGGTGCTTTATTTTAAAATCAGCCAATAGCATTACCTATCAAGGGCTTTGGGCTGTTTTCTTTGGTGTTTCCTGTTGATCATTAGTTTCCGTTGGAGGACAGTTAAATCTGCTCTTTTATGCAGTTATTTTTTCAATCTCTCACAGTGCGTGCAGCAGGACTCCACTGCTTAGTATGCATATTACTAATTGATAATAATGGTGTTGTGTTATTTGTTATGTCATGGGTCATGAGACATGCAGGAGACAGAGCAGGAGTGGTCGGCAGAAGTTACTAAGTGGCTCGTTATGCCATGAGGCTCCATTTAGAAACCTTGTGCAGGAAGAGGCATGTTTAGTCCTGCTTTAAGTATTGATGATCCACTCACTCACCCCATTGATCCATGTATAATTTAATCAGGCCTGCTCTGATAGTTAGGCATTAATATTTAGCGCTAATGCTCTTTTCAAGGGCCACTCGAGTGAGTCTTACAGACCAGAGGTGAGGCAGATGTGACCACTTCTGACAGGACACTTTTAATCACTCATGCAACATCCATCATGTTGTCTGTTCTTCAGGAATGCTTGTTAGTTTTTTAAGAGATCTGAAGTTAATTGGTCGATCACCTCAAAGCTGGACTTTGGGAGGTGGTGGGACTCTGGTCTTGAAGACTCGGTATGCTACATACCAGGGGTGTTACAATGTTTAATGTTTAAGCTAGGTGGTGCCAGTCACCAGTTACCGCTAAACTGAAGGCTGTAGACGCTCCACACCTGTATTGTTACATCTATGCCTGGCTCTGCCACACTCTTCCCTGTCCATTCCACGCAGGGAATGAGTCTGGTCACGGAGCAATTGGAGCAGTTTGAACGGGCCGGCCTAACGCGCACACATTGTCAGTGAAATAAACCAACTAGCAATTAGCGGACGTGACGACAGCTGTAGTCCAATTAAAAAAATATAAGTGAATATAAACTCACGTGGAGAACGCGAGGCAAAATCCTCGACTACTTCATACATGATTTGTTTTGGCTAATGTTAATGTTAATTGAACTAACAACATAGTGGTGCAGCGAGTGCCGTAACCTTGTCATTTCTCTGTGACGGTCGGGATTGGTTCGGCCTCAGCCGCCAATCAGCATCTTGTTTACCGTGTGTGGCCACACCCACCTTCTTTCGCGCAGAAAGAGGTGGGTGTGGTTTATCAGGCTAGTTACATCCTCCAAAAACACATGAAATCTGCGTGGCTTTGTAAAGGTTTCTCCGAGTGACGATCCAGTGCGCCCAGACAAATGTGTAAGATCCAATCTGGGTCATAATCCGCCTCAAAAGCTTTGTTCCCAAAAAAGTCCAAGTGTAATGTTTTCCATGAACAGCTCCAACATGAGCCTCACATCAAATGTGCTACTGAGTACAACTTCAGCTGCCGTGTAAAGCGAAACTGAAACTTGTCACTTAATGAGCGCATGGCCTGAGCTGCTATTATTTTATTTATTTTTTTCCTTTTGTTTTCTATTTTGTTTTGTATTGTGAGCATTCATTATTTAAAGCAGGTTTGAAAAATTAGAAAGCATTGCCTATTTTATTCTGAGACTATAAATACTTCCAAAGGATTGTCTTGCTTTATTTTCCAATGAAGTTTAAAACATTTTACAGATTAACACGTTTCTAGAGGTGCTCTTGTTTGAGATACTGCCTGAATGTTATGTGTAGCAGTTAAGTAAAACAGGGTCCTCCCCAGCCCAGGAAATTTGTATTTAATCTGATCATATTTGGAACAATCTGTATTTTAGGCAACAATGCTTTTTGAATCAGCCTTATTTACAGTGCTAAAAAACTGTCTACATCATGATTACTTTCCTAAAAAATAAAATTATTGCAACACTAATTTTTATAGCTTCTGTTAGACTATTTACTATTACTTTTATTATTTGTTCTATTTATTTATTTTATGTACTGCCAAAATCCTGTGTCCAGTCCCTCTGCTGCCAATGCCAGCTCCACCCCCGTTCCTGCTCCGTCTGTGAGCTGCACCTCGCACTGAGCAGAAGAGGAGACAGAGGCTCCAGACTATACACTAAAGACTGAACTTGAGCCAGGATTCTTGACTTTTGTGTCGCTTTTATATTGGATAGATTCTGAGGATCAGATCAGAGGAGATACTGTGTGGAAAAGGCCGACTGTAACCATGCGCCGTGTGTCTGATCGCTATGTTACTTTTCTCTTTATGAATCATCCTAAATTAATCTGCACAACCGCAAATACAAGGCTGATTCTTTTCAAATAAAAAGTGGGCAAATGGTGTCATATTGCAGCTTCTTCCCTCACTGTGCGCATATGATTCCTCCAGCCTCGCTCTGTAAAATATACTTGTCCAGCCGAAGCTTCAGCAAATTAACCAACAAACTCCATGTACTCCTCTTCTGTCAGAGTCAGTCAGACACATTTTTTTTGGTGGTGGTGGAAAAGAGGCCCACTGTAACTCCTGGTCACGGAGGTGTCAGTTTAGTGGTGGTTATACTCAGAAATGATACACATTGGCCAGACAAGTGAAAATACAAAAGGTAAATTGGTCACATGTAGCCTTCGGGCCTTAGTTTGCAGTTTCATTCATAAAGAAATAGTAAGATTGACTTAGATTACCATGCACATGCATTATGCTGAATGGGTTGACATGACAATCTGACTCTAAACCTTCTGTATGTAGCATTGCTCAGAGTGAAACACAGAACACTTTTGAAAATACTTATACTGGTGTGTAGAAAGGTATCTGTAAAGTGATCTGTGCACTTTGAATTTTGCTTCACAGTCAGAACCATAACAAAATGGGCTTGAATAGGGAAATTTAATTTTCACTTCTAAATCTTCTTATTTTAAGTGAATTAATGTTTTAAACCTTTGCGTGAGGAAGTCTTTGAGGAGTGTGTAGATATGTACGACGTATTTAAAGTGACTCCTCTCATTATGTGAAATTAGGAAAATCAAAAACTCTCACTCCTCTATGTAGGTCATCCTCATTAATAACACGAGTGCACAATTAAGATGAAAAATCGCTTCTTAATATGATTTTAAATGCGGCATTGTTGAAGTTCTCTAATCCCCCGTGTTTCTTTAAAGTGTTCATTTAATACTCCCTGTTCAATCCAAAAGTCATTTTCTGCCACTATTGTGTCGTAAGTACCAATTAGGTCACAAATTACTGCAGCCTAATGAGTATTCAGTTGCACACTCACTTAAACATACTTTTTTTGTTTGTTGCGAAAGTCATTTTAGTATACAATTGTTCAGATGCGTCGGCGATGCAGGGTCCATGAGGCATCACGCTGCGTTCAAATGCATATCACCAAGATAAAAGCTTTACTTTTTACTTTTACTTTTTCTTCATCTCAAACTTGATCTTTTTTTGATAAAGCAGTGTTTTTGTCATTCCTCAGTGCAATCATTTTTATAAAAGCACCAATCTTGTAGCAGTACAGTCACATAGTCATGGCAATTTACCAGGTGTTTGCACACATGCAAAATAAGTGGTACACATCTTTAACTTATGCAGCGTTCTCTCATTTACATATCATATTTTTGGCCCTTTTACTACACACATAATTTTAAACAGAGACTGTATTTGTTGGTTTTCCAATGTTTCATTTGTTGCATTGTGTCTTATATGGTGAGCAGTACTGGCTCAAAGCAGTTGGAGGTATACACAGGCAACGTTCATCTGATGAGAGGCATTTTCAATTATTAACGGATCTACCCCTGCTGCCCATTTCCTCACTGATAAAAGGCCTATTAGACTTTATTTCCTGAGCCGCGAAAGAATGAAAGATTATGTCGTTTAATGGATACGGCTATTTTAATCTCCCACATTAATACATTAATATGCAGGATATTATTGTTCTGTTCCAATGACTCTAATTAGTTGTGTTTATTAATCTTAGAAAATCTCAATATTCTGTGCTCTGCTTGACTTCACTTGGTTCCTTCGTTTTACATTGTTCCGAAAGTCCAGTGGTTTAGCCATTATATTTTAAAGCAACGAATCTGGAACTCCGTCTTTTATCAAGCCAAGTTAAAATACGGTTTGTTCTTGAGGTATTTAAGCGCACTACCAGAGGAGAGAAAGCATAAGAGCCTAAAATGTCAATTGTTCAGTTGAAAGCAATAGTGTTGCAAATGTACTAAAACGTCTGAATTATTAATTATAGATCTAGAATTCATTAAAACCTATGGTTTTAAAGTGTTATTCCCATAACACTTTTATAAAGATGAAACAAACCAAACCTTATTTCCTGTTTCCTGTAAAAACAAAACACACTTGGTCATTAGGGTATTGTTTTCTTAAAATTACAATATTTAATGTGACCTCAGTAAATTATTAATTAGCTCAAAAATCAGAAGCTTACTGAATATTGAGAAACTATTAAGGAAAACAGTTGTTACTTTTTGCAATAAATCTTCTTCTTATTATTATTATATAATATAATAATATCATAAAAATCATGTTTGCTAATTCACTAATTACTCACTATTCCCTACATGTTGTAGTTGAAAAAAAGGAAGTGAGACAATTCCTCCAGTGTCATCTCCTGTTCTCTCTGTGCCGGCTCTTTGCTCCTCAATGACAAAGTCAAAAAGCCGAAGCTGTCCAATCACATTGCGTTATTCGTGGAACATTTAAATGCTAATGTCATAAGCTCACATGCCTAATATGATAAGCTGACAAGCTTATTATAAGCTCTGAAGTTTTTGGAGTTTCTTCCATTAGTTATCACAGGAGGCAGTAAATTCTATCTGTGCATGGTGCCAGAAGGTGTGGAGTGAAATTCTTCTGCAAAGGAGATTATTTTGGCTGCTCCTGACAGTGCTACAGTGGCAGGATTGTACTTGATGGTTTGTCAGGAGGAGAGAGGTGCATAGCTAGACTTCTGTGTGTGAGTATGAGTATGTGCTTGCTACTGTTCTCGGCATTGGAAATAACGAAGGAGGAAAGTTTAACCTATAGGGCCTCACCACAGCAAACTGCTTTTTAGAGTGTGTCAGAAGGTTAAGTTTAGGAAAGGGAAAGTATGTCTGCCACAGCATCCAGCATGTGCGTTTCTTTTTTATGAACGCTGATGAAAACTGTACAATATGGTCTTTTGCAGTACAGTACAGATTTTGTTATTTGTAAAATATCTTGGCAATGTGTCTTTCCCTGAACTCTCCCTTCTCCTCCTCAAGTGCATCCTCTCTGTTCTTGTGCTTTAGTTCATATACAACTTGAACAAAGAAAAGAAAGAATGGAACAAAGAAAAGAAAAGGGATGGATATCATTTATTTCTTATTTCAAAAACGGTCAGGATTTCACATTTCTTGTATCTAATTATCTGACCTTGTGTCCCATGATCAACTCGAGAGGAAACCTTCTTTCCTCTGATTGAATTGAGTTGTTTTGATTTGGGACATTCCCTTTTTAATCAGGCTGGTGTTCCACTGCAGCCCCATTGATTGACCCTATCATTGGAAGATATACTGAGGACCATTGTGAACAACAGGCTGTGAACAAGAGGCGCGGGCCCTGCTCCATGATGTTCACTGGTCTCAATTAGTTAGTGATAGGCCTGCTGCATCTGAGTAACAGCTGGCAGCCTGTGCCCGTCTAATCTCTCAGTGCAGCTGTGCTGGAACAGGCGACATGCTAGCCTAATTAGCCATGCTGTCTCCACGGGAAAATGAAGCCTTGGGGTGCGAGATCAATGTAGCCGTGCTTTATTCACTCTCCTCCTCCACTATGACCAAATAAAAGCCCCCTCACCGAACGACGCGATGGAAAGCTATTGTCTCAGAAACAGTACTATTACCATCAGTCGGGAATGTCATCTCGCTGTAGAGAAATGGACAACATAGACACTTCCCCCTGTTAAAGGCCGGATATTTGAAATACAATGACGTTATTTCTTTTTGTACACGTCTATTAATGTCAAGTCGAGTCATTTTATTTGTAAAGCACATTTCAGTAACCATGACAGTCCCACCAAAGTGCTTTACAGAGCAGACAGTTCAAAAATAATCACACATTACAACAACATTCCCAAAACACTGTTACACATCCCAAGAACGTTTTAAAATGGCGAAAAATAAACACATTAGTAAGACTTTCAGGGGGAGTCGAAGGCCAGTTTGAGTAAATCTGTTTTTAAAAGTGCCTTAAACTGAGGAGCACAATCTCAGTTGGAGTAGTAGGTCGTTCCAGAGCTTGGGGGCCACCACAGAAAAGGCTTGATCACCCCTGGTTTGATTTTGGGTCTTGGGGACAGACAGTAAGTGGAAGGAATTGTGTGAGGGGTTAGGAGATCAGTGATGTATGTAAAATGTGAAGATATAGCACCTTTTTTTCACCGACACAAGTCACTTTACAGGAGACAACTTCTCCCTTCACTTTTTACACAGTAACCTACTGCAGGCAGTGTGTGCAGGCTCTCAGTCGTCAGTGTTTTAAATAATAGACCTCTCGCTGGTGTGGTTGACCTTTCTTGCATTTGACTACAGGGGTGAGAAGAAGCTTCAATAAGACAGGACTTTATTGATCTCAAAATATAGCGAAATGTTCTACAATCAGTCAACCCAGTCCAGTCGACGAGGCTGAATATAGGTTTGTTTGTTTGTTCACCAGGATGTTGGGTTGCCACAGGAAGTTCTTCATGTGACTCCAATATAAATGAATAGAATTATTGTGAGAATTACACAGTTTCAGAGGTCAAACTGTGATTATTTTGTGCTTATGTGCTAAAATATGGTATCATATAAAGCCAATTGTATTCTTCTTGATTTCATCATGACTCAGGTTTAGATAAGTATAGGAATATTGCACCTATGGCAACATTTACACGGCAAAGCACAAGCGTTACAAAAACAATGAGGTGTCAACAAAGCCAATGAAAGTGCAACACAGCAAAAGGCGCTGTCTTCCTAACATGTTTAGCTATATACGGCGTTACTATACAGAGGAAGACAGTTTATCTGTTTCTACTTCCTTGGATGTTAAGGCTTTTTAACACCAGTGCTTTTTAAAGTAAAAGTCATTACACGTTATTTACAGGCAGTTATTTGTTCAGGGCTGTGACATGACTGTTCTCTGTCTCCTGTTCATATGAGCCAGAGCACCTGAGAACGCTCTCCCACCGCGACAACACGGAGCTACCTCCTCAGGAGTTTTCAGTGAGGCCGGGCGTCAGGCAATAAGATGTACGTTGCTGTGTAAAGGATACATCCATCTGAAGCTAATGCCACTGTTTTGTCGCTGTGTAAACTGCACCTAAAGCTCCATATGCCTTAATGTAATGTCAGATTCAATGATAATGTAAATGTATTTTCTTGTTATATTTTAAAAACCCCTCTGGGAACGGGAAATGCAAGTTAGCTTTAGCTATAAAGGCTAAAGGGCAAAGCAAACTGCGGGCTAGCGCCACCTTAGCAGTATTTACAGCCAAGTCTGAGTCCATTGTGTAATTGGGTTGTGGCACAATGTACAATATCCCTCTCTCCCTTTGTCTTTTCAACCAGCGTAGCCTTGAGTTACTTAGTTCTGCTTTAAATCTTAAAAGTGAAAATAACAGTTTCCTGACACTTCATAAATTACCATATCCATCTCACACACAAGCCAATCAAAAAGTCAGTGTAAGCAGGTGCCGATTAAATGTCTCTCACGTATCCTGCCTGTAACACATCATAATGCCTTTGACAAGTAAAGGGTGCTAGAACTTGCTTAAAACCTCACCTTCTAAGGTTCATAACTAAAATAAACTTGTACACATAGAGTGAGTAATGTAAACACTTTCATAACGATGATCTCACCTCAGCTTCACTCTGAGTTCCTTATATAGAACACACTGAAGTTGAAAATAGGAAATTTAAGATAAGACGGAATTGTATCAGGTTCACAATGGAGAAATTAATGAATATAAGTTGGTTTGGAAATAGTTTGTTTTTAACAAATAGTTTTATCATGCAATTTTTAATAAATTGTTAAGACTTTGTTCCATTCAGACCTATTTATAGAATCTATTACAAAACAAGTTTAGAACCATTTTGCTGAATGCCGACTCTCAGCCTGTTGTGTTTGATTTGTGGATGCATGGTGTCATTGCGGCGACCCCTGTTTCTTCCAGCCCTCCGAACCCACCACACGCACACATGCACGCACGCACGCACACACACACACACACACACGCACGCACGCACGCACGCACGCACGCACGCACGCACGCACGCACGCACGCACGCACGCACGCACGCACGCACGCACGCACGCACGCACGCACGCACGCACGCACGCACACACACACACACACACACACACACACACACACACACACACACACACACACACACACACACACACACACACACACACACACGCTCCATGTGGGTCACAAACCTGTAATAAACAGGAGCGGCCCCAGCCGATTTAGGAAAAATGGGCACTTTCAGCAGCATCACAAAACGTCCAGAGTAATACACTAAATTATTGGGGTCAGTGACTCCGCCCGCTCGGCTGATTTGTCTGAGGACACACAATGCTCCCCCCTGACATTGAAGGACATTTTCCCAATGCCAAATACTGGAAATTAAGACATCAAGACAGCCAAACAGGTGAGGCATGAGGCAGGTGTTGGCCTATCAAAAACAAGCTCTAAAACAGTTATGTGTGGGTGAAATACTAATACTACTTCTAATAATAATAATAATAATAATAATAATAATAATAAGAATAATAAGAATAATAAGAATAATAAGAATAATAAGAATATCAATTAGCAAGGTACAATTAAATATTACTGAATAAATGCACATCGGCTCACTGTGCAGTCCTTACCTTTCAAATAGCCTCCAAACTCAAGTCAAGTTGTAAACACATCCATTAGGCCAATAATGCGAATTCGGTTTAGCATAATAAGTAATTTATTCAGCAATCGCAGATTATACAGTATTGCATTTAACTCCAAAAGCCACTCTCACACAAACCACCAGGAGTGTGTTTTTAACATCGGGCATCCACTGAGTTTCACAATTGCGGCTAATCAGCCTAATGAGGCAGAGATTGCAGTGGTAATCAGGCGTCATTAAGTTTATGAGTATTTATTATCTGTGGCATGGAAATAATAAAGAAGAGCTGCTCTTGTTGACAGCGCATGCAGGAGAGACGCCCCACAGTCTGTTTATTAATGGAGCCCTGTCACCTGGACACCGGCCCCTGCACACACCAGGTCATCCATCACCACAAGCACAAGCTACATGCACCTTTACCTTTACCCACTTTTTGCTAAAGCGACCACATCATGGATGGACAGTAAAGTGCATATTAATGTGGGCAGATTTAGGTGAGGCAACTACACAGAAAAGCAAAGAGGCCGTTTTCAGTGGTATTGTCAAGTTTCTCTGACTGACGCACTCTTTTGTTCTCTGGTCTTCATGCCTCGTGCCACATCCTCGTGAACACCAGAGAAACACATCATGTGAAGTGTGAAGAGTCTGATTTGTTTGCCCCCCTCCTTTAACCATGCCTTGTTTCGTTGCCTGTGAGCCGTGTTCCACTCTGGTTACTGTTAGTTTGGGATTAAACCACTGTGCAGCAGGTCTCTTTTTATTCTTTTTTTTTTTTTTTTCTACCACTCCAGAGTGATGTCATGCCTGTTAGGAGGAAAATCACATACGCCCAAAAGCAGGCCACCCTGTTCAACTTGACTGCACTCTGCCGTTTAAGAAAGCTCTCTACATTTTATGTTAAAATTTGATTTAAAACAAATGCTTTCACCAGGCCTGCTGACTTAGAAGGAATTTCACAGGGAAGATTGCATGTGTAAGAGGAAATTATTGAACTGAGAACACAGACTCCACACACTGTTATAGACGGTAAAAGTATTTGCAATTTGGGCGGCACGGTAACGCAGCGGTTAGCGCTCGTGCTTCAAGAAGGTCCCGGGTTTGATTCCCACCTGAACGGAGACTTTCTGTGTTGAGTTGTCAACACAGAATGTCAACGTCAATGTCAACTTTATTTCTATAAAGTGCGAAAAGCCCACAGTGCTTTAATAAAGGACAAGACAAACACAGTTTATATAGAAAAAAAACATTAGCACAAATATGTATATATGATCAAAACAATAATAAGTTATAGGTGTTCAGCTCAACTCATGTCAAAAAGCCAGTGAGAAAAGGTACGTCTTAAGGAGAGATTTAAAGTTCTCCAGTGGCTCAGCGGCTCTGACCCACAGAGGCTGACTGTTCCAAAGTCGGGGCTCGGTCACAGAGAAGGCTCAGTCCCCTCTCTTCAGATTGGACCTGGGAACATCAAGGAGCAACAGAGAAGAGGACCTTATGGTTCTTACAGAACATTAACAGGCAATAGTTTAATCTACTACTCCGGTACTCCGGTTTCCCCTACCACTAAAAGCATGTACAATAAGCCAGTATGAATGATGTGTACGTGTAAATGCATGGTGTTGGTCAGATACTTGTGACGAGGCAGGACGTAGAACAACGCGAGCCTCGGCCAGAGGAGACTGTTCTGTGAACGTTAGATCCTCCACGTTTGGACATAATTGTTTCTCTGTAAAAGCTGCAGGGATGTGGAACTCGCTGCCATTGACTGTTCGAGAGAGTAGCACTTTACAAGAGAAAACTTAATCTGAAGTAGTGGTTGAAAGACGGTCAGATTTGTGAGCATTAACACGGGGGTAGTAGTAAATATGAGAAGGTACAAGTTTTTTAAAAACTGTATATAATTGTAATTGCTATTGTAAATACTGTAAATATTGCATCTGAATGTTTGAGGTGATCCTTTTGCCGGTGCCTTATATGTATTTTATATTGTGAACGAACTATAAGTCAGATGCTCATTGGTCACTGTTTAAACCTGCTGTCACTTTGCCTCTGCCCAGGGACAACAGATGAAAATTAGCTTGTAGCTATCTCTGGTCTGTGCAACACATTTGTTGTGCAATGTCCCTGTCAAATAAATAAATAAAATAAACAGCTTCGGTCAGTCTCCGACAGGGGAAACTGAAGCCACATACGTAGCTTAACACCACAGAGTATTGAGTGAATGTAAAATTGTCTCATGACTTGTGACTGTGAAAGACGCTATATAAATAACGTCCTTCTTCCTCTTCTTCTTCTTTTTCCTCTTCTTCCTCTTCTTCTTTTTCTATTTCTTGTTCTTCAATCTCTTCTTCTTGTTCTTCCTCTTCTTCTTTTTCTATTTCATTTTCTTCTTCTTTCTCTTCTTCCTCTCCTTCTTCTTTTTCTTCGTCTTCTTCTAATATTTTGTTTGTTCAAAAAAGGAACAGTTTTCATTTTCAAGTCAGCACCTAATAACAAGCAAGCTACTCTTTTTTCTATACATGATATTACAAACTTCACAAATGCATTGCAACAGTAACCTTCAGCTAACTCTTTGTCTTACTTTACTTGACGACCATGTAAAATAAACCCACAAACATCTGCTGTGATAATTTGGCTTGCGTATTGCAACTTTCAACTTGTGGAAAGACCAGACACCGCACAGCACTGAGGGATTTCATTACAGGGAGATGTACAATCCCAAGTCATTTCAGCTGGAATGGTGTCCTGCTCCCCATTAACCTCACCGAAAAGCATGGGTGCTCTGGGCCGGAACAGGACCACCCACAATTTGTACACAGCATAGCATTTTCATTGTTGATTACATGTTTGGTGGCTCTTTGCTGAAGCATGTCCTGCACTGGAAAAGAAAAAGTCATTTTTTATCACAGCGAGGAACAAAAACAAACTGTATCTGTAAACCATAAAAGGCAACAATTTTAATTCAGTGCGTCAGATTGGAATTTCACCCCATCACACCAATGTTTGCTCAGGAAAAAAAAAAAAAAAAAAAAAATACACCACACATGAATTGAGCTCGTTGTATCTGAAACAGCCTTATATTAGCCAAGAGTGATTTCACAGGGACAGCCAAGCAGAAAAATAATTCCAAGGTTTGCTTATCAAGAAAAGCGATGGGAAAGTTCAACAAATGATTATTCCCCGAGTCGATGTGCACATAGCCACTGCTCTGAAACGGGAATAGATGTCAGGCTCGGAATCCTGAATTAATTGTTATCAGAATCAGTGGGGAACACATGTCAAAGCCCGGGGGCACAAAGAAACGGCCCACTGGAATGTTCTATGTGACTTCACAGATGCAGGCCGCGGCCCAGAGATGATTGGTGGAATCGATTCATCACATTCAGAGAAAACATGGGGTTTTGCTTCATGTGTAAAAATGAGCAATGCTCTTATTAACATGAGTCACCCAATAACATCCTTGTAGAGGGAGTTACAGACATACAGTCCTTCTACTGCAACATACAATTCAAATAAACTTTCCTCTGAAAATCAATCAATTAATCAGTCAATTCAAACTAATGACTCACAATAACAATATGAAGCCACACAGAAAACAGACCATGACAAAAGCGACAAAAACTGTTTCAGATATACCTTCCACAGCTACAGCGTCATCACAGAAATTAAAAAGGCTCTGGTCAAATATTCCTCCAAATCCTGTCCTTTGGTTCATGAATGAGAGAACCAGCCGCATTAACGCACAGTGAGGTTTGCTACGTTGCTGCGCAATGTGTGCAAATTAGCCATGTGGCTTTAAGTTTCCTCTAAATGAAAGCAAAAGCACGAACTGCCTTCACTAGGCATTCACTGAGGCGGCTCTTTAAAACAGTGAGATGCGACTAAATTAAATGGCGGTGCGGTGGCTTATGGGATGGTACATACGTAGCTCCTAACCGCTGCTGAGGAACCACCAGAGGTCCCTATGCTAAAGGAGATATGGACGCTTCTCATCATGGCGGACGCTGATGCACATCCGGTTTGACCTCTTAGCAATTTGCTCGATTCGGATGCACCCACGGAAGCGAGAATCTGCCATTTTTTATATTTTATTGTTATAGTCTTCTAAACGCTTGAGCTAACTTTTATGTGGACAGCAAAAAATTTTGGTTTACGAAAATTAAACATTTTTGTCAGGAACTTTTATTTGGTTGTTCCAAAAGTCAATCACACCTATGCCTTATTTTTCACAGTGTTGCCGTAGCCCTGACAAAAACACAATTTTATTTTAATGGGAAAATGTTGAATGTCCCATAATTCAGCATCTTGCTCTGTTTCGATCTCCTCCCTGGGCCTTTGTCCGAATGAAGAGTGGAATAAAAAATTATCCAAATTATTTGGAAAAGTTTGACAGATTTTGTTTGGCGCAGCCACAAACTTCAGTAAGATTTTAATATTTGAACATACTGAAATATGCTTCAGTTTGTACAATATAGAGAAATACAAATTCCAACAAACTTTTTTCTGCGTAAGGTTAACTAAAACTGAGCGTGAAGAGCTCTGCATTGTCAAAACACCCTCACACTTTGTCTTGTGTACAATATAAACAAGTCTTTGTAATCACCATAATATTGCATTTCAAAATCCAGACCCCTGAAAAAATATTATACATAAGGGAAGTAGCAATAATATGGTAATTTAAGATTGAGGGAGTAAGCACCCCTTTGCTCTGGGCAGGGCGGTCGTCGAGGGCCGATAATCACCACTTTGCAGCTATATTTAGATCATCCATATAATCTACATTTAGCAGCACAGTGGAGGCGTCACAAGAGGCACTACAGGAAACCAAAAAGGGACAAACAAGGAGAAGATGGTGAAAGACTGTTGTGGAGCAGAGGGAGCTGCTCAGGAGGAAGAAGAAGGAGGTGGATGAGTTGACCAAGGTGGGACATCACGCTCTGAAACAGGGATAAACCCAAGAGGAGATGCACCATTTCAGAGGAGTAGGCTACTGAAGGCAGCCAGGTTTCCTCTGGGTGCCCCAGTTTCCCTGACCTCCAAAAACATGCCGGTCAGGTTGGCCCACAATGGCGCCGTGCTCAGTCGCAGCATCTCAGGACTAACCCAACACCTGAATGCAGTTTCGTTGTACAATTGTAGAAGTTAAGTAACCCATAACTTAAAGGACGTTGGGAGTTTGGGGAGACACAGGAAGTGGGTCTATTAAAAGTCATAACTATAAATGCGGGGTACACACCTGACAGTGCAGCTCTGTACAAATGTCAAAAAGCTTTCAGAATTGATTTCTCTGTATGGCCTAGAGAGCCAGAGGCAGAAGATGAAGTGCCCCCTGTCTGATGATGACAAATGTCACACTTTGAATCATATGTTTTTACTAAAATTATCTGACAGACCAAAGCAAGATTTATGACTTTGAAAAAAATGTGTTGTTCACTTTTATCTCCCCCATTGGCAAGAGCCCTTGTGCAGTTGGGACCAACACAAACACAGCTGGCCAGCTTGGGACATCCATCTACCTTTGTTAAGAATGCCAAAGTGACTATGAAGATGCAATTCATTAATCCTCGCCAGTGAGCAGTGTTCTTCATATTGTTATGGGAAATCGATGTGATTGAGCTGGAGGGCTGCCAGTGCAGTGTGGGTCTCTGCTGAGGGGCCATGGCTTTCATTTCATACAAGAGCTGTCAATGCATCAAATCAAGGCTACAGAGAAAAAAAGGGCGTTAGCCTTATATTTAGGCAGAGTGTTAGGACATTAAGGATCTGCCCATGTATGAATTTGGATGATCGATGAGATTGTACAAGAACTCTTTTTCATCCAGCAGTTGGTATTGCTCACAATGTACAAGGACATTTGATATTTTGAGGTTTGGAGGGAATAAAGTCACACAAAAGATACATTTAGTTGCGCTTCTCTCACCCCATACGCTGCTCGACACTGAGAAGACTGCTTCTTTTACACAGTCCAGAGAGTCATGTCATGGTGGCATCATTAACTGCAATATTAACCTATCCAAACAAATAAGAACATCAATTCCAGGTAAGAAATGGCAACAACAGCTCTTAATTCTGAACCTCAACATGCTCATTTGCTTCACGCACATATCACATATCACATATACATATGATTGTGACTGGAGGAACAACAATGGGAACGCTGCAACAGTGTGTAGCAAAGAATGTTTGATTGTCCATCTTAGGGGTCACTACAGGAAAATGTCCTCCATTCACCAAAACCCGCTGCCATCGGTGCTTCTTCGCTGAGCAAAGATGTAGGGCCCGATCTTGTGCATCAAAACGAAGACGATAGCGTGACATTTTGCGCTCAGTAGGAGCGCACTTTGTGATCTTGCCACTCCAGACTTAGCGCATTTAAGTGGGTGGAGACACACACATTTTCCTCCAACCAGATCGACTCCGCGTCCAGGAGAGTGGTTGTGTGGGAGTGGGGGGTGAACATGTGCTTTTGTTTTGCTTCGCGTTCACGCCAAGCGCGGGCCGATCCACGCCACAGCGGACGCTGTAGCTCTTTTTCTCTCGAGACGTGAACATGGTTTAGCTCACGATGGGGTAAATAAAGTTTTTAGTTTGACCTGTGAGAGCCTAAGGCTTTAGAAAGAACGCAAGACAGCGCAATGTAAACGAGGAAGTGAATGTCACGGAGGCGAATGGCACATATAGCGGCGCCACTCGGAAAATAATTCGCAAGAGCCTGCGCCGCCCTGTGCGCCACCACAAGATCTGGCCCGTAATGTTTGACTAGCATGTTTTCGGCAAATATTTTTGTCAGATGCCCTGTCCTGCCAGAAAGAACCCAGTGCATTTCATATACAACGGAAGAATAAAGTTTTCATTACACAGAGAGCATATCAAGAAGCAATTAAACACTTCAACTGACATTTGATGTGAAAGTACAGGAATGCAGACGCAAATTAACAGTTTTAAGATTCTCACAAGTCTGAAGGGCCCATACCCACTCTGTTAATTGTAAGGAGTCAGTGAGACTTCACAGTGTGTTCTACTTTATTTGAAATGTGTCCACAATCACAGCACCCTCCCAAGAATATGTTATAAAGTACAGTAGAGTGTCAGGAACAGAATAATGAGTTGGGAGGCAAATATAGAATGATCCTCCTTATTTTTTTCCTGAAAGATTAGGATAGAAAAATGTGAATTATATACAGTTACCAATGGAGTTAGCGTTTTTAGCGTTTAGCCAGAATAAGATGATGATACCTACTGAGAACAATTACGAAGTAGGCCATACACAAAGTGTCTACAAGAATAAATTAGGTATTTCACAAATATGTATTATTATTATAATTATTTATTTAAGATGTTTAATGTGACCACGCCAGCAGGAAGCATAGATGGTCCCAATCCTGAAAGCTAATTGTCCAACTTGTTCAAATTCTAAGAGAAGCTTGGTCTTCATATTTTCGCTTCCATCAAGTTTTATTCTGATTTCATGTTTGATTGCCTTATTGGCCTTATGGTTTTAGTTTGGCCTATTTTGAAACTCCCCTAGTGCCCTTGATGCTCTAAGCCCACAGGACTTCAGACCAATCCCAGCACTCCCACTTACTCACACCAGCGCTATAATATGAGCACAAAGGTGGAAGAGACCATGGAAAGATGGAAAAGGATGGACTGAGTGGAGAGGAGCGACGGTGGTGGCAGAGCGCTGTGGCTGTGTTGGGAGGGAATATGGAGGTGCACGGAAGCGCGTGCTGGAACTGGGCTGCCTGATTCGCTGCGCATTGAGAGGAAAGAAGCAGTAGGAGGACTGAAGGGGCACTCGTAGGTGCCATGGACAATAGCACCCCGCAGGACGGCTGAGAGACTTCGGTCCCTGGGCTTCTGAGGCCTGCAGCTCAGGGCGGACACAAACACAGACACATACAGACAAATGGGCACACCACAACGTTACTTTCTATCCTCCTTAGTTTTACTGGTTACGTATAGCTCTTGGCCTAGACAAATTCCCCATAGAACTCTAACCTGTGGCAAAAATACACTCTCAACACTGTCAAAATGCAACAATCTCAAGGCATATGTCATCTGCACAGTTACTAAGGTCCATTGGTCAAAAGCCGATAGGTTTCTCTCCAGGATTGCGTCTGAGAGGCAGGCGTTCAGTTGATTGGATTATAAAGAGTAGCAGAAGCAGCAAATACTGTAAAATCAAGTGTTGCACAGTAGGTTTATAAAGCACATACTATACTATCTATTTCATTCAAGACCCTGACATCAGTAAAGAAGAAAACATGTAGCTATAGGCCCATAGTGGAAAAGTATCAAGTGCAGACTGCATTCGGAGTTCAAAGGTAAAATGTATTTCTAGATGAAAGACGTGGAGGCATGCAATGTATTGCTGTAGTTATTGCTGTGGTTACCAATGGCAACAGGTGCCTTCCTGATTGGACTCAATGATGTGTCTTCTTTAAAACTAACATGCAGTGATCAGAGCCAGTAAAGGACTTCTCCATAATCCCATCGTGGATAAGCAAATCCCACAGGACAATTACAGTGTACTGTTTTTAGTTGATTGATTGGTTTGTTTTCCCTTGATTTTATTTGTGATCCCTATATACTGACGATCGTTTGTGCAGCACTTTGGAAACTCTTGTTTATAAAATGTGCTACAAAAATAAAGTGGATTGGATTGGATAGCTCTCAGTCAGTGACAGGTGTCCCTTTCTTTTTCCAACAGTAAATAAAAAGGTTTTAGGAAAAAATAGATTTCATGGAGAAGGTGAACCGAGGGAATATTGCGTTCCAATATTTCTGTATTTTTTATTTTATTCACCTGCAGACCTTGGTGTCAGAAGCCAGTTCTACGTGCCAACTTTCGGTTCTACATGCCAAAGTCTCACACAGCGCTGAATCAGAGGCGCTATATGGGTAAAGATAAGGATATACTACATTCTGCACCAAAGGTTTGAGAGTTTATCTGTGGCAGGGTTGACAGTAAAGCTTACTGTGAAGACACTGAGATAATTTCCCAGCACTGTGTTGTACGACCTTTAATAGATTAGTATAAACTAACTTCTTTATTACAACTTATTTTTCAACCTGGATAGACTCAAACAGACAAAAGCAGCGATTAGGAAGATTTATTGACATGTATATTATAAGTAGACATACATCGGTAGACATTGATGTATGAATAAACAACTTGGAGTTAGGGATGTCTTCCCCGGGGCCTGGACACTGGTGGTGGTATAAGAGACCCGTGAAGGATGCAGCAGGGAGAAGCCGTGGGCAGAAGAGGTGGAGACGGGGCGGAGGTGGGTCGCAGCACAGCTGGGAAGCAAACAAACCATAATTGCTGGGGCTTAAAAACGGGACCGAGGGCGATGATTGGCTGCTACAGAGGTGCGGCTCTTACGCTGATGGGCTGAGGTGGAGGTGTGGCCCTCACGGAAGCATTGATTGGCTGGATGTAGGTAATGCTGAAATGAGTCTGCCAGGTTGAATTAACGCCTAAGCTTAATTTCTTCAGAAACACAAAACCCACTGATTGCTAGTTTAGTTAGTTTGTTTGTTAGTAGTTTGTTTTTGTTTCATTTGACAATGTACAAAACACATTGATCTTACGAAAATATGCTTTTACCAGATTTCTCTCATGCTAATTTCCATCTGCAGTCGACGGTGTGCAGGTGCACATTATATTACAGTATAACAGTAATCATTTAAAATGCATCCTTAACAGTCACATTTGCCAAAGTAATAATGATGACCACGTTCGTCCTGTTGTGAACATATCAAATTTGTGAGCTCTTCAAATTAAAATCATCTTTTCGGCAAATCAGTGTGTACTACATGTTCGGATCCAAAGGAGAGCAGCCTTGTTGCCCTGTTGGCGTCTTATCACGGGGATACTTGTGTATGTTTAATTAGTGTTGAGAACTGACAGGCCCGCTGCTCCAAGTTCCTTGATGTTTGCTGTTGCCTTTGGCACCACTGACCACATAATCATTGCTGGCCACATCGGGGACAGAGCTTGATTTTCAAAGCCTTTCGCTCCACTGATTCGCTGTGCATCCATGAGATTGATCACAGTGGTTTATCTGTGGCAACATGTGCTTCATCCCTTCAGATTTGGGAGGTGGTTGCCTGAAGGGGTTGTGTCCTTGGTCGGGCTCTGTGGCTCGGCACTAACACAGAGGAGAGGGAGGGGGGGCGGCGGCATACAGCCCATCAGAAGCAGCCTGTGGCCCCCTTGTGATAAAAGCTGTGAGCAGCAGACGCTGACTGGGAGGGCAAACCAGATAGAATCAACACACAACACATAGATATGGTCTGTCATTTATTAGGTCTCCGATACAATTAAAGCGACATCATTTCTTATCATTGTGTTCTTTAATTCATCAATTCATTGAAGTGTTTTTTTTCTATAATCCCAACTCTACACAACAAATCTGTAAACAAGCTCTTTTACTGAATAGTTTTACAATATTCCTCCGCTTTTTAAAGGCGAATGGTAGCACATTACAAGTCGTTGCTGCTGTTTTTTTTTGTATTCCAGAGATGGGGCTATTTGTTTGAGTGTGTGTTGTATTCATGAATGTGTTTATTTGCTCCCTGTGGCTTTCACAGCTGCCCTCTCCCGAAAGATTGTGTTTTATCAACACCGTTTGACAGAGCCAGGCGGCCATGTTACAAACATATGTGCAGTCTCATTAATTGGCTCTGAAATGCAACATTTAGCATACGATAAAAGGAGCTTGTTTTTCTTTGTGTTGCAATATTTTTTATTTTATATATATATTTTTGTGTGTGTGTAGTGGAAAATATTATGAACTTATTAGGGCTTAGGGCTTATTAGTTTATTTGTCAGATTTGTGTTTTTATTTGTATTATTGCAAACTTTATAACTACAAACCAGATAACTACTTTTGCGGCGGTTTCAAACGCTTAAATAAATGACCATTCGCACTGTACTTGAGGACATATTTCCGAAAGCGACATTCCAGTGCCTATGTACATTTCATACACCCTCAATCATTTCTATTTCCATTGTAGACAGAGTTCTCTTAACAGCAAAAAATTCAAGCATATATTCCTGCATTAAAAACATGACTCAGTTCTAAAAGCGCTGCCTGACACTGCATGATGAGCTAAAAAGCTGCAAATGTTGAAAAGTGATTGCGTGATCCAGCTTCATTCTTTTGCCTTGTCACGGGCTTGTGCGCAATAAAGAGGGACTCAGGACTGAGCCAGTGAGTGGGAAGAGCTGGGATAATTTACTCTAATTTGAGCCAACTCAAATCTTAGCCGTCTTTGCCAGGGTAGACCTGAAGAGCACTCGGAGACGGTAAAAAAAAAAAAAAGTACAATCATTATTTCCATCGCACTAGTTCTATACACTGTATAGCAGATATAAGCCTGCAGGGAAGGGAATTGACATTGATTTTTCTTTAGAAATTGATTTTTCTCTTCACTGACGAGAGTGTGAAGGCTTCAAAATATATCAGCACAAGTGAATATGAAGGGCCAGAGTTCATGAAGTGTGTGGCTCAGCAGTCAAACTTCTCATGTGGTCATCATCAGCATCGAGGCGATACGGGCGACAGGGAACATGCTGCTTTGATTTTTCAACACAGATCTGTCGATAAAATAACTACCATTATAACAATACTGTTGTGATAAAATAATATACAGTGTCCAATTAAGATGCCGGCAGACGAGGAGTGATGCACGGGTTATCTTTTTTTAGCCCAATACGATAGAAATCAAACTCGATCCTAAAAAAATGGGTGTCAATCTGCCAACACGACCCGCAAAACGACGCCGCGTGAGATGCTCCGCAGCTGGCTGTCACTCAAAGAGGGCACGCCATGTGATCGCGAGTTTACTGTGGAGAGAAATGGCACGTGTTGTTTTGTTTTGTTAATGAGCCACCGAGGACACGTTTGAAATTGCTTTTGGACTTATCAGGGAATGAGTAGCAGAAAGTTGTTTTTTTTTCTGGCAAACTAGACTGGAGTTTGGAACTAAAGCGGCCCAGGAGAAGCCTCCCTGTCTCTGCGTGAAGCTGCTCTCCCTTCAGCTTCAGCTCTCGCCTTGATATTCGAGCCGTTCCTTGCTCCTTGTTGCTGCATTCCTTTCATAGGACGTTTCATTTTTTTTTTTTTCATTTTTTTTTTTTATCCCTTTAGGGAACTTTAGTAGCCTCATAGTTTTTTTGGGATTGGAAACACACCACTGTTAGTATAAGTGAGCATGAAAACAGTAAAATTAATAGAATGCTCTGTGATCACGTACATTAATGAGTCAGTGTGTGTGTGTGTGTGTGTGTGTGTGTGTGGGTGTACTTGTACTTAAGACATTGCGAGGACCAGTTTGAGTTTTTAACCAACAGAGTGAGGACATCTTTGTAAAAGGAGGACATTTTGGGTTAGCCAGGTTTTACCATACCCTCGTACTCATTGCGTTTTGTACAAGGGTCCGGACTTTCACAATTGAGCTCCGTCATCAGGTGGGTAGGGGTGAACTCCTTTGAAACGACTTGATCTGATTTTCGCTAGCGTTTGGTCGTGACGTATGTAATGCGCCCCAGTGAGTGAAGCGAGCTATCATAACTCTTTTTGGGATTGCTTGCGCATTTCAGGGCTTCAATTTTAATTTCTGGATATTTGGGAGCCGAGCCAGAACAGATTGAAGAGCATCCATTACTTTCGTATCCGCCGTCATTGCCAAACTACAACCAGCCAATGCGGCGCAAATGCTTGACGTCACCGACAACACTCGCCTCCCCGCAGACCCAGACGTACATGTAGGGAAATTATAATTGACCGAGTTTACGGATGCCTAAGGCCAGGCAAATTTTGGGTGGTCCTCACTTATCTGAAGGACGGTTTGAGGGTCAAGATGTGGTTAGAATTGAGTTTAGATTAGGGTTAGGATTAAGGTTAGGTTGTTAGTTAAATTGCACAGCATTTCTTGGTTAGGGTATTAGGTTTATTTTTCCTCTTTCACAATATAATATACAGTAGAACGTTTAACCTTTTGGCCTTTCCAGGTTTCTATGGAAAATCTCTTGTCAGGTAAACGGCGTTTCTTGTTTTTCCATTCAGACATAGGACGGGCACAAAGACAAAAAGACAGCTTTTATTTATGTACCTTACTGTTTAAAATGTATTTATAAAAGACACAATTTTAAGCAATACAAAATTCTGTCAACCTTGATCGTCCTCGCAAACACTGACAAGGATAAATTGTTTCTTAAGTTTAACAACACAAGACGCCATTGTTTTCACTTCTTCCAGTCTGTAAACACTTTTACTAAAGGAAGCGGTGTCTCTCAAAGCTAAAGTACATCCTGAGCAGACAGCTGAATCACACAGAGACGGCTGTAAATCAGAAATAACACCTGTCGCCTAAGTGTGGGCTATTCAAATACAGTAACTTTTTGTTCAATATAATTCATCTCTCAAGCTCGGTGTCCTCTTAATGTCATATGCATCTGATCGCTCAATTGTTTTTTCCGCCTCAAGCAGATACATTTTTAAAGTGAGTGTACCAATAATCATCAGAATGGATGGGTTGACGGGTTCACGTCAGCGGGTTCTCATTTGTTACATAATGTCACCATGTTGCAGTTATGCAAAGGTGCAGTGTGCGGAAGACAGTCCTTTCATTTCACTTAGATGGTACACAATGTTCCAACATAATCACCTCATTTTTTTTGTTCCAGATAGATGCAGGTGACACACACGGCACTCCGCCGAGTTGATTGTTTATTACAACAATCTTCAAGTGCACCCTCTAATGCCGTCTATCTTTGTCTGGTTGTGCCATTGTGTGTGAAGTGCTTCTAAAGCGGCAGTCAGAGATCAAATGTTATTATTCACCATTCAAAGTTAAGACCTCTCAAAGCAAAGACCTAATGAGACGTCCCACAGTAGTTTTCATTTAAACAGAAGAAGTGTGTCTCTCGTGGACAGATGAGGCATGAGGATTTATTTCAGGGGTCAAACGTGACTCTGTGGTTTAGCCTGACTATAGCTACTGTAAAACCTCTCGGTAATTTCTGTTTTTCATGTGGCTGCCTCATTCTAAAATAACACACATTGGATGATAAAAGTCTACACTTAACCCTACAATAACTGGAAAGGTGAAAAGTTAGAAAATGAGAAAACAACAACAACAAAAACAATTGTGCTAGTGACATTTGTAATCAGACAGAATCTTCTCTTTGAACATTTGCATAAGCTTAGGTTCTGTGGTAAATTCTCTTCATTTCCCATGGTACAGAAATATACAGCCTCTATATAAGCATGAGTAGATTATTAAAGAATAAAAATAACATTTGGAACATTGTCAAAATCAGATTTAGTTTTCATTGGAATAAACGGAGGTCATATCTCCCATGCTCAAACCATTGTAGTTAACTTTTTTTATTTTATTTTACCGGAGGCTAACCATTCATAAATGGTTTCTCTATCTTTTAGATAACTTTCCCTGCTGTTTTGAATCACACTCTGAGGAGGTCCAAGATGTGCTTCTGCCCTCCTCTTTTTGTGGAGGCTAACTTTTAATTTTTGACAACAGCAAAAGGATTACTTGTATATATTTGCTATTTCAAATGCACCAGAATGTTGGAAATCCCATCAAAATCCTTAGATATCTCGGGGGTGGTCTCCCGCACCCCCCGCTTCAGACTTTTATTCTAGATTTACACCCGGGGTGTACGTGGCAACAATTTATTATCACCTTCAGACCTTTCTATGAATTGCTCTTATTAATAGCCCATCATCGTGAACAAAAACACTTTTTGGTTTACTTAAACCCCTGAGGATTACAATCACACCTTGTTAAGACACATTTTGTAATAACACCGCATCATGTAATAACTGTTCAAAATGTAATAACATTCTAAATTCATTGTGAAATAATGTAATAATGTTTTTCATTTTGTAATCAAATTCATCACTACTCACTATCAAGCCTTGTTAAATACTTCATTCCTTTATATACATTTATTAACCATTGTTAACATGTAAGCATCTAAACAGAGAGTATAGTGATGATGTGCACCCTCTGTGAGTCTGGTTAAGGTTAGGGACAAGTCAGAAATGGTTCAGTTCAGGAAAACGGTTTGGACGTATTCATTGACTGAACAATTGAACAATAAAGGTCATTTATATTTTTATACTTATAAACAAGCAACAAATGATGAGGGAAGCTTTGTGAAAGTAGAAATGATTAAATAAGTATTTACAAATGCTTTGAAGGGGCTAGACCCAAGTTGGCCATTTTATACTCACTACTGCCACCTCAGGTCATATGTGTAACTGCACCTTCTATATTAAGCTCTTGCATGACGGCAATTCGGACCCGAAGTAACACCGTTTGTAGTGACAGTGCCAGCCCCTCTGAGTTTTTTTTAAACAGAGGGATTTTTTTCCAATCAGCAGTAAATGACCAAAAACACATTGTGATTCATAATCCTGCAAGAACATTAACGCAGAACCTCTTTTAACACCGCATCAACAGCGGACCCCCTCCCTTCCCTGATTGGTTAACTCCGCTTCCTGTTTGCTTGTGTATGTACCGCTGTGGAAATGCAGTTGATGCCACGGCCACCAGACTCAATCGCTAAAAATGTCACTTTACAACAAATGCCCCTCAAAGAAATGGTTGTTTTCAGCTCACTTTAAAACAGTTTTTGATTATACCTACCTTCTGCAGACACGTTTCCTGGTTGTCTGTGGTTGCTCTGATAGCCAGTGCGCCTCAGATTGACAAGCGTTAAATAGCTTGGCTGAGGCTCCTGTATGCTCTATTATCACAAGAGGACATATCGACTGTTCCTGTTTAATGCATCCAGACTCCTCCTGTAGCTGCCTTCATCTATGATTCATTTTTATTACCCATCTTAGCCCAGAACAGCGGCCCCCCCAAGGCTTTCCGCGTGGCACGGGGAGGGCGGGGCGGAAGTGCGCTGACAGCTAATTTGTTCAATGATAGAGGGCTGTTATTCATTGGAGGTGTTGGTGAGCTCTGATTGGCCGACAACGCAGTCAGATCAAGCATTCAGATGACAAAACAAATGTGATGAAGTCGATGTCGGAGCGCATAGCCCGACATCTTGTATTCAAAAATGCATTTTCATCATGTTTCTATGAATATATCTCGGCCTGTTTTTCCTTGCGTTACTCCAAATAAAATTACTGGAGGTGATTCGGCGCGGACGAGCCCCCATAGATAATTTCACAGCATGCACTGTGTACACATTGTTCCCGTTTCTCAACCTCTATCAAATTTAATCAGTCTCAGTCGCCCCTTGCAAGCTGACAAAACCAGGCAGATGCTATGCCACTGACAACAGCAGAACCCCATTCATTCCTAAAGCAAAGTATATATTTGTCTGTGAGAGGAGAGGAAAGACTTTTATGAATAATAATGGTGCATGTGGGTATTATATTCATGCAATGAATAGAGATAAACAAATATCTTGTCTGTGCCACTTTCATTTCTGTCAAAATTTATAATCAGTTTTTAGTTCGGGGAATGTGATGCATCATAAAATAAATCCATGATCATCAAAAATTAAAAGCGTAGCACTATTTTTTTTAAATATTAAATATGTGCGTGAGTTTAACATAATCAATAAATCGTATCGAAAACAGCCTCAGTTACAGTAATTAATTTGTTGTGGTCTGGCACTTTGTCAATAAACGTCCTGTTACTTTGTAATCCTGCGCTAAATGACACACAGGTTCAATATTGACTGTGAGGCATTGAGAAGTTCCATATACCGTATTTTCCGGACTGTAATGAAGAAGAAGAAAAAAACAGGCTAGGCGTACGGTATGCTAACGTAACACACTGATGGTTAGCTACATGAAACCGTTCAGATAGCATAAAGAACATACCAAATTCTTGATCTCACTCCAAATCACTAAATCCATTGAAATCTTCATCCTCGGTGTCACTTCTGAACAATCGCCGTGGCAACGACCTGGGCACTGAGGCGTAACTGCACCGTTGACAAGCCTCTCCCGGTGGCACGTTTTTCAAGCTCTCCTTTGTGAACTCAGTCCTCTAGCTTTCAGCCCGTGATTAGCTTTTTTTTGTTTTCTTCATTGTAACCAAGAATAACCTCCACTTTTCGCCAGTCCCTCACAAGTGTCTCGCTCACTCCGAACTTTCTTTCTGCTGCTCGGTTAGCCTGCAGTGCCCCCTAGCGGCATGTGAAATTATATATTTGAATTTTGAAAAAAGACAAAAAATCACATATAATAACATATTATAAGTCGCACAACCTGCCAAACTATGAAAAAAGTGCGATATATATTCCACAAAATACGGTAAGTAGAGTGTGAGTAAGGGATTTGGGTGCTTTTGAGTTCATAATGTTCCAAAAATTAAAACCATTGCATTTGATTTGCATTAAAGGTGCATTATGCAACTTTTTATGCAAAAAAAAGTTGATATTTGTGCGTATTTGACCTTGTAGTGACCCAGTGCTATATGAGTGGTCAGCATGACTTTACTTTCCATCACAGTGGTCTCTACAACACTCCAGGATTAGTTGTTTTCTGATGAGAGGGTCCGTCCGCAGTGAAAACCGTCCAAACAATTGATTCTGCAGCATCCTAGAGGCCACTGTGATGGAAAGTAAATGCGCCATGCTGACCACTCATTCAGCCACTGGGTCACTACAAGGTCAAATACACACAAATATCAACTTTATTTTCCACATAAACCACATAACAAGTTGCATAATGCACCTTTAAAGGTCGCATGGAGCAAAAGTAACTATGACGATTCACAGTAAACCCACATTTCCGGAGCGAAAGCACAAGGTGAAAAGAGTCTATCTTTGCTGTCTCTCCACATGACACAAAAGCAGCTCAGTGTCTATATCTTCCCATTCAGGTGGCTTCTTGCACCTTGCCTTTGTTGAATGAATAAGTAATATTTCAAAGTGGAGCGTAATTGTAATGGCTTTCAGAGAGCCAGCCCATGATACTGTGCCTTCATATCTACCTCTTTAAAAATGAATATGCTAAAGAACAGGGCCTCCATTAGCTACCCATTGCATCGGCCTTCCACCGTGTTTTTGCACCTCATGCACTCAGGCGAAGTGTTGCTCAAGTTGAAATGTCATAAAATGCAAGATGCACATTGTACGTGGCTTTTTAGGGGTTCAAAAAGGTAACTTATCCTTAAATAGCATCTTTGTTTAACTTTTAATGAGCCACTGCGAGGTAGAAGCATTCCGGATATATTTCATTATGTTATACTCCATGCAGGCCACAAACTCTATAAACCTGCTGGTGCTCTATTGTACAATTGCAGACAAATTAAATTCCAAGGGTGCAAACTTTTGGCTTTGTTCCCGTTCCTTTTGCCAACTTCTTGTGGTTTGATCTTTGGGCATCCCATAATAACATCTATCTGCCTGTTTCCTGGTAAGTTCCATCAATGGTCATAATAAAACTACACATTTTTGGATATTACTGTCCTCATATGATTGAGTGGCTGCCCAGATTCCAGATTTCTGGTAACCGTGACTAATAAATCTCCTTCAGATTGCTGACAGACAATTTCTAGCACTGCCTATTGTTTTGGCTTATATACAAACATGCTTTGATGGACACGCTGGGCATTAGACAATGTGAATAGACAGCAACAATAGGGCTCTGTCAAGCCAACAAGAATAGAAATGTCACTCCTGTCAGCACGAATGTTGGCCCAAAGTTCTCCGTCCGTCTCTCCGCTGTCGCCCCTCTGACAGGAAAAAGCCAGTGACAGCATGAACGGAGGCTTCTGTTACTTCCATTATTCAAATCTTTTTAGAGCTTGATATTAGACCTAGGCATGCCCTGGTTACAACGGCCTGGTTATTCACGGAAAAACGGTAAAACATTTATGCTGGCTTATATCTAACTTCTAAGGAAATCTACTGTATTTCTGATGCAACACAGTGCAAATTCATCTGAATAATTCATTAATTGAAATAAAGTCACTGAAAATAAGTTGAGCGCAGCCCCATGGTTCTATATTTTTGGCACATTTTTATTCCTTGTGTATTTTTCAATAGCCAGAAGGACCCTCTGTGCAGTGATGCTGACATTGAGATAGAGCTACTTCATCAAAATGCATTAGTATGATTTTAAGTGGTTACATACAGAGTGCGATAATGACCTTCCACATCTTGAGTTGAGAATTGCTTCTTTGGGGGCAATATAAAACATGATTAGTTCTTCCCAAGACAGCAGACCTGGAGCATCATCTGCAGAAAACAGACTGATCACCTTAGGACATTTGGATTTTTTTTCTCTCTTCTTTTTGGGCATAATTTACACTCTAAACTATTAGCACAGCAGTCAACAAATACTTCACAGCTGTGCCACATACTCCTTTGCATTATGCATAATTATTGGTATTATATTTGATATTATATATTATTATTAGGAATGGGAGTTTTTTTCGATTCATTCCGATTAATTAATTACATATGGTTTAGTTCGATTAAAAACATTAATCGAAATTGATTTATTTACTTTAAGATAAGATAAACCTTTATTGATCTCACAAAGGAGAAATTCACTTGTTACAGTCGGCGTTCAAGAAGAAGAGTTAATAAAGTGCAGCTGATGCAGAGATTATTGCACATGTTACTTTACAGTCTTATTGTACAGTCTGACAGCAGTGGGGATGAAGGCTTTGCGGTAGCGCTCCGTCCTGCACTGAGGGTGTCTCAGTCTGCCACTGAGAGAGCTGCACAGCTCTTCTACAGTCCCGTGCAGTGGGTGGGAGGTGTTGTCCATGATGGAGGTGAGCTTGGCTAACACCCTCCTGTCCCTCACCTCCTCCACAGAGTCCAGGGGGCAGCCCAGGACGGAGCTGGCCCTCCTGACCAGCTTGTTCAGTCTGTTCTTGTCCCGCTCTGTGCTGCCCGGGGCCCAGCACACGGCAGCGTAGTGGAGAGCAGAGGCTACCACAGAGTCATAAAAAGTCCTGAGCAGAGGCCTGCTCACTCCGAAAGGACCTCAGTCTCCTCAGAAGGTGGAGGCGACTTTGGCCCTTCTTGTACAGGGAGTTGGTGTTGTGGGACCAGTCCAGTTTATTGTTGAGGTGAACACCCAGGTACTTGAAACTGTCCACCTCCTCAATGTCCTCCCCCTGGATGTTCAGCGGTGTGTGCGGTAGTGGCTTCCTCGTGAAGTCGATCACCATCTCCTTCGTCTTACTGATGTTCAAGCACAGGTGGTTGCGCTCACACCAGTCAACAAAGTCTATGATGACTGACCGGTACTCCAGGTCGTTCCCCTTAGACACACAGCCCACGATGGCGGAGTCGTCGGAGAACTTCTGGAGATGACAGCTGTCCGTGTTGTATGTGAAGTCCGATGTGTAGATGGTGAAGAGAAACGGTGAGAAGACGGTGCCCTGAGGGACCCCGTTGCTGCAGACGACCACCTCAGACTCACAGCTGCGCAGCCGCACATACTGTGGTCGGTCCGTGAGGTAGTCGATGGTCCATGCGGTGAGATGTTCATCCACTCCCGCGTTCTCCAGCTTCCCCCGCAGCAGTGCCGGCCTGATGGTGTTGAAGGCACTGGAGAAGTCAAAGAACATGACCCTCACAGCGTTCCCGGCGTGCTCCAGGTGCGTGAGCGCCCGCTCCGACAGGTAGATGACAGCGTCCTCTACTCCGATGTTGGGTCGGTATGCAAACTGCAGCGGGTCGAGGATGGGGCTCACCACAGAGCGGAGGTGGGTGAGGATGAGCCGCTCCATCGTCTTCATCAGGTGGGAGGTCAGGGCGACTGGTCTGTAGTGGGCCGGTTCCCTGGCGTGCGCTGTTTTAGGAACCGGGATCAGACAGGAGGTCTTCCACAGGACGGGGACCTTCTCCAGGCTGAGGCTCAGGTTGTAGATGCGGCAGAGGACCTCGGAGAGCTGGTCTGCGCAGGTCCTCAGCAGCCTGGGACTGATGCCATCTGGTCCTGCAGCTTTCCCCCGCTTCAGTCGCCTCAGCTCTCTCCTCACCTGGTCCGGTGTGATGGAGAGGGGGGACTGGTGTGGGGGTGGACTGCCGGGGGTGGGGCAGGTGCTAGAGGAAGTCCGTATGGTGGGGGCTGGAGACGTGGGTGCAGGGGGGCTGGAGGCAGGTGAAGGTTGTTCGGGGGAGGAGGGCAGTGTCCACTGGGCTGGAGACGTGTGAAGAGGAGGGAGTGGGGGGAGAATCAAACCGGTTGAAATGTTCGTTGAATTCATCCGCCCCGCACTGGTCTCCATCAGCTGTCCCTCTGGCACTCTGTCCAAAACCGGAGATGTTCTTCAGTCCCCTCCACACGTCCCGTGCGTTGCCCTGCGCCAGCTTCTCGCCATAGTCCTTCTTGGCCTTCCTGATCCTCCACTGGAGTTCATGCTGGACTCCTCTGCTCCTCTCTGTCCCCTGAGTTGAAAGCCCTTTTCTTTTGGTTCAGGAGGGCTTTAAGTTCAGGGGTCACCCAGGGGTGGTTGTTGGAGAAACACCGTACCTTCTGGGTTGGTACAGTGTTTTCCACACAGAAGTTGATGTAGTCTGTGATGCAGTGGGTCAGGCCGTCGATGTCATCTCCATGAGAGCTGCAGATCATGTTCCAGTCTGTGGTCTGGAAACAGTCCCTAAGTCTCTCTTCAGCCTCTTCACTCCACACTTTCACAGACCTCTTCTGTGCTGGCTCCCTTCGCACCTTGGGTGTGTAATCCGGCCGCAGTAGGACGAGACTGTGGTCTGAGCGTCCGAGCGGGGGGAGGGGGGCAGAGGTGTAAGCGCCCTTCACGTTAGCATACAGAAGGTCCAGGGTCTTATTGTTCCTTGTGTGGCACTTAACATACTGCGTGAGTGTGGGGATAGTGGCGGAAAGAGAGGCGTGATTAAAGTCACCGGTGATGAGCAGCAGGGCGCGGGGATGACGCATCTGGGTCTGGGTCACGGTACTGTGGATGCGCTCATAGGCTGCGGCGGCGTCAGCCGAGGGGGGGATATACAAGCACAACACGACCATGTGTGAAAACTCCCTTGGTAGATACCTAGGCCTCATGCTGACGACGATCATCTCCAGGTCCCGGGTGCATATCTGTTCTTTCACGTGCGTGTGGCCGGGGTGGCACCATCTCTCATTCACAAACACAGCTACTCCCCCACCTTTCTTCTTTCCGCTCCCCTCCACACACCGGTCTGCGCGCGCAAGTTTAAATCCGTCCAGGGAAACCACAGAGTCCGGTATATTCCCGTTCAGCCACGTCTCCGTAAAGCACATCAGTCCGCATTCCCGATAAGCCCTCTGATGTCGGCTTGTTCGAGATGGAGCGCACATTACCCAGGATCACTGAGGGTAGCCATCTTCTCCTCTTGCGTCCACCTCTGCAGCCTCTGCGTTTTCTGCGTATCTCTGCGGGGATCACCGGCCTCTCCACATGCATGAAAGCTGAGTCCTTGAGTCCAAGAAGCTGCTCCCGTGAATAAACAAGAGGACCACGTGTGTCACCGTGGCAACAAGAACAACAAGAAGGAGACGCGGATCCCAAAAGTGCCGAAGACGTCACAAATAAAAGGGAAAAGTGCAACAAAAGCAGCTTCCCATGTGCACAAATGCACAATGTCTAGTCTACTTGAAGAAAAGATTTAAAAAACACGTCTATAAATAAAGATAAAAGCAAAAAGTATAAAAGAGGTAACAGAGCCGACGTAACTTGCTGCCAGTTGGGGCCGGGGCCATAGCAACTAAGCGGCACAAATACTTATTCAGTTTCCTTTTTCCTGCAAGACGTTGCCCAGGGACGAGCGCGGCGAAAAGCCAAACACCATTTTTGGGTCAAACTTGTTTATTCACACAGTTAAGTCGACTTCAACATATTTAAAAAGATCATTCTCCAAAATAAATGAAACGGCTACTGTTTTGGAAGTGTTTGAAATGATCACACAGGCCTCACATCTCCTCGATATACTGCACAATACAAACTCTAAATAAATTACGCTTACATGTAATTAACTACGATTAATTAATTAAAAAGGCTATAATTAACTCGATGAAAAATTTTAATCAAGTTCCATCACTAATTATGATATATATTAGTGTTATAGAATTTGTAATTCATAAAGCTCAAGTCATTGTCTTAACACAATCCATGTTCTTCAGAAAAGCTCTATATCCAAGTTTTTTTTATGACATATCATACAACATCCTCTCAAACCTTTCACCCCATTGTAAAAACTATAACTATTACCCTATGGCACACAGCATGTCGGGTTCAAATTACAGCTACAGTATACATCATCAGTTTCTGTCGTTATGTTATAAATTAATATGTTTTAGGGCATTAAATGTGTGTCTGTGGGACCCAGATCATGAGCCAGGATCTTGGTCAGGACTGGAATACATGGTGAAGGTTTTAGTCTACTGTGAACTAGTGATGTCAAGATTAATCGGTTTTACGATTACCACGATTGTAAAAGGACGCGGTAGGTTAACCTTAAGAACTAGAAATCATGGTTTTTCGCTGACATTTTTCACGCTGATGTGCTGGCCGCAGCATGCCACAAACAGAAGGACGCTCTCCTCCAGAGTAGTATCCAACCAAAAAACGATTGAAGTCAGCAGTGTGGGACCTCTTTAGGTATCCAAAAGATGGCCAAGGCGTTGTTGTTGCTGATGGACATCATGCAAATCCTGTCGCACATATATGAATATGAATATGAAACATCTTGGAGATAATCCTTCGCTGCAAATGTCCAAGTCAAGGTAACAAACTGCATAATTCCCACTAAAGTTTATCCAAATGTTCGGAAATAGCCGCCACGACGGGCTCGGGATGCAAGATGCAAACAAAACGCTAACGCGCTCCTCTGCTCAGCGTAAGAAAGGGACAAATAATTAAGCGGCAGCAACACTTTTGAAAACATAAAACCTGGCCTAGATTGTGGCCTAATAATATACAACTAGGCCTGCCATGATAATTGCTATATCGACTTATCGCTCGATAAGTAAAATGAAGGACGATAACATTTTTAGTCTCGATAAATGCACGATAAATGGACGTACTACGTGTGTTTAAAATAAACCGAAGAATGAACGCTATCACAGCAGATCCTTTATAGATCTGCCCTGCTTTTGGAGAGAGGCGGGTGTAAACAAAGTGCCGTGCTACTACGGAGCGTCGCTGATTCCGACACTTTCTGTGAACTTTATCGAGGAGCAAGAGGGACTGGGGTGAAAACACTTAGATTCCAGCCAAAAGAACTCATCACGGAGAGAATCACAACATGAATGCAACTGCAGGTTTGTCCATCGTGTGAACGAAGCGAAACCACCGACCAGTCAGTGCATCAGAGATTATCAGAGCTACTGTTAGCGAGAGGAACCCGACCGCTTTAGCCTCTATCCAAATACAAGCTCGACAGTCCCGATGACTTTACTCCGTACTTAGGTCTATATGTTACTGTTCCGCACTGTTCAAAAGCCAGAGAAATGCTGCAGCGGTTTGACAAAGAGTCAACAAGCTGCTTCACTCCGACAGCCATGTGTACATATGGCTACTCTAGTAATACATCTGAATCCATATATTTAATACACATTTTATTCTAACCAGGTTTAATTTAACTCAGAAGTGAGTTGTAAGGAAATATTTAAGTAGAATAATGTTGATGAAATAAAAATATTAGTGTTATTGACTGTTTAAAAAATCGTGACAGGCCTAGTTCAAACACAGAACCTGGTGAGTGTGATAAGTTATGTAAAAAGGTTGAGAAGCTCAGATGGATAGAATGTCCTAGAATATTTCAACCCTTCTAGTTTGCACTTTGTTTGGTATAAGGTGTTAATATTGAATGCCAAAAGTTCATTACATTTCTGTTAAAATCACAAAATCACAATATTTTCTCTCACAATAATCGTGACTCAAAACATTGAAATCGTGACATCCCTACTGGAAACCCGGAGAGCACCACAGACTCACAACAACGCCGCCCAAGAACTGACTTCCTGGTTCGATCCAGCACACCAAAATATCTTATTCATTAGTTCAGCAGTTCATTAGTTCAACTTTCTTTCTGCCAAACTATAACAGACAAAACGTTTTAAATGTGTGTATTTAACTATATTCTTGAAATGTTGCAAGTACCTGCTGAACTAATCAATGAGACGAGCTCGTGGAAGACCCAGGACACGCCGGTGGGACTATGGGCCCGATCTTGTGCATCAAAACGGAGACGATAGCGTGACATTTTGCGCTCAGTCGGGGCGCACTTTGTGATCTTGCCACTCCAGACTTGGCGCATTTAAGTGGGTTGAGACACACACATTTTCCTCCAACCAGATCGACTCCACGTCCAGGAGAGTGGTTGTGTGGGAGTGGGGGGTGAACATGTGCTTTTGTTTTGCTTCGCGTTCACGCCAAGCGCGAGCCGATCCGCGCCACAGCGGACGCTGTAGCTCTTTTTCTCTCGAGACGTGAACATCGTTTAGCTCACGATGGGGTAAATAAAGTTTTTAGTTTGACCTGTGAGAGCCTAAGGCTTAAGAAAGAACGCAAGCCAGCGCAATGTAAACGAGGAAGTGAATGTCAGCCGTGTTTCCATCAGTGCAGTCACCTCCTCTTGTGACGCCCCCTCACAGGTGGCGAAGGCGAATGGCACAGATAGCTCCGCCACTCGGAAAATAATTCGCCAAGAGCCTGCGCCGCCCCGTGCGCCGCCACAAGATCTGGCCCTATGTCTCCGAGCTGGCCTGGTGTCGCCTCGGGGTGCCCCCAGAACAGCTGGAGGAGGTATGTGTGGATCGGGAAGTTTGGGCATCTCTGCTGAGACTGCTGCCCCCGCAACCCGGCCCCGGATAAAGCGGAAGAAAATGGATGGATGGATGGATGGATGGATGGATGGAAACAGGAAGTCACTTCTTGGGCGGCGTTGTTATGATTTGAAGTTATGCACAGAGTCAATTGACCCTGAGAACATTAACTGCTGCCTCACATTAATGTTGTTGATTGTTTTGAAGAATTCAAAGAATATACAATATAGAATGTTACCAGGTCTTGGAATTTGACATTTCACAAAACTAAGTTAAATCACCTGACATATTTTAGATTACATATGTCCTCAAGTATAAGCAACTAAGCAGTCAGGTAAGATAAAGGCCATTCAAAATGTCATCACAACTTAAAAAACCCAGGCGTTTTTGCATGCAGCCTAATGGGCCAAAATGAAAGTGCTTGATGATGATGAGGATACTGTCTGAATTAAGCTCAAACTGGCATTAAAAATTGACAGACTTATACATCTTTCACATTAGGAGCCCTCGCAGGACATTAACATAGTGATTTAAAGTACGATGGCACCGAGCAGCTCGTCCCCGACCCCTTTTGCACTTTAGTGTCAAAGCTATCGGTTCACATCATCGCGCCTGATCTCAAGTTCACTGAAGGAAATTAGCTGTGGTTTTAATAAAGCTCGTTGGCCGCGAGGTCAGCAGACTGTCTGACCACGCAGATGTGACAAATTTGCAGTAATTACTCGCAAAGCCACAGCATAATGACAAAATATTACATCCCAGGAAACCAGAATTTGACTGAAAAAGCTTCATGTTCAGCCGGAGAGCGCCGGAGCATCTACAGTGATCAGATCTTCTTTTTAGGCTGTTTAACCCATCACTTTTTTATATTTATCTGGTCTGAATACACCATTATGTCATGATATATTTGTTTATTATTATTTATGTCCCTCATGTATGAACTTGTCATTATCCTATAACCGAATGATCTATTATTTTTTTGTTTTATTAAAAAAAAACAATATTGGGAAACTGAGTATTTGATCCTATTTTATATATAAAAAAAATAACCCGTGAGATTGTCTAACACAGAAATAAATGTTTGTGACAAAGAACAGACATAGCACATTTTATGATTGACACATCAAATATTTTCTTCTCTTGATGAGTTTACTCCCTTGCAGCATGATGCAATTACATCAAACATCCCTCTGAAGTGTTTTATTTATTCATGCGTTCTCTGTGTTTTCAGTATCACATCAAACCATTATTTTTTGGTATGAAATCAGCTTATAGTTGGATCTAAAACTTGTGTAAAATATGGATGTCTATGTTTCCATATTAAAATACTGTTCATGAGCATCATTCTCATTACTACCAACAAAAAGCAACACAAGACTGGCTTTTTCTGTCATACCTGGACAGGTTGAAATGATTTAAAAAATGATGCTGATCAAAAAGTGTCTCTATCAGGCCAATCACATCTCCTGTTTCTCTGGGTCTTCTCTGTCACCTGCTCTGTCTCTGCTCACCTCCTCTTTTAACCCTCTATGGCATAAAACACCCTTTTGGCTCTAACACTGGCTTTTTAAAGTCTTTTTCCCCCCTTTTTTTTTAAAATGTTACCAGACATGTTTCTGTCCAAAGAACAGGGGGGGTGAAGTAGGAGGGTTTGTGTAGGGGGTGGAGCAGTCAGACGTTATCTGAGGTGCCAGATAACGTCATTATCACTTTACTACAGGTTTGAATTGGAATAACCTGATACAACAAATATGTGCATGTGCATGAATGTGTCAAGAATCATATTAGATTGTTTACATGTTTTTGTTTATTTAAAACTGTGCTTTTTCAGTTTGTTGCCTCAAGGCAACATCATGCAGTTGTAGATCTTTAGTTGGAAAAATATGCTGTTGGATAGAGATGAGCTAGCCTGGCCTTAGCCATCTGCAAACTCCGGTCAATTATAATTTCCCTACAAGTTACGTCTGGGTCTGATCTCAGTGGCCGCGTTCGGTTGAATTTCAACCTTCCATTCAGCGAGCGGGGGAGGCGGGGGTTGTAGGTGACGTCAAGCATTTGCGCCACTTTGCTGGTCGTAGTTTGGCAATGGCGGCGGATACAAAAGTAAAGGAAGCTCTTCAATCTGTTCTGGCTCGGCTCCCAAATATCCAGAAATTAAAACGGAAGCATTAAAATGTGCAAGGAATGCTCCCAAGAGTTATGTTCGAGTTATGATCGAGTTATGATCGAGTTATGATCGAGTTATGATCGATTTATGATCGAGTTATGATAGAGTTGTGATAGTTATGATGGCTGCTTCACGCACTCGGGCGCAAATCAGATCCAGTCGTTTGAAAGGAGTTCACCCCTCCCACCTGATAACAGAGCTCAATTGTGAAGTTCCAGGCCCTTGTACGAAACGAAGTACAAGGGTCTGGTAAAACCAGGCTAGGGATGAGCTTATTCAACATATTTTTTTATTTTTTTTATTTCTACCTTCTATATTCTGTTCTGTCAACCCAAAAAGTGGGTTGGCATATGTTTTCCCTCCTAAAATAAAAAGTCATGCCATAGAGGGTTCATTAAAAGATGGAATTGAGTTTAGGAGCTTCCAATTGTCCAAATGGATGAAATAAAGTGGGTTTAAAGCCAAAATGGTGTCGTATAGCATCGGCCTCTGGTTAGCCTCTCACGTCTGTCTTCCTGTAGCCCGTCTCTGCTCCTCTGAAAGCACTCGCTACCCCTCCACTCTACACACTTGTCTGTGCCCTACTTTCCCGCTGCAGCGCTGGTTTACAGCAGGTGAACTCAAGTCTCGCGTCCCAGGTTGAGTGAGAATGTCTTAGAGAGGTGTTACAATCCGACGTGGTGTATTTACATACATGGATCCCATTTGTGTTTATTAACATGTACGGTCCAGATGAACCAAATAAATACAAAATGAAAGGTTAGTGTTATACTGATTTTATGAACAAAAAAGAAAGGGTGTATATACCTCAGTTTGAGAACCCTTGCTGTACCTTACTGATTAATGTTATCCCTGAACCACATTTCACGTGTTTCATATCTTCTGCGTTCTTATTCGGAGGTAATATTAGGTGAGAATCAAGAACAGAACTCAAGACAAAACCAAGGCCGTAGCGCGTCTCTGTATGAATGCAGTATTTTTCCCTTCACACACAAAAGCAGGATTTTATTATTTTTCTCTGTATTTTTTTATGCAATGGACAGAGCGCGATGACTGCCAAGGCCAACTCTCTTAAAACATACTTCAAGGGTACTTTGCACTTTGCTGTATATGCTGTTTGCTTAATGAGGGCTCCATATGATGAGGATGATGATGATGTATTAGATGTCTGATGTACATGCACAATTGGCCAGCATGGGTGAATGGTGTGTGAGTGAGTTGTTGTTGGTGGTCAGAGGGAGCGATGGCACAGATTGGCTGCCTCGTTTCTGTCTGCCCCAAGGCAGCTGTGGCAACAAACAGAGCTTACCACCACAAACAATGGAGTGAATGAATAATGCACAAAATTAAAACACAGCTTTGAACTTCTGGAAAAGCATCTGGGAAATATAATACTAATGGATCATACAGATGCTGCAATTCTTTATTGACACTTTGTGAAAAGTTCAGTATGTGTTTTGGACACAAATCTCGTTTTTCTTCATTTTCCTGGTAGTCCGTTTTGCTCAAATAGAAATAAAGGCCTGTCTCTAATTGTGGCCTGGTTCCAATAAAGGCCTGGTCCTAGATGCCCTTGAGTAAATAAAGGCCCCGGCCTAGAGCATTTACAGTAATTAGTCCCTCGCGGGACACTGCGTGTCCGTTGCTCGGGCCTAATAATAATGGAAACGATTTTTCGGCCATTATTGTTCTCCCAAAAAGACATTACTCAGAGTGACGTGGCTTTGATATGTTGTTCCCCATCACAGACAAGGTCTGTATGATTTTTTCCAGACCTCCATACCATCCCGTTTTTTTAATTTGAATTTTTAAAGACAAAACCTTTGAAGGGGCGCCAGTGGGTCATTTTTGGCGATAGCGGCTGCGTTTACACGCCATTAGGTCCAGGTCGGGAATGTGCACGCGCGCCATATTGGGTCCGTTCCAATCCGACAAAGTCAGTGAAAGATATGAGGCTTTGAAATTTGCTGAAAATGGCCTCCCAGTTGAGGGCTTGTCATGACCATGCCCAATAAAATTGCAAAAATGTAATTGATGATTTTGAAAGCCACATGAGTTTGGGACATGTTGGCCAAAATTGGAGGCCTTCCAATAAAAACTCGGGGATCAGAGGTCAGAAGTTCGCAAAGTATGATTTTGAAGGTTTGAGGTTCAGGCCAAGATGGCTGACTTCCTGTAGCATTTAGGGAGGGGTCATGATATAATTTTTGACATGTCTTGACGTGGTCTATGTCCCTGGCCAATGTCAATTTTGTACGATGATTTTTTTTTGCAACCGGGCCGTCATTGACTCAATGTAAACTGCCTGTTTGAGGGGGCGCCACCGAGCCATAATTTAATATTTTCTCTCGCGGACCCCACCCAAAATTAGAGCTTGTGGAGCACTATTTCCTGATCCCTGTTACTTCCGAATCGGTTCACGTTTGCTATGTGAATTCTTGCGTTTTCGTCCCTCGTTAACGATATTAATTAGTCCCTCGCGGGACACTGCGTGTCCGTTGCTCGGGCCTAATAAGGATTATTAATTTCACTGAACCCACAGAGTTATAGAAGTGGACATTTAGATTTATTTATTTGAAGCAATGCATATTAAAGGTGCATTATGCAACTTTTTATGCCAAAAGATTAAGTTGATATTTTTGTGTATTTGACCTTGTAGTGACCCAGCGGCTGTATGAGGGCTAATCATGGCGCCTTTACTTTTGATCAGAGTGGTCTCTACATTGCTCCAGGATCAATTGTTTTGTAGGTTTTCTGGTGAGAGGGTCCGTCCGTATCGAAAACCTTCCAAACAATTGATCCTGGAGCAATGTAGAGACCACTCTGATCAAAAGTAAAGGCGCCATGCTCACCACTCATACAGCCGCTGGGTCACTACAAGGTCACGTACGCGAAAATATCAACTTTTTTTTTCAACATAAAGAAAATAAAAATGAAAATAGCTAGAAACAGCCAATGGCTACATTCCATGTGCAGTCCCTGACAAACAGAACAAATGCTTTGATAGACAAAAGAAAAACATAACACCCACTTCAAAGCATTTGCGTGTGTGTGTTTTTTGTTTGTTTGTTTTTTGTAATTTAATACTAGTTTAACCATTTTTGAACCAAAAGCTAGAAGGAAAAATAAATAAAGATTTCAAGTTGGTCTAGAAAATTGTATTAAATGGCATGAATGGCATAAAGAAAACTTTAAACTCTGTAGTTTGTGAGAGGCAGCATAATATGTCACTGTTTTCTCTTCTGCCTGTGTATCTTTATGTCTCTATATGCCCTGCATGTGTCAGAAAGTGAAATGTAACAGCTGTATACTTACATGGCGTGATGGGGTGCATCATGAACACAGCCAACACACAACAGTGTTAGGAGTCTTTCATCAGCAAACAGAATGAAGGGCATACGCTGGACCTGAAGTCTGTACATTATGTTGTCTCTTTCCAAAGTGAAGACAATTGAACATGGACAAATCGTGATGGCAAGAGAAATGGGTCCAATTTGTATAAAAACGTGCAGGTACAACAATGCTTGTATGAGCCCAGTTGTATTATTTGCAAAAGCAGAGGTTATGATTTGAAATGCATTGGCAACAGTGTTACGTGTGCACAGCAGTTTTATAAGACACAGGTTGTCAATGTAACGTTACACAGCTTCCTGGAGGCCTAGGAAGAACGTGGGGGCAGGGGGCTCATTTCAAAAACAGAAACCTTTACTGTACCCCTCCAAAGCTGATCAGTTAAATCTGCTTTAGCCGACTTATTTGCACAAAAGAAGTAATGTCCAGCATCTCTGTGGGGTTAAATCTATCAGACTCATCTCAGTCTGACTTTACAGCGCTGTACTCCTTCCGCCCTCTGTCCGAGCCTCATTTCTCTGCTGCTTGGTAACGGATAACTGCTGCATGTGCATTTAGGTTGCCTCTTTAATGAACACAAGTGGAACCAGGGGCGTGTGGGGACATCATTTCGGCCTGGGAGTTTAAGGATTTCATGATTCATGCCCATTGTGTTTTAGCTTTACTCGTAGGCCGTCAGCGTTATAAGTCAAAGTTTGTAGGATCGGTCCCAGCTGATGACACTTCCTCTCTTCACATGGGCCGCTGTGAACATGTCTGAGCCCGATACATCTCCACAGTCAGCACAAGTTATGTAGATGAAAAATATATTATTTATCCACTTTTTTCTACATTGATCGCTAATGCCTTTCTTTTTTGCTGCACCTGCCTTTTATCCATTCCCTTCTTTACTCTGACTGCACCAAATTGAACTATGAAAAGTGCGATGCAAAAGTTCATTCAAGTTGATGGATTTACATGACATAAAACTTGTGTTTCTTAATTTATATCTCAAACAGAAGCCCAGGCTCCTGCTTCAGCCCAGTTAAAGCCTTTAGGCCTGTAATAGCACAACTGTGGGAGTCTGTTATTTATTTTATTTTTTCTGACAGCCTAAAAGTACCGCGACATACTGGGAAACGTCCTGATTCTCCTTACCCAGCATGCCATTGCATGGAATGCATAGCCTTGTGAGACCAGAATGATTCTCCTCTATATTTTCTTATACAGACAGGGATCAGTCTGGACCATAGACTGTATATATAAATGGACAGCTTCTCCTCACTCCTCCCCGTTTACCATAATGACGCACGTGGGGGAAATCATGGCTGATTTACAGACTTTCCCTCCCCAGCTCTGACGAAGCATGTCCCTAAAAAGGACATAAGGGCGGGATTTTCACTGTAAACTCGGCCGTTGCGTGACGTGTAGCTCGCGCTGCTCCAATGCTAACAGTCCGACCCTCATTAAGTACGAGATTTCAAAAATTCTTCTTACGAAAACCAGCCTGGTTTCTTTAATTGTGACTAACCCAGCGTTATCACAGGAGGAATATCTAGCCTAGTCTAGTGTTGAAAAAATAGAAACCAGGCATTAAAGTTGTTTTTAACGTGTCTAAACTCCAATGCTTTTCAATGGGGGCCTAGCGGCGATATGGAGGCACTACAGCAATGGCGGAGCAATGGCGGCCCCCAGTGTCGTTGTCAAAAAGCAGGGCAGCCAGCGGCCATTGGTCTGGACACCCTGCCCTCGTTGGCGGCATCAGAACCCTACGAGCACCGCACGAGAGAGAGAAAGAGCATGTCTCCAATTGGCGGTAAATGATAAAAACACACTGACAGTAGGTGAGTTTTGTGATTTACAATCCTGTTGGAATATTAATGCAGAACCGCTAATAACACAGCATCAGCGACAGATGCCCGCCCTTCGCTGATTAGTTTACTCCACTTCCTGTATGTACCGCTGTGGAAATGGGATTGACGCTGCGGTGACCAGTACACACCACACCGGATTTTAGCCATGGGCTAATTTCCATCCGTTGTCCCCCACTCATGCTCTCAAACCAAGTCTCACTCAAAAACAGAAAGGCCCCATCCGGGAATTGAACCCTGGACCGTCTTGCTGAAATTGTTGAATCGGCAGCCGAAGCTCAATGGATTAAATAAACCAAGCATCATCTGTTCTGTTCTCCTCTGAGCCTGTTGTGCTGTCCACAGCTGAGCGGATGACAGGGCGCGCAGCTCTGTTTTATAGATTGCACGATTTAAACAATGACTATTTTAGTTTTTTTTTCCTTCTCCACAGAGAAAACTGCTTTGGTTAAAACCGCTTTAAAACGCAAAGAAAATTGTGATTATAATATGAAACTATCTTGTTTTGAACAAGAACAAACAAAAATTGTAACTGTGGGGACAAAAAATGGCCTGCGAAATGAAGCATTTACCCTCGCCACATTTACAAACTTTTAAATCTTTGTTTGGCGACTTATCTCAATTCTATCCTGATATAGCTCCAGCAACTTGACAGGGGTCTGTCCATATTATGCGTGTAATGGTAGGAGTCGTCGTGTAGTATTATTGCACCTCGGGCTCTCATGAGCAGGTAAAAACCAAAAACATTTCTTTAGCGTAACTCCCATCTAAATTCCCATCCCGAGCCCCTTTGGTGCCACTGTGGATCTGGGGTGCGAGATGGCGGTGCTGTAGGTGGGAGGTGTGGTTTCCCACCGGCCAGTACGCAAACCATGACGTCTCCGCGTGAATGATGTGCAATCAAACCAGCGTAGGTCTAGAGCAGGGGTCTCCAACCTTTTGTACCCGGTGAGCTACTTTTACATCACAAAACCATCGGCGAGCTACTTAAAAGGACTATATGGAGTTTAAAAATGTTAAAATTAAGTATTTTCCTCCCCCTACAAGTTCCAGCCATGTCCTAAGGTGTAGTATGAACCGAGACCTATTCACCACAACTGCCTCTAAAATCCTGCACGGTCACTCAAAAAGTGGTTACTTCGGGTCCGAAGTGCCATCATGCACGAGCTTAATATAGAAGGTGCAGCTACATGTATGACCTGAGGTGGCAGTAGTGAGTATAAAATGGCCAACTTGCATCTAGCCCCTTTAAGCTTCAAAGACACTAGTATAATTATGTGACTTAAAAGGTGCATTATGTAACTTTTTATGGAAACGAACCAACTTCACGGTGGTCTCAACAACGCTCCAGGATCAATTGTTTTGTTTTCTGGTGAGAGGGTCTATCAGCAGTGAAAACCTACCAGAAACTCTAAAATCAACTGATCCTGGAGCATCATAGAGACCACTGTGATCGAAATTAAAGGTGCAATGCCAACCACTAGGTCACTAAAAGGTAAAATACGCTTTAGTTACCTAATTGGTTTGCAAATTCAGTTAAAAAATATTCAGAACAAATACAAAATGCTTCTAAAATGACAAATGAAGCGCATAAAGAAATGTAGAAAGCCATTTGTGAACTACCAAGAAAGGGCTGGAGAGCTACTGGTAGCTCCCGAGCCACTGGTTGGAGATACCTGGTCTAGAGGCTGGCACTTTTTTGCATCTTTAGCAACCTGCAAAACAACACAACCATTGCTGCTTTGTTTACGTCTACACTGACCTGTCAACGAGTGCTGCTGTATGTCCGTGCGAACCTGTGAAAACGATGACGAAACCTGAGGACCTGACAAAAGGACATTTGCCAACCTTGTGGTTAAAGATAAAATGGAACTGTGAAACTAAAACTTAACCTATTATTCTCTAAATACATTTGGTAAAACTACTGTAACGACTGGCCTCATTTCAATGAACATACCTGTGGTCCTTGTGTTATCTGTAACTGAGCAAAGCAAAACTTCCACCCCGTCACATGCGTACATAAAACAAGGATTACACATGGATGGAATTGATACATTCATAGTAAATATTTAACCTATGGCAAGACTCATTTATCTTCTATTATTGTATCGGTAAGTGACAGCATGTATATCCATTTATCCTTGGGTATTGCTATGCAGCTCTTTTGACACATGACCCCGTGTGATCTCATTAAGATGGTTTATCAGAAAGGACCGCCTTGTGAAAGATGTTGCGCCGGCCTTCCTATCATCATCCTAGTTCTGTTAATGCCCCTTAGACTTTCTCTACATGTCAAGGTCGACCCAATGACACTGGATGGCTCTTCTCTCTTTGCTTGAGTTTGAGGCCCTTTTATCTGTTTAAATCACCGCCTTAAGGCTCTAAATTGAGAACACAGCCAGGGTCCCATTTCCAAAAGCATTTGAGCATAATAAGTGCGTGGTGCTGCCCAATGACATTTCAGTGTGGATCAGCTGGAGAGCAGAGATGGAGAGCAGGCACCACCGAGGAGCCATTATTTCAGACCCCCACAGTTCAGGGGAATTGCACCTCAGAACAATCTATTCACAGCATTACCATAAAGTGAGTTTTAACCCATTTGTAGTCACCCCGCATGCTAAAAATCATGTACCAAGTATCTGCAACAAGTGGAGGGTGAATCGGGTCTGCAATTTTGTTTTGTTCTGTTTTTGTTTTTCCTTTGAATAAGCTGAAAATGGATTACAAATAGTGGTTCACATTGAGGTGTGATATTCATACTCATTCAAAAGCTGTTGAGGTTTCTGGACTTTTCTTGAGAGATTTCTTACACTAGAGTTGATCATTTCATGTTATGCTGTTGTTGATTTTCCTCGTTTGCATCTAAACTCTTGAATATGTATTTATTCACTCCACACTCAGTGACGACACAATTGCCCTACGGTATAGGCTGCCGATCTGCACCACCAGCCCCTCTGACCACATCTTCCTTTCTCATCACATTCAAACATGGGCAAAGTGGGTGAAGTGTAAGGACACATCAATTCACCTTGAAAAGACTCACAGAGACAGAATGCATTAGGGAAGCTTTATTGAACGTGAATCATGATTGGGGCTCAGACCCCGGTGGAAGATTGTAATATGGAATACATGGCGTTGATGGACGATAGCCCGAATCTTCCCCCGGAGCCCTGACACTTGGTGGTGGTAGGACGAGACCCGGGGTGGCCAGTTGATGACGACGAGCTGAGGAGGGGGCAGGCAGAGGAGGGGCGAAGGAGGGTCGCAGCATGGCTGGGAAGCGGCTGAGTGATTGACCGTGGAGCTTACGAAGGGGATCCTGGGCGATGAATGGCTGAAGCAGGAATAAGCAGCTACGATGATTGGCTGACGTGAAGGTGCGGCTTGAGCTGGGGCCGTGATTGGATGATTGTTAAAGGCTGCCGTTGATGAGGCGATGAATGAAGGCTGTAGGTACGTCTTCCGGGGTTGAATTTGCGCTGAAGCTTCATCTGTCTGCGCCTGCGGAAGCTGGGATTTGACACACCAAAATGTCAGAGACCACAGAATAACATAAAGACACCCCTCCTAATCTTGAGCCATGATCCAGGACAGTGGTATTCTGTTGGCAGATTACCTTGGTGTTTTAAGTACAATTAGAAATTAATGGTGGAGGCGTTTGAGCACCAGAATGATCAGGAACTGTGTTGTTGAGGGCTTTGGGCCTCCCATGGCAAACAGGTCAAACGAAGAGCGGCTCAGAAGCCCCTTGTGATGAGCCAGTCACACAGGGCTGGTTACATCGCCTGGACTAGCAGTAACTGGTGCTGACCCTGAAGAAGCGCCGCAGGGCCATCCCTTCATGAGACCACCACCTGCGGGAGGTTCCACGAGGCGCAGAGTGGTCGAGGGCAGCTTAGACTGCTGCCCCCCGATCCAGCAAAACCAACCCAGACACAACAGGGATCAGGGAGAAAATGGAAAACTTTACAAAAAGCTGAAAATTGTCAAGAGATCCATGATGCAAGATAATAATTAAGACATAAACAAACATATGATATTCATTCTTGAGTATCATTTCTTTGTACCAGATGAAATACATTTTGCAGTTGCACAATAGTCAGGGATCTATAAAGCAAAACAAATGAAATAAATGGTTGCATCGTAGGTCAAAAGCTAAATGCAGCTATTGTGGTGTAGATTGTCTTTCCTTTACAGATGTTAAGGGTGAGATGTGTTTGTAGGATACACAAACCTTAGAAAGGATGAAACAAGATGTCTGACACACAATCCAGAAAGCTTTCTTAGTGAGCTCACGTATACACTGGGCTACAGTGCTGTGTTGTGCCTCTGAAGCCTTTGACTTGTTCTTTGTCTTTTCTCAGGGCTGAACATGAATCCACCTCGCCTCGTCTCACACCAGTAGCTTCTTCATGTTGTTAATGACAGGCCTGGCCCAAAGTGGAAATTTACACATGAGACACACTCGTCTCCCAAATGCAAGCGCCAAGAGTGAGATAATTACACAAACCAATGCTGGGTGTTCTTAATTAGTGTTGCTCTGCTGTAGTTTAAAAGTCAGCATCACAGGTCAGAGTGTGGGGCTCTTACTGTAGTACGCAGCACAGGAGTATACTGTATGTACAGGACCATATGCTTCAATATGTCTCATCACCGCCAGAAGCACTTATAGGAGCTCATTCAGAAAAAGTCAAAAGTGGGCAAAGTAATGAAAGCAAAAGGCCATTTTGAAGAATAAATTTCACTTTTGTGTAAAACATAATTCCATATGTGCTTATTCATATGTGAAAGCCTTCAGTGAGAATCTACAATGTAAATAGTCTTGAAATAAAAGGACACAACACAAACAAAAAGTGTTTCCAAACTTTAACTGGCGGTGTAATATAGAACAATGTCCGGACTGCTTTTTGACTTGAGTAAACAGTGCTTCAGACAGTGCAGAAACACAAGACAACTCCTAATAGATAAACACATTTTAAACTCATTTTATCGTCATGGCTGTTAGTATGTTAGTATATTAGTATGTTACAATGGCAGCATAATGAATAATGAAATGAATGTTTTTGTAGTAAAATAATATATTTAGAGCTGACAAGAATCAAATGGAAGGAAATTGAGCAATTCCAGATAAGATCTCAATGATTTACAAAACTGCTTCGAACACTCAGGAACATTGGACAATCTGATGGCAACCTTGGAATGCTCTGTGCGGCACACACTTGATTATGAATTCAAAAGCTACACTTGCTGAGCTGGTGTTATGATAATGCATGGCACCCCGGCGCGGTATACAAAATTGGTTTTGACAACAGGCTTGCCTTTAGATTCACTGCCCGTAAGACTGTGGATTTACCATATAACACACATCTTTCGAACGCCTGGCCAAAGAGCTAACCTCCGCTGAAAGATGAGAGTGGCCAAAAAAATTCATGCAGCACTGTCGCTTTCCCTGACACATACTTGCTGGCGATTCCCTGTGGTGCCCCCCTCCAGACCAGAGAAGTGCGCCCTTGACAGTCCCCACGTCAGCTGCGATTTTGTCACTCAGTGGGAGCAGTACATTGTGGAGCCACAGACCTCTCGGCTGCTAATGACTGGTGAGGCCATATCCTCAATTATATAGACATTTTCTGGATATTCTGGTTATATTTTTACTCCTGTTAACAAGACCGTGTTTTGCTAGTGTTGATGTCTCAGCAAAATAACAACTTATGGAACAATGAGAAATATTTTTCTGACGGTAAAAGTTTAATGCCTACGATTTTGAGTTTTTAAGAGGACAGTGAAATGATAAATATATATATTCACTCAAATAGTCCAGGGTCATCGAGTAACTATGTCTCTTCACTAAAACAGCTGTCTGTTTGGGACAATTAGCTACTAGATACCAATATAAATGAGTTAGGAGACTCAGGTGCAGGAGATTTTGATTTTACGGTGTCAGGGCAAATCGACAGATTTGGTTTGTTATTGAGGACTAAAAAAGATGTATACACAGACACAACCTGAGAGAGGACATCAGTAATGGGCTCACATTTTACTAATCTCCTTTGATGGATTCAGGCCATGATTTTCATTTAGTCCAAAAGAGATAACCAAACTGTCAGCTATGCAACTGCTCTGCTTTAATCTCTGCCTGCAGCCAATAATCACCTTGCAATCCCCAACCCTTTGTCAATTGTTAATCTTGTATTGAAGACATTTAGATGCCAGCATTGCCTTCTGCATACTGAGGTAATCCAAGAGGCCAGAGTGAAAGAGCAAATAAAACGGATTATCAAATTTACTTTTATTAAAGAATTAATAGGACCTACCATTACCACATTATGTATGTCACAATGGAGCAGCCCAACACAGGGAAGAAGAGATCAGCAAGTGGCTAATCTTGTCTATGTCTTATATGGCTGAGACAGACAAAGATCAGCATACACCAATATCAGCGGTGAGTTAGAAACCAACAAAATGTAATAATAATAATAAAAACAAAATTGGTTTGCAAACTTTACCACTGTGAAATTAGCCTCATTAAGTCAAAATAAAAATGACTGAAGGTTTGCTCTTTTTAAGTTATACAGTGATTAATTTAGCAAAGGCCCGATGCATGTGAATAATAAATCTTAAATGTCTCATTTGCCGTTTGCCGTTACCATCGAGAACGCAAAAGGGATATGCCTAGACATGCACTGGCAGAGGATTGGCAAAGGAGACTGATTGAAGTTTGTTTTTCAGGGCGAGTCAGCGGGCATTTGTTGTTGCTTGTCTGATAGTAAATTGTCTCCAAGGACAACATTATGCATGCTCACACACATATGTTAAACTGAGTGATTTACCGGGAGTCACGGTGTCTAACCACGCACTAACCTGTTTGTCTCTCGGCATGCCACTGATTTCTTGCATTGTTATGAGTATTGAAGTGGAAATAGAGACATATTCAACATCTCGGTAAATTTGTAATCGTCATTAGAATAACTGAGTTCCAAATGAGTTAGTTCCAAATGTGTTAAGATAATGAGTTTTATGTAAGTTGAAGTCATGAATGAAAGGACAAGATCACGGTAATGAGTGTCCTCTGCAGAGTGGCTGGGCGCACCCTTAGAGATACAGGAGGAGCTCAGAGTAAAAATGCTGCTCCTTCACATCGAGACGAGCCAGCTGAGGTGGCGGCGCCCCCGAGGAACGACCTAGGACACTATGTCTGTCTTTTGGCCTTTGAACCCTTTGAGATCCCCCCGGAAACGCTGGAGGAAGTGTGTGTGGATATGGAAGTCTGGGCATCTCTGCTCAGAATGCTGCCTCCACAACCCGACTCTGGATGAAGAAAACGGATGGATCCACCAGACTGTCAGGAAGCTTAACTCTCCCCTTCCCTCCATTTGCTGTCTCCTATTGCTATAATTGATTAATCAATCTGTTCGTATTCACATGGTGTCTTCCTCGTGTTTCAGACATCTGGTTGCTGGGTGCTAAATTCCCCCGTGATGACTGACTGATCCCATCAGTGTCTGAGTGACCTGTGGACCCTCAGACCTTTCTGCCTTGCCCTTCCCCTCACTGTCATCAAGGTTCATCAAAGACTGAATGTTAGCTCCACAGTTTTTTGCCCCATCTGCAGAAGGATTCCCATTACCCCAGGGCCTATCCGCAGCAAGTCTGTCCAAGGGAGTTGGATCTCTCCCTCAATGTTGTTCGCCTCAAGGTTTCTCTTTTCTTAAAACAGCGTGAATGAAGCGAAATCCTTCACCAGACATGTTTTTGACAAGGAAAGGATATAACATGGTTAAAAGCTCAAAAATGTCAAAGTTTAACAGGAGCAGCGGGTATATCATGTTTGCCAAGAGAAATGTGTATGCTTTGAACCCGTGTATTCCTTTAGCACCTTGTTTTGTGTGGTAACATTATGAGCTTGTGATTGCACTTACAGACAGCAGAGACCCCTTCGATGACCCCAGAGCAAGTCAATAAAACACACAACCAGTCCACCTCACTCTGAACACCTCGCCCCTGGCTTTAGAAGTAAACTGTGCAACATGCTGAGCAGAAGTTTTTGTAAATATAGAAAATGTTGAGCTCTAACATTTTTAGGAGACTAGAAACTGTATGTGAGAAAATCAAGGACATATTTTCAGGTTTAACTTAAGATTCAAAGTATTGTCAACATTCAGTTATGAACAAATTGTCAATCATTGTTGTGTCACATAAGTCTTGGGCCTGTTGGGTTTCAGATGATATTCTACAGGTCTATTATGCTATAATGTAGGGGGGCATTATAAACAGAACTTTCAACATAACTCAACGTGGACACTCATTTGCCTTCTGTCACCGTGCTGTTTCCATGTTGACACATCATCTACATAAACCTCTGATAATCTGTGCACCCTTAACTCAATGCTGCAGATTAATTTAAAAAGTGGTCCACTGAAACGCAAATTCTCCAGTAAAAGACACTATGTTGTTTTCAAAATCGTTTTTATTCTCTCAAACTCACCACTTTCTGCAAAAATAATGTCCAAATAGTTTTCTTTCATCTTTCCTTCATAAAATGCTTGCGTGGCATGTGTTTCCCAACCAGGGGTACATGGACCCCTGGGGTACTTGAGCACTTGGCAGGGGGTACTTGGAATTAGCTCAGATTAAAAACAGATGGTGAAACTGAGTAGAATTTCAATATTACTTTCAAAGAAAAGTTAGGTTTAATGATGTTTTTCAGTAAATGGTTTGACTTTGAGAATATTTTAGCTACATTTTGAACATAACATTCTACTATAGTTGCTCATTTACTTAAACATGTTGGCAGGATCCTCTAATTAGGAGGTACTTGGAGTACAAATTAATGCCACAAGAGGTACGTGGGACAAGAAAGATTAGGAACCACTGCCTTATGGGATCGCCCTATACCCCAGTTGGAAAACCCCAAAGTACATAATTTTTTTTAATTGTCCTTGATAAATCTATATTTATTTTTCAACATTTTTAGAATCTGAGAAAAATAGCAGCACTTTGTTGTAAAAAGCACCACATTTATGGTGGCTGTAAAGCTAGTAATTGTATAGTTTGTAGACCTACCTTTCAGTCATATGACTCTTTTGTTTTGGTGGCCATTTTGAATACCAAAGTTTTTTTGCGGTACTACAACATGTAAGAATATCGCTACATAGCATATAAATGAAAGACAACTGATTTACAGTGGCATTTTTCTGTACTCATAATCATTGCTCAAGAAGATAACAGTAAAAACACGGTCCCAGAGAGCATACGTTTATGTGAAGAAACCAGTGAGTCAGTATTTAAGCTGCTCAAGACTTTCCCACGCTACCGTTTAGCATTTAGCTTCAACAGCTCAGCTCTGACCTCTCCAAGACAAAGCCCTGAATCACACTCCAAACATCTAGCCTTGGATACAACATGTGACAGAGGTCAGAGCTGAGCTGTTAATGTAGTATTTCCTCATTGTTCATAGATGTGAGCCACACATGTGTCTATCGTGTTGAAACCATTGACAGTTGGTTGACATTTGCTAACCGGTAGCATGCTAACCTCTTGAGCAACTCAGACTGAGATTCTGTTGACATGACGAACTGTAAACACCACAAAAAGGTTTACTGTTTCCTCTTTGCTGTGTTAATTTAGTCTGAGAAGTGAAGCAGATCTTTAGTAAATCCTGCTGTAGCTCGACGGACAGCGCTGCTACGTCACGGTCTGTGCCACATTTGCTAGTTATATCGCATAAACGTGCATCTCTGGGGCTGAGTTTTTACTCTTGTTTTCTTTAGCGATAATTACGAATACATAAAAATGCCACTGTCAATCAGTTGTCTTTCATCCTCTGTAGAGATATTCTTATATGTTGTAGTACTGCATACTTCGGTATTCAAAATAGCGGCCGGAACTATACGTGATGTCATTGGAAACGCATGTATAACACTTTGTATAGCATGCTCTTCCATTCTTGCAGCTTATTTTTTATCGGTGTGGAAATTTCTTACTCACCCACTTTTTTTCCCGCAGTCTCTCCGTTTGCCCATAACAACATCAGACATGCATTTGGTAAAACCGTAAAGTAACCTTTTGAAACTCGCACAACTCAAACTTTGCGCTCCTGCTTATGTGCAGCTTGCAGCCCTTTCACCCAGACAACAGGGCAAGAAAAGGATCCACTGTTACTCTCTCTGTCTTCCTCGATATGTGGTGGGGTGCCCGCGTACAGTGCAGGAATTTAAATCAGGTCATGAATATGGAGGTGGTCCGGTTGGAATTTCCGTACGGTAAAGCAGCTTGTCACTCAGAACGTCAGGATCAACTTTTGCCCCTCACAAGGCTGAAATAGGAAATGCAGAGACTATGATAAATCTGGCAGGGCTCGGGCTCCCTGACAGCTGTGTGGTTGCTCTAGAACAATGGCCTGCTAACTGTGTACTGCGTGTTCGGGGAGGTTCTGAGCCGCTGCCCCTCAGACAGAAGACAGAGACGCACACAGACAGGGGAATTGGGAAGGGCCTACACGAGAATACAACAAGCCAAGCATGCGTTCAAGTGCATCCCCTGGGCTGGGCCAGGCTGTCAGAGGGCTTGTTTTGCACCCTTCAGGACGCCGCTTCACTTTTCAAGATTAGAGAGCACTCAAATAGTGCACACAAGACAACAACAATTTTGCCAACTTCTGTTTACTATTGTAGCACGTCACAAGTTGTATGACGTTACACAATGAAGATTTAGAGAGGGGGAAAAAAAAAACCTCTCAAAACACTTGGAAAGCAAGGTCTGTATTTCAAGTCAATTGTTCCTAAACTGCTCACTTTTGCTTCACAGGAAGAGGAGAGGCAGAGTGCTCGCTGGATTACTGTAGTAGCCGAGTATCTGCTAAGAAATAGCAATAACAAACTTACAAATCAGGTGCTCTTCAGACTCATGGGGCCAAGCATGCTTTGAAATGAGAAGGGGCTGAGGCACTCTGCATTTGCAAAGAACTATTTCATTAACAGTGTGACTGACGCGTTTCAACTCTATGGAGTCTATGGAGTCACAGGCTTCGCAAATTCTTATTTGCTTCTATATAAATACAACTGCAATATTTCATCTTTTCTGCATGTTTTTTTTTATTCAGGGAACTGTATGTATATCTGCAGACAAAACACTTTGAATGAAGATCTTTGAAAACTATTAAATAAATAAATTATTTATGTACTCATTAAACCCATAAACATATGCTTTTTACACTTTGTGATAGAGACATTTCTATTTAGAACCCAACCAATATACAGCTAAACATATATTTAATATGCTATTGGCCTCATGCACAAAAGTTAAGCTCAAAATATGATAATATATAAAAAAAATGTTGTATGATTGAATGAAAGCTGCCTGATCACTTTGTCTCATTGAGCGACTAACTTTTAACAAGATAAGCCTGGAGTCAGTCTCTTGTGAAAGCGCCGTACTTCCCCTCTCTCGGCCTAATGCAGATTATTGTATTTCTGGTTTGAGACCGTCATAGTGATTCCTCTTGTCAATAAGATTACATTATGCAGCTGATCCAAGTTGATCCAAGCAGAAATCCTAATCCCAAAGCCCACGGATGCCTGGGTTTCTAACATCCCCAATCTTCTTAGAGGGAGTATGTCGCCTACAGCCCGTATCTGACTGACTGGCGCAAGTGGGGAGAGGGGCTGTGTGACTGGGAACGTTATGCTAAGTGAAGGGCATGTTGCAGTGTTGCATATTAGATATCCATCTATAGCCTAATAATTCGACTCATTCCACCCCAGGTGAACTCATACTGACCAGTTTCCGTGGAATTCTGTATGTACTTCTTGGGATATCTCTCGTCTGTGAGTGGATAGGAAGTGACAGAGGCGTAAAAGCCCACAGAAGCATGCAGCAGATTCTCAACACGTAATTAGTCCTGTCCCAGGAGAGCGAGTGCTGTGAGTCTGCTTATTCCAGACCATACATTAGCAATGACATCCCTCTTCCACAACGACAGCTCAAACATGCACATCCTTCTCCACAGTGACAGGAATGGGCTCAAATAATTAGCACAAATTAGCATGAAATCCAGGTCTCAATACCGGAAAACTGGGTGAAATTGATGCTGAATGATTGTTTTATAAATTCTGTTTTGCATTAAACAAAGAAAGAAAAAGAAGTTATCGCAGGAGCATGGCTGATTGATTAGCTGAGTGAAATTATAGTATTGTCATGGGTTTTGACAAGCAAGCTTACCTCAGAGATAGAGCACATTGTAAAAAGTAATCAAATGCTTAATTGTTCCAGTGGGTAAGCACGTTAACAGAAAAAGAGGTGCAGATTAGCTAGCCAGCAACAATGATTATGTTTCCATTAATTTTCTCTCATAATGAAATATGTTCTTAATTAAACCATTTTCTCCCCATATGTTTATGTTTTGGAGTTTATTTTAATAAGCTTATTTGGGCTTATTTGGCAGACAGTTTTTTAAAATCTTTTACTGTGATCAAGATGCACTTTTAAACATACATTCCTTCAAAGACTTGAGCAAAGCAACGAGACTATCCTTTTGGAGATTATGCTTTATCCTTGAGTGGGATTCTTCACTGGAAGAACTCAAAGCTTGAGAGAAGATTTCCATCTAGTTTTCTGCACGCTTCTGCTACTTTCCCTGTCACTTTTTGCTTGTGTCACAATGACTTAAAAGCCAAGCTTACTTAAAGAACTACGGAAACTTTTAGCAACACATGGCCTTTTAATAGATACTATTTTATAAATGATTCCGGCAAAATTGTTTTTACTGATGTGATGAACCTTTCTAGAATACAGTCAATAATAATAATTAAAAAAAAAACCTTAAAGAAGTAACTTGTTTACCTTAATAAATCCTTTTCGTAGTCCCTCTGGGGGTAATACAAGTGTTAATGGGTGCTTGGGGGTCCTTTAATCTCCCCCTGGTGTCTCTGGCCAGAAAACCACAATTGCAACTTTTCCTGCCTCCGGGTCAGAGCCACCAATACACACTAATATAATCACAAAGAAGAAGCTAACAGGCTAAAAAGTAAGTAAGTAAAAAAAAATCTCCAGTATGTAATTGGATGTACAATATCCTTCTCTTCCTTTGTCTCTTCTGTCAACGTAGTATTTACTCTCATGCCGAATTTACACCAGGAGCTATCACTTGATGTAATGTAATGTAATAGCGAAACTTTACACACGGCGTCAGAGCAGCTAAAACTACACTTGTGTTTGCATGTCTCTGGTCTTCCCCCAAAACTTTTGCTTATAAATTATCTTTTCATGTTATAAGTTTATCAAACGCAATAACTGCAAAAACATCAAATTTATAGCATTTCAGATATGAATTGATAATACAGCTTGCTGCTGTAGTGTGTTTAGACGTTGTATCTTAAAATGATGTGAAGTATAGCATTCGATAAATGCTAATGTTTACTTACCGTCACAATTTAACTTGTGGCGACTGAGCGCCATGCCTGCATATTCTTCATTTTATCTTTGTAAAATTTGTGTTGAGTATCATAAAGTATGGCTGTAGGCTACTTCCCCACCTCGACAATCAACTTTTCGTCGTCCATCACAAACACAAGGATGTTGTGAACTTCGACAAATCAACATAAAATTTATTTTTGACAGAGTGTCGGAAGTTTACCTTGAAAGACTGTACCATTTGCCTGTCTAAAATGACGGAGTTTGCCACTTATATGCGTCCAAATTAGAACTCCACTCTACTTTAGGCGCAGCCTCGCGTCAACACGCCCTTCCGATGCACGTATAACAATGCTAGTGTAGATATCATGAAAATGGAAAAAGTGCACGTGTGCTGTAGCGCGTGTATGCCGTGCTACAACGCTTATACGCTGTAATTCCTCTGGTGTAAATTTGCCGTCACTGACAATTAATGAGTAAAAAAAAACGCAACATGCTACGACACCTGCAGTGGCGCTTATGGCCTCTATGGGCATGAGTTACTTAGTTCTGCTTTAAATACTGAAACTTGAATCTCAATCCATTGTTTGCTTATTTAACACATTGGGCCACAAAACAAAGATTATTTAGCTTCATTGCTGAGAAATCTTGCACAGTGCACTTCATCCCAGCGCGGTGTGGACATATATCAAAAAGTAGTCCTATTGCACCTTAATATTGGACCTAATTTAACAAGTAATTGAAAAGCAGCCCACAGATGCAGTGCTGTACAGTAGATACATTATTCTGCTTGAATCAAAGCGCTGTAAACGTGCAGGCACTATCTCATTTACATACTCGTTAGTTTCACTGCCATTGAGGAAAGCTGGGCCGCCTGCCAATTCAGAGCACAAATATGTCTGAATAAAGGTGTTAATGAAAGCAAGTATATCACCCGCGATGATGAGGTATTGTTTTGCATTTCAAAATAAGCTCCTTCAAACCTGCCAGTATTTTTTTTCCCCCTGCATAGAGCTATATGTTACCACAAAGCGCTCACCTTCCCTTTTCCTTTGGTGCCAGATCTCGAGGCAGTTGTTGCGCTTGTCTCTTGCGTTGACGCTAATGCTAATCCTCGGTGTCAGATGAATTCAACTTACAGTCCACTGTACAGAGGCAGAAATAAGAATATTATCTTGTGACACAAATGAAGGTATGCCATGGTGTTTGTCAGCAGGAGCCCCTCTTAAATATTCTACAACTGTCTGTGGCAAGCTCGATTAAAGTTGGAGAAACAACGGTTTTAGTAGGTTCCAAATAGACCATAAAATAACCAGTACTCACTATTAAAGAAAAAAATAAGAGCTGTGTGAAGCTGGGTAAAGAAAGGACTTAAAAGGACCAGTCTTACACAGCTCCAGATTTCGCCTGTGAAGCCAACATTAATGTGCGTCAATCTGTGCAATCTCCCCCCCCCCCCTAAAAAAAATCCATAGCAGCAAAGGAGATGAATAAATGAGTGCATCTGACGAGCAGTCATAGTGAAGATCAAAGCCCCAGAAGATAATTAACAGCAGACTAATTGGTAACCACCCTGTGTTTCCATCAGATGTGGAAACCATTGCTGCTTTGCTGGATATTAATTAGAGGAGAATGTGCATGAAATATGTTGGGTGAGGACATTTTTCATTAGACTATGGTTAGACATAGTCGAAATAGCCCCTCTCCGTGTTCATGTAAATTGGGTGAAAAATGAATAAATTAAAGTATTAGAAAAACGTGTGTCATTATGATTGTAATATAAAATAAACAATGCACCCCTCTTCAACCACCTTGTTAACGTGGTGGAGGGGTTTGAGCCAGTGCTTAATTTGTAAATTATAGTTTCAGGAACACTTTTAATCTGATTTGGGAATAAGGCCAAAACATTTGCTGGAACACTCTCATTAAACCCCATTATTTCAGATACATTTTTTGCCGGATCCTCCTAAATATTTCCCGGATCCTTGACCCTGAAAATGTAAAAATTGGGGAATGCGTTCCCCCAAACAGGGGATCAAATTAAGCACTGGTTTGAGCACTCGGATTATCCTGGAGCAGGACCGGGCCCACAGGTCAGACACAGAGCTGTGCAGAAGCCCCTTATGATGAGAGACCAGCAAGGCCGGTTGTGTTGCCCAGATTGGTAGTGCCTGGTGCTGAGATGCTGGTGCTGGATCCACAACCTGCAGGAGGAACCATGGGGCTGGGGCAATGTGGTACAGGTGGACTCCTGACCCTGCCACCTGGCAACAGGTAAGTGGAGGATAATGGATGGATGGATGGATGGATGGATGGATGGATGGATGGATGGATGGATGGATGGATGGATGCCGGAGTTAGTATAGTACAGGAAGAATCAGGAAGTGGCACTCATTGGAATTACAATTTAAATTATTTACGAGTTGAATTTGTGTCCAATCAATTTGCATCACTATATGTTCGAATTCAGAATTTTACAATATATGTATAAGATATTGTGAAACAATACTTATTCAATTTTACTGCTTCAGTTTTCGGTGGTCATTGGTAGAGCTGGGTTTAATTAATTATTTAAATTAATTAATCTATTAGTCGATCTTGGACCGATTTTCCTAAGGTTGCATTTGATCGCATGAACAATGTTTATTTCAATTGGCAATAACTTTGGAAATGAATGAGATAGAAACGTACATCTTTTTGCATCGCGTCCGCCGGGTTAAAATAAAATTTGCAAAAGGAAAAAAAATAGGACAAAGTCACTACTGTACAATCAAGTATACAAACAAAAGTGTTTTCATTTCTTTTTTGTGGATGAGTTCTCCTCAAACACTGAAGAGGCAGCGGGAAGGAGGTGGGTGTGAGAGCATGTTTTTAAACCTGTAAAGCACTCTGTGTTGCATGACATGTATGAAAAGCGCTATACAAATAAAATTGATTTGATTTGATGACCAGCAGCAAAGTGGAGGGGTCACACAAGCCTTCTATCCTTATGTTCTGGCTAATGTGCGTTCCCTGGAGAATAAACTGGATTATATTTGTCTGCTACGCTCGTCCCAGAAGATGTTGAAAGACTGTTGTGTTTTAATATACACAGAGTGATGGCTCAAGGCGGAGTTTCACAAGTGAAGAATGGCGTCAGAGCCGGGGGAGAAGGAGGAGGAGCACAACAGTGAAGATGAGAACTAGCGAGAGGAGGCAGTGGGAGCATGGAGGGGGCTGCACAGGAGGAACAAGGAGGAGGAGTTGGAGGAGCTGACCAGTGCTGGACACCACGCTTTGAAACAGGGACAAACACACGAGGGGGTGCATTATTTTAGAGGAGCACAGAAGGCAGCCAGACAGGTTTGCTGGTCAGGTTGGCCCACACAGGACAGAGGCGCAGTGGCTCAGGACAAACCCAACATCTCATCTATGCAATTTCAGTTGTGTATAATGACAAATAAAGCAGTTACCTACTTACTGAAGATAAACACGTGGTGGTCACAATGACAAGCATATGTTCAATAATGATGTCCTAAGAAACTTTCAGAGCCTGCTGCCAATTCCTTACGGGTTCAACAGGGAGAAGGAGGCCATAATTAGTCCATTTTTATTTTATATTTTGTACAGTCTATGCTAAAACTTTGGCAAATGCATTCTAATTTAACAGAAAAACTGAGCTTCTAATTTCTGCAATTGAACTGAATGGCACATGGCACATTTGGATGCAGCATGTTCAAACTGTCTTCACGTCGAAAGGAGCCAGCTGACGTGGCTAGGGCATCTGTTCCGGATGCCTCCTGGTCGCCTCCCACGGGAGGTGTTCCAGGCATGTCCTAGTGGGAAGAGGCCTCGTGGAAGACCCAGGACACGGTGGTGGGACTATGTCTCCGAGCTGGCCTGGTGTCGCCTCGGGGTCCCCCCAGAACAGCTGGAGGAGGTGTGTGTGGATCGGGAAGTTTGGGCATCTCTGCTGAGACTGCTGCCCCTGCGACCCGGCCCCGGATAAAGCGGAAGAAAATGGATGGATGGATGGATGGATGGATGGATGGATGTTCAAACTGTTGGTCATGTTGACAGTCATAAATTGTCCCATTGTTCTGCCCTCAGCTCCACATGTCTAGGACCTGATTGGAGTTTCAGACACCATCAACTGTCACCATATGTGGCAGATAATGTGGCCTTCACAAACCTCCATAGCTTGGTGCTGCCTCTGGTGTCTTATTCTAATCACTCTCTGACCGGGGTAAATTAAATACATTTAAATGCAGCACATCCTGAATATTTTATTAAAAGTCTTGTAAAAATGTTAATAGACTGTAGCTAGCAGTGGGAAGGGCACTGTTTGCTGGAGTTATAGGACAACTTATGAACCTCTGGACTGAATGAATTTGAGAAAGCAGCAGGTCTGAGCGCAGTCCCTCTGGCTGGTCTCATAGAGCGTCATGTCTGTGAGTGGAACAGTACTTAAATCAATAATCGACCCATGAGAACTTTAGAAGTCCTGTAGATACAGTAGTGGAGGGTGAATATTATTCTTTTTGCAGATGCATCTGCTTCTACAGAAAAATCGAGCTCATAGCACCATGCGTATTAAAGAGTCAACCCAGGCCTAATAAAAAGCTTGTATCAATTCATCCCGCAACACGTGCAGGCCTAGAGCTGGAGGGAGGCAGAGCAACAGTCTCTGTCCAGACCTTAAAAGCAGTGTTTATAAGGCTGAAAAGGCCTCATTCAGATGTGGGATATGGTACTGTTAGTGGAGGCTTATGTATTTGCCAGCCGTTTTCTGAAAAACATTTCATAACTGAAAAGATTGAAAAGTTTTGTTTGAAATGGCCCAAATTCGTCCCCAGGTAAAGGGGCTTGTGTGGCATTTTGAGCCCTGCAAAGAAAGAGCATTCACACAAAAACACAGGTCGACAACACAGGTCTGGAGTCATGTGGCTTTGAGAACTACAGGTCAGGACTTCCATGTAGAAGACAGAGCGGTGGAACATGGATTGAACTGTTGTTTTTTTTAACAAAGACAGACTGGAGGATTATAGAATACAGTAAACATGCAATGGCAGGGCATCTGACTGAGTGATATTTGTTTGTTTATAATCCTCGTCCTTGTAATGCACAGTAAGTATGACTTATGAGAAAAGAATTTTTGAGCGTTCTAAGCATACCCATGTGTCAAAGTGAAAGATGCATTGTTACAAGGCTAACAAACGATCAAATAAACTTCTATTGGTTTTCATCAAGTGCATGTTGAAGCCTTGGAGCCACATGCCTCTGTTTACCTTGTAGTCTTTCTCTGGCGGAATACAGTAATTACTAAGATCCAAAGTGTATCCATACCAAGTGCCAAGTTCATTTTGGCTTTTAACCATGCCAATTCCACAGCCTTTGTGAGATGCAATAGGACAAAGAAGCCAAATTAGCAAATTGAAATGCGAAATATTTCTCTTAACAATTCTCTTTTAAATTTTGACAATATGACCTTTATTTTGTGCAGCAAGCTTGAGTCATGAAAGGATTTTGTTTGTCTCTACACTGTAGTGACAAACACTACAAACTCTACACAAGATACAAGAGACAAACAGTGCCATAGAACAATTGTATAGGCCTGCAGGTTTTAGGTTTTCTGACACCTGTGACTCTTAACTTTACTGAAAGACGATATATCATGCAAAATGCAAAAAGCTTATGTGAGCTTTAAACTATATGTTATACGTTCTTCTCTCACCGAAAACATATCTGGAGTGGTATTTCACTTCTTCTGCTGAAGTGCTCTCATGTACGTCCTGGGTTATTATGAGACTGTCCTCCAACAGAAAACGACACAAGTGGTCGTTTGTCTTATCCCTTAATTACGACCATATAAGACGTTTACTAAAACAGCGCCCCCAAGCTCCCATTGAGGGTATGTACATTTACATTACATTTAACCCGATTCAGAAACGACTTTATTTTACGTAGTGTTTTGCGATGACGATTCCAAAACTCAAACGCAAAGAAATAAATCACAAACTTGCAAAATGAGCCCCACATGCAATAAGTAAAGCCGTCCCAGGTCTTCAGCCCCGCCACACCTGTGGAGGAACTGAACGTCCAGTGGTGCCAAAGGCTCTCCAAGCGCGCTCTGCGCTATTACGCATCACACCTCCCCAACCGCAGCAGCGGCGACTATTCACCACTCTCATCATTTATTATATTATATATGTGAGCTATAGGTTATCGCCATTTTACTCACAACAACAGCGACACCAAAGCACAACTCACCATTGACGCCTTCGTTTCTTCTCCTCCATATGCGTCACTGCCAACTCCATAAACTCTCCTGTCCGCTTCCATCTCTGTCCCCAAACGTCCTCGTGTCTCAGACTCCGTGTCTCCCGTACGTCCGGTTGTCCGGTGACCGCGGCGAGCCTCGGATCCGCCCCGGGTTCCAGTGCATATGATGCGGAGAAACACCGCTGTCACCCCGACAAAGTCAGGCCTCGGCTCCGCTGCTGTTCTCCACAAAGTCCCGCATCTCTGTCAGAGTTCCTATGGAGAACGTGCTGCCAAATGTCCTGATCAAACTGAGCTCGTTCATTTCTCCGCAGTTTCGTCATTTAAGGATAAAAATATAAAACATTACAGCTGTGTTTAGCTCGCGGGTTTTTCCAACTAGATTTGACGGACACTCGCTCTGTCCAATGAAAACACGTGAATCAGCTCGAGGGCGTTTGGGCAGGTGAGCCTGCGCTCTGATTGGCTGAAGAGTTAGCTACGTCATATCCAGTAATATTTGTTAATAATTATCATCATTATATTATAAACAATCTGAAATAAACTGTTGTAAAGCATTTCCTCTGATGCCTGTGATTTATATGGACTAAAGCAGGATTTAACCCTATAGCAAAAGGTGCACAGGAGGGAAGAAAAAAGAAAGGGGTTTATGTATTTGATTTGATTTATTTATTTGTACATTTCTTATTATCTACTACTTATGCATTTATATATTTACCGCAGCAATAACTATTCTTTCTGGGATCCATTTATTTATATTTTTAATTGTTATTTGAGTTTTTTACTTTTACTCGAGTAATATTATTTTGAAGTAGTATCTGTACTCGAGTGTAGTTCTCTTTTTAGTGAGTAAATCTGCAAGCGGCAAACTGAAGAAAAAAATGAAAATGAATCAAAGCACAATGAATCTAAACCTGTATTAATTTTCTTGTGTCTTATCAAAATAATTGTGATTTATTTTTTTCTGGGGTATTTTTTACACATATCAGTTTTATGTTTTTTCTCTGCTTTATCAACACTAAACCTTAATTAGACAAACATTTACTCAGGGGTTATGATAAAATTAACATAATAACAAAACATAATTCTTATAGTTTTCATCATGTCACGTTTCATCTGGACCGTGAGGGTTCGCACATCCATGTGGTGCATGTGCGTGTTGGTTGATCATATGTGATGTCGGTGGAGCTCACAGGAGAAGCCACAGCCACATGTGGATCACCAGTGTTAAGTCATGTAACATAAAAGTGAGTGTGTACATTTGACCATCTCAGTGTCGTACACTGACTCACAAAGGAACCTAAAGAACTGGACACAATTGGACTGTCCAGAACTCCATGAAGCACATCTGTCCCTGCAGCTGTTCATTAGATGTTTACATCATAGGGAATGATGATGATGTTCCTCTGCACAAAATAGATCAGAAATAATGCAACCTCCTCATTACTATTTGATAAAGTCATGTTTACATTTCTATATTTTATTAAAACACACTTGACAGTCGTCTGTATGATTTACATGATGGCGGCACATGTGGCTGAGTGGTTTGTGCTCTGGCCTCACAGCAAGAAGGTCCTGGGTTAAATTCCCTTTCGGTGTGGAGTTCATCTGCACCCCAACAAAAGATAAGATATGATAAGATAAGATAAACGTCTTTAGCCCCAGAGGGGGATTTGTCTTTTTTCTTGGCGACAGAGCCGCTCATCTGCGCACACACAATCAGACATGACAAAACATTCACACTGAAAGCAAAGTGCCACATCTGCAGTGTCTCTATTACATTTGCTTTAAACATAAAACATGTGCATTAGGTGAATCCTCCAGCAGGTGATTCTGACCATCAGCCTGGCTCCACATCTGGAGATGGTCCCCAGATGCTACACGCTCCTGCCCACTGCTCCTGACGGCTCGCCTGAGTCGAAGGAGGGGCCACATGCAGAGACACATTTTGTAATGATCTTAACCTTTATCTGCACTCATGTGTTTAGCTCATTATGTCATGCATAGAAACACATATGGGCAGAATGATTATTATGACCAAGACATTTATTTTGTATAGAAAAATAATTAAATGTGTAACATTGTTCATATAAATCACAGACATCAGAGGAATTGCTCTATAACAGTTTATTTCAGATTGTTTATAATATAATGATGATAATTATTAACAAATATTACTGGATATGACGTAGCTGACCCTTCAGCCAATCAGAGCGCAGGCTCACCTGCCCAAACGCCCTCGAGCTGATTCACGTGTTTTCATTGGATAGAGCGAGTGTCCGTCAAATCTAGTTGGAAAAACCCGCGAGCTAAACACAGCTGTGATGTTTTATATTTTTATCCTTAAATGACGAAACTGCGGAGAAATGAACCACATCAGTTTGATCAGGACATTTGGCAGCACGTTCTCCATAGGAACTCTGACAGAGATGCGGGACTTTGTGGAGAACAGCAGCGGAGCCGAGGCCCGACTTTGTCGGGGTGACAGCGGTGTTTCTCCGCATCATGCGCACTGGAACCCGGGGCGGATCCGAGGCTCGCCGCGGTCACCGGACAACCGGACGTACGGGAGACACGGAGTCTGAGACACGAGGACGTTGGAGGACAGAGATGGAAGCGGACAGGAGAGTTTATGGAGTTGGCAGTGACGCATATGGAGGAGAAGAAACGAAGGCGTCAATGGTGAGTTGTGCTTTGGTGTCGCTGTTGTTGTGAGTAAAATGGCGATAACCTATAGCTCACATATATAATATAATAAATGATGAGGGTGGTGACCTGTAGCCGCTGCTGCGGTTGGGGAGGTGTGATGCGTAATAGCGCAGAGCGCGCTTGGAGAGCCTTTGGCACCGCTGGACGTGCAGTTCCTCCACAGGTGTGGCGGGGCTGAAGACCTGGGACGGCTTTACTTATTGCATGTGGGGCTAATTTTGCCAGTTTGTGATTTATTTCTTTGCGTTTGAGTTTTGGAATCGTCATCGCAAAACACTACGTAAAATAAAGTCGTTTCTGAATTGGGTTAAATGTAATGTAATGTACATACCCTCAATGGGAGCTTGGGGGCGCTGTTTTAGTAAACGTCTTATATGGTCGTAATTAAGGGATAAGACAAACGACCACTTGTGTCGTATGGATTTGGAGGACTTGTTGGTTATTATGCATCATAGGTAAAACATAAAACTGTCCTCTATTTTAAAGCTTATAATATAACATTAGTTCAATTCTAAGCTGAAATCTTCATCACGGCGCCATCGAGGAGATAAACAAGCTGTTCACTGAAACAGAAAGTTTTGTTTTGTTTACTAATCGTTCCCACTGCAGCCTGTGGAGGGCGCTCTAGTCAAACTCCTGACCAGTACTGGCCTGTATGTCTCATTTCAGTTCTACCACCTAATCCCTCATTCACTATATACTGCTGTGCTATATACGGTGTAGACAATAGTGGCCTCATTCTCACTGCTTTCGTCTCGCTGCAGATCATCTGCCTCTAGCGCTTAGGTACAGACAAAGTTTGATAAACTCCAGAAAACTCCCCCAAAAAACGGACCAAATTCAAGTGATAATTCAATAAATATCAAGACGTGTTTTATATCAGACGTGTTTTATGTGAGAAATGTTTTATTTTACAATGATTTTACATTAATACATGAATTGGCCTGGATTGTTACAAGAGAGGTGAGGTTATTGATCATTTAACAGCTTTTTTTTATTGTGCAAATATACAGCATAGTTATTTCTATACCCTCTATACCCCCAACAATGGGCTCCTGAAATAACAAAGCAAAACAATCTCCCCCTCATCCCTCCCTACCCTAAACCCCCACCCCCCTCTCCTGCTGTCCAGGCACACAGTATTTCTTAAAGGCTATAATTCCCTCCGTCACAAGGCATCCATACATGCATCCATACAACATTATAACAAAATTGGGTTCAGGTGTTAGTCCTGAGCCGCTGCGACTGAGCCGTCGCCACTTTGGGCCAACCTAACCAGCATGTTTTTGAATGTAGGGGAAACAGAGTACTGCCGTCAGTGCCCTTCTAAAACAGTGGGTTTGTCCTTGTTTCAGAGCGTATGGTTTACCTTTGACCTTCATTTTATGTAATTTCCTCAGATGTCATTAAAATCTGTTTATAAGTTTATAATGGATTGTTTGGATTCCAAGATGAGAGCAAAATATTAGACCAGATTTTATTCCAATCCCACCTTGAATTATCTTTTAAATCCATTTTCCAGAGCCGCTCCATGGGCAGATGTTTATGTGATGATTCGACAACAGCTTTGTATAGGTTTGAGACAGCACCATTGTTGTTTCCTTTGCACAGTTTGTTATAAAGTGGATGACTGTTTAAATGACTTCCTTGGGCGCGCATAGCAGCCCTTTGTTGTAAATAGAAATAAAAGGTTGTGCCAGGTAGATTGAAAGGCCATTCTGCCCTATATTGCTGAAAATATGGATCCCATTGAATGAAAGGCTTTTTATATATTGAAAGTGCATAGCTAAGAAAAATAGGGGACTGTAGGTAAAATCTGTCACCCTTTTCCAATGAATAACCATTTCTCCCTGTGCACGCGGCACAGTAGCACAGCTGTTAGCGCCTCCGCTTCCCAGCTAGCAGGTTCCGGGTTTCATTCCCACCAGGGCGGGGCCTTTCTGTGTAGAGTTTGCATGTTCTCCCCATGTCTGCGTAGGTTTCCTCTGGGTACTCCGGATTCCCATCCATCCATCCATTTTCTTCCGCTTTATCCGGGGCCGGGTCGCGGGGGCAGCAGTCTCAGCAGAGATGCCCAAACTTCTGACCTCCTCCAGCTGTTCTGGGGGGACCGCGAGGCGACACCAGGTTAGCTCAGAGACATTGTCCCACCAGCGTGTCCTGGGCCTTCCACGAGGCCTTGTCCCACAAGGACATGCCTGGAACACCTCCCGCAGGAGGCGACCAGGAGGCATCCGGAAACCGATGCCCTAGCCACCTCAGCTGGTTTCCCCTATCACTAAAAACATGTGCAATAAGTGAATCCTCCAGCCAGGTGATTCTGGTGGCTCCACATCATGGAGATGGGTCCCCGGGCGCGGCACTGCCGTCGACCACTGCTCCTTACGGGTTGCCTTAGTGGCATCAAAAGATGGGTTAAATGCTGAGGACAATAAAGTATACAAACAAAATTTACTCTTGTCGCAGTTGGCTGTTCCTTCCCGAGTTTCGCAAAGCAGTATCCATCAATGGTCAAGACTTTTTTAGATGCATTGTGGGAAATTTGGAGTTGCCATTTAATTTTTTTGGAACCACTATATAATTCACTGTAGGGAATGGTTTGGACACATTTGTTATCCTTGAATTATAAAAGGTAAAATATTAATGGTTAGGCGCCCAAAATATTTAAATAAGCCTCAATTATGTTCACATATGTTCATTGACGACATACAAATAAGATCGGTATAATAGGTATCATGTCAGTTGGAAATATTCTTTTTTATTATGTTTAAACAATTCTCTTTTAAAAGCTCTACAGAATGTTAACTTTCCTGGGCCACCAAAGGCAACATTATTCCAAGCCGCTGCTATTTATTTAATCCCTTTCCCCATGTTCCTGCAGATAAATGATGATCTAAGGTAATGTTTATTTATGCGGCACATATAGGACAAGTTGCAAACAAATTATAGACCTGTGCGCCGTTTGAAACGCTTTTATTTCCTGAACGGTTACTTACAAGTCAACGTCGTTATAAATCTCCGGGGACACTTCTTTATTTATTTATGGTTTTACTCGGTTGATAGCGGCAGAAAAATAAAATTGGGGGGTGTGGTTTCCTGCAGAGAAGTGAAAGCCAGAGTGCTTGTTCTTGACAGTGAGTTATTTAGTTGCCGGAACACACAAACACGGTATTACACGCTTACAGCCCCCAGTGGGAACGGAGGGTCTAAAAATAAAAGGCCTAACAACACACATTCAAATCTCGGAGGGACGCAGATGTCTCCAGTCTCTCTTGAACTGTACCAGGTCTTCTTGCGTCTTCCTTCTGAAGTTGTGCGGCTTGTTTTTTTTTCTGTTGTTTTTGCTGTTGTTCAACTTGTATTACATGTCTGAGCTGACGATCTCTGTGCAGACCCTGGCAGACCGGGCCGATGGGACCGCGCTGACTCTCCGCTGCAGTTGCTTGTTTGCGCACCTCCACGGGCTTCCAGTGGCTGCACTGTCGCACACAGGAACATTCAGGACAAAGACGTTTCCGCTTCAGGCTTTTTAAAAATGGAAAGCCTGACAATCATTTAAAGCAGTACTAAGTAACTCATGCCCCTAGAGGCCACAAGCGCCACTGCCGGTGTCGTAGCATGTTGTGTTTTTTTGTCCGTGAGAGTAAATACTACGCTGCCAGAAAAGACAAAAGGAGAGAGGGATATTGTACTTTTTTTTCACTCAAACTTGGCTGTAAATACTGTTTAAGTGGCGCTAGCCCACGCCTTTAACCGCCTGTTAGCCTCTTCTTTGTGATTTTATTAGTGTGTATTGGGGCCTCCTACCAGGTGACAGCGAAGTTGCAATTGTGGTTTTCTGGCCAGAGACACCAGGGGGAGATGAAAACCCCCCAATCATCCCATTAAAACTTGTATTACCCCCAGAGGGGCGACAACAATGATTTATGAAGGTAAACAAGTTACTGCTTTAAGGAGAAGGGTTCCAACAAGATATCAATCTTCAATAAATATTTGTCATCAAAATAATCAAAGATGTCAGTCACAAATGATGAGAAATATTTAAAAATGGGAACTAAAAAGTCATAAAATACAATGGTTCTTAACTGGTGTAGCTTCGTGACTCGTCAAACTATCATGTTCATTAAAAAATATGCAATATTGACCATACAATATGATGTAATATCGAATTCTCAAACATTTGTGATCACAAAGATGAGAAGGAGTGGGAGGAGGCGGTGCGGCGGGAGCGGAGGGAGCTGCGCAGGAGGAAGAGGAAGGAGGAGGTGGAGGAACTGACCAGTGCTGGACATCATGTTCTGAAACAGGGGCAAACCCAGGAGGCGGAGCACCATTTCAGAGGAGCACTGAAGGCAGGTTCCTCTGGGTACTCCTGGGCTTCCCCTACCACCAAAAATATGTGGGTCAGGTTGGCCCACAATGGCGCTGCGCAGAGTCGCAGTGGCTCACCGAACATGGGAACGCAATTTCACTGGTTGTACAATTGTTCAATGACAAATCAAGTGCTCACTCACTCACTCACTCACTGATGACCCAGGAAAATAATACCAAGGACCACCACATTGTCCTGCACTTCCAATCTCTGTGAAACTATCATGAATTAAGGTGTGTAAAACAATGAGCAAAAGCATATGTAATGTTTCTTCTCGTTAGTGATTTTCAAGCGAGTTGCATTTTTCATCAACATTTACAAACAGATCCATACAAAGTCTATTAACATTATAATCATCGATACAGTATCTTGCCCCCTCTTCGGGACCCCCTACACCTGGCTCACGGAGGATCCCAGAGAATGGTGGGTTTAGGTTATACAAGACTGTATGCTTCTTAAGTCTATGAATAATTCAAGTGAATCGACTTTTCTGTTAACTGCAGTGAACATATAGATCTGAAAAAAAGAGTGCTGGAGAGAATCTGTTGGATATGAGCAAAATAAACTCAAGAGCAGTTCTCATATTACTCCCTTATGAGATGAAGATGAGAAGGAGCGAGAGGAGGCGAAGCGGAGGGAGCTGCGCAGGAGGAAGCGGAAGGAGGAGGTAGAGGATCAGACCAGGCTAGTAAAAGCCGGAAGCCGACTCTAATTGGCTCAAGGAGCTTTCAGGAATCTCAATAAGGCATCACTATCCCTAAGGTTAGGGTTAGGCTTAGGGGTAGTTTAGATTAGTTTAGCTTGAGTCGCCATCTGTGTTGACATCGCTTCCCTAACCAATTTGAGGCATCACTGCCCCTGGAATCTTGCATTAAAAAAATTTGTGTGTGGGACACCACGCTCTGAAACGGACAATTCCGTGACTTCCAAAAACATGTTGTTCAAGTTGGCCCAAAGTGGTAGCACGCAGAGTCACAGTGGCTCAGGGCTAAATGATCTAAACAAAATTGCAAAATGACAAATAAAGCACTTACTTATCCGAAGGGTCACATGCCACTCAACTAAATGAAACATGATACATCGGATCAGATTCAATATAGATTATTTATTTACTTATAAATTCACAGTACTCCTCAAGTCTCTTAGACATAATGTAAGTCTCACCTGCAAAAAACTGTTTAAAGAGTTATTTTTAAAATTACGCTTAGCCCTGTGCTAAGTTTTGTTGATCCTTTAGTGACATTGCCCGAGTGCATCGACAGGGACCAGGTATACCGAAAACACATGTAATGTCTGTCTTTTGATAAATATCTCAGTACAGCATGTCCAGTGAGATACTGCAATGCCACGGAGGAGCATGAGTCAGTTATAAGGCATGGTACAACAACAAAGATGAACACAAAGAGAATAAAGGAGTGCTGTTCTGGCACCTCATCGCTTCAATGAAGACGGTAAATGCTCTGGAGTCTTTTGTCTTTACATAGAGGAAGTGGGCTGCATTGTGTGAAATACATGTATAATACATTGTAAACAGCTTATACTAATCATGGTATCTGTGTTCGACAGCTATGGGGATCAAAGCGCTTGCAAATGCTGATCACATACCCCTGCTGTTCAAAAATTCACCTGCAAGTGCTTTGCTCTGCTTACATGTCGGGTTTACGCTTTGATATTCAAGGGGACTCATCAAGCAAAATTGACTTTTTTGAGCTTTTACCATGTTGTAGGGTACAGTATTTAGTTTTTTTCTTCTGTTGCTGAAGCGCTTATATCAGTTTAACAAACAGATGCCAACGCTGCTCAGTTCAAGTCAACCGGACACCAAACCCACCTTGAGTCATTCTGAACAATTCTGCAAACAAACTGTGTTTATCATCGCACCATCAATTTGTTAGCTGGCCATCAGTAAAAAAAATCTCCTAATAGGTTGTGTTCACGTGACGTCACGACATTCTAAAGAGCCTATAGATATAGACGGCATCGTGCCATAGAAGGGGACGTGGCCTTGCCGAGGGGGAAAATGTAATTTTTTACTTTTTTTAGCCATTTCTGGCAAAATATAAACATATTTATGACATACAAATAAAGTAAAGTCTAAATCGGGTCCATATGAATGTTTATTCGCAGCAGATTGTTCAGCAGAAAAAAAATGGAAAATGAAAAAATGGCTGTCTGAGCTTGCGCTAGTTAGCATTAGCATTAGCACGATACTAACATAAAGCACCATGATAGCATTCTCCGTTATTTTTGCCTGTTTGAAAACAGTTAAGGGGGAAAACAATTTAGAGACCAATCTAAACTTTGTAATTATTCCAAACCTACTTAAACAAATGCTGAATTATGAACATGGTTTTCTACTAAATAAAGATACAAAGACATGGAGAGGAGCAAAGTGGTTCAACAGCCCATAAATACATAAATAACGGAGAATGCTAACATGATGCTTTATGTCTTCATCGTGCTAATGCTAACGCTAGCTAGAGAGCTACGACGGCCATGTTTTCGCTTCTACTGAACTGATCTGCGGTGAATAAACATCCATGTGGACCTGATTTAGACTTGACTATTTGTATGTGATAAATAAGTTTTTATTTTGCCAGAAAATTGGTCAAATTGGTGAACAATTGTGTCTCCCAAAAGATTCTGGTTTCCCATTCGGCAAGGCCACCCCCCCTTCTATGACGCGATGCTGTCTGTAGTTTAAAATCGAAGTGGAGAGCTGCTATAAATTCCATAGCGGTAACTATGGTAACTGTCAAAATGCAGATTTATCGTTTTCGTTTATTGCCAATTTCTCTGCAATTCTTGGGCCAATTTACATAAAACAAAAACTGTCAAAAAGTTCAAAGTCATCTCTTCCAACACATATGAAGTATGGTCTAATTATTTGCTCATACAAGCGTCCAAAAGCGGAGACAATATTCAAAAACATGTGTGTGATGTTGGCCATAGGAATAATGTGTCAGGTTTGTGAATCCAATCACTAAATAATGATCAGGGAAAACATTTAAACATGTCCTTTAGTTATCAAATACTTTTATTAAGTACGGTAACAACCCAGTAGTTATTAAAAATGTGACTGTACTTTGGTCCTTTATCATAGTTTCTGCATTTATTAAGCCATCTTTATAAATCGTCAATGCTAAGATCCTAAATCAAGGTTGTGAGTAATAAACCACAAACCTTGAAATAGTATCCCCCAGACACCATCAGTTTTCCCATGAAGGTTAAAACAGCATTCCGGTTTTGTAAATATAAAGATAAGTACTAAATAAACTTGCTATTACACCAAAACTAGTTCACACAGATTTTTTTTCTACAGTAAATATGTATCACTGTCAAACCTTAATACCAGTGCATTCATACTGAATCCAAAAAGAGTCTTGTGTTTGTTGTACCACTATTAATTGCTGTGTGAAATTTAAAGTTTTTATATAAACTCTACTGTTTTCTTTAAGACAAGCATTTCTTGTAAAAAATAAATAAATAAAGAAAAAAAAATCTACCAAATATCTTGTTCCCTCCCACAGAATACACTAAAACTGCAAAGAAGCAAACATCCTTACTCTGTATGCTGTGTATTGTGGAGCATCTGTCTCCTCAGTGTACATCCTTTTTGATGTCTCAATATCACATCTCGTGTTGTGTGGCTGATTATTTATTCATGGTGTGTATTTTATAATCATAAGATTTCCCTCGTATAACTGAGCTAAAGTGCACCCCACTGTCCTATGAATAAAAAAAGACTCACAAACTAAACTCTGTACACAGAGACAGCTGGTGATAGTGATAGTGGGTGGGAGGGCTAACAAATGCAAATCAAGTTGTAAGGTAAAATTGTGTTTGAGATACAGGTTGCATCCACACAGACAAAATAAGACTGAAAACATGAGATACAATTGAATTAACTAAATTGTCATACACTATCTAAAGCAGTTCATTACACATGGGAAAGAGATTCAGATTCAGCTACAGATCTGTGGTGCACATCACAGACCTCAAGGAACAGGGTTCTGTCTAAACTCTCTTAGAAATGCAATGATTTCAAAACAGAACAGTTTTCCAAACTCTGCTTATGAAGGGGTTAAACCACCACTAGGGATGTGAGTTTAAACAGCCCAGTGGAACGTGCCAATGTTCACAGATAGAAGACAAACAACCCTCCAGCGCAAAGCCTGTCAACAAAATGGCCCTAAAAGCTTTATCTTTTCAAACGCCGGTGCCACGGTGAGGACAGGGCAGAATATAGAATTATAGCACAATAATACAGATTGGCTGGTAACAAGGTTAGACACTGATAGGATTTAGGAAGAACCTTGTGCAGCATTTCAGTGCAGGGGTGACTGGAGTATCGTGCCCTGGTTAAGAATAATGGTTTCCCTTCGACGATGTGAAATTGGATTGCTCACACAAAGTGCTTGCCGAGGATAAACCTGTGTTATCCAATTATCCACCTAAACTACATTAAAAAAGCACAAGGTGTGGAGTGGCAGTAACATTTCTGCTCTCGATTAAAAATACATTATGTGCTATTAGGAGGCAAATCCGCATGCTCCGGATCAAAATAGATTTTTCCATATAAACTGTGGAAAATTGCCTTTTTGGATTAGAGATGTGATCCAGCTGCCTCCACAGAGCACTCCCCCTTCCAGTGCAGAGGACACTGTCGCCCAACAGAGGGCAACAGTTTATTACTTTGTGTTTAGAGGCAGATCAATAAATTAATACGTGTTTAACTTATTTTTTTTAATCTCTACTTTTATCACTTTTGTCTCTGTGGCCGTGCTATTCACTGCAGAGCCGCTCTTTGAATAGACTTACACTGCTGACATAAAGGCTGGAACTCTGGTATAGAAACTGGCCTTGAAGAATGACTGGCTTTGATTGCACAGAGAAATGCCAGCTTTTGCACATCATAGTACATGCTTTTAAACTAACACACACACACACCTACACACATACATACATACAAACACACACACACACACACACACACATAAGGCAGGCAGCTTGTTCCCCGGGCCTTGCTTTGTGTTGTTCTAAAAATGTACCAGGCTTTAACTGTAAACCACAAATAATGATGGTCTCAGAGGTTCACACATGAGCAGAAATACACATTGTTCATTGCGACATTGTGCGGACAACATTTGCATTGTGTTATGTAGATGTTATGTAGATGTTCGATTCAGACATTGAGCAAAAGAAAATCCACATTATCTGCAGACACAGTGGGCTATCACCTCAGGTTTGGAAAACACTGCAGCAAGCCAGTAAATTGCCGAACAAAGTTTAATTTGCTTTTACAATTTATCAGACATGATTGAGAATTGTTCTGTGATGTGACTGGTGCAAAAAGCAGGTGATATTTTGTTTCTCATAAACACAGCAGAAACTCATTTATTATCATTATTATTATTATTATTATTATTATTATTATTATTATTATTATTATTATTAGTATTAGTATTAGTATTATCATTATCATTATTATTATTATTATTATTATTATTATACATTTTCATTTCATCATTTTCAATATATTTACTCATGGGTTGCCCAGCATGCCATAAGTATAGTGACACAAAAAATGCATTTCAACATTTATTCTTTGAATAAAAAGAGAAATAAACACAACGAGGAGAGATGAAGAGAGAAATAATAACAACAACAACAACAACAACAACAACAACAACAACAACAACAACAACAACAACAACAATAATAATAATAATAATAATAATAATAATAATAATAATAATAAATATATGTATCAGATGAGACTTATTGACTTTTTTGATCTCACAATGGGAAAATTCACTTGTTAACGCAGCTCTTAAGAACACACAAGGGGGTGTGCGTAGTCGGGAAATGTGATATCAAAGAAGAACATAGTAAATGTGTTAACAAGTAAGAAAGGAACAAATCATATTAGAGGAAAATATCAAAACGTATCTATCTGTGCAAATAAAAAAGCAAGCAGATTATAGATGTTTACAGTAAAGGAGGAGGTGATTATGAATGATGCAGTGATACTGATTACAGGTGTTTAAAGTACAGATGTTGTTGCATGTAAAACTATATAGTAGAATTGTACAGTCTGACAGCAGTGGCGATGAAGGACCTGTGGTAGAGCTCCTTCTTTCTCTAAGGTGTCTCAGTCTTCCACTGAAGGAGCTGCTCAGGGGGTGAGAGATGTTGCCCATGATGGATGTCATCTTGACCAGCTTGTTCAGTCTCTCTTCCTGTCCTTTGCTGCCTGGGGCTCAGTATACAGAGGGCCGAAACAACAATAACCTGAATTTACTTCTGCTCAACTTTCTCCCATTGAAAAAAAAAACCTCCAAAATTATATCTGGAACTTGCTTGATGGTAACTATAAATATTGCCAAAAAAAGTGCACCGCTAATAATATGAACAGTTTCTAATGATATTCCGGTGTAACACACTTTAAAATCATGCTCATTATATTTAGGCCCTTTTCTCTAATAGAAGAGACAGGACTGATCATTGTGAGATCAATAAAGGTCATCTTATCTTATTGTCCTGATCATTTAACTTTAGAGAGTGTCCATCTCTGCTGATACACACAGCACATAGGCTACCGGCAGCTGTGAGTTGCAGTTACAGCTCATTGTGATTAGCGAATTTCTATGTCCTAATGGATGTGATCTCTAATTGAAAATACAAAAGAGTTTTGTCCTCCTAAAAGAGTCAGTCAGCACACATTTGCATAAAACAGGCTTTGATTATGATAGATACTGCCAGCAGTGCAAAAAACATTGGCCCGAGGTGACTCTACTCAGAGGGCCTGCAGACATGACAGATATAGCTCTGTGGAAATTAAGCACTAGTCGTTTTGCGAGAAGAAAAAGTCTTGTTTAACTAGTGTTTCCATGACAATATGCTAATTAGGCTTACATAAACACACCTCTTCAGATTATGGACAGTTTTGCTGCATCAACATTCTCACAGTTAGGAGTTAAAGTGAGATTTATTGTTGGACAGAAATACCAAACTGCCTGCAACAAAACAACTTGACAGAATAACTTAAGATATTGAAAGCAAAAAAAAAAAATAAGACTAAAATAATTGGCAGCAGAAATGAGAGAGAATTAGATATAACCATTGCTGATAAACCGATCTCAGTTTGATCCCTGCTCCAGTAAGTGCATAGTGTTGTTGAGTCTTTGGACACTCACTTTGCCGCCAGTGCATGTTATACTATAGTCTACATTGACGTGTTAACTGTATGTGCATGAGTCATATGGCCTTACCCAACCTTAGAAAGAACTACCAATAGAAAAGCATTTCTTACTCTTTGAAGAGCGTATTGGAAATCACATTTATTTCTTTATTTATGATCATATTTTCCTTCCAAATGACAGCTCCTTGGACCTCCCACTGTTTAATGGATTGTTTAGTCAAAGCAGTCATTAGAGTTTGACAGGCCGTGAATAGACATTGATACGTGGGAATGTGTACTTGGAGTGTGTACCTATACCTCGTGTACTGTGGTCTGCTGCAGGCTGAGAGAGTAAACAGTTGGTGCTGGGTTTATACTTTTAACTCCGTCCTTTCACTGTTGAAATCTGAAAAATCTTGTAATGCAGCTTCAAAGTGTCCATATTATGTTGCATATCAAATTCTACTTTTTACCATCATATTAAATTTAAAAAAAATGTGTAGAGTTGTGTTTTGCCATCAAAACATCACACAAGTTCATCCTGTCGCATCACAAAACACATGTTGTCACAAAATGGTGTCCTTCACCAGGAAGAGCAGTGTCCACACTTCTTTTAACCATTTCAGCATTCAAATTGCCCTCACTACAATACATACAGTTGTGCCAATAAGTTTACACACATTGGTAAAACATTTTTTCACTCATGGTCAGTGATGTTGACAAAAACAAAATGTGTGAACAAATTTCAAATCAGCATAAAGAGAATAAAATACCCCAAAAAGTTGACACACCCCGGTTCCTAATACCGTGTATTGCCCCTTTAGCATCAAGGACAGCTTGGAGTCGTTTGTGGTAGTTGTGGAGAAGGTTCTGTATATAATCTAATGGTAAAGCGGTCCATTCACCTTGGCAAAAAGCCTCCAGATCCTGGTCTGTCTTGCATGAACTGCACATTTGAGCTCTCCTCACAGTGGTTCAGTGATATTGAGGTCAGGAGACTGAGATGGCACTAACGGGAACTTCACTTTATTCTGCTGGAGCCAGTGGCATCAGCGAACCATCCATATTTCACAGTAGGTATGGTGCACTTTTCATCATAGCCCATCATAGGCCTTTCATCATGTTAAGTCTGACATCACAAACAGTAATTATGTACTTCCAGGTCCAAACTGTTGAGAGTTCCACTGAAAAACACAGTAAAAACACAACTTTATCTGAATCTCCTGCTGAAATAACAACAGGTAAAAGGCCAAAAACTGTTAAAACCATATAGCTCACCATTTCTCCAGGTACAATTATTTCATAAATAAAAGAAGCCTTCGTTGTGTAGGGAAACAATAATCTGATAATTAATGCCAGAAAGCATTACAAAAGGAAATCCAGAGGAAATGTAATATTTCTTTGTGATCAGATGTTTAAAAAGAGCCTTGTAGTCGGCTCTACGGCAGGTTCAAATCCGCTACATCCCATTATAATGAATATGGCAGTAGAGCGATCACTTAATCCTCCTCCTCCTCCATCACTTAAAACAAACACTACAAAACAAAACAAAATATTGTTAAAGACATTTGTGGCCATTTTAGGGGTCATAGTGATGTGGAGACGGCAACAAAATATGTAATTTTGATTTCTTTTTTGCCTATCATTACCACTCAGAGGCCCAGAGAGGGCTCATTTGAAAGTCAGATCCCTCTACTTTCCATTACAAAAATAAGTCTCTATCACTTTTGGTCCCAATCATTTAGCAAATAATGTTTATTAGCAACGACGTGGGCGACACTCATTTCTAATTGCAATGCTAGTTAGTTAGTTAGTTCATTTATTTTCTTCGGTCATTATGAACATTTAAATCACATGTCACATGTTTTGCAAAGATCTTAGACATTATACAATAAGAAACCACATACATTAAGAATTTAATCTAAATGATGCCTGACCGAAGCCAAGACTTATTCTGCCTAACCCCTTTTACAACTGTGACTCTGTGTCCAAAGATGACACATTATACACTTTCTCTAATACCAACGATGGAAACACTCAAGCACAAAACTTCAACTTCAACAATCAGAAATTGTGCTATGTATCCTCGATCGACTTCTTTTCTAATGGTCTTCATTCAAGTGTTCTATACTTCTCTATCATGTTTAACTTATACATTTTCTTAAATGCTTTAATAGTTTTGGAGCCCTTAAGTTGAATAGATAAACCGTTCCATAGATCAACGCCTTTAACTGATAAACACCTCCTCTTAGTATTACTGTGCGCCGTAGGTTTTTGTAGCAGATCAGTTCCTCTAAGGTTGTATATAGATTCTCTAGTTTGAAACATCTCCTGTAAACACTGAGGGAGCATGAGATTGTGAGCTTTGTACATCACAACTGCTGTGTAAACATCAACAAGATCATGCCATTTTAAGATATTTAGTCTGATAAAAAGTGGATTTGTTGGAGCCAAGTATTCTGCATGGCTGATCACTCTAACTGCAATAAAAAGATAGGTTGTATATTAGTTTTATAGGTATTCCCCCATATTTCCACACAATAGCTAGGTATGGAAGGATGAGGGAATTGTACCGTGTATATAATGTGTTTTATTGTGAATATATATATATAATAAAAACATTAATAAATAAATTAAAAATTAATTAATAAAAAACATTCCTCATTAGCTGTAAGCAAGGCTTGACATTCACTTCTTTGGTTTGTGTTTTTTTTAAAGTTACTTGCCACCAACTCATTTCACTAGCCAAAACTAATGTTAACATGATCCGATTAACAAAGAAAACCCAATAAGAAATCAACCAAATATAGAATCCTTGTGTTAAATGTATTTGTATTATGTGTTGATGTAGGCTACTGAGCCTGCCAGGAGAGTTATTGTACAGTAGAATGATGTTCAGATGTCAATGAGGGGACACTGAAGGGAACTGAATGGGAGCAGTCTGACCCACCACCATGGCATCACCCGCCACTGCCCAAATCTACCCGTATTTGGCGGGTTGGCGGTGCTAATGTCAAGCCCTGCTAAGAGACAAATGTATGTTCCATAATATGTTTTCAATTCCTTCTTCAAACCTTATACCATGATTAATAGTGACCACTGCTGTGTGAGCCTGGCCTTTGTCAAAAGTACAATCGGATCATGTTAGGATGTCAGAGTGGGACTGCTCTGAGGACAGTACACAGGGACAAAAGCCCTGCTGGCCCCGGGCCCCTGACACCCACCAGCTCCACGGTTTTCTCAGCACAGGGGCCCTAATCTGCATGACAGAGCTACAGTGTCTGCTGCCAGGGACTGTGATAGGCCCTGGCACACAGCATTTGGATTGTCACACGCTCCTGTTCATGGCACGACACCGAGGCTCCTGCACAGCTGTAAGGGATAAACATATGTGTGTCATAATATGTTATAAACGAGGAATCTCCATGATGAAAAAGGAATAATAAAGCTTCAGATGATGAGATGTGGAGGTCCTAGCATTGCTTTGTTTACTCAAAGGAAAGATAAATTCACAAGATTTTACAAAATGGAATTACTTGAAAATACCCATAATACTTGACACTGAATGTGCCAGGTACACTTTTCTGTTGAAAGCCTGCATTTAAGATGTATGAGCGCACCCTTTAATTCACTAGCTTTTCTGACACAGTAAATTGATGTATTAACGCAGATGGACACATTTGGTGAGGAGCATGCCTATTTCTTCTCAGCATTCTTTAAAAAAAATAATAATAATAATAGTTATCTGTAAGAGGAATTTGGTTCATTACATGTAACTGTGTGAGTGTATGGTCACTTAGTTCTAGTTAGAATCCTTGGCAGGTCAAAACAAAATTCATTCACTGTGTCCCCAATTAGAGCCTTGAGCCCAGTGTGATGTGACATGGCTTAACATACGCTGGAGGGATGACCCTACACAGCTTTGAACACACCCACAGCAGCAGCAGCCTCTGATTATGCTTTGTGCTCTTGCCCTGGGAAAAAAAAGTGCAGTTCTTGGGAGGAGTTTTGTGGCTCTGCAGATGTTCCCCTGTTTCTGCAGCCTGTGGGGATGGACAAGATGGAGAGAAGTCTGTGCAGCCACCAGCAGCGAAGCATGTTCTCTCTGCTATTCCTATTGTAACTAGTCTACACATAATAAGAAACATTCAGAGAAGAGGCAATATCATATTATATACACTACTTATACATTTTAAGAGATACATTTACTAAAGTACTATTCAAACTATGTAGTTTATGCATTACAAAACTATACTTTACAGCACAATTATAACAGAGTAATAGGTTACAAATAACAAGAGATAATGTTGCAGCACTGTTTCAATATTAGTACCAAAAAAATACTAACAGTTTTTTACAACAAGATGTGTGCTCTGTTTCCATGTAATTACCATAATTTTAAGTACCACGCTATTACTGTCCATAAAGTGTAACCTTAATTTGAAATTACGGATCCAGTGAGAGCTTACTAAGGGCAGCTTAAACTTGATCTACCACACTTGATCCACTTTGGTTTGTATTGTGTTCATATGGAGCTCTGTCAAATGTACAGTAAGAGTACTAGCCAGAATGGGACAATTATGTCAGTGTTTGATAAAACAAGTCATCACCCACCACTATTCCTACAAGATGTATTCACAAGATGCATAGCGATGTAAGCATTTGTTCCTTTATATTGTATTTGTCTGTATTCACACTCATATACAGTAATGGAACATGAGATCATTTTCTAAAAGTAATTTTCATGCCTCAGTAAAACATACTGTAGCGCAATACAGAATGTACCTTTCAGCATGTATACCTTATTGCCTGATTTTAATTTGTAAAATATTTTTTGTTGTATGAATTTTATACAACAAATAACAGAAACATTGTGGGTCAAAATAAAGTTGTTTTTGCATCACTGTGTGTTCTCATATAGAACACAGCACATACCAACATGTCTGGCAAGCAAACTGGCCACTTTCATGCTGGTGTTGAGTGGTGGGTGGAAAGGCTCCTGGTGATATTGAGGTATTGAGCAGATTGTTGGGTGGATATTGTTTTGAGAAGAAGCACTAATCACCAGGCGCAAGAGAAAAGCTACTCTGTATTGAATATTGCCTACTCCATTTACACATTGTATTCTCCAAAAGAGTCCATAGATGACAGTAAAGACCTGTCCCCAGAGCTCTGCTGGGGAACAACATTTAAGAGAAAATGATCAACAATAGGGGCGATAGTGGCTCAGGTGGTAGAGCAGGTTGTTTTATGACCAGAATGTTGCCAGTTTGAACCCCACATGCACGCTGTTGTGTCCTAATCAGTAATCACGATCTGCATTGCATTTTCAAATAAGTGTGTGAAACACAACTTTAAAGCAAATGATGTCACTCACATAAAAATGAACTCTTTTTTATCCCCTAGAGTCACACCGCAGAGAAGCGAGAGAAGGACAGGAGCTGAGTACAGGGCCACCATTATAAATCCCGGACAGTTACTGCGCTTTCCATCAGGAGCAATGGAGGCATAAATGGTCCCAATAAAGGTTAGAGTTTTTTATATTGTTGTGTCTATAGCAAACGGTTAGTTTCACCACAGACTGCCTGTCACAGTCTGTACCGGGCTCTTGGAAGTCTCAGACTTTATTTCACTTTATTTTTATCATGTAACTGATGAAATGCAGTTTCCTCAGGGCATAATTAAAGTTTAAATTCTCAGAGTGTACACATGTGGCAGCAGTTGTAGGTAGCCAGTCTGGGGATATGTTTTATACACTGAAATTACCGTCTGAGTTGCCTGAGAACATCACCCTAATTGTGGGGAAAAGCATAAAAAAGACCTTAAAGGGACTATACAGAGTTAAAAAATGTTCAAATTAAGTATTTTCCTCTCCCTGCATGTTCCAGCCATGTCCTAAAGTGTAGAATGAGCCCAGACCTGTTCACCACAACTGCCTCTAAAATCCTGCACTGTCACTCAAAAAGGTGTTAATTCGGGCTGAAGTGCCGTCATGCACAAGCTTAATATAGAAGGTACAGTTACACGTATGACCTGAGGTGGCAGTAGTGAGTATGAAATGGTTAACTTGCATCTAGCCCCTTTAAGGCATGCAGACACCCAAAGAGGCGATAGACGCTGTTGCTATTCACAGATTTTATTGTACATTCTATCTAAATTCACAAGTTTACTTATTCAGAGAACAGGTTGTGAAAATATATATATTTTCCTTAAACACATGCATGCACACACTCACCAACAGGATTAAGCCAGACTGTAGCTCAGTGCCTCTCCTCACAGCTGAGCGGGCAGAGGGCTAACCAAGCACCTGTGGAGCAGCTGCTGTCCTGTCCAGACCTGGCGCTTCATTAAAAAACTCTGATGGTGCGCCCATGTTTGCATCCTCATTTGTTCAGCTTCAGCCTCTTAATAACGCAATGTAAATAATGCAAATAAAGCATCTCTGCACTTGTATCTTCACATTTCCCATTAATGCAGATCAAATTAAGTTACGGGAGAAAAGAAACAAAAACATACCTGTCAAATTATTCTGATATTATTTGGATGAGTTAAAGTCGAGATAGCCAGTGTCATTTCTCAAAAGTCACGCGGCATCAGCTTCATCACTCGCTTTAGAAAACATTCACAGCTACTGTTCTTTACCTTGAATTTGCGGCAACAATAAAGATAGGGAAACGCGCCGTCCATCTGCCGCAGACAGTGAAGAGTCTTGCTCCTCACAACGCAAAGTGGCGCAAATGTTATACGAAAATGGTTCGCATAATGTCAAAAAATATTATTTTTAATGGAAAATGAGGCGTGTGCCAGATTTAATGGTTTGGGGTCCAAAAACACTATTCAAAAGTGGGGGGTCACGCTCCACCCACACTGAATGTCTCCGCTATAAATGTGTGCACAACAGCCACATGTGATGAAAATAATGCAGCAGCAAGAAGCAAGGCACAGCTAAAATGAGAAGGTGACAACTTCCTACTAACCTGAGGAGAGCAGCTTCTTAGCGTCAGGTCGGTAGGCTGCTCCCAGGTCATTTTTGTTTTGTTTGACAGAAAAAAGTTGTCCATGATGTGGAAAAAGTAAAGCCTAGAGAAAGTTTCGGCTCCTCATTTCCTGATAAGTTCATGAGCGATTTCAAAGGTGTCCTCAGCGATGCAGTAACAAAACAAAGCATCAACCGTTTCTCCACTGAAAACCTGCGGTCACGTGAAGCGTTCCCGTTTGAGTGACTGCCAGCTGCAGCTTTTTAATGTATGCGGGTTCGGGTGGGGTTGGCAAATTGAGACAATTTTTTTCGGGTCGGTTGAGTCGGGTTTGATTTACATCGGCGAGGGTTAGGGTGGGTCAGAAAAAGAGCTGACCCGCGCATCACTAACAAGCACTAGCTTACAGTATGTAGTAAACCAGGGTTCCTCAAACCTGGCCCCTGACAAATCCCTGAGTATGTCAAAAGAAAAAGTAAGTCTCTAGCCCATTCCTGTGTGGAGTTATGTTTTTTCTTTGTATATTCATTCCAGCCACTAGGGGGCAACTTAAATAAATACAAATGAATTCCACACATGTCCAGCAAACGCAAAGAAATAAATCCCAAACTTGCAAAATTAGCCCCACATGCAATAAGGAAAGCAGTCCCAGATCTTCACCCCCGCCACACCTGTGGAGGAACTGAACGTCCAGCTGTGCCAAAGGCTCTCCAAGCGCGCTCTGTGCTAATACGCATCACACCTTCCCAACCGCAGCAGCGGCTACCATTCACCACTCTCATCATTTATTATATGTGTAGGCGAGGTTATCGCCATTTTACTCACAACAACAGCGACACCAAAGCACAACTTACCATCGATGTCTTCGTGAGTCCTTCTTCTCCTCCATATGCGTCACTGCCAACTCCATATCTCTCCTGTCAATTCCATCTCTGTCCTCAAACATCCTCGTGTCTCAGACTCCGTGCCATCCGTACGTCCGGTTGTTCGGTGACCGCGGCGAGCCTCAGATCCGCGCCGGGTTCCAGTGCATATGATGCGGGGAAACACCTCTCGTCACCCCGACAAAGTCGAGCCTCGGCTCCGCTGCTGTTCTCCACAAAGTCCTGCGTCTCTTTCAGAGTTCCTCTGGAGAGCGTGGTGCCAAATGTTCGAGATGAAACTGATATAGTTAATTTCTCTGCAGTTTCGTCATTTAAGGATAAAACATATAAAACATTACAGCTGTGTTTAGCTCGCGGGTTTTTGAACTAGATTTGACGGACACGCGCTCTGTCCAATGAAAACACGTGTATCAGCTCGAGGGCGTTTGGGCAGGTGAGCCTGCGCCTCTGATTGGCTGAAGGGTCTGCTACGTCATATCCAGCAGTATTTGTTAATAATTATCATCATCATTATATTATAAACAATCTGAAATAAACTGCTGTAGAGCATTTCCTCTGATGCCTGTGATTTATATGGACAATATTACACATGTTATTATTTTTCTATTCAAAATAAATGTCTTGGTCATAATAGTCATTCTACCTATATGTGTTTCTATGCATGACATAATGGGCTAAACACCTGAGTGCAGATTGAAGGTTAAGATCATTTATGTGTCATTACAAAATGTGTCTCATGCATTTGGCCCCTCCTTCGACTGAGGCGAGCCGTCAGGAGCAGTGGGCAGGAGCGTGTAGCATCTGGGGACCATCTCCAGATGTGGAGCCAGGCTGATGGTCAGAATCACCTGCTGCAGGATTCGCCTAATGCACATGTGCTCTGGGACATTTTTTTTTGTTTAAAACAAAGGTAATAGAGACACTGCAGATGCGGCTCTTTGTGTTCAGTGTGAATGTTTTGTCATGTCTGATTGTGTGTGCGCAGATGAGTGGCACCAAAGTGGTTGCCAAAAAAAAAAAGACAAATCCCCCTCTGGGGCTAAAAACGTTTATCTTATCCTATCTGATCTTATCTTATGTTGGGGTGCAGGTGAACTCCACACTGAAAGGGAATTTAACCCAGGACCCTCTTGCTGTGAGGCCAGAGCACTAACCACTCAGCCACATGTGCCGCCCATCATGTAAATCATATATGCTACTGTCAAGTGTGTTTCAATAAAATATAGAAATGTAAACATGACTTTACCAAATAGTAACATATGAGGAGGTTGCATTGTTTCTGATCTGTTTTGTGCAGAGGAACATCATCATCATTCCCTGATGTAAACATCTACATAATGAAGAGCTGCAGGGACAGATTTGCTTCATGGAGTTCTGGACAGTCCAATTGTGTCCAGTTCTTTGGGTCCCTTTGTGAGCTGGTCTACAACACGGAGATGGTCAAATGTACACACTAACTTTTATGTTACATGGACTGACTTAACACTGATGATCCACATGTGGCTGTGGCTTCTCCTGTGAGCTCCACTGACATCACATCAACCAATACACACATGCACCACATGTATGTGCGAACCCTCACGGTCCAGATGAAACGTGACATGATGAAAACTATTAGAATTATGTTTTTATTTCTTTATTTTATTATTGTTGAAAATACTACTTAACCCCTGAGTAAATGTTTGTCTGATTAAGGTTTAGTGTTGATATAGCAGAGAAAAAACATAAAACAATGGTGAAAATTCTGATCTGTGTAAATAATACCCCAGAAAAAAAAAAAAATCATAATTCTTATGATAAGACACAAGAAAAATAATACAGGTTTAGATTAATTGCGGTTTGATTCATTTTCATTTTTGTTATTCAGTTTGCCGCTTGCCACTATAAACTCGAGTACAGATACTTCAAAATACTATTACTTGAGCAAAAGTAAAAATTGTGATAAAACTCAAATAACAGTTAAAAATACGAATAAATGGATCCCAGAAAGAACAGTTATTGCTGCGGTAAATACATAAATGCATAAATAGTAGATAATAAGAAATGTATAAATAAATAAATAAATAAAATCAAATACATAAACCCCTTTCTTTTTTCTTCCCACCTGTACACCGTTCACTATAGGGTTAAATCCTGCTTTAGTCCATATAAATAAATCACAGGAATCAGAAGAAATGCTCTACAACTGTTTATTTCAGATTGTTTATAACATAATGATGATAATTATTAACAAATACTACTGGATATGACGTTGCTGACCCTTCAGCCAATCAGAGCGCAGGCTCACCTGCCCAAACGCCCTCGAGCTGATGCATGTGTTTTGATTGGACGGAGCGAGCTTCCGTCAAATCTAGTTCAAAAACCCGCGAGCTAAACACAGCTGTAATGTTTTATATGTTTTATCTTTAAATGACGAAACTGCGGAGAAATGAACGACATCAGTTTCACCACGGACATTTGGCACCACGTTCTCAAGAGGAACTCTGAAAGAGACACAGGACTTTTTGGAGAACAGCAGCGGAGCCGAGGCTCGACTTTGTCGGGGTGACGAGAGGTGTTTCCCCGCATCAAACGCACTGGAACCCGGCGCGGATCCGAGGCTCGCAGCGGTCACCGAACAACCGGACGTACGGGTGACACGGAGTCTGAGACACGAGGACGTTTGAGGACAGAGATGGAAGTGGACAGGAGAGATATGGAGTTGGCAGTGACGCATATGGAGGAGAAGAAGGACTCACGAAGACATCGATGGTAAGTTGTGCTTTGGTGTCACTGTTGTTGTGAGTAAAATGGCGATAACCTCGCCTACACATAAAATATCATAAATTATGAGAGTGGTGAATGGTAGCCGCTGCTGCGGTTGGAGAGGTGTGATGCGTAATAGCGCAGAGAGAGTGTGATGCGTAAGAGCGCTTGGAGAGCCTTTGGCACAGCTGGACGTTCAGTTCCTCCAGGTGTGGCAGGGCTGAAGATCTGGGACTGCTTTCCTTATTGCATGTGGGGCTAATTTTGCAAGTTTGTGATTTATTTCTTTGCGTTTGAGTTTTGGAATCGTCATTGCAAGTGGTCAAAACACTACGTAAAATAACGTTGTTTCTGAGTCGGGTTAAATGTAATGGACATACCCTCAATGGGAGCTTGGGGGCGCTGTTTTAGCAAACGTCTTATATGGTCGTAATTAAGTGATAAGACAAACGACCACTTGTGTCGTATGGATTTGGAGAGTAGAATAACTTCGGGCACAGAGCAAGAGGTCAAAGGGAGGGTACCTATACCATCACACATGGGCATATAGTTTCTCATTCTGCGTTAGTAGCAGTTGCTGTTTGCTGCAGTAGCCACTGGCCTACATTGCTCCCCTGTATTAGTTCTCACTGGTGTAATGACAGTAAAAACATCATGTCTGCTGCACCTGAGCTAATCGTTCGTCTGGGCTGCACGGAGGTGTTGTGTGGTGTCTGGATTATGCATGGCAGTTACTGCTCTGCACCTTCCACACGACTGGAGTGGATTTCATCAACAAGGCCCCGCTATAAAGCCTCAGCTCAGCAGAGGCTACAGTTTATCACAAGCACAAATCTGCTTCCCTTTTCTTCCTTGATCCATTGGCTGATACGCAAAGGAATTCAATCAGGCCGGCTTCCTGACATAAAAAGGATTTCTTATTGCTGCGGCCGAACTGGCGCTGCACTGACTTCAATTGCTTGCCGGACCTTTACTGAGGCCCTTTTGTTGCACAGCATTAAAGGTGACCCCAAGCTTTTATCACAGCGATTGAGCGAGTGCTAATACCTATTGAATCGTAAGATCGCTGTATGTTTCGGTGAAAAATACCAAAATGAGCAAAGTCAGCTGATTTCCACATCTTTTTTTTAGCTGCTGGGCACAGTGATTTTGACACACTCAAAATAGGCAAAGGTTTAGAGAAAACTGCAATATAATTATTCCACTTTTTAATTAAACTGTACTCAACGTAAAATTATATAAAAGATCAATGAATCATGAGCGGAATGTCTCCCATCTTTGATTTGGTTTGTGTGAAGCAATTTCCAATAAGCAAAGATAATATAGATTTGTTTGCGTTACCCAAAAAAAATGAGTTTGACAAACATTTTAATGAAAGAGAAGAACAAAAGTCTGACACAGGGGCCGGATGCTGTGTATGTTGAGCTTCCATGCTTGTTATTACAAAATATAAAGACAAAATAGTGTTAAAAAGGTACCACAAAAATGAATAAACAGTTGCATACAAGAAGGCTTCAACAGCCTTTGGCCATTTTAGCACACAGTGTATCTGTCTTCATGTTTGGACACCCCTGCTCTGTGTTCTTCTTATAAGAGTTGGGTTACACTAACAACTCCCACAGCGACTGGAGTGCTCAGAAATGTGCTTGAGTTCTTTATATAACATTCATATTGTTCCCTTTGAGGCATAACATAAAGAACAAACTTCCAATATTTGACCCTACAGCTTCACCGTCTTTCTTTTTCATTTCATGCATTTTTATTTCAACTCGGCGACATGTGTGACTACCAGTTTAAAAGCAAAGATTTTTTTTATTTTTTTATTTTCTGTCTGGATAAGTTTTCCGAGTGCACCGAAAGTTTCTATCCAACACCATTAAAATGCGTTATGACTACAGAGGTCTGAGTGTCACATGTATGCTCTAATTAAATATCCAATGATAAAAAGGACGCAGACAGTATTTTGTATTTTATATGTCATTCTTTAGAAACATTCTGCCAGTGGACACAATGGCGCGCCAGGTCATTAAAAAATAACAAGCAGAGCACCAGGCACTATAGAGCCACAAGCTGCAAAACAAATATAATTGATGTTGATTGATAACTTGTGTTAAACACATTGCACTCTTAAAAAAAACCTCAAGAGTTATACTGGTAAACTGTGACTTGGTATGCTGCAGCTATCACAAACTTACGGGGACCTTGAGAGTCCTGAGCGCCTCCAGCATAGCCTCGATCTGCAGGTCACACAACACCGTTCACATACAGGCTCTTCTTTCTTATGGCCAGAGGCTACAGTTCACCTTTAGCACCAGATTTATTCACTAAATGTTAAATATTTAACAGCCACTATTGATTTTCTTTTTATTATTACTATAATGTGCAACGAGTTCCCTGAAGAATTTTAAACCCCTGTACATTCATTAATTTGTATATCCTCTGCTTCTTATTGACGATAGAGGGAATGAACAAAGCCCAATCAAGTAACAATGGGCTTTGGATGCAGCATGTATCTAAATTGGTTATTCTAACCAATAAAGTTGTAAGATAGCGGTAAAGCTGTGTTTGACATTATCATCAAATACCCCCTCTTTAACCACTATGCCACCGACATTTTCAATACCTTCTGCCAGTCCTCACAGAGCACTGCAATTTATTTGCGAGTAGCACTCAGAGGGAAACTTCTCAAATGAAGGGTGGCATTTTTTTTTTTCTGATTTTGTTGTCCGCTGTAGTAATCCTCGCCAATCAGTGAAGGCATGGCTGTGTTTCATGCGCTGAAGTCACTTGATTTTATTTTTTGGCAAACAGAATAGAAGCGAGGAAGTGCTGCTGCGGTTGAGTGGTCGGCTCGCAGCATTTCAGCAGCTCCCACAGTGGCCACCACGCTGGCTTTATTAGTTTAGCGTCACAGGCCTCTATGCTTCGAGTGGAGGGAAGAAGTGCCTTGGTTAGAGAGCAAACTGCCTTGAGTTTGTGTGTATACGTGACGGAGCAGAAAGATCGCGTCCTTTTCGCCGGATGAAATGTATGTTGTATTGTGTGAACAGTTTGGAACGCTTCAAAGTAATAACCTGAGAGAAAGGGAACAAACAATAGAAATGAAAGTGGCAAGACAAGGGTCTAATAAAGAAGGTATTACCGTAGTACCTGGCTACTGTCATAGTGGTGTGAGAATTAATATAGTGACTGTGATCAAAGGCTGTTCTGAGATGATGTTACACTGTAAAATAGATCATATTAGTTATAATATCTTTTTTTTAGTGTAGATCGAGATTTTGAAATTGTTTTAATTGTTTTCTTCCTCATTTTCAGCTAAATTGTAAACTGCAATAAGTTACCTGACTTAATTCACAATTTCCACACCACAATAACTGACATTGATTTTAACTGATCAAAGAAACATTGTCAAAAGGACTAAAAACATTCCACAACCAGTGTTGGATAACGTTACTTTTGTAAGTAACGTTTAGTTAGCTCGTTTCTCAGGTGGAAGAGTAGCTTCTTACGTTACTGCGCTACTTTCTGATGAAGGTAACGCGTTAGAGTACTCATCCGTTACCAAGACTAAACACCTACAGTATAGCCTTCATTTGTCAATCATTTTTTCCGATACGGAATGCTCCATTCCACAAACGGAGCCAAAAAGCGAGTAAATGTATTAAATAATATCAGAATAAACTTGCTTCTGACCTTTATTTTGTATGTGGACAAATTGCAGCTAAAGGCAACAATAATGAGCATGAACTATAGTCTATTTATAAAAGCTTAGTTCACTATATTGGCTCTGTCATAAACTGCGCCCGTTTTGAATTGGTAATAATAAACACAAAACCATACGACATTAGCCTGGTCTTACCAAATCCTCGTACCCATTTCATACACAGTGCCTGGATCTTCACAATTGAGCTCCGTTTTCAGGTTGGAGGAGTGAGTTTGAAATGATTGGATTTTGGATTGGATTTTTTATTTTTTTTTACCCAATCGCTAGCGTTTGGTTGCGACGTATGTAGTGCGCCCGAGTGAGTGAAAAGCAAGCTATCATAACTCTTGGGGACAGCAGCCTTCAATTTCAATTTCGGGCGAGCCAGAACGGATTGAAGAGCTTCCTTTACTTTCGCATCCGCCGCCATTGCCAAACTACGATCAGCAAATCCGGCGCAAATGCTTGACGTCACCGACAACACCCGCCTCCCCCGCTCGCTGAATGGTAGGTTGAAATTCAACGCGGCCACTAAGATCAGACCCAGATGTAACATGTAGGGAAATGATTATTGACCAGAGTTTACGGATGGCTAAGGCCAGGCTAATACAACATGCTCAACTTGATTATTTAGATTGTAATTAACACCTTTCCTCAACCACATAACCAGCTACGAGTTTGTTGATGACATTGGAAGGATCGATGTTGCACAGGAGAAATGAGCCGAGGGAGAAATCTGGACCAAACTAACACGTTGCTGATTTGAAAAAGGAGCTAGTACTTTATTACCTGCAGATGCAAAACTAACTCGTCACTTTACTCGTTACTCGGAAAATGGAATCTGAGTCTACACTGTCCATAACCATGGGAAACAAACTATTAGCTAAAGAGATTTAAAAAAAAAAAAAAAAATCTTTTATTTAAATAGTAAAACCCAAGAATCACTGCTTTAATAAACTTGTCCAAGTTCACACAGTTTTCTCTAGTTTACTCTGCCTCATTTAAATGTTAGATTGCCGTCTCACTTTATTCTCCAAGAAAACCAGGGCATTATTGCGGCGGATTCCAAGGCATCCGTCTTGGAGGTAGAGGCCATACGTCTTGGGGCGTGAGGGCCAAATAAGGGAAAAGGTGTGCAGGGTGTTGCAAAATTGAACAGCTGCAATAGTAAATAAGGTTTATGTGGCAAGGGGCGCGCAGTCGCTCATCGGTCACCACGGTAACTGTGAACGTTGTTGATCCCTTGGGGAAGCGGAGGCGTCTCTTTCTCTCACCTCCACGCTCGCAAGCACTGTATCCAATTTGTTCTAGTTTGAAACCAAGATTTCTTGAATAAAAACACAAAGCTTTAGACCTCGGTGGGATTTCGTGCGGCTCTCATGAAACACGAAGGGACAACAGATAATTAGCTTTGAAGGAAATGAGTTGCCCGTCCGCATTCTAACAGGGATTAACTGTGGAACTCAGTTAAGCGTAAGAAAGTCAGATTACGAAAACCAAAAGTCTCTCAGTCTCGAAACACAAGCATATAATGTTTGGCAAAAGTAAACACAGACGGAAGCATTAGGTGTTAAATTTGTATTCAAAAACACTTTTTTTTTTGCGGTGCTCTAGGCGTGTCATTTGTTATGAGGTATCGCTAACAAGAAGAGGTGACAAAACAAATCTGCCAATTAGTTGTTCCGCCCAGAAATTCTAGTGAAAACAGATTCCCAGAACAATTGAGAATTATTAACATTCTTCTAAAATGCCTGGAGGGTGTCGTGCATATAGTTGCAGCTGATCTGTTACTTTCAGGATAATCAGACACGTTTGGCGACATATTGAGAGACGCCATTTTCTGAAGGTGCACCTTTCTGTTAACTAGTCAAACACCCCGGTAATTGTTTAGGCTGATGATCATTTGAGCTGCATGTTGTGTTTGTGACATAACACACGTCACAAACAGACCACACGGAATACAATAATGATAATAATAAAATACACATAAAAAGTGAATTCTTGAAAGCATTTTACAAGTTAGCCTTAACCGAGCACATTTTCTCCAGTTCAACTTCACCTGATTGTAAAAGCTTCTCGGCTGGAGCTCACCGACTATAGGCTAGAGTTATGCCTCATTTGAAAGCTGCATCCTACAAAGCTGATCGTGATTGATTGTCTACGTTGTCGCCGCTTTTTTGATGCTTTTTTGACTCTTTTTTGACGCTTTTTTAAAGTGTTTTTGTCTTGTTTTTTGTCCCTCTAGGGCAGGGGTCTCTAACTAAATCAGCTCGAGGTCGGCACATGTTTCTTTTGTAACTTTCAATGTCTTTCAATTTGTCCACGGTCCGGACATAATGCAGTCATTGCACGTGCATGAGCACAGGTTGTCTATTTACTGTCCCCGACCAAAGATTTTCATGGTCGACCAAAAACATGCCCTAAGCAGCGATTAGTCGACTGAAGGGGGGCGTGGCATGACGCTGACAAAACTACAACCTTTCTGACCAAAACAGTAATAAGACATAAAATTACAGGAGCCCTGGCTGTAACTACTGTTTATACATAGAAGCAATGTCAATGCGCATTTATGTGTAAAAAAGTCACATTAATCTCACCTTTTATCACAGCTCCTTGCCTCACTCCTGCATCTGCTGCTGTACATGTGCTGTCCATACGTGCATATAATCCAAATAAAGCGGTTGTTCTCTTCTTCCATCATCGTCCGTGTTCTCAAATGTCCTCCGGGTCAGATACTTCCGTGTGACACTTGTTTTGCCTGTAATGTAGACACCAGCCATGTGCTTTATTGTGCGACGTCCTTTCAGGCCGCTTCATTTCTTAAATTTTTTCTCAGCACGGTGTAGTGATGGATCGGTTCACGTTACGCGGAGCTCCTTGTCAAATTTATCTCGGAAAAAGGCAGAATGACGCGAAGAAAGACACCGCAGGTCCATGAGCTGCGGAGCCTGGCGTTCTAGCTACTTTCGTTTCGTTTCGTTCTTCCGTGCGTCAGTAGAGCCACAGACAGAGGACAGGCGTCAGACTCACGTATCAGCTATTTCACTGTAGAAACAGTTTATTTGAGGTTTAAACAACTGTAGCAGTCTGGCCTATTGAAGGCAACATGACTCAGAGCCGCTGATCTCAGCTGAATGTGCGCACACAGGAGAGGCCCGTTCTCATTTCTCTCCTCGAAGTTTTACACATTTTACACAATCAATTCAAACGTCACTCTGTCTGTAAAACTTTGATATATCTGTTTTTATAATGAAAGCCCAAATTAAAAGACATACCTGCCACAGACCTCCGGGGTTGTGTAAATAAAGAGCATCTTAATTGTTGCAAAAGTGAGTGCATTTAGTCGACCAATGAAAATCCACAATGCCATCAACCAATTAGTTGACGAAACGACCAATAGGGGGCAGCCCTACTATGTACAAAGCAGAACTGATTAATGAATCCAAAATGTTGCCATCTTATTTCAATGTTATTCAAGTTGTTTAGATAATCTTTAATTTGGTTTTAGAAATGAAGTATATTGAGAGGATGAAAAGACTTCGGGGTCCGGACTAAAGCCTCTGGTAGTCTGGACCCCCCTTTTTTTGTTGTTGTTGTTGCTTCCCCAGCACGTTTTTGTTACCATTTGTCAATTTTTTTTTGTCACATTTTGGAAGTGTTTTTGTTATTTTTTAATTCGGTATGATATTTGTTGATTTTTTTCATTGCTTTTTTGTCATGTTTTCATGACTTTTTCATCTCATTTTTGTCACTTTTTTGTTGCCTATTCATTACTCTTTAGTCGTGTTTTTGTCCCTTTTATATTGTGTTATTGTTCTAGTTTTGAATAATGCCAAACTCGAGAAAATGCAGTTTGTTGTAGTGTAGTCGTTCTGTCTCAAACTCTTTCCCTCAAAGCCTAGATCAAGATCAACTCAGGACTACACTGATGTTGAACGGATTAATGGGGCTAAATTAAGTCAAGCCAAGTGCAAGCCAGAGTAGGGGAACCAGTGTAATGTAAGTGTTTAGTTGTTATCTAGTGTTTGCTTAAAGATGTGAAAATGTGACTGAGAAGTAATGTGACACAACAATTAAGCCAAAACTTTTCCCCAAAACGTCCACTCCTTCAAACCCCTTTACAAGTTTCCTTTCATTCATTAAACACTGCGGTTTATTTCGGCCCTGCTTGTCAGATCGGTGCAGTGCAGAGCTAAGGATCTCGGCTAGTACAAGTCCCTGAGGCGGAAACAAATGCTTCCCTTGTTCTCCTGGTGATGGCTCTCCAGTTGACATGTCCTGTTTTCTCGTCCGACCCGTTCGAATGCTAACACTCTCATTTGAGCCGACTCTGCGGGGAGACATCCACACAGCCATTTGAATAGACTTCCCTGGACCAGACTCATAGTGGCACGACTTCCTGTGCACCCGAGCCAACAGTGTGATTGCCGTGCAGGGAGACCGGTGCACATTTCCCTCTCTGTTTCAAGCGCAAACCAAGCACTGCAGACTGAGATTTGCAAATAATGTCTGTCCTTTTTGTCCGTCCTTCAAAAAGTATTCAAAAGTAGACTTCAATCATCAACAACTCTTCAAGAAAGTGGTACAAACTTACGCCTAAACTTAACTTTAAAGCAGCTAATCATAACATAAAACTAATATATCAAAAGCCACTGACAGTTGAAGTCCAAATGTGTCTCATTGGGGACAAAATAATGGACTCATACACATTAAGATTCATGTTTTATCACAGAATCTGTAGGTTGTTGGTTGTTGGATTTCATGAAATTTCACAAAAATTAGGCCTGACAGTTGATCACGTGGCTCAGTTAGCTCATTTCTCCAACAAGTGTACAAGTTCTCTTTCAATGACTTGGCGAGGCGAGGTATATTATGTAAGTTTCATGGCATTTATATCATTCATGAGATGAGATAGATAAGAGAAGAGGATTTTTAGAGGCCAATGGATGTGTATCTGACCTCACAAATGCAGAAACTTGAGCAGAGGCCACTTTTACACGCCGACGTGTAAGTAAGTAAGATCTCAAAAGGTCTGTACATGAATTAATGATTTCTATAGGCTTTGACCTCACCTAAATGTGGTTGAGTTGGCAACAGCAGAAAACATCTGGATCGTTCACAATTTGTGAATCGGTAGAATACACTGAGGAGGCTAACTGACTCTGAAACGCTGACTAGCCAACTTGCTCCATGCCACGTATGATAGAATCGAACAATGCTTCACTTTATATTTTTGTGCCTGGCACTGATTGCAGTGGCTCTGCAGTCTCCCCCGTGCAGCTGTGGATCTGATTAAGCGAGATAGCTTATTAGTATATTAGTTACAAAACCACAAATATTCGATACTGAACCGATACCAGGGCCTTAAAAACATAACTTTTACTACCTACATCTAAGTGAATATGGGCATTCTGTATATCGTTATGAAGCTTAGAACATGGAGAATTAAATCACCGAGTTAGTTCTAACCTCTGCAAATGTATTTTTGATCGCGAATGCCTTAGTTAGCATCAGCTAAAGTTAGCTGGAGCATGCTAATGCTAATGAAAGCTAATCAAGGCTGGGTCACAAACTATGATAAAAATACCTAAAGTGGCCTAATGAAATAAAATCGACCACTGCTGAAGCCAAGTGTTTGTATTTAAGTTTAAGAAATAACTGATCTCACCTATTTGTAATGATCAGATCACTCCATGTGAGTTGTTTATATTAATGTAACCTAAAGCCTCTCACATTTGGCAGTCATTGTTTATAAGATACCACTATTTAATATTTAATTGTTTTTTTCTCACATTTCCTGTCTATTTGCACACCCTGAGTGCTTCTAAGAGCTGAATGTAACAAGTAAATTTCTCCATTGTGAAATCAATAAAGGTTATCTTATCTTATATCTTATGAGTCCATCCTTGTCAAATGTTTATCCAAGATATAATTGATAATTGATCTGTGACATCATGACAATGAAATATGACTTTATTGATCTTAAAATGGAGAAAAGAGTAAATTACATTTTTCACTCAGAGAGTGCCACTTTTAAGAAAGTCTCTTGGTATCGGTAAATATTGGCAGATATTAATCCCAATATTGGTATCAGTAGCAAAAAAAAATTGATTTTCACAATGACCATTTTGGGTAAGGGTTTTGCCAAAGGTCAATCGATATTGTTTACTATTTTTGTCAATGTCAATAGTGAAAAAAGTTGAAGTGTATTTCAAGATGTCATTGATATTTGAGTGTTGGGCACATAGTTAGTTCTGGAAGTAGTGCGTCTGTCCTGTGTGCCGTCATCTCCTCCTGCAGAGGGCGAGCCATGTGCTTGTTGTGGTTTGGTGAGATATGTGTGTTTTGTGCACAAGCTCTTGGCTGCAAATTTCCACTACAATGAGGTTATATTTGTAGTTTCAACTATGCTAGACAAATAATTAAAACATTCCCGCTTGATCTTTGCTTTATTTAAGCACCAGCTGCTGTACACCTGAACCACTGGTAACAAATATCCTACGTAATAGCGCAATTATGTTTTGAGCAGGTCGAGTCAGTCCCGCTGCTCACCTCTGCACAGTCGGTTGGCGTTCCTCTCAAGGTAAGTGTCATCATCTCGCCGTCACCTGTGTGTTTCAAGGTCAAAGCTCTAGGCTACACCTGTACGCCGCAGCCTCCGCTCAGTAATTCATCACCGTAACGATCCCTCGGAGATAACCAACTCATGCATTGATAAATTATTTATTATTAGTGGTAAAACTGAGGGGCGTTTAGGGGCAGCTGGTTGAAGGACATGAAAAACAAGCAGCCCATTTGGCAACGCTGCTTCAAGCGCCTAAGGACATGTTGTAATGAAAGCCTTGCTAAATATACTATGGACTGACGATGAAAGAACCAGATAAATACAACTTACCACTTACAAATAAATCATTCTTATTATTATTTTTAAATGTAATTCCAGTGGAACATATATTTTTAAAGCCATACTGCGTAACATTTGACTGAATATATAGATTTTTTTTTTCTTCTGATCCATGATACTAACAAAGACGGGATAAATAAACAAGGTTGCAAACATATCACCAAATCAGTGTGCAAAATACTGCTCACTGGGAAACAGAGAGATACATACTGAAATACATTACCACAGCTCTCTTTTTTCTCTATATTTTCCAACTTAGAATGTAGAATCATTTATTTTAAAGCTGCTGCTACATCAAATATCCATCACGCGGTTCCCTTAAGATGTAGAGTGGTGACCCGGGGATGGAGAGATGCCCAAAGAGCTCCAGCATTTTCAGAAATTTGAGTGCTGCAGTTTAATAAAAAATAAACTGCTTTCAAGGTCACATGCTAATTCTGAAAGCTTTTACAGCGCACCATTGTCCATAAACTTCAAGGATTCTTCCTTTCCTCCAGCAGAATATTGATGATGAAAATAATAATCATCTCAATGTATAACAATGAATTTGAAAAGGAAAGAAAAGAAAAGTTGTTTGTGGTGTAAAAATGTGAAATGTTTGAGGACATTCACAAAAGTCCTTGGCGCAAATGCTTTAGCTAACTCGATTCGATTCTGTCTCACAAAGCATTCTTTCATTTACCAAAGTCGAGCTACACAAGCCCAGAGATTTGGACACATATCAGTTTTTACATATTGAACAGAGCCAATGAAGCGTGGTCTGGATTTTCTCAGGGAAGTGTTTTAAAAAAAAAAAAAAAGCCCTTCTGTTCTCGTGCAAGCTCAAATTCAGTGGTGCACAAAATACACTGCATTTGTATTAGGAACATTGAAGATAAAACTATTAAGCCACTTCTGCTCATTGAAATCGCTGCTTTATTTTGTATTTGACTATAGGGACTTCACAGCAAATTACAGGACACAATAGAGAGGCTTTTAATTGACTGCAACCATGTTTCCCCCACTAAATTCAAAAGCAGTGATTCGATAATTATACTGCAGCACAGTACAAAAGGCTACTCACACCACTGAGCCTGCTGCTGTTAACATGCTCAACAAGGATATGATTATGCTACTAAAGTAACCGTATATAACCATTTATGACATTTCATTCTGTACAGAATCAAATATTGTCATAAATCAATATTGTCAAACTAATACACCATTCATGTGCATTAAATATGTAAAGTGATAGTCTGTAAGTTTAAATATTTCACAAATTCAATAGATTGTGTATAATTGACCGTCTGGGTCTGAAATTTAAGGTAGTGTAAGTAATATTAAATAATAATATTTTTTCTAAAGCTCCTCCCTTTGCTGATTTCAGCAACTAATCAGAATCCGCGGGATACCACTTTGACAAATGAGACGAGCTTTTCCTGTGAACCGGCGTGTCAGGTCCAATCAGGAGAGAAGGGGGAGGAGCTTGATTGTTTGCTTTTGAAAATTCTGTTCCTGCGCTCCTCATTTTGCAAACTAGGAAGTCCTATACTTTCAGATTTCACTCTCTCTCTCTCCTTACTTTGCAAACTTACAGACTATCACTTTAAAGATGCACTATGCAACTTTTTAGGTCAATAAAAAAATCGATATTGATAAGTGTGTGACCTTACAGTGACCCTGTGGATGCTTGGGTGGTTAGCTTTTTTAGGTTTTCACTGCTGATTGAACCGTCTCCATGGTTACATGTATTCTGAAAACCTACCAAAAATCCTAAAACACTTGAAATAAAGTTGATTCTGACGCATCATAGGAGCCACCGGGATGGAAAGCGAAGGCGCTAAGCTAACCACCCATACAGCTGCCGGGTCACTGAAAGGTCCAATACGCACTAATGTGAACTTTTTTTTTTACCTAAAAAGTTGCATAGTGCACCTTTAATTGTGATGGTGCCAAAAGTACAAACCACAGTCACGAGCAAAAAAGCAAAAAAAACTAATAATGAAGGATTATTAATGGATTCATCTAAAATTAAACAAAAATCACAATTGAACCATATTTACATAAAAATGTTACTTTTGTTAAGTCATCTAAGATTCAAGAGGTATTTGAGAGTTACCAAATTCCTATTCAATACCAACTCACGGATTGTCACTTTAGCCCCATGACAAATTTAGAACAAAGGTTCTCTTTGACCTTATTGTGTGCAACTGGAAGAAAAAGCATTTGCCATGCGGCGCTACAAAGTGACCTCGCCAGTTTTGACTTATTTTATCATTCCCTCTTGAGAAACCTGTTCTTGGGCACAGCAAAGAGAGGTCGGAGGTCAGACTTACAGGGCCATATACAAGGCTGCAACGCTTTTGTGTGCGATAGTATTGTGTGTCTTGGTTTGTGACACTTCAGCGGGACAGCTCCGGGGCTGATTATAGGACAGGCCCGGAGTGCAACACAGTGACCTTTTCGAATGTCATGTCCCAAACAGCACTACAGTGAGAAAAAGCCCACACTGACACAAAGAAACGATTTCAGAGCCAAAAGTCACGTCTTTTCAAGAGGAGTTTGCAATTCATTAGATGGAGTGAAAGCTGTGAATTATTATGCAAAGAGACCTCCAGGCCAAAACTAATCAATGGTCAATAGTCAATCCATCACGGGTTAACAGGTCTATCACAATGCTGACACTGACAATGATCAGACAGCTGACCTTTTCGCGGCTTATAACTTGGCATGGGGCTTAAGAGGCAGGAGTGTGTGGTGTGCCAATATAGAAGATGGGATGAATCTCCATTTGCATTTATTGGCAGGTGCAGAATTTTGCTTTCAAGCTGGCGGTGCTAGTAACAAATTTACCTGCCTTGTGTTCGGAATTTTAATCAATTATCCTACGTTTTATTGATATTAAATAGGCCCAGAGGCAGAAATGAATACGAGCTAAAGCAAGTTCAAAACAGAAACATTAATAATATTTAGGGCTGGGTACCGTTAAACGGTGCCTACTTGGTACCGACCGAAAACCTTTTTTTCCGGTGCTAATTTTCGGTACTTTTTCTCTCCAAACATCAATAAATGATCCGCAGTGAGTCTAAAAAAGCCTGAACTCATGAGCAGCTTCAGCGCAAATGCCGAAGCGAAGCAAAGCTTTAACTTACTAACACTTTAGTCATTATCAGAGATGGCAGAGCCGCGGTCTGAGATAGGATTAAACCAGGACTTACAGTAAACTGGTTAAAAACCAGGACTAAACCTGGACTGAATAAGAAACTAGAGCTCCTAGACAAAGAGAAAAGCAGTGACAACACGATAGTGACAACAAGAAACACATCGGTTATTTACCTTTAGCGAAAGCCCCACAGAGCCTGAAGTTACGCGCTGTTGTTTACAACTCCAGCTGCATTAAATGGCAGCACGGAGCATTTGGGATCAAAGATTGTTTCTGGACAAGATGAGCGCTCACTCTGCATAGCCATGTTTGGAACAGTTATGGAACATTTTTAGTGACAGAGTGAGCACTCTCACTATGTAACAGATCTTTGACGTGTGAGGAGCTTTCACTTCGTTGAACAGCGCAGTGTGTTTAGAAAAGTTTTGCTGAAAGAAAACGGTGCGTGATGTGGATCTGGTCTGTTCCTTCAGCTCAGGAGGTAATAATGTCCTTTCTCTCTTTTTATCACGGCTTTAGTGGGAATTCTGCTCAAAAAATGAAGTTACAGGTGACGCTGCTGCGCCTGTTTTCTGATGTGCCGTGTTTGTGCTGTTGTGCTGTTTGTTCTCCTGAACAATACTTTTTCTAGACATTATTTTAACTCAATTAAAAAAACATAGGTATCGAATAAAGTACAGTTAAGGCACCGGTACCGAAAAGCAGGTATCGTTAAAGTAGTGGTATCGAAAAAAAACGGTATCTTATCTTAGGTTTGAGCTGTGCATGAGATTGAAGTCAAGGGTCAGATGAGTGAACAGTAGTGCAGATGCGCACTACCTGTGGTCTCCTAGTTAGAGAGTCCAAGAGCCAGTTGCATCGATTGATGAGCAAACTTTTATTGAACGAATAATACACAATGTTAGGTGACAAGAACTTTGAATGATATATCATTTTATAGAATAGTCCGACACTGTCCATTGCTTCTGAACTTGTGTCTTAGAGTTTTTCATTTCCTTTAACAAGGGCAGTGACTCATGTGTTTTTTTCCTCAAATAGAACCAACATGTTCTTTTTCACATTGAGGTGTCATCAACCCTATGGCCATTACTGCATTTCACATGACTGGTTGGGGATTGAGTAACATGAGACTGCCTATCCTTTTCTCAGAATAGGAGTAAAATGTGTTAAAGAGAGGGGATTATGCTTTTTCAATCACATAGCACCAGTCTCTAGCACACTACAATGATGACGAAACCTTCTGTTGGTCTGTTAATGCAGAAACTAGAATAACCGCCTTGTATAAAATTGCTCTCTCAAAATGGCTGTAGCGAATGTCTTGAAATAGGCCTCTGTCTCTTTAAGAACCTCTGACCCTTTCAGACACGCCCCCTCCACACGCTGTCTGTGGCATCAGTGGGGAGGGGGTTCTGCTGAGGAGCAGTGGTTGGTTACTCGGCTGGTGACGAAAGATCGGAGGCGTCTCCAGGAGGTGGGGGCGTTCCTAGGAGGACTCAGGCAAACCTATCCCTAAAATGGCTGCCATCAGAGTTTTTACAGATTACTCAAAAATATGTGAATGTGCCAAGGCAACACTTCAGGCATGTTTTTAATGAGGGAATGACCTAATAACATGATGTAAAGCTTGAAAAAGTCGATTTTGCATAATACCTCCCTTTAACAACGTGGCACAAAATGAATGAGCAATGCATGGGCTGAGACACACACTGTATAATTTTTCAGCTTTGTATTTCTTTTCATGTTTTTCTTCATAACTTTTAAAAGTCTATGTGAACTATTATAGATCGCGCGCAATCCTTTTCAACAATGTAATGTTGCTTAATGTTCTAGAGATGCTTTTTGTTAGCCTTGACCTTCATTAACAAATTCTTGTTTGTCTCGACGGCAGCTTATTGAAGGCTATATTCACAGAATTTTGTAATTTTACACTGAAAACAAAGAAAGTTATTTTAAAGTCAGATGAACTTTTTTTTTTAATTATTTGAGTTTGTGGCTTGTCACGATAGCAAGACGTTGGGTTTCAAAGCTACACCAGTTTAACCTCCTGGTTTAGCGCACCGGAGCAAACACGTGTCCCTGGATACATGTGCCGTCACATGAGCACACCGGAGAGCCATGAGACAAATGCAAGTAAATACTCAACATGACACATCCAATCCAAGCCGCGTAACGTCAATTGCAATAGATGGGGAAAGGCCCAAACAAAATATTAATAAAGAGTTGTGTTTCTTGAGATGTTACATGAGCATCAACATTGAAGCCATTCATCTTTAACTTGCTGTTTCTCTGGGCAATAATATTTCTCATAAATCAGCAAGTTATGTGTCAAGTGAGAACAATTCTGCACCAAGTGAATGTCAAGCTCTGTTCACTGCCCATTTTCCAATGGCAAAATGAATGACTCTTTGATGGTGATGAATATGTATCAATGGCACAGGAGCTCGTAGCTAATGCACAAGACATTTCACTCAGTTAATGGTACAATAATGAGAGACCAAATGGAGAATTTACTGTACTGCGCTGTGGCTGTCAACTACCTTGTTTGGTCCAGGAACTATGGCACACAATAGTGTTATGTGCTCAGATTAATCCGAAAAGAACAAACAAAGATAGAAGAAGATATTGAAAAAAGAAAAAAACTGGTATCACTTATCCCTAATTGATATTTTACACATATCCTTTGAGGTGGATCACAGGCTTAAAACAATATAATTGCGATAAATGAAGAGCACAATATAAAAGGATTGCTCCATGTGATGTAATGAGACTTCAATGAGACTTCAATGCATTCAATTCAGTTCAGTGTGTTCTCATTAGCCATTGCCCTAAGAGTCACCGGCAGTTTGGAATACAGCAGGGTTTCTGTTATTGTTAACTTTTAAATTAGCCAAGCGCAGCTAGTTTGCTTAGCTGCTGATCGTCACTTCTTAATTATGTTTTAATGTTAACAATTAGTAATAAAAGTGGAGTCAGCAGCACTTCATTAGAATCACGAATGAATGCAATGGCATACATTTATTTTATTCTTGAGAGTAAATAGCATAAGTTCCCCTATGTGACAGGTGCATACTTTTATTTTATTTCAATGTTTAACAAAAATCATTAATTAGTGTCCGGATGGGAGATAGTTAGGGAACACTGAGTATCTTGTGTGAATTTTGTGAGTGGTCGGTCGTGGTCGAAGGGGCCGATGGTGCAGACGGGAAGTCTCTCTTCCACCAGTTTATCACAGGCCAGATTCAGCAATAATACATGGGATAGTACCACCGAATATGGAATGAATAATGCATGAAATCATAAATGCAACTTTGTGCATTCCAAATGTCATGGGAAACATTAAGATCACTAAGCACAACAAATTTGAGATCAAAACTCAAAATGTGGAGCATTAAAGCCAGAACTGGACTAGTCAAAGCACCGTCAATAGTGGACTCCAGCAGAACATGAAAGAAGTCCCCCACGATGCTGGAGATGACCCTCACGAAGACTGCTCATATACAAATGACGTCTGATGTACGTTTGTTCATTTCTACATATAACATATGAAGATATAGCATGTATTTTTTGTCAGGGATTTGATGTTGGGGAACATTAATATATATAGCTTTTTGAATAACATCCTGTGATAATGTATGTCCTGCCAGCAGCGCTTTGCAGAGGATACGAATTATTGTGCTGTTTACACATTGAGTCCTGACAAACACAGTATACTTTATTACCTGAAGAAATGATTGCGGTCTGTTGTTATGGTGCTTATGGCGTATGATTAAGCTAAAAGCAGTTGTCAGTAGACAACAGACCCTGACATCTTCATTTGAAAGCCACTGAAAAGCTTAAACCATACATCACTGCCCAAGAGAGGCCTC